>NC_062279.1:26328607-31128607 GCF_902655055.1 Lutra lutra | reverse complement strand
CAATATAGTGTAATGAAACAACGTACTTGAATTTAGTAAGAAAACCAAGGTGAGGAGTTTCTGAGTGAAACTGTAAAATATCTGTGAATTTATCCTCTTGCAGTGATTCAAACATGGTAAGAGGATATGCCAAAAGGAAAGAAAATGCTGGGAAAATATTCAAAATTATAACTGTGGATGCCCCCCAAAGGTACCTGAGCTCCCCTACAGTTTGACAATTTCCAGACAGTGTCTATTCCTTTCTGTCAAGGCCACAGTCAATATGTTGGCGTAAATCTCTTTTTAATGGAGTGATAGGAATCTGGTTCTCAAGGGTTTAAGAGGATTCACTTCTGTCATGTGTTCATATTCTCCTTGGTTAATTAATGTTTAGACAAAGCTAATCTCATTAGTAGGATCATCCAACCCTGTGTAAGAAGAGGACACTGAAGACTTGTGGAATGGAGCCCTGTGGAGTTTGGACAGCAGCTGGCCTCACCAGAATGCCTGATTTTGGGGGTGTTCATTACAGAGAAGTGTCCCTACTCCCCCTTACCCCTGGCCTATATCCTTCTTTCCCCCCTAAAGATGGTCCTGTGGATAGTGAGGGTCACAGGCAGGGAATGAGGATATATCCATCATGGGTAAATGACATGTTAGAGGCATAAACGGGGGCCTGCCACATCTGCCCACCCTTTCAGGATGTCAGGGTGACAACACTGCAAACAAGGAACAGGCAACGGGGTTATTGGGTGTTGCCCTCAGTTTGGTGGATCAGACATGGTATAAACTGAGAAGGAAGAAGGCATCCTTACTACGGGCGCACAGTGAAACTGGAACCCCCTCCTTCCTCCCACCAGCTCAGTGACCCTGCTGGAATTTGACCTTTGAACTTTCATTTCCTCCTCTATACAAGGCGGATACAAACAACTAACTTCTTGGGTTGCAGTGAGGAGTAAAGGAAAGAAATAACTAAGACCTTTAGCAGCGTAGGGTGCCTGGTAATCAGAAAATATTCACAAATGGACGTTGTTGTTGTTGTTACTATATAATTTGTTCTGTCTTTTTGGCCTCTTTTGGTGTGAGGCTCCGCCCAGTGATGAACAGCACAGGGTGGGGGGTGGGGGGAGGGGGGAGGTTGAATCCAAGAGGGGGAAGAGGCAGGCTGGACAGTCAGAGCTTGAAAATGCACGCCGTCAGCAGGAAGAGCCCTGTGTCACAGGAGGGAGGCCCCGAGAAGCTCCCTGCCTCCCGGGCCCTCTAGGGAGGCTCTGTGCCTTTGCTTGGGCCTCGGGAATAGCTCACAGGGGATGTGTCTCTTTCTGCTCAGCGACGTGAACCTCTCAGGTATTCCTCAGCAAGGACACGATTACCACCCCCCATCCCCCTTACCCAAAGCTCTTTGCGGAATTATATGCTATAACCATTATAATCATATTAAGTATTTTACTTGTGAGACCATGCTATTGTGCACATAATAATAATAATAAATCTGGCTTCACGTTTATGATACCCACAGGGTATCTAATGCCTTAGTAAACCTCTCCTCTTCTGTTGTACTTCTGTTTTGTCCTTCTCTAATTTTCAAAGCAAGGTATTGTATCAAGGACTCCAGTATTAGTTAGAAATTTAATGCTTTCATGCATTCAGAAGATTACAGCTGATGACATTTAGTGCATAATTTTTTTTTTCCCTGCAAAAATTCAATACCATCCATGGAGTTGAGTTATTATAATGACTGAGATATTCGTAATAAATGCAGTAGAAACCTCTTGGGGGATGGCAGGGTCTAAGTGAATTAATGATGGCTCCTTTTCTGCTCACTGCCTTCCCAGATGAAGACCTTCATTTCCACTTTCGTAAAACATGAAACTAAACTCTAAGCCATTGGTTGCAACAGGAGTGGGGCCTGGAGCTGGGTCCAGGAGAAAGATTTAGTCTCTCCGGGGACTGACTCATGGAAGAGCGGAGGTGTGCTGGAAAAGCAAACCACGCTGGTAAGAAGAGAATGACACAGGCTTAAAAATGAGAGCAGAGAGATGGGGGTGGGGGGGGTGGGGAAGTGTCAGGATGTCTTCCTAGTTCCTGGTTCCCATTCCTTTCCAAGTCTGGCAGCATTCGGATCTGCTATGAGATTTTGGGATACACTGCCGAGTCTGAACCATTAATTCCTTTTTTTTTTTTTGCTTAAGCTAGCTTGAATTTTAATTTTATTTCTGCTCTTTGCTGCCAGAGCTACCTTGATGAATTGAGTAAATATTCCAGATCAACTTCCATGAACACTGACTGGGGCTGGCTTGGGTGGAAGTGAGGGTGGGGTGGGTGGGGACTAGATCTCTGAGGCCCCATTTCAGGCTGTCCCACGTGCCTTACACCTTGTGCTTCAAAAATGTGTTTCCCTTGAAGAGGTTCTTGAGAAGAAAATTCTTTGACCTTGAGTTCCCCTAAGGAAGGAGCCCGGAGCTATGTGAAACCTAAGATAAACAACAGCTTTCTTTTCAAAATGTCAACATTTCCTTGTGTCGTGAGAGCTGGAGGCTCGATTGTGCCTTTGGGGCTGACAGTTCTTTTGTTTTGGAAAAACATCCTACAGGTTTGGCAAAATTAGAGCCCAGATCCTGTGTTGGAAAGCGGACAAAGAGGAGCTGAACTGCTCCGTGTAGTTCTGTCAAAGGTTGTCTTCCTCAAGGGTACAATAGCATCTCTGAGATGATGTGTGAGGAGAGGCTGGCTTGCAAGACAGGGGGAGGGAAAACTTGCTTTGCTTTTTGTGTTTTTCCCTACTGCGGGTGGTGGTGGCCAGAGCCTCTGACGCCAGCCTGCCTGGGCCTGAGGCTCAGCCCCGCCATTGTTATCAGTCGGCACCCAGGCAGGAGGCAGACCACCACCGCCCCTTGGATGAATTTCACGGGAAAAATTGTTAATGAGGCAACAGGTTGTTAACCAGGTAACTGAAAAGTCTCACAGAGGTAGCAACTGAAAGAAGCAGCTGTCACATCTGGGGCTGAGGGAATAAAGGGGAGACACTGGAATATTTAAAATTGAAGTTATTGAAGAAGGAGCCCCCTGGAGATGAAACTCAGACTTCGGAGGAGGGGCTGCTGATAGGCTGGTGGTGGGGTGATTGAGTTGGAAGAAGGGGTCTGGGGGACCCACATCTCCCACTGGTTGCCTAGTGCTGGTATCTTGGGAGGTGGGGCAAAAGGAGGTGGTTCTGCAAGATGTGTGTGTGTGTGTGGTGTGTGTGCGCGCGCTTGCGCGCGCATGCACACATGTGCGTGTTGTAGTGTGTGTGTGTATAGATAGATAGATGCGTGTGTATAGATAGATAGATGTGTGTGTGTATAGATAGATAGATGCGTGCGCGCATGCGCAAACACACGTGTGTGTTGTAGGTCCCTTATGCCTTCACCCAGCTTTCAGCCAAAGCTTACTGTGTGGTGACAACCCGGTCTTAGCTTTGTTTTGGGAACTGATGGCTGATCCCATGTCCCATGCTGAGGGCAACACATGATGGAGATCAAAAACCCTGAGAAGATGAGACCCCCTGAGAAGGCTGCTTTTGAGATGGCTAGAAGTAAACTGTGGAGATGTTTAGCAGACCACCAGGTCCACAGGCAGACCGTGCAGAAAGGGGACAGATGCAATCTATTTGTGAAAATAAAAGCGTGCTATAGGAACTGCAGAAATGTGTTGGGGAGAACTGGGTCAAATGGAATTGGGTGGGAAGTTTGGTGTCTCTCTTGGTCGGATGAGAGCCCGCAAATATGGGGCGACAATTGGGTTGAAGCCTGTGGTGTGGGCAGTAAAAGGATTCACCCAAGAGAAAACAAATAAGATAAAAAGTTTGTTGAAAATACTGCAAGGAAGGGGTGGGCAGGACAGCAGAGGAGAGACTGTCTGCAGGTGGAGGTGGATGGTGGAGGCTGGTTTTCAGGAGGGAGGTGAGGCAATTGGTAGGGTTATGTATGGAATTTCCCCTTTTTTGGTAACTGTGCCTGGTTGTAAATAGCCCATTGGTCAGTTAGGGCTTATGGATATTTTGAGGTGGGTCTTGCTTGATGGGACTGTCCCTGTTCAGGCAGGTGGTGGCTTCCAGCCCTTTTGCCTTGATCAAGCTTCCACTGGTCAAGCCTGCACTCTAAAAGTGGCCTGTATAGAGAGGACTGAGGCTTTTGTCATAATGAAGTAACTTATCAGTTAATGATGGAGTCAATGAGATATCACGACCACTTTGAAGAACCCTTAAGAAACTTGGGTATTTATGCACAATTTAATGAGAAAATACTAGAGTGAGATTGGAGAGTTAAATATAAATCTGTTTGATTTTCAGTAAGTCATCAATCCTTGGGATTATCACTTCTACTTGACAGAAATTATTTGCAATGCTGACCAATAAAAATAAAAAATTAAAAAGTACCCTTACTAAGTTTGGAAATTTTAATCTGTAATGAAAAATGAGATGAGCTAAATATGTTCTCCTAGGCAATCCTTGGGTGTCCTTTGCCCCCACATGATATTGAAAGGATATGCCAACCCATGGTTTTGCCAGAATTTAAAGCTTTGGATACATTTCCTGACATTATTTAGGCATAAAATAATGGTATGACCTTGAAAGCTTCTCTAGAGGACTCACATAATTCTGCATGGCAACTATAGTAGAATCCACCTAAGGCTTTGTTCTGGTTTGGGCTCTAGACAACCTTCTGTTGGCTACTTTCTTAGTCTTGAGCATTTTCAATTGCTTGGATTCTACCCAGTGTACCAACACTTGGTTCCTGCTATATGCCTACATTATTTGACTACTTGACAACTAGTTATCTTGGCTTTGAACTTAAATAAACTGACAGGTAATGACTTAAAATCATTGCCTTTGAGCACTATGTACTTCCCAAACCACTTCTCCATTTATTTATAAATATAGTATGTATGACATATGTGGTAACATATATGTGAATATAGTTTATAAACAAGTTATATACATTATACAAAACACTGTGGTATGTGTGTGTGTGTGTGTGTGTCCAGATAAAAAGTTTGTAAAAGCAAAAGTCAAAGCTGGATATATAAACCCAAGTTTCTAGTCACTGAAATAAGAATAAAAATAAATTTAATAAAATTTAATAAATTTAATAAAATTTAATAAAATAAATTTAATAAAATTTAATAAAAATAATTTCTGTACCACTACAGTGGTACAGAAAATGTCATTAGATAACCTAATGGTCATCTCAGCACCATTTCCCTTGCAGCTCCCAACTATTTGCATATTGTTGCTATCTGCTTAGCTTCCAAGCCCATTTCTCTAACCCTTATAAAAAGTCTAAAATTTCTTTTAATAAGTTCAGTTAGTAAATATTTTTTAATAAATTTTCTGCCAATGAACTAGAATGGGTTTTCTTTTTTAAATCAAGAATGCTGATTGGGGCACCTGGGTCGCTCAGTCAGTTATGTGTGTGACTTTTGATTTCAGCTCAGGTCATGATTTCATGTCATGATCTCAGGGTCATGAGATTGAGCCCCACAGTTGGCTCCATGCTGAACGTGGAGCCTGCTTAAGATTCTCTCTTCCTCCCTCCCTCTGCCCCTCCCCCACCACTCATGCTCGCTCTGTGTCTTTCTCTAAAAAAATAAATAAAATATTTTTTAAAAGACACTGATTGCTCTATAAGACAATGAAAGGATTATAAACTACTTGTGCTGATCTTTAAGAAAATTAAAAAGAAGGAGATGTGCCAGAAGAGTAAAGATAAACAGAAGGAAGAAAAAGAAAGATTTCAGAAGTCAAGCACAAGGGAGAAAATTTCTCCAACAGGATATTAAATAAATGGTGTATAACACTTGGAAAAGAAAATAATCTTCCTGAGGAGTCCCTATGGATTCCTTAAAGAGTCAAAATGAATCTTCTTTCTCTTATTTATGTGTTTCTAACAGTTATTCATAACTGTTCAGATTATTTCTTTATTACTAACTTTAATTAAAAACTATGTATGATTTGGGGCGCCTGGGTGGCTCAGTGGGTTAAGCCTCCTCTGCCTTTGGCTCAGGTCATGATCCCAGTGTCCTGGGATCAAGCCCCATATCAGGCTCCCTGCTCAGGGGGAAGCCTGCTTCTCCCTCTCCCATTCCCCCTGCTTATATTACCTCTCTCACTGTGTCTCAGTCAAATAAATAAATAAAATCTAAAAAAAAAAACCAACTATATACGATTTAATCAAAGTAGTTAACAAGTTATTCATTATGGAAATAAAACACTTTTTATATTTTCTCTCTGGACACTTTTGTGCACATAGTAGAAGAAATCAGAATAGGATAATTATTGCAATTAGGGGATTTCAAAAGCTGTTTTAATGAAGGATTTGAAGTCACTTATAGCAAAAGATGACTACAGAAGCAAAAGGACTGGAGAAAGGAGAAAAGAGCATAATGCTCACCATGGAGGCTGTTATTGTTTTGACTCTATGTTAATTTGGGCTCTCTTTAATAATGACAAATTTGAAGCAATTTTGCTAATGACATGGGAAAATGCTAAAATAATGTTATACTAAAAATAAAGATACTCAAAATTGCATATATAGTTTGATCTCACTTGGTTAAAAAAATTACATAGAAGAAAACTTGAGAGATATATATTAAAATCTTAAAATGAGGGGCGCCTGGGTGGCTCAGTGGGTTAAAGCCTCTGCCTTCGGCTCAGGTCATGATCCCAGGGTCCTGGGATTGAGCCCCATATCGGGCTCTCTGCTCAGCAGGGAGCCTGCTTCCTCCTTTCTCTCTCTCTGCCTGCCTCTCTGCCTACTTGTGATCTCTGTCTGTCAAATAAATAAATAAAATCTTAAAAAAAAATCTTAAAATGAGGAACTTTGGATCACAGAATTGTGTGTGTGTATATCACACACAATATATAAGCCTATATTGTTTTTATAATTAAAGTCAAAAAAGAAAGAGATGAGAGGCTTTGGGCATTCTGGTAGCAGGGAAAATATGAAGTGTAATAACATAGACCTGTTATGATAAGATTGAGAAAGAGAAGGCAGTTTTTCTGCAATTAAATTCTATGAGAATTTTTTTATATGGAATTTCATAAGAGGGAAATAAATGTAATTCTGTGCCTCCTCATGTACAGAATTTATAGTTATATTAGAAGTAGAATAATTCATAGGATTAGAAGAATTAGAAAAAGAGCAATTTATGTTATTGTTTCTTGAAATGGCCTTTCATAAAAACCAAGGGCATAACATTAAAAGCAAAGTCAGTGAAGGTTAACTCTGGAAGGAACTACACTGCAATAAATAGGTAGATTTTGAGTGGCTAACCTAGTCCAAGAATAGATCCTAGGGAATAATTGACTTAACGAAGGTCACAGAATATGTTAATGAGAGAGCCAGAATTAGACCTTATGACTTGATTTTTCAGTCTGACAATGCTACCCTTCCCTTGCCTGGCCCCCCAAAAGAAATGTGGAGACTAGTTCTGTGATCACCATCTATCATTGACTTGAACCCCTTACCCCAAAGTGTATACTTACTCAACTTCCCCCCCCCTTACATTAAGCTACTTTCAATTTCAAATCCTGTCTTTGGATGAATGTGTTTGTGTGTACGTGTGTGTGTGTACTCATATGTGTATTTGCATACGTGAGTGTCTGAGGTTGACAAAGGCCTGAGAAGATGAAGACATATCGTACACCCAGATTTTAGCCACAACAGACCAAATGCTTGCCCTTCAATGATTAATGGAGAGAAATTAAGGTATAACTGATGGGAAATTTATAAGATGCTTTTAATATAATTAAAAATAATGTCTCTATTGGCTCTTAACTCTTCTCCAAGTGTAGTATTGGCTTCTTTCCAAAACTAATACATTTTATCTAGCAATCGGAGAGCACATTTCAGGAAAAAAATTTCCATCTTTGAATTCATGCTTGACTGACCCAAGTGTAGTTGGTGAAATGTAATATTATATTACTATATTGGGAAAGAATTACCAGGTTGCTGCTAGTGATATTTTCAGGAAATCCTGGACTGGTTTTTAAGAGCAGGAAGAAACATACAGGTTCATCTAAACCTCTTTCATTTTACACATGAGGAAACTGAATAGTAACCACAAATCTGTGATTTTCCTTTTTTTTCTTACTTCTTTCATTTGAAAAATAATTTTGAGCATCCTTTATGTGTCAGATCATGCAGTAGCTCCTAAAGAATTAAAAATAAAAAACCTTGGGGAGCCTGGGTGGCTCAGTGGGTTAAGCCGCTGCCTTCGGCTCGGGTCATGATCCCAGGTCCTGGGTTCGAGCCCCGCATTGGGCTTTCTGCTCAGCAGGGAGCCTGCTTCCTCCTCTCTCTCTGCCTGCCTCTCTGCCTACTTGTGATTTCTCTCTGTCAAATAAATAAATAAAATCTTTAGAAAAAAAAAACAAAACCTTGATTCATAACCTTAAGAAATAACATACTAGGGAAGGTGCCTGCATTAATTAACATTCATCTATCGGAGCTTATGTTATATTGTATTATGGTTATGTTCCTAGAGTTACAAAGATAAGGGAATAGTGCAGTTTGCCTGGGTGGTCAGGAAAGCTTCTCTAGAGTGGATAATGTTTTGTCTGGGCCATGAAAAATGAGCAGAAATACACCAGCTTCAGAAACAGGGGAAGAGAATTCAAGGTAGAGGGAAATGGGAGGCACAGGATAGAAGCATACAGGCTTGTGTTTATTTGGAGGATACTAAGGACTGGCTTAAATTTTAGGGAGTGATTGAAGGTAAGACTGCATAGGTAGGTTCTGATGTAGTTGGGGAAGTCTTATAAAGCCAGCTCACTTGTATAAACTTTATTCTACAGGTAATGGGAAACTATTGCATAATGCTAAACAGGGAAATGACATTTTACACTTTCATGTGGGTCTATATTTGAGAGAAAAATCTGGTCCCACTGAGGAGGTTGGCCTGGAAGGAGACAAGTTCAGATGAAAATGGTGAGGTAATGGACAAGACCAATCAGAGTACGCCTTGCAAAGAAGGAGAGAATATTTATGAGGTTAAAATCAGCAGGACGTTATGGCTGTGAGGGATAAGAGACAGGGAGCAGCCAAGGGGAAAATGAAGTTTCTGGACTTGAAGAAAAGTCATGGTGATGCCGTTTAACTAGGCTATGAAATACAAGAAAAGTGTGGCAGGACCAAAGATTGTATGTCATTTTAGAAATATTCAGCTTACCCATGATGGAACATTTAAAGGGAAGATAGATAAACAGGAAATAACTGAAAATTGTATCTTAAGCTCAGAAGAAAAAGTCTGGACTGGTGTTACTGATTTTGGAGTTGTTAAAGTAGGTAAAAATTGAAGCAAGAAAGGAGAATAGAGAAGGAGAGAGGTCTAATAACAGAATGCTGGGGCTTACTATATTTAAGAGGTGGTTGGGAGAGAGGAACTAGCTTAAGACATGGTCAGAAATAATTATTTGTGTGATAAGAGGAGAATGAAGAGAACAGTGTTGTGGAAATCGTGTAGGTTTCAGCTGCAATTAACAGTAAACCTCAGAATGATTATAATAACAGAGTGATTTATCTGCTCATATAACAACAACAAAATAACAATAAAACCTCTAGAGGTAACCAGAGCAGACAGAGAGCAGACGTTTTAATCACAAATCCAGCTGTATTTCTTTCTGAGTCTCTCAGAAATGCCCTTCTCTGGATGTTGGGTTCATCCCTAGACTGCTGGGAGGATGGCTGGAGCAGTTCTGGACTTCCCATCCAAATTCAATGAAGGCCCTTCTTCCAGTGGTTTTTATCTCAAAAGTGAGGAAATGTCTCCCCTACCCCCATTCCTATCAGTCTTGCTCTTGCATTTTATTGGCATGACAAACCTGTTCTTGAACCAATCCCTTTGAACAGTATAATTCCATATGCTGGTTGCATTAGGCTTGAGTTTCTGAAGTGGTCACTAGTATAGGAAGTAGAGATTGGAGACTCACTGATCCCTTTTTTGTCTCAAAAAGTACAAGGTTGTTAACCAAAGAGGGTGAGGCAGAATGGGTCCTAGGTAGGGGGGAATGTCTGTTAGGAAAGGGAAGAAGAGAGGCTAGAGTTTCAGAATGAGGGGGTAGTCATTCCTATACAAAGCTGCAGATCAAGTAGAGTAGGTACTATAGGGAGATCATTAAGTCTGTCAATTCATGATCATTGGTGACCTTTGGGTGAGACCTTTCTGAGAAGTGCTGGGGCTGCTCTTGGAGAATACTCTTTGAAGGAGAAATGCCAATACTAAATCAATTGCAATTCAACGAAGCATATAAATTCCTTTGAAAATACTATTTTATTGCATTGACAAATTTACATCACCCACTCCTTCCCAGGTCAAAAGGAAGAAATTAATCCTATCATGTGGAAGGACAGCAGCACGTCTGTGAACAAAAGGAAGAAGATCCAAACAAAGAGAGAGTGACAAATGTCTATGGGCCTGATGAACGGTGGCCACTAAAAATATGAGAGATGAGCTTTGTAACATTTCACTGGAATCAGAATCATGCCATGTCTTCCATATGTTTTGTTTAGCTGGTTTCTTTGATGCAAGTAAAAAAAATGGATACATTTCATTTACAAGGTCAGCCTTAGCAATATTATATGCGCTTCGTAATTGCACTGTAATTACATTAAGAGGCAGAGGCAATTTTCTTCGAGTGTGGCCAACCACTCAGAAGATTGGTATAGGAAAGCAATAGGGCACAATTAGTCAATGTCAAACCATAGAGTTTTCAGATTTCTAATGCTCAAGGGACACAATAAGTTTTTAAACTCTAAAGTCACCAAGAATTTAATATTATTAATTCTGTGATGCTAATATTAATAATATTGAATTTATCCTCATGTGGCTCAGAGATGTGTTATTTTTCAGGGAAAGTAATTCTAGTAATGGTCCCCCTTTCATTTTCATAACACTTCTCACTTCACTTCATTCTGTTTTCTTCCCAAGTCACAGTCAGCCTGTGAATTAAGAATAGATCATGATATCTTTATTTCCAAATATGAAAACAGAGTCCTGGGAGAGTTGTTTAGTGATTAGCTGAAAGTTACCACTTATCGTGAATGGTGACTTAGCGTCTGGATTGCAGCCATTCCACAGTGAATGGAGACAAATCAAGACATGCAGAGTGGGACTTGAGGGAAAATGTGAGGACCATGATGACACTGGAGAGGTGACTGTCACTTTGATTGGACCAAGTGGACTGGATGAGGTAAACAGTCAGACTAATGATTGACCTTGGCTCAGGCCAAGGGTGAAAATGTACAGGAAGTTCGTTTTATAGAGAGTTACATTTGGAAATAACTTTAAGAGGCATTCTGATATGCCCTCTTTTTAATTTTATTTTATTTTTTATTTTTAACTACAAGGATGCCATGGCCTAGAGAATTCTGAGCTGGGTAACAGGCAAATTCTTCCCCAATAGCCCTGTGACTCCTAGCCTACTACTCCCTCCACTTCTCTAAGTCACAAGTTGGAGTCCTCAAGAGAAGGAACATGAACCTGGGGGAGAAGCAAGTACGGAGAGACAGGTGATGTGGTTTAGAGGCTCCTCACCTGGCAAAATTCAGAGACTAGGGAAGTGTCACTTCCTTAGTTCCAAGGGAACAATTGGTCTAGTCAAGTACTATGTGAGGGGTTCTAAAAGGAGGTATAAGAGGGGCGCCTGGGTGGCTCAGTGGGTTAAAGCCTCTGCCTTCGGCTCAGGTCATGGTCCCAGGGTCCTGGGATCGAGCCCCACATCAGGCTCTCTGCTCAGCAGGGAACCTGCCTCCTCCTCTCTCTCTCTCTGCCTGCCTCTCTGCCTACTTGTGATCTCTGTCAAATAAATAAATAAAATCTTTAAAAAAAATAAAATAAAAGGAGGTATAAGAGATTCAAAGCCAGAAGGAGGAGCTCTCCAAGTGTTACCTGCTACAGACATGTCCTGATGAATTATGAAGCTGGCATTGGGACATACCCTACATTCTCTGCAAAGATACTGAAATATATGGAAATTTTCTGTAGTGTTGGTATAATTTGTCTTGATTCTGGGAGAGGAAGTTGAATTTTGAAAATTGCATATACTTTTGGGGGTTGAGGGTAGAGCAGGAATGCAACTTCAGTCTGATTTATTTCCTTTAGAGCAAGAAACAAATAGCCTTGTTTATTATTAGTCATAGTTATTACACTATTCATAATCTGTTTTCCCATAAGTAGAGTACTGCAATGATGAATGACAACATATATATAGAACAAAATGAATTTATTGCAGGATGTATTTCCAGTGACATAACGAGAAATTAGGTCTGCACTATGTTCAAGCTGTGCTGGGTAACTCTCATTCTGCCCAGGAACTCACCTTGGATAAGGGTGAGGAAGGAAGGATAAGATGAGAAGACACATTTCTAACTGGTGTTCGATTGCAAGCTCCCCTCTCTGAAGACAGGGTCATGTCTTCATCATTTTTTTTTTAATTACACAGAGTCTTATTCATAGTACATAAAGAAATAAATGTAGAATTTATTTAGTAGAATATATTGAAATGAAGTGACTTTTTTTTATTATGATTTTCCCTCCATTACAATGATTAACATATACTGAGTGCTTACTGTATGTTAGAAACTGTTCTAAATGCTTTACATGTTTTGATTCACTCAGTCCTCATAACAACCCTGTAAAGTAAATATTATTATCACTTCCTCTGTGTAATATAAGGAAAACTAGGCACAAAGAGATTGTGCAATTTGCAAGATTAAATAACACAGCTAAATAAATTAGATCTGGGATTTAATCCCAGACTTGCTGACTATAGATGCTGCTTTCTTAATCACTACACTCTCCCGGTGTGTGTGTGTGTGTGTGTGTGTGTGCACGCGCGCGCACACAGTAAGAGTATATTTGCCTCCAAATTGCTAATAATTTATACCACTATAATTTATTTTATGATCTTCCCTTTTCTCATTGAATTATGTTGCAAATATTAAAGTCTTGCTTTTATGTTTCATTCAATTGATGTCTATTTTTCTTATGTCAGCGCCACGCCATAATTCCACAACATCCTTGAATATCTGCTTGGCCTATCACTTCCCATTTTTCTTGCTTTTCAAAATTGTTGTTATCTCTCCACATTATTTGATCTTTCCTTTTTTTGGTTTTCAATGTGTTTTCCTGACTTAGGAAAAACTTTTCGTCCTCCAGACTAAGGAGATTTTAGGCCAGGAGCATTCCTTTTGAATGATGCAGGAAACAGAGCTCAAAATGGACTCTGAAGCAGATAAAAAAAAATAACCTTAGGATGGGGGTAAGGCAGGGTGTTGGACACATGTGATGAGCTGTGTCTTATTATTCCAGCTGTGTTCTTTGTGTGTGTGTGTGTGTGTCCATTTACAATCATTTTTTTTTTTTTTCCCCTGGGCTTCACTTGACATCTTTTCTGGATCCAGGAAGGGCAGAGGATTTTGGAAAGCAATTATTTTAGTTCACAAAACAGCAAATCTGGGTGAAGGGGACCTGCTTTTCCTCTAGGCCAATGTATCCTTGAAAAGATGGTTGCAAATATGAAGAAGCCAGTGGAATGGTAGAAAAATGATTCAGAGGGCTTCAATTACCTTTCTTATGGGTTAAGGCTTGGTGAATCTTCCGCAGTTTGGGGACTGCTGCAATTTGGGGTGGGAAAGGAGTTCCCCATCTGCATAGCTGGGTATGCAGGACCCATGGAGAGCAGATGGCAGGACCTCAAGATGGTGCCCCTGCTTCACTGCTCAGACAGGAGCTACCAGCTCAGCTGCTCAGAGCTGTGATAGGAGACGAAAACATTTATCAGATAAGGATCTGAGATTTTAGAGTGGTTTGTTACAGCATCTAGTTTTACTGACCCTGACTAACTCTAGACTAAAGGTGGGCAGTTTTGGGGCTGGGGTGGGGTGGAAGGCCATGTCATAAATATCTTAGGTTTTACAGGCCACACACAGTCTCTTTTGCAACTTCTCAACTCCGGTACTATAGTAGGAAAATGGCCTTAGGTCATACGTGAGTGAATAGGAGGCATGGCTAGGTTCCAATAAAACTTTATTTATAAAAATAGGGCAGGATTGATTTGGCCTACAGACAAGTATGCTGACCCTGTACTAGACTAAAGGACTAGGAGACCATGCTGTCTAGTCTTTCTCCATCTTTGGAGACTTTTCTCTCTTTCTCCATCACTCCCAGACTTAACCCACCTTTTTGCCTGGCTGAACTGTGACTTGCTCTTTGTACCTCAACTATAACTTCAGTTCTATGCAAAGATGTTTCCTATCTATCAACTGCTCCCCAACCTTTCTCTGCCTCCCCCTGTCAACCAGGTCAGGACTCACATCAGATATTCCTACAGGAGCCACCACACTTCCTTTCTCATAATTAGCTTCCTAATCATAATTTGTTCTATGTTTTTCTTCCTCACGATGCTGATCCTTTCATAAGAAAAAGAAGTTATGTCTACTTCATTCACTGTTTTATCTCTAGAACTTAGCATAGGACCTGGCACAGAGTAGATGCTATAAATACATGTTGATTCAATGGGTAACTATGAGGCATATATTATCAACCACTGCCTTGAATATATAGAATCTGTGGAAACTCATCCTCCTTCCCCTTCCCTCTCCTCCTCCTCCCTGTCCTTCAGTTCTTGAGCTCAATATAGCCAAAAAGGAAACCAAACCCACAATTATGGTATTATTGTCACACTCTTGAATGGAGAAAACACCACAGAGATATATATCCTCAGGCATATTTCTTTGGTGTAAATACTGACCTTGTCTTCACCTCGGTCAATATTTCTTCTTCAAGACCATAAATCATGGGATGTCTCCTCATAAAAGCCAATCTGTGTCACAGCTCTGAAAACTAATTCCATCTTGAGCCCCATAAATGAGGAGAGGCTATTTCTGAAGTTCTGTCATCATATTGCTCTAACACCTATAAATCTGAAAAGCTTTCCAATTTTCCTCAATATTGTGCATGTTAGGATAGTGGACCACTTCAAATGGTCAAATATAGTTCTGCCATATACAAATAGAGAGGTAGGAGAAAATGTATTCTATTTTCAGGATAAAGAACGCATATGAGAAGTAATGGTCATTTAGAATAGTGTAAGAACAGAAAGATCCATAGACTGTCCTGGAGCAGCTGACGTAGACAGTCCATGAAGATGAACTCGTAGTTCTGTTAAGTGTTTGGTTTCATCTGATAAAATGTGGGGGCTGGAGAACTCAAATACTGTCATGGGCAAATTCACAGTGCAGCTAAAATTACTGAGGCTACCAGCTGAGGGTGAGTGGTGCTTTTGAGTTCCTCTTACGTTTCCCAGTGGCGTCTGAACCTCAGGCAGGAGTGAAAAGTTGCCCATCTGGGGAAAGTCCAAAGGTATTTGACTCACAGCAGCAGCAGCTTGCCTCTTCCCTTGTTGTGTGGTCACGGAGAGTCAGTAGGAGTTTGTGCAGTTGGATAGAGAAGGGGTCGGGTGTCAATTCCTAATGGACCGCAAAGTCGGTCACAGGGTTTTTAACCATTTACATCCTACAGTCTAAGATATAGCCTAAGAAGTACCTTAAACACAATACATTTTGGGGACTAAAAGTAAATTATTAATATTTTTCATAGAGGAAAGCCTCACAGATCCTAGACTGAGAGTTCACAAAAGAATAGTCTGCCACAATTCATTTTCAGAAATGGATCAGCACCCCAAATCTGCTTTCTTCCTTTTTTTTTTTTTTTTATTTATCCAAATCTGGTTTCTTGATAGCGGTTGGAATCTTCATCTCTGATAAGGAAGGGAAAAGCTGAAGTGCATGGTCATCAGTCTGTCCCTTAAACACAACTCATTGTACTGTGCCATAAATGTCTGCAGAATTTATGAAAGAATGATGTGATTGACTAGATGGATGGAGGAATGAATGAAAGGAAGGAAGGAAGGAAGGAAGGCAGGCAGACAGCTATCAAAGAGAACAAAGTTAACATTTGGCCCTAAGTCCATCCATTTTCTCTCTTTCGGATACTCTTTCTCACTTCTACAATGATTGTTGGTCAAGGGGCTTTATAATAACAACACAACAGCTAATCCATATGAACCACTTTTACAGACCTTATTTTCCGTAATCTAGAGCATTCTGCCTCACTTTTCTGGGTGCATTCATTTGCTCGTGTTGACCCAGATGTCAATTAACAAGTAATCTCCATTTTCGGCTTCACGCGAGCAGGGCACCTGTGAGATGCATGTTCTACTCAGCACTCAACAGACGGGACACATTGTCATTCTCAACATAGATAACTGAGTGAAGAGACCTCAGTCAGTTTCATTTAAAATGCAAGACTTCAGATCTGAGGGAATTCAGTGTGATCATTAGGATAAGTAAACACATCAGGTATTCAATATATATGCTGAGCCAAATGTAATAAAGGAAGAAAGAAACTTTCTTTCTTCACTGTGTCATTTTGTTTTGCAACTCTAAGCGTTACTGCATGCTATAATTCTCCTGAATGATGCTTAATTCTTTAGCTAAAATGCTGTATAAGACATATTTCAAGCTAATTATTTGGCATTATAAGATTGTATTCTATTCTCTAATAGCTTTGCAACATACTTTTTCATGAGAGCATCAGTGATTTCCAAAGATTAAAAAAATGATTAAAGACAAATAACGATTATCTGGCTGGGTTGCCCAAGCTCACTGCTGCATAGGGCTGAGCCTCTGCTTTGGGAAAGTCATTTTATGCCCTGCTGCCCGGGCACTGGATTCTCTTGCTAATTAAACAGCCACATTATTTTCTTTCTTGTTTGCTTTTTTATTTTTTTAATTTTTTTTAATTTTTTTTTAAGATTTTATTTATTTATTTGACAGACAGAGATCACAAGTAGGCAGAGAGGCAGGCAGAGAGAGAGAGAGAGAGAAGATGAAGCAGGCTCCCTGCGGAGCAGACAGCCCGATGTGGGGCTTGATCCCAGGACCCTGGGATCATGACCTGGGCCGAAGGCAGAGGCTTTAACCCACTGAGCCACCGAGGCGCCCCTCTTGTTTGCTTTTTTAAAACAAAGTTTATTATTTTTCTATTATGGCAAATTTAGAGCAGCAAATGTAAGAACCAAAATCACTCTTCTCTCTCCCCTCCCCCTCCCTCATTTATCCACCTGTAAATCTTTATTGAGCACTGATTATGTGTCAGGCACTGTTCTAGGCACTGATATTGTCATGACTTTCTAAATACCCATTTCAACTGAGATTAAGATCTGTGAGTAAAATGTCCTGTAATGAAAGTGTAGCTAGTGAGGTTTGTCTTTAGTCCTCTGTCCCTTTATCTCTGCCTCAGTCCTTCCATTACTTCCTTCACTGCCTTCCAGAAATTCCCTTCCCAGTACATTAGGACTCTGGGGTCTTTGGTCTTCTTTATGCTGACATAAAACTTGCTTTCAAGAATGGTGCTGATAAGACTTCATGACTAAGAAGTTAAAAAAGAATTCATGACTCCTGGTAGCTTATAGCAGTCTGGGATTTCTGGACTACTTGGGTGCAATAAAGGCAGTTTTAAAACCAAAAGATGAAAGAGAGTATATGTTTACCTATGATAATGCTGCAGGAGCTAGACAAAACAGAAGCTTTACTTGGAATTTCTATTAGTGTTTGATGTATCAGAGGAGGAGAAAATATCACTCAAGTGTAGCTTGATAAACAAAATCTTTGACAACAATGTAACCGAGTGGTAAAAATAAAAGCTCATCCTCTTTACTAGTATAATGTTCAGGGCAGAACTGAAGGTGGGTGTGGGCTAAGCCTGGTAGGCAGGTTCCTACCCTGGCCTTGCCTAAATATTTCATGTTTTCCATTGTAGTAGAAAGAGAAGGGGAGCAAGTGGTGTGTGGCAAGGGGAAATGCTGGTAATCTGCTTTCCTGGACACTGTGTCTGGTCCTCTGAAGACGTGGAAACTGGCCCAACTTGCTTAGTGGATGTCATCTCATTTTGCTAAAGCCAGCCTGAAAGGATGCCTGTTACAGAGCTCAAGAGCCTTCTTTGGGTATTGGAGTCTTGAGCGGCTCAGAGATCAAAGAGAAGAGCCCTTCCTCCAGATTTTGAATATCAAGATTTTTCTCTAAAGAGATTTTTCTTCTATGCTTCTCTGGGCTGCTATTAATTTGCAACCCAACTGAGTGGGTTAAAAATGTCTTTTGATCACATACCAACATGTGGTCATCAGAACACTGGTGACATTCAACCACAAAAGAAAACCAGGGCGGGGGGGATCTCAAAGTGACCTTGATGACAAAAGGGACTTCCGCAGTGAACCATGTATCTCAGGCAAGGGTGTCACACAATGAGCAGACTGTGACCAGCTGACATTTCATCAGTGAGTCGCTGCTCAAGTATTTGGAGGGGATGCATTGATCCCACTCTCCTGGAAACCCCCAAAAGCTCTCATAAAATGCCTGCTTTCATTTAGCTGTTGTTAAAACAACTAAAATTCCCTTCTCATAATTGTTGGGCCATCTCAACAATGTAGTCCTTTCTTTCCAGCTTGCAACTCAAACAAATATTGTTTCATTTATTTCTTGCGGGTTCCCCAGCCTCATAGCAATGTAAACAGCTTTTCACGTTGAAAGGCATTTTCCAGGACTCCCTGAGGGTGGCAGTATTGTTCACACCTCAGTGACTGGTACAAGAAATTAGGCACCTGTTAGGGAAATGATTTAAGGAGCAAGGATTTACACTATCAAAATGAGCAAAGTATATAATGAGAAATGAGGATTCCTTGAGGCCTGCAGTATAACTATTGCTCCCAAAGCCATTCATCCCAACGTGTATATGAAGTGCAAAAATAAAAGATGAAACCTAAAATGCTCATGTCAACAGAAATAGATGAATAAAAGTGGCAGTGCAAATACGATTTAAAATAGGCTCAATTTCAGATAATTACTTAATACAAGCTTGCTACCCACAATGCCTTAGGGTCTCTGAGTTATCCACAGACAGCTGGCTGGGCAGATTTAGATGATGTCAATTCACCAGGAATTTTCCAGGAGGAGACAGGCTGCTATTGCTCTCATCCAACTTAACTCTCCAAGAATTTGCAATTCTTATTAGTAAACACCCTATTGTCCTTTGAGTTAAGTTATTTGAAGGTCATGTAGCAAGACTGCTCTACCAAGATATTTCACACTTATGCTTACACGAGAAAAGCTTCTCAGAATAATCCACAGTGGAATTGAGCAAGTAGAATTGAGAGAAACTCATTGGCAATTTTAAATGAGGGAAAAAAAACATTACCCATAGTATTGATTGGAAAGGGGACGTCCATTTCTAGGCACAGTCAAATCAATTACTTCCTGTAATCACTATTCCTGTGTTGGTGTTTGGCATACCTGGTGATGATGTCATAGTGTCACCTAGGAGCTTGGTAAATAATTGATGTCAGACCCTCAGTGGAAATGTCTTTTTTTCTCTTGAGATTTATTTATTCACTTTTTTAGAGAGAGAGGGAGAGAGAGCAGGTGCATGAGTGCACGTGAGTGGGGGAGGGGCAGAGGGAAAGGGAAAAAGAGAATCCTCAAGCAGACTCCCCGCTGAATGCAGAGCCCCACTCGGGGCTCCATCCCAGGACCGTGAGATCATGACCTGAGCCAAAATCAAGAGTCTGACTCTCAACTGACTGAGCCATCTTGGCGCCCCTCTGAGTGGAAATTTCAAAGGGATACATCATGTGGCTGAACGGGCAAAGCCACCATTGAGTTTCCATAAACAAGTCAGGGATGTAAGGAAAGCCCCTAGAGAAGGAACGCTGGGAATATCTAGATCTTCCCAGAAGACTTCAGATTGAGACTTCCCCGATTTCTAGTTGAGTCACTTCTACCTCTTACTGCCTATGGTTACTGGGGTTTTCCAGTTTTTAGGATTCTCAGAGAGGAGGCACATATAACTGTATTTATATTTAAGTGAGGAGAATGAGGCAGTGAAACTTTCCCATTCTGCTTCACTTGATATAACAGTGAGTTGCCTGACAGTGTGCCACACGTCAGTGTCAGTCATTTACAGAGTCTCTTACGAGCTTTCCTGCCGGGAGGCTGTTAGTAATAATTCAGGAAAAGTCTCTGTAAAGAGGTGCCATTTATAGAAAAATTCGAGTTAATAAGTAATATATTTACTGAATGGTTATTAAATTCCAGATACTCTTATTGGTGCTTTACATTTACTATCTCCTCTAACCCTCACAACATCCTGTGGGGAAGGTACTGACATTACTTATTTGTTAGGCAATGAGGTGGAGGTTCAGTGGAGTTCAGCATGCCCAAAGCCATTACTAGTGAGGGGCAGAGCTAGGATTCAAACTCTATGCTTCCTTCTCAGAGGATAGAGCAGATAAATTTGTGAACCCATTGAATGGGCTTGTGCATTTATTAAATGTTCTTTAACATGAGTTTAGTTTGGCAGAGGGTGGTTGGTCAGCTTGGTTATCCATCGATTGTCAAGACCTCAGATAAAATCCTTTACTTGAGGCCCCCCATTTTGAATTCGCATCCCACTGGCTAAAAGCAATCAGGTAGTAGCAGTGTGATGGGTTGGCACTAACCCAGATTTTGCAGGGACAAGGAATAGCACTTATTTTACTTTAGAGAACAATGTAGGAAGGCCTCCACTGAGAGGCGACCAGTTGATTTAATGGCAGCCAACCCAATGGCCCAACTCTCCAACAATGAATCCAAAGCTTTCTTGCTAAGTAGCCACAGCTGCTGCTTCTGCCATTACTGGAGCCCCTACACTCTCCAACAGAGTTCCCTCTACCAGATTTCTGCTTTCTTCCCATAAATGAGACCTGGAAGATTTGCATGTGCCCAACTCTAGTCCACATAGTTGGATGCCTTATTACTCGAAGGAGAGGAATAAAGAAATATGTGCCAGCCACCTGACATGTAAGCAAGAAAAGACTGCTTTACTCTTAAAGATATGCTTTCTGGCTCGGTTGATGTTAGGTCCCAGCATGGCTCAGTAGTCAACTCCCCGAATACTGTCTTCTCTGTGGGGTCCACTGATTATTTGCCCGCCATCTATCCTTCAAGGGCCAAACCTGAAAACAATGTTGGTGCTATGCCAACAGAGATTCCAACTGGTTTCTTTAGATAGATTTAGTTATTTGGCAGTAACTGTGGAACTGGGGGAGTCTCACTCAAAATCATTCCGGTCTTCCGGGCGAGGCATGAAATATGCAATTTTAAGCAAGCAGGGATGAGAAGCAGGGAGGAAGTCAGATTTTCGTAGGGCTTCTGACAGTAGGTATAATCTGCAACAGGGCTTTGCTACTACAACTATTTTTGGCATCACAAATATGCACAGGCTGTACCAAGGAGTTAATATTATAAGTATAATAATTTTAAAAAGACCTAAGTAGGTGTTTCTCAGCAGAGCACTTGCATTGGAAACACCTGGGAGATTTACTACAAATTCAAATCTCAGAGTGACACCTGTTGAATCAGAGCCCTAATCCCTTAGCATATAGGCAAAAATTAGGAGAGCTGATTCACAATTTAAATGGAGCTATGGTTCTCAAAATGTAGTTCTCAGACTACTAGTGTGAACACCACCAGGGAACTCGTTAGGAATACAAATTCCTCAGTCCTGCCTTAGACCTATGGATCAGAAATGGATTGGGCCCAGCATGCTGTGTTTTACAAGTCCTGCTGGTGATTCTGATACATGTAAAGTTTGGGAACCACTGGAAAAGAGAGTTCTCTATAGGCTTATAATGACACGAATTAGCTGTTGAATCAGAAATATGTGGGGGTGGGGCTCTGAGATCTGTATTTTTATTTTGCCTCCCTGGTGATACTGCTGTACATTTGTTTGAGAGAAGTCCATCTAGAAGAACAAAAGTTTTCTTTTCCTTTTGTCTTTTGCCAAGGTATTTCCTGTTACCTCCAAAGCTAAGAACCAGACCATTCCTCTAGTTACTAAAAGCCCATCTACTTGGGCAAAGGGCAGGATAGAAACATGGTTGTGTATATCCTTTATAAGTTTGGTGTAGACGGATGTCAGTGTGGATGTGTATGTGAATATTCAAAATAACGATCAACTGCCCAAAAGACTGTTACTGTACTATGTCTAAAAATTAACCAATTTTTCCTTTGCTTTACTACATTGCTTGAAATTTTACCAATTAGAGATCTATTTAGGTTAATAAATATTTTAAAAATTCAGATATAAAAGATTTCACAAAAATAGAATGAACAATCCTAAAATTTGTATAGAACTGAAAAAGACTAGGCATCTGGGTGGCGCACTGGGTTAAGCCTCTACCTTCAGCTCAGGTTGTGATCTCAGGGTCCTGGGATCGAGCCCCGTGTTGGGTTCTCTGCTCAGTGGGGAGCCTGCTTCTCCCACCCCCCAGCCCCCGGCCACCGCCTGCCTCTCTGCCTACTTGTGGTCTCTGTCAAATAAATAAATAAAATCTTAAAAAAAAAAAAAGAACTGCAAAAGACCCTGAATAGACAAAACATTCTTGAGAAAGAAAAGTGAAACTGCCTCATGATTTCAAACTATATTACAAAACTATAGTAATTAAAACAGTAAGGCATTGGCTTAAAGGAAGACACATAGATCAGTGGAACAGAATAGAAAGCCCAGAAATGGATCTATGAGTATATGACCAATCAATTACAACGAGGGAGCTGAGAATGTACAAATGGGAAAGGACAGTCTCTTCAATACATGGCATTGGAAAAACTGGAGAGCCATATGCAAAAGAATGAAATTGGACACTTGTCTTCCATGATACATAAAAATTTACCCTGACTGTATTAAATACTTGACTGTATGACCCGAAGTCATAACACTCCTAGAAGAAACCATAGGTACTAAGCTCCTTGACACAGGTTTCAGCAATGATTTTTTTGCAGCTGACATCAAAAGCAAAAGCAACAAAAGCAAAAATAAACAAGCGGGACTACATTAAACTGAAAAGCTTCTGCAGAGGCAAGGATCAAGAAAATGTAAAGGCAACCTACTGAATGGGAGAAAATATTTGCAAATCATATATCCATCAAGGAGCTAATACCCAAAATATATAAAGAATTCATACAAAATAAAAAACTGATTAAAAAATTGGGCAGAAGATCTGAATAGACATTTTCCAAAGAAGACATACAGACGGCCAACAGGTGCATGAAAAGATACTCAGCATCACTAATCATCAGGGAAAGGCAAATAAAAACCACAATATCACCTCATCCCTGTTGGAATGGCTGGTATCAAAAACACAAGAAACAAGGGTTGGCAAAGGTATGGAGGAAAGGAACACTTGTGCATTGTTGGTGGGAATGTAAATTAGTGCAGCCACTGGAGCAAACAGTATGGAGGTTCCTCAAAAAATGAAAAATAGAAGTACCATATGATCCAGCATTTCTACTTCTGAATTTTTATCCAGAGACAATGAAAACACTCACTTGAAAAGATAAACACATCGTCATGTTCATCACAGCATTACTGACATTATTATCCACATTCCAAGATAGGGAAACAGCCTATGTGTACATTGGTGGATGAATGGATCAAGAAATTGTGACATATATATGAATATATCTCTATATCTGTGTCTATATCTATAGAGAGAGAGAAGAAGAGAGGATAGTATTCAGCCATAAAAAAGAATGAAGTCTTGTAATTGGTGACAACATAGATGAACCCTGAGAACATTACACTAAGTGAAATAGGTCAGACAGAGAATGACAAATACCATATGATCTCTCTTACATGTGGAACAAACTCATAGACACAGAGAACAGATTGCTGGTTGCCAGAGGCAGAGTTGGGGGTCAGGGATGGGGGGAGAAATGGGTGAACTGTTTTTGTTTTAGTTTAGATAAACTGGAAGTTTTTAAAAAAGGGATTAAGTGTATAAATAGGTGTTCATATTAGAGGAACTTTTAGAGATCACTGATCTTATATATTTCCTACATATAATGGTACCTGTTGAGTATTTCAGTATATTTTCTCCAAGCGACATTCATACATGCAAATAAATTTCTCCCAGATGCTAAGGTAGGCGATGTCCACTTCCCCTTGTAATTTTATGCAGGAAGGTAGGGAAATTGACTACCATGATCAACTCCTGTAAGATACTGTGAGAAGCCAACAGCCCTTTGTTATAGCTCTTTGGCCTGAATAAGCAGGCCCATCTTGTGGGGCCAATTTTTTAAGAATCTCGGTACAGGGCGGGGAGGAGTCAAGATGGCGGAGAAGTAGCAGGCTGAGACTACTTCAGGTAGTGGGAGATCAGCTAAATAGCTTATCTAAAGATTGCAAACACCTACAAATCCAACGGGAGATTGAAGAGAAGAAGAACAGCAATTCTAGAAACAGAAAATCAACCACTATCTGAAAGGTAGGACTGGCGGAGAAGTGAATCCAAAGCGACTGGAAGGTAGACCGTGGGGGGAGGGGCCGGCTCCTGGCGAGCGGCGGAGCAACGGGGCACAAAATCAGGACTTTTAAAAGTCTGTTCCGCTGAGGGACATCGCTCCAGAGGTTTAACCAGGGTGAAACCCACGCGGGGTCAGCGAGACATCAGGTCCCGCAGGGTCACAAAAGGATCAGGGGTCCCTGAGAGTCACAGAGCTTGCAGGTATTAGAACAGGGAAGCTGGCTACAGAGACAGAGCCGAGGAGTGAGCTCTAAGCTCGGGGTTACCTTGAACTGGTCGCAGGCTCGGTCAGCTCAGAGCGCGGCCGGAGGCCAGGGTGATGGGAGTCATTGGGCGGGCGCTGTTCTCTGAGGGCGCACTGAAGAGTGGGGCCCCGGGCTCTCGACTCCTCTGGGCTGGAGACCGGGAGGCCGCCATCTTCATTCCCGTCTTCCAGAACTCTACGGAAAGTGCTCAGGAACAAAAGCTCCCGAAAGCAAACTCGAGCGGATTACTCAGCCCGGCCCCGGGTAAGGGCGGTGCAACTCCGCCTGGGGCAAAGATGCTTGAAAATCACTACAACAGGCCCCTCCCCCAGAAGATCAACGAGAAACCCAGCCAGGACCAAGTTCACCTACCAAGGAGTGCAGTTTCAATACCAAGGAGAGCGGCGGAATTCCAGAGGAGAAGAAAGCAAAGCATGGAACTCATGGCTTTCTCCCCATGATTCTTTAGCCTTGCAATTAATTTAATTTTTTTTCTTTTTCAATTTTTTTTCTCTTCTTCTGCTAAATTTTTTTAACTTTTACCGTTTTCTTTTTTAACGTTTTTTAAATAGTTTATCTAATATATATATATATTTTTTTTTCCTTTTTATATTTTTTATCGGCTTTCTTTTTTTAATAGTTTCTTTTTTTTTTTCTTTCTGAACCCCTTTTTATCCCCTTTCTCCCCCCTCACGATTTGGGATCTCTTCTGATTTGGCTAAAGCATATTTTCCTGGGGTTGTTGCCACCCTTTTAGTATTTTACTTGCTCCTTCATATACTCTTATCAGGACAAAATGACAAGGCAGAAAAATTCACAACAACAACAAAAAAAGAACAAGAAGCAGTATCAAAGGCTAGGGACCTAATCAATACAGACATTGGTAATATGTCAGATATAAAGTTCAGAATGACGATTCTCAAGGTTCTAGCTGGGCTTGAAAAAAGCATGGAAGATATTAAAGCAACCCTCTCGGGAGATATAAAAGCCCTTCCTGGAGAAATAAAAGAACGAAAATCTAACCAAGTTGAAATAAAAAAAGCTATTAATGAGGTGCAAAGAAAAATGGAGGCTCTCACTGCTAGGATAAATGAGGCAGAAGAAAGAATTAGCGATATAGAAGACCAAATGACAGAGAATAAAGAAGCTGAGCAAAAGAGGGCAAACAGCTACTGGACCACGAGGGGAGAATTCGAGAGATAAGTGACACCATAAGACGAAACAACATTAGAATAATTGGGATTCCAGAAGAAGAGGAAACAGAGAGGGGAGTAGAAGGTATGTTGGAGAGAATTATTGGAGAGAATTTCCCCAATATGGCAAAGGGAACAAGCATCAAAATCCAGGAGGTTCAGAGAACCCCCCTCAAAATCAATAAGAATAGGTCCACACCCCGTCACCTAATAGTAAAATTTACAAGTCTTAGTGACAAAGAAAAGATCCTGAAAGCAGCCCGGAAAAAGAAGTCTGTAATGTACAATGGTAAAAATATTAGATTGGCAGCAGACTTATCCACAGAGACCTGGCAGGCCAGAAAGAGCTGGCATGATATATTCAGAGTACTAAATGAGAAAAACATGCAGCCAAGAATACTATATCCAGCTAGGCTATCATTGAAAATAGAAGGAGAGATTAAAAGCTTCCAGGACAAACAAAACCTGAAAGAATTTGCAAATACCAAACCAGCTCTACAGGAAATATTGAAAGGGGTCCTCTAAGCAAAGAGAGACCCCAAGAGTAGTAGATCAGAAAGAAACAGAGACAATATACAATAACAGTCACCTTACAGGCAATACAATGGCACTAAATTCATATCTCTCAATACTTACCCTGAATGTTAATGGGCTAAATGCCCCAATCAAAAGACACAGGGTATCAGAATGGATAAAAAACCAAAACCCATCTATATGTTGCCTACAAGAAACTCATCTTAAACCCGAAGACACCTCCAGGTTTAAAGTGAGGGGGTGGAAAAGAATTTACCATGCTAATGGACATCAGAAGAAAGCAGGAGTGGCAATCCTTATATCAGATCAATTAGATTTTAAGCCAAAGACTATAATAAGAGATGAGGAAGGACACTATATCATACTCAAAGGAACTGTCCAAGAAGTAAGAATATGCCCCCAACGTGGGAGCAGCCAACTATATAAACCAATTAATAACAAAATCAAAGGAACACATCGACAATAATACAATAATAGTAGGGGATTTTAACACTCCCCTCACTGAAATGGACAGATCATCCAAGCAAAAGATCAACAAGGAAATAAAGGCCTTAAATGACACACTGGACCAGATGGACATCACAGATATATTCAGAACATTTCATCCCAAAGCAACAGAATACACATTCTTCTCTAGTGCACATGGAACATTCTCCAGAATAGATCACATTCTTGGTCCTAAATCAAGTCTCAACTGTATCAAAAGATTGGGATCATTCCCTGCATATTTTTAGACCACAATGCTCTAAAGCTAGAACTCAATAACAAGAGGAAATTTGGAAAGAACCCAAATACATGGAGACTAAACAGCATCCTTCTAAAGAATGAATGGGTCAACCAGGAAATTAAAGAAGAATTGAAAAAATTTATGGAAACAAATGATAATGAAAACACAACAGTTCAGAATCTGTGGGACACAACAAAGGCAGTCCTGAGAGGAAAATATATAGTGGTACAAGCCTTTCTCAAGAAACAAGAAAGGTCTCAGGTACACAACCTAACCCTACACCTAAAGGAGCTGGAGAAAGAACAAGAAAGAAACCCTAAACCCAGCAGGAGAAGAGAAATCATAAAGATCAGAGCAGAAATCAATGAAATAGCAACCAAAAAAAACAATAGAACAAATCAACGAAACTAGGAGCTGGTTCTTTGAAAGAATTAATAAGATTGATAAACCCCTGGCCAGACTTATCGAAAAGAAAAGAGAAAGGACCCAAATAAATAAAATCATGAATGAAAGAGGAGAGATCACAACAAACACCAAAGAAATACAGACAATTATAAGAACATACTATGAGCAACTCTACGCCAACAAATTTGACAATCTGGAAGAAATGGATGCATTCCTAGAGACATATAAACTACCACAACTGAACCAGGAAGAAATGGAAAGCCTGAACAGACCCATAACCAGTAAGGAGATTGAAACAGTCATCAAAAATCTCCAAACAAACAAAAGCCCAGGGCCAGATGGCTTCCTGGGGGAATTCTACCAAACATTTAAAGAAGAACTAATTCCTATTCTCCTGAAACTGTTCCAAAAAATAGAAATAGAAGGAAAACTTCCAAACTCATTTTATGAGGCCAGCATCACCTTGATCCCAAAACCAGACAAGGATCCCATCAAAAAAGAGAACTACAGACCAATATCCTTGATGTACACAGATGCAAAAATTCTCACCAAAATACTAGCCAATAGGATTCAACAGTACATTAAAAGGATTATTCACCACGACCAAGTGGGATTTATTCCAGGGCTGCAAGGTTGGTTCAACATCCGCAAATCAATCAATATGATACAACACATTAATAAAAGAAAGAACAAGAACCATATGATACTCTCCATAGATGCTGAAAAAGCATTTGACAAAGTACAGCATCCCTTCCTGATCAAAACTCTTCAAAGTGTAGGGATAGATGGCACATACCTCAATATTATCAAAGCCATCTATGAAAAACCCACCGCAAATATCATTCTCAATGGAGAAAAACTGAAAGCTTTTCCACTAAGGTCAGGAACATGGCAGGGATGTCCGTTATTACCACTGCTATTCAACATAGTACTAGAAGTCCTAGCCTCAGCAATCTGACAACAAAAGGAAATTAAAGGCATCCAAATTGGCAAAGAAGAAGTCAAATTATCACTCTTTGCAGATGATATGATACTATATGTGGAAAACCCAAAAGACTCCACTCCAAAACTGCTAGAACTTGTACAGGAATTCAGTCAAGTGTCAGGATATAAAATCAATGCACAGAAATCTGTTGCATTTCTCTACACCAACAACAAGACAGAAGAAAGAGAAATTAAGGAGGCAATCCCATTTACAATTGCACCCAAAACTATAAGATACCTAGGAATAAACCTAACCAACGAAACTAAGAATCTATACTCAGAAAACTATAAAGTACTCATGAAAGAAATTGAGGAAGACACAAAGAAATGGAAAAATGTTCCATGCTCCTGGATTGGAAGAATAAATATTGTGAAAATGTCTATGCTACCTAAAGCAATCTACACATTTAATGCAATTCCTATCAAAGTACCATCCATTTTTTTCAAATAAATGGAACAAATAATCCTAAAATTTATATGGAACCAGAAAAGACCTCGAATAGCCAAAGGAATATTGAAAAAGAAAGTCAAAGTTGGTGGCATCACAATTCCGGACTTCAAGCTCTATTACAAAGCTGTCATCATCAAGACAGCATGGTACTAGCACAAAAACAGACACATAGATCAATGGAACAGAATAGAGAGCCCAGAAATAGACCCTCAACTCTATGGGCAACTAATCTTCAACAAAGCAGGAAAGAATGTCCAATGGAAAAAAGACAGCCTCTTCAATAAATGGTGTTGGGAAAATTGGACAGCCACATGCAGAAAAATGAAATTGGATCATTTCCTTACACCACACATGAAAATAGACTCAAAATGGATGAAGGACCTCAATGTGAGAAAGGAATCCATCAAAATCCTTGAGGAGAACACAGGCAGCAACCTCTTCGACCTCAGCCGCAGCAACATCTTCCTAGGAACATCACCAAAGGCAAGGGAAGCAAGGGCAAAAATGAACTATTGGGATTTTATCAAGATCAAAAGCTTTTGCACAGCAAAGGAAACAGTTAACAAAACCAAAAGACAACTGACAGAATGAGAGAAGATATTCGCAAATGACATATCAGATAAAGGGCTAGTGTCCAAAATCTATAAAGAACTTAGCAAACTCAACACCCAAAGAACAAATAATCCAATCAAGAAATGGGCAGAGGACATGAACAGACATTTCTGCAGAGAAGACATCCAGATGGCCAACAGACACAAGAAAAAGTGCTCCACATCACTCGGCATCAGGGAAATACAAATCAAAACCACAATGAGATATCACCTCACACCAGTCAGAATGGCTAAAATTAACAAGTCAGGAAATGACAGATGCTGGCGAGGATGCGGAGAAAGGGGAACCCTCCTACACTGTTGGTGGGAATGCAAGCTGGTGCAACCACTCTGGAAAACAGCATGGAGGTTCCTCAAAATGTTGAAAATAGAACTACCCTATGACCCAGCAATTGCACTGCTGGGTATTTACCCTAAAGATATAAACATAGTGATCCGAAGGGGCACGTGCACCCGAATGTTTATAGCAGCAATGCCTACAATAGCCAAACTATGGAAAGAACCTAGATGTCCATCAACAGACAAATGGATAAAGAAGATGTGGTATACATACACAATGGAATACTATGCAGCCATCAAAAGAAATGAAACCTTGCCATTTGCGACGACATGGATGGAACTAGAGGGTATCATGCTTAGCGAAATAAGTCAATCGGAGAAAGACAACTATCATATGATCTCCCTGATATGAGGGAGAGGAGATGTAAAATGGGGGGTTAAGGGGGTAGGAGAAGAATAAATGAAACAAGATGGGATTGGGAGGGAGACAAACCATAAGTGACTCTTTTTTTTTTTTTTAAAGATTTTATTTATTTATTTGACAGAGAGAGAGATCACAAGTAGACAAAGAGGCAGGCAGAGAGAGGGGGGGGGGAAGCAGGCTCCCTGCTGAGCAGAGAGCCCGATGCGGGACTCGATCCCAGGACCCTGAGATCATGACCTGAGCCGAAGGCAGCGGCTTAACCCACTGAGCCACCCAGGCGCCCCATAAGTGACTCTTAATCTCACAAAACAAACTGAGGGTTGATGGGGGGAGGGGGTTTGGGAGAGGGGGGGTGGGGTTATGCATATTGGGGAGGGTATGGCTATGGTGAGTGCTGTGAAGTGTGTAAACCTGGCGATTCGCAGACCTGTACCCTGGGGATAAAAATATATGTTTATAAAAAATATAATTAAAAAAAAAAAAAAAAGAATCTCGGTACAGTATTACAAACTGCCCTGAAGACCCATAGTTCCAAACTCTCTGAATAAGGGTGTAGCACGTCTCTCGATATCACTTGGTATATACTGATAGAGCCAGCCATTTTCCTCATAATTCTGAGATACTAGGTATAATCTTCATGGCTGGACACCACCCAGGCTATTAGCAAGTTTCAATTTACCTCCCAATGTACCCCGTTCATCGCCACAAAGGGCAGGAGGGCCTTCTGCATCCCTATAGAAAGGACACTGATACTCTGGTCAAGCATAAAAATCTTGGAGTTTCTGGCACATTCTGAGGATCAGATTTGGTCTGGTAGGCCCAGGTGCTCATATAAACCAAGGTCACCCCCGTGTGTGAAACCTGCTGATAGAGTAGCCTCTGCTGGGTGAGGCAAAGACTACTTCCAAGGAATTATGCATGGAGAACGTGATACTGCTACTGTTTACTATCCATGTTTTTCCCACTCTGTTTTCTTCTGCCTGGAAATAAGACCTCTTTCTTTCCAAGATCCATGCTTCCTGCTGAACCTCAGAATCCTACCACCAACACTGCCTCTCCCCCTGTCAACCTGCTTCAGGAGACCTCTCTCCTACCTTGTTCCACAACCTCTTTCTCAGGCAATCCAGACTGGCCATCTAGGAGGAGATGTTTTCTTGCTGGGAAGCAGGACAGCTATGTGAGAGTTTAGCAACAGACACCTGGGTTCCTGAAAAGCATGTATACTCCCTTCCTGTGCTCTAAACAAAGCCCTCTATAAAGAAATGCATCTTAACCATGTGGGATTGCTCCCTTCTCTTTCTGCATCCTATTTTCTAGTCTAGTACCTCTTGATGATACACAGCTCTTAATGCAGTTGGTGCCTTAGGACCCAGAGGCTCATAGAGACTAACTGGAATGTCGGGTAGAAGACAACCTTCCGGAAGTAGAAACAAAGAGTAATGCTCTTCAGCTTGTGCTGGACTCTTATATCTTCCTGTGAAACTGATGGATCTGATCCTACTTGACCTCTTGGGCAGAGAGATCCTTAATCTGTTTGGACATTATTATTAAATCATTCCTTGAACAAACATTGAAGCTTGCATAGCATTCTCTTTGGGAAAATCCCAAGGAATGTGAGTTTGGAAGCCCATAAATACAAAATTGTGTCAGGAAATGTAACTTCCTGAAATTAGATGTTAGTGATTTTGCTTTAAGACTCATTCTCTAAAATAATCAAAGATGGCCAGAAGCTATTGGTGATTTATTCCCCACTGTTAACTCTCAATAGGCTTGGTAATGAATTTCAAGAAAAACAGAAGAAATGTATCTGTTCTATACCACTATGATCTTCCTGAAGCTAAAAGTCTTGTTCGCTTCTGACCTGACCTGCTTTACCCAGACCCAGACAATACCCACACCAGTGGTACTGGAAGGGATCATAGTGTACTGGGCAGGGGGTATTGCAGTGACCCTAGGACCTGAGCCTACCATTCTGGGCTCCTTTCAATCAAATTAACTATACTCTGCAGGAATGGGAGTTAATAGTCAAGAAATTTTCTGTTGGAAGCTGTAGGGACGTTACACTGAGATGTTGCGTGCCTTGCAGAAGTGCTGAGACTATGACAGTTTAAAGCTGGTGGAATATGATCAGGTTAGTCTATTCAAGACCAGCCTGGCCTCCCTCCTCAGGTAATTAGGTCTCATCAAACATGCGCCAAGCAGCTACAGTGGGAGGGCTGATGTTCTCTCCTGGAAATGGGTGGTTGCAAAGGCGGTTCCCCTCAGGAAAATCTCTCTCCTGAGAATTTTGTCCCTTTTATTTATTTATTTTTTTTAAAGATTTTATTTATTTATTTGACAGAGATCACAAGTAGGCAGGGAGGCAGGCAAGAGTGAAAGGAGGCCTGTGGAGCAGAGAGCCCGATGAGGGGCTCCATCCCAGGACCCTGGGACCATGACCTGAGGCAAAGGCAGAAGCTTTAACCCACTGAGCCACCCAGGTGCCCCAATTTTGTCCCTTTTAAATGCACATGGCATTTCCATCCAAGTGGCAGGGAAACTACATAAAAATCCACTGTGGGTACTGGTGATTCCTTGTTCGTTCAGACTTGTCTCCCTTCCCTCTACCTGCTCACTGTCATCCTCTTTGCTCATTGCTCCTCTGGCCTCTCCTCTCCTTTTGAAACTGATTCTTGGTTTCTGCTTTTTCTTTTGGCTACTTGAATCTGGCTACTTCTCTGTTTCTTATTTTTGTTATTCTTTTGCCCAAATATTCTGACTTTGAAATTGATTCCCTCTGGGGACAAGATTCAAAAATTTTCTCATCTGCTCCATGTGCTGAAACTATGGATAAGAAGCTCCCTGTTCTCCCTTCACTTGAGTGTAGGGAGGTTGGGTTGATTAGCGTTTTTATTTTTAGTCCCTTAAAATGCACAGGGCATACCCACCAGCATGGCCAGAGAAGCTGTGTCATCTAGTGGCCCTAAAATTTCTCTGATTTGCCTCAACCTTCCTATCGCTCCCATTTTCTGACTGTTTTGCTATCCTTTGCTCATCGGTTTTCTGGTTCTCTATGATGATTTTGGCTTTGTGCCTTGGCTCTCCCATCTTCTTCCTTTAAAAAAACCCTGCAGCCTAGGACTTTACAAACTTTAAAACATACATCTGCGCCAGCTCTGATAGCGTTCATATTTGAGATGCTTACACCTTGGTTCTGGGTCTTACTCAGCTCTTGCTTTGCCCAGCCCCGCTGGTTACAAGCACGTTAGACCACGTTGATAGAACAACAGTGTTGATCCTTTTTCTGTAAGTTCAGCTTTCAGGCGATTGAAGGCAATGGTCTCCCTGCAACTGCTTTTCTGCTAACCAATTCTAGTTCCGTCATCTATTCCTATGACCTAATCATTCAGTCTTTTTACCACCCTGAACCTTCTCAGGGAGGTTGATACACTCCAGTTTGTTTATGCCCTTCACGGCATGTGGTTCTCAGAACAAAACAAACCAGCGTCACATTGAAGGTACCATCATGCCATTTTTCCAGCACTAAGGTATCCCTTTAACGGAGCCCAAGTTCCTATTTGAAATTCTGGCATCTCTTGCACAACACTGACATTAATGTTTAACATTTGGCTAGTGAAAACTCAGACATCTTTCTATGCTGTTCTGACATCCTTTGTCCTTTCTATTATTGGACGCTTCTCATCCTTTGAAATTCTTCTAGAGTCTTCATTCTAAAAAACGAAACAAAACAAAACAAAACTTGATACTAAGTACAATATAATGCTTTTCAGACTATGCTCCTCTTGAACCTGGAATTCTCCACACTACACTTCCAAAATTAATTCATGTCTTGCTTATCGATTAACAGAATAAATTGAAAGAATTTTCTCAAGATCTGACATATTTTTTCAACACATTTACATCTGATGCCACCTGTCTAGCAGTGCTCAACTGTGCAAGTAAAATAGTTATATTAGTTTTTTTTTTCCAAAAAGCAGTATTCCTTCCATTGCTTTTGCCTTAGAACAATTTTAAGAAGCAGCCATTTAGTGTATTACAATGTATCTCTCCTCTTTTCAAGTAATTCGCCCATCCGATCAAAATGGTACCATTTGTTACAACTAAACTGCCGAACAGACCTCCACACTGCCAACAAAATGCATTATTTTGTACTCTTTGGGGAAGGTCAGTCAGTGAGTGTGAGTTTGCCTTCAGTCTTCCCAGACATTTCTCTTTCTTCTATCAGCACATCATGAGACCTTGTCAAAGGCTTTCCTGCAATTCAGATTCATCTGAAGCATTAATTTCATCAACTAGTGTGTGTGTGTGTGTGTGTGTGTGTGTGTGTGTGTGTGTGTGTGTGTGTTTAATCAGTTGGGTATGATTTCTTCTTGATAGGTCCCGTGGTGTCTTCTAGTATTCTCCACATCTCCTTGTATGTACTCACAATTCAATCTATTAATATCCTATCCTAGAAATTTGCCTGGATTTCACATCAAGCTTATAAGTCCATAAATGACAAGCTCTATCTGCATCTTTTTTTTTTTTTTTTTTTTTTTTTTAGGATAAGAGGGAACACATTTACCCAGTCTCCATCATTCCACAAAGTACTACAGTTCTTAGGGAACACTACACCACAATATGTTTTTTACTGCCGTGGAACCAAACCACTTCAGAGATGCCAGGTGCTGCTTTATTACACCTTCCCATCCATCAGTATTTCTCCTACCCTTTCCAGAATAAAAATCAAGTTTGCTGACAAAGCAGACTAATGCAAAATCCAAACTGAGTTCCTTACTATCTCGTTGTCATCTGTTAACACTACACCAGTGGCCCAGGCAGCTGATAAATAAATTTCTTGTTATTCTATTTACTTTTGATATAGCAAAAAATGTCTGCTTGCTCTCTTAGAAATTTCTCAGCTATTTGGAAGTTTTTAGTATTTTAATATCATGTTTAGAGATTCAAACCAATTCCTTTTCTTTTCTTTCCTTTGTATGGTGTCCCCACACCCCTCAACCCCTCTCTTTTGCATATGCCTGCAAAAATGTGTTTCTACAAGTCTACTACTAAAGGGCATTGGTCTCTTTAGTTATGCCCTCTCTTTGTTTCTTATGGGGATTATTTCTAATTTTATTGTCAGGAGACAATTTTTAAAAAAATTGTATTACTCTTCATGAGTCATCTTCATGTTTATCATGTCAGGTATGAATTAAGGTGGAGGGAGGAGCTTAGAGGTATCTCCTTCATTCAGCTTATTTTCTCAGATGCATGAGAAGGAAGTTGGTTAGGAAGCACATATCCTTCCACATAAAAAATAGAAAAATAAATAGTAGAAATGGGGCTTTAAAGGCTTCCCATAAATTGGTTAGTTGATTAAAAATAGCTAACGGGGGCGCCTGGGTGGCTCAGTGGGTTAGGCCGCTGCCTTCGGCTCAGGTCATGATCTCAGGGTCCTGGGATCGAGTCGCGCATCGGGCTCTCTGCTCGGCAGGGAGCCTGCTTCCCTCTCTCTCTCTCTGCCTCCCTCTCTGTCTACTTGTGATCTCTCTCTGTCAAATCAATAAATAAAATCTTTAAAAAAATAAAAAAATAAAAAAATAGCTAACGACATTTAAATTCAGTTTTAAGGAAAATCTTTTGAAAATATCAGATTTCAGAAACCACCTCCCTGCCTGCCCCCACCCTGCTTTGCTGCCACTGTAATAACCTGCTCCCTCTTGACTACCTTATCTCCAGGACATTTTGTTTTTTTTCTGATTCCTGCTCCAGTTCCTTATTGGGACTGCAGCCAATTCCTGAAGTACCTGCACAGAACTCCTGAAACTTCCTTTCTTCCACCCTCCCTCACACTGACCCAAAGGATTTGCTTTGGGACATTTTGTTTTTTTCTGATTCCTGCTCCAGTTCCTTATTGGGACTGCAGCCAATTCCTGAAGTACCTGCACAGAACTCCTGAAACTTTCCTATCTCCCACCCTCCCTCACACTGACCCAAAGGATTTGCTTTGTTTCAACTCAGACATGCATCTGACAGAACTGATGGTGGCCCACAGTCCTTCTCCTGGCCCCATCCCAGTCTTTAGATAATTGACACCAATCTAGATTTGTCTGTAGTTCATGATGATCAAAGATGGCGACTCTTGCAATGTTAGCCTGCTTCAGGCTCATCAGTGAGTTCTCAGAATGCATGGAGTTTCAGAAAGAGGGAACATATAATCTTCTCTGGAATCAATATAAAATCCATTTTCTACAGAAGTTTAAATGAAATCCATGACTATATTCAGATTCTAGACTTTTGACAGGATTTATAGTTTTGAATTGAAAAACATTTTGAAAGGTGAAGTGTGTACTTGGACACATGAAAAAAATACAGTAAAATCACACAAAAATCCCTTATTCTATTGATAAAAGATCAAATATATAGTTTGGGTAAATTTTTGGTCTTCTTGCTGATTAAGTTTATCAGTAAAATTGAGTGCCAAATGTCATCTGAATGTTCAAGGAACTATACTTATATTTAATAATTTTCAAAAACAATCCATTATTTCCATTTTAGAGGGGAGGAAACTGAAATTTGGGGAAGTAGTTAGAATGAGGTTTTTTCAGCTGCTAACTTCCAGAACTAGAAAGTAGGGTGAGCAATCCTCCCAGGTCATTGAGATTGCTTTGGTTTAGCACTCAAAATCCTGGATCCTGAGAAAGCCCTCACTTCGTGCAAACCAGGACAATTGGTCATCCTACTAGTGAGCCCACATTTGGAAAATTCTGAAGCCCATGGTTTTTCACTTTAATTGCCCAGCTTTTATTAGCTCTTTTGAGTTCTGCAATATATCTATAAGATAGGTTGAATATTAAAATACTGATAATCATCTGCTGGAAGGAGAAACAGAAACTTGTAGCTCCTTCAAGGTCTACCAGTGAATTTTAAGACTTCTTACTTTTGACATACTAGGACTTTTTCATAATTCACTACATTCTTCTTTGTTCAAATTCCAACTGAGTCAAAATACTTAATCTCCCTAAAATACCCCTTTAATATTAGTGACCTTATATTGATAAGACTTGCTTTCTTAGTAAGAGTGTGTTTGAATTTAACTCACAAATATAGCAAGAGCATTGGCATCCTGAAAAGAAGGAAAAATCATGGTGTTAGTTCTCATGACTAAATTTCTAAGTGTCATAGCAGCATTTCTTTGGTGAAGTAAGTTTGATTAGAGGAATTTGCTTCCTTTTTTTTAAACTTCGAAAAGAAAAAAGTCACGAGGATGTAATGTACAGCCTGATGACTATAATCAGTAATACTGTATTGTATACTTGCAAATTTCTAAGAGGTGGATCTTTAAAGTTCTCATCACAAGAAAAAAATGTATAACTATGTTTGGTGACAGAAGGATTTTTAAAATTCTTCAGTGTGGATTTTGATATTTCACGTTTTGTTAATTCAACATGAAAGATGGGAAGAGACCTTTCCTAATTAGATTCATAAATCATAAGCTAGAATTAGCATCACTACAAAGTTTTAATGAATTCAGAAGAAAATGCTGCATTTCCAAGTACAAGATAAAAATGTTCTATTTCAATGAAGAAGAAAAAAAAAAAAAAGAAGTCTTGGGGGTGTGATGGTCTCGTCAAGAATGCAGCCTAATGCTCATCATGTTAATCTTTCCGACTTACTCTAGCTAATAGTGAATGTCTCCATCTTTGCGCGGCATAGAGAGGTTCAGATTTCGTAACACCAGCTGTTACTTAGTTCAATGTCAGGCTCCCCATCACACGGTGCAGCCCCCTAGCTGGGTTTATCCCTCCAAAATGCTACAGTGTCCTGTGTTTGCTGTGCAAACTCCACAGCCTGCTGCACAGAATCAGGACTGTTGCAGAAGGTAATTAAAAAGATTATTTCTGGGGCGCCTGGGTGGCTCAGTAGGTTAAGCCTCTGGCCTTCCGCTTAGGTCATGATCTAAGGGTCCCTGGATTGAGCCCGTCATTGGACTCTCTGCTCAGTGGGGCGCCTGTTTCCCCTCTTTCTCTGCCTGCCTCTCTGCCTACTTGTGATCTCTGTCAAATAAATAAATAAAATCTAAAAAAAAAAAAAAGATTATTTCTTGTGGGGAACAACTTTATAGCTTCTCCTCTCTCTCACCTGGTCTTGCTGGAGAAATGGCCTCGAGAAGTTTGCCAAAGTCAGGCATTTCTGGGAAGAATATTTAAAGACGCCTTGAGTTCCCAGGACATCTTTAGCGGATGCTTGTTTTTGCTGAATTAGAGTGGTGAGCAAACACAGCAGCCGCCGCCCCACCCGGGGTTTTACTTTTGTTTTTGCTTTCCCTAAGGTCACTCCCCCAGTTGGTCAACCTCAGTCTGGAAATGGAGGCTCCTCCTTCTGACGCAACGCGTCATCACGTCAAGACCCGCCCAACCCTACCTTACGGCGCCTACGTCATCCGCCTGGTTTCCTCTAGTCAGTAGGGCTTTTTGTCACCTCACATCGCACAGAAAGAAGGGTCAGTGCGGCTCAGTAAGATACTTTGAGAGGGAGATCACATTTTATTTATTTTTTATTATAGAGTATATCACAGTTGTTCCATTTTATTATTAGTGTGTTAATACCTTACTGTGCCTACCTTATAAATTAAGCTTTATCATAGGTATGTATACGTGGGGGAAAAACATGGTGTATGTAGGGTTTCCTACTACCAGTGGTTCCAGGCATCCACTAGGGGTCTTGAAACATGTTCTCCGTAGAGAAGGGGGTTGCTCTACAGCCCTTCTCTCCTCTCAGTGGCCTTCTCAACTAGAGAAGTGTCTCTATCTTAGAGAAGCTATACAAATACCACAAAGGATTATTGAACACCGACCTACAAGGTGCCAGGCACCTTACTAGGTGTGGATATGGAGGTACCTATGAAAACGTCGTGGTGCTCATGGACTATTCAAAGCACAAGGGTGAGAACCCACCTAATACATAGATAATTACTAGAAAGGGTGATAAGTGTTAATATGGCGAAGGAGAGAGTGCTGCAAAAGACAAAGAAGGGAGTAGTGATCTGGGTAATTATATGTGACAGGGGACAAGATCAGAAAAGAGGGCTGGCAGTTGGAAGAGAGATTGCAAAGGGGTTATGGGGCTTTCCAGTGCCCAGACCAGCTCTGGCCAGCCTGGAGCGGATGCTGGGGGTGAGATCCCAGGAAAGACTGCTGCTCTGCGCAGGCCTCCCTGTTGTGGGCACTGCCTCAAAGCACGTTCCATGCCTCTGTCAGCTGCCCAGGGTTGGTTCCTGCCCCCACTGAACCGAGAAATGAGTTTTAGGGTCAAATTCCTCACTCAAAAATTCATTAACCTCCTTCAGTGGCTGGTGACATTTTTTTTTTTTTTCCCAGTCCTCAGCCCCTGGAGCAAGAATACCTACAGTTTGTTCAGCTGTTACTCTCTATTCGGCCTACCATGCTCCCAGCGTGCATTTCTCTCCTCTGTCTTAGGGCCATGTCTGACGTTACATGAACTCCATGGACATTCTGCAAAGCCTGGAGCCAGGAGTTCATATCCCAGGAAGGTTTCCCTCACAGACTTCCCATTAGGGAATCCAAGATAAGGGCTTGGTGCATGACTGACAGCTGCATATGCCTTTTTCCTTTACCTGAGAGGACACAGCCACTAGGATAGAGACAGAGAGGGAGATGATAAACTATTAAGCTTTTTGAGATACGAAATGTTTTGAAGAAAGAAATATGTGCACCATGTCTTAATTTGCATCCTACGGGTACCAAATGCTTTTCATATAGGTGTTCTCCATGTCCATTTCAAGAAGGTGACCAAAACAGCCAAAACTTGACCCCATTACAAATACCTTCTTGAACAGGGACAGGAATACAAATCCCACAATGACAGGCTTTGTCAACAGGGTTATAGTAATCTGTTCAAATCATCAAAGGAGATGGATTTTCCATTACTTCTCTAAAACAGTGTCACATGAACTGGGATCGTCAGAAGGTAGGGAGTTGAGAGTATTTCTGTTTGGGTGTCTTGAGTTACTAAGGGAGACAACACCACCAGCAGAATGCAAACTGCTTGGAATCTTAAAAAAGTTAAAAATAAAGCAGAACATATGGAAGCAACAGCAGGACTTGCACTCAGACTTCAAATCCGTGCAGAACATGCGTGTCTGGAGTTTGGTGCCTCTTGCAGCTCTGCCTGCCTACCCTCTGCCCTCTACTGCAGTGGGTCCCACTGATGGCAAAGAGGGGTGGGAGGCCTCTGTAGTCATTGAGTAAGGATGGCAAAGGCTGCCTCTTTTATGACTCAGACACAGAATAGCTTTAATTAAACAATAAAAAAAAACTCGTTGAATCCTTCTATTCTAACTGAACAATTGCTTTTTTCCTTCCAATTTAATCCATAGCTTCATTCCCATAGGGACTTTTTTTTTTTTTTTTTTTTTTAAATGTTGCTGCCCCATTGCCTGTGTGATTGTATGACTTGCTTTTAGGAAAGGAAAATTTCAGGAACATTTATTTCACGGGCATTTTCAATGTTGTTCTGAAGGCTTTATGTTTATCCTGTTTAATGACTGAGTAATACTCCATTGACTGGATGCTTCGTAATTTATTGTTGGACGTTTATGAAGGCTATTGTTTGGGCAGACTTCTGCTGCTGCGGAATTCCCAGCTGTGTGGGCTGAGATGGAAAAGAAAAGCTCATTCCAGGGCAAGCCAAGATCAGATGCTGGGAGCATGTGGACAAGATGCCAAAATTTGGTCTATGGAGCAGTAGTGGAGTTGGGAGTGGGTCAGGGTTAGAATCCAGGCTAGTACAGAAGAGCTTATTCTCCACTCCTTCTTGTTTTACTTCTTTGTTCCCTTTTATCTCCATTCCCCAATCCTGCTCTTCTTATCCTTCTGTAAATAACCTTTCCAAAGTGTTTTCCAGAAGCAGTTATCCAGAGGTTATTTGTAATTCCAGTGAGGATCACTGGGGCAGGCTTTCTGCTGGGCTCTTGCCAGCATGCGGGGGAGGGGGAGGAAGGGCATGGAGAAAACCCTGGTCAGAGGTGCTAGGTGGATAAGGCTGCTTGATGCTGGAATTTATCTAGGCATAGATAAAAGATATAGTCTTTAAAATCAGTTTCTCAATAGGTAAGATAGGGTCAGCTGTGCTAATAGAAGTTACCAAATATTTAATGACTGAAGAACAAGTGGTTTCTTTCTTTGTCTCCTGATAGCACAAGGCTGGTGTTCAGGTCAGTGGGATGGAACTCCTCCATGCAGTCATTCTAGTCTGCTGTGTTCAACACATGCTTTCTAGGATCTCCCTGAATATCTCCCTTCCCACCCACAAGAAGGGCAAAGAGAATCAAGGAGTATGATTGAGAAGTCATATGGGCCTGGTCTGTAGTAGAAACACCACCTCCATTCACATGCCATAGTAGAGAACACAGCCATGCAGGAAATGTGATCTAATGGCACGAGAGCCTGGGAAATGTGGTCCCAAAGAGAAAGAACAAACTTGGGGGGCAGTTAGTGGTATCTGTACAACCAGAGACAGTACATGTGACATTTTCCTCCCATCTGCCTTTCTCTCCTTTGTCTTATTTCTCAGTTGGTTCAGAATTATCGCAAACAAGGGCACTATTTGAGAACCCCTTAAAAGACTCCAACAAAAATTATTGTGGGAATACATTGATATCACTGATAAGAGTATACTCTCTCAGTGATATGTGAGGAGGTTGGAGGAGGGAGGTTGGGGAATGTTTGAGAAAAAGAAAAGTAGAAAATACTTCCGTGCAATGGGGTCTAGGTAAAAGTCATAAGGTCATAACTCACCATGGGGCCATGTTCACTGTTTTTAAAATTTATCATTATTAACAACTTTATTATTATTAACAACTCATAGACAGACATTTCAATTGCATGGACCAGCATCTATTCCTTAGCTGGTAATTTTATTTTATTTTTATTTAAACTCAATTAGCCAACATGCGGTACATCATTAGTTTTACATATCTATATGTAACATATATAGATGTAGTGTTCAATGATTCATTGGTTGTTAATAATATATATCTTATATCATATATTAAATTATATTAAATAATATATATATAATATATATAATAATATATATAGATGTATAGTGTTCAATGATTCATTAGTTGTGTATAATACCCAGTGCACATCACAACATATGTCCTCCTTAATGCCCATCACCCAACCCCATCCCCCCACCCACCTCCCCTACTGTAATCCTCAGTTTGCTTTCCCGAAGTCAAGAGTCTTTCATGGTTTGTCTCCCTTTCTCATTTCTTCCCATTCAGTTTTCCCTACCTTCCCCTGTGATTCTCCGTGCTATTTCTTATATTCCACATATGAGTGAAACAATAAGATAATTGTCTTTCTCAGATTGACTTATTTAATGTAACATAACACCCTCCAGTTCCAGCCATGTCGATGTAAATGGTGGGTATTCATCCTTCCCGATGGCTGAGTAACATTCCATTGTATATATGGACCACATCTTTTTTATCCATTCATCTGTTGACATCTTGGCTCCTTCCACAGTTTGGCTATTGTGGACTTTGCTTCTATGAACATAAAGGCAGGTGCCGCTTCTTTTCACTGTATCTGTATCTTTGGGGTAAATACCCATTAGTGCAATTGCTGAGTCACAGGGTTAGCTGATAATTTAAAACTAAGACTTTCCTACACCTTTATGTGCCTCACCTTTATTCACTGAATCAACATTTATTGGGTTCATGAAACAACTTCTATTCTAGTGCAGCTAGTAAATATAAAACATCAAAAGATATCAAAGTTTCAAAATCAAATGAATTTGAAACTGTCGGAATCAAAGATAAACTATGGGAACGCCTGGGCGGCTCAGTGGGTTAGGCTGCTGCCTTCGGCTCAGGTGATGATCCCAGGGTCCTGGGATCGAGTCCCGCCTGGGGCTCCTTGCTCGGCAGGGAGCCTGCTTCTCTCTCTGCCTCTGCCTGCCTCTCTGCCTGCTTGTGTGTTCTCTTTCTCTTTCTGACAAATAAATAAATAAATAAAGTCTTAAAAAAAAACCTATGAGTTATACAGTGCTTTTAGGATCAGAGAAGTGATTGTAAAAAATGACAAAATAAAATTTGATAAAACAAAACTAAAAAAGCTCTTGAGTTTTAAAAATAGGTTAGGCAACTGTATGGATAAAAAAGATATGTATTTCCTTCTTAAAAAGCATTTCACTAATCATGAACCATAGAGAAACAATCAGGTGGAGTATCCTCTATGAGTTCAAGAAGGTGTTTTCCAATAGCAGAATTTACAAGGGCAGGGAGGGAAGAAACGCTTTTCTGTACTTCTCTAATCTGTGCTAACCGGCTTCCTTAACATAGCCCTGTTCTGAATTCTAAACCCCTCTTGCCTAGTAAGCCACAATCAGTAGATTCCCTGAGCTCAAACTTGGCCACTCCGTTTGGACTGTGTGACCCTCCCTCCAACTGTCTTTTGGGAGTTCTGGGGTATGGACAGGAAGCCTTCTAAGGGCCTCCTCTCATTGGGTGCCTACCAGATGGCAGCTACTGGGTTACAGTCACATTATGGGCCATGTTACATTCAGTTCTCATGGCCTCCCTGAGAGGGAGGCACTATTAATTCTTCCACTTTGCATATCCATAAAACTCAGGCTCTGGATATCGAACTTCCCCAGAGGTTACATAGTGAATTAGGGGCAGGTCTGGGATAAGAAGCCAGGGCCGTTAGTACTCGAACCTGAGCATAAGCCATTATACTGTGCCGCCTTTCCTTACAGCTGCAGAGCAGGTGCAGGCACCACATTCTCAAGTTTCAATAGGCACACCCTTATTATTGTTGTTGTTGTTTTTTTTTAAATGTTTAGTAGTCTTTTTTTTTCTTTTTTTTTTTTAAAGATTTTATTTATTTATTTGTCAGAGAGAGAGAGAGCGAGCACAGGCAGACAGAGTGGCAGGCAGAGGCAGAGGGAGAAGCAGGCTCCCTACAGAACAAGGAGCCCGATGTGGGACTCGATCCCAGGATGCTGGGATCATGACCTGAGCCGAAGGCAGCGGCTTAACCCACTGAGCCACCCAGGCGTCCCTTATTGTTGTTGTTTTAATAAAAATACTGTCTTCATTTAAAAAAAATCCTCCTCTCCATGTCCCTAAGACCAAAACAAAATGGTTTACACAAATATCTTCTGAGATACTTGTTGCCTAAAGTGTTTCAGATGAAGAGGTGTGTGATTTGAGCAAGGCACCCCAATTTTTTCACTCTAGAAAATGGGGGCACCTACCTCGTAGAGGTCTTTTCCATTTTAAAGAAGTTGATGTGTAAGGAAACCTCTGTCAACTAGACAATTAAATACAAATGATTATTGTAATTGCTATGTGGACAAAGCTGGAAGCGTACGAATGTGTTATGAGATATTTTATGATAAAAAACATATGCTTCTGGGTGCCTGGGTGGCTCAGTGGGTTAAAGCCTCTGCCTTCAGCTCAGGTCATGATCTCAGAGTCCTGGGATTGAGCCCCATGTCGGGCTCTCTGCTCAGCGGGGAGCCTGCTTCCCTTCCTCTCTCTCTGCCTACTTGTAATCTCTGTCTGTCAAACAAATAAATAAAATATTTTAAAAAGCAAAACAAAAACATATGCTTCCATATGTATGGAAGTATACGTATAACGTATAAGAACCTTATACGTTCTTCCCAGTTTTTTCCCAGTCACTCAGTCTAGACATTTATGGATTGGTGCTTTTTTGAGAGAGTTCCTTGTCCACCATCTCTCATCTGAGCCTCTGGGACTGTGTGCAATCCAATCAGAGAGAGAATTGCAGTAGACAGCCAGCGATAAGGTTTTGTGGTTTTGGTTCAAAGACTCTTCTAGAGGGATGGAATATTAACGTTCTGCAAAGGAAAAGCTGCTAATAGGCTGGCAGGGAATTAGATTGGTCTTATTTTTCATCAAGCCTTAACTCTTCTAACGGCCCGTATTGTATCTTAGACTGAAATGGATCACTGTGTTAAAATAAACACCCTCCTCTTATTATCTGAAGTGTTTAAGCTCAGTAATTTGAAATGAAACGCTTGTCATTTATAAAAGTTCAAGAACTCTTTAGGTCTCAGGAAGGATTTGTGGATCCTATTCTGAAAAGGTGAAACGGAAGCCATTTCTTGAATGTCATTATTAACCAAAGGATCTTGATAAGTATTTGGATCTACTGAGCGAAATGTATGCAAATTTTCCTCAGAAATAAAATAACGGAACATTGCTAGAAACAACTGTGAGGTTGAGAAATCACAGTTCTGTCGATCTCTGAATCCTTCCAGGGCTCCTGGGCCTAACCACAAGTGGGGAGTGGCAGTTTCCTCTGGAAGTGTGGTCCTGACTTAGTGGCAAAAAGAATAGCCGAATCTCTAACTAGTGATCCCTTTCCAGGGCTCTTGGTTTCCTTGTCTTCCCATGGAAACCGGTTTCCAAAGGAGGCGTCTGCCTTGCCGTCCCCTTTCTTTAGGGGGGATTTGTGTGTGAGATGTTGTAGTATCAGTCATACTCGATCTGCAGCCAATTCAGCAGCGTTCCCATGGAGACTGTTGACTGAGCGGAGAGTGTGAATGGAACCATCCAGTCATTCCCAGAGCTTGCTGTGCCCCTGTTGTTGTGAGCCTGGTGGTCTATACCCAGCCCGGCAGCACCAGGATTGGTGCCATCACGAGTTTTCCAAGCCCCTTGACCAACACGGCATTATAATCAACATTCTCCTGACTGCCCGTGGTCCTGTCACAGCCCCTTCACCGGGTTCCCTGATTCCATTCCTGTCCCTCTACAGTCTGTTTTCTGCTCAGCCGCCGGAACGATCCTTCAAAAATACAAACTCCGCTAATGTAAAATGGGGCAGTTGCCGTGGAAATGGTATGGCGGGTCCTCAAAAAATTTAAAAATAGAATGACCATATGAAAATAACATACGGTCGTATTACTCTCAGGAGGCTTTTTGGAGCCACTAGATCTGAAACAGCACGCTTGTCCCTCTGTTCTCTTACTCGAGGTTTGTTTTCCGTCACAGTACTCACTACTCCCTGATAGTATTTTTTGTACGTGGGTTGGTTTGTCTGTAGTTGTCTACCTCTCCAACTAGAATGCTCGCTCGATGAGATGGAGGATGTTGTCTGTCCTGTTTATCATGGTCTCTCCAGTGCCTGGTCCTGGTGACTATTGTTGAATGAATGATGAATGATTGAATAAATGCATCAGAGAACCCATGCTCCAAGAAGCGTGCAGGGAAGGGGTCAGAGGGTCTAAAGCAGAGGGCAGATGACTGTGTCTGGGCAGCCGTATGAGTGGCTAGGTGGGTGTGGCCCCTCGCACAACTAGGTCAGCTCTCCCCCCCTCCTCTCACTTCATAGAGCCTAGGGCCACCCTGGGTGTTTGGGGGGACCGAGGAGGAGGCTATCATCACCTTCTCTTGTTGCCTGAATTGCCTGACATTCTTCAGTTAACACCTTCGTGTCTCCGTGACTTGCCTGGATCGCTGCCTCTCAACTTGGGTTTCAAAATCTGAGCCTGCCATCTGCATTTGACAAAGGCAGGCCGCCTTGCTTACAGGCCACTTGTTACCACCACCTCTAGCAGTTGTGCCAGCCACTTTAGTGAATTTTGTTCAGAGAACAGAGGAAAATGCATGTCTGGCCTTTCCACTTGAGGCTCCAGTGTTGGATAAAATGTTTGCGTGTTCCCCTGCCTTGAACTCTTGAGGGCCTACCATGTTCTTAATTTAAACCTTAACCTTAGCTTTGACCCTTCACCTCTCCCTCCCAGGCCCAAGTGACTCTTTAGGTGCAGCTGGATTATTTTTTAATACCTATTTAATACTCCGGAGCTCTTCCTGTAGTAATAGTCACTATCACCCAGGGTAATCTGCCCGCATCCACACCAGAACAGCTGTGATGACCTGTCTGCTGTCCCCGGGGTCACTTTAACTTTGTTTTGGTTGTGACACGGGATCGGGGCCTGGGAGACCTCACTGGGGTCCAGGCTGATAGCCAGCCCAGATTCATTTGCACTTGGAAAGCTGATCACACACATGTGGCTGAGTGTTTTTTTTTTTTTTTCCTCAGATGTTTTCATTTCATCCATTAAAGCTGAAATCAAGCCCGGGATGTGTTTTTTGGGCTCTTACTAAAATGGAAGGAGGAGAGTTATCAGATGTACAGATTAGAAATCCATAAAATTGTTTTGAAAGTTGAAGATTGTCAGGGCCCGTTTTTGCCCAAACTGGGATGGCTTCCTCGAGGAAAAGATATCTAAGGCGAGAGCAGAGGAGGAGTAGGTCTCCTCTGAGCAGAGGATGGGGGAGGAGGGAGTGCAGTGGAGAGGAGAGAGAACCAAGTGTGGGGGAAGCCACAGGGCAACTCAGCAGCCTTTCGGTGGGGTAGGTTTTGTGAGCAAGAGCTGAGCGGGGAGGCAGAAAACAGGCCATGGAGGGGCTGATGACTCATGTGAAGGGTTCAGAATTGTACTCTGAAGGCAGTGGGGAACAATGGACGTATTTAAAGCTAAAGAGAGGAAAATTTTTATTTTTTAATTAAAAAATCTTGGGGTGCCTGGGTGGCTCAGTGGGTTAAAGCCTCTGCCTTTGGCTCAGGTCATGATCCCAGGGTCCTGGGCTCGAGCCCCACATCGGGCTCTCTGCTCAGCAGGGAGCCTGCTTCCTCCTCTTTCTCTCTCTCTCTCTGTCTACTTGTGATCTCTGCCTGTCAAATAAAAAAAAAAAAATCTTCCTTGGGGTGCTTGGCTGGCTCAGTTGGAGAAGTAAGTGTGTGATTTTGATTTTTGTAAGTTTGAGCCCCACAGAGGGTATAGAAATTTTTTTTAAAGGATTTTATTTATTTATTTGACAGAGATAGAGGGTGAGCACAAGTAAGTAGAGTGGCAGGCAGAGAGAGAGAGAGAGAGAAGCAGGCTCTCTGCTGAGCAGGGAGCCCGATGTGGGGCTTGATCCCATGATCCTGGAATCATGACCTGAGCCTAAGGCAGCTAGCTGCCTAAGGCCACCCAGGCGCCCCTAGAAATTTCTTAAAAATAAAAACTTTAGGAGCATCTGGGTGGCTCAGTTGGTTAAGCATCTGTCTTCAGCTCAGGTCATGATCTCAAGGTCCTGGGATCGAGCCCCACATGGGGCTCCGTGCTCACTGGGGAATCTGCTTCTTCCTCTCTCTCTTCCTGCCACTCCCCCTGCTTGTACCCCCTGATTGTGCTCTCTTTCTCTTTGTCAAATAAATAAATAAAAACGTAAAAAAAGTGAAGTCTTTAAAAAAATATATTCCTTTTGCTGCTGAATGAACTATGAATCACCTGGGAGATGTGAAGGTTAGGTGGAGGTTAAATGGCACAGAGGCAGGGGGTGTGTGGGTGGCTCATTGGTTAAGTGTCTGCCTTCCACTCAGGTCATGATCCCAGGGTCCTGGGATCAGGCCCCCCTGTAGTGTCTGGCTCCCTGTGTTCCCTCTCCCTCTGCCCGATGCTTCACGTGCTTGTGCGCGCGCTCTCTCTCTCTCTCTGTTAACTAACTGTACTTTTTTCTTAAAAAAAAAAAAGTATAGAGGCAAAAGATGGAGGTAGCTTGGACAAACATATGGAAATTGCAGTGGAGAAAAGTAGAGGTTTTTAAAATAGACTTTATCTCATTTCTTAATCACTATTTTTTAAATAGGCTTTATTTTTGAGAGTAGTTTTAGGTTTCCAAAAAAATTGTGCAGAGTTGGGACGCCTGGGTGGCTCAGTCGGTTAAGCATCTGCCTTCGGCTCAGGTCATGATCCCAGAGTCCTGGGATCGAGTACCGCATGGGGCTCCTTGCTCAGCGAGAGCCTTCCTCTCCTTCTGCCCCTCCTCCTGCTCATGCTTGTGTATGCTCGCTCACTCTCTCTGACAAGCAAGTTAATAAATAAAATCTTTGGGAAAAAAAATTGTGCAGAGTTCCATACGCCAGCTCCCTCAGCAGCCTCCCTTCACATGTAAACTGTTCCTCCTATTACTAACATCTTGCCATTAGTGTGGTACATTGTTACAATGGATAAACTTATTGATAAACGATTTTTACTTAAAGTCCGTTGTTTGCATTGGGGTGTTTTCTTTGTGTCCTGCAGTTGTATGGTTTTAACAATGTGTAATATCATGCATTTTCCACTAATATTGCACAGAATAATCTCATTGTCCTAAATATCCCTTATGTTCACCTATTCATCCCTTCCTCCTCCCCCTAAAATCATGGAAAATCAGTGTATAGTCTTACAGTGTGCCTTTCCAGAGTGTAATACAGTGGAATCATGTGGCACAGACAACCTTTTCAGTTGACTTCTTCTACTTAGCAAGATACACTTAAGGTTCCCCAGTGGCATTTCATGACTCGATAGTGCCTTTTTTTTTTTTTTTTTAATCACCGAATAACACTGAATTGTATGGATGTACCACAGTTTATCTCTTCACATACTGAAGAACATCTTGGTTACTTCTAATTTTTTGCAATTATGAATAGAGCTGATATAAATATACATGTGTGGGTATTTGGGTGACATAAGTTCTCAGTTCTTCTGGGTAAATACAAGTAGTGTGATTTCTGGATTATATAGTAAGAATATGTGTAGTTTTGTAAGAAACCAGCAAACTGTCATCCAATGTGGCTGTACCATTTTGCATTCCTACCAGCAATGAATGAGGGTTCTTGGTCCTCTCAGCCTTGTTGGCATTTGGTGTTACTGGTGTTTTGGATTTTAGCCATTTTAATAGGTGTGTGCTAGTATTTCATTGTATCAATTTGTAATTCCCTAATGATATGTGATATTTAACATATTTCCCTACGCTTATTTACCATCTGTGTGTCTTCTCTGGTGAGATATCTGTTCAGATATTTTATCTATTTTGAAGTTAGGTTGTTTATTACAGTTGCTTTAAAAATTCTTTTTTATTATAGATTCTAGTACTTCACTAGATGCATGTTTTACAAGGAATCTCTCCCAGACTGTGGATTCTCTCTCAGTATTTTCATTCTTTTTTTAAAACAAAGATTTTATATACTTATTTGACAGAGAGAGACAGCGAAAAAGGGAATACAAGCAGAGGGAATGGGATAGGGAGACGGAGGCTTCCCGCCGAGCAGGGAGCCTGATGGGGGCCTTGATGCAGGGCTCAACCCAGGACCCTGGGATCAGGACCTGAGCCAAAGGCAGGCGCTTAACGACTGAGCCACCCAGGCGCCCCTATATTTTCATTCTCTAGCTACTGTCTTTTGCAGAGCAGAATTTGTTTCAGTGAAGTTCAGCTTGTCATTTTTTTTCTTTAATGCATTTTGCTTTTGGTGCTGTATCTAAAAGGTTATCACTACACCCAAGGTTACCTAGATTTTCTCCTGCGTTATCTTCTAGGAGCTTTACAATTTTGTGTTTTACATTTAGATTATTCGTCAACTTCAAGTTAATTTTTTAGGAAAGAAAGTCTCGTTAAATTCATTTTCTTGCGTGTAGATGTCCAGTTGTTTCATCACCATTTACTGAAAAGACAGCTCTTTCTCACTGAGCTGCATTTGCTCCTTTGTCAAAGATCAGTTGACTCTGTTGGCACAGGCATACTTCTGGGCTCTCTCTTCTGTTTCGTCGACATTTTAAGTCTGTTCTTCACCAACATCATCCTGTCTGGCTTGTTGCAGTTTTACAGTAAATTGGGTAGTGTCAGTCCTCGACTTTGTAATTCTGCTTCAGTATTGTGTTGGCTACGCTGGGTCTTTTGCCTTTCCATACAAACTTTAGTCAGTTTGTCAATATCCACGAAGTAATTTGCTGGGATGTTGATTGATATTATATTGAATCTACAGACCCAGTTGTGAAGAACTGATAGCTTAAGAATATTTAGTTTTCCTATCCGCAGACATGGACTATCTTTTCATTTCTTTAGATCTTCTTTATATCCTTCATCAGAGTTTTATAGTTTTTCTCATATGGATCTTATACATATTTTGTCAGATTTAATCTGCCTAAGTATTTTATATTGGGAAGTGCTAATGTGAATAGTGTTTTTTATTTCACTTTCCAATTATTCATTACTGGCATATATGAAAGCAATTGATTTCTGTATCTGAAACATTAAGTAGATGTTAGCTGTAGGGTTTTTGTAGTTTTTATTTTATTTTATTCATCGAATTGAGGAAACTCTTCTGTATTCATAGTTTGCTGAAAGTTTTGTCATGAATGAGGCTGGATTTTACCAAATACTTTTTCAGTATCTATTGATACCATCATGTGTCATGATTTTTCTTCTTTAGCCTGTCAGCGTGATGATGAATTACATTGTTTTTCAAATCTTCTACCAGTCTTACACATCTGGGATAAATCTCATTGGTCATTGGACCATGGTCATGGTCATGGTGTATACCTTTTATGTGCAATGTTGTATTTGATTTGTTAATAGTTTCTTGAGGAGTTTTGTATCTATGTTCATGAGAGACATTGGTCTGTAATTTTCTTTATTTGTAATGTCTTTGTCTGGTTTTGGTATTAGAGTAATTTTAGACTCATAACATGAGTTAAAAAGTATTTCCTCTTTCCCTCTGCTTCTGTTTTCTGGAACAGATTGTAGACATCCTATTAATTTTTTCCTTAAGTATTTGGTAGAATTTAACAGTGAAACCATCTGGGCCTGGTTCTTTCTGTTTTGAAAGGTTATTAATTATTGATTCAGTTTCTCTAATAGATAGAGGCCTATTGAGTTTATCCATTTCTCCTTGTGTGAGTTTTGATAGACTATATGTTTCAAGGACTTGGTCCATTTCATCTAGGTTACCAAATTTATGGGAATAGAGTTGTACACAATATTCTTTTATTTTCTTTTTTTAAAAAAACAAGGACATGGCCAATGTGGGGCTCAAACTCATGACCCCAAGATCAAGAGTCACATTTCCACCAGCTGAGCCAGCCAGGCACCCCTCTTTTATTATCCTTTTTAAAATCTTATTATTTTTTAAAAGATTATTTATTTATTTATTTGACAGAGAGAGAGAGATCATAAGTAGGCAGAGAGGCAGACAGAGAGAGAGAGAGAGGGGGAAGCAGGCTCCCCGCTGAGCAGAGAAAGCCCGATGCAGGGCTCGATCCCAGGACCTTGAGATCATGACCTGAGCTGAAAGCTGAGGGTTAACCCCCTGAGCCACCCAGGTGCCCCTATCCTTTTTTTTTTTTTTTTTTTAAGAAAACAAAATTGTATTTGAGAGAGAGAGAGAGCACGCGCGCGCACGCCTGTGAGCGCATGAGTGGGGGGAGGGGCAGAAGGGGAGGCAGAGGGAAAATTCTCAAGCAGACTCTGCACTGAGCACAGAGCTTGGCACAGGTCTCCATCTCATGAGTCTGAGATCATAACCTGAGCTGAAACCAACGGTTGGAAGCTTAAGCATCTGAGCCACACAAACACCTCTTTATCTTTTTATATAGCCATCGGATCAATGGTGATGACCCCCTTTCCATTTTTGATAATAGTAATTTGTGTCATCTATCTTTTATTATTAATTAGCTTAGTTAGAGATTTATCCATTTTATTGGTCTTTTCAAAGACGTAGCTTTAGGTTTCATTGATTTACAATTTCTTGCTTTCAAGTTCACTGGTTTTGGTCTATTTTTAAATTATATTCTGTTTAATTTGGAGTTAATTTGCTCTTCTTTTTCTGGTTTCCCACAGTAGAAGCTTGGATTACTGAGTTTAGATTTGTCTTCTTTTCTACTATATGCATTCAATGCTGTACACTTTCCTCTAAGCACTGTTTTTGATGCATTCCACAAATTTTGACATTTTATTTTCATTTTCAGTTAGCTCAAAATATTTTAAGATTTACCTTGAAGACTTATCTTTGATCTCTGTGTTATTTGAAAGTATGTTGTTTTGGGGCACCTGGGTAGCTCAGTCAGTTGAGCATCTGCCTTTAGCTCAGGTCATGAACCCTAGGGGCCTGGGAATTGAGCATCAGGCTCCCTGCTCAGCTTCTCCCTCTGCTCCTCCCCCCTGCTCACTATCTCTCGCTCTTTCTCTCACAGTGTCTCTCTCTTTCAAATAAATAAAAAAAATCTTGAAAAAAATGTATGTTGTTAAATTTCCAAATATTTCAGGATTTTTTTATTTCAATATTTCAGTTTTCTTTCTGTCATTGATTTCCATTTTGATTTCAGTGTAGTCTGAGCATAAATTTTATGATTTATATTCTTTTAAAATTGTTAAGGTGTATTTTATGGTTCAGAATATGGTTTACTTCAGTAAGTGTTCCATGTAAGCTTGAGAAGAATGTGTATTCTAATGTTGTGGGATGAAGTATTTTTTAAAAAAATTAGGTATTGTTGACTAATGTTACTATTCAGTTCAACAGTACCCGCATTGATTTTCTGTCTGTTAGATCTGTTAATTACTGACAGAAAAAAGGATAGATTTTCTTGAAATGTATGATCCTTTGGATTTTAGCCATTTCCATAGGTATGTAGCACCATCTCATTGTTGTTTTACTTTGTTTTATTTTTATCTTGAGACCATCTTACACTTAAAAGTTCTAAATATAGTACAAATATTTTTTTCTCTTTCAACTATTTGAAAGTAAGTTGCTTATTTAATGTTCCACCACCCTTGAACACTTTAGGGTGTATTTCCTACAACTAAGAATGTTTTTCTACATGAGCACAATATAACCATTTACATCATGCTCCCAAATCCTCTTGGTCAACAGTACCAAGGGATAGATATATATTCATGTGTATGTGTGGGTGTATGTGTGTGTATATATAACATTTATTTCTTTATTTATCCATATATATTAAAAATCTCAAACTCATACCTGTTCCTCTAATTCTTAATCAAACATGGCAGGAATTCAATCTGGTTTTCTCCCTTTCCATGCTGGTAACTCCCTATTGTTCTTATTCCCACTCCTGCTCCTGCACCCTGGGCCACTAGCAGCTTTCCATCACCCCCACATATCCATGTTGATGCATGCCTTTCTTGTCTCCACCTCATGGCTTTTGTACTGAATATTCAGGAAAGTAAGGGAAGAGAAGAACAAGCGATGAATATGGTCTTCATCAAGCAAATGAATAGATCTGAGAGAGATTAGGAGACAGAATATACAGAAGTTCGTGATTCATTACATGTGGTGGTGAAGGAGGAACAAGAATGAAAGATAATACTCAGGCAAGATTCAGGTAGAGAACAGAACAGGCTTGGTGAATGTGTGGGAGTGAGATGGAAATAATGGAAATGCAGCTTAAGAGAGAAATATGGCTTAGAATACAAACGTTTGTATTCATCAGATTGTATATAACATTTGAAGACATAGAAATGGATGAAATTTCCCCCAAGAACATATAAATAAAGTAAAAGAGAAGACATCTTAGAGAAGAAATCTGTAGAGTACTCTAATTTAAGAGATGGGCCGGGAACAGGAATTGCCTATTGTGTCAGGGAAGTCCAGGGAAGGCAGTCAACTGAATGAACTCCTACCAACAGCTTAAGTAAGATGAGGACAGAAACATGCTTCCTGGACTCAGCAATAAGGCGATTAGTGACCTTCAAAATGATTCACGTAGATAGGAATGGTGGTAGTGGGGACAGTGATTGAAAAGGGAATGTTAGTTTAGAGAGTGTAGAAAGTAAGCAAATGTTTCAAGAAACATGTCTGTGAAACAGAAGAGAAACATAAGAGTCTAAGTGGGTAGGGGGTTAGACAGCCAACCTGATGAGTGAACTATGCCAGTTTAAACACTGATGGGAGATATGGAAGACCCAAGGATGAGGGCAAATAAATATTGTAGGTCTCTGATGAGGCTAGAGGTCAGTCATTCTCATACTTGAGAGAAATACCACCTGAAAATTTTAAAAATGTCACATCTAGAGATGCTGATTCTGAGATCTGAACAGAGGCTTCTGTACCTCATCAAGCCCCCCAAATAATAAGGATGCTGCTGTTGCTCAGATAATTCTTTGCAGAAAATAGGAGTTAAAGGTATCTAGAGCACAACAATGGGATTCCCTGGGGACAGAAAAAGGGATATTTAATCCTTTTGTGACAGGACCAGGTATAGGCATAACCAACATAAGGCATATATGTTGGTTAGGAATAGAAAGTTTAGTGGTTCTTGTCTGATATGTTCTGTTTCCTCTATGAAATAGGAGGTGAATATTCTCCCTGAGAGTGAGGGGTCCAGATGTTTGAAGAGAATGGCAAAGATTGGAAATAGCTAGACTGGAGAGTGCGAGAGAGTGTGCACTAATAAAATAAAAAAAGGCTTTTGAAGAAGTCTGGGAACCCAGCCGAGGTTGTGTTGTGTTCCATGTACAGCAGCCACTATCTGCATTATTTTTTCAAGTGTCTAACTTGAAACCTAATATCCCAGTGTTTGCACTGAGAAAACAGTCAGTTGGGTTGGTCTAGGCTTTGTATTTTTGAGGTATCAAAGAGAGGACGATAATAGAAGGAGTTGCATTTGGTGCCAAAAAATTTTTGAGATGATGAAATCCAAAATGAAAAAATAAGTAAAGGCAGAAGGGCTCTAATGAGGCGAAGAAAAATAAGTCATGGAGCAAAGGTCCCAGTGAAGCCCAGAGTGGAAGGACAGAGCTATGTGGTCATTGGGGGAATATTTAATTGGAGGATTTCAGAGTTTCAGTTGTTCTGGGTGAAGCTAAACTGTGTGGGATGTGGTCATGGGAGCAGAATAATAGAGTGGAGTTGAGGTGAAGATCTCTAGAGGTGCAGCAGGTCGAAAAAACGCAGACGTCAGGCCTTTGGAGGGCCGTGTTCAACAGATTTACATCTCTAGCACACAGGAAATAGAAGTGCCAAACGGTTCATGCATTGCGTTTTTACTCTGAATGTGAATTTAAATCAATGCGTTACATCTGTAGAGAAAAACTATTCAGTGTGACCTCTAATTACAGAATGCCTGTGTCACCTCTAGGTACCCAGAAGCCCGGAAATCAGATCACTTAGTTTACCTTTCTCTGCTTAAGGTAAGACTAGCTTAAATAAGACTAGCTTGTGTACTAACACAGTATCATTCTTTTCTTCATAATGAGTAACTTAGACATTGCTTTCTAACAGTGTTTTTATAAGTATGGTCTTCAGACCACCTGCATAAAAATCACTTAGGAGTGACAGTTAAGAATGTATCCTCCTAGGACGCCTGGGTGACTCAGTTGGTTGAGCAACTGCCTTCGGCTCAGGTCATGATCCTGGAGTCCCAGGATCGACCCGCATCGGGCTCCCTGCTCACTGGGGAGTCTGCTTCTCCCTCTGACCCTCTCCCCACTCATGCTCTTTCTCTCTCATTCTTTCTCTCAAATAAATAAATAAAATCTTAAAAAAAAAATGTATCCTCCTCGGGTCAACCCTAGACCCATTAATAAAGTTAAATAGAATGGGGGACTGAGAAGGGTCCAGCTAGAATTTGTATTTTAACTGGATCTTGGAAACATTTTTGTGCACATATTATATATGTGAGAGCACGTAAGCCCACGCTGCTCCTGCATGGGATTCATGCACAGACCCACATTCTCTGAATGTGCCCTCTGTGATGTACACTGCCCTTACTCCCTTTCTTACACAAATGCTAATATGGCGAATACAGAGAGCAATCGAGTGACTTCCTGCTTATTACTCTGAGGGCTACAGAACATTCTCCAGGGGACTTTAAGCAAATATTTTTACAGATTTTACCTTTGGTTGAATTACAGAGCTTGACTCCATGATATCTACCCCCCAGAGAGGGCATAATCTTTAAACTTAAAAAAAAAAAAACAAATATTACCTTCACTGGTTCTGTTCTTTAAACAAAAGAGTATATTAGTCAAGGGTGAATTGGTAGAGAAGAATTTCAGGTTTCCAAATGTCAAGCAAGAGACAACATTGCAGCCTACTTTAAGAAGAAACCACCTGTTCTAATTAACATTTTTATCTTTGACATTTCCTGACTGCCTTTATATGTCCCTGGGGCTATTATTTTAATTTGAATTTAAAAATAAAAATCCAATATTCACTCTTACCGCCATTTTCATAGTTCAGTTAATCCCGCCTAGCTCATCTGCTCTGTTGACTTATGTTGCTAATGCCGCATATGGAAGGCAATCAAGGATGCTTACAACTTTTTGCCTGTTTAGTTTAATGCTACCATCATCTGAAATAAAAGTGTCAGTTACCCTGCTCCAATAACAAACTCAATAAAAAAAATTTTTTTGGAGTTAATGTGTTCTCTTATTTCAGTTTTTCTTCCTCCCTTTCTCTTTATTTCCAAAAAGCACTGCATTTATTCCCATGCTTCATTTCCTATTCAGCATTTGGATGTGGCCTTTGACATCTATCAGGTTCTCAATAACTTACCTGAAAGTTCTCCAGCTCCCCCAGCCCCTGCTGTTTTTAAAAGGATTCATAGAAAAACCTGAAGAGGCAAAGTTCTAGCAAGTTTATATTTTGCAGCTGGTTTGGACTTCATAAAGCAAGTAGTGGTGTGATATTAAGAGAAAAATAAAGTGGAATAAGTAAAATGGTCATTTATTGAACAATACCTTATGCTGGCATATATGCTAAATGGGCTGTATTTTGTTGCATTTAATCTGCACCAAAATTTTTGCAGTTGGGATGACGCTCACTATTATTGCAGAGTAAGAAACAGATGAGGTTCCAAGAGGTAAAGCAGTTTACTTACGTCCTTTTTCATTGAGTATCTCCCACACTACTTATATTTTTTCCCATTTTTTAAAAAAGATTTTATTTATTTATTTGACAGAGAAAGAGAGAGAGAGAATGAGAGAGCAGGGGAAGTAGCAGGCAGAGGGAGAGGGAGAAGCAGGCTCCCTGCTGAGCAGGGTGACTAACATGGGGCTGGATCCCAGGACCCTGGGATCCTGATCTGAGCTGAAGGCAGACACTTATGTGACTGAGCCCCCCAGGCACCCCCGAAAACCATTTATATTTTCACTATCTGTATCTTTCCATTTTCCCTGTCTTATTATATAAGCATGTTAAAAATCTCAGAACCTAAGAAAACAAATCTTCCATTGACAGTGATTCTGTATCACCTGGTTTCTTCACAGCCAACATCTTACAGGAGCAGTCTGCTACAAAATCTTCTTTGTTTTTGTTTCTTTACTACCCCGGGTTCACTCTGAATGGACAGCAATCTGGCTTCAACTCTACCCTTCCAACAGCTTAGCACCTGCTTTAGCACAAAACTGTAGGCCACTCTGGTCCTCTTGCTGACCACACCCTCATGAAAGAGTTTGACTCTCTACTGGGGTTGTCATCAAGATTAAAACACTTAATTTAAAAAGTTCAGAAGTGGGGCACCTGGGTGGCTCAGCGGGTTAAGCCTCTGCTTTCGGCTCAGGTCATGATCTTAGGGTCCTGGGATCGAGCCCTGCATCGGGCTCTCTGCTCAGCAGGGAGCCTGCTTCCCCCTCCCTCTGCCTATCTCTCTGCCTACCTTGTGATCTCTCTCTCCCTGTCAAATAATTAAATAAAATTTTTTTAAAAAGTTCGGAATTATTGAATGGCATTTTGGAAATATATGTATGTATTTTATTTCTGCACGTTATCCTGTTTTGACATCTTAATAAAATCTTTTCTGGTTGGGGAGAGTCTGCGCCTCCCTAGATTAACCAATTCTTAGAGGTAACTGCGGGACCAAGTTAAAAGCCTAGCCTTGATGTATAAACCAATCCGGAGCCACACCTTCTCTATCTGGTTCCTGCACTCAGGAGGCAATATTCCTCTGTCTTAATTATCCCAGAGCCAGGCCAGGCACCAGGTACCAGGTACCTAGAGACCATCCCCATTGTCCCAAGCCATTAAAATGATTCAAATCGGCCAGTCCTTAACATTTACCATTCTTTGCCTTTCCTGCAGAAACCCCAACAGAGGCCATGGCCCAAGCACTCCGCACTTCCAGTCTTGTCCCTTGACTGCTGTGTTTTTCCACGTGGTGCTGTCTCTCCTCTCTAGGACCTGTGATTATACTAAAATCTCTTTTCCTTAGCTTCTCCTCTGTCTTCTCTCATGGCTGTATTTGACTGACCATCTCAAAAAGACAAACCAGAAACCCTCATTAAATGTTAGATGTTGCTGATGGGTGATGATTGTTATTCCTAGGCTTCTATGAACCCCGGGAGCAGGGGCTCTAGTCCACCTACAAATTATACATTTTTTATCTCTTTTACTAGTTTTTGTTTTTATTACTGTCCTTAGACTCGGGCAAGAGGTTTCTTTGCTCTGCTCCCCTTGCACATTTAAAAATATCAGTTGTATTGAGATATAATACATGCACAGTAACATTCACTAGTGATCAGGGTACAATTTGATAAGGTTTGACAGATCTATAGAGCCATGTAACTACCGTGGTTGTGATACAGAACATTTCCATCATGCCTAAAATGTCCTTGTGTCGCATTGGGATCAATCGTCTCCCCCCTTCTCTTCATCCTGGGCAACCATTAAACTTTCTTTTGTTACAAGTTTGTCTTTTTGAGTTGTGCGTAAATGGAAACTATACACTATTGAGGCAAAAGGTTGTGTCTGGCTTCTTTCACTCAGCACAGTGGTTCTGAGATTCATCTGTATCATTTCCTATCAGTTTGTTATATTTTATAGCTGAGTAGCATAAGGTTATTTTTAGTCAAATACCAGGCAAGGGACATTTACGTTATTTTTGGTTTGAGCTGTCAGGAATAAATGGTGTAAACACTTAAGCACAAGTCCTTGTGTGAACATATTTTTTATGTCTCTGGAGGCATTATCGGACAGTAGGACATTTAAATCTGATGGGGGGGCGCCTGGGTGGCTCAGTGGGTTAAGCCGCTGCCTTCGGCTCAGCTCATGATCCCAGGTCCTGGGTTCGAGCCCCGCGTCGGGCTTTCTGCTCAGCAGGGAGCCTGCTTCCTCCTCTCTCTCTGCCTGCCTCTCTGCCTGCTTGTGATCTCTCTCTGTCAAATAAATAAATAAAATCTTTAAAAAAAATAAATAAATCTGATGGGGAGTGGATGTTTATAAGAAAATGATGAACTGTTTTCCAAAGTGGTTGATACTGTCTTGCATTTGCAAGCAATCTATGAGAGCTCCCGTATCCTCACATTTCTTGCCAGCACTTAGTAGTCTCAATTTTAGCTGTTCTAGTTTAAGTGTCGTGGTAACTCCTTGTGGTTTTACTTAGCATTTCCCTTAGGACTAATGAAGTTGATCACCCTTCTTAGACATGCATACTTGTCATTCTTATTTGATGATATATCTGTTCAACTCTTTGGCCCATTTGAAAAAATAGGATGTTTTCTTTGTTTTATTAACTTACAAGACTTCTCAAACATTCTGGATATAAGATTTTCTCCTACATTTTCTTCTAGAAGTTTTGTAGTCTTCAGGTTAACATTTAGGTATATAGTTTATTTCAATGGGAGTTGAGGATCAAGAAAAAATATATAATGGATACATGCATATCCAATTTTTCTACCTCCATCTGGTAAAAAGCCCATCCTTCCCAAATTGAACTCTCTTGGCCCTTTTGTCAAAAATCAATTGACCAAGGGACACCTGGGTTGCTCAGTTGGTTAAGTGTCTGCCTTCGGCTCAGTTCATGATTTCAGGGTCCTGGGATTGAGTCCCACATTGGGGTCCCTGCTCATTGGGGAGTCTGCTTCTCCTCCTTTGCCCTTCACCCTGCTTCTGTGTGTGCTCTCGCTCTCTCTCTCACAAATAGATAAATAAATAATAAAATCTTTAAGAAATAACAACAACAAAAAAAACCAAGAAAAATAATTGACCAAAAATATGTGGGTTTATTTCTGGCGTCTCTTCTGTTTCATTGAACTACCTTTTTCTAGTTTTTAAAAATGGAATTTTATATTGTTGATTTGACACATGTTCTTTTCTAATATAAACATTTAATGCTGACATTCTTTCTAAATGCTGTTTTAGCTGTATTTCATAAATTTTTATATATTTGCACTTTTATTCAGTTTAAAATATTTTCTAATTTCTCTTTTTTTTCTTGGCCTGTGTGTTATTTAGAGATATGTTATTTAATTTCCATGTTTTTGAGAATTTTTTTCCAGATTTACTTTTGGTAGTCATCTTTAGTTTAATTCTGTTATAGTCAGGGAACATACTTTGTATGATTTTAATCCCTTTAAATTTTTCATCTATTTGTTTTTCAATTACTGATAGAGGAGTATTGCCGTCTACTACTGTGATACTGATTTTGTTCATTTCCCTTTTCAGTTTTATTATTATGGATTTGTTTGTTTTTCTTTTTAGTCCTGCCAATTTTGTTTTATGTATTCTGAAGCTCTATTAGTAGGTGCATTAAAATTAAGATTATGATGTCCTCTGGGTAAATTAGTGCCTTTATTATTATGAAATGTTTCTCTTTATTTCTGACAATATTTTTTTTGTTTTGTTTTGAAATCTTTCTGATATTAATATAGCCACTCTGCCTTTTTGTAGAATAGTGTTTTCATGGTGTATCTTTATTTATTTATTTATTTTTACATGGTGTATCTCTAAATAGTCAATTATATTTCAAAGCGCTAAAAATGAGAAAAATATATAATATATTTTCCCTCATATTTATTATTTCTGGCATTCTCCATTCCTTTGCATAGTTCTGAATTGTCATCTGGCATCATTTTCCTATGCCTGAAGAACTTCCTTTAACATTATTTGTAATTCAAGTTTCCTGCCTGAGGCAAGAGAATAAATCCAATCCCTACTAATTTTTTGTGCTCACAGGGAAAATCAGGGATTTCAGTCCTACTCTTCAGAGTCCTGCTCTGGCACGTCTATGGCTGTACCCTTCCCCACAGTGTGAGGATTCACTGGGGCCAAGGGGATGTACTCAATTAGAACCCATTTTCTCTCTACCTAGACCATATTCTGGATACTCAGGACCCAGGAATTTTCTACTTAAACATCACAAGCTTGACTTTCAGCCCAGACCTCTACTCTTGGATCATCCTTCTGAGGGACACAAGGGTGAATACTTGGTGTAGTGTTATGGACAAAACACAAATGTGCATGTTAGTGTATCCAGCTGTGTGCTCAATGGCTCCTTGTCATATAGGATGGATCCAGGGGTGAGAGAAGAAGGAAGTTGGGGCATGAGTGCCAGCTCCTCTCCAAGGCACCATATTGTGGCATGGAATTCTGAGTCCAAAAATTCTAAATCCTACCTGGCATTCCAGGGTGTTATGATAATACAGTTTTCAAGGTAGTAGGATGAAATGTATTTTATTTAACATTGTGTCAGTTTTAACTCCTAACTTTTAAGTGTTAGATATGGAATGTGGGCCTTTGTTTGTACTCCTAGGGCAAGAGTACAAACAAAGGCCCACATTCCATGTCTAACACTTAAATGTTAGATGTGGGCTGGGTTTTTCTCCTTGCTGCCTTTTAAATGAATAAGCTCCTTGTATTTGCCTTTTATCTTTTTCTTTTTTCATTCTATAGACTTGATGATAATTCCTATTCCCCAAATTTCCATTAACACAGCTGTATGACAGTACAGAAATGCATTAAGACTAGGTTCTAGAGAATCAGTGGAAAGAAACAAGACAGACAAGACTGAAAATGGCCTTCTGGGTTGAGGAGGGGAAGAGAGAATATACCATTAGGCAATAGCGTATTAAACTAATTATCTGGGGGGCACCTGGGTGGCTCAGTCAGTTAAGTGTCTGCCTTCAGCTCAGGTCATGATTCCGGGGTCCTGGAATCAAGTCCGGCATTGGGCTCCTTCCTCAATGGGGAGCCGCTTTTCCCTCTGCCTGCTGCTCCCCCTGCTTGTGCTCTCTCTTGCTCTGACAAATAAATCAAATCTTAAAAAAATAAAAAAAATAAACTAATTACCTGAGAAGTGCATGAATAAATCAGTAAGGCTGAATAGTATAGTAGATGAGTGTAAGCGCTAGAACCAGGCTACCTGAATCAAATTCTGCTCCTGCTGCTTACTACCTGTGAGGCCTTGTGGAAGCTTCCTAATCCATTTGTGCCTTGGTGTTTTCATCTATAAAATGGGTATGATAACATAACCATCTCATAAGACTATTTTAAGAACCAATGATTTAATAACCATAAAACATTTGGAAGAATGCCTGGAAAATAGTAAATTTTCAATGCGTTTTAGCTAATATATTAAGGAAGTACATTTTCAGGTTTTGAGCTGTGTTTTCTATATGTCTATGTTGCATATTTTAGAATTGGATAATCTTCACTTGCCAATATTAGGATAATCTGTGGCTTTAGCTGCATGTACTTCGAAGCTGGCTACATGCTCCCCAATCCTATTACTTCTTCCTGGGCATATTAAGACGTTATTTTCTAGCTTTCTTTGGTATTATGTTGGGGCTATGTGACAGAGTTCTGGGGAAAGAAATGTGTATAGAATTTATGTATGTAATTTTTAGGCATGGTCACAAATCTTCTGGTTATACTCCTCTGTCTTCCCCCATCTACTGACTAGATTATTCCAGGATTACCTTGAACCTGTAAAATGGTGAAGCCATAATGTAGAAGCACTTGGATTACTAAATCATAATTTATAGGGGAGTCACTCAAGAGAACCACTCACCAAGAATATTCACAATGGATTTTAAAAATATTTTTATTACATTAAGCCAATAAGATTTTGGTTGTTTGATATAGCAGTTAGCCTATTCAAATATAAAGATTCATCTGTTGAAGTAGGGTTCTTTCATAACAAAAATTTGAAATATATGTTATTGGTTTAGCAATTGGCTATGGTTAATAAAGAAACTGAAATTGGCATTTGGAAAAATGGTAATCTTATTATGCAGTGGCAAGACATTTTGTAAAACTTTTCTGTGTGAACACTTGGAAGGTAGAACACGTACCTATTGAAATCAAACTCTAGGAGAAGAAATGAGAAACATAACTCTAGTGGTGTGTGGTTTTTATTGGCTGTATTTGGCCAAGAAAAAGCTTGAGAAAGAAATGTCTAGTTTGTAAGCATAAATGAAAGAGACTAGGGAGAGTCTGGAAAATTCAGTTCTGCAAAGTTGAAAAGTCAGCTGTTTGTAGAATCTGAACTCTGGGAAATGAAACTTAAAAGAGAAAACAAACTTTAAGCACTTGCAGCTCAATAAATCTTCCCAGGTGAACTGAGTGGTTCACGAAAAAGATCAGTTTAAGGATAGGGTATTCTCTATTCAAAAGTTGTAGTTGCCAGGTAGCCTATTATTAAATTGAGAGAGATTAGTATGGTGGCAAGAAGCAGAGAGGTAAAATATATTTGAGAATTATGTGTAAGAGAAATCTTCGAAGGGGGTTTCTGGCACATAAAATTGTTAGGAAGCAAATAGATCAGAAGCCCATTAAGCTTTTGAGGAATTTTTATCTTCAAATAAACCACAGACTAAACAAATAAACCCTGCCAGTTTTGAACATTTCGGACTTCAGACAACCATCGGAACTTCAAATTTCCATAAACTTTAGGCTAACTTCCAAGGCTCCCAAAAGCATGCTCCCTCTCTCCCACTTCACATGTGGCCAAAGCAGAGCTCACAAAGGATGGGACCAGAGCCACAGAGAAAGATGGACAGGGACATTCTTAGAGAGCATAAGAAAAACCTTATCACACAGCTTTTCCTACCATCATTTCAGAGTTCCTTACATTTTCTACCCAAAAGGACTTGAGTGTTGCTATAGATCATTGGCTTCTAGGCTTTTCCACATTTTCCTTTTGTAAATGGGGTGTTTGTTACTGTTACAGTGCCTGTTCCACTGTTCCACCATCACATATTGGCTCTGTGTGTGTGTGTGTGTGTGTGTATGGTGGTGGACAGAAAACTTATCTTTTAATTTGTAGGTTACCAGAACACAGGGAGCCTTAACTAGCCCTCGTGGAGGGACTATGCATCATCTGGAGATCCCGAATTCTGAACTAGATATAATGAGTGGGTGTGATTTTTGGTGGTTCTTATTAGTGAGGGGGTAAGTGTATTTTACAGATGAGAGGAAGAGTGAGCTGAGAATTTGGGGGCCAGGAAAAAAAATCTATAGCAGAGATTGACTAAATGCTCAGCAGTCATGTTTCCTCTTCTTGAGAACATAAGAATAATGTATTTCTCCATTTCTTCTGAACTTAGATTAAAATCACATGACAAACATTTGGTCAATAGTACGTTGTGGAAGTGATGCATGTGATTTCAGGACTGGCCACAAAATCTATGTGCAAACCTTTCTCTTTTCCCTTATCTGCTGACTGATTCAAGGGTACCTTGAAGCCACAAGATGGAAGGAGCCTGGGTTTCTGAGATGCTGCTTGGAGAAAAGCTGCCAGGAGAACCACCTGACCAGGGATGTGCATCTTGGAATTCAAGAAAATACTTGATAACATTCTGTGATTTGGGGTGTGTTTGTTCCAGTGGTTAACATATCCTAGTAATACACCACATCATATATTGTGGAGACTAATAATAGAAAGTATGATAGAGAGTAATCACTTAAAATGGCATCTTTATTATTAGAAATGGAATGAAGGTAGTTTCTCATTCTGATCTCCAGAATAACCTTGAACCCTACATGGGCTCAAAATACTCAGTCAGACGTTTAGAAGGGTAAATGTTTAGAGGGAAAATACTTGTGGTGTTCTGGGAGCTTATCTTGGTGGTGGGTATCTGAGGGGTGGACATGAAAATAAATCAATAAGTTTACCATCCCTAATTTCCTTGTTTTAGAAAATAAAGGTTGTCTAAAGGAGAAGGGAAAAATATGATACATCTGTCAGAAATGCTAGGCTTAAGGATATCCCATCTTTTCCCAAAGTTCAAAACAGGCCTGAAATCTGAAGTTTGTTTAGGGTGAATATTGTTTAGGGTGAAGTGTGTGTGTGTGTGTGTGTGTGTGTGTTTCCCCAGGGTGTGCTATTCTCACGGTAGGGATATCTTTGAATACAGGTTGGAATGGTCCATGGAGATGTTGCAAGTCTAGAACTGAGAAAGCAGAAGCAACTGTTGAAGAGCCTCATGGGACAAGTTTTTGTTGTACCACATGCTCTAGAAGTTACTTTTTGTTCACCTCTATACAGTATTGTTTAAGAGCCCAGATAATACCTTGGGGAGTTTGGAAACCATAGAAAATCTTTACATCAGACATATGATTATTAACTGTTTTAGGACAAAAACGTCTTAAGCTATGAACAGATACTGAAGATAACATTGAAGGAGGCTTGTTTAAAGAATCAGTGCCTTGGGGCTCCTAGGTAGCTCAGTTGGTGAAGCATCTGCCTTTGACTCAGGTCAGATCTCAGGTCCCTGCTCAGTGGGGAGCGTGCTTCTCCTTCTCTCTCTGCCTGCAGTTCCCCCTGCTTGTGCACGCTCTCTTTCTTTCTTTCTGTCAAATAAATAAAATCTTTAAAAAAAAAGAAAAATCAATGCCTTGAGAATACACGAACCATGTTAGTCTGTTCTAAGAAATCAGGTGAATTTTATTTTATTTTATTTTATTTAAGATTTTATTTATTTATTTGAGGGGGACAGAGTGAGCGAGAGAAAGAGAGCACATGAGCAGAGGGAGAGGGAGAAGAAGACTCTCTGCTAAGCAGGGAGACCAATGTGGAGCTGGTTCCTAGGACTCCAGGAGCCAAAAGTAGATGCTTAATTGACTGAGCTCCCTAGGTGCCCCAAGAAATCAGGTGAATCTTATATGACATTATTTTGGAAAGTCTAATCAAATAACATGAATTAATTCCCTGATGTCACTGATTTTATCTTGAACGTATTGTAATTAGACTTTTACTCCTATCTTCCCACTGAAATGACTTTCATAATGACCCCAGTGACTCTGTGTTGCTAATCCAGAGGTTACTTTTCAGTTTTTATTTGGTTTTTCAGTTGTATTTGACATACTATTTATCATCTTTTCCTTGGAATAACTTCTCCATTTGGAAACCAGGACAACTCATTCACCTGGGTTTCCTTTAATCCCTCTTGTTTTAAGTTCTTATTTTCCTTTGCTGGTTTCTCCTCATCTCCCTGACACCTACATAAATGTTAGCATTCCCCAGACTTACTCTTTAGATCTTTTTTCTTTTCTATCAACACTCATACATTTGGTGACCTCACCTACTATCTTGGTTTTAAATGCCATCCATATGCTTAAGATTTCCAAATCTATATCTTCAGACTGTACCCTTCTGTGAACTCCAGACTCATATACCAAAACGCCTTTTGGATATACACTCTTAATTCTTTTAACAGCCATTTCAAAATTTATTCCTGATAGTCCCCTGCCAACCTTTCTTCTCAAGTGCTCTTTCCATATCTATAAATTACAACTCATTCCTACCTGTAGCTCAGTATAACCCTTAATTCACCTCTCATACCTTACTTCATATGAAAGAGCAAATCCTTTGTTATTGCCTGTAATATATATCTAGACTCAACTACTTTTCACTATCTTGTTCTTCTGTTTAGGATGAACTAGCATATAACCAAACAATCCTTCTTCACAGAACAACAGAAAACCCTGATAAAGCACAGAAGAAACTCAATTTTCAGGGAGCATGATGTGGGACTCAATCCCAGGACCTGAGATCACGACCTGAGTCAAGGGCAGATGCTTCACCAGCTGACCTATTGAAGGCATAAAAGAGCTATTAATGCATCCAGGACTTGAGTGGCTAAGATCTCAGACAGAAGAGAATAAACTGACGCAAGGACAAAATTTTGTATCATTTTTCCTCTTATTTGTTGATTCATAAACTGCATGGTGAAAAAAGAAATGAAGCTCAGAAAGTTGTAGCCATAGGTAAGGAAGCTGATTAGAATTTTCCTCAGTTTCATAGGTGAGACAGACATATATTGGAGTTTCTATATTACAGAGGTTTGATGACCCAAGACTCCAGAATGAAGAGAAACACAGGAGAGTGAATCTCATATTTCACGTTGCTTTTTCACACAGAAGCATTTATCTTTTCATAAGACATAAGGGCTGAAGGGCCATGAAGCCAAGGAGTTATTTTTTACACTCTTTTAGTGCTAGGGAGACAATATTTAGAATTCAGAGCCCTTATAAACATATCAAGCTTTTAGTTAAAATTCCTGCATGTCTACATCTCAGTTGTGAGGAAAAACCAAAATTAGATAAGATTTTACAAGGACTGAAATCCAATCTTGAGTATGTTCAGTTCCTGATCAGATCAAGATGAACTGCTCCTATTGTAACTTTTTGCCCAAAGTTAACATAAATCCTCTCTGGAAGAAGATAACATCCTCCATAGTGTTCACAGTTTTTCATGACAGAAGGCCATTTAATAAAACATGACCAATGATGTACATTCACTAAGAAAGCACTGAACAAACTGAGAGATTACTAAAATCAAAGAACATAATATAAATAGACTAAAATTATTAGAGTGATCAGATATGAATTTTCAAGAATATAGATGGCAAAATGGAGAATTTTAGCAGAGAACAGGAATAAATAACAAATATTAAACAGATATAATAAACTTGAAAAATACAGTAACAGAAGCTAAAGACTTAATAGGTGAGTTTAATATCAGATTAGATAGGGCTGAAGAGTGAGTTAGTAAACTGGAGGAAAGATCAGAAGGAAAATATACAGTCTAAAACAGAGAAAAAATGTTGAAAATTAAAAAAAATGTTTAAGTAATATGTTAGATAAAAAATAGTTTGATAAAAGTATAATTGGAGTCACATGTGGGGAGGAGAAAAAGAATGGAACAGAAGCAATATTTGAAGAGATAATGAGTGAGAATTTCCCCACACCAATGGAAGAAGTCAAGCCATAGATTCAAGAAGTACTTTGAATCACCATAGGATAAATACTAAGAAAACCACACAGAGGAACATCATAATAAGGCTGCTAAAATAATCACAAAGAGGAAACCTTAAAAGTAGCTACAGAAAGAAATGATACTTTAAAAGAATCCATAGTTGTCAGTCAGCTGATATCTCAAAAGAAATGATACATACGAGTTTTTTTTAAAAAAGGGAATTCCGTCTCTAAAATGCTGAAAAAAAATTACAGTCTATCACACCACAAGCACCCAAGCAAAGATAATCTGTCCTAAAGACAAACAGTGTGTAGATAGTACGATATGAGATTTTGGTAAACATCAGACTTATTATGACTATCCCGCCAGGTAACATCAGAGAGTTGTAGTCTCCTTATAAATTATGAACTACTTACAAGCCCAGCTGATTATTGTATTTTTTAAAAAATATTTTACTTATTTGAGACAGACAGAGAGAAAGAGAGAGAGAGAGAGAGAGCACAAGCATGGAGAAGAGCAGGCAGAGGGAGAGGGAGAAGCAGACTCCCCGCCGAGCAGGGAGCCTGATGCGGGACTCGATCCCAGGATCCTAGGACCATCACCTAGGACGCTCAACTGACTGAGCCACCCAGGTGCCCCTGATTATTGTATTCTTACCTTATCCCAGTCTACCTCCCTCCACCTTCAGGAATTGATTACAAAGGCTTCTTTACCAGAGGGCTGGCTAGGAGGGAAATGAATGATGTGGAAATTTCTCAGCAAAATAATGATAGGAAAGTGAATGAGGCAGGTGAGGGGAACCTAAGGGTTGTAAGCCTTGCAGTAGCTAACTATCAGAATCTGATCATCCTGAACTTGAGCCCTAAATCGGTGGATCTAGACTGGCCACTTAAACTAATTCTTCTGATGGAGGCTGGAGATAACAGAAAGTTAGAGAGGAGCCAGATCTGATGGAATTATGATACATCTGGACAATGAGTAATGATTTTACCCAGTTGCTTGGGAGTGCCAGCTGGCACTGAGCAGAGTGTGGCAACCTAGGGAGGATTGTGAAGAACAGATGGGATGTTTGAGAAGAAATCATTTTATTTTAATGTACTAAGCTTGACTTTTGATTGTATTGTGTTTATTGCTAGGATGGAATTTTTTTTACGAGAGTAACAATTCATTAGGGAGAATGGCCCAAAGGATATTGGGGGGTGGGGGTGGGTAAAGGGACAACACAACGGTATGCTGGAATCAGTTTCTACTGACTGATGAGAACCAATTGTGCATATCACTTCTCCATCGCATGTTCAGTGATGTGTTTCCTAGCTTGACATCTTCCATGGTGGGGGATTTACAACACAAAAACTTGACAAGTGCTACAAATTAAGGCTTACCCAGCCCCACCCCGAGATCTGGTTGATACATTTGGCAGTACACTATTGGAGCTGTGTCATATGGCAAGATTTCATAGCATGAATTATTGGGACAATCTGGACAGATGATGATATTACATATTTTAAATACTGATCTCTCCCATTATATAACTCAAGCTCAGAATTTTCTCTAAGATCCATTCCATTTTCTTCTCTTACCTTCTGGATCTTACCCCCAGTTTTGCAATAAGGACTTCAAATTTAACTTGTCTAAAATTATTATCTTCTCTTCTAAACCAGTTTTTCCTCTGGCATTCTTTACCATATTTCTTGACAACAACTTAACCCAGGGACTCAAATCAGAAACTTAGATGCCTCTCTCATCATTATTCCCAATGATCACTGGGTTTTGACAAGTCAACCAAATTAGCATAGGATATATTTATTTCCTCATTTCCTCTATTAATCCTGTAGTCTTGGATCAGACTCTCATACTCTTTTGCCTTACTCAGTGTCTTCAAACACATAATCATTAGAGTCACATGAATAATAACTAAAACACAGATTTCTGACATCTTTTCTAGAGATTTGGGTTTGATTATGAGAAGAAGATTAGAATCTATATTTCTACAAGGTGATCCTGACTTTAGATGACTCTAATTCTTCACTAGTTTGGAAAACTCTCAGGTACAGAGTGAAAATTAGTATTTCTGATCTTGGAATAGAAGCCCAACCATAACCGGCCTCTGCCTGTTTCTCTACCTTTATATCCCACCGCTTTCCAACACATCTTTTACTGCCTATATTTTTTCTTCAAATATTTAATGTGCTCCAACTATGTGTCAGGGCTCTGTCTTAGGTACCAGGAATTATAGTGTGAAAACAAATAAGAGTGTTTGTTCTCACAGAGTTTTATATAGAAATAAGTCAGATTTCACTGTTTTGGGGTCACTGAGCATACATTATTCCTAGACACGTGTTTACACTTTTGTTCTTTACCTTGCTTTGTTCTGGGTGCCTTTTCTTTCAGATTCCTTCTCTGAATATCTTTTTGTTTGTGCCACCATTGTTCCTAGTTCAATCCTCTATTATATAAGGTTGATTTCCCTGTCTATCTCTCTTACTAAACTCCTGGCTCCTTTCAGGCAGTCTTTCAAACTCCAGAGTCTAGACCAATAATTGATATAAAATAGTTCCTAAACATTTACTGAATGAATATACTCAACTAGTAGGTAGCACAGTAGTGATTTGAATTTAGGAATATCTGACTCCAAAGTCATGTCCTTTTAACTATACTACACTCTGTCAATAAAGTATGGTTCACCTCATTAGAAGAGCCATTCTTTAATCATGTAAAGAGAATCAAATGATGCTTGAAGACAGAACTACCACCTCTCAGAAGGGAGATGTGCCAGATAACCACTTTAATTGATCAATATCCAGTTCAGATTGGAAATCCATGCCAAAGAGCATTCTTCCAGATTTATTAAAGTAACAAAAGAAGGCAGCGAATATTTCCCCTTGTCTCGGCTTAATATAGGTATAACTTAAACATGCATATACCTTTACCCTTGCTAGGAAAGGTGACAGGCTAAGACCAGGTGATGGTATTTCCTAATAGCAATCTAACCAATTAGTCTTAAACTCATTTCTGGTACAGGTCAAGCAGAGTACTCAGCACGCACAATTCCTAAGCCGCATTTTCAGAAATATTGGATTAGAAGAGGTTGCTGATATAATTTGGCAGAAAATGAACATAACTCTCTATCAATTTAAGCTTCCATTTTATTGAGGAAATTGATGCAACTCATATGATTTTTATTCTTTAGGAAAAAGAATTGGGGCAGAAAAGATAATGGATAAAATTTAGAGTGACTGTTCTGTCATCTGATTTGGGAAATGTGTGCTGACTCTGCTAGTTCTATTAAAGATGTTGTCCATAAAATACACTTGGACTAGTTTGGTACAAGTTATTTTAGAGCTGTGAGAAAGACCATTATTAATAAAAACTTCTCTTCCCCTTATAATTAATTCATGGCATTGCCACCAGAGTGTTCTTCCTATATCATAAATTTTATTATGTCACCCCCTCTGCTGAAAAGCTTTTGATGACTCCACATTTCCTGTAAGAATATGTGAAATTCCTTAGCTTAACATGTAAGATTTCTACAACCTGATCACCACCTATCTTCTTATTCACAATTCATTTTTCTCTTCTCTCAATTCCAAATGTGTATTACACTTTTTAATTACACCAGATTGCTCACCCATAAATGCCTCCTGATTTCCCTTCTCTGTGTTCTTAATTAAGCTCTTATCTGTATTCATGCCTCTCCTCCTTGCTTTATGGCAAACTCCTGCTATCACTGTTGGTGGTGTTCCCATTCCTCACAGTCCCTTGAGAAGTATCCATTGTTTCCCATCTATATTCACACATAATTTATATGTACATGTGTGAATCAAACCCTAGACACATAGCCTGAGAAGCACAAGTATAATTAAAGCAATAGAATAATCAAAATGGTTCTAGAAAATTTGGGGTATATGGTTGTCATAATTATGACAATTATCACTAGTACCTTGAGTCAAGCACTATATTGTATGAATTTATGAATAATTCTTTTTTTTTTAAAAGATTGTATTTATTTATTTGACAGACAGAGATCACAAGTAGGCAGAGAGGCAGGCAGAGAGAGAGAGAGAAGGAAGCAGGCTCCCCGCTAAGCAGAGAGCCCGATGTGGGGCTCGATCCCAGGACCCTGGGATCATGACCTGAGCCGAAGGCAGAGGCCTTAACCCACTCAGCCACCCAGGTGCCCTGAATTTATGAATAATTCTTTTTTTTTTTTAATAGAGAGGCAGGCAGAGAAAGAGAGAGAGAGAGGGAAGCAGGCTCCCTGCTGAGCAGAGAGCCCGACGTGGGACTCGATCCCAGGACCCCGAGATCATGACCTGAGCCAAAGGCAGCGGCTTAACCCACTGAGCCACCCAGGCGCCCCATGAATAATTCTTTATCCACCATTCATTTATTTATTTTTCCAGTAAATATTGTTGAGGGCCTGTCCTGTGTTGTGCCCTGTCACAAGCAATGGGGATATAGAAAAGGAAAAATTTTCTCTTTTCATGGGATTTATGTTAAAAGAGGCAGACAAGAAACAAACAACTGACAAAAAAATTTGAAACAATGGTTATTACTATGAAGAAATAAAAATATTATAGATATGGGACAATTCTATAATATGGAGATTTTTTATAATATGGAGACTTTTTACAAAAAGACAAACAATACAATAGAAAAATGTAGAGAGGACTAGAATTAAAAAGAAATCACAAAACAAGCTCAATGGCCAACAAACATAATGAAAAGATGCTCAAATTCATGTGCAGTAAAATAAATCTAAATGAAAATAAAGATGAAATATCACTTTATATCCATTGGCTTGGCAAAATCAAAAAGAGTTATAAAACTCATAGCTGTTAGGGATATGGGGACAATTGTTTTGTTATACATTGTTTGTTCACAGTCTTTCTAGAAGGCAACAGAGTAACATCTATTAAAACTTTAAATGCTCTTGCCATTCAACTCAGAAATTCCACTGTTGGAAATCTATGTCCAAGAAACAAAAGTGCCCATTGTAAGGTCACATGTTGGGGGATGTTTATTGTACCATTGTTTGTACTAGCCAGGGGACCTTTGGTCAAATGGCCAAAGGGAAACCTTATCAATATGGAAATGGCTGATTAAATTGCAGTATATCCACATCATGGAACATTATGTGACCAGCAAAAGGAAGTGCAACCTTCCCAGATGATTAGAAGGAATTTCCAAATTTGGACGTCCTTCATGATGAATCAGTTTTACACTTTTATTAATCTGTTGACTAAGAAAATTATGATAACCAAGACATTTTGGATTCCATTAGTTTTAGACAAATTCACATTTTATCAACCTCAGTATTATCTATATATATTTGAAATGCGGTAGCACATATGTTTGTGACGCATGCTATTTATTCACTCTACATGCAATGCTTAGTGTAGATATGGATTTATGGAAAATTGACTTTGTGGCCCCTAGAGAGTCAATAGTCCTCATGTTTGGAAGGAATGAGCTGGGCCATAGAAAGAACACATCTTATTATACAGAGTTGAGTGGCAGTAAATATCGTAACTCTCCACAAATGTTTGCGTTTTAAGACATGACACTTACTCTTCTGATTACATCTTTGGTGTCTTTGGGGGCTTCTGCCACAGGAGGGTGGGTGGTACAAGAGGGGAGAGGAAGAAACTTCTCCATGGTATCACAATACGTAGATCATGATACGTGCAAAATCTGTCCCTGGCTTCCAGAGTGCAAAATTATAACTGATGGTATTTACTGTTCTGCTTCTCAAGCTACATGTAAAAGCAAATTCAGGAAAACCTTACGTGTTGTTTAATAATAAGATATTCAAACTTAAGAGGAAAATGGAGAAAAAAAATGTAACAAATACCTGTGTACCAAAAACTGAGAGCAAATAATGCTAAAGTTTCATCCTATCAGACATGTTTTTTGGAGTCTTAGTTATTTTTTATCACTGTATAGCAATAGGCTCATCCGCTTGTATTAGCAAACAAAGACACATTAGCTGCCTTTGTAAGGTAGCCTTATAGAAAGACATTCACTTGCAAACAAGTCTTGGATATCAGGTCTGTCATAATTTTTCTAAATTCAGACCATTTTTTTTCAGGCCAATTTTAGTGGACAAATGAAATTTCACAAATGGCAATGTGTTAGTGATAGATGGATGTTTTTAAAAACACAAGCTGACAAGGAGAAGATTTATTATGTCAAATATATTATAACTTCCTTCCTCTTCCTACCTCATTCCAGTTTCCTCTTAGAAATGTCCCATAAGTGTCTAGGATGAAAATGGATGACCGGGTGATGGTTTACACAGCCATGTTAATGTATTTAATGCCACTAAATTGTATACTCAAAAATGGTTGAACTGGTAAATGTTATGTTATATATACTTTACTACCATTTTTAAAAATGGACTACTGCATGCAGAAGCTAATAGATTCCTGCATGAGAAATAATATAGATTATATACCAACAATATACCATACACTAACCAAAAATTTCATAGAGTTTTAAAGGAACCCCTCATCAAAAATATTACTCTTCCATCTCAGCCAGAGGCATACAGCAATTCTAGAATCCAGATTAACTGAAAAACAGAAACAAGAAAACCCCAAACAACAACCAACCACTTAATCTTGTGTGGTTGGATACAGCGAGTGGGAGTGGACAGAGGTAGCTGATAAAAGGGTTGGAGAGAAAGAGAACCAAGGAAATGTTGATGCTGTCCCTCATTTATCTACCCTTCATGACCTATCAGACTTTTCAAAAGACACAAGGTATTACAGAAACTGTTGAGGTCCCTTCACATCCCTTCCCAGTCTCTGCTCTATTTCAGCGGCTCAGATGGTATTATAATAGACTCTAGCCATAGTTTGTCTTGCTAGAGTGTGGAGGATGCATCACACTTCCTCACAGGGATCTAAATAGCAAGAGCACAGCCATCATACTTCAAAGCAAGGGTGAACCGTTGTGCTGCATTTTTCTCAGTCCCTCTTACAGAGAAGAAAGGGAGCTTCCCTGCTCAAATCAAAGGACAATGGTATGCATTTTTCTCCACTCACTTTGTAGTGTAGCACAAAGCAAATAACTTCTGTGGAATGTAGGTATTGCAGGGCTTCCATTACCATCACACATGTGGGCCTTCTTGTTTTTATGCTCTTGGTAAATAGAGGGGAGAATAAATCAAATATCTTACTCAGACCAGGTCTACATTACATCATCACAGCCAGCTGAAAGGCTGAATGCTTATTTAATCATCTGGTTAGTAAATTATTCAGCTGGCTTTCAAAAACAGTTTAATATGGAAAATTTCAAATATTTAAAAAATATGGGAATAGTATAATAAACATCTTGTGCAATTGTCCAGCTTCAACAATTATCAAAACCTGGCCATTTCTCTCTAACCCTACTGATGTGGGAAACAAAGGCCAAAGAAAAGATTAAATATCCTTAAAATGCACAACCCACTGACAAGTCCTTTAGACAGGCAGAGTGACATTCCTCTAGGGACTCAGTTACCTCCATGTTAATATTTTGCTACCAGCAAAAGGCAATCCTAGCCTGACAGCCCAGGATCCTGTAAGTCTTCTTTAACATACAAAAATTCTTTTGGAAACTTCTTTTATCTCTACCCCCCAACATATATGTTGGCAATCATCCCCCAAACATATGACCCACTGATAGATATCTGAAGGGTCTCATGACTAAGGTTTTACTGGACAGTAACAAATGACCTTTTTCTAACAACATCTAACCCCCTCCAGGTCCTTGAAACCTTGTTTCCAAAATTCCGTAGAGACTTAAACTATCCCTAACCCCCTCCCAACTTGAAAGTATGTAGTTGGCCACTTCTCATGACCCCCATGCAGCTCTGCATGCCCATGGGTCTTGTCCCCGTGCTATAATAAAACCACCTTTTTGCACTGAAGATGTGTAAAGAATTCTTTCTTGGCCATCAACTTTGCACCCCAACTATTTCCTACATCACTACCTCTTCTGACCACCACTGTGTAATTACAAAGCAAGTATCAAACACTGTGTAATTCCACCCACAAATATATGAGCATGAATCTTTAAAGGATAAGGATATTTGAAAAAACATAATCACAAGAAAAATTAATATTAATTTTATTTTAATTCAAGTGTTAATATTTTCTTAATATTGTCAAACATCAAGCAGGGTTCAAATTTTTCTGATTGTGTCACTTATTTTTTTTTATAGTCTGTTTGCTTGAATTGGGTTATAAAATCTGTACCTTGCCATTGGTTGACATAGCTTTTCAAATCCTTTTCAAATACTTTTTATTCTTGTGATTTGTTATCTTTGAAGAAACCAGGTCCTTTGTCCTGTGAAATTTCCCACACTGGGATTTTGTTGATTGCATCCCAGTGGGTTCCTGTAACATGTTCTCTGTCCCCTGTATTCCTTATAATTTAGAAGTTAAGAGATCTAGAGACTTGATTAGATTCGGGTTCAATTCATTATTTTGTTTCTGGACCAAATGTGACTGATTTTAAAAGTGGGATTGATTAAATCAGTATATGCATAAGTCAAGAGGGATGGAGAGAGAGAGAAAGGGGAATTTAACAAAAGAAAAAAATCCATTTTCTTAACAATTTTAGTCTTGTGAATTCTTCCTAGATAGGAGTTTGGATGTATCTAATATCTTTCAAACTGGTCAGATTTTTTTTACAGGTAGGACTTGGCAGTGAGACATCATCAAGGACACAGTTGCCTCTGTGCTGCATGTGAGAAGGTGATCTTCAGCCAGTCACAATTTCTTGTCTTTAAAATCAGGTTCACAGTGACCATTCCATAGCATGATTTGGGTGCTCAAACGGAAAACAATGATGAATGTGGAACAGAGTATAAATCTAAATGTCATAGAGCTCATGGTGTGGTAGCCTTACCTAATGCAGAGATGAATCTTCCACGGTCCTTTCCATCTGTAATAGGATATTGGAACAAGACAGCAATGTGTTAAAAATCAGATACAAAAGAGATGGGAAACAAACACATGTATGCAGTGTTTAATCAAGGAAATTTCAAGTACCAGATCTTCAACAGTTGAATCCCCTTCACTTAGTTTGAGAATACAAAATGACGAGGAGAGATTTTTGAAGAAGATATCTGTAAAGAGTGATAGGCTGTACAGTGTGTCTGTCATCTGGTGAAGGAGACTTGCAGGCAGTTACTTAAGGACATTATGTGATATCCCATCCCATTCCCCAGATGGCTGAGAGGCAGAGTAGAGTAGATCTGACTTCTAACTTCGGAAACACAGAGGCCAAGAGTCAAGTGAAGACTTCCTTGGTGGTAGAACCAGGAGAAAGTTGTTATGTTGGGAAGGAACTACCTGCTTCCCAGAACTTGTCCAGATACCTAGAGTCCCTGTACCAGGAAGGTCCCTGTACCAGGAAGTTGGAGGAGAACATAGAATCCTTAGGTGCAGCAGAAAATATTTCGAGTCACAATCTAGAGCTAAAGATGGGTTTACACAGGGCAAGAAATGAACTATAAAGAGAGATTACCAGAAAATTTTTGAGGAACTCAGGAAAGGGTTTACAAGAGAAATAATTAGCTTTACGCACCTGCCGTGCCCAGAGGGCACACGTGAAAATTAGCTAGAGAGCAGGTGTGATGGGGTTACCATCTCTGAAATTAAAAATTTTAAATTAAAGGAAGTATGTTTTGATGCTTTCTTCACAGCATCCCTATTATTATCCTTTATATTTGTGATGCTTTGCAGTTTCTATGTATTCTCTCTTTATTTCCCCCTCTCTCTCACATTCATTTCTTGTAATTTTCCTGGTCAATAATCTGCAAAGAGTAGACACTATTTTCTCCACTTTATAAATGAGAAAAATGAAACCCAGAGGATTAACTGCTGCCCAATATTTTATGTCTTTGATGTGATAAAGTTGGAACACGAACATAGGTCTTTTCACTTCTCGTCTGATATTCTGTATTTTGCCTTTTCACTAGGTTTGATTATTTAATTACAAATCTTCACTCCATTTAGTGGTCTGATCTCTCTTGAGCATTCCTTTCAGAAAGGGTTACACTGAAGAAATATTAGAGCCTTAAAAATCTGATTCAGACTGTGGCTCAGGGATTACTGCCAAATTTTTGCAAAGTACTTTTCAATAATTCATAATTCCTTAAACATGGAAACCCACTGCCTAAATATAGCATGAAAAAAATGTGCTCTGGTGCTTAGTTAAGCCAAAAGTTGCATATTTAAATACATTAAATTTCTCCTTCTCCTCATACAAACACATCCAATGTCACCCATTCATTTGTACAGTATGCTTTAAAATAACCTTAATTGAAATATGCAGGTACTTGATATGCCATTTTGTGGGCTTGTCACATTTGTGCTGCATTAGAGTTTTGCAATTTCAGCACTCAGAGATTTCTTTTTCTTTAGTTTGGCAAGACTCTATCAGGTACCTTGTTAGAACCTCTGCCTGAGATCCTAGAAGGTCAAAGCAGAAAGTTAATGGTGGGCTCCAAGGAACGACCAATGGGAAGACATCCATGCTATTGGAAACCCAGCTTTTCCCAGCCAGCAAGGAACTGGAATTCCTCAGGTGTACTTCACATCTGTAGAAGGGCTGTAACACTCCGGGCCAACTTGGGCTCTGAGGGCCTCAGGTGGATGAAGACAGGATTTTGAATAGAGGCTATCAAAGTCTTAATAGACTTGATCTCTTTAATGTTAATGAGGGCCTATCATGAGAAGGTGTCCTTACAGGAAGATGAAAGACTTTTCATTATTTCAAAAGCTCACAGAATCCATAACTGGAGTTGGCCTTCTATCCTGGCTTCGAGCATCTGATTCCCATTTGATAACCAAGCCCTGAACTCCTGATCTCTATCCCTATCTCTTCATGATAAATCTCAAGAGTGTTTTTTCTGCTCATCCTGCAGGTACAAGTAGCCATATTTCTACCTGCTAGAAGTAATCATTCTCACCATATCTAAATCTCTCCCACAGGTTTCATTTCATTCTCTGGTTTCAATTTAAGTGGTACTTATGCAGAGCAAATTTTCTTGACCACTCAATCTAGGCTAGTTCCCCCTCTTATTATTTCAGACACCTGTGTGTCACACCCCCCCATCCCATTGCAGTTGTCACAGTTTGCATCTATTGGTTTGTCTTTTACTTTATTTCTGTCTCCCTCCCCGCACCGCATCAGATGTAAACTCTATTAAAACAAGGGTCAGCCCTAACTTATCCACTGCTATCTATATCCCTGTTAATTAATAAAATGCATGACTCATGGTAGGTGCTCTGTATTTGCTGAATAAATGGTTGAATGAATTAATTCTTGCCTTGTGTCCCATCTAAGTCTAGTCTGTTTGTCAACCTTCTATTGAATCCAATGTAACAAAACTTATGACAAAATGTAGTAACTACTCATTGGAATTTATGCATGCTGGATAAAGGACATGGCTTACAGTGAATGCTCAAGAAATGTTGAGTGAATGAATGAGAAGCCTGAACTTAGCTGATTGAAATAACAGAGCTTTATTCTACACATACAAGCTCTTTTATTAAAGCTGTTGAATTTAACAACAGTAACCAATTAAACAGGTCATTCTTTTTATGAACACATATTAGTTTTATTTGACAGAAAACCAATACAACTTGAAAATGGTTGAGGCAGCCTTGGGAAGCATTTGAACCTAGAAAAATCTCTCTGTTCACTCTCATTTATACCATATAGCCACCTTCTTTAGGCAGATAATTTTTTAGGGGCATTTTTAATAATGCAACTTTTCCTTATAAATTAATTATAAATTATAGATTGGAATTTAAACATCTTCCTGTGTTGTCTTTAACCTTTGGGTTTGCATAGCATGAGAGGATGCCTAGGCTGAAAATAATGTTTCTGTCTTCTGATACAGAACAGGTATTTTCCTTGCATGGACTGAGCTACTTAAACAGAAGTATTTACTTGATTTTCTAGATCTTTCAGTAAGAAATGCTACTAATGTCATTTCCATTGTGCATCATAGAAATCTGATCTTTCTTATTTAATAGCTTTAAGTCATTTGTGAAGAACCACTATTTGTCACCAGCCTCCACTGCTCAACTACTTCAAAACTCCAAACTTTGTCTATTCCTGTTTACTTGGCATAAACATCCCCAGGGGAATCCCACACCCCTTTGTTCGCAGTAGTAACAGCTTCCTTTCAGCTAATTTTCCTACTTGTATCTCTCATGCCACAAAAGTTAGTCAATACTGAGAAGAGAGTTGTGATCCAAGAATTTCTGGGAGAGGGAGGCTCAGATGGTTATCAGGTCAGGACCTCGGGGTCCTGGGATGGAGTTGCTCATTGGGCTCCTTGCTCAGCAGGGAACATGCTTCTCCCTCTAGCTGACGCTCGCCTTGCTTGTGCTCTCTCTCTCTTTCTCCCTCTCCCTCTTTTTTTCTCTGACAAATAAATAAATAAAATCTTAACAAAAAAAATCTCTGGGAGAAACTCTGTAATTCCAAAGGTTGCTCTAGGGTTATGTTATCCTAATCTAGATTCTGCAAGGACATGAGAAGGACACATACCAGTTAGTTCTCCCACTCAAGCATGCTCTTTTCATACTGAAAACTGGAAAACCTTGCGTAGGGGGCTCTTCAAGTTCTTACTTCATGGTACTTAACGTTTGCCTACTCTGCTATTCCTCTTCTTGGGCTTACTACTTTTCTATACCACTCACTTAAACTATTCCTTGGTTTCTCCTTTCTGCCTGCTGCTCTATAACGATCACCCCGTTTTCTACTTATTTCAGTTTTGACTTCTCAATTTACCTGTGGGACATGACTTCTGCCCTCCATTTCACTCACAGTGACAATGGAAAGAGGAAATCTGTCTCCAGCTCCTAGCCCAGACAGCTCTGTCTCCTGTCAGACTCCATCTGATGTGGTAGGGAAATCGGGGAGTTGTGTAGGGTCTTAGGAAAGGTTTGCTGGAGGAGATAATGGATTAGAAAATGAAGAGGAGGAAAGGCATTCTAGGAACAAGAATGGTAGGAAAAAGGCAAGATAATGGGAAAGAAATAAGACACTTGGGAAGTTTGTAGTGTTTATTTATTTGGGGCAGAATGTAGAGAGAATATGATAAAGTTCTAAAATATGAACTCAGAAAGGTAGGCAGGGCTGAAATACTTAAATATGCATAACTACAACAGCAGGCTTTACATAATGAAGGGCCTTGTGTGAGGTGGGACTGCTCTAGGGGTTTATAGAGGTTTTCATGACTAAGGTGATTAGGAAAAACACAGAGAGCAAATGATATTTGAAACTGAGCCTTCATATAAGGATATGCAAGATTTTTATATCAGGGGTTAAAAGAAAAGGATAGAAGGAGAAGAATTTGCATTCAAGGATGAACAGTGACCAATATTTAGTATAGCTGGGCATTTTGAAGAGGATATGCCTTTTACTATGCTGACAGGTTTTTTGACCTGAAGCCCAAACAGTCTAATTCACATATTTTCCTTAACCTCCGCAGTGCATCATCTTTATCTTTTTGACAGACACAACCGTTTTGTTATTTGCATTCTTATCTCCTTTGGGCTTTAAATTCCCTAAGGGCAGGGAATTTCTCTCTCTCACCTTGGTGTCCCCCAGCAAAGGCAAGCTTGGCCATAGCATGCACACAGCAGGGCCCAGTAGCTGTCTGTTGAATGTATAGATAAAGACCCAGGGTCTTCTTTATTTATTACTATCATTTAGACCGCCTCTTTGAACTCCATGCAAATACTGATTTTTGGTTGGAAGGGAAAGCATTGGATTCAGAGCCAGGAGATCCAAGTCCCAATCCCAGGCTGTTCTAACCCCTTGTGCAGTATCGACTCTGAACTTCCTCACCTATAAAATTAGGTCAGTGATCTGGATTGTTTTTCCCAACACTTTAGCCAACAAGAACTAATCTTGAGTCATTTGTTCCTTAACTTTTATTTTTGCTTATACAATCATGACGATTCATTTTGCATTAACTAATCATGCCTGCCAAACAGAGTCTCTGATCGAAGTGGAGTGAGTGATAACGACATGGATATAAAGGCCCCACTGAGGTCATTGGGAGCAATGGAATGGCATGGAAGTATAAAATCTCCACTCTGCTTTTTTGAAGGATTTAAAATAGCTGATAGGACTCTAAGAGTCTGAGGGCTATAATCTGATAACACTAAACTACACGGTCCCTCCTGACTCTAGCATAGATTTTTTTTTTTTTCAGTGATTTTCCCAGCTTGATTAAGGAGGCCTGCCTACCACAGCATGACTTCAGAATCTTCTCTTTTCCTCTAAAATCATTGTTAAGACATATATTTAAGTATTTTAAAGTGAATATGAAATAAGAACAATCCGCTTTTAACCATTTGGAGGAAGTATACACTCCTGTTTGAGAAAATTAGAGGCTTCCCCGAGTGATAAGGAAGCCCAGGATAAGAATGATCGTTAGCAGCACTTGTCTACACCGTGTAAAGCCTGTTGAGGAAGACCGGATACAAGAGACTTCTTTTTTTTTTTAAGTTTCTTTTTTTCTTTCTTTCTTTTTTTTTTTTCTGTCTAAAATTATAAACAGGCAAGCCAGGCTAGCAATTGTTCTAGCTCATTTAGGATTTCTTCCCAGTCCTTCCTTCAGCTCTAAGCTCCTTTTTCATGTCAGTCAATGCCCCCCACGTTCCAGTAAGCCCTGAGAAGTTGAATGTGCTTCTCTTTGCAGCACAAATTTCCACTTCTGTCGGAAGACAAGTCGAGCAAATTGGGTTACAAAGGAGAATGACATTAAGGTGTCAGTGGAATAAGTTCTTATTTAGTTTTATCAGCTGCCTTAGAAAGTGCAAACTTCAATAGCCATTTACACTCTCATGGGCCACAGTAAGTCTCTCTTGTGTTTTATTTTTAGCCTTGACAAGAAAGCTGTCTTTGCCAATTTGCCTCAAAACAGATGATGGATGTAATATTTATCCTCAAGGAAAGTTGTAGCCCAAGTAACAATAACCTATATTTATATAGTGCTTTTTCATATTTTATATCATTTGATCTTTGTAGCAACTCTGCAAGACAAATTGGCATTACTTCTAAACGAGGAACTGGAAGCTCATAGGGGTTCATTGTCCTGTTTAAGCTCACGCAAGTGAGTCAGTAGAGAAGCCAGGATTTGAATTCATACCTGTTTGTTACCAGTACCCATGATTTTCCTCTCTAAGATGTTGCTTTAAGATCTGTTTTTACTGGGGCATCTGGATGGCTCAGTTGGTTAAGCGTCTGCCTTTGGCTCAGGTCGTGAGTCTAGGGTCCTGGGATCGAGCCCATCTTGGGCTCTGTGCTCAACGGAGAGCCTGCTTCCCTCTCCCTCTGCCTACTGCTCCCCCTGCTTGTACTCTCTCTCTCTCTCTCTGTCAAATAAATAAATAAAATCTTTTAAAAAGATCTGTTATTCTTTGCTCCGGGGGCAGGAAGGTTCTGCATGGTATGCAGATTAGGTGACCCACAGGCAGGATGCCCTGCATAAGCATTGAACCAAAGTGAACAAAAGAAATGGTACTGCTTGCAAAGTGTCATTAGGTTTAGGGGAGGCTGACAAAGGGACAAATAAAACTATTAACTCAGTTTTAAAGAGGCAATGAATATTAGTGGAGGCAGAATTGAGGCAAAATCAGCAGAGTGGTGTTTATTTCCCACATACAAATGACCCATATGAAAATTATTCAAGCTTAATAGCTTAGAAATGCAAATATAGAAAAATGAGAGATAAATTAATCCCATCAAAACGGCAAAGATTCTTAAAAATTGATAAGATGCAGTTTTGTTAAGAATGAAGGGAAATGAACCTCTTGTAATTGCTTGTGGGGTTATAAATTGGTGTAGCTGGCAGAAGGGCAATTTGGCATATTTATAAAAAACCAGAGAAGTGTGCATTATCATGTAATGTCTGGCTTCCTGTGCTAGGTATTATGTTAGATGGTAGCAATATGACGGCAAGCAAGATATTGCCTCTGCCTTTTTGACAGAGGAGATAAGCACCTAAGCAAATAGAATAATGTCATTATTTCATGAAGGGTATATAATAGATATTCTTAATATGCAATAATAGTATACGTGTATGTCTATGTGTAGAATATTAAATAAACTAAACACAAAGTTTAATGGTATTTGTCTCATCTTTGGAGTGTAGAATCTGAATTACTTCTTTTCATTTTTCATATTTTTAAATATTTTTCAAATGTTCCTTTAATGTGAGTGACTAGAATAATAATATGAAGTCACAAATTCTTGCCTTTTTTATTAGCCATGAAAATCAACCAGTTCATGAGTCAAGTAAGAATCAGACCTGTTAGCATATGAGAATCTGGGATTTTATGCCTAGCATATTTTGGACAAGACTTTGTGTACCCACCTGAGATCTAAATCATGTGTTACTCAGTTCCTCTTTCCTGTACTGCATTCTGGCGTCTGGGCTGCTAGTATTCAGACCTAATTACCATTATTGGTTTCCAAAACAGTTTATCACTGAGGCAGGAGTTTAACCTTGAGCTTAAGCTCAATTGGCTAATGCTTTAGCTCTCCCTGAGGGAGTTGGTCAGCAGGACTCCAAACTGCTGACTAAATATTTCTAGATACATCTCTGTGAATACTTGAGAAACTCTTAGGGCTTAGGGTCTAGAGGTTTCTTAGAGCATTCTGTTGCCTTCTGCATTCACCTCAAGTCAGCTCTTGCCTCTAGGCTTGGAGATTTGGATTTTAAGGACCTGCCTCCCCTCCAGGGATAGGAGCTCACACACTGAGTTAGTTCCATCTCTTGACACCATGGACCATCCCTTTGCTTCCACTGCTTCGTTGGGAGACCCCAGAAGGCATTGCAGAGCGCAGTATACCACAAAATCCCGCTCCAGCTTCTTTCGTTGGCTGTCCACCTGGCCTATATTTAGCCATGAGCTCTCTCTCAGTAATACCTCATGCTCCTCATTAAAAATCTCCGCTTTTGTACTCAGGCTGCACAGAAACTTGATATTTATGACAATTGGCAACATTATTTTTTCCAAAAGTTAAATTAAATAATCACAAGGTCATGGGAGTCTAAATATACTTTTTAAGAAGTGATAGAGTATCCTTATTTGGACATTACATAAAAAGTAAAGTATCTTGCAATTCCTAAAATTTATGTGTTGCCTGATAGTTCTATAATTTAAGTAATGGTTTATTTCACTTTATGACCCACTAACAATAACAGAGCTTAATTTAAAAAAAATTGAAGAAACAAATGCCTATGGCAAATATTCTTGAGATATTTCAAAACAAAAGATAAAATATATCTAGATGTTACTATAACATTAAATGAATTTGAAAGTTAACTTATATATTATTTAATGTTTCTAGAATGGAAACACATTTGCTCTGAATGTCAGAAGTCCCCTTAGCTAGTTTCACAATGGGATACTGCCTTTGGTCTCGGAAAGAGGAGGAGAGTTGTGGCACAATATTATTTGACAGAACATTCCAGTAATTGTTTATCACCTTTTTGGTGAAGTTCACTTATTTGCATGAAATAATTAAAAACAGGGGAGCCTGGGTGGCACACCATTCAGTCTGACTCTTGATTTCAGCTCAGGTCATGGTCTTGAGGTCATGGGATCAAGCCCTGAGTGGGGCTTCCCACTCAACTGCTTCTCTCCCTCTGCCCCTCCTTCTTGCTCCTTCCTCTGCTCCCGTGCTCTCTCTCTCTCTCTCAAATAAATAAAACATTTTTTAAAAGTGTGAAATTTCCTGACTTAAAAAAAAAAAAAAGAAAGAATTAGGAACAATGATTCTTCAAGTTACTTATTCCAGAAAGATCAATGACAATGTAGTATTATAGGGTTTGCACTAAGTGAGGTCATATTTGCACTAGGGATCAATGGTAGACTGAAAGTATGCATGATTTTCATGAAACTCAGTGGGACTTAGACTCCTGTATTTGCATTTCTATGCCATTAAGCCTGAATAGTTTTCATACGGGCCATTTGTATTTGCAAAACAAACCCGATTCCTTCAATGATTTTGCTTCAGTTCTTTCATTATGAGTATTATTTATTGTCCCTTTAAGTGTTGGCCTTTTTTTTTTTAAGATTTATTTATTTATTTATTTACTTACTTACTTACTTATTGGACAGACAGAGATCGCAAGTAGGCAGAGAGGCAGGCAGAGAGAGGAGGAAGCAGGCTCCCCGCAGAGGAGAGAGCCCGATGCAGGACTTGATCTCAAGACCCTGGGATCATGACCTGAGCCGAAGGCAGAGGCTTTAACCCACTGAGCCACCCAGGCGCCCCAAGTCTTGGCCTTTTAAAACTGTTCCTTTTTCCCTTTCTCCCTCACATCTTAATTTCTGGCCATCTCATTTCTTATCATTTCCTGAGTACATTTGTTACCAATTATCCAAGCAGCAAAAGAAAAAAAAAAAATATTGACTTTCTGTGCTAGAGATTTGAAAATTCTGTTTGTATTTCCTTAAGGGTGAAAAAACAAATTTCCTATTCAGCCTATCTGACATACATTCTCGTACACAAAAACCACCCACATGTTAGCTTCCTTCCCCTTAAGAATCAACAGCTTCCACAAGTATATGTGGGAAAGAAAAGGGATTTGTCTTACATTTAACCCTGAGTTCTTCCTGTTGAGAGAGGCTTGCCTGCCGTTGTCGCTGTCCTATGCTTCTGGCATCATGAGTTATCCTGAAGGTCAGGACTGCCTTCCCAGTAGGGTTAAGGATGTGGCTCAGTTGGCCTTAGTGGGAGAATGAAGTGAAAAGGCCACGCTTCCATTTATTATTTGTTGTAGATCTGAGCCATTATTTTGATGGCCCAATCTTCGAACCACTTCACAATATTTGGATAATCACTGACCTTTTGAGGTAGAGCTTGTTTTTTCACTCTGAAGTATACTGGCTATTCCCATGACCCTTTGGGGCGAGGGTTTTACCACATGGCCCAGCCACCATCCATTGGATACACAGACTGAGTCAGAAGCTCTTCTGGGGTCTGTGGAAGCAACTGTGGGAGGCAGCCATGAGAGTGGTGTCCTGTGTCTGTGCTGCGGGTGTTGGAAGTTGTGGTGTTGTGTTCTGTGACAGCAGTCATGATGTCTTGGACCAGTTCTGCAGCATTATTTGGGCTTTATGTCTGGCTGCGTGGTCCCAGAGCCTAGCTCTCTGGAGATTATAAAAGCAAACCCAACCTCCTTTTTATTAACTTGTAAATTTTTTTTTAAAGATTTTATTTATTTATTTGACAGAGAGATCACAAGCAGGCAGAGAAGCAGGCAGAGAGAGAGGAGGAAGCAGGCTCCCCGCTGAGCAGAGAGCCCCATGCGGGGCTCGATCCCAGGACTCTGAGATCATGACCCGAGCCGAAGGCAGCGGCCTAACCCACTGAGCCACCCAGGCGCCCCTAACTTGTAAATTTTCATATAACTTAAAACTGACAGAAAATTTGCAAGAATTTGCAAGCAATCCATATATATACATTCCAATATACTCTTGGTTTTGGTTTATTTTTAAAAAAAATCTTTCTTAAAAAAAATTTTTTTGAAGTAACTTCAGTCTCACATAGAAGGTGCAAAAATAGAAAAGTGGAGTTCCCATATATCCTTCATCCATCTTCTCTCAGTGATGATAATTTACAAAATCATAGCATGATTATCAAAACTAAAACATTGATACCACCCATTTGCTAAACCATTTGGATTTCACTAGTTCTTATATGTATTTTTTAAAACTATATAGTTCTACAAAATTTTATGTATATACACAGTTGGGATACCAAACTTCCATCACCCCAGAGAAACTCCTTTGTGCTTCCATTTTGCGCTGTCCCCCAAACCTCATCCTTGGCAACCACTGACCCATTTTTCTTCACAATTTTGTTATTTCTAGTATGTTATGCAGATGGAATCCATCATATGCATCTCCTAAAGGCAAACAATTTGGCCCGACTACATCATAAGGAAGAGACACATTTTCTAAACACAGTATATTCAGGATAGATTCCCCTACTCAGTATCTCCACTTTGGAAACATTGCTTTGTCTTATCACACAGAAGCATCTTGGTACCCACCTTCTGTCAGCAGATGGTGGCTAGACAGATGGTGGCTAGACAGCTCTGTTTCCTTCATCTGCTAGACAGAGAGATTCAGGTGTTCCTGTCATCCTCTTTAGGTACATAAATGGCTCAAGAGAGGCTTTGAAATGGCCTTTTTCTTTTCTTTTTAAACTTTGACCCATAGTAAATGCTTTGAAATAGCATCATTCTCATTAATTCCTATTCGTTAACATGTGGGGGGAAAAGGGAAAATGTTTGTCAGTAGCAAACCTCACAGGGCATGAATCTGTCTATCTTCCTTCAGTTATGTGTGTAAAACACAGTGAGCTCTTTGGTAATGATATTTGTTTACAACATAATACACCAGCACTCTCTTCATATTGGTACAAATACCTGTCCTCTTTGCTAAGGGAATGTTCTCATCATAGCTGACTCAATGTAGCAGAATCTCATGGAATTGTCCTTGTACTTACCAAGATACATTCATCTACCACAAATGTGTCTTCTAGTCTTTGTGGTAGGCTTTTCTTTACCTCATTTGGCCCCTTGCTATCCTTTGATGTATGCCTAGCATTCACTGTAGTGTCGAAGTGCTGGGTGTTGCAAATTCATTGCAGATAGGGGATTCAGAAAGACAAGAGACATATGAAAGACATCATATTACTTATCCATTTATGAGTGTTGAAATGATTTTTATTTTAAAAGAACACTAGTTGGGTGCTTGGGTGGCTCAGTTGGGTAAGTGTCTGCCTTTGGCTCAGGTCATGATCCCAGGGTTCTGGGATTGAGTCCCGCATCAGGCTCCCTGCTCAGCGGGAAGTCTGCTTCTCTCTCTCTTCTCCCTCCCTCTCCCAAACACCCTCTGCCGGCTGCTCCCCCTGCTTGTACTCTCTCTCCATGTCAAATAAGTAAATAAAATCTTTAAAAAAAAAAAGGACACCAGTTATTATATGGTGACTATTATTATATATGTGGCTATTAATGTATGAAACTAATTCCCTCTAAGCAAGTGTAGAACTTTTATGTGAATATGATTACACAGTTTCAGGGAAAAACTGATAATCTAGGAATGGTGGGAAGGGTTAGAACTCGCCAGAGTTGTTTTTTTTTTTTTTTTAAAGATTTTATTTATTTGAGAGAGAGCGAGAGAGCATGTAAGGGGCGAGGGGCAGAGGGAGAAGCCAGCTCCCTGATGAGCAGAGAGCCTGATGTGGGACTTGATCCTGGGACTCCAGGATCATGACCTGAGCCAAAGGCAGTTGCTTAACCAACTGAGCCACCCAGGTGCCCGCCAGAGTTTTTTTTTATGAGAAACTTTGTAACAGTTACTCTTAATAAAGAGGGGTGTTTTCCCTCCCAGACAGGCATATCAGAATGACTTGCATGAATTTTTGAAAATATACAACTTTTTTAATAAATATTTGATGGTCCCATCCCACTGGGTTGAGCATCATCTTTGTAATGATTCTTCCCAGAAGAGCATGCTGTTCCTTGTTTGTGTGAAGGCCGAAACAGGATTAAGAATCACTAGGTTAGAGCTTTATTTATTTATTTTTTAAATATTTTATTTATTCGACAGACAGAGATCACAAGTAGGCAGAGAGGGAGAGGAGGAAGCAGGCTCCCTGCTGAGCCGAGAGCCCATTGCGGGGCTTGATCCCAGGACTCTGAGATCATGACCTGAGCCAAAGGCAGAGGCTTAACCCACTGAGCCACCCAGGTGCCCCTAGGTTAGAGCTTTAATAACCTCAGTTGATAACATTCAGATGAAACTGGGGCTGAGGTCATGCACTACAGGTGGATAAATTTAAAACTAACTTGTAAGGCTTTTTGTCAGTTGTCAGTGATAGTTCAGGAAAAATGCAGAGGCCATAAGAAATTAACCTGTTTGTGCTTATGTAGGAGTCAGAACAAAAGTTTTGCTGTAAATCAGCTTTGAGGGACCCAGGAAGATGGGACTCACACTTCAGTGTGGGAGAGGGAACCAAGGTCTGCGAAGATTTTACTTAGAATATCAGAAACCTCTACTTTGTTTATGTTTTTAATTGTTGTTTGTTTTTTTAAGATTTTATTTATTTATTTGATACAGAGTACAAGCAGGGGGAGTGGCAGGCAGAGGGAGTTGGAGAAGCAGGCTCCCACCTGAGAGGGGAGCCCAAGGAGGGCTTGATCCCAGGACCTGGCATTATGACCTGAGCTGAAGGCAGACACTTAACTGACTGAGCCACCCAGGCACCCCCAGAAATCTCTACTTTGAATGTGACTATTTTTAGTCCGTTGTTACTGTCTAGAATAATTTTTTCACTTTCCCTTTAGTATTGAAAGTCATTCTCTTGACATCATTTTCTCGTCTCTGCTAAGTAAAACTATTTTTGTCCATGTTAGGCTCTTGGGGAACTCATGGAAGTTGGTAATCCAGTAAGAATTCTAGTGCTGTCCAACAGAACTTTCTCTGACAGTGGACATGTTCTATATCTGTGCTGTCCAATATGGTAGCCAGTAATCACTGGCTACTGAGAATTTGAAATGTAACTAGCTCCACTGAGGAATTAAATTTTAAATTTTATTTAATTTTAATTTAAACAGCCATAACTATCTAGTGATTACACTGTGAAACAGCACAGCTCAAGAGGGAAAATAAACCAAAGTGAGAAGCTCAGGGCTTATTTAAGTTGTAATTCCTCTCACCTGGAGATCTTATTTCTAGAGCATTTCCTGCTATAACCTTAGACATTTTATAATTTGTTTCATTGAACGAGGTCATTCATTTATAAGCTCTCTGTGAATTATTTTGCTCTATTATTTTAGAATTTAAATGTGCAAGATTCCTTTACAAAGTGTTCTTTCAAGCATGCCTGTGTGTTCCCTTCTTTTTTTTTCCCTCCTTGGTTTAAATTTTTTTTTCATTAACATGCAATGTGTTATTTGTTTCAGGGGTACAGGTCTGTGATTCATCAATCTTACACAATTCACAGTACTCACCATAGCATATACCCTCCCCAGTGTCCACCACCCAGCCACCCCATCCTTCCCACACCCCTCCCCTCCAGCAACTCTCTGTTTCCTGAGATTAAGAGTCTCTTATGGTTTGTCTCCCTCCTGATCTCATCTTGTTTCATTTTTTCCCTCCCTACCCCCATCACGACCCCCTGCTCTGCCTCTCAAATTCCTCATATGAGTGAGATCATATGATAATTGTCTTTCTTTGATTGACTAATTTCACTTAGCCTAATACCCTCTAGGTCCATCCATGTCATTGCTAATGGCAAGATTTCGGTTTCTTTTGATAGTTGCATAGTATTCTATTGTGTGTGTGTGTGTGTGTGTGTGTGTGTGTGTGTGTGTGTGTGTACACCACATCTTCTTTATCCATTCATCTGTTGATGGACATCTAGGCTCTTTCCATAGTTTGGCTGTTGTGGACATTGGTGCTATAAACATTGGGGTGTACATGCCCCTTTGGATCACTACGTTTGTGTCTTTAGGGTAAATACCCAGTAGTGTGTGTTCCCATCTTTGACCTGATCATATTGCATCCTTCTCCATATTCAAGAGACACACAGGGGCAAGGACATAGGAAATATGTAAGGAAGGTTTTCTATATATAGACACAGGACATCCTCAACTTTGGCATTTGTTTATTCTTGAATTATGGTTTGGAAACTTGGGATAGGTTTTCCTATCATCTCAGGGCCCAGGAGCAATCTGCTGCACTCATTTAACCCAAAATGTAAGTGAAGTTATATTTGCTATACAAAAATAATTGAAAATGATAAAGTTGCCATCCTAACACAACTACAAAACTAAAAATAAATGTTACATTTTTCTGTTTGGGTGAGAGATAGAAGGCCAGATGATGTGAGGTTTCCTTGAGAGTAGGGGAGAATAAAGGATATGGGTGAGGAAGGCTTTAGATGAGAGAGCTCAGCAAGCCACCTGTGAGGTAGTACTCTTGTCACCTGTCACCAGGAATAAGCACAGGTCATGGGCAACTGCCCACTGATAGATACTGAATCTTTCTGTGTTGACTGCTCGAAACTGGTTGGGATGGGGGGTTGAGGGGTAATACCTACACTTTCAGTAGCTTTTTATTCTTTCAAGGAAGACCAAACCAAACCAAACAAAAAACCCCCCAAAACCTGAATTACATAGGACTTAACTTCTTCTCAATAAATTCTAGGAATTTCTCTTATCAAGCAGGCTTGGCAGGTCCTTCTTCCATGGGTTTGAGAAGAAAAGTATGCGAGGAATGTCTTGGTTATAATCGCATTTCCAGCAGGTAGTCACTGGGTCTAACAGAGTTTGGGAATGTGGATTGCAGAATGGTTGGGCAAAGGCTATGGCTCCTGTGCAGAGCTCTTTTTCCAGGATGGAGATGAAACAGTGGCTCTGTGACCTGTGGACACTTGTTTGTACTCTCCTGGGAGGTTAAAGAGTACTACTATTTTGGCTTTAGAAACTAAATGTCGACAGAATTTCTTTAAGCTCTTCTGTCGAGGTGGACATATGTCTATATTCATGTCTTTGAAGTCAATTATAGGTACAACTTACAGAAGCTTTTACTTGTATTGAATTCTAGCACTTCACTAAATTTATTTGGATCATTAGTACCCTCTCCTATCTCCTTTCTGTCTTGTGGTCTAATCCACACATTTTTTATAAAGAGATTTTATTTTTAAGTAATTTCTACACCCAGCATGGGGTTAGAACTCACGACCCTGAGATCAAGAATTGCATGCTCCACTGACTGAACCAGCCATGTTCCCCACACACATTTGATAAATAGAAGATTCTAGGAGGCTTGCCATCAAACTGACACCTACAATCCATCTCTCTTGGACCGTGTCTGAGAAGGATCCGGAAAAATGCAGCATTCAGTCGACCATGGGGGTGGGCAGCGATTTTTCATGGTGTGACTGAAGTTCTATTTAGCCCTTCACTGCTTCTTGGGGATGCAACCATCATTTTCAGATAGAAAAATATCTTAAATGAAAATTCTGAAATGGATTGTTTTGCCTTGAACCAATTTGCCTAACACTGATTTATCTAAAATTTAACTTCCTTTGAGAATTTTAGCATCCACTCAGGTTATCCTTTTTCCCCCTGTACTTTTGAGACTTTATATTTTCAAAAAATGTTTTGGTCCAATATACAGGGCTGACTTCTGCTTTTAGACAGCAGGGAATATAGCAATGGCCACATTTATCCTCTTGATTATCATTTTTTTTTTCTTAAAGATTTTATTTATTTATTTGACAAAGATTGCAAGTAGGCAGAGAGGCAGGCAGAGAGAGGGGGAAGCAGGCTCCCCGCTGAGCAGAGAGCCCGATGCAGGGCTCAATCCCAGGACCCTGGGATCATGACCTGAGCTGAAGACAGAGGCTTAACACACTGAGGCACCCAGGCACCCCTTGATTATCCTTTAAAAAAAAAAGGCAAAGTATGTGAAACAGTAGTATTCTGATATGGGATATCAGGCAGCAGGAGGCAGTGGTCCCTAAGAGAAGTCAAACAAACAATCTGAGCCTGTGATTGCCCCAGCTTACTTCTTAATTAGAGTTTTGGGCCACTGTGTAGGAAGGTGGAACACAAGTGAACTGATTATAGTCAATTTCTAGATAGTCCAGTTTTGCAGTTGGACTTTGTACTACAGATATTTTCACGAAGGTTTATGTTCTGGCCATGCCCACATCCTTCTGCTGGGGAAAATAGCATTCTCCCCTTCTTTCTGCCTGAAATTGCAATTTTACAACATATGTGATGATTTATCAGTGACTCTATTCCTCATCTCTGGTTTTGACTGATGGAACCAAGGATCAGTTTTCATGCTTAGGTAGAAAATAAAGGCATTGTTTGTCAAGAACTTTTCCCCAGAATTTTGCTCCAAATTGGATAGTCACTAATTGAGCAGTTTAGATCTTTTCTTTTGGAAAGCACAGATGTCCACAAAACAGGAGGGCTCCTGGAACTCAGGAGTTGGTTTTGCATGAGGCCTGATATATATTCCAGTCTTTTCTCTCATAATAAATCCCTATCATCAAAGATAATGCCTTTGTGTTTTTTCTTTTTCTTTTTTTTTTTTTTTTTATTTGAGAGAGAGAAAGAATGAGCAGGAGGAGGAGCAGAGGGAGAGGGAGAAGCAGACTTCCCGCTGAGCAGGGAGCCAGACATGGAGCTCGATCCCAGGACCCTGAGATCATGACCTGAGCCAAAGTCAGAGGCTTAACAGACTGAGCCACCCAGGCACCCCCTTTGTGTTTTTTCTTATACACTAAAGTGGTTTCTTTATTCTTAACTAATGATAGCTGTGGTTGACTATGCACCATGAACTAAGCTCAAATATAATAGCATCAATATGACAGTCTTGTAGGGAATTATTATTATTATTATTATTATTATTACAGTTTTACAGATTATGGCCCAAGGTCAAGTGGTTGGTATGTATCAGAACTGTGATTTAACTCCAAGTTCAAGTTCATATGACCATTAATTTATACGCCTTTTCTTCCTCCACTTATGTACTTCCACCTATATTTCTTCCACCTAAGTTAATTAGAACACCTAAAAAAGATGAAACTCTGGTCATATATTTGACTCAAAACCTGTTTTTAATGTTTCTCCTTCTTGGATAATCATTACTAAAATTGGATCTGTTTTCCTTCAGTGATTTGTCAGTTAACTCCTATTAAAATTCTTATTAGAATGTACGTGAATAACCATTTTTGCAAGTAATTAAATAAGAGATTATCTTCTTTTTGAGAAAATGTTAGCTGCCAGCAAACATGTTTTCAACTAATAGGTTTTAAATTAAATTCATTGTAAGTGGTATTTTACCACTATGTACAAGAACTGAATTCTTATCAGAAAGACTAATAAGCAAAGAAACACACACATAATTCTTACCTTCAGGTAGAAGCATTTTAGAAAAGTCTAATAAATAAATAGATTCTGAAGCTATTTAAACTAGGGTTGAACAAATAAGTGTAATCAAAGCAGAGTGGAAAGTTTCAAAAGCAGATGCTGTGACAGAGCAGAAAATGGGATGGAAGGAGGAGACACTTGGACCAAATGGGAAAACACAGTATTTTGAGGCTATTCAGTATAGTGTCAACTAGACTTATACCTGTCCACATCCCATAAACATGTATTTGAATTTCATTACATTATGATATTTTGTTTCAAAATGAGAGCATCAAAAAAAATTAGTGACCATGTCTTTAGTCATGAGGGAATTGTGTTATAAATTTTATAGCATACTAAAAGCTACTAAACTGAAAAGCAAATGTTAGCGTATATGGTTAGGATTAAGCCGTATTGGAATATTTGAATATTCAATAAATCAGAATTGCGTATTGCCTGGTGATAGTATGTAAAGAAACCTTATTATAGCTTAGTGGTATATTTATTCAGGCTGTCAGAGTCCCCTCCAAAGAGTAATTGGGACTGAATAGATGACAAATTTAGATTATAAAATTAAAAAGAAGAGGAGGTAACACACATGAAATAAATTCCTAATCCTTTGTTCAGGAAATGTTTAGTCATATGGTGTCCAATAAATCAGGGAAGCACAATCAAAATGTCAAGATTCAATAAAAGCATCATTTTCTCCGTAACTTATTCTTTTTGCTTTCCCCATTTTCCTTTTTCACAATAGTTGTATTTCTGATTTTAACTGGACCAAATCTTTTTTGCATCTCCATGTATTTTCAGACACATAGACATGAAGGGGTGACTGTAGGTTAAAAGAGAGGAGAAGGAATGAAATTGGGAAGTAAGAAGGGAGGACTAGCAGCAAGGAAGGAGGGACAGAAAAAAAGGAAGGAGGGACACAGGGAAGGAAAAGGCAATGGAAAACAATGGCAGAAGTAGGGGTGCCTGGGTGGCTCAGTGGGTTAAGCCTCTGCCTTCAGCTCAGGTCATGATCTCAGGGTCCTGGGATTGAGCCCCACATCAGGCTCTCTGCTCAGTGGGGAGCCTGCTTCCCTTCCTCTTTCTCTCTGCCTGCCTCTCTGCCTGCTTGTGATCTCTCTCTGTCAAATAAATAAATAAGATCTTTTAAAAAAAAACAAACAAACAATGGCAGAAGGAGGCCATAGCACAATGAATGGACACTAGCAGTTCTCCCAGTTTGACAGGCCCTTTAAAAACATTTAAAAAAAATTTTTTTTTGACAGAGAGGTCACAAGTAGGCAGAGAGGCAGGCAGAGAGAGAGAGAGAGAGGGAAGCAGGCTCCCCGCTGAGCAGAGGGCCATATGGGGGGCTCGATCCCAGGACCCTAGGATCATGACCTGAGCTGAAGGCAGAGGCTTAACCCACTGAGCCACCCAGACACCTCAAAAACCGTTTTTTGTTCAAATAAGGACACATGTTGGTCTCTTATAGATTCACAGTGCACATTAGCACACCCAGGACGCTGAGAAGAAATTGGTTTAGCTTTAACTTGACATTTCTCAAATGGATGTGCTCATGGTTCTTTGGGTAATGACCATTAATGGCTACAGTAATTTGATTCCCATGGCACACACTTCAGTAAAAAACGGGAGTTCGCCATTTTTGTGTGTGTGCGTGTTTTTGAATTATTTTTCTTCCTCTTAAGCACAACTTCTCTTACCTTTTTTTTCCAGCTTTGTTTGAAGGGATGGAATTGACATATAACATTGAATAAATTGAAGGTGCACAAAAGGTTGGTTTGATGTACTTACCTATTGTGAAATGATGACCACCATAGCATCAGCTAACATCTCCACTGTGTCACACAATTACTATTTATTTTTCTGTGGAGAGAACATTTAATACTTATTCTCTTAGTAATTTCCCAGTATTTAATACAAAATTATTAACAGTACTCACCATGCTGTACATTATCCTCAGAATTTCTTTGTCTAAAGTTTGTATTCTTTGACAACTTCTCTTTAACTGGATGTTGGGCTGTGTTGATTGTGATGCACATCTTATGTAATACTCATTATCAGCTTTTCCAGGAAATACTGCCCGCTAGGTCTGAATATCACATGCTCTCTAAGCCATAGTTCTACAGTCTCTGAAGATGTGTTTTGAGTAAAAAAACCAATCCATAGTCCTTTATTTTAGAAAGGTAGATATGGTAGGCAGGGTAATGACTTCCAAAGGTGTTCATGCTCTAATTCTTGGAATTTATGAGTGTTACTTTACATGGAAACAGGGACTTGCCAATGCGATTAAGTGAAGAATCTTGAGATGGTGAAACCATTTTGGACTATCCAGGTGACCCCAACCTAATCTCTTGAGTGCTTAAAAGTAGAGAGTAATTCCCTGGAGCAGACAACCAGAGAGAGGGGACCATGATAAGGACTCAGCCCACCATTATTACATAGAAGATGGGGGAAGAAGGACCATGAGCCAAGGAAGTCGGGAAGCCTCTAGAAGCTGGAAAAGGCCTCCAGAAAGGAACACAGCCCTGTTTATTTTTTAATTTTTTTAAAAGATGTATTTCTTTATTTGAGAGAGAGAGAGGGAGAAAGAGAGCATGTGCATGTGAGGGAGAGAATCTCAAGCAGACTCCCTTCAGCAGGGAGCCCCACACATGGCTCAATCCCACCAGCCATAAGATCATGTCCTGAGCCAAAACCAAGAGTTGAAGGCTTAACCAACTGAGCCACCCAAGGACCCCAAACACAGCCTTGTTTGTATCTCAGTTTTATCCCAGTAAGAACTATGTCAGACTTTTGACCTATAGAACTATAAGAAAATATACTTGTAATGTTTAAGTCACCAGTTTGGGGGAGTTTATAATGGTAGCAGTAAAAGACTAATACCATAAATAAGCAAGGTAGAAGAGGAAGTATTTGTGTTGAACAACCTCCTCTACAAAAATATTATTTAAAAACATGCATTCTGGGACAATGGTGGATAGAATTCTAAGACTGCTCCAAGATTCCTGGTATATACACACTTTCCCAGCTATTCAAACATTACTCTGGGTGCTGCTGCAAAAGGATTTTGCAGAGGTAATTAAGGTCCCATATCTATTGACCTTAAAATAGGAGATCATCCTCTATGGGCCTGTTGTAATCAGCTGAGCTCTTAAAAGGGATGAGGCTTCTCCTAGTAAAAGAGATTCAAAGAATGAGGGAAATTTAACACCAGGGAGAGTCTCCATTGCTGGCTTTGAAGAAAGGGTCTGTTGCTCCTTGCAAGTTTGGGGGTCATCTCCAAGAGCTGAGAGTGGTCCCAGTGGACAGCCAGTGAGGAAATCGGGACTTTAGTCCTACAACCACAGGAACTGTACTCTGCCAACAACATGAATAACCTTGGAGAGAACCCATAGATCCAGATGAAAACATAGTCAGCCAACATCTTGATTTCAGCCTGGTAAAATCCTGAGCAGAAAGCCCAGTCATGCTGTACCCAGAATTTGACCTTTAGAACTGTGACTTAAGAAAATGGGTCTTGTTTTAAGTCACTGAATGTCCGGTAATCTGTTACCCAGTAATAGAAACAAATGCAAGCATATTGAAAGAATTTTTAAAAATTATATAAAACTCCATTTCATTCAATGATGGCATTTACATTCGGCCCAAGGGAAGCACCTTCCATAAGATCATATACCTTTGAGGGTAATTATTTATCCAAGTATGTGTCCCAGAGCACATCCTCATCTACAGACTCAAATGAATAGGTTTTGATTTGAATTATCCCATTTCTGTTGGGGAACATTTTAAAGGATCTCAACAATAAGCACCTTCACTCTTAGAATGTTCATTTTCTATTTCTATTTGAAAAAGCAAGTCTAGTTTATTTATTAAAAAGTTGATATGTGTTCCTTTCAAAAGACTAGTACTAATCACATCCTTCAGGTCTGAGAATAGACTTCAGGGTACTGAATTGGGAAGAACTACATGGGAGACATGGATCTGTCTCCATTGCTCAGTTGGTGGAAATGCTCCAGTGGGCTTGCTGATATTACTAATAAAAATGAATGGGATTTATTTATTTAGTTTAAGATTTTATTTATTTATTTGACAGATAGAGATCACAAGTAGGCAGAGAGGCAGGCAGAGAGAGAGGAGGAAGCAGGCTCCCTGCTGAGCAGAGAGCCCCATGCGGGGCTTGATCCCAGGATCCTGGGATCGTGACCTAAGCCGAAGGCAGAGGCTTTAACCCACTGAGCCACCCAGGCACCCCATGAATGGGACTTAGTGAGAAAAATCTCAGAGGGCATTTAATCTGAACTGGGTATTCACGGTTCTTAACATCACAAATACTGCCTATTTTGCGTCTTGATTGGTTCTCTTGGTCATATGCTACGAAAAGGGACTCAGAGGAAGAGGGAGTAGGCAGATGATACTCAGGAATAAAAGGATAATGTTAATGCTGGAGTCAGGATCCATGTCTAAGAGGAGAAGAGCATGCCATAGTGAGCTAAGAGGAACATGGTCCTCTCAGCTTGCTCATTTGTGAATTCAGGGTTGATGAGAGAGCCCAGAGAGATCACATTTAACATACACCAGCAAAGTTTCTCTTGGGTGGACCTCAACCCGAATCCTAGGTTGCAGATAAACAGGGAGCTGCAAAGGAATATTTGTGGTGGAAGCAATAGTCTTTCACAACTTTCTCTATCCCAATCAGAAGTAGAACACATGTGGAATAATATATGTTGTGTGAACATTAAATTTAACCTGCAGTATTAACATAAAGTATTTGAATGGATAACAAGACTTAAAATAGAGTTTTCTTTTTATCCATTCATTTAAAACAGCTTGTATCTGACAAAATGAAGAACTCTTACAACTACGAGAGTAAATGTACATGTAAATGTATCCACTATGGCAATAGAAATTTCATTTTATTTTTATTTTTTATTTTTATTTTAAAGATTTTATTTATTTATTTGACAGAGAGAGATCACAAGTAGACGGAGAGGAAGGCAGAGAGAGAGAGAGAGAGAGAGGGAAGCAGGCTTCTTGCTGAGCAGAGAGCCCGATGTGGGACTCGATCCCAGGACCCTGAGATCATGACCTGAGCCAAAGGCAGCGGCTTAACCCATTGAGCCACCCAGGCGCCCCTTATTTTTATTTTTTAAACATCTTATTTATTTATTTGACAAAGAGGGACACAGCAAGAGAGGGAACACAAGCAGGGGGAGTGGGAGACAGAGAAGCAGGCTTCCCACTGAGCAGGGAGCCCGATGCTGGGGCTTGATCTCAGGACTCTGGGATCATGACCTGAGCTGAAGGCAAACACCAAATGACTGATCCACCCAGGTGCCCTGCAATAGAAATTTTAAGTCTGTGAAGAACTGATATCTGTCTAGATCAACTCTCTACATGCAGGACATTATTTGATTTAGATACAAGATTTTAAAATCACTTAATCATGTAATTCAGTGAGATGTCTTTACTCGAACATCTCTTTAGAAAACTCAAATCACAAATGGGGATATTGGCAAAAGATAATCATTTGTTAAACCTACAAGACAATTGTTTTAGAGATTAACATAGTATTTATAACATCAGTTGTTTGGAGATCTGATTATAAAGCCAAGTTTACTTTGAGTTTAAGAAGACAAAGGAGAGGGATGCCTGGGTGGCTCAGTCATTAAGCGTCTGCCTTCAACTCAGGTCATGATCCCATGGTCCTGGGATCGAGTCCCACATCAGGCTCCCTGTTCAGCTTGTGTTGAACTCCTGCTTGTGTTCCCTTTCTCTTTCTGTGTCTCTTTCTGTCAAATTAAAAAAAAAAAAAAGATGAGGGGGAATCTTTTTTGTATGCTTTCTTATAGCACATACTCTCTAATTTTTTTTTCTTTTAGGGGTGCTTTTTAAAAGCATTACCACAACCAAAAAGTAAAAGTTACTTGTTATCCAGAATTTGTCCAGTGTAAGGTTTGGACCTGTTGTAATCTGAGTAAAAAATGAGTGCCCCTTTTTACCTTAATGGAGAAAAAAGCATTTCCCAGGTTGGAGCACTTGTTATTAAAATGACTCTTAGAGAATAAAATGAAATGATTTTTTAAAAGATTTTATTTATTTATTTGAGAGAGAGAGAGAGAGCACAAGTTGGGGGAGGGTCAGAGGGAGAAGCAGGCTCCTCACTGAGCAGGGAGCCCAACAATGGACTTGATCCCGGGACTGTGGGATCGTGACCTGAGCCAAAGATAGACGCTTAAGGACTGAGCCATCAAGGTGCCCCTAAAACGAAACAACTTTTTTTTAGATGCACAGTAACTTATTTAGAAAACATAAACACTAAATAATATATGCCCCACATTTAACCTTTGGGAGTCCAGTGAACTCTAAAATATGTATTGGCTCTGTGTGTGGTGGTGGGGGATGCAGAGATGCCCAGTATCGGGACAGGTCTCATTGCAAATGTCCTTACTGAAGTTGTGGCTTTAGCAGGCAGAGTCTGTGTGGCAATAATAATAAGCCATGTTTGGATTAATTTCAAATTCTCCAATTGGACTAGTTTTTGAGTGAACAAATCAGATCTGGGTGTTATTATACTCTCAGTTTTGGTGCTAATTGCATCCTTGGTATGCCTTAATTTTCTCTGATGTTAGTAATTGGGTGTCATTGCTGTCACTTTGTGCCTGTGTGAGAGTGAGATATTTGAGCAATACCAGGTAGTAGGTAACCAGACAGCCATACCAGAAGTACCAGGTTGTGTCCTTGGTTTTCCCTTTAATTTAGCTACAATCCTTATGGGCTTGTCCCTGCCAAAGGCTCAGATCTCTTAATAATTTGGCATGGGGGAATGATGCACAAGTTATTAAAACATACAAGAGCTTAGACAGAGGAAGGGAGGGGCTACACCCTCTACTGCTGAATCTGTTATAAAACAAATAACTTCCTAGGAATTTACTGAATACAAGTTCGGTGGGCCTCACATCTGGCTGTGACGAGGTGGAAAATATGAAATAGCAGTTAACAGTGTTGCAACACAGACAACGGAATCTAGAAGAGCTTATTTTGGAGAAGACTGTTTTCTCATCTTAGCTTCCTATTTGGACTTATGACCACTAGCTGGCATGTGGATGCTATTTAAACTAGACACTTTTTATAACTTTTGTCTCATATTGTTCTCAATTTATTCTCAGTGCTTTTAGAATGTCAATAAAAAAGCTGACCGGTAGCTGTCAGCTGATTTTAGTTCCATGGTCAATTAAGCCTTCACAGAAATATATAAAAAAAATTGAGTCCCAATCCAAGGAGACTGTCCGAGACCTGCCATTCTTGATAATTCCAGTGATTCAAATTTCATCTAATTTAGAATTCACAGGAATATATTTTCACAATGGACATACCCGTGAGCAAACATTTTTTAAAGGGATAATCAGGACCCTCTGAGATTTTTGCCTATGGTTCAGAAATCTTTAATGGCCTCTAGGATTGGCAGAAGTCTCCCCTAAAGAACTCAAAATTTGTTCCTGCTGGCTCGGCTAATTTGACCAGATTATGTTTTGACCAGTCATTGGCTGGGCCTCATATAGACCCTGTTTGCATAGTTAACTGTCAGCATTGGTCCCTTCCCAATTAAAATTAGACTAATTCCACTTCCAGCAGCTCAGCAACCTGCCCCTTGAGTCTACCATCTGTCTCTTTTGCTGCTTTACTAGATAAATCCCCAAATTTCAGGCTTAATCCAATAAGAAGGGTATTTCTTGCCCATGTCGCTCTAAACAGGTGCTCTAATTGGCAGGTAGCATCTCACAGGCAGTGATATTTGGACTCAGGCCTCATTGATCTGCAACACGTGGTTTCCAAGTTGGCTGTCTAAGGCTGTAAAGGCATAAGAGAACGTAGGATTCATGTATATGTTTTTATGGGTCAAGCCTGGAAGTCCCTCCTCTTCAACTCACTATTGTTAGACCCAACTCAGTCACATGGCCATACTGAACTGTGGGGGAAGCTGGGAAGTATAGTCTGTGTTTGAGTGCAAGAAGAAAAGAAATTGGGTTTGATGACTAGGTGATCTCTGTCACACATGTAATTATCCAACTATTCTAATAGTATTTAAATTTTGTTTTTTTACTTTTGCCTTTGTTGCTTTACTTGTGATTCCTCACACATGAGTTTCTTAAATTATTCCAATTTTTATCAAAAATATCTTTATTAAAATTTGGTTGTATATTTTTTCAAGATATATATGTATGTGTACATACATATATGTATATGTGTATATACGTGTGTCTATATATGTGTGTGTGTATATGTATATACATATACACACACATATATATGTGTGTGTGTATATATATGTGTGTATATACATATACATATGTATATACATATACACACACACATATATATGTGTGTGTATATATATATATATATATATATATATATATATATAATGTGTGTGTGTGGTTATGTGTGTGTAATTCAAGATCACATAGAGCCATATCTGGAACTTGAAACCAGGATTTATAACTTTGAGTCCATTAAATTATTTCCTCTTATTATACAGGCAATCCTTGACTTAGAATGGTTCCTTAACTTACAACTGCTTAATTTTATAATGGTATAAGAGCAATATGCATTCAGTAGAAACTATACTTGGAATTTTGATTTTGGATCTTTTTCTGGGCTAGTGATATGCAAGATGACTCTCTCGTGATGCTGCGTAGGGGCTTCCCTAGATCCCAGTCAGCTGTGTGATCATGAAGGTAAACAGGCAATTCTTCTACAACAGTTCTACACCCATACAACCACTCTATTTTTAACTTTCAGTACATTGGTCACTATATTACATGATATATCCAACACTTTGTTATAATATATGCTTTGTATTATATGATTTTGCCCTACTGTAGGCTAATGTTTAAGTGTCCTGGGGCACATTTAAGGCAGGCTAGGCTAAGTTATGGTCTCCAGTAGATTAAGTAGGTTAAGTACATTTTTGACTTATGATATTTTTAACTTATGATGGGTTTATCAGGATGTAAGGATATAACCCCATCGTAAGTTGAGGAAGATCTGTACTTCAATCTCCAATTTATGGAGAAGACATAAGGCCCACGAATAAACACTTGATTATTATCATCTGTACTTTAAATTCCAGCAGTGGGTAATGAATATCTAAAAAAAATAAAAAAATAAAAAACAAACAAAAAAAAACTTAAATTAGAGGTTTGAAGGCATCAGATGTTCAGATCTTTTTATAATTACCTCTGCCACTTCTTCCAATTTTTTTGCTAGTATTAATTATTTCTTTATCAGATTAGTTCAGAGATTTATTATAATCATCCTGGAATTTGAGAAGTTAGAGAAAGGCATAGACACATCCATAGATAGATAGATCAATTAATTGATCAATAGATACGATGGAAGGCTAAACTTCCTAAAAATCACAAAAGTACATAGATCAAGCCCACATCATTCACCTCTTTTCCTCTATATCTAATAAAGGACATACAGTGGGAGAACAGCAGAAAAAAACCAATGGTGTCTGTCAGTACAAAAATTGGACTTTGGATCAGAAATCCAACTGCAAACCAACAAAAGGAGACGGTTAATCTGTGTAGATATGACAAACTTTGAGCCATGATGATGACACCAGTGTCTTTATGCCAGTTCCCAGGGTGGACAGCTGTTTCTCATTATTGCTGCCAAGTAGGAGTCCAGGAAAGAGCAGAAAATCCAAATGTGGTGTTCATAAAGAAACGAACCGAAGTTCAATAGACTCAGAAAGGAATTAGCTATTCAGTGAAAAACACTAAAAAGGCAGAACCACCTGGTGTAGGAAAAACTATCCTACAAGGGACTGTCAACATTACAAATAGCAAGAAGAACAGATAGTCTTCCCAGGGTGGAATGAGGAGAGATGTTTTACTCTGGCCTGATAAGGTGAGTAATATGGAAGGATTGCTTCCAGGCAGCTGCTGCCCATTAGGGAAGGTGGTGAGAGACTCCACGGAGAGCCCATCAGACAAAGTTATGTGAAAGTATGTGCACACCAGAAACTCTATTGAAGATATTAGATTGATCATGCTCCAAGTTTTATTGTGGCTAGAATGTTTTCTGGGCAAAGGGAAAAAGTCCAGGCTTGGATTGTCCATATGTCTTAAACACTTAATGAAAAATTATATTATATTAATTCCTTTATATCGTCTATTACTTGTCCAAGAGACTAAATGTGATTCAGATTGTCTTTACAGGCTTCTACTGATTGAAATAGACATTTCTTGGCTTTCCTTTTCTCTTTCAATTCCCTAATTTTATTTTTTGAATTTCCAAGTTAGACTTACTGAAGGTAGAACCCAACACTTCTTTGATTGTTTACTGTGTGTCAGTCCTTATCTAAATATTTTGTCTCTCGCAGTCCTTATTACAACCCTGTAAAGGAGATAATTATAAGAACCACATTGCACAAATGAGAAAGTTGCTTTGCTGAAGGATACACAGTCAGTAAATGGCAGAACCGGAGCATTTATTGTATTTCTCAGGTCAAAGGTCATGCTGTTTCCTATAGAAGTGATGTAAGGATCCCTGACATTGGGTTTGAGCTTCACTGGTCTTCTGCTCTTCCTCTGACAATTAACAAAGCAGCTTTTTCAACTTTCCTCCACTTTACGCTCTTGGAGGCAACACTGGAGCCCGTGTTCTTTGTAATCTTGGGCATGCACTTTACCTTAGTTTTTCCGATGGTGAAATGATGGGATTGGACTAAATGAGTTCACCCATCACTTCTAGCTTTGATGAATCTCTAGCCCAAGGACCAGGACCAGGACGTACCATCCTCTCCACCACACTCCTCATTGGGATAGCTGCGAAGAATCTGAGAGAGTCTTTTCCCTTGCTAGGTATTGCCCCCCTTCACTTCTTCCTTCACTGTAGGCAACACTTTTAAAAAGGCAGAAGTGGGGAAACTTCCCTGTTTGGCATACACACTCAAAAAGCTGGGTATGACGGTGCACATCAGCTTCCCATTCATCAGGCTGAATTCAACTCTTATTATCAGTTAAGTTCGCCACCGTTGCAATCATCAGGAAGGTACCTAAGTCACAGTAGGAAGATTCATCCATTTTTCCAGAAAAAAAGAAATTGTTTGCCTCTTTTTTATGTACCGGCTGCTGACTAAAAGTGCTTATCTAAAACACCACTGCTGAAAGGAATGATATCTAACCGTTCCCAGAAACCTGGCTGCATATGTAAATTTTTGCCCCTGTTTACCCCTACTGACCCATTAGGTGTTTTTGAGACATTTGTCTCATCGCAGGAGCAAGTCATAGGCGAGCATGGTAATTTCACTTCCCCACGTCATGGAAGCAGTTCTAGAATGGATCTCTTTCTCAGTCGTGACTATGAACACTCTTTCTTTCAGGATAAGATCCTCTAAACCTCATGTGAGGTGACCTATTTGCTCAATCATTATTCAATAGAGTTAAGCATCTATTTAACACATTTAAGGGCAAGTTACTTCTCTGATGATAATTTCATTACCTATAAAGTGGCCAAAAATCATATGGGCTTATAGAGTCAGTACATGAAGTAATTAAGAAAATGCATGGAAATGCCTCCCTTCTCTGTGGAAGGCACTTGTCCATCATTGTGCAACATTAAAAAAAAAAAAAAGATGACTTTATAAGGAAATGGATCAGGTCTTCAAGAAGTTACAGTCTGGTAGGAGATGTAAGGTATGTTCATAAATCACCCAAAGTTAGAGAAGAAAGAAGCATGCATGTAAGAAATACAGATAAACCGTATTTGGAGGAGTTTGGAGGAGAGAGAATACTTTTATTTTTTTATTTTTTAAGGATTTTATTTTTATTTATTTGATAGAGATCACAAGTAGGCAGAGAGGCAGTCAGAGAGAGAGGAGAAAGCAGGCTCCTCGTGGAGAAGAGAGCCCGACGTGAGGCTCAATCCCAGGACCCTGAGATCATGACCTGAGCTGAAGGCAGAGGCTTTAACCCACTGAGCCACCCTGGTGTGCCAAGAGAATACTTCTAGGATTATAAGACACAGTGTTTTGCACGAGGCATTTGAACCTACCTCTTCATAATGAATAAGATTTGGCCATATAAAAATAGGCAAAAGAAAATATCGTTACTTCCTAAAGGTGAAGGGAAGGGAATAGAACTAAGAAATAGACGTGAAAGGAGAATAATCAATGGTTTGATTTAACTGGAGTGTATGGTACACAAGGGGCTGAATGGGAAATGAGGTTGGAATTGCAGGTGTGGGCCAGATTGGAGGTAGATGTGAACGGCAGCCTAAGGAGTGCTTTAATTTTGGAGATCGAAGTTTAGGGTGACATTAATAAGAACAGAGAGGTTAAGAGGTAGAGCCCACATATAATGGAAGAGGAGAGAAAGTTTGATAAGGAGTAGAATCCACAGACTAGATTTGAAATGAATCAAGGGTCTTCTGATTGAGCTGCTAGAGGGGACTTGGAACTGGTGATGCTGGAGGAGAGAGAACTGGACAGGTAGAGTTCCCATGGCTACACCTTCCAGTATAATTCAGTAGAATAGAACAGCCTAATAAGATTTTGGTAAAAACCCCACATTAGCAGTTCCAATGGTCATGTCAGTCCTTACCCACCTAAGGCAACACAGGTGACAGAGGAAGTGAGAGTAGATGGGAAATTTGAGATAAAACTTAAACTTACTGAAGTTGTTAATAAAAAGAAATAAGAAGTGCTATACTGCATACATTTGGGAATCAATTTATAGTGTGTTCTTGATAGTATGGATAGTATGGAGAGAAGAAAAACCCAGTAAGCCTTCCAACAATTAAGAGAAATAAGTTATTGATAAGAACAAATAATGGTGCAAATAATACACCTTAACTACATTAAGTACAAAGAGTAATTGTAAGATAAAAAAAATTACTGATATGTGAAAGGCAGTAAAATCCAAAGGAAAAAAATTAGGTGCTAACAGGTTGCTAGTGTTTATATTTTAATGTGGTAAGTTGTCATTCCTCTCAAAGGATTTACTGATTTAAGGATCAAAAGGAAATTTCTGGCAGCAAGAATTATTGAAACAGAAAATTCAAGAGAAGCAGCGAAAACCCCATTACCACCATGTCAGTGAGCCTTATCTGTAGTTTATTTTCTGCAGCTTGATTTTGTGGATGCAGACTGGTTACAAAGATTAGGAGCCATAAAGATAAGAGAAGCGATAGAAAGGGTAACCTGAAAACAGTATACGATACGGCCAACACAGCAGAATAATATCATAGCGCCTTGGAACACTGAAAATATCAAAAAAAGACTCCCTGCCATAAAGCCTTGGGAAAATAACTCTGTGCAGTAAAACTGGGAGAATATTATTGCAAGTATCAAATTTCTTCACAGGCTTTGGGCACATTTACTGACATAATACAAGGCAGAAATATCTGCCATTATTTCTTAAAATTTTGTGTCTAACAATAAAAGAATTTCCTATAAAATATGAGGGCTTAGATAATTCACTTACAGTGAACTCTTTTAGAAGGTCAGAAAATGAAGTCAACCTAACTCTTTACTCACTTGTTTGGAGTCTGAAGTCAGGAGGACTGGCTTACACCGGCCTTTGTGTCCACCCTGTGAGTAAATCGTAGGAGCCAAGGCTAGAAAGATCTTCAGAGGCTTTGAAATCCAGGTTTTAAACTTTTTCGACTATACTCTTCTGAAATAAATGGGCAGTTATGTGAGGTTCTGTGATGAGCAGTAGTATGGCCAAATCTGTATTTTATGAAGAATTATCTGGTAGGCACAAAATAAACTAGACTAAGGAGGGCTTTGAGCCAGTGAGAAAAGTTAAGACGTTCTTATAAAGCCTGATCTAAATAGTGTCAGAGAGGACCATCTGAGAGGTGTTTTTGAAGTAGAATGATAGGGTCAGAGAAAAAAAGAAGGAACTGGAATGGAGGATGTCACTGAGAGAACTAAAACAGGATAGAAGAAACATGTTTCAAAGAAATAAATGCTTAAAAATATTTTCTTTTCCAATGGAAATTCTTTTATAGAGAGTTTTTTTTTTTTTTTTTTTTTTTTTGGTCAGAGAGAGGGAGAGAGAGCAAGCACAGGCAGACAGAATGGCAGGCAGAGGCAGAGGGAGAAGCAGGCTCCCCGCCAAGCAAGGAGCCCGATGTGGGACTCGATCCCAGGACGCTGGGATCATGACCTGAGCCGAAGGCAGCTGCTTAACCAACTGAGCCACCCAGGTGTCCCTCTAGAGAGTTTTTGACTGAAAGGTAGAAGTTAAGGGAAAGTTAACTCATGGTACCATCTGAAGAAGCTTTGTGTTGGATAACCAAGGGGTCCACAGTGCCTCAAAAGGCCTTGGGACTGGAAAGGATATTTTACCTGGAAGTCACAGGGCAGGCCCAGCAGAGGTAGCTGAGAGGGTAAGATAGAAGGATATATGGATATGGGCAAAAATGGGAATTCCAGAAGAATGTAAGTAACGCCATGCTGGACTCCCTGACACAATATCCTGCAACCTTTGCAGCTGAGATGCCTTAACTCCCACACGTAGCTTTATTAGTGTCCAATCTCTGACTGATGCAGATTTTAAACAGGGAAGACTTTTAAAAATGATTTAGACTGCATTGATTCAGTCTCCCTGTTTATCCTAGTCTAAGCAAGTAGTTGGCTCCATTTCTCATCGTCTTTACTTAAGGTACTGACTTAGTTACTTGACTTCTGCTTAACATTACACAGGACTTGAATCCTTTTTATCCTTTAGGACCTGGCAGGGTTTTAAGTCCTGCTCCTAAACGCCAGCAGCCACAGGGGACCTTGCTAAATATGCTAGGTATCCCTGTTACCATCGTCTTAACCATTTGCTTACACACCCCACTGCCTGTTGATTGCCACTCAAGTTAACTTTGGGCTAAAGCTCCTATAACCCAGAGACCCCAAAATATAGAAGCAAGACAGAACTTTATTTCTCTCTAAAGTAACAGTCCAGGGGAAAATGGTCCAGACTGGTAGGACAGCTCTTCTCTACGCACTCCTTCAGGGACCTCTGCCTGTTCCATTTAATAGTAACTAATTAATTATGTTAATTAATTAACACCTTCTGGGTTGAAGCAACATCACTGTTATAATGATATTCCAGCTCAAGTGAAGGAGAAAGAGCAGAAGTCAGGACAAGCAATTCCCTTTGAAGCAAGCGATATAGAATTTGCACATATAATTTCCACATTCCGCTGGAAAGAAATGGAATTAGTCATATTACCACAACTAGTCACAAGGGAAGCTATGAAAAATATAGTTGAGCTGGGCCATGTTGTGCTAAATTTCTACCATAGAAAGAGAAACAGGCTTTGGAGAATAATTAGCAGTCAGCCACACCAGCCCCGACATTGTTAGTTTGGGTTCATAAAGCTCATTCTTTAATTAATCAAGCATCAATGAAGAGCAACAATATTCATTAAAAAAAATCATTACAAGAATGTCACCCTACAAACACCCACCTATTAAAACGAGCAAATTTCCTGCTCTGTTTTGGTTGGGATACGTATTTATTTGAAGCTATTGTAGTTCATAGTTCCAGACTTGAAATTTTCAACATAGTGAGTTTCTTTAGTGATTATTGCTAAAACTGAACCATCGGCACAGGACTGATAACTCTATGACGTGTAAGCCACGATTCCTCTTTGCTCATGGCAGATGCTGCTCATGCGCAATCACAGTTTTCCATGGAACATGCAGGCAGCTTCACGGTCATTTTTAGCATAGCACTCCAGGGAGTCACGGCTCACTAATTGGGGTTGGCATGGGACATTAAAACAATTTGCCATCTCCAAGTGACTGGAGACCCCTTAGGTTTCAGAAATGATTATGGATTCAGTGCTCTTACTTAAGGCCTACCATGGTATTTTGTTTTTCCTGTTTTGAATTTTAGATATTCCTTTGGCAAACAGTGGGGGAAGACCTCTTTCTTTAAGTAAAAGATACTCCAAATTGTCCAGAACCTCCTCGGCCAACTCAATTTCTATATATGACCAACTAGGGAAGATGAGGACACTGCTGGCAGACAAAGTCCTCTGTAGGCTTGTTCTCCAGAGTTTTATCAGTAAGAATCTACAATGTTAAGAACCATTTATTCAGAATGCCCTGCAGACACATAGAGACCACAGAAATGGTGGGGTTTGTGTCCAAAAGAAGGAATCTCACAGATATTCGAGTTTGCAAGGCCTTTGGGTTCCCGCAAAAATTCTCCCTCAAATTAACCTGAAGTCCTCCGCTAAGGTAAGCAATGTGTATCACATATTAAATTGGCCCCTTGAGATTCTGGACAGGTGGAAAAAAAGGGGACAAACCCTCAAAAAAACAAAACGGCAAAACAAAACACTGAGATACTTAACATATAAGCCTGTTACGACTACATGGCCAGCAACAAGTTTCTACCTTCTGAGATTTTTTGGAAAAAGGAGTGAGCTCCATTTCTGAAGCAAAGACCCTTTCACTTTTATAGTGGACGATAACATGGTTTTCCAACTCTCATCCAAAAAAAAAAAAAAAATTAAAACTCCCTGCCTACCCCTCCCCCAATTTTTCAAATCTTCTTTACAAATTTGGTCTCTGAATACTGCCAATCGCTAGAGATAATTCCATTATGTTAGCAATTGTGTCAAAAAGAGATGATTTCTGTAGATTTAAAAATGACCACTTAAAATGGGTAAGTTATGATGATCTATGATTATAACATCGCCTGGAGACTACCCAGATAATTATTTTTTAACCTCTGGGGCAGTTTACTTGAACATAAGGAGCTCTGTGTGAGAGAACAGTTAGTTGAGAGGTGAGCAGAAGTAGAAGTAATTTTCAAAATCATCCAGGTTAGGTACCTTCCAATTATTTAGTCTCTACTACACATAGTTGAAAGAAAAATTTAGTGTAAAATATTACCTCCTATCCATGTCTAGATCTTGTATTTATGTGAAAAACATAGTGCAGAAAAGGACATATAGTGTGGTATCACCATTAGCAGGCTTCTCAGTCTATCTTTTGTGTTTCATCTCAATATTTTTTTTCTCTGTCCAAATATACATATGCACTCATAAATCTATCCTTGGAAAGCTAAACGTGAAACTGGAAACACTGGTGTCTTGGGAAGGAACCAAATGAATGGCAGTGACAGGAAGACTACTCATGGTAAACCTTGTATACACTGGGAATTTGTTACCATATGAATATAGAATCTACCCCAAAAGCTAAATACACATTAAACAAATATCTCTGATTATGGTTATGTCTTTTCAGAAATATTCTCAAAGAGTTCTTTCAGTAAATGTCAGTATATAGCTTTTTCATTTTTGCATGGGATTTTGCTCTATATGTTAAAGAACAGGTAACTGAATGTAAAATTCCAGGTTGGCAGTCACTGTCATGCAGCACTTGGAAGATAACCGTTCCATCATTTTCTGGCCTTTGTTGTTGATAAGTTTGTCGTCAATCTGTAAGTGCTTTTCTTTGCTGGTATTTATATTTTCTCTTTATTCTTGATGATATACATTTCACTATGTGACCAGATAGGGATTTGTTTCTTATTATGTTTTATTTTTATGTTCTGCTTGATTCTTTATCTTCTGCTTAATTATTTTAGCAATTAATTCTTCAAATGTAGGCTGCTACCTTTCCTTCCATATTCTGCTTTTGCAATTTCTATAAGCATTAGATATTGGGCTTCTCTGTCTATCTTTTGTGTTTCTTTTTTTCCCCCTTGACTTTTTGTTTGTTTGTTTCAAGTTCTTATTCAAATTCTAGTTAGTTAACATATAGTGTAATATCAATTTCAGGAGGAGTGTTTAGTAATTCATCACTTACATGTAACACCCAGTGTTTACAACATCACTTTGACTTTCTGTACTGCATTCTGGATAAGCATCTCAGAGCTATTTTCCAAACCCACCAATTAGCTTCTTTATAGAATCCAACTTAGCATTTATCCCATCTTTTGCAGCTTCAAAATTTCAACATTTACTATAAGTTTGATGTTGAAATTATTTGATTGTTGAAATTCATTGATTCACATGATTTCGTTTTATTTCTGCCTCTTTTGTTTCAAAATTTTATGTTCTTTTCAAGATGGCAGTTACGCCTTTGTTCATTTCCTTAAACTTACTCAATGTACTTATTTTCACTATTTCTTTTTTTTAAAAAGATATTTATTTATTTATTTTTTAGAGAGAGAGTGTGAGAGGCAGGAGGGGGAGAGGGAGAAAAAGAGAACCCTCAAGCAGACTCCCTGCTGAGCACAGAGCCTGATGCAGGGCTCGATATCACCACCCGCAGATTATGACCTGAGCTGAAATCAAGAGTCGGATGCTCAACTGACTGAGCAACCTGTGTACCCTTCAATATTCCTATTTAAACTTTATACTAAATTGTTCAATAAAATAAATTTCATTTGAGTAGATTCTTATTTTAATAATTGCAATGGCTTTTTAGCATTGGAATTCTTCAAATGTTTTATAATATTGATTTGTAGGCTATATACACATAGATACAACACACAAAGTGTTCAAAGTCAGCTCTTTAAAATAAATAAAAGAAAAAAATGCAGAAGAGTTACCAATTTAAGTTTCTCTTGCAAGGACTGATAGCTTGGTAGCAACCTTAAAGATAACTACTGATAATTTTGAGAAGTATATGAAACTAATCTTCTTGTTTTTATTTATTTATTTATTTATTTATTTATTTTTTTATTTATTTGACAGAGAGAAATCACAAGTAAGCAGAGAGGCAGGCAGAGAGAGAGGAGGAAGCAGGCTCCCTGCTGAGCAGAAAGCCCGATGTGGGGCTCGAACCCAGGACCTGGGATCATGACCTGAGCCAAAGGCAGCGGCTTAACCCACTGAGCCACCCAGGTGCCCTGAAACTAATCTTCTTAAACTCAACATTTTGTATAGCATTTGTCATATGGCATGCACTAAATATTTGTTGAACTAATTCTTACTAACCATGCTAAAGAAAATTACACAACCACCCCAACCTGCAAAAGGAAACTAAAGCCCAAAAAACAACTTAGAGACTTGCAAAGGCTACCTTTTCCAGAAGGAAACACAATCAAAGAAGTTTCCTGAAACTATGAACTCAAGTCTGAAACTGCCATACTATCTTTTTTTTTTAATTTTTATTTATTTATTTGACAGAGATCACAAGTAAGCAGAGAGGCAGGCAGAGAGAGAGGAAGGGAAGCAGGCTCCCTGCTGATCAGAGAGCCCGATGTGGGGTTCGATCCCAAGACCCTGAGATCATGACCTGAGCTGAAGGCAGAGACTTAACCCACTGAGCCACCCAGGCACCCTGAAACTGCCATATACTATCTTAATAAAATAATGAAATAGAGCAGATATGGCCAGGATGTGCTCATTATCAAAGTTTGGGAATGTAAGCCCCACAGAGAAAAGTTGACAGCAAGAGTGGAAATGAGCATTAAGGAAGAATTAAGAAGGAGATTCTTAAGGGTATATATGAAAAGGGTTTACAGAGATAAGCTATGTTAATTAGAGATATGGAAGCTCTAGTAAAAAATGAGACTGACTAAATATCCATAGAGAATATCTATATGAGACATTAACCAAAGGTCCGGAGAGATTTAGGGAAGAAGGAAACACAATAATAATAAATATAATACATTATATTTGTACAGCAAAGTACCTTTTATGAAACACTTGTATAAACTTTATCCCATTTGAACTTTACAAGCACCCTGTGAAACAAAATTATTGTTTAGATTCAGGCAGAGTAACATACATAGAGCACCTTCTTTATGCTAAGAACGTCTACCTCTTTGTACAATTTAATTGGAGCCAAAGCGCCTGTTCAGATCTCAGCTCTGCTGCTTATAAAGTAAGAGGCCTTGGGCAGGTTTCCTCACATAAACAGTGGATCTAATAATAGTTCTTGTTGAAAGGCTTGCTGTGAGGCCTAAATGAATTAGGACATTTTAAGCACTTAAAAGAGAGCCTGGCACATGGCAAGGGCCTTTTAATGTTATCTATGAAAATAATGATGATGATAACCATTATTTTTTTTTTTTCTGATGAAGACGCTGTGGTCTTGTGAAGTTATGTGCTTGATCAAGGTCACGTTAATTACTCATGTTGAAAACTCAAGGCAAGGTTCTCTCTCCAAGTCCCACGCATTTGGAGAACACATTGCATATTGCTCTGTTTAGTCCCTGTTGTGGAGATGTTAGGATGTCAGGATAGTGAACATAAAGAATAGAAGAATATTTTATGTCTGAAAACAAGCTTGAGACATCCATTGGGAGGAGAGTCCTTAGGTAAGGTAAATATGTTAGTGAGTGTAGCTAAAGAGCCTGGAAGAGCTGTTTTAGCTTTGTTCCTTAGACCTTGGTACTGTACTCAATACCTCCTAGCTTAAGTGGAATTTTTACCTTTTGGCCATTTACTAACCATTCCCCATTTAAAAGCAGAAACTCCAAATGGTCTTTGGGAAACCACTCCTTACCCACTCTCAGCCATGTTATTTGGGTGAGAAGGATTCTCGACCACCTTCCTGTTCCAGGGGTGGATGCTCGTGATTCAACTCCTCAATATCCTATTTCACCTGTCATGGCAAATGGCCATAAATGAGATGTAAGTCAATCGAAGATAAAGAAAACTAGGGAGAAATTTGTTGGATTTGGCAGGAGGAAATTTTTTTCCTCTTGGAATTACCAGTCAATGCCCTTACACTCATCTTGGGTAGACCCTGTGAAGATGTGAAGGCTGAAACTGCTGGAGCCATTTTGCTATTATTTGGAGAGCATGAAAGAGAAGAGAGAGAGAGGGGATAACTAGTTTTTTAGTGACATCAACTGGTTTTTGTGTAGCTTGGGTCTTATCCAAAGCCAGTTCTACTTCTGGACTTTTCATTTCCTAGCTTTTTAAAATCAGTATATGTGGGGCACATGGGTGGCTTAGTTAGTTGAATAACCAACTGTTGATTTTGGCAGGGGTCATGATCTTGGCATCAGGAGATCAGGCACTGGATTGGGCTCCATACTTGATTTGGAGTCTGCCTGAAATTCTCTCCCTCTCTCTCTCTACCCCTCCCCCTTGCTCACATGCATGTGTGCACTCAAGCTCTCTCAAATAAATACATGAATAAAATCTTAAAAAAGAATCAATATATGCTACTTTTTGCTGTTATTATAACTTGTAATACCCAGAGTCCTGATACAAAAGAATTTTGTAGTTTATTTTACATAAAATAAGTTAATAAACCTGGTACATTAAAAGCTATTGAAAATAATTTAGAAAATCCATCAACTTGACAGAAAAAAAGAGCATAGTTTACTAAAATGAAATGCAAATGGCTCTTAGCCAATTTTAAAAAAATGCTTAAACTTGCTCGGATCAAAAGATACACAAGTGAAAACTTCATTGAAATACAGTATTTCACCCATTAGATTGACTAAAATCCAAATATTTAACAATGTGTTTGATGAAACTCTGGGTTAATGGGCACTTTAATACATTACTGCAGGGATTGCAAATTGTTATACCACCCAAGGAGGGTAGTTGGGAGGATCTAGCAACTTTACATATGAATTTTCCTTTGTCAGCATAATCTAGCCCTAAGCTGGACTGGCAAAAAAATACAAGAAAGATTATATGGACAAGGGTATAGATTGGTCTGGTTGAATATAAACAATAATGCATATACTCAATAGAATAGTATACAGCCAGAAAAGGGAGTGAGGAATACTTCTCTATCTTAATATATCTAACATATTAAGTGAAAAGGGGAAGTAGAGAAAAATGTATGTAAGAGGCAAGCAAATGACAAAGAAGGAATATATTCACATATATATGAATATATATGAATATTTGTTTATATTCTTAATAGGTGACAAGCTATACTTTTTAAAAAATTGCTACCTATAAAGAAAAGAAAGAAGTGTGGTGAGGGTATTGAAATTCAATTTCTTCTAGCTTTGCACAGTGGCAGTATCATAGCCAATGAGGTTTATCCAAGGCGTGATTATGGCTAATTGAAATTAGATTTCTTTGAATTTAACTTTGATGGACAATACATTAAATATTTTACATAATTAAAAGCCAAAATTAAATTAAAAAAAAAAAAACAGGCCCTATGGGCACCTGGGTGGCTGGATTGGTTAGGCATCTGACTTCTGCTCAGGTCATGATTTTGAGGTCCTGAGATTGAACCCCACGTTGGGAATCCCTACTAAACAGGAAGTCTGCTTCTCCCTCTCCCTTAGCCTCCCCCCCACTTGTGCTCGTGCTCTCTCTCTCAAATAAATAAGTAATCTAAACAAAACAAAACAAAACAAAAACAAAAACAGGCCCTAAAAATCAAAAGTGAAATAGAATAGCTAAGCATTTTGGATGTATAGCCTATTGGTGGCATAACTACACAAAGTAACTTGCTTGACTTTAAAACACGGTCATTTGTATATCTCTAGTGACAAAAAACACAAAAACTTGACTCTCCACCTTCCCCTGAAAAATCATAAACTGCTTTCAGCAATCATATTGTTAGTGGTAGTGTTGGTATTCTAACACTTCTGTGAGTATGATGAGGGATCCATGGAATAAGTGTTTAAGTTAGTGAACCAAGATTTTCAGCATGGGACAAAAGAAATAACAGATGAAATCTTGAACTTGACAGAAAGTATGGAATCATAATGCACTTTAAAAAATTACGTATTTCCTATCTGATGCATTGGAAAGGCCTGGAAATAATGACAAACTAGTAGCAGTGAACACCTTGTGCTCAGATAGTGATTTCTAAATATCATTTCCCACTAAAAAATACTCAAACTCTGTGGGAAAATTCAGAGTTCAGGTCTGAGGTTGGAAATGGGAAATATGAATGTGGAATATCTTGCCATAACAGGAAGCAAAAAAAAATTATCAAAGACTACGTGTATCATGTCAAAGTGACATAGAAGCCAACTTGGATAGGTGCCCACTGCCCAAAGATGGGACAGTTTATCAACAAAGATAACAATCACATTGAATTAAAACACATTAAATCAAATGATTTCATGTGCTACTCAAAAAAATTAAATAAATAAAAATAAAAATAAAGCCTCTGGCCTCACTGACCACCTTTGCTGTATGGTATCCAATTTCTAACTCTGAAGCTAGTAATAAATGGATAGAACCAAGCATTTTTCCTGCCTTACATTACAGAATATATGTTGGATAGTAAAGTGTGTTATTAAAAACATTGTACTTGAATCTGATTAAATCTCTAGATCTAACTATCAGTTTACAAAGAATACAGAAAGAAGACTGTTCTTAAGGATACTATGGATGTATAGTATAGATGCAACTGGCTGATATTTGTTTTTTCAATAAAACATTGTAAGGAGAGAGAGATGGAGAGGAAATTAATAGACTAAAGAGACATATATATTTCAATTATTTGAAACATATGGATCTTAACTGAAATTCTGAGTCAAGACAATTAGGTAAGTGTGAATGTTAACTGGATTTTTAAGCATATTAAGGAAAGCATAAGTTTTTAATCTTATAATAATGGTATTAGGTTTATGATTTTTACAAAAATAGAGTTCCTACGTTTTATAGATAGATACAAGAATTCTTGCAGAGGGATTAATAGGAAGTCTGGGATTTGCTTCAAAATAATGTGTGTGTTTGGTGGTGGGAACCAGGTGGAAGGACAAAGGAAATGAGATTAGCTTAGATGTTGTAACTTGGTGATAATGACATGAAGATTCATTGCATCATTTTCTCCCCTTTGGTATACATTTAAAATTTTTAGGGCACCTGGGTGACTCAGTTGGTTAAGGGTCTGCCTGAGATCATGACCCAAGCAGTTACTTAACTGACTAGGCCACGCAGGCACCCTGAAATTCCCTCTTTTTGATTCTATGGTGGACTTCTTGAAGACAAGAACATCTTGTTATTTTTTGTATCCCTAGCTTCTTTCATAATGGCCTTTCATGATGCACATGATTGGCCTTTGATATTTTTATAGTTTAATGATCAGCCCTTTTGTCTAAAGGTGTAAGCTCTGAGGCAGGCTGACGGTATACAAACTCTACTCTACCACTAACATTAATGACCTCAACCAAGTCATTTCCTCATAGAGAAGGGATTTTAATAAGTATAAAATAATGTTATATGAGGACTGATGAGATAAGGGAAGTAAAACACTAGAGCAGAGTGTTTAGAAATAGTATGGTTCAGTCAGTAGTAGTCTTTTTTATTTTTTTTTAGAAATGTAAATTAAAAAAATTTTTTTAAATTTATTTTTAAAATTTCTTTTCAGTGTTCCAGAATTCATTGTTTATGCACCACACCCAGTGCTCCATGCAATACATGCCCTCCACAATATCCACTGCCAGGCTCACCCAACCTCCCACCCCTCTCCCCTCCAAAACCCTCAGTTAGTTCCTCAGAGTCCACAGTCTCTCATGGTTCAGACAAATCAATCAGTAGTATTCTTAATCATTTGTTAGCTCTTCATCAGCTTTGTTTTCTCGAAGATAGCATATATTGATGCAGCATGACATCTTTTCTTTGAAACAATATAGAAACAGTTTCACCTACTGGATCCTCTATGATCACCTGAGTGTGCATGTTTTTGTCTTAAATATTGTTTTTGTTATCCAAAATCTGGATGAGATTAGTATTGTTAAATTAAGAAATTAAGATTTTTCTCTCTGGATATATAGAAGATAATCCCTGAACATTATATATAAAATAAACATAAGAAGACTCTAAAAGGTGAAGAGAAAAAGGCAGATTGGCTAAGGGCCTCAGGATCCAAGTTCCTTAGGATCAGTAAGTTCCCTGTGTTTTCTTTTTGGTTCATGCATCCTGGACTGGATGCTGGAGAGGCCAGAAATGCCAACAAGCGCAGACAAATAAAAGTAGTAGGAAAATCCCGGTGTCTCTAGCCAAAAGGCTGGCAAAGATGCATCCTAGTAAGACAGAAAATTTGTAGACAACTCTTCTTGACTCAACCATCATCCTAGGCCCATCAGCCAAGGTTGAATGAAGAACATAGACTCCCACTCCTGCTGACTATTTGTTGCAAGGACCCCTCACCCCTACTAGGGTTGTATCAGAGATGGCCAAATGGGGAGTTGGGACTTTTACTACCATCAGCAGTAACAGGGACTCTTCCTGCCATGGTGAGGAGTAATAACCACACACTCCTATCCTTCCAATAAGGTGCTTGTGAAGAGCCTGAACTTTCACCCACACACAGTATAACAGGTTGTCTCTCCCCAGCTATGATGTCAGTGGTGACAAGTAGAGGACCTGGACTTCAACCTGCACTGGGCACTAATGAGGTACCATCTACAGTCTCTCGCTGTGTGGTTTCAGAAGAAGCCTGCTAAAACACAAGATTTAAATAAGAACCATTGCATTACAACATAATTCCCCAAATGTCTAAGACTTGAAAATAAAACAATCATCTTACAAAGAACCATGAAAAGCTCAACTTGAATGAGAAAAGACAATTAACAGATGCTAACACTGAGATGACACAGACACTGTAATTATCTGACAAGGATTCTAAAGCAGCCATGATAAAAATGCTTTAATGAGCATTTATGAGCACATTGGGGGAAAAAAATCTCAGCAATGAAGCTGAATATATAAAAAAATAACCAAATGGAGGGGCACCTGGGTGGCTCAGTTGGTTAAGCAACTGCCTTTGGCTCAGGTCATGATCCTGGAGTCCTGGGATTGAGTCCCGCATCAGGCTCCCAGCTCCATGGGGAGTCTGCTTCTCCCTCTGACCTTCTCCTCTCTCATGCTCTCTCTCTCACCATCTCTCTCAAATAAATAAATAAAAATCTTTAAATTAAAAAAAATTAACCAAATGGAAATATAATAACTTAAATAAAAAACTTAATTGATGGAATCCAAAGCAAAATGGGGAAGACAGAGGAATGCTTCAGCAAACTCGAATAAACGAAAGTAGAAATTACCCTGTCTGAATGACAGAGAGAAGATAGACTGGGGAAAGAAAAAATACAGCTTGGGGGACCTGTGGGAATCTAACAAAATATTTCATGTTTGTGTCCCAGAAAGAGGAGAAAGAATATAGGCTTGAAAAAATAAAGAATGGCTGAAAAATTTCCAAATTTGGTAAAAGATATAAACCTACAGATTCAAGAAGCTGAGAAAAACCCATACAGGATGAACCCAAAGAAATTCATGCCAAGACATATCATAATTGAACTTCTGAAACTAAAGACACTTGAAAGCAACCAGAGAAAAATGACACCTTAGCTTTAGGAAAAAAAATAATTCAAATGACAGAAGATTTCTTATCAGAAACATGGAGGCCAGAATAAAGTGTCACAATGTTTTTCAAGAGAATTGTCAGCCCAGAGTTCTGCAGCCAGTGAAAACAATCTTGAGGAATAAGAGGGAAATCAGACATTCTCAGGAGAGTGTAAACTAAAAGAATTCATTGCCAGCAGATCTGCCCTGAAATAATGGCTCAGTGAAGTTCTGGAAACAGAAAGGAAATGAAAAAGAAGAAAACTTGGAAGAAAGCACAACAGAAAGTAAAACTGTGGGTAAATACAGTAGGCTTCTCTGCTCTTTAGTTCTCTTGATTATATTTCATGATTAAGCAAAATTTATAACACTTTGTGATGTGGTTCTCAATAGAGGAAATGTTTTATATACTTATAACTGGGAGAGGGTAAGAGATGTAAAAAGAGGTAAGATTTCTATACTTCATTTGATGACAAAATGTTGATTGATGTAAATATAATACCTTGAGCTATTACAAAAAAGGCAATACAAAGGGATATATTTTAAAACACTCTAGGTAAATAAAAATGAAACTCAAAAAATGTTCAGGCAACCTTTATGAATGCAGGAAAAAAATGAAAACTGAAATGATCTAGCAAAAAACCAGATATACAGAAAATTAAAAAGCAAAATGGCAGACAAAATCTTTAGTATATCCATGATATTTCAAAGACATTATGTTGAGTTGGGGGAGGAGATTATTTCAAAAGATCACATACTGTATAAGTCCATTTATATAACATTTTCAAAATGAAAATTTACAATGATAAACAAGAAATTAGTGGTGCCATGGCATTGGGATTGTGGGAGTGGATGCGTATGGCCACAAATGGGTAGCATGAAGGAGGGAATTGTGGAGATAGAATAATTATGTAACTTGACTGTGTGGTGGTTTCATGAGTCTAAGGAGGTGATGAAATAACAAAGACATTGTACCAATGTCAGTTTCCTATGTTGATATTATACTATAGTTATGTAAGATGTAACCATAGTGGGAAACTGGATGAAGGTTACAAGGGACTCCTCTGCACTACCTTTCAAGTTCCTGTGAATGTATAATTATATCAAAGTTAAAAAATAAACAAATAAGTTATTGAAAATAACATCTTAAAAATTATGAAATAAATTTGCACAGTGCTGTGGTAATGAGCAGACATGAGGGTCTAATTCATCATCAGTAAATCAGGACAACTCGACCAAGGAGGTAACATTGGCACTGACCCTTGAAGCACAAATGTGTGTCAGACAAAGCTCAAAGCTGACCAGGACATTTCAGGATTATGGAATTGTTTGTGCCCCAAAGAGGAAAATGGGAGGGAAGAGCACATCTGGACAATGACATGTGGTTCCTTGTGAACAGATAAGTGCTACCATTGGAGAGCAGCAGGTGTAATGAATGAACATGGTCATGTCTACAAACATTAAATGGAGACAAGTTTATTTGCCCATATGTACACAGACTTATGTCTTTCCTTCCCAACTGCATTTTATGTCACTATGACTTCACAATTAAATATTGAGAAGCAGGAATTTTTTTTTAATTCTTATGTCTCATGCCACAGTCCTCCAATCATCCTTTTTTTTTACCATGCACATATGCTCAAAATTATAATAGAAGGAAGAGGACAGATGAGGCCAGGTAGATACTGAGGAGAGGTGGAAGTGGATTTTAAACACTTATTATTAAATAATCAGTAAAGTCACCATTCTACCAAAAGGCACTGATTCTGTGGGATGGAGAACATGTAGAGTACCCATCAGCAGGTGTGCACAAAAGGCAGGGTCATGGCTTTGTCAGAGGCTTCGTTCAGGGAGCCAATATGCTGTGGTCATTCCCCGGGTCCTGAGTGAGCTACCATCAGAAAATCAGTACTAATGCCAAATTTTTCTTCTGGTCTCAGCTTATAGTCAAATGATTAGAAGGAATGGCCTGCATCTGTAGGAAAAATGAATGAGGCTGTTGACTGTTTTAGTCAAATATTTCACTAACTCACCCTTTAATTTATCAAATATTCACTGAGTATGAATCATTGTATGTCAGGGCATTCTTCTAAAACACAGGGCTTTCCAACGCTTAAAAGCAATCTGAGAGAAATTTGCCACCTGAGAGTTTCAGAACTTTTGCATGTTAAACATAAAAAGATAGAAAAACAATTATGATATTCAACAAATTGGGGAAAATGTTTGCCAAAAATAAGAAAGACAAACAGTTACTATCCTTAGGTTACAAAGAGCTCATATAATTTTGCAGCTGAAAAATTGGTATAAAACTTAAACAGATAATTCAGAAAAAATATATAAATATTAATAAGTATGGAAAGTGACATTCATTCCCACAATTAATCAAAGAAATACAAATTTAAAAAATACTTTTCATTATTAAGAGGAATAAAATATACTCTGCTACCAAGGATGAACGAATATATGCACAAATTTGTTCAAATTTTTGAAAAATCTTCTCTTGTGCTCAATTTGGCAACACATATACTAAAATTGAAAAGTCTTTTCTCAGTATGAGTTGAATCTAAAAATATTTAATAAGGTGAACCTGACTGGCTCAGTCAGGAGAGTGTGTGGACTTTTGATCTCAGGGTCATGAGTTCAAGCCCCACTTTGGGTGTGGAGCTTAGTGAAATAAAAATATTTTAAAAATAAAATAAAAAATAAAAATGTTTAATAACTTGTTCTAGAAATGAACTAGAAATACTCTAAGTATTTGTCATGAGGAAATAATAAAAAGTCAAAGAATTATATATGTAGTGGTTTATTTAGATATTAGAAATAAAAAATGTAAAACAACTTGAATCTCAATTAGGCAGTGATAAAATAAATAACCGTGCATTCACAAGTTGAACCATTATGTAGACCCTGAAAAATACATTTCAAAGACGGATATGGCAAAATAGCTAATCTACAAATGGGAAATTAAAAAGTCAGGATGTATATGTATATGAATTGTTTTATAAAATACTATTATGTCTATTTTTGTTTTCCTTTTTATAATTTTCTGTTTCTTCTAATTTTTCTACAATAAACATATTTTACTTTTACAATTGACAAACCAGTTCTAATTTTAATAGAACTACGTAGCAGTTCATTCAGGAATTATATATCAAAATTAATTTTTCTCATAATGTTTCAGTACCTGAATATATGTTTCTTCATAGAGAACTATTAATTCACAATTATTATGTATTTATTTATCAGCTGTCTTCCTTAGTAGAATGTCAGCTTCTACTTCTGTTTCTGTAGTATAGTTCTATGTAACTGAACTTTCTGCTCTGAAGGAAATTTTCTGTATTTGTACTGTCCAATAATGCAGCCACTAGCCACATGTAGTGATTAAATACCTGAAATGTGGCCAGTGCAACTGAAAAACTGAATATTTAATTTTTATTTAATTGTAATTAATTTAAAAATGTAAATTTAAGGGTGCTTGGGTGTCTTAGTTGAGGTATGATTCAGCTCAGGGGATGATCTCTGAGTCCTGGGATCCCTGGGCCTCAGGCTTCACACTCAGCAGGGAATCCGCGTCTCCCTCTCCTTCTCCTTCTCCCTGTGCCCCCTCCCCAGTCCTGCACTCTCTCTCAAATAAATAAATCTCTAAAAAGAAAAAAAATGCAAATTTATATAGCTACACACTGCATGAGAGAGTGCAATTCTAGAGCCCAGAATAATATCGGACAGATAGTAGGCTAAATAAACGTTTGTATGGTGTATGGATAGATAGCCAAAATTATTAGATGATTTGCCATCATTTGATGACAGTGGAAAAGAACAGAGATACAATTTGGTATTATCTTACATATAATATTAATATGAAAAATAGACAGGTTTGGAAGTTGTTGGCCCTAATACCAAAATGAAATGAGGAAAAGTGTCGCTAGTGATATTAATATTTATTAGTGTGCTTAATTGCTTTATGAATATGAAATCATTTAATCCTCCTAATCCCAAGAAGTAAATAATGTCATTTCTTTTCATTTTACACATCAGGAAACACAGGCACAGAGAGGCAAGGTACCTTATTCAGGGGCACATAGCTGATGGAGCCAGGGTTCAAGTCCGGGTGGTCTGGGTTCTTCTGTACGCAGCCTCTGTAATCTGTCTACATGAACAGATGCCCTTTCTAATGGCTTCGGTGGTATTTGATGTAAAAGCTGCAGGTCTAACTTTACAGTGGATTCCCGTACAAGAGCATAATGAAGAACATAAGGCATAGTGTCTTTGTTTTGTTTTCAGTGCATACACACGGACTCTTAATAAAGTCATCCAACGAACCTGTGCAGCATGAAGCTAAGTGCGGGATATTTTAAGGGTCTGGAGCTATGCATTTGAAGAAGCTCCTTTACCTTCCCTCCAGGAGTCCAGGCACCAGTAAAGATCTGTGAAGAGGGAATTTGTGGGGTAAGCACAAAGACGAAAAATATAAAAAAATAGCATTCTGGGAGCAGGGTGGGGGGAGAGAGGGAAGGAGGAAGAGAGAGGGAGGCAGAGAAGGGTGATAGAGAGAGAGAGGGAGGAAGAGAAGAAAAGAAGGGGGAAGAGAGAGAGAAGGAGGAAAGGAGGAGAGAAAACATTTGGAAAGAGTTGATACTGAGGGGGGGGGTCTCTGTTTCCCCTCTACTTTTTGCTCGGCAAGTCCCCTGGCTCCCATTCTTGCTGTTAAGACACCCGTGGATCATGGACAGAGCTTGATTTGGGTTTGACCCACATCTATGATTTTTTAGCTGGTGACTTCGGGGCAACTCATTTCTAGGTTTACATAATGGGTTCAAACATCCCTACCCGGATAGATCTCATGGGTTTTTTGTTTTGTTTTGTTTTGTGTTTTTTTTTTTTAAAGATTTTATTTATTTGACAGAGAGAGATCACAAGTAGGCAGAGAGGCAGGCAGAGAGAGAGGGAAGCATGGCCCCCGCTGAGCAGAGAGCCCAATGTGGGGCTCGATGTGGGGCTCGATCCCAGGACCCCGAGACCATGACCGGAGCCGAAGGCAGAGGCTTTAACCCACTGAGCCACCCAGGCACCCCTTGTTTTGTTTTTTTAATGAAAGTCAAAATGAAATCCTGGCTGTTGGAGTTGAGTGCAAAATATGAAACCAATGCCAGTGGCAAGCATTTCTCTGATTTGTTTATCTGTGCCACCTAAGGGGGTGGAAAAGTAAGCTTTTATCTTCAGAACCTTGGGGGACTAAATGGCAGACCCATGCATAATTTAATGAACGGAGTAGGCTCCCTGGAATGTGTCTAGACTTCAGGGAAATATCTGATTTAGCATCCCAGAGGATCTCATGTGCAAACACACTGTCAGTGGCTACGTGGGCACAAGTGGTGTTGCATTTCACAAGTCTGCCTGGAAGATGCAAGATAATGGATGGCAAGAATGATGTCTGGAGGGGTCCACAGGTGCTAGCATTAGGTCCATATTTGATATTAGTGAACCATTAGGTCCATATTTGGTATTAGTGAACCACAGGAAGGGGAAAAGCAGAGAGTCCAGGAATATTTGAAAAATAGAAACCTTTGAGCTAGGACTCAAAGCTCCTCAAACTTGGCATTAAAAAAATCACATCTATGAAACACCTTACAGCTTTAAACTATAAGTCAAAAAGATTTTCTCTTTCTCCTTAAAATCCATCTATCATCCATCAATCCATCAGTCCTCGATAACACTGACTAGTTTGTTAGGTATTACTGCCTCCATTTTATAAGTAAAGAAACAAAAGACCCAGAGAGGTTAAGTTATTTACTCAAGTCCGCTCAACAAAACCAACAAATAAGAGGATATCTCACCTGAAGTCTGGTTATTTCCACTATACTGTAGAAAATTGGTACAGTCAAAAAAGAAACGAAGTTGGCCAAGTTGGTGAATGACTGATTTCACGGGAGAAAGTGAAATTGTTTTCTAACAGGAGAACCATCATGCCCCCACAAGTTACCGTGGCATAACACCAGGGATCTAGATCAGTCTCAGATCTACTCATTATCCTCTTAATTGGAATTAACAATCAATCTATGCACGATTTTCAGTGGCCTATGTACGATTTTCAGTGATGTGCTCAGGAAAATAAACAGAGGACAGCTTTACCTTGTCAACCTTCAACCAGATTCAAGGATTTTGGGGAAGGACTTCGTGCTTGGCCTTTCCACAGGCAAACTAATTTTTCCGCAGCAGCTGTCTGCAAGGGCCCGAGGCGGTCTTCCTTTGTCAGTGCACTCTGAGAATTTGCCTTGAAACAGAAGTTCCTCAGGCAGCCCTAGGGAACCCCGCATCTCTTGAAATCCTCTAATCAAAGAGAGCTTTTGCCTAAAGCTCTAACTAGCTTATAAAAGGCGAGAGAAGATAGTGGCAATTATCCAAGTGATTCAAGCAAGAGAAATGAATTTGATCTTCATTACCTAACTTTTCAGGCAAAAATCTCATCCCAGCGGTGTTTCTCCTGTTCTTATCATGCAGAGAATCACCTGGGGATCTTGTTAAAATGCAGATTCTAATTCAGTAGGTTTGCAGATGGAGATTCTGCATTTCTAACAAGCTGCCTTGGATGCTGACCACAGATTTAGAAGTGAGGTTTCAGGTTTCAGAGCACAGGCTTACCCCCAGAGCTCTCCCCAATTCTGCATGTGCTGTCTTTGGAGCAGAGGGTCTCAAACGTTAGGCCACCATTAGAATCACCTGAAGAACTTGGAAAAAAGGCAAAGTTTGACTTGGTTGATCTGGAATTGGCTTTTCTAACAAGTTCCTCAGCTGCCCTGAGAGGCCATTCTCTAAGAAATGTCTTAGAGGAAGCATAGGGGTAACCCAGGGTATCTGGATATGCTCAGCGAGGCCTGTCCACAGCCTTGGGAACCAATAAATTCTTAGCTACTAAGAGGTTTCTTTAATGGGCAAAAATACAAAATTCACTGAAAGTTCAGCCTATAAATTCAGCAAAATAAGATAAAGCTAATGGGAGCACTCACACAAACTTCTGCATTATTGAGTGGGGAAAAGAAGTCTCAGATCTCTTGATTATACCCATTTGTTATTTCCTTCTGAAAGACCTGAGATGTGGTAAGAGTAGGAGCAAGCTGAGGATTACAATGACTGTTGGGTCCCCCAGTAATGGGTCCATGGTTGAAGGAGAGAGACTGATACAAAGCGAAGGTCAAGCAAAGCTTTATTTCACACCAAGCATCAAGAATCGAACCAACCGTCAAACAGACTGGTCCGGGCCACCTCTTACAGGGAGGGCGACCCCTCCTTGCCTCACAGACTAACTTTTATAGAGCAAAGATCATGTGGTTGAGCCTGACCACACACAGGTGGCTAATGAGATTGCAACACACAGAAAAAGCTGCACAGTCATGCTAGGTCACACATGGGTGGCCAATTGAACTACAATTTACCCTATAGTAGACATTTGAACTAGCCTATCACCTTGGTCAGAATTGGTGCCCAAAAGGCGGGCCCCACACTCCTTGGTAGCTAGGGAGACAGTATGGGCGCTCCACTGATTGGATGTCTCCACCTGGCCTGACTCATCCCTGCATTCAGGCTGTTATCTCCACCTGACCTGACCCACCCTTGTATTTGGCCTTTGTTACCTGGGACTGGTTTCGTGGACTTGCTTTTAAGTAAGTTCGCTGGGGGGAGCAGGATCAATTTAAGTTTTACTGCGTAAACAACAAAATGGCTGTTCAACCGAGGTGGGGCCGCTCTGGCTAAATAGGCCCTTACAATGACTGGTACCTGAGACCCAGAAAAGGGCCAGACAGCCCAGTAAGAAGTACAAGGACACATGCAGCTCCACAGGCAAAATGAAGTCATATTTTTTTGTTTTTGTTTTTGGAAATGGTTTCTATGGAAACTTACTAGAAAGGTTTCTCAGTCTACAGACTGAGACCCTTTTGAGGGATGTGTGTTTTTCAGTGAAGGATTAATTATAAAGTAGCAATATAAAAGTAAACAAAATGGACCCACAGTGCAAACAGAGTTCTGTTCCTCTAGGATCTCCTACTCACCTTGCTTGGATGACTTCTTGCGGGAGAAAGGGATGACTCGGTTTCAGGGGCTCATCCTGAATTACAAGAGGATATCACGTGATGGAGAACAAGGCAGAGCTGAAGGGCAGGGAATTCAGACCCAAATGAGAAGTTGCAGCCGTGGCCCAACTATGAAGTGGCTGTGACATCTTGCACCATCACTTACTTTCACTGGGCCTTCATGTCCATCACATACGAGAATGGTATTAAAGTTGATTACACATAGTCCCCTGCCCCCTACCCCCAGCATGGAAATTCTGTGTTTTCATCACTGGAGCAATTGTTTTTTGCTCACAAATGCCACAGCGAACTAAGATGATCTGAGGAAACCCTTAAAAGCCCTTCATTCACTGAAGAACTCATTGCATAGTGTCTGTTATGACTGCTGTGGGTGTAGACTTAGTGACCTATCCTCTATTTCATTATGGCCAAGTTCCGTGTTATGAAAGGCCTTCTCCTTGACAACTCTACCTTTTGTTTTCTGTTCTTTCCAATCCAGTCATTGCCATAGACCACATCCCTTTTCTAGAGCATTGGAGTCTCTGATCTGAAATAAATGGGTGAAACTTGGCTCCTTTTTATAATGACCTTTTTAATTAATCTGTCCTAGACTTTTTGGTTGGTTTGTTTGGAATATTCAGATCATTTTGTTTTTGTTTTTCAAACTCTTATTAGCACAATGATAATTGCTGATATCTTCCAATTCTGGAGCTTGGTAGTTAGTTTACAGAATAGACTTGGACCCTTTGGATACAGATATCTGAAGTTTAAACCTCACCTCCTTTGTGACGAATGCTTTGATTCCCTTAAATCAGAACTTTTTCTTCAATTTTGAACCTATAAATCATTGCTCTTTCCCCCACCATCCTTTAGCATATTTCTAGGTGTAAGGGAGCAATTTTGGATAATATGTGATACAAATTTATATGAAACACTGAAATAATTGGGTAGATTAAAATATGTACAAAAAGCATACAGAGAACTTAGTAGGGATCTTTCCGTTGGATGAAACACATTTCATAGGAAAATTATGGTCTTGATCTGAGAAATCTGGGATCCGTGGGGAAGGAGATGGACAGGTGGAAAGGAGGAATTTCTCATACTGCAGCCCCGTGCAGCCTACAGGGATTACATCCACTTCCAGCTCCGACACTACCAACTCTATGAACTTAAGGGAGCTTACTAACATCCCTGATTTCCAGTTTTCTCAATTCTCAAAAGGAGATAATACCAAGCTCTTAGGGTAGACAATGAGATGACACATGCACATAAAATCTAACAGAGGCTGGTTTGGGAATTCAGTCAATATATCCTAACAACAATGAAATTGACTTTGGAGGGCAGCACCAGCTGAAGATGACTGGGGGTCACTCTACTGGCAGGTGGGACAAACCATGGATATAAATTCAAGGGCCAAATTCAGGCAAGAGTGAAGCCTAACTTGGGAATAAGGGTCATGGGGCATTTTCTGAAGTTAACTGTTTAAGTACGTTCAATCCACCACTCTTTCAGTGCCTCATTTGTCTGAAAGCCATGAGGGTTAGAAGTGACTGCCTGATTATTATGCTTTACATCGCACACTCACCAGAAGAGATGGAACTCAATAAAAGGGAATAAAATAATTGGTAGTATTTCTTTCTCCGAGGTATAAACTCCTTATTTTGAGACATATAATTATTAAAATTCTAATTGGCTATTGGCAGGTAGAAAATTGGAAGCAAAGAAATGCATTGTAAAAGACTGGAAACTCTGTGGATGATTTTTATTCTTCTCAGTAGTTTGTGCTACTTAGTGTTTTCAGAGAAACAAATCAATAACTATTATTTAGAGTTTCCCTCTGGCTTCCAGTGTGTTAGGAGGCTTTTCTCTATCAGTGATCCTGTAATTTCATCAATATGGTATCATTAGCACTCCACTGTTAGCAATTAACCTTTATCCAACACGCTCAGTTATAGCTTTAGGAAAAAAACTGTCAGTCCCATGGAATATGCTCAGATTTCAGTGGTATGGCTAGTTCTATTTAAGACAGATGAAACAGCTGTTAAAGTTAGAGTTAGAGCTAGAGTAACTATTGATTTGCAAGAACCAATTTCCTGTTTTTAAGGCAATCCAAGGAACCAAGGGGATATCTGTATCAGTCATTTTTAATCTTGGTAAGAAGTAAGAATTCACTAAGAGGGGTACCACCACCACATTCTAGTTTCTTGCGGAGCTCATTAATGACAGCTCCGTTTTAGAGACCAAAACATGTATTAGTATTCTGCTAGCTACACTCCAGTTGCTATATATGTAGACTGCTTTTACACAATTATATCAACCCATGAACAACACAGGTTTGATCTGCACAGGTTCATTTACACGCAGATTTAAAAAAAAATAAATATGGCTCAGTGTTGTAAATGTATTTTCTCTTATGATTTTCTTTTTTTAAAAAAAGATATTTATGATAGGAGGAGCAAGATGGTGGAGGAGTAGGAGACCTAAATTTCGTCTACTCCTAGGAATCAGCTAGATAATTATCAAACCATTCTGAACACTTATAAACTCAAAAGGAGATCAAAGAAAAGAATAGCAGTAATTCTATGAAGGGAAAAACGACCACTTTCTGGAAGGTAGGATGTGTAGAGAAGTGAATCTGAGGAGATATGCAAGGGGGGAGGGGACCCTCTGTCAGCCAGTTGTTGGCAAGTGATAGAGCAGTGGAGCACAAAATTAGAACTTTTAGAAGTCTGCTCCATGGAGAGACGTCACTCCAGGGCTAAGTGGTATGTGTGTGTGTGTGTGTGTGTGTGTGTGTGTGTGTGTGTGTGTAATCCTCACTGGGACAGTGTGGTCTCAGGACTTGGGGTAACAGAAAGACTGGGGTGCCTGAGTGCAGCAGAGCTCCCAGGTATCAGAGAGGGGAAGCCAGCTGCAAAGACAGAGTCAAGGAGGGGGCTTTCAGCTTGGGGTTGCCATAAACCATTCTCTGTGGCACATTTGGACCACTACTCTTTGAGCAGGGACCCCACAAGAGGCAGATCCAGGGAGACACTGCCCTTTCTCCACCAGGAGGAGTGGCACAGGAGTACTCTGCAGAATCTGCTAGGTGGAGAGACTCCAAACGGTGCTGTGTGCCAGAGATAGAAATGCTCAGTCACAGGCTGGGTGAGCACAGAGCATGACCAGAGACCAGGGAGACAGGAGTGATTGACTGCTCTTCTCTGAGGGCTCACTGAAGAGGGGGGCCCTGAGTGCTCAGCTCCTACAGGGCCAGAGATTGGGAGGCTGCCATTTTCATTCTCATCTTCTAAAGCTGTACAGAAAACTGTCAGGGAAGAAAAGCTCCTGAGAGCAAACCCAAGTAGATTACCTAGCCTGGCCCCTGGCAAGGATGGTGTAATTTCTCCTCTAGCAAAGACACTTGAGAATCACTGCAACAGGCCCTTTCTGCAGAAGATCAGCAAGAACATCCAGCCAAGACCAAGTTTGCCAATCAATGAAAACTGCAAAACTCCAGCCCTAGGGGAATACAGAACATAGAACTATGGCTTTCTCCCCATGATTCTTTAGTCTTTCAAAGTTAATTTTTAAACTTTTATTTTTTCTTTTTCTATTTCTTTTTATTATAATTTTTCTTCTTTCCTTTTTTAACCAACATCTTATCATCAATTTCTTCCTTAAAATCTTTTTAAATTTTCATTTTTATAGTCATATTCCATCCCTTTCTCATATTTACCCATATTTTTGTATACATATGTTTTTCTTTCTTTTAAAATTTTGGGAAGCAGTATCTTCTAACAGACCAAAGTACAACAGAAATCTAGTGTGGCTCTGTTCTATTCACCAACCTCACCATATTCTTTTCTCTCTCCCTCTCTTCCCTCTGGTTTCATGTCTCTTCTGATTTGGTTAGTGTATATTTCTCTGGGGTCATTGTTACTGTTTTAGGATTTTGTTCGCTCATTCATCTATTCTTCTCTGGACAAAATGACAAAACAGAAAACCTCACCTCAAAAAGAAGAACAAGAGGCAGTACTGACTGCCAGGGACCTAATCAGTATGGACATTAGTAAGATGTCGGAATTAGGATTCAGAATGACGATTAATAAAGATATGAGCTGGGCTTGAGAAAAAGCATAGAAGATACTACAGAATCCCTTTCTGGAGAAATAAAATCTAACCAAGTCAAAATCAAAAAAGCTATTAATGAGGTGTAATAAAAAACGGAGACTCTTACTGCTAGGATAAATGAGACAGAAGAGTGAATTAGTGATATAGAAGTCCAAATGATAGAGAACAAAGAAGCTGAGAAAGAGAAGAACAACTACTGGATTATGAGGGGAGAATTCGAGAGATAAGTGACACCATAAGACAAAACAATAGTAGAATAATTGGGATCCGAGAAGAAGAAGAAAGAGAGAGGGGGGCAGAAGGTATACTGGAGGAAATTATAGTGGAGAACTTCCCTAATTTGGGGAAGGAAACAGGCACCAAAATCCAGGAGGTGCAGCTGGATGGCTCAGTGGGTTAAGCCCCTGCTTTTGGCTCAGGTCATGATCTCAGGGTCCTGGGATTGAGTCCTGCATTGGGCTTTCTGCTCAGCAGAGAGCCTGCTTCCCTCTCTCTCTTTCTCTGCCTGCCTCTCTGCCTACTTGTGGTCCCTCTCTGTCAAATAAATAAAATCTTAAAAAAAATCCAAGAGGAACAGAGAACCCCACCCCCCAAATCAATAAAAATAGGTCAATACCCTGACATCTAATAGAAAAACTTACGAAACTCAGAGACAAAGAGAAAATCCTGAAAGCAGCATGAGACAAGAGGTCTATAACTTACAATGGTAGAAATAGCAGATTGGCAGCAGACCTATCCACAGAGACCCAGCAAGCCAGAAAGGACTGGCATGATATATTCAGGGTACTAAATGAGAAAAATATGCAGTTAAGAATACTATATCCATGTAGGCTGTCATTGAAAATAGGAGGAGAGATAAAAAATTTCCAGGAAAAACAGAAACTAGAAGAATTTGCTATCACCAAACCAGCACTACAAGAAATATTGAAATGGATCCTCTAAACAAAGAGGGAGCCTAAAAGTAACATAGACCAGTACATAACATAACAGTACACAGTAACAGTCACCTTACAGGCAATACACTGGCACTAAATTCACATCTTTCCATAGTTAGCCTGAATGTAAATGGGCTAAATGCCCCAATCAAAAGACCTGGGCTAGCAGACTGGATTAAAAAAAAAATCAAGACCCATCAATATACAGTCTGTAACAGTCCCATTTTAGACCCAGATACCTCCAGATTTAAAGTGAGGGGGTGGAAAACCATTTATCATGCTAATGGACATCAAAAGAAAGTGGAGGTGGCAATCCTTATATCAGACAAATTGGATTTTAAACAAAGACTGTAATAAGAGATGAGGAAGGACACTACATCATACTCAAGATCAAGAAGATCTAACAATTAGAAATATCCATGCCCCTAACATGGGAGCAGCCAATTATATAAACCAACCAATAACAAAATCAAAGAAACACATTGACAATAATGCAATAATAGTAGGGGACTTTAAAACCTCCCCTCACTGAAATGGACAGATCATTTAAGCAAAAGATCAACAAGGAAATAAGTGCTTTAAATGACACACTGGACCAGATAGACATCACAGATGTAATCAGAGCATTCCATCCCAAAGCAACAGAATAGACATTCTTCTCTAGTGCACATGGAACATTCCCCAGAAAAGATCACATCCTGGGTCACAAATGAAGTCTCAACCAGTAACAAAAGATTGGGATCATTCCCTGCATATTTTCAGACCACAATGCTCTGAAACTAGAACTCAATCACAAGAGGAAATTTGGAAAGAACTCAAACACATAGAGGATAAAGAGCATCCTACTAAAGAATGAATGGGTCAGGGGCGCCTGGGTGGCTCAGTGGGTTAAGCCACTGCCTTCAGCTCAGGTCATGATCCCAGGTCCTGGGTTCAAGCCCCGCATTGGGCTTTCTGCTCAGCGGGGAGCCTGCTTCCTCCTCTCTCTCTGCCTGCCTCTCTGCCTACTTGTGATTTCTCTCTGTCAAATAAATAAATAAAATCTTTAAAAAAAAAAAAAAGAATGAATGGGTCAACCAGGAAATTAAAGAAGAATTTTAAAAATTCATGGAAACAATGAAAAAAAAAAAAGAAAACACAACTGTTCAAAATCTTTGGGACACAGCAAACGTGGTCCTGAGAGGAACGTATATAGCGATACAAGCCTTTCTCAAGAAACAAGAAAGGTCTCAAGTACACAACCCCACCCTACACCTGAAGGAGCTGGAGAAAGAACAGCAAAGAAAGCCTAAACCCAGCAAGAAAAGATAAATAATACAGGTCAGAGAAGAAATCAACAAATAGAAACCAAAAGAACAGTAGAACAGAAACTAGGAGCTGGTTCGTTGAAAGAATTAATAACAGATACACCCCTGGCCAGACTTATCCAAAAAGAGAGAGAGAGAGAAAGGACTCAGATAAAGAAATCATGAATGAAAGAGGAGAGGTCATAACCAAAACCAAGGAGATACAAACAATTATAAGAATATATTTTGAGCAACTATATGCCAGCAAATTCGACAATCTGGAAGAAATGGATGCATTTCTAGAGACATATAAACTACGAAAACAGAACCAGGAAGAAATAGAAAACCTGAACAGATCCATAACCAGCAAGGAAATTGAAGCAGTAATAAAAAATCTTCCAACAAACAAGAGCCCAGGGCCAGACAGCTTCCCAGGAAATTCTACCAAACACTTGAAGAAGAAGTAATACCTATTCTTCTGAATGGGTTCCAAGAAATAGAAATGGAAGGAAAATTTCCAAACTCATTTATGAGGCCAACATTACCTTGATGCCAAAACCAAAGACCAAAAAAACAATTATAGACCAATATCCCTGATGAACATGGATGCAAAGATGCTCACAAAAATACTAGCCAATAGGATCCAACAGTATATGAGAAGGATTATTCACCATGACCAAGTGGGATTTATTCCTGAGCTGCAAGGTTGATTCAACATCTGCAAATAAATCAATATGATACAATACATTAATAAGAGAATGAACAAGAACCATATGATACCCTCAATAGATGCAGAAAAAGGATTTGACAAAGTATAGCATCTTTTCTTGATCAAAACTCTTCACGGTGTAGAGATAGAAGGTACATACCTCAATATTATAAAAGCCATCTATGAAAAACACACAGCAAATATCATTCTCAATGGGGAAAAACTGAGAGCTTTTCCACTAAGGTCAGGAACACAGCAGGGATGTTCACTATCAACACTGCTATTCAACATAGTACTAGATGTCCTAGCCTCAGCAATCAGACGACAAAAAGAAATAAAGGTATCCGAATTGTCAAAGGAGTAAAACTCTCACTCTTTGCAGATTATAGGATACTTTATGTGAAACCCCAAAGACTGCACTCCAAAACTGCTAGAACTCATAAAGGAATTCAGTAAAGTGTCAGGGTATAAAATCAATGCACAGAAATCAGTTGCATTTCTATACACCAACAACAAGACAGAAGAAAGAGAAATTAAGGAGTGAATCCCATTTACAATTGAACCCCAAACCATAAGATACCTAGGAATAAATCTAACCAAAGAGACAAAGAATCTGTACTCAGAAAACTATGGAATATTTGTGAAAGAAATGGAAGACACAAAGAAATGGAAAAACACTCCATGCTCATGGATTGGAAGAACAAATATTGTGAACTAGTCTATGCTACCTAGAGTAATCTACACATTTAATGCAATCCCTATCAAAATACCATAGTGTTTTTCAAAGAAATGGAACAAATAATCCTAAAATTGGAAACAGAAAAGACCTCAAATAGCCAGAGGAGTGTTGAAAAAGAAAACCAAAGCTAGTGGCATCACAATTCTGGACTTCAAGTACTATTGCAAAGCTGTCATCATCAAGACAGTATGGTACTGACACAAAAACAGACACATAGATCAATGCAACAGAATAGAGAAACCATAAACAGACCCTCAACTCTACAGTCAACTAATCTTTGACAAAGCAAGAAAGAATGTCCAATGGAAAAATGACAGTCTCTTCAACAAATGGTGCTGAGAGAATTGGACTGCCACATGCAGAAGAACGAACTAGACCATTTCCTTATACCACACACAAAAACAGACTCAAAATGGATGAAAGACCTCAATGTGAGAAAGGAATCCATCAAAATCCTTGAGGAGAACACAGGCAGCAACCTCTTCGACCTCAGCTGCAGCAACTTCTTCCTAGAAACATTGCCAAAGGCAAGGGAAGCAAGGACAAAAATGAACTATTGGGACTTCATCAAGATCAAAATCTTTTGCACAGCAAAGGAAACAGTCAATAAAACCAAAAGATAGCCGATAGAATGGGAGAAGATATTTGTGAATGACGTATCAGATAAAGGGCTAGCATCGAAAATCTATAAAGAACTTCTCTAACTCAATACCCAAAGAACAAATAACCCAATCAAGAAATGGGCAGAAGACATGAATAGATATTTCCGCAGAGAAGACATCCAAATGGCCAACAGACACATGAAATAGTGCTCAACATCACTCAGCATCAGAGAAATACAAATCAAATCACCAGTGAGATACCACCTCACACCAGTCAAAATGGCTAAAATTAACAAGTCAAGAAGCAACAGATATTGGCAAGGATGCGGGGAAAGGGGAACCCTCCTACACTGTTTGCGGGAATGAAAACTGGTGTGGCCACTCTGGAAAAAAGTTGAAAATAGAGCTACCCTACAACCCAGCAATTGTACTACTGGGCATTTGCCCCAAAGAAACGAATGTAGTGATCTGAAGAGGCACATGCACCCCAGTGTTTACTTTTAAAGCAGCAATGTCCACAATAACCAAACTATGGAAAGAGCCTAGATATCCATCTACCAACGAATGGATAAAGAAGATGTGAGATACACACACACACACACACACACACACACACACACACACACACAGGAATATTATGCAGCCATCAAAAAATGAAATCTTGCCATTTACAATGACAATGGAACTATGGAACTAGAGGGTATTAGGCTAAGCAAAATAAATCAATCAGAGAAAGACAATTATCATACAATCTCACTTATATGTGGAATTTCAGAAACAAGGCAGAGGGATCATAGTAGAAGAGAGGAAAAAATGAAACAAGATGAAACCAGTGAAGGAGGCAAACATAAGAGCTCTTAATCTCAGGAAAAAAACTGAGGGTTGCTGAAGTGGACAGGGATGGGAGGGATGGGGTGGCTGGGTGATGGACATTGGGGAGGGTATGTGCTATGATGAGTGCTGTGAGTTGTGTAAGACTGATGAATCACAGACCTGTATCCCTGAAACAAATAATGCATTATATGTTAATGAAAAAAGATTTATTTGAGAGATAGAGAGTGAGAGAGAGAGCATTGGGGAGTAGAGGCAAAAGGAGAGGGAGAAGCAGACTCTCCACTGAGCAGGGTACTCCCCACTGAGCGGGCTTAATTCCAGGAACTGGAGATCATGACCTGAGCCAAGGGCAGATGCTTAGCAGACTGAGGCACCCAGGCACCCATCCTATGATTTTCTTAATACATTTTCTTTTCATTCGCTTACTTTATTATAAGAATACAGTATGTGAGACATAAACATATAAAATATTTGTTAATTCACTGTTTATATTAATGACAAGGCTTCCTGTCAACAGTCGGCTATTGGATGTTAAGTTTCGGGGGGGTCAAAAGTTACATGTGAATTTTCAACAGCACAGGGGTTGGTGCCCTGAATCCCCATGTTGTTCAAGGGTCAGCTGTGCTTCCAATGATCCTCACAACACTAGGAAGTAATGATAATTATGTCTTTTTTTTCTGACTGATCCTTTGAGCAAAAACATCTTCCTGGATCTTTGCCCCAGATCTACCAGTAAATTTCTGTATGACCTCCGAAGTTGCCTGTCTGTTCCTCAGTGTCTTCAGGTGTAAAGTCAGGTGGAATAACAGGCAGTTGGTTCAATGGCTTGAAGTTCATTTCTAGATATCAGATCTGTGATTTCAGGCATCTCTAAATTAACTTTGTATCCCAGCAAGAGTACTTTAGTATTAATTATTGATGAAATCACATCATAATGCTTAGCCATTGTCCTAGTATATTTTGTGCAAATGATAATATTTTTAGTAATATGAGCACCCTGTGTAGCCCTGTTTTGAATCTTTGCAAATAGTGTTTTGTTGACTTCTTTTCTTTAAAATAGTGTAGAAGATTTACAAGTCACACTTACAATAATATTAAACTAGATCTAAGTATTGCTTTTGACACGTATTATAATAACTAGAATTATTTAAATAGTCAAAACACAATAATTAAGAGGTAGACAAAGTAGTTATTCATTCATATTGTTTACAGTAAGGTGAATTGGCGGGCATATAAGATGTAATTACGAAGGGGAGGAAGATTCCAAAGACAGATCTACAAATAATCTAGGTGTCAGATGAAAAATTCAAGTAGAGAAAGAAATGCTCACTTTGATTTGTCATAAACTAAATTAAATACATAAAGCAATACAAGCTTTTGTTAAGATAAACCCTTTTTCCCCCCAATATATGGGATAGTTGGTCTCAAAGATAAAACTGAATACAATCCAGTAGTGAAAGAAGTGACTTTATTTTTAATCCAGAAAAAATTTATAAGAGAAAAAAAGAGAAAACAACCTATGAAATAAATTTAAAACCTGGGATAATGTTTCTTGGGTTGTCTAGCTCTTGGAGAAGCTCTTGAGAAGCACTATAGATCTTGCTCCTCTTTATCACTAAAGATGAATGTGGAAAGCAAATTAAATTATCTTCAGTTGCATGATCTACTTCCAGTCATGAGGTCTGAAAAGGGTTTAGATGGAATGGAGGAGTTTAGAATTCACTGATTGCTTTGATTTGGGGCACTTTGTTTTAAATGATGGGGAAAATTTTGGTGAGGACTTTCCTTGAGTCATTTATTAAAAATTCCATATCACTGTTTTTTTTTTTTTTTTGGTTTTAATAATGATGTACACATATAGATTAAGTGCTATTTTTTCCATACAACTGACATGCTTTTTTTTATCTTTCACATCTAGTATTGAATTATACTGTTATAGTCATCAAAGTTATTATTACGGGAGGATTCAAAGTCCTCTTAAAAGCAAGTTTCATAATTCTAATGTTAAGTGTATCAAATTTAAGAAGTATAATAGTTCAGTATATACATATGTATGTGTCTATATATGTACATATATACACAATTATTCTTTTTTTTTTTTTTAAGATTTTATTTATTTATTTGACAGAGGAAATCACACGTAAGCAGAGAGGCAGCAGAGAGAGAGGAGGAAGCAGGCTCCCTGCTGAGCAGAAAGCCCGATGTTGGGGCTCGAACCCAGGACCTGGATCATGACCTGGCCGAAGGCAGCGGCTTAACCCACTGAGCCACCCAGGCGCCCCAACACAATTATTCTTTTATTAAAAATCTTTTCATGACTCAATACACACCATAAGTTAAGTATGATAGACATTTTCCCAGCAATGGTTGAATTGGGAGTAAAAAGCCTAGCACCCCTTCTTCCCTCATCCCCAAGTGAAGTCACTGAGACACCACTGCGATTTGAAAAGCAATAGTGTAGTTCACATCTTTCCCATTTACACACAAGGAAACTGGGGCCCAAACATGGGGCCCAGATCCCCCCCCGCCGAGACCCACTCATCCCCCTGCCCCCGAGGCCCACCCCCGAGCTCAGTGATAAGATGATGGCAAACTCTTTCTCTGAATATCCAATGTCCTGTTTTCTAGTCACACAGAGTGACTGATTTGGGTCTGTGACCTTGAACACATCAGTTGACCTCTTTGAACTGATGTATTCTTGTCCTAAAACTGGAAATATGCTAGGAAATATTAAAACAGGCAGAGGAAGAGCAAATCTTCTACAGGATACTTGTATTTCTACAAATGGACTCCAGGGGAAATCCTCCAGAAATCACCAGAGCCTTCATCTACAGAAAATCAAATGGAACAAAGACACTAACAGGAACTTCAAAGGAAGCAAACACTAGGAGAAACTCACTGTTCCTCTGGGCATCTGCAGTGATATAGTCCTTAAATACAGAACGGAGCATTTGCAGTAGAGTAATGTGTGTTTTACCACTTCAGTCCTTGTTAAAATTTTCCACGGGAGTACTCTAACAGGAGAGAAATGGGATTAGCCCTCCTACCCTTGAACACCAATCCAGTGTATAATTTGATGTGGCTAGTGGCAAACACAAAAATTAATTACAGCCTCATATTTTACATAAAAGGTATAATCTCTAGCATTTCACTTTAAAATTTTTTCCTTTTGTATTTAAAATTATGAATTAATTTTAATAGAAAATAATGTATGTCCACTTAACTATACTGCTAAGTGTTATAGCAAGACTGTGGGGAGGAGAAGAGGGTGGAATAAAGAAAAGAGACAGATCATTCTAAAATATCTATTATTTCTATGATTAAATATATACATGGAGATCAGAGGATGGTACATTTTCTCTATGACTCACCTTTCTGTCCATACTAATTTCACATAAGATGAGTGAAGATGAATCCCTTCTCTTGCTCTCCTTTGATCCAACAGATTATTATATGCTGATGGACATTAATAAATATTTTCTGAGGAATTTATCCTTCTATACCCAAATATCCTTCTACACCCAAACCTTTTAGCATTTCCTATCTAACACATCCATATCTGTATAAATAAACATCTAGAAAAATATAAGTTAGATGCACATAAATACATAAATTTGGCTTTGCAAAGCATTATGTGTTCTTTAAAAAGTTCTTTCCAGCTATATGTAGAAGAATGAAACTCGACCATTCTCTTACACTGTACACAAAAATAAACTAGAAATGGATAAAAGACCTCAACGTGAGACAGGAATCCATCAGAATCCTAGAGAAGAACATAGGCAGTAACCTCTTTGATATCAGCCAAGCCAACTTCTTTCAAGATATGTTTACAAAGGCAAAGGAAACAAAAGCGAAAATGAACTTTTGGGACTTCATCAAGGTCAAAAGCTTCTGCACAGCAAAAGAAACAGTCAACAAAACAAAGAGGCAACCCACGGAATGGGAGAAGATATTTGCAAATGATAGTACAGACAAAAGATTGATATCCAGGATCTATAAAGAACTCCTCAAACTCAACACACACAAAACAGATAATCATATCAAAAAAATGGGCAGAAGATATGAACAGACACTTCTCTAATGAAGACATACAAATGGCTATCAGACACATGAAAAAATGTTCATCATCACTAGCCATCAGGGAGATTCAAATGAAAACCACATTGAGATACCACCTTACACCAGTTAGAATGGCCAAAATTAGCAAGACAGGAAACAACGTGTGTTGGAGGGGATGTGGAGAAAGGGGAACCCTCTTACACTGTTGGTGGGAATGCAAGTTGGTGCAGCCACTTTGGAGAACAGTGTGGGGATTCCTCAAGAAATTAAAAATAGAGCTTCCCTATGACCCCCCAATTGCACTACTGGGTATTTACCCCAAAGATACAGATGTAGTGAAAAGAAGGGCCATCTGTACCCCAATGTTTATAGCAGCAATGGCCACAGTTGCCAAACTGTGGAAAGAACCAAGATGCCCTTCAACGGACGAATGGATAAGGAAGATGTGGTCCATATACACTATGGAGTATTATGCCTCCATCAGAAAGGATGAATACCCAACTTTTGTAGCAACATGGACGGGACTGGAAGAGATTATGCTGAGTGAAATAAGTCAAGCAGAGAGAGTCAATTATCATATGGTTTCGCTTATTTGTGGAGCATAACAAATAGCATGGAGGACAAGGGGAGATGGAGAGGAGACGGGAGTTGAGGGAAATTGGAAGGGGAGGTGAACCATGAGAGACTATGGACTCTGAAAAACAACCTGAGGGTTCTGAAGGGGCGGGGGGTGGGAGGTTGGGGGCACCAGGTGGTGGGTATTAGAGAGGGCACGGATTGCATGGAGCACTGGGTGTGGTGCAAAAACAATGAACACTGTTACACTGAAAAGAAATTAAAAAAAAGTTTTGTCCATTGTTTTCAATCAAAAGAAAAGTAAATGCATATATAGACACACACATAAAGGCATAAGTAATAATTACTTAATTATAATTAAGAGCAAAACTTTTGCACAAAGAAGTACATTTCTACCTGGCCGAATCAAAGAGTAAAAGAAAAAAAAAAAGTGGGTGATGGGGTGGAAGTGTGCTGAGAGGACTCCTGCAGGTCTTTGAGATTGAGTCATGCACAAACCTTCACAGATTTCTTCCAAACTGTTCAGTGACATCATGTTGGTAGTTTGACTCAATGCAGGTGGGAATAGTGATACAGTGAGAATCAGCAAACATGATCAGTTTTTATTTCCCCAAGCTTGGATCAGTAAATATGAATCCACACATCACTATTTAAGATCCTAAAGAACCCAAGGAGGACTTTTTCAAAACTTGATCAGTTGTCAAGACTCCTTAATTTATATTTCGTACAAGTAGACTTACTTTAGTACTTTTCTTGCCTTCCAGTTCCCTGGGTTGATACTTTGAGATGTATTTGCAGTTAAAATGCTGCCTAAAAACAAATCCTATTGTGCTATATTAAATATTAGAATGCTCCAAGAAAGCAATAGTGACATCACACGGGGTTAAGAGAAAATAAGTGATAAATATTTGAAGAATGGTGGGAACTGGTTTGAAGTAACATCAGCAAGATGGCTAAGTAGGAAGCCCTGGACCCTTGTTCCTCCCACAAACACAACAATTCAGCAGCAACTCATGATAGTTCTCTTAATGAGAAATCAGAAAATGTAAATTGTAACAATGACACTAAAGTGTGTGTGTGTGGGGGGGGGAATGATAAAGTGTAGAATTTTTTTATGTGAGTGAACTGAAGCTGTCACTAGCTTAACATAAACCCCAGGGTAAACACACACACACACACACACACACACACACACACACACAAAACCTATATAGAAGCTACACAAAAGAAAAAGAGAAGAAAATCTAAGCATATCAATTCAAAAAATTGACAAAGCACAGAAGGTACCAAGAGAAGGAGAGGCAGAAAAAAGAACAAGACTAACAGAAAACAATAAACAAAATGGCAATTTTATATCCTTCCCTATCGGTAATTACTTTAAATGTAAATGGATTAAAAGTCCCATCAAAAGATAAAGAATGGCTGAATGGATGGAAAAAACCAAAAAAACAAAAAATAAGACCTAGTGGATTGAAACAAAGTAGAATTTTATTTCACTCTCTCATAAAAGAAGTCTGAATGTAGGCAGTCCAAGCCTTCCATGGCTGCTTGACTATCATCAAGGGCCAAATTATTTTTATTTTTTGTTTTACAGCATTTTTATGTGCCTTAGGGTCTGACATGGTGCTTGAGCCTCAGTCATTATTTTAGCATTCCAGCAAGCAGAAAAAAATATACTGAGGAAGCAGTGAAGAGAGAAGAATGTACCCCTCCCTTTAAAGACACTTAAGAAACTCCTTTAGAAGTCCCACATGATAATTCTGCTTATGTTTCTTGGCTAGAACTTAGTCCCATTGTCCTACTGGACACAAGGAAAACTGGAACATGTACTCTTTATTCTGGATAGCCATATAACCAACCAGAAATCAGGGGGTCTATAACTAAGAGAAGAATTAGGACTACATATTAAGGTAGGAGAGTAGTAATCTTTTCCATAGCTATGCATGCAAGTCCAATCTATAGCCTTTTAAAACTGTAGGTAAATGGTGTTTCAATTACCTGTTGCTGTGTAACAACCCCCCCCCCCAAAAAAAAACTTAGTGGTTTTTAAATAACAGGATTTTCTCATTTCTTACAATTCCATGTTTACAATTGTTTTTGCCCAGTTAGATGATTTTTCTGACCTACATGTTATCTGCTGAGAGCACCCATGAGGCTAATTTCAGATGAGAGCTTGACTGGCACTGGAATGTCCAAGACAGCTTTGCGCATGTCTTTGTAGGGAACACGGAGATGTCTAGAAGTCTGCAATCTCACCCTTTGCTCCATCAGGATAGCTAGGTCTCTCTATATGGTGACTCCCGACTTTATGAGGACAGGTTTAAGCCACTAGGCCTCCAAAAGCTGAGGACTAGAACTCTCACAATGGTACTTCTACTGCATTCTACTGGTCAAAGCAAGCCACAAAGTTATCCCAGATACAATAGCAGGAGTAACAGACTCTACCATCGTATGGTAGGTGTGGCACATGCATGGAGTGAGAGGAAGAATTGCTGGCAGCCATCTTTGGAAGCGACGTTTCACAACAGCCTATCACTTCAGTTAGGGATTGGCAGGAGGCTAGGGCTTGGCTGAAGTTGTCTGTATTTCAGACTGAAGGGAGAGAAGAGGAAATTCACAGGTGATTGTGTTTCATATACAAGAGTAAAAATGACTAGCTTACACTGAAATTTCAGAGTCCAAGTTGACCAGATGTTGTGAAGGCAGCATGTAGAGATTTCCATAATTTCTGCAAGTGGCTCTGAAAACAGCAGAATTACTATCACATAGAATTGTTGGCAATGTAAGTTGGTATACACTTTCTAGGTATAAGCCTTAAAAATATGTGTCCTATTGATTCAGTAATTCTGATTTTTTTTAAAGATTTTATTTATTTATTTGACAGACAGAGATCACAAGTAGGCAGATAGGCAGGCAGAGAGAGAGGGGGAAGCAGGCTCCCCGCAGAGCAGAGAGCCCGATGAGGGGTTCGATCCCAGGACCCTGAGATCATGACCTGAGCTGAAGGCAGAGGCTTAACCCACTGAGCCACCCAGGTGCCCCAGTAATTCTGATTTTGAAGTATCTATCTTAAGTGCATATTTTAACAAGCGTGAACACATTCACATGCAAAAATGTTCAATGCAGTATTTTTGATTACTAATGAAAAAGTGGGAATAATTGAATATTTATCAGAAAGATTTATCTAGAAGTATAATAGAATATACTGCAGCTTTAAAAAATAATAATGTTTGAAAGGTCTTCACCTATTTGAAGCGGCAAAAGTAGTCCAAAGAGGAGAATATAAATTGTTTATGTACAAATTGCATATGATTTCCTTTTTGCAAAATATACATAAAAATGCCTAAAAGGACATATAACAATATGTTAATAATGCTCATATTATGGTTACTAATATTATGGTCTCTTTTTCTCAGTTGTAGTCTCTAAACTTTTTAATAAACAAGCATTATTAATGTACTAAAATCATATTAAATGCAGTATTAAATATCGAAGCAATTGCATACTACCCACTTGGCTTGGCTTATGTTTTCCAAACATAACCATGTGAGTGAGTTTATATGAGTCCTCACTGTTCTTCCCAAGGAGCAGAAAATTATATTCAAACATTCCCTTCTGGATACAGTTTTAATTTGTGAGCCCAACCATCCATGTGGACTGTTGCCTCCCTTCTTAGTGTGGGCTATTGTTTAGCTTTTCAGCCATACTTTGGATAATTACAGCAGAGCTAGCATTGAGGTTATCACCTCTGATAGCAAATGAAAACAAAGTCTTGGGAACCTGGATATTTTCTAAACCTGCATAGAAAGCCAGAGAATCAAAAGGCATGAGACCCAGAGTAAAAGATTTACTAAGATGAAACTACATTTCAAAAGGCCAAAACCCCACATTATTTTACTGGGTTTTAACTAACTCACTAAGTCAGTAAGGCCTTGAGAATGATCATGTGCCCAGTTTGGGCAGGACATTGAATGAAATGGTGACCCCAGTCAGTAGTAGACATGGTCCCGGTCTTGAACGAGAGAGAGAACACAGAACCTGATGAAAGACATCAGCAGCCCTTACAGAGCAGTCAACCCACAAAGAGACTAGCACAGAGGTCCTAGGCATGCAGAGTCTGCAGAGACCCAAGTTTTTTTCCTAAAAAATCGGACCTCTGCCTTCGTTTTAATTCTTACACTAATAGAAAACCGTATGATACTGAAAGCCTAGATGAAATTTCTGCAAACATAGGTCTGCTCACCTCTGATCCATTTCTGCTCCACTGACAACCATTCTTGATAAATCCTGCTCAAAGACCATCAGTGCTCAAGCATCACCTCCAGAATATGTATGTAGATATGTATGTATGTATGTATGTATGTATGTATGTATGTATGTATGTATCTATCTATCATCTATCTATCTTCTGGATATATAAATCTTTCAGTGAGTGATCTAGCCAGATCTACTCTTCCAATGTTAAGCTCAAGCTAGTACCTAAAACTGTTCAGGACAACCAGTTGACATCCATCTCTCAAACACAACCTGGACATTTGGACCTTTGTGCATTTCTTCAACAGCCACATTCATTTAACAGTAAAACATGTTTCCCCCAAATCCAAATCCTTCCTAATCTTCAAGACTCAATCCAAATTCTCTATCCTTCTGAAATTCTCTCTAACCTCAGCAGATGTAACTATCATCATTGACACCCTTTTGTCCTCTTAATGTCAGGGCTAGCTATATATTTGATACCATTTACGTATTATTTTGGATCGATACCTTCAATATTCTATGCTGGGTTGTTAATTTTCTTTTCAGCTTTATTGTAAGAACATTTTATATGAAAATTTATATAGGTAACTTAAAAATATAATTTCATCAAAATGCAAGATAATAAAACCTAGCATTGTTGAGTACTCATTATATGTCAGTATTTAACAGTGAGCTTGGGGTGCCTGGATGACTCAGTTGGTTAGGTGATTGGGTCTTGGTTTTGGCTTTGGTGGTGATTTCAGGTTGTGGAATCAGCTCCATGTGGGGCTTTGCTTTCAGCAGAGTCTGCTTGAGACTCTCTCTCCACTGCCCCTACCCCTCATGCTCACATGTGCCTGTGCACTTTCTTTCTCTAAAATACATGGATGGATCTTTAAAAAAAATAAGAATAAAAAATTAAAAAAGAGTGGTGCCTGGGTGGCTTAGTTGGTTGAGCGTCTGCCTTCGGCTCAGCTGGTGATCCTGGAGTCCCGGGATATAGCCCCTCCTTGGTCTCCCTGCTCAGTGGGGAATCCGCTTCTCCTTCTGCCCCTTTCCCTTTCTCTCTCTCTCAAAGACATAACTAAAATCTAAAAAAAAAAAAAAAAGAAGAAGAAAAGCTTTACATGTACTTATTTAATTCTCTTAACAATTCTATGAGGTAGCTAATACTATTATTTGCATTTTGCTTAAGGAAACCACGGTACAAAGAAGTTAAGGAACTTGCTCAAACAGTCTCTAGAGCTGGAACTCTTAACCTCTATATCATATTATTTCCCATTAGTATAGAAGAATATAAAATAAAAATTTGACAGTCTGTGCAAATGGTACAGTTATATGATACACCCCTGCCTCCATTAGCTTTGGTTCGGTTATCTTTCCAGAACTTTATCTACTCATTTGCATGTTCATTCACATGCATAAGTACCAGGTATGAGTCTCATTCCATGAAGTATACACAATTATTTTTCTATAACTGAATTTAATTGGTCTTAATTTTTATGATGGCAGAAGCATTCTTTTCTAATTCCATGTCTCCTTGACACCATTTCTTGGGTTGTATCTGTGTTCCACGGAGGATCCCAGGTACTACAACATGGGGATCCATAAGGACCTCCATCCTAAGATATCCATGACTCCATCTGATCCTTATTTATAAAGATTACCGTTACTGACTGCTAGGCTCCTCCACATCTAGGTCTCTCTTAGCTACTCCTGTGTCCCTCAAAAGCAGATTTAAAGTCGTTTCACTGTTCCTGAACATCCCTTGGGCTGAAGTAGGAACCCAGGTGGGCCTACTTAAAACCCTTCACTACCCAAACACCTTCTTGAAGCAGGGGGAGCTCAGTGGCTTTGCCTCAGGAACTACTTGGGAAAGTCTGTAGAGAACAGACCAAGGCCCATCTGCCCTTGGATTCCTCAGTGGTTCTGTCTCAATGGAAACATAACCTGTTTACCTCCTTTCTTCGGTACTTTGATTCTCCTATTTCAGGGGAAGAATTTCTCTAATTGTGTTCTCCTAAATCTTCTAAACTCGAAAGCCAAGACTTCACTCTTTTAGCTTGTTCTCTATCACAGCATTCCTCCCTTGTGGCAGGAAAGATGAGATGCCCTGACAGCCTACACAAGGAGAAGGTTCACGGGGTACAGAAACAATGGGGGAAAATGCTTCACTGTCTCAAAATAGCATCCCACTGTTCAGATGTAGGCACATATTCAAATATACATTCTATAGCTGCCATGTATTATTGGTGGGGTTGACTCTACAGAAAACCCTTAGAGTGAGTTTTAATATGGCTTAGCCTATCAGGATCCTCCCTTTAGTATGCTGAGTGATTGTCAATGATAGGCCTAGATAGCCTAAGGTGGTCCAAGTAGAGGAAGATCAAGAATTGTATTGCATGTTGAATGGAGAAACAATTTCGCTCTCTTCCTGGTATAAATGAAGAAGCTGGTTATCTTAGTTTCTGCTTGCAGCCATTTTGTGAACAGTAGGGACGCTAGACCAAACAGAAAGCTGATGCTTGGAGGTGGGTAAAACCCAGAGTACTGAGTTTTAGTCTTGACTGAAACTGCCTAAAGCCTGAACTAGCTGTGGACTTTTCCTTGATTATGCCAATAAGTTATTTTTATTATCTAATTCAATTTAAGTAGGTTTTCTAGTAATTGAATTTGAAAATATCTTAATAGACACAGATGTCTAGAAATGGAATTGCTGGGTATGGGGCGTGTTATTAAAATTTTGGAAGATGGTGTCAAACTACCCTCAGAAACACTTTGCCAATGTACATTATTTCCAACTGAGTATTTTAGATTACCCGTTTCTTTGCACATTCGCCGACAATAAAATGGCATCAATTTGTTGATCTTTGCCAGTCTGCTGGGTAAAATATAATAATGCAATTTCTCTTTATACTCCTTTATTTTCTATAACATATTTTATGTTCTTTAGGAGAAACCCAACTTAAACTTGCAAATTAATGTTATAGCAATATCTTTTGGTTTAAGACAATCTATTTCAGGTACCAGATATCTGGGAAATTCAAATTTTAACTCTTTGTCAGGGTTATTTTTCCTTTTCCCCCCTTCTCTGACACAAGATAGTGTCTGATAAATAAAAGCTACAGAGACAGGATTACCTGACCTCACAGGAGTGGAGAGAAAGATCTTTGAACACTTGCATTATCTTCTAAATTCCAATTGGTCTCTGCTTAGGACTGAACGCTCTGACTAGGACTGAGGATGAAATTGGCAATCCATGAAGGCATGGAATCTGTTTTCTTGATTTTTGTCATGGCTTGTACTTCTGCCCAGATGATTCAGCTCCACCTCACCTCTATCTGGAACTTGTCCATATTCCCAAGGTCTTCTGACATCCCCAAGAGATCCTTACTCTGGGTTGTTACCCTGCAACCCAGAACTGTGGTGATACTCCCTTCTGGCCACAGCTCCAACCCATACCATCAAGACCCCCAACCTCAGGGGCATCTGGGCAGCTCAGTCAGTTAAGCATCTACCTTGGGCTCAGGTCATGATCCCAGAGTCCCGAGATGGAGCCCTGCATTGGGATCCCTGCTTAGCAGGAAGTTGCCTTCTCCCTCTGCCCTTCACCCAGTTTATGCTTGCTCTCTCTTTTACTCTCTCTCTCTCTCAAATAAATAAGTAAATAGATAGATAAAGGTTTTTTAAAAATAAAAGACCCCCATGCTGCCTCATCAACAACCTTTCACAACTATGCCAGCAAATCCGTAAGGCTTCCTTATCTCATGGGATCGGAGGGTAATTCAGTGTTATAACTCTGGTGCTCTCTCTCTGTCTCTGTCTCTCTCTCTTTCTGTAACTATTTGAACTCTGATGTAACCAAGCAATATTGCCATGGCATTACCTTGTAAGAAAATATTCTCATTACACTTGACCCACCTTTATCACCACCATACATAGACTGGAAAATTAAGCATGGAGCACAAAAGCTCTTCTGCTTTTGTTTTACTTTTCAGCTAAACTAACATGATAACTTCTGGAATTTGAGTAGGTTAAGGAGACCATAACATACTTCTCTGGGATGTCTCCTCCTCTCTGATCTACTCCTTCCTTACCACATGGAAATGGCAAAAATGGGCATTCCACTCCAATTCTCTTCTAATCTGACAATTTTCTTTACATGGTAATTCACGTCCTTTTTACATTGACATTTGCCTGACCACTTCTCTTCTGGGGATCATGAGGAGCCAGGAGAGAAATCAAGAGATCTAAAAATGTTATTTTTCTTATAGTGAGACAAAAATTTTTCATGGGTTTATTGGTTGACATCCTTCTAGGAATTATCTGTTCACAGTTCTTTCCTATGCTTGTGGGGTTATTTTTTCTTCTTAATTGTAATTGTTTTACATTGGTTTATTTTCACTTTACAAACACTTATTGGGCCCATTATTTCACAAATATGTGCTTGGTTAGAAAAACAGTTCATGTTCTCATGGAACTTATATTCTCCTAGGGGAGGAGAAATTAACTGAAAAATCAATGGACTAATCATACTAATTAATGTATTATTCCAAAATAAGTTACATGCTCTGAATAATGAGAATAATAATTAAGAAGGAGTAATGAAGAAATGTAATTAAGACAGGGATATAAAGGGTGGCTTCTTGGAGGAAATTGTATTTCAACTAAATTGTTGCAAATACTTTTCTCAGTCTCTTTCTTGTCAAATTTGTAAGGTATTCCATCTCAAAATTATATATAGTCAGATAACCTCCCTATAGTCACACTAGCAAATCCAAAAATATATATATAGTCATGTCAATAGATGCTAAAAAAGCATTGGATAAAATCAACTCCTATTCATGTAAGACTTGCACATTTCTCATTTGGTTTATTTTAAGTATTTTCAGTTCTTTTATTTTCTTTTTGTGTATTTTTAGTGTTTTTATTTTCCTGTACATAGGGGATTTTTTTCCCTATTGCCTTTTCTAATTGTATAAGAAGATTATTGCTTTACATTTATCTTATATTTACCACTGCTTCATAACTATATAGTCTGATTTTTTTTTTTTGTTAATTCTTTTGGATTTTTTTGGCAAATAACCAATCTGTTATATCTTTATCTTGTCTTATTGCATTGCCTCAGGCTTCGAGTACATTGATGAATTAATAGTGATAGTGGTAGAAATACTAGCCTTATCACTGCATGTATTTGGGAAGAATTATAATGTTTCACCATTATATATGACAATTGTGGTAGGATTCTTATATATAATCTTTATCAAGCTGGGGAAGAATTCTCTTTATACCTATTAAGACTTCTATTATTATTGAGAATGGGAGTTGAATTTGATCAAGTGCTTTTTAAGCAGCTGTTGAGATAACCATTTATTTTTTCTTTTGTATCTGCTAAAGTAGGGAATCACATTATTAAATAAGTGTGTGTTTAAACTGCATTTCTGAGAAAAGTTCTCCTTTGTCATAAAATGTGATCCCTTTGATATACTGCCGGCTTATTGAAAGTCATTGAGAAACCTATGATTGAGTTTGAGCTTTTTACAGGTATCTGACTTTGATCAAGTCACTTATTTTTCATTAACTTTAATTCCCTCAAGTGTAATATTACATTCCACTGTATTCACAAAGTAGCTATAAGGATTAGATGAAATTATAAAATCCTTATATAAAAATATATAAAATATATTTAATTTTAATTAAATTAATTTATATAAATAATTATATAAAATTAAATAAAAATATGTACATATATATGTATAATTTATTACTCATGGTATTCAAGACCACTGAGAGATCATTCCTGTATCTTCCAGACAGAAAGCATGAGCTACCTAAGATACCGTTACTGAGGATGAACTGAGTGCATTGAATTACCAATCTGGCTCCTCTCCTTTTTCCCCTGGGGAACTGGCTCCAGCCATTGAACAGGTAAGAAGGCTGAGGCACACAAAGTGGTAAGTTAATTTTCCCTAAGACTTCTCCAGTGTTGGAAATGTTATCATGGCTCTCTCTGAGGATTCAGCGATACTAACTGATACTTCTTAGCTAGTAGCTGGGACCACTTCTTCAAGAATCAAGATTGTATTTTGAAGGATAGAAAGAAAATGGCCCATGGGACGATATTTTGAAGACTGTCCACTAGATGGCATTATGAGCCTATCATAATTGTTTTAACTGGGCATTTATTCACCAGTTAAATACTAAGTAGTTAAAGATATTAGAAAATGGAAGTCAGTGATAGTAACCCTATCTTTGAGAAAGCTATTTGTTCCTTTTGTTTGGATATAAATTAAAGGTAGGAGCAACATAAAGCTGTCTAGGGACAATGTTTAGCTCTCATTTGAAAGCCATCACCTGTGCAAGGAAAATAACTAAGCTATAGCAAATGGACAGTATATACTATCAGAACAATAAAAAAAATCAGTGATAAATTTTATCAAAAAAACAACAACTAAACCTTTTTGTTCTCAGTTGAATTGCCTGAACTCTTAGTGAGATAAGTGGATTCCAAAAGAGCTTAGATAAGTATATCAATGACAGGATTAAACACGGCTTTGAAAGGAGGCTGGGTAGTTTGGCAATGCCCAAATAATTTCAGGTTTAACTTCGAGAAGGATACTTACTCTGTCATTCATTTGGGCTAGCTTTTGGCAACAGAACACTTAGATGGATAGAATTTAGAGAGTAATAATAACAAATATTACGATTTTTAATTCTTATGTTCATTCTTATTAATTCTTGTGACGGAAAATAACTGAACATGAAGCTAGGACTTTTAGCCTGGACCTCTGAGAGCCACATTTACCTCGTCGAAACCAAGGCTGGCTGTTCTGTTTTATTCTCCTGTTTTATGTGTACTTTCGTTTATCCTCTCCACACATCCCCACCTCCCCCGGATAACTTTATTCACTCTTCAGTGTATTAAAGGACAAAACAGGTTTATCTCTCTACGCTCTTGAGAAAGGAAGAACATTCCCAAGTTGACAGCTCCCACTGTTCAGAGCAGAAGAGAGTGGTATATGGAAGCCATTTGGAATCGTGGGTGGGGATACTGTCTCCAGTAGACACACCTATACCATCTGCTGTAAGCACAGCTGTAAATCTCGTCTCCAGTCATACTTTAACTCTTCCTATGATCACATGCTTGAGACCATTGCCTAATAAGTATGAAAAGGATTGCTTTACAACTATGAAACAGCGGACCTTTCATCAGCAGTTATGTAATGAGTTTTATGTAGGGACATGTCTGATAAGGAAGGAACCAATTTCCAATGGCCAAGGAATTGGCCTCCTTCCTCCCAAGGAGTCTTGGGAAAGAAGAAATTCCTCAAAGACATATTGTATAGTAATCCCATTATCTAGAGACAGGATCCAATGGAACAGTTCATCAATGTCAGGGATCTTATGAGAATACAGCTCCTTATTCAGTTTTCCTGTTTTAAGATTTTAGCTTCAAACTTTATCTCACAGTTTGGGGGAATTCTGTCCTCTCAGTTAATCCGTAAGTGATCAACATTTTAAGACATGCCATCCTTCTGAAATCAAAGTTCAAATAGAACATTCTCAGTCAGGTTGCCCAATTTTCAAGTGCTGAATCAGGCTAACTAAGGGGCTGGTTGCAGGGATGTAGAAGAGAAGGAGTCAGCCCTCACACAGGTCATGTGGGTAACAATAGCTCCATTTTAGGACGGTGGAGCTCTCTAGGTCCCTGTGTCAGAATTCCTAGCCAATGGGAGAGAGAGAAATGTGAGCTGCTCCTTTTAATTTAGTGGGAGAAAAATGTTTGGAATGTCATTTGCGTAAGTATGACCTCAACTTAGTACAGCATGCCCAGGCAGGTGAGACAGGATCCACCATCGTGTGTGTAGAAGAATCAAGGGTGTATTTTGCCCATTTCAGTTACAGAAATTCTTATCATGGGATAATAGTCTCATCTACACAAGGGGAGACTCTTAAGGTAATGTGATTCATAAAGAAATAAACATGACAGAATATATACAATTACACACATGTTGAGTCTTCTCAGAAGTGACAAATCTTGTCTTTTGAGAATAGATTTGAATTTTGGAAATAGCCAAAATGTAGGTAGCTTGGAGGTGGTGCAGAGGGGAATCACTTAAAAAAGCTGAATTATGGGCGCCTGGGTGGCTTGGTGGGTTAAAGCCTCTGCCTTTGGCTCAGGTCATGATCTCAGGGTCCTGGGATCGAGCCCCACATCAGGCTCTCTGCTCAGCAGGGAGCCTGCTTCCCCTTCTCTCTCTGCCTGCCTCTCTGCCTGCCTACTTATTATCTCTGTCAAAAAAAAAAAAAATCTAAAAAAAAAAAAAAGCTGAATTATGGGAAAGGTTTGAAGTAGCAGTGCTCAATCTTTTTAAAATATTTATTTATTTCATATAGGAGCTTTCAGTTTTCACAGACTCTCTGGATGTGCTAAGGGTAGCCTGAAATTGAAAGTTGGTATTTGTAATAATGTGCACTTCTCTCCTATTTGGACATTCCATGAAAACAAATGCAGCCACTTGGACAGTTAACTTGATAGACTTTGAAGACTCAGTATCTCCTAAGTGGAGGTAGTGATTGAGGATGCCTTGACCTAAAGAACTAAGACTTTGAGTTGCATTCCCTTTTCAGGAATTCCAAAGATCATCTGAACCTATCCTAATTATTCTGAAATTTCATGCCTTTTAAAAAAAAAAAACAAAGTCTAACACTATAGGAATGTGTTTGGGGATTATTTTTTATTAAAGTGAATTTTGCCTTGTTATTTGCATTTAGGATAATTGGATTTGAGAAAAGAAGATTGTTAAGCAATGTTTGCTAGATTAAGATCTTCTAGAGAGAATTGACTTAATCCGGTCTCTATCTTCTCTAGTGATGAAGTCACATGATTGGACTAAAGGTGAAAAATGAAAGAATTGGATTAGCTAAAAAGGAAAAACGTTTCTAGACAAAGCCCTGAGCCTTCTGTCTGATGATCTAGGCATTGGAAATGTGATATAGAGCAGTTTATCCAAAGAGCTCTAAATTCTGTGCCGCCCCGTTTTCAGGAGGAGTGATGACTTTTCCACTGGCAAGTCACCATAATCATCTTTAAATAAATTTCAAGCAAAGCTCATTGTTTACAGGTACTGGGGACGTAGCAGTGTTGATAAAATATTAGCAAAGGATATTGACAGAAAAATAAAGGGAAGACGTCCTCACCACAAAATACAGCAAGTCATGGTGTAGCTTTGAGCTCTGTACCACCTATTTGAGCATCTATGCGATATGCTGTATATATCTATCTGACATATATGTGTGACACGCGTGTGTACATACGCACACACGTATATCACACATGTGCATATATGCATATATATATATCACCTCTATGAAAGAATATCTGGAACATTTTCTTTTTTAGAAAGTGTTTCTATGGATTTGAACAAGATTTGCTTTCTCCACAATTCTCTGTCTTCCTTTTTTTTTTTTTTTAGATTTTATTTATTTATTTAACAGAGAGAGCAAGAGAGCACAAGCAGAGGGAGCAGTAGAGGCGGAGGAGAAGTAGGCACCCCATGTGGAGCTTGATCCCAGGACCCCGGGATCATGACCTGAGCTGAAGGCAGAGGCTTAGCTAGTTGAGCTAGCCAGGTGCCCCAATTCTTTGTCTTCTTATTCAAAATACACTTCTGTGTAAGAAAGTGACTAAAATGTGATTGTCTTCCTCATCAAAGAAAATTATTAGGCCTTTTATATTATGAGCTTCCCTCCCTCTACCAAGTCAAACAATGTTATTTTCCCATTTCATCCTAAAACAGAGACTTCAGGAGAAGGAGTTAAAGGGCAACTGGAAAAGGTATACTAGAAAAAAGTCCTGAAATGTGGGTTCTAGATCTGCTTTTGACTGTGGGCAGCTTTGTGCCCTTAGGAAAATCCCAAGACCTCTCCAGGCTTTGGTTTCTTGGTGTGTAGAATGTGGAATTGAACCAGAGAGTTTCCAAGGCATTAGGTTTCTACCCAGATGACACACATTAGAATCACCTAAAGGCCCTGAAGGAGATGAGTTTTATCCCCATATCCTGCCACAGGACATAGTACGTGTTGCCAGATTTAGCAAATGTAAACACAAGACATTCAATTAAAATTGGATGCCAGATAAATGGTGAATAAATTTTTAGTATTTCTATTTATCTGTCAGCCCTACACATAAGAGGAAGTTAAAGGTTTTGTGTGTGTGTGTGTGTGTGTGTGTGTGTGTAATGAATGTATACCATCAAGGCTTTATTACTGGGAATTTTGGATAAAGAATGTAAAATGGTAGGGTTATGTGCTTCAATAGTTTTTCAGTCATACCACATACAGAATCTCTACTCTTTTTTTATTTGTATTTTTTTAAATTTTTAAACAATTTATTTATTTCTTTTTTAAAGTGTTATTAACCTTGATTGGAATACTTTTTTATCCTCTGGCAAAAACTATTATATCAATTAAAATAGTACAAATGATAAAGAAATTTATGGATTTACTTAACAAGAGGTCCAGAACTAAAATGAAGTCATCAAGGACCCCATGTTCTCATCACCTTTCTGCTGGGACATCAGCCTGGGTGTATTGGCCTTCCCTTTCAGGTCTGTTTCTGTGATTATAAAATGGCTGGTGCATCTCCATATATCATGTCTTCACACAGTTACCTTCAGAGGAAAAAAGAAAAAGTAGTTTTGTGTTGTACATGTCATTTTAACTGGAGGAAAAATCTTTTGTAGGGATTTCTACCCCCAGAACACTTCTTCAAAATCACTGGCTGGAATTGGGTCACGTGCCAGTGCACCAGCCCAAAAGGAGAATGGAAGGCAAATTTCAGGTCTTTTCACTCTTCCTGGTGAGAGGCAGTTCCTGTAAGGAATGAAGGAAGTGGTTAGAAATAAGTGTGGAGACAACCAAGTGTCATCCCTAGTGTCATCACATCTAGTCTATTCTTTTCCTTTGAATGTCCTTAGCATATGGTTGGATTCTTGGATGGTAGCCTAATATGGAAGAATGGAGAATACTTCACAATATTGGGAGCCAGATTTTTTAAATGCCCTTATACCTTCAGGCCTGACCCAAAACAGAGACATCCACATTGGTCCCAACATAACCCTTTAAACATGCTATCATTTAGCCAGAATGATTAGAACTTTAAAAATACACAGTTACATCCCTTTCCGCCTAGAAAGAAAGGAAGAAAAAGTCTGAAGAATCCTCTTTCCTTTTTTCATTATACACCTCAATTTTTCATGTTGAGTACATGGCACAAAATTCCAATGAGTATATACACAAAAATCTTAGAAGAACTCGCAGAATCCTAATTTCATAGGGTTTTCCCTCTATGTTGGAATTCATCCAAATACTTTCATTTTTAAGTACACTATTAGAAGGGGGGTAATACAGATAATAATTTTCTTTTGATGCCCATGACTGCTCAAGATCCTCAAGATCAAGTGCTCTCTGCACTGGTTTAACCCCCAATCGCTGATCACTTGGAGGAGAGCAGTGTATTTCAGTGCAGAGAATACTGAACTAGCCTCAAGACCTACAAAAGAGCATTGGCCCTGGTTTTCACACAATGTGATATGCTTTTGTTCACCCTGTAAATGGGGTGTGTAACTGGGATAAATTCTTTCCAAGTGCTCCTAAAGCACACATATTAAAGTGTATTTTCTTCCCAAAGCTTATATAGAATTCTAAGTGGCATACAAAATATGTTTAAAATGCTGCATATGGATGGGGAGCCTGGGTGGCTCAGTGGGTTAAGACCTCTGCCTTCGGCTCAGGTCATGATCCTAGGCTCCTGGGATAAAGCCCCGCATCAGGCTCTCTGCTCAGCGGAGAGCTCGCTTCCTCCTCTCTCTCTTCCTGCCTCTCTGCCTGCTTGTGATCTCTGTCTGTCAAATAAATAAAAAAAGAAAAAAAAGTTTATATTAAAAATGCTGCATATGGAGTAGAGAGAGAAGAAAGAAACTTATCAGTTAAGGAATAGCTTTTCTATTCCAAACAGAATGCTAAATGTCTGACATCTTTGAATTGACTTAACCCTGAAAACAACTTTTTGAGCTATCTTACAGGCTATTGATTCATCCAAGGTCATATAATCTAATGAAAATCAGAGACACAATGAGAATTATTGCCAAAGATGACTCCTGCAAAGGAAGATACGTGGAGTTTTGATGAACACACACTTGGTAAGATAGTATTTTCTTAGTCTGTATCTTTGTCTATTAAAATAGAATTTCTACTTAGGGTTGGATTTCAGAGCAGGCTTTAAACCCAAAAGAGCCCATGTGATCATTAGCAGGATATCCAATCAGACATATTTTCTTGAGAAAGATCTGCACATTTCCTCCTGCCCACTACCAAGGTTAGGCACATTCTCTGGAATTCACACCATTACACATTCCAAACATAGCAAATAAATCATTAATTATTCACAGGAAGAATGTTCCAAGTTCTCTTCCTTCTTTGGGTGATATGACAGAACAGTGAAAAACAAAAAAATCCTGGGTACTTAGTAGTTGAGCAGTACCTGATCTGATAGCCGATATCGCCCTGGTCACAGGCAATCTAACCATATTGTTTTTTCATTTCCTGAGAGAAAAGATGAGGTGTGGGGGGGGACTATGGAGTTTGTTTGTTTGTTTGTTTTTCTTTAACTGAGGGAACAAGTAAGTAGCTCTTAAACTTTCCTGAACCAACCAAATAAATTTGAATTGTAATTAAGTAAAATTGAATAGCAACTCTAAGTAAAACTGGGCGAGCAAAACTGAACAGTCTTCCAATCTTGAAGTGTGTGTTCATTCCTTAAAAAGGTTCTGATGTATGCATAGGAGATTGTAGTGACAATTTGAAAAAAGGGTTGGACTTTGGAGGAATGCTGCTTGAGAATATTCAAATGAAAAGTAAGCAAGCAAGTCTAGTTATTGCTGGAAAAAAGAAGAAAGAAAGAATTTAAAGGTGAAAAATTGGTCCAGTGGAAAAAAACACCACCCAAAGATTCTCCTTGTGGGTGTGGGCTTTCATCTTTCTATTTTGCAGTAACTTGGACATAGAAAGTATTTAATTTGTTTTATGGCAGAAAATTCATTTATTCAATGACCATTTGTTCAATAATTTACTCAATAGTCCTTTCCTGAGTATCATTTTTGTGTTAGACAGTGACATAGGGACAGAAATGGAGCTATAGGGGCGCCTGGGTGGCTCAGTGGGTTAAAGCCTCTGCCTTCAGCTCAGGTCATGATCCCAGGGTTCTGGGATTGAGCCCCCCATCGGGCTCTCTGCTCAGCAGGGAGCCTGCTTCTCCCTCTCTCTCTGCCTCCCTCTCTGCCTACTTGTGATCTCTATCAAATAAATAAATAAAATCTTTAAAAAGAAAAAAAAAAGAAATGGAGCTATAAATTGGGATGTAAGATTGAAAGTGTCCCTGCAAAAAAGAGCCAGATACCAAAATTTGAGAAAAAAAGGTGGGAACAAACTCAAAGACATTTTCTTTAGAGTGGCCCGCGAATGCCCGGCCATCCTTATACTGTCCCACCCACTTATTATATAAACTGAAGTGAGGCCCAAGACCCTTGAAAATCTGCTCACTTATGAAAAATGTGTCTACATTTTTTGCATTTTTAACAGTGTGCCAAGAACCTGTAAGAAATGTGTTTTTGAGTGGAACTAATGATAACAGGGAGTATTAAAAAGTGTGATGTTGGTCCTTTAAAATGGTTTAAGTCAAAGATCTTAGGCTAGGGTATGGATTTCAGCTTTGCTTCTCTAGAGAGATGGCTTCAGATTACAGTGTTTAAAAGTTTTAGTTCACTCTCAGAGCTCTAATTTAATGTTAACTTTCGCTTAGAGAAATGTCTTTTGGAATCAAACCTGAACCATAAGAAAACTTCCACTGACAATTCCCTAGCTAGGGAAACCATTCTTTGCCACTCCCAGTGTTCCTGTCTTGACCCATCTCACATCTCTTGCTGATTTGTTTCTGAAGTTGGAGGAGGTCAGAGCATGATCAATTAGTACTCTGAAACCCTAGCATCACCTAGGATGCCAAGGGTTGACCTCGCTATACTTGATGTCAGTGTTAGGCTATCTTGAACAAGAGAAATACTTCTCTGATCCTAGGGCAGAGGCCATTGAAATTGTGCGAAAACCAGGCTCGTACAAACCCTGGCCCATTAATGGGTTACACTGGCTTATGCAACTAAAAGGAGAGGTTCCCTAATGGCTCGTGAAACCAGGAAGAAGGCTGACTCTAAGAAATACTAACCATGTGCATTCAAACTGAACACTACATTGCTCCAGTATTCAGAAAACTGATGAGAAGATCTTCAGTTTTAATCTTTGTGCTGCTAAAGACACACAGAATCTTAAATTTGTACCAGACATATCTCTGAATTTTTTATAAATGAATTTTAGCCAAACAGCTGGTAAACAGGTTTCCTTGACATCCTTTACAGAATCCCTGAAGTCTGTTCAACAAAACATACTTAGGGACCTTTTGTGGAGGGAGGTTAAAGGTAACTTACCACAATGCATGTCAACTCCTAAGTCACAGCCCATGAGTACATTCAAATATCTCACTTTCTTTCCAAAGATTCCCTTTGATCCTTCATTTCTACTCTGGTCCAACCTCTTATCGCTAATTTCTTCAGTGGGTCTAAGGATCACTCTCCTTGCTCCTACTCTAATATGAAAGCCTATAAAACTCATAAAATGAAAACAATAATGCTAGACTTGCCATTATAATAAAGGCTTTTGACCGTCATAAAGAGACTAATTTGATCTCTATCTAATTTAAAAGAAGACACCTCATGTGTTTTAGGGATTCTAGAAAAGAGGCATCATTGCCATTTTGATTCATTCTCCCTGAACAATCCTCTTGAGTTTTAAATCTTGCAACTGTTTTTGCTTTGCTTTGTTTTGTTTTCATCCAAGGTATATCCTATTAAGTCCAGGAACTAACTATCCTTAGATTAAGATTTTGATTTGTGTTTCTACCTTTTCCCTTCTAATGTATTTCCTTAATTGTCCCTTATTCATTTCCCAGAGCATCTAATACCTATACACACAGAGAGCTCACCATGTTCCCTAAGAGATTCATATGTGTGCATATGGTACATATCTTGAAAACAGTTTTTAGTTTCATATAGCTGTGTACTCAGCGGCTGGTTTCTACTGCTTCTGGAAGCCTTGCCAGACCATTTGCAGACCCTTTAATTATATTTTCTGACCAGAGGGCAACTGGTAGGAATTGCATATGTTATGACCGTATTCAACAAAATTTCAGGATTCCACTGCCCTAGCTCAGAAGCAATACCGGCTGGTTGGTCTTCAGTGGGAGACAGGGGTTAGTTAACAAGGCCCCTACTTCAACTGCAGTGATGCTTCTCTGAGTCAGTAAATACTGTTGACATTAAGAGTAGCACAACTCAGAGCCCATGTAAATATCAATCATCAGCTGGTCAGTATAATAGGACTGGCTATGTGAACAATAACAGAAAGCTTTTCTAGATGCTAGACATACCTTCTTGGGATCAGGAGGAATTATCAGGACTGACTTTGGCATCACAACAAACTATGGGATCAGGCTAACTAATTTCAATTTTAAGGATTCCCCACCAGAGGAAAATACTCACTAGACTGAGGGAAACAACCCAATTTAGCTGACTCTCCCTGTAGCAGGTGATCTGGATATGAGGGTGTGCAGGACAACCGAAAAGCTATGTAGACCAGTGTTGATTCAGCTGATCTGAAAATGGTCATCTCCTTCCTCCTCAGTTGTCCACCCCAAAGTGACATGAGTTACATATGACCACAGATTAACAATTACACTCCTACAATTCTTTATTCCTGACTTTCCAACCATTAGTTACCACCTATAACAACATCACTCTCCTCCCTATGTAGCCCCCCATATAAAGGGTTGTTTGGGGAAAAGGTTGCACATACCCTACACACATGTTATCACTGTTTTTGTTCTTGCAGAAGAGCCCAAAGATTTTGCATTTGTTGAAAGGAAACTTCATGCCTTTATTTTGTGAGTAGAGTAGCAGATGGAGTGGAATGTGGGCTTATGCATTAGAGGAAGGAAAGGAAAATTGACATGGAATGGGTCCCTCATTATATGAGACTGGTGAGGGAAATGATGTTATTTTGACAATTTGAGTTCAAATTCCACAGGTCAGTGGTTACATGAGGAGTTGTATTTATATGAGGACACACAGTATTGGGCCAGCCTTCCTTTGTTTTGTTTTAAAATCAACTTTACTGAGACATCATTTAGTACAATACTGTATTCATTTAAAGTGCACAACCCAGTGTATACACCTGTGAAACCACTGCCCAGGCAAGATAGAGGATATTGCTATCACCCTCCAAAATTCCTTCTTCTCCCTATTCTGTCCATCCTTCTCGCTCCACCCTTGGACCCATTCAACACTGAGCTGCCTTTTTGTCACAGGTTTTTTGTTTTGTTTTGCTTTGCATTTCCTAGACTTTTATATAAATAGAACTCTTGTCTGGTGTCTTACACTCAACTTAATGATTTTGACATTCATTCATTTTGCTATGCATGTCAGTAGTTTGTTTCCTTTTACTTTTGACTAATATCCCATCGTATAAATGCATCACTTTTTATCAATCACCTGTTGGTGAACATCTGGATTATTTCAATTTTTGGTTATTGTGCATAAAACTACTATAAATATTTGCATACAAGTCTTTGTGTGGACATATGTTTTCACGTCTTTTGTGTAAATACTTGGGAGTGGAATGTCTGGGTCATATATTTAACTTTTTAAGAAATTGCCAAACAGTTTTTTCAAAGTTATTGAATCATATTACATTACTGCCAGGGATGTATGAGAGTTCTAGTTGCTCAACATCCTCACCAACATTTGGTATTGTCAATCTTTTTAATGATAGTCGTTCTAAGGCATGTATAGTAGCATCTCACTTTAGTTTTAATTTCCACTTCCCTGATGACCAGTGTGGTTTAAATCTTTTTGTGCCATTTGCATACTGTCATTAGTGAAGTGTCTATTCAAATCTTTTGCCCATTTTTCATTGGGTTGTTTTTCTTCTAATTATGGAGTTGTAAGTGTTCTTTACGTAGTCTGAATACAGGTTCTTCATTGAATATATGCCTTGTGAGCATTTTCCCCATTCTTTTGTTTTTTTTTTTTTCATTTTCCTAACAATCTCTTTCAGAGAGCAAAAATTTTCATTTCGATCTATCAAGTTCCATCTTCTTCTTCAAAATTGTTTTGTCTATTCTAGAGCCATCAAATTTCCAAATAAAATTAGAACCAGCTTGTCATTTTCAATGGAAATACCTGATGGAATTTAGACTGAGATTGTTTTGAATCTATAAATCAATTTGGGTAGAATTGATATTTTAATAATGGAATCTCAAAATAAACCTATGAATTCCAATGAACTATGAATAGGAATCTTCCAATTCATGTTCAACTTATGAACATGGTTTATTTCTCCACTTATGTTTTTCTTCCTTAATTTCTTCCAGTAACATTTAGGAACATTTATCTCTTTTGTTAAATATATTCTTAAGTATTTTGTTGTTGTTGTTTTTAGATACTCTTACAAGTAAAGGTTTTTTTTTTTTAAGATTTTATTTATTTATTTATTTGACAGAGAGAGAGAGAGAGAGACCACAAATAGGCAGAGAGGCAGGCAGAGATGGGGAAGCAGGCCCCCGCTGAGCAGAGAGCCCAATGCGGGGTTTGATCCCAGGACCCTCAGATCACAACCTGAGCCAAAGGCAGAGGCTCAACCCACTGAGCCAACCAGGCGCCCCCCAAGTAGTGTTTTTAAAATTTAATTTCCCAATTGTTTACTGCTAGCATATAAAATCCAATTAAGTTTTAGGTATAATTTTGTCTACTTCAGCCTTGCTAAACATACATATTAACTCTAATTGTTGTATAGATTCTTTGGGATTTTCATGCCATCTGCAAATGCAGTCCAATGTTCTTCCTTTCTGCCTTCATTTGTGTTTGCTCTAATCTTGGTTTCATCTGTTTTTTCCTCCTTATTATCATTTTATTGTTTTGTAGTCAATTTTTGCTAGTGTTGCTTGTAGGATACAATCCAACAGTACATTAAAAACCTGCCCTTGTGCAATTTAGAAGAGATCTCAAATTGCTGATGGTTGAAGGGAAGGAAAATAGCTGATGGAATAGAAAAAAAAGAAACAAAAAGATACAGAGCACGCATACAGTTGGCTAGAGGCAAGGCTGCAATTTTAGCCCTTGTTCTGCTGTTGCTGTGACTGATGGAGTCAGTCACACTGGGGTCCTTTTGAGCTGGTTGGAAGGAGGGAGAAAATGTATTAGAGCTGTGAATGGAAGAGTATTAGCTGGAAAACACTGTCGACTTTTGAACACTGGTAAGTTTCAAGTGAGTAGGCCAATGTCAGCCACAAGCAAACATGCCAATCAAATCCCACTTCTCCTTCCTCTGCATGCCCGTTGCAAACTGGAGAAACAGTTTCAGTATCCACGTCTCCATTTCTGGACCCTTCTTTCTTCTCTAACAGTGTTACCCTCCCTTTCCAGAGATCCTTTCCTACTTTCCCTAACAAAAGCTTTCTGGAAAGATCTGAACGCCTTTCAGTGATTAAATTCTGCCCTATCCCCACACCTTGCTCACTATTATATTTTAACAAGATATGTTTGAAGATGCCTTAAGTTCTAAATAAATCAAAGTACAAGTACAATAGCAATACATAGAAATGTCAGGAGACAGCATTTGTTGAACATCTACTGTACGATGCTCAGGAGTTGTTGTTTAAGCATAATAAGATCTAAAACAGGATACATATCCTCCTTTTAGATAAAAGGACTGGAATTTAAAAGGTTAAACATTTTGTTCAGGACCATATTAAAATTGGAGAACAAATGTGAACTTCTGTCTGAGTTTAAAGTATGGGCTTTATCCACTGCAGATTTTGACTTAAATATTACTAAACACTTTCATTGTGTAATATATTTGCTAATTTATCAATGGCTCTAAAAATAGTAGCCTGTGCGTTTCTTATTTGCAGAAGTACATTCTCCATTGTATTCCCAGTCTCCAAGATAGCTCATGGCAAATAATACGTAGTCCATGCCGACTTGTTGAATTGATCTGAAGACCAACAGAGCCATGTTTCTAGTTTCCTTCTTTATTCATTCATTAAACAAATACTTGTTTGTAGTTAGGCACACAGATCTAGAGTGGGAGTCAGATGAATAAATAAATAAGCAATTAACTCTACACAGCAATAATAAGCGATGATGGATGGGTGAATAAATTATTGAGGGAAAAAAAAGGCTACCTAGATTGGCCTTAGGATGTCAGCAAAGGCTACCTGAAGCAGGGATATTTTGACCTGTAATGTCAAGAGTGATGCATTGTGAAAGAAGGAAGATATTCTAAACAGAGGGAGCAGTCATGTGCAAGCTTGGAAGTGAGAAAGAGCATGACACATTCAAGAAAATATAAGTAGTTCAATATGTTGGGACATAGAACATGAGACATTGAATGATGAGAAATGAGGACAGGAAATGAAATAGGTGCCAAATACAAGATTATTGTTTTTTGAAGGCTCTGTCCCGAGGGAGCCACCAGAGGTATGTCACCAGACATACATACATACATACATACATACATGTCCCGAGGGAGCCACCAGAGGTATGTCACCATACATATACACATACATACATACACCAGACACCAGAAGGCAGCAGAATCAGATTTTTTATTTAGAAAGAACGTCCTGGCTTCCATGGAAAGTGATTGAAGGGGGGCAGGGTACAGTTTGGGAAGTAATTGTCCAATTCTAGGTGAAAGATCATTGTCGTCTAAACTAAGGTAAAGAGTATGGATTGAGGAAAGTGGTCAGGTTTGAGAGATAATAAAAGTAAAATTAATAGGATTTGGAATCTGATTAATTTTGGGAGTAACAGAGAAAGAATTGATGAAGTTGATTCTTGGGTTTGGGGCTTGGGAAAATGCTGGACAGTAGTGTCATTTAATAAGCTTTTGAGCCTAGGTGAAGTGTTTTCTAAAGAGGAATATCTCCAATGAGTATCCCAAACAATGTACTGAAATCTTAAATTCATCATGGTTATTGAATTATTAGCGCCTATACCTCCCCAGCTAATTTGCCATATTTCTTTATAACACCATCCCCTTCTGAGTCAGTATGGCTGCCAACCTCATGTTCATGGTTTGTTCCTCCTCTCATCAGCCCTCCCTCCTCTTCCAGTTAGTCACTAAGGCCTGTTAATTATCCCTGACTAACGCCTCTTGAGTCTGCACTGTCCTGCCATTCCCACTGTCATAACTCTAGCCTGAGCCCCTCTCACTTCGTGCCTGAACTATTTCCTAACTAGAATTGTTTCCTAACTCATCCCCATCCCTCCAGTTGCTCCCCAGTGCAGTCCATCTGGCACCCCACAGCCAGAATGATTTTCTTTAAATACTGCTTTCATCACTTCTCCCAGCTCAAGCATGCTCAGCGCACTCTTCTCCAAACAGATGAGTTATTCACCATCTTCCCAACAAGTCTTATGCATTCCCACCTAGGGAACCTCTGCTTGGAATGTGACTTTCTCCTCTATTTTCCTCTGCCTCCCTAAATAGTCTTCATCCTGTTGGGCTCAGTTCCAGTCCTAGCCTCCAGGAGTTTTCCTGTCCATCCTCAGCACCGTCCCACCCCTAAATCCTCTGGCACCCAATATCCATTTTGCTGACTTTCTTGCGTTCTTCTCTGTGTAAGTCTTGTAGACTTCTTAGAGCCTAGATGATGGGCCTCTTGTGCAGCCTCAGGTGCACGTGCAGTGGAGAGAGAACCAGATTCTGGTCAGCTCACAGTTGTTGTTATTTCTTGCTGCCACTTGTGCTTGCAGCTGGAGACAGGTTATGCCGGTTTGGCGAGTGTTTGTCCACTGTCTCTGGGATAGCCTTGTTGGTCCAGGTCCCAGCAGGGACTTGTGTTAGGTGCCAAGAGCACAGCTCTTTCTGATTTGCCTTCTCACGTCCCGCCATCATTCCTCAAGTATGGCTCTGATCAGCTGGATCTGGAAAGTCTTCTGTATTAGCTACTCATGGTACAGATAGCTCTCCTAGAAGAAACTCCAGGAAGCCCTGTTTTCAGCCTTTGTTACCAGCCCAGTTACCTCCTGTCTTCTTGGTGAGCCCCGCTTTGGGAGGCAACCAGTCCTTTTGTAAATTAGGCCATGTCCTCTCCAGAAACCAATGTTCTCATACCAAGTTTACTTTATATCCAAGATATTTCTGGCAACAGTAAGTTTCCTTATTAGTCTCCCCTCTCTCCAGCGAGGAATTCCTATTTACCCTACATTAATGTAGCTAATAGAGTGAGCTTATGTGATGGAGTAGGGGGGAGCGAGGGGAGGGAATCACATAAGTGACCCTATACAGAACAAAAGTGACTCACCCCAACATAAGCTTTGGTTCCAACTTTATACAAAAGAGAGGCCTACTTCATTTTTAGGTGCCTGTGCCCAAAATTAGTTTCTGTTTGCCTTGTCCTCATGCCCAGATCTATTCCTACTCCTCTGTGTCCTGCTCTGTGCCTCAGGAGCCTGTATGCTATAGATGGCATCTCCAGAGTACCCTGACCCAGTGCACCCCTGAGTTTGGGCGAATGCATGGCACCTGCAGAAGACTTCCTCCCAGTCTACAGCAATCTGACGGTGGCTCCACTGTCTCTGGCAAAAGGACTCGTGCTCTCTCCCATTGCTTTAACTGTCCAGGCTCCAGCAGTGGAACTCCTCCCCTGGGGACAGGTTGGTGTTGTTGCTCTCCCTTAGCACTTAAACATCCCTTGATGGCTCCCTTAGCCCTGTTTCTTCATTAAACCCTCTTTGCTCCAACCTTTTCAGTTTGTCATCTGTCTGCTTCACGGACCCTAATTGACACAGTGCCCTCTCGAAGAATACCCAAATTAATCTTTGCCTTTATTAGGGTAAATCTGGGTACAATTTGTCTCTCCCATGGCACTGAGCATGGTGATTGACAACTACAAAATCATTTGTAAACCCTAATTAAGATAGATATTAATGAGCCAGACTCATTCTTCTGTGTGAATCCAGGGTTCCTGTTAACAAACCAGACTGCTGAATGTGACCCCTGTAAGCACCAGTCTTCTGATTCTTGAACGGTGGGCTTGCCCCTTCACCCTGCCTGGTTCCCAACTTACAATGAAAGATTGAGACTACAGTATCTTATTCACTGATAGGGGCGGTACACTGAATAGATGCAATAGCATGTTTAAAATCCAGCAAATTATCTCCGCCATCTTCCCAAATCAGTTCTAGGACACGTGACTGATGCTGTTCTTTAGGAATCTAGCTAGTTTGCCACTCTCCCAGAGGATGGCCTGACAGGAGTTACTTCAAGAGGGCTGAGGCTTCAACACAGCTACCTTCAGGGTAATTGAGATGAGTTGTTTGCCATACCTGTTCTGTTTAACGAGGGCGATGCTCATTCCCACAAGTGGAAGGGCCACTGGTGAGCTACCATCATCGAAGAGAAACTCCAACCAGATGTCTTCACAGAGCTTGCTGCTTGGCGGCTTCCTGCCTCAGAGACTCTTGTTTTAATTATCGTTCCTCTATACATCATGTTCCTGAAAGAAATTCCAACATGTTTCCAAGTTATTTTAGCTGGGTATTTTCCCTGCCAATCTTAAAATCAGTGTTTCTACTCTTTGCTTCCTAATGATTCTTCCCAATGAGAAGAGGAGAGAAAAGATCTCAGGATATTTTCCCTAAGGATGCAGTGTAAGTGTCACCTGGGGAAGGATTTCTTCCTTCACATGTAAAGCTGCAGGGCCCAGAAGGGCTGCCACATGCACATTTGAAACAAGCATTTCCAAAGCAGAAGTCCAGCACCAGCCCTGTCACACATGCGTAAAACAAATTGTCCAATGGGAGCAGTGCATAAATCACTCAAGAGAGAGTGCCAAAAATTCCACAACATTCCTTCCAGAATCTAAAACCCAAACACGTTAGAGCTCCAAGCTCTTACGAAAAAATTCTGAAGGGAAAATGAACTGTGAATAGCTATGAAGAAAGTGTAAGTAATTCATCCACCTGATGGGACCACCTGCTAATCAACATTCACACAGTATTTTGTATCCAGCTATGAATCAAAATTCTTGAGCTAAGTTTATAGCTTAAAAAGCCAAAAAGTCCTGTCATCATCAGCGCTGCTATTTACCAGCGACTGAGACAGAACCTGCATGAACGGCTATGCTTCGTGAAGGATGTTGATCTACGTGGGTTGTGTCTGATTCAGGGGAGGAGCACTTGGGCTGGTTTCAGACACTAAGATTAATGGGTAGTGCAGTAAATCACAGTCACAGAAAAGAAGAACCTTGGTGGGGAGGGCGAGTGTTTTAGTTTCTCAACCCGCTGCATGCCCATGGAAGAGAGAACTCTGTTAGAGTTAGAAGTGTTGGAGAAAAGGTACTTCCACTCATCTTTTTAGTAAACCTGCTCTTGTAAAAGGTACAGCGTTTGTGCAAAATTTTTCTAAAAAGTATTTATTGAGGTAGACAGGAAAAAATGATTCTCAATTAGCAATAATCGTGCCTCCGAGAAACCTCATTGGCTACGATACTGCCACTGTGCAAAGCTTGAAAAAACGATTCTCATAGCAAAATATCTGCCCTCCCATGTGTAGAGAATAAGTGGGGCCAAACCCAAAGAGCTCTACACAACCAGAAAAAGAGAAGTGGGTTCAGCTATAAAGCCAATTTATAAGAGGTGCACAAACTCTTGTACTGAACTCCAAGACTTGATTCAATGTATCTATGTATTAGTTTGCCAGGGCTGCTGTAACAAAATACCACAAACCAGATGGCTGCAACAAATGGGAATGTGTTCTCTCAGTCTTGGAAGTCAGAAGTATGAAGTCAAGATTTCAGTAGAGCCTTGCTGGCTCTGAAACCTGTAGGGCAGTCCTTCCTCAGCTCTCCCGAGCTTCTGGTGTTTGCCAGCAAACTTTGGCATTGGTTGGGTTGCAGCCGCAGCCCCCCAGTCTCGGCCTGTGTTGTCACATGACACTCCGTCTGTGTGTGTGTCTCTCATCTCTTAAGGACATGGGTCATATTGGATTGGGGCCCACCCAACTCCAGCATGACCACATCTTAACTAATTATGTCAGTGTCTTAACTAATTACATCAACTCTATTTTGAAATAAGATAACATTCTTAAGAACGATTATATTGGTTGTATTGACAAAAATATTTGCATCCAGGGTTTGGTAAACTTTTTGTATAAAGGGCAACATTTCAGATATTTGGGGCTTTGTAGGCCATAGCGTCTCTGTCGTGACGCCCCAGCTCTGCTGTTGCAGCGCACAAGCAGCCCTAGACAGCATGAAAGTCAGTGGCCATGGCTGCTCCAAAACCACTTCATTTCCAGAACCAGGTGTCAGCTGGCCCACAAGCCAGCAAGACTGAGGGTCAGATCTTCAGGCACGGCCCAGTGCGAGCATGTTGTTACCTCCTAAAGCATCGTGGCAACAACGTGCTGGTTTCTCCCCCAGAGAAGGATAGGATCTCATGACAGAGTCTTACATTGGGATTTTTTTTTAACTTTTGTTTTTCCTACACTGAGTAGGGCTTCAAAGTTCATTGAGACTAAACAGTTTTGCAAAGGAGCCCGTGAGCCTTAGAAACGTGAACTGACTTGTTCACACTGGAAGTTAGGATGAGCATCCAGGTCTCCTGGCCCCAGGCTCCTGGCTGGTCTACGGCTTCCTAGTTTACACTCTACATCTGTGGCCTGCTGATTTGGACTTTGCTGCTAAAAGCTTCATAAAAGCTTGAAGCCTGGGACTTAAGTCACAAGGCAGCGGTAACCTAGTGTCAGTGACGACGATGAGTTAGCACATGGCGCAGTACAGAGGAGCCCAGAGCACCCACAGGCTCTTAGGATTCTTTGGTTCAATGTCCCTTAGAAAATGCTGAATGCCATTGAGCATTTATTGTCTAGGTATTTATTTAAACCTGTCTTGAACCTGTCTATGTTTTGGCTTTACAACTAGTTCAGAAAACAAATTCCGTGTGTTTACTTCTCTTCTAGACAAGAAGACCTTCCTATTACTTTAGAGCCTGTTTTTATCAAAACTGATGGTGATGTAACTGAGAGATTCCCGAGGTTGATTATCCCAGAAAGCTCTTAGGGGAGAGCTATGCCTTACATAGCACATGACTTCTAAGTAACACCACTGCACAGAGATTTTCCAGCATTTTAAACCAACAAACCTTGCTAAGAAAACTTGCATGGGGTCTTAGATAATATTGGTAATGGATTCACTGGCCTACTAGTAGACTATTTCGTTTTTTCCCCACAGAATTTAACATCATATCGCACACTATTTTTTTTTTTTTTAATTTGGCTCCCCCACAACTGGAACACAAACTCCATGAGGGCAAAGACTTGGTCAGTTTATCGCCAGACACTAAAATAGTTCCCGATGCAAAATAGTGCATAGCAGGCATCCGATAAATACTGTGGAACAAAGGAAGCAATGAGTGAGGCGCTGAGCCAAGCCCAAGCCCCAGGCTCCCATCCAGGACCAAACCTGAGGATCTTTCGCGGAGCCCCCTCTGGTCTGTGGACGAGCGGTGACTGGCACAGAGCTTTGGTATAAAGCTGACATTTTATTGGATGAGGGTCTCTCAACCACCCTGGGAGGTCAGTAAGGCGCATATCTGTTCCCAATTTGAAGATGAGGAAAGAGACTCAGAAAAGATAATGGGCTGCCTCACGGTCACTTTGGTGGAAAATGGTAATGCTCGTGAGCTATGACAGCTCCAAACACACCACACCAGCATTTCAGACTGTTTTGACTACAATTGACAGGAAGGAGTGAATTTTAAATTATGACCCAGAAGGGGCACCTGGGTGGCTCAGTCAGTTAAGCGTCCGACTCTTGATTTTGACTCAGGTCATGATCTCAGTGTCCTGGGATAGAGCCCCACATTGGGCTCTGTGCTGAGCATGGAGTCTGCTTGAGATTTTCTCTTTACCCCTCCCGCTGCAGCCCTCCGCCCCATGCATGCACTGGCTCTCTCGCTCTCTCTCTCAAAAATAAATAAAACTTAAAATAAAAATGATGACCCAGAAAACACAGGCACACACACATAACTAAAGCAAATTTTTTTTATAAAAGAATTCCTTAATGTAATAATATACTCTGATATTCTAATTCTAATTAATTTTAAAAAATTAAAAAAAAATTCTAATTGCAACCACAGACTGAAAAACAGTCTTGTCTCCCATCCACATTTTCTTGCATAATTTCCCCTCTCATGTCATCTTTTCTCTCCATTTTGAAAATGAAATAATTGCCTTCTCCTCCTTCGGGGCTTCCCAGGCGGTACGTGAAGTCAGACAGTCTGGGGAACAGGACGCTTCCTCCCAGCCAGAGTCAGAGAACACGAAGCAGTCAGGACACGTCTGAGAGGAAACTGAAAGCTTTTATGGGGGCAAAGGGGGAGAGAAAATCAAATCGGAACGCCTGTCCGTTTTGGGCAGGAAACAGTTAAGAGACCACTCACACTGAGCTGCCAAGACCACCGCAATCTTCGTACAGAGATTAGACAGAGAACAGATGTGAAGTAACTAGAGTCCTTCAGAGTAAGATAGCGACGACATAAATTAACCTTGTCTAGGGCCTGACAAAGGGACCACGCGCTTTTTGAAGTCTTAAGAGTGAAGCCCTTTTTTATGGACTCTCCAAGGTTATATACCTTCATCCAACAGAATGAGTCTAATTACAGCCAGTTGTTTACAGGCAAGGGAAGTGAGCCCAGTGGGGGCTATCAGGGTGACTGCATAGAAAATAAACGAACGAGCCTGCAAACAGCTGAGGTTTCCTTGAGTCCTCTTCAGCTGATAAGATTCCCTTCACCCCTCGAGATTAGTTTTGTCTATTTTCCTGAAACCGGAGAAACAAAGAGGTGAAAACATTCCAGACTCCTGATCCCCCAGTTTGGCAGGGTTTGGGTCGAAGCTGCCTCTCCTGCTGGGGAGGTGGGGGGTTACCAACACCCAGCTCCTGGAGGTGGGTCGGGGCAGGGCGGTGCCCCGGGAACAGCCCGCTGGGTGGCGGGCCAGCCTCGGCAGTGGACGTTGAACCTGAGCTTCTGAAGAAGACCTGGCACCACCGTTGCCAAAAGGAAAAATCCCTGCTCAGGGGAGGCCCAGCTGAGGTGGGCCTGGAGCCAGAGACAGGGTTGTTAGGGCTGCATCCCAGAAGAAGATAGAAGATTCGGTGTGGCTCTGACAGGGACCTGTGGATGCAAGGCGTGCTAGGATTTTGCTGGAGCAAACGTCTCTAAGAATTGCAGGGAGGGCAAGAGCTGTGCCGGTGGGCAGCGGAGGGGATGCTGGAGTCTGGAGCGGGTTCCCTCGGACATCTGTGGGATGTCTGCTCATCTGCGGGAAGGAACTAGGAGATGAAGCAAGGTTTGGGAGCAGAGAAAAGAGGAAAGGAAGCCACTCTGATGGAAGGCGCTGGGTTCACATGGTCTTTAGCTGAATGTGCTGGGTGGCAGGGGCTGGAAATGAGTCTGGGCAGCCCGGGGTCCCAGAACCGCCTTCCCCTTGCTTTGGGCAGCTCTCTCCCACTTCCCGTCTCCCACAGGCTCTTAGCCTTCCTGGAGAGACACCAGTTAGCCCAGGGCAGCCCAGGGCTCCCCATAAACCGGTGGACTAGATCCAAGATAGAGAGCAGAGGGACTGACTCCTCTCTCAGGTGGGAGAGCTGTTTCCTCTTTTTTTCCCCCAGGGCCAAGTTTATTTGTGGGCAGTGGAGCCTGTGTTCTGGTTGGAGCCTCCGAGGACCACTGAAATGAATCCCCACCCTAAAACATCCCTTCCAAGCTGCCTGAAATACCAAGTATAATTTGAGTTAAACAGTGCTATTAGGAAAAAAAGAAAAGTAAAGATTAGTCCCCAGAGATGTTTGAGAGAAATGTAATCATTCAAATCTTACTACTCACTTTGCTCATTTTCCTCTAAAGTCAGATGGAGGTTCCTGGAAGTTGGAGTGATGGAACCCTTTTGGGGGAAGAAACTCAGTTTTGGAGTAAGAGCCATTTCTGGGAAAGGTGATCTAGGCTTAAAGCTGCCTGTGAGGTCTCGTGTGGGGGGGGCACACGGTGGTCAAGAAGCAGATTTGAGGAAAAGAAGGGATCTGGGAGGATCCGATGAAATGGGCAAGGAAGGGCCGACAGAGCTCTCCTTTGCTGACAGTGTTCCCAAGGCTCACCTCACTTTTACCTATTCCTTCTGCTCCTAAATCCTCATCTTGTGGAGCTTAAGTTTCCCTCTGGGTGAGATGCTCTTGCCCAGGGCTGGAGAAGAGCCCTTTCTGCCTCCTGACCCTCAGCCTGAGTCCAGGCGAGACCCTCCCTAGCAGTCCTGAGCAGGCATTACAGGGAGTCCCTCCACGCACCCTGGATTCCTGTTTGCGTCTGCCCCTCACCTCTAGTTTAGGAACGTAGAAGGCACAGAGACATGTGTGTCTGCACTGCTCCCCCCAGTGGGTGGTGTGTGCATGTCACACACTGCCTCACTGCCTGCGGTCTGAGGACTTGGTACATTCTGTTCCCTCTTCCGGCGGTGCGATCCCTTCCCACACCGTCAGCAGGTGTCATCCTCAAGTGTAGTCAACCCTTAAGACTCAACTCATCCCTCAAGACTAGTCATCCCTCAATACTCAACTCATAATGCCATGTCCTATTCTTAGCCTTTTCTGTCTCGTGTGATTTCTCTGTGTAAACACCTAGAAATGTGCCATAGTGTCCATTGGTGATTTCTTACTTAACCTTACCACTTGACTTTGACCTTCTTGGCATCATTTGTATCTTATTTCCAGCACACAGCACAGTATGTGACACCTAGAGGCTTCTTAGGAACCTTTCGGTGAATTGATTGGACCTTACGTAAAATTATTTCTGAGGGCCGTCGCTGACATTTCCAGTGGTTTTTCAGCCGCCCTGTGGCCAGAGAAGTGCTTAGTCAATGGGAGAAAAACAGCACCCGTTTGCCATGAAGAGCTAACTCGCCCTGCTTATATAGTTACGCTCCCTTAATTTTCCCTCTAAACACGTTCCGAACTTAACATCTGAAGAGCTGACATGCCTTGCTGGGCCTGCTGATTAGTGAAGACTTCTCAAGAAACAAAAGACTTTATACAATGATTGCAAGTAGAATCCATAAAATGCGACTCCATCCACTTGTCTAGGATGAAGCTGTGTGGCCGGGAGGCAGGTGCGCTGGTTTGCCTTTCTGGTGGCACGGGGGAGGTCGACAGGGGACCGAAGCACGGGGCGTTTTGACTTCACATCTGATTGTCTGCCATTGGATAGATCCAGACCTCACTGCTCAACCTGCCCGAAGGGGCAACTTGTTCCTAAGGGCTGAGGCCATAGGTGAGACAATTTCTGCGAAAGAGAAAGCCCAGGTTAAAGGTAGGGTCAGAATTTGTGGGTCCTGGTTTACTTTGGCATATGAGTGCAGAGTGCAAAGCCCGAAGTCCTTTTGCTGTGGCCATTCTCTGGCCTTGGCTTAGGGTGAGACGTCCAGGGTTTCTCTTGTGCAGGGCTCGAGGCTTCCCTTCCTCCTCCGGTCACCTTTTCTACCCCCCCCCTCTCATTCACTTTTCATTATGAACGTTTTCAAATAGACATAAATGAGTGAGAGCGCTATCATCAAACCTGCATGCGTCTATCACCAGATCCAATCATGATCAACATTTTGTTCAGCTCCTTGTGTGACCTTCTCATCACAGACCTGATTTCTCAAATCCTTTCCAGTTTCTTCATCTCATTAGCTCCTGTGCTAGTTGTCATCTCTCTGTTATGAAAAGTGTGGAAGGGGGTACATGTATATTCAAACCGCAGGGGCAGATCTAAAGGGTGAGGTGCGTGTGTGACAGGTGCTTTCATCTGCCTGATTTTATTGATGGCCCAGGGCCATGCAAGTGATGATGCGATCGGAGGTAAGAGTACTGAGCTTGCTCTGCAAATGCAGCTTAGGACTGGCTCCTAACTGCTGTTTCCAGCAGGACAGGTGCTCCGTACAAAAATTCTGGTGCCTCCCACAGCGGCAATCTTACCATCCAGCTTCTGGAGGCCAGATAGCGCGGTCATCTCAGCTCCGAGATTGGTGTCTCTATTTTTCATTCTCTGAAGATGTCTCTTTCATTGCTTTGTTGCACAAAGAAGGGTAGCTAATTTTTTTTTTAAGTTTTTCCTTTTGTTCTACCTTCTTTTCCTTCCTCTCCCTTCCTTCTCTTTTCTCGCAGGCCAAGGAAACTACTTATAAACATTTACAACTTCAAAAATTAGATGAAGCAATTAAAGTTCTTTAATGTATGGGTAGTATTTAAAAATTCTCTTTGTGTTTGGCCTTTGATCTCTCCAGCCATCTACATAGTTGAAATACTTCTGCCTAAAGCAACTTGGCATTTTTTATATCATTGTGATAGCTCATAGTTTTTGTATATAATGTCAGTGCTCCTTAGAGAACTGGGCTACAAAGAAAGATGGGTGGAAGTTATGTAAGCCATTTAAATAGTTTACCATTTGTAACTTTTGACCAATCCCTGGAAAAGCTTAACATTAAAATATCACTGCGTGTGAGTCTTATGTCTGTTAAATGTTTTACAGTCACTTATTGGCTCTTTCTCAGATTGAAAACTAAGTCATAGAAGAAAAATACAGCTTGGCTAGCATCACAATGTAGTAACTATTAAATTTAAAATCAAGGTCAGAGGGAAAAAAAGGCAGGATACAATATATGTGAGATACGTGTAGACACGAATATATGTTCAAATTCTGTGTCACAGACGGAATTGATATATGAGGTAGGGAAAGACCCTCCGTTAATTGAACTGAATGTTTCTCATTTCAAAATTACTGGCTTGAGTTTAGGGCTTCACTTTTAATATGTTAATGAGGAAGTTAAAGTGTGTTTACATTTCTATAACATGTGTTCCTCTTCGTCTCAGCTGCGGACATAACAGAACTTTGGAGAAGTGATGTAAGCTCTCTGGAACCTCGTTCTCATAAGTTAAAAAAAAAAAAAACCCACCAGACTGAAATATTTGAATTGTTCTTTTTGCTTGACATGCTGTACTTTAAAACCAGGACATTAGACCGAGTCAATGTTGTCAGGTGCTGAGAGCTCCTAACAAGGACATATGCATTAAAATCACATAATTAAGTTGCCTGGAAGCTAAAAGTGTAAACATAACCATAAATACGAAACATGCTTGTTTATCTTTTCTGCTGTGGCTATTAGCTTAACCTCCAGGGATTAGCATGTATGCATCACACATATGGATTCTGGGAGGTACACTTAGTGGGAACTCGACCTGAGTACATCATAAAACAAACGTACCTAGTGTTCAGCTCTAAAAAAAATGTTGGAAGACTTTTTTTTCCTTCTTTTCAAATTAGTGCTACTCGGGGAAGGTGTGGCAGTTAATATGTATGCTTTTTCAATGGTTCTGCCTTTTTTTCTCTTAGAGCTTTGAGGTAAAATGTCAAGTCCTCTATAGCCAGTGACTTTTCGTCATTTTCCTGTTCATTCCAGGGAGTGGTATAAACTCCGTTGTCATGGCAGGTAGATTCCAGTGTACCATATGGCATCCTGCTGGGTCAGCCCTGCCATCAAGCCCTCCAGGAAATGAAGCACTGTATTTTCCTCAGGAAATAAACCCACCTCAGATAGAAACCTTTGCTCATTTCCAAACTGCTAACTGCCAGCCATCAAAGAATTTCACCACAAAATTAATAGTGGGGAGAATTGGGGAATATTATTGAGCTTCATGTTAGTAATAGGCCTAATGTGTTTTATGAATATTAACTGAACTCTTACTTTGTGCCAGGAACTGTTCTAGGTGAAGGGCATATACAAGTAAAAGAAGACAAAAACTACAAAAAATAAACAGGTAAAGAATCAATCAGGATTATTTATTTATTTATTTGACAAATTATTTATTTATTTATTTGACAGAGAGAGTTCACAAGTAGGCAGAGAGACAGGCAGAGAGAGAGAGGAAGGGAAGCAGGCTCCCCGCTGAGCAGAGAGCCTGATAATGGGGCTTGATCCCAGACCCTGGGATCATGACCTGAGCTGAAGGCAGAGGTTTAACCACTGAGCCACCCAGGCGCCCCAATCCGGATGTTTTTGATGAAGCTATGCAAACAGCTGGGATTTGGTGACATGGTGAGAGGGTGGCTGGCCACTTTGGGGGGTTGGCTGGGAATGACTGAGCTGAGGAAGTTGTAGAAAAATCGAGGACTAAATGTCAAGAAGGAGCACAACATGCAATGATCAGGAAGCAGAGAATTTGAGCGCAGGTCATAGCAAGTATGAAAATCCAAAGATAAGAAGGTGTCTGATGTGTCTGAGGGAGAGAAGGGAGTGTTTGGAAGGAGGGACTGTGTGGCTTCATAAAGATTATAGATGGTCAGGGCTTCATAAAGTAGGGTGAAAGGTTTGCATTTTGTTCTCAGAGTAAGTAAAAAATAATCAGAAGATATCACCTGAATCATTGTTTATACTTATGGTTAGTTATGTAGGAAATGGACCATTGAGAGGAAGAGAAGAAGCAGTCAAGGTGAGAGAAAAGGGTACATCTGGAAGGAAGTTCAAATAGGAGTTGCTGGTGAGTTAAATGTGGGAGTTATGAGAAGGAGAGGATGAAGGAGAACTTCCAGATTTGGGGTTTGGGTAGTTGATAAAACAACCAATTTGTTGTGAGGTGGGAATTGTTGTGGGGTGAGTTTCTTTTTAGACAACCAAGACAAGATATGAAGGATATATCTGGAATCTAGAGGAGAGTCCAAAGACATCAGTCTGTTGTCATTGCCATATAGATTTATTTCAAGCCGTGGGTCAAGATGATGTCTCCTAAGGTGAATGCATAGAAAAAGAAGAAGGTCCAAGATGAAACCCAAGGCATTCCAAAATGTAAAAATCCATCAGTGGAGGAAGAGACAGTAAAGGTTCAGAAACTTAGGTAGGAGGAAAGCCAGGAGTCTGATTTCACCAAGACGAGAAGAAACAGGATCTTTTCAAGAAAGAGGAATTGGAGACTCAGGACATCTTGAGGCCACTGGACTTCTCACTGCTCTTTCCCCATTAGCCAAATCATAAGCTGACATTTCAAAGAGAAGGCAGGTTTCAATCCCTCTTTTGCATGTGGCCAGGCCCCTTTGACTAGTTTTCATTTCTCCATTCTAGAGCAACAGTTCATTTTCTTAAGCTTCTTGTTTCTGGCCCCCAACCCAACCATCTCACAGGTGCATCTTCCCTGCAGCAAGCACTCCCATCCAGCTTGTCTTTTTCTCATGGGGAGGACCTGACAGTTGAGAGGCATAGCTCAAAGGGAGGTCCCAAAGGAAGAGGAGACTGAGGGTAAACAAGGGTAGAACAGCAGGTGTGCTCAGGGATCACACTCTGCTCTGGGACTGCACCTTTTCCCAGAGATGATTTGTGAAGGCTAGAACCCACATATACAATGTCCTTTTTGCTATTTTTTTAGGGATCGACATTGAAATCACTCTAGGAAGAATAAAGGAAAACTCATCATTTCTTTGGGGAAAATTAAAGTGTTCAAAGCAAACTGATTCTGAAATTCATAAATATGCAGAGAGGAATCAAAATAATGTCTGACAGCTAATGAACTCATATGCCTCAGAAAAGCTATAGGAACACATCTTACAATCTACCTCTAGTAGTCACTGTTTGCTGCATAATATATTAGCCAAAAATTTCGTGGCTTAATAAGAGAGTATATTATCACACAGTTTCTGTGTATCCGAAATTCAGGAGCAGCTTAGCCAGGTAACTTTGGATCATGGCCTATCAGGAGGAGGCAGACACAGTGTCAGTCAGGACTAATGTCATGTGAAGGCTTGACTAGGGCTGGAGAAGCCACTTCCAAGATGGCTGCCTCAATGGCTCTAGGCCAGAGACCTACATTCCTTGCTGGGGGTGGGGACAGTCTCTCCATGAGTTACAACATGACACTGATTTTTCTCAATAGAAAGTGTGAGAGAGAGAGAGAGAGAAAGAAAAAAGAATTCACAGTGCCTTTTATGGCGTAATCTTGGAAGTCTAACACTATCATTTTCATCACATTCTATTAATTGGAAAGCACTAAAGCCATCCCATATTCAAGGTGAGGGGAATTTGGCTCTACTTTTTGAAGGAAGGCATATATAAGAATCTGAGAATACCTTTTAAACTATCACATTAGCGGTCTTTAGAAACTGAAGGAATTGTGAGAGTTGTAGAATCAGTCAGGTTAAAAAAGAATTGGTGAGAAAGGATAGTTGGTCCACATTAGTCTAGTTTGAAATGAGTGACTGCATTTTGTTCCTAACTTCAAATTCCAGAAACTGGCTATCTCCATAATGTTTCAGTTCTAAACAAAAACATTGAAATCTCTGTGCATGCCTGATAGAAAATAGTATCATGAAAATAAATGTTTCCTCTGATAGAACCAGAACACGTAGTATAATCAGCCACTTGGTTATAGAATATGTGATGGTTGCCGTATTTGTCATTATCCCTCAGTAACGTTTAAAACATTACTTATGATTTTGGACTGTAGGTGCAGGGAGTTGATTTAATCACACTCATCAGCTCATTGCCCTTGGTCATCTCCAACCTACATAAAGAAATACACATTCTCCCCCTTTCTATCTCCACTCACCTCTCTTGTTCCTGTGCTCTTTCCTAAGCACTCACTACAGCTTGCTTCATATATGTTCTTTAATATTACCAAACGATATGTGATGTTGTTTTCTGTATGTATTTAACACACATAAATAAAATTGTGGTACAAAAAGTTAAAAAAAAAAAAGAAAATTGGAATAGCTCTGGTATTTAGAATGAAGTATTAGGATTAGAACTTCTAAATCTATGTACCTTTAAGCAGATACTGAGAACAAGTGTTCATAACAGTTTCTGGAGAGAAATGAGACTGAAAATGGCTAATTTTGTAGCCAACAAGACCAATCTCCCTCCTTTACTCTGTCAACAGAAAGAGAAGCAAACATGCAGAGGCCCATTGCTGACATGAGAAAGAACATTTTGCTTTCTGCCAGACACTGGCCTATAAGAAATGGGTCTCTGCTCTAGAGAACTTGCAGTGTCCAGAAATATGGGGAATTAGAGGCCTGACAAGGCTAAAATATGGTCAATAGTAATAAAAGTTAGCTAGAAGAAGCCCAGAATTTGAACTCTGTAGCAAATAGTTCTAATCCTTCTCTTCCCCCTCTCTTTACGATTTAATACTTGGCAAGGGAAAGGTCACTTGACAATATTTATTAGTTCATTAACTGTAAGTGTCTTTGCTGCCATGGGAGATATTTTTTTTATAACAATTCTATTCTGTTCTACAAGCTACACTGCAGGTGTCTCTCCATTGTGTAAATGAAATGGTGAGTGCTAGCTCTCTCTTGGTATCCAAGATCCATAACTAAATATTATTATTTTTTTTTCCCAGCTAGTGAAAGGGAACATGGTCAGACTGAGTCAGGCTTGGCTGACTTACATGAGACCAACTAGGAAATACCAGTGTCGCCTGAACATGGGCAGTACTTTCAAAATGATGAATTATGCCTATCTTGTTTTCCCTGTTCAGAACCCCCATTCTTAAAGAAAGGGAAAGGAAACAGAATTAACATGCATTAGTGCCAAATACTCTATCAGTACTTTATAGACACTATTTAATTTAATTCTCCCAACAGCTGTATTAAATAGGGAAGAAATTAAATAGGGAAGAAATCCTTGCCACTAATAAACCAGATGAGGAAACTGAGTCTCAGAAAAGTTAATTTGCTCAGTCACACAGCTGTTATGTGGGGATGCTGGGATTCAAACCTAAGTTCATGCTTTTCAAACATGTAATATTCTATGTTTAAAAAGCAATACAGTATCCTCAAAAATTGTGCAACTTCTCATTTGCTTTCCAGAAAAGCCTGAGCTTGGTTGAAGATGATTCAGTTGCAGCAATAGATAAAATGTTACTGGATTTCTGATAAAAAAAGATTTATCCTCTTGGAATGAGGAACATTGATTCTTTAAGTAAATCAAATGTGTTTTTTCTATTGGGTTATTTTTAAATATAAAACTGATCACAGCTTAGCTCTTTTGGGGGGGAGGAATCTATCTCACCAGTTCTAGTTGGTGAGGGTATGATATCCATTGACCAAGAAGTACCAAAAATTCATTCATCCATTCATTTCCTGAATTGACACAGGTTTATCCACTTGCGCACCACCCCCCACTCTTGGTTTGACTAACTCCTCATTCTTCTTCTTTTTTTTTTTTTTTAAAGATTTTGTTTATTTATTTGACAGACAGAGATCAAGTAGGCAGAGAGGCAGGCAGAGAGAGAGAGGGGGAAGCAGGCCCCCTGCTGAGCAGAGAGCCTGATGTGGGGCTCCATCCCAGGACCCTGGGATCATGACCTGAGCTGCAGGCAGAGGCTTTAACCCACTGAGCCACCCAGGCGCCCCACTCCTCATTATTCTTTAAAACTTATCTCAAGTATCAACTTTTCTGAGAACATTATCTTCCCTTTCATAGTACCCTATACAATTTTTGTTGTTTTGTACGGCTCACCCCACATTTTTTAATGGGTTCATTTGTCCCACTGCTGGAGTATTCATTGAGAGCCGGGGTTTTGTCTCACTCAACTCTATGTTCCCAATATCTAATGGCTGCCATTCAGTGTGTTCTCTAGTCATCGAATGAATGAATGGACAAATGAATGAATGAATGGTTCGTATGATTAGATAATTATTCATTTATCGCTATGCTCTGTAATATTTCCTATGAAGTCTAATGTTGGGTGCCACGACTTCGGTGATATCTGAATCCAAAACCCATGGTACAGTAACAACACTAGAAACTCGGGGATGAATATATCAAAGACCAAATCAGTTTCTCTCTCTCAATCTCTTCCTGTCTCTCCTTCTCTCTTTCTCTCTCTCTCTCTCTCACACACACACAGACACACTTTTTCTCAAATCAGGGGATCAGTAAATCATCCCATTGCTTTGCTATGAATTGAAGGACTTTTGAGGTTCATTTATGTGGGTCTCATCTGGAGAGGACATTACCTCTACATGACATTTATCCATAATGAGGATCCTGATAAACTGTGAAAAAAAATGTTGTTTATTGGAAGAGAGATTTGCCAGAATTTGAGAACTGTCCCATAGTACCTGGAACTGAGAGCTTATATTCTTGTGAGTTGAGTAGAAAGTGTTTGGTAGGAGAGTATGATTAGCCGTGACAGGCCAGTTGGTTAAAAAATTTTTCATCATTTTGGGCTTCAAAGTTAATGCCTATTTAAAATGAATTCAGTCATTTCAGAAGGTGAGAATACAATATATTTAAATAAAATCATCACAGAATGTTTAAACAGAAAGTCTTTCCAGGGTTTTGAAATAACTTAATTTTAAATGATAATTAATCGAATTCTCGACTTTTCCTATTCCTTTTGATTATAATGCTGTGGAATCACCTATTTTTTTTTTTAAATGAAAGCATTAAAGATTGTTTATCTCACTTTTCTATGCTAATGGAGTCTCAGAAAAGGATGTTTCTGCTTTGCTTTGCCCTGTCTTTATGATCAAAGAGGGTCTTAGGAGCCCAGCTGAACAGAAAGTAAAGTGGCTTGTGATTCAGAATCAGGTCTGAGGTTGGTGGGGATAGTAGTAGAGGGGAGAGGAGACAGGGTGTTAATGATATCAGGAGAAAGCATTCATTTTGCAGGTTTCAGGAGAATATTGGCAGTTGTGCACATTTTGTGCGGGGAGTCCTTCAGACAGCAACTGAATAAATGCCAACAGATGTGGAAGTAATAGTCCTTCGGATTTAAAACGCTGTCTACATCTACACGAGGGAGAATCAAGAGTTCTCCTTGTTCCATGGATGTTCAGTATAAGCAAGTGCAGTTTTATAAATTACCAGCCATTATTTTATCTTTCAGAGGGCTCCTTAGGTCTCCTTTCAGAATTTTTCTTCCTTTCTGGAGCAACGTGCCTTGTAGCCAGAACGACCACATGTCCAAAATTTTGAGAGCAGTTCTCATGTAAAATACTCTATCCTGCCGTACACCCCCCACATGTTAGATCGTGTGACCAGTCTGGGGTTCAGAAGGCATGGTCACCATAGATTCAGCCGTTCCAGATGAACAGCTGCATTCCGGCAATCTCAGACGATTCGCTCATCCGTGCCTGCTGTAGCACCCCTCCGGCTCGGACCCCACGCACTGCTGTTCCTGAGCAGAAGATAGGAGGAGAAAAAGAAGGGCGCTTCTCTCTCACAATATTACAGGAATACTATTCCACATGATTTGTAAAGTACAGACAAAGGTAGTTTTGTTGTTGTTGTTGTTAACTTACACAATGTGTATCGTAGAAAAGTAAAAAAAAAAAAATATAACCAAGCTAAGCAAAGAAAAACATTCCAATCCTATCTGTTATCCTAACCACAATTCCTTTTTAGTATTTTCCTGTGCATATATAAAAACAGATTTTTTTATTACCTTTTTTTGCTTGACTGAAAATGTGGTGCCAATATCATTTACAGTTTTCTCACCATATTTCTCATTTAGCCGTGTATCACAAACATCTTTCTGTATCATTAAATACATATTTTCATCATGATCCTTTTAATCACTGCCTGGAACTCTGTAAAAATATGCAGTACATTAATTGAGAGTCCTTTGGAGGTTGTTATTCTGCTGTTTTACTCTTACAGACCATACTGAGAAAAGACACGATTTGCTTCACATACAGTATTTGGGTGGTGATATTGGACTTTGTCCTGCAGCAGTCTGCAGGTCTTCCTGAAAGTTTCCAGGAATGAGAGCTGGCTGTAACGTACAAAAGTCTGGTCCTTACATGCCCAAACGCATCAATGACACACTAATGAATCCCATTTTAATCTTTGCTATCATTTGCCATTGGCTTCTCTTGTGTTTCTCAAGGATTCTCTGGTGTCCAGACCAACTTTCCTGATCATCTCCTTGCCATTATTTTTTTGGCTGGATGTGGCAAGCATTGTTCTGAGGTCAGTCTATGGTTGAGTCCGTCTGGATCACATTTTCGGGTGGTGCATCACACACCATGTCTGCTCCCTGGCTCCAACCAACAAGACTTTAAAGAGATTTTTTAAAAGGCTCGGAAAGTTTCTTGGATATCAAACAGCTCTTATAAAAATAACATTTTTATGACTTAAAATGTAAATGAATCAGAAACATATGGATTAAATTTCCTTTGAAATACCCATGGGTTTAAAAACTGGAGGGAAGAGTGCTTGCAAAATGAGTTAAATTGAGTTTTGCCAAAAATAAAACACTTGAAAAATTGTGGGGGATGTTTCGCTGATCCCTAGGTGTTCATGGGTTCTCCATTCTCTATCTGAGAAGTACTTAGATCTTAAAAGTTGGGCCACTCAATAAAATGCACTTAAGACTAGTTCAATGGACATTTGGGTCTCTAGTTAAAGAAGTGATATCAGAAAGTCGATTTTAGATCAAATGTGCTTGAAAGATGCCATCGTTCTTCAGTATCTCCCAGTGGCCTCCACTGGCTGTGGGCGTGTGTGCAGGGGTATCTCCTGTGTGATGCGTGCTCCGAGAGAGCTAAGGCTATGTCGATAAGGGTTGATAGTGTTTGTGAAACAAATCCAAATTAACACTCCTTTCTTAAGTTCCCTTTCTGTCAGTTACTCCAGTATTTCCGTACTCTTCTATCTTGGGTCAGGATCCATAGAAGCAGAGCTTCAGACAGAGATTCTTGTGTAAGTGATTTATTGAGGAAGTGCTCCCAGGAGAAATCTGTAAGGAAGTGAGGGAAACAGATAAGGCAGGGGCAGAAGCTAAGCAAAGCTGTGGTTTCAGCTGAAAACTAGCCTCAGCCTGGTCTTACCGGGCAGCACCCATACCTTCTCACGCTGTCTCTCCCTGAGAGCATATCCCACCTTAGTTGGGCATTAGCTGTTGTTACCTGCCTTGGAGGGGGCAACCCGCCCCCTCGCTGTTGGGGGAGGGGCAGCTCCAGTCTCTGCTGAGGACAGTCCTTGGGGGCATATTTCCAGGCAGAGCATAAAGAGTCTTAACAGAAAGTATCCTCAGCGATGGGGGATAGAAGCAACAGGCACAAAAAGGGGATCTGGCCAGGCATCAACAGTGTCTACTACATACATCCTCTTTCTCAAAACCTTGAAAACATCTTTAATTTTTCTCTGTCATGCTTTCCCCCGCTTCAATCAAATTCTTTCCATTTTATTTTTGTGTGTGTGGTTTTTCTTGTATTTATCTTCTTTGGCTATTTCCCACAGCAGTCCTATCAGTCTAGGCTTTGTCATCTAATATCTGGATTACCCTACCCATTTCCCAGCTAAATTCCCACTTTAGGATACCCCCTAACCCAGATTGTCCCACATATTGCTGGATTAATATTCTCCAAATGCCATTATCAAATGCTTTGGAATCAGTTGTAATTCTTAAATATTTAAGATTTTAAATATTTAACAATTTTAAAGATGAAGAATACATTAAAATTGTAGTGCTTTCTTTAGAGTGCCATTAAATGCTAACATAGTAATTTTAAAGTAATGACTTTTTTTCTTATATCTGATTTTACACTAAAGTAGATTATAATGTGGAAAAGTAAAGCTTAAGAAAAATCATTTCAAAAATACTGAGAGAATCTGTCAATTAATTAAGCTAAAATTTTACTTACATAAAATGGTACATAAAGCACTTAGGCCAGTGCCTAATAAAAGCGCACAGTGGATACTGTCTAATATTCTTATTTATTTATTCGACAGAGACAGAGATCACAAGTAGACAGAGAAGCAGGCAGAGTGGGGGGAAGCAGACTCCCTACTGAGCAGAGAGCCCAATCATGACCTGAGCCTAAGGCAGAGGCTTAACCCACTGACCCACCCAGGCACCCCTAATATTCTTAATCTTGACACAAGTCTCATAACTGATCTCTCTGGTTACACTGTTGTCATCCTCCATTAGATGCTTTACACAGAAGCAAGAGTGATTATGTTTAAACCTAAATCATATGATTATATTTCTGCCTTGCTTATATCTCTTCCATAGGTATTTAAGTGAAACCCAATGTTTACCTTGGCCTGTAAACACAGCTCAACCCTTCCCTGCCCAAGTCTCTAGCTCAGCTCTAGCCACTGCCTGACACAGGCTTCTAGCAAGGGGGCTTCCTTCAGTTCCTTAAATGGCAGCCTCTTTCCTGCCTCAGGGTCTTTGCACCTGCTGTTGCCGCCACCTGGAAAGGTCTCCTCCCACCTTACCTACCCTTTGCATGACTGATCACTGTTACATCTCAGTTTAAATGTTTCCTTCTCAGAAAGTCTTTTCCTTACTTATTCATTCATTCAATAAGTACTTAATTGAGCACCTACTCTGTACCAGGCACTATTCTAGTCCTAGAAGAGGAAGGAAAACAACTGTCACAGTAAAAAGGTAAACAGTTCCTGTCCTCATAGAACTTACATATGAGAAAAGAGAGAGAAAAACAAAATGAGTAAGAAATATGTGTGTGTGTGTATGAGAAAGTACAGGTGAGAAGATGAGTGCTAGAGTAGGATGATTGCTATTTTTAGTAGAAAGATCAGAAAAGTCCTCTTTTTTAATTTTTATTTTAAAAGATTTTATTTATTTGGTAGAAAGAGACAGAGAGAGTGAGAGGGAATATGAGCTGGGGGAGAGAGGGAGAAGCAGGCTTCCCACTCAGTGGGCCTCGATCCCAGGACCCTGGGATCATGACCTAGCCGCAGGCAGACACTTAACAACTGAACCACCCAGGTACTGCAGAAAAGGCCTCTCTAAAAAGGGATCTTTATTTAAGCAAAGACCTGAAATAGCTCTACCCATGCCACTGTATATTCTGCATTTCTGTCTGTGTTTTATCTCTGTTAAAGCTATTTATTAAAATTGGTCATTATTTTTTCTATTTTTTACCTGTTTTTTCCCACTAGATTGTAAATGTAATGAGGACACAATCATTTGTCTTATTCACTATTATATTTCCAACATGTTGCAAAGTACCCAATGCATAGAAAGTACTCAATATACATTCACCCAATGAATATGTGAAGGTGTTTATTATTACCGAACCAAAAATTAGAAATTGGAGTTATTCTCAAATGCAACCTATTGTATTGGAAAGAAATAAAATGCTTATGTGTGAAAGCACATCATATGATGACAAAAGCTTAGAAGAACAAAGTGAGTTGTAATGAACAAAAATAATTCTCTCTCATACTTGTAGGATAGAGATGGGGCATAAATAAAAGAGAAATACCTTGGCTACCATCTTTGTATTGCTGGGCATTCCATCATGTTGCAACAGAGAGCAAAAGTAGAGCCGTAGTCCCCTCTGAACCTTTGATCTCTGTATTTCTCCCACACCCACCCTATCTAAACATAAAAGAAAGAAAAAGAGTACCCACCAAATCTTCCAGGTCTATCTTACTTTCACTAGAAAATGAAGACAAAGTACAGACAATGATTCATTAAGATCATTTTGGGTGGGTGGATGGGAATGAAACTAATCAAATTGCTTATTCATATCTGAATAGTCAACAGGCTGAATTATAAAATTTTCCACTTTTGTGGAAAATTACCCATAGATCTGGCAAGCAGCATCCTTCCCCTGGTCACTGTGCTTCTGAAAATTCCACTATGCTCTCTAGCTGAGCTCTTCCTCATGGCCCTCCAGTCTTGGGGCCAAAAAGACTTGTTCAAGCAGAGGCCATGCCATTCCCTTCTAGACCACGCTTTGGGGATCAGAACCTCAGAATTATTTGTCCAGACACTTTCTGGACTTGTGCAGGGTCTTTACTATGTCCTGCTTCCAAAGAGCAGTTTGCAAAGCTGATTTCTACACCCAAGGAACGATGACCAAAGACTGGCTACTGATGGGGTAAATGCAGAATTTCACAGCTGCTGAGTCCACATGCATGTTCTTGAGGTCCCTTGCAACATAGGATGGAGCCCAGCATGGGAAGTGGAGGGAGAGATGCAGGGTGCAGAATAGGGTCTGGGTGGAAGGGACTGACTCTCTCAAAGCTGCCAATATTTGGTTTAGAACTCTAAGACACCTGGGAATTCTACATTTGAATTTAGCTTTTTCACTTCAAAAGTGTGATGTTGGCAGAGGTGAGAGATCAGTCACCCCTAGCAGGCCAGGAACACTTGGCTTGGATTGAATGCCTTGAAGCTCATGGTGTATAAATGTCTCCATCTATATTCTTGCCCTGGGTCTTGGAAATGTTAGGGTCAGGCTGTTTACTTCCCAACCTTGGACCAAAAGTCTAATTCTCTTCTTTTTTCAAATTCATCATAGACTAAAAGGAGAAACCTTGTGCAGTCTGGTATGAACTCAATCTAATGGTGCTATGTAGAGAATATTTGTGTCCCCCTCAAATTCACACATTGAATTCCAATTTCCCAATGTGATGGTATTAGAAGGTGGGACCTTTGGGAAGTAATTAGGTGATGAGGGTGGAGCTCTCATGAGTAAATTATTGTCCTTATAAGAAGAGACAGGAGGGAGATGATTTCTCTCTTCTCCACGTAAGGATACAGCAGGAAGGTGACCATCTGAAGACCAGGAAGAAGGCTCTCGCCCTAGACACCAAGGCTAGCCCTTGATTTTGTACTTCTCAGTCTCCTGAACTGTGAGAAATAAGTGTTTGTTCTTTAAAGCCATCCAGTCTATAGTGTTGTAGCAGCCTAAACTAAGACAAATAGAGAGAGATATCTTAGGAGAGAAAAAAAACCCCATAAAGCCCATTCAAAATTTGGAAACCTAAAAGGTAGCCATATCTTTGTACATACTGGCCTCCAGCTAAAAAGTACCAACTATAAGAAGGCTCCCGAGAGTGTCACACCGGTGCTGGGAGAGACATGTGGGCTGTGCCTAATGGAGGCATCATTTCTTATAAACACCTGCACCCCTCTGAGATCTGTATTACAGGCCCTCTTCCTAGACTCCATCATTCTTCCCTGGGGGAGAGACTTGGGAATTAGAAAATATCCAGCTAACATCCTAGTGTTATTCTAAGGAAGGCCAAGAAGACAAATTAGGATGGTCTAGGCCAAGAAGTCAAGGGAAGTACAGTATCCTGTAAATTATTCTAATGGATGTATTCAGAGAGAATAGTTATGAATTCATTTAGATTACTGAGGAAAAATGATCCAGCAAATTGAATTCCAGATGGGGCGGGAAGGTTCAGAGTTTGGTCAATGCTCTGCTAGACACTTGAGACATGTTTAATATTGTTTTATTTCATGTTTCTTTGATAACTAAGGATATTGAACATTGCATAGTGTGATTTACTGACCATGCATAATTCCCCTTTTGTAAACTGTCCAATTTTTTGCCTATTGCTATTGCTGGTTTGGGGTATTTATTTAAATAAGACTTTTGTAATTTTTATCTTTTATCTTTTTTTTTTCCTTCAGTAAGCTCTACACCCAGTGTAGGCCTTGAACTCACAACCCCCAGATCAAGAGTCCCATGCAGTACTGACTGAGCCAGCCAGGTGTCCCTGTTTATCTTTTAATTTTCTATATTTTTTCATAGAAGAGGTTTTACATTTTGTCATTTTATAATATATATTATATATATATCAATATATAATATATATTGGGGGATTGTGATTTATCTTGGACAAAGTCTGCTCATTAATTGGGACAAAAATAATCCTTAGCAATATTTGGTCTTTTAGACAGGAGTGTGCTATGTAGCTATATTTCTTTCTTTTCTTAAAAAACACACTTCTTAATTTTGAGCTAATTATAGATACACTTTCAGTGAGTAAGAAATAATAGAGATCATGTGCACTGTCTCCCCAGTTTTTGCCAATGGTAACATCTTGCAAGGCTGCAGTAAGATAAGACAAACAGGATATTGACATTGACACAGTCAAAATGCAGGACATTTCCATCACCAGAGACCTCCCACAGGCTGCCCTTTTTTATCCACAGCTCCTCTTTACCACTCACACCCTTCCCACCTCTGACAACCACTAATCTGTTGTTCATTTCTACAATTTTGTCATTTCAAGAATGTTATACTAAAGGAATTATATAGTATGGAAACTTTTGGGACTGGCTTTTTCCATGCAGCATACATTTTGGAGATTTATTCATATTGTTCTATGTATTGTTCTTTAAAAACAACAACAAAAAAGCTTTTCTAGGTATGCAATCATGCATTTTACTTCTCTGCTTGTATGTCTTTTAGTTCCCTTTCTTGCCTTGTTGCAGTGGGTGGATCCTCCAGCACTAGGTTCAATAAGAGTGGTGAGAGCTGTCATCTTTGTCTTTTTCCCAAGCTCAGGAGGGCTTCCCCAGTAAGGATAACGTTAACTTAAGTTTTTTGTAGGTGCTCTTGATCGACTCGAGGAAGTTTACCTTTGTTCTTATTTTTCTGAGAGGTTTTTTTTTTATCATGAATGAGTATTGAATTTTGTTAAATGCTTTTCCTGCATTAAGGTGATTATGTGATATTTCTTCGTTAGCTATTAATATTGTAGATTACCGTGATTCACTTTTTTAAATATATCAAATCAGTCTTACATCCCTGGAATGAGTCTCACTGGGACATGAAGTATAATTCTTATTTAATTGCTGAATTTGATATGCTAATATTTTGTTAAAGATTTTTTTGGTGTTTATATTCATAAGAGATACTGGTGTGTAGTTTTCTTTTTTTCTATACTGTTATTTGTCTCAAGTATTTTTGTAATTTTTATTTATCTTTTAATTTTATTTTCTAATATATAGAGGTTACATCTTACCAATTTTTAATATAAATTAAATATAAATTGGGCTATACCAGTTTTGTAAAATGAACTGGAAAGTGTTCTTTTCCATTTTTTCAGAGTTTGTATAAAATTGCTCTTAAACCTTTTGTAAAATTCTCAAAGAAACCATTTGATCTTGGATATTTCCTTTCTAGGAATTTTTAAATGGTTTAAATTTAATTTTTAAATGGTGAATTCAATTTTTTAAATACTTAATATATCAAATGATATATTTCAGATCAGGTGAGTTGTAGTAATTTGTGTTTTGTTTTTTGTCTAAGTTGGCAAATTCATGTGTGTAGAGTTATTCATAGCATTCCCTGATGATCTTTTTGGTGTCTGCAGTTATTAGTAGTGATAACCCCTATTTCATTTTTGGTATTGTTAAGTCTTTCATTTTTCTTTGACAGTCTTGTCAATTTATCGATCTTTTCAAAGAACCATCTCTTTGTTTCATTAGGTGTTGTTTTTCTGGTTTCAGTTTCATTGACATCTGTTTTATCTTTACTTATCTTCTTTCTTTGGTTTTAATTTCCCTTCTTTTTGGTTCTTGAGGTAGGAGTTGAGATTACTGATATGAGACTTTTCCTCTTTTCTAGTGTATCCGTTTGGGCTATAAATTTCCCTGCTGGTTCTGCTTTAGTTGTGTCTTGCAAGTTTTGATATGTTGAGTTTTCATTTTCATTCGGTTCAATGTATTTTTTATATTTCTTTTGAGATTTCCTCTTTGGCCGATGGGTTGTATAAACACCTGTTGCTCAGTTTTCATGTGTTTGGAGAATGTTCCCATTATTCTGTGACTGATTTCTGTTTTGGTTCTGTGGTGGTTAGAGAATACATTGGTAGCATTTCAATTCTTCCAGGTTTATTAAGGTTTATTTTATGGCCCAGGGTCTATTGTGCTATATGTTCTATGAGGACTTGAAAAGGACATGCATTCTGCTGTTGTTGGGTGCGATGTTCTCTAAATATCAATTAGATCTTATTGTCTTATGTTGTTGTTGAGTCCTTCCATACTCTTACCAGTTTTTCTGTCCTCTCTCATTTGTTGAGTGATGATGTTTAATTACCCAACTATATGAGTGGATTTGTCTATTTCTCCTTTCAGATCTATCAGTTTTGCTTCATGTATGTTCTAACTCTATTGTTTGCTGTACACTCACTTATGACTGCTATGTATTCTGGGTGGATTGACAATATTACCATTAAATGATGTTTAACTCTGTCTCTGGTAATTGTCCTTGTTCTGAAGTTTACTTTAATATTAACATAGTTGAGGGGCACCTGTGTGGCTCAGCGGGTTAAAGCCTCTGCCTTCAGCTCAGGTCATGATCCCAGGGTCCTGGGATCGAGCCCCACATTGGGTTCTCTGCTCAGCAGGGAGCCTGCTTCCCTTTCTCTCTCTCTGCCTGCCTCTGCCTACTTGTGATCTCTGTCTGTCAAATAAATAAATAAGATCTTTTAAAAAATATTAACAGTTGATTCTGCTTTTGTAAAAAATTGTTTTTATACTTTTTTCCTTCTTTACTTTGAACATGACTATATTGTTATCTTTGAAATGAGCTTCTTGAAAATAACAAATAGGGTGTTCATGTTTTAACGACTGAACCACCCATGTGCCCCTATAGGCTATATGATGAAAGCTATTCATAATTTGCTATACTACCAACATTAAATTACAGTTACTTCAGAGCGTTAAGTTATTTAAAGTAAGCCTGTAACATACCTTAAAAAAAAAACAAACAAAAACCTTCCTATCTCATACATGCAAACTTCTCCACATAAATGTCTCTTCACTGTAAGTTACCCTGCTCCCGAAGCCACTACTCTGAAGCTTATCATGGTCCAAAGAGAAGGAAAAAAAGTATAACCAGGACTGATATTATACATATATATATATATATATATATATATATATATATATATATATTTTAAAGGGAAAAAAAAAGATGGCACAGAAGGGAATGCAATTCTACAAGTGCAAGCCCTCAAGCAGCAGCATATATGATAAACCCCTTCTTTAAAGAGGTATCCTTTCTATCACTGATACCACAGGCCAAATTACATAGCATGCCATCTTCAAGTAACAGTTGAGGCAATAAATGCAGAGGCATCACAATGAATCCCACTTAACATAACTACAGACCAACACTTCTCTACAAATTCTTTGTCTGATTGCCAATTAAATACAAGTTTTAACTTCATAGCTTAACAATTAAGGGTGATACACTGAAGTCAATACATACACCTAGCATTTCAGTCTGAGCTGTTTCATATACATAGAACTGAAATTAATTACAAGGTATGGCCTAACAAATGCTAGGGGAGATTTTTTTTGAAAGCAGTTTTTACAAATATTAAACTTATCTTCCACACTGAAGTCATCATACATACAGGGCAAAGTCAGAGCTTTTATATTTGAGTTTATTCTTCATTTAACTTTTAAAACACTACTATAGTTGAATATTAAAACAAAAACAATAGCAAGTAGTGAGCTATGATTATAGTCCTTCACTCATTCACTACTGCACATAAAATGCCAGCAGTGTTATTCACTGGCCCCATTAAGAGGTCTGACACTGAACACCACCCCTGGGATGATGTTCATCATCCTCATATGCTTCCCCATTGTAATGGCGCCGTCTTTCCTGATTTGGATCAAAGTCCACCAGTTCTACCTGGTCCATTTCATCAGTCTCTTCTACTTCCTTCCTCTCAGGTAGGAGTTTTTCCAGCAAAGAGAGTTTATCAGGAGACAGAAAGCCATTCTCAGGAAAGTTTACCTTAAATTCGATGATGAGGCGACCCTTCTCATATGGCCTACGATAAATTGGCATGCCTTCATTTAGCACACACTTGATATCTCCATGCTTGACAATTTGACCTGGATGAGAGGTGATGACAATGGTTCGCTTGTCCAGAGTAGATATTGGCTTTTGGAAACCGCACAGTGCTTCAACCAGCTATATGTCCATACACATGAAAAGGTCTTCTCCTCGCCGAGTAAACACAGCATGGTCCTTCTGATCTAAAACAATGATAATATCTCCTGGTTCCAGTCCTGGTTCTTGGTCTCCTTCACCATGGAATGTTATCTTCTGGCCATCTTTCATGCCTTTGTCAATATTTTTGTCATGTTTTTGAATTCACTATGCCAATCTTTGTCTTTCAGTGGTTGTTTTGGTTATTATATTACGTGTGTATAAATAGTCCTAGTCTACTCGTGTGTCATTTTACCCATTGTCTCATTTTCTTTTACTCTCATTTTTTTTTAAGATTTTATCCATTTCCTTGAGAGAGAGAGAGAGCAAGTGAGAGAGAGTAAGGTGGGGTGCAGAGGGAAAGGGAGAGGCAGACTCCCCGCTGAGCAGGAAGCTCAGTGAGGGGCTGGATCCCAGAATCCTGGGTTTATAACCTGAGCCTAAGCAGATGCTTATCCAACTGAGTCAGGCACGTGTATCCTATCTCATTTTTAATATAATTGTCTTAAATCTTCCTGCTAGATACACTTAGAACCAAACTAATGTTATCATTTTTGCTTTAAACATCAGTTATAAAAAGCTAAACTTAATGTATTTACTCAGATTTTTTCTAAGCATGTTCTTTCTTCTTTACTGAAATTCCAAGATCCCCTCTATTATCATTCCTTCTTGTTCAGAGAATCTCATGCGGCCATTCTTTAAGCACAGGTACACTGGTGGTAAATTTTTAATTTTATTTCATCCTTGAATGTCTTGATATTTCCTTTATTCCTGAAGGATAGTTTCCCTGGATGTAGGATTCAGTATTGACATTTGATTTCTTTCAGCACTTAAAACATATCTTGCTGCTTCCTTGTGGTCCCAATGGTTTCTGATGAGAAATCTGCTATCATTCAAATTGGTTTCTCCCTAAAGATAGTGTATATTTTTCTCTGGCTGCTTCCCACATTCTTTTTCTTTAGTGTTCAGAAGTTTAAATATACTGTATCTTGATGACACTTTCCTTGGTTTATCCTACCTGGGATTCATCAAGCTTCTTGAATCTATGGGTTTAGGTCCCTTGCAACATGTGAGGAGTTCCAGCTATTATTTCTTTGAATACTTTCCCAACTGCCCCTGACACATACAACTTTCTCTCCTCTTTCTAGTAATCTAATGGCACAAATGTTAGATCTTTTATTATAGTTCCACAAATATGAGGCTCTGCTCAGTTTTTCCAGACTATTTTCACTCTGTTGTTCAGATGGGCCATTTTTTAATTGTTCTATCTTCCTATCTTCTTTTTCCTCTGTGTCTTCTGTTCTGCTGGTGAACCCATTCACTGAACTTTGCATTTCAGTTATTGTAGTTTCCAGTTCTAAATTTTCTATTTGGTTCTTCTTTGTAGCATCTGTTTCTTTTCTAAGACTTTGTATTTTTTTCAATTTTCTTAAGCATCATCATAATTGCCATTGTAGCATTTTAAATCATGGATCCTTTAAAATCTTTGTCAGATAATTCTAACATGTTTGCCATCTCAATGTTGGTGTCTAATGATTGTCTTTTTTCATTTGTTTTGAGATGTTTCTCATTCATAGTATGACTATTTTATATGTAATTCAGGACATTGTGTATCATGAGATTGGTTTTATTTAAGCCTCTCTTTTAGCTGGCTTTGAGTACTGTCTTTGGCAGTGGAAAGTGAGACACCACCTTCTTATTCTCAGGTGAAAATATAAGCACAGGTTCCTTACTCAGCCTTGTTTTCGTGGAAGGTAGGGGGAACCTTGTTATTGTTGGGCAGGCTTCAAGTCCAGTTCTTCCCCTTGTCCTATTGGCAGTCTGGTAGATGTGGCCTTATTGCTAAAGGGTGATAGTAAATGTCCTGACTCTTCACTAAGCTTCTTCTAATACCATCATCAGGAGGGGAAGGAATGCTTCATTAATTCTGGGGAGGTATCCCAGACTTTCCAGGTGATGTCCCCTAACACTGAAGGCTTCTTTACTTCTCTGGGAATGAAAGCAAATTCCTTCTTTGACACTACTTCTATAGGGGTGTTGGGGTACCTCGTTACAACCTCTTGGAGTGGAAGACTGGACTTTGTACTTACTCTTTACTGACATGGGTGGGGCCCATGCTTTTGTGTGTTTTGCTGGAGTAAATTATCTAAAAGTATTCTCTTTCTAGGCTGCCCCTATCCTGTTTCTTTGGCTACAGATGGCAGGCTTGTTGTGGATGGATTTTTTTTTTTTGGCCTGTGCCATTTGCATTCACAGGTTGCCAGTTTCTTTAGCTCTAAAAAGTGAGATATGAGAACAAACAAACAAAAAACCACCAACAAATACTCCCACTAATACAACTCATCTCATTCCTCAAATCTTGCTATTCCTTAGCCCATCTGCCTTCTTTTTATTTTTCAGAGTCTTCCGATGTTTCTTTTGCATATAGTATCCAGGATTTTTGGTTGTAATTAGAGGGAAGAACAGGAAAAAGCACATCTACTTCATATTCCCTAAAGTGGAAGTCTTTAAATTTTCTTTTATTTCTTTTAGCTGTAGGTATTTTTTTTTCATTTTATAGGTGCCACATGGTTCTTATTATGTTCATTCTTAAGTTTATAAATAGTTATGTATATAGTTACTATTTCTAAGTTGAGTCTCTGTAGGTTCTAGGACACTTGAATCCTCTACCAGTTCTCAGTTTCTCTGAAACTTCAGGGTGAGTCCCAAGAAGCACATATATGAATGAAAAACATTCCAGATAGAATCACATGTTATTACTAAATGGGGTGTTGATTCTACAGCCTTACACAACTTGGTGTTCTGGTGAATTGGGCTTGAAAGTAGATGATGGTAAAGTAGTGGTTGCCTAATCATGACTCCATTAAGCATGGGGTAAGAGCACAGACCCTGGAATCAAACAACCCAGCTTCTCCATTATAGCTAGGTGACCACGAGAAAGTTACTGAATGTTTCAGTGCCTCAGTTTATTCACCTATGAAATGGAGATAAATGAATACTACTTGAAGTGAAATCTGCTGCCATTCAAGTTGTTTTTCCCAATAGGTAAGATGTCAGTTTTCTCTGGTTGCTTTTCAGATAATTTTCTCTGCCTTTAGTTTTCAGAAGTTTAGTTATGAAATGTCCTTGTATGGATTTTTTTGGTTTATCCCATTCAGAGTTCCTCTAGCTTCTTGACCCCATAGGTTTAAGTCTACAGTAAGATTAAGTACAGTAAGATTTTATATATATATATAAAACATTGGTAAGATTATCTACCTCATAAGAGCCATGTAAATGCTAGCCACTTGTATTAGTAGTGTCTCTTTTCCTCAAGGTAAAAACTAAGAAAATGTAAATGAATTATAGACTTTAGCTAATAATAATGTATCAGTATTACATATTCATTAAGTGTAACTGATATACCATACAAAAATAAAATGTCAGTAATAGAGAAAACTGGCTGTAGTATATATGGGAACTCTGTGTTATCTTTGCATTTTTTTTTCTGTAAACATAAATTTGTTCTAAAACAATGTTTACTTTAGAAAATGCCTGTGGGAAATGAATGAATGGAAGGAACAATAAAGAACAATAATCAAGGAGTGAGAGTTAAAAAAATTGTTTAACAAAGGAGCTTTATGGAAAATAATATATTTGGGTAGTCTTAAAGTATAGTCTATAATAATTTATTCTTTTCTCTTGAAAAAATAGATGCAAACAGAGGGCAAAAACTTTAGGCACTCTGTAACTAAGCTAGCATGTGGCCAATAGCATTGATTTCAGTTAATAGTTTATAATCGCAATAATCAAGCCAGGGCCAATTAGCCAAGTTATTGGAACCATTTTTCTAATAGAATAGTTGCCTTAATTCAGACAGGGAAATATTTGTAGGGAGGTGTGCAGTTAGAGTAGCAGATAGACCCACTGAAATTACTAATTATTTTATACAGTTATGGCCAAAAAAGGACACAAATAACTGGCTCATATGAGAGAAACAAACCAACAAAAAAGGATTTGAACAATTTTTCACAACTGTGTTGATATGATTACTGAAAGATGTATTTAAAATTCATTTTGCTATAGAATCACTAAAAAGCAGTGCATTTGTCACCTAGTTGTTAATTGCTTTTCATAATGCAGTTAAATGATAATCAGCCTTTTACATTTGCTCAGTAATCTGATGATGATACACTATTTGGCATTCTTTTTTTCATTTTTCAAGGCATTTTTACATGTTTAATAGCTTATTTTCTGCCAGTTGAAATAAAAGTTTGTTTTTCCTCCCTTATAATCACATATATTTGTTATCAAAATTACAAAACTTAAAGAAAAAGAAAATAGCTACCCATAATCTTATCATGTTAACTTTTGAAATGTATTTCCTATTGAGCTTACTTATTTTTTATTTTTGAACTGTAATTGTGACAGTATTTGCATTTAATTTGTGTTCTACTTGACAGTTTACTCGACGCCCTTTTTCATGCCACTTAAAATTTTTAATAATCCCTTTTTTGAGTATTGTGAAATATTAAAAAGTTGTTGTATTATGATTTACTAACCTATTAATGTATTGGATATTTAGGGTTTCTCTCAGTGATATTCTATTCACCCATATTTGTTCCAATTCCAGAAGAGAAGTCCTAACTTATTGATACTTTGTGTCTCTTTATGTGATGTGACAGTAGCAGTCTCATATGTGAAACTCAGGGAAGAAACAACTGGGGTCCAAACAGTCAAATATGTAGGTCTGAAATATGGAGGTACTTTAAAAAATTTACTTTTGAGTATAGTTGACACACATTGTTACATTGGTTTCAGGTGTACGACATAGTGATTCTACTTCTTATACGTTACCCTGTGCTCACCACATTGGCTACCATCTGTCACCATTCAGCACTGTTACAATATCATTGACTATATATCATTGACTATATTCTCTGTGCTGTACCTTTTATTCCCGTAATTTATTCATTCTGCGGCTGGAAGCCTGTATCTACCACTCTGCCTCACCCATTTTGCCCATCCTCCCACTCCCTCCCCTCTGGCAACCACCAGTTTTTTCTCTGTATTTATAGGTCTAATTCTGTAAAAGGACTTTTTTTAACTGCTACAGTCATTCTGAATCTCATTCATGTCTCTTAACATCCCAAAGATGAAGCACATGTCTAGTTCCCTATATAACGAAGTAGCAAACACACTGCATCCTTGTTGTCCAAGATCATCGCTTGTAAAACTAGACTTCCAAGTTTAGCTTTATTCTCTCGCAGCATATCATTCCATTGGGAGAAGAGTCATCTGAACAACCTCTAAGCCCTGGTGGCATTGGACTTCTGAAACCGAGTCCATGAAAATGTCTGGTGGGGCAAGAGCAGGCATGGGAAGAAATCCGAAGTCAGGAGAGCCAGTTAGTTTCCTAGCAAGCTGGGAGACAACAAATTTTCCTCATTTTTTCAGTCTTAATATCCACTATGTTGCTCTGCACTATGATGGGAACTTTTCACAAAGCCCTAAAGATCTCTGTGCCACTTAGGTGAACACTTGTAACTCTTGATGTTACATTAAATATTATAATGACACACTGGGTTTGGATACAAGGGCCATTTCTCAGGCCACCAAGTGTATGTCCAATGCATTGAATTTAAAAAGTCTACTGCTGGGGCTCCTGGCTGACTCAGCTGGTAGAACATGCAACTCTTCATTTTGGGGTTGTGAGTTCAAGCCCCATATCAGACATAGAGCTTACCTAAAAAGATAAATTTTAGGGGCGCCTGGGTGGCTCAGTGGATTGAGCCGCTGCCTTCGGCTCAGGTCATGATCTCAGGGTCCTGGGATCGAGTGCCGCATCAGGCTCTCTGCTCAGCAGGGTGCCTGCTTCCCTCTCTCTCTCTCTCTCTGCCTGCCTCTCCATCTACTTGTGATCTCTCTCTGTCATATAAATAAATAAAATCTTAAAAAAAAAGATAAATTTTAAAAATCTATTGTTGGTACAGAATACAGGGTGATGGACCTCAACAACTAGATTATTATATATTTCTCAAACTCACCAGTCAAATGACATTGAAAATATAATTTAACCAGTACTGCCATCATAAACCAACACTTGTTTAAAAAGAACTTGGAATTCTCCTAGGGCAGCCATCATGATGGTTCTTCCAGAAGTGTTCGTGTTCCTCATCTGGCTGAGCCAAATCCAGTGTTTATTTGTTTGTTTGTTTTTCTGTAATCTCAGTTAGTGATGAAAATGAGAACATTTAAAATGTGTAATATGCCAAATACTGCAACATGAAAATGTCTTTTGACTTAATAATGTCTTTTTTAACTAAAAAAAAAAATACAGTTCATAAAGGGATACCTAAGGATTATAACCATTCATTTACAGAATATTGATTGAGAACCTACTGTGTGTCATCTGGTATTCAAAGTGCTATAAACAAGGCAGAGAAAAATCACTGCAATCATGAAGTGTATCTTTTTCAGAGTCCAGAATTGATGAACCACTGCCTTCTGAGATAAAGTTGAAAAAGCCAGGAAGAAAACTATTGTTGGAGAAGGAACCTGACCCAGGAAACTCTTCACATTTTTCTTCTGGGTTCATCTCTACTTGCTTAGACTGAACAGATACCGAGATACCACAGGAGAGCATCAGAATCTCCTAAAATGAGAGAGGAACCTAGGGGACAGAGTCCACTGAGGCAGGGACTGGTGAGCAAGCTTCAAATTTTGTGTATGTCGGGAGCTGGGGAGGTTATGGATCACAGAGAGAAATGAAATTGTTGAAAAAATAAACAAAAATGTCAAGACTGGGTTGGTTATACTCTACAAAAAACACTACCATATATGAAAGAGAAAAACAAAGTCTCAATCTTCACTAAAATCGGGATACAAACTAGAGTTTTAAAGCAGAACAAGAACCAAGTAATGACAGAGTAGAAGCAGAAGTCAAAATGCTGGGTTTTCTGGCTGTTTTGGAGGTATGAAGTTTCTCAGACTTTGTGAATTTTGTTTTTATTTTTATTTCTTTTGGTGGTGGTACTAGTAACCAACACTTCAGAAACTACAAATGGGCTACTGCGCTGGAGGAAGATTTGTAGAAAACGAAGGCTCCAATACTGTCCAATTAGATCTTTTAATCCAATGAGAACTGTCACTTATGTAAAGGGTCTGCCCTGTGCTTCCGACTGCACTTCAAGGATTAGAAAAAGACTGTGGAGCCACAGCTTTGGAATTATTCTGTATCTTGTCTGGATAGGAATAGGAAAGCCATTGGGAGCTGGCCAAACACTATAGGGGATTCAGAAGAGAACTTCAAAGAAAAGAAAATAGATTAATTTTGTCCAAGGAAGACAGGCAAATAAGAGGAGGGGGAAGAAAAGAGAACTAGAGCATAGGACAGAGATAGAACATATTAATTTGCACTGTTTGAAAAGTGAGTCTCTCATCACATCCTTGAAGATAGTACTTGGACAATTTACCATCTTTGTGTTGAAAGAAGACAAGGAAAAGGACAGGTTGTAAAAAGATTTAGGAAAAGTTGGGAAAACATGGAGCTTCATAAACGCTCATGTCATTAAATACTACTGTTTGGTTGTAATAAAGAAAATGAATTGTGAGCCTGGTTATATGAAAGGAAATGAAATAAAGGATGGCTCACTCTTTGGTTGCAAGGTAGCCTATGGATTTTTGCCAAACTACATACATACTTTACCAAAAAGATGCCTTTCTACCAGTCTACTCAAAGCACCTTTGTTCAATTGGGCTCTTCACATGGTTTGGGTTTTTCCTACTATTCCTTCTATTTGAACACATCAAGAGCTATTTTTCTTATATGCCAAAGGTTATTTTGCCCTTTTAGATGAGGGCAATACTGTTCAATTTCCCTTAAAATTTGAAATGAAAAATTAGAAGTCATGAATAGATAATTTCTCTGAGTTATATCAATTGTCAGTCATGATGATCTAAATATTCATCCTGAAAGTGTGATGGAGTATTTTGGAAAAGTCTAGGCTTATAAAACATTGAGTTGAACAAAAATCTCTCTGATTTCTTCCATAAGGAGGCAGCTTTTCAATGGTGATCTCAAACTGAGAAAGAGAAGAATGGTTTCCTGGCTCATCAGCATCACAAATATTAGCGGGGCACGAAGAGTGGTGCAGTCAGTAGATCTAATCTGACACAAGGGTTTTATCCTGGAAGCTTACAGCCTCGCTGTGACCGAAATTACACACACATGCACACATACAATTTCCAATGACATCAGTCAAAACTTCCTGTGAGCAACTGGGAAAGAGACTTGGCCTAGAATCCCAAGAAACCCAACCTGAGGTTTTAAACTATACTCGTTCCCAGTGCTTTGCAACTGATTCAGTTTCCAACAAAATTATCACTGTCCCTGGTTCCAATCGCAAACAGAAGGGAGAACTGAATTAGGAAGGAGAAACGTTTTGTTGAAAACAATGACATGACTCTGTGAGAACATTTCAGAGGGGCCCCAAAAGATGGAATCCAAAGGTGCTATTTTCAAGATCTGTCAGGTTACCTGGACACAGATGTTCCATGCAGCTAAGGTAGGAGGTGAAAAGTGAGCAGGGGTGGGGGATGGGCATGAAGACACACTAATGCCTCCACTTCGCTTCAGTCTCATTTTCTTTCCTGAAACCAAAGCTTGATTTGCTATTTGGCTCAAGGAGCAGAAGAGGACCGAGGAAGTCACAGTGCATTTCCATTTCTTGTCCAGTTTCCAGTCCCTTGTCAGTAAAGTTGAACCTTGGATGGCCTAGTAACATCCCCATGGAGGTCTGCTTGGCAAAGAGAGGGAAGGCGCTTGTGTTGGAGGACAGCCTTCTGTAGATTTCAGCCCACAAACTGTCCATCCCCTCTGACCCCTGTCAGTACTACAATGGGAAGAACAAGATAAAGAAAACTCCCCTTCTCATCAAAAAGACAAGAATTTTACATATAACAGTCACTAGACAGTGCCTCCTTGGCTAATGTCCAGGCTAGCTACAGAAATTTGTCTGCAACAAAACAAATAAAGGCAGCCCTGTGATTCAAGCAGTGGGTGGTCTAAGTCCACATACACAACAGCTTCTCCATGACTGACAAATGTCACAATTAGTGGATTACTGGGTCAACCATATGAAAATATCCTTTAAAGAAAACACAGTTTAAAGTCACCATTACTGACACACCAGAATGTTTATCTCTACCAGAGTTTAGATTGCATTATAATGTGAAATCATTTAATTGCCAAAATTTATCTACTTTTTCAAAATAAGGTTCTGAATCAAGGGTGCTGAAGAGAATTGCCTGTAATACAGTGAGCTATTTTTAAGAGTAGCCAAGAAAAGAATTCAGATCTTCCGCTGATTATTCCTGGTTTAATGATTCACCTTTGGTAGACCACTGCTTGCGCTGGATTACACACAAGTTGGCATGACATCTAGAAAGTTTTGAATAGATTGTCCCCAGGCCACGCATATCCTTAAGTAAGAATCAACTAGTTGTCTTTTGCTAACAAGTAAGAGATAAATGGGAGAGGAATTAAGCTCCCTAAGATTCTAGAGAAATCTATGGATATAAACCGGGTCTGCCACCACATTCCAAACAGCCTCGTCTGAAGGCTCTGTTTCTTACTGAGTTAGCCTGGAAGTCTTATCTGGAATAAAATCTAAGAAAATCCAACATTCTGGAGAACTCTGGGGCTTGCAAAGAATATCCACAGTGGTGTGGAAACTCCACTTTCCAACTGAACCTCCTGGAGTTCTGACACTTATTTTAAAATAGAGCAGGGCAAAGAGAAAATTGTAGACACAGCGTCTCTCTTTGTTTTAGAGATTTTTGTTTATTTGAGAGAGAGAGGGAGCACAAGGGGAGAGTGAGAGGGAGAAGCCAGACTTCCCGCTGAGCAGAGAGCCTGATGTGGGACTCAATCCCAGGACCCAAGCTGAAGGCAGATCCTTAACCGACTGAGCCACCCAGGTTTCTCCATCCCCCGTCCTGGCTTTTTTTATTATTATTATTATTATTTTTTAATAAAGGGCTAAGCAATATAGAAATAAAACGAGGGAGGAGAAACTACAATAAATCTTGAAAATGAAAAACTTAAGTCTTAATGCAATGGAAATATTTAGAATAAAAGACACATATAATGTAGTTCAAATGGGACCTGGAGTAGGGAATGCATAAGGCTGCATACATACATACATACATACATACATACATACATACATATGAGACAGCACCACTTAGTGGTTACAACTTCAGATTCTGAATTCAGACAGATCTGACTTTGAATTCCAGTTCTGTCATTCATCGGATGTGTAGCCTTAGGAACAGTACTTAAAACTCTTTCACCCAAGTTTTTTTTTTTTAATTTATTAAAAAGAATAACAAACCAATCTCATAGATTCCCATGAAGCTTTTCAGTGGAATGATGCATGTACACAGCTAGGTTTGAAGCCTGGCACAGATTAAGTGCTCCATAAATTTGGGTGAAAGTTTTCTTGAAATGAAGTAGTCAGAGTCTAAAAGAAAGTGAAAAGGAGGGACAGTAGCAGGAAGCAATTTAGATATAAGAAATAGTATGGAAAAATGCCAAGAGGTATGGTGGCCATGTTACCTGAAAAAACAAATTAGTACACATGACTTGAGAGTAGGAGCGAGTACTGCTATTGGGGTCACCACAGGAAATCTGGGAAAGATCATCATTGTACGAAAGTACAAATTATACTCACAAAGGAGAAAATTCTTTCACTGAATGCTATGAGAAATTGCTGTCTTTTCTCAGGTTCTATTTTTGTGTTACTACCAATTCTAAGTTACTTAAAGCTTCATAAATGCATTTGGCTCTTTTTTTTCTATTTGTATTTCTTGATGCACAGATTTTGATCATTTGGCTAACTGCTAACATTCCATCAAAAGAATGGAGAAGAGATTAAAAACCAACAAATCTTGACTTTCTAGGTGAGTATAATGGCTACAGGAGACAAGATAAAGAATCACAGCGACTTCTCTATCAGAAAATACACCCAGACAGCAGAAAAGTTTGGTTTTAGATGCTAGTGACGTCTTTAGACACTCTGCCTGCAGTTTAGTTCTGCCCCAAATGTATATGCCTAATTTCTTGAAATGAAGACTTTCAGAAATTATAAAGTATAAGCATTGTGCTAGGTAAGGGTTAGGGGTGCAAAGGGAAGTGAATAGTAGTGGGGAGGTAATGATCAAATATGGTGCAAAGGAGACAATAAAGTTTAAAAAAAATCTTAGATATAAAATAAGCATAAACAGAGCTGTGGAGATTGAGTATGGGAGAAAGTCATCACTGAGAAGGGCTTATAGCTGAGACCCAACTGATGGGAAGAAGCTAGACCCTCCAAGATTGGAAGAAATGATGTTCTAGGCAGACAGTACTAAGGCCTGGGCAGCAACCAGCTTTCTGTGTTGGAAAGACAAAAAAAGAAGTATAAGGCATAAAGAAATGAATTGAAGAAAAAATTATTTACTAGTTAAGACTATGTATTAGTTAATATTAATTAAGCAGAATAAATTAGTATACTAATTTATTGCAGTCTGCCATAAAGTGATGTTATCTAAATTGATGTGGTATCAGCTCATATTATAATACAGGAGATTTGTAATAGTATTCTTCCTATTTCATCCCCCAATCCTTTGTGCTCTTATTGTCATATCTTTCCTACCACATATTTATGCATATCATAATAATATTTTTTCTTTGAAAATCAATTGTTTCAAATCATTATGAGTTTAAAAAAAAGAAAGAAAATGTCATATAGTTACTTAAATATTTACTAATTCCTGAATCCTTTCTTCTTATGGATCCAAATTTCTAACTGATATAATTTTTCGTAAGCCTGAAGAACTTCACTTAGCACCTATTGTAGATAAAAATTCTCACCAAAACGAAATCTTGCCATTTGCACTGAAATAAGTCAATCAGAGAAAGCCAATTATCATATGATCTCTCTGCTATGAAGAATTTGAGAAACAAGACAGAGGATCATAGGGGAAGAGAGGGAAAAATGAAACAAGATGAAACCAGGGAGAGACACAAACCATAAGAGAATCTTATGCTCAGGAAACAAACTGAGAGTTGCTGGAAGGTGGAGGTGGGGCAGAGGGGGAGGGATGGGGCGGCTGGGTTATGGACAATGGGAGGGCATGTGCTATGGTGAGTGCTGTGAATTGTGTAAGACTGATGATTCACAGACCTGCACCCCTGAAACAAATAACACATTATATGTTACTTTTTTAAAAAAAGGAAAAAAATTCTCAGCCAGCTAGGAATAGAAAAGAACATACTCAAACAAATAAATACATTCAAAAATAGTGCTATGGGTAACATCACATCATAAATGATGGTGAAAAACTGAATGCTTTGTCTGTAAATTTGGGTGCAAGGCATGGGTGTTCACTCTTAACCTCTTCTGTTCAACACTGTACCGCAAGTTTCAACCAGTGCAATTAGGCAAGGAAAAAATAAAAAGATATCCTGATTGGAAAAGATAAAGTAAAACTCTCTTGATTCATAGACAATACGATCATCTATGAGGGAAGACTAAGGAACCTACATAAGAGATGTGAAAAGTAATAAATGAGTTTAGTAACTTGAAAAATACAGTGAACACCTATCAAATCAAAAAATGAAATTCAAAAAACTATTTACAAGAGCATTAAAACAAGGCATACTTAGCCACAAATCTAGCAAAATATTGCAAGATTTGCTTGCTAAAAGTTGCAAAACATGATGAGAAAAGTTAATATCCTAAATATATGGAGAGCTGTATTGGGGATCATAAATCATTACAAACCTGTGCAGTTTAAAATCTGTACATAAGTTACCTGGATAAAACTTTTTAAAGAAGAAAAAGATGAAATAAAAATGTTTTTAGTCAAACAAAAATGAGGTAATTCATTACTAGCAGATGAACATGAACGGGAATACCCCAGTCATTTTTCAGGCAGAAATTAACAGGTGTTGATGAAGACATGAGCTCATAAGCTGCAGGTGGCAATGTACATTGGTATAATCCTTAAAAACTGTTAGGGCTTATCTCTAAAACCAATGACCCAGCAATTCTACATCTCTCTTTACCTAGGACTATACATTTGTAGTGGATTTTACAATAGAGGACATTCCTTGTACATTTGCTGTTCCCAGAGAAGATGGGCGATTTTAGACCAAGGTCAGAATAGAAGAAGTAAAAGCTCCATTTAGATGGTGAGACTGGTAGATGCTGTTCCATGATGGAACCTGGGCTTCTCAGCACAGCTGAGAATCAAGAGAGGTGACCAGGGAGTGGGTGGTGTAAAGGGAGAGCTGCAGACCACGCCCCAGCACCATGTGACCTTGCTTGCTTGCTCTAACTACCCCTCCTAGCTTTCATATAGTCACAGCTCCTGACTTGCCCAGTAACTTATTAACACCTGCCAATCCAAGGCCATGGAAATAACTCCTGGCTGTCTCACTATTTGATTTTAATTAAAGCTAAGTCTGTTCTCTGATAAACCAAAAATCCACCACACTTGTTACAAATGGCACCCTTCTACATTCATTTTTTTTTTCTTACTCAAATACTTGTCTTTTCTTTCCAAAGCTTTTAATCCGCATTTACTATGTTCCTAACCCTTTCCTGACACAGCATGCTGAGCACAAGGTTAGGATAGCAGCAAAAGCAAAGGAGCTGAGATGAATGAGAAAACAATATGCTGCTTGGGGAATTAAATGTAATCCAGTCTTACTGGACTTTAGTGGGAAAGGAACTGGGTGAGGGATGAAGCTAGAAAGGTAGGCCATCCCCGGATTGTGAAGGATTTCACACATAGGCTTGGATTTTCAACTTTTTTTTTAAAGCAATTATCACGGGTTTTTATCACTTCACTCGTAGTTAAAAAGATTGAAGACTCCAATCACCTTTTTTTCCTTTCTTTTTCTCTTCCTTCTTTTTCTCTCCCTTCCTTCCTTCCTTCCTTCCTTCCTTTCTTTCTCTTTCTTTCTTTCTTTCTTTCTTTCTTTCTTTCTTTCTTTCTTTCTTTCCTTCTTTCAGCTAAGATTTTTTGAAAGGCAAATGCTTTCCAGAAGTTCAGGATTTTCTCTCCATAAATATATTCACATGAGGAATAAAAAACTATATTTTGGAAAACAATGTGGATTTCTTCTATTTAATCTGTGCTTGACACAGAGTAGTAAGAAAGGATCCAGTTTCCTCTCATTGGTCTTGGTTCTCATACCATAAGCACTGATCCAGTTACTACCAAGACCATTCTCCACAGGCTTCATTATCTACTTCCTTTGCAGGTTTGTGTTGGAATGTTTTAAAAACTCTATCCAGGGATGATTTAATGAAAGGAATTAAGTCTATCTAAAAAGTGAAAAGAAAGCATTCCATTTAATTCCTATTCTGACTGTGTCATTCACTCCTTCACTGGTTCTTTAACTTTAAGATCTTCATTACACTGACCATTCCCTGTTCTCTCAGTCTATGACCATTTGTTTCCATTTTCTTTGCAATCAAGGTAAGACCTATGGATCATCACTTCAAACTTTGTGTATCCTTTAGTTTTTTTACACCTTTGTATTTCTGCCCAGTAAAACCCAAATGAGCATCTTTAAGACCAGGGGGAGAGAGAAAGGAAATGTGGAATATGGAAACACAATTAGGTAGGGAGGGACCAGACTAGAAGTAGGAAGTCCCCCATGATGCTCTACCTGTAATCTAGGCAAGAAATGAGAAGAGCCTGAACAATGAAAGTGGGACATAAAGCACCAGGATCTGATTCTAGGGACATCAACAAGGTACAGTTAGAAGACTCTGTTTCTTGCTTTTTCAGCAGCATAATGGCCAGGTATGGTCACTAAAATTGGTAACAGAGAAAGAGTAGACTTTGGTGAACAGGATAGAGTCCACTCTAGCTAAGAATTTGAAGTCCTTGTGAAGCTTCCGAATAGAGCTTTTCAGGAGTTCAGGAGAGATGCTGTGGGATGCATAAATGATGTATTGAGTCATTAGCATGGAAGTGGTAATTGGAGCCATGGGGTTTAATTAACCTAAAAAAAGAAAATGGGTTGAGAAAGAATAGGAGGAACTCAAGGACCAGAACAGAAGAGTCCATTAAGGAAAGGTATCAAAAAGCCAAGGGAAAAGAGGGGATCGCAATGCTGAATAATGAGCAGAAACAAACACTACAGAGAGTTCAAGAAAGATGAGAACAGAACATATCTTTTGGATTTAGCAATAAAGAGCTCATTATTGACTCGGTCAAAATATGCGATCATATTTAAGGGTGGAAACCATGCCTGGAATAGTTTGAGAGGCATATGATGTGATAAAATAGAGATTGCTATCCAGTAACCTGGCTGTAAAGGCAAAGAGGACAAGAGGGGGACAGTGCATGGATGAAGCAGTCTTCTAAAGGTGGTAACAACCTGAGTGTGTGTGGATGTCGATGGGAAACAAGTGGAAGATAAGGAGAGATGGACGATTTAGGAGAAGATGGGGAAACAGATGGAGCGAGACCTGTGGACAGTGGGTGGGGATGGGAGCCAGGACATGGTCAGGAAGGTTCATTTAAGATTGAACAAGATTTCCCTGTTGCTTTAATTTAAAAGGTAAGGATTAAGGGTGAAAACAGGGTCTGGATTGGGAGCAGGAAATAGTTGGAATTTCTTCCCAGTGGCACCTCTTTCTTTCTTTTTTAATTTAATTAACATATAGTGTATTATTAGTTTCAGAGGTAGAGCTCAGTGATTTATCAGTTGCATATAAGACCCAGCGCTCATTACATCAAGTGCCCTCCTCAATGTCCATCACCCAGCCACCCCATTCCCCTCCACCTTCCCTCCAGCAATCCTCAGTTTGTTTCCTAGAGTTAAGAGTCTTTTATGGTTTGTCTCCCTCTCTGACTTCGTCTGATTTTATTCTTCCCTCCCTTCCCCTATGATCCTCTGTCTTGTTTCTTAACTTCCACATATGAACGAAATCATGCCATAATTGCCTTTCTCTGACTGACTTCTTTTGCTTAGTGTAATACTCTCTAGTTCCATCCACATCATTGCAAATGGTAAGATTTCTTTTTTTTTTTTTGTGGCTGAGTAGTATTCCATTGTATGTATGTACCATATCTTCTTTATCCATTTGGTCCCTGCCCACCAATATTTATAACAGCAATGTCCACAATAGTCAAAATATGGAAAGAGCCCAGATGTCCTTCAACAGATGAATGGATAAAGAAATTGTGGCACCTATTTCTAATATGAGTTATTTTAAGGAAGTGAAGGAGGAAGTCAATGTCAAGAGCTGAAAGAGACTAGGGCAGAGGAGAAGGAAAATGAAGATGAGGACCCAGCCCAGACTGGCGACTGCAGATGTGTTATTTCAGATCGCTAAACCTGCCTTCCTAACAGAATCTCCTGGGGAAGTTTAAACAATACTTATTCCCAGTTTCTCACCCAAGAGATACTGATTGTTCTGGACAGGACCGTTTTTGAAAGCTCCCTAGCTGATTCTAATGACCAGCTGCAGTTCAGAAGGTACTGCCCTGGTCCCTTTAGTTCTGTGCATTTGCAACAGCAGGGTTCAGCAATCCAGGTATGAAGCAGGGAGGCAGGTGGTCGAATTGTTCAGAGCTGCAGTTCTGCAGGGCAGATTCAGAGGAAGGACAAGGGAAGGACATTGAAGGGGTGGTCTAGAGTCTTGGCTGAGACAAGAAAATGGAGACATGAGGTAATAAAAAGATTATGAGAAAATAGGGTAGCCAAGGAGTGGTGAACACATATGGAAAGAGTAAGAGGGTGATTGACCTGGACACAATGAAGAAAAGAGCATCCTCTTTCAACTTTTGGATGATCTAAAGCCACTCCTTAGGTAACATGCCCTTGAAAATACTTTTTATTTTTTTATTTTTTTGGAGAAAGAATGAGAGAGAGAGGTGCAGGGATGGGCTGAGGGAGAGGGAGAGAGAAAATTTTGAGGGAGAGGGAGAGAGAGAATCTCAAGCAGGCTCCATGCCCAGCATGGAATCCAATGTGGAGCTTGATCTCACGATCCTGAGATCATGAGCTGAAACCAAGAGTTAGATGCTTAACCAACTGAGCTGACCTGGTGCCCCCAGAATACTTTTTAAATTATTTCAGTGAAAAACTATAAAAAAATAGAAAATAGAGTTTATTTATTTAAGATTATTTATTTATTTATTTGAGAGATAGTGAGCAAGAGAGAGAACACAAGCAGGGGGAGTGGCAGAGGCTGAGGGAGAAGCAGGCTCCCCATTAAGCAGGGAGCCCGATGCAGAGTTCCATCCCAGGATCCAGAGATTATGACCTGAGCAGGTGCTTGACTAACTAAGCCACCCAGGTGCCCCGAAAATAGAGTTTCTAGAGAAGCAGCAAGGAGGTCAATGCTTCAACTCTGGAGGAGCAGAAAGTGTAGACAGTGGGGAAGAAATCTGCATTAAAAATATACCTGTATCTATTTATATAAAGTTGCTTATTCTTCATGTATCAGCCTAAGTTTATTAGTAACTAAGAATATTTAGCAACTAAGGAGGTGATGGAATCTTCAAGTTCAATGTGTATTAGGGAGTATGATTTTGAGATAATCCCTCCTCTGGAAGGAGCGACATGAATAATGCTTTTCTCTAAAGAAGGGATGTGATTAGTAAAATTTAGGGACTCCAGGTTAGTAGAATGACCTTAAGTAATCTGCATATAGTGTGAGTTTTTAAACAATAGAGGCCCCAGAATGAGATGAATGATACACAAGGCACAAACAGACCTTGAAACAAAACCTGTTTATATTTCTGTAAGAGTCCAGGACAGAAATGTGAACTATTCTTCTTTTTTTTTTTTTTTAAGAAGGAATATTTATTACCAATGTGATAATACAAAGAATATGAGCATTGTTCCAAAAGAAATGTGAACTATTCTTAACAGAAGAAGTAACAGTAAAATGGAGAAGGGAGCAGAGGCCTTTAGGTCCCGCAGCCACACAAATTACAAAGTTTTGATAATGGCCCGAGAGAAGAGAAAGAAAAACGAGTTCTAAGAATGCTCATGGTATTTCACAAGGAGTCCTAGAAAAAAGGTTGAGCGTTATTCATTGGAATTTTCCCCATTGTTCTCTCTCATTAAAACTGGCCCTGTTTTGTCTCCCTCTGAGACTGTTTGAATTGTAGATTCTGATGTCCTTTGAACTTTGTTCTTTGATAAAAGTTGGGCAAAAAACACATGCCACACACAACTGTGGACCTGAGATGTGAGACTCGTGATAGTTCTGGAGAGAGCTTCCTGCCCTAATGCTGAAAAAGGAAGACAACTGTTCAAACTGACCAGGAGCAAAATATTTCCATGGTTAGTCATTAATATTTACTAAGAGACATCAATGAACTGCTAGCTTCTTAGATTCAAGGAGTATTTCGAAAGATCCTGTTTCCCATTCCCTTCAGGCTGACAGGGCCGAAGGACACAGAACCCAGGATTGGTCTCTATCAGGATACTTCACCAATATAGTTCCTGGAAAAAAACCAGTTTTTCTGTATGTTTGTCCTCAAATGATAGGGCTTTTGAGTAAGCTAAAACTGAGCATATGACAAATTAGGAAGAATATGGTGGAGTTTTATTTTTCCTGTCTAGATTTCCCTCTATGACTTTTTTCTTCCTTCTTGCGAATGTCAGACTATATATCTAGGCATTTATGATTCGGAATTCTCTTTGATTTGAACACTTTTATAAAGGGGATAGTTTTAAATGACTGAGGTCTGTGTTCCTTTTTCCTTCCCAACAGGCTGAGTCTGAGTCTGAGTAAATTTATGGGGCCTCTCTATTACAACTAGCTGGCTTGTGTTGCATTCATGTTACCCAGATCACTCTTCCTTCATAACTGAAATACATAAAAACTAAAATATGGCTCAAGGGGTTTCAGTTGAACCCCATATATTTGAAGGGAATTTTTGAGCACAGAATGTAAAGGCTATCTTGTTCTCAGGGGTCTGATGTGACAGCAAAACAGATTTGAAAAGAATAATGCTCCTCACTTCTAATGTGAAACAACCCAGGGAGCTGATTCACTGAGCTCCATTTGGGAGGAAGACAGGTTGGGATCCTGAATAAAGCACCTCACGCACCTCTGACCCAGGAAGTGAAATAATGATGAGGTGACACGGAATAACAGGAAGGGAGGGAATGAAATCCGCATGACTAGGTGTCCAGGGAGAAGTGGACAGACTCCCCCGCCCCACCCCCACTTTTTTCGTGTGGCCAAACATACTGAGGAAAGGTAGACTGGATTGACTGAATGCTAATATACCCAAGAATCAAACATGAAAGTAAGAGAGTAGTATGTTTAGTTTCTACATGGCTACCAGCAACATTTTTTCAGTATAATCACGCCCAACTCAACACAATTAATCTAGTATTTGGTAAATTTTCTGACTTCTGCAGAGAAAAAAATGGTTTTAATAAGAAACCCAATCAGCCTAGTTAAAATCTGCTATATTTTGAACGTCCACATCATCCTTGGACTTTCATTTTCACAGGATTTAGCAAAGTTCTTGAACCACTTGGAAATAAGGACACAAACCACACAACTGTGTGTATTACTCATAGAGTTAACTCTGTTTTTCTCTTGATGCAGCTGTTTTGATGGCAGGAACCAAATGATACTTTATGTTATTTAGAAGTAGGGACAACTTCACAACTATTAGAGTAGCTAAAATGAAAAATAGTGACAGTACCAAATGCTGGCAAGAGTGCAGAGAAAGTGGATCTCTCATACATTCCTGGTGGGAATGTGAAATTGTACAGCCATTTTGGAAAGTAGTTTGAGTTTCCTGAAAAATTAAACATACATGAGCGATATGATTCCGCAATCATACTCCTGGGTATTTACCTCAGAGAAATGAAAACTATATCCACCCAAAGACTTATTCATAAATGTTCATAGCAACTTTGTAGGTAATAGGGAAAAACTGCAAACAACCTAGATGTCCTTCCATGTAACAATGGCCAAACAAACTTTGGCATATTCATAACATGGAATTACTACTCAGCAATAAAAGGGAATGGACTTTTAAAAAATTTTATTTATCTATTTGACAGAGAGACACTGCCAGCAGGGGCAGAGGGAGGAGCAGACTCCCCACTGAGCAGGGAGCCGGACAAGGGGCACCATCCCAGGACCCTGAGATCATGACCTGAGCCAAAGGCAGACACTTAACCAACTGAGACACCCGGGTGCCCCAAGGGAATGAACTTGTAGCACACACCAGGGAATTGTGCTGAGTGAATCTCAATCTCAAGTGAAAGCCAATCACAAAAGGTCTTATACTGCATGATTCCATTTATACAATATTCTCAAAATGATAAAATTATAGGGACTGAGAACAGATCAGTGATTGCCAGGGAGGGGTGGAGTGAGGGAGAGTGGGTGTGATTATCAAAGAGTAATGCAAGGGAGATCTTTTCAGTGATGGAACAGTTCCCTATCTTGACTGTGGTGGTGGTTACATGAGTCTGCACATGTGATCAAACTGCCCAGAACTGTTCACGCACACGCACATGCACATAATACAGGTAAAACCGGTGAAACCTGAATAAGGTAAGTGAATTGCAACAATGTCATTTTTCCTAGTTTGGAAATTGTACTACAATTAATGGAAGATATTATCATTGGGAGAAATTGGGTGAAAAGTACATGGTAACTCTTTAATATTTTTGCAACTTTCTGTGGATCTATAGTCCCTTTAAAATAAGAAGTTAAAAAAAATGGAGTATAACATGATAATGGGGCCACTCTTTGAAAAACTGTCTGAAATATGTGACCCAACTTTTCTGTTTTGTGTGGAGATAACAAATCCAAAGTGACAACTTATAGATCTCTATAGCTATAAAAATGGAAATGATTCCCAAACATAAACTGATTCCTTTGTGTGAACACTCTATTTTTATGTTTCTGGAAACTGACTTGATGTGTTTATTGACACTTTCTTCTAACTGTGAAATGTCTGCTTTTCCTAATGAAAAGCGTTCCAGAAAACCAAGCAATGACATCTAGTGCTGTACAACTTCAAGATGCTCTTCCATTGTTTGCTTTGTACCCTTGCCACATCTACTTTCTGAAGACACGCATCAGTTGATAATAGCCACTGGGGGTCAGACTTCCACATGGCCTTTACCAAACATATGATTTCATACCCAGTGCAACGGCAGAAGCCCAGACCTACAGATTAACAGAACTCAAACCTTCCTTCCTTCCTTCTTGTGAGCCCACCAAAGCAGGCAGAGATATATATGTTCATGGTAATTACCCAATTCAGAATGCAAACACATTCAGGGACTGTGGAAGAGACAGACACCAGAGTAGTTTTATATAAATCTTGGTTAAATATATCACAGTTAATGAGGAATTCATCAGTGGGCCAGTGTGTTCTCTGACCTCTGGAGATATAACCGTCCTTTCTACAGTCTGGGCAAGTGGAGCCCCTGCCCTGGGACCCTCATTTTAGAAGCCCCACACTGGTCCCTCGCAGCCATGCCCTTCACCATAGGACAAGAATCGCAAATCTTTTCCAAATGGCTGGAGAAATCCCAGATTTCTTCCCAGTAGCTAGTTATCACAGAGTGAAATTTTGGGCAATGATAAGCAGAGGAAACCTCTGAAAGAGACCTTCAGAAGAAGCACATACTTGCTTCCTTGGGCTGAGGATGATGGAGCGAAGTTTAAAAGGGAGGACTATCATGAAGCATAGAAGATAAAAGGGGAAAAAAACCAAGATCAGAACTGTCAGATTCTAGAAATTGGTTTGAATTTCTGTGTTCGAACAACATATTGCTGAATCTAACTGCCAGGACATGACACAGAAATGTCACTAGCTGAGCTCCTGCATTGCAGTGTGAGGATGACAGGGACGGGCTCCGACGCTACACCATGCACACTGATCCAGAAAAGAAGTTGCTAATCACCAGTGTTGCTGGTGATTCTTCTCTAGAAGATGGACGTGGGTGAGTCACAAGGGGACTTCCTGTGTTGCTGCCTTTACAAAACCAATTACTCAGCACAGAGAGGGAAGTGATTGTATCTTCCTAGGGACCGGGGAAGGAATTCCCAAGTGGTCAGCCTCACAAATCAGCGTTCCTTGGTCTACGGGCTTCAGTGACTGCATCTTTTTTCTCTTCCTATATTTCTAAATGATATCCAGACTCCGGGACATACATGTAACTAAAATGGTCCCAGATACTGATGCCACCTATTCTCACATTCAAGAGAGTCTCCATTTAGCTTGTACCATGGGATTTCCAAGGTTCCTTAGTGTCTCTTGCAAACTTTCATATCCCTGCTTTTCAAGATGAGTTGTGATGTCATCACTTAGGACTGAAGAACACTAAGCTAACAGTCTAGCACAGATTAAAAGAATTTTCCCGAGTGGCACAATGCACAGCTCGCATCAAATGGTAATAAATATGGTCGTGCCCTAAGTGAAGCAGTAACAATTAAACCTGTCAACTTTAACTGAGGTTGAGAAAACAAAAGATGTTCCAGTTTACAGTGGCCCCATGCCAGGAGACTGCTGAGACTGGAGAAAAATCAGACTGCAGACTGAAGAATGCTATCTGCTAAGAAGAATGTGCTAATGAAAATTTTCAGGAACAGCAGCTTTCTCAAAGTCACTTCCAGAATGTTAATCAGCCAGGACCTCAAAGTATTACTGGTCACTAAGTATTCTCTGGCAGGTGCAAGGAGGAGGAACCCACAAAATCTCCCCTGAGAAAATTTGGAGGGAATACAATCTGATGTTATACGCTAGCTGTTAACTTTTCTCAATAACTATAAATTAACTTGTATTGATGAAAGATTGAAATATCACCTAGACCTTGGAGGATGTAAGTATAGCTTATGGAGGAGGCAGGGGCAAAAAAGGAAGAATAATGCTGCCCTGAGAATGAACTTGAGGTTTTCTGGCCTACTGCAAGATTAAATAAACGTTCTCTGCTGTTGGCAAAAAAGTTAATTTTAAGTCTCAGCTTCTGTGAGTTGGTATCAATCTCCTCTTAGGTCAATTCTTTTGATCAAAATTCCTGCTCTAAATGTTCTTTTGAGGAGTCGGGTAAAAAACTGTGATTCTCAGTAACCTATTTATCCAGCTCCGACTCCAGAAGTTCTGAGCTGCATAAGCAAGTATGATGGAGTCAAAGTCACACATAGCAGCAAGAGTAGAAAGCCACTTTGTTAAAATCTGTTGTATTTGAAGCCAAATGCTGGGTTACAGGGCTGAAATTCTCATTGTTGTAGTCCCCTGTGTTCAGAGTGGTAAACACCCAGGTGCAGACATAAAGTCTCCTATCCTGTATTCACAGTTGTTCAATATTTTTGAGGGCACCAGAGGGTGGCTGGGTTGTGGCAAAGCCATGCAATGTAGTGGATCCAGACACGGGCTTTGCTTCCAGAAGGATCACATCACGCACAGGTTACTCACATTTCTGAAGCTGAGTTTCAAATTTGCAAATGGAAAGACTCACTCTTATTGTATAGTTGTGAAAATTGAGGAAAATGTTAAGAGTCTGCACATGTTTTGGGGACGGTAGCTCTGGCCCCCTAAGCATGTTGAATGAATACCCCTGAAAAGTGATCAGGCCTGGCCATGTGTTATTGTAGGGTTACCTCAAGTCATGAACTCAGTCTGCTGGCTTCACTGTGAGAAGCCATTCTAAAATGTCAGAAGTCCTTGCAATCTCTCGTTTCTTGATAGTGTTTTCACTGGACTCTGTAGGCCAGGAGTACGAGTTTCCTTTCAAGAAGTGCTGTTTTCTCTTCATGCAGTGACTGAGAATCGTCAGGAAGCAGGCAGCAAGTGGAGGCTGAAGCTGAAGTCACTGGAGATTTCTTTGATGTTAAAGGCTTGCAGTACACGCTTGTCTCTGCTGCGGTTGGTTTCCTTGTTATCTGCTGCTTCCTAGCATGGCTCTTCTCTCCTCCTTACCATCATGGAAACGAATGTGACCTTGAAACGTCTTTTGTGCCATTTCTCTTCTGGTTCGATGTCATGCAGTGTCTGTGGAGAATTAGAGGTAACTCTAATTCATCTTTCATTCCTCACTTTTTGTCCTCCAAACCTGATAACTGTTTCCTTCCTAGGAAAGATAAAATTCCAGAGCCTCTCCTCCTGTTGAACTCCATTCTCCTTTCACTTCTGAGCGGTGAACCACCTCATAATTATTATTCTTTGCATGAAACTCTCCCGTTAGACTTCCTGTTCTTTTATTTGTTCTTGTGGATAAGAGAATGAAATGTGAGCTAGAAGATAATATTATAAAGCCCATCTTCATCTGAATGAACAAGGCACCAAAAGAGTTCTTATTAAGGCTTCAGGGTCACGGTGGGGGTGGGAGGGAAGGATATACTCAATATATATACACATATATATACGTATATATATGGGGGAGGGGAGGGAGGTCTTTAGTAGGAGGCCACAGGGCTCTGGCCTTAAGTATTTGTGTGAACACAGAGAAGCTATCAAATTTCGTGATGAACCAAAATGTGGAAAGATAATTAAGGTAAAAATTGAAAGAAGAAAAAAGAAAATTATTTCAGCATATTAGAGTTATGGACTAATGCCAAGAAAACAGAAGTTAATAGGAATGAATGCAAATGTGTACATTTGATATTAAAAAGCAGTGGTGCTATAGTATGAGAAAATTAAATGTTTTTTTTTAAGATTTTATTTATTTATTTGACACACAGAGATCACAAGTAGGCAGAGAGGCAGGCAGAGAGGGAGAAGCAGGCTCCCCGCTGAGCAGAGAGCCCGATGCGGGGCTCGATCCCAGGACCCTGAGATCATGACCTGAGCCAAAGGCAGAGGCTTAACCCACTGAGCCACCCAGGTGCCCCAGAAAATTAAATGTTTTTTTAAAAACCCACAATGATGGGGATATGTGAAAGGGACACCAGAGCTAACTAAAAGCTCCCAATGACAAAGCTGGAACAGTATGAGCAACATGATAAATAGTATTAGATCATGACCTAAATATAAAATGTACTGGATTATAACCCAAATATAAAATAAATATCCGTGAGTCCATATTAATATAAGTAAATGACTGAACAAATTAATAACTCTGAGGGAAGAGAAATCTCCTATATAGAAGAATTCCAAATAACTTGCGTAGATACTCCATCTTCATGGTGGAACATAACTCTCAAATCCTTAAGTAAAGGCTGTGCATGGTGCCTTTCTTCAAAAGAGTACAGTATGGAAAGGAAGAAACAAAAAGTAACTTTGTGGAGGAGAAACCTTATCAGCCAGGTAGCCGAGGTCAACTTCAATAGAGGTAAATCATTGTCATGTTGATAGTATGTACTCTTGATTTGTGCGATAAGGATGGCAGTTACCTCTAAGGTCTTTGTCCCCAAAACACATAACCCCAGTCTAATCATGAGAATAGCAGATAAATGCTAATGGGGGGGCATTTTACAAAACCCTTAATCAGAACTCCTCAACACTCCCAAGAGCATCAAAAACAAGGAAGGTCTGAGAAACTGTCATGGCCAAGAGGAGTCTGAGGAGATGTGGTAATTAAATGTGATGTAGTATCTTGGAGGGGAACCTTCAACAGTAAATGGACATTAGGTAAAAATGAAGGAAATTTGAATAAGGTATAGATTTTAGTTAATAACCAATATTAATTCATTAGCTGTGACAAGTGTACTATACTAACATAAGCACTCTTTTTACTATCAGTGCAATTTTTCTGTAAGTCTATCCTATTCTAAAACACAAGGTTTATTTCATAAAAAGTAACTGAAAAGGTGAGGAATATATTAGATTTTATTTTGAAGCACAACACATGAAAAGTATTTGGGAATGTTAACCAAAGTAAAGTTTAATAGCTGACAAAGTAGCAGAATTTTGTTCCAACTTCCAGAAGCAATAGACCCATTCTTTTGTGTGTCCCTGGTGAGATGAAAACCTGGAGTATCATATTCAATTTTGAGAATTAGAGAACTCTACTATTAAAATGCAGTATGCCTAGACAAAGTCAGTAAGAAAGATAAAGGTTTAAACATTATTTCATAAAAGAAATGTTGCCTTAGTGTGCAATCCCCATGAAAACAGAGCAGAGCCTTAACGAGGACTTAAAAGCAGGTTGTTTTTTCGAGAAGTGATTCCATGAAACAGAAGCAAGAGATTTAAGAGAATGAAATGGGAAAGGAGAGAAAGTTGTAAGATGCTTTCTTGCTCTGGGCAACTGGAGCTCACTTCCACTGGACCCTTATGCAAAGCCATGTGTAATGTGCCCATGATTTTCCCTTGAGGAACACAGGTCAGGGCACTTACACATGCGCTTGCTTCCCCCATGCACACTTCCTTCCAAGTTGTGCATGTGGGTGCACGGCTGGTGCAGGACATGCTGGGGCAGGACGCAAGAGCACTGCAGTGACGAGGTGAAGTGCTGTTGTATTGCCCCTGTGTGCAACTGGCTATAGCAGTAAAGGACGGAGTAAAAATGTGGACCAGCTGGATGTGAGGAGGGGACCTATGCATAAGAACTGTTAGTGGGTGTCTCAAGTAGACAAGGGAGAGACACTTCACTTTGTACTCTAGGGCATGGGCTAGATTGATTAAAGTGACAGAGACACAGATTTTACCTCTATCAAGTAGCCCTGTCCAGATTAGTGATGGGAGATAGAAAAAGAGGGGATAAATTTACAGAAAATCAGAGTAAATAGAACACATTGCATCTGATGTTGAAAAAAAAATCCATATGACACAGTTACTGGAGAAAATGTGAACATCTAAATTTATCAGTTAAAAGATAGATGACCATAATGGATTTTTAAAAATCCAGCTAAATGCTATTTATAAGATATACCTACACATTAAGAATTTAAAAGTAGGATAAGTTATGTCAGAAAAATACTAACAACCACAAAACAGTATCAAAGGTAGAATATCTATTAATATGAGCCAAAACACAATCTTAAACAAAAAGACAGTTATAATTCAGTCTAACTGGTTGTAACAGAAAAACCTTTACTAACAGTAGTTTAAAGTTAATAAAAGTATATATCTTTTATGCTCATTAAAAAAAAAAAAAAGATCAGGAAATAAGTAGTCCTGGGCTGGAATGACAGACTAAATTTTACTAACCCAAATTTTACTAACCCAAATCAGGTTGAGAGCTGGCATCTCCCCAGAAAGACATACTCCTAATGACCCCTTCAGATGTAGGTGTAGAAGACAAGGAAGAACTTTCTGGAGGGGAAGGCAGAGACCAAAGAGAAAATGCCTGGCAAGAAGCAGAATCAGGATCTAATCAAGGAATTCTCTGTACCACACAGAGTAGGAGGCTTCCCAGGCCTGTCCCTCAGGATTTGTCTAGCCATTGACCAGTGACAGCTGTGTCTCTTCTATTTTTCCATTTTCAGAATGGGAATTTTTTTTTGAGGTCACCCTGTTCGTGCCCCTTTGTTGTATACTGGGCATGTGTGTATTAGACATATCTTTATCCAATAAATCATGAAAACATGAAGTCACATTCCAACCTGAAGGAAAGGACTGTGCACAAACCAAGGATCTTGGACTTCAAGCTTAAGATAGTCACTGAATGGGATTTTAGATTGTATCCTTCGGGGGAGGGTGGTTTTCTTCTAAGTAGGAAAAGAGGAGGAAAAAAGGAGGTAAAAAGGAGGTAAATTGCCAGAGATTTTTTTTTTTTTTAAGATTTATTTATTTGAGGGGCACCTGGGTGGCTCAGTGGGTTAAAGCCTCTGCCTTCAGCTCAGGTCATGATCCCCGGGTCCTGGGATCAAGCCCCGCATCAGGCTCTCTGCTAGTCTGCTTCCCTTCCTCTCTCTGCCTGCCTCTCTGCCTACTTATGATCTCTGTCTGTCCAATAAATAAATAAAATCTTAAAAAAAAATTAAAAAAAAAAGATTTATTTGAGAGAAAGACAGAGAGAGGGTAAGTGAGGGGAGGGGCAGCTATATGACCAACCAAAATAAATACTGTGTTTCCCAACATCCCTTATAGCTAGATAAAGACAGTTTGGTTAGTTTCTTACCAGTTGGATACAAACAGAAGTTTGTACTGTTTCTAGGAAGTACCCTCTTTCTTGATTGTCAGAATGTGGATATATTTGCTAAAGTTTCATCAGGCATCTTAGACCTCAAGGTGACCTTGGGGATGGAAGCTAAGCATGGCAGAGATACAAGATAAAAAGAGGCAGAGTTTTTGTCACTAAGGAATAGCATGTCAGCCCTGGATTACTGCCTACAATTTTCCCCCCAAGAGATATCATATTATTTATCTTTGTATAACTTAATTTATATCTAGCATCAACATTCTTCCCAGCAGTGGAAAATTTAATTAATTCAGAAAAAACTCAGTCAGAATAACACATATATTAGGCTGCTGGAAATTGTAACATAGCTCATTATAACACAGCCGGGTTTTGTTTTTTTTTTTCAGTCTTTTTTCTACCATTTTTAACAGTTTTATTGCCATGTCTTCTTATCCATTAATCTTTTCTTCTGCAGTGTAGTGTCTGTTATTAATTCTATCCAGAGGATTTATTTAATCGCAGATATTGTATTTTTCATTTCTAGATGTTTTATTTAGATCTTTTTAACATTCTCCGTGTCTCTACTTAACCTGTTCCAGGATTCTACTACCTTCTTGAATATATAGCATATATAAATATAAAATATAGAATATATATATAAACATACATAAAATATAGAATATATAAATATACATGTTAAAGATTTTATTTATTTATTTGACAGAGAGAGAGAAAATACAAGCATGTGGAGCAGCAGGCAGAGAGAGAGGGAGAAGCAGACTCCCCACTGAGCAGGGAGCCCAATGAGGGGCTTGATCCCAGGACCCCAGGATCATGACCTGAGCCAAAGGCAGACACTTAACTGGCAGAGACACCCAGGTGCCCCTGAACACACAGAATACAGAATATAGTTAGGGCTGTTTTAATGTTCTCCTCAACTAATTCTATCACATGTAATTATGAATCTGTTTCTATTGATATTTCTCTGTTATGGGTCATATTGTTCTGCTTTTTGTATGCCTAGTGGTTTTTTTTTTATTAGATGGCAGACACTGTGATTTTATAGTGTGTTAGATATTTTATATTCCTATAAATATTTTTGAGCTTCTTTGAATATGGTTATTTGAAAATAGTTTGATTCTAGTATGGAGGTTCCTCAGAAAGTTGAAAATAGAGCTACCCTATGACCCAGCAATTGCATTACTGGGTTTTTAACCTCAAAGATACAAATGTAGTGATCTGAGGGGGGACGTGCGCCCCAGTGATTATAGCAGCAATGTCCTCAATAGCCAAACTATAGAAAGAGGCCAGATGTCCATTGACAGGTGAATGGATAAAGAAGATGTTGTAGGGAGTGCCTGGGTGGCTCAGTGATTAAGCATCTGCCTTCAGCTCAGGTCATGATCCTGGAGTCCTGGAATCAAGCCTTGCATCAGGCTCCCTGCTCAGTGGGAAGACTGCTTCTCCCTTTCCCACTCTCCCTGCCTTTGTTCCCTCTCTTGCTGTGTCTCTCTCTGTCAAATAAATAAAAAATGAAGATGTTGTATTTATATTTGTGTGTGTGTGTATACATATATAGTAATCATATAAATGGAATATTATGCAGCCATCAAAAATGAAATCTTGCCATTTGCAATGATGTGGATGGAACTAGAGGGAATTATGCTAAGGGGAATAAGTCAATTAGAGAAAGACAGTTATCATATGATCTCACTGATTTGTGGAATTCAAGAAACAAAACAGAGGATCGTAGGGGAAGAAAGGAAAAAATAAAACAAGATAAAACCAGAGAGGCAGAAAAATCATTAAGAGACTCTTAATCATAGGAAACAAACTGAGGGTTTCTTGAAGGGAGGGGGTGGAGGATGGGGTAACTGGATGATGGACATTAAGGAAGGCATGTGATGTAATGAGCCCTGGGTATTATATAAGCCTGATGAATCACAGGCCTGTACCTCTGAAACCAATAAAACATTATATGTTGATTAACTGAATTTAAATCTAAAAAATGTTAAATTAAAAAAAGAAAAAAAAATAGTTTGATTCTTTGAGGCTTGGAACCAGAGCAGCCTATAGTCTAGGGCTAATTCTACCCACCACTGAGATAATAGCTTTTTGAGTGTTTAACTTAATGCCCCATGCATTCACGGCTTTTCCTTTTTTTTAATCTGGTGTGAATACAAACTATTGCTGGTCCTGAATAAGTGCCAGAGATTTTTCCCTCTTCTCCTTTCAGGTGTTTCTTTATTCCCCCTTTGTAGTTTCCTTGTACACATGCACTGAGCAATGCTCAGCAGATCTGAGGGGGATCCTCTGCACATCTCCAGAATTTGGCCTCCGTGCACCTCTCTCCTCTGCGATATTTGGTTCTGTGACTACTTGATGGCTTAGCCTCTCTGGATTCCGAAATCTGTCTTCTTAACTCAGCCAGACTGCTCGGCTCCACCTGGGCTTCCCCTCCTGCACCACAGCCTGGAAATGCTATCCAGCCAGTAAGCTGAGAAACAAACCTTGTTTCCCTCTCTCAAGGATTACTGTCATGTTGTTGCCTGATGTCAATGTCTGAAAACCATTGTTTCAAATATGTGTCTAATTTTTTAGTTGTTTCAGATAGGAAGATAAACCTAATTCCTTTTACTTCATTTAGCCAGAAGCAGACCTTAGGTTCTTTCTAAGTATAGCATATAGGCATAATTCTAATAGTAGAGTTAACTAATGTAATCCTAACTAAACATGCCCACTAGATTTTAATTAGATGCCTATGATTCTAAATAATTATCCAGAAATCAATATATTCAATGGATATATTTTTTCCTGGGTAGAGGAAAATAGCCCATTGTACATTTCTTGTGATGCTATATGGTTATGTAATATTCAGCCACTGAGGAAACAGATTTTATTTGAGGACTAATTAACAAAGGATCAACTCCTCTCCCAGAGCTGTGATTGGGCTCTTCAGTAGTCAATAGGTTTAATTAGTGAGCTGGTTCTTAGATGTTGACATTAACTCTCAAACTCAAGCTACACACACACACACACACACACACACACACATAAAGTAAAAAACAAATTGTTTCTCCAACTGGGTGGAGGGCTTTCTGAGCATATAAACAGAGAAAGCAGCACATCCCCCGGACTATTTGATCCTCTCTTTTGTTCCACATTTCATCTTTGCCTTTCTGCAGACCCTACACAGGATGCTGCTTCTTATGTCTTTTAAAGCATGTTCTACTTTCACATTATTTGTACTCCGTATAGTCCAAACTTCAAAGATAAATAGAAGGAGCACTGAAATCAGACAAATATGAAAACGTCTGTTTTGCATGTTACTGACCATATGGTCACTGTGCATTACTTCATCACCTAGTTTTATTCATTGTTCATCACTTAGTTTATTTCATCTATAAAATGGAATATGACCTACATCATAGAGTTGTTGAAAGAACTAAACAAGATAATTTCGTGCATGTGAAAGCATGCACTAAATTGTTTTACAGAATGTATGTGTGAAGTAAACGTTGATGAATTTTCTTCTTTCCTACTTAACATTCTCTTTTCTCCTTTTCCACCCTCTGTGTTTTTGAAGAGAACCATCCAAAAAAGATAGTCAAAATAAAGACAAATTAATGAGAATCATCTTAGTATTTGAAGGGGTTACAAAGTAAGGTATTATTTATAAGGACACTCCAAATGCATTTTAAACACTATCCACCTTTGAACTCAAATGCAAACGTCACTCAAATACAAATATCAGATAAAATAATCCATAGAAAATGCCAACTCAGGAAGTAAGAGATGCAGCTTCTAAAATAAGCATGCCAACATCCAAAAAGTCACTTTAGAAACACTGTGCGCTTTATGAAATTTCTATCCAGGCTTGCATCTAATGCAGAAGGTAATGAGAGGTCATTTGAGTTGTCTGTTAAAGCAGCCAAGAACTTTTATTGCTATTCTCAGAGTCCAGCCAAGGACTTAATCCTCATCTGTAAAATGAATACATTTGATTAGATAACTTCCAGCTGTAAAAATTGTATGATTAGCTAATTATTCATTATAGAGGTCTAGTCCTTTAAACTGATCTCACATGAATCAATTTATGTCGATTTAAGGCTGGTGAAACCAAACCATTAAAAAAAAGTTTGTCTTGCATTTTATCTTAGCTTTACAAATACTGCACTATAAAATTAATAGTAATAATAATAATAATAAATAAGGATTTTTTTTATCGTAAAGGTAATATTAAGATATATAGAGTAGCTAATAGTTTTCCCTATAGGAACTGTGTTTATGAGCTGTAGTAGCAGGAAGAAGTAAAATAAGCGGAGAGAAGGCTCAGAGTCTTCTCGTACCACTACTTAGCACCATGTTCTTTCTGCTGGCAATGAAAAATGTGATCCTTTTTTCCCCCTCTCATGATAGTCCTTTTTTGTCAAATAAGAACAAACCCCTTATCTTTGGGCTGAATTTTTCCAGCACTGAGCATTTCCATCCAGTATGTTCCATTAAGGGAAGGAGGAAGGAAGCACAGATAGAGAATCTCTCTTCTAACACCACTTTCAGCATTTCCTCAGTGGCACGTGGGATGTGACTTTGTCCTGAATGCCTCCAATAAAAAAAATGTTTCTCCAGCAGCCATTACCTTTCCTTTATTTTTCCCCCATTTCCTTTCTAGAACAAATTAGCAGTGTTGCCATTTCTTCTGATTCACTAGTGCTATTTTTTTAGGGCACTCTAGGCAAGTTTTAGCTCCTGCTGAAGCCATGCTACACTGACAGCCACCAGCATATTTACAAATTCTTAGAAGTCAAATGGAAACATGACCCTGATTGAAAATCCACACAGTTTTTTCCTATGGGGAAAGGCTCTCAAGTTTTATCTCAATATACCAAGACCACCCCATGACAATCAATCTAATTATGGGTACAGAAGGTAATACAATTTGTATCTGTCTCACCAGGACTGTTTCCTTGTTAACCAACACACTTTTCAGTGACACAGAAAGGATCCTGTTGAAAGAAAATTGGATAAGAGAAGCCCAAATGTTTCTCAAATATTTTAAGTGTGTAATTGAATGTGACCACATTAACATTACAATCAATCTTTGTATTTAAAACTACTACTTTGTAGAAAAATTTATAACAACAAACTTGCTTGTTGGGATTCAAAAATCAGTCGATTAATCAATAGTTTTCATTTTATCTTGAAGCAAAGGATGACTGCACAGAATGGGGCTATACTCCTGGGAGGGTCTGTCAGTTCAAACATGTTTCTGTTCTGGAATAAAATATATGATCACATGGAAGAGTGCTTGAAGGTACACTTCATTCTTTCATTTAACAAATATTTAACAAGTAACTACTATGTGTCAAACTTTTCTTAGTACTGATTACACTCTGGCGAAAAAAAAAATCAAAGATAAAATCTCTGCCCTTATAAAGCTTCCTTATAGAGTCTAGTGGGACAGATAGATATTAGATATATACAAACCCAAATAAATATATAATTATAAAAGAGTAGCCAGCTGTGAAAGAGAACAGGTTAGCTCTTTATTTGGAATTGCTTTGGGGAAGTCACATAAATTCTCTCTGAGATAGAATCATTTAAATCGAAACTTCGAGGAGGAAAGGATTTAACCAAGAGGGATGTTTGAGGAAAGACGTCCAGGCACAGGAAACATCAACACCATCCAGTAGTGCTCAGAGATTCGAGTTTTACCAACAGAATCAACCATCAGGTGAGATAACTGTTGTACTGTGTTTCTAAAAATTGGAAATTTCCTGGATGACATCAGAGAGTTGGATTATCCTTGTGCATGGAATCCACAAAGAAACACTCCAGTGATTCTCTTGACTAGATAAAATTTGACATTTATAATAGCTAAAAATAAACTCTAGCTAGTAAGAGTGGTCCATCTAATTTCACAGAAATTAAAGCAACAGCTTCTATTTAAGATTATATTGTCCGGCACCGAGGTCTTGTCAATAGAATCAGAAAACCTTAGGAAAAACCCAAATAAAATCTACAGATATTTCAGATGTATAAAAGGATACACCGACTGATAGGCTTCTTTACAAGAGGACCACATTGACATTCAAATTCTATTTTTAAGAATGCTCAGGAAGTCTTAGAAAGAATGTACTGATAGTCCAAATTCTATGGAGTTACATCTCAAATTTCTGCAAAGACAGATGTCTAAGCTGTGTTATACATAACGATAGAACTGCCTGCCCATCTTCTAAGTTGAAGAATTTGTAGACATTATTAACTTCATTAAGTTTTTTTAGAAAAACATTTTCTAAAGGGTATTCCATAGAACACCAGATTCAAAGTATATTAATAAATGTTACTTTAAAAGGTGTGTAGAAATGCCAAGTTAAAGCAAAAAGGGTTTCTGCATAACTCTTTAGACTCCTAATATACTAATGTTCATTGAAAATGTCAAAAAGGGGATTCGCCATATAGTATTTCTTAGATACCTTTATCTAAGGAATACTTTCCCATGGATTATCAATGGAAATAAGCGTTCTGTGGCACGTTCTTTGGAAATGCCACACTAATGAAAAAGTTCAAGTTGAATTAGTGGAGCATACATAGGGATCATTTGACATGGAATTTTATAAAATATTAGTACAAAAACTTGCAAGTATCATTTTTCAAATGTAATATTTAGGAAAAAAGAATTGGTACCATTAAAAACTAATAATTATTATTAATAGTATCCTTGCTCCAGCCAAGATCATGCAGACTTAAATGAGGACATATGAGGCCATTACAACATGTCATGATGATCTGTGCCGCAACTACCTTTGATTTATAACAGAATTTAGCCTTTGTTAGAAGCTATTACACTAGGCCAATTTATTTTCTGCCACCATAGTTACATGTCACAAGGTGTAAAAGAGCACATTGGCAGAGATAGCACAACCATGTTTATTACTCTTAGATGTGTTTTTTCCAATGTTAGTAGGCAAGAACGTGTCCATAGCTTAATGTCTACTCTAGAACTATCTGGCATTGATTGTCAACTATGCTTTCTGAATTTTTTTTTTAAAGTTTGAAGATGCTTTTACAATGTCAAATTTTATTAGAGTCAAAACCTTAAAAAAAAAAAAGGACAAGAACTGGAAAACACATAAAGAAAAAAACCCAACACTTGCAAAGTTATATGGAATTGACACTTTCATACGCTGTAAGAGATGTGAATTTGTATTTTGAAAGTAACTAACGTGAATTTCAATGTGCTTCAAGATTTCCCTTTCATGGGTATATCTTAAGGAAATAATTAAGAAAGCTCACAAATACTCATTTACAAATTGGCTTGGCACAGTGTTGTTTGAAATAGAACATTGGGGAAAAGCAAACATGTCTACTTGTCTCCTTTTAAAAGTTTTTGCCTGGTAACCAATCTAGGAACCTGCACTCACCTCTCATAGGCCTGAACGAAAATTACTACGAGATTGAAAATTTTTCATTTTTTTACACTGGATCTGGTGCCATTACAGAAAATTGGGTTTCCTTTAAAAGGAAGAGGAGGAGAAATGATGTGCCAGTTTCTGTCCCATTGGTCAGAGAAAATTGTATTTGTGAGCATCGGAGCTGAGCTGTGAAGATGGTATTGGGATTAGACCTGGGGAGAGAAGGCAGGTGTTGGAAGCTTGCGGGAATGCAGAGAGGGAGAGTCTCACTGTGTATTAATGCAAAGACACAGTGTACATGGAGAAGAGAAGAAGGATTGCACCAGTGGTGTGAATGGAGGTGTCATGGAAAAGCAGCAGGGAGTCATAGGGAAGGTGGATTTGAGGTGTCTCTGAGAGAGGTCTTGAGTACAAAGCTAAGGTTCTTGGACTTTATTCTTAAAGGTCTAACTGAACCAGTAAAGGGTTTGAAACAAGGAACTAATGTGATGCATCTGTTAACTTAATGGAGATTAATTTGGCAGCAAGAAGAATGAATTGGAAGCAGAAGAGGGTGGAGATGGGAAGAGCAGCCCAGAATGTTCAAGTATGACCTATCTTGGCATCAGGATATAATTCCTGAATTCAAACTATGGCAGGAAAAATGAGTAAAGTGGACGGGGATGGAGAGGACTGATCAATTGGCCACAAAATACATATTTCATTGGAAGCTACTTGAACCCATTCTTGTCATTGCAGAGTCTAAATCTCCAGATGTAGTCCTATGTAGTCCTATGCAGTTTAAACACTTCCACAAACTCAACAACGAAGCTCTCCTGTTCAATAACAGTAAATGTAATTGTGTGTCTCCAGAGTGACTGGATGTCCAGAGCTTTAAAAAAATATAATGGAAAACCTACAGAAATACAAGACAAAACAAAACAAAACAAAAAATATGCCTTGAAACATCCTGTGTTTCCATTTCTGTGCTTTGCATTCTAATTTTATTCTAGACTCTACTGCACAAAACCCAACCTAAATAACCCATCTATTTGCAACTTTGAGACTGAGCTTAATGTGAAGTTTGAGGAAGTTACTAAATTGTTAGAAAGCAGAAATTTCACTGTGACTTTATTCAGTTGAGACTATCTGACATTGATTTGATTTGATTTTTTTTTAAAGTGTGTTGAAATCCATGACAGACACATTATTTATGGAGAATTTAATATTGTAAAAAAGCAAGAAAATCTGGGTCTGTGGAAATACTTCATTTGACCTCTACTGTCTTTCCACCCACTCCCAAAGCACTACTCCACTAATTTTTTTCTCTTAAATTTTGACACCTCGTACTGATATAATGTAGTCTATGGTTCAAACCACAGAACACAAAAATCAGTCAGGCACTAAGGTTATTGCAATTTTTAGCTTATTTGCTAACGTTTTCCTTCTGTTGCATGTTTGTTTTTTTCCTTCTTTCAATTTTGAGAGAGCCTGCATTTTTTTTTCTCTTTCAGGCTTACCAGCAAGGGCAAAATCTGTTCTGAAGTTCCATAGAGAGTACTGCATGGATGCGACAATATGTTTGCTGGAAATATAAGACATGTGCTTAAATATGGTTAATACCTGCTCTTATCAGGCTTCCAGAACACTTAAGTTCACACCTTTAATTCTGAGTAGTTAGACAGTAAAATTGATGTGAATGAGTGAGAAAATAGATAATTTCCTTAGAGAGAATGATCTTTTTGCTAATAATTGGATTCTCTCCACATGCATGCCTTTCTTAGCACTTTCAGAATTAGCGTTCCTTCGTGACATTTTAACTATGTGATAATCTCCACATTAAGAATCTCCCCAGACTTTAAATCAATCTTTAACAATGAACAAGATTTTATTGAGCACTCACTATGTGTCCCCCACTGTGCTAGCCACTGTGAGGACACAGAGATATATAAGACATCTCCCTTCTATTAGAGGGGGTGATGGCCTAGTTAGGGACACTGATAAGATGAAAGCAGAAGAATGATTAGAGGACATTTTCAGATGATTTGTAATGTGTTAAAGAAGAATATTGGCAACCACTACCATTCACTGGGTGCTTGCTGTGTGTCGGCCTCCCACCTAGGCACTTCTTTTATTTATTTAAAGATTTTATTTACTTATTTGGCAGACAGAGAGAGAACAAGCAGGGAGAGCAGCAGGCAGAGGGAGAGGGAGAAACAGACTCCCTGCTGAGCAGGGAGCCGGGTGTGAGACTCTATCCCAGGACTTTGGGATCATGACCTGAGCCGAAGGCGGCCGCTCGACCTACTGAGCCACGCAGGCGCCCCACTCGGGCACTTTAATGTATTGTCTGGGGTTCCAGTTGCAAGGGCATAGAGATGAGTATGGGTGAGAATGGTTTGAAAAGAAGATGAGGGAGCTGAGCTGTATTTCAGAGAAAGGCTTGGATCTAGAAAGGCATGGAAGATGGGGAAGGCAGTCTCGGGGCAGCTTCCTGACAGAGCCTGGGGCTTCAGAGTGGTAAGCAGCAGGGATGGCGAAATATCCCCTAATGTTCACTTCTCTATATCCATGCCCTTTGCCATGTGATTTGCATCTCATCAAGAGACAGACTCTGCTTTCTACACATTGAACACAGGTTCACCTTGTGACTTGCTTCGTGACTTGCTCACTCTCTCTGGGACCCCCACCTGTTGCTATGGGAACAGCGCTGTGCTAGTCCCATGGATCATGAGAGGCCGTGTGGAGCGGAGCTGAATCAGCTGAGCCGGGGTCATCCTACACCAGCCAGCCCCATGCTGATCTGCCAGCTGGCTACAGGTTCAGGCGTGAGCTCAGCCACAATGGCCATGATAGCTGTTGGATAGAAATTAGGAACAACTGGACTGGGAGTAAGGCCTGTTTACCAAGGGGTTAGGTAAAAAGGAAAAAAGGAAAAAAATCCTCTTGGATATATGTTCTTTAGTGGCCTGCAGGACACCAAACTCCCATTTACTTTTTCTTGCTTTCCTTCTTCATTTCTCCTCAGTTTCCTTTGCTGGTTCTTCCTCCCAGTGCTGGAGCGGCCAGAGCTTTTCCTTAGGCCTTGCCTCCAGTAGCTCATTAGTTTCATCCTGCCATTCAGTTTTCCATCCCATGCATGTGCTGAGAGCTCCAAATGCTGTATCTTTAGCTGAGATCTCTCTCCCAAAATCCTATCAACCGCCTGCTTGTCACTTCCACTCAGAAGTCTAGTAAGCATCCCGGAGTCAGGATGTCTGAAGCTGAGTTCCTGACCTTTCTTTTCATCCCTAGTTCACCACAGCCTTTCCTATATCAGTTTGTCAAGAACTTGTTCCTTCTGTCCTTGTCCCCTATGATCTATTTTCAGACTGATTGTTTTAAGAAATGAGTCAGATCATGTCATTTTTTGTTGTTGTTGTTCAAAACCCTGCAATGGCTTCCCATTTTACTGAGTGAAATTGACATTCTTGACCAGATGAGCTGGGCCTCTGTGACCACCTTGACCTACTTAGCGGTTTTTCCTCCTTCTTTTCACTCAAACCTACCAAACAAGATCCTACCTTGAGCCTTTGCTCAAGCTGTGTCCCTCCACCCCACCCCAGGATTTTCTTCCTGAAACACAGGCTTCTACCTTAGGACTTAAAGAACCCTCTCTTCACCTGACCACTCTTTCCCTGTATTTCCACATGATTAACTATTCCATTGCATTCTTAGCTCACATGAGACCTAATGAGATGTAGCTGGGATGACAACTCCCTAAGTGCAGGGCCAGTTTTGGCCACTGAGGTTTTCCCAGCTCTTAGAGCAGTGCTCGTCCAAATGGCCCTCTGTTAAATAGATGATATCAGTGAAATAGATGAATGCATGGAGATGTGATAGATATCAATGTTTTGGAAAAGGGACAAAAGCCCCAACAACCCCAGGTATATTAGGGCTCAAATCCTGGCTCTTCTACTTGGTGGCATATACTTTGAACAAGTTGTTGAACATGTCTGTGGTTAATCTTTCCCTCCATGAAACAGGGATAAATGACTAGCTACTTCACAGGGCTAGTCTAAGGGCTCAAAGAGTGAATTTATATAAAGTAATTAGAGTAACACCCAACACATTATAAATAATATGCTAACAAGTAAAATAAGTGGTGCATTTTATTATCAGTAGTACTGATATTATAGATTTGGTGTAAAGATTGGCTGAAATAATCTGTGTGAAGTTCTTAACATAATCATAATCAACTTAAATGCTCAGTTGATGTTAGCCAATGATCTAGTTTCTCTGTTTCCAGAATAGTTGTTTCTCCTCCCCAGGAAGCTGTTGAAAATATCATCCCATATTTGGTGTATAATATGTTTTTAAAATAGCCTTTCCTTTGTAAAAATCCATAATACTCCCCACCTCCCACTATTTATTGATTTAGGTAAGGTCTCCTTCCCAAGAACCTTCCTGGTTAATGGGTTTTGGCTACTTTTCCTCTTTCCCTAATGTACTTCCCATGAGTATCACTTTTCTAACTAGCCACCATTAGTTTCTCTGCTGAAGGGGTTGTGTTTAACTGTAGAAGTTAACATTGACCAGCAAAGACCTTGCACTTAATACATTCTTTAAAAAGAGATTGGTAGTATTCTTTCATTATAGACTAGTCTTTTGAATCCTGGAAACTAGCTTAAATTGATAAAGGCAGAACAATTGGCATTTTCTTAGTGACTTTTACTTATATACTCTTTAGTAAACACAGTGGTTTACAATACATATTTGCTATCAGATTTGCTCCTGAGGGAAAAGGAAGCCCCTTATTATGCTGCTAACATTCATTATTTCAGACATTATGCTGAGAGAGAGCAGAGAAGGCATTTGGAAGGAATTGCCATTGTATAGGTCATTGGATCATCTCATTATTGTTCGTTTCATTGATCAGTATGGACTCTATCTTTGCAGATATGAACAATTACTAAATTCAATGAAAATAAGATTAAAAACCCCACCAACAACTAGAAAGATGATAACAGAAGATCTCATTTTACTGTTCCTGGGAAGTTTCCTACTAACTGACTTGGCTCCTTTACTCATGCCCCTCCCCAAGTCTCCTGTGTGCTCTTTCTTCCCAGAAGAGCTGAGTCTATGATATTTCAGTTCCCGAAAATGATTTGTTATGCCAGCATGGTCTTTACTACCAATGTTTGATATTTAAGACACTCATTTTCCCAATCCCTTAATCAGAGTGGACAGTACTGATAACCTTTCTAGAGGGTCCATGTCACCATACACTGAACTGAATTCATCAAAATTATCCCAATTTTTAAGTCAAAATGAATGTTAGAAATTCATTATGCAGATACAAGTACCAGTTGGTTGAGAGTGTCATTACATGAACAGATTAGAATTCACAGAATTTCACTGCTGAAGGGAGTTCAAGAGTTCTCTGTCAACTCTAAATCAATATAGACTAATGTCTATATTGAAACCACCACTTTAACCAGATAGGGGTATGTATGTGTGTGTGTGTATGTGTGTGTGTGTGTGAGAGAGAGAGAGAGAGAGTGTGTGTGTTATATGGAATATCCCAAGAAAAAAAAGTTCAACCTCTTCATATATATGATGATGGATTTGGAGATTCTTGAATCTACTGATTGCCCGTATATGAATATAGACCTAACCATTTTCTTTTTCCAGGGGTGAAAACCCAATACTATTAGAAACAGGTACATAATCTACTGTGTGGTGAAAAGAGCATTGATCTAATCAGAAGACATGGATTACTCTGTTTTTGTTTTTGTTTTTCCACTCACCAGGTATGTGAACTGAAGAAAGTTACAACATCTCCCTAGGATTCATGTTAGGATAATATCAATTAGGATATTGGGAATCCTCCTCAATTAAAAAAATTTAACACTATGATTTCTCTATAGCACTAGGACTTTTTGGTTCACAAACTTCTTCCAATGGCCACTGCAGGCAACTTAGTTGCCTCTGCAAGAAAAGATTTTGGGAAAATTTTTGCTAAATAGATAATGAATGCAGAATAGAAATTTAATATGTTAATAATAGGCTGTTAAACTTAAGTTAGATTTGCCAGAATTATACTCACTCAAATGAAATACCCAAATTTTTTCTGCATTTGGCTTTCAGTAGAAAGATGAAATATGGCAAGAGAATTCAGATCAATGTTCCTTTCCTGAAATAGCCATGGCTTGGAGTCAGTGCACTTCAGACTGGAGATAGTCTGCCTTCTCCTGCCTTCTCTCTCATCCTTTCTGCACAGTGATCATAAATGTTCAGAATGATGACCTCAAGTTATTGCAAGATGTTTGGGCTCCAAAAAGGTAAATTAAATAAACTATGCATAATTACTCCACCTTTAAGAAAGGAGAGTCATTGACTATCATAACAAACACATTCAAAGACATGTTTTTAAGGGAAAAATTTATTTGGTAAAGCAATAAACCCACAAATATTTATTGAACATGAATTTTTCTAGGCATTTCAGGCATTTATCAGTTTAAGATATGGTCTTATTCTCAGAATGTTTTCTTTTAAACAATCTGAGAGCAGGAATCAAAGTTAATTGCTAGTAACATGTTTCTGGTCGCTGTGGTGAACTGACACGTCATCTGTCCTACATTACTTCTAGTGTGCTTTTCTGTGCTTACAGAGTATAGGTGGTTAAAAACTACATTTCCTAGACTGTTTTCAAACTGGAGTGCTGGGCACAAGTTCGATTCTTCCAATGAGAGGCATTACAGGAGATTTGGAAGGCAGAAATTAGATAGTAGTCTTCCAATTGCTACCATACCTTTTTCTTTGGTAGAAGCTGGGCTGTAGAGATGGGTTTTTCTGCAGACACTCTGCTGTGTCCAGTCCCTACTTTTGTGGGTATGTAAAGATAGTTGAGGAGTTGGTAGCAGTGTCTGCCAAAAATATGAACTCCAGCTCTACAAATAAGCAATGAGCCTCGTAATTCCCCTAGTGTCCTGTGCTGTGAATGGGGCAGCAGATTTTCCTCTGATGGGCCGGTCAGGAGGTCTTGTTGGACGTGCTCCTGGATGCTTAGGCTAAAGCCCATCGTGAGCACCCGTGGAACAATTCTGTGAGCACCAAATCTCTGCTTCTAAACCTTTTTCTACTTAAAATATTTAGAGTGGTTCCTGTTTCTAACCGACGTATATTTGTAGACCAGTGATGCTACAGGAATTCAGAGGAGAATAAACAAAGAGGACGAGATTATAAAGTAGGGTTTACAGAAGGGAGGGGGTGGAGGATGGGGTAACCAGGTGATGGGTATTAAGGAGGGCACATGTTGTGATGAGTACTGGGTGTTATACACAACTAATGGAAAAAAAACAAAGCAGGGTTTGACAGACTAGGCTACCTCTTGAAGGCTAGGTTAGTGAACATCTGATAATTCTTTGAAAAGTTTGGATAAGATTTGAGTGTAGATTCATACTTGCCCATTATATATGCAGTGACGATTTGGGTTTTGCATCAGGCTGCAGATTATAAGACCATGAAAGATCCTGAGAGCCACCACTTTTGGACACTTCGTTTACTAACCTGGATTTAAAGAGATTCTTAATTTTTTCAGGCTCCAATGCATGAGATGACCCCCAAAAGAACGGTTTGTGTTGGTTTAGCCCCAGACCTTTACAGTAAATTATGAATGACCAAGAATGTGTTCCAGATAGTTTATGGATGATGTAAAGCCAGCAAAAGCCAGAAAAATAGACTTCAGGATAAAAATTCTCCTGAGCCTGACCCCTTGTGCCAAAATATTATAAGGATTGTAGTTTGGTCTTGTGGCTTTAAGACCACAAATCACAAAAGGTTAAATTAGGAAGCCGTGCTGGTAGGATTCTAGAAATTCTGTTCAAATCGACAGAAAATGCAGTCAGGTTGGGAAGCTCCAGTGTGCTACTTTCATTGTTTTCCCTTGGACTGCTGTAAAATTTCCCTGCTCCCTGAGATCAACCACTTCAGAGCAACCTGGTCTTTAACTGGCCTAGTCCCTTAGAGATAGAAAGCACGCATCCTTGGCCTCTTCCCATTAGGGATCAACTGACAAGCATTCCTTTTTTCCAACTATTCTTCCCAGTGACCAGCCACCCCTGGCCTGACCTCTTTTTAGCATGGTTCTTCTCTTGATATAAAGCCACTAAGGACAGAATTTTGGTTATCTGCTTCTGAGATCAGGGTTTATGGGGTAGCTCTCTCTCTAAACCTCAGATCTATTACAAACCCATGACCACAGAGCACAATAAATCAGCTAAGACCAGGACAGGCCTAAAATATCTAATCTTTCCATTTGCTTGGGACATGACAGTGGGCTGAGGTATGGAAAGTAGTATCCAACAAGAATTACCAAAGAATGAACAGATTTTCCTGTATAGTCTTTTTAGAAAACCCAATAAGTGTCCATCCTTTGTCACTTGACCATGTATTTTATAGTAATTATAATAGAATCATTAATTCTCAATTAATGAAGCCATTAGGAGATTATAAATGGAGAGCTAAGGCAAAGGAGACAGAAAGTAACAGTTGCTAACCCTATGAAATTGTTAATATGAGTCCCCACATTCCAGACTGATCACTCCAGGGACTTCCAACCCTAAGTGATGGAAGATGATGGAGAGGCCATTCTCTTTCTCCCGAAATTACTTTAGGGTAGTGTTTTACAGACCATGGCAGAATCACATTACTAGAAGTCAGAAGACACTATAAAATGGTAGTTTGCAACTTAAACTAGATGTTTTTATTGTATTGACTGAAACAGTCTTTGAATCCTACCATACCAAGAGGACATCTCCCTGCCTGCTCAAATGTTCTACCTTTCTCAACTTTTCACTCCCTCCTATCAGATGAAATCAATGCATTAGAAGAAATCAATGGTCAGACATCAGACCTTCTTTGAACCTTCACTACATCTCTGTGGTAAAAAGAAGTCCAGGTCTGGGTTGGCCCCATGCACTGGTGGCTTTTATGATTGGCAGAGAAAGGAATGAGAAGGCTCAATTCCTTGTCCTATTACCCCATCCATGGCTATACTAGATCTTTTCAGAAAAACGTATTCCTTTAACACAGAGCTTTTTTTCCCCATTAAATACAGATTGACTTCCAGGTAGTGAATGCTTTGTGTTGTTGTCATTTACACTCTGGGATGAATCCAATATGTAATTTTAGGTTTTTATTTGGCTTAAGAGAGAGCAACAAAAACTTTCTAAGTTTGTGGAACTTAGATTGGCTCACTCAGCAATACATTTTAGTGTTTGTTTGCTCTCTTGTTTTCTGATGACTTATAGAAGGAATTTCCAATCATTGAAGACTAATCCATTGTTTAATCTCTCCAGAAATTTGAGGAACATTCTTTTTGTATCCTCCTTGCTGGCAATCAGTCTTCAGTGAATGAAATTTCTGCTATTTCCTAACAATGAAGAGAGTGAGATTCTCAGTAGGAAAAGAAAATGCAAGTTTAAAAAATAGAAGAGAGGGAAAGAACAAAGGGCATCATAAAGATGAACATACAGAATGAAGCTACATAGCTAAATAAAGGAAAAGGATTTTTAACTACATACTCTTTCCTAAACTTAAAAAAAAGCATGGTTGAAACTTGTTTTTTAAGAGTTAAATTGTTTTAAGGAATTTTTCTAGAATACTTTCTCTAATGAACTTATTGCAAATGACAAACTGTACATGTTTGTTGCTCAGTCATTTACAAGTCTTTCCTTATTACTTCAAAGATTTTTATGTTAGAAGAAATTCAGATTTCTAAAGCTAATTAGATTTGGCAGAGAGAAGGCTTATCATATTGGAAATATTAAAGGTGATGCTGATTTTTGTGTGGGGTGTGGGGATTTGTTGAGGTGAAATGTAAGTACCAGGAAATCCCAGAGATCACCACTTGCAGGGCAGAAACATTTCATGTTTGTTAAATTAAGGAATGGCATTTGACATTGAGTTTTTCCTCCTTAACTCACAAGCTGCTGAGTTAACTCAAATCTGTACTAATTGGGGGTTTTGTTTGGCTCAAAATTATAGGGTCTTAAAAAAAAAAGGCACAAATGTCCATATATTACACGCCATTCCTAATTATAAAATACAAATGACAGTACTGAATTGGCTCAATTTCCCAATCCAGATATCACATGTGGTAGTAAGTTCAATAAAGACAAAATGTATTGAAGGTACTAGAAATATAAAACTCTCATTCGTCAAATATGCTTCATTTACATTTCATCTTTGAGTCTCATATCATAGGTTTGTGTGATATGGAACAAAGCCAATTTCATATGTATTCTATGTGACTAGAATGTGACCCCTTCTGAACCTTCAAGAGTTCTGGGATTTTGTGACATTGAAAATTGTAGCATTGGCAGACACATTTTATTCTTTTAATACAGCTCCTTTCTAGAAAGGTTATTAAACTCAATGAGCGTGCCTCTGCTAGAACGACGGACTGGAAACTCAGGACCAGTCCTCTGCTCTTCGGAGAAAGGCATGAAAGGGGACTTTTATCTCCCTTCTGAAGGAGGGTTCACTCACCTACACACAACACCAGATATCCTAACCCTACTTAACTGGTATCAGCAATTCTCTACTTTTGTGCTGTTATAGTGGATATGACAACATGAGGAGAGAATATCAGAATCAACAAGAGGGCGATTTATTTTCAGGATTCCATGTTCTGATCTGTTCTGTGTTATATGGGCTAAAATAAAGATGGGAAAGTATTACACTGACAGTTATTCACTTGCGTATCTATACCTCATCCTTCTCCAGAAAAAAATGCTGACAGGAATACAAAAAACATCTAATCCAGTCTCCTCATTTTACACACATGAGGAAACCTTGACTTAAGAATGCTCAGATGAGGGACACCTGGGTGGCTCAGTGGGTTAGGCTGCTGCCTTCGGGTCAGGTCATGATCCCCGGGTCCTGGGATCGAGTCCCGTATCAGGCTCCTTCCTCAGTAGGGAGCCTGCTTCTCTCTCTGCCTCTGCCTGCCACTCTGCCTGCTTGTGTGCTTGCTCTCTCTCTCTCTCTCTCTGACAAATAAATAAATAAATAATCTTAAAAAAAAAAAAAGAATGCTGAGATGACTAGTCCATGGTTACTCCACCATCTAGTAGCAAAGACAAAACCAGATTCCCCACAACCTCTGTCCTATATTCCCTGCATTTCTATCTATCTTATGTTATTTCAGTTCCCAAATTTTCTATATATTAATTTTTTTTCTTCTAAAGCTTTGTATGCCTTAATGGATACTACCAGAAGTCACGAATCCTAATAGATTCAGCTCAAGCTTTGTGTCTGACATATCTCAGTGTTCTCAGGGACCTCATTCAGTTCAACAGTTTGTTTCCCTGTATCATCTTTGATTATTAGACATCTGTCCTCCACCTGAATTATTACAATGTCAGAAAATGTTTGAATTTCTGATTTATGCCACTCTGCTATTAAGCAGCACTACTTCTGTGAAGAATTCTGTATTATTTTGAGCAAATCTGCCAACCTATAGTTTGCATCAGTTGGCCAAGGTCTGTTTTCCAATAGAAAGAAAATGGCGCACTTTCCTACCCCAGTACGACAGAAGAGCAGATCTTCTCCCTGGAGTCTCAGTACTTGAATCTTTGAAATTTAATAAGGCATTTCCATCCCAGAGAGCATTCCAAAAGAAATCTCAAACCAAAGACATCTCTTCTGTTCCTGTGAGATTGACAGTTGCCATGGGAATGGGGAGGGGGTGCTGTCCTCAGGCACTCCATGATTTCATCCCAGTACAGCTCCTGCTGGGACACAAGTGCCTGCTAAGGTTTTTATAGAGGTCGATCAGCTGGTCCTAGCAGAGGAAGTGCTAGGTCCCTCTGCACCAGAGCAAGGGAACATGATTTATTTAGTACATATTGAGTGGCTCTAACATCCCTGCCTTGCCTCCCTCACAGAAAAACACAGAAAGTCTGATTTTATTATAACTCCAATCTCCTAATTTCAGTCAGAATTCTTGGGTGGATTTCAATAGTTTATAATTAAAAGAAGACAGTAGTCCAATAAACCCTTAGCTGACCAAGTACCCACAGGTCCAAACGGGCGCATCTAAAGTGCAGGTCAGACTCCAAGCGTTATGCTTTTGATATTTCTGTGTTGTGAACATGAGAAAGCTGCTCAAACTGGCTTCAACAGGATCTTCAGTGTGACTGACCCAGTGTTGGGAATTTTGGCTGAGAATACAGTTAGTGCAGTAAGCTATTTTGCAAACTAATGAGAAACCTGACTCTGTCTTTGGAGGGAGACACCACCCAGAAGACAACTCGGCCATATTGTACATAAAGGGGAGACTGACAGCCTCAAACAGGCAGCCAGGAGCCACCTAATGTGAAATCCAAGGCTGGATTTTGTATTGATCTTGGAGTGGGGCAGGGTAGAACATTCCTTATAGTGAAAGCCCCATCTCCAGAGACTCTGAACCATTCTAGGGAAGCCTCAGACCCATCCATCATCATTATTTTGTCAGGAAATAGGAAAATGGAACCTATGTTAAGTTGCATCATCAAAGTCAATGTCTTGCCTAGTTTGCTTGATTATATGGATGTGGTCAAGAGATAGACCATTTCTAAGACACTTCCCAAATCTATTCTTACATAAAAAAGCATCATCTTCCAGAGTGGCAGTACTAGGTAGCTCTACTAAGTCCCTGGAAATTTCAGAGTTTCCAGGAAAAGTCATTTTTCTTAAGTAATAGGGAGATTTGTCATTGCAGGCCAGAAATTACCTGAAAACCACCATTAGGCTATTGTAAGACATCTGTGATATGTCATGATATGTCATGTCATGAGGAAGGTATTTAGGATTTATTAGGAATTGTTTAAAATATAAAGAAAAATAACAAATACAATGAAAAAAATTTGAAAAAATACAATGAATTCTCATGATCTATTATCCAACATAAGAAATAAAAATGATGCATAAGGGGGCGCCTGGGTGGCTCAGTGGGTTAGGCCGCTGCCTTCGGCTCGGGTCATGGTCTCGGGGTCCTGGGATCGAGCCCCGCATCGGGCTCTCTGCTCAGCAGGGAGCCTGCTTCCTCCTCTCTCTCTGCCTGCCTCTGTCTGCTTGTGATCTCTCTCTGTCAAATAAATAAAATAAAATCTTTAAAAAAAAAAAAGATGCATAAATTTGAAGCTTCTCTATATTACATCCGAGCTCATCTCCCCAAACCCCTGAAAGTAATCTCTGCCCTAAATCACATGCTTTTTATCCTCAAGTATTTCTTTGAGGAAATCAGTGTATATTATTGACTTGAATGTTTATAAACTTCATATAAAAGATTTTTTGCACATCTTTTTCCATAATTTGCTTTTTCCACTCAACATTATATTTGAGGTTTCATGCACACTGATAAATATAGCTTCAGTCCACTCATTTTCATTTCTGATTAGTATTTCATTTATTTTTCCATTCTCCTATCAACAGATAGGTAGGTGATTTCTACTTTGTTTAAAGAATGTATACTTTAGGGACGCCTGGGTGGCTCAGTTGGTTAAGCAGCTGCCTTTGGCTCAGGTCATGATCCCAGTGTCCTGGGATCGAGTCCCACATCGGGCTCCTTGCTCGGCAGGGAGCCTGCTTCTCCCTCTGCCTCTGCCTGCCATTCTGTCTGCCTGTGCTCGCTCTCTCTCCCTCTCTCTCTCTGACAAATAAATAAATAAAATCTTTAAAAAAAAAAAAGAATGTATACTTTCAACTTGACAAAATACTGTCAAATTGTTCTTGAAAGTGGTTCTACTGAAACATACTCAGATGGGAAATGCATTAGAGTTCCTATTGTTTCTTATCCTTACTAGCATTTGCTATTTGTTAAACTATTAAAAATTTGTATCTCTAATGTTATTTTATTATAGTTCTAATACCTGTTTCTCTGACTTCTAGTGAGGTTAAGCATATTATTAGTAAGGTTTACATCTTTTATACTAAATTTGCTTTCTTATTTACCCTCCATTTCTTATATTAAATATTGCCCTCTCTTTTTCTCCTTTTCTCTTTCACATACACGCACATCCACAACCACACACACACATGCACGCCTCCCCCCCCCGCAAACTTTCTACTGGTATGTATGTTCTGCAAGACAGAAATATAGATGTATTCTCAATTCTTAATATAAGGTCTGGCCCAAATAAGGTGCTGAATAAACATTTATTGAATTAATAAATTTGTGTTGTTTTTCAACTTCAAATTCAGTGCAGGTCCTGATGACAGAAATTAACAACTGGTCTCTCTGACTATAGTTACTTTTTGCAGCTTATCTACCCTGTACACCAGGATGTTCTTGAAATACAACATTCATGTTGTCACTTCCATGTTTAAAAATCTTTCATGGCTCCCCACTGCTAAGCAGAATAGAGTCAAACTCCCATGTAGATAGATAAGGCCCTTCCTCAGGGGCCTGTCAACTTCATTTTATTTCTCATTATGGCTCCAACCTGAGCCTTCTGCTCCAAGAAAGTTGGTACCCTTGCTTTTTCCCATGAGACAGCTTAGTGACTATAAAAGTTATCCTTAGAACCTCCAGAATTTTGTGCATATGGAAAATGTTGTTCATTTTTTTACTAGCCTGTAAGAAATTTGAAGGGCTGAGTCTCTATGTTCCATAGCTGTGACACAGTAGGAAAACTTGGTTTTTAGGTGAATGGATAATGTTTCTTAGTTTCCTGAGGTGAATTGAACACACAGCGTACACCAAGAACACAGCTCTAGTACAAAACAGATGAAATGAATGTCAAAATCTATCAAGGGATTAACATCGCAATTTTCATGATGAAAACACACTATAAGTAGGTTCCAGGCCCTGTGCTGGTTAATATTTCCTTGTATACAAAAAACAATTTTGTCAGTTCTCTGTTCTGAAGAGACTTAGAGTATAAAAGGGAAAAAATATTAAATATTATAGTATCTACTTCTACCTCTGCCTCCACTTATAGATCTACATTGTGTGTTCCGTAAGCACAGTTGTGGAAAAACTTACCCAGCCTGCACTACTTAGACACTAGCCAATGTCACTAGCCAATGACCAGAAAACATGATCTTCAAAATGGCACCTGGGAGTCATTCTTCTACCTTACAAAGGTCACCTATTTTATTTCAGAAAATGATAAGCTCCCTGAGAAATAAGGCTCAGAAAGGTCTAATGGCAAATAGTTGAGAATATTCCTTCCCTTCCTTCTTATACTGAATGACTAAGACCTCAGAATGCTGTGAAGCCGTAGAGGTCACTGACATTAGAAGATTCATAAAAGTCTGAAGTCAGTGTGGGATCTAGAGTCCAATCTATTTTTTCCTTTCCCTTTATTTTCTATTGGCACATACCCAACATATCCTTCTTACACTTAAAAGCAGATGCTCTATACTGAGGGAAAGAATAATGAAGTCAGCAGAAAACTGAGGTTCTTATTTTTTTCTACCCACTAACACAGAAGAGAAATGAAGAAATTGCACCACACACTCTTCTAAGTATATCTAGATTTAACATCCTATGTCTCAATGATTCTAAAGTCAGAAGTGTCTTTGGCACACATTATATTTATTGACAGATATATTTACTGAGCGATCCTATGTTTTTAAGGGTTTCTGCATATTTATTTCAAGTTTTTAAAGCATAAGTACAAGTTATTCTCAAAATTTAGATAGTAGCTGAAAGCACTAAAAAAATCACTTTAAGTAACCACCCTAAATACTTGGTAGAATTTCAAAGTTTCTAATAATTGCAAAGTAAAGCACTTGGGTTTTCTTGTAGCCTGTACTTTAAATCCAAGAACTTTCAGCAAATGAGTGTTTACAAGGTAAAATCCAAGGAGAGAATAAACATCCCCTTACTGCAAAAATGTCTTTCCAGTTAACTTACATTTTGTTCAAAATTCTGAACTACTGCATGGGCTGATTATAAGTCAAAATCCTGAATGTGGTTAGAATTGAAAAGACAAGAAATAACAGGAGTGTTGGCAAGGATGTGGAGAAAAAGGAACCTCCATGCACTGTTGGTGAGAATGCAAATCAGTACAATCATTGTAGAAAATAGTATGGTGATTCCTCAAAAAAATTAAAAATAGAACTACCATCTGATTCAATACTTCTATTACTGGATATTTACTCAAAGACAACAGAAATGCTAATTCAAAAAGATAAACTCCATGTTTATTGAAATATTATTTACACTAGCCAAGATGGAAACAACCTAAGTGTCCATCCAGTAGGTGAAGAGATAAGGAAGACACACACACACACACACACACACACACACACACACCCCACAGGAATATTATGCATCCATAAAAAAGAATAGGCTCTTGCCATCTGTGACAATATGGATGGACATGGAGGGTATTATGCAAGTGAAGTAAGTCAGACTGAGAAAGACAAATACCATGATTTCACTCATATGTGGACTCTTAAGAAAATGAATAAACAAATAAAAAGCAGAATCAGACCTATAGATAAAGAGAACAAACTGATCATTGCCAGAGGGAAGGGGATGGAGGATAAGCAAAATGGGTGAGAGGGATTGGGAGACACAGGCTTCCAGTCATGGAATGAATAAATGAAGGGAATAAAAGGCACAGAATAGAGAATCTAGTCAATGGCATTATAATAGCATTGTATGGTGACAGATGGTAGCTGTGTTTGTGATGAGCATAGCATAATGTACAGAGAAGCTGAGTCTCTATGTCCTACATCTGAAACTAATGTAACATTGCATGTCAACTATACGCAAGAAATTTTTTTCTAATTCAAATTATTCCTCTAAACAATTCCATTTACTTAATTTCATTTCTATTTTTAAATTCACTTTCGCATGTTTGGGAGGCACTTGCATTCTTGCTAATTACATATTTCAATTAATATTGTTACTATATAAGGCATGCCCATTTTCACTGAAGAGGAATATAATAAGATACATGGTAAAAAATGCTGACTGTCCTTGACAAATGCTGTATGGAAGGGGAAAGCTTAATTGTCAGTTGTTACTGAAAATATTATTAAGTAATCTTATGAAATAGAGGAGTAATTAATTTTTATTTATAATGGGTATAAGAAGAAGGACCAGTTGTATTCTGGAAAGCACAAGCATAGATGAGGTATAAAGCATGCGTAAAAATCACTAAGTGGCTTAAACACACAAAGATTTACTCTTCTAAATAAAAGAGGGCTGGTATGGAGGCCTCAAGAAATTATCCAAAACCAAAGTACCTTTTGTGTTTGCTCTGCCCTTGTAGGCTTCAGTGATCAAGTTTATACCCCTCCCAAAGGAAGAAAGAGGGAAGGGGAAAACAAGGCCCAGGTCTACACTGAGTCAACTCCCCTTAAAGAGACTTCTCAGCTGTCCTACACAATAATTCTGCTTTTACCTCACTGGCCAGAACTCAGTTAACTGCAAGAGAAGCTGTGAAATGCGGTGCTTGAGCTGGGCATGGTAGGCTCTGGAATACAAGTGGCGTTCTGTTATTGAAGAAGAGGGGACACGTGATACTGTGTAGGTAACTAACAGTCTCTGTTTTAAATCCAAAAGGGGAAGTAAGCAAATGGAATATTAGGAAGGAAGAAGCAGTGCATGGAATTGGACAATAATTTTTCATACATCACAAGTTTATGTGGTATAAAGACTATGGCTGGTGGGTCATTGAGGCTCAGGGAGTTATCTATAGTACTGTGCCAAGAAGCAGGATGATAAGGAAAAAGTCATCATTCCCTCTCTTGGTCTCAATTTCTTTACCTAAAAAAATAAAAGAATTTATTATATCAGAAATTTTCAGGCTTTTTCTCAGCAGAATTCTTTTTTCTCAGCTAATTTTAGAAATTCCCAGATAAGACTGATGAAAAGGAAAACTTAGCAGTTGAAATGGGAGTCATGTGAGCTGGTAGCTCCATACGCTGGGCTTTCCTTTGTTCTCCAGTGTGGCCTCTGAGAAACCCGAAAGTTCAGGTACAATAGTGTGAAATCCACTGGTCTTACTTTCTGACCTGAACATTTCAGGGTTTGATGACCAAACTGAAAAAACCCATAAGCCTTTGTTTCTCCCTTCTAATACCTACTAACAAAGATCTGGAGAAAAAATTTGTATTTTATTTCTTATTTGGGAAGAAAATAAGATTCTTATTTTTTATTTCTATTTGAAGAGGAAATAAAATATAATTCTTATTTTTTAAAACTTCTATTGGGGGAGAAAAGTGGGGAGCCTTCTAATATCTGACATCTTTTTGCATAAAACTTAAAATCTGGCCCTGTGCATAGGACTTCTTTGGAATTCTTTACAAGTATAGGTGTACACATTATATATACCTTGATATTTACTGGACTAGATAAGTAGCTAAATTAGATGTGTATGTATGTTGTTAGGGTTTTCCTCCATGAACTGTTAACTTCTAAAGACCACAAAAGCATATTCCAGATAATCTATGTCCAATAACACCTGATTTTCTATACATTTCTCAGTTAATGCCTGGATTCCATCCAAAGGTGAATATTGAAAGGAGAAGTTTGAATGTATTCCATGTAGCCAATTTAATATAGTCATGGAAAGGGGGAAGATGTTTTCCTACAGGAATTTTAGCAAAAGTATTGGAGTTTAAATTTCATGTGTGGCTTTTCCTTTATGAGGATTAGCTGCTGTGCAAGTCTGAAAAAAATGCTTGGGAGAAGTAAAATTATAGATAGAGATAGTGTAAAACCAAGGGTGGCTTTTGAGTCACACTTAATAGGAATATAGAACTCTTTACACTTTCCAAGTTTTCTCCATTCTATTGGGACTCTTAAACTGAAATAATAATCTCTTTTCCCCTTTAAATAATTCTTGTCCTACTTTTAAGACTACTAGGGGAATAAAATAAAACACATGCAAAACTTAACATCAGCATTACTAAAACATATGTAACAGCATGTAGAAACTCCACAGACCTTGTAAAAATTCATTTAAGACCACAGAGAAAATCACCTAAAGTACAGACCAATATGTATTTGAGTGGAGAGCATGGGTTTGGAGGGTAGGAAACTCAGAATTTACTTTTAGCTTTTTCATTGCCCAAATCTCTGCCTTCTGTGTAGTAATTGTTATCTACCTTAATCTTAGTCTCACCTTTCCTATAGTTGAATGACCGTTTTGTCTCGTCTTCCAGAGATATTGGGAATGCTATGGTCATTTTCCTAATATTCTTTTTTTTTTTAAAGATTTTATTTATTTATTTGACAGAGAGAGATCACAAGTAGGCAGAGAGGCAGGCAGAGAGAGAGGAGGAAGCAGGCTCCCTGCTGAGCAGAGAGTCCGATGCGGGGCTCGATCCCAGGACCCTGAGATCATGACCTGAGCCGAAGGCAGCGGCTTAACCCACTGAGCCACCCAGGCGCCCCTTCCTAATATTCTTAGTTTAAATGAAAGAAGGTGGCTAAATAACTGCAGACACCGCTTCTGTTACAAACGCTGATGAAGTACAAGAGAGCATGGCTCTCATAGCCTCATGAACCTGGCATTAGACATAAAGTCATTTGTAAAACATACAAGTTTATGATTACCTGCTATTCTCTTTGGATCCATAGTTCTATGGCCAGATTCCCTTTGGTAGGTCTAGGTCATTTAATCTTCCCTTTACCCTTGACTACCAAACATTATCTCCTTTACATTTAACCAGAAGCTTGAAACCAAGAACTCCTACATGTGATAGATTTCCTTCTATTCTAAAATCTAATGGAGTCCCCTTGAGAGAGCTCAATGTGGTAGGAAATGAGGTGCTACAGATCAGTGGGCTTTAAGATTTCTCTCTTCAATGCTTAGGTCACTGGGGCCCTTTCTTTCCCAATTCTAATAGTTCCAAACAGCCAAAGAGTCCCTAGTCCTTGACCTTGAAATTTGGGCCTGGTTCCACAATCTTCAGAACTGGGAGTCAGCCCAAGTATAGCTCTTGTCTGGCTGCAGCCCAAAAGTTTGGTAAAACTCCTAGAAACAAAATATCCACAAACAAACAAAATTAACTAATACATTACTTTCATGTTATTTGAATTTAAATCAGAGCAATTACTTTTAAAAAGTCACATCAAAGAATTTCCCAATTTGCAAAAATATATTCTTTAGCAACATAATAGTTTTTAGGGACACAGTGGGTTATGTCTTAGGGAAAGTTTTGCATGACCTCCCATTAAACTTGGTTCTGTAAACCACTCCTGACAAGTCCACTGTGTAAGGCTGTGGTCAGCAACAACCTCATGGGCAGGTGATCTCTCCAGTCTCCTGGGCAGGTGATCTCTCCAGTCTCCCAGAACCCTATGTTCAAAAGGGCTCCATGCTTGGTTGAATGCTCTGGTATAGTCTTCTTGAAATTCTTTGGACTTGGGTTTTGTAAGTAAAGTTTGATGTGACAGTGAAACATGAACGTGAGAAGAAGAGATATACACCCCTGTTGTTTGTCTCCCTGTTTGTATACAGTGTTCGCCATGGGTACACAATTCTTAGGGGACACACAATGCATGGGAATTCACTAATACTCAAAATGAGTATAAGGTAAGCTTCTTATGTCTATGACTGAGTAAATAAGAGTACGGACAGCCATAAGAAGCAACACTCTTTATTAGAATCGAACTTGCTTTGAATTCAGAGGGATAAAATGGCAAAAATTAGTGTTACCCTCAAAGACTTAAGGAATGCAGCGGTAGTAGTCCTCATCACATCCCCACTGAATTCACCAATCTGGCCCTTGCGAAAACAAAACAGAACATGGCAGATTATGATGGACGGCATAAACTTAACCAAGTGGTAGGCTCAATCACAACCAATGTGTTGGAAGTGGGATTTTTATTAGAACAGATCTCTGAAATTTTGCATACAGCTATTAATATAGCATATGCATTCCTTCAATGCCCATCAAAAAGCTCTTTTTATCCACCTAAAATAAACTGCAAAACATATATATGTAGTCTTGTTTTAGGATTTTGCTAACTTTCCTCTCTCTGTCATAATAGAATCACAAGGGACCTTGATAATCTTGACATTCTGCAGGATATCATGATGATCTCTTATAGTGATGACATCATGCAAATTAAATCTAGTGAATAGGAAGTAAAAAGTATTCTGGATAAGATCTGGTATGATACAAGTGTAACTGAGAGTGGGAGATACTCTGTACATATTCAGGGACTTTTAAAAATTTTTTGTAGCCAATAGCCTACAGCATTTTGGGGTATCCCCTCCAATGTAAAAAACAAATTATTTCACCTTATGCTTCTGATAACTAGGAGACACAATACTTGTCAAATCTCTCCATATTTTAGGGAGAACATATACCACCCTGGGAAATATTGCTCAACACATTTGCTGAGTGACCTGAAAATCTGCCCAATTTTGAGTGGTGACCAGAACAAGGGAGGCCTCTGCATCATGTTCTGGTTCTGAAGTACCTGGTCCAGGTACTCAGATCATAGGACCTGGCCCATCCAAAATTGCTATAAGTCTCCATAGTAGACCAGGATGGATTGTAGAATACATTCCAACCACCAAAATTTGATTTGCAATGCAGACTTCTAAGGTTCTAGAGTGAGATCGTGCCATTGAAGAAGAGAATTATTTACTCTTTAAAAAACAGCTCCTCAGAGATTCGAATAAGTAAGATGGTGGAATAGGCAGCTATGTTCTACCACAGAGATACATCAACAGTGTAACAAGCCTTTATGAAAAATACAGAAACCAATTAAAAAGTAATAGTAACAAAAATAATCACAAAACCAAGAATAGCTGCATTGAAACAGATGAGAAAAGCAATTAAATTCTGTCCACAATAGCTCTAATCCAGCCAGCACAGCATGGTATAATGAGAAAATGACTAGCTTGTGGCTTTTCCTTTGGGAGGAGAGACAAAAGTGGACTGCATGTCTGAAGTTCTGGTCATGTGGGGCTGCCTGAGGGACTGGTTTCTTTCTCATCTAACTCAGAGCACCAGTGAAGAACTGGCAGAGCTTGGAAGCCTGGGTCTCATGGAGGACTGAGGAGAGCTCAGGAATTTCTTGCAGCACCAGAAGACTGCAGTGCCACAGACAACTTTAAGATATATAGGGGTGTGTGTGTGTGTGTGTGTGTGTGTGTGTGTGTATAAAATCTTCTTTATTCATTCATCTGTTGATGGACATCTGGGCTCCTTCCATATCATGAACACTGCTGCTATAAACGTTGGGTGCAAGTGCCCATTCAAATCACAATTTCTTGTATCTTTTACATGAGTACCTAGTAGTGCAATTGCTGGGTTATTGTTCTATTTTTAACTTTTTGAGGAATCTCCATGCTGTTTTCCAGACTGGCTGCATCAGTTTGCATTCTCACCACTCACTCTTGAGTGGAATTTAAGAAACAAAACAGATGAACATAGGGGAAGGGAAGGAAAATGAAATAAGATATAAAGAGAGAGGGAGGCAAACCATAAGAGACTCTTAACTATAGAGAAAAAACTGAGGGTTACTGGAGAGGTTTGGGGGATGGGGTAATGGGATGAGGGTCCCTAAGGAGAGCACTTAATGTAATGAGCACTGGGTATTATATGCAACACATGAATCATTAAATTCTACCCCTGAAACTAATAATACACTGTATGTTAACAGACTTATTAACTTGAATTCAAATAAAATAAATAAATAAATAAATAATCTCAAAAAGAAGATAGATCATTTGAAATTATGGAGTCAGGGGAACAAAAAGAAAAAAGAAGTGAAGAAAATTTAGGGGACTTCCAAATGAACCAATGTATGCATTACAGAAATCTGTAAAAGAGGAGAGAGCAAAAAGAATAATTTCTTATTTGAAGAAATAATGGCTACAGACTCTTAATCTGAGGAAGGAAATTCACATCCAAATTCAAGAAGCTAAAAAAACTTGAACTAAGATAAACCTCAAGAGACACACACGAAGACATATTATAGACCAACTTAAAGTCAAAGACAGAGAGAATCTAGAAAACAGTGAGAGAAAAGCGACTCATCATGTACAAGCTTCCACAAGATTATCGATGGATTTCTTTGCAGAAACATTATAGATAAGAAAGGAAGTGGATAACACATTTAAAGTGTTGGAAAACAAAGCAAAACAAAACATAACAAACTACAAACTAAGAATACTATATACAGCAAACTCTCCTTCAAAAATGAAGAAATAAAGACCTTCCAGATGAAGCTGAGGGAGTTCATACCATGAGACCTGCATTGCAAGATGCTGAAGAAAGTTCTTCAGGTTAAAATGAAAGGATGCTAAACAAGAACACAAAGGTATGCAAAAATATAAAGCTCTTTGGTAAAACTAAATATATAGACAAATACAGGATCCTAAAATACTACAATGGTGGTACGTAAGTCTGTTTCATTCTGGTATAAACTTTAAAAGATAAAAGCTTAAGAATGACAACTATAAAACTATGTTAATGAATAGAAAATATGGAAGATGTAATTTGTGACATCAATAACTTTAGGGGGAGATAAAAGAAGTAACATTTTGTATATGATAGCAATTAAATCATTTTCAGTTTAAAATAGATTATTATAGGGGTTTCTAGGCGGATCAGTCAGTTAAACATCTGACTTCTTGATCTCAGGTCAGGTCTTGATCTGGGGATCATGAGTTCAAGCCTTGCATTGACCTCCACACTGGGCAGGAGCCTATCTTAAAAAAGTAAAATAGATTATTTTTTGTGTAATCCTCATGGTAACCACAAAGGAAATACCTATAGAAAATACAAAAAAGAGAAGTAGAAAGGAACTAAGGCATGCAACCTTAAAAAAGTCAACAAAATATGAAGGCAGCAGGAAAGGAAAAGAGGAATAAAATAACTAAAAGACATACAGAAAGCAATGAACAAAATGGTAATAATAAGTCCCTCCCTATTAATCATTAATTACTTTAAATGTAAATGGGTTAAACTCCCCAACCAAAAGATATAGAATAACTGAATAGATTTTAAAAGAATAAGACCCAACTAAATACTATCTGCAAGGGACACATTTTAGATGTAAGGACATATATAGGCTGAAAGTGAAAAGATGGGAAAGATAACCAAAAGAGAGCAGGGGTAGCCATATGTATGTCAGAAAACATAGACTTTAAGTCAAGTAACAATAATGGTGGGAGGCTGCAATACCCCATTTTTAATAATGGACAGAATGACTAGACAGATCAATAAGGAAACAGAGGATGTGACTAACACCATAGATGGATTAGATGTAACAGAAATAAAAAGAACACTTCACTCAACATCAGCAGAATACATACTCTTCTCATGTGTATATGGAACATTCTCTAGGATAGGTCATATGTTAGACTATAAGACATATCTTAACAAATTCAAGAAAAATGAGATCATACAAAATATCTTTTCTTTTTTTTTTTTTTAAAGATTTTATTTATTTGTTAGAGAGAGAGAGAGAGAGAGAGAGAGCGTGAGCACAGGCAGACAGAGTGGTAGGCAGAGGCAGAGGGAGAAGCAGGCTCCCCGCAGAGCAAGGAGCCCGATGTGGGACTCGATCCCAGGACGGTGGGATCATGACCTGAGCCAAAGGCAGCCGCTTAACCAACTGAGCCACCCAGGCATCCCCAAAATATCTTTTCTGATCACAGTGAAATGTAACTAGAAATCAATAGCAAGAGGAAAACTGGAAAATTCAAGCACATGTGCAAATTAAACAACACACTCTTAAAATACCAAGACTGAATCATTATGAAATAAAAAATATGAACAGAACTATAACAATAAGAATATTGAACCAATATTCAAAAACGTCCGAACAAACAAGAGCTGAGGGGACCAGATGGCTTCACTGGAGAACTCTATCAGAAATTTAAATTGACACCAATCCTTCTCAAAAAAGTAAAAGGGAGGAAACACTTCCAAATTCAATTTACAAGGCTGATATTATCCTAATACTAATTAAAACACTATAAGAAAAAACTACAGACCAACATACTGGATGAATACTGATGCAAAAATCCACAACAAGATACCAGCAAACTGAATTCAACAGCACATTAAAAGGATTACACACTATGGCTCAGTGGGATTTATTTCTGAAATGCAAGGATGGTTCAATATGGGAAAATCAATCAGTATAATACACCACATTAACAGAATGAAGGGGGGAAAATCACGTGATTATTTCAATTGCTGCACTAAAAGTATTTGATAAAACTGAACACTCTCTAATGATAAAAACACTCAACAAACTAGGAAGAAGGAAATTACTTTAACATAACAAAGGCCACATGTGTAAAACCCATGTACAAAAAGTCATTATACGATCTATGTCCATTAGAGATAGAATCCATGAGATCAAGAACAAAAAAATTGAGGTAGAAGTGACTTAGTCTTACAATCATGTTCAGTGACCAATTTGGAAATTTATGCTTTCTCTCTCTGCACCAGGCTCTGTGGGATTATATGTTCTATTGCTAGAATGGAAGGCTTATACCAGGGGACGGTGTTTGGGTTTCACTAACTCCAAAGTTACTGCTACCACTTAGTCATTTGGGGTTATTCATGCCAGTAGACCATACGGTGAAGAAGAAATCCTAATTGGAGTATGTGACCACCGTGAACAGATACTGTTGCTACTGCGCAATGACGTCAAGGGAGTGTATGTCTGGCATTCAGGAGATTCACTGGGGGAGCCTGTCGGTATTCAGTGCCAGTGACAACCATGAATGGGCAGCTGCAGCAAGTGAGTCTGACAAAAATCCCCAAAATGGGAGGATTAGAAATTTCAGAAATGAGAGGCTGGGTCATTTTGCTGGCAACTGAAAGCAGCTGAAAGGAATGTGGAAAGCACAATAGAGGAAAGTAATGAATATCACTAAAGAAATGATGGCTAGTTGCTTTAGCAACAGGGACTGTAGATAGCTCCACTTATCATCTTGTTATGTCTTTTTTTTTCCCTAATAAATTTTGTGTGGCCACAACTTTGAAGAATTCCTAACACAACAAAATGAACTCAATACAGGGACATGAATGTATCTGAGAAGTACAAAGGATCATTGTAGCCAGTGCCTTTGCTGCTCAGCTCCTATCCTCTGTGCTCACTGTCCCCAGACACACCTGCAGGTTTGTACATGAAGCACAGCTTCTTTCTTGCAAGTCATTCGACTGAGAGCGATTTCTGGCCATCGGAACATGTTAAGCCCACGTAGGACAGACTGAGGGGAACTGGGACTAAAAGTTCTGCCAGCAGAACCAACAGATAACAAACAGGAGTTAGTAGACACATACCTAGGCTTTCTTGCTTTCTGGTGGGGTAACTTTAAGATATGGTTGTCATTCAGCAGTCATCAATGGGCCTGAGGACTAATTGCTCAGAGTGGCTGACTAGCTGTTAACACCTTTCTGTCACCTTAATTCCCTTCCTTCTGGAATGGCCTCCCAAATGAACTGGCACTCAAATCTAATTCATGGTCTGGTTCTGAAGGACTACAATTTACAGCAAGAGATTTTTTAACCCAGGTCCCCCTGAAACCAAACCATGAACTCTTAAGCACTATGCTATCCTTCAATGTCCCTTAAAATGTGGCCTATGGAATAACTGCCTTAGATACACTTTAGTTTCTCATAGTAGATCAACAGTATTCAATGAGCTGGGGCGCCTGAGTGGCTCAGTTGGTTAAGTGACTGCCTTCGGTTCAGGTCATGATCCCAGGGTCCTGGGATTGAGCCCCGGATCGGGATCCCTGTCTGCTTCTCCCTCTGCCCCTCCACTTGTTTATGCTCTCTCCTCTTCTCTCTCTTTCTGTCCAATAAATAAAATCTCAAAAACAAAAAAAAATTTTAAAAAGAGTATTTAACAAGCTAAAGTAAGGAAATTCTCTAATCACAGAAAAACAAAATCCAAGGAGAAGAGAAAATGTCTTGAAGAAATGGATTTTTGGTCCTTCATTCTCCATCTACCAACAATTTCCCATGAGCCCCTGAAAAGGCCAGTTAACCTCTTAGTGTCTGTGCTTCCTTATGTGTTAAATGGGACTCATAAACTTATGAGGTAAGGGCACTAAACAACTGAATTATTTAATATTAGATGATCTATAATCTGCCACACAGTATTATTTTGAAGATGCCCATACATTATTGATTGCTGAAGGCACTTACCTCACATTATTTGAGTATGCAGTCTCTTGCAAATTTCAGCTATTATACACACTTTTTAATAGGTGGCAATAAGATACGTGCTGTGAGATATTTCTAGCTAAAGTGAGTTAATCCTTGCTGACCTACACTGAAATGTTTTAGGGCTCTGTGAAAATGATAAACCTAATCTTCATCGCGGATGATAAATATTACTGTATTTGTAGTTCAGTAAAACTTTGGCAGCCAGGGATTTAACATCCTAGTTTGTATTCTTTATAAACAATCTCAGAGATTAATGTCACAGAGTAATCTGCAGTTCTGTGGTGGCATAAATTTGAATTGTACACACTAAGAGCCTGATATGTGGGAGCCGGTCTCAATGGCACTGAGAGAAGCTAGCTAGCTTCTCTTCACATGTGCTCACCTTAGCCCTGTCCTTTTCTCTCAGATACGGTAGCTGTTCCTAAGTGATTAAACCTTAGTATATTTGTGAAAAATGGCTCTTCTGGGAGAAATAAACCATTACTAGTGCTGGTGATGAAACTGAAGAAGTCTGAGAAGTGCTTATTCTTAGCCAGAGAAGAGAGATTTTTAATAAATTAAGGGGTGGAATGTGGCAGTTGGCAGATTTAAATCCATGATGCGATGGAGTCCACCAAATGGGCATGAGAACCAGAAAAATCACTCTATGAAATTACTTGAGCAATAGTCCTCACCAAATCAAAATTTCATCCATTTGTGCATTTTTTAAAAGATTTTTTATTTATTTATTTGACAGAGAGAGAGCACAAGCAGGCAGAGAGGCAGGCAGAGAGAGAGAGGAGGAAGCAGGCTCCCCGCTGAGCAGAGAGCCCGATGCGGGGCTCGATCCCAGGACCCTGAGATCATGACCTGAGCCGAAGGCAGCAGCTTAACCCACTGAGCCACCCAGGCGCCCCCCATTTGTGCATTTTTATTCTTTTTTTAAAATGGCTAATCTGAAGGTCAGAAAAGAAGCTTTCAATTTCAATTTTATTTTTTTTTTAGCATTTTGTAGGAGAGGTTATATGTTACAGTAGTGTTCTTTCTCATTTCTTTTGTCATATTTCATAGTGTTTTAGTTGATTTTTCTGCATTTTTGTGGGAGGAAATCACAAATTTCTATATGGAAGTGTTATCTCCTATTGTTTGACATTTGAACCATTAGAGTCCTTATTTTGGTATACTGTATGAGCACTTCAGAAAAAATGTTAAGATAGAGATACCCAATGTATTGCTATTGTCCTTGACTTGAATGAGAATATTTATAGAGTTTCTCAAAGTGTATTCTGTAGAACAATTGCTCTCCTTAAAGAAAGAAGTCAATGATAAATTAAACTTTAGAAATATGCCATATGTTGTTCCCATGTTAGAAAGTCAAAGAATGGGCGTCTAGGTGCCTCAGTCGTTAAGCTTCTGCCTTTGGCTCAGGTCACGATCCCAGGGACCTGGGATCTAGACCTGCATTGGGTTCCCTGCTCGGTGGGAAGCCTGCTTTTCCCTCTCCACTCCCCTCTGCTTGTGTTCCCTCTCTCGCTGTATCTCTCTGTGTCAAGTAAATAAAATCTTAAAAAAAAAAAGTCAAAGAATATATTGACTTACTTATTAAGTGTGCTAAGTAGCTCTATAGTTTAAGCTTCTATGGTTTAATTTTATTTAATCCTGGGGTAAACAATCTTCCAGAATTTAAAAAGAGAACAGTTTTTAATGTCTTATGAAGCCAACATAATTTTGATACCACATTAAAAGGAAAAAAGTATTTAAATCAGTTATCAGTTTTTAATCTCATTCTTATAGGTCATTATTCAATGTGAGAGCTGCAGTGGTAAGGAAAACCCCTACCACCATGTCTCCAGTGGTCACTCTAGAATGGAACCAAGCCTTCTAACCATTGAAACAAAGTCATAAATGAAAGCTTTCCAAGGTAAACAATTTCCATAAAAATAATAGGAACAACTATTGTGCTAGAGATTGTTGGCCACTAAACTTTGTTGACTACTGAGACAAAATTTACCTACATCTTTTGCAGACTTACAGACTAGTTTAGTCAAAGAATCATAAGGCAAAAGGTATAAAACTTTGATACATTTGCAAGTAGTTTTCCTGTCTGAACTATGATGTTTTTGCTACATGATTGCCATTATGATCCATTTTCCTCCATTTCAGATTATCTTACTCATCAAAGCTACTTCCATTGTCCATGAGAAATTGAATACATAATAAACTTAATAAAGTCAAACTTATGAAATACATTTATACAAATAAAAATCCCTTTTCTCTTTCATAACTTCATACAAAAGGCAGTTGTAAAATGTTTAAAAATTTATCATTGCTGTTTGCTTCTATTAGTTACATCTCTGCGCTTCAGTGAGATTTGCTAAAAGTACTCTTTTGCTTCTCTTTTGGCCAAGTTTTGAGATCATACATCAGGCTTTTTCACTATATTTTGAGACAGTCTATATATTTTGTTAATTAACTCTCTCCAAAGATTTAAAGGCTTCACATGTTAAGCCTACACTGCAATAATTTCAGTCATACTTATTGGTATATTTAAGTTTTCTGTATTCTCTTTAATCAATATTGGTAATGTTAATTTTCCTAAAAAGTATCATTATTTCCAGATTTGGAAAGTCTTAGAAATACCTTTCACTCATGGTTATAATAAAAAGTACCTTTTACCACTTTCTCACTAACATTTTCCTCATGTTGTGAAGGCAAAAGAGAGAAAGAAGAAGAGAAACACAGTGTCAGTGGTAAGAGCAAAGGAGCAAGGAGAATGGAACAGAAAACGCTGCTTTAGTATTCCTTTCTAAATCAGACTTCTTATAAAAAGACAAGTTAGGTAAGAGAAGTGAAGGTGGATATACAAGGTAAAGGATGGGTTCTCAAAAATTTAGGCAGGCCACTGTTACCCAAATTTCTTCAACTATAAAAAAAATTTTATAGGGGCGCCTGGGTGGCTCAGTGGGTTAATCCACTGCCTTCGGCTCAGGTCATGATCTCAGGGTCCTGGGATCGAGTCCCGCATCGGGCTCTCTGCTCAGCAGGGAGCCTGCTTCCCTCTCTCTCTCTGCCTGCCTCTCTGTCTACTTGTGATCTCTGTCTGTCAAGTAAATAAATAAAATCTTTAAAAAAATTTACATTAACTATATTCAACTTTTGGTGTGAAGATTAGGTAAAATATTCTATATTTCTCTGAAATATAATCCTACATAAATATAAACTAGTAGTATTATTTTATAAATTTCATATGTTCCAATCCTGACTCATCCTCTTCTAGCAAATTTCCATTTTAAATGATAAAAGATGGTTTTTTTTCTAGGGGATGATGATTCAAAACACAAGTTATTGATGGCAGGTTCTGGCTGACCATGGGACCAGCCAAGAAAAAAGCACTTATAAGATCAGATCAGCATGTGTGTGTGTGTGTGTACACACATGCACTCATTATTACTGAAAAGGAGATATAATCATCAATATTGGTCTTCTAGATGAATTTTTAAATAATACTTAAGCAAATAATTATAACTTTGGAACTACTACTGCCCTCCTTGAAAATAGTCAGTACTAAGTGTAAAAAGAGCAATAAGTATTTAAAAGATGTGACACCTTGAGAAGAAATATGATCAAAGAGAGAAAGACATTGGCCTGCAGCCCAACTACCTATCTTCTGTTCATTAACCTTCCTATCTAATTTCCCCCACTCCTGCCTCCATGATCTAGGCAATTTATGGTTGGTTCTTTGATAATAGCTGCTGGGAAAGTTATTTGATTTTTTTTAAGATTTTATTTATTTATTTGACAGAGAGAGAGCGAAATCACAGGTAGGCAGAGAGGCGGAGAGAGAGGGGAAAGCAGGCTCCCTGCTGAGCAGAGAGCCCGACATGGGGCTCGATCCCAGGACCCTGAGATCATGACCTGAGCCGAAGGCAGGGGCTTAACCCACTGAGCCACCCAGCGCCCCTGATTTTTTCCCTATTTTTAACATCATCTCCCTCTTGTTTTGCATTTCATCTATTGTTTTGTTAACAGTGGCAACATCTCACTTGTAACAAGGGTTTATACTTACTGAAAGCCATCATTTGAGACATTTAGCAAATGTCCCTAACTTTTGGGGTGTCCCAAAGGCAGACACCCCAAAAGTTAGGGACAGCGAGAGAGGGAACACAAGCAGGGGCAGTGGGAGAGGGAGAAGCAGACTCCCCACCAAGTAGGGAGCCCGATGTGGGGTTCAATCCCTAGGGTCCTGGGATCGTGACCTGAGCCTAAGGCAGACACTTAATGTTCCCTCTCTCACTGTCTCTCTGTCAAATAAATAAAATCTTAAAAAAAAACCATGTCCCTAACTTTCTTTACCCTATATCCCTGTGGGTGGCAAACAGTGTTTTGTTCATTAAAAGCATGAGCTGCGGGCCTTTGGGTGGCTCAGTCAGTTGTGTCTGCCTTTGACTCAGGTCATGATCCCGGGGTCCTGGGATCAAATGCTGCATCAGGTTCCCTGCTCAGCAGGGAGTCTGCTTCTCCCTCTGCCCCTCCCGTCCACTCATGCTCTCTCTCTCTTGCTCTCTCTCGCTCTCCCTCACAAAAACAAATAAATAAATTAAATAAAAGCAAGAAAAAAAAAAAAAAAAAACAAGAAAAAAAAAAGGTGCACTTAACTGAAGCCCAAGATATTAAGACCATGGAAATATCATTCTGCAGCTCATTAAAACATCTATGGAAGTGTACTTCTCTAGAGAAAAATAACCAAACGAAATGTCCATGCTCCATGCTTTCTGCAGGCATCAGTCTGCGTAGCTAGAGTGTGGAGGGGGGGAGGTGCTAGTGGTCCTGCAAAACTTTGGATTCACCTGCGTATCAGATGCCCCAAACTGGGGACATTACATTAAAAATGAACTTCATGAATATCACCAGCTTATTTGGGAGAGTGGATATGACAAGGAGGACCATCTCATGAATGTAAAATATTTAGATAGGCAGATGCACAATAATGGCTGTGCTACAGAGGTGCAAATCTAATTTTCTCCTGTCTTCCTTCTTCTCCACTGGGTAACCCAATTTCTTAAGATAAAATGACGGAGACGGTTCAGTAATGACCGAGAAAATCAGATGAACAACTGTAAATAAGTGACTGCACTGTGAGGCACGCAGAGTTACGTGACACTGGGGAAACCAGTATTTGTATAATATTTAATTCACAAATCACCTTGAAACCAGATCCTTACATTCTTCCTATGCTAGAGGTGGTATTTTGGAATGCTTTTCCACTTTTCAAATGGAATAAACAAGCCAAGACTCGGAGATATTCAATGACGAGTCCTGTGCTTTAGACGGCTATGCACGTAGCTGGGACCCAAACCCAGCTCCCAATCCCGTGCTTTCTCTGCCTTTCTGTGGGAAGGTACAACCCACCCATATGAAACCACCGAGGATTAAGCAGACCACATAAGGGGGACACTAGGTGAATGCCCTCACTCTGCTGACGGGTGCAGCTGGTGGGCCGACTATTTGACTTAGCAGACGACTGAAGCAACACCGCGACCAGCTGGAAGGTTTCTTACTGACCTATCTAGCGGTATACCCATATGAGAAATACCGTTGCATACGTCTGTAAAACACGTATTGATTCAATCTGCAAGCCGTGCTTGGATTGGCCTTCCGCCTGTGGCTAGCATATGGACCCGGTAGCTAAAGATTCTTCAGGTTCCTTTGGTCCTAGTTGGTCTCTACATCAGCAGGTAAACAAAATCTTGTAACCACCCCCCCACCCCCGCTTATGCATCACTTCATGTATTTTTAAAATCATTATTAAAATGCTCAAAAGTTGGAGCATTCGAAGGAACTCCCCCACCCCTTGTTTGCAGGACTTTATTGAGTGCTCTCTGAACTGGGGATTTAGACTCAAAGACTCTGACCATTTCTCATAACCATCATTGTTCCTACTGAATTTTTCCGAAAGGTATGGAAGCTGATCCTAAAACATTGAGATCATCAAAAAGGACGAACAGATTTTTCTAGGTGACTCCTTCAGCCTGTGGTAAATTACTCTCTAGGAGAGGACATAAGATTCTTCTCTCCCTTAATAATAAATGCCAGTTCTTGGATCATTGTTTCTAAACCATGATTAGAGCTGTCCTGAAAGCCTCATGCCAGGTTCCCTCAGCTTTCTGCATTAGGATACAGTTGCATGGTTTCTTTGTTCCAAGAAAAAGCCCTGAGACAACTCTGCTGTCAAAAATATGTTTTTCCCTAAGTGGGAGGTCAATAGCATCTCCATATCCCCAGTGGAGAAGAAGAAATGAGATGCCAAGTGTGACACCCACTAATCATCTACCTTTCAGGACTTGATTGGGTAATTTTCTCCAAGAATGAAGAAGCTGACAGAAATGCTTTCAAGATGGAAAGTGGGCTTATAAACCTGCCTGACTTATTATTTTCTGCCTGAAAGCAATAAACATCTGTTTTGTTGATAAAGTAACCAGGTTCATATTTGAGGAGAACAAGCCTATAGCTGGCCTCCAATTATTGATTCTTCTTGAGAACACTGCCCCAGGAGGCTCTGTGCAGTGAAATACTGAACTTTACCCCAGGCACTCTAGATTTCCTGATACAGTCTGTCAATAGCCCAAATTCCATGCCATGAGACATTTTCTCGTGCTGTAAAATGTTGGAAAGTAGCTGGCTGTTCATTTTGATTGAGATATTGGAGTAGGCCAAAGCTTAAGGAAGAGACTCTTCCTCATATATAAACCAGTCTTACCACTGAATAGCCAGAATTCATTTCCCTGGACTAGATAATAGGTCTAGAAAGAGATGGGACTTTTGTCTTGTGGCGTGTGTGTGTGTGTGTGTGTGTGTTGCGTCTGAGTCTTATTATCATACTTAGAACACTCAGACTCTTGGTTCTTGACTAACAAAAGCTTATTCTATTATCTACTATTTTAAAACTATAATAAAACTGTTCTTTTATTCATTCATTTATTCAGCAAATTTTTCTTAAAGATTTTAGTTATTTATTTGACAGAGAGAGAGATCGCAAGTAGGCAGAGAGGCCGGCAGAGAGAGGATGGTAGAGAGAGGCAGGCAGAGAAAGAGGAAGGGAAGCAGGCTCCCTGCTGAGCAGAGAGCCGATGCAGGGCTCCATCCCAGGACCCTGGGATCAGGACCCGAGCCGAAGGCAGAGGCTTAACACTCTGAGCCACCCAGTCACCCCTACTCAGCAAATTTTTTTTAGTATCTCTATGTGCCAGATATTTTTTCGGGTACTTAAAAAAATTAAGATACAAAAGACAATAATCTCTCTTCTCCTGGAAACTTAGATTATAGGCAATAAAGAACAAGTATAGTAAAGAAAGAGATTGTACACTCTGGTCGGGGGGTGGGGAATGAACAGAGTAATGGAAATCAGAAAAGACAGGTAGTGAGTGGAAGGCAGCTGCAATTTTTAAAAGAATGGTCAAGATTACAACTCACTGAGAAGGTGACATTTGAGCAAAGTCTTGATGGAGATGAGAGAGTAGCCATACATCCAGATCCTCAAGCCATACATCCAGATCCTCAAGGAAGAATATTCTAGGGAAAAGGGAAAGCCAGTGCATGGGCTAGAAGGCCAAGAAGGCAAGAACATGTCTGAGAAGTTCAAGCAGCATCAAGGAAGTCAGTATTCCCAAAGAGGAGGATCAAGCAGGGAAGAAGCAGAATTTAACTGATGTTGTTAACTGAGAAGTAAGACCGAAAGGGCAGAAAAGGAGCATGCAGACCCTTTTGACTGTAGTGAGAACTTTGGCTTGTACCCTGAGTGAAATAAAGTCTTTTACTAGGTATTAAGCAATGGGGCTATATGACCTGACCTGCATTTTAAAAGAATCACTACCTACTTTGTTAAAAAAAACAAACAAACAAAACAAAACAAAAACAAAACTGTGGATATCAGGTAGCAGGTGTAGAATCAAGGAGTTGTTTCAGGAGACTACTGCAACTGTCCAAGCAAGAGGTTCAGAAAAGAGTGGTAGTGATAGAGGTGGTGAGAAGTTTGGGACTCTGAATATATTTTGAAGAGTCAACAGGATTTCATGTTATGCTGCGTGTAAGGTTTGAAAGAGTCAAGGATGACCTCAAGATTTTTTATTTCAGCAACTGGGGAAATGGAGATGTATCAATAGAGATGGGGAAAACTGTGGATGAAATGATTCTGGGGAAAAATATCATAACTTCAGTCTTGACATGTTATTTTGAAATGTTTATTAGTTAACCTAATGGAGATGTTACATAGGGAGCTAATTTTTTTTAAAGATTTTATTTATTTATTTGACAGACAGAGATCACAAGTAGGCAGAGAGGCAGGCAGAGAGAGAGAGGGGGAAGCAGGCTCCCTGCTGAGCAAAGAGCCCGACTGGGGCTCGATCCCAGGACCCTGAGATCATGACCTGAGCTGAAGGCAGAGGCTTTAACTCACTGAGCCACCCAGGCTCCCAAGGTAGCTATTTTTATAGGTGTAGATTTCAGATGAAAGATAAAGGGGAGGTGTAATTTTTAAATAGCTATGGTAATTAAAATCAAACTGCTGGAGGACATGACCAAAAGAATAAATATAGATGGAGAACTAAAGACTGAGCCCTAGAGCATGCCAAAGTTAAGATGTCAGGGATAAGAAGAGGAACCAGCAAAGAAGAAAAAAGAGAACATGGTGTTCTAACACCACCTCCTGCAACAAGGAGGAGAGAGTCACTAAATGTACAAATGTGAGATTCGTAAGGTAAAGACTGAAATAGACCACTGAGTTTAGCAATGCAAATCTCATTGGTGACCTTGATAAAGGCTAAGAATGAGAACATAGCTGGTAACAAGATGGGGAAAACCTGTGTAGTTTCTTTGCGAGTAAGTACAAAAGCTAAAGTGGAAGCTGGTGAGGGGAATGGAATCAAAATAAGTTTTTTGGGGAGGAGCCGAGAGCCCGGGGCCCCACTCCTCAGTGCGCCCCCAGAGAACAGCGCCCAATGACTCCCACCACCCTGGCCTCCGGCCGTGCTCCGAGCTGACCGAGCCTGTGACCGGTTCAAGGGTACCCAGCTCCTTCCCCCACCTGGCCTCAGGCTGCCCTCAGTCTGCTAACTCTTTGTCTGATGCTGCTGATTGGGCTGGTAACCTTGGGAATTATGTTTTTGCAGACATCTAATGAAATTAACTCAGATTCAGAGAAATTAAGTCAACTTCAAAAAATCATCCACCAACAGCAGGATAACTTATCCGAACAGCTGAACAGCTACAGGAACATTCCCACCCAGGAGGAGTTTCTCAAATCACAGATCTCCAGTATTTTGAAGAGACAGGGACAAATGGCTACCAGACTCTGCCAGGAGCTAATCATTCACAATTCAGACCACAAGTGTAATCCTTGTCCTAAGATTTGGCAATGGTACCAAAAGAGCTGCTATTATTTTGCAACAAATGAGGAGAGAACCTGGACTAACAGTAGGAAAAACTGCATGGATAGGAACTCCACCTTGGTGAAGATAGATAGCTTGGAGGAAAAGGATTTTCTGAAGTCACAGCCATTACCCATGTTCTCTTTCTTCTGGTTGGACTTGTCATGGGACCCATCTGGAAGGAGCTGGGTATGGGAGGATGGCTCTGGTCCCTCTCCATCCTTATTCAGCACTAAAGAGTATGCCCAGATCAATGGATCCAAAGGATGTGCCTATTTTCAAAAAGGAAATATTTATATTTCCCGCTGCAGTGCTGAAATTTCCTGGATTTGTGAGAAGATGGCTACGTTAGTGAAGATTGAAGACTTGGATTAATATGCTTCTTCCAAATTCGCTGAGATGTAAGGGACTTGGGGTTAAATTCATGTGAAGAAAGAGAAAGCTACCCACTAGAGCCAAAAACATGAAAAAAATGACTGTGTATTTAAACTCTCAGGCAAATAAACGTCACAGAACATTTTCCACTTAAAAAAAAAAAAGTTTTTTGTTTTCTAAATAAGAGAAATAATGAAGTCTACATGTCAGGTTGATGGAAAATTCCAGAACAGAGGGAAAAAATTTAATGATGCAGTAGAGAAGAGAGTATTCCTAAAGTAATACCTTGGGGTAAATGAACATAGCTGAGCTGTGGAGCCCTGGACAGATTGGTTTTATTTGAATGGGAGCATAGGTATTCCATCTATGGTTACAGGTGAACAGAGTAGGTGGGGACAGATGTGGATACCTGGGAAAAGGTGACAATAGGAGTCTTCTGAATGCTTCTGTTTTCTGAGTGAGGTAAGAAGCAAGGCTATCAGGTGGAAATTACAAGGACGGGGGTGGGTATTTTTGAAGGTCTGAAGAAAAGAGAGTGTGGGATATAGTTGTTTATGCCCTTTATGTTTGAAGTGAGGTCCTTGGGGGGTGCATGGGTGGCTCAGTTGTTAAGTGTCTGCTTTCGGCTTAGGTCATGATCCCAGGGTCCTGGGATAGAGCCCCACATCACACTCCCTGCTCCACGGGGAGCCTGCTTCTCCCTCTCCAACTCCCGCAGCTTGTGTTCCCTCTCTCGCTATCTCTCTCTCTCTCTCTCTGTCAAATAAATAAATAAATATTTAAAAAAACACACACACACAAAAAATAAAGTGAGGTCTTTGGGCCAGCAGCAGTGGCATCACCTGTGAGGTTGTTAGAAATGCTGACTCTCAGGCCTCAGAGCAACTGAATCAAAAAATGCATGTTAACAGGATCCCCAAGTGTTTCACATGCACATTAAAATTTGAGAAGCTCTGGCCTTGACAGTCTGCCGTGTTGGGAAGAGCATAAAAGGTATGAGCTTTTGACCCAAATAAACTGAATTCTAACTCTACCATTTAGAAGTCATGTGATTTTCAGAATGTTATATAAGCTCTGTGTATAGGTTTCCTCATCTGTAGATTGGGGAGAACTCTTACTATTAGCCTGATGGTGATGGTAGTCATAATAATGATCAGTAACAGTCACTGAGTGCTCTATCAGTCACAGTCTTGGCAGGAAACAGAATTCACTCACATGGTTTCAATAAGCCATTCTCAGCTCTGGCTTGATTACCTGCAGAGCTCTCACATAGCACGAGTGCGCCCAGACCCCAACCCAGGCCTGTTACATCAATCTCTAGGGACAGGGGCCCAGGCATTTGTAGTTTTCAAAAGCTCCTCTGGTGATGATAATGTGCAGGAAGAATTGAGAACCACTGCTTTTAGTGAGTAGATTTTAATGAAGGGACTGCTTGCAGAGATTTGGGCAGAGTCAAGGAAGCAGAAATGGGATGTTAAAGCACTCAGGGAGCAGCAGCAGGGGGAAGGTGTTAACCTTCCAGGGCAGCAGGGACACAGGGAGCAAACAGGGTCACTGCGCCAGTGGTGGAGGGCCACCAGGTGGAGTTTCATAATGGAGGGACTGGGTTACTGCCAGAGAAGTAAGCAGAGGAGGGCAGGAAGGGAATTCTCTGGTCTCTCTCTTCCTCCCTCCTGGTTCCCTGACACTTCCTCCCATTGGCTGGCCCCAAACTAAAGTTGGCTGGCGAGGGAACCTGGGTGATATAGTCCTTTCTTTCCTGGGAAGAGACCGGAGAGAGAAGACGGGAGAATGAACAGGGGGTGGGGGTCGGGGGTTGCTGAGGATCAAATGGAGAGTAGTCAGTCAGCCCAAGCACTTACTATGGACCAGGCTCTCTTCCAAGTGTTTTACATGTATTAACATTTTAGTAAATGGTTTCATTCTTTTTCATTAGAATCCAGTAATTTTTTATTGAACAAAGGATATGTTCCAGATCAATTAATTACTGGAGACAGGTAAATATTTAATCCATTCAGATGCACTATTACCAGAATAGTGCTTTGCATTGGTCTTCAGTAGTAAGGCTTTGTAAGGCCCAAAGCTCACCATGCACGTTCTCTAGGCCTGCTGTGTGCCTCTAGTAAATTCTTGGTAATCATCTGGTTATAGGAATACAATCTGGGTGATGAAACAACTTGCCCTTGTCCTAATGACTTAGCTTTCTAATTTTGTCTTAGGAAAACACAATGAGAAAGACACGGTGGGCACCCAAATTTAGATACTGCCAGAATTCTAAGACGCATTACATGAACTACATGAAAGAAGTCTACAAGACCAACAACAGTTAACCAATGATATTTACAAGGTTTCCTACTCGGAAGAGGGAGATTTGCTTATTTTGACCCAAAGAGTCGCTATCGTCAAAGCTGTGGCTGGATCTCGGTTGACTCCAGTGTTACACAGCAGATGGGAAATAAGGAGCACTAGCACAGGTGGTTGTCAGGCAAGGCTCATCTCTGGCAACAACCACTTCCCCCTGCAGCGACCCCATTCCATTTATGGATCAAAAAGATGTATCCAGGGAAAGTGAGGACTGGGATGGGGCACCCAGGGTGGGGGCAGAGCTGAGCCATTGCTCAGAAGGAACACGAGCACGATCTATACAGGGCAGTTCTCCAAGTCCTGCTCTCCAGCATTTTGCTTCCTCTGACTACATTCACCATTGCCTTACCCGGGGTTAGAGCAACCCATTGCCTTTCAAATTTGTTGCAAAGCGTCACTTTTGAAGAAAGTGTTCTGAGGGAGAGATCATACGTCTTTAAAACAACCTCCTGTTTGTCTAGTGCAGGTTTACTGCTTCATTAGAATTTCATATCAAGACCTGGCTTTCAGACCACATTGAGCAAACCATTTTTTTTAACTTTTCTAAAAATTTATTTTGTAGTAATCTCTACAGCTGACATGGGGCTCAAACTCCTGACGCGGAGATCAAGGGTAGCATGCTCTTCCGACTGAGCCGGCCACGTGGCCATTGAGCAAACCCTCTTAAAGGTATTATCTGGCATATCGTCTTGTTAGCGGTTTCTAGGGAAAAGAAAAGTCTACCAAATTCATAGACACTCTTTCCTAATATTGGAATTCAAGCACTGGAACTCTCTATGAGAGAGAAATTGTTTTCCAAGCCCACCACACCCCAAAGGCTTTAGACTGCTTTCACATTCAGACACTCTACTGCAGAGTTAATGAAGACCGTGTCTCAGCATTGGTGGTATTTATTTAACATGCACTGCAAACCCAGCTGACACTTCCTAATGAGTTTATTGCTGCTGTGGAGTTAAAGCTCCCCCACTCAATAAGCATAAACTTGAGTGTCAAAAATGAAACATAGTCAGTCCTGATGCTTAAATGGCCTATATCGATCCTCCAGCGGTCTAACTGCTCCAGTCTGGTGCCAGTCTTCTAATTTGTGCCCTGGAGTGTACAGCCACACTTGATTTAGATGTCAGAATAAGGCAGCACATCAGTTTGAGAAATCAACTGCAACATTCTAAAAAATTGGCCTGGATAGCTTCACCTTGCAGTGTAAAGATCATTGCTCCCATGTAAACAAGGGGCTAACTAATATTATTCCCATAGACTTTTTTTTTTTTGAGTGTTTTATCAAAGGAAATGTCCTCATAGTCAAAGCTTGCTGTGTTTTGTGCTTTATCTGTACAGAAAATTCCATTTAGAGAAATTTAATGCCAAAGCTGTAAGATCTGCATTCCTAGAGAATGACTATTTAGGGCATTGTCTTTGAATATGAAGTAAACACACACTCAGAATGTGTGTATGAAGCTCTTTCAATGGCCAAGATAGGCTCGCTACTCCTAGGAGTCAAAAGGACCCCGACAACTTGAAGATGCATGGCCTGTGCAAAACACCACTGGGTTCATAGCTGTATTTTCTGCCTCAGAGAAATCATCTACCATTTCCAATGACATCAAAGATGGTGGCTGAAGAACTAGCAGCAGAGAGGTCAGCCAAATTTCTACTTAACACTGGCAAAACACAAGAGAAGCTAATTATTTCCTTCAAACTTAAAGTGAAAAATTCAGAACTTAGAATTATAATACAGACTTTATTTAGTTGAGACTTAAAGATCAACTACTCCTGGGGCGCCTGGTTGGCTCATTGGGTTAAAGCCTCTCTCTGCCTTTGGGTCCTGGGATCAAGCCCCACATCAGGCTCTCTGCTTGGCGGGGAGCCTGCTTCCCTCTCTCCCTCTGCCCGACTCCTGCCTACTTGTGATCTCTCTTTCTCTGTCGAATAAATAAATAAAATCTTAAAAAAAAAAATCAACTACTTCTTATGATAAAAGAAACACAAGTCCAAAAAGAAATGAAGTGACTTGTCCAAGGTAAAGAGCTTGCCAAGAGGTAAGGAAAGGACTAGAATTCAAGCCCTCTTCCCAAAACTTACTCTAGTAGGTCGACTTTTTACTAGACTAGTGTGGATTTACTTTAATCTTACGATTTCCAGGGGAAAAACGGTCTTCACTTCCTTTTTGTTGAAGTGTGATACTGCTACAGAGATAATCTCAATGTTCTGAAAAAGTCATTAGCAACGAGTTCTTTAGATTTCCTGTTCTTTGAAAGTGCTCCTTCTTAAGTCTCTCACTATATTGGTTTCCTTCAGCTTTCCTGATACATGAGGCATTTTGATAAATGTTCTTTATTCTAAAATATTTGATCATATACAGTGCTCTATCAATATGTAGTGTCCGTTTTAATCCATCCTCCCAGTCGTCAGCAAATTTGCAACCAGAAAATCAGAAGCTGCTACCACTGGCTCTGGTGATCAACCGTGTAGGCTTTTCGAAATAGAACTGAGTAATACAAATGGATTTCTTTGGTTAAAGTAATGGCTAATCAAGTAGCATAATAGATGCCAAAAGTAAGTTCTCCATGGCAAAATGAGTAGTTTTCAAACTTCATGGTTAGGCTAAAGGATTTTGGAGACACCCCACACTTGCCTAAAAAGGGTACAAATCTTCAAATCTACCTTTAATAATCGCACCTGAGACTGTATTCCTAAGTTGTGCTGTGTCTAGACAAGAGGCCAGTCATGAACCTGACTGCATCCGGCTTCAGGATTCTGTTGTCAGCCTCAAGTAAATCTGCCACTCAGAGTGTGGTTAGGGCACCCGGAAGAAGAGAAAATATGTAAGATGACCAAAGGTTTGCTGGGGACTAAGGAGTTTTCTGGATTGATGACTTCAATGCTAAAACTGGACAATCCTGAGCAAATTGGGACCATGGGCACCTTACTTACTACATGGTTCTGTGAATTGCTATGTGCCTGTTTGCTAATAAATGATGATCTGTGGGTCAGTACTTAGTCTGACACCTGTTGTAATTTTACAAATTATCTGATAAGTTCACCGTGGAAAACCCTGTATTTATAATACCTATTCCCTATTGTTGGTGCGACCAGTGTCTATTTTTTAAAAACCTAGTGGTTTTGTGGCCAAATTGACTTAGGTGTAATTTTTCCCACCCCGATTGAGATGTGGAAAAAACATATTTTATGTCCTACTGGTCTGGATATTTGGGTACCTAAATAATCATATAAATATAAACCTGCAGGGGTCCCTGGGTGGCTCAGTGGGTTAAAGCCTCTGCCTTCGGCTCGGGTCATGATCCCAGGATCCTGGGATCCAGCCCCATATTGGGCTCTCTGCTTGGCAGGGAGCCCGCTTCCTCCTCCCTCTCTCTCTCTGCCTGCCTCTCTGCCTACTTGTGATCTCTGTCTGTCAAATAAATAAACAAAATCTTAAAAAAAAAAACAAACCACTGCATACTCAAACACAAATGAAAACATACAAAAAAACCCCTATAATAATGATACATAAGGGCACCTAAGTGGCTCAGATGGTTAAGCATCTGCCTTCAGCTCAAGTCATGATCTCCAGGTTCTGGGATCAAGCCCCATATTTGGGCTCCCTGCTCAGCGGGAAGTCTGCCTCTCCCTCTCTCTCTGCCTCTCCCCTTGCTTGTGCTCTCCCTATCTCTCTCTCAAATGGATAAACAAATCTTTAAAAAAAAAAAAAAGAATGATACATAAACACCAAGCGTAAATTAGCTTATGATCTTGTGGTTAGCAGCCATCAAAACCTTAACTCTTTAATATATATTATAAAATGTTTGCAAAGGGAAAGAAACTCCAAGTATCACTCCAACCAAGGTCTTGAGAGTGTTCAAAATCAAGGAAAAACCCTTCACCTAAGGGATGAGGATTAAGAGTACGCCGATCACGATGAGCACTGAGTAATGTATAGAATTGCTGCGTCACTGTAGTGTATACCTGAAACCAATATTATACTGTATGTGAGCTACACTGGAAATAAAATTTAACATAAAAAAATAAATGACTGAAAACGAAGATAGCAAAAACAGTTTGATTTCTCATAACACAAAGTATCTCCCTTTTATATTTAACGTAATAAAAAAATACAGTTTGGGTGGAGGGGTAGGGATGGGGTGGCTGGGTGATGGACACAGGGAGGATATGTGCTATGGTGAGTGCTGTGAAATGTGTAAGCCTGATGATTCACAGACCTGTACTCCTGGGGCAAATAATACTTTATATGTTAATAAAAATAATTTTAAAAGAAAACAAAAAAATACAATTTGCTTTGCCTTTTCCCTTAAATAGTGATTATTTGCTTGATTCTGAAACTTACAAAAGAGTTACAGAGAAAGTCAAAAGCAAATGCTAAGAGTGAATGAATTTTCCAAAAAGAATGCCATTTATTAGGTGTTATTGGCTGAGCCTGGAAGAACTTGTTATTTTTCACCCTGGACAATTTATGCCCCAATGCAAAAGCATCACTTACTAACAACCTAACTGAATGTCTGCATTTTAATTCAACGTGGCTTGATGTGATCACTCTTAGATGACTGAAGCTATTCCCAGCAGTCTACAGGGTCCTTTTGTTTGCCTGTATCTTTCACTATTTTATTAGCACAGTATTGAGCATGGAACACTCAGGCCCACAGAAGTTGCAGGACTTTAGTTTCAAGGCACTGCTATCAAAATTATTACAGAGAAGATATTATGCTAAAGGTTTTACACTGAAAGGCAGAACAACTGCAGCTACTCTACTTGCAAATTAAAATCCTAGCTGTGAATTTCAACAAATTAAATGAATTTAGCTAATTGTCTCTACAGTTCATTACTGAAGAGTCAGAAACTTAATGTATTTCTGGCATTTTCAGACTATAAGGTATCTCTTTAACAGGTACCTGCTGGGGTCCAACTGTATTTTCAGACTCTTTTACTAAGCAGGTCATGAAAAGCCCTGGATGGCCTTTCTTCTCATCATGGGGCTTTTTGTCCAGCTACATTATGAAAAGCAAAATTAACCCAGATCACTAATCCAATCCTTTCCTTTTTTTTTTTCCTTAGGATTATACAATACATCCTCTACCACCATTCCCAGCCTCACCACTAAGTCATCATCTGAATTATTCACATGATCATCTCATTTGTTCAATTCATTTAGGCTTTTAAGACTGAAGGATGGGAGAATTCTATGAGTTTCAGAGTCAGCCTCATAGGGCTTATCATCTCAGAAAAAGCAAGTGGGACAAGAGATGAAATCAATAACCATCAGTCAGTGATTGAGTTGGAAAGTTTATTTCAAGGGAGAGAAAATTCGGGCTCTTGGAGGTTTCTCACCAACGGAACAGGAGGATGGGTTTTTAGTGGCAAATCAGGGAAATGACCCTGGACTCTGTGGGAGGATCAGGTGGAGATCTGACATGACAGGCAGGGGCAGAGATGGGAGGAACATGGCCCCACCACATACTGTTTTCCCACCTCCCCAGTTCCCAGCAACAAGACGGAGGCAAAACCATCCATTGCTACCTATTCACAACATACTAAACACTCTTCCATATACATCCCTCAAGAGATTTTCTTTTCCCCTTATCAGCTGCCTGGGATATTCATTTTAACCAGATTTTACTGAATTTTAAATAGGGGGACATATCACTCCATAAGACTTGCTTGGAGCTTCTCATCCCAGATATGACCCTGTTCAACTTTGGATTTAGCAAGAAAAAAAAAGCACACATTTCAGGAAGATTACCTTATTCTTTATGTTCACAACTCACTAATACATACTAGGTAGAAAAATGAATTTTTCCCCAGCCAAATAACTGCTTTTCATTAACTGGGTCAACCAACTCTGGAGAGCTTAGTTAAATTGAGAACTATATATAAATATATTGTAAGGTGGAAGTTCTGAGATCTAATTTAATAACACTTAAATATCTTTTTTTTTTTTTTAAGTCATCTGTATACCCAACATGGGGCTTGAACTCACAACCTCGAGATCAAGAGCCATGCTCTACTGGTGCCCCTCAAATACCTCTTTGAATGAGCAGAACTGAATAGTTCAGAGGTTACTCTAACTCTGAGAATGCATTCTTCTCTGACCTTGGCAAGGAGTGCTTTCTCTGGGTGATGTCCAAAATTAACAACTCATGAATTATACTGTACTCAACCACACATCAGCAAGACAGCCAGCTGTAAACACCAGAGTGCTGCACACAGCACATTAGCCTTCAAACCAGCCCTGCTGCCTCCATGGTGGCCTCCCTTGGTCTGGTATACAGATAACCTGACTCAGTTTTCATTCTATGATCTGACTCACTGTTACCTGTTTATTGTCCCATATGGGAACTGCAGAACACAGCTGCTTACCTCCATCTCAAAGGCAGATGGGGCTAGCTCCCATATTAGGAGTCCCATGGCCTGAGCTTTTCTATGTAAACGGCAATGGATGGTCTGGCTCCTTTAGAGAACCTGGGATAGAAGGGTTCACCACATTTTTCCCCCAGAGGTGTCAGAGGTCACTCCATCTATTTTATAGACTCCCCCAAAGATGGATATTGTTACAAACCAATTGCTCCTCCACAGTTTGAGGAATCATGAATTATGTCACATCATTCCCCACCATTTCTGAGCCCTGCACTAGTTCCAAATATAAAAGCCATCTTTCTCAGTGACTGTCGTTCTCCGCTAGTGGTGAAGGACAAAGGACAGAGCACCACACTAACAGTACAAAAAAATAAATCACGCCTACCATACTACTGATACGTTTCCTTTTCCAAAGCAGGCACGTCCCACAGAAGTTAAGTGACCAATCCATCTCATGCTTTGTCCTTTATTCTTAAAAATCCTACTGATTGACATTGGTTAATACTCTGTTTTTGAATGTTACCTTTTTAAAAAAGTATATTGGATATTGGGGCGCCTGGGTGGCTCAGTGGGTTAAAGCCTCTGCCTTCGGCTCAGGTCATGATCCCAGGGTCCTGGGATCGAGCCCCACATCGGGCTCTCTGCTCAGTGGGGAGCCTGCTTCCTCCTCTCTCTCTCTGCCTGTCTCGCTGCCTACCTGTGATCTCTATCTGTCAAATAAATAAATAAAATCTTTAAAAAAAAAAGTATATTGGATATAAAAATAGGGGTGTCTCTCATACTCCCATCACATTTAAAGGAAGTCTAATAAGCAAAAACTTGACAAATTAGTTTGGGATTTATTATTCAGTATTAAAAAGGGTTTCTTTACTTTTCAAGAGAGTCTCTACATAAGATATTTTATGTATTCAGCTCAACTAGTGTTATTGTATAAAGGTCCTACTTAAAAAATTTCTACACAGCACTTACGAATATCTATTATTTATGTTGTGATACAACTGGAACGACATTTCTCTGAATTGAATGGCTCAACTGAACAGCAGTCCAAACAGGATAAAGCAGAAGTAAATGATTTCCTCGTTTCTGAATCTGTGCTCTTAGGTTGAATGTGACTTTCCCAGTATCAGGGAAGGACACTGATAAACATTAAGGAGTTAATGGATTGACAGGCCATGCAAGAGAGGCCAACGAATAGCGACCTAATGGAGGAAAAAGAAAAAAAAAATCTGTTTTTACATGTCTCTGAGAAGTGCTCTGGAATCCTGAATACAAGCCTGAGTATACTTATGCCAGAACAATATAGATTAACTCAAGGGAGTTAAAAGAATAGGAACATATATGATTAGAAAGTGGGAGAGTGATTTATGGGCAAAGACCCACAGAACTAAATACTGTCCATATAGGTTACTAGAGTAGGAAGCTAAGCTTGGAAGTGACAGCTGAGTAATTGAAGAACACAGGAGGGAGAAGGGTATTGTAAGGGGGTAGAAAAAAAAGGTTAAGTAGGGGCAGTGGAATGGAATAAAATGCCCTTGTTTGTATATTTAAAAGACCCTTAGAGAAGACCCTTAGAGACAACTTTCTGAATTCCAAATTAGCTGAGTCATCCCAGTGGTTCCCTAAACTTGAAAGGATCAAAATGCCTAGCCATAAACCCCCTGAAATGATTATGTTTGCCGCTCAGAGAGGAAAAAGGAAAGAATAAAAATTCTGGTTAGATGTTGAAAATCTTTTCACTTTCAGATGGTGCGAAATATTAGATCATGAAGGAGGTCCCTGAGGGAACTGACAGAAATCACTGTGAAGCGCTTCAAAATCAGACTGCCCAAAGCAAGAGGAAATGCAGCAGGGGGAGAAGGCCGGTGTTAACAAAGAGATGAGAACACTCATCTCTCTCCTCTCCAGACCGCTAGCCCTCCATATCACTGATGGTGACACCAACATCTCTCATTTTCTTCCTTCTCACTGGGCAGCCACTTGCCAGTTAGGTTTCATTTGGTGTTTTTTTGGTCAGTTTTGTCCTTCTGGTCTACCTTTTACACCACGCCACCCTTTACCTCTCAAGGTGACGACTCATAGAAATCTCTGTCCCTGGCACCTCCCCTTCCCATTTTTCATATTGATATCAGATTTATTCTCCTAATGTACAATTTTGATAATGTAACTTCTTTGTTCAAAAAAACCTTTTTCTTAATAGAACTATTCCAGCGAATAAATCATAAAGGTATGATAGAGTATCACCATTTTGCAATCCTTAATGAAATAATGTATCTAACATTGCTCATTAACCTAAAATCATTAGATAAAGAGCTAAAAGGAAGCTTAATAATGAAAGTTTCAGGCTGACATCTGAACCCGCTGATGGGTTTGAGCATGACAAAAAAGAAAGAAGTACATCCTGACGGAAGAGTATAATTTAACTTATGAAGAGTCCTTGCCAATAAATCAAAACTAAATCTAACCAAATATCTAGATATAATTACTAGTTTATAAAAAATATAGGGGACAGAGAACAGTATTAAACAAAACTATGGTGGTGCAATCAGCAAAATATAGAATATGGAAAAATCTAAGCGATCAGTGACCCAGTTTCTTCAACAAATGAAAGGCAAAGAAAAAAAAAAAGAAGAAATAGAAGATGAATCCATAGATCCAACGAGACTGGAGATCTATCAACCAAAGGTAATGTGTGGATCTACTCTAAATTCTAATCCAAACAAATTATATGTAAGACATAATGATAGGCTCATTAGTGACATTTAAAATCTGCTAGAGGGGCGCCTGGGTGGCTCAGTGAGTTAAGCCCCTGCCTGCGCTCAGGTCATAATCCCAGGTCCTGGGTTCAAGCCCCACGTTGGGCTTTCTGCTCAGCAGGGAGCCTGCTTCCTCCTCTCTCTCTGCCTGCCTCTCTGCCTACTTATGATTTCTCTCTGTCAAATAAATAAAAAAAATAAATAAAATAAAATCTGCTAGATATTTGATGATACAGTACCTGTAAATTATAAGGACAGAGGTGGGATTCAGGGGAAAGTAGATGCAGATTTAGGTGAAAGGATATTGACATGATAATTGCTAAAGCTCAAATGGTATGTGGATTTCATTATACTATCTTTTCCATATATGTTTTGAAATAGTCCGCAATAAAAAAAACTTTTTTTAAAAGTCAACAGACAAAGAAAGTTGGTACACCATTTTTGTTGCACCAAGATAACAAAGAGGACTCACAAGCAGAATCAAATAAAATTCATTGCAGGAGAAGTGAGCTGTTTAAGCATGGAAATTGGATCTTTGTTTTTCTTTTTTGCTCCTTCCATGTAACAAGAGTTTTAAGTTTGCTGGCTCTTTAGGTTTTCTCCTCATTTTCTATTAATTTTGTGGTTGTAGTTTTTTCTCTACCATATGCAGCTCATAAGTTATTCAATATTTGGTGGCAGCAATGATTGGGAATATGGTTTGATTGTCTGGCCATTTGATAATCTCTGTTGGATGGATGACATAGATCTTTTTGCTGTTAGACAAGAAACAACATAGATTCCAATCTGTTAGTCAACTCTTTGTGAGTTCAAATCAATTAAGAACTTTGTGGCTACTGCGGATGACAAAAACTCTGGGTAGTGAATTTTTGTGTTTATGTGTTGACTTTGACCTATACCTGAAATGTAAGTTCTCTCTCAGCATGTATTTCTGTAATTCAAGAAGACTGTTAATTCTTGTTGAGTATGAAATATTTTCTTACCTCCACAGGGTGTAGTAAGTTAGATTATAATGTATCTTGAATTAAAGAAGCTCTGTCCATACTTACTCATTGATAGTATTTTCAAAATACTCAGAAAATGAGGAAATTGATCTTATAACTTTAAAATATGTGGGACTGTTAAGAAAAAAATTCTTGCAGAAACCACCAGCTCAAAAATATTTTTATATAAGAATACAAGTTCACACAATTAAGATGAATCCTTGATTTCATAATTCAGGTTTAAGAAAGAAAAAATTCAGCTATAAATCTGGGCTTTTCCCAAATTTTATCAGCATAAAATACAAGAGAATTTTTTTTTTGCAAAATTAAAGTTTGTTTTCTCATAAACTAACTAGTTAAGCTTAAGGTTCTACGTATTGTAGTGTATATACTTTGCCTCTCTGTTTACATCCTGGGGAATACCCGTATCTTTGGGTCACATTAATAAATGTTATTTTTTCCACTGTAGGAAATATGTAGGGAAGTGACTGACTGTGAAATGTGTATTATGTGTATTCATGAGTTTTGCTAGTTTGCAAAAATGATCATATATGACAGATAGATCTTAGTTATTCACTTTCTAATTTTCCTGTGAAATAGAAGTTAGTTACTTTGATACTATACTGAGAACAATGGTAACAAAGAAGTATGCATATAGTAGGCAAGGTAATGAACTGTGTTTTCGTTATCAAGATAAAATTAGTTGTTGTTTTTTTTTCTTAAAGTGTCTGGTTGTTCCAGAATTCAAAACCCGAAGAGGATAGTAAAAGATAAACACTACATGGATGCAGAAAGGTATAGAAAATTTATAGAAAAACTGCCTAGAGAAATCTATACTTTTAATGCCATTCCAATCAAAATTCCACCGGTATTTTTCAAAGAGCTGGAGCAAATAATCCAGAAATTTGTATGGAACCAGAAAAGACCCCGAATGCTATGGAAATGTTGAAAAACAAAAATAAAACTGGGGACATCACATTACCTGATTTCAAGCTTTACTACAAAGCTGTGATCACCAAGACAACATGGTACTGGCATAAAAACAGACACATAGACCAGTGGAACAGAGTAGAGAGTCCAGATATGGACCCTCAACTCTATGGTCAAATAATCTTTGACAAAATAGGAAAAAATATACAGTGGAAAAAAGACAGTCTCTTCAATAAATGGTGCTGGGAAAACTGGACAGCTATATGTAGAAGAATGAAACTCGACCATCTCTTACACCATACACAAAGATAAACTCAAAATGGATAAAAGACCTCAACGTGAGACAGGAATCCATCAGAATCCTAGAGGAGAACATAGGCAATAATCTCTTCGATGTTAGCCACAGAAACTTCAAGATATGTCTCCAAAGGCAAAGGAAACAAAAGCGAAAATAAACTTTTGGGACTTCATCAAGATCAAAAGCTTCTGCACAGCAAAGGAAACAGTCAACAAAACAAAGAGGCAACCCACGGAATGGGAGAAGATATTTGCAAATGACAGTACAGACAAAAGATTGATATCCAGGATCTATAAAGAACTCCTCAAACTCAACACACACAAAACAGATAATCATATCAAAAAATGGGCAGAAGATATGAACAGACACTTCTCTAATGAAGACATACAAATGGCTATCAGACACATGAAAAAATTGAGATATCACCTTACACCAGTTAGAATGGCCAAAATTAGCAAGACAGTTAACAACATGTGTTGGAGGGGATGTGGAGAAAGGGGAACCCTCTTACACTGTTGGTGGGAATGCAAGTTGGTGCAGCCTCTTTGGAGAACAGTGTGGAGATTCCTCAAGAAATTAAAAATAGAGCTTCCCTATGACCCCGCAATTGCACTACTGGGTATTTACCCCAAAGATACAGAGGTAGTGAAAAGAAGGGCCATCTGTACCCCAATGTTTATAGCAGCAATGGCCACGGTCGCCAAACTGTGGAAAGAACCAAGATGCCCTTCAACGGACGAATGGATAAGGAAGATGTGGTCCATATACACTATGGAGTATTATGCCTCCATCAGAAAGGATGAATACCCAACTTTTGTAGCAACATGGACGGGACTGGAAGAGATTATGCTGAGTGAAATAAGTCAAGCAGAGAGAGTCAATTATCATATGGTTTCACTTATTTGTGGAGCATAACAAATAACATGGAGGACAAGGGGAGTTAGAGAGGAGAAGGGAGTTGAGGGAAATTGGAAGGGGAGGTGAACCATGAGAGACTATGGACTCTGAAAAACAATCTGAGGGTTTGAAGGGGCGGGGGGTGGGAGGTTGGGGGAACCAGGTGGTGGGTATTAGAGAGGGCACGGATTGCATGGAGCACTGGGTGTGGTGCAAAAACAAGGAATGCTGTTATGCTGAAAATAAAAAAATAAATAAATAAAAATTTAAAAAAAAAGATACTTTCATTTCCCTTGGTTTATAATGTCACTTTGAAAAGAAGCAATAAAATGTCCTGAACATTTTTATGAAAGTTGAAAACTGGGTGGGTATTAATGGGTTTATCCATAAGGAAAATTTTCTGTGTATTCTTTACTGCCAAATATTATATTTATGAAAAACTAGAATTTGACCTTCTATCTGTTAAAATGATAACTTTGTTTTAGAGCTCTTAACAAGAAGTTATTCTTTACTTTTTTGTGTGATCTGCCCAGAATAGACTCTATAACTTACCATGTAGTCTCCTTTGAACATATTTAGATAAAAATTATTGTAAGATGGGCTTTATCTAAGTTTTCTGCTCTTGTGTAGTTTTCATATTTATGTATCTTTGAGTAGTGACCCAGTATCATCAAACATTCATTAAATAAAAAAGAATAAGTAAAAACAAGAAAAATGATGAATTAGGAAATAAAAGGAGAAAAAGCAATAGAAGTAGGAGGAGGAGTCATTTTTTTTCTCTCTCCCATTTAGACAGGAAGCTATAATTAGTAGCTTTGGAAAGACGTATTATAAAGAAAATTAATTATTGCCTATGAAGAGAACCAACTTGTGTTTTGAAAGAGTTTAAAAACAGTAATAGGAAGGACACCTGGGTGGCTCAGTGGATTAAATGTCTGCCTTCAGTTCAGGTCATGATCCCAGGACGCTGGGATCAAGTCCCACATCAGGCTCCTTGCTCAGAAAGGTACATGCTTCTCCCTCTGGCGGCAGCTCTCCCTGCTTGTGTTCTTTCTCTCTTTCTGATAAATAAATAAAAGCTTAAAGAAAACAGTAATGGGCAATGATATTATATAGTCCTTTATTTTTTACCCAATATGTATGGTAAAGCATCTTTTCCAAACATTTATCCATGCCTAAATACTTTATGGAGAGTTAAGAGAAAAGACTGCATACATAGTTACCCCCCATGTACTATCATCAACATTATATAGCATTAACATAATACCCACAACTTTTGCATAATAGTCTGTGCCACAAGTTTCCTGATGCAAGTTTCTTTACAGAAAAATAAAGAAATGAAAAAGAACATGGTATTTTCATGGTGATTAAATCAAATTGATACCAAATCTCTAAAAGAGTCCATCAGGCTAGTTGGATGGAATATCGTAGGTCAGTGTCATGGCCACTATTAAAAACATTTCTTTGGAAAAATACAAGCTTTTTCACAGTAATGTATTACATATTTGACATACGAGGCTCATGTAATTACATGTAAAGAACAAACAAGGGTGTTTTGAGACTTTGAAGATTCTCTTCAACCACTCAATTTTATAGAAAAGAAAAACGAGGGACAAAGAAATTAGGTGATTTATCTAAGGCTACATAGCTAGTTTTTAATAAACTCCAGTGCACTGTTCATTTTATCCAGTCAAACATGGGAGTGGGAGCTGTGTCAGTTTTTGGAGACAGACCAACTATTTTATTTTTTCTCTTTAGAAATTAAAAAGACATCATAGACAAAATGACATGAATAGCAATCACCTCTCAGAATTAGCAATACTTTTTTCATCTTTACTTCTAGGCTACTTATCTTTAATACAATTAAACCTTACTGAAAGAAAGACCCTGTTAAATATCCTCCCAAGTGCTACTTGTTTCCCCTTCTTCTGAGGGTAACCAGTGTGCTGGGTTTGAGATGTAAATTTCTAGTCCAGTGCTGTCCACTAGAAATATAATGTGAACCAAATGCATAATTTTAAATGTCTATAAGCCACATTTTAAAAAGAAAAGAAACCGAACTCCCTCACACACACACAGTGGAATTAATTTTAATAATATAGTTTAAATTATTACTTAATATATCCCAAATATCTCAATAGGAAACCAACATAAAACAATGTTTATGTGCCATTTTTCACTCCCTTTTTAAATCAGAAATCTTCAAAACCAGTGTGCAGTTTATACTTATAGCCTGTCTCAATTCAGATGTGCTCCTTTACCATCTATGGCTGGTGGCTAGGCATTGGCTAGCCTAGCTCTCATCTATTTTAAATTGCTTTCTCGTGTGTTTGTGTGTGTGTGTGTGTGTGTGTACAGATACACACACACAAATATATACACACACATATATACACATATACACGTTCACTATATATAGTATTATTTCTGAATTGTGAGTTTAAATTTACATAAGTAATATGTTGCTGGGTGAGTATTAATACTTTTCTACTTTTCTTTCTTTATTTAACATAATAAATTAAAGGTCTATTTGTGATGATGTATGTAAATCAAATTAATATATTTAAACTGCCACGCTGTATCCCGTTGTGTGATTATAAAACATTTATTCATTCCCTCAACTGACATACATTTAGGTTGTTTTCAACCTTTTAATTCTTATGGATAAATATACAATGAACATCACTGTACTTGTTCACAACCTCCTGTTTTTGCTGACTAGGAGAGAGATGTTGAGGGAAATTCAGCAACTTCCCCAATGTCACAAAGGGATATGACCACATACTTCTGACCCAAGGGAAATTATAGGATAAGAGATTTTCATTGGGAGGTACAGTAATCAAAATCATACAACTCTGCCCCCTCACACCTATCCTAACCCCTAATCCTCCATACCAGTTTCGATCTACTAGAAGATGAGGTGGTGATCATATTGAACTTTATCTGACCCCTGGGTTTTGACGGTCAAGAAATCTCCCCATTCCTTTATATTCTGGGAAATAGCTAACCACAAAGGACCATGTTGCCTTTGAATATTCCAAAATAAGAATGTCCTGACTTGTGAATCCCATTAAGCCTTAGGGGTGCCTGGGTGGCTCAGTGGGTTAAGCCTCTGCCTTCAGCTCAGGTCATGATCTCAGGGTCCTGGGATTGAGCCCAGCATCGGGCTCTCTGCTCAGCAGGGAGCCTGCTTTCCCCTCTCTCTCTGCCTGCCTCCCTGCCTACTTGTGACCTCTGTCAAATAACTAAATAAAATCTTTAAAAATATGCAGATTCTTGTGCCCCATCTCAGATCTGGCAAATCAGAATCTTGGTAGTTAAAAAAAAAAAAGACTTACTGTCCATCTTTCCTGCTGACTCCTTCATTTATTTGCCACTATAAAACCTCACATTTTCTCACAGATTTTCATCTTCAAGATGTTCATCATTAAAGACAGTTATCTCTATTGCAATAGCTTGAAAAAAAAATCATCTCCTTAATTTATAGTAAATTTGTCTTTACAGTCTGGGTGCCTTGGACACCCAAACTTGGGTGACCTTGAACAATCTTGCCCCTGGACAATGACCTTGGACAGTCTTGCCCCTGTTTTTATATCCCCATTTGCTCCACTCAGGATAAGAGGACAGTGAGTCTGACTCCTCATGCCTTGCTCTGCGTTCTTGTCCATTGGCAGTATGCCAAGGATTTCACTTAGATTCCTTTTGAGTATTCAGTTGATTTCTGGTTCTGGCTTCTTCAGTGCCATGTTTTGACCATTTGGTGATCTTTATAAACAGATCAATTGTTAATAGAGATCTCTCTCTGGGGTGAGCAACATTAATAATCTGGTTTGTTAGCCTCTTCTGTTTGTTTGTATACCTATCTATAAAGAACACAAATGGATTAAAGATTCAAACCCACTGTGAAGAAAACAGCTCTTTGATATGAACCAGTGAGTTTTGTAATTATGTGCGTGTGCTTGACTCATGGCTGAAATTTTAGAATTGAAGCTATAAAAGATCTCTATGCCTGCATGATTATGCATCTGTAATTCAGAAAGGCTTTTGCTTCTCATTGTGTTTTGTGTAATACTTCTCTACCTAAAGATGGTATTAATAAATCCGATTATAAAATTTCTTAAAGGAGTGCTGTTCTGAAGTCTTAGCAATAAGTTAATACTTATGTAAATTGAATAGTCCTAATATTCCCAGAAATTAAGGAAATTGAATCTCCGATACTTGACTGTGCTAGACTTAAAAATTATCTTTATAGAAAGCAACTTGGATATGCTTTATGAATCTAAGTTCACATAATTTAGATAAAGCTCTGGCAAACAAGACCCGTTTAATACTTTTTGTTTAATAAAAACAACCATGTCTTCTCCGATTACAGTTAAGAATAATATGTACATAGATTTGTTCTACTTGGAAATGTTCTGCATGAACTCACAAAGGTTTACTGATTGATTAAGGCAGTATCAGTAATGTTTAAGATTGTTAATGTTCAATATATGAAAAATGTAAACTTGTATTCAACCAAATAAAGTCATTATAATAACAAACTTTAACAGTAATTAGGTTTTATAGTCTATCAGTGGGAAGATAATTTCTAAGATCTCTAGGAAACTTAAAACCTTAGATTTATACTAAATTGAGTGAAATAATAGGTATTAATCGAATGCCAAAGTCATTTCAAGGTAAGATGGAACACTGAAACATTAATATATAAGCATAATTTTAAGTTTATGTACTTTTGGCCTTCTATTTTATGTGTTACAGAGGGTCTGTACATGTTCATTTTTACCACTTTGAGAAGTTGTATTATAAGGATGTGTGTGGCTGTGAGAAGCTGTGGGATGTATATTCATGAGCTCAGCTCATCGGCTGAAAAGTATTGGCGTGTGACAGACAGTTCACAGCTACCTGCCTCCTAGTTTTCTCTGTGAAATAGAAGTTATGGAGGTTAAATAATATGTGAGTGAGACTCTGACAGGAGTGGGAGCAGCAGGATGGTACAACCTCCTGTGCAAGGTGTCCGGGGGCGTGTTTCTGTTAAGGAAAAAGAGAGTGATTTCATTCTAAGGTAAAATAACTGGGTATTGTCTTGTAGGATAAAACAAGAACGGATGTAGAACACTTGTGGAAAGGAAATTTTATTCACTGTGGTCAAAACTAGCTAAGGGTTGATGGGTTTACTCACAGATTTTCAAAAAAGAGCTTACGCTGACATTTGTCTGCCTTACCACAAGATTATTGTACAGTCTTTTTTTTTTTCCTTAACTGAGTAATCTGATAGAATGATAGTCTTCTTGAACAAAAAGGGGCGCTGATAACCTCAGTCCTCTACCCCTTTGTGTTCTGGGAAATGGCTAATCACAAAGGACCACCCTGTCTTCCACGTCCCAAGATAAGAAGAGCCTCCACCCTCTTCTCTAATCCCATAAGACTCACTGTCCCTCCTTCCTAGTGACTCTTGTTTACCTGCCTCTGTAAACCCCAGCTTTTCTCCCTCTTCTTTGAGACAGTCTTTATTAATGAATGGTCTCCCTAGTGTGATAAACAGCCTGAATAAAACCATCTCCTAATCATCTAGTGCCTTTTGCCTTTCACAGGGCTACAGTCCTTAAATTAAGTGACCTTGACAAATTAATAAATGCAACAAGCAATGCATGTTTAAAAAAAAAAAAAAACGAACAGATGACAAGATGATCTATTTTGTGATGACTTTTATGGAAATGACCCTCAAAGAAAGATTTGAAGGTGAGGAAGTTTAGCCTATTGACCGCAGCCCCAAGAAAACCAAAACACTCCTCAATATGCACCACCCCCAGGGGAGATCAGAAATAGACTGAAACAAGGAAGTTATTAGTGAATTTCCAATATCAAATCAGACATTTTTGAAAATAGCTGAAATAGTAGCCCTCAAGGCAAGTCCTCCTACTGTAGGAGCTGGAATTTTTGATAGAGGTTGATTAAGCTTCAAAGGGCTAACAGCCAAGAAGGATGCATAGCAGACCCTTTATGTCAGGAACCACAGAGAAAGGACTTTCCAGTAATGATCAAAGAGCAGTTTCCTATCTCCAAGGTATAGAGGTTCATCCAAAGTAGGAAGGAAGAATCAGGGGGTCAGGAACTAAGGTTGGTACCTTAGAATGAATCCACAGTTAAAGATGGATTATATAAACAGTGGTAGAATTCCTAGGTCCTAGGAGAGAAAATGCATAGTCTTGCCTGCGAAGGTGTAGCCTGAGGAACTAAAGGCCTCAGAGAAGAGCTTCAATTCCAGTGGAAGCTGAGGGAGGTATTTGGGAATCAGAGGACTGATGTGAGCACCACAGTTTGGGGATAAAAATCAGTGGTGTTAAGAATTCCTCACCCCGCAAAGAGGAGCACCAAAGTGATAATCTTTTCTCTTGGGTTGAGGTGATGCAGAATGTCCTCTGAGGTCTGGGCCAGGGTCTCAGATAACTACAGCAGATGTGGCAGGACCAGAGATGGATTACCAGAACCGCACGAGACACACTACACCTCAGTGATGGTCAAAGAGGACAGCGTGTAGCAGGTAGGCCACACAGCACTCCTCTGATCCCAGGCCAGTAAGTCAGAAAAAGTCACCCATCTTGATATTCACATAACATCAGAAAAAGGCAGCAAAGCAGAGAAGTTTCTGGATTGAGTTAATAGACACAGAAAGATATAGTTTTTAACTGGAAGTGAAATAATGACTTTGAATTGATATGATGAAGTTTTTGCCTACCTAATGGAAATCAGTACTTACAAGCTACATTAAGTTCAGTTTTTAAAAAAATCACGTTTTTGCACACCTGCATCTATGAATATAAAATGTCATTACCTACTGTGAATTATAGATGAGTGAAACTAGCCAAGAAATAGGAAAGAGAGATTGTATTCGATTGAAATAAGATTGATCACAGAATAAGAATGACTATCAGAGCTTTCTGGAACCTGATCTCAGGCAAAGGTCAAGGACAAAAGAATTTGATTTTAAGAAACAGCATGATACAAGGTTCATAGAACTCTTCTCTAGGATAAGAAGTATAGAAGAAAAAGATGGCAGATTCTCTACATCTGAGTAGAGAATATTTCTTTTTATCTGACTCTAGGATCACCAGGCAAACCTCTGCACATAATGTGCCTTCCTTGGTAGATGATCTAACTAAAAGGGTTATTCTAAGTATAGGGTTGGCATTTCCCATATATTGTATCCGAACATTCTGGACATCTGGACAATTGTAGTTCTATAGATATGAGTGTATTTGTAGGGAAAATGTGACCAAATATTTGAAATTCAGTATAATCCTTCAAAGTCCAGGCTGTCCAGTTACTAGACTCACACAGGTAACAAACAGATCACAGATCTCTGGCTGAATACTCCTCCCTCTGAACATAAATAAAAGAGTAATCTGGCTTACAGACTGTCCCCCCCTGGATTCTTGGTTTTCATGAATTAGTTTACTAAAATCAACCATCCTTAGATTTTTTGTGTGTAATTTGGAAGATAGGTTGGTTTGGTTTTGCTTTAGACTATCTGAAACACACATACACGCACAGTGCCCTATGTACAGTGATGGCTTCACCTAGGGCTTCTCGTGTTCTCTGAACCTTGATCTATGTATTATACCTAGTCTCAGAAAAATCCTTCACACTGAAATGAAACTGCTAACAGTTGGAAATGCATATCTCTTAGAGAAGGAGCAGCTCTTCACAACATCAAAATCTGAACCTGAGTAAAGAAATGTTCAATGACAGAGCAGGCTGCATACAAGTGGATGAGAAAAATATCTGGGGACTACAACACTTACTGGACCTGCTTAAAATCATACTACCTAATTGGTAACCTCATCTATGTATAACTTGGCCCTGATGGGACCAACAAACATTTGTCTGGTTAGGTATCAAAGCTAAGCTTTTGGGGAATGAAGATAAAAGGGTAGTGCATTTGATGGCAGTTTGGAAATACACACCATAGGGTATATTACATAGTCAAGTGATATTCATGATCCCTTCCGAAACAGAAACAGAACTTTAAGTAACAGTTCTTTATGCAGAAAGCAGGATAGATTGGAAGGAACGGAGGTTGAAGGCAGATAACCTAATTGTAGCATGTTTTCTGATGGTGCATCTAAAAATCTGTTCATAGATTCCACATGAGTCAAGTTTCTCAATGCATCTTCCCAACATAAAATTCTGTTCCTGAGTTTTCTTGCCTAATGATGGCTTGGCTACAAGTATAGAAACTTCTGTGAGAATCTTGATGGGAACAACTTACATTTCATTGGAAGAGGAAAACAATCTCACTGCTTCATCAACAACTCCGGCAACATAAGACAATACAGCAACAACCCTGGTCTTTTCCCAATGGGACAAACACAAGCAGACCAAGTCACTACACAGTCTCCTGGCAGGAGCTCTCACGGATTAGGGAGACAGGCCCATCCTCTGATCAGAACATGAGCTAGCCCCTGCATCATTTTGCTCTGAGCCTTCTGCCCATCTTCTTCTTTCTCTCTTTAAATTACTTCAGAGCCCTGTTCCATTAAAATACACTCAATCCGAGCAACCTCTGACAAAGATGTATAGGCCCCTCATGCAGGCTAATAATTTAACATCCCAAGCAGGCTAATCCACTTGCCCCTTCAAACCTGTACTCTTGGATCATTTGTTCACATTTAATTGGAGGAGAGGTGGAGAGTAGCCTGGGGGAAGGACAGAGAAGGACTACAGTAGCAGGCCGCTGTGCTCAGACTCTCCTCCTTGTTCTTCACAGTCATTTCTGGCCCCAGACACTTATACACACCCTCACCCAAACAAAAGTCCCTACACCTTTCTCTGGGCTGACCCTTCCTAGTAAGAACCTAAATGAACATCTGTGTTTCCAAACCATGACCCTAGTGGGGGTCTCACTCCCTTTTCCTAAAAGGTGTTTTTCCCCCCAAAAATATTGTATTTATTTATTTATTTATTTATTTATTTAATTTGTCAAAGAGAGAGAGAACAAGCAGGCAGAGTGGCAGGCAGAGGCATAGAGAGAAGCAGGCTCCCAGCTGAGCAAGGAGTCTGATGCGGGACTCAATCCCAGGACCCCGGGATCACAACCTGAGCAAAAGGCAGCAGCCTAACCGACTAAGCCACTCAGGCATCTCTCCTAAAAGGTTTTTGAACTTCTTAGAAAAGTAGGTATCATCTAGCTTCTACAATTTTTCTGTATGAGATAAAGTCTCTGCTACTTCCTAGCTGTGTGACTTTGGACAATTATTTAATCTCTCTGTGCCTCAATTTCCAAATCTGTAAAACAGGAATAATAATACTAACTACATCATAGGGTTCCTGTGAGATTTAGAGAAGTTGACACACTTAATACACTTAGAACAGTGCCCGGCACAGACTGAGCTGCAAACGAGCATTTGCTATTATTAGTAGACTATGAAGACGAATTTGGATCATTACAATTTTCCCAATCTCCTCTCATTTTCAGAAACATTCAGTCTCTCCAGGAATGTCTGCTGCTCCACAAAGATTGGCATTTTGAACATCTACTTGGGGGGTCCAGTCCTTGATCGGCCTCCAAGTCCATGATAGATAACCATGCCAAAGTGTGATACAAGAAATAAGTAGTTAATTAAATTAAACAGAAGTTGTTCTGTTTTCTCAAAGCATGGAACACTCAGATGGATATACAAAGCCTTCCACGGGAACAGGAAGAGTTGGGACAAAATCATTGGTGACAGCAGCGTGAGGTGGACGTCAAAGGCTGGGGGTGTTAAAAGAAAACATACCCAGAATCTGAAGGAAATACAATCACTGTCTTGAAGAGATATCTGCACGTGTGTGTTCACTGCAATATTATTCACAGTAACCAACACATGGAAACAACCTGTCTACCAACAGATGAATGGACAAAGAAAGTAGGGTATAGATACATGCGGAATGTCATTCACCCATTAGAAAAGGAAGGAAATCTTGCCATATGCAACAACATGGATGGACCTTAAGGATATTTCTAAGTAAAATAAGTCAGACAGAGAAAGACAAATAGTGTATTATCTCACTTATATGTGGACTCTAAAAAAAAAGCTAAACTCAGAAACTAACAGTAGGATGGTGGTTGCCAGGGGCTAAGAGGGGAGGGAGAGATGTTGGTCAAAGGGTATATAATTCCAATTATAAGTTCTGGGGATTTATGTACAGTGTGTGACTATAGTTAATAGTATTGTATTGTATTATAGACTTGAAAAATGCTAAGAAAGTAGATATTAAATGTTTTTACTACAAAAAATGGTAGCTATGTGATGGATGATAAATGATGGATGTGTTAACTAGCCTTATTATGGTAATCACTGCATAATATATATGTACATCAAATTACCACCTGTACTCCTTAAACTTACACAATGTTATATGTCATCTTTATGTCAATAAACTGGGTGGGAGAGATGAAAATATACCCAAACCTACATATTCGAATACTGACTTAACACACATAACGCTTAAGAAGCTGTATACTTTTTTTTTTTTTTAAGATTTTATTTGACAGACAGAGATCACAAGTAGACAAAGAGGCAGGCGGAGAGGGAGAGAGGGAAGCAGGCTCCCTGCTGAGCAAAGAGCCCGATGCGGGACTCGATCCCAGGACCCTGAGATCATGACCTGAGCCGAAGGCAGCGGCTTAACCCACTGAGCCACCCAGGCGCCCTGTATACTTTTTTCACTGATGCTATATTTGAAAACATTTTTGGAAATATGGAAATTTTCAGAAAGTCAAATTAGAAGGCACACATGAAAATAAATCATCTTTTTATTTTTTTACTCCAGCTTCTGTTGGGCAGGGGTTTTCTTCCATTGTACTTGCTAGATGTGATCTGGAAGTTTTTTTGGCTATTTCTGAAAAGAAACTTATAAATCAAAATTTCTATTTTTCTACCACTGAGGCTGTCCAAATCTCAGTTCTGAAAGTGGCAGCAACATTTAAATAAGGTATTTAACTTATATTTTAGAAAGTTATATAGAATTCCTACAATTTTTATTAAGAAAATAAACTGCATTACTTTGTATTCATTTATCGATCTTGTGTATTATTAAGCCACTGCATTTTCTAGGTAAATCAAATTCAAGGACTCATGATCCCGCCCCCAAAAATGAATAAAATGAAACTAACCATGTATTTATTCCACAACAGCAGTCTAAGTTTTAATGAGAATATTTGTAAAGTAATTACGGGTTCTTACTCTGTGAATGCAAATCATTGGTATTTAAGTCAGCAAATAAAACAGCGGCAGGTGACAGAGACAGGCAAGGTAAAGGGTCTAAACAGGTGCTTAACGGAAGGGTTTGAAGAGCTATTTCTGTTCTCTGCCTTGTAGCTGCTAATTTATCCTGCACACCACATTCCTTGACAGGAGTGGAAATGTACTGCTCTGGGAATGCTGACTGCATTATGGTGAAGTCATTTGTGACTGCTAAGTGGCTTGGATCCTAGCAGGACTGAGAGATATCAGAATTGCATTGGCCCATGCATTTCCACCAGAGATTCTGCTCAGTGGACTCTTACATATTTATCATCACAGCTTCACCCCTGAAGAGGTGCTCAGCTAGGTTTGCCTTCAAATTCCGATTGGTATGAGTTTGCGGAAACACAAAGAGCAGGGCACATATATGGAGTGGCAGGCCTTAGGAAAATTACAAGGAAAATCCACAACTTGTCACGCCTGATTCCAAGCCTGTCTGGAAAGTGTCAAGAGCATGCAGGAACCTTCAGACTGCGGCACAAGCACCTAGTTGACCTTTGGAATGGTAAAACACTAGCTAGAAAGGATGAAACAGCACAAAGCCCATACTTGGTTAATTTTAGACACGGAACATAAGAAGTGCCATCAACCAGTTCTAGCAGTGAAATTATATTAGCTCTTTCTTTTATTTTATAAAGAAAAACAAAAGTTTTTAATAGAAAAATCCTTAAACATAAATCCTCGTTTTGCAAGATTAATAGCCTCTGTAAAGCTCTTTCTTGCTGGAAAATTAGGAAGACTTAACAGAGTATAGGAGAATGCTAGCCTTACTCGCTCAGTTAGCAACGGTTTTTCCACACTTAACCATCATAGACTGGAGAGACAAAGTAAGTTAATACAGCCCTTGAAGCACTTACTGTTCCCAAAGAGACAGATAAATAACAACCCCTACATGTGAGGGGGCGACACACATCAGGAAGAACATCCTCTAGTTTTGAGGACAACCAACTATGCGGGGGAGTTAAACTTCATAAACGAATTTACGAGATGGCTTAATGGTTGAAAATTCACTATAAAGAATTAGGGGAAGAAGAGTCTAGAACAGCTTTCTCTGGGGTTGGAAGCTCAGAAGCACTTGGCTTATTGGGAAGTGTTATAAGTTGAACTGTGTCCCCCCCAAATTCATATGTTGAAGTCCTCAGTACCATGGAAAGTGACCATAACTGAAAAGAGGGTCATTGCAGATGTAATTGGTTGATTTAGGATGAGATTATACTGGAGCAGGGTACACATTATATAATGGGGAAATCTGGACAGAACAATCACACAGCGGAACACTGTGGGGATGAAGACAGGTATCAGGGAGATGCGGCAGAAGCGAAGGCACACCCAGGATTGCCAGCAACCACAGAAGCTTGGGGAGTGGACTGGGTCAGATTCTCTCTCATGGCCCTCAGAGTTGTGACCGCGTTGCTAGCACCTGGGTCTCAGACTTCCAGCCTGCAGAACTGTGAGACAATACATTTCTGCTTTTTGTCTCCTGGTTTGTGGTACTTTTTTAAAGACAACATTAGGAAACGAACACAGGGGGAATGGTAAGAAGTTTGGTTTGGTTGATTGTGTAGGTATGAAGTGGAAAAGAAGGACCATAAGGAAATGAAGCTGGAAAGGAGACTAGGCCCTTATTCAGAATCTTTTTTGTCAAAATGAACAAGTCCATCTCAGATTTGTTGATGAAAGGGAACAGCGATTTTTAACGAAAGGATAAAACTCTGGGGAAGGTAAGAAGCTGGAGGCTTAAACAGGTGGCAGAAACCATAATAAAGAGTCCTTAACCCAGAGTTCAGGGACTCAGATGAAAGATTAGAAGATTGTGAAACCCTTGCAATTTCAGGTAAAATTTTGTGTAGTCATGAATCATTACAGACTATTAGTTAAGTGCACACATTTTGAAGTCAGTCACCAAGTCCAAATCCCCATCCAAACACATATTAGTTCAAGGCCATCATCAAACTATTTCTCTTCCCTAAGGCTCAGTTTCCTCAACCGAAAAAGGAGGACAACCTCATACTATATGTTGCTAATGAGACTATAATGGTATACTGTACATAAAGTACTTAGTACGATGACTTAGAGTAAGTGCTTTTTCATAAACATCTCCTATTATTGTTTAGTTATTTTCATTCTCCATGGACAGATGATGCCTTAATGTTGAATTCATAGAGATCACTGTCACATTAAGGTTTTCATGCTCTCAAAGCCCACCTTTTAATGAAGAGTATGGCAAACAAAGTTAAGCCTTCAAATTCTAGATCCACATTAAAATTGGCTTAAATACGTAAAATAAATGATGTTTCTTTATTATGAACACACTGCTTATCTCAGTGAATGGACTATTTTAAAACTCAGCATTAATAATCATTCTATCGGGAGTGCCTGGGTGGCTCAGTGGGTTAAAACCTCTGCCTTCAGCTCAGGTCATGATCCCAGAGTTCTGGGATCGAGCCCCACATCAGGCTCTCTGCTCAGCCGGGAGCCTGTTTCCTCCTCTCTCTCTCTGTGCCTGCCTCTCTGCCTATGACCTCTGTCTGTCAAATAAATAAATAAATAAAATCTTAAAATAATAATAATAATAATAATTCTATCGAACTGATAGTTACCAGAGGGGACAGGAGTGGGAGAGAAGGATGAAACAGGTGATGGGGTTTTAAGGACAGCATGTGTTCTAATGAGCACCGAGTGATTAAAAAAAAAAAAAAAAAAGGAATATCCTGAAATAATTCAGTAAAAATAATAATAATAATAATAATAATTCTATCTCCAGTGGAGATAAGTAAAGAATATAATTAAGTTCTGGTTAATTGGGCAAAATTCTTTAAATCTTTGGGGCTAAAGTGACCAAAAAAACCTGTCTGAGAAACTGTCATACACATGTTAAATCAGTAAACAAGTACATGTGTGAATGCTTGCATCCACAATATGGCTATGGCCAATTCAACATTATGAGGTATAGTTGATTGACCACTGAGATACAAGTCTTGACAAATCCATTTCAAAAGAATGACCTACAGCAGCTAACATTCAAATTCACACTAACCAAATTGCAATGGATTTATGTTCCAATACTTTACATTTCCCACAATTTTAAAGTAGCTTTTAATTGGAGATGAGTGGAAGTCGTGTTATATAATATTTTAATTCCAAACTGTAGTTCTGATTATATCATAAACATTTAGGGCATCTGTTAGTGAGGTTAAGTCCTCTCCATCTTTTTAAGACAAAGGCCTTATATTCCTAGTTGTGGAAGAGAGAAAAACCTACTATTTCTCTAATTGAGTACCTGGCCCAAGATCATATGCTCACTGGAATCAGATTTAAGCCAGTCTGACACAAAGCTTTTATCTATGACATCTAACTGGCTTTCCAACTCTGTATTAATAACACGAAGATAAGAACAAAGAGAAGGAGGATTAATACTTCTGAGTACCTACTAAGTACTAGACATTTTGGCATGGATTATCTCATTTTATTATCACTTATTATCTCCATTTTCAAAATTTACCATTTAATATGGGATAGAGCCAGGGTGACTACCCAAGTTTTCTGACTCCAAGTTCACTGTTCTTTCCACTGCACAACAGAAGACTGCCTTCTCAGCTTCCCCCAAAATATCCGAGCTTAGTTTTCTCTCTTCTGACATAATCTTGTAAATTGTACTTTACTGTCTTAGATTGGGTTTCACAGATATAGACCTCATATCAAGAATTTGAGTGCACAGTTTCTTTGAGAGGTACTTCTAGGCAGGATCCTTAGGGAAGTGGGGGAAGTAAAACCAATAAAGGGCATGTTGATAAGCAAATTACCACTGGGGGGAACAGGGATCCAATCCATGGGAGTTTTGGGGTGACTAAGTGGAGCACATCTGAGTTGGGATGAGTTAGCAGGGTTATCTATCTACTAATTCCCCCTAGTTAATAGCCGAAAGCTGTTCCTGGAAGTCTTACTCCCTGGCTTTTAATAGTTGGGTGGTACCAGAAAGCCTCAGGCAGGAAGCTGAAGGTGCTTGCCTTCTGAAGTCCTGGGGAATAGTAAGCTCCCAAAAAATAAGGGGGTGAGGTGCAAAGATGCACAGTGTTTGCTACAATTATTGTCTTCATTTTATAAATATGGCAGCTGAAGATCACAGAAGCTAAGTGTCTTGTCCATTTTACACAAGGATTATGAATTGGCTAACAGCGGACTCTGCTAGATGCTATCACTTAACCCAAGCAAATGTGTTTCTAATGGTGAGAAGGGACAAATGTACACTCTAGAGTATTTTCCCTATTACCAGTCTCTTTTTCCAGTGAGGAGTTCAGTTATTTTTACCTCCTTATACAATTTTCCTTTCTGTTATTAGCTTTCAGTTTATCAGCTCTCTCTAACTTCTAAAACAGTCAACGTGGTCTCCTCTCTGCCTTCTTACAGTATCACTCCCCACCCCAGACCCATTTTAGTCACTGCTGTAAAGACTGTATCTCCAAATGAGGTCACATTCTGAGGTACTGCAGGTTATAACATCAATATATAAACTCAACCCAGAACAGTACTTACAGGAAGAAGTAAATTAGATCCAGAGAACTGATCATTTATTTTTGGTTTTTAGGGTTAGGAATAATCTTGGGTTTTGGCATTTAAAATAATTGTCATATTTTTAAAAATTTGACAGTTTGAATTCTGAAAGATTAGTCTTACAAGTAAAATGTAAGACATAAAACTGAGTTGTTGATTTTAGACTTAGAATTTTAAGTTGAACAGTATGAGTTTTGGGCTAAGCTTGTAAATAATATTAGAACATTTTTAAAGAACTTAGATTCTCTATATTTTTAAGGTATAATTAAACAGAATTAGATAGTTAAATAGAATTATAGAATTAAACAATTAAATAGAATTACATTAAAACATCAAAGTATATGAGAAAATTTTGCTTGCTGAACATTTATTTAAAATATATAAAAATAGAGTCTATTATGTTACATTTATAAATGAAGTTTAAAACATTTTAGGAGAGTTTAGCCAAGTAAATGGGACAGAATATTTAGGAGAATGTAAAAATATTAATCAAATTTTCTTGGAAGTGATTGTTAAATGTTACTAGATTTATAACTATAATAATACTATTTTTAGGTCGAACTTGAAAGCTTAAGGGAAAACTAAGTTTTTTAATTTTTCACTTTAATAAATTGAATATTAATTTTTCAAAAGCAGCCACCAATAGCATTTCTTGTGCATCAATCTGCCCTCAAGAATGCAAAAATCCCATTTCAGGTCTAAGACTCTCATGTGAAAAAGAGCTACATTTTTAACTTAAAACTACATTTTTTTCTCTTATTACAAAAGCAACACATACCTATTATGGAAACGTTTGAAACCTCTGAGAACATTTTTAAAGATGTGAAGACATTAATGAAAAGATAGTAAAACAAAAATTATATAATTCAAGAGATAATTACAGTCAACATCCTTGTAGGAAGCATCTGCAGATGTCAGTGTCGTCAGTGTGTGGTTTCCAGGCCAGGGAAGCGGCAGCACCTGGGAATGAGTTGCGAGACCAGCACTCTTACCTCCCTCCACCCTCCAGACCTGAGTAAGTTTCTGGGAGAGGGGCCCAGCAGTCTGTCTAGAACAGTCCTTCCAGATGATTCTGTCGTAGGCTAAACTTTGAGAGCCACTGACACATAACCGTAATTGTTTCCACAGCATAAATACCTATGAGCGCTCGTGTTTGCTCAAAGGATTTTTTTATGTTTTGGTTTATTGTTATTATTATTATTTTCACTAAACCTTATACTTTATTTAGATTGCATCAGTTCTTCCAATAAAACCCTTTTCTACTCCAGGATCCAGTACAAGATCCTATATTATGTTTAGTCATCATGTCTGCTTTGTCTCCTCAGTTCTGTAACATTTAGGCTTTCCTTGTTTCACAAGACCTTGGTTTTTTTTTTTTTTAAAGATTTTATTTGTTTATTTGAGAGAGAGAGAGACAGTGAGAGAGGGAACACAAGCAGGGAGAATGGGATAGGGAGAAGCAGACTCCCTGCTGAGCAGGGAGTCCATGTGGGACTGAATCCCAGGACCCTGGGATCATGACCTGAGCAGAAGGCAGAAGCTTAATGACTGAGTCACCCAGGAGCCCCCTAGACCTTGGTATTTTTGAAGGGTATTTGTGAAATATTTTGTTGAATGTCCCTCATTTGGGGTTTCCTCATGATTATTAGATTGGGGAACAATACCAGAGAAGTGAGGTACCCTTCTCATTGCATCTTATCAGAGGATATGTGATATCATCATGATTTATTACTGGTGATGTTAACCTTGACCACTTGGTTAAAGGTGTCTGCCAGATGTCTCCACTGTAAAGTTATTATTTTTCCTTTTCCATACTTCATTTTTTGCAAGCAAATCACACAGTCCAGTCAAGCACTAAAGGGAAGAGACATTAAGCTCTACCTCTCAAAGGAGATAGTACCTCCATAAATTCTTTGGAGTTGTTCTGTAAGAAAGATTTCCACTCCGCCATTGATTGATTGATTGACTGATTGATTTACATCAGTATGGATTTATGGACATTTGTTTTATTCTTTGGGTTATAATTCAATACAACATTTATTTATTTCCTACCTCATAGTATTCTAGCCTTGGCCAACTCTTTCAGAGTGGCTTCTCTGTTTTTCCAGCTTTACAGAGGTATAATTCACTGGTAAAATTGTAATATATTTAACATGTACCACACGATGATTTGATATGCATATACATAATGAAAGGATCCCTACCAAGTTAATGAACACATCTATCAGCTCACATACTAGCTTTTTTGGAGGAAGAGGTAAAGACACTTAAGATTTAATCTTTTAGCAAATTTCAATTATATAAATCAATATTATCAACTATAGTCACAATGCCATAAATTAGATCTTCAGACTTCATTCAACTTATAACTGAAAGTTTACTATTTTACCAGCCTCTTCCTATTCGCCCCCGGCAACCACCAGTCTACTCTCTGTTTCTATGAATTTGATTCTTTTTTTCCCCTAGATTCTACGTGTAAGTGATACCATGGAGTATTTTTCTTTCTCTGTCTGGTTCCTGTTTTTTGTTTATCCCTCCTTCCTTCTGGCACTACAAGGTGTCCCAGGGTTCTTATTTGGTATTTTCCACACCCAGCCCCTATAATCAATCATTTCTCTTGATTCCTTTAACTGGAGGATTGTATTCAGTAACCAAGATCCGGGGACAGGATGTGTTTGTTGCCACTAGGGTATTACTAATCTTAAACCTTCTCATGAGCAGAGCTAGGAAATACTTATACTTTTAAGGATTCCAATATATATATTGCAAAATTGTTCTCTAACTTTTTTTCTAGCTTATATCATACCACTAATGTATGATAGAGCAAGTTTTCCTCATGTTTTTAGAAAAGGATCATTATGATTTATTCTATTAAAACTTTACCAATTCAATAAATTTCAAAAAATGGTATATCCATGCAATTTTAATTTCTGGGTTAATTAAATATTTTCCACATATCCACTAGGCATTTTACTTTTTCCTTTCATAAATTTTCTCTGTGGCATTTGCTCATTCATTATTCTACTACTGGTCATTTACTAACTATGGTAAAAGAAACCATTTAAACTTAATGCTATTCAGATATTAAGGTAAGAGAAAATCAACATACTAATAGCCATGTCTAGCAAAACTCATGACTTAATTATATTTAGAGAATGAAAGAAAAGCTATTTAGTTATCATTTTGACCTGAAGCTTACCTGAAGAGACAATTGTTGGAACAAATTCCAGAGCAGAATAAAATATTGAGACATCTCAGGTTGACCTCCCATTGCACTGGTAGCTGACAGCAATCACTAGCATCCTATGAGTTTCTATGAAGTATGGACTGATTAAAAGTTCTTCTATGCTCTTGTAGAAAAAGTCATGATTTAGTTGTGCTTGTGGCCTGATTTATAAGGACTGGCAAGCTGCACGAACTCTTTCTTCTGAACTTATGTGGGGACCATGAATTTTGCTGTACCTGCAAAGGAATGTTAAGATGGAATTTGAAGTTTAGAAGTGTGGTATGGAAGATTATAATCAGGACATTTCATTTATATTATAGTTGCTTTAGAATAAGATATTCGAGAGTGGTTATATAATTTAACATGGGCTTGGGGAAAAGAAGATAATGGGCATTTGAGGTACAAGACTAGGTCTGTTGCCTTGAATAGTATCATAAGGCCCTCAAACCCTCAAAAACCTGGCAATACCTTCCCTCTCATTTACTTCATCCACCATTCTTTGCTCCAATCATACAGAGGTAATTGCTATCCTTTGACCTTGCCAGGGAAACACAAGGACATTTGCACACATTGTTTTCTCTGGGTAGACCATTCTTTCTCCACATATCCACATGGCTCCCACCATCTGCTCTTACAAGTCTGCTCAGATGTTACCTTCTCAATAAGAACACCCTGACTGTGGTGTTACAATGACAATCCCTCACTCTTAAATCTCTTTATTAAGATAATGCTAGCAGCTATAACAGATAAAATCCCAATGCTCCAATGGTTTACAACAATGGAAGTTTTTTTTCACTCAAATTCCAAATAGATTGATGGGACAGATGGTGGCTCTTTCCAACACAGTCATTCAGGGACTCATGCTGATGGAGGCTCTGCTATCATTAGCATGTCAATTCTAAGCATGTCCCAGAATCAATAAAGAAAAAGATAGCGAAAGCAAGAGACTTTGATATGTCAAGAGAACTCACTCAGCATCATTCTACCCCCACTTCATTGGCCCAAACTCAGTCACATGATTATATGTAAAACTATAAGAGAGACTGAGAGATGTGATATAGCTATGTGCACAGGAGGAAAAGCAAAAAGGTTTAACAACTAACAGTCTCTTCCACACACATAGTAGGCACTTATTAAATATTTGTTTGCAGACTAGATAAATAAACACATTAATGCTGTGGGTAATCCATTCATGTTAAGAGGGGTGTGAGGGATTCAGTGAATGATAAACACGATGTCTGATGGTTTCAAGGGTTTTGTATTTAAGTGGGGACATATGTGCTCATTTAAAAAATTATCATGCAAGGCAATAGATAAGGAACAAATAGCAGTTATAAACAGGACTTCAGGAACTCAGAGGAAGGACCCAGCTCTGAGTACTGAAATGGTCATGAAAATTTTTGAAGGAGGTAGTACTCTCTCAATTTGGGTCTTTAAAGAAGGGTTAGGGTTTTAGTAAGTGGAAAAAAAGGAAAGAATAAATCAGATGGGAGAACACGAAGAACAAGGATGAAGACACAGGAAAACTTGGGGTAGGCCTACTTATGTATTTCAGAAGATGAAGTGTATCAATCAAGATAGGCTACATTATCTTATAGTAAAACATCATGGACATCTCAGAGCTTTAGCACAACAAAGGTTTGTTTCTAGCTCATTTTACATGTCACTGAAAGTCAGCTGGGACCTCCATTCTATTCTCCAGTGTGTGCTTTGGGGCCCAGGTTGATAGATTAGTTGCTATGGAGAACACTGTCAGTAACTGTGGCTAAAGAAAACACAGAGCTCTGGAGGAAGGTCTTACCTTACCAGTTAAACTCTTCTACTTGAAAGTGACATATGTCACTTCCACTTAAACTCACCAGCTAGAAACAGTCATATGACATATTCCCAAATGGGAAGAATTTGAATAATTGGTGAACAACACTGAAGACCATCACAAAGGGCAGTGGAGAATGAAGTTAGACTAAAGGTACCGGCACTGTCTTCAGTCTGTACCAACAGCACACCTGGAAATTAATTCAAACTGCAAAATCCTGGCAGACTCCGAAACTCGCCTCTTCACCCAGACTCGCTTTTAAATTCTCTGCTTATGGGCCTGCTCACGGCAAGTCTCCAATCAGATATTTATGGTTGCTTTATTTATCAATTTATTATTCAACACACATTTGAGCCCCATCAGGCTAGGTGCTGGGGACACGGAGGTGAATGAAGCAGTGATGGTCCGTGGCTTGACTGAATGTGATAAGCTGCAGAGATTGCAAAAACAGAACTGATCACACACACACACACACACACACACACAAATCCAAGAAACATCAGAGGCATGGTCTCATTGCTTACCTGCGCATGGTGTCCACAGGAGGTGAAACGTCGTCTATCAGGCATGGAAGGGCCTTACTTACTCCTTCCACCTTCGCTGAGGCTCTGAGCACGATGCTAGGCACACAGCAGCAGCAGTTCCCTCTTACCTGCAGTTTTGATTTTGCTCTCAGTGGTTTCAGTTACCCACAGTCAACTGTGGTCCCAGAAGAGTGGCTCCTCCTTCTGACCAATCAGAAGTCAGAGAACGTGGGTGGTCGCCTAATGCTACGTCACAGCGCTCACGTCACAACGCCCACCCACGTCGCAGCGCCCACGTCACAGAGCCCAAGTCAGTGTCCACGTTGCAGCGCCCAATCAGTCACCTCACTTGTCTTTACCAGGTGGCTATTTTATCCTCCCACAGCATCGCAGCAAGAAAAGTAAGTACCCTGCACGGAAGGTATTTTGAGAGAAAGACCATGTTCACATACTTTTATTCAGCCTATTGTTATAATTGTTCTATTTTATTACTTATTATTGTTAATTTCTTACTGTGCCTAATTTGTAAACTAAACTTTAGCGTTTAAGTATGTAAGTATAGGAAAAACCAGGATATATAGGATTTTGTACTATCTGCGGTTTCAGGCATCCGCTGGGGGTCTCAGAACACATCCTCTGTGGATAAGGGAGTTTGCTGTAGATGCTGTACTGCTGTTCCCTCCTGCAGTCAATTCTCTTACCACTCTCTTTCCCTTAATCTCCACTTCTGTCCTTCTCTTTACTGGCAGTGACAGAACCACCCCAAATTAAATTCTTTTTTGTGAAAAGTACTAACTCTATTCATAAAAGAGCTGGCAAAGGATATTGTTTCAGCTTTTTCATTTCTTAAGTAAGCAGAGTGATGAATTTACCTAGCAAAGAAAGTGCCAAAGATAAATTTTGTGGATAATAAAAGTTCTTAACAAAGGCAGGTGGATTGATTTGAGTTCTGCCAGACACAGGTCTCCTGCTGACCTGCCCTCATTCTACAACTCAGCACAGAGTGAGCCATTTATGCAGTATTTGAAAAGTGCTTTAAAAAAAAAAAATCATGACTGGGATTTAGAAAGCAAGCATGCATGGAAAGAAAAAAAAAAAAAAAACTTAAGCCTTATCTTTACTTAAAAAAAAAAATGCTAGATTTAGCTTTTTAAAAAAATTTGTGAGAAATCTAGACCTGGCACACAGTAGACTATATTATTTGCTGCTCTGGATTTATTTTTCCCATAAGAAATATTCTGACGTGGGGCACCTGGGTGGCTCAGTGGGTTAAAGCCTCTGCCTTTGGCTCAGGTCATGATCCCAGGGTCCTGGGATCAAGCCCCATATCGGGAGCCTGCTTCCTCCTCTCTCTTTGCCTGCCTCTCTGCCTACTTGTGATCTCTGTCTGTCAAGTAAATAAATAAAATCTTAAAAAAAAAAAAAGAAAGAAAGATAGAAACTCTTTCCTAAAAAAAAAAAAAATATATATATATATATATATATATATACACATACATATTCTGACTTCCTAGCTGATATTGTCTATACACACACACACACACACACATGCACGTGTGTGCATATTTTTCAAATGGCTTTTTGGAATATTTGAAAAAGAACTAAGATATAATTATGAAAAACATTATATAGTCACCTGCCCAATAATTGGTAAGTACCATATTGTAGTAAAATCTTTTGAAGTCTAATCTTATAAAATTTACATTTTAAATTTTAGCCCCAGACATTTAGAAAATTACAGGCAACTTCATAATTTTCCAAGATTCAAATCATTTCCAGGTAATGCTATGAGTCAGCAACCTTAAGACTATCATACTAGAGTACCAGAATATATATACACATGTGTATATATATAATATATATAGACGTTAATATTGCTCTAATATTAGGTACGGATTCTCCACTATAAGGAGCTAAACAAAGAAAAACAATTATTCTAAAGAATATAAAAATGCGCAACTTCCTAAATGAAGTCAGTTTTGTCCGGCTTATTCCACATGGCTATATTTTAAAAAAATAAATCATAGCATAAACAAACAATCAGGCATAAATCAACCCTTTTGCTTCAGTTTTTTAGGAACTTGGGTCATTTAGGGAATATACATGTATCTCTGAAAAGCCTATAACAAGATCATCTGAAATACCCTCCCTCTCAGGGGAGGATTTTTGCTCTTTCTTATTCACCCTGGTTATCTCAACTTTCTTTCCATTAAGTTTTCTGAGCACTGAAGACTAGAAGTTGAATCGTCTAAGAGCTGACATTTTGGGGAGTAAGAGCAATGGGAGAAAAGATGGACTAGTTCAGGGCTATAATGAACCCTAGGCTGAATACAGAGACAGGAAAACAGAGGAAGAGCTCAGTGATGGAAAATGATGGCTTCGGAGGGGCGCCTGGGTGGCTCAGTGGGTTAAAGCCTCTGCCTTCAGCTCAGGTCATGATCTCAGGGTCCTGGGATCAAGCCTCGCATCAGGCTCTCTGCTCAGCAGGGAGCCTGCTTCCTCCTCTCTCTCTCTGCCTGCCTCTCTACCTACTTGTGATCTCTCTCTGTGTGTCAAATAAATTTAAAAAAAAAGTGGCATCAGGGAGGATTTGGTGAAGTCCAACTACTATTGTAGTGAGGGCATGTTAAAGTTATGAGAAAGGGCACAGGTTGTATTAAGAAGTGAATATCAATGAACAGTTTAAGAGGTAAGGAGATAGGTGCCTGGTTGCCTCAGTCTGTTAAGCATCTGACTCTTGGTTTCAGCTCAGGTCAACATCTCATGGGTTGTGGGATCAAGCCCCTGTTGGGCACCATGCTCAGCAGGGAGTCTGCTTGAGATTCTCTCCCTCTGCCCCTCCCCCACTTACACACGTGTGTGTGCTCTCTCTCTAATACAAATAAATAATCTTTGCAAGGGAAAAAAAAGAGGTAATGTGAGCTGGACTGTGGCCCTGAGCACAAATAACAAGGCACAAGAGAGAGAGAGAAGATCCTTGGCAATGAGGAGTCTGAATGTTCTGTGTCATCAGCATAGTTGTTAAAAAAAAAAAAAACAAACAAAAAGGAGTTGCTATAGAAAGCAAAACCGCACCTGTGGACCAGGTGTGGCATTACTCATTGGACAAAGAGGATGTATTTGGATAGTGCAAGCAATGAAGATGGGAAGCAAACCCCAGAGCCAGCAGCTGATGCTTCTGAGCATTTTCTCAAGCACATTTCAAACCATAATAATAGCATTTATTGAGGACTTGCCATAGCCAGACACTCTACTAAGAGCTTTATGTTCACATTCTCACTTACTATTGCCAACAACCTAAAGCCATTATTTTCCCCAAGTTTATAGACTAGGAAAGGGAGTGAAGAAGGATGAATTTGCTCATGTAAACATTAAATTTGTGGAGCCCCTGTTGAATCCAGGCCACCTAGTTCAGATTCCATAGTCCTAACCACTAAACAATATGGTCACTCTGGAACCCCACCCAGGTGAGGCTAATGACCCTGCGTGGGAAGACTTTGTCTGGAACTACAGCTACCCAACCACTTGATTAAGACTAGCTTGGTAGATTTCAGAGGAGGGTCCTTAAAGGTAAGACATAAACAGAGACGAAAACTACATTATGGCAAGCAGGTAGAGGGACGGGAAGATCTATTTCCCATACCCCCAGCCAGACACCTTTGTTAGATCTGCAAGAGTGCACTGGTGGGAAAGAACACCATTTTGACCAAGGAGATTCTGTAGTGGCCGTGTGTTTGCTGATTTGGCCATTCTGAGACTAGTCATCAGGCGGTATCTGCAGCCCATAAAGAAAGAATAGATATGGTGAGGAGGATTCCCCATGCTGCAACATGCTCAAGCCCAAGCTAGTTCAGACTATTGAAGTAGATGATATTTGCTGCCTTACGTTATTTCCAAATGGCTGCAGAAACTGCTGAGAACCCTAACTCTACAGTCTAAGAGAAAACTTTGGAAGGATCATAAATAGGAACTCTGTAACTACTTTGTCCTTAGTCAATAGATTCACTTGGGAAAATTCTTTTTTGTTGTTGTCAAGTTAAAAGTAAGAGTAAATTTCAGCCAGCGGCCAGTGTGGAATCCTCATGTTTCTTATATCTAAATGAAGCAAAGTTGGTATCTGGAATAGCCTGTAGGAAACCCAAGGAAAAGGAATCCAGAAACTCTTCATTAGCCCCCTTCCCTTTAGCAGAGCAAGTGTCAATTCCCAAACCAGGGACAAAGTATGGTTTTGATGAAGTGAGTGAAGCCATGAGAAGATAAGGGTGTTAGGAGGAACTGTATACACAAAAGATGCCCCCAGATCAGGAAAAAAACAGGTTATAATATCTATAAAGACAGTATTGTTAGAAGGTCTGTGAAAAGGTTAGAGTAGATGAAGCCAGGATAAAAGTTGGAAATGAGTACAGGTATGGAGAGAAAGTTCTAGAAATAGGGATGTGTTGCCTGGGAACAGGAGGATTTGGCACGGAGAAATCAAACCAACAGCACAAGGTATACTTTTTTAGAGGGCCTGAGAGCATATTACCAGACTAAGTGGTTTCAAGTCCCTGCTTTTTATATGCTTTTGTACCTATATACCAGTTCATGCCTCTATTTTTCCCCCCAAAATTGCTATCCACTATAAACAAGTAAAAAATTATAGTTCAGCAAAAAGAAAAGAAAACAACAACCATAATTAGCTCTGTGGAAATATTATTAATCTTTGAAATATTCATCCAGATTTTTCATATATGTATTTATATTTTCAAAAACAGATCATATTGTACATAATGGACTATAAATTGCTTTTCTCCCTTGGCATTATATTGTGCCAAAACATTCAGGAAAAGATAATTCTTATGTTACAACTATTCCATAGCATAGAAATTGATGGACAAGTTCCCAACTATAGACCAATGTTACCAACCAACACTATGATACAAAATACTGAAGTATTTGCAAATTAAATCTAGTAATATACCATGACAAGTAGGACTTGCTGAAGAATATAAGAACTTTCCAGCATTGGAAAGTTAATCCACATAATTCACTAGATCAAATATTAAAGGAGAAAGGCATGATCATCTCAATGATAGATGTCACCAATTCCCAATAAAAACATAAATAATTAATGAAACCACTAGTCACTAGGAACAGAAAGAAAATCCTATAGCCTGAGTGTGGGTATCTAGGAGAAACATTAGACTTAATGGTAAAATATTAGAAGCATTCACAGTTAAGTTAGAGAGAGAAAAAGAGAGAGGAGTATCCTGTATCAATGCTACATTCTAACATTTTCTTCCTTTCTTTAAGGATCTAACTAATGCAAAACACACAAGAAATAAGAGGAATGAATATTCAAAAAGAAGAGACAGGACTGTCACCATTTGCTGACAAGGATGTATAAGAGAAGAATCACTCCCCACCTCCAAGGAAAAGATTAGAAAAGGTAAAATATGTCAACAAGTAGCTTATACATAAGATCAACCTACAAAATCAATTGCTTTTCTAAACACTGTCAAAAATTTTAAAAATGAAAAAAATCATGGTTAAATAGCAACCAGTACTATGAACTACCTAGTAATAAATGTAATAATGAATGTGTAGATGTTTATGAGAAAAATTTTTCAAAATATAAGACTTAAGTGATTTTAAAGATATAACATGTTCTCGTATTGGAAGACTCATTATAAAGATCCTTTTCCTTTTTGAAATTAAGCTGTGAAGTTAATATTTAATAAGGGTAACATTTTAAAAATATATGATATGCTTTTTTATTCATCCAGAGGCCTCCATTGATTTGGGAAAAAAATAGAATTTAAGGTAGTATATAAAGGGAAAGAAAGAGGCAATATTCAGATTTTTACTTCAAAAATATAATTTTTTTGAAAATATAATTTTTTTCTTTAAATTTTTTATTTCAATTCAATTTAATTAACATGTACCGTACTATTAGTTTCAGAGGTACAATTGTAGTGATTCATCAGTTGCCAGCAACACACAGTGCTCATTACTTCAGGTGCCCTCCTTAATGCCCATCACCCAATTACTGTTTCCACAGCAAAGAATTTGTCTTGAAAGTCAAGGTTTGGAGGTGCCTGGGTGGCTCAGTCAGGTAAGCATCTCCCTTTGGCTCATGTCATGATCCCAGAGCCCTGGGATCAAGCCCTGCCTCAGGCTCTCTGCTCAGTTGCTCTCTCTCAGCACCTACTTGTGCTTTCTCTCTCTCTCTCTGTCAAATAAATAAATAAAATCTTAAAAAGAAAAGAAGGTTAAGGTTTGTTGAGTGAGGAAAACAGTTTCTAGTTTTACAATCTCTCCTTTACATTTCAAGAGCTAAATGACTGACCCAGATCATGGGGCTTACTATTATCACAGTGTAGGCAGAATGTAACATGCCAGGTAAGAAAGGTTCCCAAAGATGGAAAGAAAAATCATAGATCACTCCTCCTTCGTATGAAGAAGAAAGATTTAGAAGAAAAGTACCCAACATGGAGATGTTGTCTGGAGTCTCTCCCTCTCTCTCTTTTTAAGATTTTTTTTTATTCATTTGAGAGAGGGAGCACAAATAGGGGGAGAGGCAGAGGGAGAGGGAGAAGCAGACTCCCTGTGAGCAGGGAGTCAGACACGGGACTCAATCCCAGGACCCTGTGATCATGACCTGAACTGAAGGCAGACACTTAACCATCTGAGCCACCCAGGCAACCCTGCTGTCTAGACTCTTAAAAGGACCTAAGTATCATAACAATATTACAAAGAAAAAGGAAAAAATTGACATGTGTCAATAAGAAAGTAGGAAAAATATACTTACATAATATATAAATAGACTTTAAAAGAATGAGAAAAACAAATCAATCAATACAATCGCATTCAGCTCAAAAATTATACCATGAACCTGTTTTTGTGCCAGGAAATATATGTCTACAACATCATTTCCAATACCTGCATACTTTATATTATATAAACATGCCATACATACTTTTCTGTTGCTAGATACATAGCTTGTCTTATAACTCTTATAACAAACAATTTTTAACCTAAATAATCATGGTACATTTTCTCGTGTTTCTTGTGCAATAAGTTCCTTAGGACAAACTGGTAGAACTAGAATTATTGAGACAAAATGCTAGCAAAATATTAAGACTTTTGATATATATTGACCGGTGTCTCTCCACAATGGTTCTGTCAGCTATGCGATCAGCTTTGGGGCTGGGGTTTTAAACAAAGAAAGGAGAGTTAGGTAAACTTGATTGGAATAATAACTAGAAAAATAGCTCCAAAAGGGTAAGGACAGATCCAGACATTCCTGATTAATTTTGTTGGTAGGTCTTCTACATAAAGTTTTTTTTCCATCTCATGTTTAGGTCTTTCATCCATTTTGAATTTATTTTTGTGTATGGTATAAGAAAGTGGTCCACCTTTATTCTACTGCGTGCTGCTGTCCAGCTTTCCCAACACCATCTGTTGAAGACACTTTTTTCCATTGGATATTTTTTTCCTGCTTTGTCAAAGATTAGTCAACCGTATAGCTGCGGGTCCATTTCTGGGTTTTCTATTCTGTTCCATTGATCTATGTGTTTGTTTTTGTACCAGTACCATACTGTCTTGATGATTACAGCTTTGTAATATACCTTGAAGTCAGGAATTGTGATGCTGCCACCATCACAGTCTTTTGTAGTTCCATACAAATTTTAGGATTGTTTTAGCTCTGTGAAAAATGCTGGTGGTATTTTAGGACTGAATTAAAAGTGTGATTGCTTTGAGTAGTATGGACATTTTAACAATATTTGTTCTTCCAACCCAAGAGCATGGAATGTTTTTCCATTTCTTTGTGTCTTCCTCAATTTCTTTCATAAGTGTCCTATAGTTTTCAGAGTAGATATCTTTTACTTCTTTGTTTAGGTATATTCCTAAGTATCTTGTTTTTTGTGTGCAGTTGTAAATGGGATCAATTCCTTGATTTCTTTTTCTGCTGCTTCATTACTTGTGTATAGAAATGCAACAGATTTCTGTATGTTGATTTTATATCCTGCCGCTTTGCTGAATTCATATAACAGTTCCAGTAATTTTTTCTGGAGTCGTTCAGGTTTTCTACATAGAGTATCATGTCATCTGCAAATAGTGAAAGTTTGACTTCTTTCTTGCCTATTTGGATGTGTTTTATTTCTTTTTGTTTTTGATTGTTGCGGTTAGGACTTCCAGTACTATGTGAAATAGCAATGGTGAGAGTGGACCTTCCTGTCTTGCTCCTGGCTGTACAGGAAAAGCTCTGTTTTTCCCCAATGAGGACGATATTAGCTGTGGGTCTTTCATATATGGCCTTTCTGATGTTGAGGTATGTTCCCTTTATCCCTGTTTTGTTGAGGGTCATTTTTTATTTCATTTTTTAAGGAATTTATTTATTTATTAGAGAGAAAGAGATCATGTGAGTTGGGCGGGGAGAGAATCTCAAGCAGACTGACTCTGTGCTGATCACGCAGAGCCCAATGTGGGGCTCACTCTCACCACCCAGAGATCATGACCTGAGCTGAAATCAAGAGTTGGACACTCAGTTGCCTGAGTTAGTCAGGAGCCCCAAGGGTCATTTTTAAAATATAAAGTAAGAATAATACCTTTGGTTGTTGTAGAGGTAAAATCACATATGTGAAAGGACCTGGCACAGTGCCTGACACCAAGGACATTAAAGTTTTATTTCATTTTCCTTCCTAGAGAGCAAAAAGATAAATGAGTTTTATTCAAGTAAAATTAACTACTTTATTTGTTGGACACGACACATGAGAGAAAATGTGTTGAATGAAACCCAGAATGGGACTGGAGTTCTGGAGACACTTTGCAGTGATACTACATCTCTGTCACTAACTTTTTAAAATGATTTTTAGCAAATTTCCAGCTCTTTCTGAAATGCATTGTTTTTACCTATAATGAGGAAATGTGTTCTGAATCAAAGGTCTAGACCTAAGGCTAATTTTGTATGTACGTACATTTTTTCCAGAATTGAGGTCCAAAGCTGTCAACAAAATATCTAAGAGATCTGTGTGCAGTAATAGATAGTGATATTCTAGAATCCAGATGGTCTCTAAAATTCCATCTGTATCTAATAGTCTCACTCTGATCAAACTCGATAATTGACTGTTCCTTTTGGTTCAGTATTATTCATTGATATGTTATGAAGCAGTGTAATATTTTAGTAGTGATTTTCCAGCCAGATATGTAGGTTCTTTCTTGGCCTCCATGCCTCCCTGCAGTTTTCTCACAGCCACTGGGAAAATTGTATGGCCCCAGCATTGCTACACCACAGGTTCTGATTACCTGAGTGGTTTCCTAGACTTACTATCTTCCTCATTCTACTTGGTTCATTTTTTTAAAGAAAATGTTCTCTCTGTAGGCTAATTCACCAGAGAACAAATTTAATTAATAGGTGGCAACATATTGCAACTCTCGGTGCCAAGATACATGATTAAGAAGAGAGCCTGTTGGCTTCCAGATCTTCTGGTTGTTTTTATTTCAAGCTTCTTAAAATACACAAGATCATATTGAGAACAATGTCAGATTATAACTTCACCATGATAAATAGGAATATCTGTGAATACTAAAAAGTAAACTGAAGAAAAAAATACTACATGAAAATGATTGTTAGTAAGCAATACATTTATTTGCAATGAAAATTATAGTGTTAGATGACTGCATCATGGAGCTCAGAGAAGTAAAATATTTATTCTGTTAATATTTATCAAGAGTCAACAATGTTCTATGCAATGGATGTAAAGGATAGAATGTTGAACTCGAATCCTCCCTCCAGGAAAATAATTTATCAGGACATGCAAGAATATATATTTGCAAATAACTATAATGCAAGGTTATAATATAAGTGTTTTGTTCCAACCCAATATGTGTAGATAAACTGCCAAAGCTGTCAGTGGTCCGAAAGGAAACTTTAGAATGGGGGAAAGAAAGATCTCATAGAGAAGTTAGCCATCAATGTGAATTTTGATTCATAGGTTGGGTTTGGACACATGAAATATTGGTATAGACATTCAAACAGAGGCAATGGAATGGACAAAGCAAGGAGAGAAATCTGAGGACTTTGAGAACTCTTCAGGACATGCATTTTAAGCTCTCAGTAATATTTCTTAATTTCTTGAAGCTAGGATACATAAATGGGAGTACTAAGAAACATGATAAGAGAGCAAGCCTGTGACTAAATTGGAGAGGACCTTGAATAAAAACTAAAGTTTATATTTCATCTATAGGCTCTGAGGAACCATGGAGGATTTTTAAATAGGGAATGATATGATCTGAGTTTACATTAGGAAGATTAATTTTTGGCAATATATATTGTGGAAACTAGTTGAGGGAACAAGAAACTAAGCAAAGATAATGATGTCAGTTAACCAAAGAGGGAGAGGAGAAGGAAAGGAACTATGATGCTCAAATGAGTAATTTTTAAAAAAATTAATTTTAAAAAAATTTTAAAAAAAGTAATTTTAAAAAAAATTTTAAAAATGTAACAATATGGAGGATCTAGAGGAAGTGGAGGGGGGAAGATGCCACACATCTGAGTCTGAGAGGATTTTGGAGCTACAGAAACAGGACACTCAAAATCAGTAAAGAGAATAGGACGGGATGGTTGGAAAACTATACAAACTAAGGAATAGAGGTGAAAAAGACTGAAAAAAGTTCCCAGAGACTCAGTGACTTTGTGACAATAATCATATGTTATTGGAGTCCAAAAAAGAGATGAAGAAAGAAAAAAATTTTTGAAAAAATAATGGCCAAGAAATTGTAAAGTTTTTTATAAACTATAAACCAGCAGCTCCAAGAAGTTCTACAAACCCCAACGAAGATAATCACATCAATATTCAAGTCACTAGAATAGGAGCTAAAGATTAAATATTTACAACAGCCAGACAAAAGAAGAGACAAATAAGGGAAATTTGCAGACTGCTGGTCAGAAATAATACAAGCTAGAAAAATGGAACAACATTTTTAAAACATTGAAAGAGCAAAGTTATTCATCTAGAACTCTAGCCTCCAAAAATGAAGGTGAATTATCACATTGTGCCTATTAAATCTGTAAGTGTGGCCAAGTGCAGGCCAAGTGTGGACACATATCTCCACTGGGGTGGGAGGATAGATAGGGGTACATGAATGGGATGGTGGGAGTGCTAGAGGTAAAGAGAAACATATCAAAATAAGCAAACAAAAAAACCCCAACTTGATTAAAGGAACAATGGCTAACAAAGAACTAAGTGTAGCCCAGAATAGAATCTCAATCAGAAAGAGATGATTCTCAGAGTAAGAATAATGCCTTTATGAGAGTGAAGGTCAATTACCAAGGAAAGGAAATCCTCATGTATTTAGGGTACAATGCAGAAGGCTCAGGGGCTATTGACAGGTGTTTTTCCTTAAGATTATCTAGTTTAATCACTTTAAATAACAGGGGATACAGTGACTTTTTCTTTTTAAAAAGATCATAAAAAATTGGATTTATAAATATTTAGAAAATCATTTTTAAATTTATGAAGTTTGCTATGGGTTGGCCCAAGGTCTAACACCATCTGAGGCTGATCACAGGGAGTCATATTTGCTTTCTCTATTATTTTCATCAGTTGATAATTGCTTTTTCTTTCTTTAATGCTCCATATTTCTTTTTGAAAACTTGAATAGCTCTTGAATCTCCAGATTACTACTGGAAAACATAAATTCCAGAAGCAAATGCCCTGACATTTCATTCTAGCAGTGATATTACCAAAAGTCTCTCTTGAGGCAACCTGTTCTAAACAGGGTGGAGGTAGCCTTGGAAAGACTTGTCACATGATAATTCATTATGTTCCTCATGATTTGCAAAGCAGAGAAAAGGGAGTGGCCTCAGTCACTAAGAATTTCCATTTGTTCCTCCAGGAGTCTGGGAGAGCTCCACGGGACCTCAGAAGATGCCGCCCACCGCAGACAAGACTTCAGAACCATTTGCCATTTCCACCTGAGAGCATCCTCTCTGCTCTCAAATCACTCCCCTTCTTTCTCATATCTTAAGTTTTCACCATAAAATATAGTTCTTCCCTTTTGCTTACTAACCTGAAATCCTGTCAATGATTTTTCTGAAACACCTCTTGAACCTGTCACTTTTTTCTGCCCCCATGGCCGCAGCTAGTCTTCCTAATTCTGGCATATCTTTTTAAAACCCATTTTCCCATCTTGCTATGTCAGTGATTTTAGTCTAAAACTTAGCACTCCTACCCAAAAAAATGTATTTTCTCTGGGATAAATTCCAGGACCTTTTACATAGTGCTCTAGGTCCTTACCATGTGGCCAAATCCAGTCTCAGTCTTCTCTTAAGTATCATTACCTGATCTTGCCCACAGACGTCAACACAGAAAAGCTCCAGATAAGTAATTCATAAATTTTAGTTGACAAAATATCAAACTCTGCTGCATTACAGATGTCCTAACAAAGGGACTGACATGTCAAAAACTACCCAAGGAAAAGGGATTTTTCATAAAATGAGTGTGTATATCCTATAGTTCTCTCACCGATAAAAGAAAGAAAAAACTTCTCGGGTAATGATGGTGGCAGCTTTTTCATATGCTAATAGATTCCTTGGGAGGAGATTCATAGTTCAAAGTGGTGGAAATCCTCAATTCCATCTTCAAATCACAGAGGGGAAAAAAAAATGGAACATGTCTTTTTCCCCACACCAAAGGAAGTTGGAAGAAACTTGATCCAGAGTGAGGTGCTAAGAGAATAGGCTTGTGGCAAATCTTTCAAAGCAGGAAAGAATGTGAGAGAACAAACAAGAAGGCCCAAGATGAGGCTGGGAAGGCAAAGGGACAGCTGTTCCAGGGAGGGTGGCAGTCTTACGTCCTGACAGAGACTTCTCTGGGATTTCATTTCTAACCATTGGTGGGCAGAGAATGAGGGAGAAGCAACAGTGGAGTTGCTGAGAAATGAGGCTGAAGGAACAGCAGTTCCAACCTGAAGGCAAACAGAGGCAGGCCTGGATGAAGAAAGGAAAGGGCCCCCATCTCCAAAGGATTTAGGAAAGCTAGCTTGATGGAAGCCAGATGGAAATACAGTAAAAGGACAGTCTCCAGAGTTGGACTAAGACTGCTCCTGGATCTGCAAGAGGAGGGCAGTAAGGAAACTTATGCCTACTCACCTCAAAGTGGGACTTTGTGCTCCCCCCTCAAGCATTCTGATAGGACCCTGTCAGCTGTGGTGTGGACAGTCTGTAGGACAAGCTGCATGGGCGAGGCACCCAAAGGAGAGATGGTGTGTAAGATGGAGATCTGCCCCTGGAGATCACCCTTCCTATTAATTGAAAGGCAGGAGTGAAAAGATAGAAGCCACTGGCAACAGGAAACTTCAGCTTCCCCCAAATAGAAAGGTCTAGCAATCCTGGGCCTTAGCTCCTGCCCTGGGCTCTTTCCATATTGACGTTACTACATCGGTTTCTAAAGGCATTTGCTATGATCTCAGCACCTCAGAGAAATGCAACATCCTTATGGGCTGGATTCACAGGAGAAAACATCATGGAATGGGTGGGGTCTGAGCTAAAACCTGATGGAGGGAGACAGAGGAGAATATTATGTGTCCATCTGAAGGCCCACAGGCTGACTCTGAGGCCTCACCACTGTTGAATCCTTTCTCTTGGATTGTCACTAACAGCTCACCAAAGAGATCCCCAGCAGGCTCAGCATCACTGGGCCCTTCACCTAAGAGACACCCCGAGGATTGTGCTGTTACAAGTGGAGCAAGTCACTGCTGTTCCAGGAGTGTATAGTGAAATCGGGGAAAGGATAGTTTGGGGAAGGAGCCATGGGTTAGGTGTCCTGATTTCTAATAAAATAACTCCTGGTTATTTTATTAATTTGCTATGTGCCTGGGCAATTTGCTGCTTTTCTGGACCTTCACTACTTTATCAGTGAAATTAAGGGGTTGAACTAGGTGACCTCCTAACTTTTTAGGCTCAAAAGACCGTGACTCTAAGAAAGGTATCTCTACCTGAGCATCTCTGTTCTGTGCTGGAGGTTAGAGGGAGTGGTGTTTGATTTGGGGAACTGTGAGGGAATCACACAATTACTCAATCAATATTCATGGAGCACCATATTTAGGGACCAGAGATACGGTGTTGAACAAAATAGACAAAACATCCCTACCTTTGCTGTGCTTAGATTCTCATGGAGGGGGACAGAAAATAAAGAAATAAGACACAATATACCATATAGTAAATGGTGATAAATGCCTATGTGTGACATTGTCTAGAATTGAAGAGGTTCTGTGTCATGAATGGAGAGTGGAGGATTGAGGCCAACATCATGCACCTTGGAACAGAGTAAGAGTAAAATTTTCCTTTCCACCTGCTGTTCTAATTTCTACTTTCCTGAAAACGGGCATGTTTCATTATACACACTTGGTATGTTCTAATGTGACCAGGGACCATGGCAAAAGTCACAGTGATCCTGCAGTTGTCCATTGTTTGCCTGATGCCATGACATCTAGAATGCACCATCAAAGGCCAGTGTGAGGCTTGCTGGGCAGTGGCAGCCTCTTGTGATCGCGAACTGCTTTTACTTTTTCTGAACTGGTATTTCCTCCAATTTTTTTTCCCCTTGGGTATTTTTGGCCTGAAATTCTAAATGTAATGAATGTTATTCAATCATTCTTTTTTAGCACAGAGAATTTTTTTTTTGAATTTACAATTTCATGGAATTTTTTTTTTTTTAAACGGGGTAAACGTCAAAGTTTAAACCTTTCTGTTTTGCAGGTCCATTTTCTAGGTTAATCTCATTAGTAGGTCTAGATAAGGCATAATATTTGTGTCAGAGAAAGGAAGTCAGTATGCTTCCGTATCTTAAGAAAATTACATTTTCTGAAAGCAAGTTGGCCTCTATCTAATCGCTGTAAGACACCTTCTTTTTTTCTAGACAACCAAACACAAATTGGCTGATCCCTTGAAAAAAATAACTCAAGGGTCAAAGAAGAAGGTTAGAGTTTAAATAAAATAAAACAACCTGATTCACACTTATCACCCAAGTTACCAGTAATCGGAATAGACAGGAAGTATATGAACATATCATGCAGATTTAAATAGTAGAACTAAAGGCCAATATTTAGAAATACATAATTTCTTGGGTAAAAATATCAAAGCTCAAATTCTAAGCCAAATTGCCTCATGCGTTCCCTTATGGAGTTGATGGGGGAACGAAAGGGGGGGCTGCCGAGAAGGGCCCACAACTTCACTGCAGGGAACCTCCTGCCACAGAGTATGAAGAGAAAAGACATTAGATAAAGTTGTGATGCTTGGCTGTGGATTTCCCCGTGTTGATTTTTAAGATGCCTGCTGGCTGAGTCAGAGTGCAGAGGGACAGCTGGCAACTTGATGGGGTAGGGGGCGGCAGCGCAAACCAGGACAAAGAAGACGCAGGAACAGACTCTGGAACAGATGTGAGCTCCTGGATCGGCCCCATGGGATCCCGCAGGGTCCTGACAGCCCTCGTCATTAACTTGCGCTGCATGGTGTAGGGAAAAGAGGGCTCTTGTCTTTTTATTTATATATTTAATTTAATTTAATTTAATTTTTTATTTATTTTTATGTGGGATTTTTGGGTCTCTTTTATTTTTTATTTTAAAGATTTATTTATTTGAGAGAGAGAGTGCAAGCAAGGGGAGGGGCAGAGGGAGAGTGGCGGGGAGAGAGAATCTCAAGCAGACTCTGCACAGAGTATGAGCCGGTTTCCAGACTCAATCTCATGACCCTGAGATCATGACCTGAGCCGGAGCCAAGAGTCAGAGGCTCCACCAGCTGAGCCACCCAGGGGCCCTTGGTCTTTTTTAAAGTGAGCTTTTCTTTCCTTCCCAGTGCCCAGGCACATCCCCGGCCTGTGTGCCTCTCTGTGTGTTCCACTGAGAGCACTTGAGCACTTGCCCTAATGCTAACGACTCGTCCTAGTAATAGTAGTCATCCTACTACTAAAAGCCAACATGTTATCCGCAGCCTATTTTCCAGTCCCTGTTCTAATTACATATACGAATGCCTCTCATCCTCACAGCCACACCCTGAAGCCAGTACAGTGAGGAGACTGAGTCACAGAGGAGGTCAGTGACTTATAGGTGCACAACGAGACCCACAGCTGGAGGACACAGGATTATAGGAATGCCTAACCAGTGCCTTCCAGACTGCTCGCTCAGTTTCTGCTCATGGGAGGACGTGGGATGGGGGTCCTGAAACTGTGCCACAGGGTGGATGTCCAGAGCACTTCCTGTCACAGCCCTGTCCTCGCCCACCCTAACACCATCTGCAATCTCTAGGGTCAAATGGTGCTAGCAGGATGGGAACGAGAAGTGCCTCAGCCTGGAGAAAGAGTTCACAAGGGTGTCCTGAGCAGAAGAGCTGCCGTGGGGAGGGGGTCACCAAGGACAAAGGGAAAAGTAGGGCTGTCAAGTGCAAAGAACCACCCGAGTCAGTGTCTCATGTGCTAGGAGAAGAATACTGAGAAGATCTAATATTCGTGTGGAGGTCATACATTTGTGAGCCCTGCCTCAGGACACATGGTTTGAAACAGAGTCTGAAAATTTCAAATTTAGAACTGTGGGACTGTCACCCACATTCACTGATATTTCAGATACCGAGGCGCTTTTCAAGTCACTTGCTGAACATTTGACTGCATTCCGCTGAGGAACAGCGGGTCACATTGCCAAGGTGTGTGTGGACACACATGAACATGCAGAACCTCAGGTTCCAAAGGGCTCTGGAGCCACCAAAGCAAACGACACAGACTGAACTCTGGACAGACCAGAGCAAGGCCCATTCATGACACGAAGGTCTTTGGCTTGATATCATCTTCTATTTGACATCATACATTCAAATATCCCTGCTGCATCTCTATGTATTTGTAGAGAAAACAAAACCCCAAGCCCTGAAATCTTGCCTCATATGCATGGCACACCTCACTAGTGTTAGGGAACCTTCTGAAGGTTCTTTAATTAATTACAACAGAACAATAATGCTGAACTCCCTCCCTCCGTCCGCTACAACTGCCGGAGGCTTCCGCAAGCTGCTTTCTGGATAGCTTTGTCTCTCAATAATAAGAGACACTTCAAAAGAAATGTCCCCCTCTGACATGGAGAAGAGCCAGGGGAAATTCCCTTCAGAACATCTCCCATAAATGCTTCCATTTCCTGAAACAGGAACAGGAGGCCAGAAAAATGAACTTGGATGAGGCACTATGGTGGCATTTGTCACAATGCATTATAATCATTTATTGTGATTTGCTGGTTCAACTATAAGGGACTCTGTTTTAGCCAGCAATTTATAGAGTAGCAGGCACACAATAGACAGTCTCTAAATTTTTATTAAAAGGGATGAATGAATTCACTGCTCCTGACATGAATAAGGAACTTTAAGCTCAAGGGAAACATACACACAGGCACACACATGCAAGGTACAAAACCAAAATAAAATTCTTACTTCATTGGTCATTAAGAAAATCAAATTAAGAAACAGTAATTATCACAGTTATGACAATATTTCTTTTTACAATATTTTCCCTCTCCTTCCCCTCAAACAAAAACAAAAACAAAAACTAGGTTATAGCTTTTTTTTTTTTAAAGTAGGCTGCACACCCAAGCCCTCAAATGGGGCTTGAAGTCACAACCCTGAGGTCAAGACCTAAGCCAGATCAAGAGTCGACCATTCAGCCAACTAAGCCACCAAGGTGCCCCTTTTTAAATTTTCTTTATTATCAATAAAATACTTCTTCCAGGAAACTTAAAGTATGACTCTTCTTCCTTACAGTGAAATTTCAATGGGTGCTTACCCATGATAGGCCAACCCCAACACAAAAGGCATTGTTATCCATTCAGCAGATGAGAAACTGGGTCTCAGAGAGCTAAAACAGCCTGCTCTTTGTCACGCAGATATTAAGTGGCGAGGTTGTGATTCAAACCCCAAGAGCTTGCTTTCACCATTACAAATGACCTCTTCACCAGGTTCACAACCTTGCCTTTTTTAATCTCAGAGAAAAATTGGGCCAGAATCCTTATGAAACCAGGAGGGGTGAGGGAGTCGAGGAGGAATCAGGAGTAAGAACCCTGTCTCAGAGGAAGTTAGCCTTAATAGGAAGCATGGCATAGAGTGAGACCTCGGGAGTTCAAGGCAACCGATCGTTTATGGAAATGCCAGGCAGTGGTTTTACGAAGAGTGAATTTTAAATCTAGCCAGAAGGATAATGATATTGGGACCATTTGCTCCTGCTGAGCAAAAGAGAGATGATGACACAGAGCAGCACAGAGCTCCAAAGGCAGTGAATATCAATATGAGCACAATTAGTAGGGCACTGGGCTGTTTGCTGGCTGTAGGGCTTAGAAACACAAAAACGAACATCAGAAACTTGCAAAGCTCTTTTAGCAGGCAGATGAGAAAAATCCTCCGAGAGGCAGAAGTAACTAAAGCAATTGCAAAAGTGCTGAAAGACATACAGACTTCCACACTTCTTAAAAACCCCAGCTTATGGGGGTAGCCGGGTCTCCTGTGGGCCGCAAAGTCTGATTTGGTGGCTTTGGCTTGGCTGCTCTTGAACAGGGACAAGGGAAGATCCAGCCTGGTTTAATTTTAGGGGTACCAAGTGTCAGTCTCCAAAAGCTACCCCAAAGCCTGTCACAGCATCAAGAAGAATCAAGTTAGGTTTACACCTAGGATTCAGTAAACCCCTAAGAGTAGAAACACACTAAATTGTTGTCAGTGTGGTATGGAAGTTCTGAAATAGTAAGTTGCCATAGCTATTGGGCAAGACAAACAGTTTCTGCAAGAAGACCCAAGATGTCCAAAGTACAGAACACACAGCTGCGCCTGTGATAGTGGGAGACAGGAAAGAGACGATGGAGTGGGAGTGGCCTAATACAAATCCCTCCCTCAGTCAGCAGATGTGACTGAGTGTCTATGGGCCAAGCCCTCTTCTAGGCATTGGATATACATAATGAGCAAAACAGGCAAAAATTCTGCCCCTCATGTAACTTATAACCAAGAAAAAATACTGGTAAATTTTTCTGACTTGACCATTTCTCTTTGGCTAGGTAATACCATGAGTGGGAAGTTCTTCAGAGAGAGCACCAGTAATAACAGCAAAATAACACGTAAACTTGGTCCCACTTAAGCCAACGGTAGTCTGTTAGCTCTGTATTATCCCTGTTTCACCAGAGGAAACCAGGGTTAAAGTCCTGGGAAAGATGACGCAGCTAGCAGGGACTGAGCTGGAATTATGTCTCAGGACTTGGTGACTAGAGAAGCAGCCCAGGGTGGAACATGACTCTGGGATCAACAGAACTAGAACCGAGGTCTGCCTGTCCTGCTCACGCAACTTTGGGCAATTTATGGATCTTCAACTTCATTCAGTGTTCTGGTATGCATGATTGGGGATGATAGAACCTACTTGAAAGGGTGAAGAGAAAGCTAGCATGAAAAATGGGAGTGAAAGTCTTAGACCAATTCCTGGCATGTAGTAGGTGTTCAATAAATGAAAAGCTTCATAACAACGACAATTAATCCATGTTCTGTCCCTTTTCCTCAGACTTGTCACCTGGACTAAACATTCAGCTGAGGCTACCAAGCCCCACCCCTGCCCTTCCCATCTCCCTCTGCTCCTGTAAACCGTAGGCTGGCAACAGACGCAAAGAAGCCTGAGCCATGGAGGTTCATCACTCCCCTTCCACAGGCACAGCCATTAAACAACATCATCTGGTCTGATGTGCCTTTTCTGGAGGCTATTTTTGAAAAGTTGTCCCTTTGAACACACAGAAGTCAGGAAATGCAGAATTAAGTCTCTCAGAGTAACCATAACTCACTCACAATGCACATCGAGGCATAAATTTCCCTGGAAGTATAACATAAAGCCCTGAGCACACCAGAGTGGGAGAAGTGAAGCTTGTTGCTAAAGTCATAAATTTGAATTTCGTGACTTGGGTGCATTTTCATTGTCACCCACGACACTACATTAACATAGTATTCACACTAGAAATTGCAATATAATTCAAAGGCCGTTGTGCCCATGACTGAGGTAGTTTTCTCTGTAGGGACCACTTCTCAGACATTCACAAGGATTTTAAGAAAAAATAAAAAACAAAAAAAAAATCCTGAGAAGAAATATTAGTCCCTTGGGGAATGCAGCGAAATCTACCCAGCATGAAAGGATTAGCTACATTTATTTTCTAGCAAGCTCTGGAAGCAAGCAAAACTGCTTTCCTTTCAAGGGCTACATCCCTGAGAGACGGTGGCTTACTCAATCCTTGCCATCATCTGAATCTTCCACTGGGTCTTGAGGGAGTGTGGGCTGTAGATGTCCCGTCTCCTCACCTGGGACAGGAAGGTCAAATAAATGGATATTGAAGACGTCAGTGATAACTTGTGTATTTACGGTGGCAATCCATCCAACATTCCCGTAAGTTGTAGAAGTCAGAGCGAGAACTTCAGGGTCCTCAGCGTTCACAAACCGTTAGAGACCCATAGGACTAAGGCACCTAGAAGAAGTCGCCACCTCAGTTCCAGCCCTCCTTCTACCTGGGTCCTGGTCCCTCATAAAAGAAGGTCTAATGATAATAACCCTTTCTTTCCATAGAGGGAGGAGACTGTGGGAACTCTTATGGTCCTGTCTGCTCTGTGACCAAATATTCTTTGATCGTGACATCTAATCCTAACACCTTTCGTACTGATGACATTCCAAGAGTAGCATTTCCCCTAAAGGTTCCCAGTTTTTGTTTTTGTTTTTGTTTTACCTTGGATGTCTCCTTATCTCAAAGAAGGTAAATGCTTCCTGCACACAGAGGCTGCTTGTTTCTCCCTGGAAGGAGCCCGTCTAAGGACTATCAACAATGGAGACAGTCTACAGAGTGTTCATTTGATCCTCATTCTACCTCCCTCCTGTCTTCTTCCTTCTGTGGTTATGTTAAGGCTTAAACGACAACAACAACAACAACAAAATGTACATAAAGTACCTGACACCTAGTAGAGGCTCAACAAGTGTCAGATTAGTTTAAGTTACTTTACCAGGTAAGTGGTGCCCTCCCTACTTGGATGGAGTGTTCCCTTGTGCCCTCTTCTCTATCCTCCCCACCCCACCCCATACAGAGCATGGGCAGAGGATTGCCATGCTACACCCTGGGCTTCCTCTGCTCAGAACACAAGCTAACCCTTAGAAGACTTCCGGAATCTCACTGTGTAACGGTCCCTTGAGTCCCTCTTGGATGTTGCCTCTTTGATTTCAGTAACCAGAACCCAAAAGCCAGTCAAATTGTACTTTGGTCTTCTTTACTCTGTCCTCCCTCAAGAAAGCACCCTTTGGTTTCCATATTTCCTCCCATGGCTATCATACATCTGTACTTTACATGTAATAAAAAGCTGTGACAGTTGAATGCTAGTCCAAGCTGCATTTGTCTGAGGACTGGGGCTGCTAAGAACATTATGAAGTCAAGGAGAGTTCAATCTCTGATAGCTCATCCATCACACACATCTGTATATCGCCAAAGCTCTGTAACCTTCCTTTTGCCGCATTTCTCTGGTCCCCGCCGCACCCCCCTCCATCCTTCCCGTGTGCACTGCTTTGCCCTGAGACTGGTTGTGAGGGACTTAGAGTTAGTCTTTTCCCCATTGATTCATATCCAACGTTGTGACTCAAAATGCTCTTCTTTAATTTCTTTCTTTTTTCTTTCTTTCCCCTTTCTTTCTGTTGTCATGATATACTCTTAATCACAGCCTGGCAGAGGTTTTATGTCCCCTCAAATAGTCAAATCCTGACTCCTCATCAAGTTCTAAAAGGTTCTTCACTGGAGAGAGTCAGTTCCCTGAAGACTGGGAAGTCTTGAAGTTAGAGGCAAGAAGATCAAGGGGTGACTTTATAGTCATTTTCAAACACTTATGTACTTCTTATATGAAGGATGTGTTTTTACCCAGGAGACATAAGAATAAGAAACTTTAAATAGCCATTTTGGATTGAAAGAAGAAAGAAAGGAAAGAGAGAAAGGAAAGAGAGAAAGAAAGAAAAAGAAAGAAAGAAAGAAAGAAAGAGAGAGAAAGAGAGAATGAGAGAAAGAAAGAAAAGGAAAGAGGGAAGGGTGTTTTGACCCTCAGATCTAGCATATGTCCCGCCACCTCCGCAAGAGTCTCCTTAAATCTCTGTCTCTCCCCACTAAAATGTTTTTTCATTTGACCTTCCAGCCCTTTTCTGTGCCATTTAGTTTAAATTAGTCTACCACTTGGCTTTCTGACACTCTTGTACTGTTGCTCTGCACATCCGTTACCTTGTTCCATAGGTATGTCACACCTTTTCCTGGCATGGGATAATTTTTGTTTTATGAGACCCTTCCAAAGTACTTGAACTGCTGCTGACTCCCACACTTTCAAAGTGCCTTCCACTGAATGCGATCTCTGTGTACTTGCTCAATCGTCCTTAGGCCCCGATGACTGTTTCTTCTCATTTCTTCACCTACACTCTAAAAGCTCATGTTCCTAAAGTGTCTCCTGATTAGTCAAAATTGTTTTCTGATCTTACACAGGGAAAGTTTATATTTTAAGACTGTGGCATCTTCGGGAATCTATGGACTGTTATAGACCATCTCTCCAGAGAACTGCACATGCAAACAAACTTTGGCTTCTCTGAAGCCAGAAAAAAGACTCTCTAGGATGAAACGAATCCCAGGGAATGCATGCATGTTCTGACCCACTTTCTGGTTATCTCATTGAAACTACACGCTCTTGATTTCCACACTTGTATCTTCCTTTGAGTCCTCCCTCATATGCTTCAAACACTCAAATGGACCTACCTACTAAAATATGGTGTATGACCCCTGTTACTAATTAGTAAAATATTTTCCTTATATTTAAGGAAAAATACTATACCTGTATTCCATATCTTAGCACTGTTTCTATGCCATGGGCCACAGAGAATTAATCCAATTTTCTCTCACGTAGTAACCTTCCCAAATACGAAGACAGCTATGACAAACCCAGGTGTTTTGGTCTCTCTCTTAAAATGAGTGTCTCCAGAACACTCATCTTTGTCTGAATGAGTAATGACTTGTCATTGTCCCTCTTAAAATTGGGACTTAAAATGGAGCGCAATATTCCAGGTAGGTTTTGACAGTATAAAATATCTATTTTCTCCTTTGTTAACACACATAACATCTTAAAATTGTTCTGGTCTTTCTAATTTGTGATTCATATTCAGATGTCAGCTAGAACTCCAAAATCTTTTCACAATTACCGCTGTTAAAACACACTTTTCACATCCTGTAATTTTGGGGTATGATTCTTCAAAAGTTACCAGAATTCATCTTGGTTTCAACGTGGTATTCCAACAACCACAGCCATTCAGTCATCTAACCTAGTGCCCAAACCCTGGGGCACAGGCCTTTGGAAATGCCTTCCATTCTGATACTGATTGATTGATCTCTCAGTACTAGCAATGAGCTCTTTTAACTAAACTACAGTGAAAACCAATTTGTCAACAAACATGCAATGTAAGATTTTTCCAAATAACTGGAGGGAAAATGGATACTGGTGGCTTATCAGTCAAGAGATGCTCTTCAGAAAGAAAGAAATGGCCCAGCTTGTTCTTGGTGTTATTCCTAGTATCACTGCTTCACAAAGACTGAAAACATCAATCAACCATTCCTAGAATTTATCAAGAGATTTATTACAAGCTCACCCAATAATAGATCTCAGAAATTGCTTTCCCACCATCTTTGATGATTCTGAAATCATTTGTCCATCTGTCAGTCTTCTGGTACCATTCTTCTCACTCCTCATGTGTCCTCAGAAATGTAGTCAGTGGTTTAAAATCCCACCTGCAGACATTAGGGGAGGCTGGCTGAACTGTGCCCAGGGCCTCCTTGGACATTTCTTTGCACTTTTCTATGGATCTATATTTATTTTACAATAAAAATATTTTTAAAGCAGTCCCATCTGCAAAGTTCAGTATCATGGGATATAATGTTTCTGAACCTAAAGATTAGATATAGCTTAAAAGTTAGATGCCTTTTGGGGCATGTGGGTGGCTCATTTGGTTAAGCGTCTGCCTTTGGCTAGGGTCGTAATCCCAGGGTCCTGGGATTGAGCCCAATGTCTGGCTTCCTGCTCAGTGGGGAACCAACTTCTCCCTCTCTTCCCAGCTCATGCTTGCTCATTCTCCCTCTTGCTCCCTTGTGCTCTCTGTAGCTATCTTTGTCTCTCTCTTTCTCTTTCAAATAAATAATCTTTTAAAAAAATAAAATAAAAATACCTTTTGTAGTAGCTCCCCTATTTTAGGCTTCAGTTTCTTCTTTACCATGTTTATTTTATTCTTTCTAGTTTGAAGATACTTTTCTTCATTAGATAAAAGTGAGCCCCAAGGGCGTAGAACAGCTGTTTGCTGTCTGCCAGCCATCCTCAATGTACCATACCTACCCTTCCCGTGTTCTTTATTATCTGTTCATCACTAATTTTGGCTGTCCCATTTTTCCAATCACTTTTCTCTTCCTCTGGGTTATGCTTTTGATTCTGTTCCTACCCAGTTTCCTGTCATTCCTTTGCATTTGTTCTTGACCATGTGCCCCCCCCCTCTGCCTTTCAACAGCATACTTTAAAAATCTGATTTCAGGGGCGCCTGGGTGGCTCAGTGGGTTAAAGCCTCTGCCTTCAGCTCGGGTCATGATCCCAGGGTCCTGGGATCAAGCCCAGCAACAGGCTCTCTGCCGGGCAGGGAGCCTGCTTCCCCCCCACTCTCTCTCTCTGCCTGTCTTTCTGTCTACTTGTGATCTCTGTCTGTCAAATAAATAAATAAACAATCTTTAAAAAAAATCGGACTTCATTTGAAACGCCCTTGGTACAGAGTATACTGGGACATGCGTTTCAGGTGCTGTAAACTACTGCACCAATGGTATTATCATTGTGAAGAAAATTGCTTCTCTCTTATGACCATTTCAGTTACTCTGGCGTAAGGGTTTTCTTTTTATCTTTTGAGTTTAAATTATTTATATACTAGAAAATTGCTCTGGCTTAAATGGGGAAAGAGAAGACTTTAAAATTTTGTCAGTGGGCCAAGAAGATTTAAGACCTTGTGGAAATGGTATTGTTCCTCTAAAACTCCAGACTGCTCTATCTAGACCCTCTTAGAGTCCTCTCCCCCTGAATTCCACTTTTTCATGTGGATATACTTCTGACTTCATCATTCTCTCTCATTAGGGGCCTGTGAAGCCCAGCTGGGATTCTTTCGAATGCTTTTCACTTGAAGTTGGATGTAACCTGTTAGAAACGATCCATCACCCCATCTCTTAGCCCCGTGTGGAATATTCAGGAGACTTCTTTCTTAGCCAGACTTCTCCTGCTATGATTCCTACTATAGAGTAATTTCTCCCAGACATCCAACTGAAATCACTTAGTTCCATCCATGTCACAGTTGGGATGCTGAATTCCTGACAAGGTATGCTAAGGAGAGGGTTAACGGGGAGTTTCTGATAGGTCTTCATCTGACCTCCTTAAATCCCAATACTAGAAAAGTACAGATTAACATATAGCGAGAAAATACATTCAGTCAAATATAATCCCATCTGTACCTGCCAAAATCTTCACTCTGCTTTACCAACATCCTTGTAATAACATTGTTAGAAGGTTCTGACACTTCTCAGATAAGCCCTTCATTCAGCTCCCTGCCTCCCGTTCAGGAGGAAACAGGAAAGTTCCAAATACAGTCAGCTGAGTTATCAAGGTCCTCTTATCCAGTCTGTGAAGGAGCCAAGCCCTTTGTTTGGGATGTATTAGTTCCACTCTGTACCACCACTTCGGGGCACTTTGAGAGAAGAGTCTTAGGTTGCCAGTGATGTTTTTATTTTACTTTTTATTAGCATGCCTAATAAAGAGCCGGGTGAGTGAAGTCTTTGGAACCAAGGCGCAAAGCAAAGCTTGATGGTTCCAAGTAAATCTGACTTTGAGACACTTAGTTCCAAGATATCCTGACTTAGCAACAATAGCTACCCCCCAAATGGGCCTCCTTCCCACCAAAATTGCTAGAGATTTCTTTTTTCTTTCTCTGCTGATCCACTTTCTTGCCATTTTCTCTGTCAGAAAAGAAAAAGTATGCATCGTGAAGCAAAATTAGTTTTTGTTGCTTTTTTTTTCTCCCACAAGAGAAAGACCAACACGGTTTTGTAACACTGCATCACACAGACACATGGGACACCCAGTGACTGGGGACCCAAGGGCCATTACAGCGGGGGCTTACCCTTTTAGGTTAAACAAAGGGAAAGGGGCTTGGACTTCTGGGTGGTTGAGGAAGGAAGTCAGGGAGGGATGGTTAAGGAAGGTTGCGTAGTAAGGTCTGTTATGCAGATTTAAGTCAAGGAATTCACCATTGTTAGAGTTGGGGAGAGTCCCCTCAGAGTAAAAGGAGATCACACCTTTACACACGTGAATTTCCTTTGCAAAAGAAGAACTTGTGCCTGGCTTTTAGAGGCTTTCCTGAATGGCTGGTCCTAAATGGCCTTAGCTCAAAATAATCCATATGCCAGGGAGATACACACACACACACACACACACACACACACACACACATTTAGTACGCAGTATTAAATATGTGTGTGTGTGTGTGTGTGTGTATACACACATTTTTTTTTTTTAGTAGGCTCCATGCCCAGCACAGAGCTCAGTGCAGGGCTTGAACTCATTACCCTGAGATCAAGAGTCAACACTCAACCGAATGAACGACCCAGGTGCCCGAAGCAAAATTAATTATAATAAATAAACTGTGCCACTGGTTTCTAACATCTTTGAAAATGTTGAGAAGCCTCAATCAGGATATCCATCAAATTTCCATCCATCGCTTATCCTTTTCTAATTAAAGGATACAGGGAAGGGGGGAGGAAAAAATTAAAAAAAAAAAAAAAACAGGAAGTTTATTAAATCTGACCCCCCCTACCCCCCCACCCACACACGCACACACTCCGGAGTTTTGTATGATTATGTGGCTGCTCTCTAGTTTTTATTCAGTAAAGGGGATTTGACCTGCATCTGGTTTAAATAGGCTTCGGAGGGTTTTAAGAGCCAGAGGGCCTAATTGTGTCTTCCTCTTTTTCTTTACAGAAAATGTGTTTAGGTTTCCAAAGAAATGCTTCACAGGCGAACTTTGGAACACAACTTGTTTATAATATAGAGCCTACCTAGGTCCCTGGACTTCCCTTCCTGCAGCAGCCTCTGCTCATGGAGAATCTAGGATTCAAACATTCCCAGTAGAACTGACTCTGAAATGTTTTAAAGAGAAGTTAGAAATTGATTCAGGCAGTTAGCTTGAGCGCGCAGGACATTGCCCGAAGTTCTATTACTTCCTATGGCACCTGGGACTTAGTGACTGTGAGTGCATAAATCAGCCTTCCGAGAACTACTCTGTTTCCTGAGCTTAGTTTAAGTTGAATTACAAGTGACCCTATAGAATTATTTTATTCCCCTTTTGCCTGAATTCCTGTGGAAAGGATTAAAATCCACATTGTCTATTTTCATTGGCATGTCTTTCTCACCCCACCCCATTAAAATAATAACTTTGTCTCCTCGAATCTGTATTCTGTACACGGCATTTTATAGAAATTTGCCAAACATGTAAATGCCCAAAGTTAACTAGATCCTATTTCTAACAACTGGTGCATATACAGAAGACGTGATGGCCCTTTGGGTACCAATAACTTCCCAGGGACATAAAAATGAGAATCGCTGCCTTGCCAGATCTCGCCGTGCTTTATGACAGGACCAGGCATTCTGTGACACCATCACGTTAACATACAGGCTTTGGCCCTAGACTAGATGCAAAGGGACATGTTTATTGATGGGGGCAGTGGAGGAAGAGCCAGAGATTTGAAAGGAAAGACTCCAAAATTTCCTGGAGAAATGTTCTTGAGTCAAAACAAGATCCAGAAATTTCCGAAGGGGAGCAGAAGCTGGGAAGACAAGGAGGGCCGGGGACGAGTCCACACTGAGTTGGAATTGTTTAATTTTGAAAATTCCCATCAAATTCCAGTGCTTTGTGGTGCTGTTTTTTTGTTTTTTGTTTTTTGTTTTTTTTCCAATTTTAAATTGCAGGATGAACAGGAGGTTTTGAGGTCCACTATCTCACACTCGAAAGGAGGCAATAAAGAAGAGGTGCTCGCTGTCAGTTGTCATCATACAAAATTGAACTGAATTTGGTCCTTCCTTAAGGCACTTTTCCCCACAGCATTCATTCTAGATTTCCCTGTCCCTGGAGTTAGGACCCTTAATGCTTTCATTCTGGAATTTCTGGCCACCAAGTGGCACCCTGTGGCCTGCATGGTGTCTCCCTCCGTTTCACACTATATGAAGTTGGAAGTCTCTCAAGAAATATTTACTGGAAAAATAATTTTGTGAGATTACAAATTACCACACACATAAAGCAATTGGGAAAAAAATTTTATAATAAAGTGTTGGTTTCTACATATAGTTTTTTTAAAATTTTTTATAATATTTTAATAAATATTTTATGTGTTTGAGAGAGAGAGTGAGCATGAGAGCAGGGCCAGGGACAGAGGGAGAAGCAGAGTCCCCAACTGAGCAGGGAGCCTGATGTGGGGCTCGGTCCCAGGACCCTGGAATCATGACCTGAACAAAAGGCAGACACTTAACTGAGCCACCCAGGTGCCCTAGTTACTTAATATGTAGACAACAGTAAGGATGGCTGTTTACTATTGAAGGGTACTGGCCTGTGGACCCATTTCTACAACTCAGATAAAACTAAAGTGAATGTTATACAAGATCTTCCACTTTGCGTGCGGGAAGGGCAGAAGAAGGAGAATCTTAAACTCTCCACGGCCAGCACTAAGCCAGATGTGGGACTCCATCTCACACCCCTGAGATTATGACCTGAGCAGAAATCAAGTGAGACGCTTAACTGACTGAGCAGGTGCCCTCCCCCCTGCCTTTTTAAACTAGAAGGCAGATTATAGTTAGTGCCACATCCACATTTCATGGAAGTATCTTTTCCTCTCATCACATTTTAGACATGATTCTGGATGATACTACTAAGCCCCCCTGTTGCTACTGCCATAGAGAGAGAACCCTGGGCTGTGGAAACTGGGCATCTGACCACTGCAATATTTCCTAGACTTTGTATGTAATAAGGAATCTTCAAATTTCCTCGATAAGACTCCAATGTCTACTATCTCTGTGTCCATAACTGGAAAAGAGGTCACACAATGACATGTACGAAGAAAGATACAAACCACAATCACCAAAACCTCCGCATGCAGCCTGTACTCATTCCCATTTACTCATGACACCGGTTTTCTCGAGAGACCCCCACCAATTCAGTCACTGAGCCTCAAAGGAATCCGTATTCCCCGCATTCAGATGGCAGATGTGGACGCCTCCATTTCCCCTTGGTGGTGCCCTAATCCTGCTCTTACCAATTCACTGCAAGACAGCCAGGCTTCCTGGTGGAATATCAGTGAGCAGAAGGAGGAAAAAAAAAAAAAAAATACAAATCCTTTTCAACTGGAGCTATGAGGTTTACGGTCCCATTGGTTTTTCTCCCCTGAAATTAAAATAAACCAGAAAGAGAAAACAGTATAAATGAAGTAAAATGATAACGATATATCTCATCTTGGTAGACTGCCTTTGGGAAATAATGAAGTTCTCCCTGGAGAATTTTATTACACACAATTTCCATTTGGGAGTGTCTTTATGCTCCTTGGAGCCCCTGGTTTAGGGTTTGTTTGGAGTTTGTTTTTTTCCCCTTTTTTGGAGGGGGTGTAGCGCTGGTCTAACAGCAGCATTATAAAAACCCTGGAAAATACATAAAGTCTAAGAACTCCAGCAATTAGAGAAGGAGTAGACCCATTATATCATCCCACAGGCCCGCGGGAATCAGTGGAGGATTCTTTCCTAGAATAGATTTTCTAGTTCCTTATCCTGTTGAATTTCAAATGGCTCCAGGGATGGGGTTTCCACCACTTCCTTTAGTACGTATTCCCCAGTCTCGTGATTCTCACTGTCATAATTTTTCAGGGTGTTTAATCCAAATGTCCCTTTCTCAAAATGACGACTGCTCTCCTTTACTCAAAATTGCGTCCACCTGTTAGAATGGACAATACTCTTTTGAAACTGTAATCATTTTCTATTTTTCATCAGAATTCTCGGATTCTCTCCCTGTCTCTCTCTCTCTCTCAAAGCCTTTGTAACTGCAGGTGGGGTAGCGAGCATGTAAGAAAAATCTCCACAAATGGCAAATGGAATTTTAGACCTGTGAGCTGCGGCGTCTCGGAATTCCAACACTGGAGCTCCTCTCAGTGTTTCAGGGCTCAAACTGCCAGGCTGGTATCTCCTTTCAGGGCCACATATGGAGCGTGTGCTTTACATGGACACCCCTAGAATTTTGCAGTGCACAACCTCAACAAACCTCCATGGTCCTTAAAAAATATATACATATCCTTCCCTCATAGTCAGTAACACCTCATTTGAATTGAGCTTGCACATATGTGCCTATGCACGTTGGGGCTGTAATTCTAAAATTCTTAGGTGTATTTCCCCTCACAGGGGTCCTGATAGAGTACAGAGCTGAGAGTTATGAGAAGATCATAAACCCATGTTGCCTGGTCTCTTTATTTAGCAGATAAACAGAGAATCAGAGCTGGAAAACTTAGAAGTTCTGAGCCCAGAGGCAACGTACCCAGAAAACAGAATCAGAGAAGAACCCCAATATCCCCTGACAGTCCACCACTCCTACTCAGATCTTGTTCTGATAATTTCCTCACTGTGCCTCTGAGAGTGTCTTTCCCTGTCTCTGGACCTCAGGTTTTCTAAGTCGGAAATGAAGAAGAGAACCAGAAAAAAGGGGGGCAAACTGGGATTCCCCAGGATGAGTTTCTTAGTTGTGTTTACTTCTGAAAATTAAGTCAACAGATTTTTTTTTTTTTTTAGTGTAACCATCTGAATTTTTAAACTCTAATGAATGCCACTTAGTTGCCTCCTCACATACGTTCCTATCCGCTATCCCACTCCCCGACCTTCTAGCTCCTGCTTTCCCTCTGGAAATAAGTCTCTCAGGGGTACTGGCTCTACCAGTAACTCCTGTGTGAGCTGGGTTCTCATTACTTACTTGCTACGAGCTCCCTGAATCACTGGTTTCATTTGATAGACAAGAAGATCTGGCAACCTTTGGCAAAATTTCTCAGGGCAACGTTGAGCTGGAAACCACGGTGGCTGCCCTCCTTTCAATGTCCCTTCCAAGCTCGGCTCATTCTCTCATCTGGCTACCTGTTTGCCCCTGTGGGGATTTAGGCCTGCGACTCTTGGGTGAGCGGTGAGGTACTACACTGTTCTTTATTCTGTACACATGCATCACGTGTGGATAGGGTCCCTTGGCTGGGCACTGGGATTCAGTTTTTTATTCAATTAGGTCAAATAACAAGTTTTTACTACGTGACCAAGCTATACTTTAAACTGACCAAGCCGACTAGTGGTTTTGGCATTGTGTGAACGCTGCTTCAGTAAGGCTCTGCTGAACTTCGTGTAGAAGTATGTGCCAAATTATATGCAAATTTGTATTTTTCATGGGAGCTGAGAGCTTTGGCACTTAATTTTGATTCTTTTTTATAGCTAAGTATGTAGCATTGGCCAAGTTCTGCATGTTTAATCCTTTTAATCATTCAACATAAATCATGCTCTCAGCCCCTTAATCATTCTTGTTATTCTTCTTTGAACCTCCTCCAGTTTCCTTGCATCCTTCATTGCATAAAGAAGAGTTTTTTAACAGGCCTGTTTCACTTCCAAAAATCCATGCTGTGATGGAAACAGGGGGGGTTAGAAGATCCAATGCCATGAGAGACTCCAAGGGAAATGCAAGGCGTGGTCCCTGAGAAGCTGCAGACATTCATAGAACTAAAAGACCATCTGACCCACTTGTCTGCCACATCTGACCCAGGAAGGATGATTTTATATTCTTTTCCCTCTTAAGTAATACAGAGAAGGATTTATATGAGGCCCCTTGGTAACATAGTCTACGTTCTTTAATTGTGTATTTTTTCTTAATTAAGCATCTACTATGTGAATGAGTGAGCTGTTGCTCTTCCCTGTTGAGCCCAGGGAGATAAACAGCTGGTAGGATCACCTCTCTTAGGATGAGAGATTTAGCTATCATCCCTCACCTCTTTCCGCTTTAATCTGGTTAGAGAGGTGCTGGAGAACAGTGTCTCAGGGAAACGCTAAGGACAAACAGACTCCAGAGGAAGCGGTAAAAAGTGAAGTTGGCAAAGTGTCTTAATGTATATCCACCTTTTCTTGCATGTACTTTCTCTTTTCTCTACAGGTCCTTCCCTGCCTCCCACTAGAATATAAACTCAATAGTACCTTTGCTTTGCTCCTCTGTCTACCCCAAAACCTACAAAGGTGCCATACAGTAAGTGTTCAAGAAGTGCTTGAGGAATGAATAAACGATCACTTTCGGCCTACCACTCCATGCTTTGATAATGATAATTGATACTTGTTAATCTTATGTATAGCTGTATACAAAACGCAACTCCAAGACAATCATCAAAGTCTCCCTCCCTTTCTAATATACTTTTCAAATTGTATTTGTACCTAAAGATCCTCTTGCAGAGCAATTTAGAGCCACCACAGTTCAAGACCATTTAGTTCACCTGATTCATGAATCCCCCTTATTGTCCATCCCGCCAGTGATCATTCAGCCTTTGCTCGAATACCTCTAAAAATGAAGAGCTCATTTCCTCCCAGAGCTGCCATCCTGAACTGCCGTGACCATTAGAATATTCCTGCTTAAATTTAGCTAATATCTTTTTTTTCTATAGCCTTTACCTATTGTTTTAGTTGTCAGAAGCATATTAATCTTTCCTTCCACTGGGCAACCCTTCGGGTACTTTGAGACATTAACACCTCCCTCCTAAACTTTCACTTCTGTATATTAAATATCCCTTGCTCCTTTCTGCACCTAGAAAACTACAGCAGAAATTCCAGCTTAGAAGTCTTGCGTGTGTTCACCTTGAGGATTCAAACATGAACAGCAGGAATGGACCAGCAGGGTGTCTATTTATGGGGAGGACGAAAGAGCTGCATAGAGAAATCAGCAAATAACTAGTTAACCAAGAGCCATCCTTCAAGAGCCATAAATCAGCATGCGAAGAGAGGAATGTTCAGGGACGAGGGCTCGGTTCATTCTGTGAATCCAGTTTTCTTCCTGTAGGAACTTGTGCCAAACTTGGGGAGAAGGAACACAAAGGATCAAAGGCCAAGATCACAGAAGTCTCTGGTCAACACTGACAATACAAGGCAACACTGCTTTGGGAGTCGGGTGATGTTGGATGCCACCACCTAGGATGGAGAAGCGGGGGAGAAGATCAGATCATATCGAATTAGAAGGGACAGTGAGGGCTTACAGCAGGGCAGAGCGAAGTAGGAGGCCTGGTGGAGAAAGTGATGTCCGGCAGAGCAGGGAGAGCAGGAGGAAGAAATGATGCACTGGGAGGGATGGCCAAGAGAAGAGGGTCTGCATCTGGCACATGGGAGATAACCTCTGGGTGGCATCCGAGGAGGCCTGCAGTTCTTATAAATCTGCTAGGAGAGTCTCCTTTTTGTTACTTTCTTCCCCCAGCATCAGGTAACATGATTACATCATAATGACAACCAGCTTCTCTCTGCCAAGTCTGTCCTGGGCCCGGCACTGCATTAACACCGGCCTCACTCATTCGATCCTCATCATAACCTTCCGAGACAAGTACCATTCTTTTTCTCATTTTACGGATGAGAAAAGTAAAATTTAGTGGAGCCATCGTATCCAAAATTACACTGCTGGTAAATGGCACAGCTGTGAAGCAAAGCTACTTCTAACTTGAAGCCTGACTTCTCAAATGATATAAAATTAGGCGTTTTTGTATAATTTCCTTGTATCCCAGCCTAAACTTCAATAGTAAAGCGTTTACATTTGAGTTGAATATGTTTGGTGCCTTAACCAAAGCTTTTTTTAAAAAAAGCTTTTTTAAATAATTTTTTTTTAATTTTATTAAATTAAATAAATTAAAATAAATTTTATTAAATTAAATTAAAAATTTTAAAATAAAAATTTTAAAAAAATATATGAGTATATATAGAACATCATTAAAAGAAAAAAAAAAAAAGAACCAAAAACCTTATGTAGAGAAGTGAAGTGAGTTGGTTTCTGCAGGAACTATTCTTATCAGCGGTGACTGTGGGATCATCCATCCCCTGTCACTGAGCTAGGGGTAATGACCATTAGTTTTCATGTCCATGAGTGCAGTGAGAACTCGCACTCACCAGGGGCTGTTTCCCTGAAGCAAGCCTTCTCCATTCAGCATCAAGTCAATAACAAGGACTGAGGTGAGAGACACGGTCCCCAGCCCCATGTGTCCATTGCCTTCCTCTGTGTCCCTGGATGTTCCCCTCACCAGAGAACTTTTTTTCTGGTCCAGTGAAAACTGAATCCTCCCACGAGGAGTTCTGAGGCATCCTGCTTTTAAAAACCTTTTATGGGACCATAAAATACCTCCCCTCATCACCTTGAAGAAGCTGGCTTCAAGAATGAGAGCAAATTATATTGCACGGAGCTGAAAACAGGGCGAGCAAATTGTTAGTTCTCCTGGCTAAAGCACATCTGACTTCCTTATTGCACTAAAGCATTTAGCAAAAGGAAACAGTATTTTAATTGCAGGCTGGGCAGACACATGACCTAAGCCAGGAGTTGACTTCAGTATACAGAGCAAAGCGTACTAGACACACTGGTGCTCTATGTGCCTAAGAACACAGCCGTTTACAAGCGAGAGCTACTTTATTGCTAATGATCTTTGAAGTTAACAAGGTTTGCAAAAGCTTCTCGGCATTATTATTACTATTTATATTAATAGCATTAGTGATCTCCTTTATTCTTCCAAGACTTAACACTACTAATTGGCATCAGTATAAACAGAGGTATAAATGCTATCATGCAATGCAAGCAGAGCCAAGTCTGGCAGCTTTGTGGGCTTAATATGGAAATGTTTGCTATCTAATGAGGACACAAAATGTTAATCTGCAGAACAAATTGTATTTATAGAGAAACTAATTATCATATGCAAATGTGACACACATCCCTTGCAAAATTCCTGTTGCCGCTGGGGCGGCCCTCTGTGACCTTTCTGAAACTCAGCGCTTTCCAGCACTGGCTAATGGTTTCATGCACTGAGGCTGATTACTTTCATTTTCATACAGAAATGAGCTAAATGGGCAGGACTCTGGCTCCGAATAAACACCACAGAGGCATTGCCTCCGTAACTGTAACTTGCATTCTATCGATTTCTTCTCCTTCCCTACAAAACTCAGAGTTTTTCTGCTGCTTTGGCTTTATCTGCAAAGCCGGACTACAGATGTCCAGAGTAACGAATGTTTTAACCCATGTAATAAAACACCTGAAATGTTCTTATCATGCACACAGTCCTATTGAGCGAAGGCTATGCTGATGTTGTTTTCATGATGATTTTTGCTTTTTGTCGTTTCACTTCTATATTGAGTAGAAAGCCCCTAGGTATAGATTGTTAAATCCAGCTGATGATGGGGTTTCATCCCTTTTCTTGGTACTTCTTCCTCTTCTCTTTCAGATATATGTATTCTGTTGTTTGAAGCCTCCTAGAAGTATAAAATGCTGGAAATTCAATGGCTGTAGAGATCACCCAGGGAGTGCAAATACTTCCTTTATAGGTGAGGAAAGTATGGCTCAGAGAGGTCAGGTGTCAAGCCCAAGATCACACGGCGAACTGGTAGAAGACACTGGAAGTCAGGTGCTCTTTCTGTATGCTTAAACAAATAACAACAACAACGACAAAAACAGCAGCAGCAACAACAACAACAAAACCCACCTCTCCTGTAGCACTGCTAGTTTTGGATTCGTGTGAGTGCCTGGACGTGTCCTTAACTCCGTGTGAAAGAGGTTGTGGGCCAGACAGCCTTGACCGGCCACGGAGATGGGGTTCTGCTCCATTGCACCCAAGGAGTGGGGATCTGGTTCAGCATTCTCCAAATGCCTCTTGGACTCCAAGGACAGAAAGGTGAAGGAAATGTGGCCTCTACCTCCCGCAGAACCCACTGTTTGCTGAGGGAGACCGACCTGCAGTGAGACAATCTCAGTGAAGCGAGGTAAGTGCATTGGGTAGAAGCATAGAGAAGAAATAAGCCCTCGGTGCAAACGAGGCTGCAAGGTAGAGTCATATCTTTGTTTCTATTGCCATGCAACAAATTATCTCCAATTTAGAGGTGTAAAAATGTACATTTATTATTTCCATGGGTCAGGAATTCTGGAATGTCTCAGATGGGTCCTCAGCTCAGCATCTCCCAAAGATGCAGTGAAGGTGTTGGTCAAGCTTCAGTCTTTTGAAGTTCAGTGTTCTCTTCCCAGCTTGTTTGGGCTGCCAGAAAAATTCAGTTCCTTGTGGTTGTGGGACTGACGTATTACTTTCTTGCTGCCTGTCTCAACTCCTGGAGCCCCCCTGTGCCTCTCCCCCCACCCCGCAGTTCTTTGCCATGTGACGTTCCCATAGTATGACAGCTTTCTCCTTCAAAGTCAGCAGGAGAATCATTCTCTTCAGGAAGGCCCAGTTCCTTTTTATTTTTTAAAATTTTTTAAAAAGATTTTATTTATTTATTTGAGAAAGACAAAGAGAGAGAATGCACACAAGCAGGGGGGAGGGTAGAGGGAGAGGCAGGTTCCCTACTGAGCAGGGATCCCGATGCAGAACTCGATCCCAGGACCCTGAGATCATGACCTGAGCCAAAGGCAGACGCCTAATGACTGAGCCACCCAGGCACCCTCCCCACCCAGTTCCTTTTTAAAGAGCTTTTACTGTTTAACTCAGGCCCACCTAGCTTAATCTCCCTTTCGATTAATCCCAAATCATCTGATTTAGGACCTTAATTACATCTACAAAATCTCTTCACATTTGGGATATAATATCACCTGATCATTGAAAGTCCTTTTAAACCTAGAGCCCCCATCCACACTCAAGGGGAAGGTGTTATATGGGGTGTGTGTATCAGAAGGGCAAAAATCCTGGGACCCATTCTAGAACTCTGCCTCCCTCAAGTGGAGAGCAAAGGGGTAGAAATAGAACAGGTTTCAGGGGGTGGTTTCAGGTGGCTCAGTTGGTTAAGCATCTGCTTCAGCTCAGGTCATGATCCCAGGGTCCTGGGATCAGGCCCTGCATCAGGCTTCCTGCTCAGTGGGGAGCCTGCCTCTCCCTCTCCCTCTCCCTCTGCACCCTGCTCCCTCTGCTTGCTCTCTCTGTCAAATAAGCAAAATATCATTTTTTTAAAAAAAGAACAGCTTTCAGAAAGTGTGAACTGAATCACAAAAAACATAGAGGTAAACACCTGATGTGATTAGTTATTTTTATAATTTTCTTTTTTAAAAAAATTCATTTATTTATCTATTTGAGAGAGAGAGGAGGAACAGTAGAAAAAGAAGGAAAAGCAGACTCTGTGCTGAGAACAGAGCTTGTTGCAGGGCTCGATTCCATGACCCTGAGATTATGACCTAAGACACTAAAAAGAATCAGATGCATAACCAACTAAACCAACTGAATCACCCAGATGCCCCTATAATTTCCTTGAAATTATTTTTTCACCAGAGGCCCGTGTTCATAAGCTATGATTTCATTTATTTAAGTCAGGTGTGGACTGAGCACAAAGGAAAAGGGGGAATGAAATCAACAACCCACCAAGAGTGTAAAAACAAACAAACAAATAAACAAACAAAAAAAAATCCTCTAGCCAGAAAAATAAATAAATAAATAAATAAATAAAAGCAAGGAAGCTTTGTTCAGAAGAAGGAATGAAAAACAAGACACCCAGGTGAGAGCTTAGAAGACAAGCTATTTTGGGGAGCCTCCCTGTTCTCATTTGATTTGCAATAGGTGAGAAGCAAGAGTGATATTCCTAACATATAAAATATTCTCCTTAAGTCAGAAAAGAAAAAGAATAGTTGGCTCTAAGAATGGGCTAAAGATTGGAATCTTAAATTTAGGTTCCTATTATGGGCTCCATTTTATAGACACAGAGAAGTTAAATTAGTTGTCAATGGTCACAAAGTAGCAAGTGGCAGAGCCCCAGTCCCACCCTGGAAGTCAGGCTCTAGCTGCCTAAGAACACAGCCATTTACAAGCAAGAGCTACTTTATTGTTAATGATCTTTGAAGTTAACAAGGTTTGCAAAAGCTTTTCGGCATTATTATTACTATTTATATTAAATAGTAATATAACTATTTGCCTTGAACACACACTGAGAAGTCAACAGTGGTTACTATGCTTATCCTTGATATGGGTTTGGGAAAATAGCCCCCTACCCTCATGCCACTGATGAAAATGGAAACAAATAAATCTTTCTGAGAAGTTTTACCAGTTTATATCTCAAGTCTTCTTTCAAGTACATGGTCTTCAATGTAACATTTCTTTCATATTCTTTTATCCCAATGAAAACAGTACCTGTGTAACTATTTAGTTCTAAGAATCCCTCTTAAGTTACTCCTAATTGAAAAAAAAATTTGGCAGGGGGACAGGGCCCTGGGTGGCTCAGTCAGTTAAGCGGCTGCCTTTGGCTCAGGTCATGATCCCAGGGTCCTGGGATCGAGCCCTGCATCAGGCTCTCTGCTCAGCAGAGAGACTGCTTTCTACCCCCTGCTCCCTCTGCCTACTTGTGCTCTCTCTCTCTCTCTCTATCAAATAAATAAAATCTTTAAAAAAATAAATTAAAAAAACTTTTTAAATGGAAACAAAGCAAAGGTTACATCAATTATTTGGTGTTCATGCAATGGGATACTATACAGCAATTGTGACTGCATTTTTAAAAAAGATTTTATTTATTTATTTGACAGACAGAAATCACAAGTATGCAGAGAGGCAGGCAGAGAGAGAGAGGAGAAGCAGGCTCCCCGCTGAGCAGAGAACCTGATGTGGGACTCTGGAATCATGACCTGAGCCGAAGGCAGAGGCTTTATTTAACCCACTGAGCCACCCAGGCGCCCCTAACTGTGATTGTATTTTATATTTTAGAGTATTAACAGGAGAAACTGTACTGTATATTTAGGGATTGAAAGCAGGTGACATAATAATACCCCATATTTGTTTAAGGCAAATCCTGTATAGATGAATATCAAAACAGGAGGAGGGTGGCCTGGAAATATATTCACCAAACTATTAAGTGGTGAATACTTGAAATGTGGTAGAATTACAGGTGATTTGTGTTTTAAAATTTTTGGAGTATCTTTTTATTCAATAAGTATCACATAACAAGAAAAAGTAATAAGAGATTTAATTAAATGGTCTTTAGAAGCAGTTTTTCACAGTACAGTCTGAGACCCATGTTTTATCTGTTGTTTCATATAAGCAGCTGGTCTCATGTTGTGGCATCAACATTGAACTCCGAGTCTGATGATCTGCCTTCTGCCCTTGGCTCAGTTACAGATTCACTCTGGAAACTTAGAACTGGAAAAGATCCCAGAAATCAAATGATCTAACACCTCAGTTTTACAGATGAGATGCAAAGAGCACAGGGCACAGATGATGTGCCCAAGACTGACAGCTAGTGTGAGGTAACCCGGGGCAGGAAGTCAGGTCACCCTACCCACAGCTTGGAACCAGTTTTCTTTCGCTATGCTATTGTTCTGGGTTTGTGTGCCTTTAGTTGTGAAACTGGAGCCCTAGATCAGCAATTTCTCAAGGTGGAGTATAATGGTCACAAACATAGGATCTGAAGTCAAACAGCCCATGTTCAATGCCAGTTCCTCTGTTTCTGAAAGAATTTCAACAAGAGAATCAATTTAAAAAAAAAAAAAAGATTTTATGTATTTATTTATTTATTTTTTGGGAGAGAGACAGAGCGTGCATGAGCAGGAGGGAGGGGCAGAGGGAAAGGGAAAATCAGACTGAGTAAAGGAGACCAGTGTGGGATGCAATCCCAGGACCCTGGAATCGTGACGTGAACCAAAGGTAGACGCTAAACTGACTGAGCCACCCAGGCACCTGAGAATCAACTATTTTGAGTCTTGCTTTCTCAACTACGAAATGGTGATTACAGTAATACTCACCTCTTGGGTATGGTGAAGATTTTAAAATATGGTAATATATTTAAAATGTTTAGCACAATACCTGGCTTCTTGAAGCCTCAACAAACACAAATTATTATCATTCTGTTATATATCTTTGGGTACAGAACACTCTACTGATTCCAGTGGAGTCCTGTCCTCTGGAAGGAGAGAAACTGAAATGGTGATTGGCTGCCATGGCCATGGTCCCATTTTCCCATCTTTGGAGAGAGTGAAAAGCCGCACAGGGAGTGCCTGGTTGCCTCAGTCAGTGGAGTATGCAACTCTTGATTTCAGGGTTGTAGTTTCAAGCCCCACATTGGGTGTAGAGATAAGTTAAAAAAAATAAAATCTTAAATTTTTTTTTTTTAAAAGCCTCATATACCTTTCCTGATGAAGGAGGAGTTACTTTGTCTACTGCCTGTCCTCTGGGGAAATCAGTTTTGTGCTACCACCATTGTAGTAAACCACTCAGATTTATAAGGAATGTAATTTACAAGCTAAGGAATGTCAGCTCCTCATGTGGCTAAGTCATAATGAGGGCAGTAAAGCAATCACTGAAGCTGGCTTTCTCTGGAGAATGCTGTCGATGTTAGGGTCCTTGCTTGCAGGACCTAGACAAGTAAATGCATGGAGGAGGAGCCACACATGCATAGACCTTCACCCACAGGTCAGTCCTGGCTTGTGCAATATCACAGAAGTAACGAGGAGGTCAGTTGGCATCACAGTGGGGATGGGAAAAGGACCCAAGGAAACAAAATCAACCTGACACTGACTGGTTCAGTGGGTGAAAGCCCCATAGCACAGTCACAACCCAGCCACTAACTTGTTCTGTTGCATCACTTAGGCAAATCTTTCACTTCTCCAAGATGCAGGAATTGGCCCAGGTGGTGGGAAAGGCCCCTTCTGAATCTGACACCTTATGTAAATAAGATTCAGGGTCCAAGACCCTGTCCTTATGCATTCAGAATGCCAACACTCAAGTTAGAAAGTAAAACTTCAGTTTCTATGGAAACAGGGGGGGCAGGCTTATTGTAAGAAGCACCCCCACACCATGACCAAACCCCTCCAGCCTCTCCTGGCTTGTGATTCAAATCTGTGTTTCCACCACAGAGAAGCCAGTAGAATTTATGAGGGATCTTGGACTCCCTAATCCCATTAGCAACCTGCCTGAGGATTTGGCCTCATTCACCCCTTGCTCCCTTTCCAATAATCAGACGCATTTAGGTTACATTTGGTTGAATATCGAGGAGCTATTTTAAAATGGTGATAAAAAGAACTCATCATGTTTGGCCAAGCCAAGCTGCAAGTATTCCAACTGTTCATTTGCGCCTCTTATTGGAGCTCAGCGAAGGCCCAGGCTCACATCACCCCTGTAATGTAATCCCCGAGATGCGGGGAAGGCAAACATTGCTGTCCCTGAATACGCAGGGCACTTATTACCCAATAACTTCCAGAAGATTCAGTCTATCGGAGCTATTCCATGTGTAATTTTAATGTGCCACAAAATGCTGTTTTCCATTGTCATTGCAAGTTTATGATCATTTGGCAGTTGAACACTTTCTTGTCTACCGGGTGGCAGACCGGAGACTCCATCCATAATACCCATTCCCTGAGCCCTCAGAAAATATCTGTAAACGTACCACCATTGAAAGGCGACAAGCTTTTTATGGATTCATAGTGACTATTAACCTTCTGCTTGACAGCAGAAGGCAAAAGATCAGTTTTCACATACCTTGGGGCAGAATGGAAGGGAAAATGAGGAACTACCTGAGAAATGTTCCCGAAAATGCCGAAATCAAAGCCAAATGGTGGGAAGGCCCTAGTTCATTCTCGGTTCAATTCCATGGTCCACAATTACAAAGGTTCTGGAGAAATAGGCTCCAACAAAAACCATCCTATCCAGGTGAGGGTGAACAGAGAACCAGGGTTTCCAGGCCGGCTTAGCTATCTAAAGGTCTAATTAAACAAAGCAGTTAGGGATTGGCTTCTGTCCTGCACATTATTCCCCAACTGATAAAATCCTGGGGAATGGCAAGAGCCAAAATTGCTCAAGTGACTTCTTGTTTAACTCAGCCATTTAAGTGCTCATCAAGTGTTAAATTTAAATGTGTGTAAAGATTATTGCAACACACACACGCACATGCACATCAGGGGGAAACTGTGAATATGCATACAGAGGGCCACACGTATAGGTCAAGAGGGAAATAGCTTCGGGGATATTTAGAGATTTAGCTTTTAGCAAAAGTCATTTTTCTCCCTCCAGTAAGCTGTGAGCTTTTAATAGCCACTTTCCTTGATTGCTTCTAGATCATTGTCCGCTGCCAAGTCCCCCAATATGAATACACAGACACTAGGTCTTGAGGGGGAAGACGGATTTGAGAGAACCCTCATACCAGAATTCTGAAAGCTTTCCCAGACTGAGTCAACCAAGTCACTCTCCTAAATTATGCAATAAAATAAAGTCTCGAGCTCAGATTTCAAGAATCCTTCCTTTTAGTTCTGAATATTTTTATATTCTGAGTAGTAAGAAGTTTGGGAAAATGGCTTCCTCCCTCAGACTTCCTTCTGTGTTTCTGAAAATATAATGATGGCCTTTTAATTGAGATATTTTGGAAGTATGTGACTATCTAGCAAGTGAATTATTAAAATAATGTATTATCTTGAGAGCTAACGATACTAACTTGTTCTTTATTTTATTTTTTTTTTTTTAGTATTTTTTTGGTAGAAACTGACACTTGATAGTTTTTTTTCTCAACAAGTAAGTGCATGGTTGAACTAGACCCCGTAGTTTGGCCCAGATTTTAAGAGTGGGGAAACCCTGGCATAGTCTTTGTTCTAATACAAAAAGAAAAACAAAACAAAACAAAACCAACAACAACAACTAAAGAAACAAAAGCAAGCTAGCAAATAAAAAACAATAAGGAAGCAAAGGATATACCCAAGATCAAAGATACAGGTGAGGGAACACAGGTGCCCAATACTTCCTCCATTAGCACCTCCCCAAGTCACATGACTTACCTCGTTACCTACCCAGTGAGAAACCTGAAATCTATGGATTTACTGGCATTTATATCATTTAACCTGCCCGTGAGTTTCCCAACAGTTCCAATCGGGACTCAGGGGTCCGTTCTATATCAAATAAAGGCTTTTTTGATGTGTCAATACTGCATACTTACTCTGTTTTATTTTTTTACCAAAACATTGGGTCTAAAGGAGATTCCTGCCCAGCAGGTTGGGTCACATCAATCACCATCGTGAACTAATAATAACGACCTCTGAAGAGTGCACTATTCCGCCTTTTAAAAAACTTTCCCTTGTTAGTTTTCCCTAGCTACTTGCATAATAGAAATAATTCTGAAAAGGAAGTCAGTATTGCGGTCTTCACGGGAAACACCACATTAGCTGAATACCCAGCACGTGAACGGGTGTTGAGTCTGCTTCCAAAGTATACTGAAGGTACAGACCTTGCCTCGAGTGAAGTTTGGAAGAGGGGAACTACCAAAACCTAAACAAGAATTCAACGTTGCAAACAAATATCCCCACTTTTATTAGGCACATGGTATTTGCCAGGCATTGAGCTAGGCAGTTTACATATATTATTTTCAGTTTTTCTAGCACTTATTCACAGTAAGCTATGAGACAGTTTATAGATAAATTATTTTCTAAGAGATTGAGAATTCTTAGATATCACAGAGAAAATATTAAAAGATCAGAGGTGGGATTAGATCTAGGAATATTTAATATAAGTTGATACTTCTTGCACTAGACCACATTGCCTTTCAGCAACAAAACAGGAGTTTACAACACTCTTTCCTACCTGTCCTTTCAAAAAGAGACAAATAATAAAAGGAACATGTGTTCCTTTTGTCCTAAATGTTCTATGTAGTTATATGGACATCAGATCATCATGTTGTACACTTTAAATGCACTCTGGTTTTATTTGTCAATTGTAACAATAAAACTGGAAAAGAAAGTTGAAAATAAAGCCTTATGAAAGTCTATGATATATTAATATATTAATCTATGATATATTAATAAACATCCAATATTAGTTTTAGATGGTGATCCTCAAGCACCAAAGACTCTGAGTTATCCCAAAATGATGTTCAGTTATGCAACCTTGAATCTTGCCCGTCAAAGGCCAAGGGTCTTTTGTACATTTTTACTGTCCCTGGAAGGGAGAGAGGAATTCATCCTGAAATTTTAGAGAAGGTGCTGATGGGAATGTGTTGTCAGTATTCTAGATTCCCAGCTTGAAACTTAGAACATGAAATTACCTTTATTAGATTACTGAATGGATATTCAAATATAGGCAGAAAGCAAGGTGACAAGCCATCCCTGGCTGCCTGGTTCTGTAGGGTTCTCAGACATGGGGCTTTTCAGGGTTAAAGCCAGTAAAGTTCTAGGCAAACCAGAGCAAGTTGATCACTCTCCCTGAAATATGCATGCTTCTCATAGAAGTTTGCACCTGGACAGAACTTTGAGTCTAGCTATTTCAATAAACACTATTTTGATGGTGAGATCACCATCAAAGGAGAGTAACTCAGAGTGCAGCTCAAACATGAACAGAAGTAACAGGACCCACCACATTAAAGTATAATGGGTATTATTATATTTATGAAATGTCAGGCAATTATATTCTCATAAAGTGTTCTTTATTTTTCTGAATTCCACCTGCCCTTTTGGGATTTGGCGAGGAGGCCATTTCTCCAGGTGGACTCCACATTTACCTAAAAATAGTAAAATAAAAGCTAGGACAAGTTTTGGCAAAGAGAGGACCAGAACTGATTTGTTCAGTCTCGCTGCACTCCGGGGTAGCCTGGAAGCCATCTGGAAAATCCCGTTTGCTTTGTGAAGGGATGTGGAAAGTGGCTGATGATACTGGTTGTCTTAAAAGTGGAGTGGGCAGCCATGTAGCAAGGACAGAGGAGAGACACCGTCACGAAGAAATAGGTGCCAAAGGGCAAATCTGAGCCGATTTTCAGGTTACACATAACTCAAAGTAGCGCTGCAACCAATGAGAAAGCAGCCCACGTGTTTACCAGCAGCAGGCGATACCAAGAGATGTCAGCGGGCTGAGCTGAGATGCCCAGATGGGCCACCGTCTTCCAGAGACTGACTTCCAGAGACTCACCTAATCATCACTCCCAAGAGAGTAAGACCACACCTGACTAAAGGTACAAGGGCCCTTCTCCATCCTCCTGCAAGCACGAGACCCTCCCCCATACACCAAGACTCAGCCTGGAAAGAAGGATGTAGGTTCAGCTCTGAAAACTTGAACGTTAACCTGAAGGTAATCACCATGAACTGAAATGTTTAAAAGCGAAGACACTGAGGAGCACCTGGGGGGTACAGTTGGCTGAGCCCCTGACCTTTGGTTTGAGCTCAAGTCTGATTTCAGGGTCCTGAGATCGAGCCCCAAGTCGGGCTTCTGAGGGCGGAGATAATGAGATTCTCTCTCCCTCTCCTTGTCCCTCCCACTTGTGCTCTCTCTTTCTATCTCTCAAATAAATACATAAATCCCAAAAAGAAAAAAAGAAAAGAAGACACTGAGATAGTATCCACTGACGAAGTTAAGTTCCTCAACCATCCAATAGGAAGGGGAAGTTCTAAGGAAGAAGATGTGATAATAAAGAAATATTAGAAGCGAGCGAGTGACTGCATGAAAATAAAATGGGTTCTGTTTGATTTTCTCACATCTAAGTAGTGGTGAGAAACTCTGCCCACTCACTACACACTACTTCATTGGAGGGCTTGGAAATCATAAATAAGTAGATAAAAGTATAAATTCTTCTACTTCCCAGTGGTAAACATTATCAATATTTTGTTTAGATAACAGAGTGATGATAAAGAGTTGTAGTATATATGTCATTAAGCTCTATATATGGTTGTGTATCTTGACTTGTACACATTATGACTCCAGAACTCAGTCAAAGTTTTTAAATACTTGTTAATAGTTTAATGATAGCCAATAATCTGGGGACACTGATTTATTTGACCATTTTATTACTGGCAACCACTAGTTTATTTGCCCCTACTGTTATAAACAATGTTGCAATGACTTGGTGCGTAGATCTTTTCCATGTATTTGACTATACTTAGTTGTTTTTTTTTTTTGACTATACTTAGTTTTAATTCTTCAAGTTGAAACCATTGAACGAAAGGGAATGAATTTATTTTAATCTCTTCTAGGGGTTAGCAATGTATTTCCTGGAAGTCTATCCCAGTTTCTCCATCGGCTGCAACGATGGAGCGAGCGCCTTTTCCAAGGCCCTCTTGTAGGAGGCAGCATCTCCAAATTTGAAGAAACTTGATAAAAGAACGATAGAATTTCGTTCTCATTTTAGTTTGTATTTTTAGCTTGCTATTGAAGTTGAGTATTTTTGTTATGTTTATTAGCAACTTGAGATATGTGAACCTCCTTCCTATATTGTTTGGGTATTTCCTTTTTCATTTGAACAAGCTCATTGTAAAAGCATATTAAATATGCCATAATTGTTGCCTATTTTCTGGACATGCCCATTTTTTGTCTTCATGCATTCAGATCTTATCCATTGCCTTAGGCTCAGAAAAGCCTTGTTCTAAAATAACATATGCAAATAGTATTTGCTTTTATAAGTTCTACGTTTGCGTTTTCAAATATATATGAAACATACAATATTTCACATAAAGTATTTTAACCTATCTACAAACTTTTCTTGACATACTGAGGTTTTCATTTCTTTCTAGGTGGTTAATTAATTCTCCCAGCAGCTTTTATTTCCTTAACATCCATTAATCTGCAACGATTTCTTTATCAGAACGCAAGCTTGTATTTATAAACAGGTTGTGACTTTTATTCAACTCCAGTGATCCATGTGATGATTTTTGTTCTGGAAAGGGACCATTTTTTTTAAAAGATTTTATTTATTTATTTGACAGACAGAGATCACAAGTAGGCAGAGAGGCAGACAGAGAGAGAGGAGGAAGCAGGCTCCCTGCTGAGCAGAGAGCCGAATGTGGGGCTCGATCCCAGGACCCTGGGATCATGACCTGAGCCAAAGGCAGAGGCTTTAACCCACTGAGCCACCCAGGTGCCCAGAAAGGGATCGTTTTAATTATTAAATAGTTTTCTGATGTACATCCGTATCTTGTATTGTTCTTTTTCAAAACTTTCTTGGGTATTTATGTCACTTTATTACTCTACATTGTCACATTTCAGAAGAAACAAACTTTGGGATTTCCATTGAAAAATTAATCTGAAACAATTTTTAAATTATTTAAACTTACCAATGTAAGAACATGTTTTGCCTCTACATTTATTCAGTTCTTCTTTTATTTCCATCAATATAACTTCTAATATTTTTGTTAGTTCTTACACACATATCTTTAAAGTCTATTCTAGTTATTTAATCTTTTTGGCAACTATTACAAGAATGAGAATTTTTATTAATGGATATTAATAATATAATATGGATATTATAATATTATTATAAATATAATGGATATTATAATATCATGTGGATATTATAATATTTATTAATGGGTACTAATAATATTTATTAATGGATACATCTGGTATATAGAAAATACTTTAAAAATGTACTTAAAACTTTATATGCCTGGCTTTTAGAAATCTTATCAGAGTTAAGGATTGTAAGCAATTTTTTAAGATTCTACTTTGCATTTTTAAAATGTTTCTTCTATAATCACCATTTAGTTTTCTTGTTCTATAATTGATGCAAGACTTCTACTAGTTGAATTAATGAATAAGTTGAATTAACTAATAATTATAACAAGATCATTGAAGCTAAAGTGTATATAGATTACTGAAAGTTTAACTTCATATGACACATACATAATAAAAAAGAAAAGACAACAGTTTCCTCTAGCAAGCAAGTAAACAATCATTATAGTTTCAAGGTTAATGGTTCTATGATAATTATTTTATTGAATTTCAAGTAGATTCATACAAGAGCTTCTTTTTTTTTTTTTTAATGTTGTGTTAGTCATCACACAGTACATCATTAGTTTCTGATGTAGTGTTCCAGGATTCATTGTTTGCATAAAACAGCCAGTGCTCCAGGCAATACATGCCCTCCTTAATACCCATCACTGGGCTCGCCCATCCCCCCACCCCCACCCCACTAAAACCCTCAGTTTGTTTCCCGGAGTCCATTGTCTCTCTTGGTTCAACTCGCCCTCTGATGTTCCCTCCTTCATTTTTCCCTTCCTTCTCCTAATGTCCTCCATGCTATTCCTTATGTTCCACAAATAAGTGAAACCATATGATAATTGACATTCTCTGCTTGACTTATTTCACTCAGCATAATCTCCTCCAGTTCCAACCATGTTGATGCAAAAGTTCGGTATTCATCCTTTCTGATGGAGGCATAATATTCCATTGTATATATGGACCACATCTTCTTTATCCATTCATCTGTTGAAGGGCATCTTGGCTCCTTCCACAGTTTGGCAATTGTGGACATTGCTGCTATGAACATTGGGGTGCATATGGCCCTTCTTTTCACTACATCTGTGTCTTTGGGGTAAATACCCAGTAGTGCAATTACTGGGTCATAGGGTCACTTTATTTTTAATTTTCAGGAACCTGTTTTCCAAAGTGGCTGTACAAACTTGTATTCCCACCAATGGGGTAAGATGGTTCCCCTTTCTCCACAACCTCTCCATATAGGAGGGTTTCTTGCAAACAAACTAGTCATACTTCGATATTCTGATAACAAGATACACTAATTCTTCGTCACATGAAGGGATGTGGACTGGCACTTCTTGTGCTGAATGGACACTTAGAATCAGAGAAGCAGGAGAACAGCCACCATCTCCTTGATTCTCTTGTCCTGATGAGAGAAGGACCTGGGTGTGCCACCCCTGGCTGCTTTACCTATTTACAGGGGGGTTAGAAGGGACAGAAAATCCCAGTGGTGTATCCAACAGAGGGACCTTGAAGATGAGGGTAAGAGGCTCTGTAAGAAAGGGAGAGACTTTGGAGCCCAGCCCCAGGAATTAGCCGGAGGTTCCCTGATCTTTCACTGAAAACACCCACAGCTGCTAAGCTGGCTTCTTGCTAAATCACTGACAGGTGAGGAAGGGCATTCCAGGGCCAACCAAGTCTTCATGCACCTCGGTCATACTTAAATTTACTAGTATATTTTAGAATTTTTTCATATATATTCATATATATGAATATAATATATATGCAGGCCTATATCTATATTTATCGATCAACCTATCATCTATCTATTTATCTATCTATACCAGCTCTGTCACTTTAGTCAACTTAGTTTATGTCCCTAACTTTTAGTGTCTCCATTCACAAAACAAAAATAATAATCTCCTACTTCATTAGACTAAGAGGTAATAGTGATATAGTAACGGACACAGTGTCTGGCCCATAATATGCTCAATAAACATTAGTTTTATTATGCATATTATTCTTGTGTTCTCTTCATTTCCAATATTTTTATTTACATATTTGATTATATGTTACACAGTATATGATTATTTGTGGACTGTGTATAATAGTCTTACAAAATGGCTCTCTCTCCTTTTTATGCTCTGTGCTTTGGATTCTACTATTGTTAACTCCCACTTATTTTTGTTTGGTATTTTGTGTATATCACCTTTGTTCACAAAGTGAACATAAAAGTCACTTTTTAAGTTATTTTATTTTCTTTTCATAAATCACTCTATGTATCTTCATATTTTAACTTGTTTTCTAGTTGTTATCATAAGTGATATTAGGACTTATTTCTGTCATCTTGTTTTTTATGCTTCCTTGATATTAGACTTATTTTCTGCCTCATTACAGACTACATATTGTTTAATTTTATTTTTCCTAATACCTTGCTTTTAATTATTTATTTATTTGACAGACAGAGATCATAAGTAGGCAGCGAGGCAGGCAGAGAGAGAGGAGGAAGCAGTCTCCCTGCTGAGCAGAGAACCTGATGAGGGGCTCAATCCCAGGACCCTGGGATCATGACCTGAGCCGAAGGCAGAGGCTTTAACCCACTGAGCCACCCAGGTGCCCCTGCTTTTAATTTTATTACTAAGTTTCTTCAACTTAAAAACGATGGACATTAAGGAGGGCATATGATGTAATGATCACTGGGTATTATACAAGAGTGAGGTATCACTGACCTCTATTTCTGGAACCAATAATACATGATACATTAATGAATTAAATTTAAATTTAAGAAAGACAAGTAACATAGATGTTTCCAGGCCTACTTTTGTTATCCCACTTCTGTCCACCTGAATATCATCTCAAAAGTATGGCCATAGAGCCTGAAGTATTTTGATAAGGAATACAGGTTTTACTGAGGAACACATTACATTGCCAGTATAAGAACCAGTGTTTTTAAAAAATACTGCTTGAATGACTTTTTTTCCCATAGGATTTCTATCTTTGAACCCCTTCCAGTCAGGATCCTCTTTTCTTCCTGTTTTCTTCCTTGAATGTCTTCAGATGGCATGTGTTGCTTATGCATTCCCTCTGCTGTGGTGTGTTTGGTTAGGCTCAAGCCTTGGGATTCTGAAAGCATAGAAAAAATAATTCACACAGTTCAATAGCTAATGTGGACTATTTATTGGTCATTACGTGTGCTTTTTGTGCATGAGGTTGAGGTGAAGTGGGAAGCTTCAGGAAAGCTCAGCACCCCTACTTGAGCCTACGTTATCAAATTTAACAAAAATATGACACTTGATTCCTTGCTTATAGGAGATAAGGAACTAAGTTTGCTTCTTTTTCCTCCAGCCCCAATTCCTTTTCAATATTTTCCACCTTTGTTATGAGATTAAACCCAGGCTGCTGTTATTTTTGAAATGTGTATGTTCTTCATGCTCTTTCAAGAAACAGTTACACACACACACACACACACACACACACGCACAGATCTTCCCTGACTTACAGTGGGGATACATCCAAAAAAACCCACCATAAATGAAAAGGTCATAGGTTGAAAATGCATTTAACACAGCTAACCTGCTGAACATCCTAGCTCAGCCTTGCCTGCTTAAACATGTCCAGGATGCTTATATTAACCTATAGCTGGGCAAAATCATCTCACACAAAGCCTATTTTATAATAAATTGTTGAATATCTCATGTAGTTTATTGAACACTATACTGAACATGAGAAATAGAATGATTGTACGGGTACAGAATGGCTGTACATGTTTCAATTGTTCACCTGATGATCGTGGGGCTGAGTGGGAGCTATGGCGTCCCCTGCCCAGCATCATGAGAGAGAGACATTTTGCATATTGCTAGCCCAGGTAAAGGCCGCATTCAGAATTCCAAGTACAGTTTCTACTGAATGGGTATTATTGTCATACCATCGAAAGTTGAAGGATCGTAAGGTGGGAACTAACTATCTATCTATAACATATTATAACATAATCATTTAGACCACATGCATTCTTGAGAGCTTGTTTGGAGACTCTAACAGGGGAATACAGCTACTCATATAACCTTAGAGGTACCTCCATGGAGGAAAGTCACCCTCTTCCACTGAGAGCACAGTTTCGGGAGGGACGCTCACGGCGTGATGAGGGCAGGTGAGAGAGCAGCCTCCTAGCCAGCCAGATCAGCCAGATGGACCTTGGCAATCAATCAGTGACCAATATTGCAGCCAGAGCACACTCACATTCAGAGACCTTGTGCATTCTTTTTTTTTTTTTTAAAGATTTTATTTATTTATTTGACAGAGAGAGATCACAAGTAGATGGAGAGGCAGGCAGAGAGAGAGAGAGAGAGGGAAGCAGGCTCCCTGCTGAGCAGAGAGCCCGATGCGGGCCTCGATCCCAGGACCCTGAGATCATGACCTGAGCCGAAGGCAGCGGCTTAACCCACTGAGCCACCCAGGCGCCCGACCTTGTGCATTCTTAAAGCTTTGCTTCTTTTCAACATTTTTAGGTGTTGACAGCTCAATTCAATAACAGCACCAAAGATAATAATGTGAAATTTAGGGCAAATGATGAGTTTTTTATATCTATTCAGTTTGTAGTGAATCATATCAATGAGACCCATGCTTGGATAGATTCTGTGTATTGAGATATAAATGATTACAGTGAAGAATTAGGTTGAGGCTAGAGATGAGTGTCCCAGGAAAGAAGTTTGTGGTCATTTTTCAGCAAATAATCTGGTGCATATCCCAATAGTATTATGTTTACAAGGTCATGAGTTATTAATGCTTTGGATCTACTTCCAGAAATATGCTGGAAGTGCAGGTTACCTCTACCTGGACTGGTGCCCATTGCCCTGTGAGGTGGGGGGACTCTGCTTTCCACTGCACATTATACAGACTGAAAAATTACCAATGGGCTTCAGTCAGAATTCTGGCAAGCATCCCCCATGCATGGTGAAGAGCAGAATTTGTTTAGAACGAGTCTCTTCGTTCTTCATTTACTTAAAACTTTCCAGAATAATCCTTCTTGGAATGTGGTATTTCCTACATAATGCTGTCAGGACAGATATGCGGTTAGCTCAAATGCTAATGACCTGTGGGCATTAGCCCTTCTCTTATCAAAAGTTTACACAGGCAGCATTTGCTGCACTAGTACTGCATAGAAAAACATTTAAATCTCAGTTGATTGGAAGAACAAATACTTTTTTTTTTCTTACTCAAAGTCCTGCAACTTGGCTGTGGCTTCTCTGCTGGTTTAGGTCTGCTTCATGTGCCTTCTCATCCATAGCATCAAAGTCAAAGTGGCTTCTCTCCAGCGTGCACTATTATTATGAGGAGATCTGGAGTATAAGAAGGCTGGTTGAAACTTTCGGTGCCTCTTAGAGCCTTCCTTTGGAACTGACACACTATTCATTTCCCCCAAGTGCCACTTTTCATAGTAAATCATGTGATCAAATGAGCAAACCAAACAGTGATGGGGGTCAATAGTATTTAGGTCCCATCATGGGGAGAAAAGAACAAATATTTGCTGAATAATAATATAATCTACCACAACCCACCCTCTTGGTCTCAAATACTGATGTACCTTCCCTCTGCTTTCAAAGTAAACTATTCTCTCCTTGAGGACAACAGTCTAAAATGGATTTGGAGTCCAGGATCTTATTCTGGCCTCAACAGAAAGTCTGGATATGGTTCCTCTGGGCTACACCCCCATGAGCTAAAAGTGTATCCTCTTTTGAGCGCACACACATACACACATAGACACACACAAACACAAACACACATGCACACACACACCATGTAAAGACAAAACAAGACCAGGGTGAAGGCAATAAGGGAGGAAAAGGGGAGGCTCCCGCTAGTTGCCAGTCCATAAGAAGCCGGAATCCCCCCTGGGCACATGTCCCGTGTGAACGTGCTTCATTAGAAACAACCTCAGGTCTCAGCGGCTTACAACCATCAGCATTTGCTTCTCACACATTGGTCTGTAGATCAACTACATCATCTCTTTCCAGGTAGCAAGGCTGGGTCACAACTGTCTCCCGTCTTCTTACTCAAAGCCCAAGACGGAAGAGCAGCTATCCTCTGGGGTATGCTGCTTCATCAAGGTGGGCAGAAGTGCAAGAGGGTTAGTGGAAACATAGGTATTGTCATAATTGCCCACATTTCATTAGCCAAGTCATGGGTCCAAGCCCAGCATTAATATTAAACCGCTGCAATAGGAGGAGAGGGAGAGAATATTTGCTAAACAGTAAAAGAATCGACAAAGAATGAGATATGTTTTAAGTAATTTTTCCTTTTCCAAAGGAGCCCAGTGTAAGTAACATTTCCTAATGCTGGAAGATCCCAGGGAGCAGTTAAATGTTCTTCATGTAAATTATTTTATAAGCACAAGAATAAGGGATACTTACCCATTGAATAAACATAAAGGGAAAGTGCATAGAAGTACATAAATTCCACTTTGTACAGAAAGCTGAGTAACGGTTCAATAGAGAATTGGGCATCAGTTCGAATTACCAATTAAAAAAAAGGCAAGAGACAGAATGATATAGATGAATTTCACCTAAGTTCAAATAAATCCAATAAGGTAATCTGTAATTCTTTCTCTACCTGTGCTGCCTTAATGAAAAAGTAGATGATTCCCAGGGCGCTAGACTAAGGCTTCTTTGAGAGACCAATGTTGGATGTGCACAGAAGATTAGAGAAGAAATATTCTGCAGAAAGAATTCATGAAGTACAAGAGAGATTGATCCCATGGTTAAGGAAATTCTAGGTCTGTCTCAGAATAGTCTGTCTTTCTGTATAGAGTTGTCACAGTATTTCCAAGCAACCAAGCATTACTGAGGTCAACATCAGAGTGTCAACTTGGTTAAAACTGTACATTAATCAGGCAGGGCTTTAGGGTAAATCTCCAAGAGACTTGGAACAAAGCAGAGTGTACAGAGATAAAAACAAGTTTATTTTTCCACCTCTTCGAAGGATGGAAACTTGGATGGGCCTTGCCCAAACATGACTACGTGGCCATGGGAGTCATATTCTTTGGCATTCCCGATTATAGCATCACATCAGTGGATCCCAAACCCAAATGCTCAGCCCCTATGGATATATGGGTCCTACCATCATGTCACAGAATCAGATTTTACACACTTGGTGGGCTGGTCCACTCTACTTTTTTAAGACCAATTTTCCTGTGGCATTTCTGAGTCCAGCTCATAGCCACTTTGATGGATAAAAAGATACTTTCAAATCAAGCAAGATGTCATAAGGCTTAAGAAATCACATATCCAGGGGTGCCTGGGTGGCTCAGTCAGTTAAGCGTCTGCGTTCAGCTCAGGCTGTGATCCCAGGATCCTGGAATAGAGTCCCCACATCCGACTCCCTGCTCAGCCTGGAGCCTGCTTCTTCCTCTCCCTCTGCCCCTCCCCCTCTCCTGCTCTCTCCCTCTCAAATAAATAAAATCTTAAAAAAAAAAAAAGAAATTCCACATCTGGCTAAGTGTTTCTAGAAAATCACTGATAAACATCAAACTTGAAAAACTTGTAAAACCTAAACTGAAGTGACAGGTGGGGAGAGAAATTTAAATTCAATTTGTTTAAATTAAATTCAATTTGTTTGGAAAACTAGCTATGATTATTTGCATATTCCGCCATTAATTTTACAAATCCCAGTTTTAATCAAAACAAACAAACATGGGGTGCCTGAGTGGCTCAGTTGGTTAAACATCTCCCTTCGGCTCAAATCATGATCCCAGGTTCCTGGGATCAAGCCCCACATCAGGCTCCCTGCTCTGTGGGAATCCTGCTTCTCCTTCTCCCATTCCCCCTTGCTTATGTTCCCTCTCTCGCTGTCTCTCTCTGTCAAATAAATAAATAAAATCTTAAAAACAAACAAACAAACTTAGCTTTCAAGGAATTACAAGGAATAATATATGTAGTCCTTCTGGTACTGAGTGGTCGGTCTCTATAGAGAATATGTCTTTCAGAAAGATGCCTGAATTAGGCATGCTACGTGCAGACAGGTCAAGGAAATAAGAATGAAGACGTTGCTTGCAAAAAATAAAAGGCATCCTTTGTTTCTCACCTAACATGTTTATTTAGCGGCTAATATGTGCAAAGTACCATGCTATACGTACATATACATATATATTCGATAGGCCAGGAGAACAGCCAAATAAGGCAAACATGGAATCTTCTCTCCGGAGCTCACACTTTAGGAGTGGAGACTAACCACTCACACACACTCACACATATGCACACACACACACACACACACACACACACAGACTGTAATACAAGGTAGAAAATATGAACATTCAGAAAAAAAGTAATCAGCAATTTAAAGCACAAGACAAAACCCAGGAAAATGATGTTCCCAGCTGAAATGAAACCTAGAATGTCAAAAGGTATTAATGCAATATCCTGAAAATGCAAAAAAAATGTTAAGTTTTAATGAAAGGTCATCACAGATGAGAAAAGGAAAAGAATATTGCTAACAAAGGGAAGATAGAAAAAAATTCGTGCAGGAGGAAAAAGGTCGGCAAGCATAGAAAAAGAGGTTATTTTAATTACTCAAGTATGCGAATGTTAAATTAATGATTTTTGCGTACTGTAGAAATTAATGAAATTATCAGTGCCTGACACTGTATATTAGGGTCCTTAAGATAACTGCAAATGTGATTAGAAACACTATAAGTTAATAGAGCTCTATGGAAGAGAAAAGAAAATCAGTCTGGGAATGGATGAAATATGGATATAGCATCTTTTGTGTGTATATACACATTCAAATAAATACACACAGATTGATATAAGTATATTTAAAATAATATAAGTGAATATACCCCCTTAGGACGGTTTTAGAAATGGAATTGCTGGGGGAATCTTACTACTTATAGATTAGCTGTCTTTACCTTTGAAATCTGGAATTTACCAGTCCAATTCATCCAGTACAAGTTGCAATCACTTTGGAAGATAATCTTGGTTTTCCAAGAGTCAGGCCCACTGAAGTGACTTCTAAAAGGAAATAAATTGTCACTTAAATAGGGGAGAAATAAAACATATAATCTTAGTGTGATAATTAGGTTTCAGGTATTATTCCACATAATATTTCCTTTCTAGTTCATTCCATTGGAAGAGTATGGATGAAGGTCATTCACTGAACAGCTTAATGTATCCAAAGGCAGCTTGGTTTGCTTTATTTTTCTCTTCTGAAAAGAAAAACTCGGTGTTGTGTGATTATTTACTTTAATTTTTTCTTGTCAAAAAAGAAAACTCTTAAGAGAGGTTTTTGCCTATCTTAAGAAGTAGGTATCTGGGGCGTCTGGGTGGCTCAGTCCGGTTAAGCGTCTGCCTTTGGCTCAGGTCATGATTTTAGGGTCCTGGGACTGAGCCCCTCATCCGGATCCCTGCTCAGTAGGGGAGTCTGCTTCTCCCTCTCCCTCTGCCCCTGCTTCTGTGCTCTCTCGCTCTCTCTCTCTCATTCACTCTCTCTCAAATAAATAAAATCTTTGAATAAAAAGTACTTATCTGGCTGCATAGCAAAGTACATTTTTTTTAATCACAATTTTTTTTTAAAGATTTTATTTATTTATTTGACAGAGAGATCACAAACAGGCAGAGAGGCAGGCAGAGAGAGGAGGAAGCAGGCTCCCTGCTGAGCAGAGAGCCCGATGTGGGGCTCGATCCCAGGACTCTGAGATCATGACCTGAGCCGAAGGCAGTGGCTTAACCCACTGAGCCACCCAGGCGCTCCGCAAAGTACATTTTTAAAAAAATATATAACTTCCACTATTCTTGTGTTACATAGAACCATAATTCTACTTATGAGTCTTACTTGGGATTTCCTTGGGATTACATATATTTTTTATAAAATATTGGGTGTTGGGAAGAATTATAATCTTGTTTATATTACTAAAATCTGTGAATTTTTAACTTTACTTTCACCAGTAAATGTGACCTGCATAATTTCTGGTTTTCACTTCTGAGGTCAGAATTGAATCCATTCTGTAAATGTTTCATGGAGGCTTGAAAAGGAGATGAGTTCTTTCTCTGGGTGTGGATATAGGAAACCAAGTTTATTAATTAAGTTTTATCAATCCTCTGCTTCTTATTTACATTTGCTATTTAAACATTAGCGATGTAGCTTTAGGCTATGTTTCTCCCATAAATTCCCTCCGCCCTACATTCTGTCATGGTTAATTATATGGATTAGGAGTCAGGCTGCCTGTGTAAAATTCTGGTTCCATACTTACCAGCTGTGACACCTTGGTCAAATTAATGTCTCTATTAAGATCTCCATTAGTGAAATGAAAATAATCATCCCCTATATCATCAGAACAGCTTTAGGTGAAAAGATATCATGGAGAAACATATAGCAATGGGCAGGCACAGTGTCTGCACATAAAATGAATTCTAAATATTAGTTTTATTATTATTGGTATTATGATTCTTATTTTGGTATTACTAAGTTATCATTATTGGTATTATTACCATCATGCTCAGTTCACTTCTAATACTTTTAAAAATCTGTTAATTTTCTTTTCCCTTTGACAGGTGTGCACTCGCAGAGAGACAGAATGATTGGCCTTTGCTCAAACCGATCAGAACGTGTTCTCTGTAAAGCACAACGGCGTGTGGGCCAGTGATTCAAAAGCATCTGTTTTTCAGACTAAGCTGCTAGACCCATAGATCTGAAGAGAGATCCTCTCTCTTGCTGCATTGAAACCACCTGGAGAGGGGCACGTGGGTAGCTCAGTGGGTTAAGCCTCTGCCTTCAGCTCAGGTCATGGTCTCAGGGTCCTGGGATCATGCCCCACGTCGGGCTCTCTGCTCCTCGGGGAGCCTGCTTCCCCCTCTCTCTCTGCCTGCCTGTCTGCCTACCTGTGATCTCTGTCTGTCAAATAAATAAAGAAAATTAAAAAAAAAAAACACCTGGAAAGGGGCGCCTGGGTGGCTCAGTCGGTTAAGCATCTGACTCTTGATTCTGGCTCAAGTTATGCTTGCGGGGTTCTGAGATCGAGACCCGTGTCAGTCTCCGGGCTCAGCATGGAGCCTGCTTAAGATTCTCTGTCCTTCTCCCCCTGCCCCTCCACCTCCCCACTCTCTCTCCCTCTCTGAAAGCATAAAAACAATCACATCCGGAGAAACTTTAAAAATCATTCCTGCTTTAGTATATCTGATTTGCTGGTTAGACTGTCCAAGACAAGCATGTAAGTGGCAGAAAGAGCAAAGGCAGTTATCTGTGTTGACAGATCTGGGAGAGAGAGGGGACCTCAACCCAGCCACAGCTTGTGCGAATGTTCCTGAGCCGGTCCACACCCATTCAGGTGCCGTGGGTAGAAATCAGGCCTTACCATGGACTCCCCTACAGCAGGAACAGGAAGTAAGGGCAGCTTCAGAAAATTAGACAAAAATGGAAATGGGCTTTGTCAGACAATGGATGGCATGTTTTGTCTGTTCCAGCTAAACCCAGACTTCTGTGGGAAAGATACACCCCCACCAAAGCAGTTATTACCTGAATGAGAACCTCTAGAACCACCGAGGGGAGAGAATTAGCTAAGAAAGATGATGACTCAGGGAAAGCTTTACAGAGAATCCACGTTGCAAGTCTAAAGGATGAAAAGGCATTCACCATTGAGGAACAAAGAGTTGATACAGGGAAGATAACAAGGGAAACAGACAAAGCTGGGATGGGCTGTAAAGCCAGCAGAAAAGTAAAAACTCCTTAATGTTACGTAGGATGAATAAAGATTGTAGGTTAGCAAGCAAGTTAGAAGTATGCGTTGCAGCTGTTTAAACTTGGACTTCTCAACCTCTAGGGCCTCCATTTACTCACTCGTGGACCAGGCATCCCGTGGCACCTGCCAGAGGGGAGAACAGTCAAGTAACCAGAAAACATTTAGCCCAGGACAAGCAAACCAAGATGAGGTTTTAGTATTTTGCTATTTTTGCAATGTTTTTTGGTTCATTGTTATCATTGCTTCATCTTCAATACCTTTACATTAGAGGATACGAAATTAGCAAGTAACTTCTTGAATGATAATACACAGAGCTAGTGGAGGGTAAAGTGAAAAGGACATCAGCATCGCTGGGGGGCATGCTACTCAATTATTAAGGGGAAAAAATCAAAACCACAAATCAAGAGCCTTAACACTTAATGTTTTTCCCACTTTTACTCGGTAATTCTACTTCTAGGCATCTATCCTAAGTCAATATTCTGAAATATGTAGAAAAATATTTATGCACAAAATTTCATTACAGAATCATTTATGGTAGCAAAAAAAAAAAAAAAAAAAAACCACCTGGGAACAAAAAGATTTCAATCAGGCAACTAGGAAAAGTGATGTTTACCAAGCATTTACAATTCCATAGAAAAGGTATACAAATACATGAAGACAGGAGGATGTAACAATTGTATACGTTAAATTCACAACTCCACATTTGTTTATGTTATCTGCATAAACACAAAATATAAGACTGCATAAAAATGCTAATGGCTATTTTGGGCGGTGAGATTACAGGTAAATTTTCCCTTTTACTTTGTTATATTTTTGAAATTTCCAAAATCAACCTTTATTACCTCCATTCTAATAATACTGTTTATTTAAGCAGAGCCTGGGGGGGCATCCCGAGCCCAGCATAGTTCAGGGACTCTCTTGGTAGAAATGTGTGCTGGAAAGATTTGGAATTCCCCCCACCTCTACGCCTTTCCAGTGGATTTCCTCATGAACGTTTCTTCTCTACAGTGAGAGCATAAAACTTGACAACCATGCCCATGCACTCCTGACCCTCAGCTGTTTACATGGAAGGTGACAATATCCACTGTGACCTGGAATGCATCCCAAGCATCCTTCAAGCCATTAGTGATATTTCACAGGGTAGAGCAGGCTGGTGGAAGGAAAACACTCCCTGCTTCTTTGGAACTTCCCAAAGGTGATGACGCACGCCACCTGCCAGGTTACTCGTTGCCACCCCTCCTATCTTCTCTGCCCGTCACAGCTCATCTTTTTCATTTCAGCCTCGGGTGCACACTCCGGGCACTGCCTCTGTGTGGCGAACCACAACCTGACCCTCTGTGGGGATGTCCCCCCGCCCCATGCTGTGCTTGTCCGTGCCTCGCTCCCCTCCAGAAATCAGGTGTCAAAAAATCCAAGTTCATGCAGGATTCTTTCATGGACGAATTGAGCTTTCTCCCTAGTTATTGGAGAGGAGAGTCACTTGGTTGTCTTTTAAAGATATATTTGTTGGGTACCTGGGTGGCTCAGTTGGTTAAGCCTCTGCCTTCATCTCAGGTCATGACCCCAGGGTCCTGGGGCCAAGTCCCGCTTGGGGCTCCCTGCTCAGTGGAGAGCCTGCTTCTCCCTCTGCCTGCCACTCCCCCTGCTTGTGCTCTTTTTTTCTCTCTCTCTCCCCCTCTCTGACAAATAAATAAATAAAATTTTTAAATACGTATGTATATTTGTTATTTATAATAGAATTGTTCTTTATTACAAATTTTCTTAGGAAAATAACTCTTATTGATGCTGTAATACACATACTACTTCATTACTGACACCATATCATCTATAAACAGTGAAGAATAATATTTGCCATAAAAAAAAGAAAGCATTTAATCCGGGAAGTGATCAAATTTTTTATTGATCAAATCATTTTTTGTCTCTCCAAGACAACATTTCCAGTGGTTCCATGTATAAGGCTTATTTCTGGAAGTACACAAATTTTGAAAATAATGACAGAAAAATTTTAGGAGTAATGTTTTCAATCTTTTTCAGGAAATCCATAATTGCCAGACTTCTGAAAGGAAAAATCTGAATTGGAAGTTTCAATATTTTCCAGCTGCTTATTTACCGAGGCCTGGAGAATTTAGAAACCAGGCACCAAACCATAAAATCCGTGGCAATTGTATGTTCATATTCTTAAGATGCAAGGCCTAGAAAGAAGTCCCCCATGCCTCTGCTGGATATTGTCATATTCTGCTGAAAAAATTCTGTTGTGTTTCTTACGATATTGCTGATACCAGTTGGTGATTTTCTTACTTGTTGAATGATTTTTTTTACTTTATTCATGTATTTTTAATTCTCTTCTGGGAGATAGACATGGTAATACTGAAAAAGTAAGCTAGCAATTTTCCAAAGTTGCTGTGTTTTTTCTGCCATTCTAGAAATTTTCTAGAACAAATATTCTGTTACTCCATCCATTAAAATCTGAGTTTATTTCTGTTGTTGGTCCCAGGGAGGGCCAGCCCTGAATTCCTCCAAGGGACATTTTTGCATGATCAGTTTCACACTGTGTGTCTGGAAGGGCGGAAGTCCCATCCTTTTTGATACTAGCTTGCACTACACTCTGGGAGAGATCCCAGGATGCTGAGGTCTGAGCACAGAAGTAAAGACGAAAGCCATGACCTTTCTAGCAGCTTCCAGAATAAAAACAACAGAATGTTCGATTTTTCAAGGTGGAGCCATCTCCTTGTGCAAACCCAAAACTGAGAGGCTACAAACTTCTTACCCCAGGCCCTATAATTAATTGGTTTTCCCACTAACATCCTGAGGGACACACCAGGGCTCACAACCACTGTTCTCATTTTTATCTTCTTCCTCTTTTTCTTTTTTTCTGAGTACGTTACTTTTACTTTTTTTTTTTTTTTTTTTTAGGAATAGTATCTATACCATATAATTCACTCATTGTAATTTCACAATTCAATGATTTTTAGTCAATTTACAGAGCTGAACAACCATCACCATGCCATGATCCAAGCCGAGAACACTTTCGTCAGCCCTTCCAAAATTCCCTGGAGCATGTGGGTAGCCTGCCTCTGCTCCCGCCCCCAACCACAGGCAGCCACTGACCCGCCTGCCATCTTTGTAAATTTGCCTTTTCTGGATATTTCCTTAAATAGAAGCATGGGATATATCATCTTTTGTGCCTGTCACAATGGTTTTGAATTTCATCCATGTTGTAGTAGTATTTCAGTATTTAGTTCCTTTTAATGACCAAATCGTATTCTATTGTGTGGGTACACCCCATTTCATTGATCTGTTCACTGCTTCATGACGTTTGGATGGTTTTCAGTTTTTGACTCTTATGAATAGCTGCTGTGAACAGTCATGCACAAGTCTGCCTGGGGCACCTGTCTTCACTTTTCTTACATATATTCTTTTCTTTTGTAAAGATTTATTTATTTTTTGTTTATTTGCAGGGGTGGGTAGGGAAGGGCAGGAGGAAAGAACTTCAAGCAGACTCCCTACTGAGCGTGGAGGCTGAGTCAGGGCTCAATCTCATGATCTTGAGATCATGACCTGAGCTGAAACCAAGAGTGGGATGCTCAACTGATTGAGCCACCCAGGCGCCCCTCCTTAGTTATATTCTTAATGACAGAATTGCTGCATCATCTGGTAAGTTTATATGCAAACTTCTCAAGAAATTGCCAAACTTTTCCAACGTGTTAGTCCATTTTACATTCCCACCAGTGTCTTTACATCTTTGCCAACACTTGGCTTTTGACTGTCTTTTTAATTAGGGTCATTTTTGCGTATGTAAACTGATCTTTTATTATGGTTTTACTTTGTCTTTCCTTACTAACGAATGATGTTAGCACGCTTTCATGAACTTATTAGTAATTTGTATGTCTTCTTTGATGGGATGTCTGTTCAAGTCTTTTGCTCACTTTTGGGTGAAAATTGGGTGGCCTTTCTTATTCTTATTAACTTAGACTAAATGACAAAATGGACTCTACAGAGTCTCGCTCATTCCTCTCCCTAGTCCTTCATTCTCCCTTTATTTTTATTTATTTATTTCTTTTTTTGATGTTTGGGTAATTTTGATTAAATAGGAAAAAAAAAAGAAAGAAAGAAAAGAAAAGAAAAAGGAAGGACAATAATCCCTGTATTTGACATGTATATTCTTGGTAACTGTGCTCCATGCATTACTATACGTATGAAGTCGTGCGAGTTTTCAGGTTTTCATTCTCTCTTCTGGATTCTTCATTCTCCCTTCAAAGCACGCAGTCACCTCTGTACAAATTGAAATTGAGTTCAATTCATGCTGAACTCTTCCCCGTTGCCATACTGTATTATTGATTAAAATCTGTCCTTCCCGCTGCAACCAGTGTCTGGCTTGGTTTATCTCTGACACAAATGACCCGTGGTTTGGACATTTTCTAGCTAGGAAGAGGCATTAGCAGTGACTTGCCCCTCCCCCAGGAATTCTGTCGGGTATTTGGGCTTCAGAGAAACACCAACAGACTTTCAGAGGAATTTGCACAATTCTTCAAAAAAGTGTGGTTGATTTTTGAAAAAAATGAAGAAAAATTTTTTTTTCAAAAAGAACTTCCTTAAGTTAAAAACAACACCATATGTCAAAGAAAAGCAAATAGCACCAACAGTATCATCGCCCCGAGAAAACCACTATTTTCACTTTAGAGTATTTTTTTCTGTATGTTTTACAGAATTATAATAATACAATTATATACAATTATATACAATTGTATATATGTAATTATACAATTTACCTACAGGTTTTCACATAATACTTCGGCATCAGTATCCTTCCCTGTTATTACAAAAAATTATATGGCTGTGTAGTATCTCACCATTGAAAGAAAACACTTGCTTTAATAACTACCTATATTAGTATATTTAGATTTTTCCATTTTTTCAAAAAAGATTTTACTTATTTATGAGAGAGGGAGAGAGCAGAAGCAGGGAGAGGGGCAGAGGGACAACCAGACTCCCCACTGAGCAGGAAATCCCACACGGGGCTTAGTCCCAGGACCTCAGGACTCTGACCTAAGCCAAGGGTAGATGCCATGGGGCATGTGCTATGGCACTCCATAGATTTTTCCAATGTTTTTATACCATACATAGTGCTATTGTGAATTTTTTTGGCATAGTTCTGGTTTTTGTCATATTTAAAATTATTTTGTTAGGCTAGAGTCCTAAATATGGGTTATAGGGACGCCTGGGTGGCTCAGTCGGTTGAGCTGCTGCCTTCGGCTCAGGTCATGATCCTGGGGTCCTGGGATCGAGTCCCACATCGGGCTCCTTGCTCAGCAGGGAGCCTGCTTCTCTCTCTGCCTCTGCCTGACACTCTGCCTGCTTGTGTTCCCTCTCTCTGACAAATAAATAAATTAAAATATTTTTAAAAATCTTTAAAAAAATACATGAATAATTGGTTAAGTTGGAAAAAAAAAATCAAGTCCAGTGTGCACAAAGCAGGGTGTCACAAGCTGAGATAAATGACATTGCATTGAGGATAAATTATTCATTAAACTAGAGACATAATCTCTCAATCACTAGGAAAGATGAGTGGTCGTTTGGGGGACCAGGTGGGTGGGAAGTAAATCACACTAATGGCCACGGCTTAGTCTTCATCTGCTGTCACCAGAAATGGTTACATTAACTTGTATTGGAAAAAGGAATAAGGACTTTCAAGTCTAAAACCTATGAAGTAACACAGATTTATTAGTTAATTCATAATCTAAACAAGCGGTGCATGGCCTAATACAATCAAACCCAGAAATATCTCCAAAGCGTGTAATCATTTTTATATCATTCAATCCACACCACGGGGCTCATTAATGCTAAAAAGACCAGGAGCGGGAAATGGTGTCATTAGTATGTAGCAGCAATTGCCTTGTTAATGATTCAAAGCTCATTTTTTCTCAGGCAAGTGAGATTCGTGCTGAAGTTTTACCATAATAATCCCTTTCCCAGACTGCAGGTATCCAGAAAGGCGATATGATGGTGTGGTCCTGCATTAGGGATGGAAAGCCATCTCGCTGTGAAAACTGGGACCTGTGTTCTCCCTATCTTCCTACCTATTCTCCTGCCACCCCATGAGAGCTCCTAAACACCTGGTCTCCTGTCCAGCTTTCTTCACTGTAAGGACTCTGTTTTGCGTGACTTTCCATTTGCAATCTTTTGGTCTACCTTCTCCTACCTGCGATAACAATGATCATGGCTGTTTCCTGAGCTATAATTCTAATATATCTGTCTTGCTCATGATGCATAGCAAGTGTGTAAGCCAAGACTGGTGTATCGTGGGGCTCCAAAAAAAGCTCACTCAATTAAATGAACAAAAGATGTGTATGATTCCTCCAGGAGTTTGCCCTGTGATAACTCGTACTAAAAAATTACTCACATTGTGGGTTGTTCCTTCTGGGTAACTATGACATTTCACCAAAGCTATTCTATACACTGACTCAAGGGTATAAGAAATGTGGGAGTTGGGGGCACCTGTCAGCTCAGTTGGTTAAGTGACCGACTCTTGATTTTGGCTCAGGTCGTGATCTCTGGGTCATGAAATCGATCCCTGTGTCAGACTCTGTGCTGGGTATGGAGCCTACTTAAGATTCTCTCTTTCTCTCTCCCTCTGCCCCTACCCCCTCCCAATCTCTCTTCTCTCTAAAATTAAAAAAAAAAAAAAAAAAAGGAAATGTGGGAGTTTCTAGTATTAGAAAGGTCACATTAAGAGAGATGAAGGGATGGATGAGAGGAGTGATCGATTTGTCACTTGCTCCAGCTTCATGCCCTAATGATATTTTCAGTCCCCTCCTCAAACTTAAGGTTTTCTGTTGCCTTTAAGAGTCTGCCCATCTGGGTAGACAGGCTGTCCGCTCCGAGATGCAAGGATCCAGAAGGCTCCTTGGACCCAGGATGGCATAGGCTTTCCATCTCCACTTCCCTCAACATACTGCGGCTTTGAGCAACTCATGGAAGCACAGAGAGCATCAGAGTTCTCCACTAAGAATGGGGGAAAATAATGTGTCTGATGGACATCGTAAGGATAATTAATTGCTGCGGATGTGGAAACCCAGACAGGGTCTGGTACACAGCAAAGGTTCAGCAGCTAGAGCTGCTCATCCTTACCACCACTGCCCTTCAATACCCCGTCCGTGCGCCATGCTGAATTACCGGCTATGATCCAGTTCATGCTGAGCCATAATCGTCTCCTTTACCAGTTCCCATTGCTTCTCTGACTTGGGAGCCCACCCTCCTCCTCTTCATTACTTCGTCCTCATCACTGACCACCTGTCTAAGAACTGCCTGCATGTCCAAGTCTCTTGGCTACATAGCAGCCACACGGTGATGAACGAGAGAAGACAAAAAGTCTGTGCCCCAATGGAGTGTAGATCCCAGCAGAGGACAAACAATTACATAATGGGAGGAGACATAAGAAGTCTTGCCCCCATTGCACTCAAACCTAGAAGTCTGATGACGGGACTAGTTTTTCCCATTAAAATGGCTATTTTTACAATTTTTAAAGAGTGCCTATTTATGGTGGAAAATTTGAAAACTACATAAAAACATAGGGAAGAAAATAAATATTGCCCATAATTCTGTCATTCAGGAATACCCATTATGCTTGTTCTCAATGATTTTTAGCATATGTCTCTATGCATATATTACACATCTAAGGTTAGGAAGGATGTCACGTATACATTTTTCAATATTGAAATATTTGATATTAAAATCTTGTGTATTCTGGATATTAAATTTCTTAGCAGATGTGTAGGTTCATGACTTTATGATGTTTCTTGGTATCCTCCTTCAGTTGCTCAACACATAGGAATTTTTTTTTTTTACAGGATGTATCTTATTAACTTTATTTAATCAAATTAATAAAATGTACTTAATAATTAATAATCATTAGCTTTACAGTCTTACTGTTAATTTTATTCTATAGATATTAAAAACTGTAGTGCAGGGCAGTTAAATAACCTGCCGAGGTCACCCACTTTGTTAGTTGTACAACTGAAATTTCAGGCCAGGTAGAACTATGCTCTAACTCATGATTAACTAGGTAGCTTCACTCTATGCTACACTGAGTTCCAATCCTAGGAAAATTGTTATGGATATTTGGAGCCAACAACAGATGAAAAACTATGATGCTGTAAGTGAAAATTATTAAAGTGATATAGAAAAAGGAAAATATTTATGACAAATGAAAATATCAGAATGCAAAAGAAGACAAACTTTCCAAGAGTAAATGTATAAAAAATAATATGAACCAGGTAAGAGTAACATACAAATTTGAACCAATTCTACTTTTAGCGCTATTATTATGGATGCATTTTATGTGTCTTTACTGTTTATAACTTTTACTAGTTTTAATTTTGTTTCTGTTGGTCCTTTTATATTGAACAAGTAGCAACATGGGGATAGGTGGAGACAAGCAGAGAAATTCATTTGTCTGTCTTTCAAATTAGGACAGGTCAAGGACTGACTAGTAGTTTGCAAACATTATTGCAAGACTATCCTATAGCTTCCTAATTTCTTTGCTAACAAACTCTCAAATTTCAATAAGAGGAAAACTGCCTCCAATACCATGGAATTGAACAGTTTTATCTAAGCCGACTATGACTCATTCTTTTTTGCCATCTCCTTACTTTTCCCAATTACCCTTGGGCCCAGAGATTAGCTGATTGTAGCTAACTGGACATAGAGACTAGTGGGGGAATCTGAACAAGGATTTTACTTCTTTTTTTTTTTTTAATTAACATATAATGTATTATTTACCCCAAGGGTACAGGTCTGTGATTTGTCAGGCTTACATACTTCACAGCACTCACCATAGCATGTACCCCTCACAGTGTCCATAACCCAACCACCACCTCCATACGCCCCTACCCCGGCAACCCTCAGTTTCCTTTATGAGCTTAAGAGTATCTTATGGTTTGTCTCCCTCCCAATCCTACCTGGTTTCATTTTTTCCTTCCCTACCCCCTAAACCCCCCACTTTGCCTCTCAAATGCCTCATATCAGGGAGATCATATGGTAATTGTCTTTCTTTGATTGACTTATTTTTTTTCTCTGACTGACTTATTTCGCTCAGCATAATACCCTCTAGTTCCATCCATGTTGTCGCAAATGTCAAGATTTCATTTCTTTTGATGGCTGCATAGTATTCCATTGTGTGTGTGTGTGTGTGTGTGTGTGTGTGTGTGTGTGTACCACTTCTTCTTTATCCATTCATCTATTGATGGACATCTAGGTTCTTTCCATAGTTTGGCTATTGTGGACATTGTTGCTATAAACATTCGGGTGCATATGCCCCTTCGGATCACTACATTTGTATTGTTAGGGTAAATACCCAGTAGTGCAATTGCTAGGTTGTAGGGTAGATCTATTTTCAACTTTTTGAGCAACCTACATGCTGTTTTCCAGAGTGCCTGCACCAGCTTGCATTCCCACCAACAGTATAGGAGATTTCCCCTTTCTATGCATCCTCGCCAGCATCTGTCATTTCCTGACTTGTTAATTTTAGCCATTCTGACTGGTGTGAGGTGGTATCTCATTGTGGTTTTGATTTGTATATCCCTGATGCCGAGTGATGTGGAGTGCTTTTTCATGTGTCTGTTGGCCAACTGGATGTCTTCTTTGCAGAAATGTCTGTTCATGTCCTCTGCCCATTTCTTGATTGGATTATTTGTTCTTTGGGTGTTGAGTTTGATAAGTTCTTTATAGGTTTGGATACTAGCCCTTTATCTGATATGTCTTTTGCAAATGTCTTCTCCCATTCTATCAGTTGTCTTTTGGTTTTGTTGAGTTTGTCCTTTGCTGTGCAAAAGCTTTTGTATTGATGGAGTCCCAGTAGTTCATTTTTGCCTTTCCTTCCCTTGCCTTTGGCAATGTTTCTAGGAAGAAGTTGCTGCGGCTGAGGTCGAGGAGGTTGCTGCCTGTGTTCTCCTCAAGGATTTTGATGGATTCCTTTCTCACATTGAGGTCTTTCATCCATTTGGAGTCTATTTCTGTGTGTGGTGTTATGAAATGGTCCAGTTTCATTTTTCTGCATGTGGCTGTCCAATTTTCCCAACACCATTTGTTGAAGAGACTGTCTTTTTTTTCATTGGACATTGTTTCCTGCTTTGTCAAAGATTATTTGACTATAGAGTTGAGGGTCCATTTCTGGGCTCTCTATTCTGTTCCATTGATCTATGTGTCTGTTTTTCTGCCAGTACCATACTGTCTTGATGATGATGGCTTTGTAATAGAGCTTGAAGTGTGGAATTGTGATGCCACCAACTATGGCTTTCTTTTTCAACATTCCTCTGACTATTCGAGGTCTTTTCTGGTTCCATATAAATTTTAGGATTATTTGTTCCATTTCTTTGAAAAAATGGATGGTATTTTGATAAGGATTGCATTAAACATGTAGATTGCTTTAGGTACCATAGACATTTTCACAATATTTGTTCTTCCAATCCATGAGCATGGGACATTTTTCCATTTCCTCGTGTCTTCCTCAATTTCTTTCATGAGTACTTTATAGTTTTGTGAGTACAGATTCTTTGCCTCTTTGGTTAGGTTTATTCCTAGGTATCTTATGGTTTTGGGTACAATTGTAAATGGGATTGACTCCTTAATTTCTCTTTCTTCTATTTTGTTGTTGGTGTATAGAAATGTAACTGATTTCTGCGCATTGATTTTATATCCTGAAACTTTACTGAATTCCTATACAAGTTCTAGCAGATTTGGAGTGGAGTTTCTTGGGTTTTCCACACAAAGTATTATATCATCTATCATCTGCAAAGAGTGATAGCTTGATTTCTTCTTTGCCAGTTTGGATGCCTTTAATTTCTTTTTGTTGTCTGATTGCTGAGGCTAGGACTTCTAGTACTATGTTGAATAGCAGTGGTGATAATAGACATCTCTGCCATGTTCCTGACCTTAGCGGGAAAGCTCTCAGTTTTTCTCCATTGATAACAATATTCGCTGTGGGTTTCTCATAGATGGCTTTGATGATATTGAGGTATGTACCCTCTATCCCTACACTTTGAAGAGTTTTGATCAAGAAAGGATGCTGTACTTTGTCAAATGCTTTTTCAGCATCTATTGAGAGTATCATGTGGTTCTTGTTCTTTCTTTTATTTTTTTTCACATTGATTGACTTGCAGATGTTGAACCAACCTTGCAGCCCAGGAATACATCACACTTGGTCGTGGTGAATAATCCTTTTAATGTGCTGTTGGATCCTATTGGCTAGTATTTTGGTGAGAATTTTCACATCTGTGTTCATTAAGGATATCGGTCTGTTATTCTCTTTTCTGGTGGGGTCTTTGTCTGGTTTTGGGATCAAGGTAATCCTGGCCTCATAAAATGAGTTTGGAAGTTTTCCTTCCATTTCTATTTTTTGGAACAGTTTCAGGAGAATAGGTATTAATTTTTTAAATGTTTGGTAGAGGCACACCTGGGTGGCTCAGTAGGTTAAGACCTCTGCCTTCGGCTCAGGTCATGATCCTAAAGTCCTGGTATGGAGCCCCGCATCAGGCTCTCTGCTCAGCGGGGGGGCTGCTTCTCCCCATGCCGTGCCTGCCTCTCTGCCAACTTGTGATCTCTGTCTGTCAAATAAATGAATAAAATCTTAAAAATAAATAAGTAAATAAATAAATAAATAGTTGGTAGAAATCCCCTGGGAAGCCGTCTGGCCCTGGGTTCTTGTTGGGAGATTTTTGGTGACTGCTTCAGTCTCCTTATTGGTTATAAGTCTGTTCAGGTTTTCTATTTCTTCCCAGTTTAGATGTGGTAGTTTATATGTCTCTAGGAATGCATCCATTTCTTCCAGATTGTCAAATTTGCTCGTGTACAGTTGCTCATAATATGTTCTTATAATTGTTTGTATTTCTTTGGTGTTGGTTGTGATCTCCTTTCATTCATGATTTTATTAATTTTGGTCCTTTCTCTTTTCTTTTTGGTAAGTCTGGCCAGGGGTTTATCAGTCTTATTAATTCTTTCAAAGAACCAGCTCCTAGTTTCATTGATTTGCTCTACTGTTTTTTTGGTTTCTATTTCAATGATTTCTGCTCTAATCTTTATTATTTCTCTTCTCCTGCTGGTTTTAGGCTTTCTTTGGTGTTCTTTATCCAACTTCTTCAGGTGTAGGGTTAGGTTGTGTACCTGAGACCTTTCTTGTTTCTTGAAAAAGGCTTGTATTGCTATATACTTTCCTCTCAGGACTGCCTTTGCTATGTCCCAAAGATTTTGAACAGTTGTGTTTTCATTATCATTTGTTTCCATGAATTTTTAAAATTCTTCTTTAATTTCCTGGTTGACCCATTCATTCTTTAGAAGGATGCTGTTTAGTCTCCATATATTTGGGCTCTTTCCAACTTTCCTCTTGTGATTGAGTTCTAGCTTCAGAGCATTGTGGTCTGAAAATATGCAGGGAATGATTCCAACTCTTTTGGTACCAGTTGAGACCTGGTTTATGACCCAGGATGTGATCTTTTCTGGAGAATGTTCCATGTGCACTAGAGAAGAATATGAATTCTCTTGCTTTGGGATGGAATGTTCTGAGTATATCTGTGATGTCTGTCTGGCCCAGTGTGTCATTTAAGGCCTTTATTTCCTTGTTGATCTTTTGCTTGGATGATCTGTCCATTTCAGTGAGGGGAGTGTTAAAGTCCCCTACTATTATTGTATTATTGTTGATGTGTTTCTCTGATTTTGTTATTAATTGGTTTATATAGTTGGCTGCTCCCATGTTAGGAGCATAGATATTTAAGATTGTTAGATCTTCTTGTTGGACAGACCTTTGATATAGTATCCTTTCTCATCTCTTTTTATAGACTTTGGCTTAAAATGTAATTTATCTGATATAACGATTGCCAACCCAGCTTTCATTTGATGTCCATTAGCATGGTAAATTGTTTTCCACCCCCTCACTTTAAATCTGGAGGTGACTTTGAGTCTAAAATGAGTTTCTTGTAGACAGCATAGTGATGGGTTTTGTTTTTTTATCCATTCTGATACCCTGTTTTTTTTTTTGTTTTTTTTTTTTTTTTTGTTTTTTTTTTGATTGGGACATTTTGCCCATTTATATTCAGGGTAACTATTGAAAGATATGAACTTAGTGCCATTGTATTGCCTGTAAGGTGACTGTTACTGTATATTGTCTCTGTTTCTTTCTGGCCTACTACTTTTAGGCTCTCTTTTTGCTTATAGGACCCCTTTCAATATTTCCCGTAGGGCTGGTTTGGTGTTTACAAATTCTTTTAGGTATTGTTTGTCCTGGAAGCTTTTTAATCTCTCCTTCTATTTTCAATGATAGCCTAGCTGGATATACTATTCTTGGCTGCATGTTTTTTCTCATTTAGTGCTCTGAATATATCATGCCACTTCTTTCTGGCCTGCCAGGTCTCTGTGGATAAGTGTGCTGCCAATCTAATATTTTTACCATTGTATGTTACAGACTTCTTGTCCCAAGCTGCTTTCAGGATTTTCTCTTTGTCACTAAGACTTGTAAGTTTTACTATTAGATGATGGGGTGTGGACCTATTTTTATTGATTTTGAGGGGAGTTCTCTGTGCCTCCTGGATTTAGATGCTTGTTCCCTTTGCCATATTAGGGAAATTCTCTACTATAATTAGCTCCAATATATCTTCTGCCCCCCTCTCTCTTTCTTCTTCTGAAATCCCAACTATTCTAATATTATTTCATCTTATGATATCACTTATCTCTCAAATTCTCCCCTCATGATCCAGTAGTTGTTTGTCTCTCTTTTGCTCAGCTTCTTTTTCTCCCATCATTTGGTCTTCTACATCACTAATTCTCGCTTCTGCCTCATTTATCCTAGCAGTGAGAGCCTCCATTTTTTATTGCACCTCATTAATAGCTTTTTTGATTTCAGCTTGGTTAGATTTTAGTTCTTTTATTTCTCCAGAAAGGGCTTTTATTTCTCCAGACAGTGTTTCTCTAATATTTTCCATGCCTTTTTGAGCCCAGCTAGCACCTTGAGAATCATCTTTCTGAACTCTAGATCAGACATATTACCAATGTCTGTATTAATTAGGTCCCTAGCCTTTGGTACTGCCTCTTGTTCTTTTTTTTGTGGTGAATTTTTCTGCCTTGTCATTTTACCCAGATAAGAATATATGAATGAGAGAATAAAATACTAAAAGAATGGCAAAGAACCCAGAAAAATGTACGCTAACCAAATCAGTAGAGATCCCAAATTGGGGAGAGAAGAAAGGGGGTAAAAAGAAATTTTTTAAAAAACTAAAAAAAAAAAAAAATTAAAAAAATATATATATTAGACTGGTGAATATAACAGAGTCACCCACTTGATTTTGGGTAATATTTAGGTCTCTTAGAAGAAACTACCTTCTGAAATTTTAAAGAAAGAAAAACTATATATATATACAAATATATGGGTAGACACGATGAAGGGATGGAATATGACTGTAAAGATGAAAATTTTTAAAAAGTTCTAAAAAAGGAATTGATAAGATAAGTTGGTTGGAAAAAGAAAGAAAAAGAAAGTGGAGAGAATTTGCTCAGGATGGAGACTAGAACAAAACCCTGTGCTAGATTTAGGGTATATTTTGATCTATTAGAAGAAACTGTATCTCAAAATTTTTTAGAAGAAAAAACCCTATATATATATATATATATATATATATATATATATATATAAAATAAAGTTAGATACAATGAAGGATAAAATACAACTATAATAATGAAGGTTTAAAAAATTTTTAGAAAGGTATTGTTAAGATAAACTAGATAAAAAAACGTTAAAAGAGGAAAGAGGAAAAGTTAAAAAAATTAGAAGAAGAAAAAAATAAAATTAAAAAAATTTAGTTAACTTTGCAAGACTAAAGAATCATGGGGAGAAAGCCATGAATTCCAAGCTTTGCTTTCCCCTCCTCTGGATTCCACTCTTCTCCTTGATCAGTGAGCTTGGTCTGGGCGGGATTTCTTGCGGATCTTCTGTGGAAAGAGCCTGTTGTAGTGATTCTCAAGTGTCTTTGCCCGTGGCAGAATTGTGCCGCTCTTGCCAGGGGCGGGCTATGTAATCTGCTTGTGTTCGCTCTCAGGAGCTTTTGTTCCCTGAACGCTTTCCGTAGAGTTCCGGAGGACGGGAATGAAGATGGCGGCCTCCCAATCTATGGCATGGAGGAGCCAAGAGCTCAGGGCCCCACTCCTCAGTGCGCCCTTGGAGAAAAGCAGTGAATCACTCCCGTCTCCCTGGTCTCAGGCTTCGCTCCGTGCTCACCCGGCCTGTGTCCGAGCATTTCTGCCTCTGGCGCGTGGCCCCGTTTGGAGTCTCCAAACCCAACAGATTCCTGCAGCGCTCCTGTGCCACTCCTCCCAGAAGGTGAGTCTCCCTGGATCTGCCACTTGTGAGGTCACTGCTCGAATAATTGGGGCCTGACTCTGCCTCAGACAGTTTAAGGTAACCCTGAGCTGAGAGCCCCTCTTCAGCTCTGTCTCTGCAGCAGCTTTCCCACTGTGATACATGGGAGTTCTGCCGCTCTCAGGTGGTCTTTCAGTGACCCCACAGGTCCTGAGACCACACTGTCCCCTCAAGGGCTCCACCCCCGCTTAGTCTCTGGAGCTATGTCCCTCAGTGGAACAGACATCTAAAAGTTCAAATTTTGTGCTCTGTTGCTCCGCCACTTGCCGGAAGCCGGCCCCTCCCCCCGCGGTCTATCTTCCCATCACTTCGGATTCACTTCTCTGCAGGTCCTACCTTTCCGAAAGTGGTCGATTTTCTGGTTCTAGAATTGCTGCTCTTCTCTTCAATCTCCTGTTGGGTTAGTAGGTGTTCGGAATGGTTTGATAGCTATCTAGCTGAACTCCTGTGACCTAATGTCATCTCAGTCTGCTACTCCTTTGCTATCTTTCAAGGATTTTTCCATAGGAAATATTTTTATAAGAGTAGTCGTATTTTAAAAGAACTGAATTTTTTCTCCCATTTTTTTCCATTTCCACGATGAACCAGTAATTCTTTCATTGTCTCCTCATTGATTTGTAATCAAAGATGAATTGGAAAACACATTTGGGGAGGTGGTAACAATTCACTAGATTGACTAAAATAAGGAAAACTGCATTTGCTTTTCAGAAAAGAAGATAATTTAGAATTATTGGATTGAAATAATTTTTCGCCTGGAGATTCTCTCAGTATTAACCAGGAATAAGAATATTGTTAGTGAACCTGTAGTTCAACAAAGGGTTTTAGTGTGAAAACTACTACTCTGGATTACCCTCCTAATAGTAATATATTTGAATCATTATTCTTTTTTTAAAAAATGATTTTATTTATTGGGGTGCCTGGGTGGCTCTTTTGGTTAAGGGTCTGCTTTCATATCAGTTCATGATCCCAGGGTCCTGGGATTAAGCCCTGTATGGTGCTCTGTGCTCAGTGGGGAGCTTGCTTCTCCCTTCCCTCCTCCCCCTGCTTGTGTTGTGTCTCACTGTCAAGTAAATATTTTAAATTTGAGAGAGAGCGCACGAGCCAAGACCCCAAGAGACCTTGTTTTAGAAACTCGGACCTGGAAGGCTCTCATGTCTGTCTCCCTTCTCTCTCTCTGTGCCTGTTCTCTTCCGCAGTCAGTAGCTGTTTGCCTTCAGCTGGCTTCTCAGGCTATACTTCGGCCTTGATGTGAATTACAAAGGTCAGGTGCTGACCAGGCCAAACAGAAAGCACATGATGTCACAGGAGAGAAGGAAGGCCTGTGAGAGCATTTGCCGCACTGTGGGGCAAGAAAGGTACTGGGAGCGTTCCTGTCACCTTGTCAGGCCTGCCTTCCAGATTGCCCTTAATGCATTCCCGTGAGCCACTGGGGCTCTAGGCAATGAACACACTCAAAGGCCCAGGGGTCATTCATGGCTAAATGAGCCCTGAGAAGTCCTCCTTGGAAGCAGTCCTTGTGAGAGTACGATTGCATTCCCCTGCTAGCAAGACATCTGTGTCAGATTTACTTTTCTCATGACTTTCTTTAAAGGTAAATTATGATGAACAACTACAATATGGTGTGACCTCAGGGGCTCTCTGCAGGGCTCCCCAGACCCACAAATTTTCTTCTCATTTGACCTTGTGGCTAAAAATATTCTGATAGAGCCCTCCCCCCAAAATACAAAATCAGCCTTGGCAGTAAACCTGGCAAAGGCTTTCTGGAGCAGAGCCTTGAGAGGTGTGGTACAATAGGGACAGGAGTTTTCGGGGAGAGACACACATCATAATTGCAGAAAAGGAAGCAGAAATGGGAGGTTGAGGGGCGCCTGGGTGGCTCAGTTGGTTCAGCATCTGCCTTCGGCTCAGGTCATGATCTCAGGGTCTGGGGATTGAGTCCAGCTTCAGGCTCCCTACTCAGCAGGAAGCCTGCTTCTCCCTCTCCCTCTGCCCCACTCTCCACTCATGTGCTTGCTCTGTCTCTCTCAAATAAATAAAATCTTAAAAAAAAAAAAGAAAGAAAGAAAGAAAGAAAGAAAGAAAGAAAAGGGAAGTTGAGGTGTTCAAGTTCAATTTTACCTGTGTCAAAGCTTTGCCTGGAAGTGCTTACTCCTTACTTTCCCCTCCCTCCATTACTGGATTGGTATCACAAGGTAAATGCTAGCTAAGTCACATATGTATTGTGAACTTATTTTGTAAACAAGTGTTAGAAGCCGGGGTCTGATGATCAGTTTTTCTTTTTTCCAGCTTTATTAAGATATAATTGACATAAGACATTATATAAGTGTAAAGTGTACAATATAACTTTATATATGTATATAAACATTGTGTATATATATACACACATATATAAAGGATTACCACAGTAAGGTTAATGAACACGTCCATCACCTCACATAGTTACCATTTTCTGTGCACGATGAGAACATTAAAGTCTACCCTCTTAGCAGCTTTCAAGGATACAATACGGAGTTGTTAACTATAATTGCCATGTTGCATATTAAATCCCCAGAACATCTTCATCTCATAACTGGGACAGTTTTTCTTTAAAAAAAAATGTCTCTTATTACATACATTGAAAAATAAATATAAATTCTTCGTAAGGAATAATTTCCCTATGGCCTTATGTAAAGAAAGGGATTGTCATTACTTTTTACCAACCCATACATTTACCTGGAACCTTAGTGCTGCTGGCTACCGAAATAGGCAGCATCCTTGCCCTCACATCTGCAAGCCTCTACTGGCACCCTGTTATTAGTATAAGGGACTGAGGATTTCCCAGGAATTTCTCAGGAATATTATAATATTCCCAGGAATATTATAATATTCCCAGGAATATTATACACGGAATAGTATAGTGAGCCCAAACGTGTTCGAAGATTAAAGGGCCCAGTGGTTGCGATGGTTTCCCATCAGCCCTCTGCAGAGCACCACTTTGTCACTCTGCTGCTACATACCAGGTGCAGTCCTATCCCCACGAGTCTCATGTGGAAACTACCACATCCTCCAGGTACCAATTCATAATGCTTCACGGGGTGTCAAAGTCTTCCCCTGGTTCTGTCGTTGCCCTGCCATGCACTATAATGAATGCTTTGTTGGCACATCCAGACCCAAACTGATTTTTAGTAAGAAAGGGGAAAATGTCTCCCTTCTATTTAGGTTTTACTCTCTCAGATGGATCCTGAAACCCTGTCGTGTAGTCCGATATTTTAAAAGGTTATTAGTAAAGCAGGTTTATCTTTCTCTACTTTGTCCGGTTCAGACTCCCCACGCCCCGTGGCACTTAGGTGTACATTCATGGTATCAGCTGGAGGGTGGCTCTAGATGACAGACGCCACACTGTCCTCAGGCTTCCCTGCCTCCTCTGTTGGGTGAGTCTGTCTTCATGGGTCAAACTCTTGTTGCCAGGCAACTTCTGCCTTCAGAATGAGAAATCTCCCAAGGGGACCCTCAATCCATATGCAAACAGGCTTCTGGCAGCTGCTCCCACCAATTCAGTGGACAGGCCCAGGCATGTTGGGCTGAGAGCTAAACAGAGATCTCCATTACATTAATTGAAAGGATCACAGGTTCCTCTTTCTACTCTTTCTTCTAAATTTTTTTTCTTTTATGATATATTAGATACGTAAGAAACCCTCCCCCAACCAAAATAGTTCTTTGCCATTCATCTTGGGTAAGACTAGTACAGAGAAGGGTCTTGAGTGAACTAAATGACTTCCTACTGTAGAGCTCTGTGATCATCCCTGTTGACGGTTATGCCTAGAGTAGCAGCCCTGAACAATATTTATTAAGGATTTCCCATGTTTCAGGTGCTGTGCTATGCATTAGGGCTTTAAGGTGAGTTCCACACAATCCCTAATATCTAGGAGCTCACACCTAGTTGGAGGTTAGCCATAAATGTGAAGTCTAAATGATGTAGCCCATGATAAAGTTGATAATTTAAAAACCAAAGCAAAAGCAGCGATCCAGTCTTTCTAGAAGAAGTTGCACCAATTTGTAGAGAAACAAAGTCAAGCTGTCTCTCGAGGCTTGGAATTTTCATTCATGGTAGCCAGGCTTACTCTATTATCTATAGTACTGACTGCAGTTGGATAGTCCTATAATCTGCTTTCCATTGCTGTATTCACATTGAGACCAGATCCCTTTGTTTTCAAAATAAGCATGAATATCAGGTGACTGGAGTCATCCAACAGCACTGATTCTGCAAACCCCAATGTTCCATAGAAGAAAGTCACACTGTGGCATTCTGACCTGCTGACTGGCCAGCCCAGTCCTCCCTGACATGGAAGGTTTGCCACTGTCTGGGAAGACTGAGTTGAACTAGTTGAATTAATTAAAATAATTTATTTCCTGGAAAGCCAATGGGGCAGATCCCAACATGGTTCCTCAAATGTGAAGTTAAATATCATTTGTAGCATTTTTAGCAATTCCAGAAGTGAGAGAGTCACATTTATTTCTCTATGAACTATCTGAATGCCAAAGGGGTAACACTTTTTCCATGGAAGACGGCAAGATGAAGAAAAGCAGCAGGAGAGGTTCCAAAACCATCCTAGACACCTTCAAACAAGCGACAAGGTGCTGGGTACAGGATGGCCCAAAACAGTGGAAGGATGCTCCCAATGGGTGGGGTGGGGGTGAGTGGTAAGTGAGTGAATGGATGTAGATATTGGGGACAGTGTCAGATTCAAATACCTCATGTATTTGAATGTTGCTTTTATAATGATAAAGAGCTTGAAAATGGACAGGCTGGCTTCAGTTGGAATTGCCTCTCTGTCATGGTAAACTCAGAAATGTGATCTATTGCTGTGGAGAGACACTGTCTTCACAGAAAGAGGGTGATCTTCTTAAGTGGCTTTCCAGTACGAACCTAGGAGGTAGGCATCTCTATAAGAGGCCCAGAAAGGGGGAAGTGGGTAAGAACTGGAGCTTTGTCATTGGGCAAATCTTGGTTGATTTCCAACTCCAACTTTGCAGGCTGTATGACATTAGGCAAGATTCTTCACATAGTGGAGCCTTGGTTTTCCCATCTATAGCACAAGAATGGTAACGCCTGCCTCATAGAGTTGCTGGGAAAATTAAGTGAGGATACCCATGCAGTTGGTAGCACAGCATAGCTCTGGGAGCCCCCCCGACTCCCGTCAGGGTCTGACCACACCGATGAAAAGTGCTGGCCTTATCTCAGCCCTTGCCTCTTGGACTTCTGTAAGCGAGTGAAGAATGTTTCATCAAACTTCTCAGAACAGAATGTTGGCAACTGTTCCAAAGCCCAAGCTCAATGACATCCTTGGATCCTTTCCCACCTCACATCCCACATCCATTTAGCCATTAAGTCTCTTTTCCCCCACCTCATAAATTCCCCTGGACTCTGTCTCCTAGTGGCCATCTTCCTGGCCACTAATCCAGATTAGGTTCTGATCGTCGTCCCTCCTTTACATTACCTTCCCGTCCTAAATTCTCTTTCTCCACTCCCTTGCCCTGGTGCCCTTGTCTCCAGGATTAATGTTATAAATCCCATTTCTGAACTTGTCAACCTCCTTCTTAATTGCCTCCAGTGCTGACATAATGATCTTATCCCCAAATTTAGTCCCCACTAGCCACACCATTCTTACATTTGAATCTACCTCCATTTACCTCCATCTACCATTTCCATCGTCCGGACCAATTTGAAAAGACCCTGCTTTTTTTTTTTTTTTTTTTACCTTTTTTCATTTCTCTGGGCATTTTCTCAAGAAAATTAAATTGTAATAATCTTTACTCAATTCTCTGGTGGGTGAGCTACACCTCTTCGAAAACCCAGCTGAATTAGAGCCATCAGGGAGGAGTTACCTTTTCTGTGCTCTCATAGTACTTGGTGATGCCATCACAGCATCTTTAAATTCCTATCAAAACTATTACTGAGCAGTTTCTCTGTGCCAGATGATAATCTGGAGGTATCCCTGATGATATCCTACTATCCTTTTAAGATTATTCAACTCTCTTGGGGCACCTGGGTGGCTCAGTGGGTTAAAGCCTCTGCCTTCAGCTCAGGTCATGATCCCAGGGTCCTGGGATCGAGCCCCACATTGGGCTCTCTGCTCAGCAGGGAGCTTGCTCCCCTTCCTCTCTCTGCCTGCCTCTCTGCCTACTTGTGGTCTCTGTCAAATAAATAAATAAATAAAATCTTAAAAAAAAAAAGATTATTCAACTCTCACTAGTCAATAAGCTAAGCTCTATGAGTAGTGATACACCAGAGTTCCCAAAGTACTGATGTGGCAGAGTTGGCAGTGAGCGTGTGACACAAGATCCCAAGTCCTGCGTTCTTGTCACTCAAACAACCTCCTTGACCCATCACATTGCAGCTGCCTATGTGTTAATCTCTAGAACTAGGGTGTGCTTTCTTGGAAGGATTAGATGTGTTCAAAGGAGGTGTGTTTTATTCTTTGCATCACCCGCTCTTAGCCCAGTGTCATTCATATTGCATATACTCATTCGTTGAATGAAAGAATGAGCTTTGGTACATGAATGAGGTTGAAGTCTGGCTCCTTTGAGGATTGATTCTGAAAGGGTTGCAGGATGGTGCTGGAGACTGATTTTCAAGCATTTAGTGGGTAAGCAGTGTAGCCATGGCAGGGGACTGGAGGAAGAACAGAAAGTGACTCCTCTCTAACCTTGAGGCGGGGGGGAATGGTTGTACCAACTGACCACATCAACAAGCCTTGTTTTCTGGGCCATCTCTGGCACCATGTCTTAGGCTGCTGTCCTGTTCATAAGTTGGATGACTAGTTAGAGGTCTCCTGGGAGGTCACTTGTCTAAAGCGTTCCTCCTCTCCATCTTCACAGACAATCCCTATCACATGGCTCCCACTCAACCAGTTATCTCTCCATCTTTGCTTGCTGAAGATAGCAAGTGAAATGGAACCCGAGAAAAGCTATGCTCCCACAGGGATGCCTTTCTATCCAGCCTGAACATAGCCGCCAAGACATCCTGTGACTTCGGGGCCTCGGTTTGCTTCATGTCTGAAAAACAAATTGTGAAGCTTATCATATATACACACACACACACACACACACACACACACACACACACACACACACATATATATATATATATTTTACCCAATAAGGGTAATCAATATCAGAAACTGTGAATATCTCTGGGCATTATACACAAACAAGGAATCATGGAACACTACATCAAAAACTAACGATGTACTGTACAGTGATTAACATAACAGAAAAAAATTATACAAAAATAAATAAAAATAAACATAAGAACAAAATGCACTGAAGGAAGAATTTTTTAAAAAAGAAATTGTATACATCTGAAATCTTGCAAAAGCATGAGGCAGTTTGGTGTCTGTAGGAATAAGCAAGAGCATCATGGTCTCCTCACTGCTCTGTTTGGGGCTCATGCCTTAGAGAATCTTCCTGCTCACTGAGGTCCTGCCTGTTCTGAGGGGGTGGGGGATATAGTTGATCAAGGTCAAATCCAGGTAGCTGGATTTAGCTGTCTCCATCAGTGTCTTCAAGGGCCAGCGGCCACAGAATAATTTCAAGTTCAGACAATGGTTTTGCTGATTACTTCACTGCAAGCATATTTTAAAATGAACTTGTAGATGTAGAATTACCAGGTGTGTATTCCCAGGGAAGCTTTGTCAGTCACCTTGCCTGATCCTGTTGAAAGAGAGAAAGTTTCACTGCATTTTCCATCAGCTGATGAGTCATGCAGCATATTTCATATTTGCTGAGCTCTCGAGGTTGCCTGTGGGCAAATTGGAGCCCATTCTGCAGCGCAATCTTGCCGCTGAGCTATTATGGGATATCTAATTAAATTAAGCCATAAGGCAGGAGAAATCTGTGCCATAACCTTCATAATCTGTGAAGCCTTTCATCTTTGGCCAAACATCAATTTCCTAAAAACGGGAACAGCAGCATATCACCAGGGGACGAAATCCTAAAATGGAAATTGTGATTGTTTACAACGTGTGCAGGGACACTGAGCCACAAAAACCAGAGAGGGAGTGGCGCCCAAGCACCAGGAATGAGAAGGAGGGAGTATACCGTACACAGTGACCTTGAAATCCAAATTAGCTCTTGCTAATTGGATAGAGAGAATTATCATTTCCATTTCTGCATTTGTAAAATTGTTTTCTTCTCAGGGAAAAAGAAACATCTGCTCTTCGGGGCTAACTCAGTTCTGAGTAAGTTTGTCTTCCTGTGTTTTGGCGTAGCCTGGTGAACCAAAGAGGGCTCCATCCTAGCAGCAAAGCCCAGAATCCAGCTTTCTGGTGACACGTCCTCAACTAGCATTCCCCGGGGGGGCTCTCCACAGGCAGGGCAGGACAACCAAAGCCAGCAAGGTTGCTAAGCTTGGGAGTACTGTCCCCTTCTCCCTGTCAGACAAACCAGCTTTCCTATGCAAGAAATCTGTGAACAGCGAAGATGTAATGTTTATTGAGCACCTACTACTGGCAAAGTGCCAGGCTTAAGCTTGCACAGATAATAAATATTTCATTTAATCTGCATAATGAATCCGAAACTCAGGGATGTTCACTTGCCCAAATTGCCTGAGTAAGAGAGGAAGAACTCATACCTGGATCTCACTGTTTCTGAGTTCACATTCTTTACACTGTGTGAGTCCTGTGCCATGAGATAGGCAGACCTTAGGAAAAGCTACTTAATATTTCTCAGCTGTGAAAATGGAAGATGGACATACGAAGATGGGTAAGGAAGAACAGAACTTTTATAAACCTTAAATTTTCTTCAAAGGCTTTAAAGTCTGCCTACAGGGAGGGCCTAATGACAGCTGAAGAGTTCTCAGTTCCTCTTTTTAGGTCTTCATCTGATTGGCTGGGTGACTGTGGGCAAGCTCGATCCTTTGACATACCCAAGTTGTGAATTCAAAGGGAGGAATTATAATCATCTAAGTGGCTTATTCCAAACTCTTGGACTTTGCTTTTTTTTTTTTTTTTTTTTGGTTAAGATTTTATTTATTTATTTGACAGAAAGAGAGAGATTACAAATAGGCAGAGAGGTAGGCAGAGAGAGAGGAGGAAGCAGGCTCCCTTCTCAGCAGAGAGCCCAATGCAGGCCTCAATCCCAGGACCCAGAGATCATGACCTGAGCCAAAGGCAGAGGCTTAACCCACTGAGCCACCCAGGCGCCCTTGGCTTTTGCTTTCATACAAAAAAATAGAAAAAGCGCTAACTTTGTCTTGGAGCAAGGATTTGATTTGATCCTAGGATTTGATCAAATCCTAGATTTGATCAAGTGCCAGCTCCTGAATTACTCATATTTTGACACCTACTTGTCCAGCTGATGCATTTTAGTGGAAAATGACAATATCAGGAGCAATGTGCTATCTGCCCTCCTGCATGCTGTCTACAGCGTTGGTGCCTTCAGAGTCACTGGAGAGGTCACGTTGGAGACTAGTTCTGCGGCTGACAAGCACGGAGTCTGGCAGGGGCTGCAGCTCTGATCAGCTCAATGGTCATGTGGATACGCCTTGCACTGACATTTCCAACACTCTTTTTTTTTTTTTTTAATTTTATTTATTTGAGAGAGAGAGAGAGAGAGCACAAGCAGGGGGATCCGCAGAGGGAGAGGGAGAAGCAGACTCCCCACTGAGCAGGGAGCCTGATATGGGGCTTGATCCCAGGACCCTGGAATCATGACCTGAGCTGAAGGCAGGTGCTTAACCAATTAAGCCACTCAGGCGCCCTTCCAAAACTCTTGGTATGCATTGCCAATCCAACTGTATTTCCTCTGAAGTTTAAAATTGCATACAATTCCGAAATCGACCAGAAGGTAGCCATATTATTGGCCTAATACATCAGTCACAAAGTTCAAATAACTGCACGATTAGATTCTTTTTTGTAAGAATAAATTTGGAGTCTGCTTTACGCTCTCTTGGCTAAACACAACAATAAAGTTTTACTTTTAAATAGACAATTTGAGGGGCACGTGGGTGGCTCAGTCATTAAGCGTCTACCTTTGCCTAAGGTCATGATCTCAGCATCCTGGGATCGAGCCCTGCATTGGGCTCCCTGCTCAGAGGAGAGCCTGCTTCTCCCTCTCCAGCTTCCTGTGCTTGTATTCCCTCTCTCACTGTGTCTCTGTCTGTCAAATAAATAAAATAAAAATTTAAAAAATTGACAATTTGACAGATCTTTCTTTTAATCAATAAAGAAGACTGTATATCTAGGCTTTACAAACTCTTAGGGAAGGAAGTCCAATGTAGTAAAAAGGTAGATGTCCTTCCTCTCCCTCGAGATGGTCATACTATACCTAACTATGCAATGGAGCCATCCAGAAAATATCACCCAATACTCTGTCTTGCAAATCATTGTTCTAATTAGAATGACAAATTATTTATTCCATTGACTTAAATAGCATGCCAATTGTATATGTTTCACTCAGCTTGTGCATTTAAAAAGCTTTTGAAAGCTTGCTATGTACAAGGCTCCCCTTGTACGTTTTGGGAGGTTTGGAGACTTAGGTTGGTTTTAATGCAATGGTCAGTACAGACGTCTTCTTTATAAGAATGACCAGGTTGAACAACACCTAGTTAAAAGGCTTTATTTTCAGGACCTTGCTAATAAGTGAGAGGAATGAAGGGAGAATAGACATGAAAGGTTAATTTTAAGCCAGAGTTCTTAAGTAGAGAGGGAGCTAAGACCAAATACAAAGGGTATGTGAGGTAGTCATGTGTTCATTATCAAATCTGGTTTGAGTCATGGAGCTTCTATCCCTTAGATTCTGTGTGTGTGTATTTTTTTTCTTAACCATGATTTAGCAAACTTGGTTCCATCCCCGTATGTTTCTGATTTTGTCTTAGCAACTTACAAATAACTCTTTTTCTTTTTCCTTTATAATTTTTTTTGTTACCATATGGAAACAACCCAGATGTCTATCCATAGATAAATGGATAAAGAAGATATGAGATACATATATGTGTGTGTATATATACATATATATACATACACACACACGTATATATGAATATATTTGTATTTTGATAGGTCTATGTAATATATATAATGTATGTATTTTGTGTGTATATATGTATATACACAAATTATATATAATGCATTTCATGATATATATATTCCACATATATACATATATTCCATTATCTATATCGTGAAATAAATTATGTATATATAAATGGAATATTACTCAGCCATGAAAAAGAATGAAATCTTTCAAGTCACAATGACATGTATGCTAAGTGAAATAAGTCAGTCAGGTTACTCTTTCCTTGCTCTTGGTGTTTAAAAATGCCGATGATAACTATGAGTTTCCTCACATGCTTGCCAACCTATGTAAATAGCCCGAGTCTTCAGTTAAACACCCAGCATCTGCCATGTTCCAGGCATTGTGTAAGACATGGATACACACAGAGAGGACGGTGTCTCTGCCCTCAGAGAGTACATGGTCTACTAAGGTTCAGCAGAAGTTGTGAGCTGGATGGAAAATATTGCATAGAAGTTTGCCCAGAATGGCATACCATGAAACAGCAAAGGAAAAGCACTTTTACGTAGAAAAGGCATGTATTTGTCAGGGAAGGACTCCTAGACAAAGACACTCTCTCCATCCACAGAAGGGGTAGAGGAAGTTTGTCAGAAGATAAAGGGGGAAAATTGTTTCTGTGGAATGAAATGGTGCGCCCACAGGCAGGGCCATATGACAAGCACAGTGCTACAGGTTGTGTAAGGTCTGAGTGTGACCAAATATTGCATCCAAAATGATTTTAGGATCTAGCATATTAAATAACATTGACTAAAACCGTAAAAGTGACTTCCTGTCGACTCCCTCTTGATTCCAGTTAAGTCAGGGAATAAATCTTTCTGTTTCTGAATATATTTCCAACTTCACCAACACTTGCTGATCTCCCCTTTTGTTAGAGAATAGGCTTTAGCTCAGCTACTTTGCAGGCAACAATACCCTGTTAGAATTTAATTATATTGTTTCATTTTTGTTATATTGACTTCTACAGTTTTATTTTGATTATGGCAACTGGTTGAAGTTTTCCACTCATAGCATCGATACAGAGTTTCATTTCAAATGACTTTATTTTAGTTAAAAATGCAATCAGTTGGAAAAAAACAATATGCAAAAAATAATACAGGTGGTACATGAATATGGTAATAGTCATGAAGTTGGTACGCCGATGAGTAGGGTTGGACGAACACTGGTGTGGCATACTTGGAAAATAGAAAATCATAAGGTGGAGTGAAGGGTGAGGTGAGAGATGCTACAAGAGTTTGGCAGAAGCCAGCCTGTGGAGAGCAGCCAATGTCAAGCCAAGGAGTCAAGCTTTGTGAGGAGCTGTGGACAAGTTTTGTGAGTTAGAGAGAAACTTCCAGCAAAATGGGAAGGATGTCTCAGAGGAACTGAAAGAAGCAGATCAGTTAGGAGGCGAATGGGACCCAGCGAGAGAAGAAGAGGGAGCCAGTGGTACAAGTCAGGGGGTGGGGGTGCTTGACATGTCAAGCCATTGCCACCAGTTAGATGTGGAGGAAGAAATCTAGAATATTGCTCAGGTTCTGGCTTGCTTGGTGGGTAATGTGTGGCTCTCCTAATCAGACGAGGGCATATTTTCCCTTAGCTGTTCCTTTGCTGGATAACTGACATGAGTTTGACCCTGAGTGGTACCCTAAGTCCCATTAACTCTGCATCAACAGCTTAATGGGAAGGGCCCACAGTTCTTTTCCTCACACTCGTGGCTAGAGATCTAACTCCTCAGACAAACAGAGCAGACCTCAAAATGTGTAGGGAATTAGCATCTTTTCACATTGTGAAAGAGTTTTTAGTCCAGCAAATACTGAAAAAGATATAATGCTTTCTGACTCTGCCCTAAAATTTTCTACAGGGCCTACAACAATTCAAGAAAAGCTTCTCATTTTTAGAAGTACTGTAAGTCCTAAACCCCATAATTTCTGTTCCAAATGTGAAGTTATATTGTCCTACAATTAGATCTCACGAAATCGGAGGTATCAGACCAGGGAGGAGAAGGGCTCGAAAGTAAGGAGTTACTAAGGGAGGTCTCTATTTTGCAAAAATAAGGTTTCTCTGAAGGAAGGATGGGACGGATCTTTGCAGAGAGAATCTTTCAGGAGGACAGAATCATCTCATCACTGGAAGGAAGTTGGGTGCTGGGAATTGGCTCTGACACACAGCATTTTCTGTGTTTCCTTTTCATAGTGGAGAGGGTCTAGGATATAAGGGAAAATGCTTTTGTTACCTTATTACCTCCTAAAGGCATACTGATAAAGACTCTTCATCTGAAGAAGATGGAAAGTATACTTCAGGCTGACTGTGAGAAACCAGAAAGGCTCTAGAAAACTTGCCCAGCCTGAGTCCCCCCCCAACCCTATTCAAGAGAAAGGCTCAAGTCTGGGCAAGAAGGAACCACCAAATGAAAGCCAAAGAACAGAAGACAAGTGTTTGCTTACGTATGATGATAACTAATAATTAACATGATACAAAGTTTACATCTAGCTTATCTCTTAAAAAAAAACAACAACTAGGAAGTGTCCTTATTTCTTATTTTTATAGGGAGCTAGAGTTAGGATTATTTTCAATAAAATACATTCTTATTTAAATGAAGGATAATGTATGGGCAATTATATTAGACTCTCTTGCCATTAACAACAGAACTATATTAACTACATCACAAGCCTGGTGAGGAATATATCATGAGGCCAAGTCACCCACCACTCTTAATGGAGGATGACATTTTAAGGTATTGAAATCCAAAAAGCTTCAATCTATAAATTATTCATAAAAAGAATCCTGTTTTATGCATGAAGAGTGAATAGAACCTGAAAAATTGCTTATTGGATAGATCATGGGAAGGGATGAGGAACATTCATAACCAGTGTGGTTTCTTCCATTTAGAAATTAATCTGAGACCCGACTCCTCTAACTTTGTCACTGTACGGACTTTGCCTAGATTGTATTGTTTTGGGAAAAAAAAATATGGAGCATTTCAGGGCATCCTGGGTGCAAGCAAAGGAAAATGGGTGTGCACAGATATCCTATCAATTGAAGATCATGTTTTGCTTGTCTTATGACACATTTGCAATGAAGTTTGAAAATGGTATTCTGAAAATGCTACAAAGAGTTATGTTGCAGTAAATTTCTGTGAAATCATAATGAAACACTCATGAAAGAAGCCCTTAAAAATTACAGGCTTTTTGTGAAAGAGTGTGGCTACACAAGAAGCAAACATAAAATAAAGAAGTTATTTAAGTTACAACTTTAAATGCTATTTAATGATTTTGCTGCTTAATATACAGTTGTCATTAAAAAGGAATTTGCCTATTGGCATGAGATTGGAGAAATACTCAAATATATTTATGTGATGTGTTTGTGCAATGTAGAGTGTGTCATTTGGAACTGAGAAGCACAGGCTCCAAAACTTAAAAACCTGGAGTGGGGGTGGGGGTGGGGGAGGACCAAAGAGAAGGTAGCATCTGAATATTCCTATGTGCTAGACATGTATGGCTTCCTTACATGTATTCAAGTGTAAGCCTCATTACACACCACATCCTTGTAAAGTCACTTGGATTCCTGTATTAGTGATCAAGAAATAAGCTCAGAGAAGGGACATTGTTCAAACGGGTCAAGCCACTAAGTGCTGGGGACAGTGCTGGCCACAGTGCTGGCACAGGCCCCTCCTCATTTCACTGCAGGATGCTACCCATACAAGAGAATTCATTCCCATGGTTATACTTCATATTCTTAGAAAGCTGTGTTTAGGAAAAAAGTGCATAGTCACTAAGTCAAACAAATTGGGTTCTGGGGTAACCTAAACCAAAGTCAAAGGAGCTCATATTCTTTGAAATAGAAACTTGGTTTTCGATGTAACTTGCCTTGAGGCAATGAAAGGCTGAAAATGGCAGCCTTTGTTGAATCTGGAGTGGGGAAGGAAGGAGTGCAATGGGTACAAATAGGAGTTGTAGTCAGAAAACCTGGGTACAAGTGCTATCTCTGTAACTTACTAGATGGGTAGCTTCAGGAAACACTTTTAACTTTCCTGCACCTAAAATTTCCTCATTATTTATCATATCAACATCCCATGGGTTTAAGAGGATTATAAATGAAAAGGATGTTTTAAGCCATAAAATATTATAAAATATTACTTATGCATAATAGATTATTTCTCTGCATATGCGCAAATGTGTACATAAGCAATGAATGATTTTTGTATCTGTGAAGGTAATTCTCTAGCCTCTTTGGCATGTTGTGGGGTGGGAAGAGAGTCACTTTCTCCATCAAATTCTGTGCAGTAAATACATTTGATGGGGCAAAGGATAGAACTCCTACCCTATTCTCTGTCTCCTTTTATGAATTACTGGTCTCTTCCGGTTTGTTTTTAAAAACATCAGGTAGATCATGATGGGTTTCCTCCAAGTAACAAAATCCATTTGCAATCCCCATGCTAAGCAATGTTCTGAAGTTTACGGGAGCTCGAACACAACAGCTCACCAGAGAGGTCCAGCAATGACAGCCGCAGTTTGTGCACAGAAGCCCACAGGGACATGCGGGATTGGGTCTGGCTTCTCTGTCCAACCACAGCCTTATAAAGAGAGGAATAAGGTGGCTTACTGTAGCAGCAGGAGGGTCCTGTCTTACATAAACTGAAAGTATTTCTATTGCCTACCAGATCGGTCTTTTGGAGTAATGGTTTCCATAAATTTATTTTATTCTGCTTCAGAAAGGGCAAGCCCAAGATAGACTACAAAGTGATTCACATGAAGTCATCAAAATTTTCCACTCCCTCCAGCATCCTAAATCTCTAGACTTCAGAACTGCCTCACTGAACCCCTAATCCCTGGCATCAGGCCCTTTTGTCATTCATCATCAGGGGAGAGAGCAGGGAAATCTAACGATGTCCTCCCCAGACATTAGGTTACAAGGTGTTGTTGGCCTGGGTTTGACATTCCAGTCTACGGCATTGAAATGAATGGAGAATTGCGGTAATAATCTAGATATTCGGATAATCTTCATTCTCTCTGTACCAGGGTCCACTCCATAAGCTTCTGCCTCAAATATCAATATATGTTAGGTATCCGATTTTAACATACGTTACTAAGACAGCTGCTTGTAGTTTCTGGTTTGAGAAGGTGGGCAAAGCCTCAGCTTCAACTTGAAGATACAGGAAGTATCTCAGTCTTTAATTTTTCAATATTCCGTGCACTCCTTGATTTGCCAAATGGCTGGTTGGCTGGAGTGGACAAGGGAGATGGATGTGGCGGCTTCAGGATGGTGTGTATGAGGAATTGTGTGTGTGTGCGTACGTCTATGTAAGCCAAAGTTGACACAAATCACAGATATGAGGATTCTGGATTGTTTTGAAAAGTTCATAATGTAAATAGTAAGAACTAGTACAGTCAAAGGCCACTATTGGAATCTCTTAGACATCCAGACTGTTTGGGAAATGACACCAGTGGAGATCTTACTAGGTACTAGGAATCATGTACGTATATGAAGGTGGCCTTTGATGGCACGCATCGGGGACCCTCAAACTCCAGCGGAGGCCCCTGTGTACCCCCACAGGATTGCTGAGCTCTATTTCACATACTTTAGAAGTCCTAATCTTATCTAGAATGAGTAAATTGCTTGAAATATATAAAAAGTATTACCCATGCAAATACCTATTAGCTAAAATATGGCTTTTGTTTCGGCTAATTTCAACAAGAAAAGTTATCTCCTCATTTCTATGACTAAATCTTTGAATGTGGGAAATTTCTCATGCATAGGCCCTGCCCTGAGCAGTAAGATGGGCATTTCGTTTGATTTATTGATACCACGAGGGGGAAGAATCCAACTTAGCCTTATCTTCTCTCAAAACTGAATCAATAAATTGTGGGCCTGAATCCATAAATCATAGGCCTGATGGAAAATAAATTTACTGGAGCTACAGGAAAGCTGAGCATGGCCAGGTTCTGATGGCTGCTTCTTGGACCCTCTTGGCCGTCGGATTACTTGAATCCCGGTAACAGGTTTCCCTGTCACGACTGCAAGGGATTGTCACTTTGACATTTCCATTAGTCTGAAGAAGTCTCTTGCAATCACTACAAAATAACAACTGGGATCCAGGCAATCAGGCCCTAAGATGTCCTCTCTGATACGTTATTGGGGGGTGAGGAGAAGGGGAAGAAGACATCGTATTGCTTGCTTGTGGCCCCTTGGACATGGAAGACGGTGGTGAGCAGAACCACAGGCAGAAGGTGATGGAAGAAAAGGCAGTTTGGCAAAAGCAAGAGACAGAGGAGATGGTCATGGGGTCCATCAGACATGTTCCTACATTAATACAACTACCACAGTCAGCGGCAAGGTGCTGGTCTAACAGACTGAAACGTTAGTCTGCTGAGCAACACTCCCACGCCTCCACAGAGTAGCATTTTTATTGCAGTATGTCTTTCATGGAAAATGAACAAAACTTTAAATAAATCACAATTACTTATTGCTTAGTATTTTGGATAATAAATTCTTTAGTTTATCAGTACCTCAGGGCCTTCAAATGTGCATTCTTCAAATAGTTTCAATTACATATACATTCTTTCTCCTGAACAATAAATTATTCTTAAAAAAAAAAAAGGAAAAGGAAAAGATACATAATTTTAAAGCAAAGAAAAATGAAAAAAAAAAACCCATATATTTTTGACATTTATCTTAAACTTATATGAAAACAACTCTATGTTAGATGCTTAAATATAAATAATAAAGGACATTATGTTATTTACAATGTTACATAGTCAGTCAAGAGAGTAAGAAACGGACATTAACTCATAAAGACAGTAAATGATTTAGGAAAACATCCAAGTAACGTACGATGTGTATTTACAAAAGAATATATAATAGAACTCATGAAATGTGGCCATTTCCTTTTGCCTGCATTTCTCTGCAGTGTTTCACGGGTCTTTGCAGATAGAAATCTTTGTGGGTGGTGGAATGGAGCTAGTACTAAAAGATAAAACCAGGCCTTCCTTATTTTCATCCCTATGAGCCATGCACCTTTTAACTCGGGCCAAAAAAAGGAATAGTCATGAGCAAGTTACCCTGGATAAACTCCATCTCTATCAAGACAGTCACACTTAAGGAAGATATGGTCTGTTGGTGTTTGGGACACATTCACATATACTCAGGCAGAGTGCCATTTGGTGGAAAGCCTGAGGCTGTCTAGGCACTCTTGAAAAAAATAAACAAAACAAGTCATACCAGGCAAGAAGGGAGAATAGGATGGAAAACAAATCTTGAGTGAGAAAAGAAGTTTCACCTGTACTGCACTACCCCTTGGTGGGATAGGATTTCAGACCCAGGAAACACAGCTGCTGTCAAACTTCTAGGTGATTTCCACCCCTGAAAACCCCCGAAAGCTTGCCACAGGCTGGGAGCATGGGTCTACACCCCTTCTTCGGATTACCACCACACCACCTGAGTTTCTAGACAGGGATGGTTGAAAGCCATGTGGTGACTAAACATCACAAGAGCAGTCCCTTGGAACACAAAGCTGGTGGTGGCAGCAGGTAGCCCTGAGGAGACAGCTGGCCTTTCTTACCAGGATAAACTCTTCTTCTACAGAAGGAAAGGCTATCCCAGCAAATATGCCACCTCTCTGAGTGACCAGAATCAAGCTGTAAAGAAAACATCCTCTTGTCCTAAATGTCCCTATATATTTGTGACCTGAAAATGTATGTAGAAATTTTCATACTGAGGAAAATGTTGGTTCCTCTCAGCAGAAGATTTCATTTATTCCAGAAATTCTCCACAATGAGCCATTGGATTACTCCAATGCCCTAAGATTTTTGCAACAGAAATTTTAGACTTTTCATTAATGGTAGAAATTTCTTTATTGACATAGTCTCTGAATGAGCCAAGGCCTTCAAAGGCAATATTAGCATAATTTAAAGGACCTCTTTGGGTGGACTGTCCTCTTCCCCCTTCCAGGAGCTTACTCATTTCTACAGAACAGGGAAATTGGAGCAACTTGGGCAGCCCGACAGAGCACAGAGAAAGTGGCACGTGGGTAATGAAGGACGGTTCAGGACACCAGATACTCAGAGAAACTTCAAGGACCTGCAGACAGACATCTTTGTGGGTTGTAGAAACATGAAAGGAGCTTAATGACATGACTCGTGTCCAACCCACATTTTCCCAAGACCTCCTTCCACGTCCCTTCTTCCCGAGAATTTGAACACAGACATTTGATGAAGATCTAATTCGATGAGGATCTAAATCCAGTTCACCTGCAAACGTTGCTCTCTTCACGCCTCATATTTGCAACCCCCTGCCGACCTTTTTCCCATTTTACCCCATGGATCCCAGGAGGCCACAGGGAATCTAAGTAAAAGCTCTAGCCTGATTTGACAGATGTCAGGCAGGGTGTAAAATGGGGGCTGCATTTTAAAAAATCCCCTTATTTTCCTGAATTAGCATTTATTCCAAACGTTAATGCCTATGGGCTTTCCTTGGACTTACAATCAGAGAGAACAGGCGAAGCTCAGACCCATCTTCATCCTGTTCTGTAACAGTAAAGCAAAAGAAGGGGTGGGGAATGGATAATACAGGCTGCAGATGGAGAGGCCAGGACACAGGTGGGGGTCACTTCTGCAAGGAAAGGTGCAATTTTCCAACACTGTCCACATTCCCTGACGAATCATCACTCATGGAAGGCTCTTGCCAATCACAAATCACATGCACGTTGGCCATTCCTGACAAAAATGTTCATGCATAGTTATGACCTGATTGAGGCAACATTGAAAAAACAAGAGGAAAATCATGAGGAGAAAGGCGTGGGCAGCACAACTATTTAAGACCGCACCCAAGTCACACCTGTGCCTTCTAGACACACTCACTCCTTCTAGACACTCTACAACAGACCTATTTCCCTAGGATGACTAGTCATCACCGCATATGGCAGGCGTATTTCACGGCAGAAGTATTTCACACAAAATGCTGAGTGTGCCGTCATTTCATGGTCATTTTGTGCCATAACACATCTGTTCATGAGCTGATACGACACAACCAATGGCCAGCTCCCGAGTCAGCGAGAAACCCAAGTCAGGAACGATTGCACCTTTCTTTGCCACGGTTTGATTTTCAACTAGATGACCTGCTGTGTCATTCCCCCAGAAACTGAGGTGGAGTCCTCTGCTAAGGTAATGGGTTTACCCCGAAAAGCAAGCCAGAATCCATTTTCTATGCTAGTCCCCCAAACTGTTGCTCTTTGTCAAGAAAAATAAACCCAAATAAAGCAAATGGTAGCTCATTTTCGCGAGAGCGAGCTGTCTTCTGATTAAGAATATAGTTTTTTTTTAAAATCACAATATTACTTTCTTCCTAATATTTAACATTACTTAATGCAGTTTCCTGCTGTAATTAATAGTAGCATGCTGTTGGATCTACTATTATCTCAGAGCCCAGTGAAGCGAACCTTTGGCTGGCAGAGGAGACACAACTCATTTCATATACTGAAAGCAAAAGAAAACTTCGTACAAAAAAGAAGAGTATTTCGATGGATGTGCCATTACAAGACGTACTGATCGGGCGCTACTAGAAGCAAACGGAGGGACAGTTGCAAGTCTTGCAAATCATACATCCCGTCAACATCAGAATGCAATGCACGAGAAGCCAGCAAAAACTGAATATATGGGAGGTTTTGCTGAAATACTGTGGAAAAGCAATCACAGTAACTGTACAAAACTTGCTCTCAACATAACAGAACATAAAGGCACCATTGATATCTTTCTCGTTTTGAAATACTGTAAAAAATTGCTACATATGGCACATAACACATTTTTACATACATATATTTAATTTATAAAAGTTTTTTTTTCCTGTTTTCTATTTGCAGAACTGCTAAAATAAAATAAATTGTTTAATTTAAGGTGGAATACTTTATTATATAAAATAAAGTTTTACAGGTGAATCTATGTGTTTATTTCGGTTTTATACAGCGATAGGGTCTTGGTTAGCGATTACACTAGACAGCCTGGCCTGCAATTCCTCCTGCGTCGAGAAGCGAGCTGCTGGGTTAGTCCTGCTGTCCGCCAGGCGGAAGGCAGGTGCTTCAAGACTGGCTGCCAGGGGGTTCTGAATGCCCAGGAAGGGTGTATCCTCCCCTACCCTCTCATCTTCTGTTTCACTCTCTGAGTTAGTGCCCTCAGCGCTTGCGTTGCTGTCCATTTCCAACCTGTTGGCGATGTGGCCATTGGGCTTGGTTCTTTTGGCCCGCCGGCTACTGGTGAGTTTCTTAACAGGTTCTTGAGCTGGCTCGTACTCCTGGGTGGTTTCGTACTCCTCATCCTCCACTATCCTCAAGGGGCTAGGGGGCAGGCTGTTGCTCTCATGGGCGGGGTTGTGGTGGAAGGAGTTGAACTGCTGAGGGTGATGGTCATACTTCTCCCGCAGCCTTGGTGGTGTCACCAGAAGCAGAGGTCTCTCTTCTTCCACGAAGGGGCTGACTGCCATGACGGGCATGGATACCGTCGTGCTGGACACAGGTGGAGACATTTCTGAAGGGGGCGATTTGGGGGAGCTTGGCGTGTGGAAATCTACAGGTGACATACGAGCCGGGGTGGTCATTGCTGACACATACCTGTGTGAGCACAGAATACCCCGCATGAGTGTGACATAAGAAAAGGCAGAGAGTAGGGAGGGTAAGGGGACAGAAGGCATGATATCATACATTCAGAAAACAAAGAATTTCTATGCATTATACACTTCTGGAGTTTTAACACTAAGGACATTCGGCACCCTTGGAATCTAGAATTATGTAGCCAAGAGTTTCCTCACGGGAGTACATGCAAAGATCAGCTAGATTGCCTAACTCATCCAAGCTTTGGGGGTTTGCAAGTTCATCGTGATTTTAAATAAAAGCATCAGAGTCAGGACAAGAGGGCACTGGGTCCTGGAAACCTTTCAGTGTACAAGGACCAAGGCGCAGGGATTTGGAAGGGAAAGAAGTATTACTTAAATACTATACCTTCCTAAAGGCCAAGGGGTCTTAGAGAATGAAGCCCAAATGGGGAATGGAGGAAGATCTAAGATGAGTTGCTGAGAGCTGGATCTGCATGCATTTGGATCTGTGTGCCTTGTTTCTCCTTAGCTCAGCTATAAGGTTATGTCTTATGAAAAAAAAAGAGCATAGTAACTTAGATTTATTCCTGGTTAACAGTGTAACACATTTGTGTGCTTTCAGTTTTTCCATGAAATGCTACTTCTTTTAACATTCTATTTGCAACTCTCCATCCCAGTGACCAAGACATTTAGAAACAAGCCGGAGAGAACCTTATGTTGGCGCTCTAGGTACTTCCAAGCTCCAGTCTACCTCGCGTCAAAAACCCATGGCTACATCAGTCTTTGGCTTAGCTTTTGTGACTGCTCAGGGCTGGCTGTACCATGTTACCTCACGTCACGTTATATCCAGCAGTGCTCTATAAATCTCATTGTCAAGACATTGAATGCATTTTTTTTTTTAAACCATGTCATGATTTCTTTCTCCAGAACAAGAAAGGCCTGAGTTAGCACTGAAGAAGATGTGGCTTATTCAGAGTCACATTTCTCAACTTTGATAAAAATGTTGCCAATGCATAGCACCAAAACACTTTTTTCTTCACGCTGGCATTCACAGAGTCTAATTTGACAATACCTGTGATGACACAGGACACCATTATTCAAACTCTAGCTAACAGGAACAGGAAACCTATGAACTTTCCTGCTCTTCTGCCATGATTCAGAGTCATACAGATGTGAGGTCTATCTGTGTCTAAAACAGGAAGGTGTTTAGAGATGGAAATACTTGGGGCTCGAGGCTCCAACTTCTGTTCTGGGGATACTTAAATTAAGCTCTCTGAGAAGTGCTAATCCAGATTCAGCCAACACATAAAGGTGATTCATCTTTTCTCTCCAAGCTCTTGAGGTTCAGGTGGATTCTGTGGTCCTAGATAGTATTTGTGGTGTGCACGGAAGCCTACCACGGCAGGAAAACGTTAGCCTTTAGAGAGAAATATCACATGGAGTGATGAAGACAGAATTGATCCCTCGCCTCTTTCTCCGGTCCCAAAAAAGACTGGATTAAGATAGAGTTTCTTGATACATAAAGATACAATTATATGAATTTAAGACTGAGGTTTTTAAACCAGTTTGGGACCATGCCTATATTTTCACAGATGAATGACAGAGCAACCTCTCATTCCAAAAAGCTCTGAAATACCATTTTGGGGTAAAGACCCTTGAAGAAGAGATCAGCAAGCTCTCCAGGACCTGCTGGCCCAGAACCAGTCATCCTTCATTACTTCATTACTTCATTACTTCAAGGACTTCCCAGCCAGTCTATGAGTGGAAAGGGTCCGTTAGCATTATCCCTACCCACGTAACTAGGTATGGAATGGACATCACGTAAACCTTTCAGCAAGTGGTCAAGGATTACACTGAGATCATCATACAGTAAACAAACAGGCAGTAGCCCTCTGGATTTGGAAACAAACAAGTAACAACTTACTGATACTGCCACAAATGCTGGTTGGCTATAACTCTCTCCCAATTTAAGTGAAAATGAATAAAGAGAATCTATGAATTCAGTATTCCTACGAAGCATCTCTTACTTTCCTTCCCTCTGTTTTTGATTTTACCTTGTCTATAACCCTTGTGCCCCCCCCCCCAACCCAATCCAATATCCCCAGAAGAAAGCCAGAACATTCTGGAATAGAACAATATCTGCTTTGAAAACCCCCTGCGAAGACTGCGTCAGCAGCATACAAAAGATTTACTTGTCCCTTCTTTTAGAATTTTGTAAAAGGGATACTATATGGTGGAACGTAAGCAGTTCCCCATGAGAGTCAGCAATGACACAGCCCTTGATTTGATTTAACAGAGGCTGGAAGGTAAGAAAAAGTTAGCACCCGAGATCACGAGACCAGCTAGACCGGAATTTGGATAACTTGGCAAATTTGAATTATAGAAGGGTCCTTCTCAATCACTGGTGCCATCTCTCTAAAGTTACAACCGAGAAAACAGAGGCTCAGAGTGGGTGTGAGCCTAAGGTCAGAGCTGCGACCTCTGGGTTAGCTGCCTCTGACACGTCAAATCAGTCCCGCTCCTTAAGAATCTGTCGCCCGTCGGCCCCGGGACCATGCGAGCAGCTCAGAAGAAATGAGTTCAGTCAAACAAAAAGATGACTTCATCAACTAGGGAACTGGAAGGGGCAACTGCCGCCCCTTAGTCTCGTTGGAGCAGAGTTCCATAGGTGAGACCACGGGTGCTCATGGGGATTCTGCTACTGGGGTGCTTTCTCCTCTGGGGTAGTTTTGCCCTTCGGTTTTACCTTTCACTATGAGGAGAGTCTCGGTAGGAGTCAGGGGTTTCTCTAGCATGCCTGAGGAAGCTGTTACATTCGCGAGGGCCTCCCAAGCCATTAAGTCGTCCTCGTGGGCCCCCGGTCGGGCTGGTGTGTCTGCTGTTTTCTACTGATGACATCATGATTACCGAGTGACTTTCTGAAAGGATGCTTTCAGTGTGCCCATTGCTCCAGCTAGAGGGGAAACGGGAGAGGAAAAGAGAGATACATATGTATTTTTTAAGGATCTGCAAAAATGGAAATGAAAGGAAGTGATCTGGTAACTATTCCGCTTAGGTCTATCAGCATTTGATGACAATGTTACTCATCTCAGAATAGAATTAGTATTACTTGCTCTAGAGAGGATCTTGATTTTGTTTGGCTTTGTAAGGATAGAGTTTATTTACTTGTTCATCCATTCAACACATATTTACCAAATGTCAGTATGTACTAAGTGTTCTTATAATCTCTCTGTTCTCGAGAGGCTTAGGTTAAGGAGACACTTGGCCCATAAGCTACACTGGGCAGCCCCATGTTGCCCTTGGTAGCATGCTCTCACACGGGAATCCCCGAGGTTAAGTTCAGCTATTGGACATTTCCAAGGGCAGCCCAGTCACTGGAAGGGGTGAACTTCTAATTACTATAGAGCATCTAGGACACACATTTTCTATTGTAGCAATTCAGTGAGTAGTTAGGCATGAATAAAGACAGTCTCTAAAATGGGGAACAACAATCTTGTGATAGCTATTATTTTTACTTTCAGTACTGAAAAAATGGGAGGCTGCAATTTAAACAGCAATTAAATGGCAGAGTCACTTGATGTCCAAAGTCTGTTTTTGTCCCGAATCATACATTTTGCTATACGTCCTTGCCTCCTATGTGTCTCCTGCTCCTTTCTTAGGCAGTGAGAGCAAAAGGCAAGATCTAGAAGTTCTCTCGTGGAGTAGTGCCATGCAATGGTTTTCATTCTCATACCTGTGGCTGGGAGTCTGGGTAACGGTGGTGGAGTGGTGAGCTGTTGAGGTGTAGTGACTGGTGGAAAACGATGTCTCCGCTTCTCTCTCAACAATATGCTCACTAGAGATGACATTTTTAGATACGTATTGCTGGATAAACAAAGAGACACAACTTGAAGATTCCTATTAATCAAAACAGGAACATCATCATCATCACACACAAAACCTGCTCTCCTACATATACTTCATGATACATTCTATTTCTCCAATGGCCAGATGGCAAATCCCTTCCTGGCTATATGGCCTTTCAATTCAGTAAATGAAATTAATGAAGCATCCTTTGGAGGCGCACGTAGTGTGGCTTCTGCGATCTTAACTGCATCTTATCAGAAACAGAACTAGTTCTTCCATCTTATTTCCAACCAATAACGTGGGTGGAATTCAAGATAAATTTCTGCCCCATGTTCGTTTTTGTCATAGTTGTTGTGGGTGAAGAAGATTAACAGATGGCTGAAGGAAACAAAAGCATAGAGATGGTTTGTCTTATCCCAAATTTCAAGTCAGGAGAGGATATTTTTTAAAAATTTAAAAAAGTTTTTTTACAATCTCTGTATTTTAGATCTACTTTACTTTTTCAGTCTCCAAGGGCCCATGTTGCCCTGATGATAGCACTGAAATTTTCAAATTGTCGTCCGTGGTAAGGCTAACAAGGCCACTGAGAGATCTGAAGGACTTAGAGAAGCTGTCAAGGTCACACATCTTGACAGAGCACACAATATACAGAAGGCCTATATATAGCGCAAGTAGATTCTACTTATTTTCATCACCAATCGCACAAGCTATTCCTGCCCTTAATCAGTGAAAGAGATACATTTCAAAGTTGTGTTTAAATGCTGTTCGTTTTACACCAAATTGAATTGAGAAACGGAAAAAGGCATGGAAAAGAGCACTCTCAGATGAAGTGGGCACTTTATAAGCAAGGGGCCGTGGGCTGTAAAAGAACCTGATGTATTTATGGAAACCCCAAAAATATAGAACTTGAGTTATGCTTGAAACTCTCTAGTTGGTTCTCTTAGTGAAAAGGCTAGCCCATGTAGCTCTTTCTGGGATGTGCGGTTCACTTGCTTTAAGGAAAAGATGGGGAGGTCATGATTCATGAGCTCTTTCTAGACTGTGTACCGTCTCCCTCTTGGTCCTTGAAAGACAATGGAAGCTTGGTGAGTCTAATGAAAATAATACTTAACAATTATCGACCACACACTGCATGTCACTGGGCTAAGTGTTTTATATGGATTGCCTTGTTTAATGCTCAAAGAACTTTTTGGATTAGGTGTTATTTTTAGGCCTGCTGTCCTAATGAAGAAATGGGGTTTAGACAGATTAAATAAAGCCCAAAGTAACACAGCCTGTGAGATATTTGGAATGCGAACAGCCATTCTGCTTCCTATATATTATAACAGACATAGTGACAGATTGTAGGTGTGTCTGCATGGACTGAATGCATTTATCAACTGTGCAGAACATTCTAATGAACACTGGTAAGGGGAGGGAAGAAGCCAAAGGAACTAATGTATCAGCATGTTACTCCTCTCTGTAAGGTCCTTGCTACAAGACTTGCTGCCAGCTGACTAACCAGCAACTCTGAACTTGGGTCTAGGATACATTTGCTCCACAAATATATTTTTTCTATAGGATACAAAAAATAGTAATGCAATGTAACCTTCAAGCTTTGCCTATAAAAAGCCAAACACCTGAGGGAAATGCAGAGAACAGGAAAAATTACAGTAGAATAGGGAGAATGATACTTTAAAAGCCAGGGAAGCGGAGTCTAGCTCCGGCCCTCATCTGTAAAAAGGGGAGGTTTGAAAGATCACATCCAAAGACTCTCCAGAATGTAATATTCTATGACCTAGTTGTATTTAAAAGCCGAGTGCTTGGTAAATTTTAAACAGAATATTTGAGTCATCAAAGATATATTTAATCTGGAGAGTTTGACATCAGGTAGAAAGAGTCAGGGAACAAGAAAGCATTATGTTCTCCCACTTTGGCTACTGAGAAGGGAGTTGGATAAGTCATTTGGCCCTTGCATGCCCTAACTTCTTCCTTTGTAAATCAGAATCAGTAAATCATCAGGTCTTGGGAGATGCCTCTAATAAAAGTCACTCTGAAGCCCTTAGCTCGGTTATCAGTACTTGGTTGTCAGACACTGGAGGAGCCTTCATTTTCAAATCATGAAAAAAAAATTCCTTCTGATTCTTGGATCATTAATTTCATTATTTTTCTATGTGTTTTTCTTTTCTTTCTTCCAGTGAGGCCCTCCCTGTAGAACAAACCCAATATTATTATTCCAACCCCTTAATGAACACTTTACGAGAGGAAATGTACTGGTCTTACAGTAACCAAATCCACTTTAAAAAATGTTCCCATTATTTTGTCCTGGTGAAACCCTGGATTCCTGGAAGCCATGGTGATTAATGACAGTAGCTAAGAGCCTAAGAGCTTTAGAAAATAAACGTCAAGGTGCCTGAACGGAGGAGAGATGCTGAGCTTTTCCACTGGCCAGACTCAACATACATTCACCAGCTGGACGTTCTCGGGGGGCGGGTTGGGGTGGTGAGGCCCGTTGGCTATGTTCACCATGTTGTTGCGTTCAGACCGCAGACTCTGCCGAAGACGGTCATGAAGCTTTTTCCGTTGTTTCCTGGATATGAAAAAGGGAAGATTTATTTTTTTTCTATCATTTACATTTCTTGGTACAGTCCACTCTTGATTCTACCAACATGTAAGTCAAGTAGGAGATTGGTGGAGGAAATGCCACTCCGTCTTGGAATCTGCCTACGGACAGAGGTGGAATCACACAGTCTTAGCGAATACGTTTAAGGAGCTGGGGTGGGGATTCTTACAGAAATCTAACTGGACTGCTGAGAGATAGGAAAAAAAAAAGAGAGAAGATAAGATAAATCAAGTTGATATTTGGCTCAAATGCCAACTTTCAAGATCTATCCATCTTTGTCCGAGTCTTACAGATGGTCATTTGTCTTAGGTACCAATTTGTGCCTTTGATAAAGCTGATTTCATTCATAATTTTGCCTGTGTGTCTCTTAAGGAGATGAGGTTAATTTTGAATCTGTACCTTCTACACGGTAGGTGTGCATGAATGGCATTGTATAAGACAGCAGCTAGGTACATATTTTGCCTGTAGATTTAGCACAGTTATAACATGATCTTACTCTAGTAACACTTTTTGGTAGAACTAGGTAATGGATATTAAAATACTTAGATTGAATCTAATAAGACTCAGAAGGTAGATTAGGCTTATCTCTATCACTTATGCATTCCTGGCAACCCATGAAATCAGGGATATTAAGAAAATGCCATCCTCCTCCTTAATTTTAGGGTCTAATAACATATTGTCTTTGTTCCTCAAGCAACATTCAGATCATGATAATATCCGCCCCCAAGATTGGTCAGAGAGTTTATGTGATGAAGCAACAAAACAAAACAAAACAAACTGTTAACATTATTTCCTATTTGAAGCAGAAGTTCTATGTAAGAGAGAAAAGTGAAGGGAATTCAGGTCACACGGTAATTCTATTTGTTAATATGGACCCAGCTTAAGGGACCAGACACACTGAACACAAATCTGCTTTAATGTTTTCTTTTCTTTCAAAGCAAGATTTGCTTGATTCTCCTCCCATGAGATTCCTTTTGTACATCCCGCACTTTGAGAGCATTTGAACTGGTAAGCTCATTAGAGGGAACAGGCAAATCATCGCAATAATGTTTTAAAAAACCTTCACTGCCACCACTGCCAAAAAATAGTTTCCTTTAGCTCCTAAGTCTGAGTGCAGAGTGGGACACAATTTCAGCAGTGACATGACAGGCACACCTTGGGGGCCGACCATTGTCCTCTCAGGATGTGGCGGGCCCACCCTCGTCCACACATACCTGCCCCACAAGCCCGTCCCTCCAACCCTTTCCCAGGTCACAGGTCACAGCCGATGACCACAAGTCTTCTGAACCCTTTCACACAAATAGGCAAAGCTTTCTAGTTACAGAAAAAGTCCTCAAAATAAATAGATTACTTAGAGGAAAAAAAAATGAGCAGAAACGCCCCCCTGCCTCCCCACTCCCGCTTTTCAAGACTAGGCTGTTGCAAACGCTCTCTGAAGAGCCCTGGGCCGGCTAAGCCGTCTTCTCTGTGCTGAGGGGAGAGAGGCACGGAGGAGGAAGGTTTACTTGGTTTTGCAGTAGGCCACCACACACATGATGCCAACCACAAGCAAGGCGATGCAGATGCCGGTGATGGTCAGCACTCTCTTCTGGTAGAGCTCCTCCGCTTCTGGAAAGGGATGAGAGCACACGTCACCAAAGCCCCATTACACTCACCAGGACTTAATAACTGAATAGTTGGCATGCGGCATGGCACTGTCCATGTTCACAAGAAAGTAAATATGTGACAGTTCATCACTTCTGCAGACATACTTAAGGTACAGCATAGGCTGCGTTATACTCTGAGCTTAAACAGCTAAGGCAGCTGGGGCCATTTGCAATAAGAAATTATACTATTAAATTACTTTACTTAAAAGCTATAAATATATATGCATTAAACTGGCAAATCATAAACATTAATTAGAAAATAATGATTTAGTTAAAACTGTAGTTTTTAATTTAAAAAACCAAAACTCTTGCAAAGGCAACAGGAATCAAAGCCAATAAAAGGAGCTGGGATTGGAACCACTGGGGCAGTCCTCGCCCTCGTCTCTCCCCTCTTCTCCCCTCCCAAATCTCTTTTGATTTCCCAGCCAGTTTATATTCCAGTGGTCTTTACAAGGAGCCATTTCTAACTTAAGAAATAAAGTCAAAAACATTTGCAAACATGAGCTTGACTTGTAGTTAGCAACAATACCGAGGCAGGATCCCTACAATTTAAAGGTAACATGTGAACATGTTATAAGCGCCACGGTGGGGAGAGCAGGGCACTGTATCAGAGAAAATCCAATATGGTGGGTAGGATAGTCCGGGGCCAAGATGGAGATTTGTCCTTTGAAGGACAATTATTATCACTTCACTGACTGTACTTAGAAACCTAATTGATGTGTGTAAAGAAACCACTAGCACACGGGATATGCGACTTGGACTAGATTTTACAGCCCTATAGTGAGGGCTTGGCATGTCAGCTCAAGGAGGTCACACGAGGGGAGGGTGATGCTTAGAACTTTGGGTTCTTCAATGCAACTGGTCTTTTATTCACGGAAGTCTTTCTATTTGCAAATCCGTTTTGGGGAGGGATCCCTTGATTATACTTTGGTAGGTCAGGCTCTTCTCGAGATTGGCAGATTTAATGGCGAACCTGATCTCTTAGGAACTGAGCCTCCAACCAGTCTAATTACATTTATTGGAGGACATTCACAAGTTCACTGACGAAGAGAACTCAGACTGGTACATCATAAACATTGTAAGCTGAACTTGCCAAATTGATTAATGAGCTGGTCAAAAACCGGGGGGTATTATACAAATCGAGGTCTCTCATCTGGACATCAACATGGGGCCTTAGGGAACATTTTCAATTTTCTTTACTGAAAGAGGGCGAGTTGCAGGAAGTTTTCTTGAAATGAAAAAGTGCATTTTAATTTCTGTGATACAGTAGACCTTATCATTAAACAAAACATTTCCTACAAGCCAAGCCCATGGTAATCAAATTCCAGTTAACAGGTCAGGAACATTGTCAAATCAAATTAATATAGCACTGATTATTAACAGGAGGAGAAGGAGAATAGAAGTCAGTGGGTAAAAGACTAGAATGCTGCAGAAATTATACAAAAACAAACCAAAAGGGTCGGAAGTGGGAGGGGGGGGGGAAACAAACCCAGAGGACAGACAGACTGACAGAATGACGGAGAGAGGGAGGAAGGCAGGTGGGAGGGAAAACAAGATTAAAAGTGAAGGAGCCATCTGAAGTCCCTGGGACGGCATGCCTGATACTAAGGGAGGAAAAATAAATAAACAAAAGAAAAGCAGAGGGAGGAAATGCTGGGTGGGAAGAGAGGGTGGGTGCGAAGTCGGAAGGGTGACCCCATACAGCATAACGCCTACCCTAGGCTGGCCGTCACGTGGAAGCCACAATTAGGAAGCAAAGCAGCTGGTGCATTGCAGTGAGACAATGACCCAGGAGACATAGAGTGGGGTCACATATTTTTGTGCCGAGAAAGTCAGCTGAGGATGTGGAATGTGAATGCTTCTGTGTTAATTGCTGTGTCTGCCGCCTCCCCTCCCCCAGAGCCCCAGGACAGGGAATCACATTTGACAAGGTGGTAATCTGTGAGTGGGTGCCCCAGGGGTCTCCTCGGAGACCTGGCCTGTGGATCGTTTTTTAGCGTTAGTCTAAGAAGGAGAGGCGGTGCCCCCCCCCCCCCCCCCCGTCCCCGCCACCCCCAGTCCCTTCTCAAGGGGCCCGGGGGTTGCAGGGCTCCTCTGGGTGTGACCGGTTGGTTTAGAAACAGCCACGTTCAAGTATCATTGCCACGAAAATGAAATCCCTGCTTTACCGTGCCCTCTTTCGCTCACTCTCTTGGCTTCTTTTGAAAGGGTGAGGGCTTGGTAGCTCTGGCATTTTAACATCCCATCTTTAGAAAAAGCTGGTAAGTTACTTCTGACAACTACAAAAACGGGATGTATCTAAAGACTGAAGGGGGAAAGGGCATCCTGGGTACTCCTGGGGATTCTGTTGACAAGATTGTTGGTGGTTGCTAATCATAAAAGAATAGATCAACCTCAGGTTGTCAGCAGATGTGGCACGCTGACTCACCGCTCTGTCCAGGTTATGTGGGAAGACACATGTTTTTCCAGTGAAATTGGTCATGGAAATAAAAAGGCAAGCTCAGTGAAGGCCAAAGTGTATAAAGCCAAAGTGCTAAAATGAACCAATGAAAGACAAGGCCCTTAGAATACAGATGTAGGATTAAGATTCTGTATTCACAACAGCATTTACAGAATACATTCTATGTTTTCTCATCTTCGTTTATATTTCACTTTCCAGTGATTTACTAGATCAGGGGATCCCCCCCTCCCGCCACATTACGAATGTGTTAAAACTACTTGATGAACAATCATATAAACAATGGGTTCTTTTCACCCCCGTTCCCCTTATTTTTTTCCCTAGTGTGACAGGGTCAGTAGGGCAAGAGCAAATTAGAGGCAGTGCTGAAAAAAAGAATCTGTCAGTCCAGTTGGCGGATTTGCCGTAATGAATGGAAATGCTTCTGAGTCTTTACTCTATGGTTTGGCTGGACGCATTGAAGTCAATCAGATCAAGCATGTTTTCCAGTCTGATCTAGCCAGGCTAAGAGACAGAAGCCTTGTCTTTCTCACTGTTAATTGACCTTTAAGGTCTGATTTTCCTTAAAGGGAATGTTCTGGCTTAGTACACTGGCTGTCATGGGACTATGGAGTCTCTGGACCGTGCGCCTTTAAGAGGTACGCCGGTGCCAGCACCATGTACCTTTCCTGACCCTTCAGATCACGCTGAGGGAGAAGTCCTATATCTGAACTACCCATTGCCCTACCTCATTGTCTGGGAATAGAAATATTAAATTCTAGTTAGACCCTAAAATGATTAAAATGGGACAGAGATGCTATTAAGGAAAAGGAGGAGGTGATGGTAGATTTTATTCCTCCCTGCAGGAAAGGCCGGTAAGCCTTTTTAGTAGTGGGACAATTTTTATCCTGAGGGAGGTGATCTGAACAGATCCCTCTCGTCAAGTAGATAACCTGCCACCTGAGCGGCGTTGGAGGGAACTTTCGTGCTTCTCCCTCTTGGGAGATGTTCTCCAATGTGCAAAGGATCACTCACATGTAAGCGGGGGTTTTCTCAACAAATGAATAGTTTCTCTTCAAAGTTTTTTTGGGGGTGGGGATGGGCAATTGGTTGAGTTTCTATCCCTGTCACAGACAGAATTTACAACAGCCTTATTTTACAGAAATTATGGAACGTAGATTAGGTATGGACTGTGATGCTCTCATCTAAAAGAGAGTAGCGGGGGGGGGGGGCACAAAAAAAAAAAAATAAAAGAGAGTAGCAGCTATGCTGCAGGGCACCCTCATTGCATGACATCATCGACACCAGCTGCTAATCAGGACATCACTTTGTTGACCCACGGCCACATTCCAGCACTGCGGGAGGTGTTCAGGGAGCCTCTGGGATGACAGAATGGCTTCCCTCTACTCTCGAGACTGGCCCTGTCTCCCAATTATTTAGGACAAAGGCCTTCAAAGGGACTATGCCCCAGATTCATAGGCTCATAAGAGATACTATTTTATGTTTACAGTGTGAACATTTCTATTTGATTACAGGTCTGGATAATCTAAGTGACTCAAGTTTAATTCCATTAGCACTAGAATTTCCACCTAAAATAGCACTGGGTATATTTCTTTCTATTTTCTATTTCCTTGCTCCTAAGATAATGAAGTTGACTAGAGGAGGGACTGGATATCCCCAGAAAATCAGAGTCTGTGGATACAATATCGTGTTGCAGTATAAGGACTTTCTATGTTACTGTATCAAGTGGGTGATTTTTTACAGTGTATGTCACATTCTCATCTGCCTAAGATGTGGTGTGTTTTTTAAGCTGATGCATTTAGAGCTTCTTTTGTTCTCTCAGGCCTGGTTTGGTTCCTCCCATAGCCTTACGCACCTCTCCGATTTACTCCCCCCCCACCCCCGCCTCCTGACCCCCTCCCCCCCCACCCCCGCCCGCTCTGAAATAACAGCCTGGTCAGATCCAATCAGAGGGTCAAGGAACGTGGGCTATATATGACTTTGCAGTAGGTGATGTGATTTTTAAACTCTAAGTGAAGTGTGGGAATCTAGAAACTGCTGCACTCAGTGACATTTCGGTAAACTAATCATAGATTAGAAGCAGAGAAATCATTGTTATAGCTGTATGATCCCTTCTGAAGGAAAAGGAAATTAGTTAGGAACTGGAAGGTAAGAGTAGGAAGGGAAAAGATTTCAGCTCATAGGTTCTAAATTCTGCAGGCTAAAAGGAATGATGATTGGTTCATACCCATAAATTCAATCCCAAGATGCTCTGCCAATGCAGAAAGTTGACAAAAAAAAGAAAGAAAGGGAAAAAAGTTTCAGAAAAGAGCAATACACTGCACTCCAAAACACATTACACATAACTATTAACGGCTCTCTGGGCGTGCACATTGAACAGGACAAATGGCGGGTGGTTAAGGAAGCAGTGCTCAGGTATGCCTCCGTGAGTCCGCATAGGGAACTTCTCTTTTTAAAGAGGTGTGCAAATACCAGCACACCCTGTCTTTATTAACCCTTAAAAGACCTTACTGAGGGAGAAGTTGTACTGCTGAACTATCCTCTATGGCACTTAATCCTCTGGGAACAGAAATACCGTATTTCTAATGAAAAATGAAAAAAAGGCATTCGGTATTATTTCATTCCTCTCTTGAAAAGGCAGAAGCAAAGTGCCAGGGAGGTGATTTTGTTTTTTACCCAAAGGCACACGGTGGCAGAGCCAGGACTAGAAGCCAAGAGTACCGCAATTTGGTCTGAAATTTTTATTGCGTTGGATTCACATTTTTCCAAGTTTGGACAGTCACGCTCTACACATTTCTTGTTGTTTGGTTATAAAAAACAAACAAACAAACAAAAAAACAAAAAGAACCCCCCAAAACAAAAAAAACCCCTATCTCCTTTTCTGCTCCTAACTTTTCACTTTCTCCACCACTTACATAACGTTTCATTCACAGAAAGCAACAAACGCTTCTGCCCAAAAAGCCAGAGAGGGAATTGGCATTGGGGCACAGATCTGGCTTCCAGATTTTCCCAGTAACTCCTCTGTGCCATTGGACAACCCTCAATGCCTCATTTTCCCAAAGAGTTTAAAAAAAGAGGAGGCTTCAGGAAGGATCCAATTCTTGAGGTCCTTAGTTAATGATAATGTAGGACTCCCTCAAATAACAACCAATTCGGTGGGCACTCCACGGTGCCGAGCTCCGCCGCCCACATGAGGGCACATGGCTCAGAGGTGTTGCAGGGCTCCCCCCGAGGGGGCTCAAAGGTGCGAGCTCACAGCCCACAGTCCTGGCAGATGTGTCCCTGGAGGCTCTCGGATGTCAAGACTAGCAGAAACTACACAGCCTCCAGTGAAGAAATGGGGAACACGGGCCAATTAAAAATAAATCCCCAAAACCTCCAGAAATGATACTTTCCATTCTTGAAGCAAAAAATTGTGATGAGTTTCATCAGGTGGGACCCGTTAGGATTCCTTACTTGCCTGCATGTGGTGGAGAGGCATGTGGAAAGGAAGGGTGGAATGAAAACGGAGATTCAGGGTCTCAATCCCTCGCTGCAGAGATACCATGGTGGTCCAAAAAATAGGACATGGCACCTCTTGAGTTTGAAAACATGCAGTTGAGGGGTAGTTCTTGTACAGAAACATCAGTTTGGGCATGGACAAATCACTTCAAGTACAGAGCAGAAAATCCAAGTGTGCTGGCTTGTCCTGGTTCTAGGTCCTCCCTCTGCCATTGATCTGTGCAGTACCTTTGGACCAAATAACTTCTCACTGACAAAATGCTTAAGATCCTCACACATGTGTCACAGGGAGACACTGTGGAATAAAGGAGCCATGAAATATGGCGGCTAACAGCAAAAGGGTTAAGAGCTCAGAAAACAGACCTATCTGGAGATCTACCTTGGGCCACTTAATTGCATGCAGGTTTATTTTTAACTAATTAATGGCCAGGAAAACTCTGAAAGCTTCTGGGGTATACCCAAGAATTTAGACTTTAAAAACTTTCTCCCTCTTAAGGAAATGAAGCTTCCAGATTAAAAAAGAAATCAAAGAGTACATCAAGTAACAATAATGTAGAACAGTTCAGTCTGCCCTGGGTCAAGGGTACTCAGGCAAATAACCTAAACTTTTCATAAATTAAAAGCCAGAGGATTTAGGATTAAATCAGTTGCACAAGGTTCACAGTAAAATCACAATTTATTCAAATCTAAATAACCTTCACTTGTTTCTGTGCGACACTCATTTTGACAAAATGGCGGCCTCCCCGACCATCTGCTCCCTTTTTATATAAATTTTGGGACATCAAGTACAAGAATTCATTTTCCAAGGAAGTGATAATAAATTTCCTTACACATTTCCTTGAAGATGTGACTCAGTTTTTCTCCCTAGAATCCCTTCCATCTTATGCCTTTTCCTCCTACCGGTCAGTAATAATTTAAGGGTTAAAATCAAGAGAGATCGACAGAAACTTTTTCCAGAGAATCATTATTCCATGCCTACATGAACACTGCTAATGATCTATATTAGTTGCGTAGAAAGCTTGGTTAAGTCTTCAATAAAATTAGTAGCATGCCCATGCATACATATTACTGCATTTACAGTTTTATAGGTAAGTCTGTGAGCCTAACTATAATTTCATTTCATGGGAAGTCATTCATATCAGGCAGCTCCAATTTCAAATAATTCAAAGGGAAATTGGTACTTAAAATTGGAATCTCTTCTGGCCATAAGCCCTAACAAGGAAACAAGCAGAGGAAACATGCATCAGTCATTCTCAATGTGGAGCAGATACTGCTCTAATTTATTCTTACTATTGGTGGCTACATTCCTTTCATTGTGAGTCAAGAAAAGTGGAATACACAAATAATTTTAATTTTTGAAAAGGTTATTACTTTCTATCTGTTCTATTTAATCTAATGTTGTCTTAGGCTCGTTATGTATCATACGCTTCCTATTGCACTTCTGTCTAGCCACTACATTTTTCAAATTAAATTAATATTTCAAAAACACAAAGGTTACTGTAAACAATTGTTTCCTTTCCTACATGTGATTTCCTGCTGTGCAGTAAGCAATCTAAAAAATCAATTTAAATCTAAGAGTCTGCAGAAACTAATAAATATTGACTCACTAATCCTTTGCTTTAGGAATTTATAATTGTTTGAAGAGAACTGATTAACCTGTAGGCTAATTTAAATTCTCAATTGCATCAGAGAAAAGAATAAGACACCTTTTTTTAAACCAAAATTTATCTGTGCATGCATTTTGTGGTTTCTGTTAAAATGTGATGACATTCAGGATTTTACTCTTTAATATCTTGGTCCTCCTTATGCAAATAATATCAAAGACATAGGTAGAGTCCTGACTCACTGCAGCCCTGAGACTTCTTAAGGAGGTCTGTCAAGGCTAGTGCTAAATGGGACCAATTTACTATCTGACTTTGAGTTTTTGACTTACCTTTACAAATGTAGGTACTTTTTTCCCCCACATATACAAATCCGTATTGCCACTGAGCCTTTTGAAATGTAATAGGAGACTTTCTCTTCGCTCCCAAGTTTCCCCGTGCATATGAGCACACTCTCCGACACACATGCAATAAAGTCTCACTAACACTCAGCTGGGCTTTGTGACAGTTTGTCATGGATTGTGCCTTTATTCTACTGTCAGCAAGATACACATGTTGGATAAATAAATGAATAGCTTCAGAGCATCTAGAAATCAACACAAGTCATTTATGCACTAGGAACCTCTGATTCAAAATTACGTTTACGGATATCTGTTGGGTTTACTCATTCCAAGAATATGCTTGAAAGTTCTAAAATTGTAGTCTTTAAGAATATTCTGTAATTTGGGCTATTTGATTACTTCCTATTATATTTTAGTTTATGCATGACATACTCGCCCCATACTACCTCTACTGAAGCTGTGAATGCTTTTTTTATTCTGTCCAATAAGTCTATAAATCTGTTATGAACTGTTGGTACCCCCCCCAACATACCCCACAGTGATGAACACAGTCCTTTAAAGAAGGAATTCTGTGTCAAGATAGGTCAAATTTGAAGCTGAGTAACCTTGACAACATTTTCCTAGAAAGTATTCCAAAGATGTTTTATTTTGAGGCAAATGGCTGCCTTCAAGAAAGCCCTATAAAATATATATTTGTTCTTTCCTTTCATACTTTAAATCCGTTTTTACAAATCGATAAGTGCCCACAGGATACACTGGCCAGAAAAACTGCATCAAATCCTAGTAATGTAAGTTATGCATTAATAAGCATTTTAAAAAGTGTACCTTTTTTAGAATGCCATACTTCGATTGGAAAATGTAGTTTGGTAAAGTTGAAAAAAATGTTTCTCTCCGCAGCTTTTCTTTTAAAATTTATATATGTGTTTCAGACATTCTGAACACAATTAAGTTTTTAATCATTACCACTGTGGTGACATTTTTTATTCATCGTGCACACGACATTGCTACTTGAACATAAAGTTCTTAAAGCAGCACAATTCATTTTTCTGCCTTCTCTATAGGGATTTGCATTGCATTGCGTTGAGAACTGAAGGCATTGGGGTTAGGAAATTAACTCTGGGCAAGACAATTTTGGAAAGCAATTTCTGAAAGGTGTTTCTTGAATTTCTAGCTCTGAGGTGGCATCAAAGCCTGGCCATTTACAGCTTCTGTTCAGAAATGTGCTTCCTATCAATCTTTGTTACCTCTGGGTAAATAGGAACACTGCCTTCCTGGATATCTTCCAGCAGTGCGATCGAAAGCTTACTGAAGAATTTATTTAAGGAATCACACTCTGATTGGATAGTGGCTATTTGAAATATCTTAGGAAAAATGATCTAAAATAGAAGTTGAAAACATTTTCTCTGGTTATTACTGTCAGACCTCAACTGCATCATTATTTGGGGAAATAGCTTCATTTTTTAAAAAATGCTTTTCTCTAGATAGGGGCCTAACACAGCCTCCAGGGCACAATAGAACTCTACATAACACCAAAAATTTAAGTGTAATATAAACGTTTGGAATTTTCACAAAATTCTAAAATACGATGCTGTTGTTATTTACACAGGCACGTGATCTGCAAAATCTGTGGTTTTGAATACAAACTGATTTCTAAAAGGAATTGCTTTACTATAATGAGTAAAATTCTATTACTTCTGTTTTTACTTTGCATCTTACCTACCTTTAAGAAGATTAATCTATAGCTATGGGGAGAAAAATCGGGTCCACTAAATGTGTATTATTTAAAGACTTGTGGATAAAGGGAAGACTGTGTTTGAAAATTTAGCAAATGCCAATTTACTAATTTTTCCCAACAGAAAGGGGTCTAGGACATAGCCTTCGATATGCTGCCTATGTAAATACACAGAAAGCACCACCTCTCTAAATAAATGATTGAATATTATGGATGTGATCTCCCCATATGCATAGGAAATTAATTTTTCCATGAAATTTATTCTCCCATGAGTGTTAACAGGAGGAGCAGAATCTTATTCTTTGCATGCATGCAAGTAAAGGGAAATCTGATTTTTTTAGGGTCCCCCAATGACTTGCTCATATCACTGTTTCTTGTGTTACATGACTTTACACCGATAAGCCATGTGAAATATTTTTCAGGTTCAGCAACTGACAATCCAAATCAGGGGTTGATAAATCCAGCCCATTGCCTCCTTTTGTAAATAAAGTTTTATTTTATTTTATAAGTTCAAGTTAGCCACTGTATAGTACATAGTTAGTTTCTGATGTCATGTTATGATTCATTAGTTGTGTAAATAAAGTTTTAATAGTGCACAGCTATGCTCATCAGTTCACACGCTGTCTCCAGGGGCTTTTGTGCTGAGCTGGCAGAATTAGTGATTTGTGCGGGTGATGTTATCACCTGCAAAACCTGTAGTCTTTACTATCTGATCTTTCACAGGAAAAAAGAACTGTCGATCTCTGATCTCAAAGGATAACTACATGGACTCCACCTTAAATATAATCCTTCCAAAAGCTCCAGAAAGAAAAGCAATAGCCCAGTTCACAAGAGCAGGACAAATTACATAATTTAGTTATCCATGCAAATTACATACATGTGAATTGGGTCGTTTAGGAATGTTCAAAATCTCATGAAGCCATTGAGACCCATCAAAATTTCCCAGTTCTGCATTTAAAAATATCTATCTAGAGGGCGCCTGGGTGGCTCAGTGGGTTAAGCCGCTGCCTTCGGCTCAGGTCATGATCTCAGGGTCCTGGGATCGAGTCCCACATCGGGCTCTCTGCTCAGCAAGAAGCCTGCTTCCCTCTCTCTCTCTCTCTCTGCCTTCCTCTCTGTCTACTTGTGATCTCTCTCTGTCAAATAAATAAATAAAATCTTTAAAAAAAAAAATAAAAATATCTATCTAGAGGTAAAGTACTATATTTCAAAGTCAATAATATTTTTACAAAACCTATTTGTTCCTAAAATTATCATTGACACTAGCATAAAGGAATGCTAACATAAATGATTGTTTAAACTAGTCCTGAATCACTTGTTTCCTAAGCAACGTAAGGAGAAGCCAGGCTATCTCATTTGCTGTGCCACGTTTGTTTGTAATTTTCCTACTCAGTGCCTTTTTTAATACCTAAATGCAAACTGTTAATGAAGAGAAACATCTGAACTCTTTTTAGTATGTTTATTTGTTATAAATAACACATTCTGAGCCAAAATTAACTTACCATCATTTCAAGTGCATACTGATTACAACTTAGCAGCATCCTTTTCAGGACGTTGCCGTTTCTTATAAAGAAGATGGACTGCTTAGCGGAATGATTTTATTTTACCAATAAAAGTGAGACTTTTAAATGCCTTTATTGTGATTGCGCTGTGGGATAAGGACTATCGTCTTGGATCACATTATTCAGTTTCAATTTCAGAAGCATCCGGAGCCTCACACACCTATTAGTATCTCAGAGCCAACTAGTCACGAACAGAGGAAGTAATACAATCGCTTGTGTTAATGTTCTCATGCGACAGGCAGAGGCAAGTCAAGGTTAGACCTGGTAAAACGCATCTAGTTCTAGGTGAGATCTGAGGGGAAGACGCAGCAACAAGAAAGCGGCACCGACTGAGCATGCTCCTACTCAGGCAGAGACAGAAAGGGAGTGGACGTACTGTAGAAGCTGGCCATTACGTAGTTTTGGCAGCGATCACCAGTAAACTCATTTGGGCACCTGAGAGAAGAAACAAAAAACAATGGTAGAAAAAACAGAGAAAAAGAGAAGAGGTGAATACACGCTAGAAAGAAGCTCCTTCAGTGTCATTTGACTGAACTTGGTGAGTTCACCCTCAGGAACTGAGTCTTTGTCCTAACCATGGTTTCCAGTCTCTGGCATTTCCGCCAAAGGACTCAAGACTGGGACAAAATGCGGTCCTCAGGTCTGTAGGGCGGAATGATGGCGGCATCTTAAGGGTCAGTTTTCTTTCAAAGGGACTCACCTACAATGAACTCGGAGGTTTTCTTCGAGTCCGTTTTCCATCTGAGGGCTTTGGTCAAAGGTGTTAGAAGGAAACTTTTTTTTTTTTTTTTTTTTTTTTTGGTTGGCCTGCCTGTCACGGTTGCCAGCCTTGCTGGCCATGTTGGTGGTCATTTACCTCGATGGTCTTTGGAGTCCACGCTGGGAGAGAGTGAAACAAGCTCGTGCTGAAGGAGTTTATGCCCCGAGTGCTTAAACCATTGTTAGGACAAAAGGAATCAGTTACCACTGAAATGTAAAACCACCAAGTGGTAGTAATTGTTGCTGTAGTTTGGGGGAGAGAGCAAATTTCAGATTATTTTAACATACTTTCTTGGTTTTGGACTTTCATGGGCACATTCTCAGTACATCTTGCTCCAGTGAATCCAGGTTGGCACCTAGAGGGCAAAAATGTGATAAGCAATAGAACGCTACAGACACTGAATTTTCAGACTGGCAATTTTCCTCCTAGAGAATATGGAGATTCCTACAATGACCTGGTGATTGAACAACATAAAGGAAAGGAAAAGAACACATTTTTAGAAACCATGTTTCATGACAACTGTGGGGCACATATTTTGGTGGTGGTTTGCTTCGGTCTTCCTAAGGACAGCTGACTGAAATTTAACTTGAGGGAGGTTGAAAAGTTGAGCAGGGCTGGCAAGGCCTGGGCCTCTAAGTCACCTTCCCTTTTTGCATTTCCTTATTTGCCACTGGGCACTGACTCCTACACCTTGTTAAAACGCTGGTTTTGGTAAGGACTTCCATGGTTCCATCCATGATCTTTTATTATTTAAATGATCCTGAGCTTTTCTCTCTCTATACACTCAGTTCTGTACAGTCATGCCTACTTTTATGTTCGTTCAATCATCGCACTACAATAGAAGTCAAGCGCTTACATACTCTCGTGATTACGGTCAAGTACAACTATATTCCCTTTTTTCTTAAAGGTACTACAAAGTAGGTCTCATTTTTAATACCTCATAACAGAAAGAGGCAGATAATTGATTAGCAGACATTTCCCTTCACCCATGGATCCCGAATCAAAGGCAAATCCATTTTTAAAATTTAGACAGCTACTCTTCTCCAGTCATACTGAATAGAGGTCACTTTGTATTTAAGGTGAAACTGTCTTTCCATGGTGTAAAAATTTTCATTTTACTCAACATTCCTTCACCCACATTGTTCGTAAGGTGGTGATGTGGGGATGTGCCTAACTTTGGAAGTCCTTTCTAGTTGTTCTTTTTGTTGCCATTATACCAGTAACTAAAGCATTTCATACTGGATTCATTGCACCCAATAACATGCTCTAGTAAATAGGGCCATCAAAAAGGTTCTAGCAAGCAAACTCATAGATGCCTGACACCTGTAGTTGTGATTACTATTAATAGTTGAGCTATACCATAACCACCATGCAAAGCACCTAATAAAATGTAGCTGTGACCTCACACACCTTGTGATTTACACATGACCCTGTCTTCTCCAGAGTAAATAAGAACAAACACTTTTTTTTTCGGCACCAAAGAAATGTGAAAACTATTCATTATTACAAGTGTAAGGGTGATATTTTTCATTCCCCTTAAAACTACATTCAATGCCAAAAAATTAGTACCAAGTGATTTGGTATATCTAACTTTCCTATTTCAAGAAGAATGGCCTATAAGATAAAATACAAGCACTTCTTGATTCTTAGTCCCATGAGTTCTTGTGCAAACGTAAAGTGTCATTATGATCATTAGTGTATTATCAATAAACTTGACGACAAACATCTTGTATTGAAATAGCACTTTTCAACCCTTGAAAACACTTTTATATTATTAAACTGGTTATTTTTGGTTAGAATATGTTTGCAGCAGTGAATAGAGGAAGATCTACCTAGAGAAATCCAGAAATAAGATCGTAGTCTGTGAGGCCGGGCCATTTTTCATATAGATGGCATTACACATGCTTCAGTAAGAATTTCTTCACAGATATATGAGAAAAATACATGGAAACCTGTTTCCCATAGAACTTATTTCACATAATGACTTCTGAAATACACAGGGTTTTGTTTGTCTATTTGTTTCTAAACCAGGGCTACAAATCCACATGGGCATACCCTACAGTAAGTAGGTAATCCAGAATTAAGGATACATTCCGTAATGACCATTTCATCTTACCTGTTTGCATTCTTGATAAAAATTAGAATTCTCATGATGATCACACAATAATCCACTCGTTCCATACAATGAACATGGTATAAGACATGTGAACACTGTGTGTGTGGCAGGGGATGTGGGAGAGAACCATTTGAGGTAAGAAGTACATTGATTCAAGGATCATGAAATTAACATATAGCTGAAGAATCGTAAGTCCTTTAAGGAATGCATTTATTAGAAAATTGTCATTTATGCATCTTGGATGCCAGTTTTGAGGTGAGAAGGCACAGGACAACTAGGTGAAGCAGATAAAAAATCTTACCCAGACAATTTTCTAATTAGTCTGACTTCTAAAATGACATTTCCTAGGAAACTGGCATTATGGCATGGTGGTTTATCTCCATCATAAGATGACATAGACTATTTGGTATAGTAACACCAGACCTGCTGAAGGTTTGCCAATCTTTTTTGGAATCTTTTTTGATGCCAGTCGTATCTGAACCCAAACTATCCTTATGCTAATGTTTGCCTTCACTCCAATAATTTTTTTTAGGGTAAAGCCTTATTATTATTCTAAGTGTGGTTCATGGACCAATATTGTCAGCATCTCCTGGGATCTTATTAATAGAAATGCAGAATCTTGGGCCTCCAGTTCATAACTACTGAATAAGAATCTGCATTTTAATAAGATTCCTAAGAGATCTGTATGTGCCTTCAAGTTCAAGGTGTCAGGGACCCTGACCTTGGAAGATGGAGACGAAGTCCTTCTGTCCTGTCACCATAGTTATCTTGCTGCTTGGTCATGGGCAATCCCTTTGACTTCATCAGGCCTCAGTATTCCTCAGTGATAAGATGAAGGGACTTAACTAAGTGATTTATCAAAGGCTCCTTTTACCACCAAGGTTCTGGGAATCACAATGCTCATCCTAACACAGGGAATCACTTTTTTGAAAACTCTGACAGCCTTTCTTCTGAATGTGCTACAGGTGGGGGAGGACTCAAGGACTTTAAAAAAACATTTTTGACAGGATGGATTTTTAAGACCATCATGAAGGGAAAATGAATTGCAAATACCCATTCCTAAAGCAATTCCAATGTCCAGCAACAGTCATTATGTAACTTAAAAAAAATTTTTTTTTTATTGTTCCTAAATTCATTGTTTATGCACCACACCCAGTGCTCCTTGGGGACATCTGGAGTTGTTGCCAAATCAAATGGCAGGAAGCAGAGACTGAGAGAGTTTTTATGTAAGCAACCTGCTGTTTACAGCCACAGTGTAGAGAAATCATGTGCAAATGGAAGCTCATCTGATCTCTAAGCTCTGATTAACTTCTACGGAATTCCTTCTGAAAGACTGTCTGGCTTCTGACATATTTCTAAATTAGCATTCTACATTAAGCATCCGATGGATCACTCTCTTTGGACATAAGAGTATGGTAAATTTAATCTGATTGTGAACAATATGCTTTGGCATGAGTCCGGGCAAATTCCAAGAATTTTATTTCTTAGAAGAATCTGTCTGAATAATAAGCCTCTATCGTAGCCTCAAATATGTACAAATAAATAGATCTACCCGAAACCATTTGTTTCATTGATCAGAGTAGAAGATGAATATTATTTTCATTTTTTTTTTTTGTTTTAGTATTTGCTCTTAAAATGACAATTTCTATTCCACACTTGAGCTTAAGGAGATGAAAATTCACAGTTTTGTCTGAACTTAAGTATCACCTCTTCCAACTGACCCTTCCCTGACCTCCGTTTCCCCATCTCCCGCTTCCACGCCCTGAATGACGATTCCCTCTTGGGCTCTGTGCTGCACCCTGTCCCAATCTCTTTTACTGTCCTTGCCTGTTTGGGTTGGGATTCTCTGTGGTGAGGACAGTGGCCATATCTTGATCATTCTGTATCTCTAATTTTAACAGTGCCTACCTTGTCAAAAGCTCTCATAAAATGTTTGTTAAACCAAGCCTAAGACAGTTATCAGAATGCAGTGTCCAATAAATAACTGTATCAAGGGTGCCTGGGTGGCTCAGTGGGTTGAGCCTCTGCCTTCTGCTCAGGTCATGATCTAAGGGTCCTGGGATCGAGTCCTGCATCAGGCTCTCTGCTCAGCTGGGAGCCTTCTTCCCTCTCTCTCTGCCTGTCTCTCTGCCTACTTGTGATCTCTGTCAAATAAATAAATAAAACAATAAAAAAAAAGAACTATATCAAAGAGACTTTCATATAGTCAATTGATTTGCCAAGTACAGGTCAATATTGAACATCTGCTTTTGTTCTTATAGTTCATGACTGATGACTCTCCTCTATTGACTCCTAAATAATAATTATTATTATTTTTTTAAGATTTTATTTATTTATTTGACAGAGAGAGAGAGATCACAAGCAGGCAGAGAGGCAGGCAGAGAGAGGGGAGGAAGCAGGCTCCCCGCAGAGCAGAGAGCCCGATGCGGGGCTCGATCCCAGGACCCTGAGATCATGACCTGAGCCGAAGGCAGCGGCTTAACCACTGAGCCACCCAGGCGCCCCCTAAATAATTATTTTTAATAGCAGCTCCCAACTCCTCCCTCACGGACTCACTCCCTTAAATAGAAACCTTTAACATTGTGTTTGGAATTTGGAAAAGACCCTGTAACTCTTTAATAATGTTATTCCTTCAAAATGAAATCTTATTACTGAAATGCCAGTTTACCTAGGCTTCGATAATGTAGTGCCATCTAGTAAGTAAGCCTTGAACATAGTATTGATAAAACAAAAACTTTTTAACAATAACCTTAATACTTGGTGACTGTCCTGATACGCTTATGGTGTAATCAATCATACATGCATGTATTTTGAGAATTGATTTAGTGCTTGGTAAAGTTTTGATATTCTGATTGAATATGATTTCCCATTTATTGGTGGAGCGGCTAGACATATTCAGATACTTACAGACCCCCAAGAAACTTCTAGTTATTTACCACTGGCTAATTTTATAAACTGTTTTATAAATTTATGGTCCATTTTTTAAACCATCCTTAGACACCCTTTATTTCTTGGTTTCATGAATTTTCATCAGGCCCTCCAAATCGGGCAGGAAAAGGGAAACAGGGTCTATTTCTCTCACCTCCTCCCTCCTGGTCATCATCCTACAATGAGATATCCTGAGAGTTTAAAAAAAATCCTTGCCTCAAAAAGAAAAGTGCCTGTTGTCTTTTTGCTCTACCTTGATACTAGTTGTGGTATTTCCTTCATATTGTATAACCTCTGAGATAATTTCTTTGGTGTTTAATGTTTACAAATATCAACTGATGGAAATGCCAACAGATTCATCTTAAGGAATCTCAATGAGTTTAAGTGTTAGATGGGGAGGTCCTTTTGCTCTCATTCTGTGTAAAATTGGAGTTGGCAGTGTCTACACTGGCTTAAATAGTGATGGTCTGTTTTTCTACAGTATCGCATTGCAAGTGCTGAATTTTCTCACCTCCTTCCCCGGCGCAGCATTCTGGCTAGACCTCGCCCACTCACGGCTTGACTATCTGCGTTGTAGATCACTCTTTCCCAAATGTATTGTTACTATTAGTCTGCGTTTCCCCCACGATGAACCTCATTCTGTTATCTACCTGTAAGTGCAATTTCTTGAGGTTTGTACATGCTTTTCTAATTTGTGTTTCAGTGTTCTTTACGGCATCACCTGCAAAAGATATTTATTTCCTCAAGGGAAGGCCTTCTTCAATGTCATTAAAGAAAATATTAAATATAAAATGTTTCAGTAACATTTCCTTCAGATCCAACCCTGTACACCTCCCCGATACTGTTCAGCGAGCACGCATCACCACTTTTCCTGTTTTTATTATGACCCGGGGACTCGTTCTCAAGCCAGGAGATCGTGGTGTATATAGACTGGCCACGCTGGATTCATGGGTAGATTGAGGAAAACAAAAAAATCTGAGTTGTCCTGGCTCTCCGGTGTTGTTTCTTAATGTCTAAGACATACAATCCCAATAATGAGGGTGGCAGTGTTTATGAATTAGCCCGTTCTGCCTGAACCTTGGTGCCCTTCCCAGAGCTCTGTTTGTACAGCTTGTTCTGAAATGCTCATCTGTAGACTCAAGCTCTAGCCATTGTTTACTCGACATGATGTATCTCGGTGAGTCTGGGTTCAAACAATTTCATCAGATATGGGATCACTCTGCATCCCATACATCTCCATGTCACTGGGACTCGAGGACATACTGAGTGCTGCTTTGTGGTCTGGCCTTCCTCCCTGGAGGATGTCCTCCTCCCCCTGTCAAGTCCAACAGCCCAGAGACTCAGAACTTGACAGTTCTATCTACTCCGCCAGCCTCGTTTTATGGCGAAACATGTTCGCTTTTTACTGAAATAATCCAATAGGAACATTTCAAAGTTGTGCTGTGTTTTAAATCGGCTATTGTAAATCGGCTATTGGCTTCTCAAGGCGAGGGCTGTGTATTCTTCTCCCCTCCTCCCCCCCAAAAGACACCACCTCTGACTAGTTGGGGTCCCCCAGGAGACATTCCCTTACCTTCCTAAACATCTATCACAGCACTCGGCATACCACCATTTGTACCTAAATTAATTACTTGAAATATGTTTGCTACTCTCCATAGCCTGCACACTCCATGAGGGCAGAGCCCAGCATGGCTTTTGTTCAGTATTGATGCTAAGCGCGAGCAAAGAGCCTGCCTCACAGAAGGAGATTCATAAATATGTGGCCGCCTAGCTGATTTTAGGAGAAACAAGGAAGCGAACTCTTAAGATCACCTCGTCAGCATACCTGATTTTAGGCAAAACTTCGCCGAATTTGTTAGAAATAAGGACAAGAGAATTTCCTTCAAGATGCCTCAGTGAAAGTCACAATGAGTTAATAAGGACCTAGTAAGCACAAGGCAGGAGTCTCAATGCAGGAGAGACACAGAAGGAATAGAAGATGTGGACATCTCGGGAGCTCATCTAAGCCTCCAGAGTCGCGCCCACTCTGCCTCACGAATGCTTCTCCATCTGTTAAATGTTACAACTCTGAAGAACAGAGAAGTGCTACAGGCAAGTGTCATACCCATTGGGAAGAATGAACTCTTCCAGCGCGGGAGTAAGAGTAACAGCAGTCTGTTTGTACGGACTTGAGGTTCTGACCCTATACATATATATAAATATATATTCTTTCCATGGTAATTTAAATTTGTCCTGGGAAAAAATAGTTACTATTTTTTATATATTATACATATATATATAATATACATATATAGGGCCATATATATATATAAAAGGAATATATATATATATATTCCTTTTATCTATTCCAAGTTTCTCCCTCTGCAGCTATGGTAATGAGGCCACAGGACACAACCATGAATTTGAGCCATCATCCCCTTGTTTAATTATGCTAATCCAGCTACTAAAAAGTGTTATAAATATCACCATCATCATTTTTATGCCAGGATTTTATAAAACTTTAACCTTAGCTAGTGTCTCCGATTTTCCCGCCCCACCTTATCTAGTTCCTAAGTTTCTCTGGCCTGTATGGAAGTCTGTCTTCCCTAAACCTCTGCTCCATGTTTATTGCGTCAGTCTCCTGCTCCCAAAGTTACTAATACTCCCTACCAGTTCCCACAGTGTCCAAGGTCATCTGCCTGGCCTTTGGAGCTCATACATTGGCCCTTGTGTCTAAGTTGGTTTCTTTTGTTTTGTTTTGTTTTTCTGTCTGTTCTGCGTCCCAGAATACAGCTGCTGGTCTAGCTATGCAAGCCACTGCGTCTTGCGGAAAAGCTTGCTGTAGCCTCAATGCATGCCTGGTATATGGAAAAGACTCCATAAGTGATAGCTATGTTTACAGAATCTTCTTCAAGTCATTCCCGTCTTTTCTTTTCCTTCTTTTAATTTTCATTACCATAATAATCAGCCTTGCACCCCTTGGGATATAATCTTTCTAATTGGTTTACTATTTTAGCTACTTCATTTTTCTAAACACACTAACTTTCCAGGACCAGAGACCATGCCTTCCATTTTCTCTGTGTTTTAAAAAATGCCTGGCATAGAAATAGTTGTTCTATAAACAAATGTTTACAGTTTTGTTTATTGAGTTTATTATAACATATTTGTTGTGACTTTATCTCCTCCAGTTATGTGTATTTTTATAGGCCCTTATATATACTACACAGCTTCATAAAAATGATATAAAATCATAAGCTCACGTTTAAAGGCAACTCCCATCTTCCCAAGTTTTGTGTTTGTTTCTGTTTTTTATTTTTGCTTATAAGGAAGATAATGGTCAGAGATATAAAATGATCTGTCAAATGCAAAGTTATAAATCTACCTGGCAACCCTACCAAACCAAGTAAAACTGTTAATGATAAGTAAAATGAAGAAATGGTTCTTTTTTTTTTTAAACATATAGCTAGTATAGTCTGTTAAGACAGGTGTATGTATTTATCTAATGTCTATAGATAAAATGTAATACTACCATTTACTCTTTATTATAAGGAAAAAAAAATCTTGCTTCCCAGAGTTAGAAATACACTTTGGCAGAAATGAATTCATTTAATTTCATAGACTCCCTGGGAAGAAATTTGGAGAACATATTAACTCTATACTGTGCATCAAGACATCATCCAGAGAGCTGAAGTGAAAGGGCTCAAGACTGGTCACCAAAATTGGTGGTTAAGACTCTAATCTCCTCATGCGAAAGCCACATCCGTCCATGGGACAACATAATGGGTTTATAAATATGGTCTGGTATAAAATCATTTTTAGATTAAAAAAAAATCACATCAACATCTTCCAAAATAGTTCTCTACTGAAACTATTAGAAGAATTGATATACAAGAATAAGGGGAAAAGCAAAAAGGAAAATCTGGACATTATTTCAAATTGTCTTTTTCTTTGAATCATGCGGTCACACAGGGCATCAAATGGTGAAAGATGGAATGATTCTTCTCCTGTCTTTATGTGATCTGGAATAGTAACTATTTTTTCCTCAGGATAAATTTAAATTACTATGGAGAGAAGAACAATATAAAAGATGAGAACCACTGCTGAAATTCCCATACAATCCTCAGGGGGATGTCCCAAATAACCAGCAAACCTCTCCTCAGAGAAGTGTTTAACTGTTACATGGTTAATCCATTTGGAACACCTTGTTCTAAGTGGAGAGACAAAAGAGATCTGCTGTACAGTCTTCTGCTTCAACTCCCAAGAAGACAACAGTGGATTAGTGACCAGAGAGACTTGGAAACTTCCATGCTTGTGGTGTTTCTGAGTCATGGGATAAAGTTGATTTTGAACGATGTGGCTCATGCTTCAGCAAAATGTTTTGCTTTTGCAGATGGACCATATGGAAACTATGAACTGGCTTTGTAACAGGACCATGATGAGCCAATGCAGCATTTTTTTAATGTTTTCTGTCTCTATTCATGTGGTCCAATGAACAGTATACCATCAAAAGACATGGTCTATTACGTGCCTTTGTTTCAATTCTTAGTGATTTTTTTTTAATGTTAGATGTTTTTAATACAAGGATTAAAAAAAACCAAAAACACTTTCATTCAATAAAAAAAAGCCTGAAATATTCTGGATGTTAAATATATTCTAATTCTTCCCTCAAGGTACTGGCCTTCTTTTATGCTTCAATAAAGACATGGTCCAAAAGGGGTAAAACAGTTATCAAAATCATAGGTGTCCAAGATTTTCTTTCCAATAAGATCCAGTAATAAGGTTTTTAACACTTTTCTGAGATATTATAATTACCAAAAAAACCCAAAAAACAAAAAGCACAAAAAAACCCACCAACCCAACCTGATAAAATTATGATGCCAGTTTGCTGAGAAGTGGAAGATAAGCATAACCCACTAGACAATTAGCTTGAGAGCTACAAAGTGTTCATTCATGGTTTGCTGCTTTAATATTTATTAGATGAATAACCAACATGTCACTTCAAGATTAAAAATATAGCAAGTATTTTTTTCTGGATTGGGCTTAAAATTTAATGAAAAACTGGAGGGAGAAAAAAATTACGGCTGTTGGCACAATACCAAAATGGAACAAATGAATAGCACTTATGTGATTGCGTGTTTTGTGTAGAACGTGGGAGGGCTGCAGAATATAGCTGAAATTAATATGTGGAAAATCACTGCACTGGTTCCTTAGAGGTATTCAGAAGCTATCATATGCACTCATGCAGCTTGTAAATCTTTGCAAAGGCTATGATGAAAAATGATTGTGTTTCATTACTATAATTAAAATATAGTGGTCTCAGATGCTTTTCTCAAGAAGTAATCGCATGAGACATAGATAATCTGGGTGCCGTTGTTTAAAAAGGAGGAGAATTTACAGGCCTATAATTTCATTTTTTTTCCCGAAGAGATTTATTAAAACATAATTAGGTGGTTTGCCCAAGATTAGGACAGAATAACAAAATTTCCCCCATGTGATAAATGAGCCTCCTAATGCATAGATTATAATTCTCAGCTTTTGTTTGTTTCTATTTCGGTCAGAGTAAACCTTGGAAGAGATTATAAAATTTCTTCATCCCAGTTCAATATGATAAATATGGGGGGTGCCGTGTTTGTATTGTGTTCACGGCAAGTTGGCAGAACCAAAGACCAAAACTGACCAACTTCTATTCTTTACTACATATCTATATACCTGTGACCAAAAAGTGAATCTCTAGGATTACTGTTAAACCAATAAACACTCATTGTCACAGGAAGTAATCTGGACCCAGAAGAAATAATTTTCTACATGCTCTTTCATTTTCATCTTGCTTTGAAATTTTGAAAAGGCCCTTTACCTGTGAGTTTTATCTTGGTTTAAGGCTATAACCTATCTCTATGAAAGAGATGTTTAGTAACAGATTAGATGTCTATTCTTGTGATTCTTAGTCTTGTTAAGTTGCCTGTCTTCATTGATAGAATCAGCTACCCAACTACCAAAACATGTCTTCTCTTAGAACTGCTTCTGCTCTTTTATAAAAAGAGCTTAAAAAAATGCTTTTGAGGGCAAAAAAGTGGTTCCAGGAGGTACTTGTTCACGTGTACTTGGTACCTGAGGTCCCACAAGACTACCTTACAGACAGCCTTTGTCTAGAACAGCACAGGGTGTGGCAAAACATTCCCTCCAAAATGGTACTTTTTGTTTGATGTTATGATTTTAAAACATATTTCTTTAATGATGTCCTTTGTAACTTATAAAAAAAAAAAAAGGTTTTCTTAGAATTGGCACATAAATATTTGTATACTATTTATATGATGTAAAGGGGAAATGGCCTTCTTATATCTTGTGCTCCCCCCCCCATTTTGGTATTTGCTCTATTAGCCCAGTTCTGTGTCTGACAAACTTGCTCTTCCTTGTCCCCAAGTAAACCAGGACAAGCTCATGTTCTGGAGTAGGAGGTGGTTTTTATGACGCCATGTTTTTTTTCCCTCCTTTATGATAATCACAGCTACTTTAGAACAATAGACGCAGCCATCGGGCAACACCATTTCAGTGGGACTTCAGACTTTTTTTTTTTTTAACCAGGTCACATTATATGCGTTCATGTCCCACTCACAGCTAAGTATGAAGAAGAGCCTTAAAAGGCATGGCACAATAAACATGTGGTTTTAATAAGACCTAATTTTAACTGCAAGGCTTAAATACTGAATGTACTGGTAATATCATTGTTTCGTTCGGCCTGTTAAGAAAGAATGACTGTGATCCTTCCTAATGGTGCATCAACTCCTTCAGGTCACTGGAAAGAGCTCCAGTCCTAATATATCTCCAACAACGGTAGTGCAGGAAAAACACTCAGCCTTCTGCACGCAATGACGGTCCACACACTAAAAGCATTTCCAAACACGCAATTTAGGTTTGTTGGCTTTTTTTTTCTTTTCCTATTCGTGAGATCAACCTAAGTTCCATTTTTAGAATAGCTGTAAACCAATAAGCTAATGCTAAATGTAACAGATGCACAGGTAAAGAACCTTCTGCTGCTTTTAGCTCTTCATTTTGGAGATGGTCACTGGGGTAAAAAGGCACATGATCTTACAACCTCATTCATTCGCTGCACGGAGGAGGAGGATTCGGAAGTTCTAGGCCTCTATGATATTTGCACATCTCTTCTAGGTACCAGTGAGGAAAACCACGGGGAAAGCAACTTTATAAATATAAAGGCACAAAGAAAACTGAAAAAAGCAAAAAAAACAAAAAACAGTTCCGGATGTAACAAAGGAGATGACACATGGTGTGAACTTTTCAAAACACTCTACAAATCAAACCGCATTATTCAACAGGATGCAACAAAATCGGGCAAAGAAGCAACAGGACATCACGAGATGCGGGGTCATCTGAAAGAAGCAGTAACGGACACAAGCCACACAGAGGATTTCTTTTCTTACTTGCACAAGTATCTTGAGGGGTTTGAAAGGTCTTTCACCATGAAGCACTCGCCTCCATTCACACAGAAAGTTTTCTCCTTCTCTGCACACTTTACAAGATGGCTTGTCCCAGTTGTAGATGTTGACGTAGCTGGATAGAAGATAAAGAAGGGGAAGGTTTACATGTGTCTTTCCCTCTTCTCAACAGCCTTTAGTCTTACATCCTCTTCAAAGGAAGAGTTCACATAAGGTGCAGCAGACTTCGCTACACGTTCAGGTTTAATAAACAACGGCAAACAAGTGAAGTACTTTCTGGGTGTAATTAAATGGAATAAAATTATCAGAGGGTAAGCACAGTTAGTTACTTTAATCAGAATTGAAATAGGAAAAAGGCTCAACATTTTTTATAACCAGTATTTTATCTTCTAAGGAAGTTGGAAAAGAGAAGACCTACGGCCAGTAAGTAAAATAAAATTTTCAGGAAGGCTCAAATATAATGATATAAAGTCATGTCAGTGCAATTCAAGTTCAATGTCACTTTTGAATGGCGACTACTTATTTATTTTGGAAATTACGTTTTATGTGTATATTTGACCTTACAGTTTTTAGATCTGTATATATTACATATATAGATATCCACATATATAGAGAGAGATACAGATATCTGTATCTATAGCTGTATCTATATCTATATATATGGCAAAGAAGAACACAAAGTAGCTTATTTGTTCCTAATAAAAAATATATATATCAGTTGAATATATATTAACATAGAGATTAGGAGTCATTCTATTCAAATTTCTATTCTACTCCAAAGAACACTGTTGAATGTCTGGCTGCCACCATACTTTTGAGGAAATGGAAGGAGTCTAATAATTGTTGCAAAAGTAGAACAGCATGACAAAATTCATCCATTTTGAATTAGGAGTAGACACTGATCTTAATTTTGGTTTACAACTATGGTAAGCTTGATATCCACTGTCAAACCTCAGGTATGTGAGAGCAAATTGAAAATGATGGCTCCACCATCAGGCACACGGATTAAATAAACCCAAAGCACTCAGTCCTGAGACTCAAGGGCACTTCATACCCGAACTTATCCTGGCTTGCACCCTTGCAAACACTGTAAGCAGTGCTCAGTCTCAACCCAAAACGTCTAACTTACATCATGTTCATGACCGATACTATCAGGATGAGAAGCAAAAGCATTATGGTAAGCCCACAAAAATCCCATTGACTTTTTCATGAAAAAGAAAAAATATATACATGTATCTTTAGACAAAAACTATTCCTTGGCTACTGACTCATTCTTAGTAATTTTTAATTCCTGGACTTCCTTCTCAATTTCTATTTCATTATTTGCATGTGAAACTCAGATGCCCTTTTTTACTTTTATTTGACCTCTCGTGTATTTTTTCCCCCCCATTTTCTTTGGCTTTTCTTCTTCATTTCCTTCATAAGTCCCCATTTTGTTCTGTTTCATTTTTGACTTCTCCAATTCCAGTTCTGACAGAAATACTCAGGGTGTGATTACTCAGTTTCCGAATTACATAAGGCCTTTTTTGCCTTGCATTCTGCCATCTAGGGCATGTTTTGGGGCCATTCATGACTCTCAGCATGGCTTTCAGGGGTATCAGCAAAGACGAATCAGACTGAGTTGCACTCTGGAGACAGGTCAGGTTTGAATCCCATCTTCTAATAGCTTTGCATCTTTGAGCACATCACTTAGCCACCCAGAATGCAATTCTCCCATTCTGAAAACAATGGTAATGGTACTCCTGCAGGATTTTTGTAGGGATCAGAAATAATCTAGGTAAGGGAATTGGCACAAGCCTGGCACTCAATGAGTAGTAGCAGGTACGATTACTGGGCAAGTAGGGAAAGTACTGAGTCAATCAGAAAAGAATCTTGACGATGGAAATCTGAGGATTTCAAAGTTGCATGTTACTCTTGAATCCTTATTATGAATAATGAAGAACTGAGTCAATTTTTTTATTACTCCAGAGAAAAGTCCTTTCAAAATGCATTTCAAGGTATCCTTCAGATATACAAACCAAAGCAAATGAACTTAAGGAGAGGAGGAAGAGAGGTGATTTCACACTGTCTTATCAGTATACTTGCACCTCTTTGTCAGGTAGAGCGCAATGTAATCGGCCTCATTTTGTTTCATAAAATCATGGAGTAGACATTTCTAGCCACCCACAACATGTCATTTGAATCCAGTATTAGATCTTCATGTGAAAAACTTAGGTGCTGTTTATTAATATTCCATCCACAGTAATTGCTTTTAAAAGATTATGCGGAGGAAATCTGCCTTAAATGTTAAAGGTTTGGTGCTTAAGACTCTTAAGTGCTGACAGGATACTGTGGGATGAGGAATTGGGCTGGGTTCCCTTGCTGCCCCAGGTGACAGTGCTGAGCGGACCACCTGCTGTGCGCTGTCACCAGTCATTCCCCCAGAAAAACTCTGGTCCTCCAGCAGACCCCAGTGGTCTCTGAATCCCTGACAGGTTGCCAAGGATTACCCTTCACCCAAGCCGAGCAGCAGACATTGCACCAGGCTCTTCCAGAACAAATCCTGAGGCTTTTCCTAAAAACAATGAAACCCCCATTCCCAAGAACAGACACTCCATACACATTATAAAACTAACAGTAAAGATTCACAGTGATAGAAGCATCATACCTATCATACCTATTTCATACCTATTCCTTGGACTTTAAGATAAGTAAGATTGATAACTGTATGCTGAAACTGGAAATAATCCCCCCAGCCCCCTGGAAGGAAAAATAAAATAAGATGAAAACAGAGAGGAAGGTAAACCATAAGAGACTCTCTAACTCTAGGGAAGAAACTGAGGGTTGTGGGAGGGAGGTGGGTGGGGGGATGTGGTAACTGGATGATGGGCCTTAAGGGGGGGGGGCATGTGATGTGATGAGCACTGAGTATTATACACAACTGATGAATCACTAAAGTCTACCTCTGAAACTCATAGTACAGTGTATGTTAACCAAATTGAATTTAAATAAAACATTAAAAAGAAAGGAAATAATCCTTCCTTTTTTTGGTTTTTAAAAATATTTCCCCCTGAAATGATTATCCTTTTCATGCTATCCTGCAGCACCAAGTTATGACACATTCATTTGAAAAATTCTTAGATCATCACCTAAGGCTAGCAAGGGGATATCTGATGATTAAATGATTCTTGGAGGAAATTCAGTAGCAACTATCTTAAATGATCATAGACTATTGTGCTTATTAGCACTTCTATCCTTGAGCCACAGCAAGAACAAAAATGATTGTGGAATTGGAAAGCAGTAATGAACTCCCAGGTGATGTTAAGTGTCAGCCGACTGGGTACAGCTGTTCTGAACCAACAGCCAAACGCAGGAATAAGTTGTAATTGTCAGAAGAATCTGGGATGGAGATGCTGATACATGAACCCTTCAGATTTTTGCCAGGTTTCCTTTTATTCTCCTTATTTCAGGCAGTGTGCAGTCGATCTTAAGCAGATCTATAAATTTTGCAGTGAAACCCTTCCTCCTTGGCTTACACATGCTGTATTGCTAAGTCAGTTTCCATTTAGGAGTTCTGCCAGAAATTAATGAAAACAGAGCAGGTTCTTAGACCTAGCTATGGAAATGACATTCTTTCTGGGGGAGCTGGGAGGACTTTATCAGAGGTGGAGCTAAAGGTTGCACAGGTAGAATGTGTTTCGATATATAAAAGATGACCCTCACAGTTGTCCCTGGAAGTAGGTGAAGTAGATCCCACTCATTTGGTACTTAATAAACCCAGCCACTTTGTGACTAGTTTGTCACCTTCTCATAAGGTCCTAAATGAACAGCAATTAGGAATACTGTAAAATATGAACCCACTATCTTTATGCTTGCCATTTATTCGTATACTTTGTCCCAAACACACTTTCCCTGAGATGTGAGCAACTACCATATTACAAGGAAGAATGTATAAATAAAGCAGTAACTTGTTACCAGACAATGAAACACTCTGGAGTGTTTCACTCTTGACCTGGTCTCTCCTGGCACATAGGTCAGGACTAATGAAGATGCCTGGAGAGGCTGGACAGTTCTTTGACTTAGCCAACGATTTGGAGACCAACATCACCATTCACAGACTCCCCAAATCCTGCCCCACACAGTCGGGCTCCCTTCTTTCCTCCCTCTCTTCCATTCTTCCTTCTTTCCATCATTCCTTCCTTCCTCCTTTCTACAATTCTTTAATTGCCTATTATGTGCAAGACATGAAGATAACAACTAGAGTTACAGGGGTTAGAAACTGTAAGACTGTGAACAATTCTTCCTAAAAGGAGACCTTTGTAGATAAAATGTAGTGAAATGAGTACTGGAGTTAGCTAAGAAGATTCAGGTCCAAAGCTCAATTTTACCCATTACTCTCATCCAGCTAAACTGCCTCAGTAAATTCTGCTACAAAATGTGCTGTCACAGGGTTGTTGGGAAGTGTGATAAAATATTTTGTCAGCATGCAAATATATGATACTACTACTATTACTAGTGGTATAAATGTGGAACAAAGAAAAGCAAAAAACACGTCTGTTCAGAGTCAGGAATTACAAATAATCAAGCCTCAAATGTTCTTTATATATTATTCTTCTACAAATTATGAAGAGAGATTGTCTAATTTGTTAAATTACAAATGATTACAATGTAATCATTTGCATGATTACAAGGCATGAAGTACATATAAATAGTCTACTCTATTTTAACTGTATTAAAACCTCTTCTTAATAATAACCACTAAATTTGCCTTTATGTTAAATTGAAGAATAATCTGAGTTAAAAGAACACAGTCTTAAATGTGTGATTATTTTCAACTTCCAAGATGCATGCAATTCTTTAATATTTCTGACCAAAGTTCCAAGTTACTGACTTAAGTGTAGTTGTAATATTGTTATTTTAACAGTTTCAAACTATAAAATACAGAAAAATTGTGCGATGTTCATTCTGTATAGGACATAGTATAAGCTGTTTATAACGGAACATTTTGGAAGCCACACATTACTGCACATTTTTACAAATACGCTGTAAAAATCTGAGGAGTAATGAAGTGCTCTCTGTTCATCACTAAATATTTTCCCACAGAATCACACAGTATTTCCTGTAGAATGCCAGGAGCTTTCTGCTCAAGGCTGGCTGAAAAGAAAACAATTCTGGAAAGGATGGTTTACTTTCTTGCTTCCTTTAAGTGATGTTTTCCTTATCAGCAAAGTAGACAGCACTAACAGAGCAGGGCCATTACACAAATGCAAATTGCTGATAAGAAGCTACTCTATTCTTCTTTGACAATTAGCAGGGATTAGCACAAGTGTATGCTATTTACCCCAAGGAGCAATCATTAGACCCTGTCCTCCCTGAGTGAAGGAGTCCTTCCTAGCGGTTTTTAGGACAATTCTTAACAATTTCCTTGCAGAAAAATTTAACGAATTTTATGCAGTTTTCTCAATGAAACAGACACATTTTAACAATGTGTATATTCTAATATGAAACTGTCAATCACTACATTACGGGTTTGATTTTCATTTTCTTTTTAAAACATTATCTGTGATATCTTTAATGGCTCTGTGTTTAGAAATCTGCATGCTTTTGTGCTCTTTGAACTCCCAGTTAAAAGGAAAAAAATCTGAAATTATTACTGTAAGGACCTATTTAGCCAGAGCACTTCCATCCGTTAAACAATAACCTTGTTGTTTAACCCTTAAACTGTCCCTGCCCCCCTCCCCCCAGGGGACTTACTTAAAAACAAGTCCCAGAAACCAGCCCCAGGTAACAAAGCTCAAATACAAGGGTGGGTCAGGCCAGGTGGAGACATCTGATCAGTGTGGGGATGCATACTGGTCTCCCTAGTTACCAAGGAGTATGGGCCCCGCCCTTTGGGAGCCTTTTGGGTGCCAATTCTGACCAAGGTGATAGGCTAATTCAAATATCTACTAGGGTAAATTGTAATTCAATTGGTCACCTAGCATGACTGTGCAGCTTTCTCTGTGTGTTACAATTTCACTGGCCACCTGTGCGTGGCCAGGCCCAAACACATGGCCTTTGCCCTTAAAAGCTAATCTGTGAAGCAGAGAGAGGTCGCCCTCTCTCTAAGAGGTGCGGCCCCGAACGTTCGGTCTGATTCTTGATGCTTGGGGCTGAATAAAGCTTTACTTAACGTTTGTATCAGTCTCGCTCCTTTAATCATGGACCCATTATTGGGGGAACCTAACAATTATTATTCTTGTTCGGAATACAGCTCCTTGCAATTAAGTGTGAGAAGCACACTGAACTCCCATGGGGGTGGGAGGTGAGAGGGAGGAGGTCGGGGTGGGGCCGGGGAGAATGCGTATATGACTCCTGAAAGGACAGCTCTGGAACAGAAGCTGATCAGGAAGTACTGGGCCATCTCATGTAGCTTCTGCTGATGACTAGGGAAGGAAGGGGGAGTCATTAGCTTTCCAAAGGAAAAGTCCAGAGCCTGACTCAGAAGTCCTGAAGCACTGTCATTCTGGGCTGGCCAGTTTTTCTGAATAGTAATTCAATTCTCCGCTGAATGGCAAATAAACTGTTGAAGAGGAAAAAATGATAAGAGGTGATAAAAAACAAAACAACAGAAAAGCCCAACTCTATGCTGGCTTGTAGTTTTCCCAGAGGAATACAGTGATTTAAAGTAGCATACCATTTCCTTGGCCTCTCCTCTACTAAACTCTGTTGAATAACAAAAAGGGAAGCCAGAGAAGCAGCATCATGAGACCATAAATGAAACCAGAACTTTCTAAAGTAGAATTAAGGCATCTCACTTCACGGACCCACAAACTTGGCTGATAAGCTAGAAGTGTTAGAGGTTCTCAGACTACCCACAAGGTAAGAGTTTATCCAAAGAACAAGTTGGCATCAAGGGCCAATGGAAATTAATTGGTATAAGTGATGAACTTGGGCTTTTGCATCAGTTAAACACACCTAAGAATGTGGAGAAGAAACAACTTTAGTATATCTTATAATCTATCCCATATTTAAAAAGAGGGTACAAATCATCTCAAAAGAATAGTTCTATGACCATAGAAATTTAATAAAATTTCTGTAGCAAAGAATTCAGAGGTGCATAGGGAAAGGCTGCCCAGAGGTCACACAAGTGAATTAGGAAATGCTTGCTTTCTGTTTTGTTAAATGTATATTGTAGCTTAAGTAGGTTAATAAGATTGCCTTTAATTCCTCTCTGTCTTACAAGCTCTCTGGGCAGATCCTATTATTTCTTCCTTCTTCAGCAGAATGAAAAGTGACCTTTGGGTGTTTCTCCTCATAAAACAAAATTATAATTTTTGTTGTAACACTGATCTCATTTGTAGCTAAACAGAAAGCAGATTCTAAGTTCCCAGCAGTTGCTGAGCAAATGATTTGGTGTCACTAGATAGTGTTATCCTTAGAAAAATAAAATTGTCAAGAGGTCATTTTCAAACACACAAGTTGCTATCTTTTTTTTCTTTTTCTCTGACACTGCATTTCACTCATGGTACAATGTAATCACAGTCTACTACTTCTTAGAGCAACATCACAATGACAGATGCTTTATAGGATGTCATAGATTTTGTAAAGAAGAGGGAGTGGGGAGTCTCTTCCCACAGTGGGCCATTGGCTGGTTGGAGTTACAAGAGAGCTATGTTTCCTTCCTCACAAGGCCAATAATCTTTCCTTAGCTAATAAGTCAACTCCAGAAATATAGTTCTGTTACATACTTTTTAGTAATCACTCACTGTTATGTAAGTATAAAATTCCCAAAGCTGAGAGTGGACAAACTTTCAAGCCGTCCCTTGAATCTTTTCCCATCAATATCTATTCTAAAGGAGTAAAATCCATCTAGCCTACAAAGCAAATACTAGCCGTCCATTTGACTACTTAATTTGGTACATCTATAGATCTCCTCAGGCTAAAAGTAGAAGGTGTACATTCTTAACTACACACTGCATTTTCTACCAGTATCAGTTTAGTTGGGAGAAGGTCAAGTCAATGTAGAAAATGTTAACCTGTCAATTAGAAAATTAGTCAAAAGTTTGGAGCACTAAGCAAAACAAATCAAAACAGAGAAGACTGATCAAGGATTCAGTTATTCAGCAAGCTGCTGAAATTAACATGTGACATTTAATGACATAGGTTAATTTATTCATCAACTAAAATACATTTAGAAATGAAAGCAGATGAAAGGTCAGAAGATAGAAACTGGGAGGCAAATTCATTATCTTATTCAACAAATCTAAAAAAATCATGGCATATCAGATGATAAAAGTCATGTGGTCATCTCAATAGATATTGAATCAACATTTGATGAGGTTAACCATCAATTTCCATGAGACTATCAAGTATTATCCCCCACATCAAGCCTGAATTTAATCAAGCATCCACATACAGTTACTAAGTTGCAGCAAGTACAGAGGTCAGAGGGATAATGAAAGACACATCATGGCCTACCATCAGCAAAACCCAGACCATGGAGAACTTTTCTGGGGAAACAGCCTCCCTTCTTCAAAACAAAACTGAAGGAGGGCGCCTGGGTGGCTCAGTGGGTTAAAGCCTCTGCCTTCGGCCCAGGTCATGATCCCAGGGTCTCTGGATTGAGCCCCGCATCGGGCTCTCAGCTCGGCAGGGAGCCTGCTTCCTCCTCTCTCTCTGTCTGCCTCTCTGCCTACTTGTGATCTCTGTCTGTCGGATAAATAAATAAAAAAACTTAAAAAAAAAACAAACTTAAAAAAAAAAAGCTGAAGGAGGATAAACAGACAACGAGAGCTAGAATTAGAGACAGATCAAGAGGATGAAGTAAAAGAAAAATCTCAGAGACATTTAAAAGAGAGTTAAGAGACATATAAACCACTCACCTTGCATCAAACTTGGATCCTGATTCAAACAGTTTTAAATGAATGGTATTTATAAAAGGAAATCTGATCACTAATTAAATCATTAATATTTCTATGGGGTTACCATCTTTTGTGGGTGTCAAATGTACTGGGGTTATGTGTAAAAACAGTCCTTAGCTCTTAGAGATGCATACTGAAATGTGTATATATTCAATGATAACATGTCTGGAATTTGCTTCAAAATAATAAGAGGGAAGGGAAGTAAGTTTGATCAAGATGAAAAAAAACAAAAACAAAACCAACCCAGTAATTGCCAAAGTGGATGATGACTACCTGGAGATTCATTATTCACTATTTCCTGTACTTCCGTATGTTAGCATACATGCTTACATGTACATTATATGTTTAAAGATACATTTATGTATGTTTAAATTATAAATGCAAAAAATCAATTTCAGGTTTTTTGATACACGATAAAGTAGAATTGGGAATGATACTCTCTATCACTTAAAAAGATCTACTTTTAGCAAACAATTCAAATCATACTTAACCCTGAGACTCTGGGAGAGCTTTCCATTAATGTAAAGATCAAGCAAAGTATGTTGATTACCAATGCTGTTATTTAACGTGGCTCTGAAAGTTCTAACCAATGCAACATGTGAAGAATAAAACAAAGAAACAAACAAACTGCAGTATAAATGTAAGACGTGAGAAGAGGAAATAATCATTATTCGGCAGTCATTAGTAAGTGAAAAAGTTGCAGCCAAGATTCTAGGACTGATGTTTTTCTTCTTTTTTTTAAGGATTTCACTTACTTGAGAGAGAAAGAGAGCGCCGCACAAGCAGGGGGAACGGGAAAGGAAGAGGAAGGATCTCCGCTGAGCAGGGAGCCTGATGTGGGGCTCCATTCCAGGACCCTGGGATCATGACCGGAGCCAAAGGCAGACGCTTAACCAACTGAGCCACCCAGGCGCCTCAGGACTGATGCTTTTCTAATCTGACTATACTATATGCCTGTTGATACGAAAGAACCCATTAATGATAAAGAGTATCACAGTTGGCCTAAAATTTGCAAGTTACACAGACGCTCAGGGCAGTAAGGTTCCTAAGGTTATGGAAGTATCTTCATGACGGGAATGGATTTCTGCCAAAAGTTTTAAGAAATCTCAATTTTCAGTGTTTTGCATAAAGGAGCCTCCATAAAAGTGCAGAAAAGGCGGGCTCTGAGCAATGCAGACACGATCTTCCAAGTGTTTCTGGTTTGAGCCAGACCCTTTCGATGGGTGGTCTGGAATACGAGAAGCCTGGGTGATAGTCCTTGGGTGGCACCTGTGCAGCCTTAACCCCCAGCTGCACAAGGTGACACACCATTTAGCCAAACTGCTGCCTTTCTGCATTTGGCTGACGCTTGTGGACATAAATGGGCAGATTCTGTTTCTATAAACACCACATTTTCCTCCCTCAGGTTCAAGCTTGCTGTGCATAAAGGAATTAAGCAGTGAGAGCATGTCTGAACATACGTATCTTGCTCTGTACCACTTGGCTGATTTCAGTCCGTAATTTTCTCAGAACTCCCGGGAGTGCCTCGTTTCCAGGATCATAATCAGAATAGCCCAACAGCCCTCCCTGTACCATGGTGTGTTTCCACGTGTAGCCACAGTGTTTCGGTTCCCAGCACAAATCCTACGTAACCAGATATCACATGGGCATCTAACTTTATTCAACACTGTTATTGTCCTTCATACATGACCAATATGAATAAAGCAAGGTCTCCAAAAACATGTAACTTTAAATGCTTCATCTTAAAAAAAGAAAAACAAAACAAAACAAAACAAAAACTTGCTGCCCTGTCCTCCCTGCCCAAAGGACTAGCCAGTATCATAATATTTAGTTCATAGCAGGTACTGTTTCTCTGAAGAGCAGTATTTTTTTAGGTTACAGATGGGGGTTGTGGGGGAGGTAATATTACAGGTAAAGCCTATGCCTTTACAGAAACTGGGCCAAAATGATAAATTAGCCCTGACTCCATTATGTCTAAAGGAGCTTTCCTTAAAGCCTTGGGGTTTTTGTTTTGAATTTGGTTTTGTTTTTAATTTCTGGGCCTCTACCCTCAAATCCAATAGGCACCTGTTTGTCTACCGTTGGCATTGGCTGTTGTTGTTCACTGGGGGGAAACAGACAGGTGTGCATGTTGAACTCTTTTCCCAAAGTACACAATTATTAAAAAAAAAAACAAAAAAACGGGGCCATATGTTTAGTGTCTTGCGATCATCATCTGGCCTTGCTGTTTTATTATACATATGTGTACAGATGTATGTATACATAACTTGGTTGTTGGGAAAACTCTGTGGAAATCATCCCGCTTATAGTAAAACTGAAGGGTATGTTGAAGCACATTGTTTAAAAAAAAAAAAAGTAGAGGTCAGGTTTTATCTAGGCTTGCCTGGCTATTTCCCTGCGCTGCCAGAAACAGGGAATTTTAAGGTCCTCACATAGGATCTCAGATATAATTTATTAGCTTTTTTTGGTGGTGATACCTCTATCTGTGTATATGGACTAACAAACACCTCCATCTCCCAGAGCTATAATAATTATGTATAATTATTATATATAATATACATAATAAAGAGCTGAGGTCTTCCCAGGTCTTCCCCCTCGCATTGTCATACAATTCCAGGAGGAGAATTGAGTGTCTTCAGCCGAGATCTGTCACTTCTCCAGAAGCTTTCAAGAAGCCCAACACTTTGCAGTACTAAATGGTATGCCTAGTAGGAGTCTGCATTGCTAGTTCTGTTCAAACAGGCATTGCCAATACTAGTGAGTAGTGAATTTTCCAGTTCAGTGGAATCCAGTGACTACAGAATCCACTACAGAATCCAGTGACTGAACCACCAGAACAAGGAGACTTGTGCAGGGTCAGTTATGGTTCCGAACCCCACCAATGGTAGCTAACAGATGAAACACAACTTCTGGTTCTATTTCAAAGCACAAAACAAAGCCTCACCAGGCCAAAGAGATCTTGTTAAGGGGAAGGAATCAGACCTCAAACTAATTCTTCATAAAGTCCTGTTTTATCCATGGCCATCTCCTTAAGAAATCCTTACCTCTGAAGAATTTTGAAATAGAAAACACCTTCGTGGGCACCTGGGTGGCTCAGTGGGTTAAGCCGCTGCCTTCGGCTCAGGTCATGATCTCAGGGTCCTGGGATCGAGTCCCGCATCGGGCTCTCTGCTCAGCAGGGAGCCTGCTTCCCTCTTTCTCTCTCTCTGCCTGCCTCTCTGTCTACTTGTGATCTCTCTCTGTCAAATAAATAAATAAAAATCTTAAAAAAAAAAAAAAAAAAAAAAAAAAAAAAAAAAAAAAGAAAACACCTTCGTTAAAAGAATCAGAGAATTTTTCTTCATGACCCATCTTTTTGGGGTGCTGTGGGCTCAGTCCCTGGGATGTTAACTGCCTCTGAACAGAGATCAGTCACAGGCTGAGCGTTTTCTGTTGAAGGCTTCCTTCTCCTTGGTCCTTGATGACTAATGTTATATCAAAAAACGCGAGTACTTGAATTTTTCTTAAGGTATGAAGAACTCAGGGAAGTGACTCACTGTTCTACAGAGATCACACAAGTCCCTGGAATTAAATGTTGATAATATAAATGGATTTTAATCAGCATACAGATGTTAAGAATACAGTGATCCTTCATTAAGGTATCCTGTGATTTTTTTCCCGCAGTTTTGTTTCCTAAGCTTTTGTTTGTCACTCTAACCAATTAATATTATATGTTAATTCATTAGCTAACAGAGAACTAGACTACATGATTATTCTTGAAAGCATGTTAAGCTCAATTTTATTTACCCTTTCTCCCATTTAAGCCTCCAAATACCAGCTTGGATGCTTTAACTGTTTTCCTTTTTTATTTGTATGTCTGTTTGTCTTCAGGATTCAAAGACCATTTTATCTGTGAAATATTTTAGTTGTAAATGATGAATTTCAGTTGTTCAAAGGTGGACAAGCACAACACATGGAGGAACAGATGGAAATTACAAATGAAAACACGGTGTCAAAATATTTCTTTTAAAGTCAGAACTAGGCATTGGTAAACCCACAGTATTATCCACTAAAAATGTTGGCCACAAGTAAAAACAAAACAAAACAAAAAAAACTTACCCATGCAAGTCAGAAGGCAAATAGAAAGTAGTCAAATGGTGGATGTAGGGGGCAAAGGAGAGAACAGGAAGGATGTTGGGTCTGTGAAATCCTAGTATAGTACTTCTCGGGACCTAGAGAGTCAATTTGAAGTTCAATTCAATTAGGTATGAGATGCTAGTTTTGTGATGTAAATAGGGCTGTAATATCCCTTAAGGATTAAATTTAAGTGATCTCGCAGGACGGTTCATTTTAACTAGAGAAACTTTCCATGCTCAAGGTGGTTACCTGCCTCCATTTCTCTTTCTTCCTGTTGAATGCACCACACTCCTTGGGCTGATGCGCTGGGAAACTGTAACTTGTCGTGAAGTCTAGCTTCCAATCCTGACATGAAGTTAGAGTTTCCAACACAGAACTATAATCATATCAACATGGCCATAAGGAAACATGTCGTAATTGAAAAAGTCTAATGACCTGCAATCTGTTAAATGGGCAGGGTGATCTGTTCAAAGGAGAATCACATTCTGGAGATGGGCAAAGTAAGTGCACAGGTGGAGGTAAAAAGAGAAAAGGTGAGTAAGCTAGGAACTGAGTCATGCATGGTCTTCTAATTGGGGGGACCAGTGCTCCATGCTCTAGACAATACTGATGACCATTTCAGCAACTCTGCTAAAGAAGGTATGAAGATCCAAGTCTAGAGATAATGAATGTATCAGATTTATTAAAAACTTTGCTCTATTTTAGAAGAAATTCTAACTAGGCATAGCATGAGGTCAGAACAAAGTTCCAACTGCTCTTAGATCAGAGAACCATAGGGTCAGAGGTCCAGACAGAAGAAATCTATCACTATCATAAGCAATTACAAGAAAGACTGGGGATCACTCTAAAGCCATAACTATCCTCAAATGGTCAGGAGCATTTTATGATCAAAATAACAAAGAGAACTGCCTCCATGCTCAGCTAAATCGGATGACTTAATAAGGTAAAATGACATGTTCAAAGTGAGATGAGAAGTAATCATTTTAAGGGGTCAACATGGATTGGTACTGAGTCCAAACATGGAACTTGCTCTGTGTAGCATTTCCAATTCCCTAGGCATAGGGAATATTAAAATAGGAGGCAAGTGCTTTAAAAATTATTCCAAAGTTGAAGAACATTCACAGTTGCTGTTAATAAGGCAAAGCATGTTTAAGTTCCCTGTCATGCTTCTCTCATCCCCAATGTCCAACTCCTTTTGTCAAAAAATAATAACAATAATAACAAGTGGACCTGGTTATCATCTTGTATAAGGCTACGAACTCTTTACGGGCAATGCCCACTAAATATAGTATCCCAAAGGGAAACTAAATTGAAAGATGAAAATAGGTGGTAACAAATTAAACAGGACTGTCATCAATACCTGCGACAGAAACTGCATTTTTCTGTCTTAGGAACAAGAAAGTCAGAAATACGATCTTGATTCCCTCCCATGCTGAAACTGAGGTCTACAAGAACACTGTTTGGGACGTGGTTTCCACAATATGCAGGAGACTTAGCCATCAGAATCACTGCTGGCTCACAGAGAAAACTATAAGTAAAAGGGCCGTATCTGGCTGACTCACATGAATTCTCTTACCCAATATCTGACTTAGTGTGAAATCTTAAAAAGTAGTGCCATCTTTCTGGGAACACAATAATGCTTCTGCTGCCTTTCTTGTTATAGAAGAATTAAGTCTATCTATTCTTTTTTTTTAAATTTTAATTTTTAAATTAACATATAATGTATTGTTTCAGGGGTACAGGCCTGTGATTCAACAGTCTTATATAATAACTAGTACTCATGACAACACACACCCTCCCCAATGTCCATCACCTAGTTACCCCAAGGTCTACCCTTTCTTAATAGTCATATTTCTAGGATTATGACACATCATAAATTATATCCCAATGAAGCTAAGAGTTAAAGATCCAAAAATACATTAAGCAGGCTCACCACTACCATTTCTACTGGGCATGCTATTTACCATGTCCTGGACTTAAGGAAATCTTCAAGATAGGTAAAGGAAATGAGAAGCAGAGCAAGAAGACCTTTTGTGACTGCAGACATGGAAGAGTTCTCTGGGTATTATATTTTCTTCTTAAGCATCTTCCTTTTTTTTTTTTTAAAGACTTTATTTTGGAGACAGAAAGCAGCTCAATGCGGGTAGGGCAGGAGAGAGAGAATCTCAAGCAGACCTCCTGCTGAGCACAAAGCCTGATGCAGAAGCTCCAGCTCACCACCCCTGAGATCTCAACCAACAGTCGGACACTTCATCCACTGAGCCACCCAGGTGCTCCAGCATCTTCCTCTTTATTTTTTTTTTTAAAGATTTTATTTATTTATCTGACAGAGAGAGATCACAAGTAGGCAGAGAGGCAGGCAGAGAGAGAGGAAGGGAAGCGAAGCAGGCTCCCTATTGAGCAAAGAGCCCGATGCGGGACTCAATCCCAGGATCCCGAGATCATGACCTGAGCCGAAGGCAGCGGCTTAACCCACTGAGCCACCCAGGCACCCCCATCTTCCTCTTTATGCCATAAAAACCATTTTCTCTGGTAATCTTGTCATTTGAGATAAAATCATATTCATCTAGCCCAGCAGGCATTTGGCACTGATAATGTTTGCCATTATAGTTAATTATAACATCCTATCTTTTCCTTCTTTTCTTTTCTTTTTCTTCCTCCCTCCCTCCCTCGCCCCCTTCTTTTGGAGGAGAAATAAATGCTGAAGAAACAACTTCTCTGTATGGTAAAGGCAATACAATTTACAACAAAGAACAAGAAGACTGATAATTCGTTAAATATCTGTAGTGGGCCAAATATTCTAGCCTATAGCAGTAACAGTAACCCTAAGACCCACCTGTGTTCTCAGAATAATGCATAATGTGGAGAGAGACTCCAAGGCAGGCTGGCTTCCAGGCCCAGCGAAGCATCCTATCTTATGGGTCTTTCATTCTACAACTGCGTACCTGAACTTGTAATAAAAATAAACAGACAACAACAAAAAAATCTTTTCCACAGGCTATTAATTAGAGAAGCCCTGTTCTACCACCTTCCAGAAAGCATTACTTTCTGAGTACTTCCCTCTGTTTGTAAACTGTATGTCAGGGAATGAGACATAAAATGTTACTTTCAGGGGCGCCTGGGTGGCTCAGTGGGTTAAGCCTCTGCCTTCAGGTCAGGTCATGATCCCAGGGTCCTGGGATGGAGCCCTGCATCGGGCTCTCTGCTCAGCAAGGAGCCTGCTTCCTCCTCTCTCTCTGCCTGCTTCTCTGCCTACTTGTGATCTCTGTCAAATAAATAAATAATCTTTAAAAAAATGTTATTTTTAGATTATGTATTCTTAGCAGAAGACGGAGGCCACTGCTGTTCAAATCAACATTTTTTAAGTCTTAGGGGGAGAATGCTCAGTCCATGTTATCTAGTATCCTGTTGTCTGTTTCAGAATAACACAGTTATCTTCTCTGTTAAGCTTTGCTAAGAACTAGAAAGCTAAACCAATCCTAAGTAGTTTAGTATACATTTGGAAAGTTACCAGAAATTCAATTTGGCAGAGCACCTGGCTAGCTCAGTCAGTGTTGGAGCATGTGACTCTTGATCTTGGGGTTTTAAGTTCAAGCCCCATGTTGGGTACAGAGATGACTTAAACATAAAATCTTTTTAAAAAATTGATTTTATGTAACAATATTGCAGGGATTCTATTTAATCTCCATTTGGTTGATCCCCATTTCTTTTTCAAAATTATTTTTAAGAAAATTAATTTTTATCTATTAATAATTTCAAAGTTAGAAAAAAACTACCTTCTTTCTTTATGAAGCTAAGAGAAATTATGTATGCACATATTATAAATGCACTTCAAATATAAATTTGCTGAGTGATACACATCACTGGGGAGCTATGGCAACAGGAACTATTCCAAACAAAATGCTAAATTTAGTTATGATCCCTGCGCAGTATTTAATATTTGCATCAGATCTGTGATTGACCTCAATGCAATGTTAATGTCACCAGATCCTTTAAAAGGTGACTGTACTCAGCAAACAGGGAGGAAAGAAAAAAAAAAGGTGTACCTCTAAGAGATGCAAATAAATCATATATAATGATAAAATGATTTCCAGTGACATTTGAAATTAGGCTCATTTTGTTGACTGCTAATTTTCTTTAACCTCATTTTCATATGACATAAATCACCTACAAGGAGGTTTTTCTTAAATTTCTTTTTCACTTACAAGATGGTTTTAAAAATGGGTCCTGTGGTAGCACTCCTAGTTCAAAGTCCTGACAATCAAGTAATTTAAATGAGCAACTCATATGGATATGGGCTATTCCAACTAGCTCACATAAGACAGCTTTCTTTCCTTTTGGTTAGGTTACATGTAAGGATTATCTCATCAGATTTGCTTCGCATATCCAGTCCTAAGAAAACTAATGCGACAAATCAGAGAGTAGCAGATATCATTAAAGTGTTGACTGATTGCAGATGACTGCAAAATTGTAATAAGAATGCATTTTATAAAGTTGAGTTGGTTCATTTTCATTAGCCTCTATTTAGTAATTCAGTTTTTTGGTTTTTGTTTTTTTTTTTTTTGGCTAATTTTTCTCTTCAGTTGATTCTGCCTACTCTTTACTTATTTAAAACCTGAAATACCGCAGGGTAAGTCACAGATTTGTTCAAAATAAGTTCAAGCTCTGGAAGAATTCTGAGAATCCCAGAACTTTACGTTTCTCTCTGCAGTAAGATAAGACAACCGAGGCACACGGCAAAACCGTGTACAGTTTTTTCAAACTGCCAGTGTGTAGAAGACATGACCGAGACACTGAACTCTTTACTTTCAAGTGCTCCATTAACATTTTTAGCTGAGCATCCTTTGTTTCCTAAAAATAAGCAGTCGATGTTGAGCAGAAATGTCAAGAAATCAATAAAAAGTAATCAGGAAGAGTGTTCAGTGTCCTTGAGAAAAACTCTGAGGACAGAAAGGGAAGCTTTGGCATGGCGAACAGTTAACATTCTCATGTTTTTTTTTTTTTTTTTTTTTTTTTTCATAATAAAAAGAAAAAGCAATATGTTAAATTACTTCATTTTAAAAAAAACAACAAACAACCATGTAAGTGTCAAATGTCACCCTGGACCACACTGCAGAGTTAAAGGGCTTGCTTTCCGTTGTAAAAGTCCACGGCTGAAAACTGCCATAAAGAAAGGACTCCCATACAAGGCGCTGCACGTTCCCACGTGTGATAACAAGCAACAGAGAAGAAAACCTCATGTTAACACTTCGTTGCTGTAGCTCACTATTTCTATCACGTCTGAGGGAAGATACTGAGGGAAAGGAAATAACAATTATTGAGTGACTTCAATGTGCCAAGGAGAAACTACACAAGACCTCATTTTGGTATAATGTAAGTATAATAAAGGTGATTTAACCTTTTGGAGTTAATTACAAAGACTGCCACTCTATTGTACAGATTACCTATGGTAACGAAGGAATATTTGATTCAAAAGGTGCCTCCACACAGAAGACATGAATAGACATCTCTTCAAAGAAGACATCCAGATGGCCAACAGATGCATGAAAAGATGCTCAAATCAGTTGGCATCAGAAAAACGCAAATCAAAACCACCATGAGGTATCACACATACCTGTCAGAATGGCTAAAATTAAAAACACAAGAAACAACAAATGTTGATGAGGATGTGGAGAAAAAGGAACCCTTGTGCACTGCTGGTGGCAATATGAATTAAAAATAGAATTACCACAGGATCCAGTAATTCCACTACTGGGTATTTACCCCAACAATGGAAAAACACAAATTTGAAAAGATATATGGGTCCCTATGTTTCTAGCAGCATTATTTATAATGTCCCATGATAGATAATGGATAAAGACAATGTGGGATGTATAGAAGGAAATATTATTTAGCCATGAAAAAAAGAATGAAATTTTGCCATTTGCAACAACACAGATGGATCTAGAGAGTATAATGCCAAGTGAAATGAGTTAGTCAGAGAAAGACAAATACCACATGATTTCACTTGTATATGGAATTTAAGAAACAAAACAAGTTAAAAAGAGAAAAACCAAAAAACCAGACTCTTAACCACAGAGTACAAACTTACAGGTTACCGGAGGGGAGGAGGATGGGGGATGGGGGAATATCACTATGAGCACTGAGTTATATAGGGAACTGCTGAATCACTACATTGTACCCCGGAAACTAATAAAACACGGTATGTTAACTACATAGAAATTTAGGGAGAAAAGAAACTTAAAAAATAAATACAACAAAACAAGGTGCCCCCCCCCAACAGCTTCAAAAAACACTTTGTATCTATGATTTTAGAAGCTGGTGGTGGGGGGAGGGGGACGGGGAGGAAGAGGATCTCTAGCATTTTTATTTATTAAAAGAAAAATGTCTTAGTCTTAGATATTCCTGCTGTTAAGCTTGGACTAGCGTTATTTTCTGAAAGGTAGCCGCAGCAACAACTTATTTTAACAAAAATCCACATTCCTTTCGAAAGAAAACACAAATACCATGAACCTTATAGACATACTTTTAATTCATGTCTCAGTTTTGAAGTGCACAGTTTGAAAATGCCAGGGGGTTGTTCTTAAATCTTTTAATAATATAATTTTTAATGGAAAATTCAGAGTTGAATTATTTTAATATTTAGTACAGAAATCCATTGATATAATTCTAAATATCATTGGCCATGAAATTTAGCCTAGGACAGTATTATTACTTATTGTAGGTAATATTTTGTTACTGCGACTAATCCATAGAAATAGAACAATGCGTGTTTATTTTATAGATATAGAATGACAAGTCTGCTGTATCAGATAATTGGTTATAAATTACTCTAATTAACTGAATTAAAAGAACCATTTATCAAGTGATGAATAAGTATTGCACCCAAGAACAAAAAGCCCTTTCCTTTAAAATGCACCGTTTTTATGTTTTTAGAATTTTCAAATATCTGTAAAATAAAAGAACTGGTTTCATAATAGGACTTCATAAACTTACTAAATAATTGAAATTATATTAACTTTCATAGTAATTAAATAGCATTTATCTTCAAAGAAACAAAACAATTCATTTCTAAAGCTTTCTTTTGTTGAAATCCTACTCTAAAGTATTACTTTTGACTATGAGTTTTAATGAGCAACTGAATCAAATTATGTAAGACCAACATAATGAAATATTATTTGAGAAAATCCCCCAAACCCCCACTATTCCTACCTTACAATTTCAACGTCCAGGTCTCAAGAACTACAAGGGAATTTTAAAAAATCTTTCTGAGGATCTGCAATAGTTGTCATCATTATAGGCTAACATTCCTAAGTGAAAATGGTGGCCAAATTTTCCTTAAAATAAATCATTGTTATTTTATAATTCTGTGATCTTGGGAAACAATATACACAGCTACATCTAAACCTATTCACAGACTAAAAGACTGTTAATTTTCAAGTTTAACTTAGGAAAAGCAAATTGGCCATCACATGCATCAAAGTCTTTTCCCAGACATTACACAGAAGTGATTCCACTTGATTTGCTCTGTGGTGTATCACAGAGTCTCAGATAAAATAGGACAGTTCTATATGCCTTTTCTTGTTTGTCTATTCATATCCTTACCAGCCCCATTTATCTAGTAGTGGAAAGATAAAATATTCAAATACATCTATGCCTACTTATGGATCTCTCTGAATATCTTTGGCTAAGTTTTCACCTAAGATGACCATCTTGGCAGTGACAAAGCTTTGCTCTTACTACCTTACCATCAGCTCAGACCCCTCAGAGACATAAGATTTAGCATATGTGAAGCTGGCAGAGGTATCCAAACCTTGGTGTGGACCACTTTCATCAGTTGAATAGATCTCATTTTGCTAAATCATCTCTCTGCAAGAAAATTCCTCTTGACTTGGGTCATGTCCCTCACACCATGGGCGTCTACTCCATCCCTGTGGCTTAAAATCAGGCCATTCTTCTCCAGTCCTGTGCCACTACTCAAGGCCCACAGGTTCAGGTTGCTGTAAGAATCCAATTCGTTCTGATCTTTTTGCTAATCTATAGCCTAAGGCTAAACCTTTGTCTTTAATGATAAACTTGATATTCCTGGTTTGGATCATACTCTTAGTTATTTTCCCTGGCCTTCCCGCTACTTCCACTCCTGGATCACTTGGCAAAACCATCTCTTTGCTCCAGGCACAGCCCCAAGGCAAGGAGAATCCTAGATGTTGGCCTCTCTGTTTGCCCCCCAACCTCCCAGCAGTGTGGGTTACACAAAAGGGAAGAGACTCCTGCCATTTACTAATCAACAGTCCTCACTTCTCAAAGTTAAAAAGACAATCTATCCAAGGCAGAGATCCACTTCCTTCTCTAGAAGGAGTACAGTTCCATTCCTAGATCAAGATTCACTAGCTATCCGGCCCACCTAAAACAAGATGGCTGGATTTCGCAAATAAAAATACAGGATACCCAATTAAATTTGAATTTCCTATAACAATGAATCCTTTTTAGTGTAAGGATTCCCTATGTACTGTTTGGGACATACTTAAACTATGCACTGTTTATCAGAAAGCAAAAATCTATTTGGGTATCCTAGACTTTATCAGGCAATTCTAACAATATAGGACATTTTCTTTAAACCAAGAGGATGTACAATCACATACACATATGCACATATGCACACGTGGGCACACGGGCACACACGGACACACACACACACACACACACAGTCATAAAAACAAACCACAAGGCTATATTTTTTCATTTAGCCCCAAAACTGGTTTTTATCAAATTGGCAAGAAGATTACAACTACACTACTATATTTTTGCCATACCTTAGCGATTTCCACTCCATTTCTGTTGTGATTGAACCAAAGGGGGAGGGGAGCTTTCAAATTCAAACTTACTCCAAGCTAAGAAAATCCGACCTCCCATCCCTCTCCAGACTCCCTTGATCCCTTCCTCTGCACTTTGATAGTCTTCAGATGCAAGTCCAAAGGGAATAATGACTTAGGAGTCACTAACATCATCAGCAGAAAGGCTTGCTTCTGAGCTCAAAGCAGTCTAGGAATAGAGTACTGCACAAACGCTCAGAGTCAAGTGTTTAACGATATTCTCTATCTATAGTTCTCACTACACTGTGGTGTGAAAGGACATCCAGAGTCCCCAGAGTAGGCTGAATTTGCAACAGAACTGCTCTGCTCTCGGCACAAACGCCAAAGCATAGAAGATAATTTCTGGGTACTGCAGGTTAAAGGGGAGAATGTTGAAGAGATGCAGAGACACCTTCCAAACTATATACCACGAATTCTCCTAGTAGGCTCCTGAGGTGGAGACCCAGAAGAAGAGGCAGAATAGCTTCGTCAGCACACATATCCCTATTTCACTTAGCCACCACGCATGCCGCTGATGACTTAGGCAGAAATGACACATAATAGGAAATTGTGTTGACAGAAAAGAGTGGAACGAATGTTGGCAAAATGGAACTTATTCACTGTACAGAAATCTGCTTGGCTAGGAGGCTCAAATTTTACCATACTGAGAAGGGAGATGGCATTGGTGTTCATTGCAGAAGAATCTAGGCAAAGGGTATTAGTCTTCGAATATATCAAAGTTGGATATATGGAGTGTTTATTTAAAGGGGCAGAAATGGGGTACTACTACAGGAACACCAATTTTCAGCTGAATATATGAAAAAAATCTGCAGAGCTAAAGAAAGATAAAATGGGTAAGCTTTGGTAAATCGGGCATTTTCTTCTAAGTAAAGAAACCCCAGCTAGTAGACGGTTAGGACTCACTGCAGTGGGGGTGGGGTTGGAGTTGGGATCGTTCAAGATTTCTTCCAACTTGAGGTCCTATGACTAGAAGGAGGGAATGAGACAGTTTATCCGTGATGCCGGTGGTTTGGGCTAGACTCAACAATTTTCATATTTAGGCAAGATCTGACAAGACTTTACAGACCACAAAATGATATGTATTAATCTCAATCTCAAGAATCCTGGTTCTAATTTGCCAACTTGTAACTGGTACACGATGAGACCAGAAATAAAGAGCGGATCAAGAAGAGATCCCATTACAAAATGGAAAAATATCTAATGTTCTTTACATATCTTCCACTTCTTTATAAATCTCCAAAGCAAAATTTTTGCCGTTTTAGTTTTTGTCAAGGATAGCAGAAAGTAGTTAAAATATGTGGTCACTTATCACACACTGATTGCTAGTCCTAAAAGCTGTACTTTATTAAATTAAAAAAAAATCATTTGGCTCTCAAAGAATACTTCTGTGCTCACATTTTAAAATATATTTAACAACAGAAACGACTCTACATTTTATTAAGGCAAGCCAATATTTTCAATGGTCATAAAAAGCATAGCCCAATGATCACAAATCTCGAATGACAGGCATTAATGCATCTCCTTCCCCAAAGATTACTAATTTCACTGATGAGACTTCCTATAGCTTTTATTGGCCATCAGCAGATGAATAGGGGGCTGGTGGGGGGACTACATGCCCCAGGACCAATAAAACCTGCCTGTAAATGATAAATATGAGCTTGTTTGTGCTATGACTGGAAGAACACTGTATTTTCAGTGATGTTTTCAAGCAGAAATACTTGAACATATTCCACTAATTTCCTAACAGGAGTGGCAAAATAAAGCAGGGAATCGTCACATTTACCGTGGAAACTCAGGCAACGTTTATGCACTTTTCGCACACCTAAACTGGTTTGCGCCTTGGGAAATAAAATCTTGCCTTCTGATATGGATTTTGAAGCACCCCTTTTATTTGTTTGTTCTGCGGCTGTCTCATAAAATATGAGAGCTCTTGTTTCTAACGTTGTAAATATGACATATACGTTATACAAAAGTTCTCTCACTGCATCTTCTGCGAAGCTACTTCTACAATTTAGTAAATCTTCAGGAGACTTAAGCCTGGAATATCACCTCTCCTCACTTGAAAATATCCAGATTATAAATAGACCCTTAAAAAAAGAAATGATCATTTTGAAGTTTCAACTCTCAATTCATTTAATCCAGCTCAAAAAATCACTATAAAAATTTGCCAGGCTGTCCCAGTTTTTATTTGCTATGCACCCCCCTCCACTTTTACTGCCTCCCCAGGGGGTAATGCGAGATGGGGAAATGGACAGAGAAAAGACGAGGAAAACATTCTTTTCAGTGCACCTTGCATATATCATCTCTCAGCTAAGACGGCTGGTGGGCAACTGGCAATTTGTTAAATTAACTCATTTCCTCTGAATCATTCTTTGTTACTAAAGGGCCACAGCTCCGTTCTATAACGAGCCATTAGTGTATAAGTGCTTGTTCAGCATATTCCATTTTCGCTGATGGTATCTGAAATTAACCAGCGTGCTGCAGTCAGCACAGGCAGAGGAGTCACAGGGGCACGGACAGTAAAACCATCCTTACCAGAAGTCACTACTGTACTGTTCTAGCATGTTCCGAGAGAAGGCATCACTTTTTGAATGTGTTGAATGTGTGGTAACACTGTCTCAATGAAAATAATGGGTAGTTAGCCATGAAGAGTCTTTAAAGACCCCAAAAGAGGGGCGCCTGGGTGGCTCAGTCAGTTAAGCGGCTGCCTTCGGCTCAGGTCATGATCCCGGGGTCCTGGGATCAAGCCCCGCATCGGACTTTCTGCTCAGTGGAGAGCCTGCTTCTCCCTCTCCCTCTGCCTGCTGCTCTGCCTACTTGTGCTCTCTCTCCATCTCTCTAATAAATAAATAAAAGACCCCAAAGAACAGAATATCAATTTTAAATTGTGTGAACACCTTTATTCCAAATACTTAGCAAAATGTTGCTGTGTTGGTTCCAAATTTTTCTTCATTTTTATTTATTTGAGAGACAGGGAGAAAGAGCACAAGTAGGGGGGCAAGAAAGAGGGGAGAAGCAGGCTCCCCACTGAGCAGGGAGCCTGACTCAGGGCTTGATCCCAGGACCCCATCCCAGGACCCTAGGATCAGGACCTGAGCCCAAGGCAGATGCTTAACTAACTGAGCCACCCAGGCTTCCCTGGTTCCGAATTTTTAAAATAGCTTGATGTATTACTATTTCTTTAAAAAACAAAACAAAACATGCTTTGTGTATAAGAACAGATTTTCATTTCTATATTTTCCTTCCTGTGAACAGACTGACCAGAAGAAAATAAATTATATTTTCTTTACCCATCAATTTACCAGAAGAAAAAAATGCATTCAGAACTGGTTCTCATTTAAGGGTCTCTGTCAGTCCCCAAGGTCCTGAAAGAAACTACTTTAGAAGAAAAATAGGTAGAAGTAAAGAGAAAGTAATACAAATACTGTCATTTCTGTCTAAATCACAAGATTTGCTTATATGTGGTAGGAAAAAATCTTTTTCTTATTCCAAGTACCATTGCTATTTCACAGATAAACAACTAATACTCAGCTGATGAAAAATTCAGAGTTTTCTTCCACTTTCTGTCCCTTCCTATTTTTTTTTTTTTTTTGAGACTGGTATCAGATGTATAATAAAGAACAGTAAGCCAAGAAATTGACTTTGCATGTGTCTTCATGAGCATAACTTTTTTTTTTTAATGACCTATTATTACTGGGGAGGAAACAGACTAATTTTATTTGACCCTGTTAATGATTTTTAGACTTCCGAATTGATGTCTCTGATCCCACTAGAAAGTCTAGGAATCATCATAAACGTATAACTTCGCATGTGAGTTACAAAGACAGCTGGTGTTAGAAAGATAGTTACAAAGATATCTGGTGTTAGAGCCCACACCAGATATTTGTGAAAATAATAACAATTTTAAAAATCATCAACAGAACAGTTTCCACTATCATGAGACAAAAAGAAATCAAAGTGTCTGTCAGATCAGGGAAGTCAAACAGAAGGATGTTTCAAAACTAACAGCATGGGTGCCTGGGTGGCTCAGTGGGTTAAAGCCTCTGCCTTTGGCTCAGGTCATGGTCCCAGGGTCCTGGGATTGAGCCCCGCATCGGGCTCTCTGCTCAGCGGGGAGCCTGCTTTCTCCTCTCTTTGCCTGCCTCTCTGCCTACTTGTTATCTCTCAAATAAACAAAATCTTTAAGGAAAAAAAAAAACTAACAGCATTTATTATAGTTTTCAGCCCCGCTCTAAGCAGCTAAGGAGATGAGGAAACCTGAAGAGTCCTTAAGGGGTCAGGGGACTCCCTCACTGCTCTGTAGGGTTCCTGGTCAGCTTCCAATTGGCGCAGAGCCCTGCCGGGCTTCAGGGACAGACAAGAAGGCTAAAGAGGTAGGGAATGTCTCAAAAGCTTCACGAATTATCTCCAAAATCCCTCCCATCCTCTCAGACAGGAATTGTGTGAGTAGCATAGGAAATTAAAATAAAAAAACATTTTTCTAAACAAATAGAAAATACAATTAAATACCACCCAGTTATTGACTTATTTAAGGTAAATCATCATTAAACTCAAGCAAAATTGCCCTTTTAGGGTACATTTGTTCATTTTGATGCTTGCTTGAATTACTGTTGAAAAACCCAGTCATTAGAGAGGAAAGAATAAAAAGACGAAAAGAAGACTGTAAGACAAATTAAAATAGTTTCAGCAACCTTGTGATTCACCTCCTTTTCTGGATTCCTCCTTTCCTCAAGTTGCAAGAGCAGACTGATAATGTTGCACGTGAGAATTCACAGTAATTCATAACATCCATGAATCCATGCTCCTTTGAAAGCTCATCTCTGGGGGCTCCTGGGTGGCTCAGTCAGTTAAGCGTCCGACTTCTGGTTTCAGCTCAGGTCATGATCTCAGAGTCATAAGATTGAGCCTCCTTGTGGGGTTCTGTGCTCAGTGGGGAGTCTGATTCTCTCTCTCTCCCTGCCCCCCCCCAAATAAATAAATAAATCTTTGAAAGCTCATCTCTACCAAAGCAACTGCCGTAACACAAGTTGTTTTTTGTTTCAAGAAGGTCAGTTGATTTTCCTCCATGTAGGATTTCGAGTATGGCCAACAGGCACTCTCAACTTAGAATGATATGATTTTTGTCCACACATTTTTCCATGAGTTTCCTGAGAGAAGTAAGTGATGGTGATGAACTCGAGTCAGTTTTGAGATGTAGGCAGTCTCTGATCAATGCCTTAAAGACAGCACTCGAGACTTGTTTTCCTTAAATATCCATTTCTTATTGATTTTTTGTGTTATAATACTTATGCCAGGAAAAATAATTCAAAGGCTTTCTATTTTTGAGATTAGGTGTCAAGCTGGCTCAATGATAAGAAGTTACTCTTGCCAATGAATTATCCTAGAAGCATATTTGATTTCTGGGTAATTTCTAGCACTTTGATTTATTTTGTGATGAAGTCTCGGGGAAATGTCACTTATATGATCTCACGATCTTGGGTGTCCTGCGTCAGTTTACGGACTTTCAGATCCACCTGGGAGAGTTTCTTTTCTTTTTTCTTTTTAAAGATTTATTATTTATTTGGAGGGAGGGGAGGAACAGAGGGAGAGAATCTCAAGCAGACTCTCTGCTCAGCACAGAGGCCGAGGGGCTCCTTCTCAAGACCCTGAGATCACGACCCAAGCAGAAACCAAGAGTCAGATGCTCAACCGACTGAGCCACCCAGGAGCCCCATTCACTTGAGAGAGTTTCAATTCAAACAGGTCTCTCCTTTACACGAGGTGCCCCAGTCTTATCTTCTGTTCATTTGAGCAAATGAAAGCAGCAGAGTAAGAATACCTTAAATCCTTCACAGAAGGTAGCAGGACAAAAATACAAATATAAGCCAGAAAATGATAACCCATAACTAATCTATAATTTTTTATTGATTTTTTGTGGTCACATTTAGCAAAGGGAATCCTGTTTTAGTTAAGCACATGCTCTTTAGTGGACAGCTCTGCCTATCTCAAAACAGGTTTTAGTTGAGCTGAGAAATCCGGGATTTATTGAGATGTAAAACCCAGAAATGATAGCTTGTCAGTAATTAGCCAACCCAGGACGGGGCACGGCAGGTTGGATAAGTGAATATGGGTCAGTGCGACAAGGGTCTCTGCGGTGGGCGTGGGCTGCAGGAGGAGACAGATCAAGAACATGCAGAGTCTTATACAAACACGGTATTTGTTATTTTCAAAAGTGTGTAGTCTTGCTAGGATGAACACTGGGTGTTATATGGAAGTGCTGAATCACTAAACTGTACACCAGAGACTCATAACACACTGTGTGTTAACTAACTGGAACCTAAATAAAAACTTAAAAATAAAATGTGTGCACTATAGTGACTTCTGTAAATTACATGTTTCCTTTGTACTCTTTGTCCCTTATCCTGTAACTCACCACAGCCTCTCTTCACAGATATCCACATGAATTAAATTCTTTCAGCTGACAGGCAGGATTAACCCAACGTACCAATTAGAATGAGGCTTTATTGTATTTGTGGGAAGAAGGACGTAGTTGTTAAAAAATTAAAAAGGGATGCAGATTTTTAAAAGATATTTCTAAGTTCTATCTGTGTGGTTATATATGATTTATATAATAGTTTGTACATGAGTGGGAAGGTAATTAATTTCTTTCTTTAATAGAATTTATCCTTTATCTAATTTGACTTTCTGCTTATGTCCAGTTTGAGTTAAATTGAAGCATTCATCTAGTATCTTCATTTCAAAGTATTACCAAAATTATTTCATCAATTGTATAAAATTGAAATATTTCATTATTCTTTACTTCATTTCATCAAAAATGAAATGAAAAACATTCTCATAATATACATATACCTATGTATGTGGAGTCAGTTGTTTGGAATTCATAACACTTTTGCCAGCTATGAACACAAAAGAAAAATGCAGCATTTTAATCAGAGCACCTGCTTCCAAAATGACTTGCATTACTGGGGGGAAGCAGGGAACAGGAAATGGGGAGGGACTGCTGACCGGTATGAGATTTATCTTGGGGTGATAAAATGTTCTGGGATTAGAGAGTGGTGATGGGTTGCACAACTTTGTGAATGTATTAAAACAATGAATTATATAAAGAGGTGACGTCTGTGGCAATGTGACATATCACAATAAAGTTGTCAATAAAAATATTTTTTCAATAGTTTGAATGACTAAACCCTCAGAAGAAAGAGCCCTGTGCATTTGAATATTCTCTTAAATACTTCTTTATCATGTTGATAACCAAACCCCTATATTACCGAGTACAGACTTGCATATTGACCTTAGAGCAAAAGTTGAACCATTATTAATATTAGCACATTTCCAGACAAAGGGCGACTCCAGACAAAAGGCAAGAAATTCTAAAAGAATAATCTCAAAAGGTACACTAATCACATTTATACAGTGACATAAAAAAAAACCCTCAAAATTTTGTTCTTTTACAAAGTCAATTATTTCCCAGTATTTCTTTCAAGTCTCAATATTAAATTACATCTATATTTGACTAAGTTCAAAGATGGTTTATATCACCGGACAACTATCACATAACTCGATTCCATGAAAGGTTCTCTTCTGACTTCTCTAGGAAAGCAGATTTCATTCCTTACAGCTGCATTAATCACTAACCCAGGCAAGCTGTTTAACTAATCAGAATCTGGGTCTGACAACTGCTCTCATTTACTGATTCCATTTTTTGTGTGTGCCACCATGGGCATACCAAACCCCTCAATCACTGTCAAGTATAGAATGGGAGGAAGGAGACAACCTTCATTTTTAATGATTACTTAATTAAGGCAGAGTTACATTTGCATGGCAGTCTTATCCAGGCAAAATTACTCATCCATAGTTTCAAACCAACTGACCCTATGATATATGCACTCATAGGAAGTCGGAGTCCAAATCCAAATCCACGACAATGTGTATCATTTACTTAAGACATTGAAATATACTTGGCAATGTAACTGAGGGTCAGTGTTAGGATCTTCATCTCTGGAAGCCTTTATACAGGCAGTTGTGGTATTTTTTTTCCAGGAAGGTTTGTGCCTTGTTTGTGAATGGATGAAATAGGGAATAATATTTCCTTGGTTGATCTCAATGGAATCCTGTCTGAAGGGAAGGGGTTAGACACAATGTCCTCTGGAAACCACTCCTAACCCTAAGATTTTAATATTATATGGAAAGTCAAACTCAAGGATCAGCTCTATGCGTTGTTCTTCTTTTATCAATCACCTCACTTCCACGTCCAAAACAGACCAGAAATTCTCCAAAACCAGCCTTAGTAAAATGCAGTAAGTCATAAAGGATGCAAACCATTCATTTTGCAAAGGCCATCCTGAGTCAAGCTAAGTGGGGGCCTTGCTTCCCTACCCAGGTCTCCAGCTGACCTTCTCCTAGGCCTTTATTTTGTTGTGATCACTTGTGGCAGGTGCTCAGGGCTCTTTTATGGGACCTTATTTCTGAAGACTTTCTACCATCTGGGTTTTCTCTCCAGGGCAGAGACAGATATGGCTGCTACCGTAACACCCGAGAGATGGGCTTGGGGCTTATAATGCCCAGAATGCCCAATGTCCAGAGCCCTGTACCTCCTTGAGAGCTAGAAAATCCCATCTTCCCTCATAACTCTCCTGCAATGAACCTTTCCTACAGTTGAATCACTGATATGTATCTCTTGATGTTCCACTCCTTCTACGCTTCTTCCAGTCTCCAGCTGTTCCTTGAAGGCTATATAAAAAAAAAAAGCAATTTTTTTCTAGATGCTTTACTTATGTTTACTGATTGAAAATTGCTGTTAACCTCTTCAGCACATTAATGTCTAAGGGACTGTTCCATAGGACATTGAGGAATCACTGAGATAGCAATAAAATGTGTTTTTCTAATTCTTAGTAAGTCTAAGCCATAATTCAGATGCTATAGAAAGTAAGAGAGACATACTTCCCTGATTTATGAAAATCATATTGGCTTCTGAAATTTATTTTTGTGATACAATTTTACTCTAATTGACATGTCTTTTGATTGGTCTCCTATTGCTATATTCTAACGAGTTCCAGCTCAAACATATATAGATTGTTGTTAGGTATCTTTCCAGCTCGAATTTAGCCCATTCTGTCTCTCTGGGAGTCATGTAACTGAGCTGAAATTCTACAGCGGTGTGCGTTTATCCCAGAGAACCACATCAGTTCCAGGAAAGAGCGCTGATACCTGAAGGGAGTTCAACATCATCGTATCTACCAATAAGAAAGTTTTCTTGTTTTTTTTTTTTTTTCCCCAGATTCGTACATATAGAATCAACAGGTAAGTACTTGGCACAAAGCAATTCCCTTATCTACTCATGCCAAAAATAAGTAGTTAACTTTAAATATGTTGTAGGAGACATTTGGTAATTAAATCAAGAGTTTCTCTGAATTGGGACGCCTGGGTGGCTCAGTTGGTTGGACGGCTGCCTTCGGCTCAGGTCATGATCCCGGGGTTCCGGGATCGAGTCCCACATCGGGCTCCCGGCTCCGTGGGGAGTCTGCTTCTCCCTCTGATCTTCTCCTCGCTCATGCTCTCTCTCACTGTCTCTCTCTCAAATAAATAAATAAAATCTTAAAAAAAAAAAAAAAGAGTTTCTCTGAATTACCCATGATGAAAATGCTAGGCAAGGCAAAGCTCAGAGAGATGACTAGCCCAGGACCATCTCCTTTGGTGTGCCTAGTCATTCTTCAACAGAATACACTGCCTCAAGCTTAGCCCACATGATCCTACTTCAATTTTTCTCCATCCATTCCTATGAAGAACTTGTTCTGTCAGCGCAAATGTTCAATTTAACAATGAAGTAGGTCCCGCAGACAGAACTGGGGGCAACATCTATCCAATCTGATAGTTCACAGAACTTCCAGTCTATGAAACTACATCAAGTACACAACTCAGACGCACAAAACCATCCTTAAAGATGGTTACCTTGAGTTTTAAGGTTCTTAGAAAAGAATCATGAGCCTTTACTACCTCCCATCTTCAATGCACTTAAAATTTTTTTTAAAAACCAAGTATAGGTAAAAGCTAGAAGCATTCTGAGGCTGCTTAATATAATCGCTATTTCTGAGATGGTGATAATTTTCAAGGATCTTGTGTTCTTCAAGCTGTGGAGTGGCCCAGACGGTGCTTACTGCCAGTGGAGGAGTTGGAAGTGTCAGGGAAAGGCAACCTGGGAAACTGGTGAGGCCTTTCGGCTGGAGTGCAGTGCGGGCTTTTTTCCACTCAGGGAAAAGAAATGTAGATTTCCACCACTTGGGTACAGTTTTCCCTCTCTAAGGAAATTAAGGAACTTTGAAAGTGAAGAGAATCATGACATTATCTAACATGATCCAACTCCTGGGAAAGCTTTTCGGAGACACGAGTAGTGTTTTCAGTCTCCCTGTCTCCCCCAAATTGCCGATGTTGATGGGAAGAGTTTCTTTCCTTCATATTCAGTTCAGTTCACACTATGTTCAGTGACATAAAGCTCTGTCTTCAAAACAAACAGAAAACCATCTTCATTTCCACCTGGGACTGTGGGTGCAGAGGGGAAACGCATAAATGGAAAGCTGGCAGGCACTCTTGGAAAGGAGGCTGAGGCATTCTTTTGGGTCAAAATCATCTAATTTTGTGGTCACTTTCATTGACGAGTAAGGCTGATTTTCAGCATCCAGACACTGGCTTAGAATACTGTGGACATTCCTTTGCTTCAGTCTTGGGACTGTTTTGAGTTGTTTGATTATATCCTTATTTGGATATTAGTCTTTAATAATAATGGGATACATGTTATCTTGCTTCCTCCAATGATTTAAATACTCCCATTTGCAAGCATCTGATTTTTTAATAGATGGCACTTAATAATATTAGCAAAAAGGAGTGGTGCTTTGTGACCAAGCAGTGTTAATGAATTTGGAGACCCACACATGCCCCGCAGTGCGCTACGCCCCCACATCACAGCGGGCATGTACACACCCAACTTCACATTTGCACAATTCTGTTTTTTTTTTTAATCCCACAGGGAACATTTTGCCTATAACAAATTCGTTTCTGTCTCCTCTTTGTGATGGATCTACTTCTGGGGTATAGAAGGCGCCATGAGTCTGCTTTTTATTCCTTTCTGGACTTCCCCATAAAACTGTGATAAGGATACAGGGCTGTTCTCCAGTTTTGCTTAGCAGCTCTTGAGTTCACAACCTCGCTGGTAAATTTTAGAATCTGGAGATGGACCTGTAGGCAAAAACTTCACCTGCCCCCGCTCCCCGCCCCCCAACTGTGTCATTAGGAGCTGGGAAACACCTGACTGGCAGGCAGTGCTCCAGGCCCCAGTCAGAGCTGGCTCCCAGTAGAGAGGCTTGGGCCAGGAGCATCCTGACAGACCTGGGGGATTTCAGGCAAATACTGTGTTCAGTCTAGGCTTTCGGGTCCTAACCTGTCACATGAATGCTAGATCTACCCCCAAGCTCTTTTCACTTCACTACACGGGCCCTGAGTAGTTGCAGTCTGAGGAAATATTATTAGCATCGTGGGCTGTGTGCAAGTACATTCTCTCTCTCTCTCTCCCACATGTGCACACACCCACACATTCTGCTTGATTCACGAGATGATTTCTCTGAGACATGACCTAATTTCATTTAGGCTTGGGATCTTGTCAGTCTGGGTCTTCAGAGCTGCTTTATACAATTAAAATATGGAATCTGAGACCGGAGCTCAGACTTTATTATTATTAGTCATGCTCAAAAGACAAATTTAAGGACCTGATCTAGTGCAATGATGGGTCAGCAGGAAAGAAACACAATAAAAAGAGTCCTTTTAAAAAATGGAGCACCTCATGAGACTAAATATTAGGAATCCTACAACCTCTGAAATGTCAGAACAGTCACACATTGAAGACTCGTGAAAAGAAAACACACTTAAATTGGAACACTCATCGATGGGGGAAAAAAAATACCAGACCTAAGAATATTGGCAAAGTCGCGGGATGAACATCTGCGATCTCAAATCTGAAATTATGATAATAATTGATACTAGCAAGTCTGGATATCATGTCAGATGTGTAGCTTGAAAATGTGCGTTCTGACCACTTAGATTCTGGGGGTGAAACATGGAATGGAAGATTAAGTTACAACCCGCTAATGTTCGTGAAAAGAACACACTAGCCTCTACCTGGTAGAATGTGCTCAATGCATAACAGCTAGGAAAGCACAGCTGACGTCGTGCCAAGAGCCTGCTCCTTAGGCCAGACAGGAAGAAACGAAAGGCAAGGGGAAGGCAGACAAGCATGAGGTATGCATCATTATGGACAATTTTTCAAAAATGAATCAAAGAGGAAAGTGGTCTGTTCTGATTCCTCACAATGGAAGTAGGGAGTCGATGAGGCTAAGGCTGTCTTTTGCATACGTTTAACACCTGGAAGGGATGAATAATGGAAACCAAAGCTTTTTTGATCCACAGGAGTATGTCTGCCTGTATCACAGTGGTTCCCAGATTTTGATTTTACTGTATCAAATAGAACAGAAGGAACCGAGTAATATATAGATTAAGCCACAGTTTCTCCAATGGGGAATTGGAATTTTGTGGTTATTTTACACCTGGTGCCGGGCACGTGATAAGCTCTGAGGTCTGGAGGGGAGCAATGGGAGTACAGAAGATGTGCTTTTCTCACATCCTGCCTGGACCTGGTCCCTTGTCCCATGCATGGGGCAGATTTAAAAGGGACCACACTGACCTTCGACACTGGGCCGTGAGTCAGGTTTACTGGCACACACCATTCAGTCCCTTCCAGATGGACCCCGTTTTCATTATTTTTCAGCAACTTAAAATAATAGCAAGAGGGACTGGGCCTGAAGTCATCAAAAGGCAAGTGTTGTTCATTGCCCCATGCAGATATTAAGCCAACCTAACATCTGGATATTTTTGTGCCCTCTTTGGAATATAGGTGAGTCTACCTAATTCTTCCCGGAAGCGTTCATGACACCATTGTCCCTCCTTAGAAGAGGACTCTCATTCTCTAGACCAGTCTTCTGGGGCCAAACCCCAGCTGGAATCTAGAGATGGAGGAACAGACCGTGCTAGTCACTGCAGGGCCAGGCGAAGGCCCTACATGACAGAAATTCGTGTGCTGCTGGACAAATTGACTTTGCTAAGAGGCTAAATGAAACTGACTCACTCATGATCCATTAGGCAACTGGCTGGCATCCAACTGCTGGAAAATAGCTATACAGAATGAATCTCGTAGTCTGTTGCCGGCAGCCAACTGAGCCAAACTCTCATAGTATGTGTATGCAATAGTATGTGTCGACCCCGTCCTGAGAATGCTTTAAAAAAAAAAAAAATTACCTGACTGAATCTGGAATATACTTAAATTATGCATATTAGAATTGGGTTTTGGAAGCTAACGAAGTTATGGAAATAAAGGAGGAAGAATAGGAACGAGACCTCAAAGGTGGATCTAGTTGCAAATCCTTGATTAGAACGGTGCTGTGTATACAGTGGGTGCTCAATAAAGGCATTTGCTGCTAGCTAGAAAGATGATAATGTGATAAAATCAGTATCATTTTCTTCTTTAGGGAGAACAGGATATACGTGTAATTTGCTTTCAATTATCCACGGCAGAAAGCAGCCCAACCATAAATTCAAAAAGCTCGAAGAAGGGCACCACTAAAGTATCTCTTTACACAGACTTGAATGCAACTCCCAAATTAGTAGAAAAAAGACAGAAATTTATAAATGAATCTTACCAACAATTCCCACAACTTCTTTGCTGTTCTTCTGTATTTAACGTCTACAGAATCTTGCTACTTAAAAAGTTTGATCAGTTAAAACCAAAGTACATAAACACTTTTTAAGAACTGCTCAACATGTCACAGTACCTTTTTTCACTAGCACATAAAGAAATTGGTAGTTGCACCTGGGATTCTCTTTTCTTCAGGCCATTTTCAGATTCTGTTTCCTAACAGTGTGTCCCGCACAAGTTGGAGCATTCATGTCTCTTTTGGGGGAATGTTATCAATACAGAGAAATGGTGTGGAGCACAAGGCTGCATTGAGTCATAAAGAGAATGTGAATTTCACCTTTTAACTTGCATGAAAACCTAAGCCTATAGATGGTCTTTTCCTGGGGGATAGAGGGGATTTAGACTGCCTTAAATGGTTAATGCACGGAAAGAGACACTGAACAAAATCCCTCGATTTCCACGTAACTTCCGTAAGGATATCCTTCAAGCAGTAGTGAGATGCTTCTACTAGGAATGTAAGATAAAATAAAACCACCTCAAATTCCTAATTCTTGGGTGATGGCCACCTGAGCCTAAATATCAAGATCTCTGATAAAGGTTCATTCTGTTCAAGGTTACTACTGACATTCAAAAGGGATGCACCTGTCTGCTTTCCGGTCATGTCCACAGGGTTGATCTCTACCAGGAGATTACACGTGGTGATTTTAATCCTTTGGAGTCCTTGGTCTTACACACCATTATGGCCTCAGAACTTTAGAACCACAAGAGGATCTAACAGGGCCTAGCATGTTAAGTAATGCCACATACGCTCTGGGGAATGCTGCGAGGACACCAGGCAAAGAAGGATGGCTGGACCTCTGTTGTCCTCACTGCACACATGACCAGATGGTGCGGCCATGTTAAACTGCTAAATACGGTGGGTCCCATCTGGCCGGGAGCAGAGCAGACATTTTCACACGGTGCCATGTGGGTGAAGGGCTGCCGCAAAACCTGAGTGGAACGCGGGGCAAATGGAATTATGGAATCCCAAAGTTACTTCATAAGAGGAAATCTGACTTGATTATTTAAGAAAAAAAATTGGATTTGACTTGGAATAAACAGGGATGCAGACACTTTAAAAATTTTGAAAGCTGGGCGCCTGGGTGGCTCAGTGGGTTAAGCCTCTGCCTTTGGCTCAGGTCATGATCTCAGGGTCCTGGGATCGAGTCCTGCATCGGGCTCTCTGCTTGGCAGGGAGCTGCTTCCTCCCCTCTCTCTCTGCCTGCCTCTCTGCCTACTTGTGATCTCTGTGTGTCAAATAAATAAATAAAATCTTAAAAAAATTTTTTTTGAAAGCCCTGGGATCTAAGCTAGCAATGAGTACCTAACTGTAATTGAGCCTGACTTATTCGAGGTAACACCACTCCAGGATCTCGAAGTTGAGGGGTCTCAAAGTTTGGCTCAGGAAGGGCACAGACATCTCAGACCACTGTTCCTAAGACAGACCTAGAGTCCTAGGTAGACTCCAGAACAAATCAGCTTCCTACTGAATCTCCTCTCCTAGGCCAGGGCACACAGTATATAATACAAGTTATTAAGACGAGAACAGAAGCCAAAACATTTCCAGTGGCAAGAGGTAGGACTAAGTCTGTCTAGGTCATTATCATGACAAGTTCGTGAAATTCCACACTTCCCTGGAGTTGGATGCCCATGACTGTGAGCTGTATTAATAGTTGTAAAAAAGATGCAGACCTGTTAATAAGATAATGAAATGAAAATATGGATGTACCATTACCACTTCATTTCTTTGTTAACAGGTATGTAAGCCTTCACCACAAAAAGACATAATTTAGCCATTAAAACAAAACAAAAACAAAACAAAACAAAACCCCCTGTCCACTGCCAAACTACAAAAGGCAAACCTTTTCAGGGGCAAAACACACCACAAGAGCCGATTACTCACAGCCCAAGTACAGTTCCAGAGCAATCTTTGTTCATTCTTTGTGTTACTTGCGAATTATAAGCAAAGAAAGGTATTTTTTTTTTATCCACATTTTTATCCACATTTTATCCACATTATCTCCACATTTATGGAGAAACAGTACACAGTCCATGAATTCTTCCTTTTAGCTGCGGCTATAATCCCAGTTTTATCTACAAACGGCCAAACACCCGAGTCTGCACTAGAGAAGCAGATATTATGAGAACCTGTGAAGCGAAAGATCTTATCGCAAAAATTGTTTCAAATTCTACTATTTGATCACAAAAACTCCAACTACACAAATAACAGGCTCACTTTTTCTTGGACAGCTATCCAGTTGGCTGTACGGTTGCTTTTTCAGTCATATCAATCCCTTTGGGTATTCGAGATACTATCTTGCTTTTCTTGGCTGCAGCCCTCCCTCTTGGAAAACATCTGGGCCACAAGGCACGTGTTGTGTTTAAGATTATGGTGTGACGACCCTAGGAGGCTGTCCAGAGCCTAGACAGTACTAGAACAAATGTGACGCAGAGTAATTCAACATTTCAAAAGCCTCATAGATGCACCAGCACCGAGCTGTGGCCAGGAATACAATAAACACAGGAACAAAAATTCACAGAGAGCCCAACTGACCGTACAGGGAAGCGCATATGTATTTATCTTAATTAGTTAACATTCTAAAGTGGCGATTGTTGTAATAACTTAATAGGTAAGTTAAATAATTGTGGAGAAGTTGTCACTCTTGTTACACTAGGTCTTCTGGGGCCTGGAAAAGAGATTTTCTGGGAGTTTTCCCAGGGAGTGACATTCCTTGCCTACCCAGATCTGGGATTCATTCATAGTCTGGCAAATATTTTTTGTGCCCACACAAGGGGTCAGGATTGAGCCTCAAGGGGGATGCAGACAGGTGAAGATTAAAAGTAATAAGTGGTCATGATAATAGGGTTTTTGTCTTAAAGAGTTTATGCCTAGTAAGAAGAATAAGGCAAATTAAAAAGCAAGACCTTTTGAGAGGCAGCTCTTGGGAAATCCTTGTAACTGGGAATACAGGTGGTCTTAGTCTACGCTTTGAAAGATGGGTATGATGTTAATTATTGCGAACTGCTTGTGGGGCAAAGCTTTCCGGGGGTGTGTGTGTGTGCGCGTGTGTCTCCCAGGTGAGAAAAGCCACAGGTATTTGGAAATTATAATGGACACCAAAGGACCAGGTATCTTAGCTCTTCGCTGAAATTTTCTATGTATTTCAGACACAATCCTTTTTTCCTGTTTTTTCTTTCATTAAAAACATCAGTAGCCTGAGGCCGTGTTTGGGCCTCTCATGGTTTCCTCTCCTACATGCCATCAAAGCTAATTCCTATTTTCTTTGTAAAACCTAGCAGGGCTATTAGGGACACCCACTCCTCCTGCTGGAGCTATGAATCCATTCCCACGGCAGCTGGCAGCGCTCGATCCACAGGCCTCCGCTATGCTGCAGGGAATGCCACCCCCACCGAGCTCAGAGGCTAAAAGAAGGAAGTTATAGAGAAAGACTGTTTTGGGTGGTGGTGTTTGCTAAGCGCCAGACACTGTCAAAGTGCTTTACACAGAATAACTCATCGAAACTTCACAACTCTGTGATTTCAGTGTTATTTTTACCCCCATTTTATGGCTGAGGAATCTGAGACCCCCTAAACGTTACACCATTACACTGTCTAGGGCCGCCTAACAAAGAAGGAGAGGCAGTTTGTGTTCAGCCTGTGATCATAACCACTTCACTACACTGTGTGTGATCGAGACGAATCAGGGAGAGCGGAAGCATAGACCATGTAGAAACACCATCTCTAAAAGCAGTGATGTCTGTGCTCCTCCTCCCCAAAATCCCTGAAATGGGTTCTTTTAAAAATAAGGTCTTTCATTCACATGGGTTGATAATGCAAGGGTAGCACGATTACCACTAAAAAGGCCAATTGTAACAAAGGCTCATTTATGCTCTCACATAACCCAGAGCTGCAGGCTGGCTCTAGCAAGGGTTATTTTCAATGTCACGATCAGCTCCATCTTTCACAAGAAAAGTTTGTGGCTCGGACCTAGTGATGTTCTCGTGATTGTCACCTAAGAAGCTAATAACCTAATGACCTAATAACCACTCCTCGATGAATCGCGATTGTCTCTGCAGGCACTCAGACCTGTGTCCCCGCCTGAGAGGATTACAATCTCAGCTAATGGTTTTGGGCCTCTTGGTTTCCACTGGTGACGGATCATCTGTCTAGTTTGACAACTGCCTTAAAAGCCTTCCTCCTCACAGTGTGCTCTGGCTCCCGCTCAGCTTTGCTAATCCCATATGTGGCTTCCGGTGTTTTCCTTTGTTCTTTTTCCTTTTAGAATAACTTCAAGCAACGAGCCGATAGTGCTCTGTTACACCTTTCAAAGCGCAAACCCACGTCTGCCTCCATCCATCTATCCGTCCCTCCATCCATCATCTCTCTGCCTGCTTCCCTCTTAGAACAGCTTGTCTGAAATTCTCAAAGTTGAAACCAGGATAATCTTGCTGTGTCCTTTACTGAAATGTTGGTAACTGTGATGTATCTGAAATCTTACCAAATCTCTGTAGCTTCTCCTTTTCTAGGCTAATGGCCCCTATTATGTCCTTTTTTATTAATAGAGAGTGGTATGCTGAAGATGATTGGAGGTGGTTGATACATCTTTATAAAGATCAGGATTTTTAAAAGAAATATCAACCATCCCAAAGACTCCTGAATCTAGCATTCATTCAAGGATAAAATTACAAAGAATCCAGCAGCTTCTCGCATCCAGATTCAGACCCTGGGTTAATACGTATCAGTTCCCTACTTCAGGGTAATCAGCTGTACTTCTGTCCCCTATGGTATCACTGCACCATTAATACCAAATGATCTGTCTCATGTACCACTCTGAACCTGGCCCATAAATTGAGCACATTTTCTTCTGCTCCTATGAGTCATCCCTGGACGTCCCAAGCCCGAGCGGGTCTGCCTTTGCAGTCTCTGGGGCTTTCTCATTTAGACAGTCCATTCATCTCTCAGGACAGCTGTGTCACTCACCCGGTAGAAGCAGAGGATCTTCCCTGAAAGCAGGGAACCAAGTGTACACCGCTTTCCCCCAGCTCTTTCTGTCTCTTGCAGTCAAGGCTGCCACAGGCTGACCGAGTGAAGGGTTCTTACCTCTTCGGAGTTATTCTACACCTGGAGGTTATCCGATGGACCAGTGACAACTCTCCCCATCGTTGGCTGCTCCGTTTCTGACTTGGCTCATTGTAGTGTGGGCCCCAAAATCTCATTTAGCCTTCATTTTGGAGAATATATTATTGTTTCTGGATTCCTCAATCCTTCGTTCATGTATCATCTCCAACGTAACATAGAAAAAAGTCATTTCCTTTTCTTTTCCTTGCCTCTTTGTTTGGGTCTCAGTTCAGACTCATTGCTTTCTTTCAACATTCCAATATTTAAGTTAGGGATATAGTTTGTAATCCAAGATTGTTTTTTTTCTCCTTTACCCCTTCCTCCCTCCCCCCACAACCCCACTCCCACCCTACATGTTTGGGCTCCTTAAGGGAAGAAAAAGAAAGCAGTCCTACTGCCACAGTCAGGGACACAGCACTAACCAGAAGTAGGAAACCAGGGAGGTTTCACAGCCTAGACCGGATCCTGGTAAATAAAAAATATTTAAGACAGCAATTACAACGATAAAATCCCTGATCTTTCTTTCTCTGCTATAATTTTATAATAACTCTGTTTTGGAGAGAAGACATGAAAGTTACAGAGGAAGTTACCTATTTCTAAAATTTAAAAACCTATCAATTAGGCATCAGACAGGGTCAAATTCTTATGCTGAGTCACTCATTCTCTTCAGGTTCTCAAGTCAGGTGATTCTATTTCTGTGGGATCACTCCTAGATGTCCCAGACCCCTGTTCTCTTATATCCCTTTTGGAGAAGGCCTTCCTCATGCACCACTCTGAACTTGGTTCCTAAATGCAGCACATCCCTCTGAGTCATCAACTGGGTGCTAGGAAGCAGAGAGATTTTCAATGTTCCTTGCAGGAACATTTTTCTTATTATTTTCAAGTTGAAAGCAGCTTAGAGATGCTGGAGGCAAATCACAGGCAAACTGTATCCACTGTCCGTAAGTAACATAGTTAACTGTTTTCAGAGACAGTTCTCCAGGGAGAGCAAGGGAGTCCAAATCATAGAGGTCTGGGGGTCAAAATCAGAAAGGGCTTACGGCGAAAGTGGAGGTGGAGGTCTGGACATGGAGGCAAAGGCATTTGACTGTGTCTGAAAAACGCCCTCCTAGCCAGGATTCGGGCAAGTCTTCATGATAGAAGGAGACATCACTCACTTTCATTCTAGTTAAGATTCACTGACTTAGACCGAGTCCCTACAAAGGAATAAATTAAAGCACAACAAGGCTGTGACTCCCAGAATAAGACTGAACCAGTCAATGGCAGAGCTGAAAACTGAATTCAGGCTTATTGACCCTCTAATCGAATCCTTTTTTTCCCCATAAACCCTGCCTGCCATGAGTTTGTCCTGATGCAAGAAGTTTTCAGTACTGAAGAATTCAGAGTTGGGATCTTGCTCGAAATCTGTGTAGTTCCTCCTTTATAGTTCCATTTCTTGTGCTGATGCAAATGTTCTATACCTTCATGGAGTCAACGTCAATAGATACTATGTAGTTTCGAAGGATGGGTCTGCTGGGAGACAAGGTCAGGAGTACATGGGATCTTTCTGTAGTGTTCCTTACACCTGTATGTGGATCTACAGACGTCCCAAACTCAAATATTAACTTTAGTAAAAATGTATTTAATTTTCAGCTGGATTCACTTCCAACTGGAGTATATGTATCTTTTTTTCTGAAAAGGTCAGCAGTGTCAAAACTGTCAAAAATTTATACCACCTACCTAATTAGCTCTCTGCTCTTCTAACAAATTTACTGGATATTTCACAATAAAACATTCAAATTGATGAGAGTTGTCAAAAGAAAAAAAAATCAATGTTAAGCACCTGACTAATGTCCGTTCAAATCTGAGAATGTCAGGAAGGTTCTTCGCGTGCATATTTGAAGAAATTGTGTGTTTCAGAATTATTTCCTCAAATAATACCTCTCATTCCTTTCTTATTAATAGAAAGATATATAAAGAAAGCAGAAAAATAAGCACAGGAGATGACGATACCTCAGTTCCATTAAAATGCAATTCATCTACCTACACAAATAACTTTCTAGCCCAAATGAAACGGTAAGCTTGGCTAAAATACCTCCCTTCTCACCACTCTACTTAAAAGTGGGATACCTCTTGAGAAAGCAAAATGAAAAGCATCTTCTTTTGATGAGACAGATGAAAAGCAGAAATTGCAGCAATCAAATATTCTCTGAAGTAAATCAATTCTTTGATTTGTGGGTAAGGTTTAAAGAGGTCTGAGGATAGGCAGGACGAACATTCAAGAAATGTTATGCACCTTCTGGTTTGCTCCCTTTGCCCCCCGGACCTAGGGATTCTAGAATTCATTTTCAATCAGGAAGCAGATTAGAAGAACCCAAGGTTTTGTAACAGGAACTCAGGCAGGTTTCTGGCTACCGCGCATGGTAAGTCTGGAGAAGACACTAACCCTATCCGACCTGAAATATCAAAACATAGCAGCATCTCATCAATATCAAGTACAAGGCGACAGGAGGGACTGGCGTCAGAGGGTCTTTCCTTCTCACCCTACAAAGTGGGGAGGGTTGGAAGGAGGGTAGGAAGGAGAGGAGAGATGAAGATGAATTAGAACAGGGCCACCCCTCCCCTGGGAACATGGCGGCTCCGATAAAACATGAAGGGCAGAAGGTCGAGTCTTGGTATCCACCGTGAATGAACAAACGGGATCCTGTTTCTGTCGTCGTGGAAGCAGCTCTGCCTAAAAGTACATTCAGCTTATTTGGTGGTTCCCCACTTTCCAACTCTTTTGTTCCAGAGACCGCAAAGTTGAGGTCAATTTGCCTTGAGAGTCAATTTCCAAGACTGACACCAAATCCTTCTGCAAACGCTTTTCTTACATTGCGTTCCTCTGCGGCGCTCAAACTCCCTGACAGTTCCATAGCCTGCGTTTCCTCGCTTTAAGGCAACTTGCATCAACACAAGCCCTGAACACTATCAACTGCCACAACACACAAAATAAAGAGTAAATAAGCATGGAAATGACTCTGTTGGCTCCTGGTCATGGATGCAGACATGGCGAGGTTCTCGAGTTTGCCGGCATTTAACAACAATATGGTTCTTTGTGGAGCTGATCCAAAAATTTGCAGCTAATCTTAAAAAGTCAGAATTCTTGCATGCATAAACAAAAGCTAAAGCCTTTAACCAACAGATGTAAATTAAAGTTGCCTGCTCAAAGTGGCTGTGATATTTATTAGTATCAAGATAAAGGTTAAATATAAATTACACTGAATGTATAGTTGACACTGCCATTAAGTTTTCTTTTTTCTTTTTCTCGTTCCAGAGTTTATGAGTTTCCTTAGGTATTTGCCAAAATGCATGCTTTCTAAATCAGTTTGGAGAAGGTATGTATTTTTATTCTAAACTAAGTTATGACAAAGGAGAGTATCTTAAAGAAGAGCAGTAAGTTTTGCTACATAAATTTCATGTAAATTACAGATTTACAACAGTTTTCATTTCCACAAGCCTTACCATAACTGTTTATTATTCTAATATTTTGTACAGGGAAAAGTCAAAACAGTATACACCAGGGAACTAGCACCTGCTGCCTTCCCCATGACAACTGGCAGAGTTACTCCAAGGGGCAAATGAGACTTCCAGATAGCTCTGTAGCATGGATCTGACTTCTAGAAAAGAACCAACATATGCTGAAAAGTAAAAGTAGGCATCAGAAGCACGCATTACACTATGAACAGTATGTTACAGGCATATTTTCCTCACGACTACGTTTTAATAAACTTACTACATCTTTTAAGCATCATGAAAATCTCTTTTTAGTGCCTGTAAAACTGTATGTTGAAAGCAAAACTTCAATACAGTAACCAAAACTCTTGCTTTGCCCAAAATTATGGAAAAAAAAAAAAAAAAACAAAAAAACCCAAAACCTTATTCTGAGAGGAACTGAAATAAAGGTAACACCCAATTTCTGTGATTTTTAACACAAGGCTCAACAGCTATTTTTGCTTCTATTGTAACGCTAGAAATACGGAAGCAAAACAAAGCTTAGAAGACTCGTACTTTAGGTATTTTCCTTTGGGCTTACTCATTATTCGTTAGTCTTCTATTTCCATAAGAACTCTATGTCCAAAAGTAAGGAGGTATTCAGAGAGAAAAAAACCAAACCAAACAAAACACAAGGACAAGCCTCTAGAGAAACCGTAGACTTAAACGCAGGCTACTGTCACTCAGGACTTCTCACTCTTATTTTTGATCAAGTGCTTCGTGAGTCTCCAGGAATAGAAACCAACTGCCAAACTCTGCCCATGAACTGATCCTCCCTCCTTCCTTTTCTTTTCTTTTTTTCCGGTAGCCGACCTGTTCACATCCACTGAATTTCACTATATTCATTTTTTGAAACCCTTTGATCACACAATTGCTCCCTAACTGATGAGAATATTCTGTGTGGGGCTGTCATTTTTCATTTGATGCCTGCAATTAGTGTTCTACATTAAATATTTACTACTTGCCCAAGTTCAGTCCTCCAGGTTGGCTGCAGACCATGAGAACCAGAATGAAAACAACAGTGGGAGCACAGCGGAGGCTCACTGAGGTCGGTTCTGCTCCTAACAGGCTCTGTGGCTCAGGGGAGGGTTTTTAAAATCCCTGGAGACAGTAGTCTTCTCATCGAATGTGAGGAGGTTCAGCGAAAAATCTCAGTAGCTCTTCCCATGTGATTCTTGTAATAGCAAAGAACATACAGATGTTCCCAAGGAGGGATTTATTTAACCAGTCAATGTCTGGCAGTTAATTAATCAGTGGGTATAGACCACAAGCTTTTCCATATTACCCAGATTTCTCTGCCAGGATTAGAAGTGCCACAGATAAGATGTTAAAAGGCAATACAACATGATTCAGTTCCAGAATAAATAACTTTTTTTTAATTTTTAAAAAAGATTTTATTTATTTATTTGAGAGAGAGAGAGAGAACGAGAGAGAGAGAGCATGAGAGGAGAGAGGTCAGCGGGAGAAGCAGACTCCCCATGGAGCTGGGAGCCTGATGTGGGACTCGATCCCGGGACTCCAGGATCATGACCTGGGCAGAAGACAGTTGCTTAACCAACTGATCCACCCAGGCACCCAATAAATAATTTCTATAGGTAATGTGTTTCATGATAAACCAATTCTTGACTGGTGCTTGGTGAAAACTTACATTTCTTATCTATTTTCCACCAAGGTTACTGTATAATTCTCAATAATATGGATCTTAGGTGATGATAAATTTTTTCCCTAAGATGCATTATATTCAATGGTGTTGCACACTTATTATTAAGAAAAGTGGTATTTTTTCACATTACAAATTAATTCTTTTCTCAAACACAGTAGGGTATGTTCAAGTTTGTAAGCCTGGACTGAAGAAAATACAATCACAGATAATAGGGAAGAATAATTACTCAGAACGTGGTACCACTAGTCAGTTACACAGTAAGAGAGTAACTAGCAAAAAAATAGAAAAAATAAGGAAGCAGAAAAGTCAATTGTGTTACAAATCTACCTGGCTTTCATTTCTTTGAATCACTGGGATCAGGATCTGTGTGATTCTAGATATAAATTAAACAGGAGATGGCTATTATGGACTCAGAGGAGTCAGTGTTCAACAAATCAATGGATGCGACCTGTGACAATGAGCTGAGTATCAACTAAAAACCAGAAAAAGTTACTTTTAAGAAGATTAAAAAAAAAGTGGAGACAAGTAAAACGAGGGTCCAGATTCTAATGGGATAGCAAGAGAATCATTTCCACTGCTGGAGTGAGCTTGAATTAGGAATTGCTGCTATTACAGGAAATAAGAGCAGTGTACCTGCTGTTCATCTCCCGATTTAACTGGCATCCTGTCAACACATGGAGGAAACACGTCTTTTTGTCAGGTTGGCATGAAAGGTAAATATGATGTTCTCGGTTTTTAAAACTTTTTTTAAAAACCCATTTTGAACTGGTAAAAAAAACAAAACAAAAACAAAACAAAAACAAAAACAAAAAATAAAACAGGAGGGCACTCAATAACATGGACATCTGCCTTCAACAGATGATTTCAGGAGAGCCACCTGACTGTGACTCTCCCTAGCCTGAGTCTCTCTCTCCTTCTCTTCTGACACCACAGGTCAAAAGGTGGTGAATGGAAGACAGAAGAACTCAGGATATTTTGGCACATCCTCAAATGTTTCTGGTCACTAGCTGGGGCTTCATCAGTCAACAAGAATGTACTAGTTCTCTCTTTTTTTTTTTTTTTTTAAGATTTTATTTATTTGAGATCCAGAGAGCAGGAGGGAGTGGGGAAGGGGAGGGTCAGAGGAAGAGCGAGAAGCAGACTCCCTGCTGAGCAGGGAGGGAACCTCCCCACCCCCACCCCACAGGGCCTGGATCCCAAATTTCTGGGGTCATGACCTGAGCCAAGGCAGATGCTTAACCAACTAAACCACCCAGGTAGGTGGACCTTCTCCCTTTTTATTTAGCATGATTGCAAAGAAAACCTAGAGATGGTTGCAAATAAATCATTTTAATGATAGAAAAAAAGTTCTTATGGATATGAATGCATTGACTTCTTTTTTCCTTCCGTGAAAAGAGACGGTAAGTGGCGAATGGATGACTGTGCAAGCATATGAAGAGCAAGCATCTGTAAAACAGTCAACTGTCCATTGACATGAGAAAGAACTGAAATAAAAAGTTCTTCTAGGGGCGCCTGGGTGGCTCAGTGGGTTAAAGCCTCTGCCTTTGGCTTAGGTCATGATCTCAGGGTCCTGGAATCGAGCCCCGCATCGCACTCTCTGCTCAGCGGGGAGCCTGCTTCCTCCTCTCTCTCTCTGTCTCTCTCTGCCTGACTGTCAAATAAATAAATAAAAATCTTTTAAAAAAAAAAGTTTGTTTCTTGTTACTCACTAAAAAAAAAAAAAGTTCTACCCCATAGAACGAAGTGCAGTATTCAAGTGTTAAGTTAAACGTTTCCCTTTGGGGAAAACACAATCATATTTACACTAAGTATGTCACTTGTAGACAGCCTGTCCTGTTGATCTCAGCAGGGGGGATGCGCCAGCCTGCCCCGCGACACAGAGCACCACAGTGCCTCCAAGGGTTATCCAATCAGGCTCAGACTCTTCAGCCGAGCAGTTCAAGCGCTTTACAATGAGACCTGAACAAGGCTGGCAATCTCACCCGCCTCTCCATCCCTGTGTGTGCTCTTTGCTTGAAATGACCTATAAGCCTGTGATACGGAAAACTGGCGGCCGGCCGTTCCACCTCTGAAACAGAATGCTTTTCCCACCCCCCACTGCTTTTTACTCTTCAAAACTGTACCGTGCACTCAAGGTCTTCCTTCATTGGTCTCAACAGACACGGCACTGCGTGCAGAGCATTCTTCTCTATCTCCACCCACGTTGTGCTGTAATGTTCTGAACTACTGAGCGACATGGCATTGCGCACCGAACTACAAAGAATGGCCACGTCCTCGGCATGGTCTCCCTGAAGTCATCTGAAGTGTCTAAGTCCCTTTCATGGCGTGAAGTCTCAATTTTACTCTCTTTCTTTAGGTATTTCTGGAACAGTTCAATGTTACAGGGCATCGGGGCTCCGGAAGCAGACTGCTTGGGATCCGCTGTTTCCTACTTTGGGTACATCTATCTCCTCGACTAAAAGAGTAAATAGGTCAGTCATAGAACCTAACTTAGTGGGTAGTTATGAGGATTCGCTTAGACGACACATTTCAACCCCTCAGCATTGGCCTAATATGTGAGTCAATAGGCACGGCAGATTTATTAAACTGAAAAACTATCTCAAAGTATTTTACATATCAGAAGCTCACTTGTCTACATGGTTTAGGTTCCGGTAATCCTTGACTATTGACTATTTCATGCTCCTTTTGTGCACTTTTGTGTGTAGCTGCAAATTTAACAGACATATATTAAATGATGAAGGCAGACTGCACTTAAGCAAGCTAACAGTATATTCAATTTTGAAGAAAAAGGACAAAGAAATGCGTCAATGTTACGGAAGTATGTTCTAGAATATAGCTTTAGGGGCACCTGGGTGGCTCAGTGGGTTAGAGTCTCTGCCTTTGGCTCAGGTCATGATCCCAGGGTCCTGAGATCAAGCCCCACATTGGCTTCTCTGCTCAGCAGGGAGTCTGCTTTCCTTCCTCTCTCTCTGCCTGCCTCTCTGCCTACTTATGATCTCGGTCTGTCAAATAAATAAATAAAAATCCTTAAAAAAAAAGAATATAGCTTTAAATAGTGAGATGCACTGGTGGCTTTGAGATGTTTACTCCTTTGGGGTATAAGTCGATTGTTTGACTTCTGTAGGTTCAGTTTTTAGATCCTTTTTTAGATGAATACAGGGTATTGCCTATTTGTATTAACTGGTCTATCAGTAGGGCCTAAACAGGATGCGAGCTTGGATTTCTTCCAGGCTTGTTACATAATTTGACTAAGTAAAACAGATTATATTCATCAGCAGCTCTCAGTCCTTGGGTTACAGATGATCATGTGAAGATAGATGAATATTAAAAAGGTGATTTTTTCCTAACATGTAAATAATGAAGACATAGATAAGTTAACATCAAGTACTGAAAATTAGATATTTAAGTTAGTGTTGAAAATCTAAATATCGTCAATGTTGCTTAATGCACATGAATAGGCTTCTTACAATATAAAGGGTATCATTTCCTAAGGTTCCGAGTCACCTCTTACCTATAAAAAAGAATTACGCTAATTTTGATCATTTTAAAGGCAAAACTTTCCAGTGATGGTCACTCACAGCACACTTTATCTATAACTGATTTTTTTCAAAACGTAAAATCTGGTAAATTTCATTTAATCACAATTTTCATTAATATATATACTCCTGAAATATAGCACCTTGTGCACAGTAGGTCCTTACTATATACTCAAGTATGTCTCCACTCTGCATCCATGTTTACACTGTTTCTCTCTTTTTACACTGAGGTTTTGAAATATTAAACATTTAATTCCTGGCAAATATTTCGTGATGTCTTTCAAGTCTCTACCCCAACTGCATAATGGCCTTTAATAAATGGGTCACTGTTTTCACGTCACAGACACTGAAGTCCTCACGCACGCTAACTTTCAGGTTAGTTTTCTATAAATGTCCTGAATTTGCATGAATCATAGCACTGAATGAGAACAACATACCAAGAGCAAATTATTATGAAACTTTATATACAAATATTTCTCAAGCCTCTGGGAAAGTCTTTTTTTGTTTTGTTTTGCTTAATAATTAGTTCATCCCTGTATAAATGAAAAGGCACTGGCATAAATATATTCTTCACATAGGTCTATGCTATTTTACTGTACTTTATAATTTTAGCACATTTTCTTATCTTCAGTTCCCAGTTAATAAGTAAAAAAAAAAAATGTGATGCAACAACAGGAAAAGATGCAGGAGAACGAAGGGTACACAGAGAGTTAGGGTCACTGGAGGATTTCTTAAGGTACAGCCCTTCATTGGGCCTTAAAAAAAAGTGTAATGGTGACCCAAGGGAATAGATACAGAAACTTTTGAGTGACTGTTGCATGCATTCTAATTTCCCTGTCTAAACAGACAGCACTGATTATCTTTTACATTTGGTCACTTCTCTTCCAAAGCCATTTTCCATAAAATCTAAATACGCAGATTACGAGAAAACCTTAATCAGTATCAGTATATGACAAGACCAACATGGTCTTCATTTTTACTGTTGATCCCTACTCTACTCCCTGAAAAGAGGGGACGTTCCAAGTAGCAGTGTTGGCCATATTTAATACAGAATACAAGAAAGAGAATGGACTTTGTGATCAGATCTGATTTTCCATCTTTGGCTTCATCATTTATTAACATCGTGTTCTCATGTTTGTTATGCGGTATCTTGGATCTCTGAGTTTCTCATCACCAGGATAAGACAGTAAATACCATCTTTTATGGTACTATTTTGGAAAGTAGAAAATACATAGGTAATTAATTAATTAATTAATTAAGCACATTCAATGCTTGGCATAGAAAGATAAGTAAAAGAAGGCTTTTATCCTTCCAAAGAAGCTTATAGTCTAGTATAGGGAGACAAATAGTGAAGTTTACCAACCAGCACTATAACAAACTTTTGTAGAGGGCACACTGGCAATGAAAGGAAGGAATGGTAAACTCTTCCTGGGGATGGGGGGGATGTCAAGAAAGGTTTCAGAGAAAGTTATCTGTAGCTATTCTTTTTTAAAAGATTTTACTTATTTGACAGAGATTACAAGTAGACAGAGAGGCAGGCAGAGAGAGGAAGGGAAGCAGGCTCCCTGCTGAGCAGAGAGCCTGATGGCAGGGCTCGAACCCAGGACCCTGGGATCATGACCCGAGCTGAAGGCAGAGGCTTTAACCCACTGAGCCAACCAGGCACCCCACCATTTTTTTAAAAGATGTATTTATTTATTTGAGAGAGAGAGAGTGCCAGACAGAGAGAATGTTTGCCAGGGAAGGGGCAGAGGGAGAGAGAGAATCAAGCAGACTCCCTGTTGAGTGCAGAGCCTGAGCCAGGGCTCAATCTCACAATCCTGAGATCATGACCGTGAGATCATGATCTGAGCTGAAATCAAGGGTTGGATACTCAACTGACTGAGCCACCCAGGCACCCCATCTTTAGCTATCTTAATAAAGATTCAGTCTTGGGATAAATAAATGGTTACCACTGTTGCTGTCATATTATCATAAGGTCTGTTTCCATTAAGCAAAATCCTTGCTCTCCCTCATCAGTGGTTGAATCTACATGTTCATAGAGACCATGTTCTCATAGGGGCCCATTAAATGATGGCTTGCAAACTGGATTCATTTGAATTAACATTGTGCGATAAGCTGTGTAGGGTAATGCACTTACACCATCTGCCTGGGACTTTCCTGGCTTGCCCACTAAAAGTCCAGCATCCCTAGCAACCCTCTGCCCCAGTTTTAAAATGGAAAACCCCTGTGCTGGGAACCCCCCAGTCCTGGGCAAACAGGAAAAACTGGTCAGTCTAGATTCACGGTAATGGTTAATATGGCTTCAATTAGTGGACTTACCATTCTACCAAGGGGATAGATTTTGGAAATGTGGAACTGGAGATAATTTCTAGTCAACCAACCATTTGAGACACATTAATAATAATCTTTTACGAAGAATATGGTCATTATGTTAGACACTAAAGCCAATGCAACTCATTACCTTCATAGTTAAATGTAATCAAAGGTAAAACTGAAGGATTAACAACAAAGTACAATGTCATGGGTTCATTTACAAAATGACAGAGAACCTCAATGCCTAAAGTAGTATGTCATTTTATTATTTTGAAACAATCAGGGCGCCTGGGTGGCTCAGTGGGTTAAGCCTCTGCCTTCGGCTCAGGTCATGATCTCAGGGTCCTGGGATCGAGGCCCGCATCGGGCTCTCTGCTCAGCGGGGAGCCTGCTTTCTCCTCTCTCTCTATGCCTGCCTCTCTGCATACTTGTGATCTCTCTCTCTCTGTTTCAAATAAATAAATAAAATCTTTAAAAAAAAAAAAAGAAACAATCAAATTTTCTTTATTTCCAGCCAATTAGAAAGGAGTAAGGTAATAAAGATACTTAGCTCACAGGAGTAATAAACATACTTACAAATTCATCAGCAAAAATTCCCTTCATTCTGATCAAAATGAGTGTGTCTTCACTCAAGAACATTTGAACTTCTTTTGCTTTCAAGGAAGTGAATATATGAGAGCAGAGAAATAGACTGGGGCTACGATTTAGCTACTGTCCACTACATGTTGAATTAAAACCACATTAACTTGACTGGTCAGCTTCTTAAAAAATAAGTATCTGATCATTTGGTAACAAGTGTCCAAACAGGCAAATTAATTCTTAATAGTAACGTAATAATGTATAATTATCTTATAATGTAGAGAAAATTTATATCATAATACAGTGGCAGGAAAGGGAAAGGAATATATTCAATTTGTTACCATATCAGGGTAAAAACTAAAGCGGCTTTTTGAAACAGCTAAATACTTAATTCTTTTGAGAAAGACAACTAAATTTATCATGCTAAGATATTACTGGGTCATAAAAGAAGGGTATGGACCTCCTTCCAAAAAAAGTTATATATCATTTATATATATATATATGTGTGTGTGTGTGTGTGTGTGTGTGTGTGTGTATGTGTGTGTGTGTGTGTGTGTGTATATATGTAATTTACAACATTAAAACTACTATCTAGAGAGGGGTGCCCAGGTGGCTCCGTTGGTTAATTTGGCTCAGGTCATGACCTCTAAGTTCTGAGATCCAGGCCCCTGTCAGATGCTCCGCTCAGCAGAGAGTCTGCTTCTCCCTTTCCCTCTGCCCCACCCCCGCCCTTGCTGCTGCTCTCTCCCAAATAAATAAATAAAATCTTTTAAAAAGAACTACTATCTAGAGAATAAATAGGTATTATATATTGTTAAGAGTTAACTAAACTATTAATGGATACATTTAAATAATTGGCATTTATAGCTCTGGTATTCTAGAAACTATGATGGGTGCAGGATACTTCATCATCTACATACAAAAGTAAGCACGAAAATACAAATAAATTCGTCTTCATTTGCCTGTAACAGATAGCTTATACTCTAACAGAGTAAAGATATTTACTTTTTCCTTTTCTATGCCAATTTCTTCCTTCTATTTTTCAATTTTCATCCTACTCAAGCAGATGTCCATGTTTAACAGCTTTTTCCCATGCTCAATGCACCAATCGATTTTAACTTTTTTAATCCTGAGCTATTAAAACTATAGAAAAATCGTTGGCAATACAGAGATTTAAAAGATACCATATTCAGCATGTGTTAACTTTACATTTGTCTGTTTGCTGTTCATGCGACAATCTCTTCCAAATGAAGTAATGAAAATGGTTATCTACTTCTTGTCCCCACTGGTAAAGTAATATTAATTAATTTCACCAAAGCCTGGAAGTCTAATTTAACCTCCTTTATTTGCAAGTTAATTGCCCTGAAGAAAGTGAAACGATTGAGATAGGAGCTTCTTTCAAAAGCCTTGCATATAAAGAGAGTTTCTGAGCACTCATTAAAGCTGACCACCATAGAAAGCCAGAGATGAGCACTTTAAAGAATTATTAATTGGACTCAGAGTAAGAAAATCTAAACCAGTTTAAAACAAGACTAACAGGAAAAAAAAAAAAGTCCACTTAGTGTAGGCTACAGGACCAATAGCCAAAATGCCTGATACTGACAGCAATCTCAGACCACAGGTGATATTTACATTAGTATTTGTCTCTGCTTCCCAAACTTTAGATACATTCTCTGCTCCTCCCCTTCCCTACCCTTTTTAAGTAGTCTCTTTCAGATAGATGACTTAGAGTATTAGCTGAAAAAAATCCAAAGAGATTTTTTATGATGAGCTGCTGTGAAATGTGAATTTACACTCCACTTGACTTGAAAAGAATTTAAATATAATTTAATCTATGAATTGGGTTTTTATGACCATCATCGCAACAAACAATATACACGATTTACCAAAATACTACAGAGGGTAGTATTTGTTTATATTCGTCTATGATATAATGAGCTCAATGTTAAGAAGATCAAGAATTTAGGAGGTATTTGTAAACAGAATCTAAATTGAAAAGATAAGGTGACAGAGCCAAAGAGGACAAAGTCTGTATTTATTTCATAATGACAGGCGTGACCAGGTATAAGTGAAAGGAGGAAAACAGTTTATCATCGGAGGGAAAAAAAAATTTGGTCAGCGTTAAAAATGTGCTCACTTTTGGCTTCATTAAAGTAATTCTGGGGAATGTGGTGAATTTGCCGGAGAAATTGATAATTTCCGCTTTCAGTTACATGTATCAGTAGCCTATGAAGCAGGTGGGATATGCCTGAATATGCTGGAGACAAAGGGATATGCATATTTTCCTCTGGGATAAATTCCAGAGAATATAAATGATTGAATGAAATTCTTAGATTCATAAAGATTCTGAAGGAATTAAACATTTTAATGATCATCTGAAATATTCATGCTGTAGAGAGATGGCTAGGTTGATCACATTCCTCAAACTATCTGGTTAAATTATACAGTGGACCTTTGACCAACATGGATTTCAACTGCATGGTTCCACTTATATGCAATTTTTTTTGATATATACATTCCGGTATTGTAAATGTATTTTCTTCATGATTTTCTTAACATTTTCTTTTCCCTTGCTTATTTAAGAATACAGTACATAATCCATATAACATTCAAAATGTGTTAATCAACTGTTTCTATCATTCGTAAGGCTTCCAGCCAGCTGTAGGCTATTAGCCGGTGAGTTTTGAGGGAGTCAAAAACTTATGTGGATCTTAGACTACAAAGGAGTCGGCACCCCAAACCCCGTGTTGTTGAAGTATGACAAAAGGAGCACAAGGCCATTTTGGGAAAAAGTAAGATTGAGTATATACTAATACTTTTCAAAATCATTCACATGTAAGGAGAGTACGATCAATGAACAACAAACCATAAGGATCTGTCAAGTATTTCATATATAATTCAGTCTCTCTCCATATTCTTCAAGTAAACAGACAGCCATTCATTAAAATGACTTCCTGAGAATCTAGTACCTGCGAAAGCAGGTATGATGAAAAGATAGGATCAAGGGGCGCCTGGGTGGCTCAGTGCGTTAAAACCTCTGCCTTCGGCTCAGGTCGTGATCCCAGGGTCCTGGGATCAGGCCCCGCATCGGGCTCTCTGCACAGCGGGGAGCCTGCTTCCCTCTCTCTCTCTCTGCCTGCCTCTCTGCCTACTTGTGATCTCTGTCTGTCCAAAAAAAAAAAAAAAAAAAAAAGATAGGATCAAGTCCCTGCTTCTTACCCAAGTTGTAGTAGAGTCAAGACCTCAGACCTGTGCACTGAAAACTACAAGATATTAATAAAAGATTGAAGAAGACACAAATAATTGGAAAGACAGTCTATGCTCATGAATTGGGAAAATTAATATTGTTAAAATATCCATACTACCCAAAGGAATATATAGATTCAATGGAATCACTATCAAAATTCCAATAGTACTTTCCACAGAAACAAAACAACTAATCCTACAACTGGTATGGAAACACAGCAATTCTAAGAAGAAAAAAAATGGGGGTATCACACTCCCTGATTTTAAGCTATATTACAAATCCATAGTAATCAAAAGAATACAATATTGGTATAAGGACAGATACCAGAATAATGTAACAGAGTAGAGAGGCCAGGAATAAACCCACACATATATGGTCAATACATTTACAACAAAGGAACCAAAACTATACAATCAGGAAAGGACAGTCTCTTCAATAATGGCCCTGGAAAAATTGGACAGCCATATGCAAAAGAAAGAAACTGGACCAGTATCCTACACCATACACAAAAATTAACTCAAAATGGATTAGGGACTTGAAGGTAAGACCTGAAGCCCTAAAACTCCCAGAGGAAAAAGAGGCAGTAAACACCTTGACATTGATCTTGGCAATGGTCTACTGAGTCTGACACCAAAAGCAAAAGCATCAGAAGCAAAAATAGATAAGTGGGACTATACCAACTAAAAAGCTTCTGCATTGCAAAAAAAACCATCAACAAATGAAAAGGCAACCTAATGAATGGGAGAAAATATTTGCAAATCAAATACAGGATAAGCTAAGATATAAACACAGCTCATACAACTCCACAGCAAAAAAAAAAACCCCAAACAACATGATTAAAAAGTGGGCAGAAGATCTGAACAGACATTTTCCCAAAACGGACATCCAGAGGGCCAACAGGTACATGAAAGATACTCAACCTTATTAACTGTCATGGAAATGCAGGTCAAAACCACAATCAGATACTTCTCTACACCTGTAAGAACAGCCAATATCAAAAAGAAAAGAAGGAGCAAGTTTTGGCACGGATGGGGCAAAGGGGACCCTCTTGTACTGTCAGTGGGAATGAGGGGAATTCTCCACTACAGAAAACAGTGTGGAGGTTCCTCAAAAAAATAAAAAATACAACCACCGTATGATCTAGCAATTCCACTTTTGGACATCTGATGGGAAGAAAACAAAAACACTAATTCAAAAAGATACACGAATGTCTTCTTTGTTGCGGTGTATTTTACAACAGCCACTATATGGAAACAACCTAAGTGTCTGTGGGTGAATGAGGGGATAGAGAAACTGTGGCATACACAGAATGGAGTATTATTTAGCCATTAAAAAAAAAAAAAAGAAGAAGAAATCTTGTCATTTGCAACAGCGTGGATGGACCTCAAAGGCATTATACTAAGAGAAGTAAGTCAGGGAAGGAAAAATGCCCTATGATCTCTCTTACAGGTGGAATCTAAAAAACCAAAACAAAACCCCAAGTGCATAGATAGAGAGATAGGACTGGTAGTTACAAGAGGTGAGGATGAGGGTAGGAAAAATGGGTAAACTGTTTTTGCTTTGTTTTTTTTTTTAGTTTAAATGAACTGACTACTTTTTTCAAATGCAATTTTTAGAAGAAATAAAGGGGCTGATTACAAAAAGGAAGGAAGTTTAGCAGTTAGGATTTTTTTCTCTAAAGAAAAGGTACACTTGAGAATAAAGTGGAAGATGAGTCTGATTTGAATCAAGATCACTGCACCACAGTGAGGGGGAGTCACTCCCTCACAGACGCCCCGGCTGGACGGCTCCTCTCACCTGCCTTCTGAAGGACGAGGCAACACATGTGAAACAGAGAGAAGAAAGCAGATCATAACTGGGGGTGGAAGAGAAATCACGGTGGGAAATCAGGGTCTATTATTATTCACTTCAATTATTCGATTTACTCTAAAAAAAAAAAAAAAGCCTTTAAAAACTATTCTTTTAGGGTGTCTGGCTGGCTTGGCCAGTGGAGCTTGCGACTCTGTGAGTTGAGTGCTGGATGTTGAGATTGCTTAAAAATAAAATTAAAAAAAAAAAAAAAAACACAACCAACTATTATATGTTTTGTTACATTCTCTTTGGGGTTCTGAATCAGTCAATATTCTGAGGCAGAGAACAGATTCCGTTCTAGACAATTTGAATACAGGGCTTTATTAGAGCATGTCAAATGGCTTATGGGATTATTAAGATGGTAGGATAAAAATCCGTAGGATGGGATTCCAGAATCTATTCTTTTCCTTTTTTTAAAGATTTATTTATTTGACAGACAGAGATCACAAGTAGGCAGAGAGGCAGGCAGAGAGAGAGAGGAGGAAGCAGGCTCCCCACTGAGCAGAGAGCCCAATGTGGAGCTCGATCCCAGGACCCTGAGACCATGACCTGAGCCGAAGGCAGAGGCTTAACCCACTGAGCCACCCAGGCACCCCTCCAGAATCTATTCTTAAGTCTAAACACTGCAGAACCAGGCTGCCAAAGGAGCTGCTTCCCCTGCCATGATCAGGAAGCTACCTGTCAAATCAGGACGCATGCCAGATTCCATCTTTAGATAAAGGACTACTTCAGTCTGAGCTGCTCCATCGGCTAAGGTTACGGGTTCTAGACTGTGTTCAATCAGGAAACCTCATGTGCAAATCAGAAAGCTGCCACTCTAGCTTCAGGGTCCTGCATCATGCCATCTTGTCTACTCTTAAGAAGCCTTTCTGCTAAATCAGCCAGCCTCAAGAGATAGAGCGTGGCTCCAGAACCATAACATATTTGCTATAACTCACAACGACAAAATACACGCCCACTATTCCGTTTATCTCAGTCCAAATTTCAAGTCTTATGGGATTGCATCTGATGTGTTACCTGAATCACACTTGGATCACCAGCTGGAAAGGATTTGGAGAAATGTTTGTTTTAGCTTCCTGCTCTCCACAGGAAAGGGAAGTCACTCTAGAAGAAACCTGAAACAGCTATTCTAAGCCAAAACTCCACAGCTGTATTAGACTCACTCTTACTTCTCCATGGTCATCTTTGAACATTTCAAACTTCTTTTTCTTGTTATAAATCAGATTATAGATTTGGCCTATCTGTGAGCACACTGCCAAAGTCTAAAACATTCCTACTGTAAATTCATACTTAATAAATATCTGTTCATTTAAAAAAAATTACTGAGGGGTGCCTGGGTGGCTCAGTGTGTTGGGCCTCTGCCTTTGGCTCAGGTCATGATCCCAGGGTCCTGGGATCGAGCCCCGCATCGGGTTCTCTGCTCAGTTGGGAGCCTGCTTCTCCCTCTGTCAAATAAATAAATAAGTAAAATCTTCAAAAACAAATTCTTGAGAATCTAGCACTTATAAAGCTTATGGATGATGACAAGGTAAGATCGAGTCCCTACTTTTTACAGAACTGACAGAGAGTCAAGGAGTATAAGTTTAATTAAGCAATATTAAGTGACTTGACCATTCCCACTTGGACAGAATGACAACAACAAGGGCCTCAATCCTGTATTTATAATTTGTTTCTCTTCAATTGTCATAAATGGAAGACATCCGGGACAAACAAATTGGAGTCAAGTTAAATGCTCACTGCTGTCATCCTTCCTGCCAGACCTGCATTACAGTAATGAATTACTGAACTGACTACCGATACTAGACGTTCCTCAGGCACATAGGACAAGTCAAGAACAGAGTGGTGGCATAAGTCAATATATGCACATTTGATAAAACCAGGGCTAATATTGACTAAGCGTCCATCATTGTTAAAGTTTACAAAACCCCATTCACACACACCATCTCATTTCATCCTCATGAGAGAAGTACATCAATTTCATTGGAGAGAAGAAAGATGGAAATGGTTAAAATTAAGGAGGTGATTACCAAAGGACACAGGGCTAGTAATTGGGGAGAGTGGAAACTAAAATTGAGATGTGTACATTTCTATCCCATTGAGAATTTAGAGTTTCCTCGTGAGAAAGATAACCTAAATGGCAGTAAGTCTGCCACTTGGGGGAGTAGGTGGAGGGCAAAATGTTGTATAATCTCACCTCGTGAAGTAACAAAGCCTTCCCAGGGTCAACACATAGCCATGTTGTGGTTCATGATGACTCACTTATCAGAAACAAGTTCCCAGGTATCTTTCTTTTGTATCTTCCCCAAACCCTTGAGGTCATCCCACAGAAAGATTTGGAGGCACCAACTTTTGTATCACCATTGGATAACATCAATTAAGGGGTCATTAAATTAATAGAATGAGACACATGGGTTTGACTATGGAGCAGAATTGACCTTCCCAGCCCCCCTCATTTATTATGACTATTAAAATGATAACAATAACTGCTATTATTTTTATTAATTATTATTATTGTCATGCTATCAGGTACATACAAGTGAGTGAAAAGAGTTGGTAAAGTATGCAAGTATTCCCGATTCTCTTGATATGTAGTCAGCTGAATAGAGAGGGACTGGCAGACTCTTCTTATTTAGTAAGTTCAATGAAGACCAAATTAACATGAAAAACTCTTGAGTATTTTACAACCAAGAGAGCACTTGCTTAATTTAGTGAAATAATAAACTACTATATTTTATTCATCATATACCTACCCTCATTAAAAGCTTTACCATGATTGCCTTTACGGTCACATTTCTCTTTCTCTTCCCAACAACTCCTCCCCCTCAACACACCCACACCAAGCAGGCCATCCTTGTCTCCCTATTCTCTCCTCTCAAGCACTTAAAATAGTTCTGGAATATAGCTGTTGCTCAATAATGTACAGTTAGGAAGAGATGAAAAATTCAGACAGTCCAAATTTGAATTAAGGATCTCACTTTAGACTCCTCTGACTACAACCAGGATGTTTTTATCTGTAGACAGGCAAACTACCCTTATTCAAATCTGGGCACTAAGTATTTCCCAGGCAAAAATTTTGAGTCTTATGAAAAATCAGACTGACAAAGGCTTGAACAACGTCTAAAAACATCTGTAAAATCATTCTCTTGATTAATGTGTAAGAGGTCTTAACCAAAATTTACCTGTGATTAAAAAAAATATCTTGGGGCGCCTGGGTGGCTCAGTGGGTTAAGCCTCTGCTTTCAGCTCAGGTCATGATCTCAGGGTCCTGGGATTGAGCCCCGCATTGGTCTCTCTGCTCAGCAGGGAGCCTGCTTCCCCCTCTCTCTCCGCCTGCCTCTGCCTACTTGTGATCTCTGTCTGTCAAATAAATAAATAAAATCTTAAAAAAAAAATCTTGTGCAAATAAGTAGGTATACACTATAGAAGAAGGATTCTTTGTGCAAAAAATAAAGAAAGAAAGAAAATAACCACGAATATTTTGAATTCAAAATTCTCAAGAAAAAATACAGCTTGGTTGGTGGGTGACCGGGGAACCCTAGAGAGTAATTTTCGACCAGAACGTAAGTGGATGTGGTCTTGCTCTTTTTATGGCCCGTAACGGGAATGGTACCCACTGCTGGACAGTGTTCAGTTCAGTACTACAAAAGCCATTCTTTCCTCATTCATTTTTTGTATACTGTCACTCTTTTTTGCAGTGACATCTCATAGACAAAATTGGACCATTCTGTCCATTTGACCCATGGATATGATGGAGGAGTGCCTCAGGGGAGCAGATACAGCACTGGATTGGGAAGCTGACTTGGGCTCAACTGAAGTAAGCCGCCCCTCTCTTAGTGAGACCAAGGGCAAGCCACTCAACATCGAGTCTCAGTCTCATCACCTTCAAAACGCCAGCGCGGGTTGTGGGGGTGGGGTGGAGGGGCAGAAAACTGTTCAAGCTACATGACACTATTTTAACTTCTGTAATTCTAAGAAATGAAAGTAATATCGTCACCATTTTAAAAATTGCATTTGTTATGAATGAAAAAGGCAGGTATGCAGTAAGACATTAGACCTTGCCTGGATCTTTCTGGCATTTTAACAATGGTTCCAAGAACACCATCAAGAGAACTTACTCAAGCAGGTTCCTGTGGTTGGAATGAAATTGTCCCAAACCTTTTTCAGTTGCCATGTGCTAATGAAATGGAGAAGCCTTTAAAACAACACATTAAAAATCATTGCTGTCATTCATTGCCTATTAATTTGCCTTAAGAGTTCTCTAAAACTGCACATTGAACAAGGGGGAGTCTATGCTCCTGGCGAGGAGAGATGCAGTCGAAAACTTTCATGAGCTTCCTAGCATGACTAACGAGCTTCAGTTATGCTCTCTTAGACTTATTATACATCACTTTTAAAAAAAAAAGATTTTATTTATTTATTTGACAGAGATCACAAGTAGACAGGGAGGCAGGCAGGGAGTGGGGGGAAGCAGGCTCCCCATTGAGCAGAGAGCCCGATGCGGAGCTCAATCCCAGGACCCTGGGATCATGACCTGAGCTGAAGGCAGAGGCTTTAACCCGCTGAGCCACTCAGGCGCCCCTACACATCACTTCTTACTTTCTGCCCATGTCCTGGACTTGGAATGACTACAGGTTTGTTTAACGACATCATGTTTGTTAGCATCAGTCACCCCTTGCAGGTCAAAACCGTAATTCTTTAGTTAAAATAATAAAACTGGACTGCACTGATGAAACAAATATACATGTGAAATTATATTCAGTTCTTCCAAGAGCCTTGTAAAGGGTTAAAAACAAGAGGCCAATAATAGATGCTTCCACAGAAATACCTTTGGTCCCGGTATATTAGTATAAAGTCAGAGTCAGATGTGGGTACGATACATTAAAAGGACTTAAAATCGCTTTATTCAGTTTTCTTCAAGACACAATGAATTTCAGCCTCATAAAAGACTTGCTACAGCATTTTTTCCATCCATAGGAGGAACCTTACATTTATAAGTGAGAAGTGTCCTCTGCACCCTGTGGCAGTGGACAAAGAGCATTCAAGCTCCAGGGTCATTCTGGTGCAGTATCAAATAACCTTGATCTTGAAACAGGATACTTCTAGTCCACTGCATGATTCATGGGACCTTAGAAATGAGGCGGAGACATGCAAAGGATTTTCAGAGTGCAGACAGTCCCAAATGCACTGCAGCAGTCAACCGAGAGCAAATTCTTTTCCCCTACCTATCCGACATACTGTCTCTAGATAGGAATGGACCTCCTGGGAGAAAATACAGGACTGAAGAGGTTTTTTTAAGTCCATTTTCCACTGTCCAAGAGCCATAATTTTAAGATTACAACTTGCTATTTATTCTTCTAACCCTCCAAAGAAAAGGCAGGAATTGTAAACACAGAAGACAGTGATTTGCAAAACATAACCATTTTTAAATTAGTTGTTAGATGCTATCATTCACAGCACAAGTATCATCTAATCTATTCAAGTGTCGATAAGCTAGAAGGCTTCAGAACATCAGATTCTATTATAGCTCCACTTAGCGAGGTCTTACCTGACAAAATGACAAATTCTATCATCCGTCCCCTCTTATAATAGTGCCACATCTATATTATAATAAGTAATTTAATTGGAAACTTTATGAAGCTTTGAAAGGGATTTTAAATTAGAGAGTATATGATTCATGATCAATTCCCATGGGCTGGATGGGGGATATCCCCTCAGTTGCTGAGATCATTTGGCTGCTTTAAAATAATTTGCCTTGTGGTCTGACACTGAACTGTTTAAAAGATACGTTTAGGATTTGTTACTTGTTTTAATTTTATGTGCAAATGCAATGGTCACACTGGGTGCTTATTTTTAAACACAACTCAATTTTAAGTTTAGTGAGAATAACTTGGACATCCTTGTTTTATAGAGCAAATAACTGATCATTTGAGGCTAGTTAAAAAAAGGGCGAAAAAAGAGTTCTTTCTATTTACAGCTTATAAAGAGGGGGGAACGTGGGTATCAGGAGTACTTGGGTCCTCTGCCAAGCTCTTTTCACTAGCTTCTCTGGGCTAACTACCTCAGAGAGCATAATAATCATAATTACAATAATCATATTAATAGCTGTTATTATGGTTATTATTTGAATGAGGATAACAGAAGAGTAGTGCTGTGAAGGTCGATAATACAAAATGTTTTTCCATGTTCAGATGAAAGTAAAGGAAACATGTTTTTTCATTTTAAAAATGCACTATGCATATGTAAATTAATCTTTTGGGTACATTAATATCCATTCGATAATACACTGTGACTCATTTAACCACTAAATGGTGGATATTTGGAATTGTTTAGAGTGCTGCTGTTATAAACAGTAACACAAATGTGGCATAATTGGTTTAAGCTAGGATTTGGGGGTTCCACAGTTGCTAGTATTTTTCATGTAAGATATTCTGACAGCGAAGGAAGACAGCAGAGCCGAGTAATGAGATTAATGTTAAGAAAAAGAAGGTGTTGGGGCGCCTGGGTGGCTCAGAGGGTTAAAGCCTCTGCCTTCGGCTCAGGTCATGATCCCAGGGTCCTGGGATCGAGACCCGAATCAGGCTCTCTCCTTGGTGGGGAGCCTGCTTCCTCCTCTCTCTGTCTGCCTCTCTGCCTGCTTGTGATCTCTGTCGAATGAATAAATAAAATCTTTAAAAAAAAAAAAAAAGAAAAGAAAAAGAAGGTGTTATAAGCAGTAAAAAATGCTTGATAACAAAAAAAAAAGTAGGCAATGAAAATCACATATTGGAAAAGGGTCAGAAAGAATGATTCCGATTTCAAGGTAAGCAGAGGGAGGGTTAATTCAGGAAGAAAATGACAAGATGGGGGGCCTGGGTGGCGCGGTCGGTTAAGCCTCCGACTTTTGGTTTCGACTCAGGGTCTTGGGATCAAGACCTGGGTCAGGCTCCATGCTCAGGCATGCTTGGGACTCTCTCTCCCTCTATCCCTCCCTCTGCCGCCCCCCACCCCGCCACCCCAGCCTCACCTGCACCATGCCTGCTCCCTCCCTCTCAAGTAAATAAATAAATCAAAAAAAAAAAAAAAAAAAAAAAAAAAGGAAAAGACAAGACATCTTTGACAAGTACAATTTGGTGCCAAAAGGATGTTTGGAAAAGTAACACGGGGAACCAATCTTCTTTCTCGCTTCAAGTGCATACAAATCACATAAACATGTTCATGTCACATTAGTTTGCTCTTTATTGAATTAACTAACCAAAGTGTTGTTTAATTTAAAGCTCTTTAAACTTTTTTACTGAACGATTTCAGAAAGTCCGTCTTAAAACACTCCTTCTTTAGAAATCTGTGAAATGTTGACGGTATTAGTTCCTGCTTTTAGAATTTTTATATTTAGTCAAAAACAGAAAAATGGCATTAAATTGGTAGTGTGTGTGTGTGTCTGTGTATGCTGCTTAACATTTTTAAGCATTTTGGGATGAAAATCACCTTGTTGATTATGAAAATGACCATATTCCATTTGAACTTATGTAATTAAGGCATGGTTTTCCCTGCAGTGTAGACCAAAAGTTATCCCCAGGAAACCCCTAAGCCGCCCCTCTCATTTGTGAGGAAGGCTCTCTGATGCAAGGTACCCGGAACAAAGAAGTCTCTCATCAAATCAGCCTTTGCATTTCCGGATAAGACCCAACATGTCCATCTTGCTAAGCAGCAGACGGAATCCTGAGACAGAATTCACTGTAATACCATGAGGAACAACAAGGGAACGCGTAAGGGAAAGCAAAAATAATTCCTGGTCTGCTACTGAGCTCCCTTGCAATATCCACCAGTCAAAACAGTTGGCCTAGAACCACCCAAGGCTGCTATTTCTTTTTAATTTGCTTAAGAATAAAGCGGCATAAAAATAAACCCAAATGAACACGGGACTCGGGAGAGAAGGAACAATTAAATAAGGAAAGCTGCCTGAGTGCAGTGTCACTGCTAGTGTGCCCAGCCACCCCAGTTCCTGGGGCTACCGCAGAAAGCCCAGCCGAGGCTGTCCTCCTCCCTGAGCCTTGTGTGATCTGAAGCCAAACGCAGAGCTTCTGCGGACCTCCACCCTCTGGAGGCTGAGACGCTTTGGTCAGGGTTCCCTCCCTCAGCGAATGCTCCCTGAGCCTTCTCTCTGTGCTGCAACGTCACAGACGTCAAAGTAACTCAGTATTTCTAAGATGTCACCCATACGATTTTAACTTTGATAAACTCATTGATCATTCACTCTCTCTGCAGAACATCTGTGATTTCTAAGACCTAGAAACTTCTAAGACATGGTTTCCTGTCTGCAGGGAGATCAAGTTTTGACAGGAGTGTGAGCGGAGAGGCAGGAACCGGTGGGCAGACAACCATGGAGTAATTCAAAAAATACCAGTGAGAGCCCTTCCTGCTATTTTCTTAGGAGCATGTAGAGGGAAGGAGAGGCCCGAGGAACTAGCTGAAGAAGAGTAAGGAAAAGCTGTAGATTTCGTTCGGCAGCATTGTTTTAAAGTTTTTAGTTAAATTCCAGCTAATTAACGTACAGTTTAATTTTAGTTTCCGGTGATCTGACACTTCCATACAACACCTGGTGTTTATCCCAAGTGCACCTCTTCATCCCCATCCTGTTTCCCCCATCCCCCACCCCCTCCCCTCTGATAACCGTCAGTTTGTTCTCTCTACAGTTAAAAGTCTGTCTCTTGGGTTTACCTCTGTCTCCCCCACCCTCAACTGCTTATTTGTTTTGTTTCTTAAATTCCACAAAAAAATGGTACACACACACACACACACACACACACACACACACACACACACACAATGGAGTATTACTCAGCCATAAAAAAGAATGAAAGCTTGTCATCTGCAACAACGTGGATGAAGCTAGAGGGTATTATGGTAAGCAAAAGAAGTCAGACAAAGACAGATACCATATAGAAGCATTTTGTTGTTGTTGTTGTTGTTGGCTCAAAACTGAATGAATTTACAGCTTCCAACCATTCTCCACTTGGCCCTCAAGCTGGAAGGCAGGTCAACCTCCAAATCCCCTCGCCTCACACTTAGCTGTACCTGCACGTGATCAAATGCCCAAAGCAGCTCAGGTCTGTGCTGCAGTCCTGGGGCAGAATCAGTATCGTGAGGCAGAAGAAAAGGAACTTCAAGAGTATTTTCATTAAGAAAATCCTTCAAAATCAACAGGAATACTTGATGGCATAATAAATCAAGCAGAAAAGCTCAGGTATTTGAAAATTTAATGACGTAAAAATGCTCATTATATAATATTAAATTTTTAAAAGCAAGATATAAAATCGAATACACAGCCAGATATGATTTTGACAAATATACGTAACTCCATGGGACAGGAATGAGAGACGTCAGAAAGTATTACATATTGTTTTCTTTCTTTTGCAATTTTCGCTTTTCCAACCCACTCTAATAAATGTAAGAATGGCCACAAGCAATAATATCACTAAATGGCAGGCTTAGGGTTCCGCCTGGCCAGGACAGCCACACTTCCCTGTTTCAGGACATGCCATGAGGCAAAACTCTGCATTTTGAAAGGCCTGGTAAGACCAACTTCAATCATTTCTCCGAAGTAAGTAATGAGCTATGTTTTAACCGAACATCAGATGAACTGTAATATTTTAAAGAAATCCACTCGAAGCCACTCTATTAACTCAAATGTCAGTACAGAGCAGAGCAAAGCTGCTTAACTCCAATCTGACTTTACTGACCTGATCTACGTCTTTCTGGAGTTAGCCCCTGGATTTTAAACTTCCTGAACGATTCAACATAAATGTTGCCTTCAGAATTCCTGGTGATTTTCTCTTTCTGGTGTCCACACGAAACGTTTCTATATTGACAGAATGCGGGATTTACTAAGCTATACTCTTTCTTTCGTTATTTCCTTTTGGGCCTGGTGGGAGGGTGAGAGTGGACCTCAGCAAGAAGGAAACACTAAAAGATGTTTGTCAAATCCTTAAGACATCCGGGACATTATCGACAAGTCCAAATCAATACAACTGGCAAAAATATCATGTGGTAGGCACACTTTATTCTATCTTTTGCTTCCTGCCTCCTTTCCCCTATAATGTTCCTGTTGGTCCTTTATCCACCCCATCCTCATCATGAGTGAGAAATGGATAATGACCATCTAGAACAATACAAAATAGTATGACAAAAGGGATATTTTGAGGCTGCAGCAAGTAATTGCCAGAAAGGATTCAGTTGTCAACATATCCCTTGAGTTTCTTTATATATCAGTGTTACAGAGTGTAACACTGATATATACTGATATAGAGAGCCTCATATACTCTATTTCCTTATAAATATCTTTATGTAGGGACGCCTGGGTGGCTCAGTTGGTTGAGCAGCTGCCTTCGGCTCAGGTCATGATCCCAGCGTCCTGGGATCGAGTCCCACATCGGGCTCCTTGCTCATCAGGGAGCCTGCTTCTCCCTCTGCCTCTGCCTGCCATTCTGTCTGCCTGTGCTTGCTTTCTCTCCCTCTCTCTCTCTGACAAATAAATAAATAAAATCTTTAAAAAAAAATAAATATCTTTATGTAATACACTCTATCAACAAATATTATGGAATGAATTCTATTCCACATAATCCCTCCAAAACTGTTCATTAAATGAAAGGAAAACAGAAAGGACTTTACTGTTGTTAATAGAAGTTGGGTCCATACTGATTATAATAATAAAGGCTATCCCTACCAATGTGTCTTCTCTTTTTTTCTACTTCTAAAGTTGTAGGTGGTCAGAGTCAGCAATGTCTACAGAGAAGCAGACACCTCCTACTTCTTCAAAACAATAGGAATCTAAGAGTATAGAAATTGAACAGAAAATGGATTGTTTTGTTGCAGAAACTAAAATAAACAATGAGAATATTGCTTGGCATAACTAATTACGCCAATATCTGATCTGTGATTTTATCATGTCTCGAGCATGCATAACATGAGAAACGGTCCCAACATGCCAGTGAGACACGCTGTATGGGGAAGCTGGTAATCTAGGAGAGTATCTAATGTGAATACTCATTCGACAGGTCAGTCCCAGCTGGCACACCGCCAGAGGCCAACCCAACCCTGACACTTCAACCACCTACACTCATATTTTCCTGATTGAGACCCATTAGTGATCTAAACTGGATTACCTCCCTGAGCTCAGCTGGAGGAAACACTCTGCTGACAACTCAAAGCGCAATAAATCTCACCAGGAAATCCTGGCTGGGACTCTTCCCAGGTATTAAATAGTTGAGACCTACAACCAAGACCTCACATTTCAAGAGAGCAGCACAGGCATCCTCCTTCCTTCTTACCATCATCATCATCTATGGGAAAACGTCATGAGACCCTTTTTATAAAACATTCAGAGACATGATGCATTTTGCAACTGATGATCTGTGTGAAACGGGGCTCATGCTTTGGGCGTCAACATCAGGCAGCCACTTTTAATGATTAAGGATGAGAGAAGATCTTACAAATGACCAAACTGTAAGGAAAGAAGAAACAAGTACATTCTAAGTCTTTAAAGCATCTTCCGAGCAAACACTTACTACTGTATCTTCCTACACCCACAGTGCTATGAGAAGCAGGGATAGTGTTAATATGTGGTAAGGAAATCACTTATCAGTGTATTTCCCTAGGAAATGCTACTCTTCGCAAATTTGACTAAATTCATTAAAAAATCATTCCGCTGTTGATTCCGCAATGAATATACTACACAGAGACCATATATACACACCCTATACAACAGAAACAGACTAGGTAATAACCACCTAGTGTTTGGTGGTGTTGCTGAGCTCCTTCTGCGTTAAGTCACTTTAAGGCGAACTAGAAGTGATACAATAGGGACATGGAACCAATTTCTCAATTTTTCCCTTGAAAACTATGAAAATGTTGTTTCCATTTGCAAGTTTGAAACCAAAGGCAAAAGTCAACGGACCTAAATTGAATCCTTCCCTGCACCGCTCCTAGAGGGATTTTTCACTTGGGGTTACTGGTGATTTCCATTTCTTCTCCTGGAAGCAGGGCACAAGAGGACAGGCTTTGAAATGCAAAGAATAGTCTGTCTGGGATCTTTGCCCCACGGTCCCCTGATCATGTGACTTTAAAGTCTGTGATGGAGTGCTCCTGAATTTGCAAAGTGTACGCGCCTGACATGCATTAAGGGGAAACACGCAGAACTAAATCCTAATTTCTAAGCAAAATGGAGAAATTCAACCTTCTCTTTAAATGACTGCTTTGGGGGCGCCTGGGTGGCTCAGTGGGTTAAGCCGCTGCCTTCAGCTCAGGTCATGATCCCAGGTCCTGGGTTCGAGCCCCACATCGGGCTTTCTGCTCAGCAGGGAGCCTGCTTCCTCCTCTCTCTCTGCCTGCCTCTCTGCTTACTTGTGATTTCTCTCTGTCAAATAAATAAATAAAATCTTAAAAAAAAAAAAAATAAATGACTGCTTTGGACGCCAAGGCATTTTGGTGAAGAACTAAAAGAACTGTTTACAAAAGAAACCTAAGATCCAGATCAGACAGTAAGCAAAAAAGAACAGAAACTGGAATTTTTTTTTTTAAATCACTGAATGAATTTTAATTCAAATGGGAATGCATCTTTGGATAGAAAATATTACATATTCTAATCACATTAAAATAGACTCAACTTTCTCCTCAATTTTTTGTTTTTATGCTTATTTTAATCACTGCAAGTATTTTCATTCTACTTTCTTTACCCTGATTCTAAAAAATAATAGTTTCTTAATAATATTAACTTAGGAAGCACTGCTTTAAATACACAATTAAGGAAGGAAGTATTTCCAACATTAGCTACTTATATCTATAGTGGGTTATGTTTGATTAAACCTCCAGTATCAATGGCTTGTTTCTGAGAAGTGCTAGCAGAAACTGTACTGCCTCCTTCCATTCAGCCGATTTGAAAAACTGAATAAATGCACCAACATATTGATGATTGCCTCTTTAATCCTGAAATATTCCTTTCCCTAGAACATACGACATATATCACTAAAATTACACGGATGAAAGAGCTACAAATTGAGAATGTCATTATTAATACTCTGCCAAAATCTTCTAATAACGGCAGTACTTCAGAGTTCGTATTTTGAACAAACTGAAGGAACTAACTTGTGGAACTTAATGAATATACTGCTTTGCCTGAATATTCCATGAAAACAGAGAAAAAAAATTAACATGATTTTGATGGAACACAGTTTCCTACAGGCTTTTGGTAATAATTTTATTATCGTAAGCTGGAAATTCAACCACAGCATCACTAACAAAAAGAATTTGTTATGCAAGTAGTATGCTATGAATATACTACACAGAGACCGTATACTAGATTGGGTAACCACAAATTCCATGTGTAATTTCCACATCACAACAAATCTCAGCACATAAATTACTGGGGCCTATAAAAGAGGACATATATCCTCAAAGGATTTTGATTTATCAGCAACAATGAATAATCTCAATAAAAAATAACATAAAAATGACTTTAAGTTCTATATTCTATCAATGTTATTTTTTACACAACAATAGATAATAAAGAACCAAATATTATTTAATTGAGTGGCTCCATCAGGAAGAAACAATGAATGCCTCCTGGAAATTGGAGCCCAAATCGCTTCCTATCATAAATCTGCGGATTCTGTACATGAGTAAAGACTTAAGAGGACGCAATAAATATGCACCATGCAAATGCTTGTCATTCAGGAGTTCCTTAATTTAACAACCGCTAAAACACTAATGTGTGCAGAATCATTTCCTTCCTTCCCTACATTGAATTAGTCCAGTGGAATTCTTTCCCCTTAGTCTAATGCCTGTGCTTTCTTTCCTGCTCCCTCTCTCCCACTCGGATTACCATCATCACCATTCTTCTCATTCATGTAGGGACCACCGGTATCTTCTGTTCCATCAGTTTCTTCTAGAAGGGGGATGGTAGTAGTACCCAGCTTGCGGGGGTTTTGCGGGGGCAGGGTTGGTAACGATTAGATAACACACATAAAATACTGAGTACACAATCCATGCTTCATAAATGCTAGCTATCCGTGAGTGCCTTCATACCACACTCGTCTACTCATCATTGTGCCCATCGTGCCCGTTTTGCTCTTGGCTCTTTTGCTCAAACGCCTTTCCTTTCACCTAAACTACCTGCTCCCATCAGAACTGTATGTACCTTTCAACGCTCACCTCTAACCTCCATCTTAGCGAAGACGCCTCTGAGTCCACATTCCTTTTCAGCCATTAGTCTCCCTTGACCTCCAACTTCTTAAGTGTTCACTCTTCAAACTTTCCCATACTACTTTGTATTCTAGTTAATGGAAAGTGTTTGATGTCTTTGACTAGATCAAGCCCTTACAGGACAGAAACCAGCTCTATCAATCTCTTTTAACCCTACCACTCTGAATACAGGGCCATATAGCTAGCAAGTGCTTAACATGCTTCTCTAGGTATGGAGAAGTAAACGAAAGCAAACAGGAGACCATCTCTCCTGGGACATAAAACACACACAACCGAGAAACAATGAAATAATTAGTAAGAGGAGGGATGTTTGAGCTCACACATGAGTATTGAAGATGTTAAGGCAATGATTGTTATGTTGGAGTTGTCTAAAAAAGGAGAACTTGAACAACACTTGTGTAGTGGGTAAAACTGGGGTGTAGCGGAGGACAGGGAGGTAAAGAGACTACAGGCACAGGCTGAGCAGAGGACTGCATATTTCAGAAATGTGTGACCACCACCTTGGCCAGTGAAGGGGACCTCACACTACCTGAAGTGCTAGAAAATCAGGAAAATAAAGTGGATTGTCTAGGACTTTTACATTACTCCTCTCTTAAAAACTGCCTTTTGTCGGGGCACCTGGGTGGCTCAGTGGGTTAAGCCTCTGCCTTTGGCTCAGGTCATGATCCCAGAGTCCTGGGATTGAGCCCCGCATTGGGCTCTCTGCTCAGCAGGGAGCCTGCTTCCCCTCCTCTCTCTCTGCCTGCCTCTCTGCCTACTTGTGATCTCTGTCAAATAAATAAACAAAATCTTTAAAAACAACAACAACAACAACAACAAACAACTGCCTTTTGTCTGATGTCACTGCCTGTGTACTTGCCCCAAAAAGTGAAGTAGAGAGAACAGGTATTCAGTGAGACAAGAAACAGCTGACACCTTGTTAGCTTGAAGAGCAATTTGAGAATAAGTATCTTCTACTATTTGTGTTGTATCTTTTCATAAGAAACATAGAAAATTAAGATTTTAATAGAGAAGCAAAAAATTCTATACCAGAGACAGACAGTACTTCTATTTAATAAGCATGTAGCACTTATTATATGCCACTGTGTGCACCATGTATACAAGCACAAAAGAAATCCTGGATCTTGAAGAAGAGAGGCATGTAGGTACTATGTGAACAGAGCTTGTGGTAAATTGGTGGAAAATACTGGATTATGCAAAAGCCCATATGAGAGTACTTAGTTCAGTTTAGGGATAGAAGAAATCTAAGATGAGTGGACTCCTGAAATAAAGTTTCAAAGGTCCCCAAGAGTGAGCTGTAAGAGGAATGGGGTCATTTGCTCTCCGGAAAAGGGAATACCTTGAACAGAATGCGAACACAGAACAACCAGGTTAGTTAAAAGGAAATCACAAAAAGAAGATTTATAAATTGGTTCATTGGAAGCCTATCCAGCATCCCTCAGGGATTAATTCCATCACACGTAATGGGTTCTGGATGGGTTTACAGGGCATTCTAGCCAGATGTCACAGATTCCACTGTAACTGTTCCTTTGCATTTATAAGGACCTCTGGTAGTGCATGACTGTATCGATTTTACAGGGGACTCTCAGGCATGTCTTCTTCTATGGTTACCAGGAAATAATGTCCACAGTTCTAATTCTGGCAAGCACCTTGACTTACTTGACATCGATGAAATGGGGAGACTGAGCAAAATGACCTTCAGTTCTTCCCCACCAGATTCCCTCATCTCAGCTGATAACCTCATCCTTTTAACTGCCCAGTCAGAAATCATCCTTGACATCTCTCACATCTTTTCTCCAGCCCAGGCTTAAATCATTCTGTATCTTCAAAATACATTCAGAATCCAGCAACTCAATAAAATCTTTAAACCCTAGATGCTAGAACTCCTACAGCCGCATGTCTGGATAACAGCAACGTCTCCTCATTGGTCCTGCCATTTCCACCATGATCCCTCTCCATGAAGCTTATGTAACATCTCCTCAGGGATTCCTCTGAAACCTAAGGCATGTTGAATCCCACTGCTGCTCAAAAGTCTGCAATGATTCTCCATCCCCAACTGGTGGGAGAGCCACCCTATCTCCAGTGGCATGCCAGGTCTCCTCACTTCCCTGATACCGGCTCTTACTCTCTCAATCACTAAGCTCAAGCCACACCGGTCTTCTGTTTCTCCTCCCTGCCCCAGGATGCCAGGAAATATCTTGGGCTTTTGCATAGGTTTTTTCTTCTGCCTGGAACATTCTTCCTCCTTATACCCACATGAAACTCTCTTACCTCTTTCTGTCTTTCATTAACTGTTACCTTTTTGGGGCAGCCTACACTGATCATTCTACTTAAGTTGGCTATTTTCCATACAATTTACCTCCTTCTAAAACAGTACTGGATTTACTTAGTTATTATTCTTTCAACTGTTTTCTTTAGAAAATAAACTCCCGGAATAAAGCTTATGGAGTAGGTACTCAATAAAGAATGTGAAGACGGGGTGGGGCGGAAATGGAGTTCTTCCAGCTCTAAAAACTGTTCTAATTTATTAAAAGTAGCAAAGGATATTGCAAAAAGCACAATAAGGTGACGTTCCCCATCTTTTAGACCAGTCTCTGTTTCTTATTAACTATGAAGATATGTAACGCCTAACCATTTCACACTTTTGGATGTTGGATTCCTCAGGAGGAAAGTAAAATATCTTTTTTTTTTTAAATTTATTTATTTGACACAGAGAGAGAGATCACAAGTAGAAAGAGAGGCAGGCAGAGAGAGGAAGGGAAGCAGGCTCCCTGCTGAGCAGAGAGCCCGATGCAGGACTCGATTCCAGAACCCTGGGATCATGACCTGAGCTTTAACCCACTGAGCCACCCAGGTGCCCCAGAAAGTAAAATATCTTGACCAGCTTATCTATAACAGCTCTTACATCTTTAAAATGTCAATGATTCTGCTATGATCCTGTTTAATAAAATTCAAATACTTCCAAACCACTGTTACGTCATAATGGACAGCACCAATCATCATCTTAATTTATTGGCTCCATCTGGATAACAAGGAGACTTATGCTTTGCTAAAAGGACAGCATTATGGCATTCAAGACTTCTTCAGTTGTTCTCCACCAGCTAAGGGGAATTCTTTGTCTCCCTGTGGACCTGTGCACCAATATCTGACAGGCTAAGAAGACAGAGGGATAGCCTTCATGACGCATGCGTGTGACTCTCCACAGCAGTATCGACTGACGGCATCTCGCTGGTGAGGAGGACTTTGTCTCTGAAACCATCTTGACCATGTGGCTCTATTTCTGGCTGACAAGTCGACAGAGGATTATCCCTCTCAGCTCTCCTTCTAATTGCTGAGAACAATGCAGATAGGACAGGAGCACGAAATACACAGAGGAAAAGCCACATGAACAAACCAAGCCAAAATGGCAGCATATCCACATCTTTGTCAATATGTCCCTGGAAATTCCTGCCCCTTTCTTCAAGCCTGTTATAGCAATAGCAAGGAATCAAATCTGGAATTCAAGGAAATGTAATTTAATTTAAAGAACTGCACGATAATGGTGGCTCATGCTTACGTGGCACTTATGCGCCTGGTACTATTCCAAGGGCTGTATGTCCATTAACTTATTTGATCCTCACAAAAACCCAGGAGGGAAGTACAATTACTGCCACCATTTCAAATATAAGGAAACTGGGGCACAGACAGTCTATATAAATTGTACTGTCACACAGCCAGAGACAGAGCTTGGATTCAAACCCACACAATCTGGATCCAGTGTGTGCCTTTACTCCCTACACTATAATGAAATGAAATTCCTTATCCCCAAAATGTGAATTTTTCTAGAGAATGCATATATTGCTATATATAAGCTATACACACAGGCTTTGCAAATCATCTTCTAAAGTGTCCAGAGTTGTGTTTTCATAAAGTTAGTAAGGACTGAACTTTATATTGAATTTCTCCAAATTAAAATTCCAGAAATGTAAGGTAGGTTTCAAGTCATTTTCTTCCTTCTTGTGCTGCTACACCCAAGTCACTCTTGGTGTACCTCAATTTTTCTTCCCAACATAAGCCAATGGGACACCTACTTTAGAGAAAGTTTTTTTTTTTTTTTCTAGACACTGTACAGGCCATAAAAACGAATCAGCTATAACTCATTAACTTCTCAGTCCAGTGTAAGGGTTAGGCACATGTCCAAATAACAGCACTGCAAGAGAATGGGGTAAGTACTTGATAAGACACAAACAATGTGCTATGGTGATCTAGAAGAGGAAAGGGTCCACATCTGATTTGGAAGGTGAGTCCTGAGGCCTGAGCAGAATTAGGGAAGGTAGAAACTGTGGGAAGTGAACATTTTTTGGTAGAGGCAACAGAATGAGCAAAGAGTGGAGGAGAGAAATAAAATAATATTCCAGATAGAGCCCCACTTGGCTAGAACATGGTCCATATGGTTTGCAGTGGGGAGGGGACAGCTGGAGTTGGCCTACATAGGAAGCTAGGGGTCCTGCTATGACAGGACCTTGGATACCAGAAAAGAATTTATGTGATAAGTGCTTTCTAAATATGGACTATGGTGAACTCAAGAAATGAAAATGAAATGAAAGTAATTTCTGTTTTGTGAATCATGAGATTTCTCAACTCCGTTCTGCAAGAGATCCAAGAAAGCACATTGACTGTATAGAGTTCACATGTTCAGAATGTAATTTCCTATTAGGTACTATAATCAATGTCTAAAGATTTACCCCAATCTACATATTGTGAAAGGAGTAACAAGTGAACAAATAAGACACCCAAATTAAACTTAGACCCTCTAAATCTAAGCGCCCAGAGAACTTCTCCATCTGTCATTCACCTGGTTATCCTGAATTCTGCTGCTCCACAACACAGGAAGGAGTTCCGGTTTGATAAGCAAAACATATGTCACCAAAGCTGAGGATAAGCTTCTCAAGAAAAGAACCTTTCTTAGAGACATATTATCTTTTATATAAATGTTTAACCTGCTGAAAACTTGATTTACAAACCCCATAGGAGATTAGAACTATGAATTAAGAGTGTGAAAAACTATTTCATTAATACATACTGACTGCCAAGTGACTTGATAGAGGAAAGCACACAATATATGGAAAGATCATCAGCATTTTCTGGTTCTATGTGATCACTCACAAGTTTCACATTTTTTTTTTTTAAGTTTCACATTTTTGAGTCTATTTCTTTATACTAAAAGAAAAGATTTCCTTTCCATTGTTTCTATGATGTCTAAAACTCTGAAACTATCATTGTGATTATGCAAAATGCCAACACACGTTCAAAATATATACAACCCTTGGGTTAGAATTCCTAATATAACCCAGTATGACCTAATAAGATGATGTATTCAAGAAAGTTTTAACATAACCCACTATATCCTCCAGATAGCACAGTACCCAACGTTATGAAGATCCTATATTGGATAAATCCCACTTAACAAGTTGCCCAGATTATTAAAAGATTTCAGTCCAAAAGGAAGAAAATCGAAGTTTAGCTATTTAGAAAACTCAACAATCTAGAATAACCAATTTCCCAAAGATTTCTGTGAAGCTCAAGACTTATTGATACTAAAGTTTTTAATGTATAGTTCACTAAATAGGTAGGGATATGTAGGTCCTTTGCTATGACTAACCACAGTCAACATCAAATGGAACTCCCTGGGCAGGGGTTAAGTTCAATATCTCCCTCTTGGCATTGAAATAGAAATATAAGAAGACTAGAGTAACCATTTTATATAATGTTTTTGTTTGGTATGTAAACCAAAATCTTTGCAGAGTATATATTATTTTTTTCTCTTCTTTTTGAAAAATCCTAAGAGTTATTTGGTGAGAAAAACAGTAAAAATCCAGCTTGCTTTAAGGATTATAGTCTGGAAAGAATCAGAGTTGTAACACCAAATGTTGCCACTAGCCATTCTTAAGATTTGCTTTGTAGGCAAGACTTAGCATCCTGTAACAATCAATGATTACTAATTCCCTTTGCTCCCCAAAGAGCAAGCAATTATGACCCAGGAAGCTCCACCAAGGGATTACAAACTAATGCTAACAAGAGTTCAATTCCACTGTCCTTAGATCATTCCATTTATTTATGGAGCTTTTATTGCATGTCACCAACATATTTCATAAAACAAATACTTCCTGTTACTTAGCAAAGGAAGAGGCAACATTGAAAGTCATCAGGCTAATCATGGTCAAGACTGCGGTTAAGGTCTCACTTCACTCTCTCCAACAACCCACCCCATGAGAAACCACAGGCTCGGGCCATCCACTCCATAACCTCTGATGCTCTGGGACACCACCATCAGATCAGGGTGGGAGAATGGCGTAGTGAGATTAGCGGAAAAGTAATGGTGGGGTATGAATAGCAGAGTAAAGAGAAAAGTAACCTTGGGTTAGCAAGTAAGAAAGAAAGAATGAGAGGGAGTAGAGAGGGAACTGGAGAAATAAAATCATAGCAATATCTGACATGGACACAGGTACCAAAGCTAAGACTTGAGAGTCCTAGTGTCACCTGTTCGCTTCCTAATCAAGTTCTCCTTCTCATGGCAACTGCCACTGTCTTCTGTGTTATTCTCATCTTTCAAATGGCTATGAATATATGGACATTTGGCTTACTTTTAAATGATGAGTTTTTAAAATAAAGTAAGTTATGAAAGAGTGGGTTCTTTTTTTATTAGGGAATTACATGAATATAAAATGCTATACTAATTTCTGCTTAGAATAGAGTTGATAAATTTCCCCTCTGGTGAGGATAAATGGTACCTCAAGGAAGGCAATTCAAACATTCAAATGCTTATCTTTGGAAGATTTGCGTAGTAAATCAGCTCTCATCTTGTCACACCACATTCGTGATGAAAAAGAAAAGCTGCTTTACTCTAGGAAGTCTTCCCCTATATTTCACCACATTTTATTGGGTCAATCAGTTTATTCATACTGCTCAGGCAGAACAACGTATACCCATGGAAACTCCACCTGCGACTGTTATCCCATATTTCCCCCTTATAGGTGGCTGCCTCATTGCTCCAATACTGAGTCAGAGTCCCACTTCTGCAGTCAACCTAATAAAGTTAATAACAACAAGATGACCAAAGCATAAAAGTTTTCACATAATTCTAGGTCCACATTAACGAATAAATGAAAACAGATATATTATGCTGGTCACTATACATTTTGTAAATGACAAGCTCTCATAAATTATAACAAAGAATCAAAGTCCCTTTTAAGTGCATATACTCAGAACAGCACCACTGGTTTTGGGTTTTGGGGGGTGTGGTTTGTTTTTGTTTTTGTGGGTTTTTTGGTTTTTTTTTTTGTAGAATTGTGACCAGTAATCCAGCTTACAAGATTTCATTTCAAATTCATTGCAACAGAATCTCCAGTACATTTTTAAGCTATAATTACCTCTTCCAAAACAATACTGTTTTCTTTTTTACCTTTTACAAGCCTATAGCATTAGATATGGAACTAGAGTTGGGTTTTTCCCCCCAAGCATTGAAATCTTTTCCTCTACACTTTAAATGTTTTTATTTATCCAATCTTATCTAGTAAGTAATCGTCAAACCATCTTCTCTTTGATTTGGAATACTATGTGTATAAATTATATATATATAAATCCAAAGCATATATATTTATAGTATAGATATAATATTATTAAGCAAATTAAAAGAACTCCGATATTTGATTAGCTCATTGATTATACACTGTTATTTCCATGAGTTTGGTGAAATTGTGAAAATGGCTTAATTCTTTTATTTTGGTGTCTGGAAATCCCAGTTTGCAACAGTGAAAAGAGGTGAATATAATTTTCATTTATATCAAGAAGGATTCATCCCATGCCCTACATCTAAACCATATAGATTCCTTTCATTATCCTAATCTTCCCATAGATTATGCTTCCCTTACAAACACAATTTTAGTAATCCTCTGTCTTTTCCTCTTTACAAGTAACTCCTTATTATTGTACCCACAAGAAAGCATAAATTTTGAACACTACTCTAAGAATAATAATCCATATATTTCAAGGGTGCCTGGGGGGGCTCAGTCAGTTAAGCGTCTGCCTTCAGCCTGGGTCATGATCCCAGGGTCCTGGGTTCGAGCCCTACATCAGGCTCCCTGCTCTGCAGAGAACCTGCTTCTCCCTCTCCCTCTGCCTCTCCCCAGCTCAGCTCTCTCTCATGCCCTTTCTCTTGAATAGGTAAAATTTTTTTAAAACATAATAATTCATATATTCCAGCCAATTTTTATAGGGGAAAAAAATCTTTTTATGGCACTAGGGTTCAAGAAATTGTAAAGTTCTATATCATTCTAAGACAAACCAAATTAATTCACCTTTTAAGATTGTCTATAATTTATTCCTGGGAATGTTAACATTCATGAATACATATACATATGAACCCTGATAGAGAGGAAGGAAAGGAAAGAAGTTAATACTTCTTTAAAAAAAAAAAAAGATTTATTTGAGAGAGCGAGCAAGCACATGTGCATGAGTGAGCAGGGATAGGGGCAAAAGCAGAGGGAGAGAGGGAATCTCAAGCAGACTCCCCACTGACCATGGAGCCTGATGTGAGGCTCGATCTCACAACCTGGAAATCATGACCTGAGCCAAAACCAAGTCGGATGCTCAACTGACTGAGCCACCCAAGTGCCCCAAGAAGTTAATACTTCTTAAACTTTGTACTAACAGGAGGTATTTTTCTCACACAGAGTAATTTATCTTGCCCCTAACACAATCTTTGGAGAGTTTTAAGTATTAATTATCCCCATTTCTTTGTTTTTTTTTTAAGATTTTATTTATTTATTTGGCAGAGATAGAGAGATCACAAGTAGGCAGAGACGCAGGCAAAGAGAGAGAGGGAGAAGTAGGCTCACCACTGAGCAGAGAGCGCGATGCGGGCCTCGATCCCAGGACTCTGGGATCATGACCTGAGCTGAAGGCAGAGGCTTAACCCACTGAGCCACCCAGGTGCCCCTCCCCATTTCTTTAGATGTTAATTCTAAATCTCAAATGGTGAAGTGATTTGCTCAAGGTCACATCAAGCTTATAAGTCGTAGGGCTGGGATTTGATGTCAGGTTTCCAGTGTAATTTCCACTTAACTATGATGTCTCTTCAACTCTTACGTTAGTTGTAAGTTTTTCATAAATTTCCCCACTCCTATCTAAACTTACTCTCTAAACTTACAAAACCACTCTGTTTAGGTCAAATGAGGAAAAGAATAAAGTAAAGAAGAGAATAAAAAACAGAATGCGGGGGAAAATTGGTACTGTTTTCATATTTACCATGGTTTAGTCCTGAGAGTTGGTATTTTCCAATATCTCATTTAATCCCCCAAACAGATCCAAGAGATGCATACTACTATCTTCAAATATAAAAGGCAAAACAGATTCAGAGGGATGATCTAACTTGCTTGAGGCCACGGGAAAGGCAGGTAGGATTAAAACTCAAGTCTGCCCAACTGGAAAGCTAATGCTCTGGGGCAAGAAACTGAGAGAATCAGAATGGCAAGAGGCCTGAGAAGTAAATATATTTAATAAGTTGCTTGAAACACAAATCTCCCTCAAATGTGTTACTGCTTAAACATTTCCATGTAGAAGAAACTAAATTATTTCTGAATACACATTTCATTTGGAATAACTTCGATTGTGAAAAGATTTTCCCATACACCATGTTGTCGGGAGAGGTATGTCCATTCAACCTCCACTCCAGAGGGGTGTCCCGTACTGATCAAAATCAGACATGTAAGTCTCTTCTCTAAAGAGAACATCTGAGATGGAGTGAGAGAATTTACTAATGAGGATTTATAAAATTAACAGGAAAAGCAAAGCCATTTAGATTAAAATGATATATACTGTTTGAATAAAAATGCTAAAGACAGTTTGGAAAAGAAAAGCAAGGTGTAGTGAAAACCAGAATCATTCTAGTTTCCTCTCAGCACTCACATGAATTAGTTGGAGTGAACGTGGTTGAGTCACTTCACTTTTCCAGATTTTAATTTCCTCGCTTTGGAAGTCACTCAGATAATCTTAACGTATGTTCAACATGCAAAATTCTATGATTACAGAATATTAATTAAATTATTCGCAAACAATCTTAGAATGCTTACACACACATACACACACACACAACAGTGGATTAAATTCACTGCGGCAAACATGGCAACAAGGTTTGAGGTGATGAGGACTAACTTTATTTCCTTCTCCTCAATCACTCTTCATTTGAATGGTACACGAACCCAAGTTTTCATTCAGTTTGAGAACTAATACCTTAATGGCAGATGCTAGTCTTTCTCTGGGCAGTGACTAAAAATCCTTGGGAGTGTTTTAATATTCTTGTTCTTTAAGCCTAAACAATAAATGGAAAATATGACGAAGAAATAAAAACAAAAATATTTATGGATGTTTCAGCTTTCTAGAATCTGGAAACAATCATACTGTATTTCCATGCTAGAAGAATTATGTATATATTTTTCATTTTAAAAGGTTTCTAGAGACTAGATAAAGACTACTTTGCCAATCGCTTCAACGCTTTGCTTAAAAAGTGTCTTACAGGCCAAACATGAATCACCCCAAGTTACCCACCTTGTTGGTAGCACAGGTGGGAACTGGTGTGACTTTAAAATTAAGGACATTTAAGATAAAGGCAAGTGTTCTGCATTCAATAGCTAGAGAAGAGGAATCTACCAGCGGAGGGACGGAAGTGGTCATCAAAATGTGAAAAAAGAAAAGATAAAGAGAAGAAATGCTGAATACAGAGGATTATATGTATAGTTAAGTAAAGAAATAACTCAACTAGATTTAACTGTGCAACTAGATTTAACTGTGCAACTAGATTCTTCAAATTCATGAGAACATAAGCTCTATGAGGGCAAGAGCTTTTATTTTCATTGCCATAAGGTCAATCTAGAACAGGGCTCGCTGTGTAGTAGGTGCTTGATATGTATTCACTGAACGAAGCGAGAGAGTAAATAACAGAAGAAAACTGTGGACATACAAAAATAATAAAAATGGAAACATGGTCATAAAAGTAGGCATGGAATAGCTCATGGCTGATTAGAAAGGTCAAAGAGACTCCGAAGGCAAGAGTTATTATGTTCTAGTCCTTAGAGGTTCTGCGCTCAACTTTTTTTTTTAAATTTTTTAATTTATTTTCAGCATAACAGTATTCATTGTTTTTGCACCACACCCAGTGCTCCATGCAATCCGTGCCCTCTCCAATACCCACCACCTGGTTCCCCCAACCTCCCACCCCCCGCCCCTTCAAAACCTCAGATTGTTTTTCAGAGTCCATAGTCTCTCATGGTTCACCTCCCCTTCAAATTTCCCTCAAATCCCGTCTCCTCTCCATCTCCCCTTGTCCTCCATGCTATTTGTTATGCTCCACAAATAAGTGAAACCATATGATAATTGATTCTCTCTGCTTGACTTATTTCACTCAGCATCATCTCTTCCAGTCCCGTCCATGTTGCTACAAAAGTTGGGTATTCATCCTTTCTGATGGAGGCATAATACTCCATAGTGTATATGGACCACATCTTCCTTATCCATTCGTCCGTTGAAGGGCATCTTGGTTCTTTCCATAGTTTGGCGACCGTGGCCATTGCTGCTATAAACATTGGGGTACAGATGGCCCTTCTTTTCACTACATCCGTATCTTTGGGGTAAATACCCAGTAGTGCAATTGCAGGGTCATAGGGAAGCTCTATTTTTAATTTCTTGAGGAATCTCCACACTGTTCTCCAAAGTGGCTACACCAACTTGCATTCCCACCAACAGTGTAAGAGGGTTCCCCTTTCTCCACATCCCAACTTTCAACAAGTCATAACTTTTTTATGCCTCAGTTTCTCAATCTACAAAATATCTCTTTCTTTACACTTTAAAAGGATCCGATGAGGTGACAGTAAAAGGAAATGGGAAAGAAGAAGATGATATATGGTTTGGGAGGTAATGACTTTCTGGGAAGGCAGAAATGCTGATTTGTACAAATGTGTAAGAGTCAGCGGAGAAACGGTGTGAAACATACTAAGGAAAAGAAGACGGAGCGATCCAGAAGCAGGACACAAGTTTGAATCTACTGTGCCAGTAAGAAACCAGTATATTGTTCTAGAGACGTATTTGTGTATGTGTGTTTGTAATGTGTATAAATAACCATTCAGTAATAAGATGTAATGAACTATGTGAAAAGGTCAGTGAAGATGCTTTCGTATTTTAGAATGCAATGAAATATTGATAAATAAAGCCGAAGTGGCATCATTAGAAAAATCAAGGAAGATTCAAGAGATAATTGGGTGGGTGGGAAGGCCAAGGAGAGAAGAATACTCATCTAGGGATCATCGAGGAACAAGGAGGAACAAGGTGGGCAGTGCAGGGAAGAGGCGAGCCACAGAGCCTTCCGCTCCATGTCGGCCAAGAGCCCGCCCTGCAAAACCCGATCTGTTATCAACAGCGAGCCGGATGCTGTACGGATGATCAAATAAAAAGGGAAAAGATGAGCACTACTGAAAGTTTAATAAAAGCAAAACAAGAAGGCAGGAAGGAGATTGAATTTAATAGTCTGAACTATACATGCTCGATCAATGGTCCCACTTGAAAAACATCCCTGTTCGTTGGATGCCACTGAAGCCACCAGAGTTGGTCTCCAGTCCTATTCTCTCTGGACCGGGGAAAAGCTGACAGGAGAAAAATGCCACGTGTGGGTTTAAATTCTGGGGGACAGGACACTCCTCTGTTTCCTACTATTTTGGATTTCACTAAACCTTGCAGAATGTTGTGCATTTTCGTAAAAGAATGTCATTAAATCTTTCAGACCCTGGATTTCCTCCTCACCAGTGAATTGATCAAATTATTTGGGTTTGGTCGAGGATCTTTCACTTTCTCCCAGTTTTTAAAATGTCTTGGGCTTTAAATAAGTTTGGTTAAAGTGGAGAAAAGTTATCTGAAATCACCACTCTGAGATACCTAAGATTACAGTTGCAAGGACCTAGAAGAATCTCTTGGGCTTAAAATAAATGCCACTTTTAAACTGAAAGGAAGAAATCCTTTGGTATATTCAAGTAATCACACTGGGCTTCTGCAAATGGTTGTGATTTGTGTTGTCACTGTGGTAACAATGGTTTGCCGTGCAACCCAGTACAAAGAGATTTAAGACAAAGCAAAACAAATTTGGCCTAAGATGAAAATACTAACACACTCTTACTCTACGGACTGTGTTGTCAAGCAGGCTCTTCCATCCAGAAATACATTTTCTTACAAGACGGCACTTTGGTTCCATGCGACAATTTAATTAATCAGCTCTTTTTACAGTAACCTAAGTTTGCAATCTCCCAGAGTCAGTTCTTCCCATATAAATAAAGGTTAAGAAAAATCTTTAAAGCCCAGGCAAAGAAAACAAATTAATGGTTCAAGTATCATGTGCCCCAGTGAGAAGTAAAAACTTAACAATTACCATGGCATATAAAGATATAATAGTGGGGAACCACTAACCAAACACAGAAAAACTTCAAATTAAAAAAAAAAGTATATATATAGATTTCCAATCCTGCATTAGATCTCCTGAGATCTAGATGTATGCATAGATTAATCTGGTGAAAACATGAAATTATATTACCTTATGAGAGAAATGCCCATTTTAGAAAACCTGATGTAACCACTATTCCTATAGGCAACTGAAAACATTATATATTGCTTTTTATTACAATAAAGACAAAGAACGTTTTAATTTTAAAAGAGTCAGCAGGAAGGGGAGTAATTTCAGTGTTTATAGAATAAAAGCCTAATACTAGAAGGTAGATTGGTTGGGGAATAACAGAGCAGACACAATTACTAGGATTGTCTCTCTTCCACTCTCTTAGGCTCCAGGATAAAGAAGAATCAATTAGCCCTCCACAGACTATGACCTTGAAGGCTACAGCTCTGTGCATAATATGCTGAACATGCTCAGACAGACAGGAAAGGGAGAGTATGGACTTGAAACCGCTGAGAAGCATGTTTCAGATATGATAACGTCATCTTAAGATGTATACCATCTTAAGGCTCTGGATCTTCCTGTGACTAAGCAGTACTTTCGGAGTTGAAGGGGAAAAAAGTGAACAAGGTTAGAAAATGACAGTCTCATTCCAGGCTTTTTTTTTTTTTTTTTTTTTTTTTGGGCTTTTCCTTAGTGGATGGTTACAAGCTCTTTAAACAACAAAGCAACCACTTAAAGGAGGCTCAGAAAACACAGCTCCCCGGACCAGTCTCCCTCCCCCCCCCACAACCCCACAACCAGACTCATAATTTTTAGGATATTTGTATTTTTATTGTTTTCAGGCACTAGCCCCCCAAAAATTAACACAGAGTTTTCCACACAGAAAACCCATAGGCTGTAAAGTATTAAGCACCATCTACCCCGAACTTTTCAGGAGAAAACTACTTCCCCTGCTGCTTTTCCAGGCTGATCTCCAACACACTTCAAAATGCCGCAGCTGTGTCTCTGGCCAGAACTGGCCACTGCGATGCTTTTAGACAGCAGTAAATCTTTTCCACTCAGTGCATATGCCAGAAAATCAATGCCTGAGCTCGAAAATAAAGAAGGGAGAAACTATATGGAATGCATACCCTAATGAGATCCCTTAGTAGAAGAATTTACCTTAAAAAATAATTTCTCAGATAGTCAAAACATACTTTTTGACATGGTCCTAGATCAGGAAAAGGTAACTGGATGGTCTTTGTTTGCTTTTCTATTTCCCCCAAAGATGACAAAATTATAGACTTTTTTTTCCCCCCAAAGGTCCTCTTTCTCTTTCCGGACAACTAAACCTTTCTGAGCACATTTTAATTAATGACAAGTTTCAAGCGATAACGACAAAAAGGTAACCTTGTCTTCCCAGTGAATTTTGCTTCTCTTTGCAGGATCTGTAGGTGCTTTTTATAGCCTGTCATTTCATCTGGGTATTATTTCCCGGTCACTTTGCCAGGTGGGAAGAGGCGGTGAATGCAGTGATGTCTGTCAGACCTTTAATGATGCTTCAGGGATTTGATAAAGATACAAAGCCGTGTCTGCAGAAAGGAGGTTCGTTCTTTCCTCCTTTACACCTGAAAAACAAGCCTCTCTCTCTCTTTTAATCTTTGCCACTGAAGCTGCTGTGTAGGAAACGATCCTGAATCACAAGCACAAGTCAAGTTTTCTGTGTTTCCCTATCCCACGGCTCTCCCTCATTCGGAACATAACGTCTGGGGAATATGTCCTTTATCCTTACTGAGCATCCACAGGGAAACACAAGCGATGAGTATGTCATCACGGAACACTTACCCTCAACTCTAAGAGATCTCACACACGTTCTTAAGAACCAAATCCTCTCGTCTTTTACTTTTTCTACTAAGGGAATATTCATCCACGGTAGGAAGTAAGTAGCAGAAGACAGAGAAATGAAAATAAATCAGAAACATTTAGCAAAAAAAAAAAAAAAAAAAAAAAAAAAAAAAGCTGGAGGAAACTCCTCCCTCTCTACTGACGCTTGAGGCAATCTGACTACTCATGGTTTCATCCCCATCAACTTTCCATTGTACGAGCATCATCGCAGCGACCCAGTCGCGACAGCAGCACATTGTTCTGTATGGTTTTAAGAGCGTGGGCTTTCCTCCCTCACAGGTTATTAAACTGCGCGGCTGCAGTCTGACGGGCAAAAATGACACGTCTGGGAAAAAAACAAAGCAAAACGATGCACCTTACTAATGGATCTTGTACTTTTTAACGACTGCCAAGGAAGCTCTTTAAACGTTTGATTACAGAAGACAAAACTAATTTGGAAAAACCCCTTCATGCAAACTTTGGACTGCGTCCTGAAGGAAATAAAGCTGCCCCCAGTCAGGGCTCAGTAGCCAAAACTCTAATCTGGGCAGGACAGTGAGAGCCTCCGGGGCTGGGGGGTGAGCACGGTAGATGGGCTATATCAGGAGGAGCCAATTAAGATAGAAAAAGCAGGGAAGGGAACAGGAAGGAGGGACGGAGGCAGATACCAGGTGGCAGGGGATCTCTGGTAGGCAGAGGGTAACAGAAGGGTGAGGAGGGGTGATGGAAAGCCACCTGAGCACGAGACACACATGGAAACCACACACGCCACTCCACGGAGGGCACACTTATGTCAAACAGAAAGGACGCTCTGAGGTCTTAATTTTTTAAAAGTGTTAGAAATCAATGGGATCGCAGTGACATTCAGGCATGACTTGCAGACGCTCAAGTTGCGGGTCCCCCCACCCAGCCCGTGAGCCATCCGGCTGGAGGGAACACTGCCTCATGCCAGCAGTCGGCAAGATCATTTTACTCATCTCTTCAAGGCCACCCCAAGCGTTCCAGTCACATGATGCGCTTCAACAAAACCATGCAATTAAAACAGAGGACAAGGAAACAGCTCCCTGTGCGCTAGAGAACGCCTTTTAGTGCCTCAAGCCCACCCGTTTCCATTATTCATCATCATCTCTCTCTCTCTCTCTACTTACAAAGTTTAGGAGCAGTTTGGAGATTAGTTTCTGTTGTTTGTGGCTGAGTTGCTGACTTGGGTGTTCTCACCTCAGGGTTCCGTGTGGGGAAAGGGAAGGACGGTGCAGTGGATGGCAGGAAAGAAACAGCAAAGATTCGATTCTTCGGGGTGGGGACCGCTGCGTGTTGGGAGGACACAGCAGCATTGTCAACTTGCAGTGTAACTTGAACCTCAGTTTCAGATGGAGCCCTAGAGACAGGTGAAGTGTACGCCTCAGATGCTACCCACACGGCTGACGCAGCAGTTGGATCCAGAGAAATAATAGGGTCCTGGCCTAACCCCCCAGGGTCAAGGTGAGTAGGAGAGTCATACTCGAATATCTTGTCCACGAACACCCACTTGAGACCGGCGATGCAGAGGCAGAGGCTGACTAGACAAGCCAGAATGGGGACAATGCAGATTTTCTCAGAGTTGAGACAACCTCTCAGGCGCTCGGCTTCCAGGCAGACACAGCAGGGAACTGCCAGGCCCACGAGTCCAGGGCTTCTCCCATCGTCGGTCTGGGTCTCTGGCATGTCTTCGGCTGCCGGAAGCCCGTCAAGAGATGGGTCTGCACTCAGCTGAGTGGAGGGGCTGGAGGACCTCTCGGCAGCTCCCTCGGACATGTCTGGGGAATAAATCTCCATCGGCTCACCTCCAGAAGGCCTGGCCTCTCTCATGGTCCATTACCATGCAGAGCCCCCCCCAACCAAATGATACAGCATCTTACAGGGGGAAATCGATAAGTCTTCCAAGTCCAAGGCCATTATCAAAAGCAAGAGGAGTTCAGGAGGAAGGAAGGAGGAGAAAAAAAAAAACAAAAAAACAAAAAAACAAAAAAAACCCTCTAGCAACTACCAAATAAAAGTCGACTGTAATTCGTGACTGCTGTCCCTGGGCCACTTTGGTAGTTCTTTCAAATGCTTCTCCAAACCATCCCGGCTGGTCGAGAGAGAGGGCTGGGGGCCAAAACAGAAACAGAGCCGGCGGTGGGTCAATTAGGTAAACCAGTAGCCCAAACTGAAAGGCATGTTTCTCACCTCGAGCATCTGAAGCTGGTGTCTGCTTAGATGGAGGAAACAACTGTCATGCAGGAGAAGTAAAAGCAAAAGCAGGACCAGCGGCGGCGGCGGCAGCAGCGGCGGCGGCAGGAGAGGCAGCAGTGACAGTAGCAACAGCATCCTGCTGTGTGAACGCGACGGCTGAAGCAGGCTGAATCATTACAGAGCAGCAGGTGCCTGCCCTCGGAGCATCACCGCAAACAGGATCATCACAGAGGGATCCGAGGGGAAGAGTGCGGCCCCGGAGGGGCGGTGACTCCCCTCCCCGCCCTGCCTCCACCCCCACCCCCCAACCACTCCTCTTTGTCCTTCTTGAGCGCTCATTCACTTTCTTCCTCTGCGGCGCTGCCCTGCTTCATAGTCTCTTTCTCTTCCTTTCCCCTCCTCATCCAAAGACGTTCTCTCTCTCCTTTCCTCTCCCTCCCTCTCTCTCTTCCTCTCTCTCTCTTTCCTCCCTCCTCCCTCTGTCCGCACTCCAGAGCTGCTGGCTGGTCTGAGTAAAATCAGTATACCCAGCAATGCAGGACTGCCAGTGACTTCCTATTTTATCCAATTAGGAGGAATAAAGGCCATCAAATCAAAGAGAAGCAGGCAGGCACCGGTTACACTTGGTCCCCGTGGCCCCCACCCCTTTTCTTCCTTTTCACTTTCTCTCTACAAAAAAGCGGCCCCAGTTCTCCACCCCCACCTTGCTTGCTTTCAGTCTTGCCGGCTCTCTTTCCTTCACCCACTGTTGGGTCAGAAAAAGCCTGCGATCGATGCTAGCAATCTAACAAAGCTGGGATGGGGCGGGGGATGTAGGTGGGACCTTATGGGTTGGACCTGAGGCTTGGCAAAGTCTGATATCTGATTCCTCCCTAGAGAGGTAAGCTTTTCAACAGCAATTTCTTCTTGCCTGCCGCGGAGAGAGAGCATTCCTTCCCCTGCCCTCTAATAAGTTTTGTTCACCAAGAGGACTGTTATTACCTGATTTCCAACCAACAGTTAGAACATTTTTTTTCAAACCATGGACAGCTCTGCCTTCAGCCCTGTTCCCCAGGATCCTGGAAGACTTTGCAACACCCAGGTTGAAGTGGGGAGACTATCTACGTTGGGGCAGGGGGGTTGCTAGGCAAGGGGAGAGGTGTTCATGAATCCCCACTCTGGTCCCATTTAAACTTCCATTTCCTCTTCCCACCCGCAGCAGCCCTAGACTAATGTCAAGCTAATAAGAAACACTGGTAAAGAGCGCTACAAAGGGAGCAAAGGCTACCACTTCATTTTGAAATTAGCCTTCACTGTGACCCCACACTGCAGAGGTTTGAAATTCCCCGGTTGCTGTAATAGACACCACATGTCCTCAGCTAGAACCACACTGCAAGGATTAAGGAGAGTTTTCCACACGACCATGCCTTCTGGGTTAAGTTTCAGTAGCTTTACCTTACAGATAGTTTCAACGCAGGTTTTTCTCCCCCTTTTAAAACAGCAGCCATTAAAAGGCCGGAAGAAACGCCGTCTCTAACAGGGAGTACAGGATTCCCTGAGCCTCCGGAGCTCGCGTGTCCGTTCACAGCGCGCGCGTCGGAACCTTTAATCCCTGCGTGCGTCGCTGTGGCCTCACACCCGAATGGTTGCCAAGGAACCATTTTGCTCACCTCTGTCAGTAAGAGTCTTAAAAACTCTCTCTAAATCTGTACTACACAACCATCCTAGGCATCCCAGAAGCAATAAATCTAGAGCTCAAGTCCGAGAAAGTCTGCTTTAAGCACATTATATTTTGCACGGCACCATCTCCGCTGCTCTGAAATAGTTTTCAGCTTTAAGTGGGCATGCAGCCATAAGAATATTATCATTTCTTTCAAAATGAGATCGGCCCATAACTATAAATGATGTGAAGGACGTTAAATCTCAAAATGTGTTTGCAGTAACAACTACAAAAAGCCTGAAACGATGTGCCTAATTGTAATTATGATTGTGACAAGCTGATGGGCAAAATGACTTATTCTCCCCCTGACCCGCACTTATATACCAATAACCAGTATTTTAAAATAATACTTAAAATAAGATCTTATGCCTTTCTAGCTTTAACATTTTTTTTTCAAATTAATTTGTTTATTTTAGAGAGGGGAGGAGGGAGAGCACGAGCCGGGGAAGGGGCAGAGGGAGAGACTCCCAAGCAGGCTCCACACTCAGCGGGGAGTCCAATGTGGGGCTGCATCTCAGGAACCTGAGTTCATGACCTGAGCTGAAACCAGGAGTCAGAAGCTCAACTGGCTGAGCCAACCAGGTGCCCCATTTACTACTTGATTTTAAAGTAGTGAGGGTTTTCTTAAAGATTCTAACAGTGACGGGGGCGCCTGGGTGGCTCAGTGGGTTAAAGCCTCCTCCTTCGGCTCAGGTCATGATCCCAGGGTCATGGGATCGAGCCCGGCATGGGGCTCTCTGCTCAGCTGGGAGCCTGCTTCCTCCTCTCTCTCTGCCTACTTATGATCTCTGTCAAATAAATAAATAAAATCTTTAAAAAAAAAAAAAAGATTCTAACAATGGACATGAAATTTCCTATGATAGGAAATCCACATTTCAGCATTTACAGTATTCATACTGAGAGGTATTAACATTTTAATAATCAATATTCATGTAAATATGCAAAACCAATTAAGCAAAGTAAATGTTTGCACTAAATTAGGGTACTTTATAATTCCTTTACAGATCACCCAGTTTAAATACATGGTCCCTACCTCCTCACTTCTGTCCCAACCCAAACCAACACTCAAGTATAATACATTGACATTTTGTCCACAGCCGATCATCAATTATCCAGGTTTCAAAAATCAAAATGGGGTTCAGGCAGCCCGTGTCGGGCAGGTAAGAGAAGAAACCCAGGATAGTAACCCAGAGTTACAAAAAGTGGTCCTCAGCCTGTACCAACAACTACTCACCTCACCTTAATCACTCAGAGCAAACATATTCTGCAAAGAAATTATCGGGCTCTGCTCTACTTGTCATCCTCAAGACACCCAACATTTAGAAAGGAAAACATTGTATCCTACAAAGACTAGGACAAAACAGTGAGACAAAATCCTGTGGGCTGCCACACTGGTTCTTTACCCTGGACTACACACATCAGACTGTGGGGTGTGTATGTGTCCTCCCAGGAGAGGTGTTCCAAGAGCCCCATGGCACCTTGAAGCTAAGAGAGGCTTACAGAGGGGCGCCTGGGTGGCTCAGTTGGTTAAGCCGCTGCCTTCGGCTCAGGTCATGATCCCAGGGTCCTGGGATCGAGTCCTGCATCGGGCTCCTTGTTCAGTGGGGAGCCTGCTTCTCTCTCTGCCTCTGCCTGCCTCTCTGCCTGCTTGTGTTCTCCCTCCCTCTCTCTCTCTCTCTGACAAATAAAATCTTTAAAAAAAAAAAAAAGAGGCTTACAGAAAGCCAGCATCCCGTAAAGTTGTTTCCCACCAAATCAGAAGGTGAATGTAACTGAGGTACGGGGTACAGGAGGTAAAGAAAAAAAAAATCTTCATTAGTGTCCCCCTAGGGACTAGGAGCAGAAGGTTGCCTTTAACCCTTAATCGAATCCCCTATAGCAGGAAAGAAGTGAGGAAGGGTGGTGTCAGTCAGAGAGGGATCAGAATTTCCTTTGGATGAAACATAGCTATTTGGAGGAAGAACTCCAAGGATACAACACTTTAATCTTTCAGGATCCAACCCAATAAAGCCCAGGAGCACCCATATTTCTGTGTCCCTTTAAAAAATTAACATGAGGGGCACCTGGGTGGCTCTGTGTGTTCAAGTCTGCCTTCTGCTAGGTCATGAACCCAGGGTCCTGGGATTGAGCCCCACATCGGGCTCTCTGCTCGGTAGTGAGCCTGCTTCCCACTCTCTCTCTGCCTGCCTCTCTACTTGCTTGTGATCTCTGTCTGTCAAATAAATAAATAAAATCTTTAAAAAAAAATAAAATATTAACATGAGCCAGAATTTGCTACCTTTTAAAAATCACATTACCGGGACGCCTGGGTGGCTCAGTTGGTTAAGCGGCTGCCTTCGGCTCAGGTCATGATCCCAGCGTCTTGGGATCGAGTCCCGCATCGGGCTCCTTGCTCTGCAGGGATCCTGCTTCTCCCTCTGACACTCTGTCTGCCTGTGCTCTCTCTCTCTCTCTGACAAATAAATAAATAAAATCTTAAAAAAAAAAATCACATTACCACCTCGTTCATCACAACAGAAGCTACATTTATAGAGCTCCACCTTTATGCCGGGCACTCTGCTAGGTTGTTAACACGTCTTATTTCTTATCTTCACTAACCCTGTATAGTACATATTATCTTCAAAAAAAAAAAAAAGAGGGGCGCCTGGGTGGCTCAGTGGGTTAAGCCTCTGCCTTTGGCTCAGGTCATAATCTCAAGGTCCTAGGATCAAGTCCTGCATCGGGCTCTCTGCTCAGCAGGGAGCCTGCTTCCTCCTCTCTCTCTGCCTGCCTCTCTGCCTACTTGTGATCTCTGTCTGTCAAATAAATAAATAAAATCTTCAAAAAAAAGAAAAGAAAAGAAAGAAACAGACTCAGGCAGCTTTGGTCACAGTCACAAAGCTATTAAGTGACAGGGCCAAGATCTGAACAAAAGTCCGACTCATGCTATTTCTGCTGAAAAATACTGCTTTTCTTTTTAATCAAAATAATGCATCTGATTCTATATTGCTTACCTATCATTTCAATGGGAGAATAAGGGAACCAGAAAGCGTTAACAATGAAAAAAACTTTGTAAACAAACTTAAAGGGCAACATTGCCAAAATAAGAGCTTTCTAAAATTTTGCCTGGTGATACCCAGAAGTTCTAAGGATCAAGCACAGGCTATTGAAATGTGACCCTATTTATAATGGAAAGTGAACGAGCTCCTCCACAGTTTCAGTTCCAGCATTTTCTCCGGAAAGCTCCCTCAGTTACCTACTTCTGTGAAACACACTGCCCTGAAATAGCTTTAAAAAACAAGGGTTGGGGGAGCCTGGATGGCTCAGTGGGTTAAAGCCTCTGCCTTCGGCTCAGGTCATGATCCCAGGGTCCTGGGATCGAGCCCCACATCGGGCTCTCTGCTCCGCGGGGAGCCTGCTTCCCACTCTCTCTCTGCCTGCTTGTGATCTCTGTCTGTCAAATAAATAAATAAAACCTTTAAAAACAACAACAACAAGAACAAGGGTTGTATTCTAGCTCACGAGTCTGCGGGCTGACTGGGTTCAGCTGACTGGTTCTTCTGCTCCATTTGATGTCAGCTGGGGCTGCCCTCAGCCGGGGTACAACTGGGCTGAAATACTGAAGACTCCACTCACTCACATGACCAGCAGCTGATGCCAGATGTCCCCGGGGAGCCCAAGGAGGGTGCACCAACCTAGCACCTCGCCCTGTGGCTTGGGCTTCTCACAGCACAGTGGCTGGGTTCTGAGCAGAAGCATCCCAAGATGGAGGAAGCACAAGGTGCCAGTCCTCCCACAGACTGAATCTGCAGGATACATGGGTTATTTCCATTGCCTCCTACTGGGAAGCAGGATGGGGATGGGGGGAGGGGAGTAAGTCTTGATGGGGCAGTGACAAAGATTTTGCCACCATAATTCATCCACCGCAGAAGGTAAGGAAGTAAATGTTAGAAAGCTGACCTGGGACAGGAGGAAATGGGGTAATACAGAATGGAATTTGGCAAAAGAAAATGAAAATACACGTGTATTTCTGATCCACTTTCATAATATTCCAGCTTTCTTCTAAGCCAGCTTCAATGAAGAAAAAAAAATCCCATTATATCCTCAGATATACTCAAATTCCTTTGCTACTTCAGGCTATTGGGTTCAGCATTTATTTTATTTATTTTATTATCAAAAGTATTTAGCACAGTTCTGGCAGATGAAAGAGGATGGTAAATGCCAGTTCGCCTTTGGCCATATCACCCAAATTTCTTTTCTCTTTTCCATTTTTTTTTCTGTATTTTAGCTCTTTCACTCTGAAAATGTTTATCTCTGAAAAAGCTTATCCTTGCTCCTGAATTTTATGGATAAAAACATAGATTCTACTTTGTGGTGTCTAGTACCACAATGACTGGGATAATTTCATTTCTTCTTTTTGTTTTTTAAGATTTATTTATTTATTTAGAGAAAGAGAGAGAGAGAACATGCATGAGCACAAGCTGGGGGGAAGGGCAGAGGGAGAGAATCCCAAGCAGATTTCCTGCTGAGCACGGAGCTGGACCTCGGAACTCCATCCCATGACCCAGGAGATCATGACCTCAGGCAAAACCAACCAGACACTCAACTGACCGAGCCACCCAGGCCCCCCAGGATAATTCTGTTTCTAAATTATAGTCATTGGAGAGGACTATGGATAAAATGTAATGATTTATGTATTTGCTAATGAATTACGAAATCACAGTTTTCACAAGAACGCTTCACGTTCTAAAGCTAACCTTAAAAACTTACTGCTATGTAAGTTTCTCCTATGGAGAAGACAGAGTACTCAAATGCATCCCCTAGCCTCTTCCCATTCAGTTGAAAGTCATTCTCCAGGTGGCCCCAACTCCTCCCTGGAGCCTTTCTGTGATTCCAAGTCATGGACCCAACATTTTCCTAACTGTACCACTAAGGGGGCACATCTTCACAATCTGTGCTATTATTTAATTATGCCATAGGTATAAGACTGAAGAATATAATTTCTTTGAAGGCCAGGTCTATCACTATCTGGCTGTCTCAAGTCTAGAGCTGTGTTATCCATTCAGTACATACATTTCGTTTGGTTTTTATTTTTAACTGAAATTGAATTACATAGATTATGTCCCCTCTAATAAATGGGCGAACTTTCTTCACATCTGTCTAATTATTCAAAATACCTCCTGTACTCTTGTTCATTTTTTCCAATCTTTTAGTGTTCAGTTCAGGTACATCCTTACCAAATTTTTCTGATTGTTCCTAAATATGCCTTTTGAGAATCTGTATTATCCTAGTGAAACTCTGTTACAACTATGCTTCATGCTTAACCACCACAGATCCTTGCAGTGGATGGAAAACTGGGAATAAACCAAAACTTAACTACTGTTCCTGTAATTATTCTCTCTTCAACTGAACAGAAAAGTTCTCTGAGGGTAAACCAAATCCATGTGCTATCTGATGTTCTTCTACATTATTCATAAAACTAAATGGGGGATATGAAACTCATTCTACCTTACAGGGTAAGAGTTTTCTCTCCAGTCTTGAAGGCGAGCAAAGACTCTGACTATACTTTATTCTTTTTTTGTTTTGTTTTGTTTTGTTTTTTATTATACTTTATTCTTACCCAGTGAAAATTTTCTCAGAGAAGACAATCCAACTTAATTTTAAGAAGTATTTTATGAGATGCTGTATCAAATATTTGGTATTGACCGTGGGTCTTATGTTCTCATTTTGTAACGAGATGATTGATTCACTCTGGTACATTTTGTTCTTTATGGGTTGAGATCCTCTATTGCTCAAGACATAGTACATGACCTCAAAGAAGAGGATGTGAGAATTTTATATATAGAAAGGTATCTCTATTAAATGGGAGACTTATAAGTTTTCTTTACTTTGAGAGAACCGGTGTCTCACTCCCCATAAGTAAAAATCGTTAGTTATATACAAACAGAGTTTATCTTATTTTTTATTTTTAAGTCATCTTTCTTTTAAAATTACACTGGACATGTTCTGGAAGCAGTTGGAGATGGTTGCACAACATTGTGATAAATATTAGTGACTCACTCACATCAGAGTGATTTTCGGTTATGTGAATTCTAACTCAATAACGAAAAAGAATAACTCTTGGACACCCACCACAGTTTCAGCTTCTCCAACATTTAATTTTAAAAGGAAAATATGTTCCGCCTGACCAGTTTTACTAGTGGACTGCACTAAAATAATGAGACTTGGGTACATTTAGGTTGCCCTTTCGTCTACAAAAATCTCGGTAGGTCACGTGGCAGTAAATCTCTGAAAGTCATTAACTAACTCCGAACTCTGAATTAATGTTGATGATGTAACACTGCATCCTGAGGAACTCAGGAGCATGAATAAAGATATAATCAACTGATATGTCACTGAGTGTTTCAAAAGACATTTTATGAGAAAATGAGTCAAGACTTACAACTCTATCTCATTTTATACACTGAAAGTATTATTTCTCTTTGTTCAACTCTATCCCATTCCCCTATTTAGAATATACTGGAAATAGGAGCAAAGGATGAGGGAGAAAGTGGCAGTTATTCTGAATTATCTGTATGTTCTATGCAGTGTGTTTTTTTATGAAGTGGCTTAAATTCACTGCCTGAATGTCAATCCCATAAGGCCAAGCACTTGTCTCTGTTTCCATCACTATATCCCTTTTGCCTAGAACATGCCTGGCACACAGAAATCACCACGTACTGTTGAATCAATGCATCGATACGGAAACTCTCCTAAACAGAGATGAATTAACTATGGGAAAACATGTGAAAGGCATGGGTATGCCAGATAAGAGTTGTCTTTGTGTGAATAAACACAAATAATGTTAGTGTGTGCGTATATGCATCATAGAAAGAAAGAAAATTATCCTTATAGGGACTTAACTTTGATAATATACGGAGAGTCGGTCGTAATGTTTACTACAGCAATACAGGCTGGATTAGTTACCTTGAACAAATAGCTTTGCTTGTTTCATTAATATTCACTGCTCTAAGTTAAGATCACATGACAGAGCACCAGGGCTAAGAGAGAATTTTTGTTTGCTTTATCCTCAAGTCTTACGGCAAGTGTAACAAAAATGCAAGGGACAATCGGCACTTTTGTGAGCACGTATATAATGTTACTTAAGGAAAATAATAAAGGCTATATACCTTGTTGCGGTAAGAGAAATTAAACATCATGGAGAAACATCTCTGATAATCAATGTCCGTGTAATACAAAGTCAGTACGGTTTCAAACATGGAAGTAATTAAACTTGATTTACACTTAGGCATTAGCTATTTGTTTCACTTCCTTGTCAGCTGACTCTATAAACGAATCCCCAAATCAATCCAGAAATGCACTGTACGGCACAACCCATCACTTTTACAAATGCTCTGGAACTTGTTACTTTGATTTTTCCATCTTCTGCTTCAGACAGAACCTGTTGAACATGAGATGGTTCACACAGGAAGGCACTTATGAATTACTTATAAGACAGTACCATCCGCTCAAGAGACTCTGAAACATCCTATAAAGCCTTCTATAAAATAAACCCTCACAACTCACGTGGAATCAAGGAAGCTTCAGGAAGGGAATTATCTGAAGTGACCTACTTTTAAATATACTCCAAATTTGTAAATTTGAGAAGAGTTCATCCAGAGGAAACATCTTACAATATGCATTTTCCTTAGAGTCTACGTAATTCTCGCTAATTGCTGCTGATCAAAATGAAAATACAAAGTTGCACCAAAAGGAAAAAGAACAGGAATAAAAATATATGCAGTTGTCAGAGCTGATTTGGCATTCTGAGGGAGTCACTTAACTGGCAATGCTGTTGTAAGGTCATAAGCCTTATAATGCTCACAGAAGCAGAAGTATCCTATTTAAAATCAAACGCCAGCCTCCTATTTTTCTGCTGCTTCTCAGTCCAAGGGGTGGACAGTTTTTCTGCATTGTTACAATTTTTATTACTTTAAAAATACGAATTTAACAGTCATAAGATAAAAGGATCTTGTCACTTGGTCTCCAAAATCTTCCATCATAAATCACACAATATGTTGCTAGGTTCAGATCTGTTTAAGAATGACTTGCTTCTTTTCTATGCATTTCAGAAATTACAAGGAGTGAAAGGATTTAGGCTTTCATGCAGAGATGAACTATAATCTCAAGAATAATTAGATCTAAATTTTTCATTTACTAAGTGTTGGAGCTGAGGCAGGACTTGCCCGTGAATTTTATTTTGTCCTAGAAGAAAAAAGGTCCCAGGAGGTAAAAATAATCTTCCTGGAGTCACACCAAAATTAATTTCAGAGTCAAGACTACAATTCAGGTCTCATGCTCCTCCCCTTTCTACTCATGTCTACAAAGGAAAGCGCTTTGGTGATGTACTGCCAATGTCAATACAAAGGAACAGGAGAAGGGAGGGTTTCGATGTTCTGTCACTACTGCTGTGGATCATCTCTATAGAAATATCTCACTTTGAACTTGCACTGTGAATGCTTCTACTTGAAATTTAACCCTGTTTAGAGCTCCCATGACCACTCTGGGTCACAACTCTCCTGAATATTCAGGCCCTCTTTCTGGAAGATATCCAGAGATCAATATTTCATATTTGGACTCATTTATTCAACCTGATTGCTTCACACTACGGAGACATGCAGGATGTGCACTGCGGAGCCCCATCACTTACACGCAGGACAGGCTGGAGCTAAGAAATCAGTTTAACAATGGCAACATGACAATGAGCTTTATGCTCACATAGAAAGGTACAGAACAGAGACTCTGGGTGGATGGAAGGGTGCTTGTATTAAGAGAGGAAAGAAGACTGTCACATCTATATAGGGATCAGCCATATTATTGCAATGTTTCAAGAACATGGGATATGAAGATAGCCGACAGCTGAGAACTGGTGAGGCAAGGTTATGGCCTCTTTTAATTTGGAGACTCAGAAGACTGGCACAGGGAAGGAGTGATTGTCAGGAACAGGAGAAACAAGGCTGAAGGCTGTTGCTAATGGAGTGAAATTCTGAAATATGATGCCTAGAAAATCCCAGGTCCAAATATGATGACTCATTTCAGCGAGACCTGTATTCTGTTGGCATAATGCGTCACTTACATATTCCTTTAAAGACTGTAATAAAACACATTATTACCAGGCAGACTGGGATATGTGGGAATAAAATGCATGCATGTATGCAACTTACTTGAAAGGGCATCAAAAATAAGAGTGGATGGACAGATAAAAATGAGCACTGGGGGGTCGCCTGGGATCGAGCCCCGCATCAGGCTCTCTGCTTAGCAGGGAGCCTGCTTCCTCCTCTCTCTCTGCCTACTTGTGATCTCTGTCTGTCAAATAAATAAATAAATAAAATCTTTAAAAAAGAAATAAAAATAAAAAAAATTTTAAAATGAGCATCGGATAAAGCAAATACAGCAAACGTTACCTGTAAAATCTAGACAACGGGCATAACTTGTTTGCAATGCATTCAACTTTTGCGTATGTTTGAAAATTCCGTAACAGAATGCTGGAAAAAAATTTTGGAATATTTTTTCATGGCTATTTATGGCCAGTACATATCATAGAGAACCCGCCTTCACTCTCCACGCCCACCTCCCCTTACCACTCTTACCTTGAGATATTGATTTCTAAAATGAAGCTCACAATTATATCAAAAATACAAGATACCTATCATTTTAACTCTTATCTAACGGCCATGAAGTATCTTTATATAAACAGACCATTAGTTGCTGCAGAAAATCTAAAAGCTTTTCCTGACCCCTCCCCCATACCATTTATTTACTGAGAAGGGATTTTTCTTAATGCTATCCTACTGTCACTGGGGGACTGGGACATCTATGAATAATGCGAAGAGGGAGGTTGTGAAGTTCACTTTACTGACGATCAGAAAGGTTAGACACTGAGCGTCACGTCATTTTGCTGGAAAAACAGAAATAGAATCCTTTAATTGTGGATGACACTTGCTTCCTGAACATATCTTTTTCAACGGCCAGATGAAATGGTCAGGGGACACTCTAAGGCCAAGGGCTCTGATGTGGAGGGTGAGCGTCTGCGCCACTGTATTTCCCACCCAGTTATTCATACAGATATTTTATAAAACTGTTAAATATTTATGATGTAGTACAAAGTCCCTCTAAAAGCATCTGTATTTAACTAAATCATGTCGGTGACAGCAAGAGGCATGCAGAGTAATTTCACCTAGCAGCAAAGTACTTCTTTTACATATCACTGTCTGCTGCGCAGAGAGTTTCAACCATATGCTGTTTCTACCCCCCACATACCTCCCATAAGAAGGAAAAGGCTTTTAAAGAGGCTTCTCAAGTGAAACATAAATCTTCTGAAGAGTTTCTCAAACACTCTTCCCTGTGGCTTTGGTAGGATCTGTCACTAGAGGGGAGACTAATAACCCATTCTCAGCTTAAGTCTCCTGCAGGCCGGGTCTCATACCTGGATTTAACCCAGTCTTTATTTCTATCATGTCCTTCTGAACGTTTACTGGGGCAGTCAACCACTGACTATATCCAAGGCATCCAAAAGTTAAATACAGAAGGGTATCCAAAAGGTATCTATGTACACCGGGTTCCCCCCCATTCTTCTCTTTCACCCACAAAAAGACACCGAGGAAAAAGTTTTTGATGAATACATCTAAAATTCAATTATTGGTAATCATTCAGAGGCTTAAAACCAAACAATCTATTGAGATAAATACCACTATTTAAACAGTTTTCCAAGGTCCCTAAGCTTTTGGTGATGCGAATGAACAGTAGAGAGAAGTTGCTGAAATTAGAAAGAAAGAAAAAAAAAAAAAAGAATGCAACGAGAAGGTAAGACATTTTTAGGCATTTCCAGGCTCAGAGCTAGCTGTACTCCTGGAGGCAGAAGGTTTAAAATAACCTATAGCTGAGAAAAAAGATGGGTTGATTGGGTACAAAAATAATTATTTTACTGAAATGTATGCTGTCAAAAACTCAGAGCTAAATGCCTGAGTTGCCTGACTCGAAATGAAGTGATATTACTGTAATCCAGCCCACATACAGCAACTGATTAGGAAATTTTTGCTGTTCAGCATTTAAACTAACTTCATTTCACAGTCTGGAAGGTAAAAATGGAAAAACCTCAAGATGACCTGCTTTTCAAAAGCAGCAGATTTCAGATTTTGAGGCCGTCGTATTATACATGATCAAAAATAGCTACCATTTCTAAAGACCAAAGGTGCACATTCATTTATCCTGCTCTCTAACTGCCCATCCATCCAAAAAATGTTCACTAAGTGGTTGGTTCTGTCCTAGGCATTGTGCTGGAGTTTACAGATGTGGCAGTACGAAGGGAAAAGACGTTCCAGCTCTAGCCTCTTTTTTCTCTGAAGTAGAAAGTGGGGTTATCTGCTGACAGGGAAGGCATGATTCAAATTTTGAGAGTGATAAGGTCCAAGTCTCCCTGGAAAAACAGAACAGGAAGCTGACTCTGAAAAACAGAGGCAGGAGAGGCATCATTGCAAGTAATATATATACATCTATCCTACCTTATTGATCATCCTTGCTATCGGGATCCTTATTTCTCCTCTTGAGAATTACATTTTGAAAGTGCACCCACGGAAGAAGACTTAAACAAAAAGGTCATCCATAACAGAAGAAATGACTTTTCTGCTGAGCCCCACTGTTTTTGGACCCCAGAGAAGAGAATGAGAACAAACATGATAATGACACGGATTTACTCTTCAGGTCAGGGCACTTTCTTCCAACAATAGAATTTAATTTGCAACTTTAGGTGGTCACTTGATCATGCCGTGTGGCTGAATTCTGGCCATGATGAAAACAAGCCACTTAAACGGTATTGCTAGAGGGTACACGAGTCAAAAAGCTTTAGTATACTAAACTGTGTGATGCCCCTCTGTGGCATATTTCTTTTACTATGAACATGATCACTGAGAGTAAGACACGCCATGCCGTAAACTCGCAGTTTTAGCAGGAGAACTTCATTTCTTTTGATTTTTTTTAAAGAAATGGAATTCGTATTTGAAAAAATTGTGCAATTACAGCAAGTTCAAAATTATTCATATTAAAATGAAAAGGGAAAGTTTCATCTTTAGTTAATGCTACTTCTGCTACAGGCTTCGCATGTACTTTTTAAAAAAAACGTGTGCCTTTTGTCAGTTTTTCCAGATATAATCTAGGTTCATCTTATCCGTCTCACCTTTGGCAACTTTGCTTAGTAAGTGCCTATTACATCCCAGGTACTACTTAAGACTATGAAAATAAGAGGAAGACTGCAATGGTTCCTGCTTCCATGTTGTTACATTCTAAGGGAGAAACCAGTTTTCCTAATCCCAGTCTGGCACAAATGCAAACACTTCAGAAGTGGGAGTCTATGTTTTCTCGTGGATTCTATTCGTATGGTAGACATTTTGGAAACATTGTTTATTGTACATGCATGTCTAAGTATCTGAGATTTTTCCTCACTCAGTATCCAGTTACAAAAATATTTCCTTCTGACAATGTTTTGTTTTGAATAATGATAGAAGAATGCCGAGATTTGATTCCAGAAAGCACTATGCCTAAGCAGGAAGACTTTGAAAGTATTGGACAATTAGAGGCATAAAAACATAATCCAACTATTTCTATCCTCACTATCCATCAAAACAAAGCATCTATCAAAACACATTAGCTGGAGCAGTTATTTGGTGATGAGGTTTTTTTTAGATGTTATTGAGTTGTTTTTGGTGGGTGGATTAAAATACAGAAATCGAATAAAATACTAATATATCTTATTATTATCTTCTTGGTGAACTGAAGACTTCCCATTTACTGACGATGACAATGCACAGTTTTAAAATAGCGTTAGCCAAATTTTCTGAATCATTAAGGAAATGTTTTAATTTCACAGAAATCCTGACATTTCAAAGTAGAAAAAAACTGTATTCAAAATCAAAGAGAAAAAAATTACACTACATACAGATATGGGTCTGATGATTTAATTTAAAAATTGGCTGGTTGCAGAAACCAGTTTAATCAATAAGGAATTCAACATGGTTCAAAGAAATAAGTATTAAACATTTTGGTTAAGATTAGTTCTATTAGCTAGCTAGGCTCTGCAAAATCCCTGACATGCTAAAAGCTAAAGATGACCAAAATAAGTGTCACTATTAGTTGTAAGTCATCATATTCATAAGTACATGAGCCATTCAGATTTAAACTGATCATAATTAAAGAAACCGACAATAAGACGAAGGGGATTAACATCCTTTCTCCACTCGAAAGAGGATTTTTTTCTTCTTTCAATTAATTCTGATGAAAATATACAAGGCTCTCGAGCACCCTGCTCCTCATTCAACATCTGTGTCAATTTCGATTTTTTCAGCCACACAATTTTAATGCTTAACCATCATTCTGTGAATGTTCAGTGATGGCGTGCCCAATAAAGCAAAGGATATGTACTGGGGTGGCACTTGCTTACTTTCCATTAACATTGTCTGAAGCGGCCATCATAAAGAACATTGCTAAAGAAGTTTTCACTTTTAAAAATTGGTTTCTCTTATTTAAATACTAATATCTCTATTGCTTAAAGTAAAACATTAATTTTTTTTAAGGTTTTATTTATTTATTTGAGAGACAGAACACAATCCAGAGAGCACAAGCAGGAGGAGCAACAGTGGGAGGTAGAGAAGCAGGGAGCCTGATGTGGGACTCGATCCCAGGATCCTGCGATCATGACCCGAGCTGAAGGCAGACCCTTAACCTACTGAGCCACCCAGGCACCCCGTAAAACATTAATTTTTAATGTAAGTTTATAAACACTTTGAAGTTAGAAGTATGATATATATTACTTACTTTGCTATTAACTCATTATCATAGCATTTTTCCTCCTTCATTCTAAATCTGGTAACGGGAACATTATGTATTATCTTTAACTAGTATCTCACTATTGTTTTTAAGAATAAGTGTGTGCACACCCAAAAAGTAAATGGATTGTGCACAGATTAAAGGGGTTTTAAAAATAAGTAAATTATATCTAATTATGGGCAACAGAGTTTCAAAAGGTCCTAGGTGAACATTAGCACTTTCCATGTTGAATTTAAGATGCAGTTTAGCCAGCAAAGACATTATTTTTATATATCATGTTTATGTCTACTATAAATACCCTAAGCATTCCATTAGCATTAACCCCGTGATTAATGCATGTATGATGGAGTCAGGTTCTAATCAGTGATAACAACTGCCTACAACTATTTCCCCAACCGTTCATCTCCCCACTCTTACCCTGACTAACAAAGACATGCCTACCAAAGTCTAAGGGTTCATGTAGTTACAGGAAACCAGATGCATTATTTATAAGGATGCAGAGGCTAGAAAGTTCGACTATGTCGCTTACCCCAGCAGTAGTAGGCTCTAAGCTATTGGCAATAGGAAGCTTGCCAGTGCATTAGAAGATGAGATAAAGGGATCTCTGCCAAATAAAATAGCTAAGTAATAACAAATGTTAAAGAAGAGCCTTGGGGGTTGGAAGGGAGTCCTGAGCTCAGGGCTGAAGCACAATTCAGATCACCAAGCTTCTGCAGTCAATGCAGAAAGAAGAGTTGTAATCCCAATTAATGCCTTTGTGTCTTATCTTTCTCGAGTGCATTCCTTTTTTTTTTTTTTTAATGTTACTACAGTATCTGTGTACAAATGAGAAAAATTACAACTGGTATAAAATAGGTCTGGTGCACAGTATCAGACTGGAAGCTCACGGATTATTCATCGTGGGCTTGTGCTGTCCACCCTGTTTAGAAATCCAGATCACTGTTTGAGTGATCCAGGACAAATTGGTATTTTCTCCCTTTGATTTCAAAGAAAAAAGAAACCCAACCATGAAAAAGCCACAATTTCTTACTCTTCATGTGTTCCAAACTGATATATTGCTATAGACAGACACCTGTCATGGCTTTAAGTAGATTCTGAGAGAGTGCCATTCAAGTTTCATTTTCTGTTTAATCACCGTCAGTCACTTGGAATTTACACCACATTGCAACAAAAGGCTGCATGCTTTAAATGTTAATAGCAGCAGGAGATGAGAATGCCATCTTGCCCAGGGAAGCAAAAAATCCCTAAAAACTGACAAAATAGGGGCACCTGGGTGGCTCAGTGGTTAAGCCTCTGCCTTCAGCTCAGGTCATGATCTCAGGGTCCTGGGATCGAGTCCCACATCGGGCTCTCTGCTCTGCAGGGAGCCTGCTTCCTCCTCTCTCTCTCTCTGCTTGCCTCTCTGCCCGCTTGTGATCTCTCTCTGTCAAATAAATAAAATCTTGAAAAAAAAAATGACAAAATAAGTCAATCTAAACACAAAAAAGAAAACTGACTGTAAAGATTATTAGAACCAAATAGCCTTCTACATCAATCTGAAATTTAAGCAAAAAAGCTATGATTTTTATTCTGCATCTCAAAATTGATCTGAAAATTGCCAAATTGCCATCGGAATGAAGGATGAGGAAGCTGAGGCTATATATCATATTCTGTTTGTTTCTTATGACCCGAGTTTCAGATATTTAATGCACACACCTTTTATCAACCATAATGTGCTCATCATTCTCTTTCCAAAGTATGTGTGTACTAGAGTTTCACAGTATTCCTTCTAAATGATCCAAGTACTAAACGAATATAATTTGTTACCTAAAACTTTCTAGTTTTAATTTTGTTATCATAATAAATGTGTATATATATTTCTATAGTTTGCTCAGGAACCTTGATTCCTAGAACTGATTTGGTCCAAGCAATCAAGTTAGAGAAAAAGAGTATTTTCAAAAGTAGCTGCAATGATCACATGCCCTTTAGAGTAAGAGGTCACAAGAGAGGGGGTGCCTGGGTGGCATAGTCAGTTAAGCATCCAACTCCTGGTTTTCGCTCAGGTCATGATCCCAGGGTGGTGAGATCGAGATCCATGTGGGACTCTGCATTCAGTGTAGAGTCCTCTTAGGACTGTCTCTCCCTCTGCCCCTCCCCCCACTCTCACTTTCTCTCTCCCTCAAAAATAAATAAATCAATCTTAAAAAAAAAAAAAAAGAGGAAGTGAAAAGAGCACAGGAGGCGGAGTCAGAGGGGCTAGAAAGCTAGAAAGCAACCTTGCTTCTGCCATCACCTGTAATACAACCTTGACCGGACACCGACTTGTCTGAGCCTCTTAGTTTCCTTATGTATATAATGGGACTAATATACATATTTACTCTCAGATGAAAGTAACTGACATGTGATAGGTGCTCACTAAAAGATATTATTACTACTTTATTATTAATAATAAAAGAAAAATCAACCTTATTAACACTATGGTGGCATTCTCTTACTCGCAAACAAATGACTCTTCAGCACCACAGAGAAGAACAGCAACCAACAAGTTACTATATATACTTTTGCAGATAATTTGTAATAATCCCATCTAAAGTGGAACGTATTGTTATAAATCACCATGTAAATAAGTATTTATCTAAAAATGAAGAAACTGGGACTTCTGGGTGGCTCAGTTGGTTAAGCAGCTGCCTTCGGCTCAGGTCATGATCCCAGCGTCCTGGGATCGAGTCCCGCATCGGGCTCCTTGCTTGGCAGCGAGCCTGCTTCTCCCTCTGCCTCTGCCTGCCACTCTGTCTGCCTGTGCTCACTCTCACTTCTCTCTCTATGACAAATAAATAAATAAAATCTTTAAAAAAAATAAATAAAAATAAAAAAAAATAAAAATGAAGAAACTTTCCAGATACAGAAATCAGAAAAAAAATTTAAAATAGAAGCAAAGTGTGAAATACTTCTCAAAATGTTAAAAATTCTCTAATATTATTTAAGCCACTGTTAATTTCTTTAGACTTTGATTTACAAATGTTTAAATATGTTTTGTGATTTAAGATTTCGATGGCTTTCCTATAATTACATGTATGTACAGCTTTAAAAATTATACTAATCTAACTAAAAATAAAGAACACCTCGCTGTTCATTTTTATATTCATTTAATTAATAATTCCTGGGAAACAGACAGCATAGTGATAAGCTATGGGAGTGAACACACAAATTCCTTTCTTCTGCCCCTTACATTCTGGCTTGGGAACTGATGTGTACATTGTGTCAGTAACAAGTGCCAAGCTTGTTCTGAAGCAAGAGCTAGGAGACAAGCAGAATATCCCTGGGGGTTGGAAGATAATCTAACATCTGGTTAAATCAAAAAAATAATAAAGAGTTTGCTTTCTTCCTTGATTAGACAAGGATTTTTTTTTTTTTAACAATTTCAGAGCATCATTTAAATAAAATATACCCAGGTCTGTATTTCTCCTGCAAAAGGACAGAGGTGAGTTATGACATTTTGAAAATTATTGAGACTATCACTGGTCCTCTTCTTCATGAAAAACCTCTCCACTACAAGCTTCTGTTAGACTTACTCCTCAATGCACCTTGTACATAAACGGTCACAGCCAATGGTCTAGAAACTTTGGAAGAACAAGCAGAAGTTTTAGTAAAATACTTGTTTCTCTATGTATACATGTAGTGGATGTCAGGCTTCATTTTTATTTTCAGTAAGCTGAACAGTTTTAAACCTCAGTGCTCTTTACCTGCACTGTAAACATGTTTTTAAAGGTTCCAGTAAATCCCTTATGTGCCCCAAGTCACCTATATCCTTCCTAAAGCTTATCTTGCTTTCACACACAGTCTCATTTGCACATACACGGCAATTCTGCAGTCCTCATAATCTGTTCATTCTAAAACATACCCAAGAACTCTTTGTATTGTTTATTTATTTATTTTGCAGATAACTTGAGGATCAAGCCTGAACAAGATGCATTTCTGCTTTGGAGTATTAGTGATGTGAAAATAAGAAGCTACCACGAGGAGAGCAGAGAAAAAAAAAAAATCCATCTGGATCAACTAAAGGGAAATGTACAAAATTTGTAAAAAAAAATCCATTATGGCCACTTAAATAATTTTCTGTCAGATATGTGTAAGGCTATTTCTCTTCATATTTCCTCACATCACATCTTACAAAAATACCCCGGCTGACAAGGTGCCTTTTGCCTGAAATAGTTCATCACTGGTGGACCATGTTAGATTTTACAACTGTTTTTAAGTAAATACAGCAACTTCTTCTTACAGCTTTGTAGACTAAGAATTAAAGTAACAAGGATCTGTTCTCCAAGTTACACTATCTGTGAATAGCATGGATTTTTATAGGTTGATTAAATAGCTAGATCTCTAAATTAAAATGAAGAACAACATTTATATAAAGCATTATAAAGTAACATTTAATATATTTCCTTTTGTGGATTCTTATTCTGAATGTATCTTAATTCTCACATGAGGAATGTGTAGTTGAAAACTCAATCAAATGACACCGAAGCTTCTTGTCAATTAATCACTCTTTCCAATAAATGAATTTTAAGAAATTAAGAGAGGAAAAATCATAAAGGAATAGGTTGTTTTTCAATATTTAGCCATTTTAATTGATTTACTTTATTATTTTAATTTACTTTATGTATCACAAAGTTATAATGTAATTAGACATATGTTTTCAAATACAGTAGTAGTAGTCCAAATTTGGGTCAATTCTATGGACTTTAGAAAATAAAAACAAAAAAACCCAAGTTTTGCCTAATGAAAATAAAATTGTTCAAGAAACTTCAACCTTAGGGGTGCCTGGTGGCTCAGTGGGTTAAGCCTCTGCCTTCGGCTCAGGTCTTGGTCCCAGGGTCCTGGGATTGAGCCCCACATCAGGCTCTCTATTCAGCAGGGAGCTTGCTTTCCCCTCTATCTCTGCCTACTTGTGATCCCTCTCTCTGTCAAATAAATAAATAAAATCTTAAAAAAAAAAAAAAAAGGGAAAGAAACTTCAACCTTTCTATATTACATTTCCAGGTAACCTAATAAAAAATGTCTCTTTGAATATCTTGTAAGTCTATCTATGTATCATGGGTAAGTTTCTGAAAATAAACAGTAATTCAATTTATCAAAATGTGATTATGCTCATCTAAAATTTCCAGTTTAGTTTCTAAATCCTTTAAAATTTCCCCAAACTACCTTCAAAACTTTACTTAGTGCAAAGTACTTTCTGATTCCTCTTACTGTTACTTGGCCTTTTACTTTTAACAGTAGGTCACAGATTATCATCATTTTTCTTAAATAGGATAAATATCAGAATTCTGATTCCTTTGTAAAATTATTGAGCTTTAAATATGAAGAAGAAACAATTGGCTACTTTTACAAAAAAGAGAGAACACAGTAAAAACAAAAAATCATCATTCAACTATTTTCTTTTAAATCACATGCCGCAAAATGGATTAAGTGTATTCTATCTTAAGCAATATTATTTTAAAAAGCAACTTCAGTCTGTCCCCCATATTCTACTTTGTATCACAAGATGTATCATTTATACACAATTAACCCAATTAACTACAATTAACCTTTCTACTTTACTGAACACTACTTCAGCCCCAGGACCACTCTTGTGCATCTCGCCCAACCCATCCCCCCTTCAGGAAATACACATCACCTTTCTTAGCACCATTCCTAGCATCATACTAGAGCACTGTGGGAGGCAGATGATTAACTATTCACTTATTTTAATCAGAAAATGAGAAAGTTCTCGGTGATCTAAGACTCAAATAGCAAAACTTTCAGTTTTATACTTGCCCTTTGACCTTAGCTGTCACTTGGCCTATCCCTATCTGTTTTTTACTATTCCGACTACTGAAATGAAAAGAGTAATAGCTCCAAAATTTTTTAATTTATCTATTTATTTATTTATTTTTCTCTTTTTTCTTTTTTTTTAGTCCAAATTCCTTTTAAAAATTAAAAGCAAGACTGATGATATTTTTTCATTGTGGCCAATAAAAGTCCTGCAATATTTAACAAAACCTCTCTGTCTCTCCTCTCTCTTTTCCCTTCACTCCCTCTCTCAATTTCTCTCTCCTTGTCACATTTTGTTAAAAAGATTTTATTTATTTATTTGACAGAGAGAGAAAGAGACAGGGACAGAGATAGTGAGAGAGACTACAAGCTGAGCAGGGAGCCTGACGCAGGACCCTGAGATCATGACCTGAGCCGAAGGCAGATGCTTGACAGACTGAGCCACCCAGGCGCCCCTCTCCTTGTGACGTTTTTTAAAAAAGCCTGATAGTTACTGAAGAAATGACTCTGGAATACCTGAGCAATGAACAAAATGATAACTCACGTATAATGAACAACTTCAGCCTAACCACCAAATCTCTGAATTAGAGATAGTTACGGACTTGAACAGAGATGAGTGTATGTTTAGACTATAACCCACACTGGCCCATGTAATTGGTTTTTTAAGATTTTGCTGGCTTCTGGTAGACTGAGAGATAAAATGAAAAGTGCCATTCCAGCAGTCCTTTGACGATTAGCTGAGCTATCAATACATAGCACCTTTATTAAAAAAAAAAAAGATTTAAATGATCAAGCACCTCCTGTGCTAGAGGCATTATAATGAGTAGGACAGAGAATAGCAAAATCTGCCTACAGATGAACTAGTGGAGACATTACTTCCTCTAGGGTTCAGTGGTGATACCTAGGAGGCTGGTAAAGCCTCAGAAAGGATGATTTCACACTTCAGCAAGACCTGTGGACTTCTCTGTGCAATATGAAACGGGACGGGCTAAGCTGCTTCTTTTCCTTCTCTTACTGTTAGAAGCAAGAAAGGCGGGCGCCTGGGTGGCTCAGTGGGTTAAGCCGCTGCCTTCGGCTCAGGTCATGATCTCAGGTCCTGGGATCGAGCCCCGCGTCGGGCTCTCTGCTCAGCGGGGAGCCTGCTTCCTCCTCTCTCTGCCTGCCTCTCTGCCTACTTGTAATCTCTCTCTCTCTTTCTGTCAAATGAATAAATAAAATCTTTAAAAAAAAAATCTACTTAAGCACAGATTTTTAAATAAAAGAATCTCCATGAAGCAGACTTTGATTTTTAACTCCAAAGTCAGAACATTTTACAGATTTCAAAAATGCTTCCCATGTATTCTAACTTGAAAACTGTAGCTCATTAAAAAAAAAATCTTTTCTACTTTCTTCAGAAAAGCATTAAGTTTATGGATTTAAAAAAAGAGGGTATTTTAATTATGATTATATAGTCAACTCGTAGGTTCTAATAAAGAGTCTTTCAAGGTATTTCAACTGTCTTCAGTTTCCTAACTCATTTTCTTTAAAATTTCTGCTTTAATCTTGTCTGCCCAGTTGAACAATGTTCAGTAACAATGTTCAGTAACATCTATTTTCAATTTTCCTTTAAAATTCTTTGTGAGAGCGGCGCCTGGGTGGCTCAGTTGTTAAGCCTCTGCCTTCAGCTCAGGTTAGGATCCCAGGGTCCTGGGATTGAGCCCCTCATTGGGCTCCCTGCTCATCGGGAAGCCTGCTTCTCCCTCTCCACTCTCCCTGCTTGTGTTCCCTCTCTCACTGTGTCTCTCTCTGTCAAATAAATAGGTAAATAAAATCTTAAAAAAAAAAAAATCTCGGTGTACCTATTTCCTGAGTCTTCTCAAGTTGTCTGCTCATCAGCAACAGAGGACGGTGCTGGCTTCACGTGCCTGGCCCACTTTGCCTTTCTTTAGATATAAAACCTTCCCCTTTGTAATGAACCTAAACCCTGCGGTTCCCACAGGGCTGAGCTCATCTGCCTCAGGGACCCAAACACACACAGCAGGGGATATCTGACCCCACGCCCTGCCCAACGGAAGTCATTAATCTCCTGGATACAGTAATGATTTTAGGGGTAGGCAAGGACACAATCAGATTCTTCCTTAAATTCTTCCTCAAGTTCTGCTATGCAGATAAGGAGTAGACTTTCTCTTCTTTTTAGACCATGAGCTGAGGGGTTACAGGCTTAGAGATACCAGCAGTTATCTCCTTGTCAGGCAGAGAAAGCCCACTAAGAGTGAAGCTAACATCTGCGGAAAAACAAAGCGTAAAGACTGAGAAGCCATTCCTTTATGCGACTGAGGCTCTGGATCCAACTGGACCAGTTATGGAAGCCAACATACGCTCTTTATATGTAAGCCATTTGGAATTAAAGTTCTACAGCTGGTAACTGATAAACTCTTAAATCAGAATGCCCCGATTTCTTTTTGTGCTGTAGCTTTATCATGCCGTTCCCCATCCCTTCCTCTATCATTTTCTCCCCTCTCCTCCAGGGAGAGAGCTGTTTCCTAGAGGACCCCCTATCTAATTCAAAGGCATCCAGTTCCATCTTCCAATTTCTCAGATCCCTAGATAACTTGAAAAAAATAAAGAAATAAAACCACCAAGTTTGGCATAAGTAAATTTATCAAAATCTTGCTAGCTTTGTTCTTCCAGATGCTTTCTTGATATACACCCGTTTCCACTCCCTTGCCTCCACTCACATTTAATAAATTAAAACTCTTCTATCTAATCCATTCCACTGCTCTATCTCAAATGATTAAAAACACTCAGTAAAGTTTTTACTACTCTGAAAACAGAAAAGATAAAGATGTCTTCCCCTCTTCCAGCTGATATGCAAAAAGACTGATGAATTTTTTTTTAATGTTAAAGAGAATATTCCAGTAAAAACCTCCCCAAAGAATAAAATACAGAGAAATAATTGCTCCAGGTCTGATAATTTTCCACTAATGAATAACTCTGTCATACAAAGAATTTTCAGGATTTGAGATATCATGCACTAAATTAAATAGTACTTAGTCTGGAATAAGGCAACGTATCTATCCCAAACATAAATGACCACCGAGGGTATGCCTGTTTGATGAAGATCAGAATCCCATTAGCACCATGGCTCTAACAGTATTCCCATCTCTGTAAAATAGCATATTTGGAAATATACCACATCATTCTCAAAATAACAAAGCCAAACAGCAAGGTCACTGAAATAATTCTAGACCAACACTTCTGCCTCCTGTTTTTACTATTAAACCCTTGAATTGTGTTACCATTAACTAAGAGCTCACCCATCCATTTCATTCCCTTATAGTGTGTGGAAAGGGTATGACTTCAATAAAAGCTGGCTTTGGGATAACTGGGACTAATGTGATTTTATTCCTGGAGTCTTCATAAAAAACTGCATCTTAATGCTTTTCTTTTACTTTTCTTTCTTTCTTTCTTTTTTTTTTTTTTTTAAGAAGGCCTTCCCTCAAACTAGCTGAACGAATCCCATAAGACTTTGTAAATAAAAGACCAAAACATTTGTTACCAGAAGATTCAGGTTTAAATTTCTCTTCCACCACCTACTTACTTTTTGAATTTGGACATGTCAGAATGTCTGAGCTTCAACCCATCAGCTGACAAATGGGATAAAATCGAGGTCACAGAGTTCCTATGTGAATATATGACTCAATATATAAAAATAAGCCTTATAAAATATATAGTATGGTACAAATATCAGTTATGTATGTTTACACATACACATACACGGTTTATTTCATGATTCAAAAGAATAATTTGGTAAAGGTTAATTTCAACTGAATACCAAAGGTTAACTACAATTTCATTATAAGCTTGACCAAATGTTTCAAAGTTATCTTGTCCAGTGATAGAAGGCAGTGGGAGGCAGGGAGTGACTTTAGAAAGGTCAAAGGCAGAACTGAAGAACTATATTACAGTTGCAGGTGGTGCTTTAAGAAAGAAGTAAGATACAGTCACTTACAAAATGAATGAATGACTGCGAAGGCAATAACTTGTCTGAACACAGCAATGGCTGTGACATACACCTCCGTCCTCTTGCTCCAAGTCACTTACTGTCCTAAAAAACCCTAAGTGTCTTCGCAATTAGAAAGATGGCAGTAATATTAGTTGGGCAATTTCCTTTTAAAATTATTCTCTTATTGCTCTATGATGCATGGGAATTTGTCCTTCTCCTCAACAGACAGCGCCACCACACCCCGGAAAATGCCATGTTTATAGAAATGTGGAAACACAATTTGCATTCAGTTAGAAGTCGCTCTCCAACGGTGACAGGACGGACTTCGTATTTTGCCACCAATAAAGACCTGAAATTGAAATGCCATTTTTTCCAGCAGAGAATCATTTAGCAAAGGTCCAGGCAGTTTCCTCTACCATTAAAGCAGGTAAGTCAGTTGCAGCTGAAGGCAGAATGTAAGAATCAGAGCTTTAAATCTCTCACCAAGGGACCAGCGGACGTGGTCGAATCGAATCAATATTGATCACTGTGCTAGTCCCAAGTGAAAATGCTGTATCTCATTATAACAGAAATGTCCTGCAGACAAAAGACATTTTCCCCTTCAGCCAGCTCTTTTAGGTGCCAAATTAAAGACTGCATCGTCCATTTCATTCAGAGATTTCAAAGAGGACTTCCTGGATAAGTTCCTTTGAAATGCACTCTTAGCTGAGAATATATCATATTTTGAAGAGACACAGTGATTTCTTGGCTTGGAACTTTCAGCAGCATCATCTGGAATGCAAATAATTAACTCCCTTCCTCCTCCAAAAATAAAGATATTTTCCTATATTGTTCAAATGAGATGCAAGGCCTCCTCTGATGACCATTGTCTCTTCAGAGCTACATCAGGTTTTCGTTTTTATCTCTCCCACAGATAGGGGAGACCACCTAAAAGCAAAGTTGTGCTAAATGATTCACATTAATTTTCCCACATTAGGCTTCCAATGTAGATTTGAGATAAACAGGATTATACGGACCTTGAAACTGAGTCTCAGGGAGGTTAGACAATTTGCCTAAGATTATCCAGTAATTAGATCATTGGTATTTAACTTGCGAGCACGTGTCCACGCAAGGTGTGCATTCTGTCCATTTTACCTCACTGCTCGGCATGCTTTGATGTGCGTAACACACAGATCACATGGGCTCAGCTGGTCCCAAGTCATGCATTTCCCTAAGCTACCATCCACACCTCCAATCCACTTTGTGTCAAAGATTACTTTCCAGTCCATTCACAGGATCTCATTCCTTTTAATATTAAAGGCTTTTTCTTTGAGGCAAAAAAACTCTCACATATCATGCATAGCAAGCTAGTGGATTGCCTGGGTTTGAATTCTGCTTCTGTGACTTCAGATAAAATTTATCAGCCTTAACATCTGAAGAATGGATTAAGGTTTTATGAGAACCATTATGGGTCTCCATACAAATCACCTAACACAGTGCCGGGCACACAGAAAGACTTCAACAGATGTTTGCCATTATTATTATTATTATTATTATGAACACTTACAACTATTTAAGACTGTTTTCCAGAAACTTATCTTTATTTTTTCTAATTACTATTCATTAGACTTCATTTTTGTTTCTCTCTTTTATACCTTAAATTGGAATGGATGGTTCTTAATTCAGTAAAGTGACTGGTATTAACAATTGTACCTTTTTATAGCATTCAATAAAATCATAGGCAAAATAGGGTCATGGGCAGCTGGCACTTCAGAGGGAAGTCATTATGGTCTGTTCTAAGCATTTCTTTTACTTTTTTGCTGATCCTACATAAAGGAGGAACAAGAGAGTCCTACTAACCGTTTTGTAAAGTTCACGTTCTTCTCCTTTTACAATAGCACTTACGTGTAACAGGACACTCATCTAGCAAATTACATGTTTCAAGTTACAGATGCCTCATTTACCAAAACAAAGTAAATAAAATAAAGGCAAATAATGTTCACCTTTACCAGGAGATCATTATAGGAAACATCTTGAGCATTTCATAAATTAGCAACTCTAAAAATAGTGAGTGTACAATGCAAAGTTCAATCCCAGTTTCAAAAAAGAAATAGCGAAAATTTTCCTTCCAAAGGGAAGGATCAGTACCTTTGGCATTTCATCAATATGCATGAAATGTTAGGAATAATAAATACAAAGGGGTAATAAATGATAAGGTATTTGTAAATGAAACATAAATCCCTTAAAACCTCTACTCAAGAACAACTGCTTTATTGTTGCAGTGAGTTTTAAAGAATTATTTAAAAGTTTCAGATTTCAGAAAACTATTTTAAAATACTTCTGATTCGTATTTGGTAACACGAGAAAAATGCATCTGATACATTAAGTAGACTGAGGGAGAGCGGATAAACAGAAACCCAGAATGAAGAACACTGATAAGAAGAATGTATATTAAAATATTAGCAGGAGTATTTCAGATAGGTAGGTGGGCAATACTTATTCTCTTCTTTTTGTTTTTTTCTCTATCCCAACAGGAGATACAGAGGGCTAAAGTAGAACTTAGAGGGTGGGAGTGGTCAGGGGAGGCTCTGGGGAGAAGCGGGATGCAGGGACAAAGGACAGACTTGGCATCCTTCGGGTTATAGGGCATAAATCCTTCCGGGCACAGGGTCAAGGGCATAAACTGACAGGGTTGAACCCCCTCAGGGTTTACTCAGCAGTGAGCTGCTCTCATCAACAGGACTGGGGCTGTTAGGGGCAGCTTTTGCACACAGGTGCGCCTCTTCTGCCTAAAAAAGGGAAAAGTAACAGGATCACCTGACCCCCGAGAGCACACGCACTCATCCCAATACACAACAGGTTTGCCGAATCCATAGACAGGCTCTGCAAAATGTACACAGCAAACGACAGTGCCCAGAGTTCCAAGAATGTCACCCACAGAGACGTGACTGCATTGTAAGAGCAGGGTTCGCTTCTCCCGCACGGGGATTTACCGGTGTCTCCTTTCTGGTGGAAACAAAGTGAAAAGGAACCTATTCTTCGGCGCTGATTATTTCTGACCCGTGTGGACTTTCCCAAGGCCTTTGACTGTTATAGATGACTTGAATGTGTAAACCCCGCTTATGGCTATTTCTGCTGCCTCAAGTTTCCCCTTCGGCCTTTGCTACATGGAGCTCTGTTGACCTGACGGACCCTGCACTGCGGAGCTCTGCAAACGCTCCCTCTAGAAGGGTTGAGTGCCTCACGCTGCTCTCACTAAGACTGGACTCAGGATCTGGTCATTCCCAGTTCTACTTTCAAATTACAGAGTGTATTTTCATGAGATTAAGAAAATGTGTGCTTGAATCAATTCCACAGTGTTTCCTGAGAGCCCAGCCTGAACAGGGAAGGGGGGGAATGTATGAAAATGGCGCACTGAAATATTTTTATACCATATTAAAATACAAAGCCTTCTTTCTTAGTCTAAAACCTTTACCAAATATCAGGAACTAACTCTGCCGAGAGTTAGAGATCAGAGTCAGATTTCAAAATTATTTCTCTCTCAACAGTATTGCAATGAATACAAATGTAAACTGAGAGATTCATTTCAGTTCCCTGAAGCTCTGGAAAACCCAAAGAAGTATTTCTTCTATTCCAAAACTACTTGCATATGCTTAAGGATAGCATCCATCGCCCCGTTAATGATAGCAAGAGGGTTCCAATTACAAGAGTTTCAATAACTTTATTCAATGAATCATGCAGGGGAGAAACTGTTCCCAGACAAAATGCCAAAAAGAAAAATCTAGTATTTGCCCTTGTATAATAAACACTCAAAAATCTAAAACAAAGCTCAACATGATTCCTTAATGTGAGTTAGTTAAAATCTATATAATTATACTAATCTTTTTATAAGTAGAATTAAGTAACAAATATCCCAAGCTCCCCAGAAGGGATTATCGTTTTAGACTATGTAATGAGTATCTTTAGAATACAGAAGAAGCCAATGTAGTCCTCTCTGGCATCTTATTTCCTGTTTGATCTCACTAGATTGCTTCCATCAATCTAGTTAAATGATGCTTTATCTAGCTAAAATGTAGTCAAAACATCATACTTCATGCAATAAAAAATACGTTTACATCATATCGTTACAGTCCTGGTACTAACCCGAAGGGAAAGGCTTTAGATTCAAACTGGATGTATTTAAACAGATGGACAAAACAACTGAAGTGGCTTAAAATACAGACCTTCCTGCCAGTGTTTCCTACCACACTGATAGCCAAAGGAAATTGTGCCCTCAACATGCTCCCCGGGTTGGAACAGAATAATCGGGAATATCTGCTTATGGAAGAGCTTCTCAAACTGAGAAATAGCGTTAAATAAAGAGCTAAAATAAGGGAGAAGAAGACTGTAATTATAGGTTTTATTTTCAAGGTCTGATAAATTCCCCTGCTGGATATCAAAATTTAATTCAACGCTATTCACAATTCATAAGTATCAAAACTATTTTTACTAGTCCTTGCTAATTTCTTAAGTTCCCCTGACATGGCACAAAGCACCAATCAATCTAACAGTTGTAGAACTCCACAAGCACAAAGCACATTTCACATTAAACAGATGAAAACTAATCTGAGATCTTGCCTAGGGACTTGCTTTCAAACATTTTCATAATTAGTCACTTGCTATCAAATTTGAATTAAGGGCATCTATATATAGTTTCTTTACTCTATCACAGCAGACTTTGTATGAGAACTGGGAGCTTTAGAATAGGACCCAAACAGCTGGGTATCAGGCCTCAAGCAATTGCTAAAGGCAACAAGACACACTAAAAACAACGATGTTCTCTATTGTTCACCCAGAATCAGGCCTCAGAGGCTCTGCAGTCATTTTTCAACATTCAAAGACACTACAGTATAACACCACCCCATATGCGGTGTTTTCCAATGTCCATGTGTATCTTAGGGGGAGGGGATATCTAATCCCCTTACCCCCACCGCAAGCACAGTACGGGGCCATTCCCTTCCACGCAGCAAATACCAGCCTGCTCCCAAACTTGATGTATGGTTGGTTCCTCAGCAAGGGTAGAGGAGAGACAGGAACACCACCTCCAGAGGCAGATACTGTCTTGGGTTCAAAACTAGTGAATGGAATATTCAAATATACTTACATGAAGAAGTATTTGCTCCTTCTGTTGATACTGATATTCTAATGGGAGACTCTATAAAACAAAGAAGTGAAATGAGGCTTTATTGAGTCAGGCTGCTTGCATTTTTAACATCAGAAATGTGCCAGGCTCAGGGATCATCTGGAAAAAGAGGACTAGGAAACAGTGCAACGGGAAAGCTGAAGCATTTTTAAGTCAGAGGAAGATGTATGCAAAATTCAAAGACCACGGAGGACTCTATCCATAGTCCAAACCCAAGGGATGAACATGGAAATTAGTCCACCTATAGAGAAACCCCACATACCAACTGGTGTACGAACTTCCTAGAAACATGACTCAACATGACTCTGAACAGAGCCACAGGACAGGTGAGATGGCCCATTCCTTCTCTCAAGTGTGGTCTTGATTTTCAGAAACATGAAACCAAAGAGAACAATCCCCATATTCAGAGAGAATGAAAGTCAACTTTCATGCGCAAAGGGGAAAAAAAAAAAAAAAGGAAGAAGAATGAATCTGTTCTCAGGCAACATGGTCTGCGTAGACACCCTGAGCAAACACAGTGCTGAAGAAAGTCCATGCAAGATCCGCTGGCATGGTACAGTAGGATCAACCAAAACATGCTCAATAAATTCGTAATACGATCACTGGAGATGTACAGGGGCAAGATTCTCTTAGGGAGCCAGTACAAAGGAAGGAAAGCTAGTATTTAAATACAGACAGAGCATAAAACACAACTCATGCAGAAAAAAAGCATGGGACCCATGGGTTTTTATTAGTCACAAAGAACAAGTTAGTATCAAAGAGGGATTGAAAGTCAGCAGCCAGAAAGCTATAAAGATTCAAGTCATAGATCGGAAAATACTAGTGAGAGTCACTCCCAATTCCCAAGAGAAGCATCACATAATCTAAAAAACCCAGCTTCCTAACAACGTCTGTGGAGTCAGGCAGTGAAGCCCTTCATAAGAAAGAAATGCCAGAGTGAAAGGGGAAGAAAACTCAGATAATTTAACAATTTTGTTGTTTTGTTTTTGTTGTTCTTTTTACCTTTATCTTTTCTCCCCTCCCTCCCTGTCTCCCTCCCTTCTCTCTTGCTTTCTTTGTTCCTCAGAGAAGTACAACCCTCTTAGACTCTGGGATCATCCCACCCTGTAACGCACAGATGTCCATCTTAGGAACAACATGTGGATATGCCTTAAACATGGTCAAAGCCATCTGGGATACAGAGAGATTTAACTTTTATGATCTTGAACAATGGCTTTGAAGAGGAGAAACTGGTGAAGAGAAGTTAAAAAAAAAAAAAAAAAAAAGCTGTGTTTGATCATATGGCCTCCTCCAACTTTCCAACAAGGTACAGGCCATATGAAGGAAATCAATGACACTAAAATATTAAATACAGGGTAATGAGAAGGAATACTGAGCTAGCTGGAAGGACCTGCTCTCCTACTTGATGAGACACATGACTTAATATTTCTAATGCTTAAGTCTCTCATCTGTATGATGAAGAAAAATAATGTCTTGTTTCACACATCCATTGTGAACACGAAATGAGATGTAAATGTCTTTGTAAACCATGAGGTGTCGTGCAGAAACAAGTTATCATCATACTTCTGAAGTGAGTTTTGAATCTAAGACTCTAAAAACTTGCTTCTCATTAAATATGAATTTTTAAATATTCTAAGGTCCTGTTAACTAAAGAATGACAGAGGATAAGAAAAGTAAAAAGAAAAAAAAAAGAGCAAAAAGAAAAGAAAAAAATTCACAGCAGGTTAATTAGATTTACAGCAAATGGAGAAATGAATGAATTATGGTTATATACACATTACTAGAGCTGGGTTAGAAGTAGCTAATATCTGCTCAGACTGTAAGTGCTATCAGCAAACATTACAGGCAAGGAAGAAACAAACAAAACAAACCAAAAAGCAATGCATCAACATCTGAAAAACTCAGGCGTACAACAGTGTTTCCTCTAAGTTCAGTGACCTGCAGCTGCTCGTTAGGAGCCCGGAGGTCAGAGATTGGACACGGACACATAACCCAGGAATGAACTATGGTGGGTTGAAAGGAACAGAGGCAGCCGAGAGAAGCACCTAGAAAGGTTGTAAAAAACTGAATGTATAACCCAGATGTCTTCTTTCCTGGTCTAATGTCACTAAGTTGTATCGAGATATTTCTTTTACCCATGCATGCCTCCCAGGCCCAGCTTCAGACATACGGCAAGAACTGGAAAACCCCAAGAGGCAAAAGGAATTGGAGGACATACTGCAGCAGAAAACAAGAACAGCTACAATTTGGATGCAGAAGGGGGTCTGATTAGTAGCAGGTGCAGCCAGCACTCGTTAGGTCTGTGGTTCTGGTTAGTGAAATGAGGTGAGCTTCTTTTCCTTACCTGAAGGCACATATGCTCTTTCAGTGGAGACTGGCATGCCAGTAATGAGGTCTGTAAAAAGAAAAGGTGATAGGAAATTACGATGTATAATCAGGAGGCCGGGAGCCACTTCCACAGCCTGCCTTCCAATTGAAGAAGAGTGTGTCAAGGAAGAAAAGTATTGCAAGAGGGTGATGAAAGCCCAGGCTCTATCCACCCCAAATGTCAGAAATGCCAAAAAAAAAAAAAAAAAAAAAAGGCTGTCCAGATAAGTAGTTCCTCTTTCCTGGGCAAAGAGCATGAGATGAGCCATGCTGGAGTACGTAGGAAGAATTCCCCGCCCCCATGGAGCCGGTGAAGGGCAATATACAGCAAGGAGGCCGTGGGTTCCTTCTCAGAGAGGAAGGCAGATGGCAGAAGTAAAAAAAATATCAGAGCTGTAGGATCAATGCTGTGGTCAGAATTTTTCAGTTATCAATCTTTGGAGAACTACACGTTTGTTCAAAAACAAAAGTAAGCAATGCTTCTTGTTGGGATTGGTGAAAAACGTCAAGTTCTGGCATTGAACGCTACAGAAAATTGCCAATGATGATCCAGACGGGTGCCTTATCTGACACAGTTTTCAGCTACTCCTGGCAAGGCACAGAGTAATAGGGAGCTCCCACCCCAACGGAATGAAGGAGAAACTACATCCTGCTGGACACACCATTATGGTGGGAATTGGGACAGTCTTGTTTAAGCTTTGACTTGTTTTCAGTTTACTGCCTTTATCATGGAACAAAGGATGATTCCATTGTCTAACCAACCCTGTCTTCTTCCTGTCCTTCTGGAAAGGGATTCACTTGCTAAAATCTAGTATTTTCAGTAAGGTGTGGTTTTATGAAGCCTGGAAAGATGCAGTGATGAAATGATGAGTATCATTCAACCTTCACTGTTGGTATAATTATTGTCAAATAACAAAACAATACGTCACTATTCACTAACCAGGACAAAAAGGTAAGTTGAAGTTACCAGAACCTACTAAAATCCTAAGCAAATCAAATATGTTCTCATTTCATGTTTGAATTAACAGCTTGTTAATCATGGAGTTAGAAATGTTCACGATCAACGTAATCATCTTTAAATATAGATACGACCATTTCAGGTTTCCATAGTAGGACTAGTCTAGTAGATAAGAAGACTTAATTTGACGGGCAATGTTTCCTTCAACCTCAAACACTTCTCTAGGGATAAAAGGTTTTGTGGACTCAGAAGGGAACAAAAATAGCATGTGAGACTCAGCAGGGATGTTTAAGAATAAGCATCAGGTGAGATATGAATATATAAAGACCAGAAATATATCTTTAGTAAGACCAAATGTGTCTCTCTTGTGAAAATTAAGTAATGGATAGTCCTCTCTATTCAAACATTAGGAAGACCAACCATTCAAGGTGTGAGATTATTACCAAATCACCAAAGCAGCCTACACTGCCTCTTCTACCCACAAAAAATGGGAAGAAGTGAAAGGAATCGGAATGGGAAGGCATACGATACCCTTTGGGTTTGTTCATGCAGCAAGCATTAAAGAAGACAGTCTGAGTTGATAATATGGCAATATCTGTTTCTGACACGACCACAACTCAATTCCTTGATTTGGGCTACAGAAAATGAAATTATCCTTCTCTGGGGAAAATTTAATCTGAGAGGAAGATTTTTTTTTTTTTTTTTAAGATTTTATGAGAGGAAGATTTTAATCAGAGATCCACAACATTTATCTTTCCCTACAAATACCTAGAAGAAGATCCATGTTTCCAAGCAAGTGCCCTCATTAGGAGAGAGGTTTCCTTTTCTATCCTTCAGGACCCATCAATGACATGACAGCCAGACCAAAGTCGTAAGCTCAGGATCACAAGAATTGGGCAGAGGTCCCAATCCCAGCATGAATATCAAGACCCGTTTCAAGTTTATTTTTGACAAACCAAGTAGTTGTCCACTGTGACCTTCCAAGGGAAAAAAAAAATTAAAAAATAAAAAACAAAAAACAGAGCTTTTCTATCTCCAACTTGAAAGATCTCAGATTAGAGGAAAGGTTGACCATAATGTTTCCTTTTTAAATTGAATGTTACATAAAAATACCAGAACAGGAGGTTACTATAAAAAATCTATCTACACAGAGACAGCTTAAAATAATCTCCCTTCCTAAAAAAAAAAATTAATAATAACAATCCTCTCCCTTCCTAAAGTTAGGTATTTACCCTGGAGACCTTAAAAATATCTTTAACAATTATGGCTCCAAATAGAAACCTTCTGAATTTTCTTGGGGGAAACACAAGTTAGAAGTCATATACTTCTATACTAAAAGAATCCTGCTAATAAGAAAAATTAATCTTTTTGATTAAAATCACTCAGCAACCATTTTAATGCATGTTTTGGGTAGACTCCATAGACTTACAAAACTACCTTTTGTTATAAGTGATTGAAAACAATTTTGCTGCAATTACAGATTGAAAAAAATTAAGTCCTGCAATCTTCTTGATGTTTACTTAAGCGACATAGTTTTCCTGCAGTAATTTGGTATATTAAATCGGTTAATTTATAAAGGACATCCCTTTCATTAGTGCAAGTTAATGAAGATTTAGAATGATCAGGAACTGAACACAGCTGAGCAACTTCTGCTGATTAGGCAAGTAAGCATAAGGAACATTAGTATATTTTCCATGTTTGACAGCCTTTTTAATAAATCGGATCTGCTCTCAAGAAAAATTTGCAGTGTCTGAAAAATGATACCTTGCGGAAAGGAATTTTTCTCATTAGGATACATGCATGACTTGTCTGAGATTTCTCCATAAGCACACTATACTGAATATAACTATTTGGCAAAAGACACATATACACAGACACAAACATACATATGATGCGTCCGTGTGTATTTCAACATCCACTTCTGTGACTCCTTGTTATCCTAAAATTACGGGTTATTATTTTGTGTGCAAAAAAATATGACCAAGTCATCTTTTTAAAGATTGAAAATGGGCCCCCTTATTTGTTAGCACAAATGAAGAGGACTTAAGGAATGTCTTCCAGTGTCTGCTTTCTTGCTTACAAGGACAGTTTCACAACTGAGAAATTTTGAAATTAATAAATGATGTAGAGTCAGAATGGATACTATACGCTGAAAAGACAAGTCCGTTCCACTCATATGGTTCTTTCTTATGAGCCTTCATGCGAATACGATATAAGACAACATACATGGAGACTGCTTTCTAAATTATAAAACGTTTTATATGATTGTCAGTTTAACTACAGCTCGTTTACCAATATCACAGCATTTCCAACAATGCCATCAATTTGGGAGAGGGGGAAACAAAGCCTATTACCCACGTGAGCCAATTTTTTTAAAGGACCAATTGATGTATTAGGCAAATTTTGTGGAAATATTATTTTTCGTTCATCTCAAAGGAAACAGCAAATTTATTGCTGTGAGCCCAATGTTCCTATGGGATCTTGAATCTCACTCAAATAATTTTTCTCCTGATTAAAAAAAGAAAATCTAGTCGCGGATATGACTGATTAGTTTGTGTATTCTCTTGTATTAATCTTTAAAGACTGCAGTACTTAATTAATTCAAAAACCAGTTAAGTCTATTACTCTCTTCCCTAATCTGTGCCCAGGAGTTTTTATGGAGCTTCTTAGCTAAGAATTAATTGCGACATTAAGATTTCCTATATAAAGACCAAGCCAAATGAAATGCAAATAAAAATAAACATACGGTGTACAGTCTGTGTAAGGGCGGTGTATGTGGCCTGTTAAAGAGGTGTATTTGAATTCATCAAAGGAATTCATCCATTACCCCTCATGTAATGATGGCTGTCTGTAAGATCCTTCTTTTTTTATTTTTTAAAAGATTTTATTTATTTATTTGACAGAGAGAGAGCACAAGTAGGCAGAGAGGCAGGCAGAGAGAGGGGGGAAGCAGGCTCTCTGCCAAGCAGAGAGCCCAATACAGGCCTCGATCCCAGGACCCCGAGATCATGACCTGAGCCAAAGGCAGAGGCTTAACCCACTGAGCCACCCAGGTGCCCAAGATCCTTCTTTTTGTGAAAACTCATCTGGTGTTTGTTAGACCCACAGAGTCCCCCAAATAATTAGCAGATTGCTTATGTGTCTATCCGTCTACTGTACAGCAAACTCTTTTTTCCAAATAAGATTGGGATTAAGAGGCATTGGAAAGGGCAGAAAATATACAAATTTCTAAAATGTAGCTTAACATAGTGATTGTGTGTGTCTGTGTATATACATATTTAGAAAATATAGAAAATATATATATTTAGAAAAGAATGTGTATATATACACACATTCTTTTCTAAATGGTCGAAAATGGTGAAAATATGGTCATTATTTCACTCAAGCATGTAACAATTCAAGGAGAATTTCTTGGGTTTTTGTTATCATCTCATTTATATCTAGTTGCTAATCTAAGCAGTTCTAAACAATGAGTTTCACTGCAGAAAATTCCTAATATTGGATGGAAGACTTTTATGATCCAAGCTAATTTTTTCCTGATAGTTATATAGCTGTGTTTGGGAATTAAAAATAGTGTCAAACAGCAAGTCCATCTTGGTACATTTTTTCTTTTTTTTCTGGGGAGAAAAGAAAATCTCTTGTTCTTATCTTCCTTCCCCTTACCCATGCCATCCCTCCTAGAATCTGGTACCAAAATATAGTCTAAACATCTTTGTGAAAGAAGGCACTTGTGTGAGAGCTTCAGTATATCTCAAGGCATCTTTTCCACAGGATGAAATTTGGATTATTAGCTCACAGCAGCATACCAGGATCTTTCAGCAAGGCAACCCATGTAGAAATTATCAGACCACAGTTGTGTATGCATTTGTGTAATACGGTAGAGATGAGCGAGACAACATAAAACTAAAAAAATGACTAATATTTTGTAGAACATATCCATTAAAATCTCAAGGGGAGTTCTACACAATATAATGTTTTGACATCATGTTCTTATTTTTAAGACTTTTTTTCTAGGACCTCTAGAAGGAAATGAAATTCTTGAGAATTCCACTCTCTCAGCCCAAGTCAATAATAAATACACAGTTAGGGAGAGAAGGTTTGGCCATGTGGCAGTTTATAACCACAGTAGAGTACTCTTTTTCCCTCTGAAAGAGTGTTTCTGTGCAGTGTTTGCCCAGATTTCTAAGGAAACAGGGATGTGACAACACAAGTTCGTGTATCTGAGTCCCAGCCTGAGTCCCAGAGAGCACCAGACCTGAGCTGGGCCTTCTTTGATAACTAGAATTGATAGCAAATTCAAAGAGAGCAGCAGACCAGGCTGAAGGGTCAGGAAGATGATTTATTTTCTTTTTGGTTGTGCTGCAACTAAGCCCCTGAGGGGCTGGGGGAAAAGAGAGTCTCCCAATATGCAGAACACACTGGCCTTGTTTCTCGTGGTGGCTGCCAAGCCACAGGCTCTGACGAAAAGCAGACCGCCCATAGCCTCTGAGGAGAGGGGTGCTTCTAGGCGGCCATGTTTCCAGTTTTACTCTCCTCAGTTGAGGCCATGGTGGGCACCTGACCAGAAGACAGATGCTTTGTAAACTCTCTAGGTCTTTCGAAATGGTCTGGCATGTAAGTTCTGCCAATCAGATTCTTGCGATGGGGAACCTAATTTGGGAACTAAGAAGACAATCACACAACAGGAGTTAAAATGGAAAGAATGTCTTTAAAAGAGCTGTGAAGAAAAATGGCCAAGAGAGATCATAATCAGGTTAAAGTTTGTAATTATGAAGAAGCACTTTGCAAGCCGGAGAGGTAAGAAAATAAAAGAAACAGAAGCTTCAAGAAAGTATCTGAAGCACATTAAAGGCAGAGACACTAGAGAGAAGATCCAGAAACTCCTGTTTACTTAAATCTTTAGACATGTCCTGGGCTATATTTTCCTCCTTAATGCCCAGTTATAATGGAGTTGTAGCTCTTCCCAGAGAACCCCTCTCCTTATGCCTCACACCCTTCCTTCTGTTTTATGTTTTTTGTTTGTTTTTTTTTCTCCCCTTCACAAACCAAAGAATCTACTTAAACATTCCCAAACACACAGCCAGGTACAAAGCGAGCCCTACTGGATCAGAAATTCAAGAAATCTGGGTCCAAGTCCTCCTTAGCTACCAAGTATCTTGTGATTCTGAATGTGTCTGTTTTCAGACACATGCTAAATTCACATTCCTTTTTAAATACAATGAGAGGGTTGGATAAGGATGAACTATTCCTAGGGTTCTGAAAAGAAAATAAAAACAAGACCACCTTGCATTGTAATTGAGATTCTTTTTTCTCCCTCAGGTGCTCTATGCAAGTCAGCAAGACCTCATCTTGTAAAGATTTTAGTTGGTTGTTTAAGAATGACTTCATTACAATATTGTGAGAACTTCTCTTTACTCTTGTCAGGTGGAAAAGACTGATTATCAAAAACATCCCGACTTGCATTTCTCTAAGGTCAATATGAAATATTCGAATTTGAGACCAGTTCTTGAACGAATTAATATGGAAAAATGAGTTGGAGGTCTCCCCTATGAGAGAAATGCAAAAAGCCATATTATCCCTCAGCACCCCAGAATTAATAAAAAAAAAATAAACCCTATGGGGCTTTTGCCAGGAATAATACAGTAGTAAATAATTCACTGCTTAATCCTATAAATCAGAAAACATGGAATAGTATAATAGTACTGTAAGCACTCAGTGAGACCATGACACTTGTTCTAATTGTATTTTCCTGCGAATTTATAATATACATAGTTCTACAAATCTAATCCAAGTGTCAAAATCATAATTCAATAGCATTTACCACAGGGAGACACAATGAAGCAAGACAATGACAGGCTGAGAATAAGCTACTAAAGACAGCACAATAGGGGAAAAAAAAAAAAGAAAAAAGAATAACCCACTGAAATTAGTTTTTTTTTTTTTTTAGATTTTTTTAAATTTATTTATTTGACAGAGAGAGATCACAAGCAGGCAGAGAGGCAGGCAGAGAGAGAGGAGGAAGCAGGCTCCCTGCTGAGCAGAGAGCCCGATGTGGGGCTCGATCCCAGGACCCTGAGATCATAACCTGAGCCGAAGGCAGCGGCTTAACCCACTGAGCCACCCAGGCGCCCCTGAAATTAGTTTTTAAATGTGTTTCAAGTTAGCATCCTATAAAATTCCTCATGGGGTAAAAATAACGCCAGCAACATGCTTATTGCTGAACCCGTGCTGAAGCAAAAGTAAAGTGATGCTACATTTACTCCTATAAATTTTAAATGGCTTTTACATTTTCAACTACAAACACAGCTCCTAAAAATAGTGATGGAAACTACTTTCCACTGTTGTCCTCTACTCTCTGTGGAGGGAGGCATTTAAAATTAAAGTAATGAAGTCTGATTACCCCACAACAGAGAAGTTCACTGGGGAATCCAGAGAAGGCTGGGGATTAACCTGAGATTTTTCCCAACCCTGCTCCATATTTTTATCTTACTCCCTTCTCCCTGTCCCAGTAAGTCAACAGACAACAACTCCATCAGTCTCCTACGGAGCTGACCCTTCAAGTTACTTTTGCTCTCCCCTTCCTGGCCCTGCATTTTACCTTCCGGTCTGCAGAGACCAGGCCTCTGTGGTGGGCACTCTCTTCCCCTCTCCTGCCTGGAGGGGAGCAGTGTCCTTAGGCTTGGCTTTTTAACACCCGACAGGGCTGGCATAGGCAGTAGGCAAGTGCCATCATGCAAAAGGGAAAAGAAGCACCAAAGGGTATTCTGAAGTCACATTTTATTATTTCAAAAGACAGAGATGCTCACTGCTTTAGCTCATCATAGGTTTCTAGAGATGATTCCATCAAATCACAGAGGAGCTGGGTATCCCGAGTAGACACCCACCAGTGCGGGTTCTTTCACTTCTTGGGACAACTCCGAGAAGTTGCTGGACGATGAGCGACACCTTCTACCTCCAAGTCATTCATTAGTTTAACCAATATCCCCGGCACCATTCTTAGGAAAGCAGAAGCTGAAGACCAGACATAGTAGGGAGGGCTTTGCCTCGAAAACTCTCATAATTTCAGAACTGATAGGCCTAACAAAAAATGGATAGGCCTCACTGCTACGACCCAGAGCCAGCTGTATTTAAAACACATATGAGAACATTCAAACTTCTAGGACTGAGTCAGGATCATACTCTGTTAACATGCACACACTACATATATTCATATATAATATACATATGTACATACATATGTATGCAATATACATATATCCTGCATATAAAAATGTATTCTGTATATAAATACACACACATATATATATACACACACACACTCTCTGTTACTGACAGAGCCAAAGACTTGACAGCCCTCCCTGACAAATTTAAAGAGGAAGTATAATCTCTTTTAGTGGCCCAGCCTATTCCTGCCATTCATGACCTTATCGACATTCTTAAAAAAAATAAAAGTCTATGTATATTTCAGATTTATATCACCTCCCGGGGTAGAAGACACACCCTTATCGAAGTGTGTTTTATGGAAGACACCCAAGATACTCGAAGTATATGGTTTTCCTTCCATGTTTCTTATTTGTTCACAGTGAGATTTAAGACACCGGTTTATTACAACTCTCACCACATCTCTTGATTACTCCTCTCACAGCCTGAGAAATGGAATGTAGCAGGTATCTCTTACCATTTGAATCCACAATGGTGATATTGGCAGAGGCACTGTCATTTCCTAATTTGCTGGTCACTTTGCACATATATTCTCCAGAATCAGCCAGTGATGCCTTGTTAATGCGAAGTTCTGACTTCCTGTAAGATCAGGACCAAAGTGGTATAAGTATATTTCAAGGAAATACAATGACCATCAAAATCTATTTCTCTTTAGTTTCAGGGTTCTCAAACTCCCCCTCCCCACTCCACACATACCACCTAAAAACACAGCTTAACTAATACACAGATGTATGATTTAACCAAGAATAAAGATAAGATCACATTTAAGTGACACTATGGACACGGCCTTAATTTTATCATCCAGGTTAGTAATTTAAAGAATATCTTCTCTAATTATTCTTTTTATTCCTCGACCACCACCACCACTAAACACACTATGCCTCAGTTTTGTTTTGTTCTGTTTTTTCAAACCAACTGGTAAATTTTCTTCCTTTCTGAAATGGCATCAGCCACTAGAAAGATTTAAAAAGTGTAAAATCATTTACAGATCTGGTAAGGACAGACACTTAGGCAGGCTAGAATAGATTAAAATGCTCTACACTTTCTCAGTAAAGTAACATCAGGACTTAGGTTAATTTTGAATGAAAAGGAATTACAAAAGAATGGGAATTTATCTTTGAGAAGATTCACATTGCTAGGAGCATAGAAGAACACAAATCGTTCTGAAGATTGAAATAAACAGCGGCACACACTGTCATAAAACTGCGTATTAAATCAACAGTCAACACTCTTTCAACATGGACAGCACTGTGATTTGCATCTGTCTGTGTTTTACTGTTGCATAGAGCCAATAACTTCAGCAGTCTCCACGATTTAAAAACACAGAACCACTGGGGCTGGTTGAGTTTACTGAAGACTTTTAAAAGCATCTCTGTCTACTCACTCCTGGTCCTGACTGCCTGGGCTCTTGGGATGACAACAAGGAAAGAGGGCAGGAAGCAAAGACAGCAACTCAAAATTCTATGCAAAGCTCCCATAATTTATACCTTCCTAGTTTTATAGTGAATTTTCTGGTCTTCCTGTCATATATTATTAATCAAATTCAATCAGTTGTTCTAATTTAGTTAATAAAAATTCAACTCCTACTATTCTCTTCCAGTCTACTGAATGGAACCACCCATCTGGTCCCCTATGTAAGCCTTATGGCTTTCCATCAAGGTTCCTTCACTTGTGCCCTTTCTTCCTCCTAGCATGGGGCGTCCCATATTTCCAGATACTGGCTGACTTTTCAGGACCACCTCAAGAGCCAATTCTTTCATCAAAACTTTCATAATCATAGAGCTGCTGCCGCTCTCTTCTTTGTCTAAATTCTAATAGCCTGGAGTACCTCTTCCATGATCCTCAAAGTTCTTGAAGTAGATCTTATTTTTCCAGGTAGGACATACACTCTGGGTGGGGGGAGTCTATAATTTAAACTTCTTGGTATGCTCACAGTTCTATGAGGACATGCCACTGCTTTGTCCTTGGCACATCTTCAAATGATATTGGATGAATGTGTGAAAAAATGAAGAAAATATTTGGATGCCCTCATTTAAGCTCACTTCAGGACCTAATGTTCCTAAATGTTGGCTGCTGGAAAGGAGGATGCCCTATTAAGAGGGCAGAGACAGTCGGAGGAGGTCCAGACCAAGGCAGCAACAGTCAAACCAGCATGTGGACTGAAAAATTAATGACTAGGAACAATGTCAACAAGTACACTTGAGAAAACAAAGGAAAGTACTATACTCAAATAAATTCGGGAGACATTAGGTTAAACAAAAATGGGCTTTCTGTTGTCAATCCTGAGGAATTCTTAAGTCTTTAATATGCTAACATCCGTTGACTCTCTAAGAGGGAAATATATTATTTGGTTATTCTCAAACTTATTTGATGATGGAATCCTTGTCATCCACATAGCATAACTGCTCCTATTTCCTGAAAATGATGGTACACAAAACAAAGTTGATAAAAAGTGGATCTAATATAAAAACAGCCTGTTTAGCTCTAATGGGGGGAGGTCACCAAGGGCCATTTATGCATGGATATTCACATATTAATCAGAGGGATTCGCCACAGAAAACTTTCGCTGCAGTCTATCCCTATAAACAAGATAGAACTGTGGTTACAAAGGGTAAGCACCTTGGCAAGTTGATATTAAGATCTAATTATAAACTACAAAAACTTTTAAAATGATCAAAGTACAATATTAGGATATTAGCCCCCCCCCCCCCCGCATCTAAGTTGTGTTGACTGTTTAAGTCTGGTTTTGGAGTATTCAAATCTGGTGTTTTTCTTAATGGATTATCAGCTATTTATACAAATCTGTCCATGCATGCCAAGTTTCCTTCACGACACACACCTGTGATGACCAGTCAGAAACAATACAAATACTACAATAAGCTTGTCTAGCCCCAAACAGCCCAATTAGCTGGAAGAATTTTCATGTACAACCATGGAACCACTAACAATCGTGGATAGGTAAATCATGAAGAAGATCAGTTTGAGGAAAAATATCCCAGTTTTCAACACAGAAGAAAAAGTGAACTAAAATAACACAATGGTAACTTTTCTTGTTAAGCCCCCAATACTAATTCTAAGGTATCACAACAACCCAAGAACGTACAACACCTCAAGATTATAATCATTCCAAGAACGCTCCTTTCCTATTTATATAAGTTGAGGGACAGTCCCTGATGGTAATGTGGGGAGTTCTTTCTTGACCCTATGCCATTACTATTTTAACTACTGAATTGGATCAAACTATAAGAAACATGGTAAAAAAAGAAAAGAAACATGGTAATCAGTTTTATAGTTAGTATAATCTTAAAGGGACAGTTCTTAAAATAAAAATTCTCCTAACAGAGCTACACAGTGTTTCCTGGAATATTATTCCAAGTGATGTTAATAAATGTTATGCTTAAAAGAATAAGAAAAGGTTTTTTCTATGCTCAAATAAATATTGCATTGAACAAAGTTAAACAGATCTCTTTACAACAGTACCTCTTAGTGGGTTTTATGCAAATATGTACTGTGAATTTCTAAGGCAGGCATCACATGTTGCTAAGGTATCCTTTCAATAGAGGACACCCTCGGGAATTCTAGGACTGAACATCAATGGGCAAAGACCAAGATTCAATTTAATCAAGATAAGCAGAACAAATACATTCCAGCTCAAAAATCAGTAGCAGAAGTGCAGGTTTGGAGAGACATGCCTTGACAATAATATATACAGAAAAAAGGATTTCAATTAGCCACGTGTTTAACATTATTCCATTTTAAGCAACTACTAAAAAAGGAAACTAGAAAAAAAAAGAGACACGTATACACTGTTTGGCCATATTAATATTAAAACAGCATAAATCAAATTGGATAAAAGTCTGAATACACTGCTCCCAGGCTGAATCACGTCTAGAATATTTAATTATGTCTTGAAGTGGCATCTGATGAAAAATATCAATAACTAGAGGACTTTAGAAGAGGTTGATCACAACTGAATAGGGCTTATCAATTTTATCACTAGAGAAGATTCTGTTAAAGAAACAGAGGTCCTACTGACAGGCCAACTATGAACAAGATACAGGTAACTCTTTAAATATATTTCACGGATGCCATCTAGAAAAGAAGACTATTTGAGGAGGCTCTTGAAGATGGAAATATGTCTAACAGGAAAAAAAAGGCATATTTTGAGTGATAAAGAAGAGTTTCTGAACATTCAAAAAAGGGGAGGGTGCCTTTCCCTTTGGAAAGATTCAAGTCTGGATAACCACCTGTCAAGAATATCTCTATGCAGCGAAAAGATTAAATTAGATCAGTGGTTTCGACTATTTTGGAAAAAAAAAAAAATCCTGTTTTAAAACAAAAGCTTAAATCAGACCCCCATATTCAAAACTATCATAAGAAGACAACAGTGTTCGGGTCGAGGCGGTTGGCGGTCCATTTTCAATTCAGCGGATACTTAAGATTCTCCAGGGACACAATGGGAAAACCAATGCTCCAGGTGATCCCTGGGACTCCTGTGAACTCCAATGACAGACTGAACTCTAAGACTCTTTGATCCATGAGTCCTAGGGTACAGGGTGGGAAGTAGGAAAAGAGAAGAAACAGATGAACCTTTCTTGAAAATGACACATTGCAATGATCTGGGGCTTTGACAAGTATGGATACAACTGCCTTGTACTCTCTTCAATCGGCTACCATATGCTCTCCACGGGAAGGAAGTGAACTTGGAAAAAGTGTTGAATTCCCATCCAATCATCATCAAACAAATTTTTTGCTTTTTAATTAATGAGTTCTCTAGAAATCTGGAAGGGGCTGATGTTTCAGTGGACTTTTATTTTCTAAAAGTATTAAAAGAGTTAACTCACGTAAAGTGAGTTAAAACAATGCTTGGAATCTGGTAAGCTCCCAATAAGTGTTAGCTATCATTACAATTATCGTTTATATTCCTGCCATATTTAGGATTTTTTAATAAGCACGCATTACTTTTAGATTAAGAAAAACAATACTATGTAAAAATAAATTAATACAGACTGATTTAAAGATGAAACCTCTAAATTTCTCCTTTTTAATATCAAAATGCAATCTATACTCTTTGAATAAGTGCTCAAGGATGGATTCAAGGTTCCAATAACTACTGTCTTCTTGGTCTTTTTAGGCTTGATTCATCCACCACAGTTTACGGGCCAAGACAAGTTAACTCCCTGCGTATAGGGAATATCTCCTCAGTTTACATAAATCCATTCCTCCGATCTCTAAGGAATCATATATGAATGCTGTGAGTGTCTGTGTGAGTGTGTTCAACACGGCTTCAGATACTGTCCAACTGCCAATAACAGGAAGGGTACAGGGGAGGGGGGGAGAGCAACTGCCATATTGTACAGAACCAGGCACTGCACCAAATGCCTCACATAAGCCAAACGAAATAGGCACCGAGTAGTCCCATTTATATGCTGAAGGAACTGGAACCTTCCTTACATATAAAATTAAAATGACCCGTAGGAGCTGCTCAGCTGATGCAAGAAGGGAATGTGTGTGAACTTTCTCTAGAAGAGAGTCAAAGGACCCGCGATCATGGACAACAGAAGCAAGAACTCCCTTCAGATTTTTGTAGAAATTTGACAAGACCAATTAGATCCAATTTTAAACACAATTAAAATAGGTGAGAGCAGAAAGGAAGAGCTGAGACAGAACTATGGGCAACAAAAGAGTGTGCCACACAGAAAAAAAATGGGAAGCCGGCCTTTCGTAGGGCTAGCATAGAACCGATATTTAACTGAGGCCAATCTGACAGCCTCAAATTTGAATAGGTCGGGTGCCGTGCTCTTTAGCCAGTTCTCTTGCTCAAAATGATCCACCAGGCAGAGGAAGCAGAACAAAGGGATAAGAAGACACTGGGGCAGTTTCCATGTTTTAAAACTGGTTCCATACACTGCTTTGCCAAATACAACAAACACAAGCTCAGATATAAATTAAAAGTCATAGGAAGAACATATAAGAAAGTAGTTTATTAGGAGGAACAGGGGCAAATGGTGAACTGAAATTGCTGATTGGTGTGGAGTCTTTTCACAACACGAAGGGATGACAAGGAAGTTCCAGCTGCTGTGTACGATCTAGACTATGTGGAAAAGAAACCTAGACTAAGGATGGCAAAATAAAGACAATCCCAAGGAAATCTGAAACTTCACAATGAAATTCACCTCTGCTTGGTCGATCAAAGCCTCAGATTAAGTTTAAGAAACCAAACAACTGTTGCAAACCATTAACAGTTTGAATATCTTAGTAATGGAAAATGATGAATATGTAGATGAAACTGAAAAATGAGAGTTTTTAAAAATTAAAGACATTTCCCTATGTCTGTAGGTGTCTGTAGCCCTGTGTTGTGCTTTACTCTACACAGCAAAATCATCAGTAATTGTGTATAAACAGGAAAACAGGAGGCATAGAGTCAGACCTATTTTAAATAAAAGCTTTACTGGGGTGCCTGGTTGGCTCAGTGGGTTAAAGCCTCTGCCTTCAGCTTGGGTCATGATACTAGGGTCCTGGGATCGAGCCCTGCATCGGGCTCTCTGCTCAGCAGGGATCTTGCCTCCCTCCCCCCCCAACCCCCGTCTGCCTCTCTACTTGTGATCTCTGTCAAATAAATTTAAAAACTAAAAAATAATAAAAATAAAAGCTTTACTATTCATCAACATTAGATCTACAGCAAGAAACGGAACTTCCTTCACACTCAGGGCATTCATTCTTTTAAAAATGGGTATAACAATAATGGTATCCATTCTCTTATTATTTATAGGACAAGTGGAAATAATAGGGGCACCTTGCAAATGTTAATTAAATTTAGATTCGGCTTGGTCCTTAAACCTTAAAAAACAGATGACAACACTAATGGCTCACTTTATAAAAAGGGTCTTCTTTTTGGACGATCAGATATGTTAAAATGTTTTGCCACGAGTAATTTACAGCCACATAAGTGGCATAAAATATCTTTTTGTTCCCACTTAATTCTTCCCAGCAAGGCTACTGTTTAAAAGAAGTAATTTCTGAATATTGGCCTTTCTGGTATAATGGGATTTTATTAATATGTAGACAGTGCTCTTATCTGTCTGGACCCATGAAGCCAACATGAAAATGCTTTTCTGAATACTAATGATACTTTTATATATGTCTATCCAAGCCATGTAACAAATTACCTCTACAGGCATATACCTGCAGTTTGCAAAACCATTTTCTCCATACCTGTCCACCTTGCTTCTTCCTAGGCATCCTCAGACTGACTACTCCCAGTCTGAAGATGCTTTGTTCTGTTCCTTCAGCCTAGATAAACCTCTTCTCCCTCCCTTCTTCCTTGGCAGCCTCCTCGGTCCCTGACTGGGTCCCCTTCCCCCACCTGTGCTCGCCTCTTGCTATGGCATCCCATGTCTGTCACTACTGTAGCGCTTAAGACTGAGTATTCTAACTGTTCGCCATCTCTCTGCCCTCTAGACCACTCATCTCTGTGTACCCAGCATCTAGCTCAGGTCTGACACAAAACAGCTTGTCCCATAAAGAGCAGAATTCCACATCTTACTCCCCCACTGACCTCTTTACTGTCCTATAAACAGAACTTGCTACTGACGACAATTCCGCTCTTTCTCTGTCATGGCCGGGCTCATCCCACTCAGCCAGGCAAAGGGGATTCTGCCCATCAGCATGCGCAAATCTACCTCCTCAGGACTCCTCATGAAGCCCTCTGGGTCTCTCCCTCTTCCCAGCCTCACGGCACTTAGAATTAGTAACCTACAGGGGCGCCTGGGTGGCTCAGTGGGTTAAGCTGCTGCCTTCGGCTCAGGTCATGATCTCAGAGTCCTGGGATCGAGCCCCGCATCGGGCTCTCTGCTCAGCGGGGAGCCTGCTTCCTCCTCTCTCTCTGCCTGCCTCTCTGCCTGCTTGTGATCTCTCTGTCAAATAAATAAAAATAAAAAAATCTTTAAAAAAAAAAAAAGAATTAGTAACCTACAATTTAGCACTGGGCTTTGCGACATGTATGATAAGCTACAGCATACATTAGGGATATCTCCCTGATTGAATCCTGACTTCAAGTAGAATTTACCTTAACATAAATAATAATTTTCTAAATGGTCACTATTTGCAAATCGATGGACCTCCTGAAAATCCTGAAGCACCACCCTCCCCACCCCTAGCCCTAAGAGGGCTGTAGCAATGGCCTGGAACAACTATGTTTCCGATAAGGCTGAACCAGAGAATCCCTATACAATCCATGACCTCCTGGGGGCAGAGATAACACCCATGCTTTTCCCACTTCCCCACACTCCCAGCATAAAGCCTTCTGTGGGCGCTTAAATATTACTGATACCATTTGACAGCCATGCGGAAAGAAACAAGACATTCTCCTGCACGTGAAGATAACTTAGTTTCTTACTAAAGTGTCTAATTGATGAAAAACAAAACAGACACCAAACTCTACTCCATCCAGTATCTAAAAGTATTTTTTTTCTTGTTAAACTCCTCTATAAGCATCATAGTTCTTTCTTTCTATTCACTTACTCTACCACTCTACTCCCCTCCCCATATGCACACGCTATTAAACATGCATGCCTTCCATTTGTAGAAGAAGGAATAAAGTGTTAAGGAACCCAAGGAACAGATCTGTGTTCCAGCTTGGTTTCTTACTACTTGTGTGACTCAAGGCAAGGCAGAACACTTTTCTGAATATTAATTTCTTAAAATGCAAAAGTAGGCCCCCTGTACAGTTCAACTTCCCTTACTACCTAGGGGAATGTTGTAACAAATAAATAAGATTATGTAAAAAAAAAAAAAAATGCCACTTTGCAGTGTTATTTTCTGTATCTCTGAAGAACCACCTGCTGGAGAAATTAATACCCGCTCTTTTTTCCCCTACATCTTATTAGAGTACTTCCAAGTCAAAAGATCTTGCCGACACAATCAGTAATAAGTACAAGCAGCACAGTTAATAAAACCACAGAAACTGGGGGGAAATTCAGTAATTATGGTTATTACAGCAATTAAACACATTGGGAAGTTTCAGTTAAATTTCCATTATAATCACTTTGCTGTCTCTTGCTCGTGAGTGTGTGACAACTTTTTGGTAGGTGTTCTATAAAATCAAAGTACAGGAGGAGAATCTTTTGTTGCTGTTTCGGCTATCATCCCTGGGATTTCACTGGAATCCTCCAAGTGCGAGGAAAGAAAATGTAATCTTTTAGCCTAGAAGTACTATTATCCATGCCACATCGATTAAAGGACTGTTTTACAACCAAAATGCTCACATACTTATCTCTTCCTTAATTTCAAAGTGTAGTGTGATAATAGAAGAGGATTTCTTAGGTGAGTAAGTACATAAAAATGGAGAGGATGGGAATAATAAAGGAGACTCATTTTAGAGTAGGTACAGACACCTGTCCAAGATGTCACAGGAACCACATGGAGCCCTTCCAATCCATCATGGTCCTCCAGGATTATTTAAGATTCTGGTAAGCCAAGATCACCCAATGTTTTAATGTCCTACATGGTCACGTAGTTTCACAAAATTGTCAGTTAAAAAAAAATCTCATTGGATATCACTGGATGTATTAACCTCTTTACTTGAAAATAGTTCAAATTCAAGCGATGGCGTTCTCTTCCCATAAATCTGGGTATTTACTGAACTTCCTTATGAAGCAGGGGTGCTGACTGTGGGAGGCACTGGTACTCTCAACAGCATTTGCCTTTTTTAAAAAAATCTAATTTTAAGATGCAACATATTCCAATTACAGCAGCTCTCACCAAAACTTCTCCCTCTACACCTCCAGCTCTCTCCTCATCCAATCTTTTCTTTCCTCATCTAGAAGTTGCGAGAATCAGAAATAACAATTTCTGGTCATCGTACAATGAACAATCTTTTTCATTTATTAGAGATCATAGCTTTTTGATAAGTGAATTCATGGCCTGGGGCTGTACATAATCTTTATATTTCCTATCATTCAATGGCTAGACACTGCCTCTGCTATTAGATGCATTACACTTACCCTGGCTTTTTTTGTATCTTGATGTTTTGTGGTTTGTTCTTTCGGTTTAATTCGTTCCCGTTCTTGAACCATTTGAATTTGAGAGAGGAGTATTCGGAGCTGGTCTCGCACCGAAGGACAAGTTTAGAGCCTGCAGCAGACTCCTGGCTCCTCATCTCTTTCAATCGGGGAGGCAAAGCTAAAAAAAAAAAGAAAAGAGAAGGAAAAAATTCTGGTTATCTTTCAAAGAGAAATATATTAACTTCAGGTGAGCTTGAGCAAGACACATTCCCAAATGTTTTACTACCTGAGAGAGAGAAAATGAATCAGCCAAAATGGACCTCAGCTTGAATGCCCAAATAAAACATACTTGGGCATTGGGGGTGGGGGGACTAGATTATAAAATATTCTAGATGGTTACTTCTCGATCTTTACATTTTTCTGATGCCATTAGAAATCCTGGACATGGCTCACTTCAAAACCACTATGCTAGGGGCGCCTGGGTGGCTCAGTGGGTTAAGCCTCTGCCTTCCGCTCAGGTCATGATCTCAGGGTCCTGGGATCAAGCCCCGCATCGGCCTCTCTGCTCAGCGGGGAGCCTGCTTCCCGCTCCCTCTCTCTGCCTGCCTCTCTGCCTCCTTGTGGTCTCTTGCTCTGTGTCAAATAAATAAATAAAATCTTTAAAAAGAAACAACAACAACACTATGCTAAGGGAGACTATGAACCAGGCCACCATCATCACCATTATTATTATTAGTTTAAATTCCAATATAGTTAACAATGTTCTTTGAGTTTCAGTGTATAATATACAGGCCATTATTTTTAAAGCACGTTCACATCTCAGATCACAAATTATCTTCATCCTAATTCTGTAACTAGGTACAGCAGTCCTCATAACCAGGTTTTAAATGGGGAAGTTTAATTGCAGAGATGGGTAAGTGACAGACTTTCCATGGTTCTAATGTTTCTGGAGAGTCAGTCAGACTAGGCTATCATCAGAGGTGGCCCAAGGAACAAAGAGAATTCATCCCTCTTAACAATGTTCCTTTCTTCAAGACAGAAATTCTTTGGCAACAACGCTCTTTTATTGAAACTACAGTTGCTGTCCTACAATGAATGACCATTCTAGATGCCTACTATGTTCCTGTCAAATTGTCAGTTTGACTGCATTTAGCTCTTCCATAGCTTCTCCATAGAGACAGGAAGTACTGAAGTTGTGCGTTAGCCTGTAGAATACATGGAACACCTATATACCATTCTTATTTTCAGCAGGACTGCTTAGAAGAGTATCATTTCTCTATTTAAATATTTATGGATAAAATGTTATAAAACCTGAGATTTGCTTCAAAATAAAATGGTAGTGGGGAATGGACAGGCATAAAAATGAAACAAATTTCCTGATTAGTTAGTTGGTCATTGCAGAAGTCAAGCAACAGGTATACATGGTGTTTGGTGATACCAAAGATTCAATTTAGTACGCCTGGTTTTGTCATAATAAAAGCTTTTGAAAAAGAAAAAAATAAGAGCATAATGAATGGACTTTCCTCTGCATACAACAGTTCACTTAATAATCAACATCACAGAACCCGAGCTCTCAAACAACTCTGTTTCCACCGAGGCTTAGAGAAGCCAACTACAAAGTCCACTTCTGCTCCAGTCCAGGTTTTAACAGAAAATCCCGAGAAACAAACCCACGGCAAATTAAGACCGCCCCTCCCTGATCCAGGGCATAATTATTTACTGGGTATGGTGACCAGGACTCCAAGGACAGCAATCAGAGCCACATCAGACATGAACAGGAAATGAAGTGCCTTTCCTACTCAGGGTCTGTTTGCTTTTCTACAATTCTGCCCTTACCAAGTAAATCAAAAAAAATGTCAGGAATAAGCGTAGGAAGGTTCCTACAAATTATAGCAAAAAAACATTTGAACACTGTGATGTCTCAGCAGTGCTCCTAAAATTACACGTCCCCTTTTTATTTACTTAGGGACTAGGAGATGCGATGGGGAAGAAGACATTTGAGGTGCACACCCAGGGACAAGGTAGAAAACTCATTTCACCTGTTCTTTGCCTTTGGTACCTGTTGATTTTGTCTGGTTCTTGTTTTCTGACAGTTTGAAAATAAGGTTTACTTCTGAACAGATTTTACAGGAGTTTCTCTTTAAGATGGGGTCTGTGAATCTCTCTTTCGGAGGTTTTTAAAAACAGACTAAATTCTCGTCTATCTGGAATTGTGTCCGCATGGTCTCATTAACTCCTTAAGATCATCTTCGATCTTGTTCAGCCCAGTGAGGGTTTTGAAGGAACAGATTTGCTGGAACTAAATGGCACCAAAGAAACCAGCTTATGTATATTGAGAAAAATAAATTGCCTTGTTATTTCACGCATTAAACTAAAAGAACTAGTTTGATATTTTTTTTTTACTGAGTTTTCCATTTAACTTGGCACACGACCTAAACTCAAGGTTTATTCCCTTGCCTCGCAGCAAAATGTTTTCACCGCAGTATTTCAGAAATCCTTAACTCTCTATAAGCACCGTGTCCCCTCACCCACCACTCCACACCACTGCTTATCAATACCGTCTCCAAAGAAACCTGCCAGACTTTGTATTATTTAGGTCGAATTGGACAATTTTTCATCAAATCATTTGCATCTTTTTCCTTTTCTCTCATTCCCTTTCTCCGTCGCACCTCTCCTTCCCCTCCTGTCTCTTTATCTACCTATGATTTATTTATTTAGAATCTGGGTTTCAAACGTGAGAAAACAATCAGACAAATTCAAGTGGTGGGATATTCTGCGAAACAACTGGTCTACACTTCAGAAGTGCTGATGTCACGAATGATCACAGGAGACCGAGCCTGAGCACTGATGGAGATGAAAGGTGATTAAAAGACCTGACAAATACATCTAACGTGTAGCTTACACCGTGTAGCTGTCACTAACTCCTGAGTCACCGGAAACTCTCTGAAAGCTGTTATTGGGACTCGTGGGGAAACCTGAATCAAGGTATTGTATCATCATGGAATTTCTCAAGTGTGGGCACTGTGTTGCGGTTACGCTTAGGTGGCATCTGCCGCGGTATTCGGGGTGAAATGTCATGATATCTACAGTTAAATGTCAAACAGTTCAAGCAAATAAGGGAACGCATGCATACATAGCCACATCAACACACACACAGAAAAAGGAAAAAAGGAATCTTGGTTTCTCTGTTTTTTTGCCTTTTTCGTCTGCTCTTGATGCAGTTCAATAAAAGGCTCAGGATTTCATTAGGTTTTAAAATCTTGGTTGAGTAGGCTATCGGGAAGGGGATTCTTAAGAATATTTGAGTTTTCATTTATAAATGTATCTCCTAAAATTATAGCCTCCATTTAGATTATGTGAGTGAGGGGCACCCAGGTCGCTCAGTCGGTTAAGCATCTGTCTTCGGTTTAGGTCATGATCTCAAGGTTCTGGGATTGAACCCCCACCCCATGTCCAGCTCCCTGCTCAGTGGGGAGCCTGCTTCTCCCTCTCCCTCTCCCCCTGCTTGTGCTCTATCAAATAAATAAATGAATACATTAAAAATAAATAAATTCTGTGAGTGGGAGGGCCCTGAAATCCTCATATGGTTCAATGCCATATCCATGACTTCAGGGCTCCAATCCCTCCTTCGGTGTTAGGAAAACAATCACTCATCTGGCAAGTCAATGCTTTTCCCTTCCTCTGGCATTTCACGTACAAAACCCGCACCTCTCTTGTTTTCAAGAGATGATCTGCGATGTAGCGCTGCAGAGACCCTCAGGCAGAAAGTCTATTCTCAGTGAAAGCATCTGCTGCAGAAGCTGACTCCGTGTATAAATATCTCTTCATGTTTGGGCTTCTGGTGTATCTGTACTGAGGAGCCCGAGTCCCTCTGACTCGCACAGAGTTGCAAGTCCATCAGGAGTGCAGAAGTTCCCAGCTACTCTATCTCTGCAACCCAACGAGTTCGCTTGGAAGAATGTCCCCGCTGTATCCTTCAGCGGTGACTATCTAAGACGTGAGGATACCTCATTTTTCAGAGAAAGGCTCTTTCAAGGAGCTAACTTAAAATCTTGCAGAACATAAATGAAGAGACAAATCTGTATACCACCAACAGAGCCACACACCACCACGTGGCCTTGGTCCTCGGTGTTGTCAGTGGGACCTTCCAAGAAGTACCATACAGACTTCCACACTCATCTTGTTGGTGCCCAGATTCAAGTATCCTGGAGACTTGGCAATGACCTAAAATTCTTCTCTGTCTCCTTACATAACCACACTAATGGAATAGTCCAGAATATTTCAGATTCTCCATAAAATGCAAACTAATATTGAGCACCTATGATCTGTGCATTTTTTCTCATCTACCCATAATGAGGTAGTTGAAGAAATTTTCTCTTATTAGATTATACAGTAATAACTATATTTTAATGGAAAACATTTCACTATGTATGTTTCCTAGTCAATGCTTTGCTCCCATGAAATAATCTCATTCATTTTGTTAACAAAAATCTACTCCACCAAGTACTTCCTAATACTCAGAGAGAAGTTCCTAAGGCCAAGGGTCATTCCTAAACTGGAAAGCGACGCTTTTTCACGGAGTACTTGGATTTTAACACTGCAAAGAAAAAAATGTGTATTTGCCTCTCAGTCCACAGCTAAGAGTAAATGGTCCGTCAATTAAAAATTGCTTTGGGGGCACCCGGGTGGCTCAGTGGGTTAAGCCGCTGCCTTCAGCTCAGGTCATGATCTCAGGGTCCTGGGATCGAGTCCCGCATCGGGCTCTCTGCTCAGCAGGGAGCCTGCTTCCCTCTCTCTCTCTCTCTGCCTGCCTCTCCGTCTACTTGTGATCTCTCTCTGTCAAATAAATAAATAAAAATCTTTAAAAAAAATTGCTTTAAGGCAAAGGATGCTAAGTTAATGCTTTGAATACAGTAAATGTTCTGAGAATCTCAGACATGATTTAATTGTCTTTGTTCTGCCACCATTCAGAATTTCACTTTCGATGCGTTTCTGGAGAGGTAGCAGTTCCACTCTCGAAAACAACATAACAATAGAGCAAGTGTTGGGCAGTGTTTGCTGAAATCGATTTTGAACTTGCTTGACACTGATATGAATGTACCGACACCCTTAGAAATATATCAACAGAGACAAGACACTAAAGCGCAAAGAAAAGCAGCCTTTAAGAAACAAACTCCAGAACCTTCAGAGGGATGTCACACACTTTACAGGCATTTCTTTTTAAGGGCTTGAAGTGTTTTAAAGCCTTTTAGAAGATCACAAACATAGTCTTCCGACTCTAACTCAATGCAAGCAGATATACCAGGACATTTAAAAAGTCTATTTTTGCACTTCTATGTTTCTTTTTCTTTTCCCTTAAGACTTTATTTATTTATTTAGAGATGGGGGGAGGGGCAAGAAAGGGAGAGAGAATGCCAAGCAGCCTCCCTGCTGAGCACAGAGCCCCACATGGGACTTGATCCCAGGGCCCTGAGCTCATGACCCGAGTCGAAACCAAAAGTCAGACGCTGAACCACTGAGCCACCCGTGCGTCCCTAAACTTCTATGTGTCTTATTTGATAATGTCACCAGCACAGGAAAAAACATAATTGTGACCCAAATCTTTATTTTACATTCTGACCACACTGAACTTAAGGCCATATGTTCATTTATTCCAGACTTTGATGTGTGAATAAATACTTCTGCTCCAGGTAAAATAAATGCGTAAAAAGAACGATTCCTCGAAGGGATCCTCCTGTTTTAATCGCCTACTGTGCACGTGTTTTAAAAATATATTCTGTGCTGCTGCTTCGAATACTGTACTACATTGTTAAGAACAGGAAACCAATTTTAGCACGTGTGTGGAACCAGGATACGCTGACAGCGTGTGACCCTAGATAAGTTGTTGTTTCTGTGTGTGGAGGATCTGACCACGCAGAGCCAGCTCCTATCGTGACACTCCCTGTCAGACTAGTCCATCTGAAGAGCTCCACCACAACACCGAACAAATTAAACAGGAAACCTGCAAAATATTATCAAATTCAAGTGAGCTTGCGGCTGCGATCCCGGGGAAAGCTTCCCCTCCCCACCCACTCTTCAGTCCTGCCCTCACACACATGCAGATCGCGCAGTGAAAACTGGCTGTTGGTGAATGAGAGCCGCATGCATACCACCACTCAGTCCTTTAAGCAGAACGATGGCCCTTTTCTATAGTCATGTTAGAGGCAAATGAATTACTGGCCTCCCAAATTCCTTTCCTGGTCAGATTTCTCCTTCCCCAGACCATCTTACGGGGAAGATTATGGTCTGGCACAGAGCAGAGGCAGCTAATGCTTTGCCATCTGGTCTTCTGAGCTGTGCTCACTGCTTTAAGCTTAAAAGGGAAAATGTATCTTATCAGGTTAAATTTTGTAAATACAGCTGTGGCAAAGACAGCAAATCCTGGCAGCAGCGGTAGTTCAAAGTGCTCCTTGGATTACCACCCTGGCTCCTGATGCACGGAGTGGTCCGAAGGCATGGTAAGAACCTTACAACCCAGCAGACTCCCTGTGTGTTGCCGCACGTGGGAACACGTGTTCACATGTGTTCACACTGGCCCATGCTCCTGCTGAGTCATCCTTCAGATAGACTGTCCCTGCCTCCGCTTAACTGAGTCTCCTGTGAACTAAAATGCACCTGCTCTTTGTCCCTGTGTATTCAGCAGAGATATCTGGAGGATGAGCTCAAACACGAGGGCGACTTTGTTTGAGAGAAAGTCACTATAAGATTCAAGGTTTTATTATAAAGTATTCTCAAGCTGACTCCGTATCACTGGCAGCAAACCAAACCCAACCAGAAAACACATTAGGAATATGCTTCCAAGTGTGGTTAGGATAGCTGGACTCCAGAAATACCACGTTAGCAGCTCTGTGTCCAACTTCTTATATGGTGCAAGGGGGTGCGTTCACACTGCTCAATACCTTTATGAGTATACCGGATAATCCTCATAACATATGCACGGAACACGTCATTACACAACGTAAAACAATAAAAAGGGGGGGGCAGTATTTCAACATCTGACTTCAAATATTCACAATGGTGGTGTCTCTACAGACAAAGTTGGCTTCTTCCTGCCGTTAACTCTGATTGCCCAGACACACCCATTCCATTGGAGGGGACTTTTACCTGGATGGGCTCCAAGTTTCACTCCTCCCAGTTAACTGCTACAAGTTGAGTGAAACAATAGGATTCTTTTAAATGTCCTATTTGAGGGGATGAGCCACAATCAGTCCCATCAAAAGGTGGCATATTCTAAGACCCCAGAGAGTAATAATCACATTGCATATCTGAATGCCATACCCAATAGGCAGCATTGAAGAAAAGCACATGTAAAGAAAGAGGAATTTATCATTTAAGGAATTTATCCCTACCAAATCAAAGGAGATGTAAGAATAGTTATTAGTAGGTGGTCACAGTCTCTATTTGAAGGATTAGGCTATTGGTGGTGGTGGTGGGGTGTGTGTGTGTCCATTTTGATTAGCACTGTATTCAAACATTCCAATGGCTACATTTATTAGATGCAAGATGCACAGGATTTGAGGGGTCTAGCACAAAGCAGAACCTCAAGTGCTTGTAAATAGAACAAAGGTTCTAGAAGATACTGAGAAAGTAGAGACCCAGGTCCAAAAGCTATTCCAGAGGCCATGCCTACCTTCTCAGAAGACTTATTATTGCTTGGAACAAAAGGGCCCCGTGATATTATTTTTTGTTTTAATGCATTCTACCGGATTAGGACTCTTTATTCTCTCTGCCATATAATGCCAAAGATAAGGAAATGTTAAATATAACGGGAAAATTGTCAAATTAAGTAGTAGTCACTCCTTGGGAATTTTCATCTTCTCCTCTATTTCTCTTCTCTGGTCATCACTGTTCAAACATTCTCTGTGGGAAGCCAGTCTCAGTGAGGATGCCGGTCATGACGACTACGGCCCTTCCTGTGCTCTCCGGGTCCTACAGAGGAGTCTCACCAGAAGCCAGGTGTTCACCCACTTCAGCAAGAGGAGCCCACACATTGAAATATTATCTCCTCTGTCTCCAAATCAAAGTCGATCGTCTTAGTTGATGGACCCTAGTCCACAAGGTATAAGTTTGCTCCCTTAACTAGTAAGTGTGCTCTTTTTTTATAGTCAATACATATCCCCAAATTTACCATTTCTCTGCAACAGTGGGTAATTATTTTACAAGTGAGGATAGGGTGGGCAGTTATATGGGAACTTGAACTTGCCTGATGTCACAAAGCTAACACACACAAGGCTAACACATTGGGACTTGAACCTGGGACTATCCTCTCCAGCAAGGGGTGCTTCTGTGCAGCCTGAAAGGAAGGCAAGAAAAGGGGAGGAGGACCGCAGATTCAAAATGGGACAGACTACTCCATTCCATAGCCACTGCGGTAATTTTCTGTTTCTCATAATAAGCTATATAAACCAGATCACCTCTCCACGTATGTCTGTGGGAGATTTACAGCACTGCAAAATTCTATGGGGGACAATAAGTGCAGATTTATTAGGTAAGAGAATTTTTCTGCCTGAAAATTGATACTATGTTTGTTGAAATTAGCAGTCTTCTTCTCTATGGTTCTATAGTTCTGTGCCCAGTATTTCATATGCTGAGGGCCAAAGATAAAATTATAAAACTACCAGAAGAGTGTTCCAAAAGTCTATGAGATGAAGTTAAAATAAGGCCCTCTTAGTACTTTACATTAACTGCTTTAGAATAGCAACAGCTAACACTTATTGAGTGCCTACTGTGTGCCAGTCACTCTTCCAAGAACTTTATGCCCACTCTTTTTAAGTTTTATAACCATTCCAGGAGATATGTATTACCATCATTATGCCCAATTTACAGAGGAGGAGATAGACACAGAGAGATAAAGCCACCTCCTACTGTCACACAGTTGGTAATATTGGCACCGGTATCTAGACCCCAGAAGTCGGACTCCAGAGCTCCTGCTCTTAAGTAGTAAGCAAGAAACAATTATTTGCTATGCTGGCTAGGCTCCTAGGTCAAATGTCAAATGTTATATACTGATATCTTAATAGTAACCATAGTTTCCTGATTACATCTGGGATATACGACACGACAGCTTGCTTCTGCACATATTCCCAGGACAAAACACTTGAGAGAGAAAGGAGATATGAAAATGGCTGAATTTTCTAAGCCACTTTGAGGATTTGTAGGGAAATCAAACAAGACAGAACACTTGAAATTGATATACCAAAACAATTTTTTTGAACTGGGTGACTATCTGTCATCTGCCAAACGTCATAAGAGTAAACCATGCTCTATCTCCCTCCCACGTTCACTGAAACCCGATATCCCTTGTGTGAGGATACAGCAACAAGAGGGTCTTAACAGATGAATGTCCTCCTTTCAAGGTGTACACGGGGACAATGGATGCTGGAGTAAATCACAGCAGAGCTGCTGGCGGCTTCAGGCAAGTGTTCAGCATGGCTGCCTAATGAGTGCTGTCCCCATAGCTGCCCCCAATTATAGGTGCACCTCACTCATGGACAGAACCTAGACGATGTCCCACCAGCTTCATTTAAGGGCATCCGTACACAGGGTTGAGATGGATGCATTTCAGCTTGGCCTAACTGATGTGCAGCAAATTTCATGTGATGTAAGTTTATAAATTTGATCTTCTCTGTGGTCAAAAAGTAGTGCTTTCTTTCTCATTTGTTGCACAAACCTGCCATATTCCACTCCACGACGTCACTTAATGGAGAAATGGAGAAATATCTCATCACTGCAAATTTGATACTATATTTATTTGTTTTCTTATTGGAACGAGGCTTTTCTCTTCTGATGTGTTTATTGCTTAAGTAAATTTAGCACATTAGCATGACCGTGAGGCATTAATATTTATCTTCATAACCATGATTTCTTTGCTCGAACTGAATTACAATCATTTAATTAACTGATGTCAGGAAAATTCTCTTTTTTTTCATTTGAAAGAAGGAAATTATACAGACAGACGTTCTAAACCGGATAAAATTCCCAGGTAAGATGAGTTAGCCCTTGATTATAATTAATTTTAAACAGTGACAACTATGAGAAGACTTTTAAGTGTGGCGTAAAACACATGCATAAAACCTAAAGCCTGGTTTGTGAGCAAAGCCCTTCACTGATCTACCAATGACAGTTCCCCATGATCTATTTTTCACATGGCCATTTCAAATTTATTCCTTCTATGCAGAAGAAGAAAAAAAAAATTTAGCAGTGCTAACCATAAAATAAATGCATTCTTTTGGGACGTCTATGATCTATTTCTTCGTTATTTAGGCTGGTCAGCTTTCCTGGCATCCACACGTTTCTGACTATTCCTTTTTATTCACAGATAACTTAATAAACTGGATGACGGGGCGCCTGGGTGGCTCAGTGGGTTAAACCTCTGCCTTCCACTCAAGTCATGGTCTCAGGGTCCTGGGATCGAGTCCCACGCAGGGGTCTCTGCTTGGCAGGAAGCCTGCCTCCTCTCCCGCCACCCCGCCTACCCCTCTGCCTACTTGTGATCTCTCTCTCTCTGTCAAATAAATAAATAAAAATCTTTAAAAATAAAATAAAATAAACTGGATGACACTGGAAGGTACAATGCCAGGATGGAAAAGAGACTTCCTGACTCACTGAGGCCCACCAGATCAAAGCTAAATTTCTCTCCACTCTGTTCACTACAGTAGTAAATAACCAGCCATTCATCCCTTCTTACACAGAGCCTCAGGTCTGACTTTCTGAAGATCTTTAAAGCTTGGGTAGCTTTTTGCATTTTTTAAGCAGGTCTGCACACAACCTAACAATTGCATCCTTATCATTTTGCTTCTACCCCACAGGAAAGACCAGGGAAGGCGATTTTCTTATCTTTAGGTTCCCAGGGTCATGCATTGGGTGAAGAGGTGGAAAATGACCAGAGTCAAATTAAACAGACTGTTGGTAGTAAGAAAATCTGGGCTACATCACTGATCATCTAAAACAATCTAATTTTGTCACCTATCTCACAGAGCTCCAAGGCTGGGACTCTTTCCTGTCCAGAACTCACAAGTCAAACTGTAAGATTAGAGCCAAAGTAGTCTGGTTTCAGACAACACACACACACACACACACACACACACACCCCACTCTTTCTCTCTCTCTCCCTAAGGAAAACTTAAAATTCATAGCTTCCCTTATTTTACATAAAAAACAAATGCATTAAAGCATCTTTTGAAAATAAAGTGAGCTGCTTCCCAGACATTCTGAGATAATCCTTTGGTGCCTAAATTGCAATCACATTTTCCCAGCACGGAGATTCACAAACATGACACAAAAGAAACGTAAATGAAGCTGACTTAGCATGTCAACATGCAGCTTTCTTTCCCTCCCCAGGGACTGGCACACAACTAAAAATACTTTCATTTTGTTTGTTTTTCTTTAGAAAGATGTTTAATTAGATTCCCTGCTAATAGTTCCTAGTCCCTGAATTTAAACCCCTAACTCCGCGCAAAACGTCCTGCACTTCTCTCTCTAGCTTTTGAGAATCTTTATTAACGATAAGAATGGGCGGTCAGCAAACCTGGGGTCCAGAGCTTGTTTGGACTATGGGATTAGGGAGTTGTATAATTACTCTGAACCTCAATAACCTTGTACATAAAAGCGGGGGGCGGGGGGAGAGTACCCTGGGCCTTATCTATTTCACACAGTTGTGAAAATCTAATTAAAAATGATAGCGAAAGCACCTTGCATCTTGAAAAAAATGAGTTGTCATGAACAGTGCCTGTTTGACTGCCATTATCTAGAAATCGTCTGAAAAGTAAGAAAAGGGTAGGTCCTATAAATGCAGACGGCACAACATTACAAAAGTAACACCTGAAAAACTGTATAGAGCTTTGGTCATTCCTCAAAGACCACCGCCCCCAAAAAGGCAGCTGGAAGCCATCAAGAGGGGTCACTGAAATGTTCAAAGGGAAGGGCTGCCCGTGTATAGAAATAGACTAAACATCACCGAATTCTCAAGACTGATAGAGGAAGGCCAAGGGAGGAAAGCCATGAGTCCTTAAAGTCATCAAAATTTTATATTCATAGAACCCTCGAAGCATGAAGCAAATTGTTTTAGAATAGGAAAAGGAAATGAACCTTTTTTGGCACAATAAGAAGTATGATTTGGAAAATGCTTATTCTGGGAGTTTGTGTAAGAAAAGGACTCAGGAAGCAGCACGCAGGAAGAAAAGGTGGCTTTGGGGTCCGGCCGTCCGGTTTCCAACTCCAACCTGGTGAGTTCCTTGGCCCTAGGTGGGACGCAGCCCCTCATCTACAAGGCAGGTCTGCCTCACACAGGATGGAGGGGGAGACCGAGGACACCGCAGCCTGCATTTTGAACAGGAAAGATTCATAAGGAATTCATTACATTCACGGATAGAACTAAAAGAGAACTCATGGTTAGGTCATTAAAGCTGCCTTCGTAGAGTGCAACCTTCACCATCTGCGACCTACTCTGGGCAGAGTCTGAGGGCATTCCTTGTAGGTCTAGCACTTAGCCTCCTGTTTACAAAGCACTTTCATACATGATCTCATCTCAGCATGAAAAGGGGTACTCAAGATAGTGAAACCTGAATAAGGCTGGTAGTTAGGCAGCAGTATCACACCAATGTTAATAGACCAAGGGAACGGGACGCGGGACAAGGGGCATATGGGAACTCTGTCCTATCTATGCAACTCCTCCATAAATCTAAATTAAGCCCCGCCCCCGGAAACACACTCCAGATGGCTTGGCCAACTTATATATTTTTTGAATAGTAAGTTAGGTGTCCTTCTTCTGGGTTCCCATAAAGTCATCACTATGCCTTTTGATACAATGCACTTTATAGGTGTTTGTTCAACCAAGGAGACTCAGGGGCTTTATTTTTTTCTTTAATTCATCTTTTATCCTAGTAACCAGAATAGTGCACAATAGTATTGAATAGATAAACTAATAAAGAAATAAGGTCAATCTGTGATCCAAACACTCCGTGTCAGAGGAGCCCCTAGTTTCTCTTAATACACAAGATTTATGAAAAACACTGGTTTTACCAAGGTTATCACCACCTTTCTTAGTCATGTTATATTAACCAATTATATGGTCTCATTCTTTAAAGATTTTTATTTATTTGACAGACAGAGATCACAAGTAGGCAGAGAGGCAGGCAGAGAGAGAGGAGGGGAAGCAGGCTTCCCCCTGAGCAGAGAGCCCAATGCAGGGCTCGATCCCAGGACCCTGAGATCATGACCTGAGCCGAAGGCAGAGGCTTAACCCACTGACCCCATATGGTCTCACTGTTATAGAGAGCTGGCTCTATCCTCTTAGATAGTTCTTGATTTCCAATCTTGCAAGAAATGTTAGTGTGTCTATGAAAATAGACACCACGGTTTTAAATACTCAAGATACAGGCCTGAATAAGAAAAACACGATCACTACCCTCCTGGAGCTTACAGCCTGGGTGGGGGCAGGAAGAAGAGCCTATTAACCAATTAGGCGGTAGCATGATTTCTGAAATAAATTCCTTATCTTTGCAATCTGAGAGGGCTAAAAATTGCTGAGGTAGCTATATCCTTTCCACTCAATCATGCAATATGTAGCCTTTTCTATTCAAATGAAGACTCTGAGAATTGATCACTACATCTATATACAATCAACTGATATTCATCAGCCAAACATTGCTCAATGGGCAAAACGGCATATTGAAAACTTATATCCATCTGTTACAGATTACGTTCCTTATTAAAACAACTATTTACTAGGTAGGCTTTCTCCACGTAGATCATATTTGCAATACTTCATTATACCACGTTATATACTCTTACCACTTTAGTACCAAATGTAACCCATGAGGTGTGCTGGTGAGAAACCTGAGTCAGACAGACCTAAATTCAAATCCTACCCTGCCAGATGCTGGCTGTGCAACCTTCGGTAAATTAGCGAGATTCCCTAGGTCTCAGTCTCCTAAAATATAAAATGAGATTAAACAGAACCAGCTTCACAGGGCTGTGAGAAAGGAGGGAACAGGATGGTGCAGTGAGGTACTTGGCAGTCCGTGTGTGTCACGTGGCAGGCGTTCAACAATATGGGTACGACTCATTAAATCATTATTTAGGTCCTTGTTTAGTTGTAGCAGTTTATTAAGCATTCTAAATTTAACATGAAGTTTTTAAAATCCCTGCCCACTGAGAGCTGAGACCAAGGAAAGCATACTCATTCCCTGTCGTGGGCAAAATAATGACTTCCAAAGATGTCTGCAGCCCAGTCCTCGGTGAGCATGCCACCTTTCACGGCCAAAGGGACTTTGCAGGTGGGATTACGGTAAGAACCTGGAATCGGGGGAGATTATGGTGTATTATCCAGTGCACCCAACATAATCATGTGAGTCCTTAACAGCAGGAAATCTTTCCCTGCTGTAGTCAGAGAATGGCCAGGGATGGAGTGTTGTTGGCTTTCAAGTCAGAAGGGGGCTCACATCCAAAAAATGGAGGCAGCCTTTGGAAAGTGGAAAAGCCAAAGAAAAGGATTCCCTTCTAGAGCCTCCAGAAGGGAATGCAGCCCTGCCAACACATGACTTTAGCCCAGTGAGGCCTGTCTCCGAATTCTACCCTATAGAACCCTTAAGATAATAAATGTGTGTTGTTTCAAGTCTCTACGTTCACGGTAACTAGTTACAGCAGCAGTAGAAAACTATTACAGTCCCCAAAGAGAAATCAATTGTGTTAATTTTCCAATATTAAGAACTGTGGAACTCTCATGAAATGGTACATAGGACCGAATTTACAAAAAGAGGTACACCAGGGTGAGTACAGCCCAGCCATGTATCATTTCGCCCTTAATATCCTCCTATTCAGGGTCCAAGAGAAAGCTCCACATTAAAGGAATCATAGACCCCAAGGCACAGAGATTGAAACAGAGATGGAAAACCACCAGGAGTTTAGGATTCAAGTTCAGCCCCAGAGACTGACCCCTACCAGGGGTGGCCCCATCAACCATTCTCTCTCTCTCTGGCTCTGTTCCCTGTTCACCAAATGAAAAGGTCAGGTCCTCTTGCAGTACCGTGAAGCTCCAAAGTGAGTCAGGGAGATCTTTTTTTTCCTCCTTTTTGTACACTGTGTTTTAAGAATTTATCACCAGAGAGTCACTGACCAAATTTTTAGATTTAAACATGTTTTATGAATACTAGCATCTCAATGGCAATAGCATACAAAGCAAGAGAAGACTAGTCTTTTACAGCATTTTCCAAGGCTTTCAAAAACCCAAATCTAAAAAATTGGAAGAAACGTGCTTAAATCTGACAGTTAAGGTAACAAAATAAATTATTTTTCTCCTGACTTCACTGTTTCCGTAGCAATAGTTTTCTTCTTGATTTTTAGAAAATGCAATCATTTAGGCACTTTAATAAATAAAAATTTTGAACAAAATCCTCAAAATAAGACTTTAGGGATCAACATCACATTAACTTTGGGGTTGATGTCTGATGAAATACATCACTTCGTTCAAGACCCAATTTCTGTTTCTAAAGAAAGATAGGTCTTACATAACTTTGGTATACCTCAAATATCTTCCATAACACAAGGGAAAACTGTGGGATGGGGCCAAAACCACACAGCAGGCCTATTTGTAAAAGGGGAAATATCACCCTGAAATGAGTTATGAATTACAGATTAACCTTCTATACAGGCCATTCCTAAGTAACTGTGTTATCAGCATTTTCTGAAATAAATCCGTCAGCAATGCGGTGGACCTCTTTGATTTAATCATTAGACAGTACCTGCGAGGACTCAAACTTTAAGACTATTACCAAGATGGAAACCAGAATAAATAAATAAGTAAATAAAAGAGAGGAAGCAAAAATTTCTGTAATAGTTCTGCTACGGTGTATGGTATGTAACAAGGAGCTCCTAAGTAAGGCCACGATAGCAGCGTATTAATGACCTGAAGCACTAAGGGACAAGTTTTCTTTTTCTAAGGGACAAGATGAAAGAGACCTAGTAACACACAAAAATTTCATGGAAAGAAAGCTGGTATCCTACAGACGCGCACTGAACATCAAGAACGGATACATTTTCTGCTCTGCGATGCTATCTGGAGACGCTGATGGGACAGATGAAAAAACTCCAAAAAATATTTCCCTGTTTTTGTAAAAAGTGCTAGAATGATGGTATGTGCCAATCTTTAAAAAAAAATGAATGAATAGCTTAATACTGATCTCTGCTAGAAGAGAATGCTCAAGGCCAAGGTCTGCAAAACAGGGACTGGTCTTAGGTTTAAGAGCATAAAGATTCAAGTAAGTTGCAGAGAACAAATATTCTTGGAGCTTTCACGGTGCTACAGTTTCTCATCAGGACCATTATTATTCTGGTTGAGGCTCTACTTCCAGTTCCGTAAGTTTTCCCTCTTCACCTAGTCCTACTTTTTCTAGAATCTCCACTATTTTTTTTTAAAGATTTTATTTACTTATTTGACAGATCACAAGTAGGCAGAGGGGCAGGCAGAGAGTGAGAGGAGGAAGCAGGCTCCCCGCTGAGCAGAGAGCCCGATGGGGGACTCGATCCCAGGACCCTGAGATCATGACCTGAGCTGAAGGCAGAGGCTTAACCCATTGAGCCACCCAGGTGCCCCATCCCCACACTACTTTTAATGTATGATTTTGCTAAACAAGGTTTTTGGGTCTTTTGGTTTTTTGTTTGGTTTGGTTTTCTTTTTTCCCCAGGAAGGCAAACATTCAGTCACTGCAGAAATGTCTGCAAATAGAACAGGGATCCTTCAATGGTCCCGCAGGCCACAGCCTCAAGCCACAGGTTCTCAAAGCTTGTGTATATAAGTCACTAGGGCAAGTTTACCAAAATGAACATGAAATAGTCATAGACCTTATATAAGACTCTGAATCACTAGAGTCACAGACAGGCCTATAAATGTGCTCTTCCAAAAAGTATCCAGATGACTCTCAGGACAACACTGTCAGAAATACTACGAATGCTCCTGGGGTGCCCTTCTCTCCAAAAGTTGTTCAGCATTTACAAAAAGTCAATGTCCACTCCATTAAGTCTTTCCAGTGGATAAACATGTATATATATTTGAATGCTTACACTGCTAGGTAGATTAAAGAGAAATAAGATTGAATTTCTCTCTGGGAAAATGTGGAATTGCACAGAAAGGGACATATGTAAATTACAAGAATTTTTACATTCTTATGAGAAGTCCCGTAATGAGTGGCGTCTGCTTTATTACCTACAGAGAATGAACTCTAACCCTTCACATCCAAAATAAGAGTTAACTGGGAGGCCGTGCTGCCTCAAAAAAAAGAAAAAAAAAAAAAAGACATTTTTGAAAAAAGAAAACAAGATCATCAGATACTCCAAAAAATTTCTCCTGAACAAGACACCTGCTCTCATCTTTATGTGTTATGACAGGTAGACTATTCTCTGTGTAAGGGCACAGTAATTTCATAGTATTTAAACAACCCACCTGAAGTATACTGCATTAATTAGGAACACATTATCTTGGAGACCTCATAGGGAGGTTGCTTAGAAATACCTTTTCCCTAATCCTCCTAGCTGTGTAAGAGAAAGAACGTCAAATCTGTGCTTCCTCTAAGATGAGTATATGTCAGCCCCCGGATTTGATGACTAGATCTACAAGTGGTACTTGAAAACTGTAAAAGGTTTAAGAACTTCTCATCGTTACATCTCATTTCTCCTTCATTAGAGCAATCAGGCCCTACCTCGTGTCACCACTTAATCTTTGCAAGAACACTGACCTCTAAATCTTTTCCCACGTCCTACATCTCTGCTAGGCAACCATGAGCATTCATACTTGTGTGGATATAAGGATCTTCAGCTTAGATCTTTCCTCTGAAATTTAGACCATTTTTGGTGTTGCTTATGTTGAAAAATGGCACAGCCAGCCATTCAGGTGAGCACATCTAAAATATAAATTTCTTGTCTCCTCTTGACCTATGAAAAAAAAATGCACCTTGATTTCACTACCACCGCCCCCCGCGCCCCAACCTCAACCCCAAGCCTTCCTAGAAGGGAAATTCTGAAGCAGAAATTAGGCAAAAAGCAGAGCCAATGAACCAGAAACCAGTGAACTATAAAGCAATCACGAAAATAGGGAAGAGGAGAAAGAAGAAGTAGGCCAACCACAAGGGCAATTAAGCACCAACCGACGTAAAACACGCATCCTGGAAAAGGGGGAAGTAGCCAGAAGAGAACGGTCTTCGTGAAGGATGGCGATGCCCATTACAGATGTTGACGCCAGACAGGCAGGTCCAACCAGTACCGACACTGGGACAAAGGTCAACTGTAAACACAGGGAAGGAGTAGAAGCGGGAGTTGGAAGCAGCAGTATTCCTGGCTGACGGACGATCGGGGTAAAGGATCCGGGTAAAGCTCCGTAGCTTTATTCTACATTCAGCTTTCGATTTGTAGGCTCACTTCTGTTCCTCAAAGGCCTTCTGAAGTCCTGAGGAAAACCATCTGAAGACCCAGATTTTTCATAAAAAGAAAGAACTGGCTGGCGGATACAGGCAATGCCAGCTAAGGAAAATAAGAACTGTTACAGCAGCAAGAACACATATTTTATGCAGAATACTGAGAGGATAATGATTCTTCGAGGGATACTGTAGAGCAGCGGAAGGTAAAAGAATGGCCCTTAGGGCAAACCCTGCCCACCATCTGTTTTTGTAAATAAAGTTTTATTGGAACACAGTCTTCTTAATTTTTTATGGACTGTCTATGGCTGCTTTCATGCTGACCTGCAGAGTTGACTCTTTACAGAAATGTTTGCAGACTCCTGTTACAGAACATCAGATGCAGAGCCTATAAATCCACAGAATTTCATCTAGTAATTAGAATTGGTCGGTTTTGCAAGGACAGATTGCAGAACAGAAATACGTCCCGTAGAATCTACATTTGAGGTCGAAGAATGAATTGAGTGTATGGAGTAGAATGTCCAAAATATTATCTGTGAATAAAAGGGCAACTAGCTCCCCGTCCAGATAAGCAGAGGAGGCTATGATATGCTTCTGGTGAATGCTGACATTACCTAGTTCAGGCAAAAAAAAATACAGATATATATTTTCTATGTGGGAGCTTATCTATATAGGAGATACAGATAAGAAAAGGCTGGTGGGAAAAATCAACCCCAAGGTAAGAAAACAAATTTGTTATGAGTTTGTGAATTCATACTTGATTTGCTGTACGTTTTTTGGTGTACATAATTTTATTTGATGATGATTTCCTACCCAGAAAAAGAGAAGGGCTAGTTCACTGAAACCCTGACTGAGAGATAACCCCGGGGAGAGGGTGATTACCAGAAAGAAGAAATGAGGCCTATCGAATAAAAAAGCAGATACAATCACGAAATGTCTCACCCATCTGGAATCTGAACAACAACATCACCCAAAAGAGAAAGATTCTCATATTACTGGATTCGTAATTTATAAGGTCTTCTATCCTTTTAAATGGCATTCTGCACAAATGTGGGAGAGGTCGATGGCGGGCAGGCCCCTAATGGCTGTCAATGATTTTCAACCATCATCCAGACGACTGGGATGGGATGTAAGTAAAGTGCAAAGAGTGCACTGTCCTGAAGCAGGAACTATTTCACGATTGCAACTGTGACCGTGGATTATTATTTTAGACAGAATCAACTCCTGGCTTAATGAATCAAAGCTGGACAGTGACAATATTAGGAGACAATTAATTCTGTACCTTGTTGGGCTATATGGGAGAGACATTTTGTCCAATCTGTTCCTGGAAGAGCCCTGGGATGATTTACATCGTTTACAAAATTATGCTGCGTTTTCTTAATGGGGATTAGCAGGAAAAAGTTAAGTGACTTTAAAAATACAGATATATATTTTCTATGTGGGAAATGAAAACTGAGAAGTCGAGGGGAATACGTTAGAAGGACTCAGGAAGTAGGACACATGGAAGTAACTCTCAAATGTGTTGCAATTGTTTCTTTAAAGGGGGAAATGAGAATTACAGAAGTCTATTGGGATGAAACACTTTGAGTAAGAAGTCAGAAGACAAATCTTAAAATTCAGGCAACGTAAGAATACAGAGAAGATAGAAGATAAATGACATAAAGAAAAAGGGTTAGTATTGAACTACATATTAAAATTACATGAGATTTGGAATCAAAGAGTTGAGGGACTGCATTCCAGCTCAGTATCCATTTTTATGGCCACGTGCATATTTGTGATTTTAAAAAGACATACACGGTTATTGCGTAGTATACTTATGTAACCATGAATTGTATTGTTATATTGTATACTATGGAATTTATTTCCACCTAACCTTTTGAGTAAATCTGCTGGCTTGTATGAAGGCAAAGGAACCTAAAGACTCTTTTCATGAAGGCTGGACAGAGTAGGTGAGGAGACACAGAGGCAGGACCCAAGCAAGAAGAAGAAGACAATCAAAACCTTGAAGATAGAAGTTGAACATCTACACCTTCTCACCCCTGCTATAAACTCATGATGGCATTGACAACTTGGGTAGAAGGCCTGACCTAAAGTGTGGGGGTGATACACAGCAAAATGAATTTACAGGCATCTTAAACTATAAAGGAACCAAGATCCTGAAATACTTCTTATGAGTAAGGGATGTTAATTAGAAATTAATAATAGAGGCCAGCATCCATTATTCTTATTAACAGATGCCACTGTTTGTATCTTTAATTTAAATCCCAACAGGAGAACTGTCTTTATTGTTTTATTTTATTATCAATAGAAATATTTAGAAACACTATGACAAGCTGACTCCTACCTCCTATCTTCAGTCCTCTTGACCTAACTTACCCACCATAGGTTTTTCCAGTACCTAAGCAGGCATGGGTCACATGTACATCTATATATGCAATGCCCATACATTCACTTATAAATTATACTCTTCTCTCAAATGCACTAATAATAAAAGTCCTTCTTAGGGATTTGGTCCAAAGATTAACTTTCCGGATATGACGAATTCAATGCACATCAGTATCAATCGCATACACTCCTGTCCATTACCAATACTTTATAATACATAATTAGCCTAACTACCTTATCAATGATTACTGAAATCTCCAAAATCATCATAATTTCAGTCTAGGTATGTGATCTTAAAGAAAGTTCTCTTTCAAAATAAGGGTTGACTTGGGGCACCTGGGTGGCTTAGTGGGTTAAGCCTCTGCCTTTGGCTCAGGTCATGATCTTGAGGTCCTGAGATCGAGCCCCGCATCAGGCTCTCTGCTCAGCGGAGAGCCTGCTTTCCCCCCTCTCTCTGCCTGCTGTTTGCTTACTTGTGATCTATCACTCTCTGTCAAATAAATAAAATAAAATCTTAAAAAAAAAAAAGTGTTGAGGGGTGCCTGGGTGGCTCAATGGGTTAAAGCCTCTGCCTTCGGCTCAGGTCATGATCTCAGGGTCCTGGGATCGAGCCCCGCATCGGACTCTCTGCTCAGCAGGGAGCCTGCTTCCTCCTCTCTCTCTGCCTGCCTCTCTGCCTGCTTATGATCTCTGTCTGTCAAATAAATAAATAAAATCTTCAAAAAAAATAATAAGGGTTGACTAGCCACGGCTTTCAGACTAATTCTTCAGGTAACTGAAAAATAATGAGCAATGACACTGTACTTGAAACTATTCTGGTTGAGACGTATTCATCTGAAAATGCTTAAGAGACTAGAATAAAATCTAACTGATCAGGAAATCCCTCTAGAAGTGTTTTCTGATGAGCTGAATGAAGTTCAAGGAGTGGGTAACACAAAAAGTTTAAAGCAAGGCCTACTCTTCCTTGGGGTTTCTGTAGAAAACGAAGGGTTTTGTTAAAGAGCACTCCCTTAGTAACAATAGAATATAAATCACCGACTCCACACAGGTAAGAATCATGTCTATTCCACTATTGTTCATTGCCAGCACGCAGCACAATGCAAAGGACAGATTAAGGGCTTGATAATTACATGTTGAACAAAGAAACGCAAAAACTTCCTGTAATAAACCAGGATTTGACACAAGCTTGTCTTCACGATGATTTATGAAAAAAAAAGGTCATAAAAAATGAACCTGAAAACTATACGATCAAAGAGTAAATGAGAAAAGGAAGGGTAAGTGCTTCACTGGCAATAATGAGTTTTCATACAATTTTTCTGATAGATACTGAACATGATGACTCTTCTGCAAAGGTTTTCTTTCTAAAGGGGAAAACAGAAAATAAAACAAATAATAAGATTATAGTTTCCTGCGGAGGCACTCTTGACTCGCTAGTCCTTTAACCACAGCACTGCTGAAGGACATGGGTTGTGAAACACACATCCACACACATCCACGCACATACGCACTTAAAGCACATCTTGGTCTTTATGTATAATTTTACTGCCTCCACAGGGTACTGAAAAAGGTTGTGTTTTTTTTGTTTGTTTCGTTTTGTTTTGTCTTTGTCAAGAATTTTCATCTCTGATTCTGTGTCACATAACTCTTGGATGGATTACTCGTGTGCCTATTTACTTTTTTTTTTTTTAATTCCCTGCACTGTCAAGGCATTACCTGCATGTGACAATTTTTTTTGCCCCATTTGCTGCAACTATATAATCCTAGTAGTCTCTAGACATGGGTGCTCTTTTCCAAAAACCTCTTCTGACTTATTCGGTCATGCAAACTTTATGTTGAACAGGGACTTCCGTAATCACGATCTCTAAGCATCAGAATCACCTGAAGGCTTGTGAAAAATACAGATTCCCAGCTTCCACTCCAGAGTTTCTGATTCAGGGGTCTGGGGTGAGGCCAGAGAATCTGCATTGTCGTCAGGTTTCCAGGTGATGCCATGCAGACTGCACTGAGACTTCTACATTCAGAAACATAAGAAGAAAAATGACTGGGGTACCTGGGTGGCTCAGCCAGTTAAGCGTCTGCCTTCAGCTCTTGTCATGATCCAGGGGTTCCGAGATCGAGCCCTGAATCAGGCTCCCTGCTCAGTGGGGGAGTCTGCTTCTCTCTGTCCCTCTCTTCCTCTCCCCACTCATGCTCACATTCTCTCCCTCTCAAAATAAAAAAAATAAAAAATAATAAAACCTGATACTAAAAATATATGAGATTACTAACAGAGGGACGCCTGGGTAGCTCAGGGTGGTTAAGCCTCTGCCTTTGGCTCAGGTCATGATCTCATGGTCCTGGGATCTCTGCTCAGTGGGGAGCCTGCTTCCCCTCCCCTCTCTATGCCTGCCTCCCTGCCTACTTGTTATCTCTCTCTCTCAAATAAATAAAAATATTTTTAAAAAATTTTAAAAAAATGCTTTACGATTACTAACAGAATAATGACAGCTAGTCTTCATTTCCTAAAACTATGAAGAGTGAGGATAATGCCTAAGGACTGAAGGCAATTCCTTTGACCAAAACTTGGACATAAACGCCCAAGCCAAGAGTTCTATTTGATATAGATGTCCTTACCAGCAGGAAGCTTGCATTCTGCAGATCAAGAGGGGCTTCTCAGGAGACCTTTATGCAGATCTCACTTTGACTATATTACCGGAATGTGAACAAGAGGTGACAAATGGCGACGGAGGGGACGGCAGTCGTCAGGGCTAACTTCTAGGGAAGGTGCAGCCTGTGCATTCCACAGTGTTAACCATCACTTAGATACTCTCATTCTTTCAACGTTTACGGGGAGCCTTGCGCATGCTGATACTGGGTTTGGATACTTAAAGATCTCCGCATCCGGAGAGGGAGGAGGGGATGCATTTTTTAAAACTCCTAATAAGTCAAACGCATCATGATAGAGGCATAGAGGAGAGGGCACCACGGAGGCTCAAGAGAAGGCAGAACTGTGCAGAAGTCTAGAGAAGTTCTGAAGGGAAGGGACAGCAGCTGAATTCTAAGGAAAAGGAAGAACTAGAGAGGTAGAGAGCAGGAGGAGGACCTTCCCGGCGGAGGCAACCACATGATCAGAGGCACGGAACTATGAGCCCACACCGCTGCTAGAGGCACAGGGAGCACAAGTGTGTGGTTGGAGGGAAAGAGGAACAGGGGAAAAGCCTGAAAATGCCTGGGGGCCAATCATGGTTGGAGGGGCCCTTAAAAAGGTGAACTTCAATCTGGAGGTAAAGGGACACTTTTTTTTTTTTTTTTTTTTTTAATTTTTTTATTTTTTTCAGCATAACAGTATTCATTATTTTTGCACCACACCCAGTGCTCCATGCAATCCGTGCCCTCTACAATACCCACCACCTGGTGCCCCCAACCTCCCACCCCCCACCCCTTCAAAATTCTCAGATCGTTTTTCAGAGTCCATAGTCTCTCATGGTTCACCTCCCCTTCCAATTTCCCTCAACTTCCTTCTCCTCTCCATCTCCCCTTGTCCTCCATGCTATTTGTTATGATCCACAAATAAGTGAAACCATATGATAATTGACTCTCTCTGCTTGACTTATTTCACTCAGCATAATCTCTTCCAGTCCCGTCCATGTTGCTACAAACTTGGGGATTCATCCTTTCTTTCTTTCTTTTTTTTTTTTTACAGCGTTATAAACATATATTTTTATCCCCAGGGGTACAGGTCTGCGAATCGCCAGGTTAACACACTTCACAACACTCACCATAGCACATACCCTCCCCGATATCCATAACCCCACCCCCTCTCCCAACCCCCTCCCCCATCAACCCTCAGTTGTTTTGTGAAATTAAGAGTCACTTATGGTTTGTCTCCCTCCCAATCCCATCTTGTTCATTTACTCTTCTCCTACCCCCTCAACCCCCATGTTGCATCTCCTCTCCCTCATATCAGGGAGATCATATGATAGTTGTCTTTCACCCGATTGACTTATTTCGCTAAGCATGATACCCTCTAGTTCCATCCACGTCGTCGCAAATGGCAAGATTTCATTTCTTTTGATGGCTGCATAGTATTCCATTGTGTATATATACCACATCTTCTTTATCCATTCGTCTGTTGATGGACATCTAGGTTCTTTCCATAGTTGGCTATTGTAGACATTGCTGCTATAAACATTCGGGTGCACGTGCCCCTTCGGATCAACTACGTTTGTATCTTTAGGGTAAATACCCAGCAGTGCAATTGCAGGGTCATAGGGTAGTTCTATTTTCAACATTTTGAGGAACCTCCATGCTGTTTTTCCAGAGTGGTTGCACCAGCTTGCATTCCCACCAACAGTGTAGGAGGGTTCCCCTTTCTCCGCATCCTCGCCAGCATCTGTCATTTCCTGACTTGTTAATTTTAGCCATTCTGACTGGTGTGAGGTGATATCTCATGGTGTATTGATTTGTATTTCCCTGATGCCGAGTGATATGAGCACTTTTTCATGTGTCTGTTGGCCATCGGATGTCTTCTTTGCAGAAATGTCTGTTCATGTCCTCTGCCCATTTCTTGATTGGATTCTTTGTTCTTTGGGTGTTGAGTTTGCTAAGTCTTTATAGATTTTGGACACTAGCCCTTTATCTGATATGTCATTTGCAAATATCTTCTCCATTCTGTCAGTTGTCTTTTGGTTTTTTTAACTGTTTTCCTTTGCTGTGCAAAGCTTTTGATCTTGATGAAGTCCCAAAACTTCATTTTTGCCCTTGCTTCCCTTGCCTTTGGTGATGTTCCTAGGAAGATGTTGCTGCGGCTGAGGTCGAAGAGGTTGCTGCCTGTGTTCTCCTCGAGGATTTTGATGGATTCCTTTCTCACATTGAGATCCTTCATCCATTTTGAGTCTATTTTCGTGTGTGGTGTAAGGAAATGATCCAATTTCATTTTTCTGCATGTGGCTGTCCAATTTTCCCAACACCATTTATTGAAGAGGCTGTCTTTGTTCCATTGGACATTCTTTCCTGCTTTGTCGAAGATGAGTTGACCATAGAGTTGAGGGTCCATTTCTGGGCTCTCTATTCTGTTCCATTGATCTATGTGTCTGTTTTTGTGCCAGTACCATGCTGTCTTGATGATGACAGCTTTGTAATAGAGCTTGAAGTCCGGAATTGTGATGCCACCAACTTTGGCTTTCTTTTTCAATATTCCTTTGGCTATTCGAGGTCTTTTCTGGTTCCATATAAATTTTAGGATTATTTGTTCCATTTCTTTGAAAAAAATGGATGGTACTTTGATAGGAATTGCATTAAATGTGTAGATTGCTTTAGGTAGCATAGACATTTTCACAATATTTATTCTTCCAATCCAGGAGCATGGAACATTTTTCCATTTCTTTGTGTCTTCCTCAATTTCTTTCAAGAGTACTTTATAGTTTTCTGAGTATAGATTCTTAGTCTCTTTGGTTAGGTTTATTCCTAGGTATCTTATAGTTTTGGGTGCAATTGTAAATGGATGGACTCCTTAATTTCTCTTTCTTCTGTCTTGTTGTTGGTGTAGAGAAATGCAACTGATTTCTGTGCATTGATTTTATATCCTGACACTTTACTGAATTCCTGGACAAGTTCTAGCAGTTTTGGAGTGGAGTCTTTTGGGTTTTCCACATAGAGTATCATATCATCTGCGAAGAGTGATAGTTTGACTTCTTCTTTGCCGATTGGATGCCTTTAATTTCCTTTTGTTGTCTGATTGCTGAGGCTAGGACTTCTAGTACTATGTTGAATAGCAGTGGTGATAACGGACATCCCTGTCGTGTTCCTGACCTTAACGGAAAAGCTTTCAGTTTTTCTCCATTGAGAATGATATTTGCGGTGGGTTTTTCATAGATGGCTTTGATAATATTGAGGTATGTGCCGTCTATCCCTACACTTTGAAGAGTTTTGATCAGGAAGGGATGCTGTACTTTGTCAAATGCTTTTTCAGCATCTATGGAGAGTATCATATGGTTCTTGTTCTTTCTTTTATTAATGTGTTGTATCACATTGATTGATTTGCGGATGTTGAACCAGCCTTGCAGCCCTGGAATAAATCCCACTTGGTCGTGGTGAATAATCCTTTTAACGTACTGTTGAATCCTATTGGCTAGTATTTTGGCGAGAATTTTTGCATCTGTGTTCATCAAGGATATTGGTCTGTAGTTCTCTTTTTTGTTGGGATCCTTGTCTGGTTTTGGGATCAAGGTGATGCTGGCCTCATAAAATGAGTTTGGAAGTTTTCCTTCTATTGCTATTTTTTGGAACAGTTTCAGGAGAATAGGAATTAGTTCTTCTTTAAATGTTTGGTAGAATTCCCCCGGGAAGCCATCTGGCCCTGGGCTTTTGTTTGTTTGGAGATTTTTGATGACTGTTTCAATCTCCTTACTGGTTATGGGTCTGTTCAGGCTTTCTATTTCTTCCCGGTTCAGTTGTGGTAGTTTATATGTCTCTAGGAATGCATCCATTTCTTCCAGATTGTCAAATTTGTTGGCGTAGAGTTGCTCATAGTATGTTCTTATAATTGTCTGTATTTCTTTGGTATTCGTTGTGATCTCTCCTCTTTCATTCATGATTTTATTTATTTGGGTCCTCTCTCTTTCTTTTTGATAAGTCTGGCCAGGGGTTATCAATCTTATTAATTCTTTCAAAGAACCAGCTCCTAGTTTCGTTGATTTGTTCTATTGTTTTTTTGGTTTCTATTTCATTGATTTCTGCTCTGATCTTTATGATTTCTCTTCTCCTGCTGGGTTTAGGGTTTCTTTCTTGTTCTTTCTCCAGCTCCTTTAGGTGTAGGGTTAGGTTGTGTACCGAGACCTTTCTTGTTTCTTGAGAAAGGCTTGTACCGCTATATATTTTCCTCTCAGGACTGCCTTTGTTGTGTCCCACAGATTCTGAACCGTTGTGTTTTCATTATCATTTGTTTCCATAAATTTTTTCAATTCTTCTTTGATTTCCTGGTTGACCCATTCATTCTTTAGAAGGATGCTGTTTAGTCTCCATGTATTTGGGTTCTTTCCAAATTTCCTCTTGTGATTGAGTTCTAGCTTTAGAGCATTGTGGTCTGAAAATATGCAGGGAATGATCCCAATCTTTTGATACCGGTTGAGACTTGATTTAGGACCAAGAATGTGATCTATTCTGGAGAATGTTCCATGTGCACTAGAGAAGAATGTGTATTCTGTTGCTTTGGGATGAAATGTTCTGAATATATCTGTGATGTCCATCTGGTCCAGTGTGTCATTTAAGGCCTTGATTTCCTTGTTGATCTTTTGCTTGGATGATCTGTCCATTTCAGTGAGGGGAGTGTTAAAATCCCCTACTATTATTGTATTCTTGTCGATGTGTTTCTTTGATTTTGTTATTAATTGGTTTATATAGTTGGCTGCTCCCACGTTAGGGGCATAGATATTTAAAATTGTTAGATCTTCTTGTTGGACAGTTCCTTTGAGTATGATATAGTGTCCTTCCTCATCTCTTATTATAATCTTTGGCTTAAAATCTAATTGATCTGATATAAGGATTGCCACTCCTGCTTTCTTCTGATGTCCATTAGCATGGTAAATTCTTTTCCACCCCCTCACTTTAAACCTGGAGGTGTCTTCGGGTGTAAGATGAGTTTCTTGTAGGCAACATATAGATGGTTTTTGTTTTTTTATCCATTCTGATACCCTGTGTCTTTTGATTGGGGCATTTAGCCCATTAACATTCAGGGTAAGTATTGAGAGATATGAATTTAGTGCCATTGTATTGCCTGTAAGGTTACTGTTATTGTATATTGTCTCTGTTTCTTTCTGATCTACTACTTTGAGGGTCTCTCTTTGCTTAGAGGACCCCTTTCAATATTTCCTGTAGAGCTGGTTTGGTATTTGCAAATTCTTTCAGTTTTTGTTTGTCCTGGAAGCTTTTAATCTCTCCTTCTATTTTCAATGATAGCCTAGCTGGATATAGTATTCTTGGCTGCATGTTTTTCTCATTTAGTACTCTGAATATATCATGCCAGCTCTTTCTGGCCTGCCGGTCTCTGTGGATAAGTCTGCTGCCAATCTAATATTTTTACCATTGTACGTTACAGACTTCTTTTCCCGGGCTGCTTTCAGGATCTTTTCTTTGTCACTAAGACTTGTCAATTTTACTATTAGGTGACGGGGTGTAGACCTATTCTTATTGATTTTGAGGGGGGTTCTCTGAACCTCCTGGATTTAATGCTTGTTCCCTTTGCCATATTGGGGAAATTCTCTCCAATAATTCTCTCCAATATAGCTTCTGCTCCCTCTCTGTTTCCTCTTCTTCTGGAATCCCAATTATTCTAATGTTGTTTCGTCTTATGGTGTCACTTATCTCTCGAATTCTCCCCTCGTGGTCCAGTAGCTGTTTGTCCCTCTTTTGCTCAGCTTCTTTATTCTCTGTCATTTGGTCTTCTATATCGCTAATTCTTTCTTCTGCCTCATTTATCCTAGCAGTGAGAGCCTCCATTTTGATTGCACCTCATTAATAGCTTTTTTTATTTCAACTTGGTTAGATTTTAGTTCTTTTATTTCTCCAGAGAGGGCTTTTATATCTCCCGAGAGGGTTGCTTTAATATCTTCCATGCCTTTTTCAAGCCCGGCTAGAACCTTGAGAATCATCATTCTGAACTCTATATCTGACATATTACCAATGTCTGTATTGATTAGGTCCCTAGCCTTTGGTATTGCCTCTTGTTCTTTTTTTGTTGTGAATTTTTCCGCCTTGTCATTTTGTCCAGATAAGAGTTTATGAAGGAGCAAGTAAAATACTAAAAGTGTGGCAACAACCCCAGGAAAATATGCTTTAGCCAAATCAGAAGAGATCCTGAATTGTGAGGGGGGAGAAAGGGGATAAAAGGGGTTCAGAAAGAAGGAAAAAAAAAAACTATTAAAAAAAAGAAAGCCGATAAAGAAAAAATATAAAAAGAGGAAAAAATATATATATATTAGATAAACTATTTAAAAACGTTAAAAAAGAAAACGGTAAAAGTTAAAAAAAAATTTAGCAGAAGAAGAGAAAAGAAAAAAAAATTGAAAAAGAAAAAAAAATTAAATTAACTGCAAGGCTAAAAAATCATGGGGAGAAAGCCATGAGTTCCGTGCTTTGCTTTCTTCTCCTCTGGAATTCCGCCGTTCTCCTTGGTAGGTGAACTTGGTCCTGGCTGGGTTTCCCGTAGATCTTCTGGGGGAGGGGCCCGTTGCAGTGATTCTCAAGCGTCTTTGCCCCAGGCGGAGTTGCACCGCCCTTACCCGGGGTCGCGCTGAGTCATCCGCTCGGGTTCGCTTTGGGGAGCTTTTGTTCCCTGAGCGCTTTCCGTAGAGTCCGGAGGACGGGAATAAAGATGGCGGCCTCCTGGTCTCCGGCCCGGAGGAGCCGAGAGCCCGGGGCCCCACTCCTCAGTGCGCCCTCAGAGAACAGTGCCAAATGACTACCGTCACCCTGGCCTACGGCTGCGCTCCGAGCTGACCGAGCCTGCGACCGGTTCAAGGCAACCCGGAACTGAGAGTCACTCCTCGGCTCTGTCTCTGCAGCCGGCTTCCCCGTTCTAATACCGGTAAGCTCTGCGGCACTGAGACACCCCCGATCCTTCTGCGACCCTGCGGGACCTGAGGCCGCGCTTACCCCGCCTGGGCTTCACCCCAGTTAAGCCTCTGGAGCGATGTCCCTCCGCGGAACAGACTTTTAAAAGTCCTGATTTTGCTCAGTTGCTCCGCCGCTCGCCGGGAGCCGGCCCCTCCCCCCGCGGTCTATCTTCCCGTCGCTTTGGATTCACTTCTCCGCCAGTCCTACCTTGCAGAAAGTGGTTGATTTTCTGTTTCTAGAATTGCTGTTCTTCTTCTCTTCAATCTCCCGTTGGATTTGTAGGTGTTTGCAATCTTTAGATAAGCTATTTAGCTGATCTCCCGCTACCCGAAGTAGTCTCAGCCTGCTACTTCTCCGCCATCTTCACACTCTAAAGGGACACTTTTAAAGCAAAGGGCTGTCATGGTCCAATCTGCTTTTTAAATAGTAACTCTCCCGGAAGCAGAGAACAAACTAGACATGGGAATGGGACAGAAGGAAATGCTGGAGGGAATGAGCCAATTTTGAACAAGCCAAGCAAGCCCCAGGGGAGAAGGAGTGGGGGTGAGGAGCCGAGGTCTTCCCTGACAGGTGTTTCGGAGATGTCACAGAGAGGACTTGGTCCCCAGGCTGGCACAGGGGTGTGGTAGCAGGAAGAGCTGGAGGTCACTTCTCTTCACAATTCCAGCTTTAGCCATGCAGTCTGTGCAACGGGGCAGTCCATCGTTATGTTTGATATTTACTGCACTTAAGTCAGTACAGGTGTGTAAGATACGCTCCCTGTCCATTTCACTCTAATTTGTAACCATGCTTTTGCGCAGAGAGAAACACATTACCAGAAAAAAAAAAAACTCTGCAGGACTGGAATCTGCCCCAATAGGACATTCTCTAGAGACGATTACAAAGTTTAGCAAAGCATGTCCTCCCTTGATTTTGTGTTTGGGCAGGGGTAAGGAGAATCTAAAGAACGGCAACGATGGCAAAGACCTAGGTGACAAAGCCATGGGGCATTTGCAGACACCCCCAAATGCAACAATTCCATGTCAAAGAAAGATACAACTATCTTCTCGTAATAAAAGGAAGGAATTTTTTTTTTAAGATTTTACTTATTTATTTGACAGAGATCACAAGTGGGCAGAGAGGCAGGCAGAGAGAGAGAGGAAGGGAAGCAGGCTCCCTGCTGAGCAGAGAGCCCGATGCGGGGCTTGATCCCAGGACCCTGAAATCATGATCTGAGCTGAAGGCAGAGGCTTTTTTTTTTTTTTTAAAGATTTTATTTATTTATTTGACAGAGAGAAGTCACAAGTAGGCAGAGAGGCAGGCAGAGAGAGAGGAGGAAGCAGGCTCCCTGCTGAGCAGAAAGCCCGATGTGGGGCTCGAACCCAGGACCTGGGATCATGACCTGAGCCGAAGGCAGCGGCTTAACCCACTGAGCCACCCAGGTGCCCCTGAAGGCAGAGGCTTAACCCACTGGGCCACCCACATGCCCCAACGTAAGGAATGTTCTTGACCCCTATATGCGGTTACCCCTACACACACATGACTGAGCTTCAACCAACTTTGCTAGGCAGGAGAAATTTTAAAAAGTAACCCTTGAAAATTCTGAGTTAAGAAAAAATAAGCAAATGTTAAAGGAAACACCTGTCTTAAATGGCACTGTCAATTACCCTTCATCCTTTCTCAATCCTGACTTACAAAGTTCCAAACCATCATTCCATCCGTCAGAAGCACCTCATACAAAATGTCTCATGGTACTGTAACGTCTGTATTTAGTACTTGGACCTATTTCTAAAGCATCATCCTATCACTTGTCATTTGGTAGTACTGGCGATTTCTTAAATAAGCATAATGATTTCAAATTCCTTCATCTCAAATTTAATGTTGGAACTTATAGATATGCCAATGCAAAGTCCAAATTCTGCAGCATAAAGCTTATAAAAAGCTCAAATAGGTTCATCTGAGTTAGCATTCTCTTGAAGACCAAAGTGTTAACAGCTCACTTGGAGGAAAGTTAAACTATTACAACAAGCACTGGACATTTACGGTGTATTTTTACCAGGCAGGAGCAACTGTCAAGAGAGAACAGGCTCTGTTACTCATAGATCATTCTCAAGCAGTTAGTGACCAATCCCTTACCCTTCATGTCCTAAAACATATTATTGTGCACTTTAAATAATACTTCGGCATTAAGAGCAACGGAAACACCTGGAGCTGATTTTCACACTACTTTGCTAGCCCAGGGTATAGTCCAAAAGCTCGTCAGGCTAAATCTCACCCCCGACCTGCCAAATATGATTACCAGAATCCAGTCACCTCCCCGTGTCCCACAGCTGTGTCTTCCCCACGCTCCCTCCATAAACGTCACATCTACTTTCTGCCCACAACTTGAATGGTCAGCAGCGACAGCGCACGTTGCCAATTTAAGAGGAATAACAATTTCTTCAGCTGACACTCAAGAACCAAGATGCCTGTGTTTACTTCTGCTAACTATTCATCTGAAATACACACGCCTCAGGAATTTTACAGGGCACTTGCATTAGGGACGGCCCGAAGCAGCTGCTGTTGGGAGTGGAAATCAGCAAGTTCAGGGTGCTACAGCAACAGAGCACAGTTGTCGGGGGTGGGGGTGGGTAGGGGAATGAGGGACAGGTGAAGGTTTTAAGTCCCAGGGAAGGCAGAAAGCGAAGCTTCAGACCCACCTACAGAGACCTTGGGTGGCCTTTACTCTGGGACCTTGGTCAAGTCACCTACTTTTCATCGTTTTTCTCTCACATACTAAGTATATCACACCAGAAAGTTGTTGTTTTGTTTTGTTTTATTTTGTTTAAATCAGATTCCTTGCACTGGCAGCGTCTTGCTCCTTCTCTTATAAACAGGGAAGTAGCCACAGCAACTATATTCAGTGAGATTTAGCCCTTGTCCGATGATGCGTTGGGCCACATTATCCCTTATTTCATTGACATTTTCAGGTCTGACCCACCAACCTTTTGGTTCATAAAGCCAATTCCTACCTCCACTTGAGGCATTTCTTCAGAGATTTCCTTAACTCAAAATTAACGAGATATAAGCTTGCTTAGATCCTAAAAGTAAACAAAACCAGTCAATTCATCTGCAAAATGTTACCTTCTGAAACCCCTTACCCAAGTACTCTTCAGGTCAACACATCTCCTGGAAGGCATTAATATTGCCCCGAGGTTTTTAGTTTCTTATTAATTAACGGCTTCTCTTCCATTCTCTTGCAGGAAATGGAGGGTAAGTTTTTTTAGAACAAATCCTCTGCTGCAAACAACTAAAAGAGGTTTAAGTTAATTGTAATAAACATTATCTTCAAACGGCTGGACAAAATAGGGAATTTTCAAGACAAATTCTGAAGAAAATCTTTGACCCAGAAATATAAGCAAAATATCTGGACAATACAACCCCAATCTCCTTTAAGAACATTTGTTCATCCGGAGGAAGGGAATGGTAGTGAAGGTTCCAGGGCGTGCCCGAAGTGGAGAATCTTATGGTAAATTCTCTTCCTACTAGCCTGGGACTCCAAACAGCTATACTTAGAACCCCACAAAATCTGTACCTACAGGTAACCAAAATAAAACCTGCCCCCTTTCTCACCCCAGAGAACTGAGGGACACTGTCCTGACCCTGAAGGAAGCTCGAGGGGAAAGCTGAATCTAAAGACTGGTTCTTGAAGCCCAGGTGAGCAGAGCAATGGGCCTTAGAACTCAGGCCATGAACTTAGTAAGGTCCCAGGTATCCAGCAGGAACAAGCACAAACCATCTTAGCAAGCATGCGTGCTCTTTCATCCTATGCCTTGAGAAATGCCATAAATCACTTTTCCTAAGCAAGAACAGCACAGAATTAGAGATAACGAAGCACAGAAAGGAACAAGGCACTGGGAGAGAACCAGCATATACTGAAATCCCCACACACAAATTATGAAACAAGTATGCTTATTCTGCTAAAAGAAATATACAGCAAACTTGAAATTATCTTTCAGGACCAGGAAAATATAAAATGCAGCAGAGAAGATTTGAAAATGGACCAAATCAAACAGCTAGAAATAAAACAAGAATTAAAATGAAAAGCTTCGTGGACAGTCTTCCTAGCAGACTGTCCACAGCAGAAGGGACAGTAAGCGAAGCAGAAGGTGGGCGAGGAGAAACAACAGCAGAGGGAGACAAGTGTTGGGAGGTCTGAAGGAAAGGGAAACAGAACTGGGTCACGAGAGAGGGAGAAGTTCCAACACACTCCTAAGTATAAAAATTCCAGGAGGGGGCGCCTGGATGGCTCGGTCAGTTAAGCATCTGCCTTTGGCTCAGGTCATGATCCCAGGGTCCTGGGATAGAGCCCCACATCGGGCTCCCTGCTCTGCGGGAAGCCTACTTTTCCCTCCCCCACTCCCCCTGCTTGCGTTCCCTCTCTCACTGTGTCTGTCAAATAAATAAGTGAACTCTTAAATAAATAAATAAATAAATAATTCTAAGTATGTATGTATGTATGTATATATGTATGTATGCTTGTTCCAAGAGGGAAGGAAATGGGTAGAGGATGTCTTTGAAAAGATACAGGTAAGGATGTCCCGGAATAAAGCAAATGCATGGGTTCAGGAACCCCAAGGGATACTGAGCAGGATCATAAAGGAATTCATACCTAAGTACATCACAGTGAAACTGGAAAAGAAACAAAAGACAGAGAGAGAGAGAAAATCTTAAAAGCATCCAGAGAAGAAAGCAGATTATCTTCAAAGGAGTGGTACTTAAAGTGACAACTAACTTCTCGGCGGTTCTCGATTGATTAAAGTACAGACAACTAGCCGCATCTTGGTTTCGGAGCAAACTGTATATTTTATCTAATACTATAATTGCACGCTGACTAAGCCCTTTCTCTGAACTCTTTCTCAAGGTAATGGGAACAAAGAGGATGTAAATTTCTGAAAATAATTCTGAAACATTTGGCATCTTTTAGCTTTATTATCCAATAATGTGGTAAAGCCACTGTACTAGAAATAATGGGTGCTCGGCTTATAAGTTTTGTCTGTGTTAAAATCTTCCCACCAATCAATTAAAATACCTTCCTGGAGCTGTGCCGCAGAAAAGAGACGAGTAAGCGGAATCGGTTTTTTCCTGGTAATAAATGAACCTCCAGATGATACACTTAAATACATCTCGAGTGCACTGGTGAAGCACCTGGAGGCTGTCTGCTCACTAGGTCTTCTTCCAGGTGAAGGTTTTCACCAAAAAAGTTCATTCACATAATTCTCAGATTTTTCACTTGTACATTATACCTTGTCGATAAAACTTCACTGACAGTTGTGAAGTGGCAGAATGTACTGAATGTCTCGGAGCTTGGGCCTCAGTGATTTTGATGTTAAAAAGGCAATCAAAATGACTTACCATACAGGATCACAGTACAAATAGGTCAGCTTAATCCACTTCCTTTAAAAAGCCGTCTGCTACTTTTCTAGCGAATATTTGCTTGACCAAGAGGAGAACAGATACACTTGGGAATCTTAGTAATGGAAATTTTAAGAGGTATCCCTTCAATTAATAGCTTGATAAAAATTCAGGCTAACTACACAGAAAAAAAACCACGGTCTAACCTGAGCCAATGGCAGCCACCCAACGACTGAGCCACCCAGGCACCCCTAAAAGACACTTTTTTTTTTTTTTTTAAGAAAATTCAAGAGCCAATATCATTGGCTCAGATCTTTATTATCACCCCCTACCCCCGCCTGCCCATGATTCTAGGCATGTAAAAGACACTTCTTAAGAACGTTAGTGTAGAACAGCATCTCTGGAAAATACACAGAGCCTATAGCCTGTAGAAAGTAAAAGGAAGTATCTTACACCAAAAGTTAATGGTGGAGAAAAGCCAAAACTAAATTTGAAAAAACATAAGCCAGTGAAAATAAGTTATATGATTTTATAATTTGGGGGGCACTTGGGTGGCTCAGTGGGTTAAAGCCTCTGCCTTCGGCTCAGGTCATGATCTCAGAGTCCTGGGATGGAGCCCCACATCGGGGTCTCTGCTCAGCAGGGAGCCTGCTTCCTCCTCTCTCTCTGCCTGCCTCTCTGCCTGCTTGTGATCTCTGTCTGTCAAATAAATAAATAAAATCTTTAAAAAAAATTTACACAATTTTATAATTTTTTAAAGCAAATATGCCAAGGATTTCTCAAAAGCTGTGTCTAGTTTGGGGCACCCGAGTGGCTCAATCGGTTGAGCATCTGACTCCTGGTTCTAGCTCAGATCCTATCTCAGGGTTGGGGGGATTGAGCTGAGTAGGTCTCCGTGCTCAGCAGGGAGTCTGCTGGAGACCCTCTCCCTCTGCTCCTCCCTCCACTCCCGCACACAGGCACGTTCTCTCTCAAGGAAATAAACTAATTTTTTAAAAGGGCTGTGTCTAGTTTTGTTTTGTTTTTCTCTTTTTTTTGACTGCTTCACATACTTTGGGTCCTTGGTACACATTAAATACGGTAACTCTGTATCCTGTGCTTTTAGGGAACCACTGCATTAGGAAAATCTGATATCACATTCACAGTCAGTACCCAGTTTCTATTAAGAATTCATATTCTTACATGAATTATAGTCATAGCTTCTGTACCAGCAATTTATAAATATATTTATCATGTCCTTTATTTTCCCTAAATAATCATATACCTAAACAAATCTTGATGTTTGCCAGATATATTAACCACGTTGCTAGCTCGTCTGTCGAAAATCCTACAGAAGATAAACTGTTTTTTGCTACATACAATCAATTTGTTACTTGTCTAGACCTCACAAGGCATGATTTCTTCAAATACCTTAGGATTTCGAAAAAATAGTCACTACTAAGTCCTCTGAGTAAAAACGTACCAGGAGCATATTACACAAAATTTGGTAGGACAGCCTTGTAGGGACCACTGACTTAATAAAATACAGACTTGGGTTTGCTTTTACATCTAAATTTTTTATACCTCATCTAAATCTACCTTCTTAATTATCAGACAAGGCTATCAAGCTCAGCCATTTTAAAGATTTTAAAACTTATTTATTTGACAGAGAGAGAGAACCCAGCAGGGGGAGGAGCACACAGAGGTAGAGGGAGAAGCAGACAGCCCGCTAAGCATGGAGCCCGATGGGGGGCTTGATCCCAGGACTCTGGGATCATCACCTGAGCTGAAAGGCCCAGACACTTTAAGTGAGGGCCCCAACCATGTGAGTTTAATGCTCCTTTTTCTTGATGGCCTGCCTGCCTGAACAGTGCCCTTTCCACACCAGCACACTAATTTCCTCCAGCAGCTCCCGCCTTCCCCTTCCTCCCAGGAGGTGAATGCTTACTACACAGGTTAGAGGCTCACACACACACACACAATGAAGCCAGGCTTCACCTCCAGTCCTCCGAGCTCTGGCCCAGGAATACCTCCTGCTTACAACCCAGAAGAGCCTTTCAGTCTGCCACTGGCTGGGAATCAGCAGACGTCTGTCCTCCCAGTTCCTGGGATGGGTTCCAGATGAACTCTTCAATCCCTTTCTAGCCACCATTTAAGTCCCTTATTAATGTGAGAATATGAATCAGCAAACTGTGAGTTTCTACCACCCTCAAAGGCTTGAGGCCGAGCTCCTCCCTGCCCTAACCTGTATTGTGTCACTTTTCTGTGAAACTCTGTCTTGAAGACCGTTCCCAGTAACTTTTAGGACAATCCATGCCAAGCCCAGATGAAAAACATGATGTGTTAAGTCTTTGGGACCTTCCTTTCTTTTAGGAGCTGCCCAAATCCTACAGATAAAGGTTGCTACCAAATAATCCTGTAAGACGGAAACAGTAGCACATACATCTCTCATTCCTCCTCCGCCCCTCCAAACAAGTTAAATAAATAAATATAAATAAACCTCCTAATGCAAATTGAACTGCCACTCTGGCAATTTAATAATGCACCAAGAGACCTTTGACCCCTAGGTCTCTGGGTCAGAGATAATTCAGGTTGTTAGTGATAAAATGTCACTATGATCAGTGGTCAGTGGCTCACAGATGCAAGTGAGAGACTTGGTCTCAGAGCAGCTGTCAAGGCACAGGTGTTCACAGTTCTTTTTCTGCATGTAGATCATTTCTACAAAGAGGATCCAGAGGGCCCAGAGAAATCCTTCTTGTTGGCAGGCCCTCTTGGATTACGACGTTCACACTAGCCATGTTTCAGAGCACGGAGACAGCTCACACCCATACCTCTATATACACATACACACACACACACACACCCATTACCCTTCTCTTCCATATCATGACATTAGAACGACTTAATTCACTGGTCATCTTGTCAATATTTATTGAACCCACTTGGGTACAAGTTACCGTAACAAGGAACAAATAGATGCAAAGGTCTGGCTGCTTTATATTTAGCCTCAAAATAATTAAAATCATGCCCATTTTATGGACCCAAGCTGCTATTCGATGTCACAGAAATCTGTCTTTTTTCTCCAGAAGCATAATCACACCCAAAGCACTATAAAAGTGCGGCTGAATTCACAGATGGGGCCAATTTTAGATTTGAAAGTATGGGACCCTAATAATTAAAACCGCTCCCCTTAAGTCGGGATGCACCAGTTCTAATGCCCAGACAGGTTCCTGTTGGACCTTGTCATTTTCCTCATCTAAAAAGATGTGAGTTGGGGCGCCTGGGTGGCTCAGTGGGTTGGGCCGCTGCCTTTGGCTCAGGTCATGATCTCAGGATCCTGGGATCGAGCCCCCCATCGGGCTCTCTGCTCAGCAGGGAGCCTGCTTCCTCCTCTCTCTCTGTCTGCCTCTCTGCCTGCTTGTGATCTCTCTCTGTCAGATAAATAAATAAAATCTTTAAAAAAAAAAAAAAAGATGTGAGTCAAGCAGATGACCTCTGAATTAGATGACCTCTAAAATCACCTTTTCAGTTCTAATAGCGTACTAATTTAGTCATATTTAAGATTTGCCTGTTCAGCCAGTACTAATTTTGTTGAAGATTATTTTCATCGTTTATCAGGAGCGATGTTTATTCATTTACATCACGGACTCTTAACATAGCAAGCATGATGCTCCAGGCAATGGCCTGAGTATTTACTAATATTAACTCCTGAAACTGCATCAGCTTACTTAATTTCTTCACTGCCTGTTATGCACTTAAAAGAGAACAAAAACATTTTAGATTAGCAAGAATTGTAGACTGAACAAACCTCTAATTTCTATTCACTAGTCCGAATAATTTAAGCACTGACTATTACTGACTGAGAGCTTTCAAATAAATCGTGCACATTTAAACCAGAAAAATAACGAATGGTCAATTTAGGAACAAATCCATGAATAAATGATATCGTTTATTTGCACTCATACTTTCTTCTTGACTGATAGTAATATAATAACTAAACTGCTATCCATAAACTCCCGCAACTCATTGTTTTAGGCAAATGAGCAATAGGGCCTCATTCATTCAATCACTGCATAAATTCTTAAGAGCAACAACTATGCTTCCAGCACTGTGCTGGTCTGTGGTGATATGATAATGCACAAGACAGACATGATCTTATGGGTTTATGGTCTAAAGATGTGAAATGCTAAAATGTGCATCTATGACCATTCAATTAAAAATCATCTGGATGACAACGGTGCTTTATGTTGTAAAAATTAAAATATATGAGTAACAAGATAAAATGCTCAAAACAGAACAGAGATTGCTTTGATCTGTCCCTGCAAGCAAACATAAATACTCAAAGATAATAAAATATTCAGAGAAATAAAATATTCAAAAGCATGTTTAGTATATTATAGACAATAAGGTGAGAGAATATAGAAAGCTACCTCCCAGTTTACTGGCTCTGCATTTATATTCTCTCCTGAAATACAACTACAGGACTAATAATCACAAAAGCAAGCTTATAAAAATCAAACCTATCTGATCATTTAAAAGATAGTTCTGTGAGGGATCCTGGGCAGCTCAAATGGTTAAGTGTCTGCCTTTGGCTCAGGTTACGATCCTAGGGTCCTGGGATCAAGTCCCACATCAGGCTTCCTGCTCAGTGGGAGTCTGCCTCTGCCTGCCACTCCTCCTGCTTGCGCTTTCTCTGTCAAATAAATAAATAAGTAAATAAAGATAGTTCTAGCAAATTTTAAGTATAGTTATTTCATACGTTTTGAAAGTAATTAAAAAGCAAGTCTATACCCAGAGAAAGCACAAAACCACCTACTTACGCAACATGCAAAATTAGTACTTAGAACCTTGGGTATGTAGATCTGTATACATATTTCCCATTTCTTATTTCTCTGGGTGACCAGAAATAGAGTGACCTTCTTCCACGAAACTGCCATCATTACTTAAAGAAGAGGCTTTTAGTTACAAATGTACCATGAAACAAAAGACAATTCTAAGGATGTCCATTATTCGCTTAATTTCTCCAGGGAATTCTCAACACACAACTGCTGTACTCATAGCCTAAAACTAGATGCTTGTAAGTTCTGAACAGGAAATTTTTTTTTCTGTTTTGTTTTTTAAGATTTTATTTATTTATTTGACAGAGAGAGAGAGGTCACAAGTAGGCAGAGAGGCAGACAGAGAGAAGTCGAAGCAGGCTCCCCGCCGAGCAGAGAGCCCAATGCAGGGCTCGATCCCAGGACCTTGAGATCATGACGCTAGCTGAAGGCAGAGGCTTAACCCACTGCGCCACCCAGGCACCTCTCTGTTAGTAATCTTACATATTTTTAGAATCATGTTTTTTTTTAAGATTTTATTTATTTTGAGAGAGAAAAAGAGAGAGAATGTGAGCATGAGTGGGGGGAGGAGCAGAGGGAGAATCAGACTCCCCACTGAGCAGGGAGCCTGATACAGGGCTCCATCCCAGAACCCTGAGATCATGCCCTGAGCCGAAGGCAGAGACTTAACCCACTGAGCCGCCCAGGCACCCTATTCTTTTCTGTTTTACAGGGAGTTAACATACCAATACTAGCAAAACACTGTGAACCTTCCAAAGAGTTATTATATATTTTATACACACACACGTGAGAGCTGTACCACCAGCAGGGATGAATGAGTTGAATGTGTCGGGATGCAACTGTAACTTATTACTCGGGCACTGTGCCATCCAGCTGCCGATACGTTTCACAGAAACAAATCCCAGAAGGGCATCCGTGTTAAGGTCAGCAGTAACTTTGTAAAATCACATATCTAAAATGACAAAAAGGGCATTGAGATCTTCCGAGGCGTTCTCTGTCATGGATGGAATCCTCTGGTGTCGGAAGGCAGAGGCGCCTTGACGTTCTCCCAACAGGCACGTCTCGCTGCACGTCCCCGTAAGACAGTTGCTGCTGCCCCTCGGGCTCCCAGGAGCTTTATTCCCACATGGTGCATGCGGGGCAGAGCAGCAAGATGGCCGCGTGCTGCCTTTTCCTCACCACTGCCAGAGGTAGAATGAAGGAAACCTGACCTTCAGTGGAGGGTGGAGGAAAGCACTGAAGCATGTCTTCACCTTGCAGAGTGTGACCATGGTCACCAAAATCGGATGTGAAAAGCTCTCACTGAACTTTTACAGTTTTGTGAATATTTATTCTATATTCAGTGCAGTATCATAAGGGGTGGCATTTTTTTTTTTTTTCACCTTGCATGGTCCAACTTAGAGGCTCTCTCTCTTTTTTTTTTTTTTTAGTTTTTTTTTTTTTATTTGACAGAGAGCGAGGTCACAAGTAGGCAGAGAGAGAGGGGGAAGCAGGCTCCCTGCCCAGCAGAGAGACCAATGTGGGGCTCGATGCCAGGACCCTGAGATCACGACCTGAGCCGAAGGCAAGGCTTAACCCACTGAGCCACCCAGGCGCCTCTTAGAGGCTCTCTTGGTAGAAGGAGTCTTGTGTAGATTTGATCTGAGAGAAGAATAAATGCATAGAGGTTTTGGGGACTATACTCTTTATTTTGTTAATTCCCGAGGAAAGATAATGAATGGCCTTTGTCTTCTCTACCTTCTTGAAGTGGACCCTAGCCCTTTTCCATGGGGTGTGAATAATGTACACATTTTGTAAAAATTCTAATGTTGCTTTCCAGATACAAAAATATAAAATAACTATTTCTATTGAGGTTTTCCTTTCCTGTCAGGTTAAGGGCAACTGAGAACACACTATACAGTTGACATGTAAAAAAAATAACAAAAGCAAAACACAACCCTTAAGACATACATCTCCCATTTCTATCCAATTTAATATATGGAAAATTATGTATTTCATTTTCCATTCAACCCAGTATTCAAATAATTGGTTTTCTCTTGACAAACCCACTAGCTCATTTCCATAATTCCTGTATATATAACTCTTTCCCAAAATGGATAATGCATGAGTTCTTCCCTCCCACTACCCCCCAGGGAAGATTCCGGGTATAAAGCAAGGTGACATCACTAAAACAAATTATAATCACAATCTACTTTCTGTATTTGAACTAATTTTTCTGAGACAATATACCAGTCTTCAATATTTTTCTCAGAAAGATATGACAATTAGTTACATTATTACCGCTATTGTAACTGTTTATAAAAATCTAACTCTTCACGGGCTTCACCGCAGGCTCCCTGTTTTTATTTATTTAAAGATAATTTAAAGTGGAGAATATAGAGAATACCACAATTTTAAAGAGTGAAATACTGTGCTTAATGCAAATACTGTCACTCTTCTGGCAGAGAGGACAGAAAATACCAGAAGAATATAAAAGCAGGTTTGATACATACACAAATAATGTCAACTTAATATACAAATGAAAAATATAGTGAGACAATGAACTTAATACTTTCCAAAACAATGTGCCCCAGTTAAATCAATTATCAATCACTACAATTATCTATCCCTTAGCTCAAGAACCACAAGAGTTAATAAACATACACAGAAAAATGATTTTCACTCACTTACCCTATAAATATTCATTTGCAAAGCACTCTACTAGGTAATACAAGATACCCTGGCCCATCAAGTCATAAGAGATAAGGAAGGGAAATGTTAGATCTAAAGAACTAATTGCCATGTATTTTAAAATAGTAAGGATGTGTGTCTGTTACTTAAAATACAAGTGCCCATAACCCATTATTGTACCAATCCATTAAAATATCACTGCTAGTGATCCTCTATTCTCCAAAAATCTATAGGTCAAAGTTCAAGTTAAACCTCAGGTTAAGAATATCTGCTCATCTTTTTTTTTTTTTAAGATTTTATTTATTTCTTTGACAGAGAGAGAGAGAGATCACAAGTAGGCAGAGAGGCAGGCAGAGAGAGAGGGGGAAGCAGGCTCCCCACCGAGCAGAGAGCCTATGTGGGGCTCGATCCCAGGACCCTGAGACCAAGACCCAAGCTGAAGGCAGAGGCTTAACCCACTGAGTCACCCAGGTGCTCCTCTACTCATCTTTTTATGAATGTATTACGGATTTGGCATCTAACTCACCAATGGTCCAAAGCTATAGAATCTATACCAAATAAATCCTTGATATGTACTATCAACAACATGATAACTATTTACAGGAGCCTGTGTATAAGACCCCGTGAAAAGATGCACAGCCTATATTTATCAAGTTGTCCTCTGAGGGCTTAAAATTCAGACAACATTGACACACACATACAAATAAGAAGATACCATTAGATGAACGAACATGGAAAAAATACTTAGATTTTTATGAACATTCAAACCCAGTAAATCATTTCGTGCTTACTTGGTTCCCAGCACAATCCCAAACACTACTTACTCCTCAGAAGGACCACACGAATTACACACAATTTCCGAAACTGGGTACATGTGGAAAGTAAGGCTTAAAAGCTCCAGTCACCGTCCAGGTTACACAAGGGGGAGGCCGAACAGTCTGGGCTCACATCCGCACAAGGAGAGCACAGACCATGGCCTTCCTTTAATCCATGCTCTGATGGAACCATAGCAGCCCCTCTCCACCACAGGAGGAAGGCAGCACTCCCGAAAGCCAGGCCAGTACTCAGGGGTTCCAGAAACCTCTGCCTGGTGCTACTCAGTCAAATTCTCCTGCGGCTATGTTCTGAACCACACTTTCTTTAAACATAGGAATTCTCCTTTGGCCCACTAGTTAGGAAAAAAAACAGAGCGAATGCTTCTTCTTAGTGGCCACACCTCAGAATAGGGATTTTTACTTTTGAGGTGAACAGCCAGATAATTTTTGGAGAATGCAAAATGCTGCTCAGTTCTGGAGTGCTACCCAAAGGCAGGATATCATTTGGTTTAGGGAAGGCTAGATCAGAGGGACAGGAGTGGGCCGCACCCAAGATGGCTTGGCCCCAGGTATATCCTTTTTAGCGGGATTTTGTTTCATTCCATTCCCTGTGGAATATATAGGTATAGATACCATCCCTACTTTGTACGTTCTCACACCACTAGGTTTGGAGAGAAGACACAGAATCATCAAAATGATGACTTAAAATGTTCATTTGGGTTTCACTGAAACACTGGCTACATAGGTCCATGATTTAGGCTCGGCTCAACCCCAAATGAAGTTACAAATGGGTATGACATTGGCCTCCACCCAAAAAAACCCTGCTGTATATTTGCATATTACATGAACATACAACACAAACACAAAACAACCCTTTAATTTAAAAATCCATACATAACCTTTACTATAGCACAAACTCAAACTCGTAACTGAAAAGCACACTTTCCAAGTTTGAAAGGGAAGGAGGGGAAAAGGGACGTTCCAAAAAAACAGCCTTTTTCGTATACTAAAGCATATGAAACATAATATTCCCATTGTAGCCAGAAAACTAATGTTCTGTGTCCAAAATGACTTCCCTTATCTTCAAGCTGACTTTCCATCAACTACTAGTAGAGTAAGTTACAAATCCTCTTCTTCTGAGATTGTCCTCCAATAGGATAGAATGTCTGAGGAATAAGATGCAGAGAGGGGAGAAAAGACAAGTTCAAGGACAACCAGAAACCCTTCTAAGTCCTGATAAACTTAAGAACAGAAAGAACATTCGAATCACAAAGCACATGTATTTCTCAACATTAAATAGAAACACATACATTTATCTCCATAGAAGAAAGCCCTCCTCCCATGAACATTTTTCCTTTAAATATTTGTTGACTATCTCCCTCACTTTTTTTCTTCTTTTTCAATGCATTTCTTAATCAACTATTGCTGATTATAGCTATAATTGCTATTATATATGAATGAAAATTCCTAAATAAATGGCCTACTACATGGCTGAAAAATAAACTTTAAGTTATAAAACCTTAGGGCATTAATAGAGAAATGTTTCTATGTATAATTAAGCATTCAAACTTTTTATGTAAGGTTGAATTCTGTGTTTTGAAAAAAAACACAAAATGTGTAGGAATTTCAGGTTTCCATTCTGGAGTCCTTAAGTTTAAGACATTCGGTATGCAAAACATTTCACTATATTTGTAAGATTTATGTGTTCTGGAAAAAAAAAAAAATCATTCCAAATTGGAATTTAGACATTTCCTTTTAAAGATGGGTTTTAGATTCACGACGGAATAGCTAAGGCGCTACCATAACCTTTAAAATTGCAATTTGTCTCTACAACTACAAGGTTATATATAACAAACAGATGCCTTACAGTCACAAACACAAATATACACACTTCTTAAAAACCAGCTTTATCTAAATTTAACCTTACTTATAAAGCAATATAGGCCACTCATAATGAGATGCATTTCCACTTGACAATAAAATTCAGTTACTTAAAATACTAGAAAAATTGTGCTGCTCTAGTACTATTAAGCTGAGCGAAGATTTTTGTTGTCATATTATCTCATAAAATAAAGTCCCTCACTAGTGGCTCATTAAATTATTCACCACTCACTAGTATTTCCTCCTCACATCTCTATAATCTCTGTAGAAACAAGGTGGGTAAGAGAAAGCAAGATAACGGTTTTCTAACAGGTCAAAAAAATAATAATAATAAAAGTTCTACGTCATGGTAGAAACGCGCTACGCTTCTCTCCAAGGGGAAATGCTAGTTGCCCTGACACTGTGACTTTATGCTGAATTCACTTTTTATGGATATCATATGACCTGATCTATGTATTGGAGAAAAATGCCACTGGTTCAATGATTTCCTAGCCTGGACTCCTTTATATATTACTTTTAACCTTTTTAAATTACCGACTTGGAAGAATTCTTTCAAAGTTGTCATTACTATGTTATTTAAAATCCATACATAAAGCATAAAGCCAAACAACTAAAAGAGAAACCAAATATCAAACTATAGAACACTGTCAATAGTTAGTCATGTATAATCTACAAAAGGGACCAGTGCATGTGGTTCAACATAATCAAACATTCCCTGACTCTCACATCATTGAAACCAGAATTCAACAGCTACCCAAGGAGCCAGCTGTCTGCCTGCTGAAGCCGTGGAATGAAAGGTTTGGGACACTGTAGCTGAGCAAAGGCTACTTCCCATTAGTAATTTTTTTTTTTTTTTAAAGACAGAGAGTGCACATTCGTGCACAGGGAGAAAGAGAGGGAGAGCGAATCTTTCTTTTTTTTTTTTTTAGATTTTTATTTATTTATTTGACAGATCACAAGTAGGCAGAGATGCAGGCAAAGAGAGAGAGAGGGAAGCAGACTCCCTGCTGAGCAGAGAGCCTGATGTGGGACTCGATCCCAGGACCCTGAGATCATGACCTGAGCCGAAGGCAGCGGCTTAACCCACTGAGCCACCCAGGCTCCCAGGGAGAGCGAATCTTAAGCAGGCTCCACAGTGAGCATGGGGCCCAACACAGGGCTCGATCTCATGACCCTGAGATCACGACCTGAAACAAAATCGAAAGTCGGCCGCTTAAACAACTAGGCCACCCAGGTACCCCAATAATACCTGTTTTGTTTAAGAAACATGATGAGCAGTACTACTACACTTGGAAAGAGCAGGAGGGGAACACAGCTGAAGATGACTCGCGCTGGGTGGGATCAAGCACGATCAAGGAACAGGGACTTGGTGACCGTGTGACAACATTAGCCCATGATCCAACAGATTCAGTCTTTCATTCCTATTCTCAAAAATGGGTACCTCAATCACAGTAGGCTTCTTCAACAATTTTAGCTAGGAGCTGAGGAAACAGTGTGAAGAAATGAGAGCAGATGTGTTAGTAAAAATCCTTTGTTCAAATTTGATGTTTTCACATATTATTTTTCTAATGCCATAGGGAACTATTTATTTCATTTTTTTAAAGATTTTATTTATTTATATTAGAGAGAGAGAGAGAGAGATCACAATCAGGGATAAGGGCAGAAGGAGAAGCAGACTTGCCGCTGAGCAGGGAGCCCGATGTGGGATTCAATCCCAGGTCCCTAGGATCATGACCTGAGCCAAAGGCAGATGCTTACATGGGGAACCTTTTAAATATGACTAAATCACTTTGAGGTCTCCGAACTTATTCAAAAGGAATTGCTGTAAGGGGCAACCGAAGGGTGCTTGTGAGATGCTAGGTTCTCCGAGGCACAAGTGCTAGCGAACATTAATTTCACAGACATCCCCCGCAGGTGACAATGGCATCATCACCATCAGAAGGATGTACCGGAATGTTCCCATTCAGAGTTCCTTGTGAATTCAGGCTCTTTGGTCTCACTGGAAAACAAATGCCTGTTGAGGCAGCTAACTCTGATGAAATCAGGGCCCTTCTCTTCCCCACAGATTGCCCAGAACATCAAAGTAACTCAAGAAAAGCAGAAAGGAGACATTCTTTGGGGAATAGCAGTGTGATGCTCCTGGAGCACCCTCTGGAGGCCACAGGAAGGTGACAGCGGCAAAAGAAGAAAGAAAATTCTGGTCATAGCTGGCCTTCCAGGGGCCGCAGCCCACAGACCTCACTTGAGCGGGACTTGAAAATGTACGTGTTCCATCTTAATCAAGGTGACATAAGATGAATGTGTAATTCAGCTCTAGTTTGAATAATGCAAAAGAAATACAAGATGTTAACATTCTTGAACAATTGCGTCGTTTTAAAACAGAAAAAAAAAACAATGTGCTGATTCGTGTATTTTCAGCCTACATTCTGAATTCTTTCAGGAATTTATTGCAGAGGCATCTTTTAATAGTTAGAAGAGCGGAATGTGAAAATGTGACATTTTCTTGAAGCACACAAGGTTAACCAGGGTCCTAATAATTATCAAACTTCTCAGAGCAGCCAGCTTTAGCTTATTAAAACTGAGAACAAATTAAGCTCTTTTTTTTTCTAACACCTTACTTTTTCTAAAGCAACAAACACTGACATCTAATGGCATTTTGGTAGCTCACTTTTTAAAGAATCTATTAAAATTCATGCAAGGACGCATACATAGGATTATGATTAGGATGTGTAGGATTAGGGTGGGTCCAAAACATCACTTGTGCCTCTGGGGAAATTTCATTTTTATGAGCCTTATAAGCATATTTTCCTCTGGTTAAAATGAACCAGGATTTAGGTCAATAGTACCTGATTTAATTTTTTTGTATTTTCTGCTGATGAAGGGGAAAGCCCTAGGGTTAACTAAAATATGAGAAGTCCATTTACTTGTCTTTTTGAGCAAATAAAATCACTCACCCCAAATCCTGACATTCACTTTGTTTTCTTTTGTCCTAATAGAATATGATAAACTCTCAGGACTTGGTTAACGCCAAATTTAACGTGTTACTTCAAGAAAGTTAATAAAGTGCTGATTTGGGAAGCATCACACTCCTGGAACTTAAAAACACTACATACAACTATTCTGGTGAGGAGGGGAGAAAACAGACAGTGAGAAGTACGATTTCCCACGTCCATTATTTATTTATATATAGAAACACCTGCACTCAATTCTGGTCTCTTTGCTGGCAAGAGACTGTTACATTTGATAAAAAGATAACAAAGAAAATGTTCATACACACTTTCCTTTTCAAATGCTGCGATCTGTACTGGTCCCCAAAGAGAAGATTATACATTCTATATAATAAAGTGAGGTTTGAGCGTCAAGTCTTAAGTGTTGCCAGAAAAGGAGTCGTGTTTCAAAATCTTCTCATAGCTTGAAACCTCAATGTTTTTCTGCCAGAGATAAAATTATGTTGCACCTCACTCTACTTTCAATATTTAGACTGAATTCAGGACCGTTTTCATCATATATATGTGCAGTTATCGTATTTGACATATCCCCTTTTCTCTATATTTACAGGTAGTAGATATTAATATTTATACTCACTCTAATCTAAAGCCGGTTTGGAGTTATTTTTTTACCATAAAAGGTAAATTTTGAAAATGATGTCAAATACCCTTGCAAAAACACAGACAATTTGCTCCTGAAGTCATTTTATAAACAGAGCTAACATTTATTGGGCACTTACTACAAGGCTTCCAGGGATTATCTCACTTAAGCCTCAAAATTACTTCTTGATGATAATAATGTTGTGCAATTTTTTACAAATAAGGAAATTAAGGCATAGAGCAATTAAATAACTTTCTCATAAGACCATTAAGGAACAGCAGCACTAGGATTTAAACCCAGGCAATCTGGCTACAGAGCTAAGAACTAGGCAACCTGCTCCTTGCTGTCCGACAGCTAGGCATTTTTATACTTCCTAAACAAAATATACAAAGTACCTCTTAGAACATGCTACGATATTTAATAAATACTAGGTCCCTCATTAAAAAAAATATAAAAGCCTCCAGTATAGTGCCCTGCATCGAGTAAGGTATCCCCTATTCTCATACTTGTTCAATGCTTCCTGGTTATTTACATATATTTATTTTTCTCCTCATTCTTCCATCAGTTACTACTTTATCATTCTGTAGGTATGAGAATAAGATCCCAAGTTTCTCCCTCTCTTTCTGCTTCAAAATAATTCTTCAAAAGCAATCCCATTTCATCCTATAAATAAGACTTAGTGTTTTGAGTAATTACAGAAGGTCAGTGGCCAGAAGTAACCAGGTTGAAAGAGATCACTGGACATTCCTCCTGCTCTGTAAATACACACCGCCCTGCTAGTGACAGCACACTTTACATCCAAGAATGTTTACAAGCACTTCACTCTCGGGAGCCACTTAAAGAAACAGGTGGGTGATGTCACCCAGGGAACACACAAACCACTGCTCCCCATTTGCTATACTAAGTTTCACATGTAGTCACAAATGCCCCTTCTACCAGGATTGCAGGGAGACCCAATAGCTCCAGAACGTGGCTTAGCTTGATAATGAATTTGTTCCAGGTTTTTAAAAAAAAGGGAGGGGGTCTTTTGTGGTTTTTGTTTTTTTCTTTTTTTTTGAAGAAAAACATATCAGCAAATGGAAATTCATAAAGGAAGTTCTGAGCCATAAGAGCAAAGCAAACAAAACTCTGGTTTTGTCATTGGGGCATTGATAGGAAGTTTGTTGAGCTAAATCAATAAGAAGAGGGTGGATATGGGAGGTCTAGAATCTAGGAGGCCCAGGATATTACAGGGCCCCTGGTACTACATGGATCTGTGTTACAAAGCCCAGGATTTGCTGAGGTTGCTTATTTTGAGCAAAGAAGAGGAACCAATGAGCCCAAGGGCTTAGGACCTATTAGAGCCATTATTATGGAATAGATAATTCTGTTGAACATCTGCAGCCCCAATAGTGTGCAACTCAATATTCAGTTAATTGTATAAAAATGTGGATGCTATGCAACATAGCCATGTATGTATCACATATCAGTCACACATGTCATATGAAAGTTAAAGAAGCCTTTTTCCCCTGAAAATTTCCCTCTGACAGATGTGTTTATGCCTCTACATATAATACACTGCACTGCGGGGCTGAGAGGCTGTTATCTCAGCATTATATCTCCCCCGACTGTCGTGAAGTAATGTATTAACATCCAAAGAGAAGCTGGGCGGTTGCATGTGCAACATCTAGCAGTTTCCGTGGCCACTTTAAGCAAGGGGGGAAACATGGAGCTCCTGACCAGCTGGGTGTGCTCCCAGGTCCTCATCAGGGCTGGCATGTTAAGTGGGAACACTACAGTCATGGCACCAGAAGTCATTCTTGGGAGGGTGCCTGAGGACTTGAGTGTGAAGAAAGTTGAAAAGGGAGTGTGAGTTTCTCCCACAAGCCATTATGCCTGTCAGTTACTTATTTCCCTAAGATAAGGACAAGGACCCTGGCATGCCCCATTATGAGGAAAATGACAAGGAAAGAAACATGATTTGAAAGCAATACTATTAATGCCGCGTGCTTTCACATAGAGCTGGTTTCCAGATAGCCATTCTTTTCAAATCAGTCAAAGAATCAATATTCTTAAGTGGTTTATGTGATTTAAAGAATTTTTTACCCCCTCCAAGGTGCCCTGGAAGAGGTAAAAGTTTCCTCCCCAAAGATGAGGACTACCCGACGGAAAAGGGAGATAAATATACTGTGAAGGAACCTAGAGCCAAGTGCATCTCAAGAAGATAGTAAAGAGAATAGTCACTTAAAGACGCCAGTCCATGTGGTTTAGAGGAAATCACCGCTGTGGACTAGAGTGCAGAATGAGAGTCACTGAGGAAGCTACTGAACTCAGTGTCAAGGGAGAACATTAGGTCGTCACAACACAGCTGCCCACCTCGTAGATAAGATCTGCAGGACACAGAAATGCCCGCTTGCTCTTAAATCTACCTGCTTATCTGAAATGTCTACGCTTAGGCACTGCTGCTATAAACCCTTGACAAAACGCAAACCTGTTACCTAAAAAGGATGCCACTTCAAACCAATGCTCCTCCTTAATTCATCAGACCACCTACAGAGGACCACGGAAACTTCTGAAGACAGAGTTCATGGGCAGGACAGGGGAACACCTAAAGGTCCCTGCAAATGCCTACAACTTTACAGTTTGGATTCCATCCAAGGTCTTTTTAACTTACCACGATGACTTTTGAAAGGACAGCCGATAAAGTCACTCACAGAGGTTGCTAATTTGGCTCCCCATTTCATACCTTGTCTCCAAAACACAGGGTAAAAGTAAAGACAATCTCAGTATGCCCTCATGAAGTAAATAAGGTGAATCTGATCAGCAGTATCTTATTATACAAGCATGCACAGCAATGGTCAGTGGCCAAACAATTACTCTTTGTTCAATTTCTGTTTTGCTCAAAACCTGTGGAAGGTCCCTGCCAGTAAGTCAGGTTCTGAAATGCTATCAGTGATACCAATAAAAGGACTAAGCAAATCTTGTTTTCTTCCTACAAGGAACAGACAAATCTTTCTGCTTATCTTCTCAGCCACAGTATTACCAAGTGCCAGTGAATTAAATTTTCAGAAGTGCTTTATAAAATGTGCTGGGGGATGCTTTAAGTGACTTAAGGGTTCTGGATCAATGAACAACCGGGCACTGCAGAGACAGGAAAAAAAGCCCTTATACTGCACCCTCTCCTCTCTTTTTTTAAGCATCTTCTTCACTCTCTCATCAGCAAGTATTTATTCGGGATGCTTGCTCGATTCAAGACAGTGTCTAAAAGGGTCAGCTCCTCTTAGGGAAATCTAAGGTGAAACCGTCAATCACATCCGTGTTCTGATTATTAAACACAAGATTTGTCTCTAGAAAGCCTCAACTGCCGCTTCATCTTATTATATAACCAGTAAGCAACTGGGTTCAGAAATGTAGATAAACTTTGCTTTTCGGAACCCCTTGGTAACATAAATTAACCGTATTTATCAAGGAGGTCCTGAAAAACAGAAATGCTAAATTTAAAGTTTGAGAACTTATTTGGAGCCGACCTGGTTCCTGGCACTGGGCTAGATTTTATCTGCTTCGCTGACCTCTAGGAATCCCTCTCAACTCACCTGAGGTCCAGTATCTCAGGGCTGAACCAGGGTGCACTCACGCACACACCGCGGCGACCCTGCACACCGCTCGCCCCAAGCCCCGCCGCGCACCAGCTCCCGGGGCCTCTCCCTCGACCACCCAGCTCTTCCAAACCGGCCAGGCACGCCAAGTGGAGACCCGTTCCCGCTTTTCTCGCTAGAGGGCAGACGGGGCCCGTGCAAAGCCCTCCTGGCGCCGAAGGAGCGCGCACCCAGCCTCCGCTCCCGCACTCGGGTCCGGGTCCCGGGCTGGGCTCAGCTGCGGGGCGCTAGGAAAAGGCCGAGCCACCGAGCGCTACGCGACCAGGACCCTCGGAGGGCGCGGGTCGCGGCGGCAGCCCCCAACCCTACGCGCGGGGTGCGGGCGCCCGGGTGAGGCCCCGCGCCCAGGTGAGGGGCGGCCCCACCGAGAGCCAGAACCTCCCGGCTCGGCGGACGCCCAGGAGCAGCGCCAGGCGCCCGGAGCGCAGGGCGCGGGGAGCCGAGGGAGAGGCGACGGCCGCGGAGGAGGAGGAAGAGGATCGGGGAGCCGCGCCGCGCTGCGCACTCACCTGGGCTCTGGCCGCCCGCGGGGAGCGCGGGCTTCTTGCCGGAGCCTCGGTCCTTCTTGCCCTTCCCCTTGCCTCTGCCTTCTTTGCGCTCGGACATCTCGCCCGAGAAACGCACGCTCTGCGCGGACCGCTCCCGGCGAAGGCGACGCGCCACAAGTTTGGTCCGAGGGCTTGGATCGGGTTTGGGAAAAGTTTGTCCCTCGAGGGGGAGAGCGCGCGGCCGAGCTGCGGCACTCGCGCGGCGCGGGGGCGTCTCCTGTCGCCTGCGGGGAGCGGCGCGGACGCGGCGTGCGGTCCGGGCCACCTGGGGCTGGCGCTCGCTCCTTCAGCCGGTCGCCCTCGCTCTCGGGGCTGCTCCTGTCGCCCGGGGAAGTCCTCGGTTCCCGCCGCGCAGGGGTCCGCAGCTGTCGGCTCCGGCGGTGGCGTCCGTCCGGCGCGCTCGTAGCCCGAGGAGGGAGAGGCGTTCACCGTCCTGCCCGCGCTCCCATCGCCCAGGCAGCCGCCGCCGCTCAGCTCCTGCCCTCCGCGCGAGCCCGGAGTTCCGACAAGTTTTGGGGAACTCCTCGCCGGCTCTTTTTCAATTGCCCCACAGCCACCCACCTCCCGCCCGCAGGTTGGAGACTGGCGCCTCCTTCTCCCCCTCCCCCTTGCCTCGCCCCCTCCCTCTTCCCCACCACACCCCCACCCCGAGGCGCGGACACGCCACCGGGAGGAGCCTGGGCTCGGCGCTCCCGGGCGCAGCCCCTTTCCCTCCCCGAGCCTGGCCGGGCGGGGGGCGGCGGCGCGCGGCGCGGCTGCGGGGAAGCCCCGACAGGGGTCGCTGGAAGCTGCGCGGAGACGCCGCCGCCGCCGTCGCGGGAAGCGAACCCGGCGGCCCCGGGAGATTCAAAGACCGAGGAAGGGACCCAGGGGGCTCCTCGCTCTCCTCCGCTGCCGGGCAGCCCCAGAGGGCTGCTCGGTTCCCAGCAGTGCGGAGAGACGTTGGAGAGAAAGTCTGGAACTCTTGACACCTGCCCCCCGGCCCCAATTAAGGCTCTGGAACCCTCGGGAAGGAGAAGAACTTCTGCCTTTTTTCCAGGAGAGTTTGGGGTTTGTTCCTTTCCTACTTTAGTGAAAGCCCCACACACGCGTGGGGCAAAGACAAACCAAGTGCAAGGGAACATGGGTGTAAGACTGTTCCAGGTACCCAGGAAGGGCTCAGGGAAGGGATGGACAGATCGCACCATCTTCCCAGATTTGCTCCGTGAAATGTGTGTGTATCATGTGTTTCACAACGTGCCTGTCAGAATTCTTCATCGTTAGCTTTTTAAAAAAATAAATAGTAATAATCTAGCCTCTTCAGAGAGGGTGTCCTAAACTCACTCACTCACTACAACTTGATTTTCAAAGGAATTGATAAAACCTGCGTTAAAGACGATCAACAATAAAATTACTGCAATGGCTGGGGGAGGAATGGGGTGGGGGGAGTCACTCGATTCCCGCCCAGTGAGAAAACAAGCAGGGAGGAGTAGAGTTGGGCTAGAGCACTTTAATTCATTAAATTCGTCGGATTCAAACTTTCCTCGGGACTGCGAGTGAGTCCTACTTCTTTTTCCCTTGTCCTCCCTCTGGTGGAGAATTCTAAAGAGCAGTGAAATCAAGAAAAATGTTGGCACGCACTGTTGCGAAGGACAGAAGTTAGAGGCCAGAGTAATCCACACCACGGAATGATCCAGAATCATGAAAAGAACACATCCTCCTAGTTAGATCACAGCTGTGGCTAACTTAGAACGCTAATTTACAGCGATAGACTCCCGCGGTGGTCAGGAAGAGCCGAATATGAACAACCATAGGTGAAATTTACTTACTCCAACTTACAAGGGACTTGCTCCTGATTTACCGTTCTCTGGAGCTCATGCTAACCGAAGTATTCCATGCTTCCAGACTTCTCTGTATATATTGTAATTGCCACCATTTAAATAAAGATGAAATCCGGAGTGCCCCCTTGCTATATATGTGGGAAGGGAGGGGGCAAAAACATGCATTTTAAAACACCCTAAAATGAAAAGAATCTTATTCTTATTTAATCTGCAGGGTAGTAAGAACTGCTGAGAGATATCTTAGCAGTATTGCCGTCATTATTTATTTTGAAAAAGTTTGATGGGGCGCCTGGGTGGCTCAGTGGGTTAAAGCCTCTGCCTTCAGCTCAGGTCATGATCCCAGGGTCCTGGGATGGTGCCCCGCATCTGGCTCTCTGCTCAGCAGAGAGCCTGCTTCCCCCTCTCTCTCTCTGCCTGCCTCTCTGCCTGCTTGTGATATCTGTCAAATAAATAAATAAAATTTTTAAAAAAATGTTTGATGTCCAGGTATCTTCTAATGAACTTCAACAAAGACCAAATATAAATTTTGCCAGGCTATAGGAACAGCAAAATCGGGGGGAAAATTATGAATAAACCTGAATAGCACTGTAATATTCCACAGAGTCTAGTGTAAAATGAAATCTGAATGTTGGCTGAAATAGCTCTGTTTTCCCAGGAGGGGCCACTGCTCAACAAGAAGGGAACAGCAAAATTCAGAAAAAGGGAGCCCTTTCAAAAAAAGGTACTTTTTTCCAGGATATAATACCCTTTACAGACTTTTCATACAATGGATAAATGTTATCGAATGCATCATTATTTTAGAATTGAAGAATATAAAGCAAAAATGTATCCTGGAATAAAAAGCTTTGGGTCTATCCAAACTAAAGGATGGCGGTAGTAAAAACCCTTACCTATGGGATTCCTATCAGTTAGCTTTGTTTTGGGTCTAGATGTTTTACTTTTCAAACAGTTTACTAATTCCTTATTACAGTAATTTTTCAGTGAGGATAATGGAAGAGCCTACAATTTCATCATAACTTTCCATTTGAAGGAATCTGTAATACTAGTGGACAGTTTTTCCAAAGTGAGAATGAAGGACCACAGAAGAGATTGTTGCTAATGCAGGAGCTTTATAGGAAAACATGGCGGCCACGAAGTAACAGCAGGATTCCTATGGAAATACTCTGGCCTGGGGAATTAGGGAATTAGGGAAAATGAAGGGAGGAAGCTGAGTAGAAGTGAGCATGCAATAATTGTTCTTTTTTGGTTTGATGTGCTAGAGAAAGAGAGAGAACAAAGAGGACGAAAATTGCAATGATAAACGTTGAAAGAACATTTAAGAAGGATGATGAAGGGGCAGTTGGATGACAGGGCTTCCTGGAACTGTGTTTAGATTTTGGAGTCATATTTTAGTTGTCAGTTGCCGCTGAATTGTCAGAAAATGTATGACAAAGTCCAAACTTTGTTTCTACTGAAATGTGTCTTTATCCTTTATGTTATTTAATGTTAATTTTTTGAGGGTTATTTTACTCTATTAGTTATGATTAGGTAAAAGGTTAACAAAATAAAAGTCCATTTTTTTGATAATTAAAATATTTATAAGATTTTTCAAGAGCTTGAGATTGTCCTTAAATTATTATCTCTGTGGTCAGGAAGTGGCAAATGATTTTGTACAGTTGGTTTTTTTTTTTGTTATTTTGTTTTGTTTCCTTTTTAAAAAAACTTAGAAATGATCAGAAAAAAAAGGATGGAGAAAGGAAGAAGACTATTTTTACTTTCTTGAGGATCAAAATATGAACCTGAATTGTATAATTTAGGAATGATGACCTATCTTCATGGTATAATTTTCCTAATTTGTTATGTATTGTTTAGCTCCTAGAGTATGTATCATTGAGATTTTATCAGCTCTCAAGTAACTACGTCAATCTGTCAACATTTGTCAACTCCTGAAAAATAGAGTGGAAATTTATAAATAAGCAACTTGAGAAATAAAGACAAAATGGAGATCTTATATTAAATAACAACTTAAAATAAATGCAATCCTGTGCCATAACATTTTTCTTTGGTGAGGCTTACCTTTTAGAAGCACTCTTAGAATCTACAAAGCTAACCGAATATGCCCTTTATCTCAGTAATTCCCATTTGGAAATTAATTAATTCCCAAGAAATTAAATAAATAAAATGAAAGAACATTAACATGTGAAGATAGATTGTAGTTTTTGCAAATTATGTGCATACTGACAGTAATGGGAATTTACATTTAGAATTAAATAGGTACTTTTAACTTTTTGAAATAGAGGAACTTAAGATAATTAAAAAAAAAAAACTTTGCAACAAAGTTGGCATTAATGAAGATGCATGAATACAAAAGAAAATCTCCAAAACAACCACTAAATGTGCCTGACTTATTCATTCAGTCATCAAGCACCTACCTACTGAACCAAATGCTAGATAGTAGAGAAAGAGGAAAAAAAAAAAGTCCCTATTCTCATGAAGTTAAAATACTGTGAGAGAGGCATAAAAACAAGTTATTATAATACAAATGAAAAGCAGGGCCAGGAAAGTTTTCTAGGGCCTGAGGCTCATAAAATTTGGGGGCTATTTTTGAAGGGAAAAAAAAACCCCCAATACTATTAAAAATACAAACTTAAATCCAAGAACTTTAAAGGACCCTAGGATGTGAGAGATCTGGAAGTTTATTAGCTTCATGGTAGTTTCACCTCTGGCGACTGCAAACATATCTCACCTTCTGCAACATTATAGTAATGGTAAACAGCAAGTGCATACTATCTTAGAGTTTAGATACTCCTCTCCCTATGAATAGGAGACATTAATAAGCAATCAAAAGGGGGGCGCCTGGGTGGCTCAGTGGGTTAAAGCCTCTGCCTTCGGCTCAGGTCATGATCTCAGGGTCCTGGGATCAAGCCCCGCATCGGGCTCTCTGCACAGCGGGGAGCCTGCTTCCCTCTCTCTCTGCCTGCCTCTCTGCCTACTTGTGATCTCTGTCAAATAAATAAAAAAATAAAAAAAAAATAAGCAATCAAAAGGAATACCCACAAAACTGAAACAAGCAAAGACGATCTTGTGAGGAAAATGTGATGAAAGGAGCCTTAAGAATTCACAGATGAGCGATTGTCCTGTATGTTTGGTTAGACTATTAGAATCAATATGCAAGTTGGGTTTGGTAAACAAAAGGCTTCTGACCCACGAGATGCCCTGGCAAGACTGGAAAGCTGTCCTCCATTACATTTGGCAAATATTTGACAGAATTGCTAACGAATCATAGTCTGTCTGCTATGAAGAGAATCAGCTTGATAACAAAATTGTGAGTTTAGAATCCCCCCCAAAAAACTAATATAAAACTAGGTGCCTGGGTGGCTCCGTCGTTAAGCATCTGCCTTCCACTCAGGTCATCATCCCAGGCTCCTGGGATGGAACCCTGCATGGGGCTCCCTGATCAGCTGGAAGCCCGCTTCGCCCTCTCCCATTCCCCCTGCTTGTGTTCCCTCTCTGGCTGTCTCTTATCTCTGTCAAATAAATAAAATCTTAAAAAACAAAAACAAAAACCGTAAAACTGTCAGGTTCAAACAACATTAAGTAGAATCTACACTTATGTTGTTATGCATATGATGTGATTTTTTTTAGAATTATATCCACAGATGATTACTGTTGTTATTATTATTATTAAGATTACTCTTGTGCATGACTGTAGGGATACATCATATATTAAAAATGGATTATATAGCTGAATACTAATGCCCAATTTCTTTTTATGGACTCTATTTGATAAACAGGGCCAGTATCATAAATCTTTTCTGGAGTAAGGTGGAGATAGAAGACTCGATAGTTTTCAGGGCGCCTGGTGGCTCAGTTGGTTGGGAATCTGCCTTCCGCTCAGGTCATGGTTCTTCTGGGGTCCTGGGATCAAGCCCCATGTTGGAGAAGCCTGCTTCTCCCTCTCCTCCCGACTTGTGATTTCCCTTTCAAATAAATAAATAATTTTTTGAAGAAGAAGAAGAAGAAGACTTGATAGTTTTTGAAACATTTTAATTTCTTTTAAGAACATAGTTTCAGGCAATTTTTTGGTTTCTCTTCCTTACCTCCACAGTAATTAATTACCTTTATCTTCCTCATTTCCCTTGCAACAGGTACTTAATTCAGATGTGCATGTGATACAAGTACCTCAAATTTATACACACATATATGTATGCCTATACATACACAGACATAGATGTGTGTACACATCTATGTATGTGTGTACACATTTATGTATGTGTGTACATATATGTGTGTGGATATGTAGTGATTTTTCTCTTTCCATTATTGGGAATGAGAAACACTATATTTGAATGTGAGCTTATAAAACAGAGGTTATGTGAACTTTGTATACCTTTTTCCTCTTGCTATCCATTAGATTCCACCACCAAGCTTTGCATCTGATAAGCACTGGTTTTGCATAGAATGAATTTAAATAGAGTAGAATGAATATAAAAAGCCTGCTTCTGATATCACCATTTTCTATCAATCACTAATTATCTACTCTACAATCATCTTTGACACCTTTTCTGCATCCAATCCCTCCCCATGTCCTGTCATTTTGACTTCAGTCTTCTTTTATCCCTCTTCATTAACTACCACCCAAATCCATGCCTTCATACTTTCTTTGCCTTGACCATAGTAAAGCTTTTCTACCTGGACTCTTGGTCCCTCTAGTTATTTTGGCACAGAAGTAGTCAGAGAAGTCTTTTTGAAATGCAAATCTAGCCCAGCCAACTTTGCTTCCCAGAATCCTATCAAATGCCCTTGAAAGGCCAGGTCCTGCCTGACTCCAGCCTTCTCTGAGTATGCTTCATCCCTCCCTCTCCTTGCCTCAAAGAGGCCTCTTTGCAACATGCCTCTAAAGCTGGCCATTCTTTCTGGCCCCAGTGCCTTTGTACCTGCTGTTTCTGCCTGAATTTTTCCACAACCAACCCACTTTGCCTAATTCCACTTATCTCTCAGGCTTCAGTTGAATTTCACTTGCTTAGAAAAACTGTCCACTGCCTTTGAAAACTGTTTTAATTTCCTATCATACTTTTGCATCTGCTTTGTAACATTTCTTCTTGTCTATTACTATATCATTGCTTTGGTGATTTTTTTTTTTTTTAAACAACAATCTGCTCTGGACATTAATCACTTTGAAGGTAAAGACTGACAATGTCATGTTCTTTGTTACATCTCTTCGGATCATAGCCAATTATATACATTTTGTTAATTGGTAGATAAATGAGGAAAAATAGAATGACTTTCCATATGTATATAAGACTATACATACAGTAGGTGTATGTAATTAGGTTTATTTGACCGAACTTTAAAATGGTAATGACGTTGATCATACTAAAGCGGGATGCTTTGGGATAACTTCTGTTGAAATAAGCCTTTCCAAGAACAAACACATAAAGTAAAAATTTTGACTTATCAGTACAATCTCTCAATGCTTTAGGAGATGAGGTGATGACTTCTGTGAAATGGTAAAACCCCAAGAAGGATAATGACTTTTTTCCCTAAATTGCCTCTGCAAGATTACATTTATTGGCTCCATTTCCTCCCTTGGATTCTTGCAAGGGGTCAGAGAGATCCATAAAACAGCTACATTTTAGCAGGGATGTTCTAACAAAAGGATAATGGATGAAAACCTGCAAACACAGCATTGCTAACAGGGTTAAAGACCCCTTTCTAGCTGGGGATAGTATAAGGTTGTTCTCACCATTAAATTATTTTTCATTTTGCAGACCAGTGGTAAGTCCCCATTTGGTCACTGCAGCAAGTGGCTCCCCATAACCACCTTAGAACTAGAACTTTGAGCTTCATTTTAATCCTCTAGTATTTTGCTCCCTTCTCATCATTTGTATCTGTGCAGCAAATGCAAAGGGATTTCTCCATGCATACTTGGGGTTCAGTTTGTGTGCACACCTAGTAACAGCCAAGAGAGAAGTAGATGCATCCATGTCTTTTAAGAATTACCCCATAAGATCCACTCCAAGGTTAACATAATTTCCTTTCAAGAGGCACTTTACTCATTGTTGTGAAAAGATTCACCCCTGTGAAATTTATAATGATGTTAAAATACAAATTCAATGTCATGAGTGATGAATTAGTACTTCAAATATTTGAGCAGTAAGAGTAATTTAACAGATCAACTCTTTGCCTCAGAATGTCCCATAAGAGACACCTGGGGGAAAGCATTTCCAAAACAGATTATAGTATATAGGAGATTACTTCATAATGTCATGATGATAACTGGGCTCTATGAAGGGAAACACTGACCCACAAATTCTGTACCTGGCTCAGGAATATAATAACATCACAATCATTCTTTTTCTTTCCTTCCCACATAACTTCTTCTTTCTTATTAATCTTTATGAATTCTCTCCCTCTCCTCCTCCCCTTTTTTTCAGCATGTTAGAGCCCAGTGCTTTACGTATCTGATTTGACTAGGGATTTCTAGTTTTCGGTTAACAGCCAAGAGTTAAGTTCTCAGAGGAATGTTACAGTCATCTCCACCCCTGGACCCAGGCCTAGAATTCGAGTTACTTTGCAACAGACCAACTTTCAACACACTATATGTTTGGGAACGTGTGTGTGTGTGTGTGTGTGTTAAATACACACACACACATATATATATCTTTCAATTCTCATTCATTTGGGAAAATAATTTCACAAGTATTAACAACTCAAGGCGAGTCATCTCTTAAAGATGATTTAGCAGAACAATTAGCTAACTTGACAGAAACCAAATGACTGTCCAAAAAATAACTGGTGGCCAACCATGCAGAAGATTACATTCTTATGGAAAATGTTGTCTTTTCTGCTTAATCATAAAGATTGGGTTTGTTCCAGCTCTTTCCCATAGGTGCGAGATGGAAACCACCTAATTCAAACAGTGCAGGAAACTCTGGTCTTCCCCACAGTCTTAACCAGTATGTAGAACCCTTTGGGGTCCAGAGAGCTTCTGGGGGTGATCCTGAATCCCAGACATCAAACTGAAAAATCTAAGAATATGTTTGGCTTAGCATTTGTGAGTAATCTTTTTTTGGTCCTAGAGTTGATAGAAATCTCTGAGATCCTATAAAGCGGATATATTGGGGCATAGAAAAAATATGGCAGTCCAGTTGAGACTGGTGTCTTTGAGACTGGCTCAAACCAGCCCTGGTTTTGTAGGGAGGAAGAGAAAGAGTTGACATTTATCTTGCTTTGGAATTGCACAATCTTTTTTTCCTGTGGTTGCTGTTTCCAAAAGATGGTCTCACAGAATGTGGTACAGATCCGGTCTCCCTTTTATTTTTGTAATCATAAGTAGGCCCCCGAGCAACCAGCAATATGCTAAGATTTATGTCAGTGCATGTTTACTATAGTACTGGAACTATATAGTTCCCTCTCAGAAGTGCAATGGAAGGGACTTCGTTCATATTTTCTCAACTCATTTTTTTTAATTAATTTTTCCCCCTCTTATCTAAGAAATTTTCACTAGAGTATTATCAATTATTTCCCTCCCTGTCCTACTGCTGTACCCGCCCAGCCAATCTCTATGCCAGGTCACCCCATCTCTCCCCCCACCACCCGCCAGGGACATTATCTTTCCTCATTCTAACAAAGAAACCGTAACAGAAACTTTCTTTTGACCTGTCCTTTCCTTTTACTACCCAACATTCTCAGTTCCTTTTCATTTACCAGCTGAAGGAATCCATTTCCTCCTCCCCCAACTCACCACCAATCTGATGAAAATCCTCAAAATTCATTAATGCCTTCCTAATTGGCACGTGAAGTGTTCTCTTTTGAGTCTTTATGCCTAGCGAATACTGATACATCATCCTGAAAGCTTTTCCTGGGACTCAGAATAATATCTCGGTGGCGGAACTTTGTACCTTCTCTGAATTCTTTTTTTTTTTTTTTTTCCTACCTGTCTTTCAAAGGCTGGCTCATGGCCCAGTATTTAAAACCATTTTCTTCTTAACTACATGGTAATCCCATAAAAATGTCACTCACTGTCAGCTCTCTCAAATGTTGATAATTCACAAATGTGTGTATATACATATATACAACTACTATATATATTCCAACGAGCTCAAAATGAACAGTTTAGTAATCCCCAAGCCTTCCTCCCCCATCAAAAACAAAACAAAACAAATATGTCTTAGGATCAGAAACTAGACAACATCCTGAATTTTTCTCCTCCCAGTTCTTCTCCTCTCCTGATCCCAGCCAGTTGGGAGCCCCGGTTCCAGCACATTCACCTCTAGATCCTTCTCACCATCTCCTGGGCTTCTCCCCCAATGGAACTCTGCAGACTGGTTTTTCTAAGTCCTCTTCTTTTGTTTCTGTGCTCACACCCAGTCACCCTCCCTCCTGTTACCAGACTTAATCCTCTAAAATGTAAGCCATTATCTTGGCATTCCTTATGTGATATCTCTATCAGATTCCTGTTGCAATAAAGTGGAAACTTCCCCGTGGAGGACAGCCAGGTCCTTCTCAGCCTAAGTGCTGCGTACATTTGCAACCTCTTTCCTGTCCTCTCCCGTGCATTCGGTGCACTCTGGTCATGCTGAACTGGATAGATCTTTTCTCATTTCTGTGCCTTTAACTCTGTTTTTCCTCCTACGAGGAATTTCTTTCTTCCCCTCCTCAGCCTAGTAGACTTCCCCTCTTCCTTCCGGATCCAAGTGAAAGCTCACCTCTTCTTTCTATCCTTCCCTGATGCTCCAGAACAGAACCATGGCTGCCACCTGCGTCTTCCTTATACCTCCCTTCAGTTTAGCACCTACGTTATTCTAATGATTTGTTTTCAAGTCTGTCTCTGCTGCACAGGGAGGATGCCCCAGGAGTGATCCATGTGTCTCCTTAAAGCACACATCCAACATATGCATATGTATATGTACATTAAAATGAGTAGACTATAAATGTATGCAAAGAATTCACAATTTACATTGAATGCAACTTCAGAGTCAGCAGTCATTGACGGGTTTTTTGATTTTTCCAAATTTAACTTTTCACTCAAATATACATGGGGCTTTAACAAAGTAGCCCAATGTTTCCAAGCTCTATATGAGTTATATCTTCACTGACTCGTTCAACCAAAGTTACAAAGTTGGCAGGATTCACGAACAAGCCTACTTGGTTTCTCTCACTACATGTGTTTACACTTTCGTCCGCTTTGGTCCCTTGCTTCCCGATTCAGTGCCTTATCTCACCATATAAAACACACATGAACAAACAAAACTGGTATGAAAATATCAACACTTGTTACTCATTAACCACCATAATGAGGTATTAGAAAGATCAACTAAGCCCTTATTTGTAAATTCCTCTGTAAGGAAAATGAATTTATTATGTATAGCATTCCTTGAGATTTCTGGAAATTTCATTATAACTCTGGAAGGGGGAAATAAAAAGTCCCTTTATACAGTTGAGATGTCTCAATTGCTTGATCTCTGTCTCTCAGAGAGGGCTTGTCACTCAGCAGCCCCATCTACCCTCCCCCAATCCCTGCCCATGAGTCCTGAGAGTCACTGAGGGTCACAGTCTCTGCTGTGGGCCTGGACGGAAGCCTGAGGAACAGAAGCCTAAGAGAAGCCTGAGGAAAAGAAACCTGAGGAACAGAAGCCTAAGAGAAACCTGAGGAAAAGAAACCTGAGGAACAGAAGCCTGGGGAACAGAAGGCTGAGGAAGAGAAGGCTGTCTACGAGAAAGCACCGATGAGTCAGACAGATCTTTGAATGCTGATCCTGCTTCACAGCTGTCTGCTCATCAGGAAAATGGGGATTATAATTCTTACTGTAATCGGTCACTGTTAGGAGGATTAAATGGGTTCATGTGAGTCAAGTGTCCAGCTTGGAATTGGCACTAGGAATATGGCGCCTCTCCTCGTTATCACTGTCCCCTGACGCCCAGCTGCTGCCAACCCAGGCTAGGTTTCCCCAAACATCTCTGAATCTAAGCCAACTTCACTAAAAGGAGCTTTATGCCAAAAGAATTACGATTTGGTAAGTACTGAATAGATAGTTCTGGATTACCCCAGGCCATCAGCCCTTAAGGCTACAGAGAATAAACAAAACCAATAAAAGTCACATATTTTTTTTAGGGATTTGAAGTTTTCACCACACTGTTCCTAATTTACCTCTTCTCATCATCCGTTTTTGGCTTTTCTATAGGGCAGATAATTCTGAAGTGGCTCAGTGGGAGGCAGCATAAAGGAAAAAGGAGGTAAATATGAAAACTAGTACTTGAATGAATAGAATATTACCCATTTAGTAAACAGAATTCTAATACTGATTACAAGATTCCTGTCCACTGGTGTAGACACCCTGCCTGATGCTCTTGCTTTGAGTATGGCTGGGACTTACGGATATTATGGAATACCACTCCTGTGATTGGGTTATCCATTAGTTGACTTTGAGCTAACCAACAGTGAGATCTTCCTGGGTGGGTCTGACCTAATCAAGTGAAGTCCTACAAGAAGGGCTGGGCCTTTTCCCTGCTGGCTTTGAAGTAGCTGCTGTCATATACTGAGAGGGTCACTTGTCTAAGAATGGAGGGTGGCCCCTAGGAGCTTAGAGCCATCCTTAGCTGACAGTCAGCAGAATGGGGACCTCAGTGCTACCACCACAAGGAATTAAAACCTGCCAGCAACCTCACTGATCCTGGAGGAAGGTATAAGCTCCAGACTGGAACAGAGCCCAGTCAATACCTCAATTTCAGCTTTGTAAGCCCCTAAGCAGAGGACCCAGTCATGACAATGTCCAGACTTTGACTGACAAAACTGAGCGCTAATAGATGAGTATTGTTTTCAGACTCTAAGATTGGGGTAATTTGTGACACAGTGATAAAAAGCTCATGCAGTTATAAAGACATTTTAATTTACAAAATGCTTCAGACAGCACAGGATGGGTGGGAGAGGACAAGGAAGAAGACAGTTTGGTGTCTGGGGTGACTCTCCCGGCTCTGTCACTCCCCAGCTCTCTGGACCTGGGCAGGAGGGTAGGGAGTGGGGGCCATTTCACTTTCCCAGGCTTGACTCCCTTCATCAGTAAAATGAAGTCAGTAACTGACAAGATGTCCGCAAGGTGCTTTCCAGGGTCGAAATATCCTCTTACATTATATTTTACATCCTAGATTATAAAGCTTGGTTTTGGGGAGGATAAATCAAGGCACGCAGGGAATTGATTTGGAAATTTTCACAGGTAGCCGATGAACCCCGACTCAGCAATCCTCGCTCCTCTGTTTGTAGACTACCCCATCTCCAACCCTTTCTTTGAGCTTCGGCCAGGCTCGCAGATATCAGATGGACTCCAAGAAGGTTTACGAGCCTCTCCACAGGTCCAAGGGGGACCTAAAGAGTTGGGGCTTTTTTTTCTATTTTTGGAGGGTGAGGGTTTGTTTTTATCTCTCATAGGGATATTTTTGGCAAATGTTTTCTGCCAAGATAATCAGTAAGATAAAGCACCTGCCATAGGGATGAATGCTATATAAACTTTGATGTGTGTTCATGGTGGACATAAAGAACTTTTCTATAAATACTAACAATTTAAGTCAAAAATATATCACAGCCTAAGGATTCATCAGGGAAATGTGTTCATGTTCCTAAGGAAGGTCCATGGTCCTGAAGCAGCAAAATTTTTGGCATGGGTAAGGAGTGTGTTTGACTCTGCCTTTTTTGCTTTCATATGTATGTTTTTATCTTCTGATCTGTACAAATAACCCAAATGGAAATTTCTTTTAGGAGACAGGAAAGTAGAGGAAAGTGTTTCAAGTCCACAAAATCAGCTGGAGTGAAATTATAGCTTTGCTGTTTAGAAAAAGTTCCTTTCAGCAAGATTTACTATGTTACTATGAGTAGATGAACTTATCTCCTTTCCCCAACCTCATTAAATCATAAAACATTTCCCTAAAGCCACTTTGGCTCCAATGCAAAGTTTTTCTGTGAAAGTCGTGGTATGTGTTAACTAATTCCAAGAAACCAAAATTATCTAAAACTTTTCAAATCCTGGGACAATCTCAGAATGCTCAATTACATAACAGGGCTTTAAATCAACCCGGAGACTAAGTAAAATGGGTAATAAAAGAATACAGTGAGACAGTTTTGACAAGTTGAGTTGGATTCTGAAAGACATGTTGGAATTGGGATCTGAACTATTCAGCTTGGTCTATACACTGAGAAAATTGTCTATACTACAGTCAGACACCCACGGTTCTGTCAGCAGAGCCTCGGATTACCAATCAAAGCCACTCATGAGCTATCCCTAAATGTTTTAACATCACCATTCTGTGATGATGGAACTAATATTAATTAGAAACATATGTCTTCATTCACACTTCCCATGTTTTGAAAATATCAGAACTACAGTGGAATTAATGGTAAAACCAATAAAACTTAGGCTTCAGCCTTCCATACCTGCAAAAGTCCCTTCCAAGGCCTAGAACTAATCTTATATTAGTAATTTTTTTTAAAGGTCCTCCAAAATGTGCTCCTATTTGAAGAGATACAAATACAGTTTGAGAAATAGAGTAAAAATGCAGACAAGTTACCAGTTAGGGTTTGCTATGTTGGCATCTGACTAAATAGGGTTTTGGTTCTTTTTTCTTTTTTTTTCTTTTTTTTTTTTTTAATTTTTCAAGTCCTGGTTTTTGTATTACTAGCCCTACGTGATTTAGATCATCCTCCCATTCTCAGCACAGAGAACATCCTCACCTTGCCACACTTTTAGCACATGCATTCTCAAAGCTTCTCTGAGTTCCTGGGGAAGGGGCAAATGGCTGGTATAGAGAATGTCCTCTTTCTGTGGTTATGAGAATGATATCTGTTTGTTTGCTAGTACAATAACTCAAACTGCCAAAATTACAGTTCAACTTACAGTTCTAGTTAAAAATGGTCCGGAGTACAAAAGTAATTAGTATTTTTAACATTATTCATAGGCCTAATCTTTCTTCCTCCCGTTGCAAATGCTAGAAAATAAGGACCAGGCCTGAGTATACAGCTCAAATGTCACTGATCAAAGATCTATCTGCCTTCTTCATGATGAATACATATTAGATTTACACATAAAGAGGTGTTAAGTTCTTTGAGGGCAGATTCTACGTTACCGAAATTTTATATCTTTCATTGGTACTGAATTTAGCACTTTTGGTCTGTTAGGTGTATTGAAAATATTTGATGGATCATAAATGAGCCCATTTGTTAGGTGTTTAGTTAATTTATAGTGTTCAGTTGTGATACATCCTAATCATTTCTTCTTTAAAATTGCTAAATGTATCAGATTTAAGGTAATTATTTTTGGATAGAGTTAAGATCATTATTTTGGACTGAAGAATTTTAATGGTAATAACACAACATTAATTCAAAAGAGATTATCTCAGCTTCTACATGATTCTAAAAGTCTGTTCTGTGAGTATATCAAAGGAAGAAAATAACACACAGTTGAGTTAACTATTCAAGTTAAATTCACTAGAATCCGTTAACCCATAAAAACATTTAACTAATTGCCTAATGTAGATCTAGCCTAAAATTAAGGTGTCTTAGAGCTACATAAGTAATCCAAGTCATTCTTATGCTACTTAAATTTCTAGAGTTTCATATCCTGATTACATGCTACTTCTAAACAGAGGAGTTTAGGATTATACTTTCAAGGTCAAGCTCTTAACAGCAGTAATGTTTTTGTTGTTGTTGTTGTTGGTAGTGACGTCTTCAAATGTTATTATCCTAGGAAATTGCGTATTTCCTCTATTTGTATATATGCATTTCTGTACACATAAGAAAATATTTATTATTTTTTCCAATGTTATGGACCTAAACTGTGAAAATCAAGACAAAATGTTAAATGTGAAAATGGAAGCATTCTTTTTTTAGGTTTTAGAAAAACATCAGGAAGTCATGCCACCATGTAGTAAACTAAGACATAGGTTGTATTTATAAAATGCCAAAACATACAAATAAGCATGGAAAAAAATGAGCAACATATGGAAATATTTTTCCTAGACTATGAAAATTATCTGCAATTTGTGCCTTTTGGGAAAATTTTTAAATTTATGCAGAAATTATTTCTTTCTTAAGGCATTTTAAAAATTAAAATATTACCATAATCATGAATAAATGATATCTAGTCATGAGCTGAAATTTTTGCCGGGAAACCCTCTACATACAATTCTTTATAAACAACTCTTTATAAATTTCTATTAATACATGATCAGTATTTTATTTTTTTAAATTTTATTTATTTTTATTTATTTATTTGATAGAGGTTACAAGTAGGCAGAGAGGCAGGCAGAGAGGGAGGAAGCGAAGCAGGCTCCCTGCCGAGCAGAGAGCCCGATGCGGGGCTCCATCCCAGGACCCTGGGATCATGACCTGAGCCGAAGGCAGAGGCTTTAACCCACTGAGCCACCCAGGCGCCCCCATGATCAGTATTTTAAAGAAACAATGTGACTTAAAAGAAATTGTAATGAAAATAGCATAATTTAGAAAATGATACATCTTAAAGCAAATGTTTCTACGAGAAATCCTAGTATCATTAAGAGCAGCTTGATAAACACAGCTGTTTTCACCTTAGTTAGAAACACTGTGTTTCTCCAAGTTGGTTTAATTGCATCTCAAGTGAAAACATGTTTTGTTCTCATTAAGTGCCATTTTAATTTCTGATTGGAAGTCATAGGCACCTTAACTGCATGGACATTTCTGGAAAGAAAAAAAACAAGGAGTTTCAAAACATTTGGAATACATAATAGCTTCAATCAGGCAGACAATAAAATCTTGGGGAATTTTCTGATATATAAAAAGAGTGGATATAAGCCAACTTAGCTTGTGGACATATTTGAAGAATCTTGGGTGATTTTTACTGTAGTAAACACAACCTCTGATTAAATCATAAGCCTAATAAACATATTTCTTGACATTTTGACAAATTACTGGTATACAATTGAATCAAGGCTCTGCTTGTCTTGTGTTTGTCTCTGAAAAAGAGAAAGCTTATTGTTTGCTATGATAATGATTATTGGTAAAACACACAAACACACATTCTAGCATGCCAGGACTGTGCTGGTTTATACCTATGATACCAGGTGTAATTCTGAATAGCACCTTTCTTCATTCTCAAATGTGCTTGTATGGGTCCATATGTTATAGTCACTCTATTAAAATAGAATTTTGTTTGGAGAATTTTATTTGCATTTGGCAGTCACTTATCTGGCTTTGACCTGTATGCCAGGCATTGAGCTAAAGTTTTCACATATCACAGTGTCATTTAATCTTCACTATAATTCTAGGCGGTAGATATTATTTTTCACTTTTCATTTTATAAATGCATAAATTAAAGTTGAGAATTTTAAAATCCTATATCTTAAAAAGTTACCTAAGATGGTGTCTATACAATACCCTAATACTAAAACCATTCCAAAAGTTTCAAATGTTTCCAGATATTTGATCATTCTGTATCATTTTACACTGTCCCAATAACATTTGAAAATGTTTTTTTTTTAATTCCACTTGCATAGTTTCCCTTTTTTAGATTCTTCTTTTAATAACTCTGACTGAAAATGTTTGGCAAAGAAATAGTAAGAAACTTCCCTATTCTTGGCTAAATTAACAGAGCAATCTTTTATTTAAAACTAATTAAGCACTAGTGCTTAATTACTTTTTAGGGGAAAATTTTTTTAAAAAAGTAGAAAGAAGCATATATAGGAGAAGAGTATGATGGCTTTCTTAGAAGTACGTACAAGTGACTGGGTTTTTTTTTTCCCCTGAATTAGGAAAATCTTTCAGCAGATTACAGGATATTCTCAATTTCCTACTTTCTCTCCCTTTCTCTAGATTTGCTTTTCAGAAATTTCCCTAGGATTCCACGTCACTAAATTTCCACTGAATCACAGACAGTGTCTCCCGAATATGACTTTGTTTTAATAAACTTTTTTTTTAAGATTTTATTTATTTATTTATTTGACAGAGAGAGAGAGAGAGAGCACAAGCAGGCAGAGAGACAGGCAGAGGCAGAGGGAGAAGCAGGCTCCCCACTGAGCAAGGAGCCCGATGAGGGCCTCTATCCCAGAACCCTGGGATCACGACCTGAGCTGAAGGCAGGGGCCCAACCAACTGAGTCACCCAGGCGCCCTCCCAAATATGACTTTAAAGCCCCCAAATATCCAATGGCTATTAATAGACAGTCTAGGGGATATGAAAATAATTACTAAAATAAAAAGCCTAACTTTTACTAGAACAACTTTATACATATATTATTTGTGGATCTGGTTACCAGGAAACTTCTTATGTGGAATGGATATGGAACTGAGGAGAGAAGTAGGAAGGAATGGAACTGCATATCAGTGCTAACTGAGAGAACTTCGAGATGGATTTAAATTCAAGTACATGATTATCAAAGTCATTGTCAGTCTAAAATGCAAAGATCTTAATTTATTATTGAAAATGGTGCTTAAAAAGGTATGCTCTGGATTATTCTCTAAAGTTACAGTTGTCAAATGTGTCAGTCATTCAGTGGCGGAATCTGCCTGCCATGTTTTTATTCAAATTGTAAATGGAGGCCAGGTTTGGAGCGAGCCACACAATCCTTCACAATACAGATTTCAGTGAAAGTTACACAGGTTGGGGCCACTGGGTGATGGCCATTAAGGAGGACATGTAAGGGGCGCCTGGGTGGCTCAGTGGGTTAAACTTCTGCCTTCGGCTCAGGTCATGTCAGGGTCCTGGGATTGAGCCCCGTGTTGGGCTCCCTGCTCAGTGCGGAGTTTGCTTCTCCCTCTCTCTCTGCCTGTCTACTTGTGATCTTTCTCTGTCAAATAGATAAATAAAATCTTGAAAAAAAATTATTAAGGAATTTCTTTATGTGATAGAATGAGCACTGGGTGTTATATAAGACTGATGAATCACTGACCTCTACCTCTGAAACCAATGATACAGTATATGTTGACTAATTAAAATTAAATTTAAAAAGAAAGGAAAACATAAAAAGAAGTGTAACTTCTTGACATTTTATACCTCCTCTATTATTTATTCAATGCTGAGGGAAAGGGAGAATTACTCCGAAAAAAAGAGCAAAAGATAACAAGATTAAAAGATAAAAGATAAAAAGAACCACATGGCAACCTACGAGTAGAGTTACAAGTTCAATTTTCTCTAATAACTTGTTCACTTATTCAACACTAAAATGCCAGCTTGCTGTGTGCCATGCTTTGTTCTGAGGTATAGGGATATAGTGGCAACTGAAACAAAGTATTACACTCCTAAAGCTCATACTCTGGCAATAAACAACTGAACTAAATGTATAACCACAGACAACACTTCCAAGTGGTCATAGGTGAAAAATAAAACAGGGAAAGAGGATAAAGAATAACAGAGGATTGGCTATTTGACACCGTGTAGTCAAGGAAGACTTCCTTAAATAGGGAACAGTTAAGCAGAGAATTCAATGATGTAAAGGAATGAGTCATGCTGAGATCATAAGGAAGCATCTCAAGTAGAAGGGACAGCATATGTATAAAAGTTCTGCAGCAGGAACAAGCTCGGTACAAAAGGGGAACAGCAAATGGACCAGTGAGGCTAGATGGGTATGAACAAAGGGATGCCAGTAGAAGATGAGGACCCCAGAGAGAGAAAGACAGGGCCAGATCTCGTGGACTTTGAAGGACATGGTAAGAAGTTTGAATTGAATTCTACGTGTATGAAGTCATCGGGGAGTTTTGTGAAGGAGAGTGACATGATCTCATTTATACATATGTATTTATATTTATATTTATTTATTTATTTGAAAGATAGAGAGAGTAAGACCATGAGCAGAGGGTTACAGAGGGGAAAAGAATCTCAGGCAGACTCCATGCTGAGCAGGGTGCCCCACGCGGGGCTCCATCTCACCAACCCCAAATTCATGATCCTGAGATCATGACCTGAGCCAAACCCAAGAGTCAGTCAATTAACCGACTGAGCTACCCAAGCGCCCTTGATTTCTATTTTCTAAAGATCACTCTTAACTACTAATGCAGGACAGATTGTAGAGGGAAAGAGTGAAAGCAGGAAGACTAGTTCAAAGTTAATATAATTATCCACTTGAGAGACAGTGGCAACTGAGCCCGAGTGACAGCAGCCTGGGGAGAAGTGATTTTAGTCTGGCTATCCATTGAAGGTGGAGCTGGCAGGATATGCTAAGTGAGAATTGTATGGGGGGTAAAGGAAAGAAGAGAAGCAAAGAAAGGCGACTAGATTTTCACCTGAGCAATTAGGTGAAGAGAGTGACATTTATTGAAATGGGAATCAATTTGGGGAGAGCAGGATTGGGGGTGGGGGTGGGGGAGAATAAGAAATCAAGAATCTGGGGCACCTGGGTGGCTCAGTGAGTTGAACCTCTGCCCATGACTCTGGTCATGATCTCAGGGTCCTGGGATGGAGCCCCACTTTGGGCTCTCTGATCAGCGGGGAGCCTGCTTCTCCCTCTCTCTCTGCTTACTTGTGATCTCTCTCTCAAGTAAATAAATAAAATCTTTAAAAAAAAAAGAAAAAGAAAGAAAATCAAGAATCCTGCCTTAGGTGATTACATTTGAGATGTCTATGTGCCCAAGTGCAGATACAAATTGGACACTGCCTGGAGCTCAGGAGAAAGTTTGGAGCTACAGACGCAAGTTAGAGAGCAATCCATATAAAGACGGAATCTATGGTTATGAGACTACATTTCTTAGGTAGAGTGTGTAATTACAGAAGGGTAGAGGACTGAGAATGGAGCTCTGCAGCTCCCCAACATTTACAGGTCAGGAGGAAAAGAGGGAATGAGCAAAGGAGCCTGAGACTCAGAATCAAGGGATGGAGGGAGAGAATAAGAGAGGTGAGGTATCCCAAAATCCAAGGGAACAAAATTCTTCAAGAAGACAGTAGGTCAGTTGCTGCTGGTTATTTGCCTATGATGAAGTCTTGAGATAGTTCATGGACTTTCTGCAAGATGGAGGTCACTTTTGACTTTAAGGAGAGCAGTTTTACTGGAGTGATGGGCTATATACTCGATGGGAAAAAGAATGGGGTTAGACAAAGATATTTGAACACATGTGTTTATCACCTGTGCAGTCTACCCTAAGTCAACTCTGAAATAGTCCCCAAGATACCTTCTAGTATTTACAACCTTGTGTAATATCCTCACTTTGAGTGTATGCTTTTAACCAATAGAATATAGCAAAAGTGATAAGATGTCACTTCTGTGATTAAGTTCCATAAAATAGCGACTTCCATCTTGCTAGCTAACTCTCCATTGCTGACTTTGATGAAGCGCACTGACACATGGAGCAAGCCATGGGACAAGGGACCAGGGGTGATCTCTGGCAAACAGTCACTAAAGAACTGAGACTCAGTCCAGCAGCTCAGAAGGAACTGAAACTTCCAATAATGACAGGAGCATGGAATCGGATACTTCTTTTGAGGCTTCACATAAAGAGGCCCTGGCAGGTACCTGGACTATAGTCTTACAGGACACCATGATGAGAGGGTGCAGCTAAGCCACACGCAGACTCCAGACCCACAGCGATTCTGAGATCATTCATGTGTGTCCCTTTAATCTGCCATGCATAGTAATTTGTTACAAAGCGAGAGAGAAATCATATACCTCTTGAGATGCCACTAAAATGAAGGTGAAGAAAGAAATGATGGATATTAGCCCCCAGGAAAAAGAAAGAAAAGCTAGAAGAGATAAAAATAGTAGGTACGACTGGGGCCCCTGAATGGCTCAGCCAGTTGGGCAACTGTTGATTTCGGCTCAGGTCATGATTTCAGGGTCATGAGATTGGAACCCCACAATCTTAGTGGGGAGTCTGCCTGAGATTCTCTCCCTCTACGATTCCTCCTGCTCGTGCTCTCTCTCTCCAATAAATAATCTTTTTTTAAAAAAAGTAGATATCTTGATATATTAAAATTTTGTGAGATAGAAAGCTCGGATTTGTAATAACTAACTCAGTAAAGCCATAATAGCTGAAACCTATATCCCTATAAAAGAGGAAACCAACAAGAAGAAAGTCGATTCCTGCTGAAGAACCATACAGAGGCTCAAGAATCAGAAGCACCAGGTGGCGTCTGGCTGGCTCAGTCAGTAGAGCCTTCAACTCTTGATCTCAGGGTCCTGAGTTCGAGCCCCAAGTTGGAAGTAGAGTCTATTTAAAAAAAATAATAATAAAATTTGGAAGCAACAGGTATATGGAAAGCTAGGGGGACAGGATTGAATGGATGAAAGTATGAGTGAGAAGAACTTGGGTACACAGATCCACTCTAGGGCCTTGGAAAGCAGATCATGGAGCCTTCTCTCTCAAGCTGGGGGACAGGAAGTTTATTCTCTAACAATTAAAGCAGAGAGATTTTGAGCTTGGGAGCACAAGGCAAGAGGAGTGCAAATGTGAGGTCTCAGACTGAAAATAGGGAAATTAAGAAAGTTGTCAAAAAGCTGGCAATCTAGCTCACACACACACACACTCACACACACACACAACCCAGGCTTAAGATGAGAATAGTGTTGTCTGGAAAAATTGGCCAACTTGTGACAAAAGACTTGCAGCAGCTCTGCAGAGGCACCTTTGGGGCAAGACTGAGCAGCTATGGCTCTGGGCTCTTCACTCTACCTCAAGGAATGCAGCATTGCTTTTCTTTCTTTCCTGGGCTCTGGACTCATTAGCTATGCCTCTAAGGGCTTGGATCTCTACTGGGGGGAGTTAGGACCACCAGGAAAACAGTCTCTCTGGCGCCATCTCAGGGATTCCCTTCCTCTGTTTGGAAACCTACATGGCATAGAAGAAGCATCAAACAATTCTTTTCTAAACATCAAGTCATTAGTGGTAAATCTACCTGCACAGCCCAGCTAGGTAACTATGAGGGGTGTTTTGGTTGGTTGGTTGGTTAGTTGGTTCTTTTGGTTGAGAGCATTTTTTCTGGTTGAAGTGAAAGTTGAAAACCAGTGATTTCCTTTAAAAAAGGTGGGGAGGGGTGCCTGGGTGGCTCAGTCAGTTAAGCAACTGCCTTTGGCTCGGGTCATGATCCCAGTATCCTGGGATGGAGGTCCAGCATTGGGCTTCCTGCTCAGTGGAAAGTCAACTTCTCCCTCTCCCTCTGCCTGCTGCTCTATTTGTGCTCTCTCTAGCTCTGTCAAATAAATAAATAAAATCTTCAAAAAAAAAAAAAAAAGAAAAGAAAAGAAAACCAGTGATTTCAATGGTAAATCAGATGAAATGTGTAGGGAATCTAGGAATTCATTTCTTTTTTTTTTTTTTAAAGATTTTATTTATTTATTTGACAGAGAGAGATCACAAGTAGGCAGAGAGGCAGGCAGAGAGAGAGGAAGGGAAGCAGGCTTCCTGCTGAGCAGCGAGCCCGATGCGGGACTCGATCCCAGGACTCTGGGACCATGACCTGAGCCAAAGGCAGCGGCTTAACCCACTGAGCCACCCAGGCGCCCTAGGAATTCATTTCAAAATAATACCAAGTCCATTAGAAGTTAAAATAAATAACATAGCTTTTTTTTATAAAAAATGATTCTGTTTTACCACAGGAACATCATTTTAGTGAGAAGAAAGCATTGGTTTACATTTTTGTCAATCTCTTTAATGTCTGGCTTAATAGAAGACAGCTGGGTCCTCATATCTGCCTCTGCATTCAATCTGTTGCAATATGTTGTTTTGGTTGAAGTAGATGTAGCAAATCTGGCATCAAGCAGATGGGTAGTTGCAAATGGGACTTCCTGAATACTCTCAGGACCCCTAGAGGTCCTCGAAGCATGTGCTGAGAATTCTGATGTAGGGTACTCCTTTGAAAAATTTACAACGAAAACTGACAAATTGGGTGGCAACTCAAGGAAGGATAAGGTTTGAGGGAAAGATTCGAGTCCCTTTGTTTTTAAAGAATAAGGAGAATCTGAGGCACCTGGGTGGCTCAGTGGGTTAAGCATCTGCCTTTGGCTCAGGTCATGATCCCACCATCCCAGGATGGAGCCCCACATCAGGCTCCCTGCTCAAGGTCCCCCATGGAGGGCTGGAGTGAAGGGATGGAGAACAAGGTGAAAGGTTAGCCTTTAAAGAGGGAGTGCTAACTTTTCTTCTTGACACAAAAGCATATAGAGGATAAATGGTCTTACAGAAAAAATCCAAGGTGGCAAGAAATGGCAATTGCTTAAGATCGGGAAATGTAAGGAGCTTTCAGTCTTCTCAGTCACGAATGGATGGGGGAACAGTGTGGAAAGTGAGCAATGTAGGAGCAAAGTTGAAAACTTGAGGAGACATGGCTGTGGGGGAACGAAAAAGAGAAAAATCACAATGACGATTAAATGAGCAGCATTTGTAGAGCTACACAGCACAGTGCTTGGCCCATGCTGGGTGCCCACGAAATGTTCCTTTTAAGTAAATGAAAGGGCATCCAAGAAGGGTTCTTGGTGGAGGACACCAAGCAAGATAGCATGGCTCTCTAGAACACTGTGTTAGTGCTGAGGAAGAGGGGGACTTGGAGTCCAAGATCTGGGTCAAGGCTTGACACACTTCTGCTTCCTTGGGTGATTTCACGGACTCCCAAGGGACTGATTCTCTATGAAATGGCGTAAACCCAAGTCACATGGGAAATATTCATAATGGAGATGGACTTTTAGACTTGGTCACCATAAAGTGAATCTTGTAGAGTATCAACACCGTTTTCTGAACATATTCAAACAAGCACCATACTTATTTATACTTATCATCTGGTCCTTATTTCAGGAAATCTCTTTCCAACTGTCTGCCATGTATTTATTAACAGCTCTCACAGTCACATCAAAAATGAACTAAAAGAAGTAGAAAGATAGAGGTGAACTGAAGAAGATTTTAGTTAGGCACACTCAGAACCACTTTTAATTGAGGAGGTTAAAAGACCTGTTTTTACTCCATAACTTTTTTAGAAAGCTATGCTTGAATCCATTTATTTTCCTTTTTTTTTTTTTTTTTTTTTTTTTTCTTTTTGAGAATAGCCTAAACTGGAGATAACTTGGTGGGTAAGTCAGTTAAGCATCTGCCTTTGGCTCAGGTCATGATCCCAGGGTCCTGGGATAGAGCCCCATGTCTCCCTGTTCAGTGGGGAGTCTGCTTCTCCCTCTCCCTCTGACCCTCCCCATTCTTGTGCTCTCTCTCATTCTCTTTTCCAAATTAATAAAATCTTAATAAAATAAAAATTTTTTTTTAAAGAATAGCCTAAACTATTTCTCCTGAAATATTTTTACTCAATTTAAATCTCTGAAGTTATCAACTTTTTCTTCAATACCTGACATAGGTTGAGGTCATTAATTCATAATATTAAGAATAATTTTTTAGACTTAATCTTTCATGATTTCTCTCATGGAAATAAATATTAGTGTATCTATTTTGTCTTTCATTTTTATTTTCCCAATTTATTTTCTTTCTTTTTTTTTTTTTTTTAAGATTTTATTTATTTATTTATTTGACAGACAGAGATCACAAGCAGGCAGAGAGGCAGGCAGAGAGAGAGGAGGAAGCAGGCTCCCTGCTGAGCAGAGAGCCCGATGCGGGGCTCGATCCCAGGACCCTGAGATCATGACCTGAGCCGAAGGCAGCGGCTCAACCCACTGAGCCACCCAGGCGCCCCCCCAATTTATTTTCTCATGTAAACACTTTAAAGTACCTTCTTTATTAATTACTTCCATAAGGAATATTGGGCTTGGTTTGATTGGCACACTGTTATTTTCCCACCATGGACTTGTTCCATGACCAGGAATAATTCCAATCTCAATGCCTTAACTTCTGCATTTACAGAATTAAATATTGGGAAACTATGCACTAAAAAAGCAGATTACAATAGATCTATCTGATTCCCAAATTGACCAATCACTTAGATTTTCCTTATTTATTTATTTAAGAGAGAGTGCATGCATACAGGTGGGGGTGTGAAGGGCAGAGAGAGAAGGAGAAAAAGAATCTTGATCAGGCTTCGCACCCATTGTGGAGCCTGATGTGGGGCTCGATCTTAAGACCCTGAGATCATGGCTGAGCAGAAATCAAGTCAACTGAGCCCCCCAGGCACCCCTTGATTTTCCTCGTCTTTTAAAATTTTAGGATTATATAGCCTAAGCTAACAAAGCCAAAAGAATTATACAGTCCTTTGTTTTTATTGTCATATAGACGCAGCCTATAATAATATTTTCACTCTATCTCCATATGACATAATATTATATAAAAAGAGTAGTGAGAATAAATATTATTTATGCCTCCTTACTAGATTTCTGGCACTGCGGTGAGAGCTTTACATACATCATTCTATTTTAATTTCACAACAACCCTCTGATGTTAGTACTCTCATTTCCATTTTGCAAGTGAAGATCTTGAGTGAAGTAAGTGATCCAAGTTCACACCACCACTGAGTGGCAAGGCAGGGCTCGAGCCCCCTCTATTACACTCTCTATCACATTGGTTCCATTTTTACTCTTTAGACTACGAATGCTGAAGACTGAAAAGTCGTGTGCGCACGTGTGTGTGTGTAGTTACATGTGTGACTGCAAACACTGCAGAAGAGGAACAGATCAATTAAGAAAATGTGAGAAATAGAAGTAAAAATCTACCCCTTTCATATTTTGCTTTCATGTCTCCAACGCACAAGAGATCCTTGTGGGACAAAGAAGGAAATAAAGATTTGGGGGAACTTCTGACAAAGTTCCTTCGACCAAATAAGGTGACTGAAAAATCTCTTCACTCAAATCTCTTTGAGTGAAGCTGTTCTGTTTGGCTTGGTTTTGATTGGATCTTGTAGGTCTCTTGTGTTACTGGACAGAAAGCTCTAGGTGTCCTTTCTATCATCAGATCAGATATTTTAATTTAAAATTCAGTAAATAAAATAACACACATGTGTGCCACATTACCGTTAGTTTATTTTAGGATCCCCCAGTAGAAATGTGGTTTGTGTAAATCTCCGTTTGTTTGTTTCAAATCCCACATGAAATCTCATTATTATGATTATTTTCATAGATATTCTTACCTGAAGCCACTTGCTTCTACAAGGTAATGCTTATCTCCTCAAAACAAATCCTTTATAAATGATATATCCAGCTTAATGATCCAGATTAATGATTCAAAATATTCTCGCAAGATCTACAAACATTCTCAGAACCACCTAAGTTAACCACTGAGAGCCCAGGAATCTTTTAAGGACTTGAAAGTTGGTGCCATGCCCCCAACTTAGGCCTCTGGGCACCCTCCGCCATTTGTAAAAAGGACTTGTTCTTGAAGAGATTGGTAGTGTCAGACATGGAAAGAGAAACCAAATCTCCCAACTGCTAATCTTGTCCCCCCCCCTTTTTTTTTATCATGCTATTAACCTTTGTATTGTGCAAAGATCACAATAAGGCCTAATAGGATGTGTGAGTCGTTCTGAGTCAGGATCTTCGGTAAATCATGAATCTTCTGCCTCTGTTTTTAGTTTGTTTGTTTGTTTTGTTTTTTAATCGTCCATGCTTTCTCCTACCTCATAGGCACATCCTCATTTAAAAAAAAAAAATTTAGGGACTCCTGGGTGGCTCAGTCATTAAACATCTGCCTTCGGCTTAGGTCATGATCCCAGGGTCCAGGGATCAAGGCCCGCATTGGGCTCCCTGCTCAGCGGGGAGTCTGCTTCTCCCTCTCCCACTCTCCCTGCTTTGTGTTCCCGCTCTGTCAAATAAATAAATAAATAAATACAAAAAAAAAATTTGTAGCAAGAGACATCCATCAAATAAATACATTTAAAAAGTTTGTAATGTTTAAAGTGAAAGTGTCATTTGAGCAAACTAGTCCTAACTACAAAGCTACACCAGGTTTTTTGTTTTGTTTTGTTTTGTTTTCAAACTGTTCCTGATTTCCTTTACAAGATTTCGATCTGCTCCAGCTACCTCCAGGAGCTCAGTAATTTTTAAAACTAATTTAACTTTAATTCAGTCTAAAATAATAGCCACATTATACAGCAACATTCAAGGATCTTTAGGCGTGGGTCTATTTCAGATCTGGAAAAAATTTTCAAAATCTAAAAAGCTCTCAAGAGAAAAAATATTACAATGCTATTATAGTAACTTACTTTTATGGTACCACTCATTATTTAAAATGCCACAGTGTTAAAAAGGCTGATATGAGAAACTTATTTATGATTTACTTAATAATGTACCTATCCTCTGTAGTCTACTAGTTCATACATTGAACAAACTCTCCTTGAAGTCAACCAGATTTTTCACTATGAACACAATTACAATGATCACCGAATCCTATTCACATCTTTAAAGTTGACTCTTCTGTTTGTCTGGTTTTGTTCCCCCTCATTTCCTTCTCCTGCCATTACACCAAATAGGATGCTATTCTTTTAACAAATAGAGGCAGTCCCCCTACCCCCCGCCCCCAGCTTCCAATAAAACCTTCTGCCTGTGAATTATCTCCTCTCTGCATCTTTATGGAAACAGCCCCTGGAAAACACAGTCCTCAAGTGGAGTCCCATAGTCCCCAAATGCCCTGGTCCTTGACAGCCTGGGGCATCTCCAGTCCCCTCCCTCACAGCTTCCTATGCCCTTGTTCTTTGTGCAACTTACATTTTGGTGGGAGTTAAACAGCAGGAACGGGAACTCCGTGCCTCACTCCCATCCTCACTCCAAATTTGCCACAGGTCAGTTTTTCACCCCCACCACTGTGATTTTGATGTTGCAAGGACTTAGGCGATTTTTTTTATGGATTTCAGAATAGAAATCTCCCCTGTCTCTGATCCGGGCACTGGACTTTCTCAGAGGTATGCTGCTTTGGGCCTCGGGCACCCTGGGAAGCCTTCTTGGCAGGTTCTGGCGATGGAAGTAACAAGCATCCTCGAGACAGGTGACAATGCGGTCATTTCACTCTGCCTCGAGATGCTCTTTGAACAGTGAACCCAATATGGATCAAAGGAATGAGCACAGAAAGGATATGAAGAACGAATCCTCAGAAGAAAACCTGAAAATCTGTCACCAGCACTGGCCCAGGACAGAATTGTGAAATTTGAAAATAAGTATTTATATCTGGTGCTGGCAGCCTCCTTTCCCTTTATCATCTTTTCCTTGTATCTTGACATGCAGGTTTTTTATACCACACAGTGTTTCCCTGTCCCGAGTCTCATTTCCAGATAGCCCCTGCGTTCCTCCCCTATGCTCTGTCCTGGATTTGACCTATGCTACAGACCATTTAGACTAGTTTGTGTTTATAGGGTAATATGTTCATATAGTTCTGCTTTATCTATTTTATGGGCAATTCAGGAACTACAATGTATTAAGCCAAGTGAATATGGTGAGAAAGACAGTTTAAAGAAATCTTATCTTAGCTCTCCAGTGACCTCATCCAGGCCAGCCCTCTGTTATATGATCTAGCTCCTCACTATGTTCTTCTAGACAGAAGGTGATCTATGGTTCTAGATAGAACATCTCTAGATAACCTCTAGTTATCTCCTGAAATAAATCTCAAGCTTTATGAAGGCCTGCCCTTAACCTTATAAATGTCACAGAGCTAGACATGTTAACATACACACATCAGGAACACGACACTGGTTAACACAATTTTCACCTCCCCCCAATAAATAAATAAAATAAAGGACTTTGAGAAACACACATAAACACATTCCTTATTTATTTATTATTATTTTTTTTTGACGAAGCTTCTGACTCTTAGTCCCATGCGTGCCAAGTGTGGTATCTAATGCAAAGTCTCCCTCTTCTAGCTTTGCTCATGCCCAACTTGGAGGTTCTGTCCTTGGAAGTGTCTAACGGGAGAAATAAACTTCTTTATTACAGAGGAAGAGGTTTACAAGGAAGTGAATTTAAATGGAGACCTAAAGAGAAGTAGGATCTCACGAAGAGTATGGGGAGAAGGACTCCAGACTGAGAAAACTGTAAGAGGCTTGGGGTATTCAAGGACAAGACAAGAGGGCAACATGACTGGGGAACAGCAAGCTCACTTCAGATTCCCGCCATATTGCTGCGTGGGGTAACTGCACAGGCAGCCTGGGCCTGTAGCTCAAACAGGTGAGAGCAGGTGGATGGAGGGAGTGTGATGGGTTTAAACCAAATTGCGTGATTGTATTCTGACCCCAAACTGCCCACTTTTACTTATAGAATTACTCAAATCCACCCCTATTGCCCCAGATCGTCCATACAGTCTTCTTTTCGGAAGGCTCTCCAATCCTCTAGAGAACACGTTGCCCATCATGGGGGTGTAGTAGTCACTTTTCAAACAAAACCGTGAGTTTCTATTCTTGATAAATTCTCTATTCACAATTAATGTAAATTGACAACTCTCCCTTATAGAACAATAAAACAAAATCTAAGCAACCCAAACTACAGTTTTATTTGAAGCAAGGGGTTTATTAGTCACCTATATACATTAAAAACAAAGTTTCCAGCATATCCCACTTTTTTTTTTTTTAAAGATTTTATTTATTTACTTGACAGAGATCACCAGTAGGCAGAGACACAGGCAGAGAGAGAGTGGGGGAAGCAGGCTTCCCCCCGAGTAGAGAACCTGATGCTGGGCTCGATCCCAGGACCTCAGGACCATGACCTGAGCCGAAGGCAGAGGCTTTAACCCACTGAGCCACCCAGGTGCCCCCGGTATATCCCAATTTTTAAACACCCAGATGTATTTGGTAGTGTTCGAAAATCCAGTTCATGTGGCCATAAAGTCAACAATGGCTTACTTTGCCAAATACGCATAACCTATAGTTTGGGATATAATAAAATTTTCCATACCACAATAATCAAAACATTAGTTGTATAATGCACGCACCATATAAATTGAAGCCTCAAATGTTTTTGAACATGAAGTACATTAAAAACATTGAGTCTCAGAAAAGATCAAATGATACTCACATATGCAAGTGCTTTGAAAATGGTAAAGAACTATAAAATATATCAAGTTAGGTATGAAAGTAATATATACACACATAGCAGAAGCCAAATGTAACCGCACGCAGCAAATGATGTAATGATCCTTATTTGTCTAATTTGCATTTTCAGAAAAGACCGTTCATATGTTACAACAGCAGCTAAGTTTACAACAATTTTGCTTTGTTCTTGGCACACAAAAAAAGGTTAAGAATTTGCAGACAAGTCTTGGCAAAGAGATATTCTGATGCAGCCTTGCCAATCCCTGAGAGCTACAGTATACAGCTGGAAAACGTTTGGAGGTTATGGACGTGTTAGAAAAACTTTCAGTTAGTACTGCTAATCAGTAAAGCAACATCTTCAGGTCATAATTGGGCCTAGAAGGGTATTAAAATAGTTCTAGAGCATTTTACACACTGGTTGGGTATTCCCAGTCCTATTCAGATGGTCTCATTTCTATGTGGAAATATTATTTGAGTTGCAGTAGTAAAATAGTATAACCAGTTCCCTCGTCCATCTAAATATGTAATTTAGGGGTGCTGAGTGGCTCAGTCAGTTAAGCATCTGCCTTTGGCTCACGTCATGATCCCAGGGTCCTGGAATCAAGCCCTGCATCAGGCTCCCTGCTCAACGAGGAGCCTGCTTCTCCCTCTCTCTCTCTCCCCCGCTCCCCCTGCTTGTGCATGTGCTCACTCTCCCTCTCTCTGTCAAATAAATAAATATTAAATAAAATCTTTAAATAAAATAAAACAAATTTGTAATTTGACTTGGAGAACCACATTTTGTACCGTCAGAGATCAACTGGACTATTTCCTCATCACCAAACTTTGTTTTCTCACCCAGAGTTTCACTGATAGACGTGAAAAAAAAGCTTTTTATTCTATCCGCAAAGAAGAGACCAACTTTTTTTGTATCCAACGATACCTCTGGCTGGACACGTGTATCTGCAGCCCAGACGGGGCACTTCAGAGGAAGGCGGAACTGGAAGCAAGTTTTTAGATCAGGCAGTGGATTCCACTGACCCATTACCCCATTTGACAGATAGAGCCTGAGCCCCAGGGAGGCATTTCTAGTCTCCCGGTGTTTCTAGGCCTTTTATTTAAAGTGACAAATCAACTGCTGTTGGAGAAATGATGGCCACATTTTCTGTTTTTCTAAAGAGCTACATGTTGCAAGAATTTTTACTCTCCTTTCCCTTTTTCTTGCTTGTTCAGACAGGATGTATTTCCTCTTTGTCAGCCTGTCTCAGGCCCCACATTCTTTTGCCCCTTATATGGAAAGATCCCACTTGCTTAAACATGTTGAGAAGCACAAATAAAAAGGAGCCATTAAAAAGATTTACATATGTATCATATGCATAAATACCTATACAAAGTTCAGTACATCAACGAACACAAAGAATTACCTAAAATAAACTATTTTATAAAACAGTTGCCCATGACTTGACTTTAGTCTAGTGTCATTGAAATGGCCTTATTTACGTATCTCTCTGTCTTTATAAAAGGTCACAATATTATTGTCCCAAGTTTTCCCATGAATCTGTCTTCATGTGGAGCATTTTAAAATTAAAAAAAAAAAAAAAGAGAGAGAGACCAAAATAGACATTCCGACACTATTTTTAAAACGATGTGTTTCTTCTATATCTTTTGGTTGGTTTCGAGTTACAAAGTAAAAGCACACTTATTGTCAATAAATTTGAATAGCACAGGACTATAAAAAGGGAAAAAATGGATAGTCTTCCCTCTAACCCATTCAGCTCATCCTCCAGAAGCATCCATTGTATAAAAGAGGTAATGTGGTGTTGTGTTTAAGATTGTAAATCCTGAAACCAACTTGTCTTGCTTTAATCCTTGGCCTGCTACTTCCTAGCTGTGTGGCCTCGAACAAGTTAACTAGCTTTTCTGTGCTTCAGTCACCTCCTCAACAAAAGGCACTAACGAAAAGCACTTATCATCTAAGGCTATGGTATGGGATAAATGAAATAAAGGTACCTAGAACGTCGGACATAAAATAAATGCTCAATAATAGTTGTTATTATCAAGTGCTTTTGAAATGCAAAGAAAAGTATAAGCTATTATAAATTACATAGCTACAGGAATAAACTACATATTTCAATAAAACTGGGGGGAAAAAAACCTACCACAGCACTGCCACCACCACCAATAAAAAACTGTAAAAAAATAATAACTTTGAAAGAAATTCTTGGGGTACCTGGGTGGCTCAGTGGGTTATGCCTCTGCCTTCAGCTCAGGTCATGATCCCAGGGTCCTGGGATTGATCCCTGCATCAGGCTCTCTGCTTAGCAGAGAACCTGCTTCCTCCTCTCTCTCTCTCTCTCTGCCTGCCTCTCTGCCTACTTGTGATCTCTGTCTGTCAAGTAAATAAATAAATTAAAAAAAAAATTCTTGGATCATGAAGCTATGATATAAGTTTATATTGCATTATTCTGTTACTTCATTGTCAAATTTACTACAACAGATTATTAGTAGTATTGCTAACTGCCTAAATTATAAGGTCTACTTCAAAACCTTTTGAAAAGCAGACTTGATGTCTGAAATAATCTGAATAAATTTTATTTGAAAAGTAATTCAAAGTAATAAAAAATATCTTGACCAAATACCTATGTTCACATGAGTATGGAGCAGAAGTATCTTAACAGCTAAATTCCAATTCCTCTAGAAGTTTCTCCACTCTCCATATTCCCCCATAATGCAGTGCCCTTTCTCCCACTTCTATCTCCCTCTTCCCGAGTTATAAGGAAGGCCAGCTCGGGAGCTGGGAACCTGTGGCACAGAACAACCTGTCCATGATCACGTTGCAGCCGCCCACTCGGCATGTACTTGGCATTGAGGAAACCAAAACAATGGCAAGCACAGGACTGGAGCTCCTATGCCAATCCCAGCCTTCTGGTCCTGGTTCTGTCCATTAACTCTGGTTCCTTAGCAGCCATAACATTACAGCAACCTCACGCTGCACTTTGCATTCTGGGTCATAGCGGCGCACTCCAGACCCCACAGCTAGCCATCACGTCCTCATCTCACAAACCTCTGAAGCACACTTTTGACTTTACATAGTGTATTTAATGTTCCTACAGTCTTGCCTCATTGGAGAGCTCCTGGGTTTTGATCAGTGACTATGTCCGACTGACTCAAACACAAGCCATGCAAGCCAACTGACAAATCATAATTTGGATCCAATTTGCCAAAGTTCCCAAAGCCCCCCGAACGAAAGAGACTTAAAAACCATCTAACTACTGCTGCTCCTTTCAGTTTCAGTATGAAACACATGTGTATCATCATGGTCAGAAGTGTGTGTGACGACTGGAGAAATAATGAGAACAAGTGTATATTTTTATAATATTAAAGAAGAGGTTTTCCACAGAACCTTGGGGCTATATGCAGCTCTTACTCATAATACATAGGTTTCTTTTTTTTTTTTTAAGATTTTATTTTATTTATTTGAGAGAGAGATCACAAGTAGACAGAAAGGCAGGCAGAGAGAGAGAGATAGAGAGAGAGAGGGAAGCAGGCTCCCTGCTGAGCAGAGAGCCTGATGCGGGACTCGATCCCAGGACCCTGAGATCATGACCTGAGCCGAAGGCAGCGGCTTAACCCACTGAGCCACCCAGGCGCCCAATACATAGGTTTCTAAGGAGAATCTGTATCCCACAGAATTATGTGCACGTGTATGCGTGGAGTGTACGTATTGATGAGAACCAAGAATGAGGAGGCAAGGTCATAAGTTTGCTTACCGATGTGTCTGTTGATAAAAATCTGTTATGTGTTTGCCATAATTGTTTGAACATGTACGTCTGGTTGCTCTACGATTTGGAACAGTTTCCATCTTACCTGGTCTAGCTGGTCAAAAATCTCAGTACATAATTTAAATATTTCAAAAATATGCCATCATTTTCTCAAAATTGATTTCAAATCCTTAATCTTTGGGATTGGTGAGAAAATTAACATCAGTCAGCGATTTTTTTTTTTTTTTTTCTTTTCCAGGATACTGGGCGGACAGACAGCAGGAGAACTGAGGAAACCCTTGGGTCCTGAAGTATGCATCCTCTCTGACTGCTGAGGAGAGGCTAGGTCTCAGTGCGCATGGCATGCTGTGGTGTGGTGTGGTGACCCTTGATGGTTTGGGGCAACAATTTGAGCCTTTTGGGTGGCTATAAGTGAAGCCAGCACTGTCAGCATAAACAGTCATTTCTTGTCAGAGGTCTCTTCCTGTTCTCATCTGTCCCTCCATCCCTCTCTCGCCACCCTTCCTGTTAATGAGGTGAACCTATTCATTATGGTCCTAAAACCCTATTCTTTAGGGTCCTACAGCCCTGGCCGGGTATCTTACTGTCTCCTTAGCAGCATGACCCAAGAATGGAGTATGAGTCTTTTTATTTGCTCTCCCCACAAACCTGTAAACACTCCTCTCCTCCTTCTTTCCAACTTATTAGAATCTTTAAAAAAAAAAAAAAATTGTCCAGGATAGCCATGTTATTTCACTTGTTCTGACCAAGACACTTTTCCTACAGTTTGGAATCTTCTCTCTCTTCTGGGGCTAAGCTAGAGGAGGGAAATAAGCCAAAAAACAGAACCTTACAGGCCATGACACATTCCCTCCCTCCAGCAGTAATTTCAGGGTCTGAATGAAAGGAAAGTAAAAGGATCAGGACAGGTAAAAACATTAATCTCTGAAAATATTAACTCCTGCCTCCCACCACCACCATACACACACATCAACTGGCCAAGGCATCATAAATATTAATGACTTGCAGGAAAGTAGCATGGTTCAAAGCAAGGGTACAAAGGCCTTTTCAGGATCCCCAACCTCAAGTCAAAAATGAAACTCACAAATTCATCCTCCTCAATTAAATTCTCCTCTGCCTTGTCTTTTCTCTATTTCTATTAATAGAATAATCAGACAAGTAACATACCAAGCTAGAAATGTTGGTGTCACCTTCCACTTTTTCTCCTCTCCCTTATTCTCTCCTATCCCTCAAAGAACAAATCATCTCCAGTCTAATTTGGTGACAGCTTCCAGGCTTCCCTCTCCAGCCTGCTGCCACTCTGCCTTAATCTAGCTCTCTCTGTTTTGAAAGTTTTAAGTATTCTCTTAGATTACAAAGTAATATTTGAATACTACAAACAATTCAACCTGTATCCAAGTCTAAAAAAATGACAGTGAGAGCCTCCTAATAATTTTATCTATCAGAATGACAACTGTCAGCATTTTGATACAAATTTTTTTCATATGAATACAGCCAAATAGAAAAGTTTGTTTTTGTTTTCACAAATATGAGCTTATATTGCATATACCACTTTGCAATCCTCCCCCTAGTTTTATGGAGATGTAATTGACATACAGCGATCTGTACCTTTAAAGTATACAGACAGCATAATGACTTCCATATATTATGAAATGAATACCACATTTAATCCATCATCTCAAAAGATACAATAAAAAAAAGGAAAAGAAATAAATTTATCCTTGGGATGAGAACTCTTAGGATTTACACTCTTTTTTACCATCATTTTATTTACCTTCATTTTCTCAAAGCTGATTTCAAGTCCTTACCATTGGAACTGGTGAGAAAAGTAACCTCAGTCTTCTTAGGATACTTTTCAAACATATATCTTTTTAAATATACCATACAGCAATGTGAACTATAACCATCACGTAACAGATTACATCTCTAGTATTTATCTTGTCACTGGATGTTTGTAGCTTTTGACTACCTTCATCCAATTCCCCCTTGTTTTCCAACTTACAAAAAAATCTTATATTGTGGACAACTTTTCATGGTAGGACATATAGAGTTACAATTCTTTCCATTGGGTGAAAAGTATCACTTTGTTTAGCTATATCACAATTTAATCCACCTTATCTGAATGGACTTTTGGGTTTTTCCGCTACTGAACACCTCTCTACGTATATCATTGTACCCTTGAGCAAAGATTTCCAAAGGATTAATAAAGACTAACAAATTACCTTTCTGCTCTCTCTCTCTCTCTCTGCCTGCCTCTCCGTCTACTTGTGATCTCTCTGTCAAATAAATAAATAAAATCTTTAAAAAAAAAAAAAAAAAAAAAGGGCGCCTGGGTGGCTCAGTGGGTTAAGCTGCTGCCTTCGGCTCAGGTCATGATCTCAGGGTCCTGGGATCGAGTCCCGCATCGGGCTCTCTGCTCAGCAGGAAGCCTGCTTCCCTCTCTCTCTCTCTCTCTCTCTGCCTGCCTCTCCGTCTACTTGTGATCTCTCTGTCAAATAAATAAATAAAATCTTTAAAAAAAAAAAATTACCTTTCTGAAACAGGGTGTATTCCCACTGAAAATGCATGAAGGAGCCCCTCATTATTCTTTGACTGAATTATTGCAACCTAATCTTAATTGTTTTCTTTGTCAACAAATTCTCCCCACTCTGGCTTATCATTTTCATGGCCACCAAAGTTGTTTTCCTAAAAAGAATGGAAGCAGATCCTAACAATTCTTACCTTAGATGCTTCTTTCAGATCTCTGTCACCAAAAGATGTAACTGACCCCTGAAATGTTCCAATAGACTGGCCTGAACCTACCATTTTAATTTTCTTCAGTGGACACTGCCTCCTGCAAATCATACTTAGGACATTAAGAATGTGTTCATTCGGGGCACCTGGGTGGTGCAGTTGGTTAAGCTGGTGCCTTCAGCTCAGGTCATGATGTTGGGGTCCTGAATTCAAGCTTGGCCTCTGACTCCCTGCTCAGCAGGGAGTCTGCTTCTCCCTCTCTCTCTGCCCCTCCCCCTGCTTGTGCTCTCACTCTCAAATGAATAAATAAGTCTTTTAAAAAACAAAGAGAGAGAAACTTCTGCTCTGGCATAATTGTGATGAATTACACTGAAGGAGACCAGGTCACCATGAAGGGGACCAGAATGGACCACGTGGCACTTTGACATCAGGATTACTTTGAGCTGAAGACTACTAAGAATCAACAGATGCAGGGAGAGTTCTCTGCCTTCCCTTCTCTGCCTGACGCAGGGCATACATTTCCCTTTGAGGAAGGTGTTCCCTCTGTCCCATACCAAGAAAAGTGACTCTTCTCATCTCAGAGGACAAGTCAACCCCAATATGAGTTTGTATAAACAGACCTGACTAAAATAGCCCTTCCCATCCGTTAGCTTCCCCCATATATTTCCCAGTCACTTCCCTACAGTTTGTCATCCTCCGGAGTCCAAACCCTGTCTCATCCCATAAGAGAGGTATAGAAGCCCAAGACCTTGATACCTCTTTGTTTCACTTCTTTCCTGTGAACTACAAGTACACATAAATATTTAAAAAATTGCCTTCCACCCCCTCTACTGTTAATCTGTCTTTTGTTAGTCTAATTTGGAGTCCTAAGCAAGTAGAGGATAACTTTCTCCTCCCTGACAGTTCTGACATGAGGATGCTTGGGGACTGGTTGGGATTCCCACTCACTCAGTAACCTGTTGCTGAGATCTCCAGACCCCTAACCAAGCAGCAAAGGTAAGTGTTCTTGCCAAATCAGCCTCTTGGATTTCAGCTCAGAATCTGGTGGAGGAAGAGCAGTAAGAAACTTGCCTTGTGTTTTTCCTTCCAATGCTGGATTGGCAGGAGAAAGTGTTTGTAAGAACCAGCATGTTGGGTATTGTAACTCTTCTGACTTTTAGTTTGCATACTTTCATTATTGATCCTGTCCCTCTTGGAGAGAGCTTTCGTCTTCTTGTCTCTGCTTTTTGTGTTGGTCATCAGAGGGAGGAGAATAATAGGGTAAAACGTACGCAGAAGACCCATGAGCCTGTTGCTTGAGCCTGTTGACTCATGAGCCTGCTTACAGTTTTCACTGGACCAGAATCTGTTTGGATAAACTTTGCTACAGGTCACTATTTTAAAAAAAAAAAAAAGGATGAGATTCTTTTGTCTTGATTTGGGTTCTGAGAGGTTGGCTTAGGTCGAGGACAGCATTCTCTCGGTTTTCCACCTACTGGGAGTGCAGGTCATTGGGCCTGCCTCTGGAGGTAACTAGCTGTCTGGTTAGGGACTTGAGACATAAGGAACTGAGAGCACCACTTTCCATCTGAGGGTTTCAGTTCTGGTGGGGGGCGGGTAGTTTGTCCAAATAAGGATCTTAGCCCATAAAGGGCCCTTGTCATCTTTTTCTCTGCTGCCTTATTAGTGCTGGGAAAGTCCCATGTCAGAATGGTCTGCCGGGTGTGACAGATTAGCAAGTCTGGGATTGGAGGCCTCTCACTTTGTGGGAGACTAGAGACACGTGTTTTCACCAACGCCATGTTTACTGCCCGTGCCAAGAAAGGTCTCTGTTTCCTTTCTCTTTGGCTTTCTTAGGGAGTGACTTTGGATCATTGGGGCTGTATCTTCTGCACCCTCCCTGGGATGCCTCTTGTAGCCATGATTCAGTCCTATAAGGCTGGTTGGCTTTGTGTTATATTTCGGAATATACCTTTGGAGATCCTAAATCATTGGTCGCCAGATGACAGTCTTTGGATCTGGAAAAGCTTTTATATTTAAAAGAATTTTTAGAAAACTTTCACCCTAAATAAATGTCTTATTGGCACCTGTAGGAGGATCCAATTGAAAGAAGGGGGGAAAAAACCCAACCTAATATCATGGTTAGCCTAAAAAGATTCCCTTAACAAAAGAGCAGAAATCAGATTTAGAAAAACTTAAAATTCCACCACAAACACCGCCCCTCCCCCAACTCCTTTTATAATGTCAGCTTAAGAAAGCTTAGGCTGTCAGGAGAATTTACTGTTTGTCCCAGAAAGAGCAAAAACAAAAACAATAAAACCCAGAAATAGGCAAATATGCTTCCAAACTCCTTCTTAGAACTACTTGAAAGCCTGTCCCCTTTCTCTCCTGCTTTGAGATGTAAATCTTCTACCATCCAGGACTGTCTGCTCAAGGACAGGAGCCATCTCCTTGAACTGTAAGCCTCTACGGGAATCACTTCGGCTCCCAGTCCAAAGAGCACCTTGCTTTAACTTCTCAGTACACTGAAACCACCACCTGGGATTAAAGCCACAGCCTCCACAAACCACATGTCCAAGAAAAATCTTTAAAGTCTTCCCCACAAATACTGGTAAAGAAAAAAAAAAAAAAGCTTTTTATTGTGGGACGCCTGGGTGGCTCAGTCATTAAGCATCTGTGTCTGCCTCTGGCTCAGGTCATGATCTCAGGGTCCTAAGATCAAGCCCCGCATCAGGCTCCTTGCTCAGTGGCAACCCTGCCTCTCCCACTCCCCCTGCTTGTGTTCCCTCTCTCGCTGTGTCCTCTCTCGAATAAATAAATAAAATCTTAAAAAAAAAGAAAAGTTTTTTATTGAGCATATTGAGCAGGTGACTGACTTGGTCCATTTGCCATAAATATAATTAGGATTTAAAAAAAAGACAAAAATGAGAACCAACACTTATATAAATTAGTGCATTTTGTGTGTCTACACATATACCTGACCCATGGCCAAAATCTTAAAATTTAAAAAAAATTTAAATCTCTATTTTACGTGTATGTATGAATGTATGTATGTGTGGTACATATATGTGATATTTTCTTATCTGGATGGCATTACCAAGTTAATAAAGGAGCACTATTCTAAATCAGCTTAGAAAAAGCTAAGCACTTGTAAGTTAAGTATTCTTGGAACTCCCAGAAATATAGGTGCTAACTCAAATGCTTTTCTTTTATGTTTTTTTTTTCTAAGATTTTATTTATTTGATGGAGAGAGAAAGAGTACAAGTGGAGGGAGCAGTAGGGGAAGAGTGAGAAGCAGGTTCCCAGCTGAGCAGAGAGCCTGATGTGGTGTTCCAACTCAGGACCCAGGACCCTGAGATCATGACCTGAGCTGAAGGAAGATGCCCAACCCACTGAACCATTCAGGCATCCTCAAATGCTTTTCAAGTTCATGTGATCCAGGATAATCTTTCTTGAATAAAAGCAGCTCAATAGTATTGATTTAATAAAACATCTTCAGAGTTGTCAACATTAAATATAATAACCATTTACATCTTATTGTACTTGAGTTTACTAGTCAAATAAGCTGACATAACTACTAGATGTTTAAGATGATAAAAGTTATATATTTAATTTTAATCAAATTGAGTCACTGTTCTGACAAATTTCATTTTAGGAATAAATGTCTTATGATTGTTATCAGCTTAAAAATAACTTCCCAGAACTTTTTGGTAACTTGAAAACTTAAAAGTTTTTTGATGTAAGTTTTCAACTTATATCAAGGTTTGGTAACTTGAAAACTTAAAGTTATATTAAATTAAAGGATAGATATTCACTGAATATCTAGATCATTACCAAATAAGATAAAATACTGAAATATTAACTACTAAACATAACTTCATGTTTATTTACTTTTGGCTTCTTAATTTTGCAGAAAGGCTAAAATATGTTAGTAAACATGATCTTTTGCCACACTAATATGCTTTACCATGAGGTAATGATCTTTAGACACTATCAAATGGTGTATTCATAAATTAGCTCATCTAGTACAGGATGTGGATCACAACAGACAGTTCTCAATTGTCCACCTCTTCGTTTTCACTAGAAATTAAGGCTACCGAGAGTTAAGAATTCTAATAAATATATGTAAATAAACTATAGGAACAATAAGAATGAAGGGGGAAAAAACCTTGGTATGCAAAGTATACAAGGAAAGTATAAGATGTGTTTTCCTTGAAAAAAAGGGAAAAAGTAATTTTGCCCTACAGTAGGTTAGAGGCCATTTAAAGCCTATTCCAGAAGGATAAAGTAGAAAATGGACAAAAACTTGAACAGATACAGAAAATTGGAAAGGATCTGTGAAAAAAGGAAAGAAAAGGAGAAAGAGGAAGAATCTTATCTTGTGAGATCAACTTGGCTAAGATTGAATGGCTCTATTTATAAGATTTTCTTAAAAAATGAGCCCAATAGTGTGCTGATGTAAGACTAGAGTTTGGCTTTCTTTCTCTGCTAAAATAATAAAATTGTGTTGGATTATTAGTCTCTCTTTTTTTAAAAATTTTTATTGATTTCTGGTCTATTCTTCATAAAAGATTGTGAAGATTGTGAAATACAGATTCTTTCTTTACTTCTTGAGCCCTCCGTGTAGGAAATAAAGATTCTGTGTTCTTTGCATTGCCTTTATCATAATGTCTTTGATTATTTGAGAAAACGGAGTCTTCTCAATATTGAAATAGTTATTTTTGTTTGTTCTTGTTTTACAAACCATGTTATCTTCTCTATTTATCTTTCAAATATTTTATTTTCACTTTTGTTAAATAATTGAGAACTTAGCAATGCTTCATGGTGATCTGTGTTCTCATTTGATTGAACGTTCAAACCTTTTGACATTTTAGACAACTTCCCTAAATCGAATTCTAAATGAAGTCTTCCTGACCTTTGTGACATTGGCATTTCCTAGACAGTCCCAAAGGCCAATTTTCATGAAATTAGGCTTATTTTGCAAAGAAAATTATCATTGATCAAAATGAGGATGATTGTGGAGGAAATTTTGTGTTTCAATAGAAAAAAATCCACTTTTGTGGGTGTTCATTGTCATTGAGTTACTTTCACTCCTTTGTAAATGGGATCTTACCATCTTGCAATTAATGTCTCCAATTTTCTCCCACCCTCCTAACTTAGCATCAATGAGGACTAAATGTGCCCTTTTCCTGAAGCTCCGCAAGTTCAAAGAATTTATCACCACAAGAGTTTGGGCCACTCAGGAAGTTTACCAGAACTTGGTCCTGGAGCCTCCAGGACATAACCATGACTGTGAGACCACTGTGCAGGCTGAGAAAATTAAGGCCATCCCACCTCAGGTTTAGCTTTAGCATAAGTATAGCCATCCTAGCTCCGGCAGCCATCTCAGACCCCTGTGCCCAAGGGCTGAACTCCCCCCACCCTGCTTTGGTTCCAGAGACCCCCACCCTGCTTTAGTAACAGGAACCCATAAATACCCCTGCCTTAACTAAGCTCGGGGTCCAAGTCCCTACTCCGTTGCGTGGGGTATACTTGGGCCCAAGCTTAAGCTTGTTGAATAAACCCTCATGTGATTGCATCAGTGCTTGGCTCCTTGGTGGTCTCTCGGACGCGAAAACTCGGGCACAACAACCACCATTACCATCTTCATCCTGCCTTCTAAAGAGACTTCGCACCCAATATATAGAAATCTTCTTGACTGGCTTCTGTACTCAGAAAACTGGATTAATGCTCTGCTCCAACCAGGAATCTTTCATTTTCTTTTGTTTCCATAGAAATGCCCCTCATTGAATGCCCAGTTGTTCACACCATATAAAGGTCCAACTTCAGGGATACCCCACCCCTACCTATACCACTGCCTCCAGAAATGAGACAGAGCTATTTAACTAAACTGACCTATTCCCAAGAATAGGTTTAACTTGAATATGGGAAAATGCACTTATATTTTTTCTATCTGCTTATTTATTCTTTTTCTAATCTGTGTTCTCCCCCTTGGCAGATTCCTTAACCCTCAGCTACTAACCCCTTTCTCTTTTCTCTATAGCTACCAACTAGGCTTTTGATGTGTGAAAATTGCTCAAGAGTTTCAGATGGGGAGATGAAGGGATCGAAATATGCTACCCCAAAATACCAAAATATTCTAATTTGGCATAAGGACTATTTTGACCTGAAAGCAATTGAAAATCAACAGATGCAGACATTCTCTGCCTTCCCCTTCCCTACCTGAAAGAAGTAAAGCATAAATTTCCCTCTGAGGATGAGGTTTCCTACCATGCTACCCCTCAGCCCTCACCCTAATACCAAGAAGAAAAAATGACCCTTATCATCAAAGATATAGCATGTCAAGATATGTTTTCATAAAAAGATCTTACTAAAATAATCCTTATCTTCTATTAGTTGCCACTATATATGTCTTAGTTACTTTCCACAACCTATCCTCCCTTGAAGTCTAATCTCCTTTTCCTTTGTTAAGAAGGGTATAAAAGCCCTCAAAGTCTAACTACTTCTTTGAGTTTGACTACTTTTCTGTGAACTCCTATCCACACAAATATCTTCGGTTTAATAAAGGAATAATAAAAATTGTATGCCTTAACTCTTGTTAAACTGCCTTTTGTTATTCTAATTCACAGGCCCCTAGTAGTTGAATCTAAGAGTATAGAGGAAAATATTTTCATCTCCAATGGCCCCCTTGCATAATCTTTCATACCCAGACTAAAAGTGTACATCTGTTAGTTCGCTGGTCAGCTATGTGTATAGCTTGTGATGTGGGCCAGAACAAGGTCAACTGTTTGGTACTGGAAGCTGCCTGAACTTGGATCTTTATGACCCCAAAGGCTTTGAAAATACTAGTGGAAATAGAGCAACCTGTAAGTTAAGAAATTATAATTATGCTGAATTTAAATTCCCTAACATCTTAGGTGTTAGAGATTTAGATATTTCTGTTAAATTGATTATGGTGAGACTCAGATCAATTCGAAAATTTAAAAATTATACTATATGGGCATCTGGATGTGAAAATATATTTGAACCAGAAGACACAGAACCAAGATTCCATCCTTAACTCTGACTCTTCTTAACTGTGTGATTTGGGGCAACTTACTAAATGTCTCTGAATTTATTTCCTTATGGGGAAAAGAGGAATAAGAGTTTGTATCTGCTTTTCCCATGTTACAAAATGACAGTAGGGATCAAATGAAATGTATGCATGCATATATTCATAATCAAGTACTAAGTAGAACTTTGTTTTTAATATAGAGAGGAAAGACATTCTAGGCTTGTTGACTCTATACTTATTAAATTTAACTCAGGAATTAAAATAATGATAATAAGGCAAATGGTCCTAATAACATATGGTCAGACATTTAAAAAATGTCTGAGAACTCAAATGAGAGACAGACCCTACTTGAGTCCTTGTACCTCTTTTACCCACCTTGCCATGCACCTTCCTTTCTCATTTTACATTAAAATCTGTCAATTTCTAAAGTGGTCAGGGGCTTTCTATGGCAGGCTTATCAGATAAAAAGTCAGCCCAGACAGAATAACAAAGCAGTTGCTTTTCTAACCACTAGTACTTCATTAACTACTATTTAGGGGAAGAGCTAAAACAATAGAAAGCTGCAGAGAAATTTGCTAAAATCTTTAGGGCTTTTCTGAAAAAGCTAAGCCAACTTTAGTGGAGGATTTCATTTCCCTATTACCTGGTACTATTTTTCTGGTTTAATATCATATATCTTTATAAAACTCTAGGAGGGATCTTTTAAAATTGTTATAAATGTATTGCATTCTGCCAGACCACTGCAGAATGGTTATTGTCCTCTGAAATAACTGGTCTGATGCAGTTCCCCGAGAAAGGCTGATTTGATGAATCAGAGATAGTAATCTGAGAAGTGGGATAGACTGCCCTGGGAAGGTCTCTTTTCCCTCGCCACTGCTAGCCACAATGATCTGTGTTACCCTCTGACTCTGTTTCAGTGCTGAAGCAAAGAACCAAAGGGCAAGAAATCAGAACCACAGTTGCAATGGAAAATTTTCCATTTTCTTCCATTTTGTTTGTTACAGTGTACTTTATGTTTACAAATCCTAAGGAATAGTTAACATGTCGGCAAGCTATTCCCTGGCTAGGAAACATATACAGAACCAGAATTACATACTTTGTAATTTTACACATTATATTTGCGGGCTTGGAAATAGGGAGTATATGAAATTTCCTGCTAAGGATAGTGAAGGTGTATGTTCAGGCCCAAGAAAGAGCTAAAAAGAATTATTCAGTAAGTGCCCAGGTGAAACATCAGTCTGAGTAAATCTGGATATTCATTTTCTGAAGCTCTTGTTTTCATTAAAAGATACGCTTTTAAAATTTTTATTTTTATATGACTTTTATTGTCTCCATTTGGCTTTTTATACATGGCCACTAAATGATTTTTTAGGGGAGGGGTCAATTTGGCCATTTGGGCTTTTTTATCACGACTGATCACTACGTGATCAATCAAGTGAACAGAGTAACTCCTTGATCCCCTTCCCCACGGAGATGCGCATCTTTTGTCCATTTCATCCAGGTGGGATTTTTAAAATATCAACAAATGAGTCACTACAGCTGTGTTTTGAGACACGGTGCTGTTTAGATGTGCAATTATATTGTGAAATTTAAGGAGCAGGTGAAAATAGGATACCTAATATCAAAAATTAATATGAATTTGAAGGTGTATGGAAGAAATACACCAAAATAGTAAAAATATTGACAATGATTTTCTCTAGTGGGGCAATTATGGGTTATTTATAGTCCTTGGTAGTTTCCAAATGTTCTGCCATAAACATATATTACTTTTATAATCAGAAAAAGAAGTCAGTTTTATAAGGGAAGCATATAAATAAGCTTTTTAAGGGCAAGAACCACTTCTATTCATCTTTGAATTCTTCACGGTGCCATTTAATTGGGAGAAGTGTTTTATTATTGTAAAAGCCACTTGATTACAACACAGCATTTGCCACAAACAAACAGGCAATTAGAAAAATATATTGCAAAACGAGGTGATTGCTTATCAACACCCAAAAAATCCTCTCTGCATTTCCCCTTCCATTATTCTGTTACGTCCCTGCAAACACCTTTAAAAGTTTTTCTTTTTAAAAAAATGATGGATTTATAACCACAGAATCTCAGGATTGGAAGGGAATTTCAAGATCATATATTCCAACATCATCTGAATTATCCAGCTGAAACCCCAAATCCTCTTACCTTTCAAGCCAGTTCATTCTTGCAACTTCAGCAAAGTTAACAGCAGCTTTTTAAATACCTCTTACACATTTTCCCCCCTGACAGAGAATAAAGTTGCTTGGGATGGATTTTGTGTCATTATTAGTAACAAGGACTCTACTATACCAAACCCGTGGAGGGATGCAAATTACCATATGGCTAAAGAGCCCAGCTTCCAATAAAGCGTTTTCAGGGATGTAATGGTGTCCACATGAAGCTCATCACCCTTTCGAGCCTCTTGGTCTCTCAACCAATGTCCCAGAAGAGGCACTCCTCCATCTTAAGTCGCAAAATCACTTCCGTTATTTAATTTTTGGCAAAGAAGAAATAATTTCACCTGCAAGTATAAAAAATAGCTGTGCTTGGCCAGTCACTCCAGAGTTTGTGATGTTCTGAGGTATGAATGGGAGCCCGGAGAGGGCCCTGCCCACTGAGCGGTCTGTTCAACAGAGCGAAATCAGACTCTCGTTAGTCCTTCTCTGTGGGCCTCAGAACCCTTCACGGAGCTGCTTAGTTCAGCTGTTTGAATGGGCTGAAAGTCACTAGTCTGGTATCTTACATGATTTCTAGAGCATGATGAGCAAGAAAAGAGGCTTCTGGCTCCCAATAAAAACCCAAAGTTTCCCACCTGCTCCGTAGATACCTAATTTAACACACAGAAGTGTATTATTACCTCCATTTGGATGTTTCTACTGGAAGTCAGTCTCAGTAGAGTTTGTTTTCAAAATGAAGCAGCAAGAGAGCTCTTTCTACCTTGGATAGAAAAGCTAGGTTTTAATTCGAACCCTGTCACCACCCTATTATCATTACCTTTTTGGTTATGCTACCGCCGTGTTTTCAGAAACACTTCAAACACTTGTTCATAGGGTTGGCCCAAAACATAGTGTTTATAAGCTCCCCTCACCCCCTCTCCACATCACACCCTCCAAAACTTAAGGAATAAAATGTGTTTAATGAAACAACTGCTTAGCCCCGGGAAGCACAGGACTAAGAAATTTGGGCTGTGACAGTACAGAGCAACCTAAGGGTTGCAAGTAAGTGAAAATAGAGGGGTGAATACAACTGTTTGAGTTCAAGGCCAGAGAACAAGACCTGCTTAAGATAGTTCTTGGGTCCATGCACTTTCTTTTCGCCTCAGTTCTCATATTTCAGAGTTTATTTTCTTGAAAAACAAAGGATTGGCTCTAAAATCTTTAAGGCATGAGGGTCTGTAGTGTGATTATCAACCCTTTCTTTGGTAGGTTTCATAGGCGAAGCTGAGTGCTGCTACTGTCCAGGTTTGGAGGTTCCTGGCAGAGATTTTGTAGGTAGATGTGTGTTTTCTCCAAAATAAAAACAAAAACAAACAAACAAAGAACAGTGAAAGAGAAAGGTAAAAAAAAAAAAAAAAAAAGAAAAAGAAAAAAGAAAAAAGGAGTAAAGGCAAAATTCTGGGAGCATTGGTGCCTGTAAGAAACTGAACACAAGGTTGCAAAACCAAATGTCAGGCAGGTCAACTGAAAATAAATCTATCAGGGACTCGGCCTCCTGGTGCAATGCTGTGGCCGAGTAATTAAGTCTCATACCACTTAATTCCACAAGGATTTGCTGGACACTTCTAGTATGTGCTCAGCACCGGGCTAGGCCCTGATGAATCATAGAGCTAATCTGATTCCCATGACTGTTGGGGGAGAAAATTGCTTTTTTGCATCCTGACTCGGGTTTTTATGTCACAGCTGGATAAACGTCTCTGATGAGTGAAATCATTATAGGGAGCACCCACAAAAATGTAGTTTTATGCATTAAAAAACCCATTACATACTGGTATTTCTTGGTTACATAGTGCAGTTGACTTGATACTCATCAGAATTTAGTCCTATTTTCCCCCTTTTCAGAGAAGAAACAGTGGTAGATGTTTTGTAGCATGGAAGGGAGAGCGATAGCTCACCCTACTCCCAGATAATCCCCCAAAAAGCAATTCCTGTGTGTATCCCTTGGGCCAGAGGATGTGACTCAAGTTCAGGAAGGTGTTGCCCATAGACCCAAGTATGCTATGGTGGATCTCCCATTGCACATATTGGCATTCCGCATTCATGGCCCTCGATATAATACACAACGCCCAGAGACATTCCTGCAGTCAGTTGAGATCGCCTTTTCCACTAGCATCTGTGCCTGAGCCTGGGCACGGGCCTGAGGATCCATTCTAAGCCAGACGACCCGGGAAGATAGCACATGGTATGTATCCAATCATACAAAGTTGACTGAGCCGTAGGAAAAAGAAGCTTCTATTTCGTTTGCACAAGAGACCATTCTAGCCCTATCTTCCTGGCCTCAAAAATAAGTTAATCTGCTTCTGCTCTGGTCACCTATTATAACAATTAGGGAGTAAAGCATCTTCTTCTACATGGGAGGAGTGCTTAGAAAATTTATCTAAATAGTCATTTTTTACGAACATACCAGGATAACAGATTCAAATACTTATCTCCTTGATTAATTCACATCCTCTATGTGCTGTCATAAAATAAGACCGTTTTTCTGGTTGAATGGGTTCTTTACAATTTGTTCCAAAGGTACTAATTGGAGAGAAACTAAAAGAAGTTTCAGAGTCACTGGAATAATTATGTTGGCATCAAATAACTGATTGTCTGTAGGGGTCAGACATTACGCCAGGCCTTTCAGGGATCTTTCCCACCTTATCTTCCCAAGAGTAGGGCAAAGGTTGCTACTCCTATTATACAGATTACTTAACACTGATACTAAGGTTTGGTAGGGACTCCCTGAGAATAAGGAAGAGAACAAAATTAGTCCCCTCAAAACATCTGTAAACATTGATCCTTGATTTGCTGCGTAGTCTTCTGATACCATCAACACAGCATACCAAGAAGTACCAAGGATAAAATGTAAGATCAGGAACTGTAGTGTGAAGTCAAAACAGTGGTGCTGAACAGTGATGGGCAGGTAGAGAGCAGAACAGGATGGACCCGCACCCTGCCCTGAGAACGGAATGCACTCTGCCGTTCTGATCTTTCTCCACGTGGCCATGAGCGAGAGTTAACTGTACTCCTGCTCTGTATTTAGTATCGGTGATACCAACGGGATGCTTTGACCCTAACAGTTGCTGAAATAACGCGGATCCACTATTATCTACTTTAAAAATCAAGAACCGTCCCTCAAGTCATCATACCCTAATCCTTATTCATTCCCACGAGGCACAATTCTAAAACTTGAGAGCACATCAGAATCACCCAGAGGGCTTATTAAAACACAAGCTGGCCCAAGGCTCTTGAGCCTCTGACTCAGTAGGTCTGAGGTGAGGCCCAAGAATCTGCATTTTTAACACGTTTCCAGGTGATGCTGATACTGCTGACCTGGGAACGACACTTTGAGGTCCTTATAGGCTGATACAATTTACCTGTATTTAGAACATCCAAAGTCAGAAATTACCAAAGAATAATGAAGGAAAACAGGGAAGGCTTTCAGTCAGGCTCCTGATACAATGATCCCTCTTTTCAATGGTCTCCTTTGCTCCTACATTTCATTTCACGTGTCATGGTTACAATTCCAGGAGAAAGATATCCTCAACCTTCCCAGTCTTCCACAGGTTCCTCTGATTTTGCTTTGGCAATGCACTTGCTTAAGCAGAACTTCCAGACAATAAGCACTGCTGCGTATTTTATCATGAGGCTGAACTCTCTTATTATTTAGTAACGTTCGCACAGGGTGTTGAAATAAACGGAAACCAAATTAATCACACTGTGTGTTTTTACGTAGGACTTAAAAAAAATAGGGTGAGATAGGTCTTCTGAGAACCACAGAGTTTCATGATCCTGGAAAAGGAGACGAGAGCTTAAATTAAAAAAAATCTCCCCTCTCTTGCAGATGAGAATAAGGAAAAGTAAGATGAAAACAATGAAATCAGAGTGAGGGGGGACTGAAAAGCTGCTCGTCATAAAATATCTGGGTGAAATAATAGAAGGCTCCACCGGCCCTACTCGAAACAGGGTGTGGGATTAAAACAAAACAAAACAAAAATCAGGGCACAATGGAGAAGAAAGTGCTGCAAGTTAATTAGCCCGCAGGATACTTTTCATTCGGGGGTAGACTGTGGTGCCTCAAAAAAACCGTGGGTCTCCAGAAAGCTCCCTTCTAATGGAGCCCAACAATTACAATCATGAGTCGCCTTTGTACCCAGCTACACAACCTCATGCCTTTAAAATAGATCTGTCACTAATGACTGAAGGCTGCATCTTCGAGGTTTCTTAGTTTGGACTCCTGGTTGAAAGAGACCCGTAATGAGTTTTCTGAGGAGACCCCCCCCTTTAAAAGTCCTTTGGACTCCAACATTTAGAGAAATGCTTCTGATCCACAGAAACCAAACTGAGTGCCCCCACAGATGCTGCGTGCCTGGCTCTTCAGGGTTCAGTGGCACCAAATGCTCTACAAGGAACTTTGTCCTCCAGGGGATGGGAATAGAGGCAGGCGGTCTCGAGGAATGCGAGGATAAAATGGTGCACGTTTCATTTGTTCTGGGATTTCTAAAATCTCATTTGGCTCTTATCTCTGGAATGGCAGAGCACAAAGACAGTCACCTACCCTCCCAGAGTCAAATACTTAATTTGGGAAGGAGAAACACAGGGGGATCGGAAGGGACCTGAAGAGATTATCAAGCCTGGCCTTAACAGCAAGTTAAAAAAAAAAAAAAAAAAAGGCTCCCGAAATCTATCTTTTCGGATCAACTTCTCTTTCAGCAAACCTAAGAAGTCCAATGAATAAAAGTTACATTTCATGCTCCCTGTCTTGACTCGCCCTCACAAAGTAGAAATGGAACTTAGGGGCAGAATGAAAGCTGGGCCTTCTGCCAAACCTCACTGATGCTCTCAGGGCCACGTCTGAGGCAGAATCATAACTTTTGGTCAAAACTGATTCTGACTCCTTTTTTTTTTTTTTTCCCAAGTTGTAAAACAAATGATAATCCAATAGCTGACAGGGGTCGTCACAGACTCTCGTACATGTTATGATTGGCAAGAATGGAAACTCAGAAATTTAAAAGATGAGATTTTTTTTCTTTGCCAATTATGTTTATTTGACAAAAATGTACTCGATATGCTTTTAATAAAAGCAATGACTTTCCCATTTACTCCAGATTTTTCATAGTCACATCATTAATGGCAGGTATGTCAGACACCTGCTATCCACCGGATCTAGAGAAAGGAAAGATGGTCTAGAGTTGGCAGCAAATTTTGGCAATTCGGTAGCCTCGTAAAGAAATTACAGTGCTTTAAAAAGAAAAAAAAAACTGCTTTTATATTCTTTTGAGACGAGAAGACAAATGTGGCAAAGAATAAAAATAATCTCTAAAAAATGGAAAAAGTTGAATATTTTCCATTATATGTTAGCACACCAGAAAAAGGCAAAAGGCAATCTCTAAGTCTCTAGCAGGACAAAGACAAGACAATATGACACTGATAGGCTAAGATAAGGCATCTCACACTGCTGGACAACAAGACTTGGATTTCAAATAATCACCCTGACCTCAGTACTGAATGTGAACTCATCATGTTTTCACCAAACCCATCTTTACCTTCCTATGCTCATTAATATTATTCCTTTTCATTGGTGCTTTGCTCTAGAAACTGCTGTCAAATCTGATTTCCTTCTCTCATGTTTTCTTCATATGACTCTCTCCCTAGATTGTGCTGACTCACAATGTATTTTGCCATTGTCTATTTCTTCTGCCTGCGGACAGCAATCACATGGAGAAGCTCGATACTTTGTCTCTGAGCCCATTAGCAGCAGGATTTCTTCCTTCCTTCTCTCTCCTCTCCACTGTGTTTTGCACAGAAGCCAGATTGTCTCCTTGGTACACTGTTTTTATTCTACTGACCACCTGAATCAAATCCTCAAAGGGCTTCTCCTGAAACTTTCTCCTGCCCAAGCTTTTTTATGGTCAGTGGACATTTGAGACCGTGATTAAAAAAAAACTGTGAAAGGGAGGAAGTCATTTCTGGAGGTCCCTTTCCATGCTCCCTCCCCTTCACAGGAGTGAAAGGAAATTGACATGACAGCTGTACCATCCACCTGAGAGTGACCAGACATGCCTGTGCTTAACTGGGGGATACTGAGAAGACTAACCAGAGTCCTGACCCTGCCTTCAAGGAGCTTAACAAATCATTATAAGGTTGGAGAGGGAGAGAAGAGCATCCTAGAAAAGGCTTATAAGGTGCAGGATGGGGGTCTCAGACATAAGCAACTGGGGCACAAACTAAGCACAGGAAGTAGAAACAGGCACTTGGCTCAAAATTCAGGGTAATGGAAAGGAGGGGAATGGGGACATGACATTCTTGGTGAGAGAAGAGGTTGGAGATGGGGGCAGAGGTCAGATTGCTTAAAATCCTTGTTCACATGATGATTCTTTTGGTTTACTATGTCTTTTTGGAGGCAAGAGGTGTGGAGAATCTGCAGGAGTCTTCCTAAAACATCTTCTATATTTCAGAGAGTAGATGGGTAACCCCCATGCATAAAGGACACCTCCCACCAGGCTGTGTATCAGGAAATGCAGGATTTAGCCAGAGGAGTGTGGAAGAGTAGCAGGACAGTGAACCATCAAAATCGGACTAGCTGGAAGAAAAATGCTCTCTCTCTCTCATCTCCCTCACCAACACACACACACATGCATATCCAGCTGCAGGCTGTCTTGGATCGGGCTACTGCACTATCATCCAGATACGAACCGAGCGTAGGCCACTGGCAAGGCAGGGGACTGAAGGAAGACACCTGGACAGGCTAAGTCTCATGTTGCCTACCCCTCTCTCCCCAAAGATCAAAAACTTTTCCCAAATTAGTCATTTTGCCCTTTGCTGTAAAATAATTTTAAAACCTGGGTTGTTTGCTAACACCAGCCTGGCTTAGAGAACTTCTGGTTGAGAAGAGGAGTGTCTTTGGAGCTTTAGTTCATCCTGTCTGCAGCTCTTCCCTCTCTCTCTTCCCCATGGCTTCCGTCCTCCTGTCTCAACATACTCTAAAGATGCCCATCTTGCCTCTTCCTTCTCCCTGCTCCTGCATTTCTTCTTGTCTCCACCCCTGCTCCACCCCTGCTCCACCCCTGCTCCTAACTCCTGGATGAGGAAGAGACTGGGCTCATGGGATAGAATGACCCAGAGCCCTGGAAATGTCTCTTCCTTTTTAAAAAAATTTTTATTTTATTTTATTTTATTTATTTGTCTGAGAGAACAAGAGCAAGAGCGAGAGAAAGTGCATGCGTACTAGCAGGGGGAGGGAGTAGCAGACTCCTTGCTGATCAAGGAGCCCTAGGTGAGACTCGATTCCAGGACCCTGGGATCATGACCTGAGCTGAAGGCAGACACTTAACTGACTGAGCCACTTAGGTATCCTGAACTGCTTCTTCCTAATCACTGCAGAACAAAGAGGGAGGTCAGGGCACACTGGTTCAGGCAAGCAGGGACCTCAGGGCACAGGGGCCTCAGCCTAGACCTGTTCAGGAGGAAATGGAAGCTTTTGATTTTTACCATGTGTTATTGATGTGCAAAGAATAAGCACGTTGATACTATTTATAGATAGTAGCAAGAGCAAAGTAAACTAACCCAGCATTTGGATTGGCTCTTTAAAGGGAATGCCAATTACTATCATTTTTCAGATCCATTTATGGATACCCACATGTATATATATGTGCATGTGAGTGTGTATATGTATATGTATGTGTATGTATGTGTATATATATATATATATATATATGGATACCTACATATATAAAATATATGTTTATATATAAATATATATAAATCATATGTATATAAATCATATACAAATCATGTATATATAATTTGATTTGTCATCTCTACACATATACATATACATACATATATACATATACATACATATACATATATTATAACTATTAGGCATCTAGTGTGAGGGATATGAAAGAGGATAAGGTGTTGTCACTGCTTTCAAGGAGCTCATCCTGCGTGTGTGGAAACCAAGTGAAATGTCGCAGCGTGCTGGGGCCCGCCCACGCCCACTCACACCTGCTCAGGAGAGCGGACTGTGCGTCTGCTTTTCTTCCCAACTCCCTGCTCAGTGACGTCACTTTGATAGTTTCAATTAACCATGATGAGAGTATTTACGTAAATCAGGATTTTTTCCCCCAGAGAGCTGGTTACCAGCACCCCACTGATTATGCATATCATTAATATGATACATTAATTTTGTTGTGAATTTTATTTGATTACAGGTGCTAAATTCTGTTCACAGTTACACACACTCATCTGTTACTCACACAGCATGACTCTTTGTCTCAAAAGGAAGACGGAGGTGGAAAACTGTCCTAGGGAACAAAAAAGGAGCTCTTCATCTTAATATGCAGGGCTCTGATGGCCTGATCCCAGCTTTCATGCTCACTAGAACATTCAGGCTCAGCCAAGGTTCTTCGTGCTACCCCCTCACCCCGGACAGAGAAATGGAGAAATCCATCCCCACTGAGACTGACACTTCTCACTGAGAAGTGGGGTATCTTCACCCTCCCTGTCCCCATCCAAACCAGTCCTCAAGGCCACCAGAAGTTCTGGCCCCTGCAGAAGCTCCACCAGGCACGGTTCTAAGCACTGTATATCCATTGACTTAATCTTTACAGCAACTATTCCAGATGATCTCAGCTCTGTGGCAAAGATGAGAAACTAAAGCTGAGGAAGGCTAAGTCACTTGCATGATGTCATGGACCTAGCTGTTCATGGTAGAGCGGAGACGTGAACCCATGCGGTCTGACTCCGGGCTCCATAAACAGCAGCGCTCGGCACACAGCTGCTCAGGGAACCAGGGCTCCAAGCGTGCCATCTGGAGACCACACTGTCTCCAGGCTCCCTGTTTTGGCTTCCAACATTGCCTTGCGTTCTTAATAACTGTTTCTGCCGTTTCACTCTGTCAGCTCAAAGGCTGGGATTTTGTGTTCTGTTCCCCCAAAGCTGTCTCCTTCATATGTTGGGAGCCTAACGAGGTTTTGTTCACTGATTCAGATAATGACCTTCTTAAATTCCCCCTCATCCTTTTGCATCTCCTCCTTTAACTTACCAGAATTCTGGACCTTTATTGGACAGATCTCATGTATCCTTGACAGACCTTACAAAGATATACCAAGTTGGATATTTCTTTTCCCAAAAAAACAAATAATAATTAGAAAAAGATAGGTGAAAGCTTTCAAGGCAATAGTTCTCTGACGTTCGAGTGTGCTACCCCTCATATTATACCAAGAAGCACCTTGACTCTCCTTTCCTTTAAACAATGACAAATAGACCGGATTCAGTTTGTTCAGTTTATTTTTATTTTTTAAAAAGATTTATTTTATTTTATTTTTTTTTTATTTGACAGAGATTACAAGTAGGCAGAGAGGCAGGCAGAGAGAGGGGGTAGGGAAGGAGGCTCCCTGCTGAGCAGAGTGCCCGATGTGGGGCTCGATCCCAGGACCCTGGGATCATAACCTGAGCTGAAGGCAGAGGCTTTAACCCACTGAGCCACCCAGGCACCCCTCAGTTTGTTCAGCTTAATGAATCTGTTTCTCCCATGGGTTACAGAGACTGGGAATCTAACGGAGGTTCCCTGGCACCTTACCAGGATCTGTCTCTCAACTATTTCCTTAAATTATCTTTAATATGAATTAGGTACAGATTTACAATTTATATCAGTACCTTAGATATGTAATTCACAGCCCCTTCTTGGTAAACACATGCCGTCATGAGAACTCCTTCCAGTGGAATTCAATACACCAGTTTTCAGGGAGCTGAAATCGCAGGTCTGAACAGATAGCACTGGGGAGAATTTCCAAATTCAGTTGCATTCTTTGCTGACGTAAATGTACACATCACCAAAGGTAGTTTCAGTTGTGGGTGTCAAATAAAACCTCAAGTGTATTGAGCATTACTGATTTCCTTCTTTAATTTGCACTCACGAACATTTCGTATAATTTGAAGGTCAAAAGCCAGTTTGGGTGGTCCAGCCCTAGGCTCTCAGTTACTGTCTCCTTTGTCTGTATTCAGCCCTCAGCGTGTGGTCTGAATTCTTGTCTTCTTTTGCATAAAATCTACTTCCATACATGTCTCATGACTGATGGCTGACGGTTGTGACACCGAGCTCCGTTGCACTTTTTAGGGCCCTTTGATTTTCAGATACAATGATCTCGATTAAACTTTGGGAAGTGTTTGGTTTGGGTTTGTTTAATTTCCATTAATGGCATCAAATAAATAAATAATACCTTAAAAAACAGCGAGTCATGACCTCCTTGTGTAGGCCTGTCCTACATAATAGTTTTTATGGTATTATATTGGTGTCCGAAAACATTTTGAATGCAGCATGGACCTTAAAGCTATAATTGAACACAGTTAGCTCACTGCAAAAGGCCTTGGCCTGCAGAGCCCACTCCTGCTGAGAGTCACCTAAAAGGGCCCCCAGGCTGCAAAAAGGCCCCCCACACAGAAGGAGCCCACTGGGCAAATGCCTCCTTGCCTCAGGGCCAATCGTAGCCTGGCAGCTCATAAACACCATTAGCAAAGCCTACTGCTGAGTTATTATGCGACACAAGGATGCTTGAAACTGCTGGTTTGTATTGTTGTTTTACATCTTGCTTGCCTGGGTCAAAGTGGCAACATTCACTTGAAAAGATCAGGCAATTTCAACTTCTCCGTTTTTGCAGAGGATGAGAATTACACACAGATGTATTACATGTTGTGATTTTCCAAATCTCCAATGTGTCTATTGTCCTGGGCAGTGTCATTCGTCAAGATAACTCAGCAAACTAAGCCAAAAGGAAGACAGTGGAACAAAGTCACCTCTGTTAGGATTTTGTCCCCCATATTCAAACCAGAAACCAAACTGAGACATTTTATTCACTCCACTGGACAGGGAGTCAAGCCACATATCTTAAGAGACCAGAGACTAAGTTAATCATTCTTACCATCCAGCCCTACTTTTTGGCTTAGTGCTTCTTTTTATCCTTTCTTCCTCTACCACCGTCCCACCTCACCTTGGACATTTTAAATGACAACCGAAAGACGTAAATGCTAAAACGAGGCCCGCGGTTTCAGAACTACATACATTTAATGTTTTATAATCATAAGACCATGATGACTCTCCTCTTGAAACAGGACACCCTCCTCCAAATCGTTGCATTTGTTAGGGGCCCAGTGGTGTTGATGTCACTAAACCACTCCCGCAGAACCAGAGTTTGAGCCTTATTCTTTCTGGGGTCGAATGCGATGAACTCTCAGTGGTAGTCGTTGACCTCTGATTCAGGCCATCTTGCAGCCGGCTTTCCGGAATGAGAGCATCCTTCACGGCTTTGTTCTGCCCTTGTGGAGCCCTTGAAAAGCTGAGGATACTTTGCAGAGGGATGGGTCCCAGTGAGGTGATCGGACTTGTTGCTAGAATGAATATTAACTTGATTGGCTTTCTGCTTCCATAATCATCAATCCTCCCCTGGAATTGTATTCACATTTTATGAACTCTCTGTCTCGTCGGCTCCTTTGATCTACAGACATTGTCTTCCAGTTGGGCCTTTGCCTGCCTCCCAACTCATCAGCCCCTGAATCCATCTAAATAATGTGCTACATAAGAACTTAGTGTTTCCCAAATAACAAAAGATGGATCTGAATGCTTCAGTGCACCATGAAAGGCTGCCCAAACCATCAATCTTGCTGGCTCTTGTAGAGGTCAAGAGACGAGAGGGCCAGCTGGCCAATCAATTAACCACAAGATTCAGTTTGGCGCTAAAGAAAAGCTACCCTGTGTTATTTTTTTCCAGCAACGTAACTGTCAATATTTACAGCAGGTCATGTATAAAGACTGAGAAATGGGGGAAGTTACTCTCAAGAGTAGTAAATGCTAAAATCACTGGTAATTCTTACTCGTTGCCAAAAGAGTCAGTGCTACAGAACGTAGAGCTTCTTGAATCAAACTGAACACATATGGAGCTTCTAGAAAAGAAACTTCCTGGTGCCCACCTATGAAAGGGTACACTCATCTTTGTCCACAATCATCATGGCTGCCTCAATGTAAGTCAGAAAGAAACTTCCCATATGTTCTCTTGGAATGAAACCTTTCTATAATTGTATGGGATCCATGGTATTGTTAGTGCCTGGAAGCACATAAAGGAGAAAAATAAATTAATTACCTAATTACCTATAGCTTATGAAAGAAGACAGTATCAGCAGAGAAGACCCTGCAGAATGAATTCTTTCTTTCAAATATAACCTTCCGCTCTCTCTCTTAAGTCCAGTTCTAGAATCTGTACACACCTTACTCTTATTCTTCATACCATTTGGTCCTTCTTTTCCACCATTTGTCCTCGTTTTCACAGAGAGAGAGACGGGTGTCTTCTCCAACAGACTTTCTTCTCCTCACAATTTCGGTCACATACATTTAAAAAAATATTTTATGTATTTATTTGGAAGAAAGAGTGAGCAAGAGAGAACACACGAGCAGGGGCAGAGGGAGAGGGAGAAGCAGACTCCCTGCTGAGCAGGGAGCCTGACCTGGGACTCAATCCCAGGGCCCTGGGATCATGATCTGAGCCAAAGGCAGACGCTTGACTAGCTGAGCCACCCACCCACTTATGCCCCCACATAAGTGTTTTTTTTTTTTTAAATCAATTTCCATTTCCCTTATTTCCACATACTCAGGCACCTAATAATTTTTCTACTCTGCAGGATCCTGATACTACCTGTTCAATTTTTACCACTCCTCCATAATACAGGCACATTTTTCCTCATTTTTGAGAAAAGAAATTAAAAACCAGAGCCCTGAATTAATTGACATAAATCACTTAAACCATCTAAGTTAATGCCTGGTCTATAACAATCAATAATGATTAGTATTGTCACATGACTTAACTTGTCCAAGATCATATTAACTGTGAGTGACTGAGTCAAGATTTGAGCTTCAATTTATTCAACACCTAAGTCCCATTTTTTCCCCATCTGCCATGTTTTCTAGTCAGAAGTACATTTATTCTTACATCAGGAATGATCTAAAACTAAAAAGAGAGAGGGTATTAGAGGAAACCTTCAAAGGAAGACATCAAGCAGTAGTGCCCAGGGAACTTGGGAGCCATGGTAAGAGTGGAAGAAGCAGCTGGTGACTCTTGGGGTTCTTGACAAGGTGGTGAGTAAGGGAGGGAGAATTAGTGCCAAAAAATTAAAGATAGTAGGTTTCTAGGGAGGGAAACATTGTCATCTGTGTCTTCTCAGTGCTAATACTCTACACTCGTGGGGAGCAATTTTGTGTGCTTTGCATGACTAAACCAACAATCCTCACAAAAATCAAATGAGACAGAATCAGCAGAACATCTGGTATGGCTCCTGCCACATAGGACCTGTTCCATAACGTAAAAACAGCATAGAAACAGGAATAGCACTGAACGCAGTTCCTGGGCCGAACCAGAAGTGGGAGCCTTGGTACCTGGTAGGGAGGGGAATACTTTGGGGAGTATCTTTGTGACTATGAAATAGAGACTTCATGGGAGTGAGTGTAAACTTAAGATTCTGGAATCTGTTTCTACTGTTACCAGCTCCCAGAAAGTCTCCTCTTACCATAGTCATTCCTCAAGCCAGAGATTTTAAGGAATTCTCAGAATGTTTGGAGGGATGAGCAAGGTTGTTAAAACAAGCATATGGATACTCAAGATGACTCTGGTAAATAACATTTTGGTTTAATTTCACAAGATTCTTCTCTCTAAAGTGTTAGGGAACATGTTTGTGCCCATCGGAACTGTCTGCGCAGGAATATATTTACTATAAACACATATTAAATGAAAAGGCATCTCAATAGGGGGGTGTCCAGGGGTCAGGATGCCAAAAAAGAACATATAAGAATGGGAAGCCTGAGTGTTGTAAGCCTGGGTGTTGTAAGCCTGAGGAAACCATTAAAAATGGAGGAAGTATCTCATTAACCTGGTACATGAGGGTTGGAGGAGAACTGATAGATTTGGTTGGGTCTAGAATCGAGGATGAAACCAGAAAATGAAAGACTAAGCCTTATGTTACATAGTATGTTATAGTGGAAAGAGTCTGATTATGACTTTGGCTTCCTGGTCCAAGATCTTAAACATTGCTTAAACATTACTTATATATTTTATTTATTTTCATTGTTTCTATATTTTATTTATTTATTTATTTAATTTTATAAGGCAGACGCTTAACCTACTGAGCCACCCAGGTGCCATGGGATTGCTTATATATTTTGAAGGAAAAGATGACTTTTTAGTCTAAGGCTTTACTTTCCTCATCTTTAAAATTAAGGGACTAGATTATATATTACTTAGTAGATTGTCTCTAAAGACCATTCTACTTCTAGGGGCACCTTGGTGGCTCAGTCATTTGAACATCTGACTTTGGCTCAGGTCATAATTTCTGCTTCCTGGATCAAGCCCTGTGTGGGGCTCTGGGCTCAGCAGTGAGTCTGTTTGTCCCTCTCTGACCCACCACTTCTCATTCTCTCTATCTCTCTAATAAGTAAATAAAATCTTAAAAAAAAAAAAAGGTCATTCCAGTTCTAAAATCCCATCACTGTGCACTAAGGTAAATCAAATTCATTGAGTATCCTTTATGCAGAAAACACTGTTTTTTCAAGTAAGAATAGTAATAAGCAGGTGGGTATCCATTTATCCAGCCTCTTCTTTGTACTAAAGTTCATATGTACATATGTCATCTCTGATCCCTTCAACAACTCAATTTCAAAAAAGAGGTTCAGTCATGATGTGACTTGTTTAAGGTCAAAGTGGATTCAAACTCATCTTCAAAGACTTCATTCTTTCTCCTTCATCCTACACCCTAAAAGCCTCCATCCATTCGTCATTAATAGACTTAGAATATTAATAGAATAGCAGACGATCAAAACACAGAGAGGGAACATTATCAAGAAATCCAAGGAGAGAACTGGTGAGTAACAGAATTGTAAAGAAGGAGTCATTAAACAAATAAGGACTTAACTTTGCATTCTCACCAGATGACTCCCACTTCCTCCCACTCGGCCTCAGCATTTCTTTCTGGTGTTCCTTGCGGGGCAGGCAGTAGGAGCAAGGAGGGAGATCAAAATAAATCAAACAGCAACAAAAATCCTATAAGCTGCATATAACAAAGTACAAAACATGCTCACAGATAATCTGTTTGAGCCTCCAGAGTAAGTATTATTACCCCTACCTAAAGGTGATGAGACCTTGGACCAGAAAAGTCAACTTCTTGCTCAAGGTCACAAAAACAGGACTTCAAAGAACACGATCTTCCAACTCTTCTGGTGTCCTTTACACTTTTGTAGCAACAGAAAACTGCATTTGAAGAAGATGAATGTGTACTAAATATATTTCATTGGGGACTGGTATGAGGGGAAATAAAGGACAAAGGCCAAGACCTCAAGGTTAGGATCTTTAGAAATAAGCTCCTACTCCCCACCACAATTTATCCCGTGGTAAGCCATGTGGAAATCACAGTGGCTTTTTAAGCAGTGGAGATACCCGATGGGGTATTGCCTGCACAAGTTCGATCATGTGCCCGTATGGGGAGAAAGTGAGTCCCAAACTCCCTCTTCTCTCTGTTGAAATATGGGAAGTGCTGACAGCCCACGTGTTCATGGACACTTTCTCATCGGGAGCTTTCTTTTCATATCCAGTCTCCAAATGTTTAAGCATCATCCCTAAAGTTGGCCATAAAAAAGCCAAATAACTGTCTAGAACCTAGAATTGTTAATAACATCATCTTTTTTCCCCTCTTTTTGGAGTGAGAAGGTAAGTTGACTCAAGAGAAGATGTTAAACAATAGAAGCCCCCCTCCCCCATTTTAATGTTTAAATACTACCAATGTTAAGTATTCAGCAATGGTACAGAATCTTACAAGATTTTTTTTTTCATTTTTAAAAAAATAAGCCTTGTCTTCAAATGCTTTTTGTTTGTTTCTTACTAAACCCAAGTAGATTGTACTTGGATCACCTATTGTGTAAAATGAGCATTTTTAAATGAAGTCGAGGAAGAAGGATACCTTTCACTGGCTTGGTACCATGACTGATGGGGATTGATCTATAATCACAACCCTCTTATCAGAAAAGTCAATTAAAAACAATCCACCAAAAATGTAAATGTGACAAATTACAAAATGGAGGGGGAAAAAAACAGACCCACATGGGTCCAAGGAAAAGTGATTAGAAATGGATTTTCTGATAGAAAAGAAGCATCAGGTCAAGACAGTGTGCCCTTCCATCCGCTATGTCTCATAGATGAAGAATTCTATTGTTTCTAAAAAAGATAACTGAATAGAAGCAAAGATAAGCCCATCGATTGGAGTCAAACTAAAACAGCTTGCAGGGAAATAGCTGCTCACATGTCTACAGGCATAAATGCCTCCAAGTGTTGGTGACTTCTGGAAAGACCCAGTGAGGGCAAGGAGACGGGTTATAAAAGATTCCTAAACACCTAGTTGCAATTCTAGTGCATCAATCATTCAATAGTGCATCAATCAACAAAGTAAAATTTCTAAAATAATTAAAACTATACTTTAGTTCATCTCTTTAAGATCCAGCTTATTAAAAAATCAAGAGACTCATTCTTACAGTAGCTCATAGATCTTTCCAAAGGGTGGTGAGAACTATTTTTAAAACAAAAGAAAAAGGGGCGCCTGGGTGGGTCAGTGGGTTAAAGCCTCTGCCTTTGGCTCAGGTCATGATCCCAGGGTCCTGGGATCAAGCCTTGCATCGGGCTCTCTGCTCAGCAGGGAGCCTGCTTCCCTCTCTCTCTCTGCCTGCCTCTTTGCCTACTTGTGATCTCTGTCTGTCAAATAAATAAATAAAATCTTAAAAAAAATTTTAAAAAACCAAATGAAAGAAAAGAAATTAGAGCACAAGGCTAGACTCAGAGGCAATTCTCTGTTTTGTGGTTTGTGTGATGGAATGAGGAGTAAGTTTTAAAAAGAATTTTACCACTGGAATTGAGAATTATTTCATTATTTCATTAACTAGGGATCCCCTGGCAATGGGAGGAGAATGAAGAAGTCTGAGAGGTAAGGGAGGCACTTGTTTCCTTAAATTAAACTTCACTGGGAAGAGTAGGGGTATCTGATAAGGTACAGCTCACAAGTATCAGGACAGGGTTTGGTACCTGCAAACACAAGTAGCATGTTTCCAACCTTCCCTCCCTCTCTCAGACTCCCATCCCAAAGGAATCCTAGTTTTTATATTCTGTTGGGAGAGAAAAAGTACTTCTGGAAAAAGAAAAGGCTGAATCAGCTTAGACACAAGTAAAAGGGTTTAGGATCCACTTCCTACACAGTGTGGGTTAAACATTTTCCAATTATTTGCTCTTATTCCCTCATTCATTTGTCTTGATGATTGTCTAAGTCTCTCATGCCTCTGCTGTCTTTGCTTAGCATCCTTGACTCCTTGAAGGTTAGCATCTCAAGGCTCGCGTTCCACTCCCTGACAACTTACATTACCTGCTATCTTTTGCTGAGGTTTACATGTGTAGCAGGCACTCCGCGAAGCACTTTACAGGCACAATCTTACTCAATCCTCACTAAAAGGAGATCAGGTTGGTACAGTTACGATCTCTGTTTTACATGCGAGGACACTGAGGCTTCTAGACGTTAGACGTCTCACCTACACACCTCAGCGGGTGGGAGACGATGTAGCAATTGGAGCCCCTTCCGTTGGAATTTGGGGCCCAGATATGGCTTCCTACAGCCTGTCCATGACTACCAACAGGAATAGCACAAGTTTTCCTTTTCCTCTGACACCAAATTTGGCCCAACGTCCATGGCACTCTCACAAATATCTCTGACAATCTTGACTTCCTGTTGGTTTTGGCTGCCCTGCTAGATAGGGATCCACTCTGCCTTCGCTCTGTCAGTAGGTCGAATGCAGTGCTTGGAAGGTGTCTGTGAATGAATGAATGCATAAATGAATGATCTCCTCAATGGCTTCAACCCATTGTTCGTACTCTGTCCCTGTACTTGGTTTTCTACGTTATCCTCTGGAGAAGAAACTTCAAATATGGAAGTGGATAAAAACACATATTGATAGTGTGAGCGTAGTAAGCCCCTCTCCTGGATTCTCAATAAACAAAGAAGGTACTTCTTGCTATAAAGAAAACCGTATGCTAGATAGCTCAGATGTGTATATATACAGATGTTAATTAGTGACTGCTCAGAGAACAGCATAAACAGAAAAAAGTGGCAAACAGGAAAGTCATTTTCCAATGTGACTGAAAGTGGTTGGAAAAGTACATAAAAAGGAAATTTTCTAGAGAGAATATATATACTTTTTTTTTTAAAGAGAAATAAGAGACATTCAAATTATTCAAAGAAATGTTAACAACAGATGTGGAAGTTAAGCTAACTTGCATACGTGGGGCAAAATTGCAGGAAGAATGATTTCTGGGTGATAAAAACATTGACAAGGCAGCTGTAAGTTAAGGGGGGGTCAAGTAGCTGTTTGGAGAGCTTTTTATTTTTATTTTTTTTCTTTAAGTTGGAGCCAAGATTTGTGCCTGGAAATACAGACTGAAAGGGTTTCTCAAGCACCAACGAAAAGAATTAACTTCAGTTGACCTCGGGTTACAAAAAGACAAAGCTAGGAAGAAAAACAAGATTTATCCCTTAAAGGGAGGCAGCGCTGGACTCTAATTACTTTGTGTCCCTGTAAATTTCTATCTCTAAGAGTGAGTATCCCCCGCGGCCCCCCCAACCCGGCCCCCTTGCAGGAAAGTCATTTCTTTGGCTCTCATGGTTGGCTTAGTGTGATGCACAGGCTAACAGTGTGACTAGTCAGTCAATAAAGGGAAAAAAAAGGACTGAGGGATTAGGAGGCAGGGGGCTCCAACCCCTGGAGCATTCCATACTATTTAATATGTTGTGTTTTTTGCCCGCTCGAAGATGGGCCAACGAGACAGCTTCCTGAAGTCTTTTGTGTTGGGTCTGTATCTATCATTGGGGTTTCCAAAGTACTTGAGAGATACTGTGGCAGCTCTACGCACGGGACAATTTCATGCAGGGAAGGGAGAGAATTGGCAGTCTGCAGGCCAGCATATATGAAGAGCTGGGGTGGAGGGAGCCAGACCATAAATTCTTCCAGGTGCTTTCTAACGCCATTGGCCTTTCACACTGCTTCTGGCTCCCACAGCCCTCTAACTGGGTCTCTCCTGTAGGTTCTACGCAGACTTTGGGGTTTGCCCCTACATTGTTTGTTCTTTCAAAAAAGATTTGGTGCCTGTTTCTATCTATCCTAGCACAATATAGGGCCCCTGCTAGGAACTCAGCAATTGCTTTTTCAATGAATAAGTGAGCTCCATAAATTGAGCTCTATGAAAAAATTTCTCATGCATGGAAAGAAATGATCTTATGCAGCAGCTGTGTGTTGGACTGCTTGGCATCTGTTGAAATATCCAGCCAAGGACAGACCTATAAGAGATGCTACCCTGGTGGAGTCAGGGCAAGAGGTCTGGTCTACAGCACACATGCATCTGGGCTCTGGGACTAAGAAGAAGGCTCTAAAAGGGGCTGGTGGAGACAACTTTTCTTCCTTCTCGTTAGCTAATTGATTTGCCAAATAACTCTTGAAATTCCACCCTAATTATCACACTTTACTTTTCTTCAAAATGGGAACCCAGAGAGTTACTTTCTGTAACATGACTCATGTCAATGCTCTCATAAGAACTCTGGAATATAGTCATATGCCATCTTAGATGCCACCAGTAATCATCCAGCCATTGGACAGATGTATTTTTTTTTTTAACTGAAGGAATATTATCATCAGAGAAAATTTGAAATGTAAAGAAGTAGAGAGAAAAGTAATAATAGAAATTGCTGGAAGGTGGAGCACCTGGGGGGCCCAGTCTGTTAAACATCAGTCAGGTCACCATCTCAGGGTTCTCTGAAACGGCCAGGGAGAGAAAATGCCAAAAACCCACATCATGGAAACAGGGTGTCCCTGTTCATATGTCCACATGTCCCTGTTCATATGTTCCCTGAAACATACAGTTTTACTTCCTCTGCTAGATTTTTGGGAACTTAGCTTTAGACGTTTTCTAAGTACAAACCTCTTGTTTTATGAAGAAGATACCGAAACCCAGAGAGGTGATGTACATTTCCCTTAATTAGTTGAGGTCTGTGGCTATTGTAGTTTTAATTTTAATTAATTAATTAACTAATTAATTATATCTTAATTAAAATTACCCACCAGAGGTCACACTCGCATTGATACAACCATGTGCAAGCATAACCGTGTTCAGCCACCGTGTGGATCCCTAAACCATTGCCGTAGTCTTCTATGCCTCTGAGCACTTGCAGCCAGCCTTCCTCCAAAAGAGCTTTCTTCAGGGCCCTCTTCGTTATAAGACTTGCTGCTTCCCTTCCAAGAATTGCACCCCTTCCCCTTAAACCTCTGACTCTCACGTTTCTTGGTATGACTTCAAAGGCCTTTCTGATCTACTCCTCAGTTTTCCTGTCTCAGGTGCCACACCTTCCTCCCTCTATTTGCATAAACTCTCCTCTGTCTCTGAGATATTCTCTCCCACCTGTCTTTTGCCCAGATCCTTGAAGTTTTGATCACTAGATAACTTCTACGCAAAGCTTCCTCTGCCAAATTCAATCCTGTCTCTCATCTTACTGCTCTGTTGGTATACCTCTCCTGAAGCTCTGTTCCAATCTTAGAATCTTCTACTTTTACACAATATGAACTCAAATAATTCTTGACTAAATAAGTGAGTGACTACTAGTCATATAATTGTCAATAAATACGCTGTAAACTGACGTTAATTTTTTTCAAACTGACGTTAAATTTTAAAAGAACATTTTGTGAACTCCTTTGTCTCTGTTGCAATTTTATTACATAAGCTATTTATTCAGACTTGGCTTTATTCATTTATTTATTTATTTCAGACTTGGCATCTTTTAAAATGATGTCTCTTGGACAATTAATAGTTTAAAGTACATTCAAAATCCTTCTCAGTAAAACAAGGAATATCATGTGTTTTTGTCCTTGTGTCCTTGTGTCACTAACACAATACTGAACATTTTTCTAACCAGTGGAACAATATGATTCATAGGGCCTGTGCTGAAATGCCCAGGTGAAGAACTAGCTTACTGTCTCTCAAACGTGACTCATTGTTTGTCTATTTATTAAAATGAAATATGGAATGATGCCTTAATTTTTTCCTAGGACCATTAAAGCCCTGATAGCTTTATTGATTCATCCTGTAACAGACTGGCTTTGGACTGATATTATTAGTTTGTTCCTTCCTCACCAAAACAAAAAGCAAAGAAACCAACCAAAAAAAACCCCTGTAAATTATGAAAATCACCAATAAGTGGCAGATTATGTGTGGAAGGGGTAATTATATAAGATATTTATGGTTACATACAGAGACGAAAGCTGGTATGCATTTGTATACTCACATAATTATTTAAAATACTTAAGGTAGATAAATAGCCTTTTCCTGAGCTATCTGATTAACTACATAAGGTTGCAGGCCACATGGTCTATGAGAGGAGCCTGCAACAGGTACCTGTCAGCTAGCCTGTAGCCATTCACACTTATCAGCCTCCGCATGTTCCCTGCTCAGTGCAGGTCCAGAGTCCAGTGGATGCCTCTGGCAGGGGCCCTACATCATGATGGAGAAAGAACAGGTGTCTGTCAGGCCCTTCAAGGCAGGTAGGGGTCCTAGCCAGCATTCCCGTGAAGTGTGCCCCTCGTGGCTGTTTATGGGAACTGCAGCTTCTGCAAGGTACCTCTAAGTATTCTGCATTTCACTTCTGGTTTTATATACAATAGGGAACAATTGAAGAACTATAGTGTTATAAATTTGGAAAACATTACTTAAAAAGAAAAACCATGATGGGAAAATTTGAGGAAAGTAGACCTAAAAAAGAGAGAAAATATTATAGGAGTGTGTGTATGTGTGTGTGTGTATTATGTACGCGTCTTTGTCAACTCTATCTGGATGGTTTGAACAATGGTGTATTAACAGTAACATGTTGGCTAGTTAGTACTGATTAGAGGGTTTACCTGAAAAGTTCACATTTAGAGAGTTATTAGATAGTACTGGGGGGAGCATGGGAATGGAGAGGAAGAAGATGAAAGCTAGTAGTTTTTCTTCTCATAGTCTTGAAGCACCTAATTTTCCAAAACTCATTAAAATGCTATGATTCAAAAGCACTGATAAATACTAATTTAAAAAAAAGTAAAGATCTCTGTAAGAGGGGACTCCATCATCTCTGTAAGTATTTCATTTTAGAGTGAATATGTTTTAAAATATTTATTTATTTTAAAGAGAGAGAGAATGAAGGGAGGGGCAGAGGGAAAGGGAGAGAGAAAATGCTCAAGAAGACATCCTGCTGAGCATGAAGGCCCAGCACAGAGCTGATCCCACAACCCTGAGACCATGACCTGAGCTTAAACCAAGAGTCAGACACTTAACCGACTGAGCCACCCAGGCGCCCCTACAGTGAATATATATCCTGAAAGTCTTTTATCCTGCCTAAATTTTTCATGGTCTTAAAATATCAACTCATCTTTCCTTTTTAGTTTTCATCCAACTCTGGTTAAAAGCAGGAAGTATTTTTTCTTGTATTATGTCCATGCTTACTTCAAGTCAGTAGGTTAGATGAATCACAATTTCCTTCCAAAAATTATTTAACCAAACAACTAGTTGCTATTTTTTGTAGTATATTAAGGCTTCACTTATTCATAGCAGTAGTTTGATGAGAATAGCAGCTCCTCACTAATAAAGCATAAAGCAATACAAAATGAGAATAAATACAAAGATAGAAAGGGATGAGACCTAGTCTTCCAAGTCGAGCTTCAGGGAATCTGGAAACCAAGTGGCATGGCATGGCAACAAGAATCAAAGCTCAAGATTTTCTACAGGGAAGAATTTAAATGCTACTCATTTGTTTCCATCTTGAGGCTCCTATAGATAATATACAAGACCAGAAGAAATGAATTATCGGTATGCGAATCTGCAGGAAAAAAATACACACAGTACTTCCTCCAGGAAGCTAGTTAATTCTAAACGCTCCCATCCTGAAGTTCAGCAGCAAACAGGGACAGAAACAAGGAACTCAGGGGAGAGGAGATGAAATTTTACCCTACGCTATTTTATCGAACCTATCTGGCAGTTTTTAAAAGATTCGGTAATTTTACAACGGTTGATTAGATTACTGAATATTGGAAGGGCACAGGAAGTTTTCAAGGTGCTTACCTGAAGCTAGATACAGAAAAAGGTTAGTTTGAAGGCAGCTCCTCTAAGCCCTTCTACTGAATACAACACATAACAAAGCTCCTTCTTTATAGACAACAGCTGTATTAGTAGAATAGGCAGTTTTAGAAGGCACTTGTTTTGGGGTGCCTGGGTAGCTCAGTGGGTTAGGCATCCAACTCTTGATTTCAGCTCAGGTCATGGTCTCAGGGTTGTGGGATCAGCCCTGCACTCAACAGCTCTATGCTGGGTGCCATGCTCAGTGGGGAGTCTGCTGGAGATTCTCTCTCTCCCTCTCCCTCTGCTCCTCCCCCAGCTCACTTGAGCTCACTCTCTTGCTTTCTCTAAAATAAATTAATAAATCTTTGAAAAAAAGGCTTTTTTTTCTCTATGTAGACTATAGTTGAAATTAGATCAGAAGACATGTCTTTTGCAAACCAGTCTCCCATAATATGGATATTTCTTATTTATACCAGACTTTAAGAGATTTTTTAGGTATGGTGTTTTTGTTGGTGTTTTTTTTTTTTTTTTTAGCACACTTATAAGACAAGTTGAATGAGCTTGAAGGGTAGGTGCCTTACAGACATCATCTATTATATTCTCCCATTATCCACCAATTGGAGCCAGAATTCTGAGGAAATTCTATTTCACTGAGAAAGGAAAAATACAAAATGTTCATTGAACTCATAAGGGTTAATGACAGAGTCTTGCCTTCAAAAGTTCAGTGATCCTGCCTCCCTTGTCATCACTTTTTTAGAGCTCAGGAAAAAAGTACAATCTGCTAGGATGTATTGTCTGTAACCATCTAGACACGGACTTCACGCTGGGCTGTGTTTTGCCTATATGAATAGAATGCTTGGCTTTTCTTCATTTCTTGGATAAGTCTTACAGTGGGGTCAAAAGACACAAAAAGAAACGAGCAGGGATGTAGAAAAAAATAAAATATATTCTACATTCAAATGAAGGACTGGGGATAGAGAACTCTCACTTTTTATTGTATTGTGCTCTTGGAAATTATTTGGAAATTATTTGAAAGCAGAATCAGTGAAAAACAGGTTCCCCACCCTGACGCCAGCCCCCCACCCTGAGGCTGCAGTTACCCACTTTCCTTCATAGGCTGGCAGAACAAAATGCTGACCGAGATTATAAATGGATCTACAAAAACTGATGAATCAGGCCCTGATACTAAAAAATGAGTAGATCTAGCTAGCAAAAAGTGAAATAGAGGTTATTTTCAAGCATCAAGTGTTCCAAGTTGAAAGGCATTCAGGTTCACTGATGTTTGATCTCAAATTGTAAACTTTGACAGGTAGTTAAAAGCCCATCCCAGAAAGTGTTTCAACGGGTCACCACAGTGATTCTTAATGCTCGCAGCTTGGACCTGCTAATGACCCACAGCTTACTTCAGTTAAATGTTAAATGTTTAGTCACTTTCATCTGTGAAGACAGAACCTGCTTTTCCATCAGCTCGGTAAGAGATGAGACAGCCATGTACAGATAAACGGTAGCCAAAATGTTATTAATTTGCATAAGCAATAAGCCAGAAATATCATCGGACTCACTTTAGGTCATGTTTATAATGATTTTCATTCATTAATTCTGTGTTTCTTGAGTACCATCTATATGTCCAGGACTGTTCCAAGGGCTAGAATTAGGGTCATAAACATGCAGATCAAGTCCTCCTCTTAGGGAGCCTCCCTTCTTTTTCAAGGGTAGGAGGTGGTAGGAGATGGGCGAAAGAAAAATCAGTAAAATGGTGGGCAGGGGTAAACGTTCTGTGTTTAATTAACTTAAGGTGCTCTGATGTTCAATGACTGGTAGTGACCCCGGATGAGATCAGAGAAGGCCACTCTGAGGGTGTGATATTAAATCTGAGTCTTAAATGACAGATGTCAGCCTTCTACAGATCTTAGAAGACAGTGTTCTAGCTATAGGAACTAGCAAGTGCAAAGGCCCTGAGGCCTGAGGTTGGGGGTAGTAGCGGAACAGCAACAAATACAGTTTCAGTGATTTTAGAGCATAGGATATGAGTGGGGGAGGGACAGGGAATGAGATCAAAGATGGGCCAGGATAAGGAGTTTAGATTTTGTTTAAATGCAGTAAAAAGCTGTTGGAGACTTTAAATATGAGAGTAACATAATCTAATGTATATTTTAAAGAGATCATTCTGGCTGTTCTATGGAGGATTCACTGAAGGGAGCAAAGGTAAAATCAAAGGAATGAGTTTGGATACCACTGCTAAACGAGCAAGAGAGGATGATGGCTCAGGCTAAGGAGAAGAAGGAAAGATAGAGGAGGATTCTGGGAATATTTGGAATTAGATGTTATGGGATATGTTGATGGATTAGGAGTGGGAAGACAGTGAGGGAAGGAGAGGAAGCTCTCCCAGCTAGGTGACTTGAGGAACTGGGTTGATAGCGGTGGTATTTACCTGGATGACAAGGCTGGCAGAAGGGCTGGTCGGGGAAAAGAGAGGAGTTGTGTTTTGACTGTGCTGAACGGAGCTGCCTAACACGCCCATGAGCCTGGTGTTCTGGGAGACAGGGACGAGAACGGAGTGTGGGGTGACATCAGGAAGTACGTGGTACTTAAAGCCGTCTGACAGTGTGCAGTTAGGGAGAGAATGAGGCCCTGGAACCCTTGGACATTTGGAAGTCAAATAGAAAAGAAAGAGACAAGAACACTGAGAATGAATAGCCAGTGAAGTAGAAAGAAAACTGGGAAAGAGATTTCCTTTAAAAAAAAAAAAAAATCAGAGTTTTGCTTAGCAGGGGATCTGGCTGATCCTTTCCTCCCCTTAGCTATATGGGGATGGAGGTGGGGGATGGGGGTGGGGCAAATGCAAACTCCAGAGTAAATGTAAGTAAATGTTTCCTGGTCATGCTAATCACGTGAATGAGCTTAACCTCACACATAATATGTTTATTTATTCCTCATGGATGACTTCTGGGAGAAGGGAGAGGAAGCAGAGACATTAGGAAACAGGCTTCAGGTACAACAAAGATATAAAGAGTGTGGATATCTGAGCAGGATGAAATCTCACACCCACATTCATCAAGCAAACCCTGCTGGAAATAAAAGGAAAACAGACAGAAATATGTTAGTAGTGGGAGACTTTAACTCTCCTCTCTCAGCCTATGATGGATCAAATTTTGGCTTTTGAGGTCTGAAACGATTGGGATAAAGTGTCTTACTACTTTATTCTTTTCGTAGCTTTTCATGCCTGCTTTGACAATGGGAAGGGACAGCTCAGTAAGATTAGAGCAAAATGGTCTGAACATGGTTCCAACACACCGTTTAAGTTCTCCATGTGCTGAAGGCCGAACTTTCTAGAGCTACAGAGAATCAGCATTGACAAAGGTGCCTTTACCTCCGAAGGTGACCGGGAGCACATACATATGTATCCCCTCTGTATATACGCACACCAACTAGACTCTCCTCCCTCCTGGTCTCTATGCCTCCCGAAGACAAAATACAACCAAACCCCTTTCAAGACAGCCTCTCAATCCCTATACCAGGTCCTGACTGTGGACTCGTTTGTGCTGAAAACCATGCAAAGGAAGAGAGGAATCCTGCCATTGAAGATAAAAGATTGAAGTCGAAACATCTTCTTTTTGCTAGTCATTGCTTAGTCTTTAATCAAAGAGCAATCATACTAATTTTTTTTTGAATGAAGCTAGTGAAAAGGAAATCTGAATTGGGATTTCTATTTCTTTTCACATTTCTAAGGAGTCCTCTATTCTGGTTTCTACTGTTTGGGTTGGGAAATTCGAGATGAGGCTTTCTACAGGGATGCAAAATAGGAGTGCCCTGGGAAAGGGAGCAATGACAAAAGCACTTTGCAGAAAGGAGTCAGGAGCCATATGTGACCCGACACGACACCTCACGTGATCGGTGGCCATGTTTTTTGCTTATTATTGTATGTGGAACAAGGTCTGGCAAACGGGAGATGCCCTGGAGATGAAATGTAGGCTGCTCTGTGATTGTCTACAGTGGAGCCCAGAGACACACTTTCTGAGAGATACCTCTCCTCTTTCAGCAGCTAGTAACAACAATATCGTGTATTTTTCTCAGGTGCTTTTTATTTATTATTTTTTATTTTTTTTAAAGATTTTGTTTATTTGACAGACAGAAATCACAAGTAGGCAGAGAGGCAGGCAGAGAGAGAGGAGGAAGCAGGCTCCCTGCTGAGCAAAGAGAGCCCGATGCGGGGCTCGATCCCAGGACCCTGAGATCATGACTGGAGCCGAAGGCAGAGGCTCAGGTGCTTTTTAAAAATAAAATCAACTTTCCTTTGTGAAGGAAGGGAATATGAGCAAGCGAGAGTTCAAAGCATGAAGACTGTAGGTCAGAACACACGGCTGAATTTGTGTGAAACAGAATGGCGGAAAATACATTACTTTTCACTTACAGAATTTGCTTTTGTGGAGAAGCAATTCTGTTGATTATACACAGGAAATAATCCCCAAATTAAATAACATAGCTCTGTGAAGAAAAGATTGTTTGAAACAATTTTCCCTCTAAGGACCGCATCCAGTGAAACAATTAGTAAGGATCAAGGGACATTAGTCCTAAGTAGATTTCACTATTCAGCTGTGATGTGATCTTTCAAGAGGTTTAAAGAAATACGTTGTCATCTGGCTGATTAGGTTCCTTGGCGGTGATTATCGGTCTCATTTGATTATTAACCTAATTGCTATCCGCATCAAGGAAAGCTATTCACTGATTGCTTCTTGATTTTTTAAAAATAGTTTGACTGGTTAATGCAATATCTTTTATTTACCTTGTGTCTTGAGTAGTGTCTGCTAGATGGTTGTTTTGATTGAACTTGGAAATGTAATTTATTAGCAAAACCATAGAAATTAGTGGTATGTTATGATTTATGGGTCAAAACGGGCTGTGATGAAATTCACGGAACTCAGAAAAATGGATCATCAACAGGGAGTTGATTCCATGAGGGGCAATTTGGACTAACTCTACTGTAGCTGAATTTCAGAGATAGAGGGGCTCCAGATAGAGCAACAATCCTTCACTTTATTGCTACGAAAACAGTGGTTTCATGTTGAATGTGCATTTACTTGGTAGGTTTTATTCTCGTTGTATTTCCTATGGTACCTTGTTTCATGTCCACAGTAAATCAAATGGAAGTCAGTCTTAGTCAGTCTGACTATAGTCAGTCTATAGTCAGTCTTGCTGTCGAGTCCAGCTACATCAGGGTCTGAATTTATTTTTCTGTTTTCTTAGTGTGATTGTGTTCTTTCTGCTCCTGAGCACTGCCAATTGCCTTCTTTCTCAAATGGAAAACTACTGTGGTCCTGTTCATATATATATATATTTTAAGGAGTTTGGATCAAGAAAATCTTCAAAGGGGAGATTTCTTTCATATGAAAATATTTTCATATGAAAAACAGATCCAAGTACTAAATAATTTTTGGTTAACAAAGCAGATGAAAAATGAAGCTACATTAAGTTATCCTATAATAGCGTAAAAATCCACGTTTTGATGGGAAGTCACTCATTATTTGCTCTGTGTTCCCTCCTATAGTTTTAGGGACTATAGTATTAGTCACTCCTATAGTATTAGTCACTTAGGGACCAATCCAGGCTGAGGGCTAGTGTGTACCTGTCTCAGTCATGGTTGCACCATCAGGAGAGGACTAGGAAGGAAGAGGGGGACTTGGAGCCCATCAGGGCCCATCCTTTCCCTAACTGAGACTGAGACTGAGACAGAGGAGCTTACATGTTTAATTCCTCTTATATTTGGTTTCTTCTCTCTAACATAAGGAACTTCTCTCTAACATAGGGCTACAGTGAAGATCAAATGAAATAACGTATCCAAAAAAAAAAAAAAAAAACCCAAAAGGCCATTTATTAGTGGTTTTCAACACTATCAGATCCAATTTCTCTCTCTCTCTCTCTTTTTTAAAAATTTTTTTAGAGAGGGAGAGAGGTGCGGGGAGGAGGAGCAGAGGGAGAAAGAGAATCCTTAGCAGGCTCCATGCACAGCATGGAGCCCAAGGTGGGGCTCGATCTCACCACCCTGAGATCATGACCTGACAAAGTCAAGAGTTGAATGCTTACCCGACTGAGCCACTCAGGGGCCTCCCGACATCTCCTTTATATAATAGTTTATAAAGTACCTTAACTGTCTCAAAATGAGATTCATAGATGTTATACTTTAACTACAAAGATACCTTCTTAAAAAATCACAATAATGCCTGTTATATAAAAAAGAAAGAGGAAAATGATCCGTACAAAAATAATAATATACAGATGTATAGGGCGTCTACAATTCTACAGTCCAAATGACTCAGAAATTCAAAACCCTTTTGTAACTCGTTTGACAACAAAACCTGACAGAAACACAGAAGAAGCTGATGTGGTCTTTATTTTTCCCAACTAATGTGACTAGCCCAGAAGGTTTTCTGAAAATAATAATAATAATAATTAATAATAATAATATGTTTTCAATTACTGGTGTTCTCCTGGTTCCCACTGATAATGTTAAATAATGTACATAATACAAGAACCAGATTACCTTTAAAAAATATATTGGATTCTAAAACACATCTAGTCCCATGAGTTTTAGAGGATTGTAAACTTGTTATAATTATTAACACTTTTATCGTGCTTACTGAATGCCCAGCATTGTTCTAAACTCTCCCACCTTTCTAATATCGATGAGATCAATATTAGTATTATTCCCATTTAACAGATAAGGAAAATGAGACACAGAAAAGCTAACTGACTTGCCCAAAGTCACACAGCCAATATGTGGTAAGAGTGGATGGCAGGAGAAGGTAGGCAGCCTACACCCATGCTTTTACCACTATCCTGTACTGTATCTCAATAGGCACATGGTCAAGCATGATTATTCGAGAAGCCATAGAGAAGCACTCAGATGTCTGCACTTCTTCTTGAAAGGCATACGTTCTTGCATTGTATTGGTGATTTAAAGAACATAAACGATTGGTGTGATAGGGTTCTCTGAAACTATCAAAAATACGAGTTTCTAAGCCAAACAAAATACATGTATCATTTGATTTACTTGGTGATTGGATGCCTAAAAAATTCAGTATATATTAAACCATTACAAATTTTATATAAAGCAGAGTTGGGTGATGTGAATGATTGATAGTTTCTCACCTTCATATCTGGTGGACATCAAGCCTAGATGGGCGGGAGGCAGGAGTTGTGCACTGGGCAATAGCTCTCTTACTCACCCTTGCCCTGCCCACTGAATGCTGTAGTCCTCCAGTACTTGCCAACAAAATGAACTTCCAAATTGCCAAAAGCTCCCTAGGCAGTAGATGCTACCCAATGGAGAACTATTGCTGTAAATGGTAAACCACCTTATAAATACCAGTTATGGTTCTAGCACTCGTATCGATCAAACCATTCCATGTTACATCTACAAAGCCTGGGTCAACTCAAATCTACTAGTCAGGTTTTCGAAATTTCAACTCTATACTACTACATGGAAAACGCAAATGAACTTGATCAACGTAGATTTTATTATCCTCTATCTTGGTGAGTTTCAAAATTTTATTTTTTTAAAAATTTTTAAGATTTTATTTATTTGACTGAGAGAGAGAGAGATCACAAGGAGGCAGGCAGAGTGGTGGGCGGGGGGCGGGCGGGAAGCAGGCTCCCTGCTGAGCAGAGAGCCCAATGTGGGGCTCTATTCCAGGACTCTGAGATCATGACCTGAGCCAAAGGCAGAGAGGCTCAACCCACTGAGCCACCCAGGCACCCAGGCAACCAGGTACCTATAATCCTGGTTGTATGTTGTTTTCTAAAAGAGTCTACTTTTCTGACAATAAATAATTATCAACAAAATGCACCACATTTTGAGTCACCATCAAGAAAGAAACCCCAAATCAAAAATAATGCCCATTACTTTTGGCAGTCTAGTTTTCTACATGTAGGGAAAAGGTGGAAGGAAGGAAGGGAGGGAAGAAGGGAGGGAGGGAAGGGAAGGGAGATGTTCAAGAACAAGAACAAGGTATTCTTTTTGTTTAATTTTATGAGTATGAGTTCTCTGCGCATTATTTCCCTTCTCTACTTCTTTTTTTTTTTTTAAGATTTTATTTATTTATTTGACAGAGAGAAATCACAAGTAAGCAGAGAGGCAGGCAGAGAGAGAGGAGGAAGCAGGCTCCCTGCTGAGCAGAAAGCCCGATGCGGGGCTCGAACCCAGGACCCTGGGACCATGACCCGAGCCGAAGGCAGCGGCTTAACCCACTGAGCCACCCAGGCGCCCCTCCCTTCTCTACTTCTTAAAATCAAATTCATCCTTAAAAACTGTGCAAACAGTATCTTCTCAGAACTGTTTTCATCCTGACCATGACACCTGCCAGAATTAATCTTTCTTTCTCTTGGGGGCTTCCATGGTATTCTTTTCAAGACCTATGGGGTCAAATGTGTCACATTTCCTGTCACAATTCTTTGTTGTTATCATGGTCTTCCCTCTTGTCCTGTAAATATTTTCAATTAAAACATGTCTTATTCATTTCTTCATCCATTTCACAACACCTTTCAATAGGTGTTGGAAAGTAAAGAAGAGGAGAGAGAAATGGGTATTTGTGTATGGGAGGCTATAGGGGAGCGGGTTCTTTTGGACTGAGATAGCACTGGGCTGGGGGTGGGGAGCAAAATAGTTAACTTCCTGAAGGGAGAACTACAAAGAATTGATTTTTCATTGTCCTAGTTGATAAACTGGGCAAAAAAATTGAATTCTTCTTAAAGGATGATACCACATAATGTACATAAATAAATACATATTTGAAAAGTCTCCCAAGAGGACTTGTCTAGGTTTTTGCCATGGTGACTGAGGGTTTGATCAAGAAACTCTTCCTTCCTGTCAGCATAAATGAAGTAGGCAAGTCAGGGAATGTGGCAAGCAGGCCTTGGGATGAGGTCTGCCTCTTCCGCTAATCTCATTCACTACTACTGGAATTTCAACAAACCAAGAAATACCGCATCTAAGCTCACCTGATGGTCACTTGCAAGGAAATGTTACCTTTCTATTCAACTAACATGTAGTTAGCACCTGGGCTGTCTCTGAGACCCTTTTCAAGGCACGGTGTGCTTTACGAATCAGAAATTACACTCTTCCCCAAGCCATGGACTACATAGGCTATTCTTCCTGGAGAAAATTAAAGTTCGCCAAGCCCGACGAGGAGAACCCTGAGGTGGACCCCATCCAGTGTTTGTTTTGAAGGCCAGCACGAGCTCGTAGCACACTCTGCGGTGCAGGGAGCGGGGAGAGGCTGACGCTGCCCCAACCACAGCTGACCGCTGACCGGGAGAGGGGAGGCAAGGGCGCAGCTGGAGACTCCCAGCTCTAGACCGAGCCTCATTTCTTCCGTTATTATAAATGTTTTAGGTTGGTGTTATTTGTTTCAGGAGTTGAATATCAACAACAATGTTTGAAATGACAAATAATTGCTAGGGGAGAACCATGTGTTGCCTCAAATTTAACCAAACATTTTATCACAGAAAAGTCTTCTGAACCATATGGTCCTGCCCACCTCCTGAAGGACATTTATAGTTCTCTCTTTCCTATAAACAGTTTAAAGTAACCATGATAAACATTCTGGAGAAAAGCTAAACTTGCATTTGCTACTCCCCTGTTGATTATTTGCAATAATACGGAAATGTTTATGCACGCAGAGGCAAAGTTTACATGGGAGGCCCTAATGCATACACCCCCTTGAGCGGTGATTTACTGCTCGTTTATGTTGAGAAGGAGAAATAGTGAACACAATTTTCTATACTGACACAACAGTCCAATAGCTCCTGTGTACTAATCTTCAATAGTTCATCAGTATGACATTAATTTCAAACAGAACATATTAAGGAGAAAGGCATATGTCACCTCAATTTTTGTTTTTCTTTCAATGTGGACCAAAATATTTTTTCAAAGGAAAAAGTATTATGAAGCTTATTTTTCCAGAAGCATTCCAGATTTTCAAGGAAAGACCTAGAACCTCGGAAAATTCCTCAAAGTCATGGCAAGGTTGAATTGACCTACAGGTATAGAATCTAGTTCCTAACACCCAAAAACACACACATGCACATACTCACACACAAATTAACACAATTTTGTTAACACTTCTTGGAAGTTTCTACTTAATAGTAGACATCAATGGAGAGTGGAATTCTGAAACAAAAAATGTAGCTAATATCTTATGTAGAATATCTTACATACCACTTTGCCCATTTTCCTTTGCTATGGAACCGGCGTCTACTTGGGATAAATGTCTTATTAAAGGGAAATTAGCAGGAACTGGTAGCCAAAATTTATTAAATATTGTATCAAAGAAAACACTTTTATTTCTTATTTTCCAATGGTTCAAACAGCCTAAGGTTCATATCAGACATGAGCAGACATGCGACATGTTCTTGGACTCACAGTAGACCTTTACATATGGGAATATCATCATCTCTATTTCTGTTCTTCCACTGGATCTATCTTTCAAAACATGTAAATGGGCCACAAATGAAATTAAAGCTTCTCAGTGTGGCACACAAAGATTTCTACGATACAGCCCCGCACTCTTTAGTATTCTTGGAGAATCCTCTGTGCCTCTCTGTCTTTATTCATACCGCCCTTTCATTGTGGAATGCCCTTCCCCCTTTCCCATTTCATGAAATGCTACTTGTCATTCAAGTTTCAACTCAAATACTATCTCTTCTGTGAAGCCTTCCCCATCTTAAAGTTCAAAACAGCCCCTCTTCGGTTTGTGGCATAATTTGACACATTTCCACTGTAGCACCAAGAACGGCCCAGTTTTTATTTACTGCACATTCCATATGTATCTTATCTCCAAGTAGATTTAGAGCTCATTTAAGGCAAACATTGTCTTGTTACCACTGTAGTACATGCTCAATTAAATGTTTATTTTCAGAATAAAATTGACCAGAAGGAAATCCCTTTGATAGATAAATAAACAAACTTCAAACTCCCTAAATGGGTAAAATGAAACAAAACACAACACTAAACAAATAATACAATTGAACTTTAAGGATAGAAAAAAAGTAGTTTCCAATGACCCTGATCCAGAGCTAAACACTCAGTCAAATAAAACTGGAGAGTCATTGAGGGCCAAGGAGTAAAGAAGTGCCATAAACAATCTGATCTGGTCTCTGCTTTTACGGGGCCAGAACAGCGGGGATCCCTAGTTTTCCTAATTCAATTGCCAGAGACATGAAGTCTTCTTCGAGGCACAAAGAACCACTGGATGAGGCATGGGAGTGATAAAGGCAGCTCTTGAAGAGAGAGGGAAGATTCTCTTCCCCCAGGAAAAAAGGACTCTCCTTGCTCCTGTGCTGGGAAGGTGGGCCTGTTCCTTTTTCACCACACTTTTCTGCCAGAGGGCAATTGCAGGAAGCAGTTTGCTCTGATTTCTGGGTAAAAATTAGAGCCCATGGTACAGTTGCTAAGGCAGAAGGAAGAATAGCAAGGGCTAGGCGGAAAAAAGGGGGGGGGGCATGTACTCAAGCAAGGAAGCAGATGGCCCAGATGGTGAGGGATAAAGGGAGAATTAGACAAGAGATTTCTGCTGCAAGTAAAACAAGTTCAAACGTCTACTCCCCTGTCATTCCCCACAATGTTGCACTGTGGGGACATCTGAGAAAAGTATAATTATTATAAAATCAAGAAATGGAACCGTACTAAGAGATGTCACTGAAAGGCCGAAGAAGATCTGTATATTCCCTCAGGCTTCAAAGAAATCTTCCAGTTTTGTGAAAAAGTAGTTAAGGACAACCCCCAGGGACAGTTTTCCAATTTTCCTCCAGATGGTTCTGGGAGACCTCTTCTCTGTTTCACCAGCCAATGGACCTCTCTTGATTTCAAGTCCTGCCCAGGCATTCAGATGAGCAGACAAAAGCAGGGCCAGGGGCTGATCCTTAGCCCGATCTCTTTCCTAAAACGCTCCTCACCTTGCTGACACACAGACCAAGACAAAGATGTGAGGCAGTCCTCCCTGCCTTTCATTTGATATTCGCTGAATTCTGCCCTTACTTAATTCTATAGCAACCTTAGCTCACAAGCCTGCAGTGAAAATTAAAGGAGACGAAATCCATGGAATAACGCAGCAAGTGCTCACCCCACACTAGGTGTTCAACCCAATCATACTGTTTCCGCTTAGGCGCACGGAAGCCCACGCGGTCTCCCTCTGTCCTCTCGTGGTCGCCTGCCCGTCACATTGCCAGATTTCTCAAGAGACATTATCATATCTCAAATTCAATCACAGTTCAATTCCTTCGGCTCCAATGATGTCTTCTTCTGCCAGCCCATTTCCACCTCAGAACTTTTTATGCCTGCCATCCCAGCTGCCTCCCCTTCCCGAGCTCGCTGTGCTCTGCCACGACGCCATGCTGTTGCGCAGGTGGTTTCCTCCCGGAAGTACCGCCTCCCCCTTCCTTTTTTCATGGGGCACGTTCCTCCTTCCTCCTCATGCTCTAAGGCTTAGCTGAAACAGCTTTAACTTTATGACACCAACAGACCTAAATATTTATTGCCACAATATAGTTCCAGTCTTTGCTTTTATGTCTTTCCTGTTGGGACTGTGAATTCCAGCATATCTTTTTCATCTTTGATGGTGCCTAGTACACTGCTTGGCACCTAGCAGGTGCTCAGTGAATAAATGGATGAGTAAATTTTTCTGTGCTCAGATCCAACAAAGTATGCCATCTATGATTATATTGTTTGTACATCTGAAAGCTTCGACTGAAAAAAAAACCTGATAATCAGCAATTTTGGAATTAACTTCAGCTGTTGTTTTTCTTTTTTCTTTTCTTTTGTGTTTTTGTTTTTGTTTTTGTGGTTTTTTTTTTTAATGCTAGAGACCCAACCAAAGTCCCCATTGAGCTCTTTGTATCTTAGTTCTAGCACTAAGCACTTTGCACCATTTTATTTTTTATTTTATTTTATTATTTTTTAAAAGATTTTATTTATTTATTTGACACAGAGACACAGCGAGAGAGGGAACACCAGCAGAGGGACTGGGAGAGGGAGAAGCAGGCTTCCCCCCGGAGCAGAGAGCCCGATGCGGGGCTCAATCCCGGAACCCTGGGACCCCAGCTGAAGGCATATGCTTAAGGGCTGAGCCACCCAGGTGCCCCTGCACCACTTTAAACACCACTTTCCTTAATACTCCTCTTTCAACATGTTATTCAGAGTCCTACCTCCCAGTGTTCCTTACATCCCTCCTAAACACACACACTTCTGAATAATCTCCCACGATAACTCAATGTGCTGATGACCTTCAAGATGAAGGCAGCGTAAACAGTGAGCACTGTTGAGAGAACATGTTCTGGTGTCAGCTTATGCTGGGGGTGGAGGGTTAGGTAGCAATAGGACAGAAGAGAACTCTGGGGAGAGTTGGCGGTTCAGAGGAACATCTACAGTAAAAGCTATAACACCCCCCTCCCAGCCTTGTTTACAAAGAAAAAGAAAATAACTAATTGACGTAGGATGTGGGTGAGCTTGATTTTCATCTCAATCCTGTTTTGCCTCATCTTGCGGTTGCCTTAGGAGCACATCAGAGCCAACCATTTCCAGTGCTTTAGGGGGTAAAAGGAAATAAAATAAAACAACACAGAGACTTTGGATACTCCTCTCAGACTCAGGCCAGCTAAAAGAGCAATTCCAACTCCCCGAAGCTACTATTATGTAAAAATTATGAAAGTGTCAAATGCAAGATCTTGCCAGATTACGCTCATTTAAGCCCTGGATATTTTATTCCTATTGATTTAAGTAAAGAAACTGGTTAAAAATTGTCTTGAAAGCAAAATGTCAAGCAAGCGGCATTAACTACCAATCAATGGCAAAAGAAGTCTCAAATAGAAAATTTTCCAATTCTCTTGGTGGTTTACGTGTCTGAAGTTTTTTGTTCAGGTATGCATATCAACATTACTTGCTGATAAAAATAAATTTCTTTCCTTAGCTTAGACCCAGGTAAGAGTGCCATGACTAAATGGAGCCATGATTAAACAATCGCTTTTATGGGGTTAGATAAAATCATTTTGTTTTTGCATGCTAAAACATTGTGGGTACTCAAATTAAAGGGAACATATATAACTAAGCTCTGGAAAGCCTGCGTTATATAATCTGGTTAAATATCGAAACTTCGAAATATAAAGTTCTACTGAAGTTAATGATCACCTACAAAAATTTCAACCCCTGAGATTTACATTTTGTAAAAAGTCCTCATAGAGATTGATGGCAAGAAAGGCATCCCCTCCTTTTTTTAAACCAAGCAATCCATTTTTTTAGATGTATTTCATTCTTTTTTTAAAGATTTTATTTATTGATTTGACAGACAGATCACAAGTAGGCAGAGAGGCAAGCAGAGAGAGGGAGGGGGAAGCAGGCTCCCTGCTGAGCAGATAGCCCGATGCGGGGCTCAATCCCAGGACCCTGGGATCATGACCTGAGCCAAAGGCAGAGGCCTTAACTCTCTGAACCACCAAGGTGCCCCTATGCAATCCATTTTAAACTGATCTTAAACTTTATTTTTCCAGTTCCCTTTTGGTGAAAATTGCAACTAGCTAAGAAAAGATGAGAGAATCAAATATAAGATAGATGTATCTCTTGGTATTCTTGTACACTGATGTCCCAATATCATCTTTTTATAACCGCATATGGTGTAAATACTTCCCCACTGTGATTAGCCTTGTGTGATTTTATGATCGCAGGAGGCATGGGTCTGAGAATTTGATCATACTGCTGCCAATAAAAAGGTAAGAGAGGGCCTCATTCTTCTGGCTGCTGTCATTTTCTGGGCATTTTGGACTTTGGTGCTTCTATTGCAAAGGATATGGATGAAGCAACCTTATTATAGGTTATAATAGGTTATAGACCTATATATAGGTTATATATTATATAACCTATATAGGTTATAGACCTATAATAAGGTATTTTTTCATTTACTGAGAACTGCCTTTGGGTATGAATTAAGAAACTCTTACCAATTTCTGCCCTATGACTACTTTACAGTACAGAACATAGCTTCATCATGTCTGACCATCCACCCTGACTCCACTTGGTCAGTTGGAGATGTCAGGAATGGAAATGAGAAACCTCCCAAGACTTTTATTCATTTCTCTTCTCCAGTGCTTTAGTAAACCAAGAAGAGATATTAATGAAATAGGCCAGAGGGTGAGCTCAAAGGTTTGATGGATATTGCTGTTGCCAACATTGTTCCCTCTTTGCCTACAAGAAGAACCATCTTTCTATAAACTGCTATTGTATCACTCCCATCTGATGGTCCTTCCTATTCTGTGAAAATCCCAAAGCACAGTGAAAAAGGAAACCAGTCATTTAGCTGCTTGGTCAGGAAAAGAAAGACTATGTTCTGATGCAAGGCTGCAACTGAATGAAATGCTATTTCTGATCTGACTCGGTATCTGTTAATTTTGATTTAAAGGTTTTCCTTGACACAAACAATTCCCTATCTGTGATATGGTCTCAATAAATCTGTTAATACTGAATAATAATCTGTTAATACTGAAACAAATAAACAAACAGAGACTTGGTTCAGAATTCAACAAGTTAGACAAATTAGTCTGTCTGTTTGAGATCAGCCTTCCTTTCCAGCACCTACTCTGGGGAAATGGCCATAAAATAACACATTTGCCTTGGTAACTATATAGGGGGGCAGGGTGGACACTGCTGTACCAAGACAGTCTTCTTAAAGAACATACTTACTGAAACTTTTTTTCAACTATAACAAAGGCTTATCTCTGTGGTGTTTAGTAAACCTCAGGTGTTTGGAGTCAAATTTTAAGCAATTAGTAATCTATATGAAACATCCTCACTTTTTTAAAAAAGATTTTTAAAATTTATCTGACAGAGATCATAAGTAGGCAGAGAGGCAGGCAGAGATGCAGGGCTCGATCCCAGGACCCTGAGGTCATGACCTGAGCTGAAGGCAGACACTTTAACCCACTGAGCCACCCAGGCACCCCAAAACATCCTCACTTTTGATGACTTCTGGGATGGTTTGTATTAGCCAGCTAGGTCTTCCCTCACTGATCTTAATAGATAATAATCCAGGATGTCACAGTAAGAGAAAATAACCCAGGCTATGGTATTGTAAAGGAATTAACAAAAGAGAGAAGAGTCAGCTGGGGAGTGTTACTGTTGCCAATCTTTTCCGATGTTCATTTTGGATTGTGGCTAATCTTTAGGTCTCCAACGGCACCCTCAGAACACACATGTCACCCAGAAGGTGAAACATACAGAGCGAGGTGGTAGAAAAAGGCAAATCGGGTGGTTCAATAATCTTGAGAAACAAAGAAATGTAGCAGCAGGATTATTAGGGGAAATACATTTGCAGACAAGGTACATGAACAAATCGTGGGCCTACCACGAACCACCCTCATTTTTTGGCTATTACTATGTGGTTCTTAGGTGGTGATCCTTTTGAGAAACATCCAGTGATGGATTCTCTCTGACTTACCACTCTTGTAATGGCAGCAGCTAGAAAGCTGTTTGGTCTTACTCCAGGAATCAATCAGACTTTATTTTATTTTATTTTATTTTTATTTTTTTAAAGATTTTATTTATTTATTTGACAGACAGAGATCACAGGTAGGCAGAGAGGCAGGCAGAGAGAGAGAGGAGGAAGCAGGCTCCCTGCTGAGCAGAGAGCCCAATGAGGGGCTCAATCCCAGGATCCTGGGATCATGACCTGAGCCAAAAGTAGAGGCTTTAACCCATTGAGCCACCCAGGCACCCCAATCAGACTTTCTTTTAAAGCTACCGAGCATCTTTGAGGTGACTTAGCCCCACCTTTTACTTTAAGGGTGAGGTGGCCAAGGCCCCAGAGGTGCACAATGACTTCTTCAAGGTGGACTTGTTTGTTAGCTATGCTCTTTCTAATTGCTGGATTTACACTAGTCAGTAGCATCTCTTCTACTTTTGACAAAATTGTTAGATGTCCAAGGAAAGAACGATGTTCCTCATCATGGCATGGGATCACAGATAGAAAATATGATGAATGTACATGTGATTACCAAAATATGAGTTCACCCTTTGGAAAAAGGTCTGAGCCATGTCAGTCCGTTAAGTCAACTGGTTTAATGATTTGGCTGATACTGCCTTGGCTTTTTAACAAAGTAAAGAAGAAGGAGAAGGAGAAGGAGAGGAAGGAGGAGAAGGGGGGGAGAAGAAAAAAAAGGGGGAGGAAGAAGAAGAAGGAGAAGGGGGAGGAGAAGAAATAGGAAGAGAAGGGGAAGAAGATTAAAATGTGTTTCATCTAGTCCAAGTTTCTTGTAAGTACAATAATTCACATATGGGAAAACAAAAGGAAATGGGATTGTGTATCTCATTTAACCTCCAGAAAGTATCGAAGTACTATGCCATTGGTATTAGTCCACGACAGGAATCCACAAGAGTATCCATAATGTCAAAAATCACTAGAATATTCTCTAGAGTTATATGTTTTTTTTCCTCACTTCAAATTTAGGACCCTTCTTATTTAATGACACTCTGGAAAAGCATGATTTTCTAAAAACATGCAAGACAGGGTTTATGTAAACAATAACTAATCACACTTATTCCCGTCTAGGAAAGATTGGTAAATAATATGTCAATTGCTACTATCTGCTACGGGAGAATGTATGTCAGCCCATGAAGCAATCTAGAATCCTTACTAGGAATTTGTGTTCAGAGACAATGTGGTATAAAATCAGAAACTCTGGAATATTTGTCCCTCCATTCTTTACTCAGACATCTGTCACCATTGTTTTGTCTCTGCACTGGCTGCCACTTTCCCCAACTTCCCTCCTTATTTAAGTTCCCAAAGTCTATTTCTTAACCAGGTCTACCTTGTCACATCTTTTCACATATCGCAATCCACATACTCCTCTATCCTGCTATGACTTTGCTTCTGCTTCTAGTCCTTTGTCCACTGTCACTAGAGGAAGTACCGAGGATAAGTGAGATAAGGGATGGATATGGGAATGCTCTGGTACGAGTTGAGTCATGAATTCATAAGGAGAAAGACAAAGGGAAAGCCTTGGTCATTTAGCATAAAGACAGACTCACGCTTTCCTGCTTTCTGAGCTACTCACATTTAGTGTTTTCAACACTTCTCCATCAAATAGTCATAATACTTCATGGGATATAAAGGCTCACTTTTTTCCAAGTTTGGAATCTCCCACCTGCCTCTATTAGACTAGTTCAAGTTTACCTTGGCAGCCCTCAGAAAGGAGAGTTGATTCAGTGGAGCGTGTTTTTAATGGCATATCCTCAATAAATCTATTTCTAATTTATTTTTCTTTGTCAATGCGCACTATTTTTGGTACACAGTGAAATAGGTCTTTTGACCCAATCACAAGCTTTATGATATACTGTCAAAACGGGATTTTGAAATTTTTCCAATTTTTTTTTTAAAAAGGTAAAGCAATGGGATTTTGGAATATCTCAGAGGTAACTTGCATTTTGCTTTCAGCCCTTTCCTTCAAGGGACTTCCATTGTTCTGCAACCCTGAATGAGATGTTTCATCTTTTCCCTGCAGTGGAAATAAGCAACAATAGGATTGCTTTGTGAGACAGAAAATGATGAAGCCCTTTCCAAATGAGGAGGACGTGGAAAGTGCCAAAGAGCCAGAGGGCCAATGCGGCAGAAAATGGATCTGACTTCCTCTAGCTCATAATGAACGCAATTCTTTGGAGTTTAGGCTCAGGTAGAGCTGCTGAAGGAAGACAATCTTGAATGCTGCAAGGGAGGGTCAGTGTTACGTGAGGAGAAGCAGAGGTTCCCTCTCTCCCTGAGCTAGTAATAACTGCGTGTCGTATGGGTGTCCGTGAGATGGAAGGACGGATCCTTTGCCTTCTGTAAACTTTGGGGACGGCAAAAAGAATTAATTCTTCCTTGTGAAACACCACTGGAATCAGACTATTCTGATACCAGTTGTGAAAGAAAAAAGTAACTATCGGTTACTGAACAGTGGCCTTACCCCCACCTCCAAACTGAGAGCTTTAAATAGGTTTTATTTTGAATTCTCACAACAGTTCTCTGATACAGTTAAGGTTTCCATGTCTCACTTCCGATGAGACAATCAAGTATCAGAGTTGAAGGTCTCGAGCTGGTACAACGTAGTCTACAGCTCAAGGTCTTCGGTGCCTTTTCCGTTATCCTGGGTCTTGGTGCCAACTGTGAACAAACATTAGATTTTTAATTTCTGGCTGAAAAGTCAGGTCGACTTCACGAATATTCTCTCTCAGAACTCTAAAGTAAAAGCTGCTTTCTGAAATCCTTGAGCACCCTTGAAATCAGAGGAAGGGTCAAGATATTGCCGTCAAACAGTCAGAGGAAGGTGCGCAGATTCCCAGATTTATAAACTAAATTGACTCACTGAGCCAAGCATGTGCTTCCAGCCGCCTGGCTGTTTGCTACCACGGAGATGGTACAAACAGCAAGCAGGCACGATGACTGCCAATTCATTTGCATCTGGTTGTGTCATAGAAACCTAGCCTAGAGCATGTACCAACCAAAACTAGCAGGGAAAGTGCCTAATTTTAAATCTAAACTATTTTCTTAATCTCTGAGCATGCGAGCACTAAGACATTTGCCCTCTCTGTACTCGGTGCCAGTATTTTAAGATGAAAAACAAAAGCCTTAAATAATAAAAGAGTGAGGATACTGATGAAAATTTGTCTGAATTTAACAACGATTAATGAGGAGCCTTTTCAAAATGTGAGAAGAAAAGGCCTTTTCTTATGAATACACCATCCCAAGTCACATTCTGTTTATGAATTTTTGGGTGTTTGAAAACCTCCTTTTCAAACCAGCAGAGCCATGTTCAGGCAAGTCTGAGGACATGTAATAACTTTATATAATCTCACTGAGAGAAATACCCAGCCCTTCCTTTTAATTAATAATATCATCTAAAGCAAAGATGGCAGACATCCGGGTGAGCTACTACTTTTCATCCTCTGTCTAAATGGTTCATTGAGTCAATGTCCTAATGAGTTTGTGACATCATAGTTCATCACCATGGAAACAACTATGATGACACATGTTGCCTTATAGCACTCTTAGTCATCGATCAATCCTCACTGCTATGCTTAGTCAAGTCAAATTCACTTATATCTTCGCAAGTTAAAAAATGGCCTTCATGCTAAAGATCATCATGACCAAAAACAATGATTGTTTGAAAAGTGACATTGAAAACCTAGAAGGAGAGGCGCCTGGGTGGCTCAGTGGGTTAAACCCTCTGCCTTCGGCTCAGGTCATGATCCCAGGATCCTGGGATGGAGGCCCACATCGGGCTCTCTGCTCAGCAGGGAGCCTGCTTCCCTCTCTCTCTCTGCCTGCCTCGCTGCCTGCTTGTGATCTGTCTCTCTGTCAAATAAATAAATAAAATCTTAAAAAAAAAAAAAACCTAGAAGGAATCATTCACAACCTTCCCTCCCTACCTCTTTTATTTTCAGTGGTTAATTTTAATTATTGCCCACATGTACATTTACTTTTCACATATTTATAAACCAGCAGAGGAAAATAGCCTTGAAAATGCGCAGCTCTGTATAGTGCTCCTCTGTTATCAAGACTTTCTATTAAGTTCTGATATGCTTTAAAAGCAACCTTTTATGTCCTAAGAAATAGCATGGTTTGCCAAATAGGGTTTGAGAAGTCAACGTCGGCTTGTGACAATAATCTTACTGTGTCATGTGCAGGGACATACAAGTTCTTTCATTGTATTTTTCCAGGTTTCACAGTTAAAAGCAAAGTTAAGACCTTACTTCTCCTCTTCCTCGTAAGGCAATAAAGATAATAGAAAACAAGACTATCCTGAGCTTCCTTGAAGGAAATTACCAAATAAAAATTTAGAAGTAATCCAGCAAAATGTGAGAGCCTAAAGCAAATAAGTCACAAATTACGAATTTTGTATCCTTATCACTGGAGTAGGTGCTCAGCAAATATTACGGAAGTGAACTTATAGCAAAATACTTGAGCAAGGAAAACAGCGAATTTATAACTTAGGATTCTGTCTGCATTATTATTATTATTTTAAATTTTTATTTATTTATTTGACAGACAGATCACAAGTAGGCAGAGAGACAGGCAGAGAGAGAGAGGAGGAAGCAGGCTCCCCACTGAGCAGAGAGCAAGATGCAGGGCTCAATCCCAGGACCCTGGGATCATGACCTGAGCCAAAGGCAAAGGCTTCACCCACTGACCCACCCAGGTGCCCCTGTCTGCATTATTATTGTGAGGGTTAAATTTGCATGACATTAGTCATATAGATAGATCTACAAATATGTAAAAGTGATTTCACATTAACTCAGATAAGCTTTTCTATCAGGAGAATCTAGTATCTGGTTGCCAAATAGGTATAAAAAGTTATTTTTATGAAAATTAAAGATATTTGCCCTGTGAAAGATCCAGTAAAGAGAATGAAGAGATCAGTTACATACTGGGAGGAAGTATTTATAAACCACATAGCTGAGGGAGGACTGTTCCCAAGAACCTTTAACAGTTGTGGGATGCCTGGGTGGCTCAGTGGGTTAAACCTCTGCCTTCAGCTCAGGTCATGATCTCAGGGTCCTCAGATGGAGTCCCGCATCACACTGGGGGGGGGGGGGGGGTCCCTGCTCAGCGGGTGGCCTGCTTCTTCCTCTACCTCTGCCTGCTGCTCTACCTACTTGTACTCTCTCTTCCTGGCAGATAAATAAATAAAATCTAAAAAAAAAAAAATCTATAACAGTTGAAAAACAAGCCAATTAGCAAATAGGCAAAGGCACTGAGATACTTCATGAAAGAGGATATGCAGATGGTGAATAAGCACATGGAAAGATGTTCAACCTTAGTAGCCATCAGGGAAATGCAAATTATACCCAAAATGAGATATCAAAAAAAAAAAAAGAGATATCATTACACACCTACCATAATGACAAAAGTAAAAAAAAAAAAAATGACATCACCAAATTCTGGTGAGGATGCAGAAAAATTCGGTCATTCTCACACCGCTGCTGGGAATGTATAATGGCACACCCATGTTGGAATAGATTTGGGGAGTTTCTTTAAAAAAAAAAACAAAAACAAAACCAGAAACAGAAAACTAAACTAAAGATGCAGCTACCATATGACCCAGCAATTACACTTCTGGGCATTTATCCCAGACAATTGAATGTGTGTTCACACAAAAACCTGTACATGAATATTTATAGCAACCTGATTTATAACAGCCCCAAACTGGAAACAACTCAGACGTTTTCTGACACGTGAATGATGACACAGCCAACCCACGAAGTACTACATAGCAGGAAAAAGGAACAAACTATTGATACAACGGCCAGGATAAATCTCTGGAGAATTGTTTTACGCCTCTCCAAAGAATTATGCTGAATGGAAAGAACCTACACCCAAAAGCTGCAGACCGTTTGATTCCATGCATGCAATATTTTTGCAATGACAAAATATTCACGGCTGCTAGAGTTTAAGGTGGGAGTGGCAAGGGGAGAATGCAGAGGAGACTCTAAAAGGGCAACAGGAGGGATTCTTACGGGAACGGGAATGTTCTGTATCTTGAGTACACAGATGTGAATATTCCTATTGTGCTATTATACAGGAGTTTTGCAAGATGTTAACTTTGAAGGAAACCATCTAAAAGGTAACACAGGAGTGCACTGTAATGGTATAACTGCATGTGAAGCCACGATTATCTCCAAAATACAAGGTTTCATTTAACGTGTCTTAAAGATTCTATTTAAAAATATATTAGGTTACGGGTTGCACAAACAACATAATACCTATAAGAGTTAACTATCTAAATCATCTATTTTATTTCCTACCTGAGGTTTGTATACTTGGAAAATGTCGCTCATGAGGTGTAATAAAGATATCTCAAGAATGTGCTTCGATCAGATATTTCCTATTGAAAACAGAGTACTCGAAACTATGACAATGGTAGGAAGAAGTAAGGATGTTATAATGGAGAATGTGAAGAGTTAAAATTTTTGAATTTTAGATTTAAAAACAATCTTCATTGATAAGAACCCCCAAATCAAAACTTCCTGTTCACAATGCCATAGGAGGGGGTTTTGTGAGCTAGCGATCCTCCTTCTTCTCTCTCAATTTCTGGCACTGTGAAAACCAACCAGATGAAATGAAGGGAGGAATACCAGTGCATATAAAGATGCTTATGTGGGGTTCTCAGAAGCTTATTTGCCCATTCAACAAAGATTTTTTCAGAATTTACTACAGAACCAGGCTCTATGCCAGGCACGGGGAAGACGAAGATAAACAGGACCCGGTCCTTCCTTTAAGGAATTCCACGTGTAAAGGAAAGAGGGCTACTTTCTAATAATAGATTTTACAATAGCAAGGAATAAGTCCAATGACAAAACAAATCACTCAACGGGCCACACAGGAGTGATGCTGAGTTCGGATGAAGACTTGGGGTAGGCTGGGGGACATGGAGGGCTTTCCGAGATGAGATGGGTCATGAACAATGACTAGGTGTTAGCCAGGTTAAAAACAAAGAGCCAAAGACAATCCAGAGGGAGATCTAGAAAAGACCTGTAGTCTCAATTTGGATAAATTCTAAGTTTGAGTGCACTGAAGAAGTAGGAGACGCTCTGATACAGTTAAAAAATGGACCAAAAAATCTCTCCCATTTACGCCCTCACACTATGATGGGAGTAGGAACACACCCATGAACATAGTCCCAAATATTTTTGCTACCTGGCTGGCTACAAAACAGAATGACAGAGTTGTGATGGAGTTGTTGGGGCTGAGTAGGACTTAAGACACCAGAATACTTTTTTAAGTGTGTGTGTGTGTGTGTGTGTGTGTGTGTATGTACACTCGTGTATGCCATATTGAGTCACGTGATGCTGGGCATGTGCACTGTACCACTGAGGCTTCTACGCAATGTTTTCCTTTACTCTTAAACACGATAGGCACTAGTATGTCACTGCAATCTCCAATCAAAGAAAAGAAACATATTATACTTATTTAATGATCTATGATCATTTGCCCAATTCTATTTTTTTAAAAGATTTTATTTATTTATTTGACAGACAGAGATCACAAGTAGGCAGAGAGGTAGGCAGAGAGAGAGAGGGGGAAGCAGGTTCTCCACTGAGCAGACAGCCCGACATGGGGCTCGATCCCAGGATCCTGGGATCATGACCTGAGCCAAAGGCAGAGGCTTTAACCCACTGAGCCACCCAGGCGCCCTCATTTGCCCAATTCTAGGACACATAGCTTCATATGGATTAAATGATGGCAGCCTAACTGACAACAACTTTACATGAAAAAAGACCTCGGTACAGAAAGTCATTTCAGTGACCAAGCTGATGCTGACTCTCGTAGTCTGAGATGAAGTAGGAAAGGATAAATCTGAATCTAGAAGTTCCCTTATAAATCATCGTCTGGGCAAAACAAAAGGGCACTTGATATCTATAAAGCCAGTGTAAGTTTCTAATTGTTTTTCAGAGGAAAATTATTTGTTGAAAACTTCAGAAATGAAGATTGAGGAATAAAACGAAAAGTACACACACTTAGCGATAGTATAAAGAAAGTGAGGACTTATTCCAGAATTCAAAGGATGGGAAATGATGGATAAATAAACATTATAAAAAGCAGTCTTCATTTTGGCTAATAGAAAGATTTTATTAATAAAAATATTTTGCTTTAGAAGTAGCGGTATAAATCTATGAAAAGAACAGCTAGATAGGACTATATTAGGGTGTATTGAAGTATCCCAAAGGGCTATCAAGGATCATTAAAAAAGAAATATTTAAAAGTTCCATTGACTGCTAATTCTTTAGAACTTTGAAGTCATTTGATAGTATTTTATATTTTTACTCAGAAAATATTGCCAGATAATGTTTTTGCCAAGGAAAGACCTTTTTATCCACAGGGCAAATGTAAAACCCTAAGGTTTGTAGACGATTAACCAGACACATTTACAGAACTAACAAGCAAACAGCACGACTCTGAATAGAATAGCTCACCGTGCAACAGCAGGAGGGACCTACATGAAGCGTCTGAAATATGCGAAATGATTTTCTCTGACTCTGTCAGGTAACAGAGAACTGTTTTGGCCAGTAAACTGGGGCTTTCCCAACAACGATTTCACACAAAAGCATCCACTCATCAACTTGAGCTAATACCGTATTTGTGAACTTTTATTTTCCTTCAGTTTGGCTAAAGTTTGCCTTCAAGTACAAGTTTCCCTGGTTATTAGGAAATAAATAAATCTCCTTGGAACACTTTTGTGATGCCTGGATACCTTTGTCCACCCAAACCAATGAAACTCTGGGGTTGCCATGAGGACAGCTCTCAGAACTGGGGCCCTTATTGAGTGAATCTAGAAAAGGTCTGATTGGAGAGGTACTTCCTGAAACTCTTCCCTCTCACCTTGCCTATCTGCCTTCTTCCTTCATCCATGCCAATTTTTAACTATTGGGAAAAATTCAGCCAGAGTGTCTCCAGAAGGCCACTGTTAAGATGTACCTGGGAAAGGATGATGATCGTTGGCAACCTCCCCTGGCCCCATACCTTTAATTTATGTTGTCAAATTAGGTCCATGTCCCTTTGGAAGGCACAGGGATCAGGAACTTCAACGGTGAACAGAGAACAGAATGAAGTGACAAGTCAAGGACTTTGGCGCACAGGAATGGGTCCTCACTGACCTTTTGGGATCATCAAGCATTCAGTAAGTTAGGGGACTTTAAACATTTTGATTCCTATCTGTCACATATTAATAGCATGACTTTGTGCATCTTACTTAACTTCTCTGCATCTCACATTTGTAAAATGGGTAGTGACCATCCCACCTACTTTCTAGAGCCTTTTTAGAGTTGAGACACACACAGAGCTTTCGGCATCCCAGGGCAGTGCCTGACTATGATGGCTGCCAGGGCCATTTTTGGAAGGAATAACATGTGGAAAACACCAAGCTCAGTGTCTGATCTGGATAAAGTTCTTAATAAATTAAAGCTCTAAGTTCTATGGATGAGAAAAATTCTGAAAACTGTGCCCAGCTATTGCGTGTGAAAGGCCACAAGTATCTCAGCCCAAGGAAGGGAAGCTATCTGTGGTGCTAGCAATTTTTTTTTTTTTCCACTCTTGACCAGGCTTAGGGCACTTCATGGTCCTCCTCCCACTGAGACTGAAAATTTGCCCCAGTGGGAAGGAGAGGTGGATTCTAACATCCATTTAGAATTGCCTAGGTGAGAATTGTTCCTTTCTGTTGCCAGGAACCAAAACAATACAGTTTACAAGACAGAACATTTTCCACTTATCTGCTACACACATTTAAAATTTTCTATTTTGGTTCATTATTAATCTATAATTCTTTTTTTTGCGTGTGTGTGGAATTGAGAAATCATAGCAGGAGGTTACATTGCTCAAAGAATGAATTCTTTCCTGAACAAGGAAAATTGGAAAAAATATAAGCCCCAAAGGAACAAATGCCTTCCCATTTCCTGAGGCACACCAAGAAGTCTACAATTAGCTCAGTTTCTAATAGTTTCCACAGCTCTGCTACTGGACATATCTCATGTTTTCCACCATAAGCCAGGTAAGAATTGCCTAAATCTATAATCTCTCTCTTACCCTTTTGGGCACTTATCACCTCTTTCCTAATTACAGAGGGTGAGGAATGAGTTGGAGCCTCCCTTAAAGACTTGCATTTCTCTTTCCTTCTGACATTTTCCTGATGTCTCTTCACTTGTTCCTTCCATTTGATGCCACGCTGCCTGGTCCTCAAATAAAGATGACAGAAAACAACGTCCTGGTATGTCTTTGACTCCCCAGCACATGGCTGTTCAAGCTGATACTGTTCTGAGCGCCGACAGCCCATATCATGCACTCAGACGCCCTCTATGGTCTCATTTCCTGGCATCTACTCAGGAATATAAGCAATGTTGTAGACCATAACAACAAATATAACAAGTATTTCCCCAGAAATAGAAGTCATTCCACTCTTACCACTTCCCTTTGGCCAAAGTTGATACATTAAATTTAATTATTGTGTAACTAACCACCGCTTAAAGCACCTCTTCCCCCTAAATGAGATTTGCCAAGAATATCCAGGACCAGCCACGGAAGGACCAAAAGCACAACTTTGTTATGGTATTAAATATAGTGTATCTACTATATACATTATACGGTACACTATACTATATTATATATATATGTATATATATATATATACACTATATACTATATACTATATATACTATATACACTATATGGTATTAAATATAGCATATCTACTATAGATATAGTAGAAAACACATGGACTCTCATGTCAGGAAAAATTGGATCCAAATCCTTCATCTGTCGTTTGACTATATAATCATTTTTTGTTTTTATTAAAAAAAATTTTTTTAATGTTTAGGTAGGATTCACACTGGGAGCCCAACGTGGGGCTTGAACTCATGACCCTCGGATCAAGACGTGAGCTGAGAACAAGAGCCGGATGCTTAACGGACCACCCACACACCCCCTGACCATGTAATTTTGAGCAAACTATATAATCTCTCTTAGGCTGTTTCCTTATTTGTACAATGAGGAGAATGTTACCTATCTTTAGGGTTGTTGAGAGGATGAAATGAGTTAATGATTTAAAGTGATCTTAAAGCCTGTTAGTGCGTAATTAGCTCTCTGTATAATGTTATCTATTGCTGTTTCTGTCCTTTCATCATCACATTTTCTATCACTTTCTTCTAGTAAAGATAGGACCAAAGCTCTCCAATGGTGAGAGTCATACCAGGTGTATCTCAAGGAACCCACCTTCCCCACACACATCCAGCCAAAATACATCTCCCTTTGAGAAAAATCCAAATTAGAAATTCACTACTTTAACATGGATTTGGTTACTTAGTTTCTTTTAAAACACAAATGTTCCGGGATGGGTAACATATTAAGCCAATAAATAGTAACCAATATGGTTTGCGAAGTAACACATTTATAGTTAATTGTGGCATTTCTTATCTTAACCTGTTAAATAATCCTATAAGGTAAACCTTATCCCTACTGATAAAGTTCAGACATATAGGCTTATGGTGATAATCAGAGCAAAATTGGATAAGAAGTCACCTTGCCAAGTTTCTTTTTTTTTTTTTTTTAAGATTTTTTAAAATTTATTCAACAGACAGAGATCACAAGTAGGCAGAGAGGCAGGCAGAGAGAGAGGGGAAGCAGGCTCCCCGCTGTGCAGAGAGCCTGATGCGGGGCTCGATCCCAGGACCCTGAGATCATGACCGAGTGGAAGGCAGAGGCTTAACCCACTGAGCCACCCAGGTGCACCTCCCCCACCCCGCTTTTTTTAAAAAAACGATTGCATATAAACCATCTGAGACATTGATAGACAGGCTAAGAATATATAAAATCAGCATAGATTGGGAGTATCATGGAAACATCCTTTCCAAGGTGGGCTCTGACCTTGAAAACAACATTTCTGAGGAACTTTGATAACTGTCCCATGCAGTCTTGTCTCTTGAGGACTTGTAAAGGGTGTGACAGTTTGAGTAAATGTAAATGAAATCAACAAGTTGCCAACAATGCAGAGAGATATATAAATGAATGAGTTGGGGGGGTAGTCTGGGGCATGGGCGTTCCTGAGAATCCTGAGAATAAGTGTCTCACCAGGACATGTGGCTTCTAATTTGCTGGCAAGAGTGAAGTAGGACAGAGCCCTAGTGAAAGACTGGAGCTTTACCACAGGGCTCAAATGTCTATTTGCTAACGAGAGCACGCACAACCTCTCATAACCATCATGAAGTTGTGTTTCCTGAGTGACTTTCTGCATCCCACAGTTAGCTTGATACAAAATAGAAACAATAAGAACACAGTCTCTAGAATCAGAGAGATCTAGCCTTACATTACAACACCGTTATGACTATGTAAGTTGTTCTGTGATGAGCGGTAAGTTATTCAATTTCTTTGAAACTCACGATCATTACGTGTGTGTTACCCAATAAGCACAGCACAAGGTCATGAGAAAATTCAATCAGGTAATACAGTTGAGATGCAGCGGATGCTCAATGAATGTTAGTTACTTTTATCATGGAGGCATCTTGAAACCATGAGCTACTGGAGGTCAGGGACCATGCCTTACTCATCCTCATGTCCCTGATGCCTATTGTAAAGTCAGGCTCAATAAATGAAGGTTGATGGATGTTTACACTAACAAACCTTGAGAAAAAAGTTTTTCTGACATGCCCCAAGAAGTTGCAGTGTAACACAAGAAACAATCAGACAGTGGATGTCTACACTAGCAAAAGCATTGGATAAGAAGACCATTTTTAGGCAATGCCTCTGTAGCTGCTTTGCCGCGTACTCATTTACACAAAATGAAAAGCACGGTCCCTATTTTCAGTGATGAATATCTGCAAGTTGTCAGAAACTGAAAAACAATGACTTGGGTTCTAGGGAGACAGCTCAGTCCCAAGTCTGAGTGGAAATGCACCTACGGCAGACACTCCATACACCATCTCTAATCTCACTCAGTGTCTCCAAGCTCACACTGCTTGCCTCAGCCCTGCACATGGGTTCTGAAAATGGTTGGTTGGGTTTGCTCTGGAAGAAAGCAGAACGTATCATTCACTGCTAGTCTTCAGTAAGTGACTAGATTTCTCTACCTCCTTGGACACGATGAAGCAAAGGGAACGTGATGACATGCTCTGCTCCACTGGCAAGCGGAAATAATTCTATATTCCAGAAACTCTGAATTCTTAAGGGTATCTTGAAGAAGAGTAAGGCTCCCATCACTTGAAAGGGAATTCCTGTGGACTGGGAATCTGGCCTAGGGTGATTTTTTGTGGTTCGTGGAATGAGTCAAAATTAGGTTGCAAAATCTACCAACAATAATAGTAGCACTCTCCTAAGGCTGAGACACACTGATTTGAAAATGCAAATCAGAAGACCATAGTCAAGAACAGGATGAGGTGATTTTACTGAACAACTTCCTTGCCCATTTGAACCTATAGTGCATTCAGTTTCTATACACGCGGGTTGCTCTCAGATTTAAAATTGTAGGCCTGTAAGAAAAATCATGCACGTACACTATATGGATGCATATTGTAAAATAAGAACTTTAATGAATTTACACTTATTCTTGAAAACTATACATGGTATCCATAAAGAACTATGACAGGACCCAGAATCCTGGATATGCAGCTGTAGCAAAGGAGTGGATGGATGGTTAAGCAGGTAACAGATGTAGTATGTCCGATGTCTGAGAAGAAATGGCCACACTGTGTGCGAGAACGTCTCGTATTGCCAGTGTAGGACACTGCATGTGTATGTGTATCAAACAAACAAAAAGAGAAGAGAAAGGGGGAAAAATGATTAAAATGAAGTTCTTATTTTCTTCTGTTAGAAAACAAAGCATTATTTCTTCCTGGATTATTAACTGGGTATCTTGAAGCCAAGTCATGTTCTAACAATTTCCCTGTAATTAGAAACATACGTATCTGCATACGTTACTGCCAAAGTACGTAGGTATTTTACTGGCATTAGTAATCAGCATATGGCAGGGGAAGCACTGCCAGTGGGCAGAAGGCTTCACAGTGTTAGGGCCAAAGTGGTAAAAGGAGGCCGGGACTTGTAGGATGAGGCAGAGACATGGTCCCAGGAAACAGGAGTCTCAAACACTTACCTTCACATTTTAGCCCACTTTGCCAAGCCTGAAGCTGTGGTTGCTTCTGGCCATTTCCCCTGGTTGGGTCCCATCATTCTACAAAACAAAAAGAAGAGAAACTCTAGATAAATATCCTTTTATATCCCCAATCCTATTCATATTATAAAACATACAGCTTGTAACTTTTTCTTGAAAAAAAAAAAAATACCTCATTTCATTCCACCCTCAGATCACTAAGGTCCAAGCATTACTATGCTGATTGGCATAGACCCTGGTGTTGATGCAGCCAAAGCTTATTTACAAAAACCGTCACACATCGGAGGGAATAAACCAGCTTCCGTATGCACTGCTAATCTTTGCTTTCCAACAGTGGACAAAATATGACTAGGTCCTAACCCAGAAACAAAACAAAGCCAAAAACAACTTACCTGGAATGAGAGTGTCTGTAGACATTTCTCTAAGTCTTGAACCAACTGCCCCATATATGAGGCAGATCCAACACACAGAGATCTTCAGGTGAAGTCAGGGGTCCAGCACAACCCATTACTGTTGCTGAAATAAAAGCTGGGTCTCCGTCAGGGAGTGAGGCAAGGATCAGGAATTACCAGGGCACTGTCATAAGCACAGATTCTGTGGACGTGCTGTGTAGTGACACCTCAGCTCCTCGTACCTAGTTTTAGTAACTTGCTGGAGGAAACCAGTGGCTGACAGAGCAGGAGGGAGATCTGGTCCTTTTAGGAAGGGTGTACTCCTTTCTTGCCTAAGTGTGAAAACCTTAAGCAGAAAAATCTATAGTTCTGTGGGTGGTGAGAGTCCCCAAATGGGTCATCCATTCAAGCCCTGTTAAGCCAACCTCCTAATAAGCCTCTGGTTGAAATCTGCTCCTAAGGTCAGCCAACACATCCCAACAATGAGACCCCAGCTTTAGAACTAGTGAGGCTGATCTGTATAAACACTGTTTCCAGGCTGATTTTAAGAGATCTGGAAGAAGAAGAAGGCAAAAAAAAGAACTCACTCCAATAAAGCATGGACACCTGGGTTTGAAGGGGAGGTAGATTTCATTACCCTTCATCCATACCTGTTTCCCTTCCTGGGCATGGAATTATACCTTCTCCAAGGCACTAAAGTCAGATTTGGATTGACTTGCTCTACCACTGAAATGGCCATAGGAATGGAAGGGACTTGTCTGATATCCAGACAGAAGCTTAAGTCATCGTTTGTTCTATGACTGAGGTCTACCTTTGTCTTCGCCTATGTCACAATGGATGCCAGTATTAAAAGAGACTCCTCCATCAGTGCGGGTCCCGCTAGCTAATGACATGGAGCAGAACCACCTGCTGATACTCACTGAGCATGTTGTGTAATTGAAAAATAAATCTTGGTTTTTGTAAACTGCCAAGACTTTGGGGTAGTTTGTTACCACAGAACGGTCTAGCCTATTCCAGCTGAAATGAATAACAACTTGGAAGAAAACAACTGTGTGGCTGAAATGTCTCTGTTCTGTTCATATCATATAAGGTACACAGCATAAGTGATTAAACATCTGTCAATTTCCTGATGTTGAGGATCTTTCCCCAACAGATAACTGAGAGCGTATCTTGACTCACACATTAGAACTTTTTTTTCTTAGATTTTATTTATTTATTTGACAGAAAACACAAGCTGTGGGGAGTGGTAGGCAGAGGCAGAGGGAGAAGCAGGCTGTCCACTGAGCAAGGAGCCTGATGTGGGGCTCCATCCCAGGACCCAGAGATCATGACCTGAGCCGAAGGCAGACACTAAACCAGCTGAGCCACCCAGGCACCCCGAACATCTTATAATCAGTTGGTAAATTGTGATTTGCCTCATTTTGTGATTTAAAGCTGAAATGCTCATTTTTTTTTTCTTTAGTGCTGAAGGGGCTATCAAATTAAGGTAGTTGAATGGACTGAAAATAGGTCCACCAATAGGTTGTTCCCCCAAAATGGACAGGCAAGAAAATCAAATCCTGCATGCAATGAAATCTAACAGAATGACTGGCAAATTGACAAGGTTGTTGGTGCGAAAAAAGCTTTGACTTTTTGCCTCACTTACAGCCCCACTGCAATAGAGATGTGCCCATGGGCCATGGGGAAGGCAGCCGCCATGGCTCTATGACGTCGTGTCTATGAAGATTCTTTTGAGTTTGTAAGAAAAGGCTTTGAGGGGCTGTGATCCTAGGGAAAATAATCAGGGCAACAGAAAACCAGAAAGATCACTAAGCAGAGGGGGAGAAGACATATTTAATCCCCTTTCCAAAGAAAGAGATATTTAATTATTTCCTGTGGTTTTTCAGGGAAGACGATGTACGGGAAAACAGTGTGAGAGGGAAAAGTAACAAACAAACGTCACAATGGTTTTCCTAGCTTTTCTTCAGGCTTAAAGAGTTAAAGTTACACCAGATGTGGAAGGGCAACATTCTGATGCATTCTGATGACTTATAATGTTGGATGATAAAATGACCTAAGACTCTATTTAGAGAAATAGAACAGCCACACTTGGGCTGTTTACAGACGTAGAAATATCATGATAAGCAAATGTAGGCAGTTCAAAGGAATGATAAAAAAAAAAAAAGGACAAGTGGATAAATAAGGACCTGATGTTGTTGCGAAAACGTAATATAACTCCTGCATGGTTAATATAAACACAGATGACCTCTGCGTTTGCTCAACTTTCGTCTTCAAGACAGGAAACAGCAACTGATCTTTATCGGGAAAGTAGAATCTTCCACTTGCCTCTGCTGTGCTGACATTATGGTGTATGTCAGGGCCTGGCGATGTCACTATCTCTCCAAAGCACATGCTGACAGCCTGATAGGCATTTGAGAGAGAAGCTTATCCCGGGCATAAGCTTTGTGTGCCGCCGGGACAGTATGGCCAACGTCACGGTGTGGGGCGGCAGCGCGCATGTATGATATGGTGCTGGGGGGTGGGATGGTGATCAGTGAGAGAAGCATCCTGTGACAGCACTTTCCACGTCCATATTCACCAATTCATCCTGTTCACAAATTTAAACATCCTCTAGGGTAATGTTTACCACTTCACAAACAAACACGCCAACGAGCAATTGTTTCGTGCATGAGGGTAGCTAGTGAGTCCTATATTCTGGACAGACTATGAACTAAAACACAAATAATTGTTTATGAATTACACAATATTTTACGTCAGAAAAGTTTCAAACATCTGAATTATTTTTTTTCCTCTGGTTCTGATAAAAATGGATTTGGGTCTTTTTTCTTTTACAGGGAACACAGAGTCACACACACATCCATTGTTGATATGATGCTTTAAAAATCCATGTGGAGAGTTCACGGTAACCTACGGTGACTGGTGGACGTTCTCTTCCCTCTCTACTCTGGATATCTGTTGAGTTGTTATTTCTCCCTAAATGAAGTTACCTAAATTGACCTTGCATTTATTTCTTGCTTCATGGTCCATTTGGTCTGGGCTCCAAAAGAGATCTCAATATGGAATAAATTCTTATTGCTCTTATTAAATTTTTCTCACCTCCCATCACACATGCAGAAAACACCTTTATTTTATGTTTCTCCATAGCCATTATATAGAGTCAGAATCCTGTTCCTTAGAGTCATGGTGGCATGGTTTTCCTTAGATGTATTCTCATGAAAGGGACTTGAATTCCATCTTCTAGCTCCCAATTCTACTTCTGTGTATGCATCCCCACAAGAATGATGGTATCCGGCTCATTATACCTCCTATTCCAAATAAATAAATTCATATATACTTTAACTTAAGCCTTCTGTTATGTGCTCTAAGTGGTTTAAACTTTACATGCTAGTACCAGCCACTACCTATTCAATCAGAAACAATGCTACCATAATCTAAATTAAGGGTTGACAAAATTTTTCTGTAGAAGTTCAGACAGTACATGTTTTCAACTTTGTGGGCAGTATGGTCTCTGTTGTAATTAAACAATGCTGCCCATGTAGCACGAAAGCAGCCAGAGCTGTAATAACTGAATGTGTTCCAATAAAACTTTATTTACAGAAAAAAAAAAATAAAGACCAGATTGAAGGGGGTGGTTTTGGCCAGTGGCTGTAGTTTGTTGACTGCTGATCTAAAACAAACAGACACTCTTAGCCATACTAACAATTTGTAAGAGTCTTATCCTGCTGAAATCACATTCACTGATGGCTTACACATTTCCCCATAGTCTTACTTAGGAAACATAAAAATGCAATACGGTATATTTAAAAGTTGCTAAGAGAGTAGAGCTTAAAGGTTCTCATCACAAGGGAAAAAAAAACCATCTTTCTTTCTCGTTTTATTCCTTCCTTCCTTCCTTTTTTTCTTTCTTTCTCTCTCTCTTTCTTTCTCTTATTCTTTCTTTTTCTTTCTGTATCTAAACAAGATGATGGATGTTAATTAAACTTATTGTGGTAATCATTTTGCAATTACATGTAGGTCAAGACATTATGCCGTACACCTTAAACTTATACAGTCAGTTGCACCTCAATAAAACTGGGGAAAATCAATGTGAAGAGAGAATAACTACTTTCTAAGCAGGACTCTATAACAGCTATTAAGAAAACTGACATTCCAACCTCTCCTTCCCCAATGAATATTGGTAGCATTGATACAAATGCTACTCAAAAAAAAAAATGCATTTAGATGTTTTCTGTTACTTTTTCCTCAGTTCAGATGGTATCACCCCATTTCATGTCCTTGGCATTCAGCAGTACCTGTCTAGCCAATATGGGCTACAGAAATGTTTCTGATATAGAGTAAATCATAGAAACATAAAGCCATAGAGGGCTTAAATCATAATGATAGCCAACTTTTTCCTCTTTTTTTTTTTAAAGATTTTATTTATTCATCTGACAGACAGAGATCACAAGTAGGCAGAGAGGCAGGCAGAGAGAGAGGAGGAAGCAGGCTCCCTGCTGAGCAGAGAGCCCGATGTGGGGTTTGATTCCAGGACCCTGAGATCATGACCGAGTAGAAGGCAGAGGCTTAACCCACTGAGCCACCCAGGCGCCCCTCTTTTTCCTTTTTTTTTTTTTTTTGTAAATTTAAACACAAGCTTTTAATATCCAATTCTGATTCATTGTCCAAACAAAGACAAGTCACCACTGAAACTTCAGAAGACCTTAAGTATTAAGAGTCTAACCCAAATTGAAAGAAATAATACCAAGATGTAACTATGTTTTCTTCTGGGTTAAATCATCTAATGGGACAATTTAAGGAAAAAAATATATTTCTTTAATTCAAAATCACATAAGTCAATACCCCTCTGTAAACAGTCTGATGGCTTTCATATGTATTTTGGGCAACTTATCTGATGGAATTCCTAACACAAAATTTCATCAGATGATAGCCACCTTTTAATGAGCATCTACAATGTGCCAAGTATAATACCAGGAAAAATTATATATTACCTTGCTTCCCTTCAATGCATCCTATCAATGAGGAAACCAATGTTCAAATATATTGATTGAATTACTCAAGATTCTAAAACTCATTAAAGGCAGATCTGAGACTTCCACCAAGTCTCCTGATTCACTCTAACATTCTCTTTGCACTGAAGTTATAGCACTTCATCTTGATCTTTGTTTATCAGATTTTCCTGATTCCTTACCACAATATTGAAGATCAGTGCTTTTGATATAATTGAAACCCCCAAAATGAGTACCTCTAATTAACATTAAATATGAAGATACTTTGAGAAATCATAGTGAAGTGTATTGCGCTCAAGGCTGAAAGTGGCACTTGCTAAATGCTAGTAATGATCCAGCACCTCCTGGCTGGCCTTGGACTTGTTGGCTCAAGAGGCCTGGGACAAACACCTTTCAATGGGTCCTACTTACACTGGTCCTTCATTATAAAGTTAGTGTAATGACACTCATGCAAAAATGAGGGGAACACAAAGGACACAGAAGTTGAAGGAATAGCCTGGAGAAGACAGTGTTCACTCTTAGTCACAGAAAATAACTTGAGACACCAAGAGGAGGACATATGGATGTACTGTCCAGACCCAGCTAACCAAGTCAGCTCCCCATACCAGGTTTGCTGCTTGATAGTTATTTAGAAAGAGTCCTTGGGAATTGGACAGAACTTCTAGAATTCCAAATACTGCCTCATGATAATTTTCTCTTTCCTCATTTTTGTACTTCTTGAGAGGAATGTGAGGGAAGTGTGTTATGGCAGGGTTCAAAACTGATTAATTGACCACCAGTCAAAAAACTCTGGGTAAGTGAACTTTCCAGAAGAGTAACACTCCCAGTAAATCAATCATGGGTGTCTTCATGGAAAGCCGAATCTAAAGCAAATATCGGAAAATGATATTTTTAAAAAGAAAGAAGGAAAACTGCTGGTATGTACGTATGTGTTTGTGTGTGTTGAGGGGATGGTCTCTGGCACAGGCAGAAGAGGGGAAAGGCCTGACTTTGTATCAGGATAATGCCGACCCTGTATCTCTGACTTATTTGAATCTCTGCCCAAACATGTGTTTGCTTTCATGTGGACTAGGCCCTGTAAATCTTGGCATAATCCGTCAGTGCGAGGAGAAATACATGGCCTAGTGTGTGGCTGTGTCAGGAAGATGAAATTGCTTCTGATGAAGTGTGAGGTCTCTTCAGTGACCTGTCCTGGAGACAATAACCTTTAAAACACATCCAAATCGAAACTGTAAAAATATTACTGCTGAAGGTGAGGGGATCAATATGCCCTAGTGACTTAAATGCTGCAGGCCACCCAATGATCATCTCGGGTATAGGGTCTGTCCCTCTTGAGCGTGGTCTTCCTTTCACAGACAGGAAGCTTACAACTTGTACTGGGTCATTTGGGGCACCTCCGAAGGGCTTCCCAGAGGACCTAGCACATCGGGAGTGTAAATGAGAGAGTAATTTAAACCACGTGAAAGTTTGCCTTCTTTTTCGAAACTATGGGAAGTCTCATTATTTCATAGTTGGTTGTTACGCGGATTCAAACGGTATGCTATGAGTTAAACCAGGTCCCCTGACACAGAACCACTGCATTCAGTTATAGTCTGTCAGGCATGGCTAGAATGTAACATAAAAATCATTAGACCTTCTTCCATTCCCCTCTCACTTTGGTGAAGATCGAAAACATTAACTGTACCCAGTGTGGACAAGGCTGGGGAGGGCCCGGCATGCTATCACAGTGTGGGTGGAAAGGAATCTGGTATGACCCTTCTAGTGGGTAGAGGAACACTATGTTTAGAGTCACAACATCTCTAAATTTTCTGATTCAACCATTCCACTCCCAGAGATTTATCACAGAGAGAAAATTGACCCAAATCTCAGAGATGTATGCACGAAGTTCATCAGAGCACTCTTTATGAAAGCAAACATATTGTAAACACCTCCAGTGTCCATCAACAGGAGATTGGTTAAATGGCTTCACCAACAGTATTTACCATCCACGGCAGATTAAAAACAATAGTGGTCTTTATATTAAGCAATGGGAAAAACCATCAACGATGTGGTTATTTGTGAGGAATTAGAACAGGAACAAAGACCAAGTGATGAAACATTATATATGATACGTAGGCATATAATGCACATAGAATGCAAACACAAGCTGCTCCAGAGTAAGGAAGTTTGCATTAATGCTTTACTTTTTTTCATTCTCCTCTTTATGATGTGATTTCCCATGTATCTGCAAGAATCTTGGTTATCAGCAAAAATTAACACAGCTCAAGACCAATTGAGGTGTTTTTTCTCTCCCAGCACCTGCCTGATAAAGATATCCCACTGCGGGTGTTCAACGATTTGCATTTTCCCCAGGAAAGCGCCATCACAAAGCACCGGCACACAGGAAGAAAAAAAGCTTTGGGTCTGTGGTCTGCACTGCATTAGCTACTCTAAAGATAGAGGAATCAATAACTAGGCTCTAATAGCTTGTTAATCATCACGCTGAACTTCAGTTTCGCTTTTATAAAATAATCTTGGAACGGTAATAGCCCAGCCGCTTCACGTTGCTTTTCTTTCTGAGGGTTTCATGAACATGACCTCACTCATCGCGTGGTGTGTCCATGAGCTCTAGCTGCCGGCAATTACCTTCCTGTTTAAAGACAGGCGTTCCAGGTTGAGAGACGAGTAGGGCTTTGGCCAGAACCTGCAAATGCTATGCTGGAGGTGGACAAGGAAAATCTATCTTTTTCTGCCTTTGGCCACTGTTGTGTGGTCGATGTTTTCCATTTCTTGATCTGCGGACCTCGGGGTCAACTTTTGAGCATCTGACTTGTGGTCCCTTGTCTAGCTTACTCTTGAAAATAGTCATTTTGATTCAGATCAAACCCTCTCTCCCTCTTCCTCAATTCTGGGGTCTGTGGCAAAGGATTTAGGGAGGTCTGATGTGGTTTGGGACAAAATTGTTACACTGTACAGGATATAGCAAAGACATAGTGTCACAGTGAGATTCAGAAAGCCCTTACGTGAGTTAAAACTTGACAAATTCCTGTATGCCAGTCATCCCATTTTTAGGTACGGGTCAGAAAAAGGAGAGATGAGTACGGTCCCCTACCAATCAAGCGGCAGGAACAAAAGGACAGGAAGCATGCCTAGGCAGCTTTGTGACTTTGAGGCCATGGCTGGATGCCCCAAATCCCTCCCAGCAAATCTAGGCGAGCCACCAGAAAAAGGCCGATAGCAGAAATTGTCCTGGATCTTCTTCAAGCAGAAATATGGAAAAGGAAGTTTTTGGAGTTTTCTCTTTTCTTGAAGCATCAACATAAAATGAGAGAACAATAACCCCAAACAACCTCTTTCTCCCGAGGGAAAGTGGACCCACAACTTCCATTAAACACAAGAGAACGCGACCCACCCCACGGGGAACCACATGGCCCTTGCCTCTGTCCGATGAGGGCTCAGTGCTGAAAATTCTCTGCCTGCTCCCGTTAAATGGACCTACACACAGCACGAGCAGTGACAGGGACTTCAGCCTTTGACCCGTCTGAGAGGATCACCTTCCTGAGGCGAAAAGTAGCAGAATTAGGCACCCGGTGTTCTTGGATGCCATCGACGGAAGGTGTGAACTGTCCCTGTGGGGCTTTTATGTTTCCATTTGTTTATCAGGACTAATGAAATAGAATTTTATTAATTCGGCATTAAGCAGGTATGAAGAGATGATAAGGATTTACTCCACAGATTTTCTGGACCGTGGAGAGAGATACACGGTGTTCAGTTTGCATATATGTAAAAGAATTGATGCTTGTGTTATGATAAGGTATTTTAGCCAAGCTTTAGGCTGTAGCTATTCTAACCTCTTATTTACCTTGGCACACAGTATTATTGGAATTGGCATTTTAAAAATGATTTGTATTTTCTCAAAGACAAATGTGACCGGTATGAAAATAAGAGTCTAACTATCAACACAGAGGGTATACAGTTTTGGGTGATTCAGGTACACATAGAATGACCTATAAACTTGATTCTCTGTACCACTCAACTTCCTCTGGGTCCATTATCTTTCCTGCCTAAAGGTATTTAAGGAATACCCTTAAGTACTTGGGTATTTAAAAACTTGGTCTAACAGAACCATCTGACTGAGAGTCTAGTTCTATTTTATATGAATGTAGCCCAGCGACCCTTGATTTGTCTTGGAATAGAGCAGTGATATAGAAAACGCATTGTATTGGCCATTGTTTCGGGGACCATTTTAGAGAACATATTCACTACTCAGAGAGCGTTAGCTTGTCTATCATACAGATGGGAAACTCAGTTCCAGCACACTCTGCAGATCAGCGTGTAGATATTAACAAGGTCAAATACCCTAAGATCTCACACATTTATCCTCCCTAGAGTTGCAGTGGAGCTGCAACTGAAAGCCGTCCCTTATCACCTGTACCTTCCCTCATTCAAGGTAAACACTTTAATTCCATTGTTTATTTGTAAATTCCCACCTTGTGATTCCGATCCTTAATAAAGGCTCTAAGAAATCCGTCTCTCAAGTGCTGAAACATAGTCTCAAATTAAAGCAACCATACAAAGTTCCAAAACTATTTCTGGGGTGAGAAGGATATCGCCCCAGACGTTTTAGGAAATGAAGTACATCGAACGTACACACTAATTGTACCACGTTCTGGGCTCATAAATGTTGAAATATGAAGAGTGTATCTTTTTTTTTTTAAGATTTTATTCATTTATTTGACACACAGAGAGAGATCACAAGTAGGCAGAGAGGAAGGCAGAGGTTGGGGGGGGGAAGCAGGCTCCCCGCTGTGCAGGGAGCCCGATGCAGGGCTCGATCCCAGGACCTCGAGATCATGACCTGGGCTGAAGGCAGAGGCTTAACCCACTGAGCCACCCAGGCGCCCCTGAAGAGTGTATCTTAGAATCATGGAAATCTAATGCTTGATAGAGCTCATCAAATTTCAACATGAATGGTACAAAAACATTTCATCTTTAAATATCTCTACTTCTCAACTGAACTGAAATGCTGCCTTTTGAGAAGTTTTAGATAATAGGAAAACTTTTTCTTAACATGTATAATTACTGGCAAATAAACAGCTTTACATTCAACACGCTTCTACTCTGAGCAGTAAGTATTTGTACGTGTATGAGTTTTCTTCAGATGAGCTGTTATAGTTGGGGGAACTTTACTTAAGAATAGATCTTATAGATGTCCTTTTAATAAGTCTAAAATTGTCCTGTCCAGTAGTCATAGGTGGCTATGGAGAACTTGAAATGTGGCTAGTCCAAACTCAGATGTGCTGTATCAAATGTACTAGATTTCAAAGACTTAATGCAAAAAAAGAGTGTAAGTTTTTATACAGATACATATTGAAATGGCAATATTTTGAATATACTGGGTTAAGTAGAATGTATTATCAAAATTAATTTGGCTTGTTTCACTTTACCTTTTTCAATTGGGCTATTAAAATTTTTTAAATTATGTATGTGACTCACTTTATATTTTTATTGGATAGCTCTAGCCTAGAAGAATTTGATTAGTATTTAACTACTTTACAGATGAACACATTCCTCATTTGGACCCAATAACTGCTATATGATCGAGCATTATAAACAAACATTGCTCTTGTTTTTAAGTCCTTCAAAACATTCAGTCTGAAGCTCTTGAGTTTGAGAAATGAGGCATATATGTCATTTTCCTTTCCTTTCTCTACTGGCTTTGGTTAACTTGAAATAACCATTAGGATTTATCTTAACGCTATTATTTTAGTTTTTCAAGGTAAGTACAATAAAGTTGATGTGTAAAAGGTGCATAGAAAAACATATCAATGACTAATAAAAATATTGTGGTGAATATACTTTCCTAGTCATTAAAGGGAAAGATAAACATGATTACAACGATAAAGAGGAAAATTCCTAAGAGGAATGGCATTGGAACAACTTATCCACAAAGTTATTTTTGTACGTGTATTTCACAAAGTAAAAAAATTTACTCTTGAGGTCAAGATGTATAACTTCTTCCATTTCCTTTTTGTGGTTAGAAAAGATCTTGAAAATATTCTAACAAGTTCTCCAAAAGACCAAGAAAGGAAGTTCAGTTAAAAAGGATAACATCCATATATCAGATTGGGCTGATGTGTGAAACGGTGGATCAACAAAATGTTCTATGTAATCATTGGCCACGTAAACAATTTCATGAAGTCTCCTGTAGATCTATACCTATGTTAATGTTGTTATTGTTGCTATGACACCAGACAGGTCTTCTTCCAGCTCTTTCCCTCAATGTACATTTCCTTCTAGAATATTCTCCAGAAAACTGAGAAATATATCTCTCATGATGTAACAAAAGACCATCTATTTAGCTGCTCCCTGTTGCTCACCAATACTTGCTGTAGTATTCTAATATTTATTAAATTGGGGAGAGTTCACACCTTCACTGCCAATTAATTACCCAAGAGCATGCTTGATCAACACTCTCATGCTGTTTAGTTACCTGAGAGTGACTAATCACAGAGCAGCTGATACTAGTGCTGTTTCTCCTGTCTTCATTTACATCTTGAGTGGAAGGCACACCCTGACAGACTAAACTGCTCAAGATGGTGTTTTTCTAGTAATTCTAATAGTGTTTCTGTGTCCTGTCTTACAGCTCAACTACCATGTAAGCCAAGAAGGCCTTTCCCTTTTCCCCTTAATGGAGGCAGAGATTCATTTGCATGACTTAAAACCTCACACCAGAATATTCATATTCAGAATCATCTGGCAGGCTTGTTAAACCACAGACGGCTGGGTCTCCACCTTGGAGTTTCTGATTCAGGAGGTCTGGGATAAGGCCAAAGCATTTACATTTCTAACAAGTTCCCAGGTGATGCTGTTGCTGGGGTTAGAAGACTGTTTGAGAACCACTGTCTTAGATATCTATCCTCTCATCACTCCAAGATATACCCTCAGAAAGGAAGGAAGGAAGGAAAGAAGGAAAGGAGGGAGTACAGGGGGAGCGGAAGAAGTGAGGAAAGAAGGGAACGGGAGAGGGAGGGAAGGAAGGAGAAAGATAAAGGTGAAGGCAGGAAGGGAGGGAGGAGGAAAGAAGGAAGGAGAAAAAGGAAAGGAAGAGGGAGGTGGCTGACAAGGATGGAGAAAGGGCAGGAAAGAAGGAAGGAAGGAAGGAAGGAAGGAAGGAAGGAAGGAAGGAAGGAAGGGAGGAGACAATTATTGAAGGGTTACTAGAGTCTGGTACCACACTTAACACTAAAGTCAAACACAGCTTATGTCACTAAGATCATTCAATACTCATGACATTACAAAGATAGGTGTTATGATATACTTTTCCAGATGACAGATAACGAGGCTTAAAATGGATAAATAACTATCCAAAAGATTAGATAATTGGTAAGCAACAGTCATGTTGAGCCCAAGTAGGCTGATTCTAGAACCCTTGCCGTGATGCTATGCTGATAGTTTAGCAACACTCATGAATGTGTCTAGAGGACGTGTGGTCATCCTGATCCCCATCCCATTCAAACACAGTGCAGACTCTCTTCTCCCCAGCTGAGTATTCCACACCCTGCAGAAACTGAAATTATAATGAGCTTTGTGTACAAGGACCTGTTTAGAATTTTCCTGTTAACTTGTACTTGGCCAGCCAGAGTTTTCAACAGGGTAAGTGATTTTAATGGATCAGATGCAAAAGACATGGATTGTGATATAGGGATTGAATTGAGTAAAATGAAGGTTGGGGTAGGAGGATGTGAAGAAAATTAGAAGGAAAAAGAAAAGGTAGAGGAGATTCAAGTGAACATGGAAAGAGGTGTATATGTAAGGGGAAAGGTTAGAGAATTTGCAGTCATTTCTACAAACTTTATATGGTCTTAAGCATTCGTGCTCATATATTGGTTGTCTATTAGAACTGCCAGCAAGTCTACCAGAGAAAAAACATAGGGATAATTGCTCCCTTCATGTAATAAACATAATGATTCAGATATAAGGAAGAAGCAAGCAAAGAATCACTGAAGAGGATATCAAATCCACAAAAAAAATCGAACACAAATTGATGGTAATTTGTGCATTTTGCAAATTCTTCCCTTCACATCTCCTTTTATATAGTAATACCTGATTTTTTTTTTTTTTAGAACATATTCCCCACAGAAATACACTACAGAAAACAGACCCAACCAAGTAGACTTTTGTTCAAATGCTTTCTTCAAGCAGATGCCTTAATTTGCTGAAAAGCATATGACTGCTCTTAGTTTATCTGCTCCAGGGTGAATGGGGGCACAGGTAGAAAACCCACCGAGGCTGTTCTGCAACGTGGAAGTTCTCCTGCCGCCTTGCTGACCTTTCCAATAATAAATAACGCCTAGGGTTGTCAGGTTCAGGAGAGATAACATAGGGGAGTTAGTTATAAACTTGAAGGTTTCAAGAGGTTAGAGTGCAGCCCAGTTTGGACCCAGACAGGCTTTAAGGTGGAGCATGGACTGTTCTTACTGGCAGGAGTCCTAAGATGTTCTAAAAGGCTCCTGACCATCAATGCCTTGGGGGGCTCACAGGGCCTCAATTAGTTTCAGGACCCTTGGAAGTGTTGGCATTGCTGGCCCTGTCCCTTGGCCCGTTGGTTTTTGCCTGCCTGCATTAAGGTGAGAGCCGAAATGCCACAAAAACACAAGTTCCATCTGTTCAGCTCAAAGCTGCCTCTGCCGGTCCAGATCACCTCGCTTCAAAATGGAAATAAAGACATTGGCCCTCCTCTGCTTACTAGGACAATACATTTTCTCAGCCTATTTTCTTACCACTCTAAACGCCAATTTCATAGAACAAAGTTGGAAAGACTATGGATAATCATGAACTTGGGCTGCTCTTCCAGCTCGGGAGGCAGAAGTATCGGGTTGGAGGTTTTAGTACGCAACGGGAATCATGACAGAGATCCCTGAAAACCATGCCCCCCCACGTCACCTCTGCCAGACAAAAAAAGGAATATTTCAGGGACTATCTTGGTGGGGATATTTTATTTTTGAAACCACCTAAATATGATTTTGCTCCTTTTTGTGGTAGTTTACTTCTCCTTCTACCATGATAGTGTTGATGATATGCCTGAAAAACAAACGTTTGAATCCTGACATCACTTCAAGCCATTTTCAGACTTGTAGGATCACATAACATTAGAGTTCAACAAAATCCCTGCCCTGAAACAAAATTGTATACAGAAGCCCATTATGTAACTCAGGTCAAAGTTAAGGCACTTTGGTTCAATCCAGTTTAGGGAGTCCGGAGACTCTAATCCCAACCTGGCCCATGGGGGACTTCAAAGGAACACCTAGGGCTGAGTAGGGCACAGTGAGAATACCAGTGACCTTATCCGGGGACTTCATTTTAGCCATGAGGTCCCTAAGCTTAGCAGGTTTATTCCAAGGTCACATAGGAAATTAGTGGCAGGGTATTAGAGACTAGGACTTCTGCTCCAAGTTTAGCTCTCCCCACAACACAAGACAGCCTGGTGAATGGGTGAGGTGTGTTTTCATAGCTAAGACTTGTCTGTGTAGGAGTGTTATTTTAGAAAATAAACCTGGGGTGCCTGGGTGGCTTAGTGGGTTAAAGCCTCTACCTTTGGCTCAGGTCATGATCCCAGGGTCCTGGGATCGAGCCCTGAATCGGGCTCCCTGCACAGCGGGGAGCCTGTTTCCCCCCCTCTCTCTGCCTGCCTCTCTGCCTACTTGTGATCTCTGTCTGTCAAATAAAAAAAAGAAAAAGAAAAAAGAAAATAAACTCAAACTGCACGTCTTTCTGTCTTGGATCAAAGACCTACTTTGCAAAACCTTGACCACCCATACAGATGAAAATGTACTGTCTTACCCTTTGGGAGTCCCTGAAGCCTTTTGTTAAGGCAAGGAAGGACAACAGTGAGGACTGGCGTATGGTTGTCCCTCTCCTCCCTTTCTGGGAGGAGTCCTTCTCCACACACTCTCTAAAGACACTTTCCTCTGTTTTCCAATGACAGCCAGCTTATTTGCCCAATGGATCCATGCAAATGGAATGATGTGGAATAAAGGTTTAAAGGATTGCTCTTAACAAACTGGTGGTTACCAAAGGGGAAGCGGGGAGGGGGGGGGGTCGGGGGCGGGAAACAGGTGCAGGGGATTAAGAGTACGCTTATCATGATGAGCACTGAGTGATGTAGAGAACTGTAGAACCACTATATTGGACACCGGAAACTAATATAACACTGTATGTTAACTACACTGGAATTAAAATTAAAAACTTAAATACGCAAAAATAAAGGATTACTCTTTAAGGAGCATATTTTGGTAATTACCTTTACATTAAAGGAACATTTTAATGGCCAAAGTTTCAGACCCTACAGAAAGAAATGGGAGTGAACATTTTAAAATAATATTTATTATTTTTATTTAAATTAAAATTTTAAAAATGCATATTTAATGTAGAAAACTTGGAAAAATGGAAAAGTGAAAATTAGCCGTATTTTCCAATCCAAAATAGTTCCTGTTAATATTTTGACTTATTTCCCTTCACTATTATAATGCACTAATGTATACATTCTTTTTCTTTATAAACAGGGTGCCCTCCTGGATATAAATTTTTTTAAAAAGATTTTATTAATTTATTTATTTGACAGAGTGAGCACAAGCAGGAGAAGGAGAGGGAGAAGCAGGCTCCCCATAGCCAGGTCTTGATCCCAGGACCCTGGGATCATGACCTGAGGCAAAGGCAGATGCTTAACTGACTGAGCCACCCAGGTGCCCTGGAATTACATTTTTTAAGATTTTTTTTTTTTTTTTACTTAGAATGGCTTTAGATTTACACAAAAAATTATGAGGATAGTATTGAGAATTCTCAACTATCCCACCCAGTCCCCCTTATTATTAACATCTAAATTAACATATAGATTTGTCACAATAGGTGAACCAATTTTGACATATTATTATTAACTAAAGTCTACACTCTATTCAAATTTATTTATTTATTTTTCTCTTTCCTGTGTCAGTTCAAGAGTAAAAGCATGTTACAAGCCTAAGTAAAAGTAATACCCAAATGTAATTCCAGGATCCCATCCAAAATATGACACCACACTGTCATCGTTTCCTTAGGCCTGCAACATGCTTTTTACAGGCATAAATTGTGAATGATTACCCAGGTTAATGAGAAGTCATTGAGAGCATGGTTTATAATGAACGTAGTATTTCACTGAGTAACTGTATCCTAGATCATTTAACCAATGACCTCTTATTCAGCATTTGTCTCAAAGTTTTTACTATTATGTTTTGAGAGGTATTGTCATACTTACATAACCATGATTATTACTTAGGGTACATTCTTAGAACTGGGCAGCTAGTTCCAAGAATATGTACATGCCTATGGCTTCTGGGACACCTTATGGGAGACAGTATCATAGAGAAGGAGCATGAGGACTTGGGAGTGAAATCAGACTCCTATCGGATGCAATGTGGAGCTCTGGGCAAGTGATTTAACTAGTCCCAGTGTAGTTTCTTCATTTTTAAAAAACAACAACCACCATGATAACAACAACAACAACAACAACAGAATCTATTGCAGAGGGCCTTTGTGGGCTTTAGTATAAAAACATACAGGTATTAATCAGGGTTCTCCAGAGAAACAGAACGGACGGGATGTATGTGTTTATGAATGTACTTTATAGATCAAAAGATAGAGAGATAGATAGAGATTTATTATAAGGACTTGGTCCATGTGATTATGGAGACAGAACAGACCCCAAACCTGCAGTCAACAAGGTAGAGACTGAGGAAAGCAGGTGGTGTACTTGTGCTAATCTGAGTCCGGAGGCCTGAGAACCAAGCAACCCAGTGATGTAAGTTTCAGTTCAAAAGCTGGTATCCTCTATCCAAGAAGAGCCCATGTTTTTGTGTGAGTCTGAAGGCTAGAAAAATAGGATGTCGCAGCTGCAAGCATTCAGGCAGAAGGAGTTCCCTCTTTACTGGCTTTCTTGTGCTGTTCAGGTCTTTGACTGATTGGATCAGGCCCACCCACATTAGGGAGAGCCACGTGCTTTACTCCTGCACCAATTCAGATGTTAATTGCACCCAGAAACACCCTTGGAGATACAGTCAGAATGTTTCTCCAAAGTCTGGGCATCCTGTGGCCCAGTCCAGCTGACACATAAGATTAGCCATCACGATATGTAAATATTTTAGCATATGGTAACCACCCATCCACTATGCCCTAATAAAGATCAAATATAGGGGCGCACGATACATTGAGATAGACGAGTGACTGATAAAGGATATTCCCTTCTTTTACTTCAGACCTTACACTCCTTGGATACAAATGCAAATAAACTGAGGTACATGGCTCTAGCCTCTCAATTATGCGTATTAAGCTGAGCTACAACCAGTAGTGGATTCCTGGATCCCATGAAAGCTAGTACAAACATGATCTCTTTTTCTACTTCGTCAAGGTTCACCCTATAGTGAACTACTTTATGTCCCAAACTGTTAAGCTTTCATTACTAGAGAAAAGCCCATGGGGTAGGTATAGGCTGGCAGTTCTAGTTTCTTCTGTGGCCCTGAAGAGCTATGAACTTTTGGGTAAGCCATTGTCTTCTCGGTGTCTCAGATTCCTCATCTGTAAATAAAGTGTGGGCTGTGATCATTGAAGCCTGCTCACACCTACACTTCCAAGGTTCTGGGCAAATACACAGATTTCCTTTAATATGCCCACAAGAGAATGAAGAACCCGCTGAAGGTCGGTGCCCCACTAAGAAGCAGAGTCATCAGACCTGTAAGCCACTGGGTGGGCAGATGGGGTAAGAAACTGATTGGTTCAAGTCCAAAAGAGGTTAAATTCTCTCAATGGAAATCCACTTTGGTGTGATGAAGAGAAAAGTCAATGAGAAGACAAGTAATTATGTGTTGAACATGGAATTCCTCAGGCAAGGGTCACTCACATTTCTAAGAATACTGAATGCGTATCTTACTAAATTGTTAGCCAGAAAGTTTGTGAAATGTGTACTCAGGATGGAATCATTTTGAAAAGCTGGTTTCTTCTGGATGGGAACAGGGAAGAATGACACACCACTTGGCCAAATTCCTGCCTCAGTTTCTTCCCACGCAGAGGAAAATGAGTCTTGCCGCTTCCGCCTCTTGGTGGGAGACCGCAGGAGTCATTTCAGTGGGTAATTCAAAGCTCCTCAGAGGCAAGGGCTCTGAGGGGAAGGCTGGAGAAGACAGCAGAGATAGCAGTGGTAGAAGCTCCCGGTAAGACCCAGATGAAAGGAGCGTGGAAGGGATTCTCCCGCTGGGAGAAATCTATCAGCGATTTTATCAAGCGTTTCCTTCACCCTTGCAATTTGCTCTCGTTATTTAGCTAATCCTCACTTAGTGCTTTCCTGTGAAGAGAGTCGGTGTCATCGCCCTGTTTGCACAAGAAAAAAACAGAGAGGAGTTGAGTGTAAAGCTCATCTCATAGCACTGAGCGAGGGGGGAAGAGGCAAAGCATGGAGTTCATTGTTACCTGTTCTGTTCACTTTCCGTTTGCATTCTGGTGGTTGGCTCAGACTGCTCGAAAGAAACCAGCTCTCTGCTCAGAGTGTGTGCTTGCTTGGTATGAATTAAAGTATTAATAGCTTTTTTTTTTTTTTTCTCACGGAAGCTTAACTTAATCTCCTCGTTTTAGAAAGCCTTCCCCCCCCCACACACCTCCATACACACACTCTTGCAGGGCTTTGGAGAATTCCCTCTCCTGCACAGCCCACTAGGCCATGGATACTAATTTAAGGTAATGAGCTCAGTAGCAATCGAAGTGCATTCTCTCAGCTGGTCCCCAACCAGCCTGAGCTGGAATGTTAACCAATAATTTGCATGTGCTGGGGGCCAGGGCTGCTTCTCTGAACAAATCTGGCTGGCTCAGCCTCACAGTTGCGAGCGGTTCCTGGACCTCTGGGCCAGACTCCCCATCTCAGCCAGTTGCTTATACTCCCTGACCACTAGGCTTGAAAAGAACAGGGCAAAGCAAAGGGGATAAGCTGCTCGGTGCAAGGCCAGCATCAAGAAAACAGTTCAATGAGAAACGCCTGTCACCCTGAGAATGAGTCCGTGGTAGCTTCATTTTTTATTAACAAGAAAATGTACATTCTCACATACACATCATTACGTTCTCATCATAGGAACCCCTCCTCCCACTGGCCGCCCCAAGTATTTTCGGTGACCTAATGGAAAATTACTGTCCAAGAAATGACCCAACTCTCTCATGAGTTCTGGAGGAACATTTCTGGACTTCAGAGCCTAGGGAGCACTCACTGATGGTAAATGAGTTCCAGCAAACATTTTGTTCTTAGGCATGCAAAGGAAATGCACCACGATGGCTCCTTATACTAAAATGTATGCTGTGAACTCAGTGACTGCTCTGATTCTTTCCATCCTGATATATTCTACAAGAGGGTTTTATCAGCTGCACCTCTGCTAGCAATGAACTGAAATACCCATGGTCAGGACCTCCCTCTTGGAGCTATCAGCATATTTGATTCAAAACTATCACAGTGTTTCTAAGTCCTTTATGATCCCAACTTAGAGAAATGTATTTCAGGCTTGTTATCAAGGCTGGAGGTAGGAATGGCCACCACTTCTCCCCTTACCTTACACTGTGGTCAAGGCTACAGTTGGATACATGGTTGGAGATAGGAATAGAAGGGGATAGAGAGATGGGCAAAGAAGAGGAGGGGCGTATCAGCATCTGTCTGAGGACTCAGAATTAGGGGACCTCCATGAAAACAGAGAGCAGTGCCGGCCCCTCTTCTCTCTCTTTACTACAGCCTTCACTTCCACTGATGACACATCCCTCCTATCCTAAGGGTACAATTTTGGAGTTATGTATCGACTCAACTAATAGGTCCTTTAGTCTAAAGGACTCATTGATTCTACCTTGTTCTTTACAGAATGTAATAGACAAGACTAAAACCAGCCCAGGAAAATATAGAAGCCGCCAATAGACAGCTGGCCAGAAAAATATTTGGTGTCTCCTTCAGAATCATTGGCTTGCCTGTCACAAATGATCAATAGCCCTGCATTGTACATTGATTTTATAGTCTACAAAGCATTCTCCCATAGATTACCTCTATTAATAATTTCAAGCATCCCTGGAAATAGAAAGAGGGGATAGATGCTCTTCATATTACAGATGGGGAAGTAGAAATGCAACGAAATTACTTGCCTGAGAGCATGCCCAAGATTATGGGACTCTAGGTTTAAAGACAAATCCCATCCCCTTTCTACTATATCATGGCACTTTTAAATTTTAAAATTTGAATTTAAAGCAAACGTAACTTCTGTCCACAAATTTCTGTTATTGACTAGAGCTTTGAGATTGCTCTTGACCCCCTGCCACGATGATCTAAGCCTACTCATTTCCTGCTAGAGTTCCTTCCAAAAATGGTAACCAATTTCACAGTCAAGAAATATTTATTAAAAATAAATTCTTATTACTAAGTCACTCTTCTAAGCACTAAAAGCTATACAAAGAAAAAGGCTGCCCCTGTCTCCAAAAAAAAAAAAAAAGTATCAAGAAGAAGGATAAGACTTTTGTGTATTATGGTAAAATATGAATAAAATTGTAGGAAACATCAAAAACCAGACTCCCCAATGCCCAGTGAGTGCATTCTTGCTTTGTATTATAAAATCTAATGGAATCTGTAAACAATAATTCCATTAAATAAATATAACCTAAAAAAAAAACCTAGAAGTATCAAAAGCCCAAATTTCAAGATACATTACAAAGCTCTAGTAATCAAAACAGTATGGTACCAGCATGAAGATAGAAACACAGATCCACAGAACAAAATAGAGAGCCCAGAAACAAATCTTTGCTTATATGATCAATTAATCTATAACAAAGGAGGGAAGAATGTATGATGGGGAAAAGACAGTCTCTTCAATCAATGGTGCTAGGAATACTGGACAGCTACATGCAATAGAATGAAACTGAGCCATTTGCTCACACCATACACAAAATAAATTCAAAATGGATTAAAGACCTAAAAGTGAGATCTGAAACCATAAAACTCCTAGAAGAAAACACAGGCAATAATTTCTTGATACCAGCTATAGAAATATTTTTCTAGATATGTCTCCTAAGGCAAGGGAAACAAAAGCAAAAGTAAACTATTGGGACTACAACTAAATATAAAGCTTTTGCACAGCAAAGGAAACCATCAACAAAATGACAAGTTAACCTACCACATCGGAGAAAATATTTACAAATGATATATCTGATAAGGAGTTAAAATCCAAAATACATAAAGAAAATAAACAATTCAACACCCCAAATGTAATTAATCCAATTAAAAAGTGGGCAACGGACCTGAACAAACATTTTTCCAAAGCGATACAAATGACCAACAGACACATGAAAAGATGCTCAACATCACTCATCATCAGGCAAACAAATCAAAACCACAATGAAATATCACCTCACCCCTGTCAGAATGGCTAAAATCAAAACCACAAGAAATAACAAATGTTGGCGAGGATGTGGAGAAACGGAATCCTCCTGCCCTGTTGGTGAGAATGCAAACTTGTACAGCCACTGTGGAAAAGAGTACGGAGGTTCCTCAAAAGATTAAAAATAGAATTACCATAGGATCCAATAATTCCACTACTGGATATTTACCCAAAGAAAACAGAAACAGAAATTTGAAAAGATACAGCACCCCTATGTTCATTACGGTATTATTTACAATACCCAAGCTATGGAAGCAATACAAGTGTCCATCAATAGAAGAATGGATAAAGAAGATGTGGTAGATATATATATATATATATAGTGTGTGTGTGTGTGTGTGTGTGTGTGTGAGAGTGAATGATGGAATATTACTCAGCCATAAAAAAGAATAAGAGCCTACCATTTGCAGCAACATGATGGACCCAAAGGGTGTAATGCTAAGTAAAATAGTTCAGACAGAGAAAGAAAAATACATCATTTCGTTCATGTGTGGAATTTAAGAAACAAAACAAAGAAAAAGAGACAAAGAAACACATACACCACTATAGAGAACAAACTGGTGGTTCCCAGAGGAAAGATGGGTGGAGAGTAGGGTAAAATAGATGTAAGATGTAGGGGATGAAGAGCACACTTATCCTGATGAGCACTGAATAGTGTATGGAATTGTTGGATCATTATATTGTACACCTGAAACTAACACGACAGTATAGGCTTCCAAAAAAACACATAAACTGATACAAAGAACCCAGATAATAGGTGAGAAAATGTATTGGGATTTATACAGTGCTTATACATATCATATAATAGCTAATTTTTACCAAGCACTTATTTTGTGCCAAGAACCTAAGTATTTCACAGATTTAATTTACTTTAATCCTCACAACAAACTTTGAGTAGGGTGCTACAATTATCTCCATGTTACAGATGACAAAACAAAGACAAAACAAAGGCACAGATGTACTTCATCTCTTCCCAAGTCTATACAGTTCAAATCCATACAGTCTAGTTCCTGCGACTGTGCTCTTAAGAGTACAAGATGCGTTGTTCACTTTAATCCTATACTAACCTTCTGAGAGAGGCATTACATGCTTATTTTGTAAATGAGGACACTGAGGTTTGGAGAAGTTAGGGTACTTGACCAAGAAAGAACACAGAGCCCGGAAGTTGAGGAGCTGGGAAAGATTCTCGGTATCCAGTGATTCAGTGCACAGCTCCTCAACCCAAGGACACTAGGTTTCATGGCCCGGGTGGCAAAGGAGTTATTTTATGATTAATAAATATTTTATTCCCTATGTATTCTTGACAATGACAAATTCACATCATACCTACTACTTTTCTGATTATTCTAAGGGAGAATTGAGAAAGATATTCCTCTCACCTCAGAAATCAGATCCTCACATACAAGCACATTTTTTAAAAAAATAGTAATGATCTAAGAACTATAGAATGTTTAAGCAAAACACCAGTAAATTGAGACTTGTATCTAGCAAGTATAATCAAGAGGGCATTATACAGATTAGTGTGCAATATTCATCATGGTAAGGTGAGATTAGAAAGTTGTACAGTAATTACTTCATAAAGATTGCCGGGTTATCACACGCACTAATTACATGGGATAGGTAGACTTATGAGCAATCCCTTTGTCTCTAAGTGAAGATATAAGTGTGAGCATCAGGAAAATAGTTCTTGGGAGAAAAAGATTAGAGGAAATCCAGCATCTGTGTGAAAATATTCCTAAGAAAGACATTTGTCATTTATCCATCAGAGAAGCCAAATAATCACCTACTTACATCCCAGACACAACATTGCTACGTAATTTTTGGTGGTCTTCTCCCCTCTGCATTCGAGGAGGCTTTAGTCAGAAAGGGACAGTAAAAATAACTGTTTGAAACACTGGATTATTTAATGGACAGCCTTGGCAGCATCAGACTGGAGTTGAAAGAGAAGTTCTAGAAACCCTTGAAAGGAGTGTAATTCACAAGTACATTGATTAGAGAGCAAGGAGGCAAATGGACCAAAAAGTTGAAGGGACATAAGAAAAAAGGAGCCTCAGGCTGGCATCTGGCTTCCTTCTCCAAGAGAGAATCATGAAGTCTCCTTCCCGTCCTCCCCTGCTGGATTTAATGGCATCAGCTCAGGGGCAGTGTAGATGTGGAAGCTAGTGAAATCAGATTTGTGTGGTACCCCACTTCAGTCCTTTGAAATCACTGCAATTTCTCCTGTTTGATATTCTGTTTTTTTCTAATGTTGAGCATAAAACCCCTGAGATGGAAGGAGTCCATTTTTACTCATCTTTGGGAACAACTGGGAGGAAGAGAGGGTGACTCTGGCCCAAACCACAGCAGTCTTGGGGGGAAGAAAACCACATTGGATAGAAAGGACAGTGGAAGCTTTAAATGTGAAGAAGAAAACACTTTTAGTTTCTGGGACATTATGAAGGAGGAAGGAATGAGGGGAAGCTGACTTGATCTAAGCGAAGGCTTGAAGGCTGACCAAGAGCATTGATTGCACAGGTACCAAGCAGCTATGTTAGGTGCTGAGGGCATGGTAAGGAATTAAACAGGGGAGATCCATGTCTTCAGGGATCTTCCTGTCTCAGGACACAGGGCACTCATGAGACCAAGAGGAAATACTTGAATGTACTCATTAGACTATGAACACTTCTTCACACTCAGATTTTCCTCCTTCCCTTCATCGCTTTGTCATATCCAAGTTTTGGTGTTTGGGACACTGTTGCAGCTCAGGAGCTGTGTAGCACCCAGATAGTTTTCAGAGACACAACAAGCACCCCCAAGTGCAGAGAAGGCAAAAATTTCTTTAGGGCCTTTCCTCTCTGATTGCTTCTTTAGGTACCCAGGTCACCAGGACCATCTTTATCCCTGACATTGGCCCAAAATCTCTTATCATTAACCATGAGGTATATTAATTAAGTGAAAATGGCCAGGTGCATGACAGTGTGCATAGGAATTAACATTTGTATTAATAATAATAACCAAAAAAAAGGCTCAGTCCTGCTTTCTTAGGAAGGAGACATCTAGAATCACTTTTGCTTTGGAAGGGGAAAGGATGGCTATAGACGGGAATGGGATTAAAGGAAGGCTTTGATCATTTATACTTCTGTACTTTTTGAGTTTTGTACCATATGAGGACAAAAAAATTTTTTTTTAATTCAAATCTCTCCTCGTTCTAATCTCAAAAGGTCCCTTCCTCCTTCCTTCAATGAACCCTCACTCTGAGATGCTGATCTGGTTAAAATAGTTACCACTTATGTGTAAATTATCCATAAACATAGAAGTCTTGTGGGTATTATCTGTATTTCAAAAAATTTGGTATTTGTGGAATGTGGGAGTATTGAAGAATGTTTTTGAACAGGGAGCGATTTGAATACCTTGGGAAGAAGCTCTCATTGTCAGTCTGACAGATCTGATTGAATAGTTATTTCACTTTTATAGATTGTGTGACTATAAGAATTTCCTAAGCTTCCCAAGACTTGGTTCTATCTTGAAAAGCAGGGATTTTAACAACTACTTCATGGGATTGTGATAGGAATAAACAACACGGTAGATACAAAGCTCTCTGCACAATGCCCGGTACACGGTCAGGGTTCAGTACTCGCTCATTTCCTCTTCTGCATTTATATTTTCCCAAACAAGACCAAGGAGAAGTAATACAAATAATATCAGCAGTGCATGGATATATAGTTCCACACCTATTTTCCTTTATTCTTGTGAATGGCTTTATAAGAGATTCACAGTTGATGGGAGAGGCAATGGAATACAGATGGCAAGCACAGTGTTTTCCCTACTCAATTCAGTGTATTTCACTGAGTGTCTCTGGTATGCTAAGCATTGTTAAGTGTTGGGGGCATCGCCAGGAGAGCACAGTGACTTTAAATAAAGTGATCAGCTAAGGCCTCACTGATCAGACACATTTAGCAAAGACCTGAAGGAGGTAAGAGAGTGAGCCATTGCATCTGACATTGGAAAAGTAAAGCCTTAATGATTCATCAGGAATTCTTTGAGTCATCTTTGTAATATATACACATAAAGTTACTGACCACAAACTCCTGATTTCAAATCATGCAGAAATAGAGTCATAGATGAGCAGTGGAATACAAGGTCTCAAAACTCCCAATTTAATATGTTCCCCAGCTCCAAGCACGTTAGCCAAAGGCCTTAATATGTTCCTTTCATCTCTATTTGGTAGGACCTTTTCCAGTGGTAGCATAAACAGTGTCATTCTTAATGGAATTTTCCCAAGCTTCTAAGTTCTAGCCTGCAACTAGAACTTTGTTGTAGAGCTCTAAAGTCATTGGGGGAAAAAATACCCCTGCGGTATTGTAAGAGAATTCTCTGGCATTGGAGAAAATACTATGACCAACAATGGTACATTCATGAGAGTCAATCAACATTAGCTTTAGCACTTACAGTGATGGGGAACTTGCTACTTCTGATGGCACATCATTCTCTTCTCTGCTCTAATTATAAGAAGACTCTTTCTGAACAAAAATCTGCCTTAACTGAGGAGGATCCAAGATGGCAGAAGAGTAGCAGACTGAGATGACATTAGGTCACAGGAGTTCAGCTAGATAGTTATCAAACCATTCCAAACACCTACAAACCCAATAGGAGATAGAAGAGAAGAAGAGCAGCAATTCTAGAAACAGAAAATTGACCACTTTCTGAAAGGTAGGACCTGAGGAGAAAGTGAATCCGAAGTGATGGGAAGATAGACCGCAGGGGGAGGGGCCGGCTCCCGGCAAGTGGCGGAGCAACGGAGCACAAAATTTGAGCTTTTAAGTCTGCTCCACTGAGGGACATTGCTCCAAAGGCTAAGCAGGTGGAGCCCTTGTGGAGACAGCATGGTCTCAGGTCCCGCAGGGTCACAGAAGGATCGGGGGTGTCTGAGTGTAGCAGAGCTTGCAGGTATCAGAGCAGGGAGGCTGGCTACAGAGATGGAGTTGAAGAGTGAACTCTCAGCTTGGGGCTACCTTAAACTGTGATCCTCGGCACAGTCAGGCCACTGTTGTTGAGTAGCAGATCCGGGGAGACTCACCTTTCTTCTCTGGAGGCAGGAATCTACTGGGCTTGTTGACTCCAACTGGGGCTGTGTGCCAGAGACAGAAATGCTCGGTCACAGGCTGGGTGAGTACGGAGAGTGCCCAGAGACTAGGGAGATGGGAGTGATTGAGCGCTTTTCTCCGAGGGTGCACTGAGGAGTGGGGCCCCGAGCTCTTCACTCCTCCAGGCTGGAGACTAGGAGGCCGTCATTTTCATTCTCCTCCTCCAGAGCTCTACGGAAAGTGTTCAGGGAACAAAAGCTCTGGAGAGCAAACCCAAGCAGATTACTTAGCCCACCCCCTGGCAAGGGCAGTGCAATTCTGCCTCGGCAAAGACACTTGAGAATCACTACAACAGGTACCTCCTGTGGAAGATCAGCAAGAAATCTAGCCAAGACCAAGCTCACTGATCAAGGAGAACAGCGGAATTCCAGAGGAAGGCAAAGCAAAGCATGGAATTCATGGCTTTCTCCCCATGATTCTTTAGTCTTGCGAAGTTAATTAAATTTTTTTAATTTTATTTTTTTCTTATTCTAGTTTTTTAAACTTTTCCTCTTTCCTCTTTTAACGATTTTTAACTAGTTTATCTTAACAATACCTTTCTAAAAAAAATCTTTTTAAACCTTCATTATTATAATCATATTTTATCTTTCATTGTGTCTAACTTTATTTTTTGTATACATATAGGGTTTTTTTCTTCTAAAAATTTTTTGGGATACAATTTCTTCTAATGGATCAAAATACACCCTAGATCTAGCACAGGGCTTTGTTCTAGTCTCCAGCCTGAGTAAATTCTCTCCACTTTCTTTTTGTTTCTTTTTCCAACCAACTTATCTTATCAATTACTTTTTTAGGATTTTTAAAAAAATTTCATCTTTACAGTCATTCCATCCCTTCATCATGTTTACCTTTATTTTTGTATATATAAAAGTTTTTCTATCTTTAAAATTTTGGAAGGTGGTTTCTTCTGAGAGACCAGAGTAAACCCAAAATCAAGTGGGTGGCTTTATTCTATTCACCAGCCCAATATATATATATATATATATATATATATATATATATATATATATACATATATATGTATTTTTTTAAAATTTTTTTAAACTTCGTTTTACCTCCTTTCTTCTCCCCCCGATGTGGGGTCTCTTCTGATTTGGTTAGCATATATTTTTCTGGGGCCTTTGCTGCCCTTTTAGTATTTTATTCTCTTGTTCATATATTCTTATCTGGATATAATGACAAGGCAGAAAAATGCACCACACACACACACACACACACAAAAAAAGAACAAGAGGCAGTACCAAAGGCTACGGACCTAATTAATATGGACATTGGTAGATCTGTAGATCTGTAGAACTCTGATCTAGAGTTCAGAATGATGATTCTCAATATGCTAGCTGGGCTTGAAAAAGGCATGGAAGATATTGGAGAAACACTGTATGGAGAAATAAAAACCCTTCCTGGAGAAATAAAAGAACTAAAATCTAACCAAGCTGAAATAGAAAAAAGCTATTAATGAGGTACAATTAAAAAATGGAGGCTCATACTGCTAGGATAATGATGCAGAAGAGATAATTAGTGATATGGAAGACCAAATGACAGAGAATAAAGAAGCTGAGCAGAAGAGAAACAAACAACTACTGGACCACGAGGGGGGAAATTCAAGAGATAAGTGATACCATAAGACAAAACAATATTAGAATAATTGGGATTCCAAAAGACATAGAAAGAGAGAGTGGGGGTAGAAGGTATACTGGAGTGAATTATTGTAGAGAATTTCCCTAATATGGCAGAGGGAACAAGCATCAAAATCCAGGAGGCACAGAGAACTCCCCTCAAAATCAATAAAAATAGGTCCACATCCTGTCATCTAATAGTAAAACTTACAAGTCTTAGTGACAAAGAGAAAATCCTGAAACCAGCCTGGGACAAGAAGTCTGTAACATATAATGGTAAAAATATTAGATTGGCAGCACACTTATTCACAGAGACCTGGCAGGCCAGAAAGAACTGGCATGATATATTCAGAGCACTAAATGAGAAAAAGCATGCAGCCAAGAATATTATATCCAGCTAGGCTATCATTGAAAATAGAAGGAGAGATTAAAAAGCTTCCAGGACAAACAAAACCTAAAAGAATTTGTAAACACCAAACCAGCTCTACAGGAAATATTGAAAGGGGTCCTATAAGCAAAGAGAGAGCCTAAAAGTAGTAGACCAGAAAGGAACAGAGACAATATACAGTAACAGTCACCTTACAGGCAATACAATGGCACTAAATTCATATCTCTCAATAGTTACCCTGAATGTAAATGGGCTAAATGCCCCAATCAAAAGACACAGGGTATAAGAATGGATTAAAAAACAAACCCATCAATATGCTGTCTATAAGAAACTTATTTTAGACCCAAAGACTCCTCCAGATTTAAAGTGATGGGATGGAAAAAAATTTACCATGCTAATGGACATCAGAAGAAAGCTGGGGTGGTAATTCTTATATCAGATAAATTAGATTTTAGCCAAAGACTATAAAAAGAGATGAGGAAGGACACTATTTCATACTCTAAGGGTCTGTCCAACAAGAAGATCTAACAATCTTAAATATCTATGCCCCTAACATGAGAGAAGCCAACTATATAAACCAATTAGTAACAAAATCAAAGTAACACATCTAAAATAATACAATAATAGTAGGGGACTTTAACACCCCTCTCACTGAAATGGACAAGTCATCCAAGCAAAAGAACAACAAGGAAATAAAGGCCTTAAATGACACACTGGACCAGATGGACATCACAGATACAGCATTCCATCCCAAAGCAAGGGATTACACATTCTTCTTTAGTGCACATGGAACATTCTCCAGAACAGATCACATCCTGGGCCACAAATCAGGTCTCAAACATTACCAAAAGATTGGGATCATTCCCTGAATAGTTTCAGACCACAATGCTCTGAAGCTAGAACTCAATCACAAGAGGAAAGTTGGAAAGAACTCAAATACATGGAGGCTAAAGAGCATCCTACTAAAGAATGAATGCGGGGCGCTCAGTGGGTTAAGCCTCTGCCTTCGGCTTGGGTCATGATCTCAGGGTCCTGGGATCGAGTCCCGCACTGGGCTGTCTGCTGGGCAGGGAGCCTGCTTCCTCCTCCTCTCTCTCTCTCTCTCTCTCTGCCTGCCTCTCTGCTTACTTGTGGTCTGTCTCTGTCAAATAAATAAAATCTTAAAAAAAAAAAGAATGAATGGGTCAACGAGGAAATTAAAGAAGAATTGAAAAAATTCATGGAAACAAATGAAAATGAAAACACAACTGTTCAAATCTGTGGGACACAGCAAAGGCAGTCCCGAGAGGAAAGTATATAGCGATACAAGCTCTTCTCAAGAAACAAGAAAGGTCTCAAGTACACAACATAACCCTACACCTAAAGGAGCTGGAGAAAGAACAGCAAAGAAAGCCTAAACCCAGCAGGAGAAGAGAAATAATAAAGATCAGAGCAGGAATCAATGAAATAGAAACAAACAAACAAACAAAAACAACAACATTAGAACAAATCAACAAAACTAGGAGCTGGTTCTTTGAAAGAATTAATAAGATTGATAAATCCCTGGCCAAACTTATCAAAAAGAAAAGAAAAAGGACCCAAATAAATAAAACCATGAATGAAAGAGGGGAGATCAAAACCAACACCATCAAAATACAAACAATTATAAGAACATATTATAAGCAACTATACACCAGCAAATTTGACAATCTGAAGAATTGGATGCATTGGACAATCAAGAAATGAATACATTCCTAGAGACATATAAACTACCAAAACTGAACCAGGAAGAAACAGAAAACCTGCACAGACCAATAACCAGTAAGGAGATTGAAGCAGTCATCAAAAATCTCCCAACAAACAAGAGCCCAGGGCCAGATGGCTTCCCAGGGGAATTCTACCAAACATTTAAAGAAGAATTAATACCTGTTCTCCTGAAACTGTTCCAAAAAATAGAAGTGGAAGTAAAACTTCCAAACTCATTTTATGAGGCCAGCATTACCTTAATCCCAAAGATCCCATCAAAAAAGAGAATTACAAACCAATATCCTTGATGAACACAGATGTGAAATTCTCACCAAAATACTAGCCAATAGGATCCAACAATACACTAAAAGGATTATTCACCACGACCAAGTGGGATGTATTCTTGGGCTGCAAGTTTGGTTCAACATCCACAAATCAATCAATGTGATACAATATAGTAATAAAAGAAAGAACAAGAACCACATGATACTCTCAATAGATGCTGAAAAAGCATTTGACAAAGTACAGTGTCCTTTCTTGATAAAAACGCTTCAAAGTATAGAGATAGAGGGTACATACCTCAATATCATCAAAGCCATCTATAAAAAACCCACAGCGAATATCACTCTCAATGGAGAAAAACTGAGAGCTTTTCTGCTAAGGTCAGGAACACAGCAGAGATGTCCACTATCACCACTGCTATTCAACATAGTACTAGAAGTCCTAGCCTCAGCAATCAGACAACAAAAAGAAATTAAATGCATCCAAATCAGCAAAGAAGAAGTCAAATTATCACTCTTTGCAAATGATATGATACTTTATGTGGAAAACCCAAAAGACTCCACTCCAAATCTTCTAGAACTTGTACAGGAATTCAGTAAAGTGTCAGGATATAAAATCAATGCACAGAAATCAATTGCATTTCTATACACCAACAACAAGACAGAAGAAAGAGAAATGAAGGAGTCGATCCCATTTACAATTGGACCCAAAACCATAAGATAACCTAGGAATAAACCTAACCAAAGAGTCAAAGAATCTTTACTCAGAAAACTATAAAGTACTCATGAAAGAAATTGAGGAAGACACAAAGAAATGCGAAAATGTTCCATGCTCATGGATTGGAAGAACAAATATTGTGAAAATGTCTATGCTACTTAAAGCAATCTACAGGTTTAATGGAATCCCTATCAAAATCCTATCCATTTTTTTTCAAAGAAATGGAACAAATAGTCCTAAAATTTATATGGGACCAGAAAGGAACCTCGAATAGCCAGAGCAATGTTGAACAAAGAAAGCCAAAGTTGGTGGCATCACGATTCCAGACTTCAAGGTCTATTACAAAGCTGTCTTCATGAAGATAGTATGGTACTGGCAGAAAAATGGACACATAGATCAATGGAACAGAATAGAGAGCCCAGGAATGGACCCTCAACTCTATGGTCAACTAATCTTTGACAAAGCAGGAAAGAATATGCAATGGAAGAAAGACAGTCTCTTTAACAAATGGTGTTGGGAAAATTGGACAGCCACATGCAGAAAAATGAAACTGGATGATTTCTTAACACCACACACAAAAATAGACTCAAAATGGATGAAAGACTTCAGTGTGAGACAGGAATCCATCAAAATCCTTGAGGAGAACACAGGCAGCAACCTCTTTGATCTCAGCTGTAGCAAATACTTCCTAGAAACATCGCCAAAGGCAAGGGAAGCAAGGGCAAAAATGAACTATTGGGACTTCATCAAGATCAAAAGCTTTTGCACAGCAAAGGAAACAATTAACAAAATCCAAAGACAACTGACATAACGGGAGAAGATATTTGCAAACGACATATCAGATAAAGGGCTAGTGTCCAAAATCTATAAAGAACTTATCAAACTCAACACCTAAAGAACAAATAATCCAATTAAGAAATGGGCAGAGGACATGAACAGACATCCAGATATCCAGATAGCCAAGAGACACATGAAAATGTGCTCCACATCACTCAGCATCAGGGAAATACAAATCAAAACCACAATGAGGGGGCGCCTGGGTGGCTCAGTGGGTTAAAGCCTCTGCCTTCGGCTCAGGTCATGATCCCAGGGTCCTGGGATTGAGCCCCACATTGGGCTCTCTGCTCAGCAGGGAGCCTGCTTCCCTCCCTCTCTCTGCCTGCCTCTCTGCTTACTTGTGATATCTGTCTGTCAAATAAATAAATAAAATCTTAAAGAAAACCCACCACAATGAGATACCTCCTCACACCAGTCAACATGGCTAAAATTAACAAGTCAGGAAATGACAGATACTGGCGAGGATGCGGAGAAAGGGGAAACCTCCTACACTGTTGGTGGGAATGCAAGCTGGTGCAGCCCCTCTGAAAAACAGCATGGAGGTTGCTCAAAAAGTTGAAAGTAGAGCTACACTAGGACCCAGCAATCACACTACTGGGGATTTACCCTAAAGATACAAATGTAGTGATCAGAAGGGGCATGTGAACCTGAATGTTTATAGCAGCAATGTTCACAATAGCCAAACTATGGAAAGAACCTAGATGTCCATCAACAGATGAATGGATAAAGAAGATGTGATTATGTGTGTGTGTGTGTGTGTGTGTGTATAATGGAATAATGATATGAGGCATTTGAGAGGCAAAGTGGGGGATTTGAGGGATAGGGAAGGAAAAAATGAAAGAAGATGGGGTCAGGAGGGAGACAAACCATAAAAGACTCTTAATCTCACAAAACAAGCTGAGGGTCGCTGGGGGTAGTGGGGTAGGGAGAGGGTGGTCGGGTTATGGACATTGGGGAGGGTATGTGCTATGGTGAGTGCTGTGAAGTGTGTAAACCTGACAATTCACAGACCTGTACCCCTGGGGCTAATAATAGATTATATGTTAATAAATTTTTTAAAAAAATCTGACTTTTTCTATTTTTTATTTTTTAATGATCTTATCTATTTGACAGAGAGGGAGGGAGAGAGCACAAGTAGGGGGAGTGGCAGAGGGAGAGGGGTGTATGCTCCCTGCTGAGTAGAGAGCCCCATGCCGGGCTCGATCCCAGGACCATGGGATCATGACCTTTGCAGAGGGCAGACGGTTAACCAACTGAGCCACCCAGGTGCCCCAGGCTTATTCTAACTTTAAAACTTGTCTCTTGCTTTTAGTTAAATAAGTAGTTCACATTACAGCTGTATTTATTGAATGTCTTCTATGTCGAGTGTTGAGGGTATGTTTTGTTAAGTGTAAGACAAGTAAGTATGAAGACTGAGATCCTGGCCTCGACAAGCCTCCACTCCATTCAGACATCAAGAACATATGTCTACTTCCTCCTCCTGACAGCTGTTCACAAAATACTGGAGACAATGATTATGTTTCTTCCAAGTCTTCTCTTTTTTTTTTTTTTTTTGCTAGAAATGTCTCCAGAGTCTTCAACCATTCTGATTATTATCAACAGTATATTTATATAAAAGGAGCTCCCAAATACTAGGCAAAATAAAATACAAGAAACTGGAATTCAGAAATGATTCTCTTGATGCTAACTTCTCACACATATTCAGTTTAATACGTTATGATTTCTGTATAGCTATCTGAAGCAATATTATAAATCTTACAGGAAAATTAATTTAAGGTTGTGACTATTCAGCTTTCCTCATTTACATAATGACAATCTGGGTATTTATGCTCTTTTATAAGAAAATACAGTGAGATTGGTATTGGTACTTATACACAGTTTATAGACTGGAGCACTGGTATAAAGACCCACATACTTGACTGGAATGTGTCAGTGTGAGTGTAATGGGTGATATGGGGGGAGGCAAGGAGGCTTTCTATGAAGTAAGATCTGCAATGTACTTGAATGCACTTAACTTAAAGAATGAATAGATTTTCTCTTTCCAGACCTAGTACTTTCAAATGCAGAAGAGATGGAAAATTCAGCACTTCTGGAAATAATGTGGAAAAAGAATACTGACTTACATCCTCTAACACCTGATACCCAATAATAAAATGAAATATAGGAAACAAGAGTCTCTACAAAAACTTATAACTTTTCTTCTACTTTAAGTGGCTCCAAAAATGTTTCTAAAATCACTTTGTGACCAAGATCAAATAATGGATCATCACCTGAGTAGAGGGGAATTTTAAATATGTGTCTCAGAAACAACAAACAAGAGGTTCTAATTGTATTTGTAAAGACTTAACATTTTTTAAATTTTAAAATGATCTACATAGGTACATATATATTTATTATTATGAGATATAATTGACATATAACATTGTATAAGTTTAAGATGTACAACGTGTTGTTTAAAAAAATAATTAACCTGTTTCACTTTATAGCAGAAATTTTAAACTGTTCATATTTTCTAATTAGTTCCCCTCATAAATTTTGTTCCTTCACCTGCAAATGCACCTCTAACATACAAATAATCGGTAAGAAAGAGGAGATGATCTGTTTCTGTTACTGCTTTCAGATTTTTGGCTTTACCTTCCTGATGTTTCCACCTCAGTCCATAAAAAACAGCAAATAAGAACTATATCATTTTATTCTTGGACATTTGTATTTTAGGAAGAGAAGAAAGAAATAAAAAAAAAACTTCAAGTAACATAGAACAAGTGTTTTTACCATAATGCAATACATGCATCCATTAAAAAAAAAAACCCTCATTTTCTGCAAAATCACACACTATAAAAAAGCAAAACCTATAAGAATAATCCGAAGGATAGATCACTTCAAACCCAAGGAACTTTATAACCAGAATACAAACACATCTCAGGTTGCCCAGGCAGGTCAGCATGGATGAAGACTGCCATAGTGAATGTTATTAAAAAATAAATAAAAATAAATTACAAAACAACAACAAAGTAGAGTGGAAATGCAGGCTCCAGTCAATGGAGCTGACTAGTGGGAGCTGAAACAAGGGATCCGGATGGGGTTCTCAGTTAGTTGAGCAGCTAGGCAGTGAAAGTGCCAGAAACCAGGGGCTACACATGCACAAGGGTGGTCTACATTGCTCCATGAAGAAGGCACTGAGCTGAAGATTTTTAATTTATTTATTTCTGGAGATTATTCTACTCCAGTAATCTGGCTTCCCTAGCTGAGAACAATCTATATATAAAACAGATGATTTCTGTATATACAAGTATTTCCCTGTGTAACCATCACATACCAACTCATTCTCATTGTAGGACCAGGCGTTTGTGTGTTATAGCAGATATATCTTATGTATATGTATCACATATATATATATGTGTATATATAAAAATACTTCTGGAAAAAATGTTTAATGAAGAGATAATGATAAGAAAGCTAAAATAACATGATGAGTATAGAATTTCGAAGGCATGTGTCTTAGTAAATTCATGCTTTTATTTCTAAACATAATTATTGTTAAAATAATAATATAAGGCTAATACCAAGAAAGAATATGAATATTTTTCCCAATGTACTTCAGAAAGAGTATAAAGAAACTGCAACCCATGTTAGTACCAAAGTGAATGAATGCTAGCTGGGAGAGAAGAAGATGGATTTCAGAACGAGAATGCACATGTTATCTGTGGCTCATCCACTGATATCAACAATGTTGGAAACTAATACAGTAACTATCAGTAGAGCAAAAAATTAGAGGCTCCAAAGTAAGATGGAAACCAATGTCCTCAGTACCAAACATGCTCTCATAACCTGGTATTGACCCCACCTTATACATTAGATTATGCTCTTTTTTTTTTCCAAAAAGTAAAATTGCCTCCATATATACACAAATAGAAAGATTATAGGTATTTAGAAATCACAATATGTGAAAAATATGTTGTCAAAAAGTATAACAAATGCACTTTGAGTAGTTATTATGTATAAGGCACTATTAATTTCTTGCTTATATTAAAACTAACACCCACAATTACCTCATGAAGTATATTTTATTATTCTATTCATTTTACAAATGAAGAAACTTAAGGTTCAAAAGTTTAATTAGACTTTCATTTCTGTCCAAGATGGAGCAGGGATCAGATTTGCCTTCCCATTTGAAACAACTGAAGAAATAGATAAAATATATAGAAACAGTAGTTTTCAAAACATAGGATGTTAATCATATGTGTGTGTGTGTGTATTATATGATTATATCATTATCTATTCATTTGGTACCAGGAAGTGTAGTGCTTCTCTAACAAGTACCTAAAAATGTGGCTGTGGCTTTGGAATTGGGTAAGAGATAAATGCTAAAAGAATCTTGAGGCATATGACAGAAAATGTGTAGGTTGCCTTAAAGAGATGGTTGATAGAAATACAGCCATTAAAGGTGATTTTGGCCAAAGTTGGGATGAATGTGAGGAGTAGAGTAGAGAAAGCTTCTATTATCTCAGAGAATACATACATTATCAACAAAATAGTGGTGAGCATGTGAATGCTAAGGTGGGTTCTAGTGAGGTCTCAGAAGGAAATAAGAAATATGTTAGAATAGAAACTGAAAGGATATTTGTTATAAAATGACAGAAAATGGGACAGAACTGTGTTCTAATATTGGGTGAAAAGTAGAACTTGTAAGAGATGAATTTGGATATTTAGCTGGGGAGATTTCCAAGAAAAGTGTGTAAAGTGAAGACTGGTTTCTCTTTTCTACTTATAAAAATACCTAAAAATGTGGTCTGGCTTTGGAATTGGCAAATAGGGAGAGATTAGAAGAGTTTTGAGGTGCATTATGAAAAAAAGTCTGGATTGCCTTGAAGAGAAAGTCAGTAGAAATATGGACATTACAGATGATTTTGTGAAGATCAGAAAGAAGAAAGGTGGGCTGCAGAGGAAGCTTCCATTGTCTTTACATACATCACCAGGAATGGAACGTTGCTAGAAATATGAATGTTAAAGGTGATTCTGGTGAGATCTCAGAAATGAGGAAGATATTTTTGGTCATGGGAGGAAAGGTATTCCTTGTTATAAAGTGGCAGACATCTTGGCAGATCCATGTTCTAGTGTTGGGTAGGAGGTACAACTTGTAAACGATGAACCTGGATATTAACTGAAGAAATTTCCAAGCACAGTGTGGAAAGTGTGGTCTGGTTTCTCCTTGATGCTTTTAATAAAATAATAGATATAGAAAATACTATGTGATCTACAAAAAGCTCCTAGAACTAATGAGTATACTCAGCAAATCTGTACCATTTACCATATACAGTAGCGTCAAAAACACGTCATACTTGAGGTAATTCTGACAATATACGTGCAAGACCTATACCTGAAAACAAATTTTTTATTAAATACTGTTGAAGGAAGTTTTAGAAAACCAACATCAACTGAAAGATAAAACTCAATATTAACTTGCTGATTCTCTCCAACTCGATCTTTAGATTCAACAGAATCCCAATAAAAATCCTAGCAGATATATTTTTGTAGAAATCGACAAGCTGATTCTAGACATCTTCTGAAAACAACAGACGACCTAAAAGTGCCAAGACAACTTTAAAATGAACAATGCTGAAGAAATTACTTTCTTTACCTGACTTCAAGATTTATAACAAAGCTAAGGTAATCATGTCAGTATAGTATTGGCATAAATGTAAGTAAACAGATCTATAGAACAGAAAAGAGATACCAAAAATAGACCTATACATAAATAGTCGATTGATTTTTAACAGATGCAAAGGCAGTTCGGTAGAGAAAAGATAAATCTTTTCACAAAAGAGGCTGGAATGACTGGAGAGCCATATGTGAAAAAACCAAACCCAAACAATAAAACCCTTGATCTATAGCTTGCATCATATATAAAAAATTAACCTGAAGTGGATCACAGACCTAAAGGAAAAACTTAAAGCATAACATTGTCTAGAAAAAAAAAAATAGAAGACAGACCTTAATATCTTGGTTAGGCAAAGTTTTCTTAGATAAAACAACAAAAGCACAATCCAAAGGAAAAAAACTGATAAACTTGACTTCATCAAATTTAACATTCTTCTCTGCAAAAAAACAGTTAAGAGAATGAGAAAGTAAGCCACAGACTGGCAGAAAATATATGTAAATCACATATCTGATAAAGGACTTGCATCCGACTATTAAAAAAAATTTGCAACTCAATAACAAGAAAACAAACAACCTGATTAATAAGTGGGTAAAATATTTGCATAGTCATTTTACCAAAGAAAATAGACATATACAAATAAACACATGGAGAGATGCTCAACGTCTTTAATCACCAGGGAAATGCAAATTCAAACCACAATTAGAAACTACTACACACAAATCAGAATGTCAAAAATTAAAATGACTAACCATACCAAGAGTTGGCAAGGATGTGGATTTACTAGAATTCTTGTCTGCTGCTGTTGGGAATATAAAATAATTCAATGCCTTAGAAAAGAGGTGGGCAGTATCTTAAATGTTACACATCCATGGAGAAAGGGGAACCCTCTTACATTGTTGGTGTTGGTGGGAAAGCAAGCTGGTACGGTCACTCTGGAAAACAGTATGGCGGTTCCTCAAGATGTTAAAAATAAAACTACCCTATGACCCAGCAATTGAACTAATAGGCATTTACCCCAAACATACAGATATAGTGAAAAGAAGGGGCACATGCACCCCAATGTTCATAGCAGCAATGTCCACAATAGCTGAACTGTGGAAGGAGCCGAGGTGTCTTTCAACAGATGAATGGATAGAGAAGATATGGTCCATATATACAATGGAATATTACTCAGCCATTAGGAAGGATGAATACCCAACTTTTGGATCAACATGGATGGAACTGGAGGGGATTATGCTGAGTGAAATAAGTCAGGCAGAGAAGGACAATTACCATATGGTTTCACTCATATGTGGAACATAGGGAATAGAGCAGCAGACCACAGGGGAAGGGAAGGAAAACTGAATGGGAAGAAATCAGAGAGGGAGAAAAAACATGAAAGACTCTGGACTCTGGGAACCAAACTGAGGGTTACGGAAGGGAGGGGGTGGGAGGATGGGGTAACTGGATGATGGGTATTAAGAAAGGCATGTGTTGTGATGAGCACGGGGTGTTATACGCATCTCATGAATCCTTGAACACTATATCAACAACTAATGATGTACTGTATGTTGGCTAATTGAACATAATAATAAAAAAAAGAAAAAGTGACACATCCATCTACCATATGACCCAGTCCCAGCTCTACTACTTACTAGTTGTTTGATCTTAAACAGGTAAGCAGTTGGCATATGTTAACTACCATTTTTTTTAAAGATTTATTTATTTATTTCAGAAGGAGAGAGAGATGCAAAGGGTTGAAGCAGAGGGAGAGGGAGAGAGGAACTTGACAGACTGCACACTGAGCACAGAGCCCAACACGGGCTTCGATCCCATGACCCATGAGATCATGACCTGAGCTAAAACCAAGAGTCGGACACTCAACCGACTGCACCCCGCAGGCGCCCCTATCATGGTTAATGACTAAATGTCCCGCACCGTTTCACAAGCTCACCCCGGCTATATTACACACCTAATACAGTAGCTTGGACACACAAGCGGAAAAAGAGAAAGTCACTATTAACTCAGAAAGTACATGTGGAAAGGAGGACCGGGTTACCAGAGATTAAACATTCTTTGAACTTTTGTTGTTGCTGTTTTGAGAGTGAGAGTAACTGCAGAGCTCATACTTTACAGCTGTTCTTTTCATCACTACATCACCGACCTCATAGCATCCTAAACTATGTTCCTCTGACCATGTTTCTTTTCATGTGAGGAGCCACTTTCGGGCTCACACGTAACAAAGCACAGTAGGGCAGAAACACCGATCTTTAAATGCTATGTCACTCTGTAAACACAGCACTTGGTGTTTTTTGGTCGAAGGAATCAACCAAATCTCTGGTTTTCACGTGAAGACCAGATTGAAGTCAGGATTTATGAAGAAAGGCAGGAAGGAGGGGGAGGAAAACTAGGACGAAGCAAGCTTAGAAATGTCCCATTAAGCTCAGTCTCTGGGAATGACCACAAGGTAAGGGATATGTGATCCTTGAGGAGGGTTTGGAATGTTTTCTTGATAAATCGCTCTGGGAAAACAGTCCCAAATTCCAAAAGAGGGCAAAGACGGAAACAGGAGAAATTTCCATTGCCCCAGATCTACTTTTGAAGCTGCTCTCAAGGATGAGGCAAGAGCTCACGGGACCTGCAAAATGTTTACGTCAGAGTCCTTCGTTTTGTGTGTGTGCCTGTTTTAAGTGCCTAAAGGTTGGAGACACAGAAGATGCAATCAAACATGGCCTACATGACACAAAGGGGTAGGCAGATCTGGGAAGGGAGACTGGGGGAGATAGATGACAGGAAAGCATTGCAAGAAATTCCAGAATGTTGGGGGAACATTCTATGCCTTGGTTTACAACCAGTTACCCAAAAAAGAGACGTGGGGCATCATGCCATGGTGGCGTTCTCCTAGTAATGCCACACAATAGACGTAGATAAAAGCGAAAGCACACAGTTTATCCCAGGCTATTATTAATCAAGCGCTATGTGATCAATTTTACACATTGAAAAAAAATGTGGAAAAATGGAAGCTGGTAGGTGAACCAGGAGAAATGAAAGAGACTTGGAAGTATTAAAGGATGCAGGAAAACAAGTAAAGAAGGTAAACATGGGAGAAAGAGTAGCGCGCAGGAATGGTAAAAGAAGTCTATAAAGGAAATGAGGATGGTGAGCATATTTGATACAGGAGACCCTGTTTCAGTTGAGGCCCAGAGTAAAGAATGGTTCTTTCCCTGGGGGGACAGGAAAACGTAGCCTTAAACAAAACAGTATCATAACCCACCCGAGGGAGATGATATCTGTGGCCCAAAGGAGAGGGAATCCATGCCAGTCGAAGCATCAAGGAGAAGAAAGTATGAGGATAAAATTAGTTAAAAAAAATTAGTGGGGTGCCTGGGTGGCTCAGTGGGTTAAGCCTCTGCTTTCAGCTCAGGTCATGATCTCGGGGTCCTGGGGTTGAGCCCTGCATGGGGCTCTCTGCTCGGCGGGAAGTCTGCTTCATCCCCGCGCCCCCCATCTGCCTCTCTGCCTACTTGTGATCTCTGTCAAGTAAATAAATAAATAAATATGATAGTTGTCTTTCTCCGATTGACTTATTTCGCTACAAATGATCTCCCTGATATGAGGAAGTGGAGATGCAACATGGGGGGCTAAGGGGGTAGGAGAAGAATAAATGAAACAAGATGGGATTGGGAGGGAGACAAACCATAAGTGACTCGTAGTCTCACAAAACAAACTGAGGGTTGCTGCGGGGAGGGGGGTCGGGAGAGGGGGGTGGGGTTATGGACATTGGGGAGGGTATGTGCTATGGTGAGTGCTGTGAAGTGGGTAAACCTTGCGATTCACACACCTGTACCCCTGGGGATAAAAATATATTATATGTTTATAAAAAATAAAAAATTAAAAAAATAAGTAAATAGATAAATAAATAAACAAAATAATAAATAAAATTAACTCCTGAGCCTTACTGTATGTGGTCAAGGAAAATTGCTGTGTTTCCCAGAAATGTCTGGGAAGAGTCTCAGTAGAAACAATCAGTAACAAGCAGTCAGTGAAGAGAGCATCTCAGGGGGCCTGTGTAAAGGGGACACCTGTGTTACAATCTCCAGACCCCTGGGGCTCTCTCTGTCTCTCCACACGAGCCCCCTTCTGGAGTTCAACCGCTAATACTTGCTGATGGACTGGTTTCCCCTAAAAGCTGATCCTTTGTTTGCTTTAATTAAAAGATTTTTACTTAAGACTCATTTTATCACTCTCAAATCACTGAAAACACGAGGAGGTCAAGAACAAAATAACCAACCCACACTGAAACATTAACAGGGGAAAAAAAGCATTATCGAATCTATACAACCAAGGAGTTCCTAAAAATTCCGTCTGCTGGGTAACTTTCAAAAAGGAAAGAAATCACTTGAACAAAGAAGACAGGAATCTTTCATAGAAAATAGGGCTGAAAGTCCAAGGCCGTTAAAAGTATTTCTGTAAATAAATTAACAATGATGATGATGCAATTGGACGCATGAAAACAAATCAACGTCGACAAAAACGCTTTGATGTAAGTAAACAGGGGAGCGAAGAGAGAGCAACATATCAGATTTGTCCTACTGAGTAAAACATTCAAGACTTTCCGGCCGTAACATGCATTTTACTCATTTGGTCTTGAACTATATGTTACAGTTCGTGCTTTTTTCGCAACATGAACAGTCTTTAAAAGCTCACCTTTGCTTGTAAATGTTTCAAAAAATGGCTTTAGTAAATTAAAACAATTTAGAGGAAGAATGCGATGCCAGCTTCAAGTTGCTGTTAGGGGACAGGTTTACAAGGACTCAGAAAGTCATCACTTGGTTATATGTGGTCCTCTTATTTTCAACACCTAATAATGCTGAGACTGTCACTTTCAAACTAGAGACCGCCAGTACCCCACCCCCCCGCCTCCCTAACCGTTATTTGATTTTATTTTTTCAAGTGAACCATCTCACTTCTATCATTAACATAATGTTTTATTAAAATGGCTCTTGGCAGTAAGGACCCGACCGTTCTTTTCTTTTATACACTGTGGCTTGTTTGTCAAGTTTTATACTTCCCAGTGATCTGTGATCTGTGCCTTGACAGCCACAAATTCTGTTCGCATTTTTAAATGACTATTTTAAGTTGACCAAATTATCCTTTGAATTTGAGAAATTATGCCTAACGTTTCAGCACCTGAATCTCTCCCCTTCTTATTCTGTAGGCTGTTGGTTTCTTTTTGTCAGTTAAAAAAGAATATGCATACACACATACACACTAAGCTTCTTAATTTATTTTAACTAGTGGTTTTATTTTAGAATTTCAGTCAATAGAGATCACATGAGAGTGTGTGTGTGTGTGTGTGTGTGTGTGTGTGTGTGAAAATTTAACATTGAAAACATGTAACTAAAAATCATTTTTTAAAAAAGATTTTTATTTTTTGACAGAGATCACAACTAGGCAGAGAGAGAGGGTTGGGGGGAAGCAGGCTCCCCGCTGAGCAGAGAGCCCGATGCGGAACTCGATCCCAAGACCTGAGATCATGACGTAAGCCGAAGGCAAAGGCTTAACCCACTGAGCCACCCAGGTGCCCCCTAAAAATCATTTTTATTTCAAATATTTGATATTTTGTAGTACTTGTCAGAACATCTTAGTAAAGTATTCACAACTGATTTAAGGGAGGGTTGAATTCTTAATTTTTAAAAATTCAACAATTTATTTAGCACGTTCTAAGTGCCCGTGACTGTGCTGGGTGCTGTCATACAAAGAGGACAAGATCAATAGAGCCGTGACCTTTAGCAGCTCCTAGCATAGGAAAGGGACTGGACAGGTGAGCAGCCAATGACCACAGTGTATGGTCCATGCCATGATGGAGGAAGCGGGCCTTGTGGTGGCAGATGAGAGGACGTGCCTGAAGGTCAGGGAAGGTTTTATGGGAAAAGGATCATTACCTAAAATGAAATCTCAGGCATGAATAGGAATTACCTGAGGAAGTGGGGGCAGAGAAAGCAGACAGAGGCTTCAAGGGAACGTAGCCATCTTCTAGGATATAGCCTACAGTGGGGAAAAGGGTAGGTGGCAGGAAAAAAGCATTGAAAGGCAAGACTGGAAGCAAAGTCATGCCTGTATCAGGAGGACTTTATAAGAACTACATGTGCAACATTTGAAGCGATATCATTCCAAATGCAGAGAAAGGTTGAAATGGTGTAAGCCCAGAAAGAGGGAGACTCATTAGGTGGAAGTTTCATAAAGTCAGGTGATAAATACTGATGGTCTTAATGAAGGTAACACTGATTCAAGAGATAGGAAAAATGCTGATTCAAGTAATAATAGGAGAGAGGATCACCAAGGCGTGGGGACTGATCTCTCTGCTGCAATGGACATAAAGAGGAGAGGGTTGGCAGACACTCAGAAAGGTACACAGAAGTGAGCCTGTCACATGCCAGTCAAATATTTCAGTATCTGTTCGGTACGTATACATTCTCGAAGATCCATGACTAAGTCTCCCACAGGTTGAAATCAGTTCAGCAGATATCAATATTCACTCAAATTGTTGTAGAGAAAAAATTTATCATCTTGACTGACCATCTTCTTTACAGGGGCAGTATTATAGGCAAAGCACGCCAAGCATTTAAAGAATGACGGTTGTCCCTTAGAGCTTGTTGAAATGACATTTGGGATTTTACACTTGCATTTGGGACCTGTGACTCATCAACACACCATGGAAGGGGCAGGAGAGACTAAGGATGTGCTGGGCAGACATTTTAAGAAAGTTTCGTAATAGAAAGAGATGATTGATCTTAAAATGACAAATAAAATGCTTTTTATATTTTTGATCGCTAGATGAACTGTGGAGTTCAAGAGGGTCATCATGTGGCTATTTCCTAATATAAACCGTAAAGCATGCAGTATTCGGTTGCCCTAATATGAGGGGAGACCCATAAACATTTGTTATTTCCCAGAAGTCAGACGGGTACATTTAAAATTAGAGGAAATTCCATCTGCAATGTTCCTTTTTCCCTAATGTAAAACTCACTTCTATTTTCCAAAAAGAAAACTTTATCTTTTTTTTTTACTTTTATATTTATTCTTACTAATTTATCACCTAAACGTCATTATGAGAAAAGGCAGAGAGTTGAAAATAGAATTGTGGCGGGGCGGAGGGGGGGCACGGACCTTTACCAACGAAATAGAATTCTGAGAAGTGAAGTATTCTGGGGGGAGCAAAACACTCTTGCCACCAGCAGCCAAATGGAGAAGCTGAAGAGTTTCAAAAATATAATATGTATCTTCTTCCTGTTGGATTGTCCCCAGGTCAGGAGTGTTGGATTTTCCCCAGGTCAGAAGGCGGAACCTGAGGAGACAGCTCTGCTCCGTGGCCATATCCCTCCTCGACGTCACCGTAGCCACTTGAATGACGCATAGGGACACATTCATTAGGTCACTTATTAGACCCTTACAGAGGCTCAGACATAGTTGTAGGCCATAGAAATGTGATGTATGATGGAGGCCAGATCCCTACATTCAAAACTCTGCAATAACTCAGGGATGAAAGACGGAGCATAGTCAACGATAGAGTCAATGATGTTGTCACAGCGTTGTCCTGGGACAGATGAGAGCTACCCTTGTGGTGGGCACAGCATAAAGAACAGAACAGTTGAATCACTGCATTGTCTACCAGAAACGAATGTCACCCTGTGTGTCAGCCATCCTTCAATCTAGAAAAGTAATTAAATTTAAAAAAGAAATACTGCTGAATCAGAATCAGTGACACCTTCTCTCTTGGATTTGAATGGACATACACACTAAGAAAGTGATTAGATCAGATTTTTGTCTAATAACCCAATTACTTATGACCGGGGAGAGACATTCCAAATACTTTATTGACGTATGTAGGTAATGTTCATACCCCTTAAAAGTTCTTCAGCTTACTCTAAGGGACAAGCTTGGCAATATTTCCACAGCTGAAGATGCCGCGGCACCACATTTAAGGGCACGTTGGTATAGGTCGTGCTGAGTAGGGCCGAGAACGCTGATTGAGGACTTCATTTCCTATTGCTCATTGCCTAAGTCATACCTGTCTCCCCAGGTCTACTGTGCATTAAAATTCTCATCTGGAGTTCTTTTTTTTTCCCCCAAGGGACTGAATCACAGCGAGCTTGGGGAGCCAGGTGGCTTCCTAATCCCTGCTCAGTGTGGATGCAAATCACAAGGACTGTCACCAACGCGACCAGCTGCTGCTTCAGCACTTGATCGGTGACCTCTGTCTCTCCCCCCGCCCCCCTCCACTTTTATCTCTGTTCACAGAGACCTGACATGTTGAGACTCGGAAAGCTCCCAGGATCTTTCTGTTGGGAATTTTCAAAGCCAACCGAGGCATCCAGGCCTTTTCTCTTTCCTTTGTTCAAATGTCTTTCTTTCATCGTGTGACCACTGAAAGCAGTGGTGAAAGGAAACCGACTTAATTGTTGCAGGAACTGGGCATGGGTTGGGGCATGAACTTCTTTAGGGTTCAGAACCTGTAGAGGCACTCTTGAGAAGAGGCCAAGTAGGCAAATACCACTGAATCCAGGAGGTATTCCTGGTAATCAGGATTCCTGGTAATCAGACATGGTCACGCACGCAGGCTCTGCTCTGGCCCCGAGCACATCTAACCACCACCACAGTAGTACAAGGAGCTTCTCTTCTGAGCTCAGACTGGACCAGGTCCAGACCATAAAGGTATTGTGTGCACCTTTTCAAACTTTCATCTTTTTGGTCAAGCTGGATATTATTTAATAATACATGAGAAACCCAATCATGACTCTTAAAGTGTAAAATCCCTCAACTCAATCTCTCCCATTAACTTCTTCCCCATGTTCTGTACTTCAAAGCCCTTATTGATGACATCACAAGAGTCAATAAATCTTGTTACAGTACATAAAGCCGTGCATTGAGTATTTATTGGCAGAACAAGAAACTTGTTCTGTTATATCCTCCTCTGATTTTGTGGATCCTATCTTTGATGACATGTAGTGATATTTGTAGCACTCAGTACTACCTGTATTACTCAAATTCAAGCTCTACAAGCACAAAAAGGGGTTTCTGAGGCCAATCAACTCTTAGGTCTCTCCTTCTAACTAACAGGACACACAACTGGGCTGCTTGTCCAGTGCTCAATTTTGAATTAGCTTTTTCTTTTTTACATATGAGCTTTGTTTCCACAATTAAATTGCCAGCAACTGAGGGCAGGAGCTAGGTCTTGATTTGCTTTGAATCTTTTGCACGTAGTACAGCTTAATTGCATAGGAGATAACTAATTGTTGGTAGCAAAAAATGTAAAATTTTGCTGTTTTAGGACTAAGTCAAGAGAAGGAAGTAAAGAAAGATGGAAAGAAAAGTATAAAATGATAATGTGCCATGAATTTCATTTACTTTATTCTTCCCTATTTCTCCCAGCCCTGCAGAAGTCCTATCTTGGTTCAAACTGGAAGAATATGTTTTAAGTGTTCAAATAGACAATATTTTTATAGGCACTAGAATATAAACTACATGAGGACAGGGGTTTTGTCCTCTATTTTTTAAAAAAATATTTTATTTATTTATTTGACAGAGAGAGAGATCACAAGTAGGCAGAGAAGCAGGTAGAGAGAGAGGGGGAAGCAGGCTCCCTGCTGAGCAGAGAGCCTACACAGGGCTCGATCCCAGGACCCTGAGATCATGACCTGAGACAAAGGCAGAGGCTTAACCCACCAAGCCACCCAGGTGCCCTGGTTTTGTCCTCTTTTGCACGTTGTATCCGCGGTGCCTGGAACAGTGCCTGGCACATAGTAGGTACTCAATAAACATTTGCTGAATAGATACAAGAGACTGAAATAAGAATCTTTCATTGAACCCCAGAGAATCTCTTAAAGCAAAACCTAACATAATAGAAGGTTTGAGCACATAGAAGGTTTAAAAATAATCTAGTCCAGGGGTACCTGGGAGGTGCAATTGGTTAAGTCTCTGACTCTTGGTTTTGACTCAGGTCATTATGTCAGGGTTGTGAGATCAAACCCTGTGATCAAGCTCCATTCTCAGCATGGAGTCTGCTTGAGATTCTCTCTGCCTCTCTCACTTATGCTCTCTCTCTCAAATAAATAAATAAATCTTAAAAAAATAATAATCTAGTCTAATTTCCTAATTCCACAAAGGCAGAAAATGAGGCAACGGAGGAAGAAAGATCTAGGTCTCCTAACTCTTGTCTCAGTTCACTGATTTAGCTTTCCCTTTGATACAGAAAGTTAAAAGAATAAGGAGACAGCATTCTTGTACAATTGTCTTCCAGTGGCAAGAAATACCAGCAGAGGTGGGATAATGTGCAAGACACCAGGACAAACAAAAGAACAAGAATGCTGAGGTTATTGTGGAGAGAGAATTCAAACTTCTCATGGAATCTGAATCAGTGATGGTTTATTGTTCTTAGTGACATTTTGCTCTATTATTTTCCTATTTGAAAGTAACACAGTGTCAATGATTGGTGTCAGTAGTGGGCTTCACTTGTAAACAAAGAGGCTGCTTTCCTTGAAGGGAAGAATAAGGCTGTTTATTCTTGGTCATTTTGTTTCTTGTTATCTTGCTCAAAAAAGAGAGGTGATGGGTACTTACAGGTAGGCACCCAAATGGTTTTCCCTTCAATGAGAGAATGTGTTCAGAAACTTACTCTGTATAATTAGAACTAGTGAACTCCTGCTTAAAAAGGAGGAAAATAAAAGGGCATGGGCTATCCACCCTTTATCAAACAGCTTATACAAGACTACTGAGATCAAGGGACTTCTGAAATCTCATTGGGTTACTTGGGTAACTTTCAAATCCCATCAAAATTAAAAGGTAGGCAGAACATAATCCACATTATAATAAGCCTAAGGTGAAACTGACTTAGAAGAAAAGATGGTAGTCTTCATGTATTTTGAGACTGAGCAAACCTCTTACACTGACAACTACGATCATGACCTGAGCCAAACCCAAAAGTTGGACGTTCAACAACTGTGCCACAGGCACCCCAAAAGACATCATTTTTTTTTTAAGATTTTACTTATTTATTTGAGAGAGAGACTGCATGAGCAGGGTGCAGGGGGGAGGGAGAAGCAGACTCCCTGCTGAGCAGGGAGCCTGAGTGGGACTTGGTCCCAGAACCCTGGGATCATGCTTTAACCTAGCACTCCCCCAAATTACCAGAGATTTCAACAGCTGGCCAGAGATGTGACTCAGGACCCCAGAACTTGGTCAACAGAGCAAACTGAAAGAGCAGAGACAGAGACCAGACTTCAAACCTTGCATCAGCCCCACCAAGAGACTTGCACCTGTGAGGCCTAGCCCGAGCCATGGGCCAGTTAGTCTCTTTCGCCTCTGAGCTAAGGAATCACTTCTAACCTTCACTGTTGCTATTGGTACATTCATTGTATTGATTATTGGTCATTGGCATTACTTTTTTTATACTTGTGACATCACTTATGGTTTACAGTGTACTCAGTATACATCATGCTGTGGGCTAAAACAGAGCAGGACTCCTTACTCCATTTTTCCAGATGAAGAAGTTAAGGCTGTGCATTCACATCATGTCACCTGGTTGGTAAATGGCTGACTTCTAGTCTAGAAATCTCCCTTCTACCTGTCACTGTCCCCAAGTGCCATGGTTGAGTCTGTAGACTGATAAGGTGAGAGGGACCAGTCCATCCCAGATGGTGTCTGAAGCAACATCAGTGGTTTATTATTTTTTTAATTTTAATTTAATTTAATTTTATTTTATTTTATTTACTTGGCAGAGAGAGAGAGATCACAAGTAGGCAGAGAGTCAGGCAGAGAGAGGGGGAAGCAGGCTTCCTGCCGAGCAGAGAGCCTGATGCGGGGCTCGATCCCAGAACCCTGAGATCATAACCTGAGCCCAAGGCAGAGGCTTTAACCCACTGAGCCACCCAGGCACCCCAACATCAGTGATTTAGGGAAAAGGCACCTCAGACAAATCACTCAACTTCTGCTCCTTCACTTAGGAAATGAGAGATTTACACCAGCACAGTGGTTTCCCAATCTGACTGTGTATCAAAATCACCTCGAGGGACTTCAGTAAACTATAGATTCCTGGGTTCTACCTCTGCCTCCTGGATCTGTGGCTGGGACCTACTGTATGTTTTAATGTTTTAAACTATATGTTTTAATGTTTTTGGAAATTTTCAATGGAGCCAATTGGACAACTGAGAGCCACGAGGATCCCATCAACTCAAACATTCTGCTGTGGTGACGTTATTACCCACCAGATAGTAGGATATAAAGGCTAAAGGTCAAAGACAAGGGAGCAACTAATCTGTGCTCTCTCCAAGGCAATGACTTGAATAAAATGGAAAAGAACCTGATCTGTAAGGCAAATAAATATTTTACTCTAAGTTTAGTTCAGATCAGACAGTCCTTTGGTGCGCATCTTTATCTGCCAGCTATCTCCCTCACGATGTCCTAGTCCTCCATGCTAGAAAAACAAAAGCAAACAATAAATTTTAAAAAACCTCACCACCACTTGCAGAAAAACAAAAACAAATCACATCTGGCTCAGCCTGTAGGCAAAGAAGATAGAAACCTCATTTGATGCAACTGCAGGTTTCCTTTTAATGAGATATTTTTGTTTTAGAACACTGAGTATAGTCTTTAGAACAACAGACAGCTTTCCTTGGCAAAAATCTGAACAACAACAGAAAAAAGTAAAAGGGAAAAAAAAAAAAAAAAGCTGGCAGTTACATCTATCTGACTCTGATTTATGGCTCTAGAGATATTCTCAATTTCAGTCTTAAAGCATAAGCCCACTGTTTCCTTATCGTGTCTCAAGGACAAAAATGATAAAGATGGACCCCGCTCGAATATTTCAAAATGCTGAAGCTCTGTGTACTAAATTCATAGGTGGGAAGAAGGAAGAGGTAGGAGGAAGTTCTGTGGCCCATTCGCCTCTACCAGGTATGGCTAGGCAGCCCTCTGGTGGTTACCTTCAGTGATTAGTCTAGAAAAACACATTCACCTAGTCCTTGTCCCCTCCCCCACACTGATTTTATTTACTGTCTTTTACGTAGATAAACTCTTTCATTCCATCCACAGAAGCTTCTGGGGCCCAGGTGTTTGTGTCCCGCTCATTTACTGCAAAGTTTCTGGTGACTAGAACAGTGGATGGGGCAGATTCAAGAAGTATCTGTTGACTGTCATCCACGACTTGGAGCTCTTCTTCTCACCATTGTCAAGAGAGTTCCGTGGGTTTATAGACCTAGGTTTTCAGGTTGCGCTGTGAGCACTCTGCAGCCTCAGTCTGCTCCTGGGTAGCTTCGATGGCAAGTATGGATATTATTACAATTAAGTCCACTAAAATCTTGAGATGCATTTACTCAAGTGGATCGGTAAAACTTCATCTATCCCTGAGTGGATAGGCCCTTCTGGCCGAGGGACTTGGGGGAATTTGGGATCCAGCAATAGGATCACTCTGGCATCGTGTCCCAGTTAGAGTCTCCACTTCTCCAGTTCAATATGTCTCTTTAAACAAAATGTGTGCGGCATGGCTACAAAAGGCATTACCTCCTAACTCGTATCCAAATAAGCACAGTAATACTTTGGCGGTCTAAAGGTTGCATAGTGTATACAGCTACGAAAACTGACCTGTAAACTATTATAAAAATGTTAATTACCATATGTATCTACTCCCCCACAGATCCATCCTTCCATATAATTTGTTTCTTTTGACGGAATGGCAGGCTGCCTCTTACCAACGTTGTCACCTTGCACTGTTTCTGTCCCCTTTCACCTTCCGTCTTCACGTGTGAAATTGAAACGATGATACTTCACAGGGCTGTGTGAGGATTAAGTTAGATAATTCATACAACTTCTAGAACGGTGTCTTTAGAATTACAAGAAGATGTAGTTAATTTACTGTTGTTACCATTGTTCGCACTCTGTCCATGGCCTTCATGACCTAAAAGTGGAAATACTGGAGAAGAGTTTGAATCCTCTTGGGGTTTCACGTTCAGAATTATTTTTACTTTTAGACGTCTACATTTGATCAAATATGTTCCAGTGCTTTGGTTATTTTTACTTTGGGCTTTAAATCATTATTACTCTATTGATTTTTAAAAATTTTTTAATTATAAAGTGCATCCCAATAAGATTAAGGAAATTGATCTTTATTCATATTTTGGATAACTCTGAGTCATAATGTGAAAGGCCAAATCCATAACATTTTCTTGATTTTTTTTGGCTATTTATGGATACATATAACCATAGCTGATTATGTTTGTAAATATTTACATGTCCATCTTGGTATTTTATTTGCCTTACTCTTGGTAACTCAGAAATTATTATTTAGGAGGTTAAATATAATTTTAAAAGCTAATTTGGCTCCCAATATTGATTACCAGTCTCCTGGATACAGCTGTTGTGTAACTAAATGCAAGAATTATTTACAAAGATAACATAAATTATTCAATTCACTATCAAATATTTATTTAGGACTCTTTGGTGCCAGGCCTTGTCTCAGTGTTGAGAATGTCCCAGTGAGAACGAGACATAGCTGTCCTCATAAAGCTTATATTACAGACAATCAACCTACATATAAACGAACCAACAAACATGATCAGATACGGACAAGCACTCTGGAGAGAGGATGCGATAATGACTGAGGGGCTCCTTCAGATGAGGGACTTGGCTAAAGCCTTTCTGAGTAGAAGATATTTGCATGGAATGACAAGAAAGATCCAGCTTTGCAAGGAGGGGAAGAGTGTTCCAGGTAGAGAGTCAATGCAGAGGTCCCACACTGGAAATGAAACTGCTTGTTATATTCCAGAAATAGAGGGAGGCTAATGAAGTTGGAGTTAGAAGTCCACTCTGTCACCCAGGCTGGATGTGAAGGTAGTTTTTGCTTGGGTGATAAATGAGGATGTGGATAAAAATGAACAGATTTGGGGTGTCTTCGATGCAAGCAAGCATACTGGCCAACTTAATATGGTGATTAAGTAGTAAAGAAAAATAACTCTCAGATTTTTGTTTTAAGGTCCTTGGGTGGCTGGTGGTGCTATTTGCTCAGATGTAAGAGGCTGGGTGAGGTGACCAGGATTGGAGGACAGAAATCAAGGACTCAACTTCGTTAGTGTAAAATTTGAGAGCTCCCTTGGGCATCTAAGTGGAGATGTCAAGATGGCAGGTGGGTAGTCAACTCTGAAGTTCAAAGAGGAGGTTGCAGTTGAGAGTCATAGACATGTGTAGATTACATAGACAGCCAAGGGACCAGAGGGGTCACCTAGAGAGATATATAGAAAAAGAGTAACAGAAACACTCCACATTTATTGGTCAAGCGGAGAAGGAGGAACTAGTAAGAGTTCTCCAAAAGAAGGATCTAGTGAGAGATGCTAAGAAGCAAACCAAGGGGATATGGTGTCCCAAATGGCAAAGTAAGGAAGTGTTTCAAGCAGGAGAATATGGTCGCTCATGTTAAATACCACTCAGTCACATGGTACAACAGAGAAGTGACCGCTTGCATTCGGCAACGTGGAGATCCACGTGAAAAGGTAAGGATGGGAGCATATCTGGAGTGGAGTGGGGCAGGGAAAGGGACACAGTGACAAATACATTTACAAAAGTTGGGCCGTGCAAGGGAGCACAGCAACTGAAGGTGGCAGCACATCAAGGGAGGGTGCTATGAGCCAGATGTTTGTGTCTCCCCCAAATCCATATGTTGAAACCTAAGGCCCCACACGATGTGACGGTATTAGGGGGAGGGACCTATAGAAGGTGCTAAGGTCGTGAGGGCAGAGTTCTCACGGATGGGGTTAGTGTCCTTATAAAAGAGACCCCAGATAGCTCTCTAGCTTCTTGAGCCATGTGAGGACCCAGTGAGGGGTGCCATCTATGAGGAAGTAGGCTGCCACCAGATAACAAATCTGTGGGCACCTTGACCTGGGAGCTCCCAGCCTCCAGAGCTGTGAAAAGTAAATTTCTGTTGTTCATAAGCCACACTGTCTATGTATGGTTTTGTTACAGCAGCCTGAATGGACTACGATGGATGGGTTTTGCTTTTATTTTTTAAGATGTAAGATAGTGGAATATGTTCACACAATCCTGGGCAAACCATTTTATCTCCCATAGGCTGAAATTCCCTCATCTGAAAGGGACCATTGATATCTTCCAGTAATATGGGTCTATGTTAATTTTACAGGGAGAATTTAATTCAGAGAGTGTTATGTGTGAAAGTTTCTGACACGATGAATCACATTCAGTAGGAGCTCAGTAAATGCTGAATCAAAATTGGTTAAATCAGTCATGCACAAATACAGCTGCTAGCAGTATTTTCCAATGGTCTTTTTGGCACATCTCTATTATTTATTTTGACAGACTTGTTCTTTCAAAATGCCAATGTGCCACCAGTTTAACAGTCTTGACCAGAAAATAGTTTTATTCTCTTGCTATTGAGATGGGAGACTGGACTGAATTCATGAATATAATACAATTTTAACCAGGAAAACATCCAGGGCTAAGTCCTAATAGAATAGTGAGTTGTGATTTTCACCATCTGCAAGGCTGCATATCTCAGAGTACTATCTCACATAAGAGTCAAGTGGTTTGAAGTCATTACCACTCTTCAATTGATTGTTGTCATCTTAAAGTCTCTTTTCCTTCACAGGAAAGAAAAAAAAAAAAAATGTCAAGAAGAACTTTAAAATGTTTGGAGATTTTATTTATCTTTCATTGGCTTTTTGACCCAGTAGATGGTAGACAGCTATATGTTAAATTATAAGGGAGTAATGATATGTTCTCAACTATTGAAATTCTTCAAAATCTGTGTTCAAACACCCCTTCAAGAATAGGGGTAAACAGGAAAAGTCTCCTACACTCACATGGTATGAAATGGAGCTATGCTTTGTTTCTTTTTCGTTTGAGCTTTTATCCTAAGGCTGTGCTATTGATTTTAGGTAAAATTCAAACTCTACCAAGGTGCCTGTCATGTGGTAGGCACTCTGAATAATGGAAGTGCCCTGCTGTAGTGGATAGGACCTATTTCATTCTTAGAGCTAGCTTCATGAGCAGAGGTCCCATACAAGTTTACAGGGCTTTGTGCTTGCCTAGTGTTCTACTGTTCTACTGCCTAATGTTCCATTTTGCATTGGACCCTGCAATGTATTTAGCTGGTCTGTCCATTCCTCTTTCTCCCTTCTCTCTCATCATCAGCCAACTACTTAAATATCTCAGATCAGCTCAATTTTCAGTACCTTTCAAATCACAAGGGCCCCTCAGCTGGTTTGGTATAAGGGCCTTTGACCTGGACCTCCACTTCCAATTTTATTTATTAACTTCCAGAACATATTCAGAGTGTTCATTTTAAAATATAAATTTAATTCTATCACTTGAAAAATTAACTCTTTAACTAGTTCAGCAAGTCTTTAAAGTTTGTTCTATGTATTATGACAAGAACCAGAAGGGCAATGGTGGCCAAAACCAGACACAGTTCAGAGGTAATTTCAAGAGATTAATTTTGACTTTTCTCTGAAAGAAGGGCTAGGTACTAGCTATGATTAACTAACATACATTTCTAGGCAGACTCTCTGATTACACTATTTTGATAAATATATTGCTTTATATACCAGGTGGAATTGAGGAGGAGGGAAGAAGGGAAATGAACATTTTAAAGCTATTTTGTACTGGAGAGTATATTGAGAAGCCAAGTTCTTTTGTGGCATGCCCATCATTTCAATGGGAACTACAAATTCCTACTTTGAAAAAAATTCCAAGTCAAATCATTTTGCTCTCCAGTTCTGTGGATCTAACTGATGATTTGCTTTAGTGCAATTACCAATCCAAAGCTGATTCCTGGGAAAAACAAAGCTGGATATCTTACAGGTATCCTCAAGGGCCATATGGATCACTTTAGTGCAGAGACAGATAAAAGTATCACAACTCTTTACACTCCTCAATGGTCACCCAGTTTCCAAAGCATTTCGATCCATTTCTTACTCAGTAACAGAAACCATCAATCCTCATTGGAGAGTAAATTTCAAAATATTTGTTATTCATCCCTTATCAGCACTTTGGATAAATGGAGAAGGCTGCCAAAATTATGGAATGTCCTCTTATATGCAGAATCTAAAAAGCAAAACAAATGAGCAAACAAAGAAACAAACAGACTGAAGTAAAGAGAACAAATTGGTAGGAGCCAGAGAGGAGTGGGGGGAGAGGGGCAAAATACATAAAGGGGGATAAAGTGGTACAAACTTCTAGTTGTAAAATAAATAAGTCATCTAGATGAAAAGCACAGCATAGGTAATATATTCAATCATACTGCGATAATGTTGAATGGTGAAAGATGGTGGCTAATCATGGTGAGCCTAAAGTAATGTATGGAATTGTCTAATCACTATGTTGTACACCTGAAATTAATGCCAACTATACTTCAGTAATAAATTTAAAAAATCTTAATTAAATACTATAAAGTTTCCTTCTATTTCTTGAAGCTCTATCCTTGGGTGAATTTGGATGAGGAGAACACTGAACATGGCCTGTACCCTAGGCAAATCCTTGCAGAATTGCTGTAATTCAATTTTGCTTTAATGTTATGCCCTTGGCTTTTGTTCAAGGTTTGTACTAGAAATCATCACATGAAATTCACTTCTGCATTTACAGTAAAAGTGTGGTTGAGGGCACTGTCCATTACGTCACTCAATATGTGCTATTAAGTCCTGTGCGAGACTATCCTTTCAAAATTAATTTTAGGAAATAAAATGGATTCCTTGTTAAACTGATATTCTGACTCCTTTCCAATGAAATATATATTATTTAGGATTTTTTTTTTCTGTTTTAAGTGGCAGAGCCCTACTCAGACTTACTAATCAAAGAAGGGAATTTACTTGCTTTCACTGCTGGGAAGGACCCTTGGGTCGTGGACGGAATCTAAGAGCTGTAGTAACCAGGCTTCAGGGCACAGGGACAAGAGCCAGGACTTAGCACACAGGACTCGCTCTCTCTCCATGGACCTGTTTTCTATGTTTACTTTCATTTCCTCCCCCTGGAGACTGGCTTATTCCTCAGGGCAGGGAAGATGGCCAATAGATGCTCCCAATTTGTATTTTTTTCCAGTTTAGCATCTTTCATGGGAAATGAATACCCCCCAAAGTCTATCAATCCCTGGGAAGATTTTCACTGATGCTGGTGCTCGATGGCCAGAATCCCACCTCTGGATAGTCACAGGTCAAGGGAATGGCATGCAAAAAGGAGGGTGGGCCATGCTGATTGGCAGCCCCAGCGAAGGGTGGAAAAGAACATCCCCCCCCCAAAAAAAAGAGCAGCATTAAGGGAAGGAGGGCACGAGAAAACATCCAGGGGGGGGGGCAAAGAGACAACAGCCAGAGTCATCCATGAAAGGGCCAGTAAGCTAGAATTTGTATTCCTTTATGCTCTGGGTACTAGGAATTTTACAGACAAAGATGAAGCCCCACACCAGAAATTACATTGACTTTCTAGCTTGGATCAGTTTTACCTCGAATTTTGCGTTTCTATTTTATTTTATAGCTTTATTCGTAGATCTGTTCTTAGGAGCTTTCAAACACCCTTCTGAAAAGAAAGGAAAGAATTTCAACAAACCATTGTGCTTGTCTCATAAAATAATTTCTTATGTTAGTTTGCTGAGTATTAGAAGGTCAATTTGAAAGCAGAAGTACCTTATTCTTGAAAATAAAGAGAAAAATCAAGTTCATAGTAGAATAGTGTGTCTGTTGAAAAGTGAAGGGAAGAGGAAGTAGAGTCTTGCAGGAAGGGCTGATGGGGTTGCTACGGAATGGGCCTGGCCTCCAGAGGCCTTCTGCTTGTGGTGGAGACTTCTCCCCAGGGAAAAGAAGCTATTCCTTGCTAGTGCATAAAGCACTGCCTAACAGAGGAAGACAAAAACGTAAGAAGAATATAAAAATATAGGGCCCATAGAGAAGAGCTTCCTTTATGAACCCTAATCACAGAATCCCCTGAGGGAAGAGTTTTGGAAGAAGAATTTCCAGAAGTTCAGAGGCAGTCAACGAATCACCTCACCCAGAGGCCAGAGGTCTTATGTTCCCGGAAGACTCCTATCACTGTTTTACCCAGTCCCTGCCTTTTGCCTTTTGAACTCTGGCCCACGCATGGGCGAAACCTTCTCTCCTGATCCTAGCTAAAATAGACATGAACTTCCAGATAACTTTAATACTAAGTAAAAAAATATATATATATAATACACACACACACACACACACACACACATATATATATACATACATATACTATTATCAAATAATCAACTGAAGTTTTTCAAGAACAGATTTTGATATACTATTGTTGAAAAGATGATGCAGACCCAGGGGGCCCGGGTGGCTCAGTGGGTTAAGCCTCTGCCTTCTGCTCAGGTCATGATCCCAGGGTCCTGGGATCAAGCCCTGCATCGGACTCTCCACCCAGTGGGAAGCCTGCTTCTCTCTGCCACTCTGCCCTTCTCTCTGCTCATGCCTCCCCCCTCTCAAATAAAATCTTTAAACATTTTTAAAAAATTAATCAGCGGAGAGACATCTGCCCTCCCACCCTTCCTCCTAACTCCAGGCTCTTCTTTCAAATTCCCTTCCTACCACAGGGAAGTCTGAAAATTCTGACGGTATCCCTAGGCATAGGCAAAAACACTCATTCCAACCCTGCCTCACACCAAGGCCTCTGCTGTTGAGATGCAGGGCTCAGTCTCGCAGAAGTCCCCAGGGTGCTTATCCTCCTGGAGGCACTCTGCTCTCCCCCTTCCCTACAGGACAGAGCCCCGGCCTGGTCACAGACCGGCTTTGCCTTACAGCTTACGATCAAAAAATCCCTCGGCCATATGATACATGTCATTTTTATCCCCCAAGAACTGTATCCATTCTCTCACCGGGGCTATTTTCTTACAAGGACTGTGAAATTAGAGGAAAAAGACTAAATGTGAAAAAGGCCCTGTAAGGGGGATGCTAGGAAGCAGAGGTGGGGGATCATTCATCTTGGCTGCCTTTATCATGTTTTCCAAAACACGCAGCCATTTGTGTGCGATTCCTCCAACAACAGCGGGAACCCTAATTGTCCCCATTTTCTTTACAAACCCTACATACTGAATGTGACAGAGAGAGGAACTAGAGAAGGAAAGTCATGCTTCTGAAACTCCTGGGTCTTCTGAAAGTCATTTCTCCCCTCCTCTCCTCAAGGCACCATCTTGATGCTCCATTCATGATGCGATGTGGTTAATGTGGGGTATCACTCGGTCATGTGAAGCAGCGGTTGAAACCAAGCACGCTAGGGGGTTTGAGAGCAACGGCTCAGATCATGCTATCTCATCTCTTATTATTATTTTTTTTTAATGTTGTTTACCGCTGGTCCCTGGAAAGTGACGGGACTTCTAATAGGTACTTGGGACAAAGAGTATTTCTTACTGTTTCCAATGAAATGAGCCTATTCTCGTCCATATAAGGTTTAAACTCAACTGATCATCTGTAAAATGCGAGGCTCAGATGGGTGGATCTCTACCTTGAAAAGTTCTGGCCTTCCTTTTAGTCTTTTGTTTTACTTCAGTTAGGAAAAAAAAAGGGCTCATATTACAGCAACAATAACAGAACCCAAGTGAGAGGAGAACGTTCCATGTAATCCTACAATGTCAAAAAAGGGTTTTCCTCAAAGTTTTTTTTTTTTTTGTTCTTGTCTACATGCAGTTAGAATAATTACATATTTGCACACATATAAGGGATTTAGCTACAGATCATTTGTCTTATAAGCATTTTCCACGTTTTTCTGTGTTAAATATAATTTTCAGTGTTGCATCCCATTACAATAGCACACACTGAATTACTTATTATTATTTCAGAGTCAGACATTTGGGTCTTATTTTTCTCTCCTGTAGATATGCTGAAATAAACACCCTGGGCAGACAACTTCTAAAAAATACATTTTGAGTTATTTCTTTTAGATATATTTCAAAGACCTGGGTCACCAGATCGATGGAAGTACGTGTCCTATGGCTCACCAATCATATGGCCAAATCGCTCTTCCAATGGGCTGAGCGAATTCACACTGTTAAAATCAGGAGGTGACAATCCCAATTTCATCATCTCTTTCCCATATAGGTATTTTAATGTTTTGCTCTGGTGAAGGAGAGAGGGCCTTAAAAAAAAAAAAAATCAGCTGCCTAGCAAAGGCGATTCTAATTTTTGTTGTTTTGTTTCTCTTTGCCATCTCCCCCCACTTCTCCCCACTTTCCTTGAATCAAGTAATAGTTCTCACACTAACATCTGTGCTACCCTGACACATACCCTGAGGGCTTATCGCAGCTTGTCACCTACTCACAGAGATTAATTTCTCCTTCAGATGTTTGTCCTTCAGCTTCCTTTTTGGGAAAAAAAAAAAAAAAAAAAGCCTCAGGATGTAGTGGTCTGCTACCCCTGAAAATGATCCAGCAATGAGACGGGCTGTCACTTGCTCCCCCTAGCCCCCCTTTGCCCTTGTGCTTCCAGGGGATGGGTTTTTCTTTGCTTATGGTCCCTGCTGACACCTGACCTTTCCCAGTGGAAACAATGCCGATGACACCAGGATTGGAGCGACTACAACTTCAGTTCTGGTGGCAGAAAATCCACCCTGCCACGAGCCGTCTGTCCTGCTGTACGAAGAAGTGGAAGGAGAAGAAATTGGCATTCTCTCCAAATTCGAACAGAAATGATGATGAGAATTGTGAGCTCCATTTTACCCACATTTAATTTTTTGAAAAGACTTTTTAGAACATATCGTTTCTTCACTTTCTTTCTTGTCCCCTCCTCCCGCCCCACACGTGGGATTTGTACAGGAATTCGGTGAACGTTAGAGCAGAGCTGTTTTTGGGCAACAACGACTGACTCTACCAATAGCTAATTCCCTTCTGTTTTGTTTTCTAATCTGTTTATTTAGATCTGAAATGGAAACTGTGACTATTTTATTTTCATATATAATCCATCGGTGAGTCAGAGGAAGGAGGGCAGAGAGTACGTGGGACAGTAGGGAGGCAGTAGAACCTGGGTTAAAATACAGTCACAAGCATGATCATGTTTGGTAAACAGCCTTACTGATGTATTGTGTTCAGCCGCAAGTAACAGAGACTCAAAACAGAGACTTCAACCAATCACAGTTTCAGTTTTTCTAACAGAATGAGAAGTCTTGGAGGCAGTTTGGGGAAGGTCAGAAGGTCTACAATGAACTCTGAGACCAAGTCTTGCTCATATTCTGCTTTTTATTTTGTGAGTTGAGGCTTTATCCTTAAAGTTGACTCAAGGCCGCAGCATAGGCAGGGATCCTGGTCAAGAAGAGAAAAAGGAGAAGGGGAGGAGGAAGAGAGAGGGACACATTCCATGTAAACATACACAGACTCTCTTCCTTAAGAATCCAAGAAGTTCCCCTCAGCTCCCACGTTTATTCCTTTGGCTAGAATTGAGTCACTGGACCACCCCCACCTGTAGTGCGAGTTAAGAAATGTCATGTTTTCAACCTGGGTAGAATGCTGTTCCAATAAAATCAAGTTTGGGTGAGTAAGCAAGCTGTGGAGAATAGATACTGAGTAGGTAAATATGAGTCTCTATCAAAACTGGCAATAAGATTTGCTGAGCCCTTCTTTTTTAAAATATAATCCTATAGGGTATATAGGGTACGAATTCCTGCTCATGTCAAACTCAGTCTGAAGGTCACCCCATCACAGAACACTGGCATTGGAAGCCCCATTATGGCATCTCTGTCTGTTGTTCATCCAACATTTGCTTGATCAGTTCTAGTGGGTAGAGTCTCACTACTCCACGATGCATCCCACGTCCTTATTGGCAGTGTTCATTATTTAAGGTAATAACAGTAATGAGAATATGTAATGACACACTGAAAAGATTTACTTGTGTCGAACAAACAAAAATATACGTACAACATATCCATGGGTCCCAGATCTTCCTTTTTCAAGCCTTTTGTAAGAAAGCCATTTAAATTCTTCAAGATAGGTATCACTCTCTCAGCTCTGCAAAATATTATTTACTCCTGTGTCACCCCATTTTCTACCAATATTGTTTAGATTCATTATCTGCCACCTAATTTTTCCCATTGTCAAATGAGAATTTGACATTATTTGCATAGAATATATGTTTTAAACTATATGTTTTAAATATATACGTACTCTCCTCTGAACCTCTCCTAAAAATGGTTTTAACAAATCTTTGGTTTTCCTCTCCTACTCATGCCTTGATTTTCTCACTTGGGAGAAGAAACAAAAAGATCATACTGACATCAACAAAAATGCCTAAAAGTATTTCCATTCACCAGGGCAAGCTGACGCTTTATCTGTTCTCATTGGCCAATCTGTGTCAGTCTTCCTTCCCTTCCTTAATCCATGACCTTTTTTTCCTTTTCTTTTCTCTGAACAGAACTTTTTGATCTTCTCCAACTCTCACATCATTTTGCCTCTTGCTCTCCACTCTTAGTGTCTATGCCTCTGTCATTTTTCCCCTGCTCTGGGGTCAGAGCCCTTGATGTCGGTCTGTTCAAGTGGGCCTTTGTCATCTTTACTTCTTGACTGAGGTCTAAAACATGTAATATTTTTTCATAGTCCCATTCTGGTACATTGCAAACAGAAACTTTTTTTTTTTTTTGTAAAGATTTTATTTATTTATTTGACAGACAGAGATCGCAAGTAGGCAGAGAGGCAGGCAGAGAGAGATAGGCGGAAACAGGCTCCCCACTGAGCAGAGAGCCTGATGCGGGGCTCAATCCCAGGACCCTGAGATCATGACCTGAGCCAAAGGCAGATGCTTTAACCCACTGAGCCACCCAGGCGCCCCTAAACTTTTTTTTTTTTCTAATGCCAGAAAAACCACCTCTATGGGGAAATCTGAAATTCCACTAGAAAAAGAAACCGGGGTTGGGGGGAATCTATGTTAACAGTGTCCCTGGATCAGTATTTGTTAAATAAAAAGTAATCTTGAAACTTGAAAATATGGCAGACAACCTGTGGTTTTAATAAATTAGATCTCACCTCTTCCTCCTTCCAAAAAGGGCAGATGTGGGCACTTCTCTCTCAAGATGCCATCAAGGCCTCTGGTTGTGGCCCCTCAGTAGGCAACAGAGAGCCAAGACATAATACAGCACCTCAGCAACTCGGCCGCCTGACCAGGTTCCAAGAGAGAACCTTCTTCTTTTAAGTACCCAGTCTCAGACAACAGGATCACAACGACTTTCTAAAGTAGGATTGTTCTTTATAAAGTTTGGCAAAAGCACAGGAAGATGCTGACAGAAATGCCATAGGGCAAGCGCGGTAAAAAATCTGAGACCTCGAGTGCTGGCAGGATGCTTCCTTTCACCTCCGGGTTCTGCCTCCCCCACACCTCCCGAGGAATGAAGGGAGAAATCAGCCCCATGGCAAGGGGGAAAGAGAGAGAGAACATAGTTCCTCAAAGAGAAGAGCCAAAATGAAAACCTGAAGAAATAAGAAGGGGTGAGGGCATGGCCTCGTGTCCACGGAAACTATGGAAGTGTACCTTTTAAGGACAAGGGGCTTGATCAATTTCTTTTTGGGAACCTGCCCTTCTTTCAAAATACATATGACAGGAGGGAGTAACCAGTGGGAAAAAGATAGTGTATTGTTTGCACATGGATCACACACACGCCTGTGACAAGTGTATACACAACGGAACGAAATACACAAGCACCTTAACAGTGGTTATTTCTGAGTGCAGTGTTAAGTGATTTTTTTTTTTTTTTAAGATTCATTTGTTTATTTGAGAAAGAGATCATGAGCAGGGGCGAGGGGCAGAGGGAGAGGGAGAAGCAGGCTCCCCTCTGAGTAGGGAGTTGGATTCTGGGCTCCATCCCAGGACCTGGAGATCATGACCTGAGCCGAAGGCAGACGTTCAACCAACCGAAGCCCTCAGGCGCCCCAAGTGTTAAGTGATTTTAATATCGTTCATAGCTTTTTACAGGTTTCAAATTTTCTAGAGTAAGGTTGTGCTATTTTTATGGTTAAAGTTATGTTTTGACAAAGGTGGAAGGAGGTGAATGAAACCTTCATATGTAAGGAAACAACCCTTGATTTAGCACTTACTGAGCCAGAAAGAATGAGAGAAAGCAGAAATTGGCAAATACAGCCTTGGCATCTCAGAGTGGGCAGACATCTTCCAGTGCATCCATACTAATTCAAAATTAGTAGGTGAAAAAGTGAATAGAGGTTTTTTGTTTGTTTTTTTTTTTAAAGTAAATTGAGACAGAGTGAGAAAGAATGAGACAGGGGAGGGGCTGAGGGAAAGGGAAAAGCAGGCTCCCTTCTGAGTAGGGAGCTGGATTCCAGGCTCCATCCAAGGACCCTGAGATCAAGACCTGAGGTGAAGGCAGAGCCTTAACTGACTGAGCCACCCAGGTGCCCCTAGAGGTACTTTTAACAGAATGGAAATTAAGCCCAGTCTCTCTTCACTACTCAGAAGTTCATAAGGTTAACCTGCGATAATGACTGTGAACTAATATAGCTAAATATTTCCATTTTTGTCCATTGGAAGTATTTTAATTTTTTTTCAAAAAACGCCTCATGGGGCCAGACCTGTATCCTGATACTCCAACCTATTCAGCAATAGTCAAGTGCATAAAATTCTGAAAAATAAGAGTTTTGAGGAGTAGCTGGCCCTTCAGATGTTAAATAGTATATATAAAGCTACAGTAACTAAAAGAGTGTGGTAAAACCTTGTAAGTAGGAAGAACAATGGAATCATATGGAGAGTTATGGAGAGTTTTATAAAAGACTTACTGAGGAAAAAGAATATAGTATATGATAAATGTGCCATGCGTTCCAGTGGGAAAAAGGATAATGCTATTGATTTAATATATGCTATTGAAGGAATTAATGATAAATGCTGTTGAAGGGATTAAGTAGACTTCCACACCAGGCTAACTAAAGCTGATGGGCCAAATCCTGCCAGCTTCCTATTATACACAAGCTTTATTGGAACCCAACCATACTGTGTGGCCACTTTTTCACTGTGATGGCAATGTTGCGTAACTATCTTGAGATGGTAGTGCCCACGAAGTCCAAAAATATTTTCTATTTAGCCATTTACTGAAAAGTTTGCTGACTCATGATCTGGGGGAATAAAACACTGAAAATCCACCTTATTCTTATACCCAAATAAATTCCAGATGTGTCAAATACCAGAAGAAAAAAATAAACCATGAAAGTACAGTAATTCGTTATTTCAGAGGGCTTTGTTTTCTAAATAATATTGGAATGGTAAAGGCCATATGTGAAGAGTGACAAATCTAAACATAAATATTAAATAAATGATGCAAGTTCAAAAAATCCAAATAAAGAGGCAAGTGGCAAACAGAACAAAGTATATGAGATGCATCATAGCCAAATGGGTTAATTCTCCTAATCTATAGGAAAACTTCCTCTAATCAATAGGGAAGAGGCTATTTATCAAATAGGAAAAGAGCCAAGGATATGAACAGGCAGAACAAAGGAGAGAAAATACACTCATCTCTTAAATACAAAAAGAAGCTCAAAATTAGTCACAGTAAGAGGAATATAAATTGAAAAGCCTGCAGGGTGCCATTTTTCACTTACCAGTTGGTCAAACACGAAAAGTTGAATGATACACAATGTAGGAGCCGGCACTCTGATGCATTATTAGTTGGAGTAAAACTTGGTAGAACTCTAAGGAGGGCAATTTAGCTTTAGCCATTAAAATTTAACATGCAGATCCAGACCTCACAATTCCAACTCTGAGAATTTCTTCTATAAAAATACTCACATCAAAAGAAAAGTCACGAGTACAAAGACATCCATTGTGGTATTGTTTGTAATAGAAGACTGGAAACAACCCAGATGGCTAGCAATACAATGCAAGAAGGTATAGTCCATTCACATACGGAAATCCTGTGTAGCACGAAGAACAACGAAAAGCTATGCCTGTATGATTTGGAACAATCTCCATGTTTTGTTAAGTAAAACAACAAAAAATTGGGATGCAGAAGTATGGACTTGGTGTCTTAATGTTAATGTCAGAAAAGAAGCATATGTGGTGCAGCCACTCTGGAAAACAGCATGGAGTTTCCTCAAAAAGTTGAAAATAGAGCTACCCTAGGACCCAGCAATTGCATTACTGGGTATTTACCCTAAAGATACAAACGTAGTGATCTGAAGGGGCATGTGCACCCGAATGTTTATAGCAGCAATGTCCATAATAGCCAAACTATGGAAAGAACCTAGATGTCCATCAACAGATGAATGGATAAAGATGATGTGGTATATATATACAATGGAATACTATGCAGCCATCAAAAGAAGTGAAATCTTGCCATTTGCAACGATGTGGATGGAACTAGAGGGTATTATGCTTAGCGAAATAAGTCAATTGGAGAAAGACAACTGTCATATGATCTCCCTGATATGAGGAAGTGGAGATGCAATGTGGGAGGTTTGGGGGTAGGAAAAGAATAAATGAAACAAGATGGGATCAGGAGGGAGACAAACCATAAGAGACTCTTTTTTTTTTTTTTAAAGATTTTATTTATTTACTTGACAGAGAGAGATCACAAGTAGACAGAGAGGGAGGGAAGCAGGCTCCCCGCCGAGCAGAGAGCCCGATGCAGTACTCGATCCCAGGACCCCGAGATCACGACCCGAGCCAAAGGCAGTGGCTTAAACCACTGAGCCACCCAGGCGCCCCACCATAAGAGACTCTTAAATGTCACAAAACAAACTGAGGGTGGCTGTAGGGAAAGGGTGGCTAGGTTATGGACACTGGGGAGGGTATGTGCTATGGTGAGTGCTGTGAAGTGTGTAAACCTGGTGATTCAGAGACCTGTACCCCGGGGCTAATAATACATTGTATAAGTTTATTAAAAAATTTAAAAAATATATAAAAAAAAAGAAAAGAAGCATATGTGTATTTGATCTTGCATATGTATAGATTATCTCAGGGAAGAGATAAGAATTGGAAAGGAATAAGCAAAATTTGGTCCATCCATGCAATGGAATATTAGCTTAAAGAGGAAGGAAATTCTGACAGAGGTTACAACATGGATAAACCTTGAGGACATGAGGCTAAGTAATATAAGCCAGTCACAAAAGACAAATACTGTAATTTCCACTTATATAAGATATTCAGAGTAGTCAAGAATCATAGAGACAGAAAGTAGCATGGTGGTTGCCAGGGGTCTTGGGGGTGGGGAGAAGGAATGGGAAGTCATTATTTAATGGGTATAATGTTTAACTTTTACAAGATAAAAAGACTATAGAGATAAATCATGGTGGTGGGGATTTTACAACAGTATGAATATATTTAATACTACTAAACTGTACATTCGGAAGTAGTTCAGATAGTAAATTTCATGTTATGTGTGTTTTTCTACAGCAAAAAATAAAAAAAAATTTAAAAATGAACACCAAAAGGGAACTATGCCCCAAAAGGAAGGGGTCACAGGGGACTTTTCATAGTATATGTTCTCGTACTTTCGCATTTTGGACAAGTTGCATGAATTAACTATATTTTAAGGTTTATTCTGTTGGGGCACCTGGGTGATTCTGTCATTGTCTCCCAGCGTCCTGGGATCTAGACTTGTATCGGGCTCCCTACTTGGCAGGAAGCCTGATTCTCCCTCTCCCGCTCCCCCGCTTGAGTTCCCTCTCTCGCTGTGTCTCTCTCTGTCAAATAACTAAAATCTTAAAAAGAGAAAAAAGTTTATTCTGTCAATTAATCTGTGTACACATATATGTACATGTGTGCTGCGCGATCACAACGACATCTTAAAACACGGCAAACAAAACAGACGGTTCAGAAGGATGCCAGGGTGTTCATAGCATTTGTCATTGGTTAGTGAAACTATAGGTGCTTATTTTGTTCTATTTTTTAAAAATGACATTTACAGGAAAATTCACCCTTTTGAGTGTGCAAATCTTTAAAATAAGTCCTGTAGCTCTTCAAAATGTTCTCATTCCCTCTTGTAGACAACCCTGTCCCCTCATGCAGTTCCTAGCAGCCATGATTTGGGCTCTGTTACAGGTTATCTTTTTTTTAAATCTTTTTTTATGCCTTTATGGACTAATCTGAAAGGCCCATGAGTTGCTTTTAATGGAAAAAATACTTGTTTTAGTAAAAACAGAAATAACCTTTCCAGAAAGGAGGCGAAGGAAGAGAGTAGACAAAGATGAACAAAGAGACAGAAAAAGAGAAATACCTTTTTTTTTTAATCATTTACTAAAATTCTATGCTAATCTTGTTCTAATAAAGGCCAGTTAGAAAGCTAAGTTAACACTGAGGGTGATTATTTATCATCAACCCATCCATCCACAAAAACACTCGGACCAGCCATGTGGAGCGTTGTGCTCCCAGTAGAGAAATTACATCAGGATTCCAAGTTTGATAACCCTCTGCAAGTAAGTCAGTCCCTTCAGAGTGGAAGGAAATTCTTCAGGGGATGAGTTACAAGAAGTCCTTCTATTTGTGTCCCGGTCGATGCATTTGGTGCACTGACAGAGCCATCATTTCAAGGGATGCCCACAGCAACCCGGGAGGAGGGCGAGGCATGTACTGTCCTGCTCCTCTGAGGGATGCAGGAAGCGGGCGCTGAGAGGCAGGGTGTCGACATAAGCATCATCTCTGTGGCTCTTAACCAGGCCTTGTGTTTCAGCTTGTGAGGAGGCTTTGAGAAGCTTTCACAATGTGGAAAGAGTGTGAAGATTCAGACAAGGAGGCATATGTTTCTACGGCCACGAGGAGTACCTACGGTGGGGCCGGGGTTCACGCAGACCCACGGCCGGGAGAAGGAGCAGCTGTGCGCAAGCAGGGCGCAGGGCAGGTGTGGTCCTTGATTGATCTGATGTGGGCCCCTTCGCTGGGTTGGGGCCCTGCGAGTCCTACATCCCCGGAAAGCGGGGCTTTGGGCTCCCTGTGTCCTCGAGAGCGTCTGTCACATGGGAAGTGCCTTTGCCATCTTGAGAGGAGTTAAATTTGAGCCGCCATCATCTGTGACTTATCACGAGACCTTCCAAGACATCTGTACCACTTCTGCTTCCTGAACGGCGTCTCCTCAAGGATTTCACAACATCTTTTGCTTTGTAATCTGAGAGTGTTTACTTGGCACCGGATCCTGAAAAGTTCCACTCTTTTTTTGGGAGAGAATCTTTCCTTGAGGTTTATCTGAGCAGAAGAGGAAACTGACAAGATCGCGGTGGTGGTTGTCTTGGGAGCCTCGTGGAACAAACAGAATGTATTTCACATGCACAGTGCAGTAGCATCACCAGAGAATATTAGGGCCAAAGCACGACAAAGAACACAGCAAAATAGTAGATAAGGAAACTTAACGCCTGAAGCCTTAAAAAAAAAAAAAAGGCAACAAAACCCACTAAACAGCACTTTTCTCCACTACCTGCCACATTCTGTGTTATCATGAACCGAGAAAACGCAAAAAATCTATCTCTGCCCTTGAATAAATAATGTTCATTAAATATTTATTAGGTGGTATTTACTGTGTGCCGAATAGCCACAGACACAATAGAGATGATGTCCACTCTTCCAGTTTATAATCCATCAGAGAGATTAATCAAATACCGGCATCATTATTTCATAACAATGGCGATGGGGACTGAGTCAGAGGGAGTTGAGAACCATAGGTGAGGGATGGTTCTGTGGGTCAAAAACACTAGTTCAGCCTCTTGTGGGCTAGAATGGGGGACACTAACCAGATCTGGAGAGGGGTGACACCAGGATAGACATCCCCCAGGAAAGTGACATTTGAGCTGATTGATATATGGAGGCTGAGTGAGAAGTGGCCTGGTGACAGAAAGTACCAGGGTACCTTGGGCATGGAGGCCCTCACCTGCGTGCAATGGGGGTTGGAAACGGCTTGGTGAGTGAGGAGAGCTGTGGGTGAGGGGAAGCTGGAGAATTAGGTCTGTGTGAGACCATGTGGGGGCCTTGGAGGCCATGTTAAGATTTTGATCTGGGATCTTACCCTGAGACCAGTGGAAAACCATTCATGGGTTGTTAGCCTTGAAAGAAGATGCAGGCAGTCATCGTCTCAGGGTTGCTAAGGTTACTTAAGGAACAACCTTGAGTCACGTGGTTAAATACCAGAGTAAGCCAAAAGGGTCTTTGTGGCCAGGGCTGGATTAAAGGGAGGGGCAATCGGACAGTTCTGGAGAATGCCCATCAATGAGGGTCGCAAACAAATCACGGGGAATGACATGGCATGAAACACTAATGTTACAAGGAGTACCTTCATGAAATGTGCTATATGTGGCCAGAAGGGGAGTCGGGTTACCCCCTACAATAGCCATGAGCACAGTAACGCGTGGCTACTCTGCTTCCTGCGAAGCCTATGAAGGAAGTGGCTTCTGGATGCCTGCAGGCTTTCCATTTGGTTCAATGGGATATGCAAGTTCAGGGCCAGAAAAGACTCCTGCCAACAGATGCCAACCACACATTTTAATAAGAGCATTCTGAAGGGAAACCATGCTGTTTGCTTGTCCAGAATGCGGACACCTCTTCAAAATAAGGGTATGGGAGCGGCAGTGATGGAGAAGAAGACCAAAAAGTACTCAGATCTTACATCTGAATAGTTCCTTACAAGCCCACATGCACTTTATGTATGTAAACCCCCTTTGCCCTCGCAGTAGGTATGTAGCAGGCTGTCGTACACCTAAGGACACTGAAGCTCGAGAGAACGGAGTTCATTTTTTAAGGTCACACATTTAGTGGCAGAGTCAGAATCAAATCTGGGTCCCTCTAAAATGAAGTTTGGTGTTTTTAGTTCTTGCATATGTCCCAAGGGACCAAGGACCAATCCCACCTCCCAATCACCAGTCAAAACCTCATGGTTTTGCCATTTAGGCTCTGTTTTTTGTACCAGCTTCGTGGAACTGGAGGCAGGCTGATCATGTCATTAACTGCTGACTCATTGGGGACAGTAGAGGGAAGAAGGGACAGTGTAAGAAGAGACTCGGGGCTTTGCTCTTGGTACACGATAACACAGCAGCACAGAGGGGCACCCTAGCTCCATTTGGTGGGCTGTGAGATGCATACCGTTTCAAGAATTATGAAGAATACAACGTTATACATATAAATTACAAGGAACAAAAGTGAATATTAAAATTTAAAATAAGAAATTCCACCAGTTACAAAATTTGAAAAGCTGCCACAAATGTGACAAATTACAGAAAAACAACATATTTTTATTAACTGCCTGGTGATTTTTAGGGTACTTTTTCTCCCTACCTTTTTACCCCCTGCATATTTTTTGATTGTCTCTTTATCTGACAATGATTTTGTAATTTTTTTCTATTGAGAAAATTGAAAGAGAATCAGTCTTTAACATAGTTGATTGAAATGTGCTCATTTTTTGTTCGTAGTAATTAAACAAGTTTTTTTTTTCAACTTCACAACTTCTTTTGACAGTGCCCTGCAAATGTTCATGACTGTCAGATTTCAGAAAAAAATAAAACCTCTATTATATTTTCTGCTTTAGTTGTTACAGAGACACTCAGAATTTATGGTACTATTATAGGTTTATGCCTTACAAACATCAAGATTCTGATAAATTGAGCTTCCTGTAGTTTCATTAAAGAAAACAACAATTCGGTGAATTCCTAATTGCATACACAAATGCCCTGAATTAGTATGTATATTCCTGACAGAATAGAATTGCCACTGTGACTAGACATCAATGGGAACTAAGTCCTCTAGTCACAATTCCGTATGTCTGACGCCCAGTAGAATTTTCCACATGCTTTTGGCTTCAGCCATTTCAAAACCTGTCCTGTCACGGCTCACATCCCACTGGTGCTTGGCGCACTGGGACACATTCATTCATAAGACAATCTCTGGCCTTGTACCTTCCTGACATGATGCCATGTGAGTCAGCACAGTGGGTTTTAGCATATTTCTGGAAGCTTTTCCCACTCTGGGACACCTTGCAATAACTTTACTAGACATCCCACTATGCACCAAATACATTTATCTCCAGCTCTATTTTCCCTGTTGGATTCCAAAATGCCCAGGGCCCTCTACCCACACAAGAAGAATGCTTTAGACAGAAACTCAGAGTGGAAAAGAGACTGTGGTCTTAAGTGAGTGTAACTGAATTGTTGCATTGTTAACAATGTAACATTGTTATACTCAGTTACAGTGTAACTGAATTGTTACAAAACTGTAACTGAGTGTAACTGGCAAATTTTATGTACATGGGTAAGCCTGTGAACCCATGGCTAGAACCCCTCCCAGGAGTCCTGAAAAAGGCCATGCATGGAAGGGGTCTCCCCTTTGGGCTTCGTTAGCATTAGGGTAAATCCTCAAATCCCAGGAGCTTCCCAAAGGAATGTTCTCCTTTTCTAGGCTTATCTGTGAAGGGGCAATATGAATCCATGCCTAGGAATATAAAAATTCTTGAAAATTCAAAAAACTATAAATTAATTAATTGTCAAGAGGTTGACAAATGAAGATCATACGTGCCTATGTGATGATTTTCTCGCTAAGCTTCAATCAATTTTAAAGGGAGAATGAATCGCCATAGCAGTGCCTTATCTACTACTTAGAGACCCTTTTCCATGTCTTATTTAGTCTTCACACAACACTACAAGGTGAGTGCTATTATCCCTATTTTACAAACACTGAAACTGAGCATCTCAGGGGCTTACGTAAGTTCATCCTGTTTGTAAATACCTCATTAATTGTCCACCCACCAGTCTCTCGAGCAGGGCAACACTGCTAAAAGGGCTGTTTACCCTCCTTGAAATCCTACATCACTGGTTCCTTCTGGCTATTTAGAAACAAAATGAAAGAAACCCCACCTCACCCCTGCCTTCTGCCCCAGTGAGTTCTTAGGCTTTGTGACACTGAATTATGCCGATATTTTCTCTCTCTCTTTTAAAACAGAGATGGGAAGGCTCCCCTTTGTTTGCTCTTTAATCGTTGGATCTCAAGGTTGTGTCCTTGGTCTTCTTCTGGCCTGAAATGCTCTCCCTGGGTGACCTCATAAATTCTCCAGACTATTAAAAGCCATCCATATGTTGCTGTCTCCCAAACTACACCTCTACGCTACCTCTGCGATGTTCTACAGCAATGTGTTCTTATCTTTATGATGGTCTCTGCAGAATGGAAGATCTATGACATTTTTCAGATTTATATCCTGCCAGGTTCTTCTTAATCCACTCTACTCTTATTATACTGACTTCCTTTAGTATCTCGTAGGGAGCTTTTTTCCAATTAATTCAGATCTTCATGTGGTATTCCTTCTTTTTAAAACACTTGTCCATACCTTCCTCATTCACTTATTCTTGAAATTTCCATTTAAATGCCACTTCTCCAGGAGCCTCATCTCTGACCTCTCCCCACCGACAGAGTGGGGAGCCACTCCCATGTATTTCCCTTAGTGCCATCCTATCCATAGGATTTTTGCCTACAAAGGTGAAAGTTCCAACTCCAGTGACTTAAATGCACCAAAAAGCAGTCAGCATGGAAGCTTTTGGGGCTGACATGGTGGTTCTACAAAGTTACTGGAATCCTAATGTCCTAGTACTCTCAAGTTCACTTCATAGTCCAGGGTTGCTGCTATAGCTCCAGTGGCTTCAGTAGCCTTCTAGAAAGGGAGGAAAGCTAAAAGGACCCTTCTTTTGGTTTATTCAGCTCAGGGGAGGCTGGCTAGGAGACCTGGTCTTCGAATTGGGTACAATGAAAGGGTTCTGTTTCTAAGGAAAATTTTATGCTGGGGTAGGCAACTGGCAGTCTGCCACACTTTTCTGTGTACATATCACAGCGTCTTTTCAAATTATTCGTCGAATTGTCTGAATCCCCCACTAAGCTGAAAGCTCCAAAGAAGGGAATGTGTCTTATTCATTTTTCTATTCCCAACACCTGGCACAGTGGCTGCCAACTAATAGGTCCTTAATAACAATTTAGCAAATAGATGAATTAGTTGTTGTGGGAAAACCATTGTTGCTATTAACCGAATTAGCATATTCTATAAGGCTCTAGGCAAAAAGAGACTTTCTACTTGGCAGAAAGGAGACAGAGGAGGAGGGGCACGAATGGCCACACAATTACGTAATCATGTCAAATTAGATCTTGGTTTATAAAAGCAGGACATACTGAAAAAAAAAAAAACAACTTTTGTTGAGTGAGCTCAATAAAAGGGAAATGAATCTTCAGACATACCTTAAGTCATGTCTATTTATGGTGAAGACCAGAAGTAAATGGAAGAAGATACATTACATACATTCTCGAACGTTTATCACTGTTTGAAAACGTTAGCATTTCGTTTTCAGCCAACATTATCTCCTCTCCTGCTATCCTAAATAGTTCTAAGTACTTTCTTGTGCTGATAGTTCATGAGTTCCTCAGGAGTTGTAAAAAAGCATTTCTTTTCTTTCTCACTTATTTCTTTTCTTCTGACAACTTGTAACTGGTGCTCTGGTCAAGGACACAGAACAGTAAAATTTCTACCCTTTGGCTTCACTAAAGAGCAAGTTCATAAGACTTGGACGGGACGTTGGTCACTCCAGGGAGCACCATCAACGCTGTGCTCCTCTTCCCGCTAAGCCTACTTCATGAGACTGAAAGACCATGTCATGGTTTTAAGGTCCAGTCATAAAACCCAGCATTTAATATTCCTGTGAGATCCTTGCAGACTCCAAGACTACATATTTACATGTTGACTTAATCCATTGGATATTAGCTCTTTTCAACAACAGAACTCCCCTTGCAACTTAAAGGCCTCCTCATGTTTAATAGTTCTCTCTTCAAAAAACAGAAATTTTCTTAGAAGTTGCAAGTGCATGCTGCTGGAAAGGTTATCATCCCTTTATTCTAGAATGTGTTCTACCCCATGATGAAATGGAGGAAACGGCTTTACTATCTATAGATCTTCCTTGGCTTATGATGGGGTTATGTCCTAACAAACCTGTCCTGCTTTGAAAACATCCTAAACTGAAAATGCATTTAATATGCCTAACCTACGAACATCATGGCTTATTTGGATGCTCTAGCCTATGTTAAATGTGCTCAGAAGGCTTACATTAGCTGATAGCTGGAAAAAGTCATCTGGGGGGCTCAATGGGTTAAACCTCTGCCTTCAACTCAGGTCATGATCTCCGGGTCCTGGGATCAAGTCCCACCTTGGGCTCTCTGCTCCGTGGGGAGCCTGCTTCCCCACACCTCTGCCTACCTCTCTGCCTACTTGTGATCTCTCTCTCTCTATCAAATAAATAAATAAAATCTTTTAAAAAAATCATCTGACACAAAGCCTTTTTTATAATAAAGTGCTGAATATCTCATGTAATTTATTGAACCTTGTACTGAAAGTGAAAAAGAGAACGGTTGTGTGGGTATGGAATGGTGGTACATATATTGGGCTGACTGGGAGCTGGGGCTGCCCCTGACCAGCATCAGGAGAGAGGACTATACCACATATCACTAGCCTGGCAAAAGATCAAAACTCAAAATTTGAAGTTCTCGTTTTACTGATGTGTATTGCTTTCTCACCATGGTAAAGTCAAACCACGGTAAATCAGGGATCATCAGCAATCATTGATTTTTTTTTTTCCTGTGAGGTGTATCTTTCTAGCTAGCCTCCAAATTCTTTAGGATCGGGATGATGTTGCATGATTTTTTGTAGGCTGGTGATAATGTTGACTACATAGTCAATGTCCCATGACCACTTATGCTTTGGGCCAAGAGTCGGAAAATGAGAATTATAGGTAAAGGTTAAAGGAAATGGAGCTTATGGTGAACATCTTGACATTTCTTTTCATATATTTGAATGTGATATACAATCTTCCCGTTAATATCTTTCACCATTGGTTTAGCAAGCTTCTTTGAAGTGCCTACCAACTCCCTGCGCTGTACCTGGACAGTCTGGATTCACACAGGAGTGAGGCGCTGTCTCTGTCCTCCAGTGACCAGAGTGTGTTCCACCTTCAAGGCTCTGATTTCTCCTGCTAATTGCATGTCCTCAATGTCTGTCTGTCTGTCTGTCTGTCTCCCCCCCCTCTCTCATACACATCCTTTATCTCTGTCTTCATTTGGACAAACATATACCCCACACCTTGTTTATCGGGAAGACGATTAAGCCTTTGTGGAGCTCACTGGACTTCTCTACTCTCTAGATTATTCTTGTGATCACCCAGGTACAGCACCACAAGTACGTTGTAGGAAGCGTGAAAATACGGAAAAACACAATGATGAACGTAAAACAAGCTGTAAAGATGGGGGACGTCTCTTTTTTGCTAAGAATTCTGTTATTCTGTTTCTTCCTTTCTATCATCTTTCTTTCCTTCCCTTCCTTTCTTTTCCTTTTCCTTCCCCTTCCTGCTCCTCTCCTTCTTCCTAACCTTTTTTGGGGGGTGGGGGGCAGTGAAACTTGTTTTTACAATATGCTTTTAAAAATAGGGATGTTCAGGGGCACCTAGGTGGCTCAGTTGATTAAGTATCTGACTCTCAGTTTCAGCTCAGGTCATGATCTCAGGGTCATGGGATTGAGCCCCACACTGGGTTCCACACTCAGTGTGGAGTCTGCTTGAGATTCTCTGCCCTCTGTTCATCCCCGCAGCTCCCATATGCACACTCTCTCTAAAATAAATAAATAAATAAAACCTTAAAGTAAGGATGTTCAATTAAGTCTTATTGTTTTATAAGATCGTTTTATATATAAATATCAAGGATATAATATTTTCTCATATTTATGACACAGACTACGTTTTTCACTATATGACTTTATTTTATATTTATTTTACTGTAAACTATTAAAAACTTGCTATGAAATCAGTCATCTTTTACTTGAAAAATTCTCTTTGTATTATGCTTAGAAATTTATATTTACTCAAGATAAGATAAATAATTGCATAATTTTATATAGTTTCTTTCAACTCCTAAATTGTTAGAGTAAATCAATTTGGAATTTATATTGCTAAGGTATGAATCTAATTTAATTCCAGATGGCTAGCCATTTTCTCTAATATCATTATTTTCTTTCTTTTTTTTTTTTAATGTCATTACTTTCTCACATATCTGAGAAACTACCTTCAATATGTGATGTTTTAGACTTTGAATCTGTTCCATCGGTCTTTTTATGTCATATCACACTGGTTTCACTGAGCATAACTAACATACAAAAAAATCTATATATATTTACAGTATACAAGTTGGTGAATTTTGACATACATATATAGAGGTGAAACCACCATCACAATCAAGGTAATAAACATATCCTTCACTTCCAAAAGTGTCCTCCTGCCCCTTTGTAATCCATCCCACCCTCTGTCTTCAGGCAACAACTGGTCAGCTTTCCATATAGATCAGTTTGCATTTTGTAGACTTTTATAAAAATGAATTACACAGTAAAACTTTTTTTTGGTCTGGCTTCTGTCACTCAGCATAATTATCAAGTAATATTATAACCATAAAATTATTATAGCTTTAGAACTATAAGCTTATTACTACTAATAATTATTACATAAAATTATTAAATTTAAAATTATTTTATTTAGTTGATTTCTTAAGTGTTATTTTTAAATGATAAGTACAAAATTAATATAGTTTTACCATTGTAATTATTATTAATGATTGGTAGTTTAGATTTTTGTGGAATTTTTTTTTTCATTTTTTAAAGATTTATTTACTTATTTTAGGGACAGTAAGCACGGGAGGGGGGCAAGGGGCAGAGGAAGAGGAAGACAAGCAGACTTCCCGCTGAAAGCGGAGGCTGATTAGGGCTGATCCCAGGACCCTGAGATCATAACCTGAGCTGAAATCAAGACTCAGATGCCTAACCAGGTCAGCCACCCAGGTGCCCAGGTAGTTTGGATTTTTGAATCTATTTCATTGACCTATTTTGTGCGATGTTACGCTGTTTCAACTTTTGTGGCTTTATTATTTTTTCATAAACAGTACTGCAACTTTTTGTTATTCTTAATTACCATTTCTTTGCTGGGAGGAAGGCTAGGCTATTCTCATCTGCTTATTTTGGAAATTTGTAAAACTTTAAGAAACCCACTTTTTAAAAAATCAGAATTGAGTTATATACATATTTTTAATAATTTTGGAAGAAATAAGATCTTTTCAGTACTAGGTATTCTTGTTCATTAAATTGGCTCCTTCCTTCATATGTTCAGTACTTTGGATTTGTTGAATGTCCCAGCCATTTACTCTTAAGGTACAAAACTTTGAGACTTTAAAACTTTGGAATTTAACTCTAGGTCTTTCCCTTAATTTGTCTGGTATCATTCAACCAGCATCACACACGGATCGAAACTGGAAGGCACTGTATATTATCCTATCCGATATCTGTACTGATCTGTGAGAGAAAATAAAGCCCAAAGAGCTGAAGTACTACCTTAATGTTTAGAGCACGCTAATAGCAGTCTCAAGAGGGGGCCCTTAACTATTACTTAGTGTCCCGCTTATTACATCACTGTATCCCTCCTCTCTTCCTACTATTTTCCAAAATAACCCTCTAGTTTAATGAGGCTGGTGTCCTCGACATTCATTGCATGCCCCAAGATCACTCTGATGAAAATACCACCTTCTCATGAGTCATCGTATAGGTGAAGGCAGTTTACCTGCCCAGAGTTCGGGCAACAAGAAATGGTAGCCCATGGAAATGTCAAGAGGATGTTGCCTAGTAACAATGAGTTATGGGCCTCCTGGCTTGGGTGGGTTGACAGTGGAGACTCCACTCTGATGGAGTGATAGAAACTTTAAGGCACATCCTCCTGCTGTAGAGTAGAATTATAAGATGTAAAGTGAGTTTCTTTATCATCTTACAAAAGATTTTTAAGGAAATTGAGATAATCACAAAAGGGGAGAGTGCAGGATTTTCAGAATGACTAAATATGACTCATTTATAGAGTGGATCTTAACCTTTTATGGGCCAAAGTACCCTAAGAGCATCCGATTAAAAAAAAAAAAAAATCCAATCCTCCTTCCATAAAAAGGCACACATCTTTCATACAATAGCAGGGTTTATGGTTCCTGTGAAATCCATGTACGGGTTTGATAAGATCTGCCACAAGCCCATCCAGGGTTTCAAAGACTTAGGAATTCAGAATTCCTTGAAGAAGTAAGTAAGTAGCCTGCCTATGATAATAGCTTATGAAGGAAGGAAAGAAAGAACAAACAGATTATGTGTATGTATGCGGGAATATGGAGACAGGGAGTCTAATCTGGGTAGTGCAAATCAATATGAAAAGTTGTCTCTGAACAACTGAATTGAATTCCCCTATATCAAAAGAGAAACTTTTTTTTAGATTCCTGGAAACAGCCCCGGGGGATGTCAATATACTAATAGTAAACACCAGACCAAGAAAGGGGAGGCGGGAACTGAGACAGTAAGAGGTTAAACATTCCCTTTGAACACAAACAATGACTTGATAAATATTTACTGAGTATCTGCTATGGAAAAGGCACAGTGCTGAGTGGTGGGGACATGTGCTTATCTAGAGAGATGTCACTGTCTTTTAGGAATCGGTACGTAATAAAATCACAAAGGCCCTAATATTTATATTATTCTATTAGTTATTATTACATAGAATAATAATACATCATGTATAATATTATTGTTTCTTATATTATAGATGAGGAAAAGGTGGCCTAGAAAGGGTTAGTAATCTTACATAGAGATTAGACTCTAAGTCTACTGATCAGACTTTTAATGAGCACCTACTGTGTGCCAGGCCCAGTGTTAGATATAGTTCGAGTAAATTTTCAGTCTCTCACAGAAATTCCACACCTTCGTTAGCTCAGTGTAAACAGGTATTCCTGCCCCTTTCTGACTTTCTAATTAGAAGTGGGACTTTATTCCTTGTGAAGAAGATAAGTCATCCTTTATTTGGCTAAGAAGAGAAGAATTGTTTTCCAGATGTTCCCGACCGGAATTATGAACTTATAGAGAAAGGATTTGTATGCCGCTCATGATTCCAAAAAACAAAAATCTTCAACACTTGGGAGATTTGGATGAAGAGAAAGAGTACGTTTGGATCTAATGATTCTAAGTTCAAGTAAAGAACATATTCTACCGCATTCTTACAATTGATTGTTCTCTGTTGGTTTGTGGCAGTGTTTACTTTTGTTTCTTCTGTAACCACAAGGCAGGATTGAGAACAAAACTATGATGGTGCCCAGGGACCACTTAGGGTACATTTTGAAATCCTTTAAAAGTGGGTTCCCCCCCACCCCCGAGGAAGGGAAGAGATCCAGGACGGCTGTTGCCCACACCCTCCATTCTTCTCTGCTGCAATGCTTCCTCCCATTTCCTCCAAACCCTGGAGGAAGAAGATTTGTTCATTCAAGTACACTCCTACAGAAAAGAGGAGGATATCTGCTTATCACATCCATTTTGAAATCAAATGTGCATCTTGACAACCACAATCCTGTTACTACAAGTAGTCAGAGCACAGGAAGGCAGAGAATCCAAAAGAAGAAAGCTAAGGAGGAAAGCCATCCAAGGCTCAGCAGCCCTGACAGAGCTGGTGACCAGCAGCCCATCCTAGAGCCAGTGCGGGGTTCAAGAAAAGACCATGAATTAGGGCTTCACGTGAGACTGACAGTTCATGACCTCTAGGGCTTACCTGTCTATCCTTTGCTACCTCTAAATGCCCATTTCACAAGAAAAAGCACTTTGCTTGTGCACCCAATGCATCCTATGTACCAGGAAGCCAAGCTAGGATCTCTCGTTCTTCTCATATTTTTATATACCTTGTCCTACCCCTCACTTTTCACCTGGTTTTCTAGATATATACCTCCAAAATACCTGTGTGGAGACATAAAGAGATGACAAGGAACTCGACTTTACATTTACCATTTATGTGGTACTTCAAACCCTCCCCACGGTATACCAGTTCTCTTATCTGCTGTCCATTTCTTGTACAAACAGTGCCCTGTTATGAATTTGGAATTCCTAATATCAGAATCTGGAGAATGATTTTTGTAGGGGAACTTAGTCCTAAGTATAAGGATTTTCCATAAGGATAGATCACTAGGGGGCAGGTGAGAAATTTGCATATCCATGTGGTCTGCCAAGATATGTCCTATCCCTAGTCATGCAGATCCATTAAAAAGCAAAACATATAAGTGAATCAGCGGGTTGTTAATTCACAACACACCTTTAAAATATGTAGGAACTTGGGCTAAGGTGCCTTGATTATGCAGTCCTTAATACAATAGATGAACTCAGGAAGCCGATGGCTGTTTTTAAGCCGGTTTGCAAGAGGTAGTCCTACTTAGAGGTTAATTCAGAATGGAGGAGGCCAATTGCTTCAATGCTTACTTCATTCACTTACAAACTTCTTTATCCAACAGACACGATGAGTTGTGTTATTAGTTAACAGATACTAAGTGCACTGTGTTGTGATACAAATACACATATGATTTGGACCTTAGTATAAAAGTATAGTGGCCTCTTTTGAATCATTATTTTTCTACTCCAAATCTCCCTAAATTAATCATCTTTGGAAAATGGAAGTCATAAACACAAGGACTGGATTTGTCTGAAATGAAACTTGAAATAGTCATTTTGCCCTGGATGCACCTTCCCATAAAAGATGTTATAGATAGTGGTTGCGTCTTAACCTTAATTAACACAGGAACCTATGTTGCCTATTATGTGGCCAAAATCTACACATATATCACATTATAGCAAAAAATGATACTGATACTATAGTTAGAACTTCAAAACACACTACAAAGTTTAAGTAACTGGTTGTAAGGTATTTTTCTCTTTGTTTTCTGGGTATAAATGTAATTCATTGTGATTTTAGAGTATATGAAATATCTAAAAAACAAAAAAATAATCATGTACAATGGAGGAAGTTCTGTTAATATTTTTACTGAAAAGTAAATCTAAGTATTTGAGATTTTGCTCCAGAGGGACGAAAAAGTGAAGGAAAATATCTGAGTAGGCCCTAAGCAAGTTCAAAAGAGTGATGGCCTTGTTTTCTTTGTGCCACTTAAAAATACTTCTAAGGCTATCCAGACACTTTATTCACAACAAATTTTATGTTATAGTCAAAAGCAGAGGGACAAAGAATAGACCAGAAAGTGCTGTGAGAAGAGATTTTCTGGAAATAACCAGGACATAGATGGAAGTGAGATGAAAACCAAAACCAAAAACAAGATCCACAAACAAACACAAGGGGCTTAAAGAGGATGTGTAGGTAGATATGAGAAGGAATGATTCTTGGAGCTGGGATGAGCTGTGTGGTGATGAGTAAAAGGAAAAAGGAAAAGGAAGTGTGCAAGCCACTCAAATAGCTTCTGGAAGTATCTGGCAAGATGGGGGATCACGGGATTCCTATCTGGTTCCGAGGTGGCATGCTGAATGCCAAACAACTTGGTTAAAGGCTGATGAGAGGAAGAAGCACATAGATCAAGGAAGCCCTCAGTTTAGGTGTTATCCTGAAAAGCCAAATGTGTGTGTATGAGAATGCCCATGGCCTCTCTTTGAGAAGTCCTTCCTATATTCATACTTGTTGAGTTTCAAGTCTCTATGTTCTCTGAGAAAGCAGCATTTTATTTTTTTTATTTATTTATTTATTTATTTTTTTTAAAGATTTTATCCATTTACTTGACAGACAGAAATCACAAGTAGGCAGAGAGGCAGGCAGAGAGAGAGAGGAAAGCAGGCTTCCTGCTGATCAGAGAGCCTCATGTGGGGCTCCATCCCAGGACCCTGAGATCATGACCTGAGCTGAGGCAGAGGCTTAACCCACTGAGCCACCCAGGCGCCCCAAGAAAGCAGCATTTTAAAAACAACTTTGTAGTCAGGATCACTTCAAACTCATTAATGCCACTCATTACCCTTCTCACCTTCCCAGCATAAAATCTTGCAAATCTTATTTTGTTTAACCTTCTTCAATTTATTTAATGGTGAACATTAAACCATTTTGTGCTTATTAAAAATCTTGGCTGTAGTCTTTGTGCTTCCAAAGTACATGAAAAAACAACAAGTACATCAAACTAAAGTGGGTTTCAGTTGCATGAATTTACCATGATCTCATTACCACATGAGGCATTCAGGAAAAGAGCTCAGGAATCTGGGCTGCCTGAATTAATTTGTTATAGGAGGTACATGTGAGTTGACAATGAACTTCTATTAATACGTATTGAAAAATTGGGGCACCTGGGGATCATCTTTGAGGCTCTGCAGGGTTCTTATCAGTAATGAGCTTATTGTCCAAACAGGGAGTTTCAGAGAGATAAGCACACCTAAATTAACCCTGAATTATAGATAGATCATTCATTTATTGGAAGGGGAAAGGTTTGTCATGGATTGAGCTATATATGATTTCCCCCCTCCCAGATTTGCACCCTATTGTTTGCTTGAAGGAAGAGATGCCTTTTGAAAACTGTTTTATTTCCATCCAAGGACTCTAGTAAACTGGCTATCTAACTGTAGCTATTAATCTGTATGTATATATATATATATATATATATATATATATATGCCTGCTTGTGTCTACCCAAAACATTTCTGGACTCACACATATCAGATGTTAAGAGTGCTTTGTTCAGGACAATAGGATGAAAAGGAAGGAATGAAGGGTAAAACGAAGGGAGATTTTAGTTTTTCATGTCATATCTATACTTCCATACTGTTGGGAGTTTGCCATGTGAATATGTTATTTTCAATTTAACTGAAACTTAAATGTAGGAACACTCAAATATGAAGCACTCAATATCATGTTGAAAAGGACGGAGTCCCCTTTGGATCAATTTGCATGGCTCTAAGAATCCTGTCTTTCTTCAATAGGCGCTTCTCCACGAGAGGTAGATAAGCTAACTGTTTCTTCAAAGCATAAAGGCCTCGTACCACCAAAGAGCAAAGAAAACATTTATACCTATAGTTAAATGGTTGTTTCCTGCCTTTACCATCAATTTCCCTTTTCAGTGTAGTTGGAATACAGATACAGAGCTCTGAACGTTCATCCACACGGATGGCTCAGCGTTAATGTGTATGTTGCCAGCAGAGGAAATAATGGAGAGGCCAACTCTTTGGCTTGGCTCATTACACACATACCAACTAGACTGCTGACATTTTTGTGAGCTCGCTCCTTATACATTAGAAGATATCCCCCGGCAAACCTACAGCAGAAACAGGTTCTCATTGAGTTTCCTCTTCTAAATCGGCAGGTCTTACCCTCTCCTGAGCAGCAGAATATAACACACAAGTTGTCTACCAAACTTAAGTGTCTACTAAAGTAGTTTCTAACAGCAAATGAAGCATCTTTTATATTTTGAATTGCCAGATGAAATCTGTGATCTTTACTATAGACCCAAGATGTGTATTTTTCGTAATATAATTTTAAAGTGCATAGACTTGTGTTGCCTTGATATGAAGGGGGCACCTTACGCACTCACCACTTCTAAGAACCCAGAAAGGAGTATAGTTAAAGTGGAAGTAAGATCATCTGCATAAGTTCCACCCTCCTATATTTTAAGGCAGAGGCCTCATATATATAGTTTTAAGTGCCATTAGTTATTGGGATTTTTTTTCAGTCTTTCGATACTCAGCTACCTTGCATTAAAGGGACTCCTAGACAGGAAGGGGCCTTTCCAGAAAGGTCCCCGCTGTCAGGTAGTTATCTATGTGGGAAGACTGAGCATTTTTTTTTTTAATAGCAGAAATTTATTTTCTCACAATTTGGGTGGGAAGTCCAAGATCGAGGTGCTAGCCAATTCATTTCCTGGTGAGGGAGCTCTTCTTGGAAGCAGATGGCCAAATTCTATGTCCTCACATGGACTTCCCTCAGTGCAAGTGCGTAGAGACCAAACAGGCTCTCTCTTCTTGCCCTGATAAAGCCACTAATTCCATCATGAGGGTCCTACTCTTAGGATCTCATCCCACCCAACGACCTCTCAAAGGCCCCATCCCCAAATACTATCACATTAGGGCTTCAACATATAAATAGGAAGAGGGCACAAATCTTAAGTCCATAGTAGAGAGTTCCTACTAAGTAGCTCTCCCAGAAATCTGTAACATGGCAAGTTGTTTGTGGAGAATTTGGGGACTTTGGTTCCTGTCATCATTATTACCTCCTTGAAGACCCAGAAAATATTATGCATTGTTTTGGACTCTCCTGTAGACATGGCAGAGACCCAGGGAAAGTGAATAACTCCCAAACTGAGCACGTTTTGAGCCACAATTTTATATATTGCAGATGTCCTCTAATGGGTCCTTCCGACCAGGACTGATATGTTTAAATCACATTTTATAGAATCCGATGACATTGGAAAAGTGAACTGAGAACAGTGTGGATGTTTGATGTAGCATAAAATGACTGTTGAACTTTCTGACAAACAATTTCTTATATACACACAAGTAAGGTCTAAACAATTTTTCTAATAAAGCAGAAATCTGTAATCTCTGGCAAGTGAGTTTTTTCATGGGATGGTTAAAGATTTCTCATAAATCCTCTGATTCATTATGATTAAGCATCAGGTAATAAAAACAGATTCACCACCACCACCTCTCCTTCTAGTTCAGGCTGACATAAGCTGGCAAGGTCATTGCTTTGCAAATCCGCATGTTAGGTCATCAGGGCTGTGTGTATGTCATGAGTAAATGGATGCTAAACGTCTCGAAAGTTCATAGCAGGGAAGACCATTAACAAATGCATAAACAAAACTAGAGTGCTTTTGAAATTTCTGTTATGAAAGGCAAACATTTGCTAGTATATGTTTCTTAATTTGAAGATGTAAAAAAAAATATTGACTAAGCCTGACCCTGAACTTCACAAATAATTAGAGAATGAAAGTGTGATACTATTCTGTAGTGAGCATCAAGGAGCACAGAGAAGCTTTAAGAAGTTGGATTAAACATATAAAATAAAAGCTGATAATAGATTGAACCAAATACAAATCATATACCTTTCTTTTCTTTGAGACACTTTCTGAGGTTTTTACTGGGAAGATATATTTACAGACAGCTCAAGCAAGCTGTTGAAATAGTTTTAGAATCCTTTGTGACCGACTCTTCAGCATAATGCAGTCTAAATGGTTGACTGAACTTTTTCTCCGCGGAACAGATTATTTGGGTATTGTAAAAGCATCAAGCCAATCCATAACCTCAAAATGTCGGGCGGGGGGTGGGGGGGTTCCAGAAACACTTCCAGAAGACAACTAATTTTTTTTTTTATTCTTAAAGATCTCATCACCATCGATTAGTCCTCACTCGTCACCCAAGTCTGAGCTGTGTAACTCAAATGCCTCTGGCTTGAATCTTAGCCCATCGACTGTTGGAGTGCACAATAGTAATACATTCTTTATTTTGCATTTGTTATGGAACAAAGTGATGCGTGTCAGTACATTTTCTAGAAAACAGGTGCTTTTTTTTTTTAAATAAACCTCCTTTCATCTAACCATGTTTAAGTGAATCTTTCTAACATGTGCCAATATTAACCTGTATTCTAAAATATGGTGTAGGAAACATAAACTAAACTTCTAAGGTCTTCATTAGGAACATCAGCAATTAACAATACTATCAGGAAGAAGCTGATGGGGAAGTGGTATTTCTGGGGAGGCAACAGACCACCAACATAAAGAATCCAGTCCGTTTGTGGACTCCAGCTCTGCTCCTTATCAGCTGGACAAACTCGGTCGGTTACTTAAGCTTTCCGCATGTTAGTTTCCTCTTTAAAAGGAGTAACTACAGTACCAAACATACTGGGTTCTTGTAAAAGTGTAATGCTGGTAGAAGACTTAGAACAGTGCCTGGCATAGCATCAACAGTAACGAATTGTAGCTCTTGTGATGACTAGTCTTGCTTTCATTTTTAATGTCTGATATTCAATCTGTGGTATTCTGGGAAACCAGATATGTTTATTAAAATTGCATATAATAGGACAAGAACTTTCTTGCATATCATTGCATATAATAAAACAAGAGCTGTTTTCACTGCTTCAGAGCAATTTTTACTTTTTGGGTTTTGGGTTTTTTTTAATTGTGGTAAGACCATTTAACATGAGATTGACCCCTTTACCAAGTTTTGAACAGAGTCGTACTGTGTTCTTAGCTAGAGACACAGCCCTGTACATCAGCTTTCTAGAACTTATTCATCTTGCAGACTTGAAACTTTGTACTCATCAAATAGCAACTCCCCATTTTCTCTTGCCCCCCCAGCCCCTGGCCACCATCTGGGCTTCTATAAATGTAATTATTTTAGATATCTCCTGTAAGGGGCATCATGCTGTATTTGTCCTTCTGTGACTGGCTTATTTCACTTAGCGTCAGGTCCACAAGGCTCATCCATGTTGTCACAAACGGCAGGATTTCCTTCTTTTCTAAGTTTGCAAAATATTCCATTGTATGTATATGCCACATTTTCTTTATCTGCTCATCTGCTGATGGAGATTAAGGTTGCTTCCATATCGTGGCTATTGTGAATAACACTGCAATAAACATGGGAGTACAAATATCTCCTCAAGACCCTGACTGCTATTCTTCTGAGTAAACACTGAGAAGTGAGATTGCTAAATCATATGGTAGTTCTATTTTTAATTTTTTTGAGGATCTTCCATACTGTTTTCCATAATGGCTATGCAAATTTACATTCCTATCCACCATTTGACATTCCCACCAACAGTGTACACTGGCTCCAATTCCTCTTCCGCCTTGTCAGCCCTTTTTTTCTTTTCTGAATAACAGCCATCCTAACAGGTGTGAAGTGATATTTCATTGAAGCTTTGATTTGCATTTCCCTGATGATCACCAGTGTTGAGCAGCTTTTCATGTACCTGTTGGCCATTTGCCTGCCTTCTTTAGAGAAATTTCTATTAAAATCCTTGGCCTATTTTTAAATCTGGCTATTTTTGGTTTTGTTTTAGTTTTTGCTTGTTTTGTTGCTTGTTTGTTGATTTTGCCCTTGGGTTGTAGGAATTCCTTTTATATTTTGCATATTAACTTTCTATCAGATGTATGGTTTGCAAATTGTTTCTCCCATTTTGTTAATTTGGAGATATTTGACTCTTCCCCAGAGTGTGCAAATTTCTGGATACCTAAACCATAAAAAAATCCATATGTGACTATGAACTCAAGCTACCTGGAGATGAACTTGACTGAAATGAACTTTGATATCATTAGTAAACAAAATAACACACACACACACACAAAAAAAACAAAAAACAAAAACAGAGGGGAGAATTACGAGAAAATAAATGGCATTAAAAATTGCAAAGCAGGGGCGCCTGGGTGGCTCAGTGGGTTAAAGCCTCTGCCTTCGGCTCAGGTCATGATCCCAGCATCCTGGGATTGAGCCCCGCATCGGGCTCTCTGCTCTGCGGAGAGCCTGCTTCCTCCTCTCTCTGCCTGCCTCCCTGCCTGCTTGTGATCTCTCTCTCTGTCAAATAAATAAATAAAATCTTTAAAAAAAAATTGCAAAGCAGACATCTCTATAGGATACATTCCCTTTTAGTATAAGATATTTTAAAACTGATACCCAAATTAGTGTTTTATACATTGGTTCAAATGGGCCCTCACTTTGACCTAGTATGAACTACTTTCATTGGAATTGTATGTGTTACTACGGCACTTCTTCAAAAATATTTTATAGTCATTTATTCGCTAATTCAGAAATACTTTCACATTTGTACTTTGAAAGTCATCACATTCCTTTCAAGATGTCTCCACCTGTCCTTTATCTGTTTTCTAACATTGCAATCTGGTTTCCCTTAAAAACTGAGATTAGAGCATGTCAATCACCACCTGAGGAAGGCCACAGACAATAAACAAATGAGATCAGCCAGCTCCCCCTGCCCATGCCTGCGTGGTTTGGGCCATCAGGCAGGAGTGAAGGCGGCTCTAATTGCATTGCTACTCTTTTGGTTTTATCCACAGGCCTTGCAGACCACAGGATATGTAGAACCTCAAACTAGCCTCAGAAATCTAAGGTTTTGAACACCCGGATGGCCAAAGACCTCATTCCTATGACCTTACACTCTATGTAGACCCGGCAGATGACATAATGTGGGTTTCAACCATAAGCTGACTGGTGTCTCACTTTTCCTGAGTGAATAACTACTCTCTCCCCTCTGCCAAAGGATGTGATTTTTCCAGATGCCTGACACATGAACGGGTTTTAGAAAATACTTTGATTTCTATGACAGAAACATGGTCTAGAAACACAAAGTGGAATAGAACCTTTGAACACATGACTCATTCTTAGAGATCTGCCTAGAATTCAGGTTTCTTCTTGCTCTGCAGAAGACAACAAATGCATAGAAAGGAAGCTAGGCTTAAGACAGGAAGTCTATAGATCTACACGCACTGGCTTTCAGGGAGACATGAAAAATGTGGACAGCCTGGGAAACACGATCTGAGCTGAATCTATCCTATTTTTGGATTGTCTAGGGGCTGGCGAACCTTTTCTGTAAAAGGCTAAACACTCAATATTTTGGGCTTCGCTGGTCGGCCGTATGGCCTTGGTTGCAACTATTCATCTAGGCTGTTATAACTCAATAGCAGCCGTAAATGGAATATAAAAGAATGAGCATGGCTCCATTCCAATGATACTTTATTTATAAAAGCACGCAATGGTCAGATTTGGCCCATTGGCTGTAATTGGCTGACACCAAGCAGAGCAGAATAATTACAGGGCATATGGTCTAAGAGACCGAGTTAGAATCCCAGCTCTGACATTCTCTGAATGACCTTGGCGTGTTCTCAAACTTCTCTGAGCCTCTCATTCTTTGGCATAAAGAGATAACCCCCAATTCAGAGTGCTTGTGATGAAGATTACATGAGCTAATGAATGAATGCAAAGTGAGGTCTGGACTGGGTTGAACGGCCCATCCAGCCAACTTATCTGGTATATTTAAAATCCTTTAACTAATTCCATTCCCGCTTCCTTGGAACTTCCTTCACCAGAAGAAAGTATATCTTAGAACCAGTTTTATAGTACTCCGTAGCAACATCAAAGTCAAGCAGGTTACCAAAGAGATATAGGCAAAGTGTTATTCCTAGAAGACAGTCATGAAGAGATGAGGCACTGAAAGAGGCTTTTGTTCTCCGAGATTTGACAGATGCTGAAAGTCCTAATACTTTTTGGTTTCAGAATGGTTGAATTAGCCACGATTTGCCTCTTGTCATTCTGCCTCCATAAGCTGACCACAGCCCGAGGTAGGGCAGAAGGGGTGTGTGTGCGCATGCTTATGCCTGTGTGGGTGTGAGTGTACGCATGTGTATTGTTTAAATATTGCATGGAATGAAATAATATGGCATGGAGGGGCACCTGGATGGCTTAGTGGGTTAAAGCCTCTGCCTTCAGCTCAGGTCATGATCCCAGAGTCCTGGGATCGAGCCCCGCATGGGGCTCTCTGCTCAGCAGGGAGCCTGCTTCCTACTCTCTCTCTCTGCCTGCCTCCCTGCCTACTTGTGGTCTCTGTCGGTCAAATAAATAAATAAAATCTTTAAAAAATATATGGCATGGATATTTCATTAAATGACAGTCTATGAGCATTGTGCATCAGTGCTACATTTTCCCATTCCCTGTTACTCATATATCTAGTTCTATGGCAGGCGTCCTAGAACCATGACCACCTGACCCCCAAGCAGCAGAGGCAAAGAACAAGTCAAGCTCTTCTGGAATCATTTCTGCATGACTTCAAAAAGCCACTCCCTCAGAGCTCACCAAGCAAATTTCTTGTTAACATGATCCTTATTGAAATTACAACCTAAAGAACAGAAATGATAAATAAAACCTTCCTCATCTAGTGTAGTTTTTATTTCTAAGGTTATACACTGTGGTTCACTCACTCTCCCATGATGGGATGAGGAGGACAGTAGGACATCTCCAGAGTTAGGCAGCCTGGGCTGGAATCTTCTCTCCACTACTGGCTGCAACACAGGTAAATTACTAAACCTCATTTTCCTTGTCTAGGAAATGCCCATTTCATAAATCAGTTGTGGAGAATAAATTGCATAATGCACGTAAGGCTCTTAGCACAGTGTCTAGCATATGGAAAGTCCTCCTCAATGTCAGTTACGGTCATTGCTAACATCCCCATTTAACAGACATAAACCACAAAATGCTAAGAGTTCTGTCACTTCCTGGATGTTTGCCTGCCAAGGTCCTGATCAGATCAGAGCTTGCACGAAAGGAGAACTTCCTTCATGCGAGGTCTAGCCCACTTCATTACCTTTGGAAGTCTACACCCTACTAGCCTTGATGAAGGTGCTTGTTATCATTAGTTCTTATCTCCACTCGGAGAAGTCAGAAAGATAAAGTTAGCATTTGGGGCTGAGGGAGGAGGAGAGGAAATGATGAATCAGGGTTGCATGGTTACTGAAGGAGTAACTATTTGAATCGTTTCTGTCCTTTTTATTAAACAGTAGGCAACTGGGACACACATTCCACTCTCCTTTGGCTTTCAGACTTGACAAATCCAGGTAGGGCAGGGGAACAGAGCCCATGGAAATAATTGCAAGGGGGAAAACAAGGCTTCTGTTCTCTTTGAACCACCCCGACTCCACAAAATGACAGTCAGCTGGCTGCCACCTCTCTGTGCCATTGACTCAAAGTAGTGGTCGACTTGACTTTTTGTCTACTTTCTCAGAGATCTAGTCCTTATCTTGGTTTTCCCTTCCTTAGTGGATCTGAACTCCTCTTGAAGCTCCCTCGGAGGTTTCCTGCACCCAGGGGCTCACTAAGGACTTGAAGTCAGATGCGATGATGGGAATGAGCTGCTAAGTGCTTGAGACGCTAATAAGCTTATAAATGAACACCCTCCAGAGTGTGGAGTGGGTGCCCAGGCATGCTTGTACTTATCAAAGTATAATTTCACCAGGTGATAAGATTTCATTGAAGGATGACAGCAACTATCTATTTATAAAGTGCCTCGCATTTAAGGGTCGAAACATGGCTCATAAAATATCAGTCTTTCTATTTTATTGAAAAGTTTGGAGTCTGCCGAGAAGGAAAATTTCCAAGGTTACCTAAAATCAGTACCAGAGAGGAAAGTCCCAGTTGTTGGAGAAAAGAATCCAGTGAAATTCACCCGACTGCTTGATTTTTCTACCATTCTCTTAGTGTGCACAGAAATGTTTCAAAGGCGCTTCCGTGATGAGCGCAAATGCTTAGCACTGACCAAGCACGTTGCCTATTTGTAGACTGTTCCGTGATTGTACGGTAACCATCAAGTTAAGAATGTAGAGCTACCCAACTCACCCAAAATAAGGGATGTAGGAAAAGTTACATAAAGGAGAAAGGTGTCAGGCTACTACATTTGTACTCATTTTCAACAAAAGCAAAAATGACAACATGATTAATGCCCAGAAGGTAATGACTATGTATATCTGAATCTAAGGCAAAGATATTATTAATTTTTCAAGCGGTAGTCCTCCCCCATATTCCTCCATGCCCTCCTCCACTTCACTCCCCTCTGCTCCCCTCTTTTCTAAAAGAGAGTCTCCATGGCATGGTAGCTCATGCTAAAAGGACAGAATAAGTGAGAAGAATTCTAATGAGGTACACCTCATTAGAATTGTCCTAAAATTTCAAATGACACATTTGCTGCCTTATGGCAAACAGGGAGTAATCTCTTCATTTCAGGGGCTGTGTATTACAAGCTGATTAGGGACAAATCAGGTTGTGTGTTAAAAAGTAATAATAAAGCATAGTATTGAGCCCCAGGAGACAAGAGCTCTAAATGTGGTCATACCAATAACTAGATCTGCGACCCCAGGTGAAGCATTTCGATCTCCTCTGTGAAGTCTTCTTATTTCTGAGATGATGCCTGGCCTTCATGATGCCTATAGATCTTTTCAGCTCTGACACTCTCACAAGAAAATAGACTTCATAGATTGCACGGATATGCAGGCTTGGCCCTTAGTGTTGCAGTGAAATGGGTGATGTGTCCTTTAGATAGCTCCGGCTTCCTTTCCTTTTACTGTAGCATTCTTTGGCAGGGGTCGCCAATACCCTTTGTTTCTTTTCTCAATCAGAATTTGATTTCTGGGAATGGGACAGAACTAAGCAATCCCATGTTAGTGTGAAGTTGTGTGCATGTGGTCCTTATTCAAAGGCACGGGAATCTTCAGTCTGAAACCTGCCAGGGTCGTCTGACTTCTCCCTCTAGAGAAGATCACGCGTCAAGAGCTTCCAGTCTGCAAGGCAAGCACCTCAGTTTGGCCGGCATCATCCCTCCCCTGGACATAGCCACAGACTCACAACAGTTCTTCCTGCCACCATGCTTGGTCACCCAGCAGCCTTGGTGCTTTTTAAAGCATCCATTCAGGTCCTGTAAGCCCCCTGCTCAAATCCTTCCAATGACTGCCCCTTGTCCTTAGAACCGCATCTCACCTCCTTGAGAATTTGACCATGGCACATTGCATGTTTCTTCAATGTCTTCCCTCTGTTCTTTATGTCACAAAGGTTTTTTTTTTTTTTTTTTTAATTTAATTTTTTAGAACACACTAGGCTCATTCTTGCCTCAGGGACTTTTCACTTTTTTCTCCTCTGCCTAGACCTCTCCTTTGCTCTCATCCTCAGGTCTGTCTGAGAGGGTTTCTGAGAGCCTCCTTAGAGAACCCCTCAACCAGACCTGGCTAGTCTCTCTCTGCCCCATTAGCTGCTTTGTTCGCTCTCACTAATCACTGCTTTTTTTTTTTTTTTAAGATTTTATTTATTTATTTGACAGAGATCACAAGTAGGCAGAGAGGCAGGCAGAGAGAAAGGAGGAAGCAGGCTCCCTGAGGAGCAGAGAGCCTGATGTGGGGCTCGATCCCAGGACCCGGGGATCATGACCTGAGCTGAAGGCAGAGGCTTTAACCCACTGAGCCACCCAGGTGCCCCTAATCACTGCTTTAAATTATCCTGTTTATTGTTGATTATCTGCTCCACTCACTAAAATATAAGTGCAAAGACCTTGCCTCTCTTAACCATCACTGTATTTCTGGTCCATAAGTAAGTGTCCAGTATGAAGGGTACCTTTGATAAACGTGTGATGGAAGATGAAGGAAGTGAATAATGGAAGAACAAAAAAGGAAAAAGATAAGAAGTTTTGTTAGTTTGGATTAAATGAAGAGAATACTCTGGATTACCAAAATGTGGGCTATCGATCACCTTCTTAGGCAAGCCATGGTGCCATTTGTTTTATACGTAGTAATGGCATCCTTTGGGTAGAGTTGCAGGTGAGAGAGACAAAGAGACAGAGAGAAGGTGAGTGTAGTGTTGAGGGGAGGGCGGGGTACCGGGCACGTGTCAGCACTGCCTTTGTCTTCCTGGCTTTGTAATTTCTGTATCAGTTGCTCAGAAACATACTCTGGCTGTGTGTGCTTCTTTGTGACATCCACAGCCCTCCCCTCATGGTGAAGAGATCACTCCCTTTGAGCCGCATTTTTTCAGATGTGGTTCTGAGAGAAAGTGTTGTGACTAGGATCCAAAACAAGTTAGTACCAGGGCTGGAACTATAAACTGGGGCTCCATTTGTCAGTTCATCTGACATGAGCTTATCTGTGGAAGACATTTATGGAACACCTACCAGGTGTGAGGCATGGAGGTCTTTAATTCCTTCCATCATATAAGTGATTTCCTAGTACTGGGAGTCTTTCAGTGTGGGCACTTTTAGAAGAATCCTCTTAGTGTTCTGTAGGCCCTCAAATATTACACATATTTTACCAAATGTGAAAACGGCATCCTTTGACCTAAGGAGGACAGGCTGGCCCCAGATTGATGGTTTGGGGAAGGATTGCCTCCCAGAGCTGGAAGGACATTGTAAGACTGAAGATAGGGAAGAATAACAGAATAACTGTTGATACTCCTTAATCACTATTGATTTCCAAAAGGATCTGATAGGCTCATCCACATTGAGTCATAAATGGATCGCAAGATTTGCATTAACAAGGTAGAGAGCCTCCATGGTCTTAAACCACAAGCATCAAGCTATAATTTCAAATTCTCAGGTAATGAGAAAATATATTTATATGTCTAAAGGCAGAGGTTTCCACATACCATTTCTGAAATCATTCTCTGCAGAATGCCACCTCCCAAACCCCTGAATTCAAACCCTGGTCATGCCAATTATTGAAAATTACTTTTCTTTACCTCCACTTCCTCATCTGTGAAATGGAAATAATATCTGTAAAGAAATAATCATGCTGAATTTTCAGGTCTGTTGGAAGAGAAATACATGAGCTCAGCCCACCGTAGGGATTTGAGAAAATCATTTTGTTGCATTTTGCCCTTCTTTATTTATAACGTTTACCACACTCTATCAGCTTTCTAACTTATTCTAGAGAACGTCAACAAAAACCCCAGAAATATCAAAGTATCCCAACATAGATAATCAGTTACAACCATTGCTTTGTTGGCCTTGCTATACTTTCTAAATTCTGAACAGAAAGCTATTTCACTTTCTTCCCAGTTTGCATGTCTTGCTTTTATGAAACAGGGCTTCTTCAGTTACTAGTTTCTAAGGAGAAATAACTGGGAAAGTCCCTAGATCTTATATGCCTAAAGGCTCTGGAATGTTGTGGCTTTTGTTTTTCTTAGCCAGAGGACATGCAAGTATTTAAGTATGAATCAGATGAGCTGGGACTTCCTTATAGTAATAGCAGCAGGCAGGCCTCGGAGAGTCTTTCTTTTGTCAATGTCTGGATAATCAGGGGCGTCAGAGGGTATGTACCCAACGTCTGATCAGAGTACTTGCTCCTCCTCTTCCGGGGAAGTGTCCTCTGGAAAGTCTCACAGCCCCCAGATTGTTTCCTCTAAGATGCCACCGAGTTTTTTAATATTAGAGGTTACTGGGCGGTTTTTGTGATCCCATGCCAGAATCTTTTTAATTTTTTCTATCTTCATTCATTCAACACATATTTTTGAGCACTTTCTCCACACCAGCCACTGAGAAGACTGCTGGAGAAAAAGGTAAAATAAAAAAACAAACTCCAAACCCTAAAAACAAAACCAAGCCACAGTCCTGTATGGTAGGGCACACGAATGAGTTAAGACAGATTTAAGTACTGTACTGAAGTATAGGATAGATTCTATGGGATAAACGCATAAACATTGATAACTGTGCAGGAAAGTGGTCAGGAGAGGAGATTTGAGAATGTTCTGCGGAAGGGCACCTGGGGTGGGGCACAGTTGGTTAAGCATTCAACTCTTGGTTTCGGCTCAGGTTGAGATCTCGTGGGTTGTCATCTCATGGGTTGTGCGATCGAGCCCAGCATGGGGCTCCAAGCTCTCCTCTCCCTCCATCCGACACCCCTATTCTCTCTCTCAGATAAACAACTAAATAACTAAATCTTACAAAAAAAAAAAAATGTTCTGCAGAGCAAGTGGCATTTCAGCAAGGGAAAGGAGGAGCAGAAATCACCAGTGGCAGTGTGCTGACAGAAATGTGATTCCAAGCCGAGGGCTGACATAACTATATCAAGAAGCCTGTGAGCTCGTGTAACTGGAAGCAGCTTAGTATGGGCAGAAGGTACATTTTGCACACAGGAGCGGGAGAAAACCAGGCTGGACACAGAGAGACAAGATCATAAAGCAAAAGGTATTTGAGCGGTGAACTGTACATAGATAGAAGTGTTCTGATGATGTTCCAAGGTAGGTCACTTAAAGCAAACATTCTACATGAAGAAACCGATTTTTCATCAGAGGAAAAAAAATAAGGACAGTTGTACACCTTTGGAAACCTTTTTTTTTTTTAAGATTTTATTTATTTATTTGACAGACAGATCACAAGTAGGTGGAGAGGCAGGCAGAGAGAGAGGAGGAAACAGGCTCCCTGCTGAGCAGAGAGCCTGATGCAGGCCTTGATCCCAGGACCCTGAGATCATGACCTGAGCTGAAGGCAGAGGCTTTAACCCACTGAGCCACCCAGGCTCCCTACCTTTGGAAACTTTTTATCACATGAGTCTTTTATATTTTTTAAAGATTTTGTTTATTTAATTGACAGAGAGCAGGAGAATGCATAAGCAGGGGGAAGAGAAGGGAGCCCTGAGCAGGGAGCTCCCTGAGCAGGGAGCCCGATGAGGGACTCAGTCCCAAAACCATGAGATCATGACCTGAGCTGAAGGCAGACGCTTAACTGACTAAGGCATCCAGGTACCGGTCACATGAGTCTTTTTAATAGTAAGCTCTCCTCATACATTTAAATTATAATACCCTTACTAAAATTTTGTTTATATAAGACTCATTCAGAATCATACCCATTCTGTAAATTCAGAAAAGCTAGTTTATTCTTTCTAATGTCTGACTACTATTCTATCCATTTTTTAATAAAGATTTTATTTATTTATTTGACAGAGAGAGATCACAAGTAGGCAGAGAGGCAGGCAGAGAGAGAGGGGGAAGCAGGCTCCCCGTTGAGCAGAGAGCCTGTTTCGGGGCTTGATCCCAGGATCCTGAGATCATGACCTGAGTCGAAGGCAGAGGCTTAACCCTCTGAGCCATCCAGGCACCCCTATTCTATCCACTTTTTAAATCCAATAAATATTTATTCAAGCGATCCCACTATTCCCAGCACAATGTCAGAAATGTAAGGGTTAAATATCCCGTCCCTGCATTATTTGCAATGGTCCAGAACTGAAAACCAAGTTAATGCCACAGGAGAACAGCTGAATGCATGGGGGTCTACGCAGTGGGACGAATGACATGTGGGCGGTGAAAAGAATGCATTGAGGTTTTGCCAAGTGACTGGGAGAGGTTGTAGAGTGAGAGAAGTAACTTATAAAAAATTATGTATTTTGTTTAATATGATCCCATTTTCAAAAAACAATTTTCCCCATTAAATAGGTGAAACATGAGGTCATGAAAGAAGAAAATAAATGGATATTTTTTATATATTATTAATTTTTAACAAGTCTTAGTGGGACTGACAGACTGACAACTCCAGGAGGAGGAGGGCAGATAAGATCCATGAAAAAAAAAAAAAAAGATGACATGATCTCATTTAATTATATGTGTTGGGTGTGGGTGGGTGGTTCATTAAACAAATACATGAAAGGATAAACACCCAAATTCTAGTCATGATTATTTCAGGCAGGTTCAGGGTAATGGCATGCCAGGTAACCTTTTTTCCTTTAGTTTATTTTAAGCATTGATTTTTGTTTACAATGGGCAAGTATCATTTATATAACAAAAAAGAGGTTTTTTTTTTCCCATGAGAAGTAGGGAGTTCACAGTCTAATGCGCATAACAGACAAATTAGCAAGTGACAGAAAGGCCACATGGCATAGAGGCTAATTACAATATTGTGGAGCCCAGATCCCCTGGGCTGGAATCTTAGCTCTTCTTAGTAGCTCTGAGACCACAGGAAATGTGTTCAACTCTCTATGCCTCAGTGTCCTTATCGGTAAATTGGTCAAAATAATAATACTACCTTCATAGAGTGGTAATGAGGATTAGACAAATTACCACTGAGATTAGTGTCTGGCACATAGTAGAAACTAAACTGGTGTTTGTTACATGGAATGACGATTGTAATATCCTGAGTGCACTGATAAAATCTACAAGGAAGACCGTGGAAAACGATCAGTCACAGAGAAGTGACGGTTCGGATCTGGGGCTGTCAAGCAAGGGGTCGGGAACTTCTCAAAGTGGAATAAATCTAGACCAGTGGCCGGCGTATTCAACATTCTACTCAGAGAGAGAGAGAAAAAAACGGGAAAGGAAGTATCTCAGGGAGATAAAACAAATCAATGCTGAAGATGAATAAGGTGTTGTTGTGTCTATGTGTTGTTGTTTGTTTGTTTTACTGAGGGGGTGGAAGATTGCGAGTTGTGAATGGAATCTAACTGTGCTGGTTGGTCCATTACAGGTTATTATGCCTTTCTTCTCCATCCTTTACTGCATTTTCTTTTTCCTTTTCATCAACCTCCCACCTTATATGTTTCATTCCATTCGACACTGTCATCATTCATTCAATAAGCTGATCTAAGATACCGATTGATGGCATGAACACTTCCTGAAAAATCCAGACACCTGAGTGACTTCCTAAGTCCAGTGTTCAAGGCTAGGTCATCATGATTCCATAAGCACACACCATGTCCTAGTCCATGATGATTACATCTTAATCATACACCGCTTTCCCTATCACTAATTCACTACTCACACTTCCTTCCGTTACCTCAAAAGCTATTCTCATTTTTATGAAAAGATCCCAGGGCATGTGATTTTGAATATACATAAATACCTTTTTTTATACATAAAAACCTTCTTTTTGTAAAGAAATATGATTATGAGTATTACATTATAAAGGGACAAATTATTGGCTATAAGTTGTTTGGAAGGATGATGAACAATGGATAGAAGGTAGACAGAAAAATTTCTCCTAATGGTGAAATGAAAATTGGAATTAGTAGGAACAGAACCTGAAGGGAGAAACTATCTCACGGAGACTTCTATAATGACTATTTTATGTTTTGTTTTTTTTTTAATGCCACAAAAATGCAAAAGAAACTGTTGTGCAGTGCTCATCTGCCTGAAAAGAAGGACTAACAGAAACTATAAAACTAGAAGAATAAAAACCTTTTTCCTCAATGGACATAAAAGTGCAGAAAATCTGCCTGGAAATTTAGATGGTGGGGGAGAAGTGGTATACACAGAGGGAATAAATTTCATGGGTAATCAGATATAAAAATACCCTGATTTTAGCAACCGCACAATACAATACTGAAAATAATGCTGATTGTCATAGTGGGTGCCATGTTACATGGCTCAGATCTAGCCCAAAGAGGCCCTCATTTTCCAAACTGCTTGAAATGTTGCCTGATGACAAATCATAGCTGATTCCCTCCCCAGGAACTGCTGGAAAGGGTTCTCTTGCCACACCTTTTCCTGGAGGACGGCCTCAATGATCTGACAAAGGGACATACAAATGTCTAAAGACTGACTCCTGTGTAGTTCAGGACAACTCCAAAGTCCATCCCAGCTCTGGAGCTGGTAGGAACAGCGAGGACTTTGTTGCCAAGGAATCATTTCCCTCTGCCACCTTCACTTCCTCACAGGTGTTCCTGGAGCACCCCAATAAAGTCACTCACCTCAGATCTCTCTCCCTCAGAGTCTGTCCACAAAAGAACTTGACCCAAGGCAACTGTCTAGATCCTATCATCATTTATTTGTGAAAACTCAAGTCTCTGAAAGGTTAAGTGATTTGTCCAAGGTCATGGACAAATGCTAACTAATGGGTTTGAGAACAGAATTTTCACTCTTGATTCAGGGAAGGGCTCTGTCCACCTAGAATATTGACCCTGACAGCAAAGACCTCGGGAACAATCCCTAAAGGCTTCAGCATTGTTCTATGCTACACATTTTATTTCCATACAGTTCTAAATCAAACCTGAAATATTTGTCCTTAATACTACCTACCTGAGAGTTTTGTTTTGTTTTTTATTTTTGTTTCCTTTTAACTGGAATGGTGAAAGATGGAGGAGTTCATCTAAGCAGGACTACATTCTAAGATGAAATTCCCAGGAGGGATGGCTTGCCAATCTCATAAACCAGAACGGAGCGCCATCTCAGTCTAGAGCTGTTTTCTCTCTTAACACACCTGTCAATGACTCATTTATCAACTGACTTGTTTTCCATTTTTTGAATGTCTTTTTGAGCACAGTGGTCACTAATTTCAACATATTTTCGGAAATGTTTTTAAACTTTTTTCCCCCACTTTTCTACATGGATGCGAATATATAGCTAGACCAGAAATATTATCTAGATAGAACACATATTTTGGAATCTTGTTATCCCTTGAGGTTTGAGTTTTATTATGAAATCATTTTGATATTGTGGTTGATGAGCCCAAGAATAATTGGTGATCATCTGTAGGTTTCAAGGGTTTCTTCCAAGTAAGAAGTTTCTTCTGCTACCTCACAGGAAAGCACTGGTTCCACACACATATTCAACCTTCCTCAGAGGTCAGCTAGAGAAAGGGAATCCAAAGCCAAACAACAAAGAAGAATTCATAATTCCGAGATGATTAACTAGGCTTTTCCCATTGCTTGGACCTTTACTGTGTTCAGAGCACCATGTAAATCCATGCTTGACTCTCCTCCAGAACCCAACACAGTACACACTTCAGCAACCTTGTTGGGTTGCTCTAAAATACCAGTCTTTTTTTGGACATCCAGCTGTTGTGATGGTCCTGCTTTTGCTGTCCATTCTCCCCAGAGATGAGGGTTTTTTTTGTTGTTGTTGTTTTGTTTTTTTTTTAACAAAATGAATTTAAAATGAAACAACCTGACATAATTTTAAATGACCTGGCTTGGTACCCCACAGACATTTGGAACTATAAAAACTAAAGTAGTTTGGACCTCAGTGTGGCCAGTTTTCTTTTCCCAGAAAATGAAATCACTTTAAAATTAGGGCATCAAACCAAGTACTTTATTTACTACGCTACATATTATTATTTTTAAATATACGACAAGATGTAACAGATTTGAACTACATTATCCTCCCCAAGGGATTCATGAGGCCAGCCTACTGATTCCGAGTGGCATTCTAATCAAAATAAATGCCTTTCCTGGGGCGCCTGGGTGGCTCAGTGTGTTAAAGCCTCTGCCTTCGGCTCAGGTCATGATCCCAGGCTTCTGGGATCGAGTCCCGCATCGGGCTCTCTGCTCCTCGGGGAGCCTGCTTCCTCCTCTCTCTCTCTGCCTGCCTCTCTGCCTACTTGCGATCTCTTTCTGTCAAATAAACAAGTAAAATCTTTAAAAAATAAAAAAATAAAAAAAATAAAAGAGCTTTAGTTTAAAAAAAAAATAAATAAAAATAAATGCCTTTCCAAAGCATTTGCAGGGACACAAGTAACCACTGCCACCACTCAACGCTCTTTAAAAATATTGAGCCACAGACTTTCACAAATCTCTGTGAGGTAAACTGGGTGGCCAATATTATCCTCACTCTACTGAAGGGGACAACCATGTTCTCAGAAGATGTTGTCTCAATTTGGGACATTCTATCTTTATGCGATAGTCCTTTCTGCTAACTTCTTCAAGAACGTCTAAGCATTCGTTTCATTCTTTTTACATTAGAGATTTGAAGAGAGGTAACTGGTTCCAAAAATCCTACATATTTCGCCCTCAGTTCAGTTTTCTCATCATGAGAGTGTTGATGAGTTCTTTTTTTTTTTTCTTCCAAATTCCAGGAACAATGGAAATCGTGCTTACAGCATTATTGGCAAATACTCAGCCGGCTTCTTTCTGCTTCCCATCAATGACAAGGAGCTCATCACCTCCTAAGGCTACTTGCCCCATTTCTACGATGTTTAACACTTAGAAAGGGTCTCGGTATGGTGACCTGAAATCTGTCTTTCAGATTTATTTCACCCGTTACACCATCTAGAAAAACAGAAACCAACGAAGCTCTTGACATGTTTGCAAGCATTCGAAGGCAGGTCTCTACTTCTCTATCCAAGTCAAACTTCTTCAGAAGATCCATCTATAATTTACATGGATAGTTTCCAGCCTCTCAGTGACCTACTTATCCCTTCTGACTGGGATACTGAGGGTCAGGCTTGCCTCCAAACTACGTTATCCAACACCGAAGCCAGTCTTTATGATGCAGTTGAGGCAGAAAGGGCACAGAGAGACTATCGCTTGCCCTGGCAGAAATGCACCAAGACCTGAACTGTTAAAGCCATGGGACTGATTTTTTTTTTTCTTTGCTGCCCTTAAAAGAACAAAACAACAACCAAGAAAACCATGTTCAGTTACAGAAGTCAGATATTTCTGCTCCCCTGTCGCTATAGCATCTGGGCATAACTATGCCATACAAGTTAATATTGTTAGCATCTGGGAGAAAACTTGGATCACAGCCTTGTTTCTCCTGGGTTACATCATTGTTCTTCCTCTCTGGCCTGACTCAGGTTCAAAGGAGCAGGAACCGGGAGGAACCCTTTGTCTTTAATCTCTGTGCCAACACTGCACTGCTCTCGGGAGCCCAGTCCTCTGGAATAGGACAGGCAGTCAGGGACGTTTTGGTCCGGTGCATAGCTGGAGGACTTCTATGTGACTCATTATTTTATTCCACTGACTAGCAGAATGCCCAAGACCTCTTTATGAGGCTCTATCTATTGAAAACAAAATCTCAGCACATTTTAGGGCTGTTGAGATTTCAAGGATTTGTCTCATCGCAGAGTTGTCTTGCAATCAATGATATTGCTTGAACATGATTTTTTTTTTACATTTTAAGTGATCTTATTTATTTATAGATTGTTTTGTGATGCGAAGATAAAACGGTTCCAAGATACGACCTTACCACCTATCCCTGCAGAACTTTAAGAGTATAATCTGGATTTTAACCCTGTTCCTAACACACTTTTTCAAACCCAATTTTAGGACTCACTGGCCCGACTTGCTATAGGAAAACGTAGAGGTCAGTGCAAGCAGTCCCTCACTGTTTTATGTAAAAATCTCTGATGTCTGAAGGGTAGAGAAGACACCGGTTGGACAAAATCAGGCCAGGACTTAAGACAGACCTAAGGATGAATTATGTACACGTGACCAGAGTGTGCGCTGCCACACTGCAAAATAGGGACACGGCACAGTCTTCAGCTACCAGTGATGTCCTGTGGGAATAGACGCTCTGAATAGAGTATGTACTGAGTAATAGTTAAGATCTTAGAGGTGAAAGAAACATTTGATGTCACCTAATTTAGCTCCCTTATTTATTGTTTTTTAAGAAAGAGTCCTTTGTATTGGGGCCCAGTGAAATTGAATAATTTATTCAAAGTGATACAGATAGGTGACGTTGGTTCTAGGCTCTCCTCCAGTCTGCTGGCACCTCTACTGTCCCTCTCTTTCCTTTAACAGCTGCTGCTAATGATAACTTTCTGTACCTAACCCTTGCAAAGTGCTCAGAACTTTGTGGTAAAGGTTCCATCTTGCCTGGCTCCCTAGAAGATGATTAAAATCCTTAATATGCCTTTTTACGTCTTGAATTCCATTTTTGGTGGAATCAAAGTGGTCTATGGCTCCTTATAACACAACATGACAAATAATAATGAGGATTGATGTCATGATGATGACGACAAAATAATACTTAAGAAGCATTTAGAACAATGTTTGGCTCCAATGCAGTCAATTAATATTAAGTATTATAATCTAATTTAAACATTAAAATGACCTTCTGAAATCCATCATAGTATTATTCCCTACTTTACAGTTGCTTTTAGTGAGGCACAGAGATTTATATACCTTTCTCAAGGGCTTACAGCTCATAAGAGGCAGCTCTGTCACTGAACAGAGGGGCTACATTCTTAGCTGCTCTATTAACACTACCAAAAACATGATAATAGTCTGAAGATTTTAATAAATCATGACAAGGAAGGAATGAAAGCCGTTGGGAGCCCTTCTGAAACTGCTGAGAAGTATTTACGGATAATTTTTCAGATTTTTTATTTGCCTTTTTCTGGCTTATTTAATTGCAATGCAGAATCCCCAGAGTGAATCATATTTATTCTGCAACCACAGATATCAAAGTATCCTCCCATCAAAGTTCGGTGCTGGGAAGAAATGTTTGCTTCCCAGAATCCCAGCTCCGCATCTCGGCTTGTTTCAAAGATGCCTTCCCCATTACTGAGAAGCCTCCACCCATTCCCTCCGCCACACACCTACAACCCAACTCAGACAATCCAAGGCAGAAAAGCTGGATTCCCGGTACTCAGAAGCAAGCCCAAGCAAGACACCTTTCCACTCAACACTTAAAATTCTCTAACAAGCAAGATGGTTTCAAGGGATATAGGAAGCAGATCCCCAACCAGCGACTTGCCTCCTGCACCATTTGGATTCCCCCTGCTTACGGGGCGGAAGTCTGTTCTCTGCAGGTAAGGACCCTCAGAGACGAGGCAATGTGCCTTCCCAGCCACACATGACAGAGGGGTGAAGACCACTCAACACCGAGTATGCCGGGCCTTGCAAGTTCGGTGGACCTGAAGGTCCCAGAGCCTGTCTGAGTTTCTAGGTTGGAAATTTCATTAGAGAGCTTGGACAAAAACCTCCTGAAGATGGCTGTTTCAGCGTACTCATCCTGTCATTTCCAGTCCCTTAGCAGGTTTGCCTTTTGATTAGCTCTCCCCTTACATCATGGCTGGGAGAGGCAGATGTAGAAGGTGAGTGGTAAGGACCGGTCAGACAAACACTTTGAGAACTGGCAGCAACTGCAGCTGTGACAACATCCTTTGAAGGTGGGCTTCGTTCCTGATCCCACACAGGACTTCTCAGAGCCTGGCTGCCTTTGGAGGGATCTCTGTAAGAGCTCTTGACTACCAACCATTTGCTCGTGTAGCCCTGACAGCAACCTTAGGCTCCTTGGAATGAGCCCCGATCTGGAACCTCTCCTATAGAGATAAACCCAAAATTCTAGATTTGAGAGCCCAGAGGCTAAGGAGAAAAGAGGAAATGAATCAAATTCCAACAATTTAGTTTAAAAAAAAAAATGGCTTGCATGTCCTCAAGACAGAGGCAAAGGAATAATCTGCACATTGATAACCTATGACTCAGCCTTTTATCACTCAGAGCTCACCATTCTCAAATCCCTGTGGATTGGATGCTGCTTTTGTTCCAAAGGAATGGCCTCCCAGGGAGGTGGCTTCTGGAAGAGATGGGTGGGTAGCCCTGTTTCTGCACTGTTGCATGCTAGGGCTGCCTTTTCATGACTCTTATTTTCCACCCCATAGGTTCTAAATTCATCTCTTTTCTTTAGTTTTTTTTTTTTTTTTTTCCAAAAGAAGCAAAGGGAAGCCCTTTGAGACTCATGTTGGTATCAACAGGAAACCTGGGGGGTGGGGGAGAGAAGGAAAATCAAAGAGGGAACCAAAATACACAGGACTAAGAATAGGAATTTCAAGTACATAGCTTTTGGAAAGTTAGTTGGATTGGAGGGAAGGTGGGGTTCAGGGTAGGGTGTGGAGTAGAATGGGTGAGGGAAGGGAGGAGGGACCCTCTGCTTGGAATCAGAGGTGACCTCATACACATTTTTATGTGGCTTTTTAAGAAGCGTTTGGCGAAACCCAACACATCTCATAATTGCCTTACTCTCGTGAAAGGTTATTAAGGAAAATGACTGTACCGAAGGGTAGTAGGGGTTTGGGATGGCACTCATTCTCAGGTCTCTCATCTCTAGGCTTTAGTCCTGCCTGGATGCAGAGGTGGTGCCCAAAACCAGCAGTGCCTTTGGTGTCTAAGAATAGTACACATTCCTGCAAAGTACTTAATCTACTTTTGCTATGTATGTATAAGAAAATAGTAAGAACTGGTCCTATAGAGCAAAATATCTGTTATGTAAGAAAAACATACTCAGAAGGTAACAAATGAGGCTCCATTTCACTACGTGCTCAGTCTCCTATAACCAAAAAGTGGCTATAACTAAAGGATATTCTTTCTTTCCCGAGCTGCTCTAGAGTCATGTTCAACAACAACCACAAAGGCCTTGAGTGAGCCAGCAGCAGATGTGATGCCCAGGATTCCACTGGAGAAGACAGAGGCATCACATCTCTCATGCCTAAAGCTAATTATTCATAGCATCTAACTTTAGGAGTAAGTCCTAAAACGATATATGAAATGAGTGGGTGAAGGAAAAGGTGACTACTTAACAACTTTTTTCTTACAGTTGCTCTATCTTAATACATTTACAAATTATAATTTGTGACCTATTCATGTCCACGATTAGATTTTAAAAACAGATGGATAAGCATATACTTAAATGAGTAGTATCCCGATTTAGTACCAACAAAATGATACAGTGTATGTTACATTTTTAAAGCTTATTATTTTATAATAATGTGCATATTATATTCCAAAAACCTCTACAAAGAAAGGAACTATTTTCAGTCTTATTTTAAACCTGCTCATGGTTGAGATATGCAATCACTAATTAAGCTAAGGATTAAGGAAGATCTTTGGGCACCTGGACCATCGTTCCAGTCATGACAGCATCTTCCTTCCACATGTGATAAAATGTCTCAGAGAGTGAGCCCTAACTAATATAAATTGGAAAAAAATCAAACAAGCAGAAAGTAACAGTTAGAACCAAACTCAATACCTCCATCAAGAAATCCATGATTTTAAAAGGTACATCAAAAGCAAAGGTACTTAGTGGTAGAAGAAGATTTAAATATGGATTTATTTGTGAAGGTTTTAAACATCGTATTTACTATATTTAGCATCCTCAATGATTACTCAGTTTGTAAAGTGCTTTGAGGTTATGAGATCACTAGTGAAGCTATTGGTTTCATTTAAAATAAATTCAACTAAATATTTCTCTCTTCACAGTGTTTCCAGCCCATGGAAATCATTATCAGAGGATGTGGTAGAGAAGGAAAAAGAAACAAAACCAAAAAACAAAATAGCATTGCTGTCAGATTTTTTCACTCATGGTCAACATGACCCTAACGTTTGCAACCTTACCAGGATAAAAAGATGGCGCTCAAGAACCATGAGCTTCAACGAATTTGGTAGAAGGGCGCAGAAAGGGTTGACATATCTTCCATCTTCTAATGTGGAACTACTTTTGATTTCACAGAAGTATCATTATCAGTAAGCTATAAAATCATATTGCCACATTTTAGGGAAAAGATAAGTCATAGTAAGGCTTTCCTTCCTATTATCTTGGTGATTTAGGAGGTAATTTTGAAATTGACTAGTAGACTGAGCTCAGCCAGTCAAGGTCTTATGTAGCAATCAACTACTTGCCAATAGAGCTTATCGGTGTTGTATTTTTCATGTATCATCAAGTATCAGGATGCTTCCATCATCTGGTAACTCAGCACATTCCTAAGAAGAATCAGATTCCCAAGAAGCAGTAGTATATGAATGATTCTTCCCCTACCACCACTACAAAAAATAATAATAATAATTAAAAAAAAAATAAAGATGACCCAAACTTTTAGGAAGGGAACTACTTTCCTCAGAGAACTTTGGCAGTACAACACCAATCCATTCTGCCTTTAAAGTTGATGCTGTCGATAGACACTATCAGAATCAACTCATCAGATTACCCAAGAAATTAAAAACAAGACTCTACACGTGTGCTGGAGATATGTAATGATGATGTGCCTTTTGAGGTCTTGATGAGCAATCTATTTTTGCACAAACATATCCAGGGGCTAACTAGCTTCCTAACAAGAAACTGAAAGGCTAGGTCTAGAAACATTTTCTGAAGACAATAAAAGTTAATAATTATGAATAAGATAATGCCAGAATTCTTTCTGCCCATGGAAGGAAGAGGCAAAGATCCATGGAGTAGCTACAACCTGCCAATCATTTGCCAGTTTCATTCAATTATATATTTAATTTCAAAATTACAACAATAACATGAGATGGACATATATATATACACACACATATATATATGTGTGTGTGTGTATATATATGTATTTTTTATAAATGAAGAAAACAGGATTTAACAATTTCAACGAACTTGCTCACAATCACATAGCTCTTAAGTAGCAAAGCCAGGGTTAGGCCAGGTGTGTCTGGCCCCAAAATCTTAGATTCTTTCACACATACCATCCCCTCTCCTCGGTCTGTGAGTGGGTATGATATTCTATAACTGACATGAACACTGGTGGGTAATCTGTGGGAGGATATTATTATATATTAATATTATATTCATATGTATATGCATAATGTGCCTTTTATATACAGAAAACCTCTATAAATCAAAGGGTATAATAAAAATAAAATAGGGATAATGTCAAAATTAGTCCTAATTTTCTTCATTTTTCTATTGGGGATATATGATTTATAAACTCCTCCTTAAGCCTATTAGCCTATGTTCTTTCTTGGCATAATTTCCTTATGCTTTTTTTACCCACTAAATAAACTGTTACTCCCTTTAATTAAAAAAATAATAATAAAAAAATCTCTGAGCTTCCTGGGAGTCTCCTGGAGTGATCAAAGAGTGAACCAGATCATTCTCTCCATCAACTTTTTCAAAATTTTATTGGCATCAATTACCTTCTTGTTTAGCTCCCTCAGGCTGGTGAGGCTCAGGTTTAGAGTGTTTTAAACACCTAGAAGATCATCTATCTGGCCCGGTCCTTGGGGGTTTGCTGCTCTCAACCTTCTCCCGCTTGTAGACAGGCAGCTCTCAGGGCCCCTCTGAGGCTCCTGGGCTCGCTCCTTCCTGCAACTCAAGACAGGCTTCCAAGTTTAGCTTTACCGTGCAAACTTCAGGGGGCTGTCCTCGTACCCCAAATCATCTAGGAAAGGCAGACTAGAATTTGAAATCTACACTTTCACGACATGACCCCAGGTATGATGTTCCTATTCCCATCAGTGTCCCTGAAAACAGCTGCCCAGACTTTATAAGTGATGGGGCTGCCTCCGTCTGTCTTTCCCTTTAACCACACTAAGGGATGTGTGTTAAGAGAAGTGCATGGATGCCCTAAAGAGACTCTCAGAGTCCCCATCCCAGCTGTCAGGTAACCTGGACGGTGTTCCTCAGGTTCTCAGGCTTGATAGACACATGCAAGAGACTTCTCTGGGCCATTGAACTTTTCACCTTCCATCAGCAGCCTCGGCTCCCCTTTCGTTCATCACGCCGTCACTCACAGCGGGGCCTCCTGGGAAGCAGGTGTTACACAACCCCATGAATCTGGCCAAAGCTCTCTACTCTGACTCAGCTGAACGTTACTCCACTGTTCACACGACGGAGCAAAATCAGGAACTAAGAAAGGAGCTTACAGGTGGGAAAAGTGGGCTAAATAGAAATTTGATGGATGGACTAGGGGGAATGTGTAGCACACAGTAAACAGAACTGCAAACAGATATTTAACATCTCAGTTAACCAATCACGAAACTGGGCAGCCTTTCTTTGAGCAAACAGACGCCTGATATATTTTCTTTTCTTTTTTTAAAGATTTTGTTTATTTATTTGACAGACAGAGATCACAAGTAGGCTGAGAGGCAGGCAGAGAGAGAGGAGGAAGCAGGCTCCCTGCTGAGCAGAGAGCCCGATGCAGGACTAGATTCCAGGACCCTGGGATCATGACCTGAGCCGAAGGCAGAAGCTTAACCCACTGAGCCACCCAGGCACCCCAAATATTTTATTTATTTATTTGATAGAGAGAGACGCAGCGAGAGAGGGAACACAAGCAGGGGGAATGGGAGAGGGAGAAGCAGGCTTCCCACGAACAGGGAGCCCGATGTGGGACTCGATCCCAGGACCCCGGGATCATGACCGGAGCCAAAGGCAGACGCTTAACAACTGAGCCACCCGGGCTTCTCTGCCTGATATATCTTCAAGAGCTGTTTTGGTAGGTACGTGTGAGATAATGTGTATGAACCGCTTGGAGGCTATAGTGATCTATGATTATGGTCTGAGAGTATGATTATGGATTCTCAGCATTTGAGACACTGACCCTCACAGCAGGCCAGCGAAATAGGGAACTTTCGCTCCCTGGGGTGAGGACACTGGGTGTTAGTCCTGACCTTCCTTACCACTAACAAGAGGGAAGTTTTCTCAAGTCTCTTCCCCTCTGGGTGCCAACATCTCTTTATGTCCAAACATTAATATGGCGCCTCAGGGCCCTAGGGGGCCTCCCGGCTCTGAAATGCGTGATACTAAAACAGCATGGCATAGCCTTGTCAAGATAGATTTCAAATCTATAATGGTAGAATTTGTCATCCAGTACACGGCATATTCAAAGAGGAAGAGCCAACGGTAATAAAAGGATAGTAATCACATCACCGTTTACCAGAAGGCTTCGCAAACTGTAGGCTCCCCCATGCCTAACTGCTCCCCTTCTGCTTTCAGAAAGATAAAGTCTCAGTTACCTTGTAATATCTGAAAGCTTGCCACCCCCTTGCTTTCTGCCAGATACTTCAAAATAGTATTTTAGGGGGTGCCTGGCTGGCTCAGTGGGTTAAGCCTCTGTCTTCGGTTCAGGTCATGATCCCAGCGTCCTGGGATCGAGTCCTGGGATCGAGCCCTGAATCCAGCTCTCTGCTCAGCAGGGAGCCTTCTCCAACCCCCCCCTTCTCTCTCTCTGCCTGTCCCTCTGCCTACTTGTGGTCTCTCTCTGTCAAATAAATAAATAAAATATTTAAATTAAAAAAATAGTATTTTAGGAGAGTTTTAGCAGAAATGGATCATGTCCCACGTTCTCTCAGGACTTCCTGGGTTACCTATGCCCTTTGGCATGGCCTTTGTATGTATGTACCTTTTCCCCTCTTCCCAGTCCTTTGGGGCAAGAACAAGTGGCCCGAAGATGGAGGGCAGCCCTGAGTCCCGGCCTTACCCAGAAATTTCGCATTCTTCTCAATTCTGTTGGCACAGCACCCTCTGCTGCTTCAGGGGAAAATAAAGCTGAGCAATGGCTAAACGCTGGAACTGCAGCGAGAGATGTCACTTCGCCCGGATACACAGCAACATGTTGTGATTTCCTTCACTGATCACCTCCCCAGCATTCCTTACAGAAGAGCATAGTTACGGCAGGGACAGAGTTTCTCCTTTTCATCTTCGTGTTTGTTCTGTTTTGTCTGCATTATCCTGCTATGTTCTGTCACCTCAAGCTAAGAGTTCTGGTGATTTCTAGGTCGCAAACCAAAACAATCTTAGAAATAACTGGATGATAAGAATAAACACGTCTGCATTAAGTTTCAATCAAGGAGGGGAGGTTACAGCTCTCTGGGTGCAAAGCGTCTGATATATTTAACAGAAAACTTCGCAGACCATAAGAAAATGCTTCTTCCTTGGCTTTATTTAAATTATACCTATGTTCTGATTGTGATCCCAAAAGAAAGGAACGGATTTATTATTATTATTTTTTTAATGTAGATCTCTGTCTCTTCACATGCACTTTCTCCTGAGTGTCTTGTTTTCCAGAGCCAGTAAGTCTTTAAAAATCAAATCAGAACCCTGGGAAATGTAATTTATTTCCTATGGCCTCTTAAGCAGGGATGCTTTAAAAGCAAGATGTTCCTTCTTCCACTCTGGGTCTTTCTAGCCCTCCCCCCCCCACTGAGAAAACACATTTATAGTACTCTGGACAGGAAAGACTCCTAATCAGTCCCAGAAAAATCTGCTAAACAGTGGAGAGAAAAAAATCTATGGATAATATTTAAAAAATAATATCTAGTCTAGTGCTTTATTTCAGACAAAGTTTACTACTTTGGATGAACAATATATGATTTCTGTAACCCACGCCAGAGGCCTGCTTTGTACAAACCTTACCGCTCCATTTGTTCAAGGAAAGGAGAAAATACTCCCTTGAGACCTCTTGTTGGCAAAGCCTATCTGTAGGGTCTTCTGACCTCTCTGAGCCATTTTGTACCTTCCAGGACTTTGTCTCCCAGAACACCTGTTGCCTTTCTTTCAGATTCAACTATATCAGTAGATTCCGCTCATTCATTGAAAGTTCCTAATATGTTATTAAAAAGGAGCTCTGCTACTTTGGAAAAATCAGTGGTGAGTAAAGTTTCAAACTGAGGATCAAAGTGATCACCCCTTAAAAGTGTCATGTTGGAGATGCAGTTTTGTCAGTTGCATTCCTCTTACAAACAAGAGTCCGAAGGAGAAGGAGAGAGGAGCTTCCTGTCTTCTCCAGGTCTGAAACAGAGTAAAGATCTGCTCCCCTCCCACCACCATCCTCCAGGGAATGTGCACCTGTTAAAAAACAGGAAACTTTCAGGTCCTTCCAGCTTCAGGTCTAGTTAGCAACCCCCATGGGGGTTTCAGAATGCATTGAATTTTCTTGCATTTTCATGGCCTTCTCAATACACACACAGTTTATCAGACACTTGTAGTCTAACTGTTCCAAGCATGTTCACTGTCTCCCTTCAGTTGTCTCGAAGACAAGATTCCCAATTTCTCTTTGCTAATCGCCATAGTGCTTAGCAGAATGCAGGATACATAAAGGATGCTTTGTACATACATAAATGAAATAATGTGTACAGCCCTTGGCTCAATGGAAGCACATTTTTAAATGTCTCATTCTTGTTTTTCCTTCTTGATGCTTTTATCAACTCCCTACTGGGCTCCTAGACATTGTCATTGACCTTGTAGAGGGGAGTAGACAGACAGTGGCAGCGTCACCTTATGTAACATAGATTCCCTGGTAATACCTCTCAGGTGCCAGGCATCATGCTAGGTAACACGGATGCAATGGTAAACCAGACAAGAGGGTCTTTTCAAGGCATTTATATTCTAGGGAGGGAAACTGATAGAAAGTGGGCATTTTTGATGGACAGTGATGAAAGTATGGAGAGGGTAACCACGGCGGGGGTAGGACAGCTTAGAGGAAGATCATGAACCCTAATCTGGAGGAGAAAGGTCGAGAGCTTCTTAGAAGAGGTAACATTTGAAAGGGAGAGCAGAACGAGAGTCAGAGTCCGAAAGTGATAGAGGAGCTGGATTCCTGGCAGAGGCCCAGAAGTGAGAGGGCGGAGTGTGACGGAGCAGCGGTCCGGCTGGGCTGCGGGACGGGAAAGAGCTCGGGGGGCAAGCTGGACAGGCAGGTGGGACCAGGGCTGTAAGGACATGGGACCCATTCGGGAGCCATCTTCAGTGCTTCCGAAGACATACAGCCATTCCTCGGTGCGTGAGGAAGAAACACTCTCCCTTCACTGTCTGTTAGACTTTTGACCTTTGTATAATGAAGCTCAGGAAGAAGCAGCAAGGAACTAATGAATCCGTTTGCCTGAAAAGACCAACAGGATGATTAATGTGTGACCCGTGGGAAGCACGTGGAAGGAAAGATTGTGTAGAGTAATTGTTTACTTCTGTATTAGGGAACGGCTTTGCCGAGGTCACTTGGCTTATTGCTTAAGCCGGCCCAGGAAGTTAATTGAACTTCTCCCTACTCTTCACAGCAGGCCGATCATTTTTTTAGGTTATTTGCAAAAGCACGATATCAACACGATGGTAACCAAGGGTCGACTTTTCTAGTTGTGAAGTCCCTCAGAAATCCACATTTCCATTTTAGGAGTAAGGGAGTGGCAAGGCACACAGCCTATCACGAGCAGGGCTGGTGTGCAAAACCAGACCCCTTCACTCCTGGTCCAGTGCTCTTTTTATAAAGCCACATTGCCATTAGGCCCCTGAGAAGGGCATTTTTTTTTTCCACTTAAAAGTCAGTCTAGGGGCGCCTGGGTGGCTCAGTGGGTTAGGCCTCTGCCTTCAGCTCAGGTCATGATCCCAGGGTCCTGGGATCAAGCCCCGCATCGGGCTCTCTGCTCAGCAGGGACCCTGCTTCCCCTCCTCCCTCTCTCTGCCTGCCTTTCTGCCTACTTGTGATCTCTGTCAAATAAATAAATAAAATTAAAAAAAAAAAGCCAGTCTACATGGCGCATTGTGGTGTAAAAACTAACGATGTGATTAATTTGATTAAGAAAGGTATCCAAACAGGAGGAAGGAATTTTTTTTTTCAGTTTCAGTCTAATTTGTCTTCTGTTATTGATCAAGATGAGGTATATTACAAATATGGCAAGAAAAGCCGGACTGAGGGCAGTTAAAACCATCTGTCTGGCATTTGGCTTAAGGCGAAAACTAGCGGTTGCTCGTGTAGAAAGAACACAGAACTTTTATATTTTATGCAAAATATAAACATCAATAACAATTTTGTTGAAGAAGGTATAGGTGGCCCTTGAATAGTGTAGGGGTTAAGGGTGCCAACTCCCGCACAGTCAAAAATCTGTGTATATCTTCTCATCCCCCCAAACTTAACTACTAACAGCCCAAGTTGACCCGAAGCCTGACCCGTAACACTTGACAATCGATGAACACATATTTTGTATATAATACGTATTACAGACTGTATTCTGACAATAAAGCAAGCCAGAGAAAAGAAAATCCTGCTAAGAAAACAAGAAAGAGAAAATACATTCACAATCCTGTACTGTCTTTATTGAAAAATATCCACAAGTAGGTGGACCCTGTGCAGCTCAAGCCCAAGTGTTGTTCAGGGTCAGCTGTGTGTGTGTGTGTGTGTGTGTGTGTGTGTAAGCAGGGGCACTACATACTCAAAAATGTATGTAGACACACACATTCTTAGAGGGAAACTAGAAATAAATGGACTAGAACTGTAACCATAACAGTTTTCTCTGGGATTTCAAAGCTTTTTAATGATCTCTCTCTTTTTTTTTTCTCACAACATCCCAGTTCTCTAACCAATATAATGAGAAAAATGTTAGAAATATATGTTAGAAATAAATGGATGTCTAAAACCGATGATGTACTATATGTTGCTTGAACATAATGATAAAAAAATAAAGCCAAATAATAAAGTAAAATAAAATATCATAAAATAAATGAATGGATGTTGCAACTTCCTACTTTAGAAAGAACAAACACATCCTCGAGTGGTCTGGGGACAGGCCCTTCTCTGCTCTTCAGCACACCAGGTGACACCGCACGCTTCACTGTCATTGCTGTTCCTGCGTCTCAGTCTGTGACAAAAGGCCTCCCTCTTTGTGAATGTAAATTTCAAATATGCTCTCTTTAAAAGGCTGGAACAACTTTGCATTTTTCAAAGGACTTGCTATTTACAAAGCGCCTAACTTCTACTAGAAGGGCAAGGGTGTGTGGATTCAAGTGATTCAGAAAAGCTGGGATAGACTGCGTGTTCCTAAGGAGGGAACCGGGCTTGGCTGCAGGACCAGGGAAGAGCAGTAGTGCCTGTGTCTTAAGGTGACTCACAGGATCCCATTCCCTACATGGGCAGCAACATCGACCTTTACAACTCAAAGCCATACTTTAATTCTGAAATGCATAATTTCTCAATTCATGTTAGTATATTTTAATAAAGTGTTATAGTCCACTCCCCACTTCCCCACCGTAAAGGATGCCCCTCCCGGTGCGGGGGTTGGTAAGTGCCTGACACAGCATCTAAGACGCCCCAGCAGGGACTGAAGGCACCACTACCGGATGTGAGAGGGAGCGAAGAGAACAGAACGTTCTCCCAACCCGGTGGAGCACCACACGGCTGCCCTCGCAGCCGCGAGAACCAGGCTGTAGGAAGCTCATCTCTTGGGTACCACAGTGTGTGCCCCCCTGCTCAGCATCTTGAGTTCCATTTCTAATAATGCTGGCTTCTGTGGCGGACAGGCCTAGGTTAGCTCACAGAAGGACTGGTTAAAGACCCTTGGAAGAAAGTCACCGAATGACGACAAGCCAGGATGACTGCTTTCAGCGCGTTCTAGAAAGTTAACGCTACGACTTCAGAAGAGACCACAAGTCCTTCAATTCCTTATTATTGCCCACCTTGTAGATGCCTAGAGACGGTTTTTCAACACATCTGAGGTCGTCCAACTTGGGGTAATTGGGGTGAGCAAAAATCAAGCGTATTATCTATGGAACTGGGAAAAAAATGTAAAAAGCAATTTTGATTTCAAGATGTTTAAAAAAGCTGGAAATAGGCCAATAGATAGCAGAGACCGGGAGAGGAATTCTGGCTCAGCGCCGAGTGTTGGGCTGAAATGACATTGGGTTTTCCTTTTCACTGGGGGGCTGTGCACCTCGGAAAAAGCAGTTCTCCTGGACAGAAAAGTAGCATGGCTCGACTGTCCTGATGAAACAGAGCGGGATTATGTTGGGTTCTGGGGACACACAACAAAATCCATCCACCACCCAGAGCCCTAGTGTTTTCAATGAATTGCAGAGCCCATCATATAACCCTTGTTTGGAACTGTTCCAGGGTCTCCCATCACACAAAGAATAAAATCCCAACTTCTACTTGACCATCACGCCCTTCATGACCTACCCCTGACTTCTGCAGGGACATTCTATTCACCAGCCTCATGGCCCTTTGTAAGTTTTGTAACTCACCATGCTTCTTCCTTTCCCCAGGGCCTTATACATACATTTGTCCCAAACCAGACACTGTCCCCAGATAGTCACATAGCTGGCTCCTCCTTGCATTCAAAGTCTTTACTCAGGCAAAGTCTTTACTTACGCAAGACTAAGCACCCAGTAGAAATCAGCAGGCACTCTCCTGGGTATCGTAGCTTCTTCTTCTTCTTCTTCTTTTTTTTTAAATAGTACCTCTCCTGTTAGCTTCGTTGTTTGCTTCATTTTAGCTGTCCTGCTAGAGTGTATATTACTAGAGGATAAGTCTCCCCCGTCTTGTTCACCAGGTCATTTCTAGCCTCTGAAGAAGTACTTAGCACATAACAGGAATCTAATAAATGTTGGTTGAATGAATGAATGAATGATGAATGAATGGCACAGCCTTTTCCTCTGAGCACCTCTGGTCGATAGAACTGAGGAAGGTGCAAACAGAGTTATATCCGGCGTGATCTGGAGGCACAGAAGAGGTGCCTTTCACCCAGCGAGGGGTTTGGGAAGACTGGGCAGAGGAGAGGAATTCCAGGTGGCTAGAATTAATTAAATGAACTCCATGTTGCAAGTAGAAGGAAGAGCGTGAACTAAGAGTAGAAACGTGAAACCACAGGGGTGTGAGGGCAAGTACAAGGTTGCGAAGGGCAGGAGGTCAGGAGATCAGGAGGACGCAGCCATGGAAGGCGTTCAATGGAAAAGGTAAGATCTTCCACGGAGCCCAGGTGATTAGAGGGGGTAAGAGCTAGCCAGACCTGAAGCGAGGATTAAACATCAATATTATTTAGTTTGATTACCCTGTTGCTTCTTATTCCTGGATGGGGGAGGACTCTCACTGAGGTAGACATTCGGCAAAACCAGACATCAGTGAAGAAGAAACTCGATGTGCTTTATTTCTAACAAAGTTGTTTAACACTTCTGTTGGCTTTTCTGATTTTTCTCCAAACCTCTACTACCTGCACTGGGTCAGCGGCAAAGTATATCCCAACTCTAATTCTCCTCAGAAATTAAGCGATCCTATACTCTGGTCAGATCTGTCCTTACAGGACTGACAGTCCCTGCACTACATTTCATGCCCGCACGGATACAAGGCTCGCAAGCAGCATGATTCAACACTGTGCCTTTTCTGCACCCTGGAAAAGTTGCCAAACATTTTACAAAGAATGGGCATATGAATAGGATATCAGATAGAACTTTTGTTGAAACAAGTTCTTTTTTCTTTGCATTCCATTCAAAACAACAAAACCAAAAAGTCAACCCGTCATATATTATATAAAAATTATTCACAAAATGTTTGCCTTGTTTGAGGGCATTAGCAACAAGCTCCTTGTCTCCTCCCCCCACCCATTCTTCTCATTCATGAAAACGATGATTCACACCCATACCCTGCGGAGAGTGGGGCAGTGGTGGTTCAGAGACAACCCACCTCTCCTGCTCATGTGGGAAAACAGCCCTACAGTGAATCAAGTTCATTGAGCAAAACTAGGAGAAAATATTTGCCTGGCAATCCAACACGCCTCTCTCTGTGCTTGTCCAGACAGAACTAGGGTGGACTTAACATTTTTTTCCTTTTTGTCAGAAATGCGTGTTTAAATTGTGTATTTTCACAAAAGAGTGTCCGTCGGTGGGGATTTTCAAGCTACAGGATTGGCGTCATCACAGTTGAAACAGACACGAAGGGAGCTGATCATGAGTTCCACACTTAGCAACTGTATATTAGTTATCTAGAAAATGGAAATGGTCCAATAATATTTACACGTGTTAGGCCTGGAAGGAGTCCACCATGCTGATGAACTTTGATTTGTTGGAAAAGGCATCTAAAAAAAAAAATGGCAGGAGGAAGCCTATGTGATCAGTGGTCAAGAAGGCAGCTGTCAAAAATGGAAGCCAGGGACGCCTGGGTGGCTCAGTGGGTTAAAGGCTCTGCCTTTAGCTCAGGTCATGATCCCAGGGTCCTGGGATCAAGCCCCGCATCTGGCTCTCTGCTCAGCAGGGAGCCTACTTCCTCCTCTCTCTCTGCCTGCCTCTCTGCCTACTTGTGATCTCTGTCAAATTGAAAAAAAAAAAAAAAAAAAAGAAAAGAAAAAGAAATGGAAGCCAGGCTCAAGAGTTTAACGCATCAAAATGGCCTTCAGTGAGGTAGCATGGAGGGAATGTTCCATAGACCAGAAAGTGAGAGCAGTCTAGCACACAAAACTGGAGCATGAGCGCCTTGCAAGATGTTGACCCCTGCTCTCCTTCTATCATCTCCTCCAAGGGAAACCATAGCACTGAGGAGCTCAATGGTTTTTTGTTTGTTTCATATCTCTTTTCTGTCATGCCACAAGAGAAAGACCCATATCTGAACAGCCTGGAACACATGTTTGTGACGGCAGCTACGTCGGGAAGATCCTGGACAAAAGTGACGGTACATGTGAAGAGTTAAGACGAGAAAGAAAGTTCCTGTGGAAGAGAAGCACCCAGCCCACGGCAATGCTTTGAGGCTCTGGAAATGGAGGAGACCTGGTTGAGAGCGCTGAGTTGTGGGAATCACAGGCTGTCCTTGTAGTCAAAGGAAAGAAGACCTACAAAGACATAACAATGAGTACAGCTGAAGCGGATGGGATCAGAGAATGTATGAATAATCAATATCTGGCAGAGGAGAGGATGAGATAGTGTCTAAGATAGAACATGCTTTGGAGAAAATGACAAGTAAATGCAGAGAAATGGAAGAGCACAGTGAAGCCATACGTGGCAGCTCATCCAGAGGGCATAATCAAGAAGGTAGAATGATGAAAGTCTAATGAATTTTAAAAATCATTACTGTCAAATAAGTTAAAGAGTCTTTGAAAGTGAGGCAGCCTGAATTTATTGATGTTTATTAAATGGAGAGTAAGGCGATCGAAGCAGACACAATGCAGTTTCCATTTTAGGAACGCCCCTGGCAATGTCTAACCCCGAGTGGAAAGTGGGAAAGCAGAGAACCCCTGGAGAGAAACGCAAGTGGGTGGGTGCCGGGTGAAAACGAAGCATGGTTCCCATTTTCCAGACCAGATTACAAAAGCAGCCTCACCCAGGGTGGTCAGGTCTGGCCAAGCTGAGCAGCGCTGATAAACCTCATCTATCTCTGAAAAGTCCTGGGCTCAGGGAGGGTTTACAATCAAGGGCAGAAAGATCATATGCGGTTGGTGCGGGCGGTTTCTCATGTTCACAGATACACTATCTAAGGAGGCAGGTCAGCCGTCATCACAGAGACAGACGGCGCGAGGTAATGAAAATGTGTGAGTGCCAAGAATGCCCAGGGACCGCGCTCCTGTCTTTGGCCCCGATTCTTCTTCTATGACCCTGTGTGTGTGTCTTCAAGCTACCCTCAAAGCAACTCAACACCAGCAACCAGGGCTGGACTTTGGAAGTCACCTGGTCTAATGTCTATTCCCATAAGTGAAAAAAAAAAAAAAAAAGAAAAAAGAAAAACAGAACACGGAACACAGCCCATCTTTGACAGAGAGGCTAGAGACAGGGCCATTTCCACAAGGTAAGAAGCAGCCCGTTCAGTAATGCCTATTGTTTTCTCCAGTGTTTTCCCACTTTATGACATTGCCACTTTTACTTCAGATCAGTCAGTCTCACACGCAGCGCAGGGAGACAAATGCTTCTGACCCACACAGGAAGGATGACTGCTTCGATGGGGGAGAGGTGTGGCCGCCTGCGTTCTCTTTGCTGACTCACTTGCACGTTCTGACTATACACATTCCAGAAAATGCCCCAGGCCCCAGATTTCCAGGTGAACCACCCTTTTCCCATTTCTCATTGGCCACATGGACACTTTTGATTTGAACAAGGAGTGGTCCTTTGTACATGAGACAGGTTGGGCCCGCTCTCTGGTTTTTCTCTCGAGGATAAAGAGGGTCTCCTTTAGACATTATTTCCATGGAGTGGTTTCCTTTTGCCATGATTTATCAATGGATTCCACAAGGGGAAGCTGAGCACATATGGGCAGGTTAAGATACTTTTAAAGAAACCAGAAACATGCCCTGGGAGGAGCATGACAAAAAAGTCCCTCCAAGCCTTATGACATCTGCACAACTCTTTAACTGAGAGGTGGGAATAATGGTTTGTTTGTTTGTTTGTTTGTTTGTTTTTATTTGACAGAGAGAGATCACAAGCAGGCAGAAAGGCAGGCAGAGAGAGAGGAGGAAGCAGGCTCCCTGCTGAGCAGAGAGCCCGATGCGATGCGGGGCTCGATCCCAGGACCCCGAGATCATGACCTGAGCCGAAGGCAGCGGCTTAACCTGCTGAGCCACCCAGGCGCCCCATGTTTGTTTTTTTTAATGTCTCAAAAGCCACCATTATTAAAAATCTAGTAGGGATTAAAATTTCAATTAAATTTAAGCCCTAAGAGAAAAAGAATGTTCTAGAATAGACTTGATAAAACCGTAGACCATGAATCTTGTGGATGTGGTCCTTCAATTAATAAAATGGTCTTTGGCAACACTCTTAATTGATTAATTGATTGATTGATTGATTGATGAATATTTGCTCCTGCAAAAACATTCTTCTGAAAATTAAGCAGCTCACAAAATTAGGATCAGCCTCAGTCCTCCTTTTCCTATCACTGCTAAAACATCTTTATCCTACTTCTTACCTCAACCTTAAATAGAGTCAAGGCCTTCCAGAGGCAGAGACACAGAATTAAATGAAGAGAGGAGGAAAAGCATTATAATGTATTTGCGGTCATACTCTTCAATAAACCATGGTGTCATTTACCCAATTCTCTGTTGTCCAGGCTCGACACAAAGCCCTGAACCCACTGATTTCAATAATGCTTTTATGGGAAGGTAAGTTGATGCCCAGCTGGTAGCAGATTCAAAAAGGGAGTTCTGATTTAATGAACTTGCATGTTTCCTTAGGGCCCATTCGAATGCTAACAAGTAGTTAAATTCTTTCCCTATGCAACAAATCATTATTTTCTTCTTAAGGAGATTTTACTCTGGGTTGATGCAAGAAAGCAATTGGCCTGATCTTTTCATTTGCCAGTTAAATGCACCTTTTCCAGTAGAGAACGTGATTTGAGTCATCTCCAGTGAATTCCCACTGGCAACAAACCTTTATAAAGGCATACTCTTATTACTCACTATGTCCATGTTTAAAAAGAATCTGAGATTAAATAATGAAATAGAAACTTCCTTTTGAGAAACACTTGCTAAGAACAGTTAAGGGTCATACACAACTCCATGCCATTTACTCAGATTATGCTAAGAAAACAGTTACTGGATATAAACTTGGAGCTTTAATGATGAGATTGTTTTAAATATAGAACTGAGGTGTAATGCATTTGTAATGTTTTCCAACATATCCCGCTGCATATTCTGATTGGGAAGAACACAGATGCAGTTTGCAGAAAGGGTCACTTCTTATAACTAACAGGTTTATCTTTTGTGTAAAGGGCTTGGTCATAGCTCATCTCCCATCTATGTGGTTACAAAGCAGAGTTTACAACTCTGTGATCTTTTTTACTCAAAAGTACCATAGACTGTCTGTCACTCTGTGAATAACCAATGAGTTACTTTCCTCAAGAAACTTACAGCTAAGGTCTTGTAAGTGTCCCTAGTGTGTAGAACAGGAGCTATTCAAAGCTAAAGCTTTAACAAAATGACTGTTTCAGAAAACGACAAGTTATTCCTGACAGGAGGATGGCATTCTTTAATCAATTACAACCTCCGCTCTGTCTATGCTCAAATAATGCTTAGCGTTTACAGCCCACAATCTCATTTTTCACGTGTCCCCGAGGCTTCTATTTCTTCCTGTTATTTACTTTCTCTGCCATGTAAAGTGTCTTCAGGGATGTGCACGGGTAGAAAGCCTTACTTAAAGTTTTTGGTGACACTTTAAAGATTCATCTGTTGCCCTGGTGGGAGGTAGGCATAGAAGAAAACCAGAATAAATCCTGTTTTTCTCTTGATAAAGTACAACAATTATGAAGATAAAAATTTGGTTATGCTCACTTGGTTGGAATTAGCTCCTCTTTTTTTTTTTTTTTTTAAAGATTTTATTTATTTATTTGACAGAGAGAAATCACAAGTAAGCAGAGAGGCAGGCAGAGAGAGAGGAGGAAGCAGGCTCCCCGCCGAGCAGAAAGCCCGATGTGGGGCTCGAACCCAGGACCTGGGATCATGACCTGAGCCGAAGGCAGCGGCTTAACCCACTGAGCCACCCAGGCGCCCCGGAATTAGCTCCTCTTTACTGGTAAGTTTTCATTTTTCTCAATCATCTTGGTTAGCTAACCTCATTGGAAGTAGTGTTAACAATCTCAGAGTGTTCGACCTCGCATCACAGCGGTTTTTCAGCTTTGTGACAGGTCCCCCAGGACTGATCCTAGTTGGAAGACATAGGGAGCGTGTATGTGGATTCTGGGTGAAATCTTTTGGCAAGAGGGTGTGGGTGAGGCTTTAAAAAGTCAGAGGAGGTATACGCCTGCCATAGGTTCTCTCTAAACTAGCTGGTACTTATCCTGGTCAATTATTTCTATCTCCTTCATCATTCAGAATGATTCAGTTTGAACCTTATTCTTCCCTTGTCATCTAACTACTGAAAAATAACTGCTTCAGGAAATTAACTTAATATTTTTTTCCTTCCTCATATATGTCTGCAATGTCACATCTTCTGTCCAATAACTATTCCTCTACTTTAACTTTTTAAATGGGGCTGATTTACTCTAAGGTTACTTTCTAGAGGGGTTGTCTTTATTAATTAATTTGGTTAATATGCAAATATATGGGATATAAGGTCTTATTTTTCGGATTTATTTCTCCACAGGAGTCAAATTTATCTTCAATCTCCAACTTCATGTGAGATCTGTGTTCCAAGATCTATCTAGAGCGAACACGTTTGTTTTGTTGTTTATAGTTCTTAAGGAAAAAGTGGCTCCAAGGATTTTTCATCAAGAAGAACCTCCTGCTAATCTCTTTGTATGGAAGGTTAATTTGTATAGAAAGGAAATACAATTCTGAGTGACTGATAAATTACCTCTTGTTAAAATGCGAAGAACTATGGTAACTCTGGGAGATGAGAATTTGCTAATCCTCAGCATACGATTGAAACGGTATCATCTCCATAGTACAGTTTTGAAAAATAGGGTTCAGAAGATGAAAGCGGGGGCACCTGGGTGGTATCTGCCTTTGGCTCAGGTCATGATCCCAGGGTCCTGGGATGGCGCCCCACGTCAGACTCCCTGCTCAGCCGAGAGCCTGCTTTTCTCTCTCCTTCTGCCTGCCCCATTATATATATATAATTTTTTTCCCCCAAAGAACAGATGAAGGGAAGACAGAGGAGTAAGAACTGTAAGCAAGCTCCCTCTGACTCTGGAGTCAATTCTGCAAGGCCTTGATTCAGTACCACTCCAACTTTAAATTGAAAATTCTTTGCTTAATAGATTTTCCAAATTGGAGATGCCTCGCAGCTTCATTTAATGCCAAGCTAATTTTAGAGAATAGTACTATGTAAATCAGCAAATGAAAAATAATTGCAGAAACAACTACACGTGGAAACACCAATTAGCCAATAAATTCACTTAATTAGTCTTAATAGTTTCTTTTGCTCTTTAAGATGCTATTTAATACTTTAATGCTATTGTATGTGCATTGCATATTTTAAAACGTTTTATTTAAATGATGCCCTTATAGATCAACTAATGGTCCTATTCGTTTAAAAACAAATCATGAATTACTTTACTTTCCAGTAGTACTGTTTGCAAAGTATTCTAATTACGTTGCATGTGACTGCCTAAGGAATGAATGATTGCTTCTTACAAAAATAATAATGCAATGTGATTAATCCTAAATGGAGAGAATTGTATGGGCCCACTAGGCCTTGCCCTTTCCAGTAGCTTTTTGTAGCTATGATTTGGAATTGACTAGATCTGTATTATCCCCTCTACTACCCAAGCTACAAAGGGAAATGTGGCCTGCAGTGGTCTTAAGATGGGCTTTTTGGCTGCAGAAGGATGCAGAGATAGCCGCAGGGAACAGAGATCATTGCAGAACTTGACTCCCATTTCTACCTGGCTGTCGGCAACGGAGATAAACAGCTCCAGGCAATGGGGTTTGGAATCCCTGGGAAGGAGCTAAGAAGGCAGCAGCAGCAGACAAGCCACCTAAGTGAGCAAGTACTGTCTTCACTCAACACCTAGTTGCTGCCTTTTAATATACTCCCTTGGCATTTTGACTTATATAACTAATTATATATAATCCCCAGACACCAGGCCTGGCCTCTGCTTGGAACAAACTGCATTGACAGATCCACTATGTAAATGACCCTAGGCAGAAAGCAGTACCAAGAGGCAAATTCCTTTTATGATCTTACTCAGACCCGAAGGGATGGCCGTTATGCCAAAATATTTTAATCAGTCACCCAATAGATCACTATGAACTTGCCTGGGTTATTCTAGGATTTGACAGGGCAATCCAGAATTTTAAATTTTGGATAAATACAAAAAGTTTGAATACACAAATTAAACATAGTTAATGATTACAAAAAAAAGGCTATGATTTAAAAATATGCATTAAAGGGGTGGCTCAGTGGGTTAAAGCCTCTGCCTTCAGCTCAAGTCATGATCCCAGAGTCCTGAAATCGAGCCCAGCATCGGGCTCTCAAACTCAGCGGGGAGCTTGCTTCCCCCTCTCTCTGCCTGCCTCTCTGCTTACTTGTGATCTCTGTCTGTCAAATAAATAAATAAAATCCTTTAAAAAATATGCATTAAAATCAGTATTTCGAAATGTTTGTTTTGGGATGGCAGGATTTTTAGTGTTTCATTTTTCTCTTTGTGTATTTTCCAAGGTTATATACCAAGCATGCATATCTTTTACATTAGAAAAAACAACGAACAGTCCAAACAATAGCAACATAGACTTTTCTTTGTATTAAAGAATGTTCTGAATGTTCCTTCCTTAAGCTACTTTTTCCTATTACATCCCCTTTCACAACAGAAATTAATATGTTAGTGTGCACATCTGCACATAGATACACATGGTTGCAACATTTTATGTTCCTGCTCACAGACTTTCAACGACTGCCTGGGACAGCCAGGAAATTCGCACACAATCTGGCCATGAACTCCTTAATGTTAGGCGGATCCACGGCGAGTCTGATTTACACGTCCTGCCAATGAAAGAATTGGTATGGCTTATTTTGGTGTGTATCTACACACGGCAGTATAAGTTGGTTAAGGGGTTATTTTCACACAAGAAAACAATCGAGCCCTTTAAAATCCTTTCCAATCGCTTGTCTTCCCTGGAAACCGAAGGACCAGAATGCCATCATAATATTATGTCTTCCAACAAAATATACAAAGGACATAATCAAAGTGAATTTTATTTTGAAGATTCAGCCGGAAAGTGAAAGCCTACTTAGAAGATGTTAGATCTCTTCAGTTGTTAAATGGGAGCTTAAGGGACTATAAGAGACTCATCCCCAATCTTCTGCGCTGAGAGAAAGTGAACTTGAGCAAGAAACGAGTGTGAAGAAATCAGTCCTCACCTAACTTCCAACTTTCCCCCAGCCTCTTTGGTGTGTTCACACTGCCAGAGGCCCAATTTTTTTCTAGATGTGTTACCATGGAGCAAAGGTTAGATCCATAAAGAAAGTGCTCCTTTACCTTGACCTGTTTTATTCGGGAAATTTTTGTGTGTGTAAAAAAGAAGTCATTGCATAGTTTGGAAAATCTCACAAATAACTTGAAGCCTTATCAAATTTTAATCATCTTTGCTGAAAATTTTGTCTTAGGAACTACACTATCCCTGAATAATAATTTTTTTTTTAAAGGTTTTATTTATCTATTAGTCAGAGAGAGAGAGGGAGAGAGAGCACAGGCAGACAGGGTGGCAGGCAGAGGCAGAGACACAAGCAGGCTCCCTGCTGAGCAAGGAGCCGGATGTGGGACTCCATCCCAGGACGCTGGGATCATGACCTCAGGCGAAGGCAGCCGCTTAACCAACTGAGCCACCTAGGCGTCCCATGAATAATATTTTTTTTTCACTACAACAATCCAAGTAACATTTTATTTTATTTTTTTTTTTAAAGATTTTATTTCTTTATTTAACAGAGGGAGAGATCACAAGTAGAGAGAGAGGCAGGCAGAGAGAGGAGGAAGCAGGGTCCCCGCTGAGCAGAGAGCCCAATGAGGGGCTCGATCCCAGGACCCTGAGATCATGACCTGAGCCAAAGGCAGAGGCTTTAACCCCCAAGTAACATTTTAAATGATGATTTCAACACAACTGGTCGTTAAAGTGATGCTTAATGACAACAATAGCAAAGAGAGGATCGTAAATAAATTACTCTCAGAATGGTTAAAGAGTTCTTAAAAGTAGGTCTTCGTTTGGGAATGTTAAGATTTGTAGTGTTTGAGATACGTTTGAGACATAATATGACGTCGAACATAAATAAGGTTTCAGTTCTATGGTTGCTATTTTGGAGACCAGCCCAGTTTCAGAGGAATACCGGCAGAATACCATTTCTTATTAGAAAACATAGCGGTTATGAGAAAAACAAAGAATCAAGGGTTTACAAAGAACTAGAAATGGTTCTTAAATGATCCAAGTCTACCCAGAGCCTCTGCCGGCAGTAATTGGATTTGGCTGACTAGTGCTGAGAGCAGAGCAAACAGATGTGAGGTGATCGAGCAGAACTTGCTCTTCTCAGTTTAAACAACCCATTATGAGAGGATAATGATGTGTGCAACTGGTAGTCACTGGAAACGTTTCCAATTCAGACCAAGTAATAAGACTAAGATGCTAATATATTTGATTCTACACAGGGTTGGAATCTAGTTGCTAAAAAGTTATTTTCAAACAATGATGGACCAGGTGTGCCTCAATAAATCAGATTTTTAGGACTTTTGGAGATAATTTAATGATGAGGTGTTTTTTGTTTTTTTTTTTTATCCTTCTTGTATAAATTATGACCAGACTCTAGTTTTCTCATAAATAAGACTGACAACTCTTTGCAATCTGGTTACCAGGAACAGCCAGGATGCATTTTAAAAATCTTAATTACTAGTTTGGAATATTCATGCAATTCATGAAAATGCCTTTTCCTAGAAATGGACCAAGTGATGATGTCAAAGTTAAACATGTCTTAACTTTTTATTAAAATCACGTAAAATCACTGTCTGGGTATCCTGTGACTAGTGTAACAAATTACTACAAAGTGGGTGGCTTAAAACAACAGAAATGTTGAGCTGGTATCTGACCAAAAAAACAAAAACAAAAACAAAAAAAACAAACCAAGTCCAGAAATGTATTGTCTCACAGCTCTGGAGAGAAGTCCAAGAAGTCCAAGTCCAAGATGAGGTGGGACCACTCCACCTGAGCTCTAAGGGAAGGATCAGTCCCTTATCTCTAGTTTCTGGTGGCTACTGGTATTCCTTGACTTGCGATCATACTATCGTTCCTTTTGATTCTGTTTCACATCACCTTCACTTCTCTGTGTCTGTCTCTAAATTCTCTGTTTCTTTTATAAGGATACAAGTGATTGCATCTAGGGTCCACTTGGGTAATCCAGGCTAAGGATCTCCTCTTAAGTTCTGTAACGCAATCGCATCTTATGCCATATCAAGTAACACTCCTAGGGTCCAGGGATTTGATATGGATGCCCTTTGGGAGGCCATTTTTTGCTTAAGGTTTTTTTTGTTTTTTTTTTTTTTTATTTTTTTATTTTTTCAGCATAACAGTATGCATTATTTTTGCACCACACCCAGTGCTCCATGCAATCTGTGCCCTCCACAATACCCACCACCTGGTGCCCCCAACCTCCCACCCCCCACCCCTTCAAAATTCTCAGATCGTTTTTCAGAGTCCATAGTCTCTCATGGTTCACCTCCCCTTCCAATTTCCCTCAACTCCCTTCTCCTCTCCATCTCCCCTTGTCCTGGGAGGCCATTTTTTTCCTTATCCCACTGTCTTCATTCCATTGTTCCTGAATATTTGTTAGAGTCACTCCAACTCAACATGCTCGTGAACGTCTCTCGACAGAGTGTGGAATATATTGTCTTCGATTCCATTTAGTGTCTTATGTTGTACTATTTACCATTTGAATTCTGGCATTTTCGTTTCTCAAGGATTTTACTTGTTGCTTGTACTAACGAGAAAGAAAGGAAGAATGGATGGAAGAAGGAAGGAGGGAAGAAGAGGGGCAGGGGAGGAGGGGAGGAGAGATGGAGTGGGAGTATGGTGAGAAGGAAAGACACCAGTTCACTATGCCGACTGAGACAACTGAATCAGATGTAGCGTGATAATCAGTCATGACTGTTGAGATATTCCAAATCATGAGTTTGGGTTTTTGTTTTGTTTTCGTTGGTTATGTATGTAGGGTCTATGATGTTTGGTTTTCTTCATATCAGCAACCACAGAGTTCAAGTCACTGGCATTACCACCAGCAGAGAGGGCATCTATAAATGTAGTATTTGTAGTAAAATTCAGCATAAGTGGAATAATCAGTTTTATTTAATCTTTTGGAAGGGTGGAATAGACTGATTTTCACTTGGTTGTCTTTTTTTTTTTTATTAAGATTCTCTTGATTTATTTGATAGAAAGAGAGATCACAGCAGAGAGAGAGGAAGTGAAGCAGGTTCCCCGCTGAGCAGGGAGCCTGATGCAGGGCTTGATCCCAGGACCCTGGGATCATGACCTGAGCTGAAGGCAGAGGCTTAACCCACTGAGCCACCCAGATGCCCCTCACTTGGTTGTCTTGCTCTGAGTTTTATTGATATTAATAAAAGTAGTTTTAAGAAGATAATAAAAATTAGAAATTAAGTCTATTCATTTTTGTAGAGGGTTTGGAGGGGGGAGCAACGGTGTTCCTGCTCTGCCCCCCCTCTTATAAGGCATGGATGCTGTTGCTGATATTTAAAGCCTGGGATTGAATTGGTTTTAACCGAGGATACTAATTTCTCTTAGTCTGTAATGAAGAGCTGTCTCACTGAGAGCTTGTGCTATAACCATCTGTAATGGGCACTGCCAGGAAGCCTCTCGGCCACAGTGAATAGGTATGCTCATTTTCTACTTTATATTTTTCAATTGCTGTTCGCCTTAAATCATTTGCCATATAGGACCAAGAGCAGATACAAATTTAAGAAGAGCTGTTTACTTCAGAATTAATAGGCTCACGAGGTCACACTGATTCAATCCCTTTATTTGAGACTTTTCAAATCTATACCAAGATGGTTTATAAATAGGGGCGCCTGGGTGGCTCAGTGGGTTAAGCCTCTGCCTTCAGCTCAGGTCATGATCCCAGGGTCCTGAGATGGGGAGTCCTGCACCGGGCTCCTTGCTCAGTGCAGAGTCTGATTCTCCCTCTCTGTCCCTCCTCCCTGCTCATGCACACGCTCTCTCTCTCTTGCTCCGCAGTCTCTCTCTCAAATGAATAAATAAACTCTTTTTTAAAAAAGATGGTTTAGGGGCGCCTGGGTGGCTCAGTGGGTTAAGCCTCTGCCTTCGGCTCAGGTCATGATCTCAGGGTCCTGGGATCGAGTCCCGCATCGGGCTCTCTGCTCTGCGAGGAGCCTGCTTCCCTCTCTCTCTGCCTGCCTCTCTGCCTACTTGTACTTGTGATCTCTCTCTGTCAAATAAATAAATAAAATCTTTAAAAAAAAAAAAAGATGGTTTATAAGCAAGCAAGAATTGAAAGTCTTATCTATTCAATAGTCTATAAAAGCCTGAGGGTTCCAAGTCAGGCATTTCAAAGTGTGTGTCAGTAGAATACAGTAATGGTTAATTTTATAGGTCAGCATGACTAGACCCAGATATCTGATCAAACACTATTCTGGGTATTTCTGTGAGGGGGTTTTTGGATGAGAATAACACAAGAGTGGGTGAGTAACGTAGAATGTTCTCCCTAAATGGATGGGCTTTGTGCCATCAGATGAAGACCTTCATAGAACAAAAAGGCTGATCTCGCAGCCACCTCTCCCTGAGTAAGAGAGTATTCCTGCCCTTGAGTGGGGCATCAGCTTTCCCTGCCTTCAAACCGAAACAGAAACACTGGCTCTTCTTGGGTGTAGAGCCAGCTGTCCTTCAGACTTGAACTACACACCAGTTGTCCTGGGTCTCCAGCTTGCCAACCCCAGATCCTGGAACTCGTCAGCCTCCATAACTGCATGAGCCAATTCCTGATAATAAACATACGTCTACATCTATATCTATATCTATGTATCAATATCTGCATGTATACATACATTTGATTCAGTTTCTCTGGAAAACTCTGACTAATTCAACGACACTTTGATGTTGCCCCATAAAGTCAGGCAGAGTCTTGAGAGATAATCATAATTTAATTAGATCGCAACACAATATCCATAGAAGTAATGAGGATAAGAAGACTATTCAAAAACAAAACAAAAACACACAGAGAGAATAGAATGTTATAGTAAGCATAGTAATTCATCAATGGAAATGACTATTATGGTGGGTTTGGGCTTCTGTGAGTTGGTATCAGATGTAGGAATCTAAATTCTTCAATGTCACTTCGTGTGGGCACATGCACAAAGCCACTCACTGTAATAGCGGGCTCAGCCTGGGGGTGAGGGTTATGTGTTAGAACCTGGTCCTCATTCAGGTGATTTTCTGTGCCTCAAGAGATCTCAACATGCTGAGAAGGCAACAATTGTAAGGGAAGGGCATTCCCATCATGCATAAAATGATATCATTGATTCCTGGATGGGTAAGCATCCTTTAGTCCTGGTCAGATTTTGAACTAAGAAGAGAAATATGTTTGTAAGAAACAAAACCCATAGTATCAAATAATTTTGCATTAAAGAGCCTGTATATTTGATTTTTAGTGTACTTGTGATATGAAGCTATTTTGGCCAATTAGAGTAACAGTAAATTGGAATTATGATTGCAATTTATAATGTGATGAGTAAATGATTTAGACTTGTAGTTTTAAGTTGAAATCTTATTAAATTTGCATGTAAATTTAAAACTTTAAAAGAACTTAACAATAATATTTCATATTTATAAGTATTTAATTGATGAGTTACTCACATATTCATGAGTATCTCATTTGTTAAGCCAGACAATTTAAAGTACTTAAGAGGAAATTAAATATATTAAATTTAGAATTAAAGCTTTAGCTATTTAAAAATGTTTAACTACATTTGAAAATGAGACAAAATCATTAATCAAAGTTCCCTTAAGAGCAATTTTTAAAGCCAGCTTGACTTATAAATAGGGTAATAAAGTTTGTAAGCTGAACTCAAACTTCTAAGTACGACTATGATTTTGATTATGTAATTTCGATGGTGTCCTATCTAGTTTTAAAACCAAAGTTCCCTCTGACCAGTCTTGTCTTTGCATAATCGTTGTCCTCATTTGCCCTTGACAATAATCCTGCAGTGTCCCATTGTGGAGTTGGACAAACAACATGACTATTTTGGAGGAGCTGGAGAAGAAGCCAGGACCCAGCTCCCCAGGACCAGCGGTGCGGTTGACTTGGTGAGAAGTCAGCTGGTCTCATCCTGCCTAGGCTCTAAGCATACGCAGATCAGGAGTCCTTGGGGCAACTCGTTGGCTCAGTCAGTGGAGCAACAGACTCTTAATCTCAGGGTTGTAGGTTCAAACCCCATGTTGGGTGTAGAGATTACTTAAAAAAAAAATCTTAAGAAAAAAAAAAGGGGAAATCCTTCCTTTAGGGTTAATTAAAGGGTATCAAGGCAAGGACCCAGAGGACCACTACTTTCGGAGTATATTGCAAGAAGTCATTGATGAATAAGAAATCACTAAGTTAAAAAAGTATCAGGTTTTGTTATCCGAGGTACCATCAAGAGACAGAAAGGTAAAAGGAAATAATCTGTTACTCTTGTTTCCAACAGAAATTCAGAGAATTCCAGGAGCTCTTCATAGGGAGCATGCTGGTAAATACAGTCAATCTGTCCTTGTAGTTAAGTTTGTATTAGTGAAAATTTGAGAGTTAAGGCTAATCATCAAATATCGCTATGAAGGATCTCAACTCAACATAAATAGAGATCTTTCACCTTTTCCTGTAGCTCTTCATGGAAGAAATAAAAACTGAAAGAGAAAAAGAAAGCAGGGAGTCACATTTTCCTTTACCTAGTGAGTGGTTCAAGCTCTTATTGGGGTTCTCCATTTTCCTAGTATGCTCACGTCCTTGTATGGACTATTCAACCCTGTGGCTTTTGGGGTGCCTCAGTGACTCAGTCCGTTAAGCAGCTGCCTTCAGCTCAGGTCATGATCCCAGAGTCCTGGGATGGAGCCCTGCACCGGGCTCCTTGCTCTGTGGGGAGCATGCTTCTCCCTCTCCCTCTGTCTGCTGCTTCCCCTGCTTGTGCTCTCTCTCTCCATCAAATAAATAAATAAAATATTTTAAAAAGAAGAAGAAGAAGAAGAAGAAGAATCGTGGTTTTCAAAGACTTGCTGTGGTTCAAAGATGGTGAGAGTATGTCAAAGTAGCTTTGCCCAGTGAAGAGAGAGCAGAAGTAGAAAGATGTGACAAAGTTACTTTTGTGGATGTGAAGGGATTAGAACACCTAGAATCAGGCTATTCTCACCAGTGCCATGAAAATCTCATTACTGAGTACATAAGGAAACATGCTTTCCAAACTTAAACGAAACAAAACAATGAAGCCCTGTAAGTGGAATGTTCTTTTTCAGTCAAATTTAAGTCTTTATTTTTTAAGGATTTCTGAAACTTTATGTTTCTTAGGACAAAATAGCCATCTCAGTCATAAACTTTTTTATCCCTCAACAAGTCCTTCTCCAAAATAATGAAATAGCTCTGAGAATTACAGAACTTACTGAAAATCAGCAGCATTTATATGGACATTGTAGCCATTATGTAACCCCTCCCCCAAACTGGTCATCACTCTTACTATTGATGGCATTAATAATTTTTCTCTAAATGGCAGGCTGAGGTTAGGAATACATTCTATTTGTCTGTCTGTCAAACTTTTTTGCCCTAGGTAGAATAATCATTTTGGAATCAACCGTTCAGTGGCATCTGCATTCATTGAAAATGGCAATGCATTCTCTGTTCCTAGTGTTGGTTCCAATCACCGGTAGATGGGCATGAGCTAGCCAGAAGATGTGAACCACAAATACATGTACGATTAGTGAGATACACGTATAATATTTATGCAGGACATGCAAATATATACACTTATATGTATAGAATATATGTGCAGTATGTACAGATATATATGTTTTCCTATATAGTTCAAATGTAACTAATTTGGGGCAGATTAATTTTCTTTCCTAAGTGGGTGTGGGATCCGTATCTGATAAAAAACGAAATTAGCCCAGAAATAAGGAACTGACGAAAAGCAAACAAATTAAACGACACTAAAAGGAACATGCTAGTCTCTAAAGGAGAAGAGAACCAGCTTCCGTGGTAGAGTATGATGCATTGGATCCTTTAACAAGAAGCCTTTTTTTTTTTTGAATGACCCACTTTTTCTTCCATATCCAGAGGACTGCTGTGTTCTGAGTTCCATGTACAGGTACAGCTGGTAAATGGCTACCAGATACATCCAGGTGCTGTAATCCCACACATACTAGCACAGGAGCATTTGGGGAGACTTGGGGAGGACAGACAGAGCAACGCAACTACAGTCCCTTTGGAGCACAGCGGATTGAGGACAGATGTCTCATCTTTAAGAAATGTTCTGTAGGTCACCGTGACTGAAACCAGTTAGAGTAGAGGCAAATCCCCAAACCTCCTTAATCCTGTGGTAACTTAATGACAAAAGTGTCCTCAATTGTACCCCTCCCTATACCCATGCCCCCCATAAGGGAACTTTGCAGCACCTTCCCCTGCCCATCCCCAAGAGGTGGGGTCCACTTCCCCTGCTCTTAAATGTGGGCTCCCTTTGTAGCCTGGGTCACTTCTGTGCCTGCTTCCTCCCTCTCTCAGAACCTTGCCTCCATCATGGGAACAAACCCAGGCCAGTCTGTGGGACGATGAGGGGCCCAGGGACCAGAGTGACAGCCAGCCAGCACATCCAGTCCCCCGGCTGAGCCGCCAGCTAACTGCTGAGGCGTGGGAGAGCTCATCAAAGATCAGCCAAGCCTGGACCAAATCAGCAGAACCAAGCTGCTGACAGATAAGCTGTTGAGGAAGAATAAACACTCGGTATCAAAGCCTCCAGCCTTTGAGGACTGTTTTGTGTAGCCGTATCCAACGAATCCAACTCTAGCCAATGGAAATTCCAAGATGCACGCTGAGTGCACGCAGCTGTTCACCTCCATTTATCCCTCCACCTATGACATGCAGAAAGACCTCCCCAAACTACCGATGGCCTGACATGGTATCCCTATGACGGAAGCAGGGACAGCCTTCTGCTGGGGCAAGTCCGTGGGCTTCCCAGTGCGCTTCTGGCTACCTCGGGAGCTTTCATATTCCAGAAGAACTTGTGGCTTGGCCAACAGTGCTCCTGCATGTGTCTGTAGTCAATCAACTCGCCCTTTTTTCATTTCATTGAACTTAAAGAGCAGCCAGAGTCTGTTCAGAAGCCACTCCTGCCTACAACCATAGCAATAAACCAGACAACTTTCTGGTTCACAGTAGAAGCTCTCTTTCTAGGAAGACAACACGGTAATGGTAAAAACACGTAGAGCCGGCCGTTCAGAACCTGGCCAGGAAGACTCGAGCACACCCAGGAAACGAAATCAGCACCCCCTTCCCCAGGTAGACAGGAAACCGACGAGAATTTATAGCTGCCCAATCTCAGCCCACCCTGGAGATAACATGCTTTGTGATGTTGCCCTGCCTCATGTAGGGAGAAGAACATTGGACTGGAAGTCAAGAGGTGTGTTTCTGTCCATGCTCTGCCTTGTGCTGGTATAACTGGCCACGTCTCCTGGACGCTTTCATACAAGATCACTGCTGAGGATCCTTCTGGTTGCCTAATTTCATGCTCTCCCCATGCTATCTGCATTTTTTGGTTTCTATCTGCGAATGAGTGTGCAGAATTCAACACGATGTAGTGGGAAGACATCTGCTCGGAGAGTCTTGAGTCCTGCCTCTGCCACCAGCGCATGGTGGGGACCTAGAGCACATTCCGCCTCTCTGCACGTCAGTTTGCCTCACTATCGAATGGGTCGTTCATTTGGACTAAATGATCTCTGAGGTCCTTTCCAGCTTAGAATGCCTGATTTAATAATGATCCAAGGATATATGTTTTATAACCTGATTTTTTTTTTAAAGATTTTATTTATTTATTAGACAGAGAGAAATCACAAGTAGGCAGAGAGGCAGGCAGAGAGAGAGGAGGAAGCAGGCTCCCTGCTGAGCAGAAAGCCCGATGTGGGGCTCGAACCCAGGACCTGGGATCATGACCTGAGCCGAAGGCAGCGGCCTAACCCACTGAGCCACCCAGGCGCCCCTATAACCTGATTTCTAAAAAGAGATTCTGACCAAGACTTCGGCACCCAGAGACTGAACCATATTCAGGCAGTCATTTCACAGAGCCAGAGGTAAGTCAGTATTTTTGATTTCTGATAAGGAGGACCAGTGGGCTGTTATTTGGGGAAGTGCTTCTGGTGCCAAGAGAAAGGTCATCTGCCATCAAAACTGAGTGTCTTCTCTACCATGATAGTTGTGCAACATTGTGTTATGCCCCAAGAAGTTCTGGGAAGCTTGGCATTTACTATGGACATAAAATGGCGCAAGAGATACCCAGATAATGCTTTTGGGTCAGACTGACCCTCAAATATAAGGTCCTCCACACAGTCTTTGTAACACAGAGACAGAGGAGACCAATTTTCAGGACCATCTCACTTCCAAGAAGGTAAGACTTAGATGCTCTGTGATGGAAGGTTTTCTGAGCATGGATTTGGGGAACCCCTGGTGGATGTGTCACCAAGGGCTGACTATATTCACTCGAACTCACAGTATTTCAAAAAGTGTGATGGAAAGTCAGCATTTGATGATGTAGTAATATAACAATGACATATTGGAATATATAGGCATGGCCAGACTCTGGAGAAACTCTACCAGACACAAAAGTTGTCTCTGTCCTCCTCCACCCCCCATAAGCCATGCCTACTCTTTCTTTCAAAACCTTCTCAATCTTCTTATGGCTCAGACTCCCTTGCATTGGGCCCCACATGTATTTTACTACACGGTTGGGTTGCATTCCATGCTGGCTTTGGGATAATTTTTACCCACGTTCTTTAAACAAACAAAAAGCTTACTTGTTCTTTACCCTGATGAATTTATCTCTACCTTGTTTTTGGTGACAACTGAAATAATGGATGAATCCCCTTCATGTTAATGAGTTTATGTGTTAGACATAACATATAATGCCCTAATCCCAATAGGAGAAATTTAGGACAACCTTGCCTCCTGATGGAATTCATAAAGGATGGGGGAAAACAAAGTCCAGATATCTTTAACATCATCAATTATAAAGCAATACAAATTAAAACAACACAGTGCCATTTTTCATTTATCAGATTGACAAAGAAATTAAGCCTTGATTCTGGTAAGGCGTCATGTCATACTAGAAATTGGCATAAGAATTTGGAATTATGTACCAGGAACTTTTTTTTTTTTTAAGATTTTTATTTATTTATTTGACAGAGATCACAAGTAGGCAGAGAGGCAGGCAGAGAGAGAGATGGGGAAGCTGGCTCCCTGGTGAGCAGAGAGCCAAATGTGGGACTCAATCCCAGGACCCTCGGATCACCTGAGCCAAAGGCAGAGACTTTAACCCACTGAGCCACCCAGGTGCCCCGATACCAGGAACTTTTTTTTTTTTTTTCACAATACCAGGAACTTTTTAGTAGAAGTTCAAATGCCCTTTGGCTCATTATTCCTTCCAGGACTCAATCCTAAAATCATATCGGAGGTAAGGACAGAGATTGGTATAGTATGTATTGAATACATTACTTATGACCAAAACCACATACATTTACTGTAAAACATATTTCTTGGTAATGGCATTTCATAGAACCATCACAAATTATGGTTTTTTATATTATGTTAAACAAAATTAAATAATACATAAATCTGTATATATGATATTTTCTCAAATGACCTACTTAAAAAATAAAACGGGGATAAGAATTTTAATAATGATTTTCCTAGATTAATACATTGGAAGATGGTTTTGGTTTTCTCCTTTAACCTTTTCTTTATCTGCCCATTTTTAAAAATGAGTATAAATTATTCTTATAATCAGAAATAAAATTCCTTGAAAAATCGCAATAAAAGCAAAGAAAGTTTTTAAAGCCCAAGTGGATTAGATCTTTAAGAGCCAATGAACCTGTTGGAGATCCTTCAATCCCAGGATGCGTGACCTGACTTTCCCACTCACATACCCTACACAAGACCAAGAGCCTGAAAGCTGCTTCCATGACTTGGTGAGGCCAAAGAGAACAGCGGCCCTGAGCAAGGCACCTACCCTCCTACCTCCCACCCCTTCATCAGAAGCAATTAGAGAAAATTAGCTCTCTGCACAAGGAAGCCAACTGCATGGTTGGCCAGCAGGAACCACCGCAGGATGGAAAGCACGTCCCACAGGCACTCTGAACCCCTTATTGAAGGGGATGGTAAATCTGGCCTAGTGAAGACTGTGCACACCCCTCCTATTGGCTCTCAGCCAGTCAACTCAGTTAGTCTGGATCTGAGAGGGAAACAACATGCTCTTCACATTCAGAGTGGGAAGTCCTGAGTAGCTGTAAGTAAATCGCTTCTTTGGAATCCGACAGAGGGTGAGACAGAGAAAACTTACTATCTAGCCAAGGCCCTGGTTTGACGTTGGGCATAGGACCATCCTTATGGGGTCCTGTGCCCAGTTACATCCATCTCGAACTTTGCAAGACTTTGAAAATTCCTCTAGCCTTGATTATCCCTGAACACTATCAACTGCAATGTCATGTCATCGAATTCCTCATGCGCTGGCCTTTGAGAGTGGGACAGTTTGCAAGGAGGGACATTGTTTATCTTCACTTGCACCTTCAAGTTACAGGATATCCTTATCCCAGTGCTCATTTACCTAAGCTTTCATATCTGAAAGTAATGAATTTCAGATTTTCATATCTGAAAGAGATGACTTCCTGGTCATGTGCAGAAGTGTTCATATTAAATTTTTTCATTGTGATAAAATACACACAAGAATTTTCATCTTGATCATTTTTAAGTGTGTAGTTCAGTGGCATTAAAAACACTCATATCTTTCTGCAACCATCACCACCATCCATCCTCTAAACTTCTCCATCTTTCCAAACTAAGTCGTCATACACATGAAACTATAATTCTGGGGGCGCCTGGGTGGCTCAGTGGGTTAAAGCCGCTGCCTTCGGCTCAGGTCATGATCCCAGGGTCTTGGGATCGAGCCCCACGTCGGGCTCTCTGCTCAGCAGGGAGCCTGCTTCCCTTCCTCTCTCTCTCTCTCTGCCTGCATCTCTGCCTACTTGTGATCTCTGTCTGTCAAATAAATAAATAAATCTTAAAAAAAAAAAAAAAAGAAACTATAATTCTGTGTTCCCCCTCACTGCAGCTCCTGGGAACCATCATTCTACCTTTTGTTGCTATGAATTGATCTATCCTAGGTTCCCCGTGGAAGTGGAATCATATAGTACTTGCCCTTTGGTGTCTGGCTTATTTCACTTAGCATAATATTTTCAAGTTGAACCAAAATTTTGAACTAACGAAATCTCTAAGCTGAATAAGCCATCAGGTTGAGTAATTCTGATGTATTTCCAGTTTCTTGCATTTTGCTTTTCAAAGGTGCCTTTTTTTTTTTTTAAGATTTTATTTGTTTATTTGACAGAAAGAGATCACAAGCAGGCAGAGAGGCAGGCAGAGAGAGAGGAGGAAGCAGGTTCCCTGCCCGGCAGAGAGCCCGATGCGAGGCTCGATCCCAGGACCCTGATGCGGGGCTCGATCCCAGGACCCTGAGATCATGACCTGAGCCAAAGGCAGAGGCTTTAACCCACTGAGCCACCCAGGCACCCCTCAAAGGTGTCTTTTGACCAGGGCTGCTCTTTTGAACAGCCAGAGTCCTACGAGGCTGGACAGTTTCTCTCACCGAGTGTGTGTGTGTGTTTACCCTGCCAACGGAAGTAGCAGGCAGAATTTAGATAACCACTTGGTGGGGATATTGCAGAAGTTTGAATGAGATGAGCTTAAATCTCCCATTCTACTCTTACAATCTTGTGACTTTTACAAACGCTCTTGCTTGTTCATTCACTTATTCATCAGGGGAGTCTGTCAGCATTTACTGAGTCCCTGCTGCATGTAAATGACGGAAGTTGACGTAATGTGGTGACTGATGATATTGACTTGGCTGCTGACCTGCGCCGTAGAATCAGGAACTTGGGCACTGCCCTGGCAGACTAACTTTTGCTCTCACTCGGCTGGCACTGGCAAGTAGACGCGAGGAGGGCTGCCAGTTACCTACATGGCTGAGTGGAGACTTTGGCTTCTGATAGAGGTTCCTTGCTTATGCTATTCTATATATCAGCCAGGAAAACACGACAGGCTCCAATGCCAATCTGGGTCCTGAGGATTCCTACAGAAAACTGGTATTACCCAGGATATGATCTAGAAATATTAAGAACCTTTCTTTGGAATTTGAATAGGAGTGCACAAATTATTTCTCTGTCACTGATTAACACTGTGATCTGGGGCAAGTCACTTAAACTTTCTGAGCCTCAATTTTCATCAGGAAAATGGGAATAATAAATACCCATGCCACAGATCTCTTGTAGGAATAAAATGAGTTAGTGCATAAAAAGTGACTTGCATAGGTGTTCATACATAGAAGCCATTAAAATGTAGGGCCTTGTTCAGAGTCTTCCTCAAAGACACCTGTCTTCACAATTCACACACAGCTCTGCCACAGGCCAGGCCTATACCTGCAAGCACTGAAATCAAGTTGGGGCACCTCCCTGGCTCCTTTAGGATTGCTGATGGGGGACAGGGAAAGTCAGCTTCAGAAAGGCCATCATATTAGTGTGACAGAGAGAATTGTCACTTTATCCATCAGCATAATAAACTTGAAAGTGTAAAAAGAGGTTAAATCCAAAGAAAACACCTTCTCATGGGAATTGGGAATCAGATCTGAGTATTTCTCTGGCTGGCAGATGTAATGGCGCAGAACAGAGTCTTTGAGTCCCAGGACCATGGACTTCAGTGGCCACCTGCTCCAGGGAGGACGGCGAGGGGCAGGCTGGTCCAAGGAGGGACTCCTATAACCCCAGGAAGCAGGGTGGAGCTTGGCAACCCACAGAGAGCAGTTGCTGTCTGGGAAAAATCTACCAGTGAAAGCCAGTGGAAGGGAGACGGGCTGTTCCAGTAAAGGTAAGGGAGTGGCTCTGAGTGGTCTGTGGGGATGTGCCCACACACAGGGTTCTTCCTGACCAAAGCTTGTGGGTAGACCACTCATGCAGCAGGCAGAGCAGCAAATGCTGACAGGCTTTCTGAGAATGGCGGGGTGTTTGTCTTCAACATCCCAAAATGGAAATTATGTCACTAATTAGAAATGATGCCCGCAAGACCATGTCTGGAACAGGTCTGGATTTTCAAAAGCAAGCACAAGTGGGGAGTGAATTCTGGTTCCTCATTTTGTTGCTTTAAGTGGGGTTTGAGTTGCATTTTATTTTTTATTTTTTTAAAGTTTTCATCTATTTATTTATTTGATAGAGATCACAAGCAGGCAGAGAGGCAGGCAGAGAGAAAGAGACAAAGGGAAGCAGGCTCCCCACTGAGCAGAGAGCCCAATGCGGGGCTTGATCCCAGAACCCTGGGATCATAACCTGAGCTGAAGGCAGAGGCTTTAACCCACTGAGCCACCCAGGTGCCCCTTGAGTTGCATTTTAAGCACACACACAATAGTGCTATCTTTTTTTTTGGTTTTGTTTTCTTGAATAATTGGGTTTTCTCAATTTGTTCCTAAATATTTTTATCATCTACCTTTTCATTAATTTTTTTCTACAACTTAATAGTCAAGCTGTTGCTTCTGTTTATGTATTAGAACGTCTGCCCCCCCTTCTCACAACAATGGGGAAGGTTCATACGTATTCATTCTTCTCGATTATTGAATGCCATGATAAATATTAATCCAGGCCCTCTGAGGAGCAGATTCTTAAGTGGGATAAAATGCACAAGGATTTTTATTAGGGAAATGTCTTAAGAGAAAATATTGAGGGAACTGGGAAAGGCTGGAGGAGCCTCTGGACCGAGATGCTAGTCTGACCCTGGCCGAGGGAGGAGGGGAGGCAGGAGGTTAGACCCAAGTGTCTTAGATGCTGTGCTGTGGAGACAAGGCTTGGGTAGGATGTGGGGGTCACTGGCTGGGGGCAGCCTCTGGGAAGGAGGATGGCCCAGGGCAAACGCTGTGACAGAGTCCAGAGCACACATTTTGGGTTGATAGATTACATGCTCTGTAGTTGGAAGTCATATGGTTACTAGAGTAGGAGGGCTTCTCAAATTTGGCACTAGGACTGAAGAACTCTGTAGTGGCAGCTGTCCTGTGCATAGAGGAAGATTAGCAGCATCTCTGGCTCCTACCCATGAGCTACCGAAGCACCTACCCCAGTCCTGACAATTGAAATGTCTACAAGTATGGTCAAATGTCCCTTAGGGGTTAAAATCACTTCTAGTTGAAAAACACTAGACTAGGGGAATCTAAGTAAATTTTGGAAAAATTCTCAGGGATATTATAAAACCAGAGGGAAGGGTAAAATATAGATGTTTTGAATTTTATGATTATTGAGAAAAAAAACTCAGCTAGGGAATTCCAGGTAAGCAAGACTACCCCACTATAATCACCCACCACTGCTTGGATATTAGCTTCTATTCCAGGTGAAGTTTCTTGTCCTGAGATGAACTTATAGTCAAATATCTTACCCTACAAGATGGGATCAGGAGGGAGACAAACCATAAGAGACTCTTAATCTCACAAAACAAACTGAGGGTTGCTGGGGGGAGGGGAGTAGGGAGAGGGTGGGTGGGTTATGGACATTGGGGAAGGTGTGTGCTATGGGGAGTGCTTTGAAGTGTGTAAACCTGGTGATTCACAGACCTGTACCCCTGGGGCTAATAATACATTATATGTTAATAAAAATTTTTTTAAAAATGTCTTATCCTAAGCTTAAAGATGCAAAAACAAAGTTGAAAAAATTAAATAGAAGCCTTTCTAGTTCAATGTGTCACACTGTAAGGCGAGCACACGCCATGATGACTTTTTCGGAGATGGATAAAAATACCTCATCTGCAGTAGGTATGGACATGACAATGACAGGATACGGTGACCTCACCTTTAACTCACTAGTAACACATGTGTCAGGAACAGAAATTAAATTCAGGAACAAGGCAGATGAGATCCCAGAATCAAGTATCTCAGCCTTGATCTTCACCAAATCATCTAACAGCCTTTGACCTGCCGGCTTTTGCAAGGTCACAGGTTAACATCTGATAGGGGCCTCCACCCGGAGGGCACGGCCAATCCCCACATTCCCTTGAGGTGCCACTGGGTATGGCCACCTGAGCGTGTGCTGGGTCCCAACACAGCTGTATCTCACCTGGACCTCTCAACCCATCCCCCCCCCGCCACCGACCCACACATACACACGGCAGAGTGGCTTCTCTGAAATAAGTCAGGCTCTCCTTCCCTTTTTTTTTTTAATTAAATTTATGAATTTGACACAGAGAGAGAGACCACAAGTAGGCAGAGAGGCAGGTGGGGGGGGCAGGCTCCCTGCTGAGCAGAGAGCCTGATGTGGGGCTCGATCCCAGGACCCCGAGGCCATGACCTGAGCCGATGGCAGAGGCCTTAACCCACTGAGTCACCCAGGCGCCCCTCTCCTTCCCTTTTACTTAAAAGCTTCCAAGGCTTCCCAGTTCCTCCTAGTGAAGACAGAATTCTTACTGTGGCCAAGAAGGCCCACATCCTCGCTACCCTTAGCTTGGTTTGGAGGCCAGCGGCGGCGGCAGCAAGGACATCAGTGGGGAGTGTGCTAGAAAACCCCTCTCAGGGCCTGTCCCACACTTACTGAATCACGGTGAGCACTTGAACAAGCTCCTTGGAGGACTGGTACCAACAGTGGGTTGGAGAAGCTCCGTTCTCATGCTCTGACCCACAGTAACCTCTCTTACCTTCTCTCCCTACGCTCTCCCCTGGCCCCCTCTTCCCTAGCTATTTTGGGGGCTCTTAGGGACATTGAGCCTGCCAGCCATGATCCAGCCTCAGCCTTCTGCTCTCTCACTTCCTTCGGATGCCTGCTCAGATGTCACCTGGCTCGGAGGGCTCTCTGGACCGCAGTAACTAAGGCCCTTTGGAGCTGCCCGCCCTGCTCAGCCCCGGGCCTTCTTTAATCCAGTGCACTCGTCTCTACTTGCCATGGTCTATTCTGACATATACCCTTATTGTCCGTCTCCAGGCCCACGAGAGCAGGGACTTCGGGTGTATTTTGCTCACTGCTGGATCCCTAGACCCCGAAGCAGTGCTAGCAACACGATGGGCTGTTAATAGGTAATTGTGGACAGAACAAGTCCCTGAATCATGCACTCTCACAGAACAGAACCCCTGGACAGGGAGAAGGCTCCACAGGGCTGCTTCTGATCGCCTCGCGCTGGCCTGGCTGCCTCGTGGCATGTGGTGCGACACTGTCTTCAAACAGGCCAGAAATGGACTGGGACCTGAGGCAAGTGTCTGGCTGTGGGGAAGATTTTCTGCTCAGTAGGATAAGCCAGATCAAGCGGAGGATATGGGGAACCAAGCACGGAACTGCCGCTCCCCTTCTGGCACATGGGACCATCAGCCTGTGCATTTCATTTAGACAATGTTTTTTTGGAAAGAGAAATGGCCAACGTTTCCAAAATGTACGTGATTTTTTTTTTCTTTCCCAGAGAAAGATGAATCTTTACTTCTTCTAAAAAGTAACCTGTTTATACATTTGCTGGAGGATTTGTCTGGAAAAAAATTAAAATAGGAGAACTTGATTTGACACATCTGGAGCAGATGGGCATGTTTTGTTTGGCTTCCTGTCGATGTTTAAATTGGGGTTAAGATGGGGAAGATGGTAAAACTGTCTGAAGACTCAGGTGGCTGGGAAAAGACTAGCACGGAATGTGGCGGGGGGCGGGGGGGAGAAGAAGCCAAATAAAAGGTATCAGGCTGACTCACTGAAAGTCTTTCACTCTCTTGCACAGTCAAAGCTACATTTTAAATGTTAATAGGAAAAAAGAAACTAAGGCACAAGAACAAAACTATGAGCTTTTAGGGTTGAAGAACATTTCACGTATATGAACATTTTGCTCCCATCTATTCTTGGGTCTCCCAAAGCCTAAGACAGTAGAGCCTGGAGAACCACTAGAGAGAAGAAAACCTTCTCCCACCCCCTCGATGCTCTCCTTAGCTTCTTAATTTTTTCTTTCTTTCTTTCCTTCTTTCTTTTTTTCTTTCTCTTTCATATTTTTTTAAAAGATTTTATTTATTTATTTGACAGAGAGAGAGATCACAAGTAGGCAGAGAGGTGGGCAGAGAGAGAGGGGGAAGTAGGCTCCCCGCCAAGCAGAGAGCCTGATGTGGGGCTCTCTCCCAGGACCCTGAGATCATGAGCCGAAGGCAGAGGCTTAACCCACTGAGCCACCCAGGAGCCCCTCTTTCTTTCATATTTTATTTATATATTTATTTGACAGAGAGAGAGAGAGAGAGAGAGAGAGAGAGAGAGAGCAAGAGCAGGAACACAAGCAAGGGGAATGGGAGAGGGAGAGGCAGGGTTCCCGCCAAGCGGGGAGCCTGATGTGGGGCTCGATCCCAGGACCCTGGGATCATGACGGAAGCGGAAGGCAGACGCCTGACTGAGCCACCCAGGTGCCCCTTAACCTCTCAACTTCAATGAAAACTCTTCCCGGGAAGTGTGGGTGGGTTGTGGATGCACCAGGGTCAAGGGGAAGTTGCAAGTGGGGTAGAGACATAGCAGCTGTGAAAATTTTGGAGCTACATGGAATAGAACTGTATGGTGAGGAGAGGGTGTAGGAACCAGTAGGATGCTCTTGGATTCCTGCATATCCTTACTTATCCTTACTGAAGCACAAACGGATTATCTAGTGACCCGCATCATTGTCTTTATTCATGTTTCCTGGTTTCCTGTCTGGGATTGATTTTCTTTTTCTTCTCCTCCTCCCCAACCCTCCCACTCTCCCACTCCCCCACACTCTGCTTTTTTTTTTTTTTCAGCAATATAAACAAATTGTAGGCATTTTCTGTTCAACTGTAAGGGATATTTGTTTAAAAAAAAAAAAGAAAGGAAACATATTGCATGGAGCACAGGGTGTGGTGCATAAACAATGAATATTGGAACACTGAAAAAATAAAATAAATTTTTTTTAAAAAAGCAGAAATTGATATACCACCTTAATGGGTAAAAAGTTTTTTAATTAATTAATTAATTAATTAAGTGGAAACAAAGACACGAATCCCCTCAGTTTCTGGAGGAACAATGCTTAATTTTCACACACCAGGTTACCAGGAATGGGCACTCTTCTGGGGAGAGGAGATCACTTTGGATAGAAACTGTGGATCACCTCTCACATATTAGAAAAATGCCAATGGGAACGAGTTTACTAGCCAACAACTCCAACACAATTCTGTTAGTAACTTTGAAAAAACATCAGTCTTTAAAAATGTTCCTCATTTCAGGTTTCCAACCGACCACAAACTATTTAAAAAGCAATATTCTCATAATTACCATTTTTAGGAATAAACTGCAATGATTAGGAATTCCAAATCAATCGATATTGCATCTCAAGATGCTGCTTTTTTAAAAATGTATCCAGTGATTCTATTGTAGCACCTGATTTTTAAATCTCTCAAACCTTGCTTTACTTAAGCACCAAACAAACAAAAGTAACAGTTCTCTGCAATTATGCAAGAATATTTCTGCAGTTTACTTATTCTACCCCCACCTTAAAATCTGCTTTCTGCTTTGTTTTTTAATATTAAATGATTTTTCTGGTAACAGCAGGTAAGAATAAGCAAGTCCTGAGGGTTTACAAATAAAGGAAGTGGTACCTTTCTGCCTTTCTTTGGAAGATATCTTGGCATCTTTTTTTTTTGTTCTTTTCTGATTGTTTTTGTGCCAGAAACAATAACTGCACGTATTCCAAAAGTTAGGAGGGGTTGGGAATCTCATCGCATTTTTAAATTGCTTCCAAACACTTTAAATGATGAGTTTTTGGACGAGAAAAGACAGAAAGAAAAACAAACCTCCATCTGCCCCACAACCAAAGAGCACATATGCAACTCATAGCACAGGGTGTGTGCACAAATATATGAGCATGGAAATTGGCCACAAGCAGGCTGATAACATGCTTAGTCCAATGGTTCATCATCCTGCCTCTACACATTCTCTCTTTGGACTTTGGCAAATTTATGGAGAAAAGAACACAAATTCAGCCAACTACTTCTGGACTCTATCAACAGGTTCATTATTTTGTCAATCAAAATGCAACTCTTCAGCCCTCTGAACTTTAAAATAATATTCCTTTCAGTTGAAAGTGTGCTTATCAACCTTTTCTCCCACCAAATAATTTGATAAAATCCCAATAGGTGTTTCTAGTTTGGACGAAGGACACACTGATTTATTTTACTGGGAACCACGAATATGTTGGGACTGATCTCAAAGATAACAGTTACCCGGTGAGCCACAGTCCAAAAGGTATACTGATATTTTGATCAATAATGCATGACCCCCCCTTAGGATACAGAGGCAAGGTGACCTGGTGGCCAGTTTATGAGGTAGGAGTATGACTTCCGTGAATGCTAATCACCACTTCTCTGAGCCCCATGTCTGCAGCAACTCAGCACCCCTCTCTAGGTCCACGGCAGTCTTCTAAACTAAGTGTGCTCTGAGCCATCTCCTTCACCAACCTCAACTGGAAAGGTGCCTGTCTGTGAGTCATTCCCTCAGGGTCCTACTTTCTGACATTGGGCAAGGTAACAAATGCTACCAAAAATGTTACTGGCTAGTATTCAGTCCATAGGTCCCTATTCCAGGAAGAACTAGAGTTTAACCTTAGAAGCTTGGAAACACAATGCTCTAACTTGCATGAATGAACAGATGAAGTTTCTTGCTGACAGTGACTTCCCAAGGCAGGTTAATGGGGAAAAATAGCCCTTTCCACAATAATGGGGAGGAAAAGCCCTTTAAATAGTGTGACTTCCTGGACTGCTTCTGTGACCAGTTAATTTGCTAGAGGGAGGTCATGCTGTGTGCATGAAACCTGTTCTGAAAATGCAAGCTAGGCATTCCTTGTCTCACAACCCTAGACCTTAGGTTGGTTTCAGAAAGTTCCTAGGACCCCAGGAACATGAATGTAGGCTAGAGCCCACACAAAGACTTACACTGACCAATTCCCTATCCCGATGTGGCCTTCAGTCCTTGGGGGCACACCTAGTGGTGAGTCCACTCCAAGGTCCATAGTACAGGAGATGTGTCTGCAAGAGCCTCTGGGCTGTGGACACACGAGTGGTGGAGGGATTCACGGGGCTCATGCTGCTAGTGTGAAATTCCACCAAATCAGGGACCATTTGTCCACATTTAAACAGAAGAATGGAAGACTTGCCATGAGCATGATAACATGCTTTATGGGAGATTTTATGTGGGAACAAAGGGAGTGTTTTCTCCTAATAAAGAATTTACCCCACTTTGGGGATTTATGTAGTTTTTAGCACCCAGTGCCTTCTCTTCTGTGTCTGCCCCTCATCCCAATCTCCCTATCCTTGGGCCACACCACAAATCTTGCCACTTCGATTTCTTAAGTCATGCTTAAATAATATATTGTTAACTGTGTTTGAAGATGCTTGATGAAGCTGCTCCTAACTAGACAGGGTTTGATATAAAACTTAAATCTCTTCTTTCTCCTTTTCTTTAGTTTTCTGACTTTCAAAAAGAATGTTTCAGCCTATGGTAAATACAGTCATACAATTTCTGGCAAATTTTCTGATTTAGGAAGACCTGGGGCTGGGGCAAAGCTGAAAAGAAAAAGAAAAAAATCGAGTAGAGGTATAAAGGTACAAGGTTTAAGTAAAAGAGACAAAGAAGTTCTAGAACACACTTGACCTATTTTGTATCTCACTAGCACCGGTCTCACCCTCAAATACAAAGACCTTCAATGAGCTCTAATTGAGGAGCACCCAGAAGGGAGGTAAAAGGAAAATCAAACCAAAGGTGGTGGTGAGAACCTAGAATATCTTCGATAAGGAAGTAGGAAAAAAAAGAGAGAAAACAGATTTGTAGAATTTGCTGATCCTAGCATTTGCCAAATTCTGTGGTATGAACATTCCCAACGTGACCAACTATGAGCCACCAAAGGGATGTCACTGAATCCATGTACAGAAGAGACACGTGTGATTGGTGTATGCAAGCCACCATAAGCCAGGTCTAGGTTACTGCTGAAGACCAAAGTTAAGTGGGCTCTTCATGTTGCGATTGGTAAACCCAAAGAAACAGCCAAGGACATCTTAAGGCAAAACGTTCTGGCACCGGTCAGCTAATGTAAAAATAGGACTTTACCCTCCTTCACTTAATTTCTACACAGTCTTTTTAAGTTCTTTTGACAGTTAATATATTTATAAGGAGATAGAAAATGAATATTTGACAAGGTCTTTAAAAGACATTGGTGTCTATCACACTGTGCTAATAATGGGCATATTTAATAAATATATGGGAGAGGAAGGTAGAAGAGAAAGAAAGAAGGGAGAGAGGGAGGAAGAGAGGAAGGAATAAATTAATATGTGAATTTTTCCCAAGCTTCCCAAGTAAATTGGATACTAAGTATGTTTCTTTGAGCTAAGTCCATCTCCAGGCTTTTTAGACTATTGCATCGAACTCATAGTTTAGACCTGTCCTTTAGTCTAATGCCTCCATACCCTGAGGGGTAGGGCTGTGTCTTACCATACCTCCTTGACATGAACACTTTAGAGCCCTGCACAGAGCTGGTCAAATCACAGACCTCAAAAAGACCTGATGGGCAGATAATTGACCCCTAATACCACAAACTAAAATCCAAGGCAGAATGCATAGAGAAATTCCAGAAGGAAATGCCCTGAGAAACTTTGAAATAGTACTGAGGATTGGCCTCTAAGTGACTACCATATACAAAGTTTTGTTTACTAAAAACATTTTGAATGATATCCTGCACCATGATTGAATCTAAACAAAGACACACCTGTACAATACACAGGGAAAGGGGAGAGGTGATCAGCATGTTTGGAAGCTGACTATACCTTTATGCTCAGAATATGAGGAAATGAAATAAAGCAAATCACATGGTGTTCATGGGTATCACTGGAAAAGAAATCCATTTCCTAGGACTGATAATAGGTGTTGAATTTTTTAGTAAGTGTATTAGTTATTTATTGCTGTGTAACAAAATACCACAAACACTGCCATTTAAAATAACACATACTAACCACCCCACAATTTATGTGGTTTAGCAGTCTGGATATAATTTAACTGAGTCCTTTGTTTAGGTCTCACAAGACTGCCATCAGGGTGTTGGCTAGGACGATGGCCTCAATGGAGACTCAGCTGAGCAAGGATCTGCTTCCAAGCTCATTCATACTTTTGGCAGAATTCACTTCTTTACTGGCTCTCAGCTGGAGGCTGCCCTCTCTTCCTGAGGTCACCCGCAGTTTCTAGTCATGTGGGGTTCCCCAACATAGCCACTTGTTTCCTCAAAGCCAACAAGGAAAGTGGGGACTCCAGAAAGACATGAACTACAATCTTATTAACATAATCATGTAATCACAAACATGCAGTCACATATATTTGGTCTACCTTGTTGCGTTCTATAGGCGAGAAACGAGTCAAAAGTCCTGTTCCCATTCAGGTAGAGGGAACCACACAAGAGAGTGAACACCAGGGGTCAGGGATCACAGGGACCATCTTCCATCTTCAGAGTCCACCACAGTGAGCCATGATCTTGAATGCTCCCCCCACCCCAACAAATGGCTCAGAAATATTATTCATGTTTTTCTATGAAATTATTGCATGAAGAAAAGTGTGACACAATGAGTGGATGAGCATCAGCCCCATTTTAGGAGATTGGGGAAAAAATGCCTAGAACTAAAATTATCTGACTTATCATCTATTAATAGAAACCAAACAGAGCCCAAAGCAGAAAGTGTCACAATATAAGTCCCTTGCCTAATGCCGAGTGCCGGGATTCAGGCCATTCTTGATTCCTTATGGTCATGCGTGCCATGAAAGCTTGTACTTGGCCTTCATTTAGAAGAACTTTGGACTAATTTATTTTTACATTCAAAGAGAGTATTGTTTTTATTCTAAATCATGTTTGATATTCCGTGTTCTTCTGAGAAAAGATCGGTCCCTTTTCATTTGGTAAATGACAGCTCATTTTGAAAGTCACAACTATTTGAACCGGGGGGGAAGGGTTACTTGTTCCGATTGTTCTATCTTCAGTGGAATTAAGGGCACAGTTCTCCAGCGAGTAGTGGTTTGGAGTTCTTGGAGCCATGCTCACCCCTTTTCCATTGGAATCACAAAATGGGGTTTACAAACTCTTGTCTGGGGCACATCTTTTATATCATAGTGTATATTGTTGGGAAGAATGTCTTTCTAAGAATCACTCTTCTCTCCCTAATTTGGGGCTAAAGTGTCATGCTTTGTCTTCAGATATGTAGATATAAATTTTTTTTTAACAGTAAGATTTTATGGAGCTAAACCACTGTCATTTTTGTACCTCTTAGCACTTAAGGCTTCTTACTAATTTTTATCTACTCAGGCTGACAGTCCTTTCTCTTATGAGAACATCCTTCTTCAGTGCTTCTCTCCCAAAACTGGGGAAGCCCCCTTTCCTTAAAGGATTCAAACTATATCCATGGATAGTTTGGGAGTAGAAAAAGTCAGGATAGATCACAATGGGCTTGGTCCTTTCAATTAATCAAGACTACCCCATTAGATAGTGCATTAACTCTTCTTGTCTCTTGTTTAAGTAAGGGACACTATGAGAGCCAAAATGCAACCTCGGGGTCAAGGAAGTAATTTCACTTCCCAAAAGCAAGTATTCCCTCCTGTCTCACTGGCCAGATTAATCCTTTGGTTGTTAGTTTCATACTTCACGAAGCTTTTAAAACCAAAACCCAAGGATCCTTTTCTACTCCTAACCAGCGGAGTATACCATAGCTGTCATGAAACTATCATTACACTTTGTTCAGACTTTCCAGCTAAAAGGTCATAGACTTACACAGATATTAATGTTTCCTTTAAACTGAAACAGTTTCAATATACCTTACTTTTTATTTCAAAAGATCACTGGAGTTACTAAGTGTAGCTTTGATAAATATCACACAGATTAGTCAATGTTCTAGGGCAATTCCAGATGACAGAGTGGGGGGGAATCAGTCATTGTCCCATGGTGGTGTAGACACTACAATTTTCAACAATCCTATCAGCAAAAAGGGTTTGTTCCTTTGAGCACTCAATTCTTTTATTCTGTTTCCTCAAACCTTTTCCTTTGCAAATCTGGGCAGACTTCAAGGCCTGTTGATATGACACTTTCTCCATGAAGTCTTTGTAAATCCCACCATGCAGACTCCTTCCTTTTTCCGTGATCTTAGAACATCATTTTGGAACTACTATTAGAACACTCTTTTTGTTCTCATTCATAAACATACCTACTTTCTTCTTTTTCAGCCAAATTGTAAATCCCGTGATGACAGCATTCAGCTTACATTCTCTCTGTTTATCAAAGTGCATAGCAAATTGTAGATAGAACCTTATTCTCCAAACAAGAAACATCTCTCAGGTCTTTTTGCCATGGAATCATGCGTAGTGTCTTGACAACTGGTTTGAGTATTACCACAACTATGAATGATAATCAGGTTTCCTCTTGTGGCTTACTGGGGAGCTGGATTTACTTTTTGACTTCCCTTCAGATTTCATGGTAACATTTCTGAGTGCTTATGTTACCTCAGGTTTTAATGCTTTTTAAAAAGAATTTTAATTTCCCTTTCCCCAAGTTGATTCAATGAGTTATATTAACTTTTTATACTTACAAATTTTTGACTATTTTAAAGATTTTATTTATTTATTTATTTGTCAGAGAGAGAGAGAGCGCACAAACAGGCAGCGTGGCAGGCAGAGGCAGAGAGAGAAGCAGGCTCACCACTGAGCAAGGAGCTCAATGTGGGACTTGATCCCAGGACTCTGGGATCATGAACTGAGCCTAAGGCACCGGCTTAACCAACTGAGCCACCCAGATGTCCTTGAATTTTTGACTATTTTAAATCAACTGTGCAACAACATGGAATATTTCAGAATAAAAAAATAAACAGATACCCAAAAAATGATTATTGAATTTATTTTTTATGGCATTTATCAAAGTCTTCTTACACAGGAGTTACTCTGTGGTTGTGTAAATTTCAGAAAAGTGGTAATTAGTAAAAGATGTCAATCTTTCAAAATAAAAAAAAAATCCTTATTATCCATATGACTCCTTTTTCCCACAATTGCCTATTATTATTAGAATTACCCAGAGAAGAGGCAGGAGAGTGTGTTCTACTGTTGGCTTTGATTCTATTGTCTTATGTGTAAAATGAGGACGGGTGGATAAGTCTCTTAAGTTCTTCATTTCTAATGTTAGGGGATTCTAAAAGATCCTTGGCTCTCTACCGCTCTCTGCCTATGTTGACACAGCCCCAGAACATCAGGGAGGAGGTTTGAAAGTTGAAATAAATCTTTCAGGCCCTTAGTTTTCCATGTTGGTTTAGATTTCCAGACTGATGACGAATTAAGAAGGAGCTGCTTGGAGAATTGAACAGTGTGAAAATTTATACGTGGCCCACCCAGGATAATTTTAGGATTTTTCTGAAGCTCCACAGTCATGTGAGAGTGTGTATGGGGAATCATACAAGAAAAAAATAAAGTTAATCTCTCTTCAGCTAATAGAACATAAAAACAGTTCAATGATTCCAGGGATATTTTCTCCATTAATGGTTAGTGATTTCATTTGAAAGCCTTAGAAAGATTATTGAGGAGCAAAACAAAGTAAGAGATGGATGGAGATATAAAGGATAAGAAGCAGGGGTCAGACAATGGGAGCAGGATAGGGGCTCACACGGTGGATGAAATTCTACCATGACCTCTATTCTCCCAGTGCCCCAGACTTTCCTGAACCTGACCTCACCTAAGCACACGCATGTCCTCCAAATAGACAGGAAGGCAGTATTCCATTATGTTTTACACTGAGGCTGTGAAGTACTTGCCATCTACTTTCTTACCAGCTGTGCCCCCTTGAGTGATTTCAAATCTTCCCACATTATTGTCTGTAACGGGAAGATAGTAACAGTATGCACAGCACTGGGATGTTATAAGGATCAGATGAGATGATGTATTTACAACATATAGTGTCTGGCAGTTATTCATTTATTCATCTAACACATACTTACTGAACACCTACTGTGTAACAAGCACTCGTCTGCACAGTAAGAATATATTCATGAACAAAACAGATGAAGATTCCTTCCCAGGAATAGTGAGTAGCTTTTGTGAGTAGCTAATGAATGGAACCAATGAACGAGTGGTCTGGGGGAGTATCATGCATAAGCTCGATTCTTTAATATGGGACTGGATGAAGAGAAAGAGAGAAAATCTGTTGGGAATGACAAGCCCTCTTAGCTTAGCATAATGTCTCATGTTTTGGCATGTGCGGGATTTGGCCAGTATTATTTGGATAAATGTGTGCATGCATTTTAACTTTTTTGTGTGTGTGTGATTTGAAGAAACACAGTGCATAAACAAAATAAAACAAATTAAGGCAAAATAGGAAAGTCTCTCCATGACAAACATATTTCCCCCCCTTTTCAAAGTTTTTCTGTGAAACTTAAGGTGATATACTTTGTAATGGGCTTTACAATCAAGGGTGCAGAGTGTATAAAATAGTTGATACCATTTACTATCATTTTGCAGAATGAATTTAGAATTTTTTAAAATCCAAATACATTTTTAAAATCCAAATACATTTTCAAAAAGAGAACATAACTTGTAGAAGAAATATACAATAAGGGGTCTGCAGGTGTTTATTGTTCCCTAACAGCAAATCAGCCACAAGACTGCTGGAACCTTATAGAGAATCCTAATCATTTCTACTTCTGCTTCTTGTTTTCACAACTTCAGCATTTGGGGTTTTTTGTTTTTGTTTTGTTTTGTTTTGGTTTGGTTTCCTTACTCTCCAAATACAAGTAAGTCAGATTTCCTCTACACTCACTACACATCAAAGAACTATTTAATTGGAGGTTGTGTTGGAAATTCTTAGTAGGAGGCCATCCTAACTATACAAGAAACTAAGACAAACACAAGACTTAATATTGTGTATTCCCAATTTTGTGATTTTTATAAATCTTCTCATTTCCCATGACAGGTTTTTAGGATTACCTCTATTTGGTGAATAATACCGGATCCTGAGCCTTCCCTGTGTTAAGTGGCCTATACTCATAGCAATCTTTCATGTTCGTAGCAATAATTATTCTCTATTATAGACAGAGAACAACAACAAAGAAGTTAGACAACTTTGTCAAGTCCATTAGTGGCACAGCTAGACCTTGAACTCAAGATCTCTGTGGCTTCAAAGCCCAAGCTCATGGAGGACATTGTATTCAAGTAAGGCTGAGAGCAGTAGGGGCCTAGGGGCATGAAGCCACCATAGTCAAGGGAAAGCTATTAAAAAAACATGTAACATTCATTGCAATATGCATTTATTCATACTAAGATATATGTCCCAAATTTAGGGATATAAAATGGAGAATCTGTTTTAGCTCCTGAAATGGAAATGTTGAAGGTAAACTTTCCTGGCCCTAACAGCCCAATACTGAGGGAGTTGTAAAAGCACAGGTTCTATGGTTCTTACCCTTACTCCCTAGAGATGCCAGTTCAATAGACCTTCGAGGGGTACAGCATGTGTGCTTTACAGTCCTCAGATGAAACTGGTATAGAGTCAGAGTGGAAAGCAAAAGTTTGAGGGTATCATAGGTATATAATATAATATATATAATATCCTATAATCACCCATGCCTCCACTTCATCAGTAGCATCTATCTAAAAGGCAAGAAAGAAAAACCTTCCATTTGAACAAGCAGCCCTTCTATTTGCATTATTAAATACACACACGTGCACACGCACACACACTCACACACACACACACACAGAGTGATAGGAGAGTAAGTAGAGGTCTTGTTTTCAGCACTTGGGAATAGAAAAAGGACAACAGTGGAAAAAGATCTGAATAAAATCTGCAATATAGTTGATAGTTCTATCAATGTTAATTTTCCAGTTTTGACAAATGTACCATGCTTAAGTACATTTTTAGCATTAGGAGAAGCTGGGAATGTTAGGGTGAAGGGCATAGGAGAACTCTGTACTGGCTTTGCAACTAATGCAAATCTAAGACCATTCTAAAATAAAAAGTTTTTGTTGTTGTTGTTGTTTTAAAACCATCATCCAGGTACAAAACTCTTGAAGTGTCATTTCTATTTCCTGGGTTATGGAGTGTAGCCTAAGGTAGCCAAGAGTATTAAGATTCTCTCTCCCACAAGCTGAACTGTAAGCGGCAATGGGGAAGGGAGAGAAGAGAGGACATGAAGGTCAGGAGGGGCAAAAAGATCAAGTATATGGAGGATGAGAAGAATCTGGGAGAGCCCAGTCCACCTAAGGTGCCAGGGATCACATAAAGCTTACCTGGATCATAGAGAGTAGGCTGGTCCTTGGAGAGCTTTCCCTTTGCTGTCTGTTCTACACTGTGCAGTGACACATGGTTGACTGATACTGGCATTCAGCAAAAGATCACAGGGCAGGGCCCTGGCGGGACTTGGGGAATCCAGCTCTGAGGGTTGTTGAGAAAGGTCCTAACTGAGTAAAGTAGGTACTTAATATCAGTGTGAACTAACTTCAGAAATTAAGAGGGGCTCATCTACAGTACACTAAAAAGGGAGAACTGGGTACAAGGAAAAAAAAGAAAGGAAACTGTCGAGAACAAAAGAACTGAGGATTAAGACATATGGTGTCTTTGTTCTATGGGTTGTTTCTGCTCAGAGGTGAGGCATGGAATGATTGGCACAGCCAGGGACCTTCTCCAAAGTTGCATATTTCTTCTGTGACCACTTGCTAAGTGAGTGAAATCAACTTGCATGACAACATAGGGTTTCAAAATTATCTAGGTTGTCACTTTTGGTTTTTCCAAAGGACTTCTCTCTCAGAGTTCCTTCCTTCTTCCACCCCACACTTTTCAATTGTGAGTTTCTCTCCTGATGCAGCTTTCATAATAAAAGCACCACAGTGAGGATATCTAGGCACTTTGGCAATCCCGTTTCCATCTGAACAAGTTCAGGCAGTGGAAGGTTACACACCCAGGTTTGGGGGTGTGTATGACAATGGTGTCCCGGTATCACTCATTTTATCAAGTTGGGGCAGAGAAGCTCCAAGGAGTTGGACACGCGTTACAACATGTTGGAGCGTATGAACCATTTAATTACCCAGTTCAAGATTCAGTTAACAGCCAAGCCTCAGAACTTATAAAATAGAAGGGAAAGAAAGAGAAATGAATGAAATGTAACTCTTCTTCCAAGCTAATTACAAGAGGTTGATGAGGGAAGGAGCAATGTGTGGAAAAAAAAAAAAAAAGCCCACACCAAAGTCCACATAAGTTGTTTGGAATATGATTATATAAACTAGAACAAGAGTAAAACAAGCTTTTACGTTTGACAAAAGTGAGAGTTTACAAATAAGAAAAGTTGGATTGGTTTACCTTCCCTAATCTGTATTTTCCTAATGTTCAGACACTATTTGGTAGTCTTATACTGATCAAAAAAAAAAATAAATAAATAAAAAAAAAATCTTGTTTTTTTTTTTTTTTTTTTTTTTTTTTTTTTGTAGGGAGGGCAGGGTGTTGTTAATTGTGTGCCTCTCTTTTTAACTGCAAACACTTCTGTGGTTTTTCTCATTTAGTGGTTAAAATTCCTGGTTAGAACCAGGAAGGTGAGCCCCAGGTCAGCATATCCGCATTACCCACATTTGGGTTTGGGCCATAGATCACGGAGCTCTACCAAAACTGTAACACAGAGAGCCAAGTAATCTCAGATCTCTTAGTGATTATGGGTAACTAAGAAGCTGTCAGGCTAACTTCCGTTTTATTTTGCACTTGCCCTTGGATACTAATATTACCTATCTGAAGTTTTCTTCTCTCCAGAAGTAGTAAAACAAAGTAAATAAGAGGCTGGACTCTGGAACACATGGCCAGGGTTTCATTGTAAGCCCCACCACTTAATAGTTGTGTATTCTCACTCTGTACCTTTTATACTCAGTTTTCTGGTCTGTAAAATGGAGACAATGCTTCTTACTTTGTTGGGTTGGATTAAGTGAGTTCATAGATGACATATGAGTTCATAAAGTGCACGGAATGTTTCTTGGCATGTAAATCCTGTGTAAGGACGAGGGATTATCCTCATTAACATTCACTGCAGGAGGGTTGATGACTTTGCTTTCCCTTCCAACTCTGAAATGTTATTTCAGAATGGGAGTGGAGGAGAGATGATGGACAAAGAGACTAGTTAAATCCTCCCCTTGCCTGCGTGCAGAAATGCCCAAGGAAAACCATAGAGGGCAAATGTGCATAAAGGAAGGTTAAAATTTGGCTTTCTATCTCAAAATGGAGTTTCTCCAGACCTCGACACAGTCATCAGTTTGATTCTTGGGTTTCTCATTCTGTTTATATGTGTCCTATATTGGGAATTATAAACCGGACCAGAGTTTTCAACACTTCTTGGACTATAGCTATTAAATCATTCTTTTGGGTCACACACTGCATGAAATATGGTTATATCTTACACATGGTTATAGTTTTTTGCCTTAAACAGGGGGCCAAAATTCATTAAACTAATCATTCTTCTAAATGATCCTAAACATTACTATTTTTTTATACGGTGGATTTCAGAGCTTGCTATTGATTTTCAAATCACTTTTAGGAGGGAGACAAGAGACATTGTCTCTGAGTCAATGGTGGTCTTTCAGGAGGTGGGTCTTCCTGTTCTCTTTTTGTATGGTTGGGATCAGGTGTGAAATGCCATCTCATGGCAAGGTGGGAGTGAAGATCAAGGGCTATCTAGTTTATTTAAGACTTTAGGATTTCATGAGACAATAAAATGATAATTTAAAAAGTTAAGGACTGACATCAAATTGCCAAATTTATTTTTGAAATGAAACAAACAAAATGACCATCTACTATGACTATTCATACAAGAACATTTTAATACTTTATATATGACATACCTATATATCATATATTTATATATATAATTATAATATAATAATGTATGTGATATGTGTATATACAGTCATTCTCAAAGGGATCCTGTGGAGAATTAGTGTATGAGGAGTAGGGGTACTGGGTAGATGGCGGAGTTGGAGGACTCTGAGCTAATCTTGTCCTACATTTACAACTAGATATCACTTACCTCCAAGCCAATAAACTGGAGAGTGGTCCAAACCCTGGCAAAACAAACTCTACAACTAAATGTCGAAAAGAAGCCTCACAGGAGAGGTTAGGAAGGGCAGAAACAGGGGTCAGGAGCTGCTTACAGGGCAGAAGCTGCAGGCACAGACAGGGGACAACACCAGAAGACCCACACAGGGAAAACGAATCCCCATAATGTCTGGCCTTGAAAACCAGAGTGGCCAAATTCTGAAAGTCTGTAAAACCAGTGGGACTTGAAGCTTAGAGCTTTAAAAGTCTGAGGACTCAAGCACTGGCCAAGCAAGAAGGATGAGTGATAGCTGTGTCCTCACGCTTAAAGAGATAACAGCCCAAGGACAGGGAACATAAATGCAACCACTTGCACAATGGGAAGGATCTGTGTGTATACTGATTTTGGAGAGTGTTGGGGGACTTCTCTGGGAACGAAAGATCTAGAAGCTGCCATTTTCCTCCCCTCATTCTCCTTCTCTCCCCCCCACCCCCGCCGGCATAAACACAGAGCCACCTACTGGAGGTGGCACTGCGGGGACATTTGCTACTTAACTACTTAATCTGCTAGCAGTGTATCTCACTCACATGTTCTCCTGAGGACTTGCCCACTCAGAGCTTACTGACCTTGCCTTGGGCTCAGCACAATTCTTGTTAACATTGCATGTGAGCCCCATCCAAAATCTGCTTCTGTGTGCCATGCCTCCATGGTGACCCCACTTTAGGGGATCTCCCTAAGGACTAGTGGCTCAGTGCAAATTTGGCTAACACCCTACCACTCCACCCAGCCAATGAGTGCACAGATGTCATGTGCCCAGCAGCCACACTCCATGCTCAGTTGCCTTGTGTACAGACACTGTACACCCCCCAAAACACTGATCCCCTACTCTGGAAGCCCAGCTGCCACCGCCATATTTCAGGGGAGCAGGCCCAGGACTAGGGGCTCAGTGCAAATTTTGATAATGCCATGTACTCTATGCCCAGCTGCTGTTCAGACACTGCCACATCACCCCTGCAGCCAGTCTACAAGTGGGTCAGTGCAAATTTTGCTAACACTACTGCTCTGCCCCAAGTCCTCCTACTGTCACACCCCTTCCAAACTGGCCTGCCTAGAACTCACTAACATCACAGAGAGCAAGCACAGCTCACAATAGGCAAAGAGTCAGTGCAGATGTTTAGACTAAAAGGAAAAATGATTCAGATAAAATAGCAGGACAAAGGCAACACACACAGGAAACTTCCCTGGAATACCAGGTTCTGCTCAACAGGGGGCACTGAGCTGCAAGGCACATAGGACCTCTTCTTCATAAAGCTACTAGTTTCAAGAGCAGAAAAGGTAGCTGACTTTCCTAATACATAGAAACAGACACAGAGAGGTAGACAAAATGAAGACACAGAGATGTATGTTCTATGAAAGAACATAACAAAATCACAGAAGGATATATAAGCAAAAAAGAAATAAGTAACATGCCTGATACAGAATTTAAAGGACTAATCACAAAGATACTCACTGGACTTTAGAAAAGGGTGGAGGACATCAAGAGAGACTATAGACAAAAAATAACATATCAGAGATGAAGAACTCAATAAATGAAATTAAAAACACAATAGATGAACTAAACAGTAGGCTATAGGTGCAGAGGAACATATCAGGAACCCAGGAGGTAGAATAATGGAAACCAATCAAGCTGAACAGGTAAAAGACAAATATTGCACAGTGAGAATAGACTTAGGGAACTCAGTGACTCCATCAAGCATGATCACATTTGTACTATAGAGATCCCAGGAGGAAAAAAAAGAGAAGGGGGACAGAAAATATATTTGAAGACATAATAGTTGAAAACTTCCCAAATCTGGGGAGGGAAACAGAAATCAAGACTCAGGAAGTACAGAAATCCTCCAACAAATTCAAACTAAAAGATCCACACCAAGACACACAGTAATTTAAAAAAATAGATAAAATCTTCAAAAAAATAGTGGTAAAGATAGAATTTTAAAGGTTACAAGAGAAAAGAAGACAGTTATATACAAAGGAAACCCTATAAGGCCATTTTTCAACAGAAATTTGTAGTACAGAAGGGAGTGACAGGATGTATTCAAAGTGCTAAAAGGAAAAATGTTTGTAGCCAAGAATACTCTACCCAGTAAGGCTATTCAAAATAGAGAGATAAAGAGTTTCCCAGGCAAACAAAAGAAAAAAATTCATGACCACTATACCAGCACTACCAGAAATGTTAAGGAGGACTCTGAGTTGTAGACAAAAGCTTAAGTAAGAGTAAGAAAAATAGGAAGCACAAAGTAAAAGGATGTAAAAAAGGAAACCAAATATCTGAAACATGAAGGGGAGAGGAGTAAAGAATGAGTTCAAAAATAAGCGACCATAAGCTTAATATAGACTGATATAAGCAAAAGATGTTATGTATAAACCAAATGGTAACCCAAATCAAAAAATAGTAATGGATATGCAAAATATAGAGAGCAAGGACCCAAATATGTCACTAAAGAAAACCAGCAAACCATGAAATGAGAAAGAGAAGAAAAATCAGAGAAAAACAACAAAATAACCACAAAACAAGTAACAAAATGGCAATAAGTACATACTTATCAATCATTACTTTGAATGTAAATGGACTAACTGTTCCAATCAAAAGACATAGGATGACAGAGTGGATTAAAAATATATATATAAGACCTGTCTATATGCTGCCTACAAGAGTCTCATTTCAGATGTAAAGACACCTGCAGATTGAAAGTGAAGGGATGGAGAAACATTAATCATGCAAATGGATGTCAAAAGAAAGCCAGAGTAGCAATACTTATATCGGACAAAACAGATCTTAAAGCAGTGTCTGTAAAAAGAGACCAAAGAAGGACATTATGTCATAATAAAGGGAACAACCCAACAAGAAGATCTAGCAATTGTGAATATTTATGCCCCCAACATGGCAGTACCCAGATACATAAAACATTTAATAACAAATATAAGAGAACAAATCAAGAGTAATATAAAAATAGCAGGGGACCATAACACCCCACTTACATCAATGGACACATCAACCAAACAGAAAATAAACAAGGAAAGAGTGGCTTTGAATGATACGTTGGATCAGATGGATCTAACAGATATACTCAGAACATTCCATCCTAAAACAGCAGAATACACATTCCTTTCAAGTGCACATGGAACATTCTCCAGAAGAGATCACATATGAGGCCACAAAACAGCCTCAACAAATTCAGAAAGACTGAAGTCGTACCATACATCTCTTCTGACCACAACATTATGAAATGAGAAATCAACCAAAAGGAAAAATCTGGAAAGACCACAAATACATGGAGGTTAAGTAGCTAGCATGCTACTCAATAATGAAAGGGTCAAACAAGAAATCAAAGAAGAAATTAAAAAAATACATGGAAACAAATGAAAATGACAACACAACAGTCCCAAACCTTTTGGATACAGAAAAAGAGATTCTAAGACGGATATGTAGAGCAGTATAGGCCCACCTCAAGAAGCAAGAAAATCTCAAATAGACAGCCTACCTTAACACCTCAAGGAGCCAAAAACAAAAACAAAAACAAATAACAACAAAACAAACAAAACCCAAAATAGAAGGAAGAAAATAATAGGAAGGAATAATAGGAAGGAAATAATAAAGATTAGAGCAGAAATAAGTGATACAGAAACAAAACCAAACCAAAAAACCTCCTCAAAGCCAAAAGAGATCAATGAAACCAGGACTGGTTCTTTGAAGAGATCAACAAAATTGATACACCCCTAGTCAGACTCACCAAAGAGACAGAAGTGAAGCGGATAGAGAAAGGATTCAAAAAAAAAAAAAAAAAATCACCAATGAAAGGGAAGAAATAATGAAAATCACAGAAATACAAGTAATTGTAAGAGAATATAACGAAAAATATATGCCAACAAATTAGAGAACCTAGAAGAAATGGATAAATTCCTAGAAACATATAAACTACCAAAACTGAAACAGGAAGAAATAGAAAGTTTGAATGAGCTAATTATCAGCAAGGAGTTTGAATCAGTAATCAAAAAACACCCAAAAAACAAAAAGCCAAGACCAGATGGCTTCGCAGGTAAATTCTACCAAACATTTAAAGCAGAGTCAGAACCTGTTCTACTCAAACTGTTCCAAAAAATAGAAGGAAACTTCGAATTTAATTTTGTGAGGCAAATTTCACCCTGATACCAAAACCAGATAAAGACACCACAAAAAAAGGAGAACTACAGGTCAATAGCCATGATGAACATACACACAAAAATCCTCAACAAAATGCTAGCAAACAGAGTCCAACGATACATTCAAAAGATCATTCACCACAATCAAGTGGGATTTATTCCAGGGATTCAAGAGTGGTTCAATATTTGCAAATCAATCACCATGATACATAACATCAATAAAAGAAATGATAAAAACCATATGATCCTCTAAATAGATGCAGAAAAAAAACATGACAAAGTATAACATCTGTTCACGGTAAAAGCCCTCAACAAAGTAGGTTTAGAAGGACCATACCTCCACATAACAAAGGTCATATATTAAAAAAAAAAAACATAAAGGTCATATATGAAAATCCCACAACAAACATCATACTCAATGGGGAAAAACCAATAGCTTCCCCCTTGAGGTCAGGAACAAGACAAGGAAGTTGACTCTCTTGCTCACTTTTATTCAACATAGTACTAGAAGTCCTGGCCACAGTAATCAGACAACAAAAAGAAAAGGCATCCAAATTTCACTTTTGGCAGATGACATGAGACTGTATATAGAAAACCCTAAATACTCCACCAAAAAACTGCTAGAACTGATAAATGAATTCAGCAAAGTCACAGAATTAACATGCAGAAATCTGTTGCATTTTGTTACGCTAATGATGAAGCAGCAAAAAAGAAAGTAAGAAAACAATACGATTTACAATTGCACTCAAAATAATAAGATGACTAGGAATAAACTTAATAAAAGAGGTAAAAGACCTGTACTCCAAGAACTATAAAACATTAATGAAAGAAAATGAAGATGATACAAAGAAATGGAAAGACATTCCATGAGCATTTTAACAAACATTGTTAAAATGTCCATGCTACCCAAAGCAATATACAAATTTAATGTAACCCCTGTCAAAATACCAACAGCATTTTTTCACAGAAGTAGAACAAAATATTTTTAAATTTATATAGAGCCACAAAAGACCCTGAACTGCAAAAGCAATTTTGAAAAACAAATAAGGCATCATAATTCCAGACTTCAAGTTCTATTACAAAGTTGTAGTGATCAAGACAGTATGGTACTGGCATATAAATAGACACATAGATCAATAGAACAGAATAGAAAACTCAGAAATAAACCCATAATTATATGGTCAAATTTTCTGCTTTGACAAAGCAGGAAAGAAAATGCAATGGGAAAAAGGCAGTCTCTTCAACAAATGGTGCTGGGAAAATTGGTCAGCTACATGTAAATGAAGGAAACTAGACCAGTTTCATACACCATGCACAGAAACAAACTCGAAATGGATTAAAGACCTAAATGTGAGACCTGGAACCATAAAAATCCTAGAAGAGAGCACAGGCAGTAATATCTCTGACATCAGGCCATAGAAACATTTTTCTAGATAGGTCTCCTAACGCAAGAGAAATAAAAGCAAAAGTAAACTATTAGGACTGTATCAAAATTAAAAGCTTCTGGACAGCAAAAGAAACAACAAAATGAAAAGGCAACATACTGAGTCGAAGATATTTGCAAATGACTTATCTGATAAAGGATTAATATTGAAGATACAACTCAATTCCCCCCCAAACCAATAATCTAATTAAAAAATGGGCAGAAGACATGAACAGACATTCCTTCAAAAGAGACATCCAGATGGCCCTCATACACATGAAAAGATGCTCCACATCACTCATCGTCTAAGGAATGCAAATCAAAACTGCAAGGAGCGATCACCTCACACCTGTCAGAATAGCTAAAATTAAAAACTCAAGAAACAAGTGTTGGGGGGCACCTGGGTGGCTCAGTGGGTGAAGCCGCTGCCTTCGGCTCGGGTCATGATCTCGGGGTCCTGGGATCCAGCTCCGCATCGGGCTGTCTGCACAGCAGGGAGCCTGCTTCCCTTCCTCTCTCTCTGCCTGCCTCTCTGCCTACTTGTGATCTCTCTGTCAAATAAATAAATAAAATCTTCAATTTCTTAAAAAAAAAAAAAAAGAAACAAGTGTTGGAGAGGATGTGGAAAAAAAGGAACCCTCTTGCACTACTGGTGGGAAGGACAACTTGCACAGCCATTGTGGAAAACAGTATGGAGTTTCCTCAAAGAATTAAATAAAGAAGTATCTTAGGTGCCTGGGTGGCTCAGTTGGTTAAGCAACTAACTGCCTTCGGCTCAGGTCATGATCTCAGTGTCCCAGGATCGAGTCCCGCATCAGGCTCCCAGCTCCACAGGGAGTCTGCTTCTCCTTCTGACCTTCTCCCTTTTCATGCTCTCTCTCTGTGTCTCTCTCTCAAATAAATAAATAAAATCTTAAAAAAAAAAGAAGTAGGGGAGGAGTCAAGATGGCGGAGAAGCAGCAGCTGAGACTACTTCAGGTAGCGGGAGATCAGCTAGATAGCTTATCTAAAGATTGCAAACACCTACAATTCATACGGGAGATCGAAGAGAAGAAGAACAGTGACTCTAGAAACAGAAAATCAACCACTTTCTGAAAGGTAGGACTGGCGGAGAAGTGAATCCAAAGCGACGGGAAGATAGACCACGGGGGGAGGGGCCGGCTCCCGGCAAGCGGGGGAGAAACGGAGCACAAAATCTGGACTTTTAAAAGTCTGTTCCGCTGAGGGACATTGCTCCAGAGGCTTAACCGGGGTGAAGCCCACGCCCGGTCAGGGTGGCCTCAGGTCCCGCAGGGTCACAGAAGGATAGTGGGTGTCTGAGTGTCGCAGAGCTTACAGGTATTAGAACGGGGAAGCCGCTACAGAGACAGAGCCGAGGAGTAAGCTCTAATCTCGGGGTTACCTTGAACCGGTCGCAGGCTCAGTCAGCTCGGAGCGCGGCCGGAGGCCAGGGTAACGGGAGCAATTGGGCGCTGTTCTCTGAGGGCGCACTGAGGAGTGGGGCCCCAGGCTCTCGGCTCCTCCGGACCAGAAACCGGGAGGCCGCCAAGTTCATTCCCGTCCTCCGGAACTCTACGGAAAGCGCTCAGGGAACAAAAGCTCCTGAAAGCAAACCTGAGCGGATTACTCAGCCCGACCCTGGGTAAGGACGGTGCAACTCCACTGGGGGCAAAGACACTTGAGAATCACTACAACAGGCCCCTCCCCCAGAAGAGCAACAAGAAACCCAGCCAGGACCAAGTTCACCTACCAAGGAGTGTAGTTTCAATACCAAGGAGAGCAGCGGAATTCCAGAGGAGGAGAAAGCAAAGCATGGAACTCATGGCTTTCTCCCCATGATTCTTTAGCCTTGCAGTTAATTTAATTTTTTTTTCTTTTTCAATTTTTTTTTCTTCTTCTGCTAAATTTTTTAAACTTTTACCCTTTTCTTTTTTAACGTTTTTTAACTAGTTTATCTAATATATATATATATTTTTTCCTTTTTATATTTTTTCTTTATTGGTTTTCTTTTTTTGTTTCTTTTTCTTTTTTCTTTTTTTTTTTTCTCTTTCTGAACCTCTTTTTATCCCCTTTCTCCCCCCTCACGATTTGGGATCTCTTCTGATTTGGCTAAGGCATATTTTCCTGGGGTTGTTGCCACCCTTTTAGTATTTTACTTGCTCCTTCATATACTCTTATCTGGACAAAATGACAAGGTAGAAAAATTCACCACAAAAAAAAAGAACAAGAGGCAGTACCAAAGGCTAGGGACCTAATCAATACAGATATTGGTAATATGTCAGATCCAGAGTTCAGAATGACGATTCTCAAGATTCTAGCCGGGCTCGAAAAAGGCATGGACGATATTAGAGAAACCCTCTCGGGAGATATAAAAGCCCTTTCTGGAGAAATAAAGGAACTAAAATCTAACCAAATTGAAATAAAAAAAGCTATTAATGAGGTGCAATCAAAAATGGAGGCTCTGACTGCTAGGATAAATGAGGCAGAAGAAAGAATTAACGATATAGAAGACCAAATGACAGAGAATAAAGAAGCTGAGCAAAAGAGGGACAAAGGGCTACTGGACCATGAGGGGAGAATTCGAGAGATAAGTGACACCATAAGACGAAACAACATTAGAATAGTTGGGATTCCAGAAGAAGAGGAAACAGAGAGGGGAGCAGAAGGTATATTGGAGAGAATTACTGGAGAGAATTTCCCCAATATGGCAAAGGGAACAAGCATCAAAATCCAGGAGGTTCAGAGAACCGCCCTCAAAATCAATAAGAATAGGTCCACACCCTGTCACCTAATAGTAAAATTTACAAGTCTTAGTGAAAAGAGAAAATCCTGAAAGCAGCCCGGGAAAAGAAGTCTGTAACATACAATGGTAAAAATATTAGATTGGCAGCAGACTTATCCACAGAGACCTGGCAGGCCAGAAAGATCTGGCATGATATATTCAGAGCACTAAATGAGAAAAACATGCAGCCAAGAATACTATATCCAGCTAGGCTATCATTGAAAATAGAAGGAGAGATTAAAAGCTTCCAGGACAAACAAAAACTGAAAGAATTTGCAAATACCAAACCAGCTCTACAGGAAATATTAAAAGGGGTCCTCTAAGCAAAGAGAGACCCTAAAGGTAGTAGATCAGAAAGAAACGGAGACAATATACAATAACAGTCACCTTACAGGCAATACAATGGCACTAAATTCATATCTCTCAATACTTACCCTGAATGTTAATGGGCTAAATGCCCCAATCAAAAGACACAGGGTATCAGAATGGATAAAAAAACAAAACCCATCTATATGTTGCCTACAAGAAACTCATCTTAAACCCGAAGACACCTCCAGGTTTAAAGAGAGGGGGTGGAAAAGAATTTACCATGCTAATGGACATCAGAAGAAAGCAGGAGTGGCAATACTTATATCAGATCAATTAGATTTTAAGCCAAAGACTATAATAAGAGATGAGGAAGGACACTATATCATACTCAAAGGAACTATCCAACAAGAAGATCTAACAATTTTAAATATCTATGCCCCTAACGTGGGAGCAGCCAACTATATAAACCAATTAATAACAAAATCAAACAAACATATCGACAATAATACAATAATAGTAGGGGACTTTAACACTCCCCTCACTGAAATGGACAGATCATCCAAGCAAAAGATCAACAAGGAAATAAAGGCCATAAATGACACACTGGACCAGATGGACATCACAGATATATTCAGAACTTTTCATCCCAAAGCAACAGAATACACATTCTTCTCTAGTGCACATGGAACGTTCTCCAGAATAGATCACATTCTTGGTCCTAAATCAAGTCTCAACCGGTATCAAAAGATTGGAATCATTCCCTGCATATTTTTAGACCACAGTGCTCTGAAGCTAGAACTCAATCACAAGAGGAAATTTGGAAAGAACCCAAATACATGGAGACTAAACAGCATCCTTCTAAAGAATGAATGGGTCAACCAGGAAATTAAAGAAGAATTGAAAAAATTCATGGAAACAAATGATAATGAAAACACAACGGTTCAAAATCTGGGGGACACAACAAAGGCAGTCCTGAGAGGAAAATATATAGCGGTACAAGTCTTTCTCAAGAAACAAGAAAGGTCTCAGGTACACAACCTAACCCTACACCTAAAGGAGCTGGAGAAAGAACAAGAAAGAAACCCTAAACCCAGCAGGAGAAGAGAAATCATAAAGATCAGAGCAGAAATCAATGAAATAGAAACCAAAAAAAAACAATAGAACAAATCAACGAAACTAGGAGCTGGTTCTTTGAAAGAATTAATAAGATCGATAAATCCCTGGCCAGACTTATCAAAAAGAAAAGAAAAAGGACCCAAATAAATAAAATCATGAATGAAAGAGGAGAGATCACAACGAACACCAAAGAAATACAGACAATTATAAGAACATACTATGAGCAACTCTATGCCAACAAATTTGATAATCTGGAAGAAATGGATGCATTCCTAGAGACATATAAACTACCACAACTGAACCAGGAAGAAATAGAAAGCCTCAACAGACCCATAACCAGTAAGGAGATTGAAACAGTCATCAAAAATCTCCAAACAAACAAAAGCCCAGGGCCAGATGGCTTCCCGGGGGAATTCTATCAAACATTTAAAGAAGAACTAATTCCTATTCTCCTGAAACTGTTCCAAAAAATAGAAATGGAAGGAAAACTTCCAAATTCATTTTATGAGGCCAGTATCACCTTGATCCCAAAACCAGACAAGGATCCCATCAAAAAAGAGAACTACAGACCAATATCCTTGATGAACACAGATGCAAAAATTCTCGCCAAAATACTAGCCAATAGGATTCAACAGTACATTAAAAGGATTATTCACCACGACCAAGTGGGATTTATTTCAGGGCTGCAAGGTTGGTTCAACATCCGCAAATCAATCAATGTGATACAACACATTAATAAAAGAAAGAACAAGAACCATATGATACTCTCCATAGATGCTGAAAAAGCATTTGACAAAGTACAGCATCCCTTCCTGATCAATACTCTTCAAAGTGTAGGGATAGACAGCACATACCTCAATATTATCAAAGCCATCTATGAAAAACCCACCGCAAATATCATTCTCAATGGAGAAAAACTGAAAGCTTTTCCGCTAAGGTCAGGAACACGGCAGGGATGTCCGTTATCACCACTGCTATTTAACATAGTACTAGAAGTCCTAGCCTCAGCAATCAGACAACAAAAGGAAATTAAAGGCATCCAAATCGGCAAAGAAGAAGTCAAACTATCACTCTATGCAGATGATATGATACTATATGTGGAAAACCCAAAAGACTCCACTCCAAAACTGCTAGAACTTGTACAGGAATTCAGTAAAGTGTCAGGATATAAAATCAATGCACAGAAATCAGTTGCATTTCTATACACCAACAACAAGACAGAAGAATGAGAAATTAAGGAGTCCATCCCATTTACAATTGCACCCAAAACTATAAGATACCTAGGAATAAACCTAGCCAAAGAGACTAAGAATCTATACTCAGAAAACTATAAAGTACTCATGAAAGAAATTGAGGAAGACACAAAGAAATGGAAAAATGTTCCATGCTCCTGGATTGGAAGAATAAATATTGTGAAAATGTCTATGCTACCTAAAGCAATCTACACATTTAATGCAATTCCTATCAAAGCACCATCCAATTTTTTCAAAGAAATGGAACAAATAATCCTAAAATTTATTTGGAACCAGAAAAGACCTTGAATAGCCAAAGCAATATTGAAAAAGAAAGCTAAAGTTGGTGGCATCACAATTCCGGACTTCAAACTCTATTACAAAGCTGTCATCATCAAGACAGCATGGTACTGGCACAAAAACAGACACATAGATCAATGGAAAAGAATAGAGAGCCCAGAAATAAACCCTCAACTCTATGGTCAACTAATCTTCGACAAAGCAGGAAAGAATGTCCAATGGAAGAAAGAGAGCCTCTTCAATAATTGGTGTTGGGAAAATTGGACAGCCACATGCAGAAAAATGAAATTGGATCATTTCCTTACACCACACACGAAAACAGACTCAAAATGGATGAAGGATCTCAATGTGAAAAAGGAATCCATCAAAATCCTTGAGGAGAACACAGGCAGCAACCTCTTTGACCTCAGCCGCAGCAACATCTTCCTAGGAACATCGCCAAAGGCAAGGGAAGCAAGGGCAAAAATGAACTATTGGGATTTTATCAAGATCAAAAGCTTTTGCACAGCAAAGGAAACAGTTAACAAAACCAAAAGACAACTGACAGAATGGGAGAAGATATTTGCAAATGACATATCAGATAAAGGGCTAGTGTCCAAAATCTATAAAGAACTTAGCAAACTCAACACCAAAGAACAAATAATCCAATCAAGAAATGGGCAGAGGACATGAACAGACATTTCTGCAAAGAAGACATCCAGATGGCCAACAGACACATGAAAAAGTGCTCCATATCACTCGGCATCAGGGAAATACAAATCAAAACCACAATGAGATATCACCTCACACCAGTCAGAATGGCTAAAATTAACAAGTCGGGAAATGACAGATGCTGGCGAGGATGCTGAGAAAGGGGAACCCTCCTACACTATTGGTGGGAATGCAAGCTGGTGCAACCACTCTGGAAAACAGCATGGAGGTTCCTCAAAATGTTGAAAATAGAACTACCCTATGACCCAGCAATTGCACTGCTGGGTATTTACCCTAAAGATACAAATGTAGTGATCCGAAGGGGCACGTGCACCCGAATGTTTATAGCAGCAAGTCTACAATAGCCAAACTATGGAAAGAACCTAGATGTCCATCAACAGACGAATGGATAAAGAAGATGTGGTATATATACACAATGGAATACTATGTAGCCATCAAAAGAAATGAAATCTTGCCATTTGCGACGACGTGGATGGAACGTCGTATAGGGTATCATGCTTAGCGAAATAAGTCAATCGGAGAAAGACAACTATCATATGGTCTCCCTGATATGAGGGAAAGGAGATGCAACATGGGGGGTTAAGGGGGTAGGAGAAGAGTAAATGAAACAAGATGGAATTGGGAGGGAGACAAACCATAAGTGACTCTTAATCTCACAAAACAAACTGAGGGTTGATGGGGGGAGGGGGGTTGGGAGGGGGGGTGGTATTATGGACATTGGGGGAGGGTATGTGCTATGGTGAGTGCTGTGAAGTGTGTAAACCTGGCGATTCGCAGACCTGTACCCCTGGGGATTAAAATATATGTTTATAAAAAATAAAATTAAAAAAAAAACTAATGATGTAATGATGGTGACTAACACAACATAATAAAAAATAGAAAATAAAAAAAATATTTATTGATGATACTGTCTACACAACAAAAAATAACTTCCTAAAATACCACTGGTACATTAATTACATCAAATCATGGTAGACACCTGGGTGGCTCAGTGGGTTGAGCCTCTGCCTTCAGCTCAGGTCATGATCTCAGGGTCCTGGGATTAAGCCCCGCATCGGGCTCCCTGCTCAGCAGGTAGCCTGCTTCCCCCCTCTCTCTCTCTGCCTGCCTCTCTGCCTACTTGTGATCTCTGTCAAATAAATAAACAAAATTAAAAAAAAAAAGAAGTATCTTATGATCCAGTAATTCCACCACTGAGTATTTACCTAAAGAATACAAAAACCACTAGCTTGAAGGGATACACATGTACCTTTATGTGTACAGCAGTCCTATTTACAATATTAAATTTTAAATTATGGAAGCAGCCCAAGTGTCCATTGCTACATGAATGGATAAAAAAAGATAGGGTATACACACACACACACACACACACACACACACACACACACACACAAAGTATAACCATCATTCATGATAAAGGCATCAACAAAGTAGGTTTCGAGGAACCATATGTTGACCTAATAAAGACCATATATGAAAAACTCTACCTGAGTCCTCTGCTTTTGTAAAACAGCAATGATGAAGAAATCTCTCAAACTTTTGTGCTCCGGCACATATCTAACTGCAAAGGACTAGCCTGCTCTCATGTATTGAGAGAAGACCCACTTCCACCCTTCCTCATGACTCCCACAGGACTTGTAGATGACTTCCTTGTTTACCGGCCTTTATAAAACCCCGTTCCTTTTCTTCAAGACATTCACTATTAATTAATATTTTCCCTATTGCAATAGTTTGAATAAATGATGTCCTTCATTGACTGGTGTATTTTGTCAAGTTTGGTGCCATGAATTGGATAGATTGGTTCTTGCCCTCAGATCCTTGTTTATTCCAGTCAAGTAATGAGGTCTCTTGGGACCTACTGGGCTTCATTTCTGGTCCAGGGAGCCAGTGGTGGGTCAAATTCCTGGTCCTGTGGCATAGACTCTTGTCCATTGTTGGCCACGGATGTGATTGGCAAGGATGTGATTTTACTTTTTTTGAGTACTCGTGTTCTGGTGCTAGCTTCTTTTAATTTTGTGGTCTGGCCATTTGATGACCTTTATGAAAGAACCAATGATTTATAAAGATCTTATCCCTCTTAGATGACAGAGAATTTGTTTGTTACACTTTTCTCTTTGTCTATTTTGTCTGTTTTGAGCTTAGATCATTTAAGATTCATACCCACAGAGAAGCAAACAGCTCTTTGACACGGATCAGTGACTTTTGTAACTCTGTGTTGATTCTGCACCATGGCTTTAGAATTGAAACTAAACTCCCTGTCTCTGTTTGCATGTTTTTGTAATTCAGAAAGGATTTCACCTCTCATTGCCCCAGTACGTAACATTTCCCTGTCCCAGGACAGCATTACTAAATTAGATTGTAAAAATCTCTCAAAGAAGTTCTATTCTAATTGTTTTAGAAATAATCATTTATATAAAGTGAATATTTCTAAAATTTCTAGAGATGAAGAAATTTGATACTAAAGTGAGTTACTTACTCAATACTGAGCTAATTAGTGGATGTGCATTGGCTGTCTAGATCATTTCTAAGTAAGAATGAATACTGAAATATTGACCACTAGGCCTAATTTTCAGTTTATATGCCTTCTCCCTTTTTATTTTTATGTATTACACGGGCTAGATATATAAGGGTCTGTTAATAAATGTGTTTCTTTTTTGCCATTTGGTAAAGTTGTACTATAGGGACATGAATGGTTAATACAAGTTGTGAAACGTGGATTCCTGAGTCCTGCTAGTCTGTTACAAAATGCTGGTGTATCACAGAAAGTTCACAATTATCCATCTCCTTTATTCCTATGTGAAATGAAAGTTACTAAGGTTTAAAATGATAATCAATGAATGAGACTCTATAGGGATCAATAGTGGAAAGCAATTCAACTTTGCATGCAAGATTTGCAGGATATGTCTTTACTAAGAAAAAAAGGAATAACATTTTTGGCCAGTTGTTAGAATATAGGACAAAACTGGAACGGATACAGAAAGTTATAGGAAGCTTGCAGAAAGGAACTTCTTTGCTGTAGTCAAAGCTGGCCAGGGTTTGATGGATTCATTTATAAGATTTCAAAAGGAGATTTAGTATAAAATACTGTACTGACGCAAAGCAGAATGTGTTTTGCTGTCTGTTAAAAAGACAAACTTTTCCCTGGATTTTTGGTCTACTCTCAGCAAGAGGTGTAAACGTTTTTCTTTATCTTCTGAATAATCTGCCTAGAAGGCAAAGATTCTGTCTTAGAATAACTTTCTGTATTTTGTATTACCCTTCTCATGTCACTGATTATTTAAAGTTTATTTGTTTGTTTGTTTATTTAAGTAATCTCTACGCCTAACATGGGCTCGAACTCACAACCCTGAGATCAAGAGTCGTCTGTATCTGAGCCAGCCAGGTGCCCCAGTCAGTGATCATTTAGGAGAACAACACCCTCTTACTTTTGGAAAAGCTAAGATTCTTTACAATCCTGTTACTCTGCATATATATGTTTAAAATCCTTTCCTGTGACTTGAGTTAAATACGTAGCTAACTATTCCCTGCCCTCACAAACCCACAATATCTTTTTAAATTTTTTAATTTTTTTATTAACATATAATATATTATTAGCCCCAGGAGTACAGGTCTGTGAATCGCCAGGTTTACACACTTCACAGCACTCACCATAGCACATACCTTCCCTAATGTCCATAACCACCCCCCCAAACCCTCAGTTTGTTTTGTGAGGTTAAGAGTCTCTTATAGAAACCCACAATCTTATCTCAATCAGGTGTTCAGATCTTGTGACAAATTTTGATATTTTCCTTTCCCAAAACCGATTCCTACATAATGTATTTTGCATCTAAAACTATCTTTGATACATCCCGAGGGCTTCCTGGAAATCACAAATTTGGTCTTTCACCTTGTAAAAAGAGAGATGGTAAAAACAATTCGGTGTATTGGATATGTTACTATTGATGAGTTGCATGGGAGTGTCAAATCAGAAGCAATGCTTAGCTTTCCCAAGGGAACAAAATGTCATTATTGTGAATATTTCAGAAATCATATGCTGTATGAGACGTTCCTAGAGAACTGTCAGTGGCCTGCTGCTTCTGTTTCCATGTATTTGAGTCCTGCTGCTGTGTTGCCTGATAGTAAACAACAAGCATACTATTTTCAGTCATGGTTTCAGTTATTTTTAAAATGTTAACTTGGTCACAGCTTTAACTTTGAATATTTGAAAGGAACATCTTCTAAGCCAGTGGTTTTCAATTGAGGATTCTTGTAAATTACCCTCATAAGATCTTTCACTTTCAAAAATGATCTGTAATATGTTTGCGGCAGTCATTGTAGGGCTTTTGCCATGCAGAGACAGATTTTGCTTTACTTTGATGCTTTCTTGAAAGCTCTTGCAAATCAGCTACAGGCCAGAGTAATTTGTCTTCAGGGAAAGATTGTGTCAGTGCCCCACAGGAAAGGGCTATGCCAGGTGGCTTTGGATTTGAGATGGAGCCTACTGAGGACATTGCTTAAAAAACCTGGAAATCATACCTAAGGACTGAGGCAAGATTTCCAGAACCCTAGTGAAGTAGGTGTGCCCATGAGATTGCTCAACCACGGTGGAGGAGAGTATTACAAAGGACCGAAAAAAACTGATAAGGAATGATTTTAAATATTGTTGGTGTTTTTAATAGTCTGTTTTCTGGATACAGGGGACCTCTTTCTCTTAAGCTATCTGTAACTCATAACAATTCAGTAGTATACGCTTTTATAAAGAGACATGAAACTTCATAAATGGTAACTTTTCTTCCAGCCTACCTGTTGCAGAATTCAGAAACTCTTTGGAATATTCTTATTTTCATGACAATGTACTTATTTGCATAGGTTCAATATAAATCTACTTTCCTTCTTAGCAGGCCATACTGGAAACAGTAGGCATGCATCCATGGTCTTGCCTGAAATGTTTACTTGAGAAAATATTCCTTTAATCAGATATGAGCAGGCTTTAAAAAAAAACAAACACAAGAGTGACTTTACGGAACCATGTTAATGACTAGAATCCTCACTTACATGGTTCCTAGCTTTATAGGTGAATGTGGAAGGTCACTTTTTGGCAGTCTCAGGAAATGGGATATTTGGAGGACCTCCAGAAGAGAGGGGTTCACCCAAATTTATAGATACTACAGGTGAAATCTGTTGGTGAGTTCTTAGTTTAGTTTCCTAGCCTCAAGAGGTTTTAAAAATCCAATCTCAGACTCCTTATAAAAACTTCCAGAAAGGCAAATACAAGAAGCCCTAATATGGAAATTATCATTCTTGCTGCACCTCTGTAAATAACCAGGCCAGATCAGATAAAACCAGCCTCATTTTGTGATCAGGAATAATTTTTGAGAATATCTCTGATCAAAAGAGAGACGACTACAGGTAGAAATTTTTGTCTCAATAGAAACTATAGCATACCCTTCCAGTTTATCAGATTGTAGATATATTTGTTGTCTTTGAACTACTCTGTACCTTTTATAAATTTCAGGTCACCTGATGGGTATGCAAACTCTGACTTGTCTTGAAAGATTTAAATAACTTCCTTCCCATCTCTGCAAAAACCAGTTTTGGTACCTACATATAAACTGGACTGGATTCCACTACTTTGACCAAATTATCCATCTACCAAATTTGTAAGTCATCCCATTCCATTGCCTTGAGTCTCTGGCCACAACCCTCCAAACTCCTATTTCCAGTTTTTCTCCCCTTCCCTGATTCAGCATCACTGAGAAGAACTAAAACTAAATTCCTATTGGGATTTTTTTTTTAATATTTTATTTATTTATTTGAGAGAGAGAGAGTGAGTGACCATGAAAGGGGAGAGGTCAGAAGGAGAAGCAGACTCCCTGACGAGCAGGGAGCCCAATATGGGACTCGATCCTGGGACTCCAGGATTATGACTCGAGCCAAAGGCAGTTGAGTAACCAACTGAGCCACCCAGGTACCCTCCTATTGGGATTCTAAGTTGCCTGGTAGCTGGTGTTTTTCTCTAAGATCTGAAGGATCTTGGAAGCTGAAGTTCAACTGTTAAGAGCAGTGAAGGACATGGAACTGCACTAGATTGTGCAAAGGGTGGGTTTACCCCAAGATGAGCCCCTGCCTGGGCCACTAGCTAAGTCTGGTGAAAAGCTCAGGCCACACATTCTCTTCTAGGAGTACAAAGCAAGACTAGGCAACACCCCTGAGAGCACAGACATCCTAGCTTCAAGAAACTCAATGAAGGGTGCTGTGTAACTGAGAGATTTTCTTCCACCAACTTCGTGGAATCCACTCGACTGGCATCCTCGAGATTCAACTCCTATCTCTTTGCTTTAATATAATCTTTGACATTAATATTTCTTTTTAAACACATTTTATTTATTTGAAAGAGAGTGAGAGAGAGCGAATGTGAGCTGGAGGGGAGAGGCAGAGGGAGAGGGAGAAGCAGATTTCCTCACTGAGCAGGGAGCCCAAGGCAGGACTTGATCCCAGGACCCTGAGATCATGACCTGAGCTGAAAGCAGAGATGGCTAAACGACTGAGCCACCCAGGTGCCCCTGATTATCTATCTATCTATCTATCCATCCATCCATCTATCTTTCTTCCTTCCTTTTTTCAAATCTCTCTCTCCTTTTTTAAAAAAAAGATTTTATTTATTTATTTGGCAGAGAGAGAGAGACAGCTAGAGGGGGAATACAAGCAGGGGGAGTGGGAGAGGGAGAAGCAGACTTCCCGCTGAGCAGGGAGTCCAATGTGGGGCTCCATCCCAGGACCCTGGGATCATGACCTGAGCCGAAGGCAGATGCTTAAGGACTGAGCCACCTAGGCACCCCATCAAATATCTCTCTTTTAAGAAGCCCGATCTTCCACCTGGGTGGCTCAGTGGGTTAAGCCTCTGCCTTCAGCTCAGGTCATGATCTCAGGGTCCTGGGATCGAGCCCCGCATCGGGCTCTCTGTTCAGCACTGAGCCTGCTTCCTCCTCTCTCTGCCTACTTGTGATCTCCCTCTCTCTGTCAAATAAATAAAATCTTTAAAAAAAAAAAAAAAAAAAGAAGCCCGATCTTCAGGACTCTGAAACAACGGACTTTTTACCATCTCCCAACACAGTGATTTTACAGGGTCTGTGCCAACAAGAATGTTCAAGAGACTATTTCTTAGACCCTGCTAAGAGGTTTCTGAGCTGTTGAGGGTTGAATGATAGCCATTTATCTTGAATGAAAGGAGGAATTGACAATGTTGAATATTACCTAATCCTCGTGCTCCTGGAAAACGGAAGCAGTTAAGAAACGCTACCCCCAACCTTTTGTTCTCTAGTATCTGTAAGAATATTAGAATATCTCCAAATCTCCTTCCTTTTTTTTTTTTTTTTTTTTTTTGAGGCATTCCTCATTGACTGCAATAACCCGGATAACAGAGTCTCCTTGATCGCCCGACGCTCGTGGACTTGGACAGTGCCAGCCCACTTCTTAAATTTAGTTTCTGCTTTGGTCCACTTCCTAGAAACAACTAGTTTATGTAACTTTGGACTGGTTTTGTTTTATACCAAGACTCAATATGTAGACTTTGGAGTAACAAATTTCTAAAAACAGACACGCAGAGACTACTCCCTCTTCCCCTCAAAGTTCCCCCGGAATGATCTGAACATGACATGTTGCAGGGACCCTGCCAACAAGTGGATTATGAAGAGAGCAAATCTATGTTTTCTTACAAGTTTTATGGATCTCATAAAAAGAGTTGGTGATATATGACGAAAAACAACAACATGTCTGTTGGGCATGAAGATCAAATAAACTTGACTGTGTAACACTGCCAATGAGATTCATATCTCCTTAAAGTCCCGTAGCAGAAGGCAATGCTGTATATTTCCTCACTTAGTCAGCTCTGGCTGCTCTAACAAAATACCATTGATTGGGCGGCTTAAATAGCATACATTTATTTCTCGCAGTTCTGGAGGCTGACAAGTCCAAGGTCAAGGTGCCAACAGATTCCCTAACTGGTGACAGCCCACTTCCTGGTTTGCACATGGCTACCTTCATGCTTGTATCTTCACAGGCTGGGGGAGAGAGAGGGCTTTGATAGCCACCTCTTCTCATAAGGGCGTGAATCACATCATGAAGGGTCTATGATCCATGGGCTTCAGCATGTGAATGTTGGGGACACAAACAGTCCTTGGCATTGCCTGTGAAGTAGGTTCAAATCTCAGCCTGACCACTTATGTCATGGGTGCTACGGCTGAATTCTGTCTCCCGGTAAAAGATAGGTTAGCATCCTAACCCCCAGCATCTCAGACTGTGTTCTTCTTTGGAGAAAGTTTCTTTTCAGAGGTAATCAAGTTAAAATGATTTCTTCAGGGTGGGTCCTAATCCAGTATGGCTAGCCTGGTATCCTTTGCAAAAGGGGAAATCTGGACACAGAATATATATAGGAAAGACAATACGAAAAGGTACAGAGAGAAGAGGGCCATTTATGAGCTAAGCAGGGAGGCCTAAAACAGATCTTTCCCCCTCAGCCCTCAGGCTTAACCAACTGGGCTGATACCTTGATGTCAGATATGGGGACTCCAGAAGTATGAGAGAATAATATTCTGTTGTTTAAGCCACGTAGTCTGTGGCACTTTTTCACAGAGTCCTAGGAAACTAATACATTGGGTAACTAAACTTGAAACTAATACATTGGGTAACCAAACTTGAGGAAGATACTAGACTCTTTAAATCTTGTTTTTTTCATATGGCAAATGAGAATAGTACCCATCCCATAAGTTGGCTGTGAAGATTTAATATGAAAAAAATAACTGCCTCCTTTCACAGAAAATGGGACATAATAACTACTCAATAAAATGGTAACTAGTGGCAATGATTATGATCGTTACTTAATTTCTGTTATGGAGGATACCTATCAAAATGTGACCAGCAAATAAGATTATTGGTAATTATCATCATCTCCATCCATCTAGAATCATCACTGTAACTATTTATTGAGAATTTCAGTGCCAGGCAATGTCCTAATTTGTTTTAGATGTGTTTCCACTAATTCTGTTAACAATTCCTATGATTTAGGCATTATGATATTCCTTTTTATATGTGGGAAACTGGAGCTTATAGCTGTCTTGACCAATTTAACACTGTTAGTAAGTAGCCTAGCCAACATGGGAGAAAAACAAAAAAGTGGGGCATATGACTCCAAAGTGTGAGTGACTTATCATGACAATGTTCTGCCTAGGACAGCATTTCTATTTTAGAAACCCATTAAAGAAACCCATAAAAATGAACCCCTAATGGAGTTCCATATTCTGCTATAGGATTTAACTTTTTAATTCATTTTGAGGCCTCTGAATAGATCACTTTTTGCATTTCACTGGTTTCTTTCACTCTCTTGCATGCCAATTGTACAGCACATTTAGGGCTTATGTGTTGTGTTGATGGATTTTTCTGGGATAATATTTTCTGAGAATGTGACAGATGTGCAACCAGAGGCTTTGTAAATTAACTCAATGACATACTCTTGAGCCCACACAGTTGAAGAACCAAAAGAACATTTTTATCAGCCAACATATTGAGAGAGGGAAGAAAAAAACCTTACATAAATAAAAAGAGATATAAATACAGAAAATTCTTAATTTATTTCATTGCACTCTACCTGGAAGTTTCTTGGGAAAGTTTAAAATTGCTACTCTCAGATGTTCTGTGGTAGTGGTTTTCAAAGTACGGTCTCCTGACCAGCAGTTATCAGCATGGGCATTGACATCCCATGGGAACTTGCTAGAAATGCACATTCTTGAGCACTGCTCCCCCCAATTCTCTAAGCTACCGATGGGAAACTCTGAGGTTGAGGTCCAGAAATCTGTGTTTTCAAAGCCCTCTGATGAATCTGATGTGTGCTAAAGTTTGAGAACCACTGTTGTATAGAATCACCTTCAGGTTTCACTCTCCCTTCTTCTGCAAGTATTATTGCTATGAAAGATGTGGGCTACAGACTCTTGGCAAGTCTCAGTTGCCCTTCATTACCCTTCTCTGTTAACATCTTGTTGACTAGGCTTTGGATGGAAAGGAAACATTTGTCAGCAGAAACTTAGCTTTTCCACATGATGGGTTAAATCACAAAATAGAAGCCTCAGGGTATGGGTTCCCCTGAAATAGTTTTATCTTGAAGTAATTATAGATTGATAGGAAATTGCAAAAAATGTACAGGGAGATCCCATGTACTCCTTGTTCGGTTTCTCCCAATAGTTCGTATCTTGACAGACTGCACTTCCATCATGACCAAGAAATGGACATTTCTACAATCCCCTAAACTTAAGCAGATTCCACCAGTTCTGCATAAATGCATTTTGTATGTTTGTATTCATCACGTGCGTAGGGTCATGTGACCCCAATCAGGCGAGATACTTCTGTGGAGCAGAAGTTTTCAGTTTTGATGAGGTCCAATTTATGAGTTTTTCCTTTGATGGAGCATAATTATCATGTCAAGACTAAAAATTCACCTAGCCCCAGGTCCTGCTAATTTTCTCCTCTGTTTTTTAATTAAGTTTTACAGTTTAACATTTCAACCTGTGATCAATTTTGAGTTAATTTTTACATAAGGTGCGAGGGTTCTGGAGATATTCTGTTTTCCCCATCTTGATGTCCCATTGCTCCAGCGCCATTTTTTTTAAAGGCTACATTTCTTCACTCCCTTCTGAACCTCTGTCAACACTCAGGCATGTTTCTTTGGCTTTATTTATGAGTTATTTGTTGTGCTCCAATAACACGCTGTGTTGACTAACTATAGCTTTAGAAAGCCTAACAGCAGGTCGAGTCTTCCTTCCACTTAATTCATCTTCTTAAAAATTGTTGTAATGTTTAACATGAAACAGTGCTCCACATCACTCAGCATCAGGGAAATACAAATCAAAACCACAATGAGAGGGTGCCTGGGTGGCTCTGTGGGGTAAGCCTCTGCCTTTGGCTCGGGTCATGATCCCAAGGTCCTGGATTTGAGCCCCGCATCGGGCTTTCTACTCAGCGGGGAGCCTGCTTCCTCCCCTTTCTCTCTGCCTGCCTCTCTGCCTACTTGTGATCTCTGTTTGTCAAATAAATAAATAAAATCTTAAAAAAAAAAAACCCACAATGAGATACCACCTCACACCAGTCAGAATGGCTAAAATTAACCAGTCAGGAAACGACAGATACTGGCGAGGATGCGGAGAAAGGGGAACCCTCCTACACTGTTGGTTGGAATGCAAGCTGGTGCAGCCACTCTGGAAAACAGTATGGAGGTTCCTCAAAAAGTTGAAAATAGAGCTACCCTACGACCCACCAATTGCTCTACTGGGTATTTACCCCAAAGATACAAATGTAGTGATCCGAAGGGGCACGTTCACCTGAATGTTTATAGAAGAAGTGTCCACAATAGCCAAACTATGGAAAGACCCTAGATGTCCATCAACAGATGAATGGGTAAAGAAGATGTGGGGTGTATATATGTATATATATATATATATATATATATATATATATATATATATATAATGGAATACTATGCAGCCATCAAAAAACCCTTGAAATCTTGCCATTTGCAATGACATGGATGGAACTAGAAGTTATTATGCTGAGCGAAAAAAGTCAGTCAGAGAAAGACAATTATCATATGATCTCCCTGATATGAAGCATTTGAGAAAAAAGACAGGATCACAGGGGAAGGGAGGGAAAAATGATATAAGATGAAACCTGAGAGGGAGAGAAACCATAAGAGGCTCTTAATCTCGGGAAACAAACTGAAGGTTGCTAGAGTGGAGGGGGGTGGGAGAGATGGGGGTGGCTGGATGATGGACACTGGGGAGGGTATGTGCTATAGGGAGTGCTGTGAATTGTGTAAGACTGATGAATCACAGACCTGTACCCCCGAAACAAATAATACATTATGTTAATAAAAAAATTGTCATAGTATTTCTAGGTGTTTTGCATGTCCTTGGAAACTTTAGATGAAGCGATATTCTGAAAAATGCCTACTGGTATATTTATCAGATTTAGTGCGATGAAGAAACCAAGGAGTAGAGAAGTTGAGAGATTTCCTTCTGGCCTCCTAGCCACCAAGTTGAAGAATAAGCAAAATTGAGGTCTGTTAACTTCCAAAATAGCTTTCTACTCCCTGCAACTCAGCGTTTTCCTCCTCCAGCTGCCAAGTTCCTGGGTGGGAAGTATGTCTCTGTTAAGTTATGAACAGCACCTTCCTATTCAATTCAGGCACATCCTTGGCCTGGTCAGAGTCTCTGGCTGCCAAGCTCAAAGCCTTCTATAGGATGGATCATGAGTTGTACCAGGTTTAATAAGAACCTCCTGTCTTGGGACGCCTGGGTGGCTCAGTTGGTTAAGCCGCTGCCTTAGGCCCAGGTTATGATCCCAGGGTCCTGGGATTGAATCCCGCATCTGGCTCCTTGCTCAACAGGGAGCCTGGTTCTCTCTCCGCCTCTGCCTGCCACTCTGCCTGCTTGTGCACTCGCATTCTCTCTCTCTTTCTCTCTCTCTCTCTGACAAATAAATAAATAAATAAAATCTTAAAAAAAAACCCTCCTATCTTTTATTTTTTTAAATTGTATTTATTTATTTGACAGACGGAGATCACAAGTAGGCAGAGAGGCAGGCGGGGGGTGGGGGAAGCAGGCTCCCTGCTGAGCAGAGAGCCTGATGTGGGGCTCGATCCCAGGACCCTGGGATCATGACCTGAGCCAAAGGCAGAGACTTTAACCCACTGAGTCACCCAGGCACCCCAAGAACCTCCTGTCTTAACCTAATGGCTTAGAACACAAATTAAATTGTTTAAAAAGTTGGAGAAGTAGGGTAAGCTTTTGAAACATAAAAAGTAGACATAGTCATAGCCGTCAACTTTATCATCCCTTACAAGCAAATGGTTCCTGGGAGTATACACATGTCAACCCAGAAACAACCTACCAGTTTAGTGATTGCTGGCGGCCCTCAGCCTGTTGAAGGACAGTATCTCTCTCCGTGTAGTCAAGGATGTCCGAGCCTCACTAGTCCTAAACTTGACCTTGCCATTTATCTAAAAATGTGACACTAGGATGACAGAGGAAACAGGTTTTCTCCCCCGATGCGTTTCAAAATTTCTGAGCAAGCACAGAGAAGTATACTGATGTCTGTTCCTTCACTTGCTATTCATTGAATCAGATAGCCCTGGGAACAAAAACTGACAGAAAATCTTTATCGTCTCACATTCAGAATCACAGTGCTGACCCTCAAAGATAACCACACCTTGGAAACCACCGTATTTGTTCACAGATTTGCGCGGTGTTTGTGGGTTTTTTGTTTTTGTTTTGTTTTATCTAGAAGCATGTCTCTGGTTTCCAAAGGTGTTCTTAGTTAGTGAATTATTTAAATAGAAATAAATGCAGAGGGAGGGACTTAATGTAATTAACTACCAAGGTTCCTCATTCTGATAAATTACTAGACCCAACTGAACCATTCTTGCTGAGGCAAAAAAAACCAAACAACAGCGATAAGCAAAGAGGCGGTGAGAAATCACACACTGTGGTCCTGCTAGGTGTTTTTAGTTGTAAGCAGTTCAACTCATCAACTCATAACTCAATGCCCATCGTCTACTTAATAGACTACTAAAATAGAATCCTTCCCTGGTCAGAGGAAGACTTACATACTTCTCTCTGGAGCGCACCATCACCTTCCATCCAAAACTTCCCAATTGGCTGAAAATAAGCTAGTATGTGTGTCCTTGTATCCCACCAAAATGCAGTAAAGGAATTTCAGATGTGTCTGAACCAAAACATCTAAAGTAGTTAAGTAAGAGATGGAGAAGAATGTAATAAAATGGGCCTAGAAAAAAAAAAAAAGGCAACTTTTAGTTTTTATGATTTTTTTTAAGATTTTATTTATTTATTTGACAGACAGAGAGCACAAGTAGGCAGAGAGGCAGGCACAGAGAGAGGGAAGCAGGCTCCCTGCTGAGCAGAGAGCCCGATGTGTGGCTCATTCCCAGGACCCTGGGATCATGACCTGAGCTGAAGGCAGAGGCTTTAACCCACTGAGCCACCCAGGCACCCCAGTTTTTGTAATGTTTTAGGGGATGTGGAACTTTCCATCCTATAGTGCTGACACAGAAACTCATTGAGCTTTGCCATGTTTTGCTCCCTCCCCAGAACTCTGAAAATGTAGGGAGTTTCAGTCGGACTTCATACTCAGATAAGGAAAAAGATGAAATGCAGTAGGAAAAAAGAAACCCCTCGAAGATAAGCATGGAATCATGTGTGTAATGTGACTTTGTCCCCTGTACTTGAGATGAAGAGCGGAGAGAGTTTACAGCTCAGTTTCAGGAGATGATCCCTGAAGGCTCTGATATATCATGTGGTTTGTTTTGTTATAATCATTTAAAATTTTTGTGTTGTTTTTGTAGTTTTCTTATTCCCATCTTGAGTCCTGGCAAGGAACGCTTGGTGTCTCTCTGTTATCCTGCGCTGTGATAACAGGACACTCATTTCAGATTAGTTGTACGTTCACACGAGCAGTTGGAGCATATCCGTAAGATGTGTAATAATGTCGGTTGTCTCTCAGAGGGCCGCATCTGACTGCCAAACTGTTCACATTAGCTGAAGGGGGGCAGCCAAAATCATCCGTTAGGTTAACTGTGATTCCCACTTCTCTCCTCTGCTTCCTTCCTGCCTCCTATCTGCCTCCTCCTCTCAGTCACTGCACATGTTCTGAGACAAGTGATCTCTGCTTGGTCTTACTCTCCATGAGGAGGAGCTGAAATGCTCTCTCTCTCTTTTTTCTTTTTTTTTTTCTTGAGCAAGAAGTGAGCTGAGAAAAAGAAAACAAATTTAATTGCTGCTTGGAGACAAAAGTGAACTGATGATCTAATAGCTTGTTTTCATTCCTAATATCCACACTCCAATTCATGGCATATGAATCAAGAAAAAAGCCCTCACTTTTGCTTATGGCCATATCATCTGCATCAGTCCGGAAAAGTAATGAAGTTAAAATTCCTTTCCACTCTGCTCAATATTTATAGTATTTGTCTTCTGCTTCTAGAGAAGATATAATATTTATAAATAAAAAGACAGAAATGGGGGAAAGCAAGAAATAAAGGAGAGGAATTTATAAATTTGTCACGGTTTTAATATCATCATAATTTGAGATTTGGGGTTTTTTGTTGTTGTTGTTGTTTGTTTGTTTTCCAGATTTGATGTCAGTTGTCTCAAAGACAGAGACAAAGTGGCAGGTGGGCAGCCAAGGCCTTTCAATCAGTGAAAGGGACCCCATTCATTAAACAGGAACAAAACGAAAACTCCAAACCATTTTAATTCTTATGGTGAACGAAGCTAGTTCAGTAATTTCACTTGTTCTTAGGCTTAACAGCTCTCGTTCCAAGACTCAATGACAATGATCAGTCAACTTTAGTTTCCCCATGAATCTTGTTATACGCAGATATCTGTACTGTACCAATATTCAGTAAGTGATCCAAGGCATACCTTGCTAATCCCCAGATCGCCCAAAACAGATTTTCCCTGTAACTCTTGAATTGCGTCGAACTCCTGGAACCATGCCAAAATTACTCCAGTATTTTAGAAAGTGCACACCTCAGTCGCCTGTGCTGGACTCTGAGTGGCCAACCACCCCAGGTTGCCCAAGACTGAAAGACCTTAATCCTGGGGAATTTTGCAATCCCAGGCAAAGCAGAACAGTTGGCAACTCTAGACTCAGAATTACAGAAAATTAAATTAAATTGAATTAAATTAAATTAAATTAAAATGAGCCTTTTTGATCTCATGCTAGACTTAACTACTCTAAATGGGGTGTGTGGGGACTAGGAATGTGTATTTCATTTTCAAGCAGTACTACTTATGTAAACAAAGGTTTGAGAAGCATTTTTATAGAGACTCTGTCAGCCATGACCTTCAGTTTGTCAGACACCGGGCAAACCACACAGCTGTCCTTCACTGAGAACCAAAAGGATACATTACATCTTTCACATCTCTTTGTTCCACTCTGAGGGCCCTGACTTGGTGTTGCGTTAACCAGGGAGTAAAGGACCCATTAAAAACAATATTTGAATGGTACTAAGAGTATTAATTAATTCCTACAACATACCTGTCAAGGAAAGAAGAATGAGACACTGAATGACAATCTCTTATGTTTGAGTTTAAGAATCAAATAGAGATACAGTATGGAGAATGTAAGATTTGTATGAGCAAGCGTTAGTAGTAGTATCAGAAAGCAAAAATAATGATCAGAACACAGAGTTGGCCAATGACTCTGGAAACAAAACCTGCCATTTCCCGTCTCACCAATATATTCATTTCACAGTTAATAGAGGGTAGATCCATCAACATTTTTCGAGATCTGGAATTTACATTCTACTGCAATCCATATTTTCTGCCGTATACAGTAGTCCCTAAGTCATTGTTCTGTACCTTTTGCTGATGTTAATTTCATTACAAAATCTCGTTCCATATTAAATGGAGGGAATACAGAATGAAGAACCCCCAACTTGGATTTGACCTTATCCTACCACTATCCAAAGTTGTGAATTTGGGCAAATCACATCCTAGCTTATTGAAGCCCGAGTTTTCTAGATTAAAAACTGAAGTAACCGACTGTCATGAAGATTGAATCTGATTTTACATATGGAATTGCTGTGAGCATTGAATCTGATGACATATAAAAAGTTGGTTTATAACTGCAGAGAACTCCGCCAATATCAGTGGGAAACCATTACTTAATGAAGACCATACACACGGATAAGAATGGAAAGGCAAAACTCACCGTGCTCTTTAGGGACTGGGGAAGTATCTGGAAGATATTCCATTCCCCTAAACAGCTGTTCCTATTCTAGTTTCTTTCTTAGTTAAAGTTAAACCCTATAAATACCTGTGATTAAGGTGTAAATGTACATAAAGGTAGAAAGGTAACAAACAGGAAGATTTTGGCAACCTTCAGTCCTACAAGTTTCCAAATCAGGCTCATCACTTTCTCTTGTACATAAATTTTAGTGATATTTCTGTGTTTCTGACTAATGTATAGAAGGGTTGAATCGATGTCATATGCCTGAACAAGTATAACACTACATGTCAATTATACTTCCATAAAAACATTTCAATAATAATTCTATGTTTATGAATGTCTTCTGTAAGCCAAAACCCAACACTGAAGTTTTAATGCTTTCACACTTAGGTCAATAATGCACTCGTAACACTGAAGTTTAAGGCAAAACTAAGCAACTAAAATAATGATTTGGACATTTTTCAAAATCTCTCTTAGGAAATGAATGCACAAAAAAATGCTACTATTACAAGTAGGTTCTACAACTCTTACAGGCACTATAGGTGCCTTTGTCTTGAGGTATGGGCAACAGAATATCATCCTATCTCTTAACAAGATGATTCCAGAATATATTTGCATACTTTTCTACTGTCCCTTCCGATTTCTTCCAAAAGGAGTTTGGGGTATTATGCAACCAAAATAACTGGAGGAAATTAGGTAAGTGCACACAGAAACACAATTTTGTAAGTCCTGACACATTTAGGAGAAGCAAATATAGAGACCATGGGTAAGCAATACAATTAGCTTTGAGCAACCCAGTTGTGTACAGAAAAGTAGAAGTAGCGATAAATTCCACAATTTAACATGTAAAAAGAAACAAAAATTTTGAAGGTCCATTAAATTTTTCTGAGTAAAAACTCATAGAAGAAATTTAGGATATAGCTCTTAGTTCAAGAAATTCCAAATTGTATTTATTAGTATTTCCTGACATGAGTTTGCAAAAACGTAAAATGGTCGATTTCATCTGGCCCCTGCTGAAAGTCAGGCATAAAATATAAAAGTAGAACTTAGTTAGTGGATTCTTAATGGCCACAATTGCTAACACTGTCCAAAAGTGAAAATTTTTAATAACCCAACTTAATGTTAAAGCTATAGGTCACTTTTCTGCTGTTCTTCCACGGTTGGAGAAGCCAACTTTCTTTCCCTATGATGAAGCACCAGTAAGATCCCAGACAGCTCTAAACTGAGAGCAATTCTAGAGGTGGCTGGTTCAGCGTCTGACTCTTGGTTTCCCCTCAGGTCATGAACTCGGGGTTGTGTGATCGAGTCCTGTGTTGGGCTCCGTGCTCAGCATAGGGTCTGCTGGAGATTCTCTCTCCCTTTCCCTCTGGACTTCCCAGTTGTGCACTCTCTCTCTCAAATAAGTAAATAAATCTTAAAAAAAAAAAAAAGGAGCCATTCTATACATCCCATTCTATCCATAAAATTTTCAGGCACAATTTTTAACAATCTCTCTTATTTCTAAGCCACGTATTCTGATTTTGGTTTCATAAAACATAATCATGACATCTATAAGGTACCAGACAATTGGAGAAAAAGTAAACTATTCATCCTTGTACTTATACTGAGCTGCAAAGATATTTGCATGTTCCACAAGCCCTCCTGGAATCATCTTTTCCTTGGTGGTGAGAGCAATTTGAATTATTTGAATATCATGTTTTTAAATACAAACTTTTACTTTAAATGCTTTATGACAAACAAAAATATTTACTTTCAAGGTAGAATAATGAGAAGGTTCGGTAAAGCAATGTAAAACTAAAGAAAATAATACTATTCACAATTATTATGAATATCCCAGAGTATATGATATTAAATCTTCCTTTCTACATATATATGCACAATATTTTGCACAAAGTAGAATTATAACATAAAATATCTTTTAATTTGTTTCTATCATTTAACAAGATATATGTATTTTCTTCAAGTTAACAGTGTTTTATAAAATATGTGACTTTATACTAAGATTTGAGACTGAGCCCTAAGACACAACATATACATTTGGTAAAGTCAAAATATCTAAAAATAAGTCCTTTTCTCCCCCAAATAAGTCTTCTCTTCCAACTTTACTATTTTGTTAGTTTCTCACTTTCCTTAGCCCCTTCTGTTCCACCAGTCAAAATTCCTGTTACTTAACATCTCTGACCATCATTAATACTTGTTTTCTCTTCTATTTCTACTTCAGTGACATGAATCCTGGCCTTTTTGTCATCACTTTGGACTCTTAGGATAACCTCCTATCATCTTTTGTTTCTGTATTCAAGTCATTTATTTTTCTCTGCTCAAAATGTTTTGGGAACTCTCCATTTCTCTTAGGATTCATTTCCCTGAATTGCCCTACCCAATCTCTTCTCTCTCAGTGGGTAGCCTCTATTCCCATCACTCCAGGGTTCTAGGTCCTTGGAACAGTAGCATGAGAGGAAGGAAGGGAGGGAGTGAGGGAGGGAGGAGGAAAGGAGGAAACGAAGGAGGGAAGGACAGAAGGAGGAAAGGAAGGAGGGAAGGAGGGAGGGGAGGTGGTACTTCCTGTTGTAGAAGCATACAACATTAGCAGTATTTCAAGACATGAGAAATTTGTCTATAATCATCTCCATTTCTTTTTTTTTTTTTTTTTTAATCATCTCCATTTCTGTATCTTCCTTTCTATTCTCTTCCAGGAGTCACTGGTTGCCCCAAAGTCCACCTTAGCATGTTTCTTTGGAAAACTGTAGGAGGAGGGCCCTTCCTTCTCTTCCATGCTCCATAGTTAAAAAGCAAGCTCTCAGCATAGCTGATTTCAGCTAAATGTTAAAAGGAAAGGTCTCCAACTTAAGCTCCCACTAGAGTGCCTCCTGGAGCCATGTAAAGTTTTGCCCATTGGAGATAATATAATTCCACTAGCAAAAGGAAAGGTATAAAAGCTTCCAGGCGGTGTGTTTGAGTTGCGTAGGGAAAGGCTTGCTACTTTGGTCTTGAAGACTATTTGGGGGCAGGACAGTTATGTCTAAGTATGAGCATTTGTAAGATGAGGGCTGCCCTCCACCTCTACTTTCTCAATAACTCTGTGTGTTCCATAATGGGGAGAAAAGATGTCTCCAGAATCCTAAATTGCATCAGGCCCCAAACCAGTCAGAGTAGGAATTACATGGCTCATGTCTTGGCAACATTTTCCTCCTTGACTCTGTGTTTCTGCTCTCATTGGCCAAAGGCAGATGGCGCTTTACAGATCTTAAGAAGGTCATAAGAAAAGAGATTTTAGAACCTGGGAGAGGGTGATGTTAGGGCCATGGGCTTGTCTGGCTGTTTGCCAAAGGGAAGCCAGACACTGCCTTGAAACCATTGGCCTTCTCCCCATTCCCACACTGCTACAGCTAAAGCAGGAATGGGTAAGGGCCCCCCCGGCCCCCTGCCTCAGGCCCCTTCATGATATTGTTGTTTGCTGTTGCTCTGGCCCAATCACAAGCACCCTGGCTAACAATACCCGTGCAAATCCCAAAGCTGTCAATCTGAAATTGCTCCTGGTCAATGAGTATTTACATTGGTAGGAGAGACACAAAACCTCGCATTATCTGCTTCTTCCTGCACTTGCTATTTTCTTGGCATGCGCCACTTGAGCTCCTTGCAGGATTTGGGGGCCTTGGCACACAGCAGAGGTGGTAGCCTTCCAATTCTCTCACTTCATGGCTGCCAACAGGAAATATCATGGGTCTTTCCGGTGCACTAATTGGCTTGGTGATGCAAGGTGTTCCTGCAGCATTTCCTATTGAAGATAATGTACTCCTAAGGAAAGATTTTTTCCACCAAGTTAGCACAAGCCTGCTTTGAGATTTTCTGTGCTTCTTGGTGCAGAAGGAGCTATCAAACTGTCTTAAGTCTGAGTCAGTCCTTTGAATTATTTACCTACATTTCTTTGTAAGGATTTCACTGGTGGCAAATTCTCTTTGGTTTCACAAACAGGAGATTTAAATGCATTCTTAAAGGAAAGTTTGTGGGATAAGAGGGAATTTGACCTGGTGGAGAATATATACACTTGCATAACTCATCTATGTAAAATATGACATCTAGATCTACATAGACATATTTATATATGTCTCAGTTGTGGGTGTTTTTGATTTCTTTCATGGGGGTTAATACAATTTACTACCATTATCTCTAATGTAAATTAGGATATAATATTTTTGGTTTACATACACTGCAGGAATTGATAGTTAGTGGGCTTATAAGGAAAGTCAATCTCGTGGACTGAGGACATCCTATACTCTGTAAAAAAGACAGACGTATTCTCTAACCCACTCATATATGAAAAGCTAAGTGAAAAAACTAAAAAAAAAAGCTAAATGCATATAACTAATGTCATTATGAGATTGAAAGTAGAGTCACAGCACAATTGGGCATTATTTTTTTATACTAAAACTAACCAGATACACAGGCTATAATGAAAATTGGAACCCAAAGAAATAAAACTAGAGAAGACTTCAGAAGTTATCTACTTGAACCCTACTTCAGCGGGGCTACTTAACTCTTCATTACATGGAATTGGTAAGAGTGAGCTTTATTTGAATACTAATTTTTTTAAAATAAGAGCAAGATTCCTACTACCCAGTTACAGTGATATAAGTACATGTCATTTGACTCAATTCTTCCTTGGATTTTTCCAATAATTGGTAAATATGAGTATTCATTAAGGAATGTCAAGGAATTATAAGTACCACCAATCATACTGTAAAAATTCAAGAATTCTTAATATCCGAGAGAGACCTGAACAAAGACTAGGAGACATCGTATTTCTGAATATTGCTAACATTGTGTGTATCTGTATTACCAGTGTGCTTGCTAATTCACAAAAAGTTCTTATCTCCAAACAGTTTTTAGGATAAAACAGATGGCCTAACCTCTTCTGGTTCACTGCCACTCATTTTTCCTTTTTGTCACCTGGAGATGGTGATCAGGAATGTGGTGGTTGTTTGAGCACATTCCTAGGAAGCATAGGCCCGAAACAAGGGGAGAAGGTCCTGGAATGTATTCCACGGATGGATTTGAGTTTAGTCACTCCTGGGAAAGAGGATGTTAATGATTCAGTGTACTTGTCCTGGCTAACCTTTACTCCCTTGAAAAGCAAGGTCACTATTGCTCTCTACTCCCCCACCCTCCAAAAAGTCAGAAGGGCACAGAGAAACAGAGAAATGTTTGAATTTGCTCTGCATGGCTCTAAAAGGCTAGCTCTCAAGTATTGTAACAGCTTACTTCTAACTCCCCTGTGTAGTTTGAGACGGAACCCTCCTAACACAGGTGCCTGGTTTTTCCTTAAAATAATCCTGAGGTTGCACAATTTTTTAAAGATTTATTTATTTGAGAGAGAGAGAGAGAACGAGAGAGAGGAGGGGCAGAGGGAGAGAATCCCAAGTAAACTCCCAGCTGAGCTTGGAGCTCCGTGATGTGGGACTCGATCCCACAACCAGGAGATCACAACCAGAGCTGAAACCAAGAGTCCACTGCCCAAACAACTGGGCCACCCAGGAGCCCCAGATTGTGCAATTTTTTAAAAAGTTACACCCCTTAGTATATTTCACTTTATGTGATTTGTGTTCTTGCTTTTGCGGTAGGACTAATGGATTCATAAAGTGAGAAAGCTTGTAAAGCAATTTGTTGCTGTAAATGTGTTAGTCTTTGACTAACAAGTGAATGAGACACTTCTTTGAAACTTGGAACATGTTATAAGGCTCATGAGTATATTCACTAAACCTCACTCTTGGAATCACAGTCCTGTGAGGGAAACACTCCCATTGCTGGAATTTGTGAAATGTGTGTCTTTTGTCCACACAGCTCAGTTCAAGAAAACTCCAGCGTAAAAGGAGAAACAAAGTAATAACCCTTGACAGAAATCCTCACAAGTACTAACAGTAACACTGTGCACATTCCAGAACATTTACCCAGAATCTAATTTTATGAAACATTAAAAAAAAAAAAAAAAAGTGCACCAGGTGTCTACATTGCTACACGGACATTTGTAGGACACATTACGTTTCCCTGCTAGGACCGAGGATAGAATAAGGAACTCAGCACTCTCTCGTTATTGTTCGACATTTACGAACTTCCTTCCCCATTTGTTGTGAAGTCCAAACAACTTGACATTTTGACAGGGAAAATTTATTTCTCATAAAATGCAGCTAGATGACAAAATACTGTACGCACAATCATTTCTCTGATTTCCAAGTTTGCTGTTCTAGGATACTTCCATCAGGAAAAAAACTTCATAATCAATGGGCATGTTCCATGAAAAGAGGGATGGGCCAAACACGGAGAGCACTTTTTCTTACACAAGAGAAGATAAACTTGGAAAATATTTTCCTCAATAGTTTCACACGTAACGATTTGGAAATTTTCTTAGAAAGAAGTGGAGTCAGAAATTAACTTTTCTGTGAGGTGAGTTCAAATGCTATAAAAAGACAAGTCTATGAAAGGAATGTATTCTCTGACTTTCATCTTGAAACATATACTGAAATGAAGAGTATGAACTGAGAACAGTAGTCACCTAAAATGTCTGCCAACCAGAACACTTTGACATGCGTAGCGAGCCATTAGCAGCCTGCAGAATACGGAGAATGAATTCGTGGCATCTTTTTTATGCCAAATTTGAGTAATAGATGTCCTGGGTTTAAAATAGTAATGTTCTTCTGAAAGGAAAAACAATTAGCTTTAACTTGTTTCACATCAGGAGCTTGAAATAGTGATAGGAAAACTGGCCAAATCGGCTCTACTGTTTAGCAACTAGGAAAGGGATCACATGTTGCCTTCTTAATTTCACTTCAGTCAACTTTTTTGTGAGGATTCTCTACCTGAAGCAGTAAGGACACTGGGCCAATATTTTCAGTCTTCAGGACAATAGGCTCTTGAACAGGTACACACCAGGATTTCTTAAGAGAAGTAAAATTTAGAAAGATACACGCATCCTTATGCATATGGCAGCATCATTTCTAACAGTGAAGAAATGTAAGAAACCTAAGTGTCCAACAAGGGATGAATGGATAAAGAAAATGTGGTATATATATAATGGAATATTACTCAGCTATAAAAATGAGTGAAATCTTGCCATTTGCTGAACAACATGGATGGATCTAGAGGGTCTAATGCTAAGTGAAAGAAGTCAGTCAGATAAAGACAAATACCACATTATTTCATGTGTATATATTATCTAAAAAATGAAACAAATGGATAAACAAACAAGCAGACTGACTTTTAACTATGAAGAACAAACTGGTGGATGTCAGAGCGGTGGTAGGCAGGGGGATATGCTGGGGATTAAAGAGCCCCCTTACCATGATGAACACAAGCAATGTACAGAATTGTTAAATATTGAATATTGTATGCCTGGCACTGATATAACACTGTATATTAATTGGGGAAACAAAAAAAACCCTGAGAGGTAAAATTTATGGAATCTGAAAACTAAGGAGAGACTCAAACCAGAGAAGGAGAAAAATCACAAGGTAGATGAACAGGAAACAAAGAAAAATGATGGAAAGACCAAGAGGTAGGAGATAGGGTCGCCTGGGTGGCTCAGTGCGTTAAGCCTCTGCCTTCAGCTCAGGTTATGATCTCAGGGTCCTGGGATGGAGCCCCACATCAGGCTCCCTGCTCAGCGGGAAGCCTGCTTCCTCCCCTCTCTCTCTCTGCCTGCCTCTCTGCCTACTTGTGATCTGTCTGTCAAATAAATAAATAAAATCTTAAAAAAAAAAAAAAAAGAGGCAGGAGATATCCAGAAGGAGAACATGCCAGCTATCAAATTTATCTGAAAACTCTTAAAATCCTTTGAAAAAGTCACTTTCACAACACAGTCTGCCCTTTCCCTATCTGCAGTTTTCAGCCACTGTGCTGGAGGGGAAGGACCTCTGCTTTGCTGTAGCATCATTTGGGATTGGATTCACACTGGCACTTTCTAGCTTTTCCACATTAAGAACGTTGCCTTATTATCCATTTCTTTACCTTCATCTAATATTTATAATATATATATTATATATAATTATTATATATTATATATATATTATATAATATATAATAATTATATATAATAATTATATATTATATATATATATCTAATAATATACTTATTACACGTTGCTTCAAGGATGGGTAAGGTATTGTGTGGGAAAACACACAGCCCTGGGCCTGTCTCTCCTGCCCCGTCCCCCCAAGTGCTGAAGAATAACATTTCTATTTCCAGGGCCTGCTTCCCCATTAGGAACCACCTGGCCTTTCCCAAGGACGTGGGGAGAAGCCTAAAACCATTTGCCCTAACTGCCACCTGGTGGCCCCATAAAATAGTTTTAGAATCCGTGGGCAGACTGCAGGGTTAGAAGAGGAGATGCCTGCAAGGATGAACACAAGGGTCCTGGGATGGAGCCCCACATCAGGCTCCCTGCTCAGTGGGAAGCCTGCTTCCTCCCCTCTCTCTCTCTGCCTGCCTCTCTGCCTACTTGTGATCTCTGTCTGTCAAATAAATAAATAAAATCTTTAAAAAAAAAAGAGGTGTGGTCTGATATGTAGCAACTGATTTGTCCACTTGCTAATGGAAAAGTCTTCAGCAGAGCTAAGAATGCTCAGGAAATGGCAGGTTTTGTGTTCACTGGAAAATAAGCTGACTGGCAGATGTCACCGACTGTGCTCCCACGTGACACCGGCTCCCAAAGGAAAACTCGATTTTAGATGCTAGTCTTTGGGTTGGAAAAAATTTCTGTTGTTTCCACATTTCTTTAGGAACCCACAGTAGTTTACATTTTCACAGTGTGAAATGGCATACCTGTTTGATCCCTGTCATGACTCTTAGAATACCGGATCTGTTCATCACTGAGATGTTGGAGTTTAAAACATTTCCTGATACACTGTGATTATTCAATTAATATGAATAAATGAACTAATTCCCATTTCACAGATGAGGAGACTGAGGCTTAGATACATTTAGAATGCGGTAGAAGATCACACAATGAGCGAATGTTAATGTCGGAATGAAAACCCGTCCCTTCTGACAGCAATGCTATATCCTTCCATTGGACTGCATTATCCTACATTTTGGTAAGATCAAGTCAAATACTCATCCATGAGTTCTCATTCGTCTTGAGAGAGCAACGACGGAACCTCACGATTATCTGCACCAGCCTTATTTTCATGACACAGTTCTTGTGGACTTTGGTTACTTTTCTATCGCAACCCACTGGATTAGAGAATGTAATATCTATAATTTGAAGTGAGAAATTGGACTTAAAAAGCATCCCATGGTAAGATCATTTGGTTCTCAGATACTTTAAGTGAAGAGGGATTAATTTCCAAAAGAAGAAGGAGCCCTTCAGAAATTAATGAGGTTCCTAGCGTTCAGTGTCAGAGAATGTGGCCTCCCACAGGCCGGCTCCCCATGGAGGTTGTAACCCTACTGGGGGACAACTGTGGTTACGATATAGCCCAACAACAGGCCAAATCTCCCAGTGTGTTTGCATCATTCAGCCACCTCATAGTTCTTAAGCTCCTGAGCTACTGAAGAAGACATCAGACTGAGAACTTACACAGTGGACCTTTCAATACTTTTCTTTTGTGCCCCTTTTTCTATTGTTCTGCTTCTCTCTCATCTTCTGATGTTGCTTCAGGAATTTTGGTCCTGGGGCACCTGGGTGGCTCAGTGGGTTAAAGCCTCTGCCTCTGGCTCAGGTCATGATCCCAGGGTCCTGGGATTGAGACCTGCATCGGGATCCCTGCTCAGCGGTGAGACTGCTTCCCCCCTGCCCCCCTGTCTCTGCCTGCCTCTCTGCCTACTTGTGATCTTGTCTGTCAAATAAATAAATAAAATCTTAAAAAAAAAAAAAGAATTTCAGTCTTGCAGGCACTTTGGTAAGCCTTTATTTCAATAATCTCACAGGGCTTGTCATGGAGGCCGGAGCTTGCAAAGGTCCAGTGTTGTCGATAAGCAAAGCTGGACATAGATTTCAGTTCCCCTGCCTCCCTGGACCACTGAGATTTTCCGAGTCACCTACAACTCATCTCTCTCTCGATTCTATCTCTTTCCTTTCTCTCACTGTGTGCCTGGGTCCTCTTCCTCAGAGCAAGCTGGTGTTTCTTTTTCCTACCGCTTTGGTTGACTCAGATTCATACTTTTCTACTACCAGCCTCCCTTTCCTGCCCTTCCCTCTTACACCCGTTAGCTGTTTTCCTCTCAAGGTTTCCTTGGGGCCTCTATGAACTGCAGTCACTAGAGGGCAACATGATCACAGCTGACAAGGACAAGGACGGCCTCCGAGGCTGGAGCGCACACAGTGTAAGAATGCAGAACCGTGAATCAGAGGTGCGCATCACTATTCACAAAAGCACATTCACTTATATGGGCCCTTTTAACCTTAAAAAAATACAGTCAGACAAGGTCAAGTATTATTGTCTGTATTTTCAAGAAAAGAAGGAAACCAAGGCTCTGAGAGGTTAAGTGACTTGCCCAAGGTCATAGAAGGAGCAAAGTACGTCCTCCTGTTGAATGGCATCTCCTAGAAAATTCTGGTGTAAAACTTGAAAATGCACTTCTGTTTTTCCAAGATTTAAACCTAACGTAGTCAGGTATTTATACATCTTTGTAATGCAATCAAATAGAAACTCTAAGTTATTTCATTAACACAAAGTATCAGCTGCACTGTAACTTCCATTCAGAGGGAAACTGTTTCTCATTTTAAGAAAATGGGTTTATTTAAACATTTTATAAATGAGCTTTATTAATATCTTGCCCAATAATCAGAAATTGGATTACCTTTTCTGGAATTGTCAGGTGTTTTCTAGTTACGCTTGTTTTTTTCTTTAATACGATTTCTTCAGCAAAACAGATGTATGCTATTTTCTCCCATTTTCTCCTATCCGGCATCCAAGGTAAAGGAAAACAGATAACCACATAGTTTTCCATTAGGAAATATCTGATCTTTAAGAGAATTCCATTGTTCTTCTTCTGTCTGTAACTGATTGAATACCTTGGATGCAAAGCTCTTCTCAGATTGGCAATATTGCTTATTTGCGGGGTGTTGTCACCGGCAAAACGGGATGAAAATCTATTTACACAGACAACTCTATGGAGCCCTGTTTTGTCTGACCACTTTCTCCTAATTTTGACAGGACGGTTCCCTCCAAGTGGTAGCACCTGGCATCTGGTCATGGCACAGGAAAATTCTGTGTTCAGGGATCCAGAAGATTCAGAAGAGTTCACAGACAGCCAAGTGTGATGGTTGTAGAAGAAGAGGACAAAGTCAGGAGGAAATAAATAAAAGGAATGGATGGAGAGGTAATCGGAGATTTTCCTAGCTAAGAGGTAAACAGTGCGATTACAAATTTGAAAAGACAAAAGATGTGAGCTTGCTGAAAGGCTTTGAAGAAGATGGACCTACCCTGTTGCAGCTGTGTAAAAGCAGAGAGAACAGGATTTATAGTTAGTGGGTCAGAATTTCTTTATCCTTTCTGCTTCAAGGGATTAATGCTTGTGAGATTCATTTCCCAAATTAAACCTGGCAAATAATGAAAATTTTAACTAGCACTCACACAGATTCTTCTAAATTCCAAATGCTTTATGATCACTCTTCCCCGTGGCATTCTGGAGACGCAGCAAAGGAAGGAGTTAAGAAATGGAGAGATTAAGCTCAAAAAAAGCTTTGTAAGAGCTCCTGTTATTTGTCTTCATTTTAAAATCTTTTTCAAAATCTATTTTTACATAGAGCTAGCACTTTGCAATCATGTGAAGTCAAGTAGTATTTCCAGAAAAATCTTCTTTGGGGACTCTTGTGTATAAATACTACTGAAAAAACATATACACTTAACCATGTTTCTTCTTCGTGGTCTGAAAGAAGGATATGTGTGTGTGTGTCTGTGTGTTTCCCTTACTGACATATTAGCTTAATTGTGAAAAAGTGAAATGCATCTTTTTTGAATGAGGAAAAAGGGCAAATGTATTTTGGTAACAAAGATCTGAAAGACAAAAAGGTAAGGATTGTAAAGGTGAGAGCAGGAATCTTCTAAAAATATAAGCAGAACACTAGATGCTGTCAAGAACAAAAACAAATGAAGGTGTATGCTCATTTTTTCCCCTTCAGACCAATTTCTTTAAAAAATATGACTCTTTTCTAGCAATGCCAACACAATAGATTGATTCATGGACTCACATTTAAGTCTACAATGATGATAAAAAATACTAATGAATATCCAATAATCAGTACCCAATCAATAGATGCTGTGATCACCTTCATTTTTATTCAGAGAGAACAAAACAAAAAGTAGATTAAGCTATTCCCTAAGAATTTACTATTTTTACTGTGATTTACTGCCTAAAAACAATAGGACAATGAAGCTGTAATTATCTACAGCTCTTGGGTAAGAGATTAGTTCTCCAAGAATACCTATTTCTGTTTATGTGTCCCACTCAAACATTACTAAAGCTTGCTTTATTATTTTTAGGGTGTTTTTTTTTTTCTTTTTTTGCTATGATTCTGAACATAGGAGTTAAACATGTTTAGAGGTAATACAATCTTCCAAAGGCAGCTCTTTGCCCATATTTCCCAACCTTTTCCAGAGGTTAATTCTCTACACGAGAGAGGTAAGGAAGCAGGTCCCATGTCTCCACTGTGTGTCAAGCTGGGAAAAGCCTTATTTCATCTACCACCCAAGGAATGACAAAATGCATCCTAGCTAAACATTGCATTGCTCTAGGTCTCCATGTAGCTATAGCTCATGCGAGATTTGAATCTCAATTTTCTGCAGAAGCTATAATATAATAACAATATATAGATAAGAAATAGTCATTACCTTTATTTTTTAAAGTAGTTTAAAAAATCATTTCTTTTTTCATGCATCCATAGAGGGTAGGTTAAAACTCCGGAGGGAGGAGGAGGATTGGCTGCCACGATGGTACTGTCGAAGATATATACATACATATATATATATATACACACATGTATGGATGTATGGATGTATGGATGTATGTATATAATCACGAATTTAGAATCTGTTAGGAAACTGTTTTGTGGACTGGGATGAATTGCTTATTGCTTTTGTAATTCTTTATGGTAAAAAGCCCCAAGTTTCCAGCATCCCAGAGCGGAGCCGACCATGATTGGCTCCACCTGAGGGACGCAGGGCCTGGGATTCCCTCCCCGCTAGCAGCAGTGACGTCACAGGCGAGCTCCTCCTCGGCGCGGGGCTGGAGTGGGGGAGGCGTCGCTGGGAATTTCCAGGGAAACACTGCAGCAGATGGCCTTCCTGGCTGAGCTTCAGTGACACATCTGCAGCACGGCTGGTAGGAAGGATATTTTCGGAAAATCTATGCTCTCCCAGGTCCAGCTAGTTCTGAGATATATATGTATTTTTTTTCATTTAATCAACATTTTATCCCTCCCCCCAACTTCTTCTATTTCTGAAAATGAGGTTTCTATTTTTGTCGCAGGGACATCGTGTGAAGGATCCCAAGCCACGAACCAACAACCAACGCTACACCCTATGTGCCTCCCTCCCCCCACGTTTGCTTTCTGCCAGTTACATTATGCAGGCTGTCAAGGTGGCCCGTGGAATACAAGGGCGAATGTTGCTAAGGTAACAGGATTGAAAACCTGTCTGCAGAAGCAGATGCTTTATAACCTGGGGTTTCCCTCATTTGCATTTAAAGGCTCCTGAGCCATAGCCTCAAAGCAAGCCAAGTCCTTGAAGCTAAAATAAGCTTATTTATTTATTTATTTTTAAAATGTCATCTGATAAGTCATTGAGCAGCGTACCCCTGGCAAGGTTGAATAAGTGCAGAAAAAATAATCAGGTGCCAGTAATTCCCACTGCGGTGGCCACAGAACATAGGCATTTGAGAGTACCCCCAGTTCCCACCCACCCTCACTCTCTCAGCTTAAACCCTGAGGAGAATGAGGAGTTCCCTCTTCCTTTTTCCTCCAGGCTGCCCTTCACAGCATTCTCAAAGGTTAAGCTTCTGACGATCTGGGGTGTATCTTGCCTGTTTCTTGGTGATCTAAGAATGCTTCATTGCACGTTCGCAACAAAGGAGATAAAGAGTGGTCTGTGGCAAAGCTCAGATTTGAAGCAAGTGGGAAAAATCCCTTGGACTCAGCGAAATTTGGGGATTTTGATATTATTCAAGAATTAAATAAACCAGATTTTAGATATGACTACCGGAGATACCTTTATAGGTAGGATCTGTTCACTGCATTCAGCCCAACCCAGATGTGATCCCAAAAATGAGCTACAGTAACCAACCAGCAGAAACTGTACTTGGTTGACTTCTTTGAAAACAAAACAAAAAACTGGATCATAATTCTTTCAAATGAAACATGCTAAGTATTTGTCAGTTTTTCAGCTCCATCTTAAAGGGGTCCCAACAGTGTATGACCAGAGCAGGAAAACAGATGCTTGTAACCCATAGAAAAAGGCAAATTCGTAAGTGGCTTTTAACAATCACATGACTTAGAAATGGGGTGATAACATAATTATGAAAATAGAAGCATAAGAGCAAGAAATGACTGCGGTTTTGAAGACTGGGCATCCATTCTTGGTAGAACATTTCAGTGGGTTTTGAAATGGTTTTATAAATGAGCTTCTTCACTCCCCAAACCTGAATGCAGATTTCTTTTTCTGCCAAAGCTCAACAAAAACTCCATTACATAAGGGAGAAAAGGGAGTTTTCAGTGTCAGAGGTGTTTCTTTTCACATGGGTAGCGTTTTCTGTTCTCCACTTGTGATGGCAGAAAAAGTCACGTTGCCACCTATAGCATCGGGTACCTAACTTAGATGTAAATTCCCAAATCATGACAGGTACAAATTTAAACACAATTAGAAATCATGACTTCCAGGGCACCTGGGTGGCTCAGTGGGTTAAAGCCTCTGCCTTCAGCTGAGGTCATGATCCCAGGGTCCTGGGATTGAGCCCCGCATCAGACTCTCTGCTCAGCGGAGAGACTGCTTCCTCCTCTCTCTCTGCCTGCCTCTCTGCCTACTTCTGATTTCTGTCTGTCAAATAAATAAATAAATTAATTAATTAAAAAAAAAAAGAAATCATGACTTCCAAAGGACCAGCCACATTTTAATAGATTTTTGAAATCCTGTTTTCTTGATCATGTAAAAGCAGCCAAAGCTGTCTCCTTAATTATTCCTACTACCAAATTTTTAATGTCATACTCTAATACCACCAGCACAGGGACTGGCAGAAAATACACACGGAAAATATATGTTTCCTGATTCTGAATCTGTCATTGCCAATGGTGCTGACAAGTACTCCCATTATGAGTAAGAACTTTGGAGAGCAAATCCTGCTTTTCCTCTCTGGAGTGACTGGTGGTTGTAGACTCTGGGCCAAAAGAGGTTCAGGCTCATTTTGCATCCTTTAACCTCAAACTGCTGTCAGAGGCAGGCCTTAAACACTGTGTTTCTGGATACACACAATAAAGAAGTGACTCAGAGAGAGTTAACATTTGAAAGGACCCAGCAATCACCTGATTCAGCACCTTCAGTTTACAGAGGAAGACAATACAGGCCAGAGGAACAAAGCCTCTGCCTCTCTGGTGGCCAGGGAAGAAAAATAATTCCTAAATGTCATTTCTCATGCAAGACATAGAGGCAAGAGCAGATGCCTCATCCTATTGGCTCTGGCTCTCAAGTAGCCTCCTTACCCGAGCTATGACTGGCAGTGGTGACCCAAGTCATGTTCAATGTGTGGAGTTCATTCTGAGGCAGCCTCCTAATTAATATATTGAAACCCGAAAGAGATGGGCCTTGGAAAGGTCATGATGTGGGGAGGTTGGAGCCGCCATGATGAGATTAGTATCCTAATAAGGAGAGGAAGAGAGCTAGCCGCTTCTCTTTCTACCATGGAGAAGACAGCTATTTGCAAACCTATGCCTTGATCTTGGACTTTACAATTTCCAAAATTGTGAGAAATAAATGTTTGCTACCTAGTCAATGGCAATTTGTTATAATAGCCCGAGGTCACTAAGATGCTAGCTATCCAAGGACAGACTTTCTTTGGAGCATCAGTGATTTCAAAATTATCTTATGAATGGATATAACACCTGAATAGACCGTCACTGTAGAAGAAGTAGTTAGGTAGACAAAGATCTAGCCCCTCACCCCACCTACCCCAAGCTTACTAAGCCCATGGAGTTTTATTCCCAGTTCTCCTAAACTCAAGAACAGATAATAACTCCAGTATTCAAACTGCTTCAGAGTTTAGAATGTGAAACTTCCCAATTCATTTTACCATTTGCACTCACTATGTAAAGCAATTTTTAATAATCTCAAATATGAATGTAGAAGAACTCTAAATAAAATTATCCAATCAAATTTAACCATGTGGTCAAATAATAAAATAAGAACCAAAAAGGTGGTTTTTTTTTTGTTTGTTTTTTTTAAAGAATAAGTTGATTCCAACTAGGAACTGGATTTATTGTTCCTAGGAGCTCACAGTTTAAACAGATTAGAGAAGAAAAGTTATATACTCTTCTTGATGATGCCAGGAAAATCACTTGATTATATTCACAATAAGGTCCCAGTAATAATCCTTACTGAGGAATTCAGTAAGACTCATTTCACATAATAAAGTGTAACTAGTGGAAGTCCATGGCAAACATTTTACTGGCACTGTCCAATATGGTAGCTGACTAGCCACATGTGGTTACTTAATTTTAAATTAAAATTAATTAAAATCCAATGCAATAAAAGTTTCGATTCTTCAGTCACTCTAGTCATATTCCAAGTGCTCAGAGTGGCTAATGGATACCACTGAGTGGTGCAGATATGAAATGTTTCCATAACTCAGCAAGTTCTGTTTCATGGTTCTTTTATAGACAACCCAGAGCAGATCCCAGATACATGTGGAGTTGTAAAAATTTTCTTTTTTTTTTGGAGTTGTAAAATTTTAATAAGAGCTAACTTTATTGGATGCTCCTAAAGTGCCTGGTATTATTTTAAGTATTTTGTAAGTATTATGTGATCTTCATATGGTATAATAATAGCTATTATTCTATCCATTTTAAAGTCATGAATTCAGAGGGACAGGGAAGATGTTAAATAAATAAAAATGCATACAAATTTCAAGTGGCAAAGCTGCCACTGGATTCCAGAAGTCTGACTCCAGAAATATACTTTTTATAGTGCAGCTCCACGGAGTCCTGTGTTAACGACAACAATTCAAATGAGTGGATAAAGGATAAAATACTCACTAAATTGTGTTGTGGCAAATGGCCATTCATTTGGGAAAAATTTAAGTTAGATACATACTTTGCATTAGTTAAAAGATACAGACATAAATACATAAAATGGGTAAAAAAAATGTGATTGTGGGTGCCTGTGGGGGCTCAGTGGGTTAAAGCCTCTGCCTTCAGCTCAGGTCATGATCTCAGGGTCCTGGGATCGAGCCCCGCATTGGGGTCTCTGCTCAGCTGGGAGCCTGCTTCCCCCTCTCTCTCTGCCTGCTTCTCTGCCTACTTGCGATCTCTCTCTCTGTCAAATAAATAAATAAAATCTTTTTAAAAATGTGATTGTGAAAAACTAAAACCACAAAAGCTCTAGGAGAAAGCAAGGGAGTTCTACTTTTGGGGACAGCAATTCCCAGGAAAAGAAGGAACTCAGAAACTTTAAAAAAAGAGACTGATAAATTTTAGCACATAAAAATGAAAAGCTGCTGTATGACAGAAGGAAGTATAGTCAAGGTTAAAAGATAGGAATAGAGTGATGGAAGATATCTGAAACAAAATAAAGTGTTATTACTCATAAAGAGGTTACATAAATCTGTTGGAAAAGGCAAACAGCCCAGTCAAAAAAAAAAAAAAAAAAAGGTGAAGTTTATGGGCAAATTCCTATTTTAAGGAGAAATACAAATGATCACTAAAAATATGAAAAGAAGTTTGAATTCACTGATAATCAGGGAAATGCAAAATAAGACAGGACATTATGATTCACCTATCAGACTGGACAATTTTCAAAGGGTAATTGCATGCAGTGTTCCAATGTTGGGGGGAATGGAACTCCCCACAAATTACTGATAAATGTGTAAATTGATATGTAATCCACGCTACAGGGTAATGTCTATCACATTTTAAAATGATATCTTTAGTCCAGCAATTCCACTTCTAGGGTTCTAACAGGTGACAAAGATTTATGCACAATGGATGTGCTTTGCATGGCAACATTGTTTATAAAATGGAAAACTGTTAACAACCTAAATACCTATCAACTAGGGAATGATGAAATAAACCTATTTCCCCCACTTAGGGCATACTTGCATTGCTTTAAAAAGAAATGACACGGGGCGCCTGGGTGGCTCAGTGGGTTAAGCCGCTGCTTTCGGCTCAGGTCATGATCTCAGGGTCCTAGGATCGAGTCCCACAGCAGGCTCTCTGCTCAGCAGGGAGCCTGCTTCTCTCTCTCTCTCTCTCTCTCTGCCTGCCTCTCTGTCTACTTGTGATCTCTCTGTCAAATAAACAAATAAAATCTTTAAAAAAAAAAAAAAGAAATGACACGCATGCACTTGACACTTGGAACTCTCTCTGAGATAATATTGTGTGTGTGAAAAAGCAAAACAAAACAGCACTCCTCTCCTAGCGCTCCAATTTATCTGCGCTTGCAACAAAGAGGGCTGTTGAGAATCCACCCAAACCGACATAGTTATCTCTGAGAAATGTGATCTGGGAGAGGATTTTATTGAGGGCAGAGGGCACTTAGGTTTTCTTTTTATTCATTATAATTGGGTGTATATATATACATATATATATTAACAGATTATTTACTTGAGAGAGAGAGCACGCACAACCGGATGGCGAAGGGCAAAGGGAGAAGCAGACTCCCCACTAAGCAGGGAGCCTGAGTGAGCAGGGCTCCATCGTAAGATCGGGGATCATGACTTGAGCCCAAGGCAGACGCTTAACTACTGAGCCACCCAGGTGCCCCGACTAAGGTATTATTTTTATGTTTTATAGAGAGGGTGTATTATATTGTGATCAACCAATAAAAAAGAGAATAAAAACCCCCATAAATTTACTTAATAAACTGGTGCCTTGCATGTACCAACTCTTCTCACTATTCTTTCCCCCTTTCTTTGAACAGAAGGTTTATCTGTGAATGAACAGGAAAGAGAGAACATCCCATGAATTTTTTGCCTGGGGCTATTGCTACAGGCAGCGATACAGCTGAGTTCGGCAGGTCCTGGTGACTGTGGGACCCTCTTTCAGCAAACAGGGTCTTCTAAGTCTCTTTATTGGTTCTTAATAAATCATAGGGGTGGCTGCTCCTACAGTAGCTAAACGAGGTGGTCTGTGGAGTTGGAGAAAGAAAACTAGTTGGGGTATGCTTTCTACCACTGTGGCTCTTGACTGATGAAGTTCATCTTTTTTAACCTTAAAACTCTCAGAGCTGGCTGCACTGTGGCCTTAGGCAATCCCATATCTCAAAGGTAGTTTTGCATGGTAGAGAGAGAAGAGAAGAAACATAACAGGAGTTCTGAAGGTGTGGTGCGGGGTTCCTCAGAGATCCCTCAGACCTTTTCTGAAGTCAGTGAGGTTGATAATATGTTTGTAACAGTAGCAGGATGTGATTTGCCTGTTCCATTCTTATTCTACAAATCTATAGTGGGATTTTCCAGTGGCTACATGACAAGTGATGATGCCATCGCTCTGGTGACTAACAGAAATGTGTCCTTGGGTATCTTTCTGTTTTAAACCTCTTTCCACTTTGATTTCTTTCTTTCTTTCTTTTTTTTAAAGATTTTATTTATTTATTTGACAGACAGAGAACACAAGTAGGCAGAGAGGCAGGCAGGGAGAGAGGAGGGAAGCAGGTTCCCCGCGGAGCAGAGAGCACGACGTGGGGCTCAATCCCAGGTCGCTGAGATCATGACCTGAGCTGAAGGCAGAGGCTTTAACCCACTGAGCCACCCAGGCGCCCCTTTCCACTTTGATTTCTAATGAATAGATATAAACCATATTAAAAAAAGTACTCTTTAGGGTCTTGGAGTATAAAGGGGCTCGGAGACAAAAAGTTTAATATTGCTGCTTTCCAACATCTTCAGGCTATATTCTGGCTTCATTCATAATTTCTTTAGCAATTAATCCTTACAAAAATACTTCCTAATCATTTCTGTTCATTGTATTGTGTAGGAAACATGTAAAGAAGTTCATTTGTAAAGGAAAAATATGAAGAACCAAAAACGCATGTGTTTTTGCACATAATTTAGGCTGTTTCCAGTTTTTACTTATTAAGAAATGCTACCACAATGAGCACCTACAAACACAACCTTTTACTGCATCTCTAATTATATTACTTAGACTGGATTATCTTAGAGAATAATTGTATTTTCACAAACAGTTAAAAAAATTAAACCACTTTGTAACCCCACCAGCACTGTTTGAGAGTACCCATTTCCTTACAATTTCCATCGCAGTGAATAATTTTATTCCATCTGCCAATATGATAGGTGAAAAATGGTTTCTTAATTGTTTCATCTATTTCTAATGTAGTTAAGAAATCAAATCAAATAGGGTCATTTAAGAGTCATTCAGTGAACACATGTAGACATTAGACAGACCTGAGCATGCCTTTTCTCATACATTAACCACTGTGTAAAAAAAATCACATCTCATTTCCTAAACCATCTATATGTCTTCTCATTAGGTCAACTCCAGTCCCTTAACACACAAGGATGGTATTGTGTGGGCAAGTCATCGTGATTTTCCTTCCAATAAAGGGAGTGAGAATATCTGCTAGCTAACGTGATATAATTAAGTAGGAAGTATTAGGAGCAGCATGAGGAGGAAGAAATTATTATTCTAATGGGCTAGAAAAGAGAGTTTCTCACCAATAAGATCCTATTCACCGTGAATGATCATCCTATAAACCATTCCCCATTGTGCTGAATCAAACAGGCAGATATTTTTAACTTGGGCTTCCTTTTTTCAACCTGTCTAATTGGATTTTAAAATCTGTTATTAGACAGAAATAGCAAACTGGCCCTACAGGAAGGCTCCCCGTATGCTGTTAGGATGTTTCCATAGTTTTGCTAGATTTAATCACATTTCATTCATAAAGATGAGCTAAAAACGAAGGAAATAGATTGTTCCCAACTGAACTCACAGCAACAGCCTAGTAGCTTCTGAGTGGGGCAGAGATGGTTGACAGGGAGGATAGGAGCCCGTTTTGCTCTAACTAAAATGGCCAAAATTCCCAGAATTTAAAAACAACAACAACAACAACAACAACAACAACACAAAAAAGGGCATTAGGCAGTGGCACTTAAATATCTCCTAAGTTTGGAGGTATGTGTTTTGTTTTTTCTGTCACTTTTTACATTTTTGTTATAAAACACTGGAAAGCAATTAAGTCATAAAACAAACATTTAAAATTACCTGTAATATCAAACCCCAAAGACAGTCAACATTTTAGTGGCATTTTTCCCCTTTAAGGTGTTACAAGAATTTATTAAAAAAAAAAAAAATCAAATGTCACTTTCCATACCTTTGACATTTACATATTAAGCAGGAAAAGGGAACATGGTACTATTTACAGCACTGAAGACAGCATTGAGATGGGTAATATACCTTTACTGATGGAAGAGATGGGACTAGGGCAGAAGCCCCAGATTCAGTCATTTTAGCCAGGCATGGGTTTCCATTTCTGAGAATTAGGATAATAATTCTGGTCAGAGAGATGCATTGTCTTTACAGCACCAAAAAATTCAATTGGCTACAGAGAAGGCAGTTACAAATGGTTAGAATGAGAAAAAAGAAAACTTCAGCCTTCTTTAGCTAGTCCTGAGATCTATAGCTTTAAAAATATCAAGCTTCTGTACTCCAGGTGAACTTACATAGTGTCAGATCACTCAGTTGTATACCTGAAACTAATGTAATATCATGTGTCAACTATGCTTCGGAAAAAAGGTTTAAAAAAGATGAAAAGATGTTTAAAAGTAAAGCTTTTTTTTTTTTTTAAATTTTGGGAATTTATGGAGGTATTTGGCCCCAAGTAATCTCTCTTTCCTCTTTCATGCCTCTCTCCCTCATAATCTAACAGGTATCTAATTAACACCCAATTTACCTGTGTATCCTGCCTGACTTTGACTTTGGAAGTCTTTACAAAAGCGGCTATCGCCTGTAGGATCCATTGCATAATGGAGAATATGGCAAGACTCTCTAAGATGGTCTGGGACAGACACAGGGGTTGGTGAGCTCTCTGCTACCAGAAGAAACATCCCAAAGTGCTTTTCCATCACTTTCCAACAAAACTGGGTCTAAATATTGTAAGAGCACCCTTAGTCTTAATGTCTGACATTAGAGTTAATTTGTGCCTGCTTGCTTGCTTGCTTGCTTCCTTCCTTCCTTCCTTTTCTTTCTTTCTTTTTTCTTTCTTTTCCTTGAAATCTTATTTGTGGAGAGTGGTCCTGAGAAAATCAATCCGGAGAAGCCCACCCCGACAAGCCAACAGTCCACATTTTCAGCAATGTTCAGTCACTGCTACTCTTGCCTTCCTCAGGAAAAGTAGAAAGGGTAAGCTGCACTAATGGGCAAATGCATGATTGTTCCCAAGGATCATCTAATGCATAAAATGACTCTCTAAGGTTGTTCCCTTTTCCACTTACTATACAGGAAAGTCATACTACTTTTCACCAAGGCGATGGAGCGGAAGAATGGAATTTGGGTGAATACTCCTGCATTTTATTTCTCATTAAAATAATTCCTTTTTGTCTCCTTATCTCAAATCTCTGAACAATTTTTGTATAATCACCAACGTTTCATCAAATTACAGTTCTGTTCCCCAGCAAATAATTACGTATGGTCAGAAAAACACAGGGAAAAAATGAGCGTCGAGCTTCTGTGTTGAGCTACTGAGTAGGTTCTTTGCATCTGCTCTTTCTAGCTTTCTCTGCAACTCCATTCCATTATGATGATTAAATTACATGTACTGTCCACTTTTGATTACATAAGCAATGTAGAATCAATGCAGGAATATTTGTAAAATAAAGAAAAACAAAATCTTTTGCTTTTTAAGCAATATACCATATGTATTTTCTCAATACATATGCCATATGTATTTTTATAGTTGTTCTATAAAATAGACTTTAAAGACTGTATTAATATTTCATTTATTTATGCACCACAAATTCATTCATTCATTCATTTTTGTTTTTTATTTGTTTCCATCTGTTTTCTCTAACAGAAGCCTACCACTGTGGTGGTTATCCTTACAGACGTAGTGTTGAACACAATTCTGATCGAGAAAGCCATTCCTAAAAACAAAAAAAGTATGTTTGCTAGGATGAAGTATTTTGATTTTTAAATGAAGGACTTTAGATAATTTGTAAGATTTTCATGCATTAGTACACGCAAAAATATGTTCAAAATGGTTAAAATTTTCACACTAACCATAATTTGTGTCAATGGTTTCGAATTTATTTACTTTTATAATCCATTGAGGGTACAGCTAACATTTTTAAAGATCCTCTATTATCTCAGGCACTGTTGGATAATTTCACAAATATTATTTCTTATTTGTTTCTCATCTTTTATTATATCATTTATTTATTTATTTATTTATTTATAAAATTATTTATTTATTTATTTGACAGACAGAGATCACAATTAGGCAGAGAGAGAGGAGGAGGAAGCAGGCTTCCTGCTGAGCAGAGAGCCCGACTTGGGGCTCCATCCCAGGACCCTGGAATCATGACCCGAGCCAAAGGCAGAGGCTTTAACCCACTGAGCCAACCAGGCGTCCGTATTATATCATTTATGACATAGATAATACTATCCCTCGTTTGCAAGTAAGAAAACTACAGTCAACATCCAAGGTAATTTGTTTTGTGACAATCGGGACTAGAAGCTACTCTGACTGGTAGATAGATGATAAGAGCTCTCTCTGTGATAATAAATGTAATCAGTACCCCTGTCACAGAAGGGCCCCTATTTTCTGTTTTTCATTGATTAGTTCTGACCCACAGACTAACAGAAATGACATATTCTTGTAAAACTATCCTACTAATAATGCAGTAATTGCAGCAGTCTAGTTAAAACAAGTCTAATCATGCCACTGATCTGCACAAAATCTTCCAGTGGTTTCCTATCTTGTACCAAGTGATGAATCAAACAGAGGCCAACATGATCTGTATTCCCCACCCTTACCTTTCTGACCTCATTGCCACCTCACTCAGTGAGCTGCAGCCATACCAACCTGCCTGATCTCCATCAAACATACCATGGCCAACCCCTGCCTTTGCACCTGCTGTTTCCTCTTCCAGCACACCCTTCTTCCAAACGCGTACATTGATTACTCACTCAACTCCTTCAAATCCTTACTAAAAATGCTGCATCCTTAATGACCTGATCATCCACTTTACAATGTCAACAATCCTTGAATCCTGATATATCCTAACCCCCTTCCCTTCTATATGTTCTCTGAGGTCCCACCACAGAGCTCTCAGCAAGTGTTACTGAATGCATGGCTAATATCATCTCTTCCTATCCTTGCTTTTGATCAGGATTCCAGGTGCATGAATATAGCTCCATGAGGACACAGATGACAGTTTCATTCCCTACTGCCTCCCTGGTTCAAAGAAGCATGGTTGGCCGGTGGTAGGCACACAATACATACATGCTGAAGGAAATGGCTAAGGACTAAGAAAATTACTGCAATTACATGAATGATACAGAAGTTTGCCCCTAAGACCTCAACACTCCCCAATCCCCTTCCTTTCTTGCTTTCCTCTTATTTCTGTTTGCTTGTTTTACTGTCTCATACTTTTCCTCCCCTCCGTCTGCTTCCTTGAAAAGAATAGGCTTGCTCATAGTTTCCTAGGAGGACCAACACATGTGACATCAGAGGTGCACTAAGAACCACACAGCCTGTGACAAAGCCTGTGACAGAAGTCAAATTCCAGTATCTGATACATGGACCCACACTGCCATTTGTAACTTGAGAGTCCCATAGGATTTTATAAAGATCAACTACACCAGTGGCCTTCACAGGGCATTTTGGATTGCTAAGAAAAAACAGTTTAAAAGTTCCCTGACACAACTCAATAGCAAAAGCCAAATAATCCAATTAAAAATGGGCAGAGGACCTGCATAGATGCTTTTCCAAAGAAGACATATAGATGGCCAACAGGTAGATGAAAAGGTGCTCAATATCTCTAATCATCAGCAAAATGCAAATCAAACCCACAATGAGGTATCACATCACACATGTTGGAATCCTGGTTTCAAAAAGACAAGAAATAACAAGTGTTGACAAGGATGTGGAGAAAAGGGAACCCTTGTGCACTGTTCGTAAGAATGTAACTTGGCACAGCCACTGTGGAAAGCAGTGTGAAGCTCCTCAAAAAATTAAAAATAGAATTACCATATGATCTGGCACTTCTTCTTCTGGGTATTTATCTAAAGAAAACAAAAACTACTAACTTGAAGAGATGGAACATGGAACCCTATGTTCACTGAAGACAAAACATGAAAGCAGCCTAAATGTCCAAGAGTGGATGAATGAATAAAGACACACACACACACACACACACACACACACACACACACACACAGGAATATGACTCAGCCCTGAAAAGAAGGAAATCTCTCCATTTGTGACAACAGAGATGGACTTGAGGACATTATGCTGAGTGAGTTAAGTCAGAAAAAGACGAATACCATAGACTATCACTTCTATTGGAATCTAAAAACAAAAACAAAAAAACACTCCCCCTCCACCAAACAAGCAAACAAATAAACATATATACAAAGAACATGGTGGCAGTTGCCTGAGATGGAAGAAGGGGGTTGGGCAAATGGGTAAAGGGGGTCAAAAGGGACAAAACTGTATTTATAAATAAGTAGCTCATGGAGATGTAATGCAGAGCATGGTGACTATAGTTAACAATATTGTACTGTATATTTGAAAGTTGCTAGGTGAGTAGACCTTAAAAGTTCTCATCCAGGGGCACCTGGGTGGCTCAGTTGGTTAAGCAACTGCCTTCAGCTCAGGTCATGATCCCAGAGTCCTGGGATCGAATCCCGCATCAGGCTCCCAGCTCCGTGGGGGGTCTGCTTCTCCCTCTGACCTTCCCTGCTCTCATGTTCTCTCTCACTGTCCCTCTCTCAAACAAATAAATAAAAACCTTTAAAAAAAAAAAGTTCTCATCCAAACATTTTGTGGCTACATATGGTGATGAATGTTAACTAGACTCATTGTGGTGATTTTACAATATATACGAATACCAAATCATTATGTTGCATATCTGAAACTAATACATGTCAATTATACCTCAATAAAAAATAAAAATAAAAGTATTTCAAAGGACATTCAAACGTTCTTTTTACAACAAAGTGAAAAAAATGGACAAAGATCCTTTTACCCTGGTATTCCATATTATAAATAAAAAATAAGGTAAGAAATATCTGGTAGGATTTTTCTTCTTTGCTTTTATTCTAGCTGGTTGCACTTTTCTTATGAACACCACAACCATAAGAAATTAATGCTCAACAAGTTGATCAGTATGCTTTATTTGCTGCATACCAAAAGTTTTCATGTGAGAAATAGATCTCTGTAAATATTCTATATATATTCCTCACTAGACAAACAGAACATTCAGCAATACTGAAGTAATCAGCCTTGCTACTGTGAAAACCAGACTGACACCCTCAGGCGACTTCTGGTGATGCCACAACATTGTGTTGAGACCACTAGGATAGAAACACGCCAATGGTACACGTAAATAGTTGAATTTGATATATTTGACAAACTCAGGTATCATCATTTTCTATGTTCTATGTAAATTGAGAGAGTCTGGTGTCTCCCCACCCCCCGCTGTTTATCTTGCTACTTCATAAGTCATTGTGATTCACAGGACTCGGGTCTTAAATTGAGGAGTTAACAGGGATACCTAGAAGCACTTGACTCTGACACAACAGGACTCGAAGATGTAATGGACCATTTCATGTGAAAATAAATTCCTCATCATTGGAGAGATTCAAATCAGGATTGTAAAATCACCTTTTTGGAATATAATGTCAGCCTCAGGGAGAGGCCAAATTCTTTTGACTCAGATTCCATGGAATTGTACAGGAAAGTTGTTATAAGTAACATTGTATTTTTTTTTTTTTTTTCATAAAAAAGAGGCAATTTTATTCTGTCTAGAGGTCCCACTGCAGAACCTGCGACCTGTTGTGGGTTACGATTCAGTTACGATTCAGGCTGGATGCTGGTTGAATACAATTCATGGGCCACACACTTTTATTTACTCCCCTTCCTGAAATGCCACAAAATTGACAATAAAAAATTAAAATGATTCTAAATCCTCAAGAACTAAGCAAACACAAAGAAACTTACAATGCATAAGAATTTTTTAAAAAAGATTTTATTTAGGGGCGCCTGGGTGGCTCAGTGGGTTAAAGCCTCTGCCTTCAGCTCAGGTCATGATCCCAGAATCCTGGGATTGAGCCCCACATCAGGGTCTCTGCTTGGCAGGGAGCCTGCTTCCTCCTCTCTCTCTGCCTGCCTCTGCCTACTTGTGATCTCTCTCTCTGTCAAATAAATAAATAAAATGTTTAAAAAAATATTTTATTTATTTGAGATTGAGAGAGAGAGAGAGAAAGAAGCTCAAGCAGGGAGAGTTGCAGAGGAAGAGAGAGAATTAGGCTCTCCACTGACCAAGGAGCCCACTTGGGGCTCCATTGCAGGGGTCTTGATCCCAGGACCCTGGGATCATGACCTGAGTTAAAGGCAGATGTTTAACAGACTGAGCCACCCAAGTACCCCATGATGAGAATTTTTAAGTCTTGTGGAAGATAAAGTAAAAGGCATCTGAGTGGCAAACTGATTTATTCAATGGAGGAATCCTTAACCTGGGTACTAGCAGACAGTTATAAAGACAAGGCCTAAGTCAGTTTGCCTGAAAAATACCCAGGAAGCCTCAGAACTCAAAGGCAGTAGTTTTTCAGGAAGATAAGGGAGATGATGTACAGAGAAAACAAGAGAATTAGTTGAAAGTCTGCATACGGTGTTAATACTAGCCTGTTTCTCCCTGTTACTGAGCAGAGAGAGGACGTACGTTACCACCATCTCCATAACAGCCTGGAGATTTTACCTCTGAGGATATTGAGTCAAGCAAGCATCACACTTCACACGAAGGTGTAACAAGGGCAGAGGGTGGCAGGTAGGGGAAGACAGAATGAAAACAGGGCATTTGGTGAGGAATATACATGCTGAATGGAGACAGCCAGCTCCCTGGTTCTAGAATGCCTTCAACCAGACTCGGGATCCTCAGGTAGGAAACTGGCAAATTGGATGGTCCTAGAGAAATACAGCAGATACTAACATTGGGAGTGCTTCTTGTAGAAAAGGCAGCTTTCTTCCCACTCACTTTGTGATAAGTCCCCCTCATTGACAAGCCCTGCTGACATGCACAGAGGTCCTGATACTCTTTTTGATGCTGCATTCTTTTTTTTTTAATAGTTTATTTATTTACTTGTCAGAGAGAGGGAGAGAGAGGAAGAGAGAGAGAAAGAGAGCACAAGTAGGGGAAACATCAGGCAGAGGGAGAAATGGGCTCCCCACTTAGCAAGGAGCCTAATGTGGGAATTGATCCCAGGACACTGGGATCATAACCTGAGCCCAAGGCAGACGCTTAACTGACTGAGCCACACAGGCGTCCCATCAACACTGCATTCTTAAATGTAAGTGGGCCACAGAGGTCACCAATGAATGAGAAAATCCTTTGTTAGGAAGAGACCCAAGCAAATGGGGGGGAAAAAGCCACCAAGAGAAAATTAAAGATGATATAAAGAGTAGACAAAACATTTAAAAAAATTCTCAGTTAAAGAGAAGTATGTTCTGGGGGCACCTGGTTGGCTCAGTGGGTTAAAGCCTCTGCCTTCGGCTCAGGTCATGATCCCAGGGTCCTGGGATGGAGTCCCGCATTGGGCTCTCTGCTTAGTGGGGAACCTGCTTCCTCCTCTCTCTGTCTCTGCCTGCCTTTTTGCCTACTTGTGATCTCTGTCTGTCAAATAAATAAATAAAATCTTAAAAAAAAAGTATATTCCTTAAATAAGCACGATATTACTGTATGAAACAGTATGAAATGAATAATCAGAACATGAGCAAAAAGTGTTCTTAGAAGTTAAAAGTAGGATACCTAAAATTAAAATATCAAGAGAAACAATGAAAGATAAAATTGAGATAATTTCCAAGAAATTGAATACCAGAAGGTATTTTAGAAAAATAGGACAGAAAAGATCAGTACAGAGATCCAGTGTCAAGCTCCAAGAAATTCCAGAAAGTGAAATATTAGAGACAAAAGGAAGTGAAGGAAATTATTAGAGAAACAAGATAAGAAAATTTCTCAGTGGTTGCACTAAAGGCCCAAAACAATAAGATTAAAGATATATATATCATTATTAAATTTTAGAACATTTGGGATAAGAGACCATCCAAAAGAGAAACAAATTAAACACAAAGCATTAGGAATAAGAATGTCATTCGACTTCTCAAAAACAACAGTTTAAGAAAAAGTGACAGCTGAGCAAAAATCTTCAAAATTCTAAGAGGAAATGACTTTCAATCTCTATTCTATATTCTGCCTAACCAAGTAACAATTGAGTGTGAAGGTGTAATAAAGACATTTTCAGAAAGGCAAGGTCTAGACATTTATTTCATAGGTATGTGTATTTGAACACTATTGGAGAATATGTTAAATAGAGAGGAAAACAAAGAAGGTGTAAGAATGTATCAAGGCCACAGCTCCAACAGTAAACTCAGAAAGCACCTTGTTGAAGTTAAAGCAGGTGATGGAGGGCTGAGGGAAAGAGACATCACCATGAAAAACAAAATGAAATTGATGAAGGTTAAGTTTATGGATAGGCATATGACAGAGAAATTGAATAAAAGGAAAACAGGTTTAGAGAAAACCAGACAAATGGAAATCTAAAGCAATCATTAACTCCAGGAAAAATGAAGGATTGTTTAAGATAAGAGTAGGGGTTGTAGCACAATGGTTGGCTCAGAAGAGAGCAACATTTTCGTAGGCAATCTACAACGTAAATACTAACTATAAGTTGTGACACAATATTGAAAAGAGGGAGGAAGGGGAAGATGGCTTTTTATAAGAATTAAATAAGGTTTTATATATAAACTTCCGTACACATAAATAATAAATGACCATCTATCCTCTTTTTTGTTTTCAAAATTTTAATCTCTCTTTGAGAAAGCAACATGGTTTAGGGCAAAGAACACAGGCTTAAGAATAAGACAACTCTGTTATTAATGAATTTCAGGTTGCTTAAATCATTAGAACATTCGTTTCTTGCCAGTCAAATGGATGTCATATTGACCTCAGAAAATCTGTGTAAAGCTCAAATGACATACAAAATCAGAAAACACATGCACAATAAATGTTTCTTCTTGTCCCTTCTTTCATCTTTACCTAAATGTCTAGATGCTGGAAAAAGATTCATTATGAAAACATGACATTTTCAGGCAATTGCAGCATTAAATATCACCCCAAGGGTAGCTAAGTTACCTTGATTAGAAAATAATGCCCTTTACCAAGAACAGGATGATCAAGCAATGATCTTGCCAGAGAGCATAAATATGAGCGTTGTTCAACCTGCCAAAATATTGCCCAAATCCTCATGCAGTATTTGGCACAGGAATAGTCATTCATCCTCAGGAAAAGCCTGGATGGTGTGTGTGTGTGTGTGTGTGTGTGTGTGTGTGTGTGTGTGTGTGTGTGTGTACACATGCACGCACACATACCTTTAGTGATCTCAAAGTACGAGGGAAATGTACTTTGAGGTGAGGATCATTTTCTGGGATATGACCAAGCATTAAGACAGCATTTGCAACCTTTTGCTCAAAATGTCAGAGGGTTCTGCAAGTTTAAAAAAAAATGTGCAGGAAGGAGGAATCAAGGGAATCAGAAAAAAATGATTTAATTTAAGAAGCATCAAATCTTAGGAAAGAAGTCTTCTAAAGCTTGACTTAGGGCCAGCACTCATTTCTCAGTTTGTTTTGTTGGAATGAGTGGCCCAAAGTTAGACAATTAGACAATAAGTTAACTATATATATGGTATATATATCCCAGATGTTTATGGTTGTATGACTTTTGGCAAATCACTTAAAAGCAGTCACTTAGAAAAGGTCAAAATTGGAAGGAGACTTGGAGATGATTTGATCCAAGCTCTCACTTTCTGAGTAAGAAATCAAGGCCCCAGAAGTGATATACCATACCCAAGGCAGAGACTTGGGCAAGCTCTGAGGCATGTTATGTCCCGGTTAGCCCCAGACATGTGTAGGCAACGGGATTAATTCAGTCACCAAATCAGCCTTTAGCAGAGATTGTGAAGCAATGAATGTAAAACCTGGGCAGGCTCCCAGGGATAAGGTTAAAGGGAAGAGGCTGAGAGCAGATCACCATGTCTGTATGAGAACAAGAGAATTTGCAGAAGGCTATGATTTTTTTTTTTTCCCCCTCTCAGAGTAAGAATGTTCTGATAAGAACACCTGGCCAAAACCAAAAACCAAAAAGACAACCAACCACTTTAGAAACAGAACAATCTCATTCCAAAAAAACTCAGGGGAGCAAGCATATGGAAAAGATGAAACAGAATAATACCATGCTAGAAGATAAGAGGGAGACTATGAATACGTCTTTGGTTCACAGACCTTACATCTATTTAATGAGACATACTGTTGAACATCCTTGGCTTCATTTGAATGTCCTTTGAAAAGCTATCATTCCACAATGGGATGAAAGGTGAAGATTTTTCTTGGAAATGTTAGACTATTTCCTTGTTGGCATTCATCATTTGGAAACTAAGACTTTAATAAAAACTGCCTCCTCTCTGTTCCCAGGGCTCTCCTTTGGGTGCATTTCTGCTTTTGCGAACTCCCACTGACTCAGAGAACGGATTTGTTGTCTGAATTGGGCATTCTCACTCTTTCATCCCATTTTATCTAGTCTTTCCCACTCACCATCAAGTACTCTGAATCCAAAGTTCTAGGCAGAGATGATGACAGATTCCTTTTATCAGAAAGCCACCCCTCATGAACATGGGGAGAGCCTTGTGATGCCCCTTCCCTTCAGGCCTCTTCTCTCCTCAGCCCACATCCACATACTCTCTCTATCCACCCCCACGACTGCTCTAGGATTAGGAGTAATTCATGCCACATAGAGGGACCCAAACATATGTTTGATGAGCTGAAAGGATGTGCACAGGTCAACTGGTTTCCAAAGTGTGTGAGCATGCGTGCGTGTGCACACACACACACACACACACACACACACACACACACTGTATATATTCATTCTTTGTTTATTGGAGTCCAAAGAACAGCAGGCATGGTTTCCATTGCCCAGTTTCTGTACCAGCACTGGCATAGTAACTCTCCACTCACTTGGCATTGCCAAGGAACGAGGCCTTCCCTATGACCTCGTTGTTCTAGGACCCTCTAACCCACTTCTTCACTGACGATATTAATACCAAATCAGCTGCAATGCAAGGAAAGAATAGTTTTCTTAATTATGCAATTCTCTATTTTATAAAACACACTGTTTGACATCTGTCCTAAGATTTATTTCAAGGTCATCACTGTAAGTGTCGATGACTGCGTTTTGTCCATAAGTACACTCAGCGACCACTGTGGTTTTGGATATAATGGTGTGAAATTGTTAAGCTTTTTTATTATTCTATTCCCTCTTAATAGATTTTCTGGTTCCCATTCTAAGCTGTTGGCTTCTAATGTGCATTGGTAAACCTAACAGGTCAATGTATCAGAATTACATCAGGTCTCAGACAGCCTTTGACTAAGAGCCAGAATGCACGAGCTTTCATGTTGACCTACTTTAACCATTTGGGGGATTTTGATACCTACTTCTTGCTTCCATGCTAGACAATCCCAGTTCCCAGAAAGCTAAACTTTCTGAGTCTAAGGTGTTTCTGAAAATGCTGTTGACAATAATAGTGCTGCTGATGAAATGCTTTTCACTTTAATAGTACTAAATAATTTATACATAGGTAAACCAACTGCCCTAGTTATTTCCTAGGGATGAGCTATACTCCCAGAGAAGTTGGTAACAGAATACTAGGAAACTTGTTTCAAATTAAAAATTTATTTTCTGGCTGTGATTTTCTTTGGGAGAACAACTTTCATACTTGCAAGAATCATCTGTAGAAAATCCCTCTTTTTTTTTTTCAAAGAAGTATAGTAAGGGGGCATATTACAAAGGAACTGGCTCGTCTAGAAATATTTCCCAAATGAGAATATGCTTTAGAGTCATGTTTTTCTCTGATCTTATTTTTTTGCATGTTTTAGAGTCAATGCTGCACACATCTCCCACCTTTACTCCAATTATTAAACAAAGTGATGGAGAAGAAAAATTCAGTAAGTTGCAATGGTTTTGAATGCCAAGACGCTGGGGCTCTAGGTCAGATCCCTAGTCTCACGAGCGCTGTTTATCAGGCTGACTTTACTATGCAAGGGCCTGGGAATAACTCTGTTTGCTCCACCTAACCGTGCATGGAAGGAAGGTGGCGTGTGTGGCCGATGAATGGATTCTGCCAACAGAAAGAGAGGTGAGAGGTGGATTACCACAATATGGAACACCATTCCTGCTATTTTTTTTTTAATACAAAAAATGTTAAACCTTTAAGTTTCCCAGAGATAGGGAAAATGTAAACGCTCCAATTTGAATAGGGTTATGTCTGCATACATTTTATGGGCTGTGCAGATCGTGTGTAGAACTTTTTTCTAAGGTCACTGCATAATTTAGAGGACACCAAGGTGGGGAGGGGGTTATTGCCAAACTGGGAAAAGCAGGGCCAAGGGGAACTGTACAGACGAAGCTTTCATTATAGAGCCTTAAAGCGGCATGTAGCTATTTAAAGATGAAGAAATGGAAGCTCGGGGATGAGAAGGAATTGTTTACTAAGTGAGCACAGAAGGGCTGAGTCACTCAGCGTATTAGTGTCCTAAGGCTACCGTTAACAAAGTACCATAAACTGGGCATCAGAGATGTTTGTCTCGCTGTCCTAGAGGCTGAAGGTCTGAGATGCAGGCATTGGCAGGACCATGTGTCCTCTGAAGGCGCTAGGGAAGGGTCTGTTCCTCGTCTCTCGCCTGGCTCCTGGTAGTTCCCTCACGTGCATATCTAGCTCTGCATCCACTCTTTCCCTATTGAGATTAGATTATACCAGTCCTATGGGACTAAGGCCCACCTATTGAGCTCATTTTAACTTGATTATCCTTGTATAGACCCTATCTCCAAATAAGACCACCTTCTGAGCTACTGAGGGTTAGGGTTCCAACATACCTTTTTGGGGAACACAATGCAACCCAGAACACTGAGTCTCTAACCAAACCCAGTTTTCCAATTCCCAGATCAGTTTCCCAATACCCCATCGTGCGCTGCCCCTGATGTTTGTATGTTTTGTTTGTTTGTTTTTGTTTTTCTGAGTATATGCCCCTGGTTGTCTCCTGAAGTCAACTGTAAATGATTTGGGGATTTTTTTCTCTAGCATCAGTGCTCCATTAGTGTAGATAATTAAAAGTTGATTGCAGCAGGCATTATTTTTCATTTCTAAAAGCCTGCATTAAGATGGAATGGCTATTTTCCTAGAAGGAATGGGAATAATCCATCACCCCGACACTGAGGGGAATTCCACCAAAAAAAAAAAAAAAAAAAAAGAGAGAAAGAAGAAAAGCACTTTATCAATGTGATTCATTATTATCATCAACAGGGTCACTGTGGCCATACTTCATTCATTTATTACTATTTCACACCCACAAATTGAGGATCCAACCTAGTCCATGCTATTTCAAAAACGGTATATCGTATGAGTGGGCCTATCTTCTTAGAAATAAGAAAAATAACAATGAAAGCCTCAGATACTGACACCCATTCATTCATTATTCAGAAAATATGTATTCAAAATAGTTATTTATTTGTATGCCAGGTACTGATCTAGGTGCTTAAGAGGTATCAGGGTATAAAATGAAGCCCTGCCCGCTAAGCTTACATTCTTTTTTTTTTTTTTTAAAGATTTAATTTATTTGACAGACAGAGATCACAAGTAGGCAGAGAGGTCTGCAGAGAGAGAGGGGGAAGCAGGCTCCCCACTGAGCAGACAGCCCGACTCGGGGCTCGATCCCAGGACCCTGAGACCATGACCTGAGCCAAAGGCAGAGGCTTTAACCCACTGAGCCACCCAGGTGCCCCACTTACATTCTTGATAAATAAATTATATGGTATATTGGAAGATGGGAAACACAGAGCAGGGTAAGGGGGTTTAAAGGTTCTGGTGTGTGTGTGTGTGTGTGTGTGTGTGTGTGTGTGTGTGTGTGTGTTGGGGGCTGGTGCCTACAATATGGGGTGAATCAAGGACAGGAGAGCATTTGGGAAAGTCTGGAGGAAGTAAGGAAGTGAGTGCTGACTTCTCCAGAGAAGAGCCAGCATAAAGCACTTGAAACGGGATCAGTTCTGTGTTCCAGAAAAGGCAAGAAGGCCAGCCTGGATCTCCACAACACCGATGAGCAAGACATGCTTGTGTTGTGCTCCTGTGCCAGATCCAATGAGGTTTAACAACTTCAGCCTCTGGGAGCTTCCTCGACTCTTTTCTGCCTCCAAGTTTGAGATTCTCTGGACCTTCCTTGGCTCTCTTTGTTGGCTGCCGACCAACAGCATTAAAATGGGCAGCAAAGTGCGAAAGGAAGGGTTAATGCCCTGTTACGGACTACACAGTCCTTCTTCCATCATCCTCGCTCCCATCACCTGCCCAACTAAATGTCGTATTGGTGAAAAAATAAAACCGATTTCATTTTTAAGTAGGTTCATCCCAGCAGATTGATCACATAAGTGAAACCTGTATTCTGTTAACAAAGCCAAGCAAATCCTTCTCTCATGGGAAAAAGGCTTGACATTACATATGTCTATGATAATGTTCCATAGTGCAGCATTCTTACCAACATGGAAGTGAATTTATTCACATCAAAGAAACCCCCTGCGGTCAGATAATTCTCCATGGCTTCTCACATCTCTGTACATCTTGTGAACAGAAGATTTAGTAACTTCATTCGAGGCTATTGTTTCCAGAGTATTTGCCTAGTGAAAATCCATTAGAAGACAGAGATAGTGTCTCCTTTTGGAGCAAGGGGAAGTTTATATACTATCCACCATAATGAAGATTATTTCCTTCTCTGGACTAAAGGATCATCAGCTCATTATAAAATCTGGGTGTTCCCCAAGCTTAGCTTTCCCCTTCCCACTGTGTATGCAGGCTCTCTTCCCTCTGGCCCCTAACACCTGGGTTTTAAGGAGCTTGTACAAATTCCTGGAGGAATCAGATCCCCTCATCTCTGACCCAGGAGTCTTGTGTCTTCTGCCAGCACCAATGTGACAGACTAACTTAATAGGCTGAACGTGGGGGTAACACCACAGATTTTACATCCACCAGAAAGGATTCTTGAGAGAACTGAATCAAAAAATGTTCATACCCATAAGGAACATTCCAAGAGAAACACCGTCTCCATAACTATTTGGGTCATGAAATTTCTGTGAGTCTAGCGATTTTGTTGTTCTTTAAGGCACATAATAAAAAAATAGGGTTGAGAGCACTATTTACGTGTTCATTGCTCTCAACTTTGCAGAGCCAGCTGTTGTAAGGGTGAAACTGAAAAGATCAGCCAGGACCTCACAGATGTTCCCTTCATTTGTTCAAGAAAAAGTTCAGAATTTGGATATCGGTAAAGAAATGAGAGAACCAAGAGGGTCACTAAGATCAAGTGAATATTCTAATTTGGCCACAAAGGTGGTCAAGATGATCTTGTAACCTACTGAGTAGTTGGAAATGTTTTCTCCTTTATTATAAAGGGTCTTAGAAGAAATATCTGCAAAGTGAAGAATTTTTTTAAAGGGGAGAGAAAAAACATTTCTTTATAATAATACATTTTTATAGAAGGACTTAAGTGTATTTCCAAAGTTGTTGTTTTTGTTTGTTTGTTTGTTTGTTTTAGCAAGGGCGCATAATGAGACAGTCAACTGGTACCTTATTCTTTTTCAGTTTGTCAACAAGGTTGGCAAGTATCTATTCGAATAAATTAATGTGCCCTTTCCAACTGATTTACTTGGTTAGTTTTGAATAGAGAAGAGAAATAGAATAGAAATAGAATAGAAGAGAAATAGAAAAAGACATTGTGTGAGAGTGTATGAGAGGTAGTATGTAAGTCATCAAAATATAACCCTCATTTGATAAGAGAATGGATGATATCTCCCACTGAACAAGGATCTGCTGGGTCTTCTGTAACCATGAGGACGCTAATGGCAATCCAGCACTAATGGAAACCCTGGTGATCAGGAGATGACCATATGGCCAGTTCAGATTCTCAGAGGTACATGATAAGGTATCAAGTAACTGGATCAATATTTCCAAAGACTCTACATATCAGCAGTGGCACCATTTCAGTCTTGCCCACTTTGTCTTGCTCTCTAGAGAAAGCAAGCAGTGAGACTCAAAGAAATGGGGCCAGTCGCTAAGAGGACCACCGAACTGTACAAGGGTGGAAGAAATACAAACAAAATCAGAGTTTTTGAGCTGCCTCACTATGGCAGGCACTAACCCGGACACTTTACATTTGCCTTCTTTTTTCATCCTCTCAATAATCTTATATGGTTTGTATTATTATGTCCATTCCAGATTAAAAAGAAAAAAAAAAAAAAAGCAAGGCTAAGGAAATTTACCACTGGCCTACTGCTAGTCAGATGTTGAGCTAGGACTTGGCTTTTTTGGCCGGTACACACTGCACTGATTTTTACTTTATTTGTTGTCTTGGTTTACTATTGCTGCTGTAGCAAATTACTGCAAATTTTGAGGTTTAAAAACACAAATTTATTATCTACCAGTTCTGTTGGATAAAAGTCCAATGCGCTTTCACTGGGCTAAGAGCAAGGTGTTAGTAAGGTGTTCGCAGGGCTGCATTCCTTTTGGGACACTCTAGGGGAGGATCCATTTTTTGGCTGTCTTAGCACCTAGCCATGGCAGCCTGCATTCCGTGGCTCGTGGCCTCCTCCATCTCCAATGCCAGTGACATCTCGGAAATCATTCCTCCTTAGTCACACTCACTCTGACTCTTCTTCTGCCTCCCTCTTCCATTTTTAAGAACTCCTCTGATTACACTGGACCCACACATGGATAAACCAAGGTAATCTCCTTTTTCTGCTAGTTGTTAACCTTTATTCCATCAGCAGATCTCCCTCTCCTTTGTCCTGTAACATTCACAGGTTCTAGTGATTAGGATGTAAACATCTCTGGCAGATGCCCATGCTATCATTATTTTGCCGATCACACCAGCCAGACTAACGTAAGTGTTAAAATTCATATTCCTAAATAAAGACATCGGCAAAAGACATTGAGAGTGGTAACTAAGATGCTCCAGTCATTCCTGGATCTTTCTCGAGGATGCCAGCCTTCAAAGACTGATCATGTGTGTGCTTGGCACGTAACATTCCAGAACTTACGACCACATTCTTCTGCAGCGGCCTGCCAAGGGAAGGGCAGGCCTTAAATGGGTGCACTGTCTTCAGAGATTTTAAAATAAGAACAAAAGTGGCCAAAAGCCAATCTGCTTCTCCTCTCAACATGAGCTGGCCATTCGAAGCCATGTCAGGGATAAAATACTCCTCTCCTCTTGGCTGAACTGCTTCTCTCCCCACCTTGATATGCTCTGAGCAGAACCGTCACTCTCCTGATAATAAGCCACTTATTCTTCTGTGGTGACTCTGGCCTAAATGCAGCACAAAGACTTTTGCAACACAATGGATGCCCCACAAACCCCAGACATGTCTCCTCTCACAGGAAGCAACCGTCCAGTAGATCAGCAGCCCACAGTGAGGTTCTACCGCGGAGGCTCATTGTTTGTCATTTGTCCTCCAGCCAAAGATCTCAGTAATACTTTTATGAGGAAAAAAACAGGATAACGAAGTTAAAAATCATTTGCTCTTTTTTTCTTTAAATAAATAATTCAAGATAAAATGTCAAAGGAAAGGCTCATCCCCTTCCTAGAGTCCCTGGTAATGCTGAACACATCACACAGTCTGACCCCAGAGGACTGTGTCATAGCAATCACAAACGGCATTGGTAGGAAGGCGGGCAAACCGCAGTCCACTAATGCGCCCACCTTTAACCCCTGGTAGGTATTCACGGGAAAGAACACTAAATAAAAATGTTGAGAGCATGATGGCTTTCACAATGCAGGTAACTCATGTTAATAGTCAACCTGTTCCAATTTTACTGCCATTTGAATGATGGTACTCTGTGTTTTATTAAAATTGCTGCCGTAGATGTTCAGCTTAGCAACCAAAACATTGTGACAATTTGAACAACCAGTGTGGTTTGGTGGAAAGAGCACCAGCCTAGAACAAAGGGAGGGATGACAGGGCAGCTCAGTGCTGTCACGGGCTGGGGTGGGGGGGGAGAGGAAGATTTCGCTTTCCTAAGTATCACCGGACCTGTGTGGTATTGACAAGGCATGTGAGAGGCTAAGGTTCTGACTACGGAGCTCACCGGGAAGTAGCCTAAATTGGACAGAGTGGCTAGGTATGCAGTCAAGGTTATGCCAAGCCAACTCTCAAGATTGAAATGATTACAGAAAGTTCAGATTAGTTCCAGCAATACTTCTCAAACTTTACTGTGTGTAGGAATCTCCAGGAGATTTAGCTGAAATGCAGATTACAATTCAGTAGGTCATAGGGGGGACCTGAGATCCTATTTCTAATAAGCTCCCAGGAAGAACCACACTTGGAGTAAAGTGAGGGTCTGCATCTCTGTAACACCAGCAACAACTAGGAAATTGAACTGTAAATAGTGTTACAATTTGTGACCTCACTGCCCAAAGCCAACCATCTAATTTTTCATCCTAGAACAACAACAACAACAAAAAAATCAATTTCTCAGATAAATTTTGCATATCTTCTAGGCAAGATGGTACCAGACTTAAGTGGGGTAGTCAGAGGCTTTTCCTTGTAGTTTCCGGTTAAAGCATGGGTAGTTCTCCATCTTGTAACATTCTTTGGGTTTGTATGGAGTAACTTCCATGGGAAGTGACTTCAGAACAATAATTGCCAAAATGGGAGCATTTTGAGATGCTATCTAAAGAAGAATTTGCAGGGTACCTGGGTGGCTTAGTGGGTTAAATCCTCTGCCTTCGGCTCAGGTCATGATCCCAGGGTCCTGGGATCAAGCCTCGTGTTGGGCTCTCTGCTCAGCGGGGAGTCTGCTTCCCACCCCCCACCTCTCTCTCTCTCTGCTTGCCTCTTTGCCTACTTGTGATCTCTGTCAAATAAATAAATAAAATCTTAAAAAAAAATAAAGAAGAATTTGCTTAGAATTATAGAGTCCTTCCCATAAGAAAATCAAAGAGGCTGAATTAACTTTAATTAATACATCACTGGGGCACCTGGGTGGCTCAGTGGGTTAAGCCGCTGCCTTCGGCTCAGGTCATGATCTCAGGGTCCTGGGATCGGGCCCCGCGTGGGGCTCTCTGCTCAGTGGGGAGCCTGCTTCTTCCTCTCTCTCTCTCTCTGCCTGCCTCTCTGCCTACTTGTGATCTCTCTCTGTCAAATAAATAAATAAAATCTTTAAAAAAAAATTAATACATCACTAACTTTCCTAACACATCGATGAAGGGATTTTTATATTACCACTGGAGAAACTGTAGCTAGAGATCCTAATAGCCTTGGTCATTAAATCATTAAATATTCCCACGGGTTTGATTGGTGAGAGCAGGCCAAGAAGACAATGGATAAAAAAGTATGACTCCTAGGGACAAATGAACGAAGGCCAAGTGAGCATTCCACTGGACCGGAAGTTAACCTGAATTACACTTAGAGCTTTAATCTCTTATTCTGTGGTGGTGTACAGAGCATTCAGACTCTGTTGGCTTCAGTTTCTTCATATGTAATATGAGCATGACAGTAAGTCCTTTACTTTGGAATGTTGTCACCCAGAAAGACCACCTGTGAAAAATTGTACTATTTTGATATTATTCCAGATTTGCTTTGGTTTGACCCTTAAGTGTTACTGGAATCTAGTTTGGGACAGGGGTATGAGGACTTATTAAATCATACGGAACAGAAAGACGCCTCTGGCATGATTAGATGCCCCAGTCCCTCACCGAAGGAAGAAGGAGTTCAGAGATAATAGAGTAACATCAATATATATTCTATTACCTGTTTACAGAAATAAATGCCTTCATTGCTATCTTTGCTGTGTTTTTTTCTCCACAACCTACTGCCTCAAATGCTGAACGTGTGTGTGTGTGTGTGTGTGTGTGTGTGTGTGTGTGCATGCGCACGCACATGCACAGTCATGGGAATACAGAATAAGAATTTAGAAGGATAGAAGGAGAATTTACTTGTTTATAGAGTAAACATGCTTAGGAAAAGAAACAACTATTCTATGGACTTCCAATTTTTAATTTACACACACAAAAAAATCTTTGGAATGCCAACTATTAAGTAAGAATAGAGGAACATAATACAGAAGGGTTCCTCTGGGAATTCCACTGTTCACTCTGATGTTGGGAAGTCCTTAACGAAAACCAACTTCTAAGGATTTCTCCAGGAAGTATTCTTGCAAACCCCCCTCTTTGGTATTTTACCTTAATGTGCAAGTAACTCTCACTATCCTTTTGTAAATTAAATGCATGCATATAGTTTAAGAAGGACTTTTATGCCTCAAATTTTATTCCTATTAGTAGTTACACTACAATGTAATACAATGTAATAGCGCTAATCATTTCTGTAAAAAAAAACAAACAAACCAGGTACATTTGTTTAAAAAACTGTCTTTAGTTCTTTTAGATATTTGTTCAGCTACCAGATGTTTTTCTTACTTTCTCCATAAAATGCAACATAAATTGAGAAAATAGTAGCTATCCCAGTTTAAATGTTATCGTGTTAGAAATCATGCTTATCAAAAATCCTCCAAATGTAATAGACTAAAATTTATTGACACAATGTCAGTTCACAGTAAATTTATGACAAGTGACAATGCATTTGGCCTTAATTTTGTTTGGCCTCAACAAAAAAATAAAACATCATAGTATTAGGCTCTGCGTTGTATCTAAATGTACCTTCAGGAAAATGGAAAAATTTGACGAGTTCAATGAGTGAATGAGCAAATGGTCATGATTTATAGCACGTGTTGCAGGTAGAATTGCTTTGCTAATTCTGTACAATTCCCTAAATCATTGAAATAAAAAATATGATGTATACAGATACACTATATACAGATACAGAGATGTATGTACATACACATAACGTATATCATTAGAATTATTACATATTTTTTCAAGATTCTACCACATTCCGAACTGCACACTTTGTTTGTCTGAGAAAATTATTGCTTGAATCAACACAACCAGTACAACAGAAGGTTTAAAGGAAATTGCTGTAAATGGCCAGAGAGGCAAGGCGAGCTGACATGGGCTGTTTCTTGCATTAGTACCCTCACTTCCCAGATCCTCTTCGCCCAACACCCCATCCAAATGTTAAAGAGCTGGACAGGATATCAGAAGTGGCTAACAAGAACTAGAGAAGTGTTTTCTTATCTCTGCTTGATTGATAAGAAACACGCTCGTTGCAGGTTGGGAGCATCTTACCCAAACATTAGTCTGCTCAAGAACTCCACGTTGAGGTTCACGGAAATCAAACTCATTAACCTGAAGGCTGTGAGTGGCTGGTGCTTTGTTAGTTATTTGATTTCTGTTTTGCAAGAACTTTAAATCGGGAAATTTGGTGATGTTACTGTGCGGGGGCGGGGTGGGGGGAGAGGCCCAAGGGACAACACTGAGCATTTGCTTGTTGAAATTTATACTCATTCACTGCCTGCCACTATTGATTCAACTTACCCCTTCATCTTTCCAATCCCTGCAGCATTTTGCCTTGGGCAGAACTTCAGGGCTTGAACAGAAAAAGAAAATAAAAATTGGAATAAATTCTCTGGTTAGAACAAAAGAAGAGAGGGAGGCAGAAGATGGAAAGAGAAAGTGACGTGACCTGAGTCTGGGCAGCCCAAGAAAGTCCTGTCTAACACGTGGTAAGGTTGAAATCATGGCCTGTGGGACTCACAGACCCCCTCTCATCTCAATGTGGATTTATAATAAAGAATTCTCCTGAAGCTAGAATGCAGTCCTGTGGGAAAAGGGTGGATGATATCTTCACAGTGCCTCTGTTCTAGGACAGCGATAGAAACTTAATTTTCCCTGCCCTCCCTAGAATTCCTCAGTGTTCTTCCCACCCCCACCCCCTACCATATAAAATGGGAAATCTAGCCATGCTATTGATAAAAAAAAAAGAAAGAAAGAAAGAAAGAAAGGAAGGAAGAAAGAAAGAAAAAAAGAAAGAAAAGACTTAATAATTACAATTCTTTCCTAAACATCTCATGGTCCTATAACCCTCATTTATCCTCATAGTTTTTCACTGTGATTTTTTTTCTTCCCATTTAGTGAGTAGCAATTTTAACAGGACAGAAAAAATCCCTGAAATTTAAAAAAAAAAAAAAAGTGAGACAGGAATGACTTTCACTTCACCAATATTAATCTTCTTTTTTCTCAATGATTTTCTCCATAAAAATATATTTTTAAAAGATTTTAAGTGTTTATTTGACAGAGAAAGAGCACAAGCAACGGGACCTGCAGAGGCAGAGGGAGAAGCAAACTCCCCACTGAGCAGGGAGCCTGACGTGGGGCTTGATCCCAGAACCTTGGGATCATGACCTGAGCTGAAAGCAGATCTTAATCATCTAAGCCACCCAGCCACTCCCATAAAAAATATTTTTAAAACATAGGGGAAATGTTTTTCACAGTATATTTTTTTTTGCACAAATGTAGGCTGAATTAATAAAACATTGTTTTATTAATATTTTATATTAATTAAAATATATAACTGTAAGAGTTTTGTAGCCATCTAGAAAACTACCCTTTTCCCTACCCCAAGACAACATAGGAGGGATAGGGAAAAGTAGAAAGTGTGTGTGTGTGTGTGTGTGTGTGTGCATGCGCGCGTGAGTGTCAGATAGAGCACCCTAGAGAGAAAGCAAGAGAAAGAGAGAGAGAGAGAGAGAAGGAGAGAGAGAAAAGGAGTCAGCCTCTAGATTGACCACAACAGCCTGCTGAAGGCCAAGGACAAGAAGCCCATGGATCACTCTCGTTTGACTCTAGCTTTTTTTTTCCCTCCTTTTTGTTTTTCTCTTTATGACTCTCTGTGCTTACTGTGAGAACCCTGTCATTATTATTTGTCAGAGACTGTACTCACCTCCCCTTCTAACAGTGACTAAAACATCATGATATCCAACCTCAGCTGATCTTTGATGTTGACTTTATATAGAACTGAATTGGGCGATATGGTTGCAAAAGTTTATGATTAAATAGTAGCTAATTGGTGCTACTTAGTGGTAAATTTAATGTACTAAGACTAATTGGAATAATATTTTTTTCTGGAGGCATATTTTTTTCCTAATAGTTAGAGTTATTTATAATCTCTCAGCCCATTATTCAGAATAAATACCCTATAAACAACCAATATTCCATTGTCAGGGTTCTTTTCAGTTATAAATAGAAATATTTATTTGTTTGCAGGTAATTTTATATTTTAATCTAACAAGGAATTAGTTTTTCATTTGTACACTCATAAAGTAGCAAAATACTCAGAAGGCTCATTTATAAATCAATTGACGTGACTTCATGAGAGACTAAGTGTATATCAATGCAGAGCAAAAGGTTAAGGCGAGGCTAAGAAAACACTTGCTAAAAGCACATCTCCATTCAAGAACAACACTTGTACACTGTGCCCCATGTAAAAGTGAATAAAATAAATTCAGGTCCTTCCATTACTTGTGACTTGGGAGAAGTTGCCAGAAGCTGTTTAGGTTTTAAATCACTTATTAAACAAATGTTTGTCAAGTATATGCAATATCTCAGACACCATCCTGGATACCAAGAAAATAGAAGTGAGCAAAACACAGATAATTACAAAGAGGAGATATAGGAAAACTAATAACAATAATAATAATAAATGTAATAATTGAACATTGCATAACAGAGGATGAATAAGGCACAAAAGGAATAAGAGCAAGCAGGTCTAGTAAATTTACAGGAGTTTTTATATAGGAGATGGGTTATTTGAGTTGAGTCTCAAAGCACAGGAGTTCTTAACCTGGGATCTAGATACCCACTCAAGCACCTGTGAACAGAATATAGGGGATTCACTAACCTGGATGGGAAGAAAATGTTCACATATTTCTTTTCCCTGAATGCCAACTGAAAATTATCATTTTCACTGATTTTGAACATAGGCAGTAAACCATAAATAATGTTAACAGCACCTGTGATTTTCCTCAGTAAGAGAAATCACAGATTTTCTGAAATTTTAATAGCCCTATCATTTAATGTGCCGATAAAGAAGGTCACTAATTACTATACCACAATTTCTAAAGTATGTAACTGTCTTTCAGTTTAATTGGCTTCTTTGTAACTGGATGTATTTTACCTATACATTTAAAGACACTTCTACAAGAAGGGGTCAATGGGCGTCCCCACTATGCTGAAATCTTTCATGGCACCAAAAGTATTTACCACCAGGACTAGAGGATACAACCAGCTGGAGAATAGGAAAGCAATTTGTGCACTAACGGAATGTACCTACAAAAGTCTGCAAAAGCACAGGATGGGGGATGTGTAAGTGATCCCTAAATTTCTTTACAGAGCACTGTAGAAACCCCCCAAACCCAAAACTACAAGAAGCAATGTATCAAAAAGACCTAAGAAGAAACTGGACAGTGCTTCGGCAAGGCAAAACACAACTTTACCAGACAAAAATTTTTAGACAGTTCTAACAGACAGAAGAATAAAGAAAGCTCAAAGTGAGAATGTGTGCTCAGATTTAAAAAGATAGGAAACGCATAGAAAATGAACAGCTTTAGAACGGAGACATATTTGTGTGTGGCCGTACGTATCTCTAGCTACACAGCAGTCTTCAAATTTTCATGTGTAGTCTTTGAAAAAATATAAAGAAGCTATTAATTATAAAGATGCTGGGATTAAATGCAAAAAGTAGGGCATAAGATAATATAATACAAAGGCTTTTCTCTTCTAGAGAAAAGCCAAGGGAGACAGGGAGTTGTGAATAAAAATCAAGGTCCACTGTCAATGTCATTGGTCAGATTGGACAGTTCTGACTAATGAGTACCAAATACTTTCTGAATATAAAGTCAATCTTTTCAGCTAGAATCTGGTAATAGATAAACTGTATGCTATAACGTTGTTGACTTCTGAAAGGCCCATCTGGGATGGAAAGGGCCAGTAGGGAGTATACAGAAAATGGAAGCAAGGGGCTTCAAGGTTCAAGATATTTTGCCAAGTTGCTTACTAATAAACAATATGGTATTTTAATGTACTTGTACACTTCCTATGTTCCAAGCACCGTCTTTTAAGTAGAAAGACTAGTGGGAAGAATGTGGCAGGACATGCACATGGTTGGCTCAGAAGCTGGAAGAAGTTCTGTACCAGGTATATTAACTTCCAGAACATTCTCCTGCCAAAAGTTCCCAAGTGTCTCAGCTAGGTAAATAATTAATTAATTGTGGCCGTTACTACCTGAGAAGGTTTCTCACTTTTCTCAAGTAAGTAGGCACCTGAGAAAATCTTCAACGGTGGAAACAAATGGTGGTATCTTTTGAGATCTTTACCTTTCCCAGGGGAAGGTGTTTCCCTTGGGGTAAATTCTCTCAGACTGAAATATGTTGATAAACTCAGCGCATGAGTTTGTCAGGGCACTAAAGGTGCTTTTACTTTCCACTTTGGCATCAGATGGAGCAGCGCAGAAAGCTCCACTGGATGTGAGCACCCTTCCCCCACCCACCTTTATGACCATGAGACCCTGGAATTGAACAGATGACATCACCTTCCAAAGCGGCTCATTCCTCCAGACATCACTTGTTCTCTCCTCCCTGCACTAGAACCTTCACTAAGTAATGGTCTGAAATTGTAACTTAGTTATGAATTGAGTCTTCAGAAACTAAACGTATACCTCCACTTGAAATGCTAGAAGAGCATACAATTCTTCCATATGGCACTGAGAAGTGAGATCTTGATTGTTTTCTTATGTCCTACAATTTCTCTCATGTTCTAGGACAGCAATATTCTTCTCCAGGAGAGAAGACAGTTCTGTTTCACGTGTAAGCCATCCTTGCATCCTCCCTCTTCTCCACTTCTAAACTTAATAAATCACCAAGTCTTACCTATCCTACCTCTGAATGTGTTTTAACTTACAGATCTCTCTCCACTTCTATGGCTGGTGCCACTGCCCCCTAGAGCTCGCCTGGGGTACTGCAGCCGCCTGCTCCCTGCCTTTTCTGACTCTGACCTTGTCCGCTACAGCCTTTTTGCCACATACAGGCCAGAGTGACCTTCCTTAATCCCTGCCCTGCTTCATAGCCCTCTGTGGCCCTCCGAATGAAACAGAAATTCCTTAATCTAAGACACAAGATCTTTAACACAACCTCTGATTCTGTCTCTAGCGTCATTTCTCCCTACTCTTTCCCTCTTAAGCTAAGCAACCATGCGACCAAATTACTTTTGGCTCCAGTGATGAATAGGCTCATGGAAATCTGAGCCTTTTAACATGCTATTTCTTTTCCTATAGCCTTGTCCCCCTTCCCTTGGCCTGTCCCCTTCCCCTGACAAATACCCCTCACTCTCCGGATTATAATTCCAAAGAGCTCTTCTGCAGCAATTCTGAGCAAGACACTCTTGTCCCACCTGTTTGTGGATCCGTGTCTCTGCTTGATAAGGCCCTGGAAGCCGGAGATGGTGTCCTTGTTTTCACTGCATTTCCGGCTCCTACAAAGCACCTCGCAGACACTCGGTAAATATTTGCTAAATGGCTAGATGAAGATAGGCATGTAATGAGTTCTGCTCTTTAAAATAAATAATACTGATAGAGTACTAATGCTTTCCAGAAAATATTTCTACATCTATGTTTCTTTTCAAATGTCAAATTAAATGTCACAATTTTGCCATTTGCATATCACTAATATGAACTGATGCCTCCAGATTCGCACAGATAGAACATTCGACCACTGTACCTGAAGCAACACAGTCTTTTTTTGCTAAAGAATTGGATTTTTTTAAAAAGTGCTTTATAAGTTATGTCATTTCACTTTTTCTCCCTAAAATGAAAACAAACAAAAAAACCACCCAAATTTTGGATTACCTTTATCCACATAAAAATCTACTCATTCTCTTCCTCCCTCCCACCCCCAATAAGCTAGACACACAGGAAGCAAAGAAAATCTACTGACTGAGAAGAGCAAATGATATTGGAAGACACCATGTAGGGGTGAATGTGAGGAACATAGATCACAGGAGACAGGTAAACAATCCCTAGGCTGCTCTGGTTACCACTGATAGGGAAGCAGGAGAGGATCTGTGGAAAGAGTAAAAACAAAAATTGTCTAGAAGCCAAGGGGGATTAGTAAGTATCTCTAGGCCAATCATTTTAGGGGGCTAGATAACTCAAGTCATTTCCATTTCCAGTGAAACCTTATTTGGCCATAATGTTGTCTCTACTGAAACCTACAGATGTCAGGTAGAAAACTAGTGGATGCAACTTCATACGATGCACCAGGCTGATTTTTTCGGCATCGGTGTCTTGTTGGAAAAATAAGAGTGACTGGCTTTAGTCGATGCATCTTAAAGTAATCTTGGGGTCCGTCTTGCCAGCTTCTCTAGAGCCAGGACTAATACCAAGTGACATCATAAATAGAGTCAGCCTCATGACCCTGCACCTGGGAGGCCAGAGGCACCAGCGCAGACCCCAACAAGCCAAGACCCCAGGTCTTGGCTGCTGTGAGTTGATCTGCTGAGACAAACCAGCTATGTCTCCCCCCCAGCAGACAAGTCGGGGGGAGGCTCCCAGAGAATCCAAACTCTGGTCTGCGCCATCAACATATGCCTCTCACTGTAAGTGGTGAGAAACTATCTATAGCCTTTAATTCCACTTTTTGACTCGGGGTCCTCCTTTCTCTTCCCTGCCTGGGCCTAAAAAGGTAAATTAGTGTCCTAGGCTGCCATAACAAAGTGTCACAGATTTGGTGCCTTAAAATGACAGAAAGTTATTGTGTAAGAGCTCTGGAGGTTCCACATTGGAAAGCAAAGTGTTGGCAGGGCTATATTCTAGAAGATTCTCTAGAGGATGCTCTTCCTTGCCTCTCCCAGCCTGTGGAAGTCCCAGGCACTCTTTGGCATGTACATGCCTCACTCCAATCTTTGTCTCTAGTGTATTCACACTGTCTTCCCCCTTTTCATAAGGTTAGTGGTCACAGTGGATGGAGAGCCCACCCTACTCCAGGATGACTCCCAATCTTAAATAAATCCCCTGCAAATGACCCTGTTTCCAAATAAGGCCCTATTCAATGTCACAGAGAGCTAAGACTTCAACAGGTCTTTTTTTTTTGGGGGGGGGGGGACACGGTACAACCCATAACAGAAGGAGGAAAGAAATCCCTCTAGTTTGCTTTTGTGTTAGTCATAGTTTGTGGGTTTTTTTGTGTAAATTTCCTCTTATTTAGAGGAAAAATAACTTATTTCTAGTTCCATCTTTGGACCAGAAAATCATCCTTTAGTTAGAATTATGTAGGGTAATCAATTACCAAGTTTCTACTGTGTTCTACCCCTCTACATTGAGCAACTATAAATGACTCCAATTTCCACCACTTTCTAATCTAAATGCACTTAATTCCCACTAATCACTATTAGCAACAACTCATCACTAAGCCATCAACTTCCAGAAATTCAGTCTCAACATTCTTGGCCCTAGTGAATCTCTGACGGTTGTTATTAACATGAGAATTTATTTTCTTTTGGCCGTCTGGGCCCTGCCCTCAGATTGCTATGCGTTCACCCTCACAAATCTCAAATGCTTACATGTTTCTGCACTGCAGACTTTCAAAATTTCTTCACTGATGGTCATAGGAAGCAGAATTAGAGAATCAATTATATGAAAATCAACTGTACCGTGAATTGGTATCCAGAGAAGACCACCCAACAACACCTACAGTAGAAGAAGGCAGGATGTCTTAAAATAATAGCTTTATCTGGTAACTTGGAGACCGAGTCTATCAAGTTTTGGGTATCAACCTGAGATGCTCCTTTTTAGGTAGATATTTGATGTATCAATCAACTCTAACGTCTGACTTATCCATTTTAGGAGCCTAAAGACATCTGCAACAATGACACCAGCATTGACCTCAGGGAATCTTAAACTTGGTGGTGACAGCAGCAATGGCAGAAAAGTACTAGTTATACAGACCCAGTAAAGGATCCATCTCTCAGCCTCAGACAGGAGGCTTCTAACCTACCATCTGGGGATAACTCTGAAAAAAAGTCTCTGCCCCAGTGGAGTTTATGTTCCATAGTGAGGAGACAGACAGCAAGCAAATAAATATGGGCATTTATAATAAGTCAGATGGTATAAGCCAGACATAGAGGCAGGGGAGTTGGGAGGTGCCAGGAGCAGGGAGGGGCTGGGTGGTCAAGAAGGCCTTGCTGAAAAGGTGACAGTTGAGCCAAAATATGAAGAAAGTGAAGTGGCCAGCCAGTTGCTTTCCTATTCCTTCAAAAAGGACCCTATGATTTACCATTTTCTCTTCATAGATTTGGTGTTTTAAAACATTTCATTTTCCAAGAATTTAAACTGTTGGCTAATTGCCAAAATATATTCTCTTTGTAAAAAGTCTCTCAGGACACAGACAAACTTTGGGTTCTTGGCTTTCACAGCAGAAAGCTAAATTCGACTAGCAATCGGACTTAGGCAACAGGACCCTCACTTCCACATTCATTCCAGCTCTAGATTTCCACAGGGATGGTATAAATTTAATCGAAAGTAAACCCTCCTGCAGAGCTTCATGGTTCCAGCCCAGTGCAAATTATAACGTTGTTGGGAACACGCACACCAGATGTTAGAACATAAGTACCAGGAAACAAAGAGGATTGTGCTGTTCAGTGACATATCCTAGTGCCTGACGCACAGTAGATGCCTGATGAATTTTTGTTGACTTGACCTTCTTGAACTCATACCATTTTCCTGGAGCCTTCACTGATCACTGGGATTGAGTTCCCATTTAAGATATGCTCCTTCCAAGATTCTTATAATTTCCACTTTTCTCTACCCTTCCATGATGCCGGCACATGACTGGCCATGGCTGTTCTTTCTGCTGAGTTAAATCTTAGATTAATGAATGTGTCAGAATGATGAGAAATCAGCGATGTAAGAATATGGAATGTAGGCGGGGAGGAGTACATTTCGCCCTAAATGGAATTGATAGATAACAAGAACTCCCAAGGTATATCAAAATGCCTGTTTAGAGAGTTGGCTATCTGGAGGGAGGGGCAAGCAGGTCATAGATAATAAAGCCATTTTCCTTTTCATTCCCCTACTCATTTTGGCTGTTTCACGAAGAGGAAGGTAGAGGTTCCAAAGATCCATGCTTGTCATTGGTGGTTTGATCTTAAGGGGCTGCTGAAGACACATTGTTTTGTTGTCCAACTCATTTCTCAATTTGTACCAGATGCCATCCCCAGGGTGGGGTACTATTTTCTCACCATGTGTTTCCTACAAACTGCTGCTGCTGATAGCTATTATTTTAAATTCTATTTTATAAAGCATGCACTCTCCTACTTAGCCATTTTCTACATTTTATCATATCCCAAACCTATCATTGATGGCGACAGCCACAAATCCCTGTGGTTTGCTCTCAGGAAAAGATTTTTGGGAAGAAAGGTGTATCTGGGCAGAATACAAATCAGGGCTGAAGTCTTTTGTGGAGATAATTTTTTTTTTTCGCCTCTTTTTCTGAAAGAAAGAACTTTCACCCCCTCAGAAATGAAACAAAGCTTCCCCACTGGAGATGGGTTATATGTTTATCAACGATTTATGCTCAATATTTGTTGAGTGCCTGTTATATGCTAGGCATTCTTCTAGACCCTGAGGATACAGGATTGAATATAACAGATGACAATTCTTAAACCCAGAGCATCTACATTCTGATTTACATAACAGGAGGTGGCATCTTAACCAAAATTTTCTACTTTTCATTGGCCCTCAAGGGATGGGGGCAGAGGCTGCTGTTTTCATGTGCACATTTGACTTTCCCTAGCTGGACTTTTACTTTAACTTAAGTTAATTTGACTTACATCTGAGTTAATTTATTAGCTCCTCATGTATCACCACCGATTTAAAAAATAAATAATTGAAAACACTCAAAAGTTCAAATTCATTAGCTTAAAAGCTTCAACCTTTCCTCTGAGATAACAGTTTTTATCATACCATGTGGCCTGCCGATAGACCTAAATGGAAAATAAAGAGGGGAAACTTTGCCTTGCAATGAAACCAGCCATAGTATAATGTCCATTTTGAACGGTAAAGGCATTCATCCATAAATAGCTCACGAATTGTTCTTTTGGTTATTTTGTCAACGGCAGCCTATCATTACACAAACCATTAAACTTAATGGGTCTGAAACTGGCTATGACTTTAATGCCATCGAAGCCGCCATTATCTATGGATACAAGCAATCAGCTCTGGGGATACAGTCCCACTGTTCAGAGGCAAGGTTTGCTCAAACATCACATATGGGCTCCTTCTCCTCCAGCACTCAAGCTACGGCAGCCCAATTAGAGCGCTGTTCCCATCAAGGGAGACCCACGGTGTCTCCTCAACCTGTGGAGACTTCATTACTCAAGGTGAAAAGGGCAGAAAAATACGCTTGTCACAAATTTGCTGTAAGTGGACGATTCCTGCCAAGATGACACATGTAACTTTGCCTCCTCTGATGTCACCGGATAGTATTAAGTCACTGCTGAAACAGTGTTGACAGTGGAAGAAGAGGGAAAAAAATCAATCTCTTGCGCCAAGGATATTATTACAAAAACAAGGAATGACAATGAGGCCATTTCTGCATGTCTGCATTTCAACTGGCACACCACAATCTGGAGATGTAGAAATCTCACCACAGCCACTGTCTCACACAGGATTCAGTTCACAGGTGTGAGCTGAGTATTTTGCCCACAGACCTCTGTAAATAATTACTGGTTCAAAAAAAAAAAAATTGCCATTCTCCCCCATCTTCCTCCCCTCTCCCCTAGGCAGTACAAGAGTATTGCAAATAAAATGAATAAAATTAGCCTTTCAAGCAACTGCCCAGCATAAGTCATTACTTGGCAAGTGGCTATAACTTTTTTCTATAATAGTTCTTCACAGCACGACATCCACTTCCAAGTAGATGTCTTGATAAATATGGCATCAAAACCCATGCCTAAGGAAAAGCTGAGTGGGGATAAAATTATTCCACTTTAGAATGAAATAAGTAAGTCGATATGGCCATTTGTGATCTTGTACACAAGCAATGAGCTGAGCGAATATATCTGCCATGTTTGAGAACCTAGCTGCATGCAGATGCTTTAAGGGCAACGTAGGAAACTTCAATTTCTTGATATCTTTCACAGCACCTATCACTTTAGGCACTCATTCCATCACTCAGGAAGTATTTTGGGTTATGTACTATAACTATGCTTACGCTCAGGTCTCAGATTTAAAAGTTCACACATCTGAGAGGGGAGCCCACATAGAGCTTATATTGTAGCTGTGAAGAGAAACAATGATCAAGTAATCCCATAAGTACATAATTACACGTACTACTTCTATGATCTCATCCTTGATTGTTAAAATGGAATGAAGGATTCCTCCTTCTGTCCTCCAATAATACCTTTCTTATTTCTCTGTTCAGCAGTTACTACTCTCTGTCTTCTAGGAAGGAGGCACAGGTCGGTCTTACGAGATTGCAATCTGTTCCGGATAAGGACTTCCTCTTCTGTGTGTGTTCCTCCTCCCCACTCCTCTCTTCCACAGTCTACCCCAGGCCTGCTGTTCTCAGCACACCACCTTGCATGGTGGGAAAAAATGTAGAAATGAAGCTGACCTATTTGCTAGCTTTTCTGGTGGTCAAATTCATTTCATTTCTCGGTGCCTCTATTTAAATACTGGGACTAACAATTTACCCCCAGCAGCTTTGGGACACTGTCACTCTAAGGATGAAATGGTGGTCCCCAATATAAAGGCAACAGGATTTAAAAAAAAAAAAAAAAAAAAAAAAACCCTGAGAGGCAGAATAATCAGGCCCAAGGCCTGATTTGTATGGGAAAAAGAACAATTTTATGGGACTTAAGGATGTAATATTGTACCATTGCTGGTTGATAGCCATATCCAGTCTTTGGTAAAATGAGAAAATAAAGGCAGAGCAGTGAGTTTTTCCTTGGTTAAATTTATTCAACTTATGTTGAGAACACCATTTCTAAAATATCTCTTTTGTGAAATAATGGTGACAATGGAATAGTTTTTAAAAAGTGTTTTGCCTGTTAAAATGTAAATAACAGGCAATCTATGGGAGTCTCTTCATTTTTCTTCTGGAGATTTTACTGCCCCATAAAATATAACTATCTGAGAAGCACTGGCCTAGAGTGTCTGCTTTCACTGGCTCAAACAGCAAGCAGCAAAAGTCAACCCAGATATACAAGCCCATGTCAGGAAGCAGCTTATTGGCCAGCGTGCTGCATGAAGACAGCAAGATCTAAGGAGTTTCAGAAGATAATTTTCTTGGCAGGAAGCCTTCCAAATTCAAAGATAGATACTGAATACAGAGATATTCAGCCTTTCCCTTGGTTGAGATTTTTTTTCAAAGAGAGACAATGAAATTAGCATTTTCCGTGGTGTTTACAGCTGATGACAGGATTACAGGTCAGATTAAAAGAGTGGAGAAAAAAGGGGACACAGAATAGGGAACAAGAGATCAAAGACAGGAAGGCAATGGACCATACAGAAGGAAGAATGAAAAGATTAAGGGGAGGAGTAAAGTGAGAAGATAAAAATAAGAGGGAAAAGAAGAAAAGAATTGGACACACATACACACACTCACCACAATGACCACTGCCAGTTACAGGAGCCAGTAGTACACAAATTCTATGTTACCCCTGATTTACTTCTCTTGACTTTAGTTGCTGGAGGACAGAAAACGAAGCCTGTAATTTAACCAACTTCTTCTCATAAAAGGATGCAGTTCAGATGTGTCCATCAGACAAGAGCCAAACAACCTCAAGGGCCAGGAAACCGAAAATAAATTATATTCTTGGCATAGTAGCGCCTTCACCTTTGCTAACTATGTCTGTTTTGCTTCAGGGCCAAGGAAATTAGGTAAGAAGGAGTGGATATACACTTCAGATATCAATGAAGGACTGTGACCCCATTCTTGCAGACAAAAGAGTAAGATCACATATCTGGATGATTCCTTCCTGAACTACAGGTGGGGGTTTGGTGAGCCAAGCAAAAGGAAACAAAACAAAAAAAAGGAAAGAAACCATGTTTGCTGCTAAGCCTGTCCCCCAGCTTCTGTCACCTCCTGTCACAGATACAAGGAGTTATCAATATAATAGATGCTTATATGTAGTCAGGTTTGTTTGTTTGTTTGTTTGTTTTTGTAGATTTTATATCCACAGAAAACTTCCCTACCCCTTAGAGATTGTATTTATTTATTTATTTGACAGAGAGAGAGATCACAAGCAGGCAGAGAGGCAGGCAGAGAGAGGGGGGAAGCAGGCTCCCCACTGTGCAGAGAGCCCGATGTGGGGCTCGATCCCAGGACCCTGAGATCATGACCTGAGCAGAAGGCAGAGGCTTAACCCACTGAGCCACCCAGTGCCCCTCCCTACCACTTAGAAACAAAAGTCTGCCCATACTTTTATGTATACCTCATCAAAGGCTGTATCGTAGTCCTGTGGATTCCCACTGCATTTAACCAAACAGTGTTCCCCCGAGAGCTGGAAGCTCATTTCTGTTTCTCCCACATATTCCAAGGTGGTCTGAGGAAGAGTACATGCTGTGTGGTCAGTGACCAAGAAAAAGTTCCTGTCACTGAGGTCCACAGGCTAGAAAGCCAATGCTGAGGCCCATTCTGCTGGAAGAGTCCTCTTATTGTCTCACCTTCTTTATAGCTGAACCACCCAGTGAGTAAATATGGTGGATCCATGGGTCCCTCCAAGTCTCTCTCCATTGGCTTGTCTTTTAGGGGAGAAACAGATCTCCTTTTGTTCATAGGATAAGCATTGCCTTGAATTTTCCAGTCTGAGTTATGGCACATTTGGAAGTTGGAAGGGAGCGTGAAGAGCCACCTTGGAGTAAGGATCACGTTGACAAACCCCGTGATGTGGTTGGGTCATCTTGCATTCTTCTACCCACCCTGGCATGCAGTTTAATGTCCATGTAATAAAGATTTTACCCAGCAGGTGGGAGTAATTACACACAGCTCATATTTCTAGGCAGTAACTTTCTTTCAAACTTCTAATCCGAAAGAGCATAGTAGTAGATCCCACCGTGATTTTGAACCCTGAATTTGCTAACTCATTCTCCAATTCAAAAAGCACATATGGTTAATCATAACTCGAGAGTCTTGAGTTGACATTATAACTCAAATTTTGTGAGAGCAAGTGCCAAATAGTTCCCGTGGAACTGGGGTTTTTCATGAAAGTATCTGCTATCCTCTCCGTTCTATTTTTTAATTTTCTAAATTTCATTTACCTGGGGGGTAATTTTGTTCTTAGAAAATATTTTTTTCACATTTTATATTTAGTCTAAGAATACAATGATTTTGCCATGAGTTGCTTGCTGTATCATCATGGTGTATTTTAGCCAAATTTATATCCCTGCTTATGAAATAATAATACAATTGAATCCTAGGTGAGACATTTAGGGACAATCTCACAAAATTGTGATGACTAAACTGTTCTTTTTTTGGTCCAGGTATGTTAGCAATTTTCAGGTGTAGGTTAGGTTGCCAGAATTCCATGATGATGGATAAAATATTTCCTGAGGTCCAATATTTCTTTCATGTCAATTTGAGACACGTGAATGTAGTTTATAAAGGCAAACCTTGAATTGAGTAGGTTAAGTAATACGCTTTACCTTTTGCTTCACTATGCTAAGAGAGAAGTGTATGCATATGTATTTTACTTTAATCAATTCATCTTATGTAATATAATGAACAGAATTATTTTTATCTTTACTGGCACAATCTCTGAACCAATGCTATGACAGAGACTGATTCGATGAGTAACAAATTCATTTTCTCTTGCTGAGCACAGAACCAAACTACATTTTCCAACCTCCTTAGCGGTGGTGTGGACCATGTGACTAATTCCGACCAATGGGATGTGAGCGGAAGGTGTGTGTCACTTCCAAACTGAAGCAGTTAAGAATGTGTGCATGTGGGTGTGGAGGTACACACGTGTCTTCTTTCACACTCTCAATCGGCCCACAGTATGCGGTTTTGTAGTGCTGGAGCAACCTTGAAGCAATATGTCAAGACAGAGGAGCTGTCTTCTTCCATTACATCTTAGGAGAACACGTACTACATCCTAGTATGTGAGTCACCTCCTAGAGGAGCAAAGCGGCCCAGAACAACTGTGCTAGGATTTGAATCAACAAGATACAAGTTTTTGTTGTATTAAAACACTAAGATTTGGGTGTATTTTTTTTTTTTAATAACAGCATGCCCTGGTTAAATTATAAAAATAATAAAGTGTTTTTTTTTTTAATGTGCATGCATGAGTATGCCAACAAAATGCCTATACATAGATAAAAAGTGTTTCTGTTGCATACTATTTCTTACATAAGCAATAAATAATTTTTCATTTAAGGATACTCTAATATTATATATCTCCCACATTTAATTTTATAATTTCAGGTTTGTGAGTGGCTCTTTTATTATGTATGTATGGGCTCTCGGCCCATTTAAGCCAGCTTATATTAGAGCCCTTAATTGATCCAGAGAGCCTCTGCCAAAGATTCTCCAATTTCTCAGTGTTTTCTCATTTATAATTTGTGTTCTCATTTATGATTTGCCAATTTTAAATCAGGTCAACTATTTGATTAGAAATAGTTTTAAACCTTTCTAAGGAAACAATGATTAATGAGGGGATAAGGAGTGGAGTTAGATTAGAACTCAGAACTCCAGAAATTCTATTCAGTGAATGAACCATGAGGCAAAGTTACATTTACTCTCTGAACTCTTAATTTATGGTAAGAAACTACAAAGACCTGGAATGCTAACATTCCCCCTCAATGATGCTTAAAGATATCAGTGTGGTCTCATAAGGGAAACAAAGTGTGGATTTAATTATCTTTGGCTCTATTTCAGGCTTTAACATTTGCAGCCATAACTTCCTCCATCTGTAGAGAGGGCATCATCTAAAATAACAATTTTCAAGGTGAATCAGGAACATCCTTAAGACACAAGGCGTTGATATACTGAAATATATGTATTCAAGTCCATAAATAGAGTTGAATTTTTCTTCAGACTTTTGAAAAAGATTTTATTTATTTATTTGAGAGAGAGAGAGAGTTCGAGCACCAGTTGGGGGAGGCACAGAGGGAAAAACAGACTCCCCACTGAGCAGGGAGCCTGTAGCACTGGGGCTGGATCCCAGGACCCTGGGATCATGACCTGAGCCAAGCCAGATGCATAACCAACAAAGCGGATACTTAACTGCTGAACCACCTGGGAACACCTCCCTAATTTCAATAGGAAATTAGTAATTACCACACAAAGAACAGATGAATCTCCATCTACTGTCGTAGTGTTTGTAAATGGAGAAGTTCTAAAATATCTGTAAAAAGTCTTGTTTGTTTTAATACTTTTTAATAATATGGACCTAAGAAATTTAATAACAACCAAAAGCTGGCAAGATTAAAATCCCTTACTCATAAAAGAAATCTTCGTATTAATTTGGCATTGACATCAGACCAAACCAGATATAGGGCCTTGCTGCCTCCAGATACTTGGTTGAGAGTGTGTGTGTGTGTGTGTGTGTGTGTGTGTGTGTGTGTGTATTGATGTCCTGAATGTGAAGATGTTACCATATTTCACTTTATGGTTAGGGGCAAAGGCTCTGGAGTCAGGCTGGGTTCAAATCCCAGCCTCACAATTACTACTGATGTGACTTTAAACACGTTTCTTAACATCATTGACTCTGTTTCCTCATCTGAAGAATGAAGGTAAAGATAATTATTTATCTCATGAGTATTTGTGAGAATAAATGTGAACAACGCTGGGGAAAACTTAGCACCATTACTGGATACACAGCAAGTGCTCGCCAAATATGAGCTATTTTTATCATCCTTGATCTGCATCTATGAATTGGTCCCCTTTATTCTTACCCCTTGAGATGAACCCAGCACTCCCACAGTTATTATCCCGCTCTTTCTCCACACTTGGCTCTCACGAGATGTCTCATGGGGAAGGAATACATTCTCCTCATATGCCAGATTCATACACTTATTTATTTGCCCCAAGATACTTCTTTGGACATTTAATAAGTCAGTAGAGAAAATGAATTCTACTATTGTGCTAGCTTGACTCAGAGTATCTAATGTGTTAGCCAAAACCATGGTTCTCCTATTACCACATTCCATTCCAACACATCATGAAAAAATTGATCTCCAAAATATATATTATTTGAATCATAATTGTAATATAGGGTGATTATTTCATTATGATTAGTAGGACTAGTATAATAAGATTACTCAGATTAATTTACCTTCTAACCAATGTAATAATGTAAGCCTTTTTGGCAAAGGACATTATTCAATGTGTTCAGTTATTCTTATTATTACACATATTCTGTATTTTTCATCAAGCAGCTGTTTCTTTAAACAAAATTGGGAATAATTTTAGAAGAAATAATTCTATTCCCACTTTCCAAAGAACACCTTAATTTTTGTTAACCAATTGATGTGCTTTAGAAGTTAAACAAAGACAGTAGTTCTATGCAGTTCTGGCTAAGCTACTGGTTTTGCTACTGCTGATGACAATGCTGAGAGCAGTGGTTGATCCGTTGGTGCTTTTACTGCTTAGCCAGCTCCAAAGTTGGTCCCAAGGAAGGCTTCTGAGTGTATTGGGCATTCTGATCAGCACGGGAGTTTTGACCTGCTCCGTTTCCGACCTGGGCCGGTTCACCCCTCCTTAGGCAACCTGGTGGTCCCCCGCGCCCTGGAGGTCACCATATTGATGCCGAACTTAGTGCAGACACCCGATCGGCATAGCGCACTACAGCCCAGAACTCCTGGGCTCAAGCGATCCTCCTGCCTCAGCCTCCCGAGTAGCTGGGACTACAGGCGCGCGCCACCGCGCCCGGCTGTATTGGGCATTCTTTTCCTAACAGGGGTAATTGATGGCAGATGATATGGCAGTGGCTCTCTCTGGACCATCGCCAGGTAGCACTGCTCCCTGCCAAACTCTTTTGCAGGAGGAGTTGAGGGAAGGGTACCTGGGGTACTAGTCTCAGATGGATTAGACCACCAGGATAGGTGTGACAGAGCCGCTTTTATCTGGGTTCAAACCCCAGTACCCTAATTGTGCTCTCCTCTCCACCCCCACCCTTAGCTCCCAGCCCTTCGAGCAGGGCCGGTGTCTCACATGCGCCCTTTCCCCAAGTCTATCATCTCAGGAATAACTGGAATGTTTGTATGTGTTCACCTAGCGAGTAGAGCAGAGATGCAGAGCTTATCTCTGATTGGCTTATTTTCTTTGAAGATCCATTCAGTGTAGTGTATATGCATATATGTGTAGTATGCATGTATGTGGGTGTGTGTGTGGGGTGGGTGTTCTATTTTCTATTGTCCCAATTTATTCTATTTTACATAGGGAAAAAAGCTTAATTTTGCTGGATAGCTTGTGATAATCAGTTTGAAGTGACCCCTGCTTTGAGATAAAGCATATATATTATCTGAACTGACAAAGAAGAAGATGACAAAAATATAACTATAATTTGAGAAAATTCCCATAGACAGGGTGACAGTTCCTTTAGTCTTTTTTACTCCGTTCTCTCGTTCTTGGCAGTAAATACATGATACCTCTATAATGGACACATAAAAGGAGTTAAAGTATAATCTGGAGATCAGAGCTTCAGAAAGTTATTACCACTCTTAGATCTGAAGGAGTCACCCACTGAGAATGGGAGCTCTTGGAAGGGAGCATCCAACAGGAGGTGTGGCCTTCAGAAGAGAAATTAGCTACATCCAACCATGTCCAGGCAAGAGCAGCTCATGGGGAAATGAATACCTACAACTCTCTCCTTCCATCCTACAGAGTCCTGCTGGTGCTTCTCTTTTGCAAACCCAGCTTGAAGACAGGTGGCGTGGGAGTCCTGCTGACATGATCCATAGATGCCAACATCCCAGGACAAAGAGTTTGGTGGAGCCAGGTGGAAAGTGTATGAGAAAGAACAAGTAGAGAATGGTCAACACATAAACAGATTTTTAAAAAAGATTTTATTTATTTATTTGAGAGACAGAGATAGCAAGAGAGAGCAGGTGAGAGGAGGAGAGGGAGAAGCAGGCTTCTGCTGAGCAGAGAGCCCAATGTGGGACTCGATCCGAGGACTCTGGGGTCATGACCTGAGCTGAAGGGAGATGCCCAACCGACTGAGCCACCCCAGTGCCTGCATAAATAGATTTTTAAGAAATAAGCCATATACACTTTTGAGTTCTAATTATAATTACCTTTCAAAGCACAAAAATCTTGGGAGCATTTCTTGGTGACTCTAGTTTTTACTGATTTCTCTCTTATTTGAATTTATAGCACTTACAGCTTATCTTGGCATTTCTCTTAAATATATAAGGAAAGGAAATTATAATTTGAGATCTAAGGTATTTCTTTTTGCAGCATATTGGGGCTTGGTTGGAGGCTATATTGATCAATAGTTATTTTATATTTAATGGCATTGTTCCTTAAAAACATTCAGTCTATATCTTAGTACTTTTAAAAAAACTTCTCTGAACTTCCTATCCCAGTGGACATAATGCTCATAGACTTTATTATTTTAACCCAAATTATTAATTGCTTTTTATGGGTCCAACCCTGCATGTGAGGGATGAAGATACAGCCTCTGAACTTCTTTTTTTTCATGTATTAATTTATTCTTTCATTCAACATTTTAGTGTGTATTCTACTACATGTCAAATACTATCTTAGGTACTGGGATTACAATGGTGGCAGAAAAGTAGACATTGAGTCATAGAGCTTACAATCTAATGAGGGAGAAGTTATCCAAAACTTATTTAGCAAATGTAAAATTATGACTATGTCAAATGTAATAAAAACAAGGATATAGGGTACCATGAGAACATATAATAGAGTGAACCCAGAAGAGTAAGAGTTAACTAGGTGACTTCTAGACAGAGAAGTCTAACCACAGGGAATAGCAAGGCTTGTGTCTTCAAAGATAGGATACAACAGGTTAGGGGTGACCAGGAGACTTGGAGCAGAGACAAGGGCTGGGAACTGCTCACAGAGTAGGTCTTGATAAGGATCCTGATCTTTATATATAAAGACCAATGGCGGGGGTGGGGGTGCTGAGTAGCTCAGTCAGTTAAGTGTCTGCCTTCAGCTCAGGTCATAATCCTAGGGTCCTGGGATAGAATCCCGTATTGGGCTCCTTGCTCAATGGGGATCCTGCTTCTACCTCTTCCTCTGCCCCCTACTTGCTTTCTTTCTCTTGTTCTCTCAAATAAACAAATAAAAAATCTTGGGAGTGCCTGGGTGGTTCAACTGATTAAATGACTGCTTTTGGCTCGGATCATGATCCTAGGGTTGTAGGCCTGAGCCCCATGGAGGACTCCCTGCTCGGTGGGGAGCCTGTTTCTCCCTCTCCCTCTGCTGCTTCCCCTGCTTTGTGCTCTCCTGCGAGCGCGCTCTCTCTCTCTGTGTCAAATAAATACATAAATAATATCTTAAAAAAAATCTTTAAACAAAAGAGCAATGGAAAAACCATTGGGGTATACGCCATGTTTAGGTTAGGGGTGCCATGGTCAGATTTATAATTTGAAATAATCACTTTGACTTCGGTGTGGAATAGAACAGCTCAGATGAAGGGAAATGGTAGCTTGGACTAGGATACAGTGGGAAAGAGAAAGAGAATAAAGTTCAGTGACATGGGGACATAAAATCAATAAGAACTTGGTGAATCATTGCATATGGAAGCAAGAAACATAAAACCAGTAATGAAGTTTCTATCTCACACTGGTAAAATGAGTGAGGAGCTTGTTTATCCCTGAGATAGGAAATACTAGAATAGTATCAGATAATACGGGATGGGGAGAACACAGTGACATACAATGTGCCATACGAAAATAATAGAAAAGTTAAAATAAACTATATAAGAAGATACAATGGAAATAAGTAGAAGTGAGAATTATGGTCAATACAGTATTTTCTAATGTAACCAGAGCCAAAGACATTGCCCGGTGGTCTGACCATTGCCTTATTCCAGCTTTAGAAACTAATTAAATTCTACAGATACAAGAGACTTCCCGTGGTTTCTAAAGATGATAGCCCATCTAATGCAAGATCATTTAGTATCTCTATGCTAGAAAAATATGGGAATGTGTTCGCCCTTTGCACTCGGAGAAATTGAAAGTTATGGCAGTTAATAACTTGGCCAAGGTTGTATACTCTGAGTCAGCAGAAATATGAAGGAAAAAAAAAATCAAGACTCAAAGAGTTGAAAGAAAATTTAGAGGTCATTGGACCTAGCCCCCATGTGAATTAAGAGTAGAAATTTTTGTCAAGGTCTGACAGGTAGTTAGTAAGAAAGTTGTATCTAGAACTTAGGAGTCTGGACTCAGTCTTGCACTGCTTTTTTTCCACTCCAGCCCATGGACTGAGTGTCAAGCTAACGCTCCCTTGCTCAACAACTTGGCCTCTCCCAGTAGCCAAAAGAACCCTTTCTAAAAGAGAGGTAGACAGCAAAAAATACTGTGGAAGAATTGAGGCCCAACGATGTTGGGTGAAAATGTTAGCTGATGTGAACTTTGGCAAGTCTATGAGCAGCACATCTGAGAACAATTACAATTCCCTGCGATCTCAAGGTCTTCATCTATAAAATGTGATAGTTGTGAATAATTATGTTCTTGCTCTATGAAATTATGGTTCTATGTGCGATTCCCCCAACATCTAAATATCCTGGCTGGACTTGGGAAAATAACCTTACCTTTCATTGTTTGGAATATGTTTCCTGATGAAAGGGGATATGTGCTGGTTTTTATCATTGAACATATTTTCATGTTTAAACTCCAGAGAAAGTGAGAAGAAAGCATAAAACAGGAAGCATCTGTATTTTTAACTGGCAGAGAAAGTGGAATTTGATGTGACTTCAACATTTTTTACTGCCTTATATTAACAGATGGCTAGAATTCAAAAAGTTCTTTACATAAGAAAATGGGTAGAAACTGGTAAGAAGACCTTGATGAGGAAGGAAACAAGAAGGAAGGAAGGAAGGAGGAAGGGAAGAAGGGAAGGAGGGAGGGAGGGAGAAAGGAAGTACAGGTAGAAGGAAGGAAGGATGGGAGGTAAAGGGAGAAAAGCAGGAAGCATACAGAAACCATCAGGTATTTCTAAGATATTACTGGAGGAAAAGGGAGAGGGGAGTGGGGGTAGGGGAGGAATGAGAGACAGAAGAAGAAGGAAGGAGGGAAGGGAAGATGGAGGGGGAGGCAGAAAGGAGGGCGAGGGAAGGATTGTAAAATTGCACTGTCTTTCCTCAGTATGATCTAGAGCTAGCCATCCACTTGGAAGTCTGGATTCTTCTACCATTTGTTGACTGAGCTGTCTAAATGAAGCAGACTTCCTTTCACTTCCTCAGAAAGGTGAAACAGCCAAGAGAGAATGAGAACCAAGTTTCATATGAACAAAACTTCACCAGAGAACACCTACTTGCTGTTTGCCCAAAAGCATACACTCAAGAGGATTCGGTCCCAACACCTGGCATGAAGCAGGTAACCCTTTCTAGTTGCTTGTCTTGGAAGGAAACTCAGCAGCCAGAGTGGGTTACATAAGCCTTAGAACAGAACTGTTAGCAAGTCCTTCCAGCCTAGTTTTCAGGTCTTCTAGTTCCTATACTTACTTAGATTTCTTCTGATATCCAACAAAGAATACTACTGTCACTTTCTTCCTGTGACTCTGAAGTTTTCCAACCTTAAGGCTTTCTGAGATGTCAGATGTGCTTGAGAATTCAGATCCAAGGAAGACTCTTTTATAGCTTTTTCACTGGAATGCTTGACTTACAAAACAAGTTTTATGTAAGAGTTTGCTCCTGACAAGAGAATTTCAGGGAGTTTCTGGTTGGCATATGCCTAACACTTCTTACTGCACACCTTCAAGTACGAGTGGGATGTCAGCTGGTAGACCATGGAACCATGAATTTGCTTTCCTCTCATTTTCTTCCTCAATAGCACAATGTGGTATTTACCTCTTTTCCTTCTTTCCTCTCTTTCTGTACTTGGCCTTCCCTTCTACATGAAAGAGCCAGTCTAGGGCAGATCAGGAAGGGGGAGGCTGGTGGTAGTGAGGGAAGGTGTGAGACATAAAGGACATGTACATCCTGGTGTTCCTTTCTCCGCTTCTAGAGCAGGCTGTGAGTTTGGCCCTGTACTGTCCCCTACCCCCGCCCCATCTCTTGCCTTGCCCTCCTTCCAGACCTCACACAACACTTCCACCTACACTTCTGACCACTTGGATGAAGTCCCCAAAATGCCAATCTCACTTGAGTCTAACTTCAAACCTTTCTGCATACAGTGCTAGCATTTCTCTGCACTTTGCCCCTTTCACCACACATCCAAGAGAAAATACCAGAGACTGCTTCACACGTCATTGGCTTCTCATTGCTGCTGATGGATTCATTCCTTTATTCTAAAGAGTAGAAAGTCCATCCCAGTGGACAGTGAAGGGGAACCCTGGCTTAAGAGCGACCCGTTGAGATATCTGATTAGAAAGCAGGCTGGTCCTTGTTGGAACTAACATTAAAAAAAAAAAAAAGAAAAGAAAAGAAAATCCCCAAACCCCTTCCATCACACTGTAGATTCCACTGAATTTTTAGAATTTGGGAAACTCCTGGCTTTCACTCTTATCCACAAGGCAGATGAAGAATCCCTTTTCTTATTAAGCACCTGTAACCAAAATATAGTATGCCTTATCCCAAAGAATTACTGCTATATGTGGTATTTATTTTTCTCTACCTTTGGGCTTCTTAACTTGGATATATTTGGATAGGATTCCCCAACCCCCTTCAAATCTCACACCACTTTCTGCATGCATGTGTGTATACATATATCATGGTAGGTGAATTTACTTAGATGGGAGGTTCGTGGCTTCTTATCAGATTAAAATATGTTTTATCTCAAAGTAGATAAGCAAACATGCCTTATAGGTTAATTGGGGCAATGTGCTTTTTGCAGGCTGACCTTAACGCATTCGACACTCACTCTTTGAGACAATTGTTTCTGGATCTCCAACAGCTCACTTAAAATCAACTCATGAAACAGTATCTTCTCATAAAATTGAAGACTGACTGTATTACTGTAAAAAGTCCTGTACAGTTGTGTAAAACACATGCAACAAAGGAGCTTACTACTTAAAGAAATCTGATGGGAAATTATCCCATAATCAAGGATCACCCCCTCCGTTATCTGAGTTATGATTATGAATTAAAAGTCCTTGGAGCAGAGTACTTACAAATGACTAAAACAAGGGTTTTGAGTCTTTTTTTCCCCCTAAGCATGTTTCTTTTATCCATTATCTTTAAAAATAAAAGTTAAACTTGGAATATGTGACAAAGCAATCAGGGTTTCTTCAAATAGAAGGGCCACAAGTGTTTCCTCTTGCTTGTTAATTCTATCACCAACACCCAAAGTGAAGAGCTATTTCCCTATAAAGATAATGACTATGAGAAAATAGCACTTCCTTTTTAGTTGTCCAGCAACTGTTCTCACTGATGGAATATCAGAATATTACAGGAATAATTAAGATTGCTATAGTGCAAAATGTCATTTGAATATACATGTGGAGTTCTCTGGATATAAAATAAATAGCTAAATAACAAGTAGCTAGAGTCTAATTTTTAAATTTTGCTTCATTTTGTGTCAGTCACTGATAAGGCATTTATAAAATTTCTCCCCCCTCTTCCCTCCTCCAGTAAAATGCTCCCACTTTCCTCACTGGGATACTGCAGGGGGCTTGATGCATAGAGTAGGGCTTTGCTAATGATCTCTGAAATCCCTTCAGACAGTGAAATTCTATGAACATTACCCAAAGGCACTGGGTCTAACAGGTGAAATATTAATGTCTGGGGCCTGAGGAAAAAGCTCGGCTCTAGATCTGCCCCTGTTCTTCCAGCTCATACTGACTGTTGATGTCCTCTTGTCCAAATTTCTGATTCCAGCTGCTTCATCTGGCTCTCTCCCTTCGCTTCTTGCCCACATCCCCAGCACACAGGTTTCTGATCACCATTGCTCTCATTTTCCCTTGAGGCCATGCTTCCTAGGACCTCCTAACTTACTGGAGGTTCTGGTGCCTTCCACTGGGCTGCTATTGATGTGGCTCTAATCCATGACTGACCCTACATGACACACCCCCAGATGTGCTTTCCTGATTCAGACCTTCTTCTGGCTTGCGGAAGCATGTGTCAACAGTCCTTTTATCTGGGAGGTCTTTTTGTTTTACTCCATGTTACTTCATTTCTTTCGATATTTTTCCTTCCTTCTTTCCTTCCTTCTTTCCTTCCTTCCTTCCTTCCTTCCTTCCTTCCTTCCTTCCTTCCTTCCTTCCTTCCTTTTTCATTTCAAACAATAGCCTGATTCTTAGCGTCTGCCTTCTTGGCCATTCTCTTAGACATTTTCAACAACTTCCATCCTGGAAGCCTCCGGACATGGCAAAAAATAATACTGCCTTATCTCTAATTCCTAGAAATCTCTGTGGGCTATGAACGTGCCATTTTTTCCCTTGGTACCTGGGTCCTGTGAAGCTCCTGGTAGGTATAACTTTTTTCTTTTATCAGCTGTCTTGTCTCTAGCTTAAATGGACTCCATTTCATAGAGATACTCCTTAGCGATGACATCTCTTCCCAAGAAATCCCCAACTTATTTTACCTTCTTACGGCCCTCATTCCAGTTCACAGCTGAAAAGATAACAAAGATAACACAACACAGCCCATCTTCTTTATTGATTGCAAATGTTGACAGTAGGTTGACAAATATTGGAAACTTAAGTAGATTAAAAATTCATACCTGATTTATAGCCACCAGGAAACAGGATAATTTGCAATAGGATAATTTAGAGAATAAATAGGGGATAATTTGCAATAAATATAGGAAGAAGGATACTACTTTATTCACACTTTTCACTTTTATTTAATATGGACTGACACTGAAGGTCTAGTCCTCTTATAGCTTTAAATGCACTAAGACTCTTCCAAGTTTCCTTTTCCTTTGCTACACTTACTCTCAGCAGAAGTTTCCAAATTAAAATGTATTTTCTCCACTGAATTGTGACATTTACTGCTCTAGAAGTCTTTCAACCTTTTGTTCTTTTCCTTTGTGTACATAAAAATGAATAAAAATGCAGTTTGTAAATGCTGTGTAGTCTGTGATGCTTTATATTATTTTCATTAATTTGATTGTCTTTTGAGACTTACGGTTGACATATACGAATGCCTTCCTTCAAGCAAATGGATATGGTAATAAAGCATCTTAATAAATTCAATCAATACATATTTAAGAATGAGTTTTTAAAAAAAATTCCAGATCTTGCAGGTACTGCCAAGAAAATCAGTTTTAGTGGATGAAAGAATTTTAAAGCTGAACTCTGTATTGATCAGTCCTTTCCCTTAGTATTCCCCTTGCATTTTGTGTTTCCAAAGAGCTTATACCCATCCATCAGGTTTCTTAATGTCAAACTGGTGGGCAAAATATATAGCTGAATTCCATTTTCAAAATTGGGATGTGGAAGTCTAGGAAAGGTGAGTTTCTTCTCCAGAGTTAGTACTGCCCACTGAAGGAAACAGTTTTACCTTTTTTTTTTTTTTTAAAGACTTGAGATAATTACATGAAGTCTTTGACCCATACAGTCCACTTTATTTATTTTATTTTTCCTTTTTTCCTAAAATCAACAACTATGTCTTCTGTACTATCTTCTATGGGGATAAAACAGAATCCTTTTCCCTCAAGGACTTTAAACCTATTTTTAAAGAAAACACATATACTCATAATAAAATATGTAACCTCCAAGGGAATTTGTATTAGATGACCTGTCTAGCATTTTGGACATTGATAATAGAAGGGCACGCTTTAGGCTGAAGTGACTGGGGAGGTTGTACATGGATGTTGATTAATTTCCTGAGGGAGGGAGCACCATTCCAGACCAGGAGGCGCCCAGGAGCAAGGGCTAGCCACTCCGGAGTAAGCGTGTTTCATTGAGAAGACAAAGAAGAGACCAATGAGGATGGGGAAAAAAAAAATTCAAGTAGAAGATATTCTGCATTTATAATAACTTTGGAAATTAAGCATTAAATAGGTGACAGAAATTGAGAAGAGTACAGTCTGGGCTTCCTAAAGGCTGAGCCGAATCTTCATCTCTGTAATTCCTTGCACAGGTTTATATGATGCTTTGAAGAGTAATCGAAGAGGGAGAGGGACAAAAATCCTCTTCTTGAGAAGTAGGAAAATTTTTATTATTCCCACTTTGAGGAGGAGAAAACTGATGATAACTTACCCAAGTCCATACTACTAGTAAACTCTGGGATCATCTTCAAACCCTCAAATACTTATTTTCTCAAAGCCTTTCCTCTTAATGATTTGACTACAACATATAGCTGCTGGGTGACAGCTGGCCAACTGTAGAGCAAGAGAGGTGGTCCAGACCATGACCGTGGGAGCATTCGTGGGTTTCCAACTCTATGACTTAATCCTTTAAAGACCCAGACAAATCATTTAATAAATCCACATCTGAGTTTCCTTATCTATGAGTATAAGTTGAAAACAATCGAAATTAAGAAAACTCATGTCCTGGAATGCTGTGAAAATTCTAAAGAAATGGTATCTCTATGGTGCCAGGAGGATAAATGTTCCCCAAATTTCAGTTCTTCCTTCCCCCGCCCCACCCCGTGTTATCTACCTCCAGTATTTACATGAATAATCTATTCTGCTACTTCCAACAGTGGTCACATGGCTTGACCTTACTTCCAAACGGATTCAGCAGTGCCTGAAAGTCTTTCTAAATTAACTGAGGGGTTAGTAAGGCAATCTGTATGAAATCATTTTTGGGAGCTGCGCAGTAGTGGGGAGAGTGATATTTGGAGCTAAATTCTACCTTCACCACTTCTTCAATGTGTTATGATTATGGCAGAGTGGTTAGTGCTTAGACCATGGGGTCTGACTGATTTAAATCCTCATTCTACTCTCCTAGCTGTCTCCAACAGGATGAATTACTTAATCTGGCTCTGTCAGTTTCCTCATCTCTGAATTATTAATAGTAAACAGGAATAGTGAAATAATAGTAATATCATAGGTCTGACATCAGCTTTAAATGAGTTAATGTACTTGGGGTGCCTGGGTGGCTCAGTCGGTTGGGCGTATTACTCTTGATTGTGGCTCAGGTCATGATCTCAAGGTCATGAGACTGAGCCCCATGCTGGGCTCAGCGCCTGCTTAAGATTCTTTCCCTCCCTCTGCCCTTCCCCCTACCTCTCTCCCTCTAAATAAATAAATAAATAAATAAGTTAATGCAGCCAAGGCACTAGGCATATGTATTCAAGAAATTGGAGGGCACCTATGTGGCTCAGTTGGTTAGACACCTGCTTTGGGCTCAGGTCATCCCAGGGTCCTGGGATCAAGTCCTGCGTCAGGCTCCCTGGTCTACAGGGAGTCTTCTTTTTCCTTCTGCCCCTCCTCCCACTTGTTCTCTCAATCTCTCTCTCTTTCTCTCAAATAAATAAAATCTTAAAAAAATTTTGAGTAGCTACTGTTATTATTAATTATTATTATCTTGGTTCACAATAACCAAAATAATAACTTTGTTTTTCATATTTACAAAAGACTTTCACTTGCATTAGTTCATTTGAACATTATGTTTACCCAGAGAGAATGGCAGCATAATGGTTATTATTCCTATTTCATAATAGTTTTTTGGTGTTTTTTTTTTTTAAGGGGAGGACATTATATATTATTAAAAATTTTTAAACAGTATATAAAAATTCCAATAAAAATAAAAATAATGTTGAATCCGTCTACCTACAGTAAACCACAGTTGGCCCTTTGAATACGTCTCCATTCATCCATTTCTTCACAGTATGTGTAGGCAGTTGTATTCATGTGACAGATGGGGTCATATTCAGTGTTCATTTCATAAGCATTAATTGGACACCAAGTTTAGATTTGGGAATACTGGTGGAATTGGAGAGAAGTGGAGAGAAAGACATTTAGAGATAAAAGGCTTTATAATGGATTAGATATGACAGATGAGAAAGATTTGGGGACAGAGATTATCTATAGGTTTTGTGTATATAATAGGATCGGCAGGTGGGGCATTTCTTTGGGAAGAAACATTCAACTCTGTGATATTTTTCACTCATTAATATGCTATGATAATTGTCCATGCTAATCAATATACTCATACATTCTTAGTTTTTGATGGCCATATAGTATTTCACTGTATGTATAGTTTTTTATATGTAATTTAGTTAACTATTCTTGTATTGATAAACATTTAGGTTGTTTCCAATTTTTTCAGTTTTTAGTAAGGCTTCAGTGAATACCTTTATAAAGACATTTGGCTACACTTACTCAATTACCTTCTTAGGATAAGTTCCAGGAAGGGGAAATTGCATGGTCAATGGGTATCACAGTGCACATTTTGGCATGTACTGCCCAATTATCCTCCATTAAAACTGCAGCAGTAGAAGCTTACATCAACAGAACAGGAGCGTGCCCATCTACCAATCTATGGATACCAAGGTATCAATGATCTTTTAAAAATTTTCCTTTAATATTCCCATTTAAAAATAGAACAGGTGACAGAGATTCAGAGAGGCTAAATAACTTGTGTGATATCACACAGCTAGAGTAGTGAAGCTGGAAGGAAAATTCCATTTTCCCATCAGCCCAAAGGTTGCTTTGCTTCATTTATAATTTTTAAACATTATCTCTCAAAAATCCAAAAAAAGTGAAAAAAAAAAACAAAACAAACCCAAAAGTCTAAACTCTTCACAGATAGCATGTCTTAGGTCTTAGCTTTACTCCTGAGGATTAAAAAGAAATAACTCAGGTGTGCTGAGTTTCTCAACAGAGTAGAATGATGTTTAAGGGACAAATTTAAAGTTTTCCTGATCAAAAATTTCTCTTCTGGGTCTTTGCACTAAAAAATTTCAAGAAATTTATATTCTATACCTCTAAAACATTATACATTATACATCTAAGATTCTCTTTAAAATACAAATCATTCCTTGTTATGATGGAAAGCAGATCTGAATCATTGGCAGTGTGGATTTAACAAATTGATCACCTTCAGAGCCCCGAAGAAATAAAACTGACTGCATATGTTAGTTTTGAGGTGGAAAAAGTGGGCGATAGAAAGGTAGATGGGAGACTACTCCTGAGGGAAACTCCACTTGTTTCATAACAGGGCACACAGTCTGTCAAGCACTCTAGAATGTTCAACAAAATTTAATCAGTTCCTCAAACAAGGTTCAAATTTTGCACAAAAGATTTGGGAAAATGTCAGTCACCAGTACCCCAATTCTATGAATTTCCTGACACCCCAATACAGTCCCGTGCCCAATACATTTCCTTTCCCCTGTATACACAAATGCTTCTCACTGGAGAGAATAATGCACCTAGGGCCACTTCGTAAGAATTGGAACATGCATGTTCTAAAGGAGACAGCAGTGGCTGGTGTTGACTGGGCTCTGGGTCTCATGAGACCACATGTTTCTTTTCTTTGGGGACCAACAAATCTGTCTGGCCCACCCACCATGCTCCAGTCAAAATTCTTGCCAGAAGAAGGAGGAAGAGGTCTAAAAGTAAAGTATAGAGGGAGAGAAGTAAATTACTGTTTACCTTTCTATATACACCACGCATCTTGCTAGGCATATAATTCTCTTACAAAATTCTCATGATAATTTCTCAGTCTCCTACCCCCCCTTTCTTTGCCCACATATTTTTTATGGTGTTTTCTTTTCTCAGCCAGTTTTTTAGAGAAATTGAAAGTTATTCTATACAACTTTAAAGCCTACTTTGACTAACTTGATGGAAGAAGCATCAAATGACATTGTTTTAGAGAAAACAAATAATGGTAACAAATAGATGGTAAACAAACATTTCTGTAAAAAAATTTTTTTTTCCACCAAATCATGAAGCTTAAGCATGCCTTTCACCAGTCCTTTGCTAGTGGTGCCAAACAATTAAGATTCAAGGAATGATTAACTTCCTGATGAATTAAAGGTTTCAAAATTCTTGTGGCAATCTTCTTGAGGGAAAATCTTTCTAACATATTTATGTCTGTATTACTGACAGTCTGATAAACTTGGGGTTTATCATTTTGAATATTATTTTAGTGCAGATAGGGAGGATCCAGGAGACCAGACCTAATTCCATGATAAACTTTGAAATCTAAGATTATGATTAAGCCTCATTTGAGTTTTATCAAAGGCTTTTCCCTAAGGGAAGTGAAACTATCAAAGCTTGTCAGTAGGGAATTATGCTTCCTTTCTGAACTGAGTACTGGACTCAGGGAACAAAAACTTGGATTTAAGATTAATTGGGATTGTGTTAATATGTATTTATGGGAAACATAATTCTTAAATGTTTATACAAACACCTTATTTTGAAGAAAAGAATATTTTCAGCAGCGAAGAATGCTATCATCCTCTGCCTTATCATCCTCTGCCTATTAAGGCAGAGGAAAGTAGAAGTAAATACTTAGTAGGTTCTTATTCAATTATCCCAGAATACAAGAAAGCAATTTGTCCCCCCCCACCTTTTAAATCTTTTTTCTGGAAAGTTTCTTTTTGTACCTTTCTGGGCCAGTCATTAGATATAACAAAAAGCAGGGTAGAAGGAAAAATTGAGACTTTGATTGAATTTGGTTATGTCTAAACCTTGGATTTTTCCACCTGGTTGGCTAAGCCAAGTGTCTCCATGAAGAGGCTATAAAACCCCAGTCAGACAGGTGATTGGCAGCCTTACTCTGCTACATCTGACATGCCAATAGAGAGAAATGGAAGATGGAAGAATGGAAATCAGTGTGAACAAGGGCAGGACTTTTCACTCAAACTTCAAATTCTGTTTCAAAAACTAACACATACACATATGAACATCAAACCCTAATAATAAACTTAGAAAACAGAACTGAGGGAAGAAAATAGGCAACATGGAATACAGTGGTCATCTAAGAATCTGCTATAATTATTACAATATTTGCAGTTGTGATCATGAACCCATATAAAGTGTAATGCCCTTATTTTAGCAGGCATTTTTTGCTGGATTGATCCCAGCTTGGCATTTTTACCCAGCCCCTGCTGTATCAGATGTGGTACAGAACATTCTGAACAAAGTCTTGGCCCCCCAGTAGGTGAGCCCCAAGAAGAATGTCCCAGGTTCCAGGGCCATTTGTGCTCTGGAAAGTCAAGGGCTTACAAGAACATTCTACCAGAGATGTAATTACTACTATTTTAATAGAAAAAAATGAAAGGAAAGAAAATATAGGAAGAGACCTAGAGTTACCTTTTTGTTTCCCAAAATATGATAAAATCTCATACCCAAAGTAAGCAATTTCAACCTAGTTGAAAGTCAGATATCTTTTACACCTTTACTATAATTTAATTAAAAAATGTTCATTTAATATTCAGAAGACACAGATATAAGCAAACACAGATGCTCATGGAATGATAACGTGGCATGTGCATGTGTGCATGAATGTGTGTGTTTCAGTGGGTATGATCTGTTCACTTGGGAAAAGAGAAGCCAACTGCAGTGTGTAAGGAATGCTGTGAAGTATAAATTTTAAGCAGTGACCAGGGTCAAGTAATCAGTCTAACTGTTCCTCACATTTCATCACATTGTCTGTGTTGACCCAGAGAAGTCCCTAGAGAAGCATTATTGTCCAGTATTTGATGTAGAACCCACTTCTTGCCACGATAATTCATTTCAACTCAATGAGGTGCTGAGAGCCTGGTATGTGTTAGGCACAGTGGAAATACAGGGGAATAGCAGTAAATCAGGTAAATATGGTCCCTGCCTCCATGGAGCTTATAATCTGAGGAAGAACAGGCATTTCTTGTATGTTTCCATTATTCTAGCTGTTAAGGCAAGCTACGTAACTACAGAATAATCCAGCACTGAGAGAATTTTAGTCTTAAATGACTCTGATTTATTCATATACCATATGTTATATGATTAGTATAAAAATCCAGAAACATTAGAACAGAGACAACTCCTTTTGAAAACAAAAAAATATTTCCTCCTAAAAAGTCATCGCAGCCTGGACTCTAGACTTGGACCATCTGTTCTGTGATCTGCCTAATCAGAGGCAGTAGTAGGCAAGTCACACGGCATCCGTTGTCCTAAATCTGGCTGAGGCCGCAACTTAGAGGCCAGTAGACCAGCTGACTCAGCTACTGACCGACATCTGAGAGTCCACACGTTATGTATGATAGTAAGGTACCTTTGTCTGGGGCCTTAAATGATATGACGAAGTAATGTGGCTTTGGTTTGTTTCATATATTCCATATGAAACTCTTAAGATACATATAGAATTTTGTTTTAAGCCCAAGATAGACATAAATATATGTTTGGAAACCTGATCCATATTCTAACACATGCCTGATATAATTCTGTATTCTGCATATGTGTTAGCTCTATTTTAAAAAACATTTATTTCTTTCTCGGAGGCCAAATTCTCATATTATCTCATTTGTCTAATGAATAATTTATAAGTGCAAAAAAAAAAAAAAAAAACAGAAAACAAAACAAAACAACACAAAAAAACAACCAGGATTTTCTTTTGTTCTGTGCTACAGTACAGTGTATAGGGAAAAAAAAAAAGTTAAGTGGCTCTCAATAGCATTTAATCCTCCAGCCTCTTCCAATTTGCTAGGCAGATTTTCTCCAGACCAGTAGCTAGCGTTGCTCAGCCAGGAAAGAGAAATTCTCTCTACTAAACATGTGTTTAGAAATCTGATGCCTGTAGATTTGGACTATTTGTGGTCTCTGAAGGTCAATGACACATGAGAGAAGGAATGGTCATGCCTAATATTGATTTTCAAAAGCCAAGTACTCTGAAGGGCTCTTTAGCGAGATTACACAGCCTAGGAAGTCTAAGAACTAATACGGCAAAACTATCACCCCTTACACCACAAGGATAGCCAATTCACCCTCTCTCCCATGACTGGAAATAATAAACAACCAGGATAATACATACACATTCAAGATCCCTTCATCATGTTCAGGCAATGGTCATTAGGACTTCAAGATGATAAGATGATCTGGTCAAACAGACCTACGGGATATCCACCCCCTTCAGTCAAAGAATGCCTGAGGTCAGGCAACATAAGGCTTCTGGGGTATTAGGCACAGGAAAGCTATAAATTTCTTTACATTAAACTTTGTTTTCATGCAGTGCAAACAGACACCTAATAGCTGGTTTGATCCCCTGCCCAGGAAACTGATGGAAGCAGACAACCACTTTCAGGGATGGCAACAGAGTCCAGAGACTTCATGCAGAGCTAAAGATTACTAGCAAAACTCCAGCAGTGGGAAATTCCCTCAACAGATTTTTTTCAACACTGAGAAAATTAGCCATCCTTTATTTTCACATTGGAAAAGCAAAGAGTTCGATTAGCTGGAGTTGTAAAAGTTTCTTGTTTGTTAGGAAGCACTTGAGCTCGAGCTGGGCAAGATTCTGGCCCAAGTCATCATGGAACAAATGAAATGTTTATGCTGATCTTTAGCCAGAAGGCACAGTTGTCAATATTCAGTGATTAGTGGAAAAATTATGATGAGTTTGGATATGTGGGTATATATTCATATAGACATCATATATATGCTAAATTTAGGCAACTACCTCATATCTGACATTTTATATCTGCAGACATAAGCTGGATAAATGATTCCATCAAAAGGGACAATTACAAAAGGTTTCCCTGGCCACAATTTCACTTCAGAAATAAAAGAAAGCGGATGGGGCGCCTGGGTGGCTCAGTGGGTTAAAGCCTCTGCCTTCAGCTCGGATCATGATCCCAGGGCCCTGGGATCTAGCCCCGAATTGGGCTCTCTGCTCAGCAGGGAGCCTGCTTCCCTTCCTCTCTCTCTCTCTGCCGGCCTCTCTGCCTACTTGTGATCTCTGTCAAATAAATAAATAAAACCTTAAAAAAAAATAAGAGAAAGCGGAGAAACAGGTATATGTCTCCTCAAGGTTATTAGTAGTTCTTTTTTTAAGAATATTTTTTATTTATTTATTTGACAGACAAAGATCACAAGTAGGCAGAGAGGCAGGCGGGGTGGGGGTAGGAAGCAGGCTCCCCACTGAGCAGAAAGCCCAATGCGGAGCTCGATCCCACGACCCTGAGATCATGACCTGAGCTGAAGGCAGAGGCTTAACCCACTGAGCCACCCAGGCGCCCCATGGTGCTTAGTAGTTCTTAATGAAAAGTATTGGTTAACTTATTGTTAACATTTCCGTAGTAGATGCTAACAATGCCAAGGAGTTACAGGAAAGTCTATATGGAGTCTGAATTCCTCTGTCGTATACAATGTCTACTTTATCTCCTCTTGGTGGCTTGTTGCTGGCCTGGTACCACATTCCTAGACCTTGTCCTAGAATGGCCCACTGAACTTCCTGAGTCCCTATTTTACTTATTTACCAATCAATCTACCACTACATATTTTTGATCCCTCTGTGAAGTCCCTTAAGGATTACATGAGAAGAAAATATAGGTTTCCTGTTCTGAAAGAGTTTAAGATATTAATTAGATGGGCTTGATTGGTACCAAGGATCAGAATAAAATAATCAACAGAGAAAGAGAGAGAGATAGAAGATGCATAAACTCAAAGGCTCATAAGAATAGAAGTTCAAACTGACTTCAGAAAAAGGAGATGTGGGGCTGACCAGAAGAAGTCAATGGAGGTGGAAGTAATGGGGCTCCAGTGGTGCTTGGAAGTACTTGATCATCTAGAAAGGAGAAGGGAAAGCATTCCAGGATCTTAGAAGAACATGAGCAATGAAGAGAAATGGGTTGACAGGAAGAATATCTGCGTGCCACAAAGAAAGGATTTATACTATAGAACAGGAGAAATAAAGTTAGGTGGGAAGGATTCAGACGACCACAGGGTGATCAATAATCAATGATCACAGGCTCACTGGCTGTTGGTTGAGTCTTTGCATGAAGGAAAACAAATGATACACCACTGCCTAACAACCTCACAGACATTAAACAGACATCTCAGTATAAATGACAGAAATCCATCTACATGAAGAATTGCCCTGACCTTCACGGTTGTTGATACAGATTCCAGAATTGTAGCCTTCAAGTAATTCCTTTCTGACGCAAGGGACTATTTCCTGACAGGAATAGTCATTGGCCCTGGGTCTCTGAGGCACTTATCAGCTGAGAAGCTGTGCCATGCAGATAGAGAAACATTACTACTCTATTGCATTAAGGGCCATGATACTTACAGCCACTGCATCCTTGAGGCCATGATGCAATGCATCCTGGCTACAGACAAATGCAAATACCTCAGACAGGACATGTTAGAACCCTCTCTCAGAAGATACTTATTACCCCCAAAGTAAGCTACAGCATTCTTGTTGCCAAGACTTCATCATGCATTATCCATATGGTATAAATATGCATTCTCATCTTGCTATTTGCAACTCTTACCTTTTTAAAGTTAAGTGTACACATTGTATACTTCCAAAAAAACCCTTGATGTACATATTAACATGCCTACTATAGCTGGCCCCTACATTTTATACAAAGAATACGTCATATATTTCTATAATCTGTACACATGTGACAGTGATATTTCTTTTTAACATTTATTACTTTGTCAGAGGCCAAAGGCTTATAATATCTCACTTCGTTTCATGATAATTTATGATTTGTCAACTAAAACACGAGTTCTTTTCCATTTTTGTTTCATGACTGTGCAAAGAGAAGAAAGTACTTGGTGCTTCTCTCTTCCATTCCATTCTCTGTTCATTAAACAGATTTCTTCCCCAGGCTCTTTCAGTCTGACAGCTAAAACCCTGGGGAGTAGGAGGGAAAGGGTAGGGGTCAGTAAGACTTTCTTCAGAGACATTTATGCCTGACCTTGAATGATAAGTACAGTTTCATCAGTGGAAATGGGCATAGCAGAGGGAACATTTTATCCCAAGACACAGAATTATGAGAGGGCTATGTTCCAGAAAACTCAACTCTTGGAGTATGCCTAGAGAAGGAATGAGTGGAGAATGGGGAAAGATGTGGTCAGAATGGTTGCTTGGGATCAAAATATGAAACATTCTTTTATACTATGCTAAAAGCCAAATGTTTAGCTTAGTATTAGTTTAGTTTTAGTTTAGTTTTGCTCTTTTGAAAAATTGCCTGCCTGAAGTTTAAGGAAGGAAATAAGATAAAGAAAAATGAGTTCAAACATCTTACATTGAAAATTGTTGGAGTCTCCCACCAGGCATGACCTTGAGCTTGCTGGTACTCTGAGCCAGCAGAATCATGCGTACCAGTGGGCTGTGGTTACTGATTCAGGTCTGGAGAAGGGTGAAAGCTGTGTTGTGATTGACAGGAAATCCTAAAACTTGCATTTTATAAGGAAAATGTTTTGCTTGTATTCCCCTTCCTTAGGGACCCCACGCTGAGCTTTAGATGTTTGTCTTTTTTGGGTGTTGGGCTTAAATGAGGACTCCCCATAGAGAGTGCAGACACATTCTGTCCTCAGAGCAACAATTATATATTCTATTTATTCCATTGGTACATTGCCCCTGAAGCTTAAATCCACTGACTATTGTCATAACGACGCTAGTGGCTGCTGTCAGGCTCTGCCAAGTCAGGTGTAGTTGCTGAATATGAAAAGGAGACAAGCAAGGGGTGGGAGGAAAGAGAACTTTAAAGGAGCTTTCTGGCCCTTCTCTTTCTTCAAAAAGTCCACTGAACATTCTTCCACAATATGTAAAGTCTCTACTGTCTACTTCTAGATCCTTCAAGATTGAAAGAACCCCAGCAAACATAGGATCCACTTTAGGTATCCAACAAACCTAAGCAAACTTCAAATATTAATATAAAGCCGCTTCTGGCAAAGGAACCACATATAAAATACACACTTAGGAATGAGTGAGAGGATTCAGACTAGAAATGGAATAAATATTTACTGGCCTGCAGCAGCATGGAGTCTTTCAGAAGGCAAGGAAAGCGATTTCCTGGTACCCAAATGGAGACAGCCAACCAGAACTGGGGAGAAGAAGATGCCTGTGTACATCAGGGGCTACCACGGTAAGAGGAAGTGTAGCAGAAGTAGTAAAACCCAGAACCAGAGACTGGATTTACGCAGGGCTTTCCCTTTGTACAGCTCTCTGTAGATGAAACAGATTGCCAAGTACTTGGAAGCCCTCAGTCCATTATATATGCATGCAATTGTGCATACACATAGAGATAATATCATTTCCACTAAATTGCTTTATAGACAAATATCTTCTTAACTACTCTATGGGGATAATATCCTTGTATTATAAAGAGAGAAACTAACAACCAAGTGGTAAAGAAACTTCTCTCAATTCAATTAAAAATTTATGATAAAACCTCAGGGTCATGAGATTCAGTCCTGTGTTGGGCTCCATAGGGGGTCTGCTTTAGTTTTTCTCCCTCTGCCTCTACCTCCACTCATGCTTGCTCTCACTCTTGCTCTCTCTCAAATAAATAAATCCTTAAAAAGTTATAAAAAATTTAAAAACCTAAAAAATTTGTGAAAGAAATCATGTAAAAATATGTTAAAAAACATGTTTACTGATTTTCAACCTAATAAATCAGAGATACATTACATGTCTCTGTAATATGTAATTACCTCTTTATGTGCTCTGAAAATGAATGATCTTCTATTAACTATTATTATTAATTAAGTATAGCTCATGGTCTGTGGTTTAGTCAAGTACTATTAATACTAGGATATCACATAAGGCCTGCTTTATTAATATGAATTATGTCATCTAAGCATAAGAATATAAAAGCATAATTACAAAAGAAAATTTGGTTGTGACAAATGATTGAGTAAAGTATTTACCATTTTGGTGCCTCTCTGAAATATCTAAATGTTCTGATACACTCATCAGCACTTGGCACATGGCAATGTTTAAATATATGTCTTCCTGGGTCTGCATACCCCAGAAGTGGGAGACTCTATTCAAAATGAGCTATGTGATCATGCAGTAAGCCATTCATATTAAATCCTTAACAGATAAACCCATCTACCTGCATCTACATCAAAACCACTGAATGTTGCAGGAGAAAAACATGTTACCATAATCACCAACCTCAAGTAGACAATCAAAATTATTTACCACCTTGAAGAACCATGAAGAACCTGAAAAGTTATCCTCTTCTACTTGCAAAGTTAATCTATCACTATTTCACTGATACTGGCAGGAGATGTGAGACATTGGGGTCAGAGACCAAGGACAATAGCATATATTAAGACAATAGCAACAGTCAGGGTGTCAGCATTTGTGTGGGTTCAAAAGAGCCAGGTGACATCTGCACACTCAAGTGAGTTGCATTACTGAAGAGAAATCGTGTGCTTAGGGAACCTGAATATTTTATAATAGGCAGTCAGCCTGTGAGACCATTGCCCCAGAGGGAGACATTCTTCTTCTTGCCCTGAACAGTAAACAGACCTGCCCCTTGCTCTGGAGAGAGACACTATCAATCTCCCAGGGTTGTTCACAATATAGTCTTGGTGGGGGGGGGGGGTCCACAGCAAGGGAGTCAGCTACTCTGACTATAAGATGAGCAAAAATGAAAACGTCCCACCGAGAACCATCTCCCCAAACCACCCTACTCTGTTCTGTTTGATTACTCACTCTCCTAAATGACTACTTCAATCTCTTTCTCCCCAGACATCCCAAAGACCACTGTCATATGGCAGATCTTATGTTCCTTGGTTTTCTTCTAGTTCACTTTTGCTCCTTTTCAGTTTCTTCTGCTGGCTTCTCTTTCCCAGTGTATCTGCTAATGTTAGAGGGCTCTTGGGATCCTTTCTTCTTCCCATCTGCTATGAACTGAATTGAGTCCCTCAAGATGTACATGTTGAAGTCTTAGCCTACAATGTGACAGTATTTGGAGATGGGGACTTTGAGAGGTTATTAAGTTTGGATAAGATCATGAGGACCCTCATGATAGGATTGGTGCCTTTATAAGAAAAGACACAAAGGAGCTTGCTTCCTCTCTCTTTCTCTCTCCTTCACACACATGCACCACGGAAAAGCCATGTGAGGACACAGCAAGAAGGCAGCTGTCTAAACCCAATAAGAAAGCTCTCAATAGACAAAATGACCCTGCTGATGCCCTGATCTTGATCTTCCAGTCTCCCAACCTATGAGAAGTAAATTCCTGCTTTTTAAACCACCCAGTCAATAGTACTCTTTTATGGCTGCCCAAGCTAAGACACTACTATCTATAAATACTCAGGCAGACTTCTGGCTTTAAACACTACTTATATGTTACAGGAACACAAAATTCCATCTCCATTCCTAAGTCTCTCCTATGAAACAAAGATTTGTATATAACTGCCAATTTGACATTTCCACTTAAATATTTAATATACATCTCAAAATGTAAACACAGCCACAAAAGAATGAATAATTTCACCTTCTAATTCTACTCTTCTCTCAATCTTGCCCATCTTAGTAAATGTCAACACCATCTACTCACTCAGACTGAAAATTCTGGAGTCACACTTTAATTGTGTATTTCCTTTGCTCCAGTCCTGCTTAAGACAGTTCATCAGCAAATCTTGCCCCTCTGTCTTCAAAACATGTTGAGGACGTCCTCTGCATCTCTACTACCACCACCATAACTAAGCCACTACCACCTTCTGCCAGGACTACTATAATAGACTACTACATACTACTAACTGGTCTCCTAACTGGCTTCTATCCTTTTCATATGTAATCCATTTCTACACAGCGGTTATATAATAGTCAAAAATTTAAATTTTTTAAAGACTTTCTTTTCTTTTTTTAAGATTTTATTTATTTATTTGACAGAGATCACAAGTAGGCAGAGAGGCAGGTAGAGAGAGGGGAGGAAGCAGGCTTGCCGCCGAGCAGAGAGCCCGATGTGGGGCTCGATCCCAGGACCCCGGGACCATGACCCGAGCCGAAGGCAGAGTCTTTAACCCACTGAGCCACACAGGCGCCCCCCAAGTTTAAATTTTTATTCAAATAATTACTCCCCAACTCTCATTACTCCCCAACAGTATCCCCTCCAATGAGTTTTTGCATTTACAATTAAATGCAAACTCCTTAGCCAAACTATAAAGCCCCATGATCTGGCCCTTCCTCCCTCTCTAAACTTATATTGTACCAGCTAGCTCCTCACCCATTATCCTCCAACCTGTGATCTATTCAAGAAACTGAAAGAATGTCATGCCATATCCTCAGGGTCATCAAGTTAGATGTCTGCCATCCCTGAAATTCCACCCCCCTCCTCCCGATCTTTGCATGGGTAGTTCTTCCTTGTCATTCAGATCTCGCTTTAAATTCATTTCATTCTCAAATGCCCAATCTAATACTGTCATCTAGTTATTCTCAGGTCATATCATCCTATTTTAACTGTCTATATAATATTTCTTTTATGTATGAGTTTAATATCATGAAAGTAAACTCCTTGGTAATGAGGAGCTCTGGTAGATATCTTGCTTATTCTGGTATTGTCCTTATGTAAATGGTATTTGGAACAACAAGTATATTTAAAAAAAACGGATAGATGGATGGATGCATGGAGGAATAAATAAATAACATGTGTAGGAATTGGCAGGGGTGGGAGTTCCTTGGAGAACAACACAGGTAATTAAAGCAATAAGACCCTCTCATTATCTTTTGGCACAATTTGACTGGTCCACATACGTAGTAGGTATTCAGACATCTGGAGGCCTTTATTTTGAAGATGAACTAATTATATATATGTATATATAAAATATTCATATAATATAAATATATATATATATATATATATTTGCCTATAAAGAACTTTTTTTTTTTTAAGTTGTGTGGTCCATTTATTTTTATTTATTTATTTATTTTTTTGCCTATAAAGAACTTTTAAACCACTTCTAGGTAAACATAGTTTCTAAGTATCCTAAATAATAAATCATTATACTTAAAATCAAACAATGTTATAGAAAAAATGCACAGACTTGAGTTTGCTATTTTATCTTTTAAATTAATTAGTTTATGTATTTACTTTTAAAACTGTTTTGAGTATGTCCTATGTGTAGTCACTACATAGAAACAGATTTTGACAGTCAGCAGGACAGAAAAGGGATTCTTCTCTTCCTAGAACTTATAAGTAACAAGATACAGCATGCAGAACCAACCACCTAGAGCTGGGCACAGCTCCTTGGCAGAGTATGAGATTCTTTTATCTTGTTTTCTGATTTTTTAATTGACAAAGCTACACTCACTGGCTAGTATATGTTTTACAGATACATATGTATATCCTCACAGATATCTATATCTATTTATCTCTGAGAGAGAAAGAGATCTATAGAATAATCTCTTGGGGGTGCCTAGGTGGCTCAGTGGGTTAGGCCTCTACTTTTGGCTCAGGTGGGTCATGATCTCAGGATCCTGGGATCAAGCCCCGCATTGGGCTCTTTGCTCAGTGGGGAGTCTGCTTCCCCTTCTCTCTCTCTGCCTGCCTCTCTGCCTAGTTGTAATCTCTCTCTCTCAAATAAATAAATAAAATCTTTAAAAAAAAAAGTGTTACAGAATAATCCCTTGAAAAATTGTATTTTGGACCCATAAAAAAATTAGAAACCTTTGTTTTAACCCAATTTTGAATAGTCTATGAACATATCAAAGAAATTGCCATCATTTAATTTGAAAATTTCTAGCCTGCCATTGTACTGCCTTGAGAAAAACTTTTAATAGACTGCTGCCTCAATTTTTTAATCAGAAAAACATATTAGCAAAACAAACACCTCATTTTCAAACCAACAGGAGATGATACAATAAATATAAAATGTTTGGTCTTTTCACAAATCTAGTTTTATACAATATCCCCTAAATTGTATCATGAATACTTATTATTATCTCTTTAGGAAAGAAGGAAAATATTTCTAGGAAGAAACAACACTGAAGCATTAAAATCCACTAGCTATTTGAATTGTGTATTCTCAAGTTATATTAGTTAAACCACATGGGGTCCTATCACTGCTATTTTCCTTGTGACATCTGATATGGCCCTAATGATAAGTAATGGGGGAAAAAATCACCTTCAAGTTGGTCATGATGGGAGTATTTATAGCTCAGAATTTGGTAAACTCTAGAGATCAAGGTTTTCCCCCTACTCAATCTTTTTTTCCTTCCCATCTCCCACTGAAGAGCCGGATGTTACACCAGTACGCCATTGATTCTACTCCACAGATGCATGCAAACCCTTTCTCCTACCATTATAAGCACATGTGCACACATCACTGGGAGCCCTTGGGTAATGACATTGGAATGATGTCTCAGATAGGTCTGAATATGATAGATGTTCTGAGATGGAATCATACACCATTAATGAAACCTCGCTTGTAGAACAGTTTCTTCATAATGAGAGAAAGAAGTAAAGGAAGGCAAGGAGAGGTAGGAGGGGTAGGAGAGGAAAGGGAGGAAAAGGAGGGAAAGAAGGGAAGAAGGAGGGGGAGGAGGTTGGGAAGAAGGGGAGAGGGAGGGGGAGGGAGGAAACGAAGGAAGGGAGGGAGGAAGGAGAAAAAGGAAAATGGAAGGGGGGGTGGGAGGGAGGGAGGGAGAAAAATCCACTTCTTTCCTACAATTGTCTTTCTATTTCTCACTTATATAACCCTAGAATCTGACAGTATTATAAGCCTGTAAAACTCCCTTAGCTGTAAAGATGGTTGATTAAACTGCATTCCTGTTAATTAAAATAAAAGATAGTTTTAAGTGAAAATAGAAAACAAATCTCCATTTGAAAGAGCACTGGTGCATAGATTTGAATATTACACTCTATAAAGACAGCCCATTGTGCTAATAGCAAAGCAGTAAACATTACATTATCTCTGATGTGTCCTTCCATCCTTTCACCACAAACACAATAATTTATCACAAAGACCCACTTCCGCACACCCCTTAGCCAGAGAATGGGGACAGGACTTACTAGCTAGGAAACAAAAAGCAAATCTAAATATTTGTTATTATCTTAAAATTACAGAGCCTCTTAAAATTATGGGTCCAGGGTGCATCTGTCACTTTGTGCTTCCTGTCTTTTGCCAGGGCCAGAGAACATTCTAGTCTCTGCTGGGTTTCATTTGCATTTACATAAAGGTGTAACTCCCACATGCCAATCTCACACCTTTCTAGAAATTAGCATGGAATGCAGAAAAGAACCCAGCCTTAGGAACCAGGCATTTGGTGTTAAAATGCTGTCTATGTCAATAGCTGTGTGACATTGGAAAGTCAGGCACTCAGTCTGAAATGTTTTCTTGCCTGTCAGCTGGGAATCTTCCTATCAACCTCACAAGCTCATCTTGGAAACAGCACATGTGAAAGAGGCAGGACATGGTATGTAAGGTCTATGTCCTTCAAAAGAGTCCATAACTTTTCTTTTTTCTGGTTTTTATTTCTTTTCAACAATGGGAGAACAATCTGACCTGCCAGGACAAGAAAATAGTGGCCGCAGGCCAGTTAGCAGAAACATCCAGATAATTATCCCAAATGGGGATTTTAATTTGAATCTTATTTATTATTTAAGGTGGACTTGATTATTCTTAAAAAAAAAAAAAGAAAAGAAAGAAAGAAAAGAAAAAACCCAAACAAACAAAACTGTGTCTTTTTAATTTTCCTCGCAGTGTCCTCTAGGAGTTGCTTGGGTTTCTTTGTTTCCAGCCTGGGGGGAAAAAGAAATCCAAAAGCTCTTTTAAGAAAAAGGCTGTAGGAAAAAGTTTAGAGTTCACAGTTCCTGATGAGGGACAACCTCAGTAATAGTGCACAAAGGAAGAAATAATTATCATTGTACAGCGTTCCTGTCACGTAGGATGTTTATTATGTGCTTTATCAACATTTAAATTCAATCCTCCCATAGCTGTGGGAATAAGACAACAACAGTAATAATAACAGAGGCATTAATATAAATGACATACCCGTTTTATTTACTTGCATGCCTTTCTCTTGGAGATTTTAAATGCTTTTCACATATTAGTGTACCTAGTTTTAGAAGAAATGCAAATGTAATTAGCCACAGGTTTGTACAGACATCGACATGGAAATTGATGGAATCAGAGAGACAGCTTTGGTGAAACAGGAGATTCTTTTGTGAAACTCATTTCTTTCCATCACCCTTGGGTAGCCACTGGGCATTAGACTTTATGGATACTTAATATGGATATTAAAATGCAACTTGCTTCCCTATAACATTTTACAGTCTACTGAAGGGGTAGGGGAAGGATAATGCTTTCTCACAAATAGAACCTGTATAGGCAATAATACAGTCCGCTTCTACATAGCCCTGGATTTCCAATTGTTTAACTAAGGTCTCATATTTATTCCTCTTTAATAAACGCTTTTGAAAATGAGAGTGTTAGTGCATGTTCATAAGCATGTTTGATTTTTTGAGATACTAATAATGTATCATGAGGAACCACGCCCAGTAAATACACTTGTAGGTCCCAATAGCTTCATCGAGGCAGAAATTTTGGTAACAACAGTGTCTGGAAACTTAAACTACGGGGAGTACCTTATATAAGATTCAGTTCATTAATTTGCTAACTGATCTTCCTTTTTGTTATATATGGTGTTAGCACCTCTGCCTTTTGCCATATGGTGGTGTGCTTGCACACACATGCACACCCAGCAAAGTCAGAATTAGAGTCTCCAATCTAGACGTTTAACACAAGAACGCGATGCGTTCCTAAAGCTGGAAGAATATGTAGCCACACATAGTTAGGGAAGGGTGGGGAGCAATAAGGCTGGTATTTGGCTACATTTATCTGAAACCCTAAGAGAGCCTAAAAGGGATGGGATTTGAAAAAGTGCCTTGGGGCGCCTGGGTGGCTCAGTGGGTTAAGCCGCTGCCTTCGGCTCAGGTCATGGTCTCAGGGTCCTGGGATCGAGTCCCGCATCGGGCTCTCTGCTCAGCAGGGAGCCTGCTTCCCTCTCTCTCTCTCTGCCTGCCTCTCTGTCTACTTGTGATCTCTCTCTGTCAAATGAATGAATGGAATCTTTGAAAAAAAAAAAAAAAAAGAAAAAGTGCCTTGGTCAGTTACTCACCTACAAACCCCTTTGTCCGAAGTAGGCATTCACATTCTCTAAAACTTCCACTTCTACAAAGCGCATCTACATTATAGATTCTTACTCATAGCCTTCGGAAAGACTATCCACTCTTTGCTTCTTAGAGGGATTGCTGAAGCAGTTCTAAGTTTGAAAGGAGGCCAGCGTGGACTATTTGGGCGGCAGCTGGAGCTAAATGCTGACCCTAATATCACCGCTAATTGAAACGAACATTAGAAAAGAGGAGCAATTTACTAAAGAGTTACCCAAATGCACAGCTTTCGAAGTTTTTAATTAAAACAAAAAAGAAATCTCTATTTCACTTTCTTTTACCCAATGTTAGCCAGGAAGAACGTACTTCATCTGAGTTTTTGGTTAAATTCCCTTCTTTTTTTTTTTTTTAAAGATTTTATTTATTTATTTGAGAGAGAGACAGTGAGAGAGAGCATGAGCAAGGAGAAGGTCAGAGGGAGAAGCAGACTCCCCATGGAGCTGGGAGCCCTATGCGGGACCCGATCCCGGGACCCGGGGATCATGACCTGAGCCAAAGGCAGTCGTCCAACCAACTGAGCCACCCAGGCGTCCCAAATTCCCTTCTTGATTCTTGCATAGCTGTGTACTATAAATTAGGACCTAATTTTGCACATCATTTTTTTTTCATCTTACTTTGGTTTTCAAAATCTGAGACTTTGGAGAAAAATCTATTATATGCATGAATCATCTTCAAAAAAAAGAGTAAAGAATAGATTACCGGTTTAAAGAGCTGTACGTGACAAAGATGAGAACTTCTAGCCACAAAAAAAATCCCTGGAATTTAGAGATCTGAATAAATGATATGTTAAACTGCTGTCTTTTAACTATAACAAAAACTACTACTAACTTCAGTGTTGTTAAATTTTTTAAATGATAGCACATGATTTATATGGTGGTGGATTATCATAATTCAGTATTTTGCAAGTTGGCCAAGAAATCGTTTCTTGTCATCCAAAAACTACATCTGGAAAAGGCAGGTATCTTTATAAAGTACTTTAGACAAATCACAATCACATAATATTTCTATTATTATTATTATTATTATTGTTATTTTTAATATTTTATTTATTTATTTGACAGAGATCACAAGTAGGCAGAGAGGCAGGCAGAGAGAGAGGAAGGGAAGTAGGCTCCCTGCTGAGCAGAGAGCCCAATGTGGGGCTCGATCCCAGGACCCTGGTATCATGACCTGAGCTGAAGACAGAGGCTTTAACCCACTGAGCCACCCAGGCGCCGCTTTTTTTTTTTTAAATTTTAAAAGATTTTATTTATTTATTTGACAGAGAGATTGAGAGAGAGCACAAGCAGGCAGAGCAGAATGCAGAGGAAGAGGGAGAAGCAGGCCCTCTGCTGAGCAGGGAGTCCAATGTGGGGCTTGATCCCAGGATCCTGGGATCATGACCCGAGCCGAAGGCAGCTGCTTAACCGACTGAGCCACCCAGGTGCCCCAATCACATAATACTTTTTATATGGAATAATTAGCCATTGGGGTTTTTGCACAATATAAAAAAATTAAGACATGTATGTATACATACACATAATCATACATATATCATTTTAAGCAAATTAACTGATTAGATCTATACAAGTTTTTATCATAATCAGAAGAAGCCTTTTCTGATAATAACATATATTAATTACTAATTAACTGATTTACCAAATGGTTATGGGTTGAATTGTGTCCCTTAAAATATATGTTGAAGTCCTGACCTCTGATAACTATAAATGTATCTTTATTTGGAGATAGGATCTTTGGAGATGTAATCAAGTTAGATGAGGTCATTGGGGTGGGCCCTAATTCAATGTCACTGGTGTCCTTATAGGAAAAAGGAAATCCCAGGTGACAAGAGAGTCAGAGATTGGAGTGATGCAGCTGCCAGCCAAGGAACACTAAGGATTGATTCCAGTCATAACCAAAAGCTATGGAGAGGCAAGGAAGGACTCTCTCCACAGTTTCTGAAGGAGCATGGCTCCGCTATCTTAATTTCAGACTTTCAGCTTCCAGAACTGTGAGAAAATACATTTCTGTTGTTTTAAGGTATTCAGTGTGTGGTACACTATTATGGCAGTCACAGGAAACTAATACACCCTCATTCAAAAGTATTTCTTGAGTACTGTATATAAACTTGAAATTGTGCTAGCTGCAGAGTTCTACAGTACTGAGTTCTACAGATGATGTCTGTGCCTTTGTGGAGGAAAAACAATCAGATAAAATATCTAAAGACCATACAGAGTCTTGTGGGAGTACAAATCAGAGGCTTCTAATAGAGGACCTTGGAAGCCTTCCCATCGAAAGTCACTCTCTGTGACATGTGGATCATAAGTGGGAGTTAGCTACGAACAGGGGAAGCTGGTTCTAGACCAAGACAACCACATGGTTAAGGTCTGAAGAAGCAAGAGGGAAGGCTTCCACGTTCGGTGCATAATGTTAGGGTATCGTGAGAGACAAGCCACTGGCCAGAGCACCCACTGTGAAGGGCTTCATAAGCCACTTAAGGAGGCGTAACTTTCATTCTATGGGAGGAAGAAGAGAGCCTGGATTTTAATGAGATGCTGTGATCACACACGTTGAGAAAGACCATTCTGGTTGTGCTGTGGAAGACGTCTACAAAGTAAGATAGACTTGACGCAGGCAACTTGCACCGTGGGAAAACAGAACCCAGCGAACATTCTGATTTGGATGTCCCAATTGTTTCAACTCCCAGAGCACTTTCACATCTAATTCTCACATCTAATTTTAGGTTTCTATCAAATTCCAGAGAAACGAGAAGAGGGATTACTCTCTACTCTACTTGGTCAAGAACTCTGGCACAGCAAAATAAAGCAATTTGTCCAGAGCCACACAACTGGTTGACAATGAACCAGGGGCAGCAAATGTGTCCCCTTGGGGCCATGCATGTGCTTTGTTACATAGGAATGCAGAGTGCCCACTCATTATAATCCTACTGTCATCACGGGGAAGGCATCACTGCAGAAAGCCAGGACGATGCACAGGAAAGATCACTCAATCCTCAACAGCTGGACCAGAGTGCCTGCCAGGACTCTCCTCTCTTCCCTCCAGCACAGGCGTGCACAGCTCCACCAAGTGGAGGAAAATACCTCATGACAGCTCCTGGGCTCAGGGAGGGAGGCACCTAAAATATTCCCAGGCAGGGCCTGGGGAAAAAGAACAATCTTGTCATGCCATTATCTCTGACTGTAAAATACAAGGTACTTTATCAGAAGAGTCATCAAAACTTGCTGGCGGATGGGAGGGACAGGGGAGAGTGAATGTTCTTAGTACATGTCTTGCTCTAATACGTCTTTAGCTCTAGATGCAAACAAAATAAAACAAGAACATAGTGTGCCCTTACTTTCATCTTATTCAGTTTCTTTTTTACATTCATATATTTGTGTGCCTATGTGAAGATTTGAAGCCACAGAAGCCTTCATTTCCTGCAAAGGTTCAGTGAAGCATGCACTCTGACCTCCAGGAAGTGCAAAATCTCATGCTTATAGATTTGTAAACTTACATACACACACACACACACACACACACACACACACGCACGCACATGCATGCACACAAGCAACCACACATACGCACACATTCCATCCAAAAGAGAGGAACCCAAATGGATTAAAGACCCAGAATCTGTGGAGTGGAGGAAGTCAAAGGAAAGAAATCAAGCTTTCTCTTCTCTTGCTTTTGGTAAACCTGCTATAGGTATTTTCTTTCCTCCTAAGGTTCCTGGTGTGGTCACAGGGTCTGTACTTAACCCTTCTCTTGTAAGGCCTAGCAGCCTCAGTGCTATGGCTGCATTAAAGAAAGACATGGAGGGCTCAGTTTAGGCTAACACTGCCCTAAACCTTTGTTTTCATGCTTCTTGTATTTGAAGAGGTAAAATCCAGAAGGCCAACTTTAGGGCACTGACCTGAGAAACAAGTTGTTCTATATTCTGGCCTTTCCCTAGGGAAGCAAAGGAGTACTAAATTGATCCTCTACGGTCTGGCCTTGCTCCCTGGGGACCAAAGTCAATTAGTATATTTTGAGGACCAAAGTCAATTAGTCGTCGAGTACTCATTTATCTGAAATGTCCCCTCTGCACATGTCTTCTTGGTGACCTAGCAGATGTCTGGTGAGGATTTAGAGGTGTGGGATGCAGTCCATCCCCACCTTGGAGATTTTCTCTCCATGTCAGTTGCAAAGCTCTTTTACAGCTGGTTGTTAATTGAAGAGAAACAGTGGAAGCCAGCAATACACAGTTCAGACACTGGGATGTTGGAAATACACTGATTTGTACTTGGCAGAGAGAAAATTGGAGAGGTAAACATCTTGCTGAAAACAACAATCAGCATGATGGAAAATGAGGCTCCTTTTCCAAGTCTCTGCTTTGGGAATCAGTGCCACCATGGGCTGGGGCATTGTTGGCATTAATGATGGACTTTAGATGGGCTTAAGTCACCACCTGGGTAAAGACAGCCAATGCAAATCTTGCCTACAGAGGCCACGCTGGCTGATTAGGGCAGCCCTGGAGAATAGCCTTCTGGAAAAGGCACTGTCATTTGGATAAGAAGTGAGCTCTAAACCCCAAGAGCTGTGAAGATAAATAATCCTTCCATACTCTTTGGGAGGTGAGGAGACATTAACCTTGGATCCTGGCCAAATTTCATCTTATTATATTCTCCTTCCTTAAATCTGCCTTTGCTGCCCCTAGCAAGAACAACTGGACTTCATATATTTTTTGCTTTCCAGCCGGAAGTCAAGACACTGTTGTTGCCTAATAGTAGTTCATGGTGGATTAAGTGGCTACATATTCATTCATGTCATCCTAACAGAGGTGGGACAGTCCTCATTTATTAATAGACTATCTTTTATAAGATCCAGAGAAAATGTATTAAACCCACAAAATCCCTGGGGTTGTCCCCTAGCATTTTCTTCACTTGTTCAACAACAGTTACAAAATACCTACAAGGGCAGTTACAAAGCACCTACTAGATAATACAAAGATAAACAAGGCGTGGTCCCTGCATAGACATGGGAATGTAACAAAGCACAGAGAAAAGAGAATTGAATCTTCACAACAAAATGGAAGACTCAACTTGCCAAATGAACAGAAGCTTAATCAATAAGTAACAAAATATTTTCAGGGCCCAACAGACTTATTGTGATAAGATCTTTCAAGAAAACTTAGAAACTATGCCGTAATACAATCATATGCCAGAGGCTGACATGGCTGATGAGGAGGGAGACAGATCAATGGTAGTAAAAATGAGTTTCCTCTAATTCAAGGACTTACTTGAGAGAAGAATAAAATGAGCACAGGCAGAATGATGGTGTGGTGGTGGGGTGGATAGGAAAAATGCTCCATCAAGGAACAACCAAATGGAATCAACAAAGAAGTAAATAGAGTAGGTTGAAATGTGGAAGATAGATTGGGTCATATTATGATGGTTGTTTATGTCAGACTGAGGAGTGCGGACTTGATTTGTCATAGATTTTTATAGGTGTTTTTGTTTTTGTTTTTTGTAGTAGATGAGTGATGTCCACTCTGGATGGAGATGGGACAGGATAATATTTGTGATCTATGTATAATCTATCAATGAAATACAGAAATGATTCCTAAAGACTGAGATTCAAGCAGCAACACCTCATGGAAAGATAACTCAGCAATCCAAGTATGTGAGATACAAGCCAGGAACACATGATAGTCAGGTGGGCACAGGAATCAGATAGACCTCTTGTAGGACTTTTGCCAAGTGATGAAGATAGTAAATCTCTTTGAATGCCATTTTTCTCATCTGTACAATGGTGATGATAATAGAGTTTGGAGATGATAAGAAAGCTTTCACATAGGTTGTAAGAGAATTAAATGAGGAAACGCAGGGAAAGCACTTTGTTAGTTCTGGGACACTATAAGCATCTAAGAAATATTAACTACTTTTCTTGTGATAATGATTGTTGCCTCTGAATCATGGAAGAAAGGTTTAGAGAAGTTACCGACATGGAAGGTTTAATAGGATAGGGTGACCGACTGAAAAGAGGGGGACAGAGTCACTACAGATAGTGAATAAAGTGGCCCACAGAACAAGGCTGAGAGTGCAAGGGGGTATCAGTGGGGGCAGTGACAAACAGCCTTCAACCTCGCATCAGGCTTGGAGAATCTTCTACGAGAGCCCTGAGTACACTGGGTTCTCATCAAGAAATACCAATTAATTGCATGGAAATAGTGAAACACTATTTTTGGCTCTGGGCATTTGATTTGTCATTGTTCAAACTTGGTGCATGGCTAAAGAACACTTTGAAGGGAAGAAAAGTAATGAAGGAATGAAATGCAAGAGCTTTGAAGTTAAAGTATTACCAGGTTCTCTAGCTTGTACTAAATTAGTTGCCACATGTCATTTATGCAAAATTTCATTATATTCAGGCTTGTATTACAGAGGGTTTCTAGAATGAAGGGAAAAGAGAGAAAATGAATTTAAATGTCCTGACTTCTGTTCATAAATAATTTCATTTTTTCAGCTTAAGGATGTTTCATAGGTGATTGTACTGAGAACAAAAGGAATAAATTGCCACTATTTTATTTTGCCAGTCATTCATCAAACTTCCCCCTTGAGTTCAGCTCTGAGAAGGCAGCAATTCACTTGTCCCTTTAACAACACGGCTCTGAATAACTATAAAAATCTGGAATTAATGTCAGTGTTTTTTTTTTTAAACAAATAGTGAAAAGACCCAGGTGATAAAACTTCCCCTGAGAACATTTTTCTCAAAGAAATTTTGACTTATTGGATAAATTGTAATTTAGAGAATAAACTATAGACTAAAATAGAATAGAGCCACAACAAATAATACTTCGATATAGGAATGTTTGTGATAACTGTACTAGAAGACATAGTGAAGTAGAGAAAATCTTGTATCTTTACAAGAATCACTGTATATCTGATAGTTACAAGTGTACATTGACACCGGTATGTTCCTTTGGTGACTCAAATACCATCAAGGGCATCGTGGTCCTTGGCATGATTTTCCAAAGCAGAAAACAACTCTCAGGAAAGTTCCTAACCAAATCAAAAGACAATCTTGTATCAATACATATGGCAGTTTCACACACACTTTAAAAATTCATAATGCATTAAAACCATGAAAATATGTTTGTCTAGAAAATGGAATTATAATTTGGCTCGATCATTATCAGTAGGATTTTCACCTACATGACTGTCCTGGGGGAGATTACAAAGTCATGAAGGATGTAAGGAAGAAAAAGAAAAAGCCTTCTTGGTAACCGTAAAACTGGCTATCTAGTTATAACAGGTCTTCCTGATACTGGGACAACCAAAACATACCCACAAATTTCCAAAGCTCCCTTTTTGGGAGCAGTGCCACTCATGTTGAGAGCCAGTGGCATAGAGAAACTGAATAGAATGTGCTGGGAAAAAAAAGGCATCTGGTGTTTGGTGGTTTGGGAGGAGGGGTGTCTGTTTTGTTAACTATTTATTTTTGCTTTTGTGAAATTAAGAAAAATTTCTGGAATTTATTTTCCCATTGCTGAGTTCAACGGACACTTAAAAGAGCTATTAAATTATAGCTCAACTATAGAATCAGCTCCATAAAACCCACAGTTAATCAAACTTTCTTTTTATATTCTGCTTTTAAAAGAAAAAGGGAAATCAATGAAATGGATTCTAATAAATAATTAACAAGTGACTTTTCTGGCACACACATGCCAAATACTTTTCATTGTTTAATGTACTTTGAATTATTTGAGTGAATGAATATTTTGCCAAATCCCCTTTTCTTTTTATTTTTATTACAACAAAAACAAACGTTTGGAATGATAATGTCAAAACATCTGTGCCAGGGATTCTTTTTTTTCTTTTAAGACTTTTGTTTATTTATTTGACAGAGAGAGATCATAAGTAGACAGAGAGGCAGGCAGAGAGACAGGGGGAAGCAGGCTCCCTGAGTAGGGAGCCTGATGTGGGGCTCAATCCCAGGATCCTGAGATCATGACCTAAGCCAAAGGCAGAGGCTTAACCCACTGAGCCACCCAGGTGCACCATGTGCCAGGGATTCTTAATCTGGGGTCTATTGCTAGAGGCTCAAAAGTGGGCTTGCAGGGCCTGGTAAAATTGTATGCAAAATTCTCTCTCTCTCTCTGTCTCCATACTATCTGATATTATCCACAGCTCTTACATTCTCAAAACAGTTTACATTCCAAAAATGTAAAACAAATAAACAATGATCTACATTCTTCAGCCATTAAGAATTAAATTTAACCCAACATTTTTGTTAATAAGGCAGAAAAGTGGCCCAGCAGTGTCTAGGAATGATGGTGCACGACAAAGGTTAAAAGAAATAGGGAATTCAGAGTGAAGCTCAATAAAGCAGAAGATTAACTGAAACAGTCCAGTAAATTGAGGTTCTGCTATTTACCTTACAAAGGTAAGGAAACAAAACAAAACAAAATGAAAACACAGAAGTTTCCCAGTTAAATGACCAATCTTCGTGGATTCCTAGAGGGAGTGCTTATGAGTCAATCATCTCTTAATCCCCGAGGTTCTCCATGCATTCAGTGTGATGTTGCTGTTGGTTGCCACTGAGTTGAGTTAAAATGCTTTATCTTCACACACAGACTACACTGAATGGAAATAAAAACATCTTACTATGAAATGTAATTGTACTTACTATTTCCCAGTGATCCTATCTTTCTCCTACTTAGTCCTTACATAGTCTTTCATGTTGTAGGGACTAATACACTTTGCATATTCTTATGCAACAACAGAGAAAGGCAAGGTGTACATAATTAGTGCAGTTTATAACCACGGCATCCCTTCTATGACACAAATGGGTATGAGGGGCTAATGACCAGAGTCTTTCATTCCATAATAAGTGAAGTCCCAGCAGGTGAAGTAGGTGTGGAGACTGAATGTTCTTTGCCCGCATGCCTTCCATATGGAAACCCCACCATGCAGAGCTCAAACAATGCCCTATCTGGGGGAAACATTCAGAGGCACATTGGGCTGGAGACTTTCAGATAACGGACAATACTTCTATCCTTCTGCAAAATTAGCCTTCTTCTGTCAACTCCAGGACAATCACTTTCATGGATAAGCAGTGTAACCAATGTTTGTCCTGTCTCCTAGTAATGTAGCAATGGACCAACTCTTCCTTCATGACCACCCTAAGTCTACAGGCCTGTGGGGAGAGTGAGCTGCAACTCAGTGTTGCAATCAGGAACACAAATCTTCTTCAGGGATTCCAAATGGATGGTTACTATCATTCAGTTCCCACATTTGGAGAAAGAAAGGTGATCGCAGTCCAGCGAGAGTGACTAAAGTGCTCCCTATGAACATCTATTTGGGAAGAAAAGGAACATCAACAGGGAGTGAGGCTATTTCGCGGACTGTGAGAATTTTATTTAATCCCCACAATCCTGAAAGAGAACTACTAGCCTCCCAAAATTAATGACGCAGAATCCAAGCCTCGGAGAGGTGACAGAGCTGGTTAAGTGGTCAAACAGATGTGTTTATCCAGGTTTGTCAAATGAGTCCCAAACTGACATTCTCTCATTTTGCTGACATACAATTTTTATAAAGGCATGAAATGTAAATTTGAAAGTTCTCTAATGTAAACATGGAAACCTAAAGATCCCTCAGACATGTTTCTTTACAAGTGTTTTCATAAGAATAAGGCATACATATTTGAAACAGTGGGGCAACTAGAATAGGCATAAATTGATCACTGGAGTGGAATAAGTAGCAGGAATTAGTATAATTTATAGAGAGTTATTTATTTCTTTCAACAACTCCATGATTGAATATTCATTTAAAACTAAGAAAACTCAGGCTTAGGGAGATTAAGTATATCGCCCAAGGCCACATCACTAGCAAATGGCAAGTACAGGATTTTAATTCACGTTGCCAATTTGTTATTCATGACATCATGCTAACCGATTTTACTATTTAGAGGAGACTAACCCCTAGAACAAACAGATCAAACACTTTAAAATGGATCAAACACAGTGGGAAGTATTTATTTTATTCTATTTCATTCTATTATTTTATTTTTTGCTCACCTAACAGTACTAGGCGGGAAAACACTGGGTAGCTCTGTTCCACACAGTCATCCAGGGACTCAGGCTGAGCAAGGCTCTGCCATCCCTGACATATGGTTTCCAGTTCTCCTGGGTGTCATTTCCATTTCAGCTAGCTGAAGGGGAAAGGCCATGGAGACCACACAAGGGACGTTTTTACAGGCCAAGCCTGGTGGTATACATCAGGTCTTTGCATATTCCATTAGTTAGATCTCATTTATAGAGCCACACCTAAAGGAAGTTGAAAAATACAGTTTAGACATGTCCAGAAAGAAAGGAGAACATAATCTGGGTGAAGAAACTAGTCTCCATCCACATTGACTTAGAAAATGAACTTCTCTTAAAAATTAGAAAAGAATAGGCCCCCAAATGATGAAAACTACTTGAAATTCTTGGGAAAAGCACTGCAAGTGTATGTATTAGCTAATAACCTGGTTCTGGAATTAGGTAGCCTAAAGCCCCCAATCATTATATGATTTTAGATTTATCTTCTCTGTATCTTAATTTTCTCATTACTAAAATGGGGACAGAAGTACTTATTTCATGGACTCGATCATAGGATTTAATGAGAAAAAAACACAGTAGAGAAAGCTAATGGTCTATGACATCCATTCTTTCCTTCTTCTTTTCTAATAATAGAATCTCCTAGATGTGAGGTGGATGTATGCTCCCCAGGCAGAGGCTGCATTTCCCAGAATTCCTTGTAAATTGGGCATGGCCATGTCCGTAAATTCTGGGCAATGAGATATGAGCATAATACAAACCAGATCCTTGCCAGGAACCTGTTTTGATCCCATTTCCTCTGTTGTAGGGATGTTTCTTTTCTGATGGGATGGACTGTGGGTGAGTAAAATGAGCCATGTTCCATCCTACAAGGCAAGAAACACCTTGAAGGATGGTAAAGCAATGTCACAGAAGGTACCTGAACACCTGGATGACCCTGACAAAGAGAGATGCCTTCCATCTTAGACTTTTATGTAAAAAAGAAATGATCTTTCTTGTTTAAAGCAGTCATTTCAGCCTCTGTTAATGCATCCAGATAAATACCTAGCTATTACAACCTCTAAAGCATCTAGAACAGTGCCTCGCTGCACAGCAAATGTAACACAGATGAGGACAACTGTCAATATTTCATGAGGATCCTATACCTAGAGTCTACTTCCCACATATATTCTGGGGGGTGCTAACTTAAAATGATAAGCATTTTAGAATAAAGAGAGACTTTGGGATAGAGAGAGTGAAATAATTTTGAGAAATACTGAGTTGAAAGAATGTCTTAGTCTGAAGTCTACTAAGGTTAATTATTACTCTTCAAGGAAAGAGCACATAGATTTTCTAAATTTGTTAGACCACAATACCTCTATTCAAGAAGCATAACATGAAGATAGTATTCTGTGGACACAACTTGGGAAAGTATTATACTATAGACCTAATGTCAAAAATTCAGAGAACCAGGCTAATATTGTGCTGAAAGAACACTCTACACGTACAGCAGGGCAGTTAAGTACATAAAAGAATACTAATTCATATTTATTATAATTAAAAACTGTATTTCCACATTCCTTATACTGTCTTCAAAACAAACACTGTGAGTCACTAAATATAACAACTTCTGAATTAATCATGAATTTCAAAATCAAGTAGCTCGTATTTCCTAAGCAACCAGAGAGACAGAGAATCAGAAATGGAGAAAGAAAAGGAGAGGGGTAGAGTGGGTGGGTATGAAGTCATAGCTACTTTGATTCTGATGGAGAACATTTCTGATATATTTTTCTATCCATACCACTCTAAGTAGATGAATTAATAAAATCATATTTGGGGAAAAAATGCTTGGAAAATAAACCCAACAACAACAAAACCACAAAAGGAAAAGAAACATGGAGTCAAGTACGGCTAACATGTCAAGCTGACCGCAAATTCCAAGATTAATAAGAATGTTCTATGCATATCACTATGGATCTTGCTGAGAGACATTCTGATAAATACCGCAGGTGGTATTTTTCTATTTTTCTAATTTCACAAGGTATATTAAGTCCACAGTGTGTAGCTAGGATTCTATTTTCAGGACATAAAACAAACAACCCTTAAAATATAGAATTATAGGGGCACCTGGGTGGCTCAGTCGGTTAAGTGGCTGTCTTCGGCTCAGGTCATGATCTCAGGGTCCTGGGATGGAGCCCCACATCCGGCTCTCTGCTCGGTGGAGAGGCTGCTTCTCCCTCTCCCTCTGCCTGCCTCTCTGCCTACTTGTGCTCTCTCTATCTCTCTGTCACATAAATAAATAAATAAAATCCTTTTTTAAAAATACAGAATTATAAAATACCATTCCATGAGTTTTGATCAAATTGATAAAACAGCCAACTAGAATATCATACTTCAACTCTCATTTTCTCCTATCCTTGAAATACATATTTGAGGAAGGAGCGTAGGAATCTGTCGATCCCTACTCAACATTTTAAGATGAGTTTATGTTTTTATGAGCCAGCTGTTAAAAGGGAAACATAAAATTCTCTCTGGAAGGCACTTAAGAGGAAAATACTAACAGTTGAATAAAGGTGAGCCAATTAAACCACTTACTCTTGCCTAATATAGTTCTGTGTAGTCCAAGCACCTGGCTTGGCATAAACATTTACTTTTTGCGGCATGATATTTAATCAGCTGGTCAGGTGGTGGTGAGCTCCATCCAGAAGGGAGGTTCTCTCTGACCTTACTCTTTTCTTAATTGAAAACACTGTGGAACACTCCGTCTCTCCTACCCCACTTGTTCCTCAAGAACCTCCTTAGTGTAGGACTCTCATGTACGAATCCCCTTAGACCAGTCATGCTCTCAAACTCAACACTCCTTTAAGGGCTGCTGTGAACAAACTCAGGGATTTAGGAAGTTTCCCGGTGTTTTCCACCAGGTGCTGGAAGACAAAGGCAGTTTTAAGTCAGACTGGAGGAAAAGAAGGTAGGACACAGACTCAGCAGCCAAACACGAGGCTTCCTCACCTCTAATTAGGGAGTGAGTAAGCAGACAAATATCCTTCCTTAGATGATTTTGGAAGGTAGTAACTGATATGTTCGAAATATTTTAGGGCAGTCAAATACGTTGGATGAAGTAATATAATCCCCCTTAACAGGAAAACTCAAAAGAAACATGGAAGGCGGCATCAGAGGGGACTTTAAAACATCCAGAGAAATTTCTTTATTTTAGAGATGAGAAGAAGAAATTGTGGACGGGTTGATCTTTCCAACCAATCAGATAAATCAGTTAATGGTGGAATAAGAAGGCAGTCCTTTTAGCTCCCAGCCTGGGTAGAGGTTACGAGCATTGACTTGGCAGCCAGACCATCTTGTTTGAATCTTGGCTCTACTACTAATTGGCTGTGTGAATATGGGCAAATTATTTCCCTTCTCTACCTGTCTCCTCAGCTGGGAAATGGGGGTAATAGTAGTGACCACCCCATACGGTTGTTGTGAGGATAAAATAAAGAAAGAGAAAAAAATAAAGAAAATAAAAAAGAAATAAAATAATAAAAGAAATAAAAATACAAGAAATAAAATAATAATAATAAATAATCTATGTGAACACAGTGCTCAATACAGCTCTGGAACAGTGTTAAGTGTCAGCAATTTCTGCTCTTTTTCTCTTCAGTTGATGTCAGCAAACACTGTCGTTAAGTGGTAGAAATAGGCATATGTCACTGGGCATATACAAAACCATCAACTACATGAGTGTCCCTGCCCCCTCTGCTATCAGACAGGCATGACAGTTTGGAAGGGCTGCTTTCAGCCCTGGAGAGAGCTCCTGTGAGATCTCAGGGAGGCGGCCAAGCAGAGAAATCCACATGACCTGTAAGTCTTTGCTGGTCCTCAGATCCCTTGTTCTTTGGAGTTGGATGGATCCAAGAATGGCTGGGAACTTGAGTTTCTTTGCGTGATGAAATAGACTGGAACTAGACAAGGGGCTAAAAATTCTTCTGCTTGTCATCTTCCTATCATCATCAACACATAGCTGGGTGGCTATGGCAAAATAAAGTAACTTGTGATTTTTCAGATCTGGAAGTGCTGGAAGGCTGATAATATTTGTTATTTGCCAATCTCATGGCTGTCTGAGAGCACAGTTATCTCTGCAGAATGCTTCGGTAATTTGGAAAAAAAGGAATGCCCGAGGACCCTCGTTGTACTCTTACAAATATGCTGGATTTGAGAAGCTGCCTTATCTCATCACTTCCTCCCCATTCCCACTTTTCTAGGTGAGACCTGCTCTTTTTAAGGCATTCAGCTGTTAGGAGAAAGATGTTGCAGGGGCAGATTTGCAGTGAATCATAGAAAAATAAAATGTTATCTTAAAACTGTTTCTGTTCTTTGAACCTGGCTGGCTTCTCTTTCAGCCAAGGCTGGTGACTCAGGCTCGGCCTGTCTAGGTGTAATCAAACACATTTAAGTAAATGCTTTGGCCATTTCAGTACATCCTGGCTCAACTGCATGAACTATCCTAATGAGCTAAAGTGAACTGGAAGAGTAAACTCTTTGGGTCTTGTCTGGCTGGTCTGTGTTTGTATGACATGGTCTTGGATGGCTACAGTAGTTGCTTCTTTTTTTTTTTGAGTGCTTATTATGTGCCAGAAACCACAGACCTTTCTTTCTTTCGCCTTTCCTTCCTCCCTCTCTCTCTCCCTCCCTTCCCTTCTCCTTCCTTCCTTTCTTCCTTCCTTTCCTCCCTCCCTCTTTTTCTCCCTTCCTTCCTTCCTTTCTTTCAATCCCAATTGCTAGAAAGTAATACATTTTTACATCATGAGCTGGTACAAACCAAGTATATACATACAGACAACTAAAAGTTTTATGAGACAATATTTACTATAAATACAATACACCACAACATTTTCTATCCTACTTTATATTATTTTATATTCCAAAATGCTAGTTTTGACCCCTTAAATTGATTTCATGACTCATGAGTGGATTTCAACTTACAGTTGAAAACCACTGCCTTAGACAAATTTATTCCTTGTAATCACCTTGCAAGGTGGATATTTGCATCAGACTCCATGTAGAATAGTTCAACAGAGGATATGGAATAAGGGGACCCAGTTAAAAAGAGCCTGAAAGAGCTGAAATGCCAAATGGGGAAGAGTGAGGCCCTTTAGAGACTAGCAACAGTAGGAAATGGCCATCTCCAGAAAGGCTGGAGGAATCAAGGAAAAGGTGTTATCTGAGCACAGCAGCTGGGCCACCTGCAGGGACCTAGAAATCAAGCAACTAGTGAGCAGAAAGAGGCATCACAGAAGGTGGGCTGTCCTAGAGAAGCTGGAACCTGAAGAGGATCGACAGTCACTACTGGAGATCCTTCTCAATGGGAAATGAATAAAGAAGGAAAGGAGGAGGGAGGGAAAGGAGAAGAAGGGAAGGAGGAAGGGCAGGGGCAGGGATGGTTAGAGAGACAGAAAGAGAAAGACTGAACTAGCTTTCTCTCACCTTCTAATCTCCTACCATTTCTTCCCACTGGTCAAAACTAGCTAGCAGTCAGTGGAAATACAGTTTTTAGGGGATCAGCTCTCAGAACTAAACAGGGAAAGACACCTATTGGAAAGCGCGGGCCGGTTTCCCGGAAGTCTGATCTGCCTTGTCATACAGGCGCAGGCTCTAGCAGACCCCTGAGCCCAACTTAATGCTCTACTATCGCAATCCTGAAATTCCTATTTTTCATTTTGCACTGGGCCTGCAAACAGTGCAGCTGCTCCCGGACCCTCCACTGTTTTTCCAAGTGTACAAATGAGAAGACTGTGGCTCAGAGAGTTTAAGTAGCTTGTTGGGGGCTTCACAAAAGTGAATACAGTGAAATTTGAAACCAGCTTGGTATATATGAGGCCAAAGTCCACACTCTTTCCAGTAAGCCCCAGGTCAAGTCCATCCCCCAGAAGAGTACTAAAAAGCAGAAGGGAGAATTGTGCAGGTGATTCTCTTCCAGGAAGCAACGAAGGGACTCATGTCCTTGGCCACAGCTACTGAGACCATAATTTCTGCTGTTCTCCTTTGGCCACTTCAGGGCCCAAACAAACATTAACTCAGCCTTTGGGGGCTTGTTGAGATCAGCTCAAAAGTTGCAGATAGGATTTCTCCTGCTCAAGAAGCAGAACAATTCACTCTACAGAAATGAAACACCTGTTTTCTCCAAAATGTGCCTTGCACCATGGATGGAAAGGGCGAAGCAAACAAACAAGCAAATTCATGTAGGGGCACCTGGGTGGCTCAGTGGGTTAAAGCCTCTGCCTTCGGCTCAGGTCATGATCCCAGGGTCCTGGGATGGAGCCCTGCATTGCATCGGACTCTCTGCTCAGCAAGGAGCCTGCATCCTCCTATCTCTCTGCCTGCCTCTCTACCTACTTGTGGTCTCTCTCTGTCAAATAAATAAATAAAATCTTAAAAAATTTTAAAAAAATCCATGCAGATTTGACTTGAATGATCAAGGCCCTTATCAACCCTTCCCTAGAAATAAATTGAAGCTGTGGGTGCTGACTTCTGCTCCAGACTTGTAGCCAACTCCCCTTCATCCGCACTGCCAGCCCCATCTCCCATGGTCCACTGTCAAAAGTTTTAGACATGAGGTTTTCCTACAATAAAGTCTTCCTACTCTCACATTCTGGGATAATTCTGGGTCTACTAACAACAGTTCAGTTGGGAATAAAGCCAAACAAATTTGGCAGTGGTCAACTCAGAGGGAATATTAATTAATGCAAAGAATCCCTAATGCAATTACTATAAATTCCCCATCTTCATATTTCAGTGATCCTTTACATAGAATACTTCATATGGTCTGTGCCATTTGTATTCTTGTGAACAGTGAGGCAGCATTTTAATGCTGTAATATTCAATACACTGATACATTATCACTGTGCAACTTCAGGTCACAAAATAAAATATGATTAGTTCGTCATCATTATCAACTTTTTTACCCATTCCATCCCTAGGATTCCTTGCAGTGTGAGCACAAAAGAAAATCCTAATCATCAGAGGCTTGTATACAGACTGAAAAAGCTCAAAACAACCTCTGAGATCAATTCTATACCAATTCTAGGCAGATAAGGAAATTGGAGACTGGAGAGATCTAGGATGGACCTTGGGGGTTCTGGCTAACTAGGCTATAAAGATGATTTTAGGCAACTCTTTTACCCCTATTTCATGTTTTATTTTTTTCCATGTTCAATTTCCTCATTCCCCAGGTACATCCATATAAACATCTACAATGGGTATTCATTCAATAAACACCGAGTGCTGACTATATACAAGGCAGGCAAAGCATAGAGGTCTCCAAGATAAATAAAATATGGCCTTTAATAAGACACGGAGTCTTGAGAAGTATTAGACAATGAGTTGTCACTTTGTGTGATTGTAATTCATGTCTATGGGCATGACACGAAGCAAGAAAGGGATGACTAGAAAGCCTGGTAATGAAGACTTTATAGAGGATGCACCCCTTTGTACTGACAGAAAGACCAGAAAGCCGTCCATAAAATTATCATCACTAATAGCTACAGAGAACTCGGCTAAAACAGAGAAAATGAATATAAGAACATGGATCTTAAGCTCATTTGCCAAATTGTCAACTTCTGTTGGTTGGGAAAATGACGGTCTCATACTCAGAACTGCCTGGCCACTAGGATGATAACATGCTTTCATCTGGAGTTTCTTCACTTCTACATGTTTCAGTTTGTAATTATAAGAATCTCCTTGAGGTGAGAATCAGAATTTCCAGACAGGCATGCTCCTGAATATTTGTATCGGGCCAGGTTCAGGGGGAAATCTAGGGGCGCCTGGGTGGCTCAGTGGGTTAAAGCCTCTGCCTTCGGCTCAGGTCGTGATCCCAGGGTCCTGGGATCGAGCCCCACGTTGGGCTCTCTGCTCTGCAGGAGGCCTGCTTCATCCCTCCCCCTCTCTGTCTGCCTCTCTGCCTACTTGTGATGTCTCTCTCTCTCTGTCAAATAAATAAAAATCTAAAAAAAAAAGAGGGGGAAATCTACATTATTCCACTTCTTCTCTGTCTTATGAGAAGGAATTTTTTATACTGTTGGGTAGTGAGCATCAGGACTGTGGGAAAATGGAAAGCCATCAGTAGGCATGGTAATTCAGGATCACAGAGTCCTTGGTTCAGCTCCAGGATGGGGCAGTTCAAAAGGATCTGTCAAGTTCATCACTCAACTTTTTATCAGTCACATCACCTGTGGAGACCCTATTTGAGCAGATCACCATATAGGTGCAGACAGAAGGGATTTTCAAAAGGAGAGCAAGCCCTTGCTCAGGGTCCTCATTAGAAAAAGGAAAGAGGGATTCTCACCTTACATTCTCCAGCACACAAAAGAGCAAAGCTCTCTCCTGGACAGAGTTTCCTTTAAGTGATGAATTAGAAGAAAATAACTGGTGGTTTCAGTCACTGGCTGAGTTCTTTTTTTCTCCTCTCATATCTCCCTCAATTATAACCTTTGTAATACGTTGCTGGGTTCTTTGGTCTCCTTCAGGTCTCTCCTTTCTCTCCTTTCCTTTGACCTTCCCTCTGCCCTTTCTTCTCTGGCACTTTTTCTAGCCTCTCCTTTCTGACTCTTGGGGCCTTCAAGTTTCTCAAGCACTGACCCCTTCCTCCATTTTGTTTTTCTCTTGCTTTCTGTCTCTTTCTCTCACTCTTGCTCTCTCCCCCTCCCTTCTTCTCCTTCTCTTCCCTCTTGCTTTCAAGATCCTAAGGATTTTGAGGTTTTTCTTCTGTTTTCTTTTCCACTGTGATAAATATGCTCCTCAGGATTTCTAGCAAGTTTAAAAAAACTATAAAATAACTACCAGTTCCTCAGCACCTGTTATATAACAGTATGGAGTTTGCAAATATTAGTTCCTTTAACCTTTACACTTACTCTCTGATACAGATTAGTCATTTCTATTATACAGAGGAAAAAGGATAGACTCAGACAAGCTGAATCATTTATTTAAAGCCACATTACTAGAAAGTTAAAAAAAAAAATTGGCCATGTTAATATCAGAAGTAGCCCAGAGCTTTTTACTGATCCAGGAATTGAGGCTGTGACTAATTTATAAATTCATTGTACTTTTTGGTAATGATTTGGTGATTTTTACCATAAAAAGGTCATGCTATTTACATCCATGAATGTTGTTGGTCTTACTCTTGAACATGGGACTTTCATTTTCCTCCTGAGCTTCTTGGTATTCATAGGAGAGCTTTAGGGAACACACAGATGTTAGCTATGGCTTCCTCGATGGAATGCCTCACTTGTGTTTGCCTCGATGGTGATTCTAAGCATGGGCTAGCTGGGGGAACTGAATATGTAGTTCTGGTTGGAATTTATTCTATAGAAGAAGCAACAGAATGAGGAAGAAACAGAACACCTGGATTCTCATCTCAGTTTTACTATCTATCAGCTCAGGAACACTCAGCTTGAATTTACACATGGGTAAAACCAAAATTTTGGATCAGATGGTCTCAAAAGACCCTTCTGGTTCTCATAGTCTTTGTTTTAATCATCTTTTCCTGGGCCCCCAAATCAACCTGTTTAGGTAGCTGAACTCTGTATGTCCCCAGGCTAGTCATGATCCAGCCTCCCTCTCTACTAATCGGAACAACATGGAGAATGAGTAGATGTATGTGCGTATGGGACAGAAAGATGTTTGGGGTTTCACCATAATACTTGCTCCATCAGAACCCATCCTTTCTAATACAATGAGTAGAGAAATCATAAGGCTTGCTGATATCAAAGCATTTGACAGACACTTAAGTATAATTTTCATTCTGATTCATGGAAGATGTTTTAATCTACACTAAAGACATTGCAGTAGGAATCAACCCATATTTCATAAATAGGCAGTTAATAGATGTTCAATGACTATATGATTTAATAGACATTATTGTCTTTTGCAGTTTGTATTAGTTTACTATTGCTGCTGTGACAAATTATCACAAAGTAAGCACCTTAAAAGAAATTTATTATCTTGGGGGTGCCTGGGTGGCTCAGTGGGTTAAAGCCTCTGCCTTTGGCTCAGGTCATGGTCCCAGGGTCCTGGGATCGAGCCCCACATCGGGCTCTCTGCTCAGCGGGGAGCCTGCTTCCTTCTCTCTCTCTGCCTGCCTCTCTGCCTACCTGTGATCTCTGTCTGTCAAATAAATAAATAAAATCTTAGAAATTTATTATCTTATAATTCTCTAGAAGTCTGGCACAGGTCTCACAGAACTAAAATCAAGAGGTTGTCTGGACTGCATTCTTTTCTGGAAACTGTAGGGGAAAATGTGATTATTATGTCTCTGCCTCTAGAGGCTGCATGCATTTCTTGGCTACTAGAATTCCTTCCTTCATCTTCAAAGTCAACAGTGGTGAGTTGAGTCCTTCTACCTTCTTATCTCTTTTAAGTGGCAGAGAGAAGCAGAAAAGAATGTAGGAGATAACATTCTTTTCTGCTTCTCTCTGCCACTTAAAAAAAAAGTGATCTTCGAGCCTACCTGGATAAGGCAGAATAATCTCTCCATTTTAAGGTCAACTGATTAATAACCTTAATTCCATCTGCAACCTCATTCCCCTCTGCCATGTAACACAACAATAGGTTTCAGCATTTAGGGTACAGACATCTTTGGAAGGTCATTGTTTTGCTCATCATGTTGTCCTTTTTTCCTTTGGGTTCAAAATTTTAATATGATAAGAAACACTTTATGAATCTATAGTGGGAAAGCTGACTTGATATGGCATCAGTCTCTATCAAGAAGCCTTTATGACCTCACAGTGAAAGTAGACATTAACAGAGGGATGAAGAGTCTTTCCTTTCACAACTAATTAATCTGACTTCACCGATAAATTTGTAAAAATTAAGGACTTGTACGCATATCCAAAGAGTCTTCAGGTTATCTTTGTGGGAAAGATACTAATATTTTTCATCGCAGTAGGGTTATTTAAGATGATTTTTAGGACCACCCCTGAAATTTACAAGATTTACCTCTTTACTGGAACATCAATCAACAGCCTACTAAGGACCACATATTTTATCAGTTACCTGCAAGAATTTCAGTATTCTACACTATGAATTTTTTTTTTTTACCATAGCACTGAATGTGAGCATAAATAAAACCAAATAGTATCGCTATTATTCAGCATTATGAAAAAGGGAACTGTCTGACAATAAAAAATCAAGAATGATTAACTCTAACTCTTAATAGCTTTGGAGCAGCTGGAGCCAAAAATCAATATACAAAAGTCAAAGAATGTCAATATGCTTATTTTCCCTATGAAAATTCTCCAGGAGTTCTTCGGGGTTTCTTATTGCTCTTGTCTTTCAAATGCCAACTGAGAAATGCTGTTATTTTTATCTACACGTCGGGTCAGCTAAAAGGAAGTGCCAAAAGAGGAAACAAATACCTAATAGCCTCTAGAAAAACTACGATTATTTTCTTATGTCCCTGAATTTGATACTAAAAACAAATCCTGATTTATTTCTCCTATAAATTATAACATTTCAACACATGTAAATAAATCTGAAAGAATTATTCTAAGGTGACGTCTATAAAATATCTAGGGGGTTGAATAACAAAGGAAGAAATGCAGTCTTTATTCTTCACTCAATTTGATTTTTATGACAGAAGTTTCTGTACAATAGAATCCAATTTCAGTTTTTTAAGAAAGGGACCAAATTGCATATGCATTTCAACAACTCTAACCACGAATTCTAGTCTTCCTTCTGCTTCTCTTTTCTATATTCTTACTGACTGTACATGTATTACTGAAGTAGTCAAATTACTGAAGTAATATCCATAACACGAACCATCACATCTGAAGAAGGTTGGGTAGCACATATTTTTGTGAGCCCATCATATAAAAAGGTTATCTAAGGCACCGATTTTCTAGTTTATGGGCCTTGCTGAGAGAAGTCACCGTGGATCCAGAATGTCAACTGACAGATCCGTAACTTCAGTCCCAAGCTGAGTCTCCTCCCCATATGCTACCTGAGCCTCTCTGAGATGATTGGCTATGTACAGAGTTATATAATCAAAATACATTTCAACTGCTTTCCATATGGTCACCAGTTGGTGACAAAATAAAACTCCGTGTGGATATATGCACAAGCTGTCTGGATGCTATAAAAAGAAAATTTTGACCAGTATGATTAAATCAGCATGTATGTTAAAATATAATGGTTAAAGTCAGAGAACAAATTAAGTGTCCCCCCCATGAGCAAAATCTGGAAAAATACATGAGATCTATGCAAATTTCCATAGGTGATTAGAGACCAAATAAGTCAAAAGCAGCTACCCCATTGCCATGTGTGTCTTTCTCTTCTCAACTCTTATTTTTCTTCCTACAATTCTGTATCCAAAGAGAACAGACAAGTCAGTCTGTCCATTTGGCAGAATCAATAGCACATCCAGAACTGCTCTCTACAGGGGGATGAGACTAAGTTTCCAGAGGAATTTTCACTATTCAGAAGAAATCCTAAGTAAGACAGAAATAGCAGCATGGAATGTGTTGTGCAAAGTGACCATGTTAGATTTCACTTGAGGGTTTTAGCAACACGATAACTTTAAAAAAAATTATTATTGATGACAATGTCTTTATAATTTGTGTACTCTCATTACAAATATAAGTAATGGAACATTAAGAGATGTGTTTCTTGGTAACGTCCTCTCTCCCAGGAAATATTTATAAACCTTGAAAAACCCCACAAAAGAGGTTTGAGTGCCATTTGTTAATGAGATGCGGACTCCAGGGATTTAAAACAGACTAGTGCTATCGTACTGCTTGGAATCCAAAATTGTCTAGTTCCAAAGACTGATCTATTTGGACCACAGTGAATTTAAAATGTTTCTCTTCCTTCAGCAGAAAAATTCTTCAACAGATAAAGGGAGAGCAGGTCTGAGAGAAGTCGGGGTGGGAAGCACCCCAAGTCTCCAACACTGCCCCCCTGCTCCCTCTCATTTCCTTCTCCCTGGCTCTGCAGCAGCCTTGGAGTCATCTCTCTGGATCCTAGGTCTCAAGAAAAGCAGCTGGTAAAACACCAACCTGTTGTCTTCTCACCTTTCTCACAATTTCCATGGGACTCTAGAAAGGCACCAAAGATACCTAGAAGACTTATGGGTACATCTGACGGGCTTCAGGATGCATCAGGCGCTAGTGGGAAGCATCAAGATAATGTCATCTATTATTTATTCTCTATCAAGGCACTTAGCATAATTTATAATTGTGTATTTATCTGTGTTTGCTTATATTCTGTCTCCCTCCCTAAACTATACATTTCTGGAGGGCAAGAATGGTGGCATTTTTATTTCTGTATTCTCCAGCCCCTCGCTTATGAAAGTCTTCAATAATTCTTTGTCAACTGCCTGAATACTGTTAAAAGTGAATCCGAAAGCAAGAATCACTTTTGCTCCAAGTTGGCTTCTGGAAAGAAAACACTCCAAGTTGATCCAACACCCAGATTCACTCTCTAATGAAGTCTACACAAATGCTCTGGTCTACATATGAAAAGCCCTGGAAATCTTACATGGGTAACTGAAGACCAAAAAGAAGGAAGGAAAGAAGGAAAAAAGTAAGGGAGGGAGAGAAGAAGGAAGGAAGGAAAGAAAGAAGGAATTAAAGAAGGAAGACAGGTACATTTCAACTGAAAATTCATTTTATCTGCTTTCTATAACCAGAAAGACTACATCTAGTTAGTGACATGTAAGTATAAATTACAAAATTCAAAATCTTAGTACAGTTGGAGGCCAAACACAACAGTTTCTAATTTCTATAGGGAATGGGGGAAAAGAGTTTGGTGTTGGTGGGTTTTCAGTTTGTTCATTTTTAACGTGTCCTCCTCTTTAAACATAATCTACCCCCCAAATTGCAGTTATTGCTTTCTTTAAATTTAATTTTTAATCAAATTTCTCATTTAGAACCAATAGCAGAAAAGCTCATTCAGCTAAACTATTTGGAGATACAATAAAAGAAAACACAATCTAGGTCATTTTTTTTTCATGTTCCAAATCTGCTTTCTGATTTCAGAAAAAAAAAAAAAAAATCTGCTTCCCACAAACAAGGAGGCATGAAAAAGACTCCAGGATTCCTTTTTCGTCTCCAAAAAACAGGCTTTCTCTTTTTATCCCTGATCATTTGTTTCCTATGTTTTGAGCAACCCTGACTTGTGTGTATAAGCAGTCATAGGTGAAAGTTGGCCTTTGAATCCCTTCCACAGAGAGAATAAAGCTCAGGAACAGAGACCTGGGGAAGGTGTATCTGTGGGGAGAGGCCCAGAATTACTGGCATTCCGGAATAAGGGCAAGCAAGTCGAGGAATAAGAATGGAATTCTAAATGCCTCAGATTATTTTCAGTTTCTATTTATGCTGCACTTAATGTCCACTAAAATAGGTTGGTTACATGCAGTTGCATATTCCATTTGGGGTATAATTTAATAGTCAGAAATGAGATACCAGAAAATGTCTGCAAAAGGCAGTATGTGGAATACATATTTTGGCACTAATAACCAGACCTGTCCTTGCATTGCTTATTATTCCCCGAAAAAGATGTCATTTATAATCATTTGATCCTATTACAGATTATCCCTTGTTGTTGTAAGCTCAAAATAACACAGCACATTTTTTTTTTTTTTCAGATTCCCTGGAGTTTTTATCACTGAGACCCAATGTCACCAGATGTCATGAATAGCCAAGCAACCCCTGTTTGTCTCTAACATAGCTTACTTGGAAAGTCCCTGAATTTATCAATTATTCAGGCTCTTTGGTTCTTCTGCATTGGCTGCATTAGCCCTTATCATCCACAGCAGAGAATGGAAAAAGGACCCCAATTTTTCCTTTTGCTCCTATCTAGTAAATAACTATTTTTCTGTGTCTAAAATCATGAACAGTCCTGAAAACAAGCAAAAATGACTTTCCATTTTTTAATAGGTTATACTGTATAATGAAAAGAGCATGACATTTGGAGCCAGAGGACCATGGGATCTGGAGGCAGGCTGGGCTTCTTTACCAAGTACTAAGCCTCAGGGCACAAATATAATTGATTAGAATTTCATCTTCTTCATCAGGAATGAGATTTAGAACTATAACTACCAGTCTCATAACAACAATATCATTATTATTATGATCGTTCAAAGGAGTTAATGATAGTAAAGTGCCATATGTGTTATAAAGAGCAATATAAATGCCATTTTGAATTTACCACCACTTAAAAATCTTGCCCACTATTCCTTTCAGTGGTGGTGTCAGCAAAGTGTCTCAACACCGTTGTTCCATAAGCATGTCAGGTTTTTTGTTTTGTTTTTGAAAGAGAGAAGAGAATTTCAGCTAAGCATCTCTAAGTCATGGACTCTGCCTCCCCACCTCAAGCTCCTACCCCTCCCCAGCCTGAAACATAAACTCCAGTCCAAGGCTCCCTATTGTACTTTCATCCGCTGTGTTCTAACATGTCACTTACCACAGAGGGAGGCTGTTTCCTGGCACATTTGAATCTCTCCGTTCAGCTGCATGTTTTCCACCATCTCAACTGAGGGTGAACCACAATCTTCCCACCATGTGGACCAGCTTAAACTAGCCACACAGATTTCTGTCTTCATTCCCTGTGAAGATCCTATCTGACCTGTGACCGATGTCCCACTAGCGTGAAGCTTTGCGCTCCTATTTCTCACCATTCAACCTCCAAACTGCTTCTCTGTCACACCTTTCCCTTTTCCCTTCCACCACGTTCTCCCCCATCCCCACCCCACTCCCATGTCTCCCTCTGGTTTTTTTTTTTTTTTTTAAGATTTTATATATTTATTTGACAGACAGAGATCACAAGTAGGCAGAGAGATAGGCAGAGAGAGAGAGGGAAGCAGGCTCCCTGTTGAGCAGAGAGCCCCATTCGGGGCTTGATCCCAGGAACATGGGATCATGACCTGAGCCAAAGGCAGAGGCTTTAACCCACTGAGCCACCCAGGCACCCCTCCCTCTGGGTTTTAAGTCCATCCTGTCCAAGGGTTAGGTCATTCATCTCCACCTCTGATCAGAGGGCACTGCCCAGGTTCTACATCCTGGGCATGTTCTTTGCTACGGAGGCGAGATCTGTACATTCAAATTATCTTCCACGGATCGTCACTACATGCTTTAGAATACATGAGATCCTAGAATTATACTTACAGATTTAATCCCTATTCCATATTCAGGGAGTTTACAAATTTGAAAACTGGTGCCCAAGTGGTGTTTTGGCTAGCCCAGGAACGCGGAGGGTCAGTGCTGAACACCTGAGAGGTCAATCAGGGTTTTGGGCCTCCATTCTGATGTGTTTTCACCTCATCATCATTCTCCAACAATTGTAACTTGTTTCAATTAAAAATTAGAGTTAAAACCCAGGTGCCCTTCTTCCTCAGTGATGTTGGACAAGATGCAAATTTGGGATCATTCCACTGGTAAAAGGCTTGGAAGGTTAAGTGCAGAATTACAAAATCCAAACAGTTTAAGAGGGATTCCTCTGCCAAAACATTTTACAGTAAAAGTGGTCTGTGACACTAAAGTATTAAAAAGTCAGACAACTTAATGGGGTTATATTTCACCTAATAGAGTCAAAGCTTCAAATGCTTTCAGGAAACAACTAACAATAAACTTGATGTTTTTAACACTCTGGGATTTCTTGGGTCCTGTCACGATCATTCATCACCAAAACATTATTTCTGAGAATCTATTTAAGAAAGGAATCCAAAGGATAGAACAAAAACATGTATACAAGGTATATCATATACCAATCCTCTGTGGCTATCCCTTCAGATGTAGTGTAGAAAGTGGGATATCTTTCAGTCTGATGTACAGTTGAAATGCATTACTCTCTAAAACTGTACCATCAAGGTCAAAAACACTCACATGGCCAAATGGAATGGAAACTTGTCTTCTCCTCAATCAACATTCCTTCCATCCTGAGATGCTTTCATGCTATTATGCTCTCCTGGTTTCCTCCTACCTTACTGACTGTTGTTCTTGGTTTTGGTGAGTTTCTCCTCCTCTATCAACTTTTTTTTTTAATTTTATTTTTTATAAACATATATTTTTATCCCCAGGGGTACAGGTCTGCGATTCGCCAGGTTTACACACTTCACAGCACTCACCATAGCATATACCCTCCCCAATATCCATAACCCCACCCCCCTCTCCCAACCCCCTCCCCCCATCAACCCTCAGTTTGTTTTGTGAGATTAAGAGTCACTTATGGTTTGTCTCCCTCCCAATCCCATCTTGTTTCATTTACTCTTCTCCTACCCCCTCAACCCCCCATGTTGCATCTCCTCTCCCTCATATCAGGGAGATCATATGATAGTTGTCTTTCTCCGATTGACTTATTTTGCTAAGCACGATACCCTCTAGTTCCATCCACGTCATCGCAAATGGCAAGATTTCATTTCTTTTGATGGCTGCATAGTATTCCATTGTGTATATATACCACATCTTCTTTATCCATTCATCTGTTGATGGACATCTAGGTTCTTTCCATAGTTTGGCTATTGTAGACATTGCTGCTATAAACATTCGGGTGCACGTGCCCCTTCAGATCACTACGTTTGTATCTTTAGGGTAAATACCCAGCAGTGCAATTGCTGGGTCATAGGGTAGTTCTATTTTCAACATTTTGAGGAACCTCCATGCTGTTTTCCAGAGTGGTTGCACCAGCTTGCATTCCCACCAACAGTGTAGGAGGGTTCCCCTTTCTCCGCATCCTCGCCAGCATCTGTCATTTCCCAACTTCTTAATTTTAGCCATTCTGACTGGTGTGAGGTGATATCTCATTGTGGTTTTGATTTGTATTTCCCTGATGCTGAGTGATGTGGAGCACTTTTTCATGTGTCTGTTGGCCATCTGGATGTCTTCTTTGCAGAAATGTCTGTTCATGTCCTCTGCCCATTTCTTGATTGGATTATTTGTTCTTTGGGTGTTGAGTTTGCTAAGTTCTTTATAGATTTTGGACACTAGCCCTTTATCTGATATGTCATTTGCAAATATCTTCTCCCATTCTATCAGTTGTCTTTTGGTTTTGTTCACTGTTTCCTTTGCTGTGCAAAAGCTTTTGATCTTGATAAAATCCCAATAGTTCAATTTTGCCCTTGCTTCCCTTGCCTTTGGTGATGTTCCGAGGAAGATGTTGCTGCGGCTGACGTCGAAGAGGTTGCTGCCTGTGTTCTCCTCGAGGATTTTGATGGATTCCTTTCTCACATTGAGATCCTTCATCCATTTTGAGTCTATTTTCGTGTGTGGTGTAAGGAAATGATCCAATTTCATTTTTCTACATGTGGCCGTCCAATTTTCCCAACACCATTTATTGAAGAGGCTGTCTTTTTTCCATTGGACATTCTTTCCTGCTTTGTCGAAGATGAGTTGACCATAGAGTTGAGGGTCCATTTCTGGGCTCTCTATTCTGTTCCATTGATCTATGTGTCTGTTTTTGTGCCAGTACCATGCTGTCTTGATGATGACAGCTTTGTAATAGAGCTTGAAGTCCGGAATTGTGATGCCACCAACTTTGGTTTTCTTTTTCAATATTCCTTTGGCTATTCGAAGTCTTTTCTGGTTCCATATACATTTTAGGATTATTTGTTCCATTTCTTTGAAAAAAATGGATGGGGGGGGGGCGCCTGGGTGGCTCAGTGGGTTAAGCTGCTGCCTTCGGCTCAGGTCATGATCCCAGGTCCTGGGTTCAAGCCCCACATTGGGCTTTCTGCTCAGCAGGGAGCCTGCTTCCTCCTCTCTCTCTGCCTGCCTCTCTGCCTACTTGTGATTTCTCTCTGTCAAATAAATAAATAAATAAATAAATAAATAAATAGAAAAAAAAAGACAAAAATGGATGGTACTTTGATAGGAATTGCATTAAATGTGTAGATTGCTTTAGGTAGCATAGACATTTTCACAATATTTATTCTTCCAATCCAGGAGCATGGAACATTTTTCCATTTCTTTGTGTCTTCCTCAATTTCTTTCATGAGTACTTTATGGTTTTCTGTGTATAGATTCTTAGTCTCTTTGGTTAGGTTTATTCCTAGGTATCTTATAGTTTTGGGTGCAATTGTAAATGGGATGGACTCCTTAATTTCTCTTTCTTCTGTCTTGTTGTTGGTGTAAAGAAATGCAACTGATTTCTGTGCATTGATTTTATATCCTGACACTTTACTGAATTCCTGTACAAGTTCTAGCAGTTTTGGAGTGGAGTCTTTTGGGTTTTCCACATATAGTGTCATATCATCTGCAAAGAGTGATAGTTTGACTTCTTCTTTGCCGATTTGGATGCCTTTACTTTCCTTTTGTTGTCTGATTGCTGAGGCTAGGACTTCTAGTACTATGTTGAATAGCAGTGGTGATAACGGACATCCCTGCCGTGTTCCTGACCTTAGCGGAAAAGCTTTCAGTTTTTCTCCATTGAGAATATTTGCGGTGGGTTTTTCATAGATGGCTTTGATAATATTGAGGTATGTGCCGTCTATCCCTACACTTTGAAGAGTTTTGATCGGGAAGGGATGCTGTACTTTGTCAAATGCTTTTTCAGCATCTATGTAGAGTATCATATGGTTCTTGTTCTTTCTTTTATTAATGTGTTGTATCACATTGATTGATTTGCGGATGTTGAACCAACCTTGCAGCCCTGAAATAAATCCCACTTGGTCGTGGTGAATAATCCTTTTAATGTACTGTTGAATCCTATTGGCTAGTATTTTGGTGAGAATTTTTGCATCTGTGTTCATCAAGGATATTGATCTGTAGTTCTCTTTTTTGATGGGATCCTTGTCTGATTTTGGGATCAAGGTGATGCTGGCCTCATAGAAAGAGTTTGGAAGTTTTCCTTCCATTTCTATTTTTTGGAACAGTTTCAGGAGAATAGGAATTAGTTCCTCTTTAAATGTTTGGTAGAATTCCCCTGGGAAGCCATCTGGCCCTGGGCTTTTGTTTGTTTGGAGATTTTTGATGACTGTTTCAATCTCCTTACTGGTTATGGGTCTGTTCAGGCTTTCTATTTCTTCCTGGTTCAGTTGTGGTAGTTTATATGTCTCTAGGAATGCATCCATTTCTTCCAGATTGTCAAATTTGTTGGCGTAGAGTTGCTCAGAGTATGTTCTTATAATTGTCTGTATATCTTTGGTGTTAGTTGTGATCTCTCCTCTTTCATTCATGATTTTATTTATTTGGGTCCTTTCTCTTTTCTTTTTGATAAGTCTGGCCAGGGGTTTATCGATCTTATTAATTCTTTCAAAGAACCAGCTCCTAGTTTCGTTTATTTGTTCTATTGTTTTTTTTTGGTTTCTATTTCATTGATTTCTGCTCTGATCTTTATGATTTCTCTTCTCCTGCTGGGTTTAGGGTTTCTTTCTTGTTCTTTCTCCAGCTCCTTTAGGTGTAGGGTTAGGTTGTGTACCTGAGACCTTTCTTGTTTCTTGAGAAAGGCTTGTACCGCTATATATTTTCCTCTCAGGACTGCCTTTGTTGTGTCCCCCAGATTTTGAACCGTTGTGTTTTCATTATCATTTGTTTCCATAAATTTTTTCAATTCTTCTTTAATTTCCTGGTTGACCCATTCATTCTTTAGAAGGATGCTGTTTAGTCTCCATGTATTTGGGTTCTTTCCAAATTTCCTCTTGTTATTGAGTTCTAGCTTCAGAGCTTTGTGGTCTGAAAATATGCAGGGAATGATCCCAATCATTTGATACCGGTTGAGACTTGATTTAGGACCAAGAATGTGATCTATTCTGGAGAATGTTCCATGTGCACTAGAGAAGAATGTGTATTCTGTTGCTTTGGGATTAAAAGTTCTGAGTATATCTGTGATGTCCATCTGGTCCAGTGTGTCATTTAAGGCCTTTATTTCCTTATTGATCTTTTGCTTGGATGATCTGTCCATTTCAGTGAGGGGAGGGTTAAAATCCCCTACTATTATTGTATTATTGTCGATGTGTTTCTTTGATTTTGTTATTAATTGGTTTATATAGTTGGCTGCTCCCACGTTAGGGGCATAGATATTTAAAATTGTTAGATCTTCTTGTTGGATAGTTCCTTTGAGTATGATATAGTGTCCTTCCTCATCTCTTATTATAGTCTTTGGCTTAAAATCTAATTGATCTGATATAAGGATTGCCACTCCTGCTTTCTTCTGATGTCCATTAGCATGGTAAATTCTTTTCACCCCCTCACTTTAAACCTGGAGGTGTCTTCGGGTTTAAGATGAGTTTCTTGTAGGCAACATATAGATGGGTTTTGTTTTTTTTATCCATTCTGATACCCTGTGTCTTTTGATTGGGGCATTTAGCCCATTAACATTCAGGGTAAGTATTGAGAGATATGAATTTAGTGCCATTTTCTTGCCTGTAAGGTGACTGTTATTGTATATTGTCTCTGTTTCTTTCTGATCTACTACTTTTAGGGTCTCTCTTTGCTTAGAGGACCCCTTTTAATATTTCATGTAGAGCTGGTTTGGTATTTGCAAATTCTTTCAGTTTTTGTTTGTCCTGGAAGCTTTTAATCTCTCCTTCTATTTTCAATGATAGCCTAGCTGGATATAGTATTCTTGGCTGCATGTTTTTCTCATTTAGTACTCTGAATATATCATGCCAGCTCTTTCTGGCCTGCCAGGTCTCTGTGGATAAGTCTGCTGCTAATCTAATATTTTTACCATTGTATGTTACAGACTTCTTTTCCCGGGCTGCTTTCAGGATCTTTTCTTTGTCACTAAGACTTGTCAATTTTACTATTAGGTGACGGGGTGTGGACCTATTCTTATTGAATTTGAGGGGGGTTCTCTGAACCTCCTGGATTTTGATGCTTGTTCCCTTTGCCATATTGGGGAAATTCTCTCCAATAATTCTCTCCAATATACCTTCTGCTCCCCTCTCTCTTTCCTCTTCTTCTGGAATCCCAATTATTCTAATGTTGTTTCGTCTTATGGTGTCACTTATCTCTCGAATTCTGCCCTCGTGGTCCAGTAGCTGTTTGTCCCTCTTTTGCTCAGCTTCTTTATTCTCTGTCATTTGGTCTTCTATATCGCTAATTCTTTCTTCTGCCTCATTTATCCTAGCAGTGAGAGCCTCCATTTTTGATTGCACCTCATTAATAGCTTTTTTGATTTCAACTTGGTTAGATTTTAGTTCTTTTATTTCTCCAGAAAGGGCTTTTATATCTCCCGAGAGGGTTGCTTTAATATCTTCCATGCCTTTTTTGAGCCCAGCTAGAACCTTGAGAATCGTCATTCTGAACTCTCGATCTGACATATTACCAATGTCTGTATTGATTAGGTCCCTAGCCTTTGGTACTGCTTCTTGTTCTTTTTTTTTGTGGTGAATTTTTCTGCCTTGTCATTTTGTCCAGATAAGAGTATATGAAGGAGCAAGTAAAATACTAAAAGGGTGGCAAACAACCCCATGAAAATATGCTTTAGCCAAATCAGAAGAGATCCCAAATCGTGAGGGGGGAGAAAGGGGATAAAAAGAGGTTCAGAAAGAGAAAAAAAAAAAGAAATAAAAAGAAACAAAAAAAGAAAACCAATAAAGAAAAAATATAAATAGGAAAAAATATATATATATTAGATAAACTATTTAAAAAACGTTAAAAAAACGGTAAAAGTTAAAAAATTTAGCAGAAGAAGAGAAAAAAAAATTGAAAAAGAAAAAAAAATTAAATTAACTGCAAGGCTAAAGAATCATGGGGAGAAAGCCATGAGTTCCGTGCTTTGCTTTCTCCTCCTCTGGAATTCCGCCGCTCTCCTTGGTATTGAAACTGCACTCCTTGGTAGGTGAACTTGGTCCTGGCTGGGTTTCTCATTGATCTTCTGGGGGAGGGGCCTGTTGTAGTGATTCTCAAGCGTCTTTGCCCCAGGCGGAGTTGCACCGCCCTTACCAGGGTCCGGGCTGAGTAATCCGCTCGGGTTTGCTTTCGGGAGCTTTTGTTCCCTGAGCGCTTTAAGTAGAGTTCCGGAGGGTGGGAATGAAGATGGCGGCCTCCTGGTCCCGTCCCGGAGGAGCCGAGAGCCTGGGGCCCCACTCCTCAGTGCGCCCTCAGAGAACAGCGCCCATTTACTCCCATCACCCTGGCCTCCGGCCACGCTCCGAGCTGACCGAGCCTGCGACCGGTTCAAGGTAACCCCGAGCTGAGAGTCACTCCTCGGCCCTCTCTCTGTAGCTGGCTTCCCTGTTCTAATAATGGTAAGCTCAGCGACACTCAGACACCCCCGATCCTTCTGTGACCCTGCGGGACCTGAGGCCGCGCTGACCCCGCCTGGGCTTCACCCCAGTTAAGCCTCTGGAGCGATGTCCCTCAGTGGAACAGATTTTTAAAAGTCCTGATTTTGTGCTCCGTTGCTCCGCCGCTCGCTGGCCCCTCCCCCCGCGGTCTATCTTCCCGTCGCTTTGGATTCACTTCTCCGCCAGTCCTACCTTTCAGATAGTGGTTGATTTTCTGTTTCTAGAATTGCTGTTCTTCTTCTCTTCTATCTCCCGTTGGATTTGTAGGTGTTTGCAATCTTTAGATAAGCTATCTAGCTGATCTCCCGCTACCTGAAGTAGTCTCAGCTGCTACTTCTCCGCCATCTTGACTCCTCCTCCTCTATCAACTTTTAATAATATTGGAGTTCCAGGGCTTGGTTCTGGACTCTCTCATTTTCTTCATCTACATTTTCTACCTAGGTGTTCTCATCTAGTTAACTGGTTTGAAATAAGTCTATATTCCAATTAACTTATAAATTTTTATCTCTAACCCTGACCTCTTCATTAAATTCCAGACATTTCTAGGCAACTGCTTAATTCACTTGGAAATATGATAGATATCTCAAATTACTAGCATTTTCATCCCTCCAAAAAGAAAAAGACTAAATATTCCAAAAATATTCCCTATCTCATTCTGTGCCACCACTGTTCATCCAATTCCTTAAACCATAAACAAACATTAACCTTAATTGCCTTCCATCCTTCCCTAACTACATCCAATTCTTTGATGAGTTCTTTTCATTCTAGTTCTGAAATATATTCCATGTGGTATACTGCAGCCATTTTGGACCATGAGATGATATTAGGAATGGAAAATTACCTGTGGTAAAGTGACACGATAAAAAGATCTTAGGTCCTTTATACCATAACCTACCATAACAGCTCTGAATAGATTTTACATGAGAGTATAACAAACAATCTTTTATAAGTAAGTAAGTAAATAAATAAATAAATTCTAATTTCTCATCTCCTTTGGTGTCTACCTATCAGTTCCACTCTAATCTGACATCATCTCTCAAATATTCCCCATCTGGTTTCCTTGCTTCTCTTGTCTCTTGTCTTCCTAAAGAACATCCAGAGTAATCTTTTAAAACTGTGTATCAGATCATGCCACATCTTTCTTAATGCTATCTATGGGTTTCCAGCTGCATTTCAAATAAAATGCAAACTCCTTACAATACACCCCAGACTCTATCCTTGTACAGTGAACTCAGGCTATAGTCGCCCGGGATGTTCTCACTTGAGAGCATTTGCACTTGTTTTTGCCTCTACCTGGAATACTCTTCCCACCGTAGTTGGCTCCTTCTCACTCAAGTCTTCAAGCTCAAAGGTTTCCTCCTTATAGAGGCCTTCTTTGAGGAACCAAAATAGAGTAGCCCCAACTACTTTCCATCACATTACTCTATTCTTTTTTTTTTTTTATATCTACAAGCTGGAATTATATTATCTCCTTACTTGTTTATATCTTATTACCTGAGTCTAGGACCTAGAAAGTACCTGGCTATTCTGTTTACCATATGTTTGTTACATATTTATTGAATGAGTGAAATCATTAATTGCTTTAAATTCCAGAATAGTGAATATACAGTGTTACATTAGTTTCAGGTGTACAACATAGTGATTCAACAATTCTATACATTAGCCAATGCTCATCATGATAAGTGTACCCTTTAATCCCCATCAAAGATCTCACCTATCCCCCCGCCCCCTCCCCCTGGTAACCAGCAGTGTGTTCTCTATAGTCCAGTGTCTATTTTTTGGTTTGTCTTTTTATATCGAGTTCATTTGTTTTGTTTCTTAAATTCCACATGAGTGAAATCATATGGTATTTGCCTTTCTCTGGCTGACTTATTTTACTTACCATTATACTCTCGAGATCCATCCATGTTGTTGCAAATGGCAAGATTTCATTCTTTTTTATGGCTGAGTAATATTCCATTGCATGAATATATGTGTGTGTGTGTGTGTGTGTGTGTGTGTGTGTGTGTGTATTCCTTATCCATTCTTCTATCTATGGATATTTGGGCCGCTTCCATATTTTAACTATTGTAAATAATACTTCAGTAAACATAAGGGTTCATGTATCTTTTTAAATTTGTGTTTTCATATTCTCTGGGTAAACACCCAGTAGTGGAATTACTGATCATAAGATTTAATATTTTGAGGAACCTCCATACTATTTTCCACAGTGGCTGAACCAGTTTGCATTCCCACCAATAGTGCACTAGGGTTCCTTTTTCCCCACATTAAAAAAAAAAAAGAAAGAAAGAAAGAAAAAAAAGGGAAAAAGTTCTCTGTAGAGTTAATGAGGTTAAAACTGTCACCAGCAATACTCTGCCACCTCCCCTTCTTCTTCGCAGTGATGTTAAAGGTTAACATTCCTTATCTTTCAAAGAACATTCCTTATCTTTCAGAGGAAAACAATAGGAGGAGATCCAGCTGGCCTAAACCAGTTTGAACTCAACCACCCACACACACCTGCACAGATAGACTCTGGGGCATCTAATAGTTATCTCTATCTTATTATAATGTTAAAGTCCCACTCAAGAAGAAGCATAAACTTTATCAACATAACACAGAACATATGTATAAGGCATGTTTTCTAAGTACACCTGTGCAACCTTATACCCGTCATATGAAGACAAAGATTTCCCTTCTGAATATTCATCCTGACTCTCAATGTAAGAAACCCACTCATCCCCTCCTTGAGGAGTCACAGGTTTAGAAGTTTTTTCCTATGATCTCATTTGCTGCAAATAAAGTTTCCTTTGTGTGACAACAACAACAACAAACCCAAAAGTTAATTGCTAGTATTCCTTCAAGTTTTGGAACTTAAAAAATTCCATAAAGTGTTCTTTTTTTTTTAAGATTTTATTTATTTATTTATTTGTCAGAGAGAGAGAGGGAGAGAGAGCAAGCACAGGCAGACAGAATGGCAGGCAGTGGCAGAGGGAGAAGCAGGCTCCCTGATGAGCAAGGAGCCCGATGTGGGACTCGATCCCAGGACGCTGGGATCATGACCTGAGCCGAAGGCACCTGCTTAACCAACTGAGCCACCCAGGTGTCCCTCCATAAAGTGTTTTAATAAGCTTACGGAGAATGCAAGTTTATGGAGAAGCCGGCCAGTGCAGAGACCCTTGCAAAATAATTAAAGTATTAAGAAGGAACGGATACACAGAATTACCATTAATTCTGCAATCACACTTATGAGTATATACTCTAAAGAGTGAAAGTAGGGACTTGAACAGATATTTGTATACTAATGCTCAGAGCAGCATTATTCATAATAGCCAAAAAATGGAAGTCCACCCACAGGTCCATCAACAGATGTAAGGTTAAATAAAATGTGGTACATAGGTACAATAGAATATTATTCAGCCTTAAAAAGGAATGAAATTCTGACACCTGCTTCTGCATGGATGAACCATAAACACCTTAGTAAATTAAACCAGAAAGAAAAGGATACATATTGTATGATGTCACGTATATAAGTTACTAGACTACGAAACTCATAGAGACAGAAAGTAGAACAGTGATTACCAGAGGCTGTGGGAAGTGCGGAGAATGGATTAGTGTTTGATAGGCACAGAACTTCAGGTGGGGAAGATGGAAAAGTTCCAGAGGGGAATGGCGGTGATGGTTGCACGACACTGTGATTGTGCTCAATTCCACTGAACTGCACACTTAAAAACAGTTTAAATGGTAAATTTTATGTTATGCATATTTTAGCACAATAAAAATGAGAGTTAAAAATGGGAATTGGGATGGGATGGGAGACAAGAGGGAATTGTGATAATGGAAGATACATTTTGACCAACTTTACCACACAAAGTCAACTGCATTAAATAAATGGGCTTTTCTTCTCAGCCCATGGAAGAGGAAGCTTTAAAGTCTATAATAGTAATTTTCCTTCTTTAAAGACAAAAGAGGAAAATAATTTTCTATTTTTTATCAGTACTGATTGAATATTTTTATAAATGTTGATATGATTATATCCAAGGCATAATGGCATGGAGAACAATAATTCATTCTGTTTTGATGTTCTTTGCCCAGAACAGAGCTATAAATAGAACGACAGTATCAGGATGGTCATAAGGCATAGAGTAATTTATCCTTTCCAAAATCCTACTAAAACACATCTAATCAACTAGATATTATTCTTCCTGTCCAGACAACTAAAAAGATGTTCTATTAATCTACACTCTGCTACATGTTTTCTGATATTACTCCCAGTCAGTGCTCCTTGCCCAAATCATTACATAAAGCAAGGATTTATTTATTTATTTATTTATTTGACAGAGAGAGATCACAAGTAGACGGAGAGGCAGGCAGAGAGAGAGAGAGAGGGAAGCAGGCTTCTTGCTGAGCAGAGAGCCCGATGTGGGACTCGATCCCAGGACCCTGAGATCATGACCTGAGCCGAAGGCAGCGGCTTAACCCACTGAGTCACCCAGGCGCCCCATAAAGCAAGGATTTAGAAACACTTCAATAATTGGTATCAATACACAAAATACACAAATGACTGATTTTTTTATGCTTATGTAAATATTTGGCGTTCCCACCGATTCAGAAGATGTGGGGAACTTGTCTGATGAGACACCAGCATCATATGTAATAAGGAACTATATCAATGAGCCTGGTCTTCATTATCATTCCTACCTGTGCACTCCTCTTCTGGCAAAGTAGTTCCAAATTAGGAAATGAGCAAATCTTTTTAACGTTCTTCACTAGCTTCCTTTCCATGGACACTGTTCCTCTTCTGATAACCCACACATATATGTTTGGCATGTCAGGGTATCTTAAGGGTTGTTTGTATTTTATGATATATGATTTTTAAAAATGTTTACTTTTTTTCTGAAAGATTTTAGCATCTTTTCCCAAAATACATGTTCATTTTCAGTCTCTAGTTGTCTATTCACACGTGAAACTTTAAGCAACCTGTTTGCAGGAGCATAGGGGCAATGCTTTTCACCAGCCTTGGCCAACCCGGGTCTCAGAGGGCTAACTTTCATCTCATTATCTCTCAAAGGTTGGCAACTTAATTTCGGATCCCAGAAACTCTTCTTCTATCTACCTTTTGGCTCTTCTTTTATGTTGTTTCCAGCAGAAGAGGTGAATCACATCCAGCCCTGGGACCTGACTGGTGGCTGCTCCAATCCTGCCATTGTTGGTCCCGTATTGGTCCTGCCGCTTGGCTGTACCTTTGATGTGGCAAAGCAGGTGCAAGTCTGGCAAAGCTGGATGGACCACATGAGGGCATGTGTGACCACTGATGGCTAACATTTTATCTTGCCTCCTTTACTGTGATATGGAGGAGAGAAATTTCACAGGTCAACACCCAACTCCACCACTGTATTTTATTCCCCTTATAATACTTAGAAGCGCCCTTTCTCTTCTCCTTACCTATTTACCATGACCATTCTACATGTCATTGAAAATAATGTTTTATTAGCCTTTAGAGATTGTATGAACCACAAAACTCATCAAAACTCATGTGATCCAATTTCTTCACTGGACAAAAGAGAAAGCTGATGGCAGTTGCTTTTTCTGTATTACAAAAGCTACTTAAAAATTTGTAAATTTAACTTTGGTCATAATGACAATGACCACAGGGGTAGGGGTGCTGACAAATGTGGAGTCTTGGGGAATAAATGGAAAAATCCCCAGACTTGGACTCAGACAACCCAAGTCCTGATTCCACTTCCACTATTCCCACTTGTGTTACTGTATGCAAGCCATTGCTCTCTGAGTTGAGGTTGGTGGTGGGAGTACAATGAAAGACCTCAGAGTGGTTCAGAGGCACTGTAAAGTCCCTTTCCTTGAGTTCTAATGTCTCCGCTGATAAAGCATGTGGTTTCAAAAGTGCTCTTGTACCAAGACTTCTTAAAGGTTAGTCCATAATGTACTGTTAGCCCTATATAATTTATCAACACTTGAAGGAAAAATCAAAGTTAAGAATAGCTAGCTTTATGTAATATTCTATATATTCCTGAGCACTTTACGTACAACTTTTCTTATTTACTTCTTGTCTGTGTAAGGTGTGATTCGATCACCCTCCCACATGATGAGATGACAGGTTCAGAAAGGATAAGTGACTTGACCAGTGTCTTTACAACTTTTGAGAGGTGGACTGTAAACATGAACTTGCTGGTGATATATTCACGCTCTTGCCAGTACAAGAGTTGTAGATTGTTATAGAAAGACTGACAAGAGAGTAATGAGCAATAGAACTAGATTATTTAGAATATAAATAAATAGAAAATGCATTCTTTCCTTTATTCCCCAAAAGCTTGATCAACATGTAATTCCAGCAGCTTCCTTTCACAAATGTTCCCTCTCTCTCCTATGTTTGATCTTACTAAAGGTAGTGAGCTCCACGCATTTCTAGACATATGCTGGCTATAATGACTTAGATCTAATTTTTAGTTTTTAATGTATAGGATTCTCTACCATTCTGTGTCTGATACTCTTCCCTACATCACTGCATTTGCTCACTGCCTCCCGTAACATCATGAAAAGGAGGGTAATTCTGTGTTTATACTGCTACAGAGGTTTTAAGCTGGAACTCACAGTTATACAAGACTGTTGCCCTAGGGGAAAAATAAACTGGAATTCTGGCCTCTTTTTTCCCATTGGAAAAAAAATGCTTTAAATATTCCCTTGAGTATTACTAGTTGTCTTATTATTATTACTATTTCACAGAAGGGAACAAAATACTCATGTTTAATGTGTAAAAAGTTGCATGTCCAACTGGCCAGCAGAGAAACCTCTTTGAAATACATTAATGTTCTGTTTATTAAGTGTGGGTGACACTAAAAGGTCAAGAGGACATTTTTTATAGAGGTACGTCCTTGCCATTGCCAAGAGCCTGATGCAAAAATACATCAAACCTTTCCAGCAAAGGTACTATTGTTGGGGAACACGAATAAACCAGAGGTGGGATACAGTGTATGCAACATAAGGAAGCCTGTAAGTATAAAATAGCTTTCTTCTCCCTCCAACCAACATGGGCACATACACAGACACAGACAGACACACACAGACACACACACCTTTTCTCACCCAGAAATATACAAACATTTTGACAGGAACCTAGCATCTGTTTTCATGACAATTTAGAGAACAAAATATGGAACATGTGGGAGGCATGCAGCTTAGCAAAAAGAAATCTACAGTAGGCATAAAGGAACTTGGGTTCTAGTCCTATTGCAACACAATCTGCTTGGCATTAAGCTGGTCTTTCATTCTTTGGATCAATGTTCTCTAAGTCAGAGAACTGAGGTTAAAGGTGATGATTTCTAAATTTCCTTCCAGACCTAAGGTTCTATGAATTCAAGAAAAGAGTCAGAAGAGAATGTCTATGCCCAGATTGTCCATTCCCTATATCCGGACTGCCTTTCACCAGTTAGAACAGCGTAACCTCACACAAGGTTTATAGTTACAATCTATTTTTTCAGAAAGTGCAGAATTTATTTTGCGTGGTTAGTCGCCTATCAGATAAGCCCATTAAATGCAAGTCTCAGTGGAAAACACGAAAATGAGGAAAACATTGTTCCCAGCCCTCAGGAGCTTTCACTCACTGTAGACCTAGACTACAGACAGGTAGGAAAAGGTATTGTCAGGTGCTATCAAGACATACCATGGGGCACCTGGGTGGTTCAGTGGTTAAGCATCTGCCTTCAGCTCAGGTCATGATCTCAGCATCCTGGGATCAAGCCCAGCGGGGAGCCTACTTCTCCCTCTCCCATTCCCCGCTGCTTGCACGCACTGTCTGTCTGTCAAATAAATTAAAAAAAGAAAAAAAGGGAGGTACCACAGAGTGACACTGGTTTTCATGTGAGGGAAGAATGAACTCCACCTGGAAATGAGACTTCCTAGTGAAGTCTGCATAGGAGCAGGGCCTTTTGGATGGTTGGGAGATGCCTTGCACAGCAGGGTGAGAAGAAGAAATGGCCATAGACAAGGGGGATAACAAGTTATGAGGCAAGTACCAGGAACACCCCCATTTGACTTCAGCAGAGTCTTGGTACACTGATACACTTGGAACTCCTAACTTCAAATGCATTTATCACTGGTGGAAGGTTCTCCCTTCTACTCTGGAGCATGGCATATGAAATGACATAAGGACTGGCTAGGAGGAAGATCATACCCCCATCAAGTGTCCTTTCTGGTGCAGCCACTGTGGGACTCTATGACACGATATGCTTCAGTCAACAGAGCCTCAGATACTGCCTTCACTCGTCAGGACTAGACATCTAATCACCGTCCCAGGCATGGGACCTCCCTTAAATTCTGAGAGCAAGTTAAAGTTAAAAAATTGTTGCACTGAAAATTACCAGCATAACCTCATGTGGGGAACTAGTTTAAGTTATAAGTCGCAGTTAAAGATATATTGAACTAGACAGACACCAACATTTGCAGAATAAAGACCTGGGAATAATGAGAGATGAATTCTCCAGGGAATGTTTAGTCTGAAAGTGAGTAGCTTCACTCAGAATGAGGAAGGTCTGGAAAACCCTTCCACGATAAACAATTTTTAAAAAGTAATTATAAGCATTTTTTTCCTGAAGCCATGATATTAATGTTAGAGAAAAGCTGTAGCTCCTGAATTTCTAGCATTTCCATTAAATAGTGCAATTAAATTTTAAAACAAATTCAGCAAGAGCGTCACAAGTGAAAAATCTCTCCAGCACCAGGCAGAAATTTCCTGTCCTATTAGCAATAGTATCATGAAAAATACCAAGGATTCTCTATAATTAGCATAAAGAAAATGGCCAGCAAAACTTCTGACCAGTGATATACAGAGTGGGAAGGATCCCAGAGACCTCTGGACATATACTTAAAGTGTTGGGAAATCAATTACGTCAAAAGCAAAGGATTTAAAACAATGATCACAGAGATATTTCCTTCCTTCTTTGAGAAAGGGTTTTACCCTTAGGCTAGGGACCAAGGGGGTTGTGGCTAACTGAAGAGGAGTCCTGCAATTTAGCCTGCGCATAAATACAGTTATTGTGTTAATATACTTACACATGTAAGACCACATGTACACATGTAAGATAGTGGTATGTAGTCACTACCTAGTCTAGGATTCTCTATGAATTCTTTCACAATTTCAATACAGTATTGAATTAAAAGTGCTAGTTCAAATAGAGAAACAGTACTCTTAATAGAAGAGTAGTCAACAACCGCACTCCTGTCCTGACCTTGACTTTGCCCTCAGAAGGCTCCTTGGCCCTGCAGTATAGCCCCTCATTTCTGATCTCTCATGAAAGGGGTGCTATCACTATCCCTTCAACTACCTCACCATAGTCCAGGTTGGCTGTTTGAAGACTGAGTTATTACCTCCAGTTTACATAGCTCTTTCACTGGGAATTACTGAGAATAGAATGTTTTCTACAAATGATACAAAAAACCCTCATAAATAGGACTTTCAGTGGATCTGACCTATCAAAAAATTTCAGAGCAAAACATCTTGAAGTAGCAAGTGGTATCTCTCTCTCTCTTGTTTTCTTTTCTTTTTTTTTTTTTTAAAGATTTTATTTATTCATTTGACAGAGAGAGAGGGCACACAAGCAGAGGGAGTGGGAGAGGGAGAGGGAGAGGGAGAAGCAGGCTTCCCACTCAGCAGGGAGCCCGATGTGGGGCTCAATCCCAGGACTCTAGGATCATGACCTGAGCCAAAGGCAGATAGATGCTTAAGGACTGGACCGCCCAGGCGCCCCAGCAAGTGGTATCTATTAAGATTTTTTTTGAAACTCAATTAAACCAGCATTTGTATGCAAAATCATATTACAAATAAGCCATTGCAAGATATGCATATAGTTGGCACAAGATGTAATTTACACATTAATATTCACAATCTAACCCAGCTACTTTAAACCACTGACAACCAGCTTTGCTTCTTTATTTATAGAATTTTCCTGGAAAGGATCAGCATTTGCTGGGGAACTAAATGACTATGTTCTAATCATGCTTCTGAGACCTCATTTCAAGAACTCAGAAAAGTCTCCAAAAAAACTCTGTGAGATGACATTTCCATAAGTGAATTCATAATGAATGTCTTTAATAAGGGTGACAGGTCTAAAAATAGTTATCTCATGTAAGTAACCAACAGTTACAGTATAAATCTTGAGCAGTCATTCCGTTTTTAGTTTCTGTAAGGGTGATGGGAATAACAATACTAAATCGGTATATCCTTTCACATTGGTCTTGATTTAGCATGTCTATTTCTTTCTGGGACTATCTCTGTGTTAAAGGGCAATGGGAAAACTCCAGAGGAGGGACGGAAGGAAAGATAACTATTTTGTCCCATTACAACAGTACTATTCTTAGGGACTTCTCATGCCTCAGTTTCTCTCTACCACTTTGAAAAATGGTGTCACTCATCTTGCTGGGGGAAGACTTCCTTCTCAAGTTGCTGAGATTTCTATAAATACCATTATTAGTGCAGTCTACATTAGAAGGATCAAAGTGAAATCATCAGAATGAAGTATAATACATGTAGCTTTCTTCCTTAAAAAAACCCCACATACATACTGTATCACATGGCATGAAATGAAAACCTAATATTTTCCAATTGTCCCCACTATTATTTTATTTCTGACCTGTATCTAACACAAAATATGGAAAGAGCCAGATCCATTTCCAACCACACAGATGGCTCATTATCCAGCTGTCTTAAGGATAGAAAAGATTAGTGAGCTTAAGTCTGGTGCTAGGAAGGAGCAAAAAACCTAGGAACCTGAAAACGAGCCTAAAGCCAAAAATTTCTACTTGTGTCCCAAATCCCCCATTGGGAGGAAAGGGCGGGACATGAGATAAAGTTTGCCACTTTATCGCAGGGATCACCATTCATTTCACTTATTGAATCCATCATGCTTACACACACACACACACACACACACACACACACACACACACACCCCTTCCAATTCCTTGGTTTTTAAAACTGTAACAGAAGTAGAGTTGCAAACCTAACCCAGGACACTTGGCTTGAAGCTTTTTCCCCCCTCCATTTCTGTGGAACATTACATTCGGTACTTCATTAAAAGGGGGAGAATATGGCTTTGGGAATTTTCTATTTTGGTATCATTAATTTGGCTTCATGTGCATGTATATGTTTTAAAAATTCCTCATAAGACCAATTGGCCTTTTTACCCAGCTGTTGTTTTTGAGTATGTTGGGTTTAGCGGTGGTAATGGTACAGGCATAGTCGTGGCTGCGCCTAGGTCTCCAGATGGAGAACACATTCATTGTAATTCATGTCACCTTGGTTGACAGGAAGGTCAGCAGTCTGAACAATTTTATTTACTTATTCACTTACCCTTTGTTTCGTTTTCTGTGGGGGAAGAATTGGGGACAGGATGATGCTGACATATATACTTACTCATAGTGACTATAAGCACGCATTTTGAGTTTTTAAAAGTTGAAATACATTTGCACGTGACAGATAAACCTAGTTTATAATATACGATGTGACTATCCATAGAAAAACTGTGAAATCTGGGAAAACTGATCTCTGGAGAAGCAAGCTTATTTTGTCCTACTTACACTATCTGTTTTAAATCGGATCTTAAAGGAGATTCTAGAGGTAAGGGTCAAATGCATGGGTGTGTGGTCAGGCAGCTGCAATGTTCTTGCAAGAAGATTGACAACAGGGGCGCCTGGGTTAAAGCCTCTGCCTTCGGCTCAGGTCATGATCCCAGGGTCCTGAGATCGAGCCCCGCATCGGGCTCTCTGCTCAGCGGGGAGCCTGCTTCCCTTCCTCTCTCTCTGCCTGCCTCTCTGCCTGCTTGTGATCTCTGTCTGTCAAACAAATAAAATTAAAAAAAAAAAAAGAAGATTGACAACAGTTAAATAATGCTTGGCATGAAGTCTTCTGCCAGCCTCCTATCCTCCTGTGTGAACCTCGAGTCCTTCAGGCATATTTTAGGGCGGTGGTTTAGTCCCCTGCTGTTTTGCATATCATGACCCAAGGAGAAGGACACTGTGTTGGAAAACACCAGCTGGAGGTGGAGATACAGGATATCCTCAGTGTCATCATTTGCCTGCTTTGTCCCCAAAGACTGCGTCAAACTGGATTTGGGAATCTTCACTGGGATTTTAATTAGTTGATGAGACTCTCTCTCCGGCATTCATATCCTCTGTTCGAGATTCCTTCTGCCAGCAAACCAGGTCCTTCATCAGAGCCAAAGCAGAATTTTCTCATTAAAGCAGAAGCAACATACCCTGGTTCCACTTCAGTTTGGCCAGAGTCTTTAAGACCTCGTGGTGTCTCCATTCCTTAGCTAGAAATAGTAGCCTACGAATCACAGACCCTCCTGGCCAAAAGGTAGTAATCCATGAATATCTGTATTCTTTTCCCAGTGGTACACTACCTCCCCAAGGACTTAAACACCAGCTCTTCCTATATTGGACTCAAGGGATTCAAGGAAAATGGCCTGGCCTTATCTGAGTATAAGATAACTTTCCCAAGATTTTAGTAACTAAATTTTTATTAGAAGAGAGTGGGTGGAGTCTGTTTTTCCAAATACTATCTTATGAGGTCACAACTGTTTGAGATGCACCCTCCCATTTAATTTTTTTTAATTATTAAAGATTTTATTTATTTATTTGAGAGAGAGGGAGAGAGAGAGTGAGTGCATGAGCAGGGGGTAGGGCGGAGGGAGACAGAGAAGCAGACTCCCCACTGAGCGGGGAGCCTGATGCAGGACTCAAACCCGGGACCCTGGGATCATGACCTGAGCAGAAGCGACTGAGACAGATGTCCTACACCCTCCCACTTGAAAACAAGTCTGTCTCCTATCAGTTTCAATTCTGCTTCCTTCTTCAATCTCACCCTTCTAATGCAGATTTTCCCTTGCCCAGTCCTACAGGTATTTGGGCTTAAGTCAGCTGCTCTTCAATCCTTGCTCTGTGTCCCAAGTCTCACCCTGTTTTCTCATGGCAGGTAAGCATTAAAAGACAGACATGGAAGATAGTAAAACAAATGAAAGGGAATGTCCCCTCTATCCAACTGTCTCTGCCAGTAGGAATAGGAAAGAAAGACTCTCAAGCCTACCTGCATGTTCTAGACTGAGCAGTGTCTCCTCAAAATTCAGATGTTGAAGCCCTAATATCCGGTCCTTTAAAGTGTGACTGTATCTGGAGATTTAGTTAAAGGAGAGGTGCTTTGCTTATCAGCCAAGCTGATAAGGGGTAGACTTATAATGGTTAATTTTATATGTCAAGTTGGCTGGGCTACAGTGGTCATCTGGTAGATCAAACGTTATACTAGATGTTTCTGTGATAGTGTTTCTGGATGAGATTTCCATCTACATTGGTGGGATTTGAGTGAAGCAGATAGTCTTTCACAGTGTGGGTGGGCCTCATCCAATCAGGTGAAGGCCTAACTAGAACAAAGGCCTGACCTTCCCTGGGCAAGAGGGAATTGTGTCAACAGATAGTCTCAGACTTGAACAGCAACATATGGGTGGCCTTGGTCTACAGGCTGCTGACCAGCCCAGTAGATTTTGGACTCTTCAGCCTCTATAATCACATGAGCCAATTTCTTAACATAAGTCTGTTTATATACATATATCTACATGGAGATGCATACACACTCACACACGGGAAAGGAAGAATCTCAAGAACCTCCATATTGTGGACTGAATTGTGTCTCCTCGAAATTCATATGCTGAAGCTCTAATGTCAAAATATTGTAAAATACACACACACACACACACACACACACACATACACATACACACACCTGTACATATACATACTATTGGTTCTGTTCCCCTGGAGAATGTTGACTAATATACACCTAATATCCCACCCTAGCATTCTTGTTCCTATCTACTGAGTCTGGAAATGCAATGCAGGAATATTTCCGCCACCGTTGGTACTGAAAGATCTAATCTATGCAGATGGCTAAGCTGGATATTTGGGGAGGGGGAGTCTTTGTTTTACAGATTAATTTTCATTTATTTAATCAAAAATTGGATCTATCCCTATGAGCCCCATTTTTATTTCTATCATTATTTCTGGAAGACTTTTCTCCCCTGCCTATTATCATCTTGAGCTTAGGCGCAGTAATTGTTAGAAAAGGCTGAGAGGTAAATAAAGTGACAGGACTATGGGACACCCTGGTCTGTCACTTTGGCATTTCTTTAAGAAGAGGTTGAATGACACTCCTGTTCTGTTTTTTATCCATTAGACTCTTTCCTTCAACTACCAGGACACGGGCACACATTTGCCATTAGTAGAATTCTAGAATCCGATGACAGAATCCTAAAATCAAATGTAAGACTAATAATCATGTAGAGAATTGAGAATTTCTTTTTTTTCCCTAATATTGGACAATAAGGGAAAGAAATATTTCCTTTAAAGATAAGTTAAACAATTCAACATACGCACTATACTGTGGCAGCTTTAAAAAAGCTATGATAGACATTGTCAAGTGTGATATTTAAGTATTTTCCCCCAATGTTTTCCCCTCAGCAAGAACCTTGTCCTCTTTACTATAAATATTTGCATAATATTGTTTATATTTCATGAAAATATTCTATTTTTTAGCCAAGTACATATTGTATAGAGGTTTGAATTAATGCAATCTATAGCTCCTTGTATGTTGAAAAGTTGTAGACACTGAAAATTATTTTAAGAATTACAAAAGATACATGATGAATCCTCGACATATTATTCCCACACGCAACATTTCTCTGCTATATCATTCAGATCACCTTGTCCCATGTGGGAACAAACCCATTACCCTGAGGTTTTCCTGCATTCACTTTGCAATTGAAAGAAAAAAAAATACTGTATATGCCAGTTAATCATCCCAGATGTAAGCACCAGCTGCACTCTCTGCTTTGTTTATGAGCATATTTTACTTCAGGTAAACACTGTAATTCTGGCAGAAAATTCTGCTTGATGGATATGAGTCCTGTCGTTATGTATTCATTATTTTTTAAGAACATTTGCATTTGTACAGAAAAGGATGCTAAATTAGAGGAAAGTAAACTTGAATTCTCGTCTTGGCTCTGCCACCCTGATTTGAGGCAAGTTAATTAGTCTCAGTGTCCACATCTGTAAACTGGAATAATGCTATTTCTTCTAGAGAGTTGCTGTGAAAAGTAAAAAAAAAAAAAAAAAAAAAAAATTTCTGTGAAATTTTGCAATACCTGGACATAGCTTTTGCTCAGTTAATACTGTTTAAACTCATTCTCTTCTGTGAAGAAAGAGAGTTTAATATCTGTTTTATATTTTAAATATGCCATCAAGGAAAAAAACATGGTAATAATCACAAATACTCTGAAGGATACCTTAAAGGGGAGATGCAGATATAGAGTATGTTCATTTGTGTGTGTGTCTGTGTGTGTGTTTTGTTCTTCATTCTGGGTAAAATCCACTCATCTTCATTCCAGCTGGCCAATGCCAATCGGCGTGACTGGGTCTTACTTCCTCCCATGTGCCTGTCCCAGATTTTAAGCCCAGCTTTTAATCAGCGTGACAAATGTTAGTGGAAATATTTCAGAAGTGGCTGACATATAGTCAAGTCATTGTTCTTGGTGGAAATTAATGAATAACTGCCAGTTAATATCTTAATTCAACCCTGCTGACAGAATCCATACGCAATGAAGAGTGCTACCCAGCTGGGGTAAACCCTCAGCTGAATTGTGGGTGAGTCATAGATTCATTTTCTCAGGTTTGGGCAGTTGGACTGCAAGTCAGAAAACTAAACAAGAGGGAAGTTACATCTGTCAGGAAAGTGGGCTGAGAAGAATGAGACATGAAGATTCTTTTTTTTTTTTCCTATGGAAATTGAGAAAAGTTAAAGAAAGCTCAGCGAGGTAATATTGCTTGGAGAAAGATCCATTGATAAGCCCGGGTTAGGTTTCATTTGGTCCAGTTACATCAAATGAAGCCAGCAGAGCTCAGGGTCAGGGTGTTCAAAGGGAAGGAGGTAGGTCTACTTGGGAGCACTATATGCAAATGAGGTCCTCTCAGGCTTCTCTGGAAGTGTTGTTTGTTCAGGAGGATTTGGCGGGAGAGGGGCAGGTTTCTTATTCCTAAGTGTGGAAAAGGGTAAAATATCACCACCAAACATATACATACTCTTCAGCCACTTCAAATTGATGTGGGAAGTGGGCTGAACTAACTTCTGAGTGACTCAGAAGAACTCCATTACTGCTTCTCAGTGGCCTCTCTGACAAAGCCAAAGAATCCAGTCAGAAGGCGTAGCTCTTATCCAAGCCCACCACCCCTCCTGCAGCTTCTCCCAATTACGGATCACCTTGTTTACCATTTTCATAGAGCAGCCTGAGCACTCAGCATCTGTCCTAAGATCGTCCAAGCTCCCAATATCAGATGTTTTGATCTCAATGTCACCTTACTTTTTTTTTTTTTTTCCAGCTGATAGATTCGATTTTACTTGTGCACATGAAACACACATACGTGACTGGTCAAACAGATGAAAAAACAAAACAAAAACCGAACAAAACAATAAAAAAAAAACATGGCCTGAATGGAACTGCTCCATTTCTGATCTGTGCCGCACACAGTGCAGGCCCCAAATGCTCCCTGGAAACCGGCATTGCCCTGAAAGGGACAGGAGGAGAAGTCACACCAATCTGAGTAATACCGATGGGAAGTATCACCTGATTAAATAAAGGGGTACCTGAGTCACTGGGCAGGAAAAAACAAAGGGGGAAAAAAAGACATGACTATAAGGGCCTATTCAGCCTGAGCGGCCCCACCTCGGTTGAACAGCCATTTTGCTGTTTATGCAGTAAAACTTAAATTGACCCTGCCCCCCACCCCGGGGAACTTACTTAAAAGCAAGTCCAGGAAACCAGTCCCAGGTAACAAAGCCCAAATACAAGGGTGGGTCAGGTCAGGTGGAGATAACAGCCCGAACGTAGGGATGAGTCGGGTCAGGTGGAGACATCCAATCAGTGGAGCGCACCTACTGTCTCCCTAGCTAGCAAGGAGTGTGGGCCCCACCTTTTGGGCACCAATTCTGACCAAGGTGATAGGCTAGTTCAAATAGCTACTATAGGGTGAATTGTAATTCAATTAGCCACCCATGTGTGACCTAGCATAACTGTGCAGCTTTCTCTGTGTGTTACAATCTCATTGGCCACCTATGTGTGGCCAGGCCCAATCACATGGCCTTTGCTCTATAAAAGTTAGTCGATAAGGCAGGGAGGGGTCGCCTCTTTGTTAGAGACGACCTTGACTGGTCAGTTTGATTCTCGCTGCTTGGGGCGAAATAAAGCTTTGCTTGACCTTCGCTTTTTATCAGTCTCGCTCCTTTGACCATGGACCCAACAATGACAGTAAGAAAGCATACGCTTGACTGCAGCGGAAGAAAAAGAGAAAGGAAAGAAGGTCCATCAGTAAACTTCTGGAGAATTAACTTCCAGAGGGTTACCCTCTCCGGCAATATTTGTACAATATAGCAACCTTTTTTTTTTTTTTTCAGTCTTTTGTTTGCTTGCCACCATCACTGTTATCAATACCCATGTAATGGCATAGAGAGGATCACCAGTGTACCTGCTTTTCCGAGACATGCCCAATTCGTTTTTGTTATTCTAACATAACTTTTTGGTTTGGGTATAAATGATACAGTGAGTCATAGGGGAGTTTGGGGGTTTCTATTTTGCAGGGGGCGGGAAGGGTTCAGATGCTTCAGATAAAAGTTCAAGGTTGTCTTCATGGGATATCTCTATGGAATATTCAAGGCTGACATTTACCAGGTGCTTACTCCAGGCGGGCACTGTTCTGGCATGCTATACATAGTAACTCCTCCGGCCTACTCACAACAACCCCGGGGGGTAACTCTGTTATCATCCCTAGTTTACATTCTTGCCTAAAAGCACACAGCAAAAAAGCAGCATTTTGGAGATGTGAACTTGAGCCATCTGAATCCAAAGGCCTTCATTTAATAACTATATGCCTTTCAAGTATTTGAAATTCACCCTGTTCTATCTCTTTATTATTCATACTTATTGGAGTAATTATTAATAAATCCTACCAAACATTTTACAAATATAGGCACAATACAAAAAATATACATGATTCTTTCTTCTCTCCACATTGCCATTTCCATCACAAATTCATAAGAGGTATGGCCTGGGAATGAAATGACCTAAATTATTTTTAATTTACCAATAAACGGAATTTAGGAAGGACTATGACTAATCAGCAAACCAGATATTTAATTCCCAGACACGCCATCCCCTGACCCACAGCTACTGCCTGGGGAACTTTTGGCAACAAGATAAAGACCAGAAGGCCCTCAGAAATACAGTTCCACTTACTAGACAGAAAGGAGAATCCAAACAACTTTCTTTCGGCCACTTTACTAAAACCATATCCTTTGGTCTAAAATTGAAATCTTATGGATTCTTTTGAAACATATTTAAACATTTTTAAACATGAGACTCAAGTGTCTACAATTCTTATCGAGCTTGATTATCTGACTCTCCTGCTCAATTCAGGTTGGAAGAGTATGGGAACTGTTACAGCAAATAAGACATGACAACTAACTGTTGGAGAGATGACAAATAAAATTCAAAAGTAGATGCAGGTACATCTGAGCTTTGCAGTGAAGAATGAGCAATGACGACCCCGAGTAGCCATCACAGAAAGTATTAAGTTACATTCAGCATCTCTGCCTAATAAAATCTCTTGGAAGAACTATATTTATAATTGCTTTACGAAATCTTGGTGGTTGCAGTTGAGAACATTAGTTAACTTTCTGGAAGGTATCTTTGTCTACTGAAGTTTATGCAACATAGGACACTTTTTGTTAATAATATCTGATCTCTAGTAAGTCATCCATCCTTATTCTGGATGAAATATTATTTATTCTAAATGCGCCTAACAATATTTAAAAGAACCTGACAAATGAAATAGGTAGGATATGATAAGAAAAACCTTTCTAATATGTGATTGCCTGCATAGTGGTAAAACTCTAATGAAAAACTCTAATATCAATAACCTAAATGCATTATTTATACAATTTAAAACTAAATGTGTATGTGGAACATCTGCATCATTCGATGAACTTTTGACATTATCTTTATGTGTGGAATTGCACAGATGCAGTGGCTGTTAGCAAATGCTTACAAATGTTTTCCTGGCAGGGCAGTGCTAGTTTTCCATCTCACGTTCCCCTTCTATAAATTGAAGGTGGTATTAGACACATCATCTGCCTGTCAGGCACTCTGTTTGCTTTAGAAGAGAGAGACATAGAGTAGTTTTGTTATAATTCCATGAAAAAAAAATTATGCCACCAAGAAGAGCTGGGTGGAATTCTACTTTTTAAGGGTAAAGTCTGCTGCAGAGAAATCTGTCAGGATTTTTCCATTTTTATTCCCATTTCTATTTTTTACACTTGAACTTAGTAATCCTTGGTATATTTTGGTAGAGCCTGAGCTTTCTCCTCAGTTCCAACTTGCCCCTAATAACCTAAAATGAAATTCTATGACGCTCTATGGAGAAAAAAATCATAGGATCTAATGGAAAGCTTGCATTAGCCATCTTCTGCCTCAAGCTTCTGCTTAATGTTACAAGGACAAGATAGAGAGTGACGTGGAACACCCATGGGGTAGGAAAACAAGATGTTGAATACATGCACGTGTCTCTTAATGGGATATACAGAGAGACAGAAACCAGAACCTTCTTACTATTAGTTAATTTCCTGAAGCTTCGACTTCCTAAAAATAACCCCAGGCTATCTCTTTGGCCAAATTCTTAGACCTGACGTCAGATACTATATTTAGGACAGTAGCTAGTAGGAAGATTTTATCTGCTCATTCAAAATTTCCCTTAACACAACGACAGGTGCTAGTAATAGAAATGAACAAGGACCGGAAAACTTTAGCAAAAGGCTTGAAATTGGAGTAAATGAAGGGGGCAGAACCAGGCAGGAGTTACAGTCATTAATGTCCTTATTATTAATGTCCTTATTAATGTCCTTATTAATGTCCGGGGAGCTGGCTTGTTTTTCAGAAAGTAACATAATACATGTATACATACATACATACATACACACATTACATACATACATTACAGACATACATACTCTAGTTTGGCATTTAGCCAACTGGGCTTTCAGCAATAGAAATTTGGATTCGCTTTAAAATAAATCACCATATTAGCAGTTATATTACCTGCCCTCTTAGACAGGCAACAGATTTAAATCCAGAAGCAAAAGAATTAGAGGTAGGTAATTTTGATCATTACTACTAGATTATTTTTATCTATGGGCTTAATGCTAATCCTTTGTATAAAACGATTTCAAACACTTAAAGAGAATTAAAGCTCCTTGACGATTCAGAGCAGAAAGATATATAATAGAACACTGGAAACATTTGTTTTGTTAATTAGAGCCACCAGGTGATAAAGAACACTTCTAGAGACCTGGGCTTGGGGGTGAGTAATGGTTTGGCATCAACCTAAGTTACTGCCAGAATAGTTCAGAATGCTATTTCCCCCAGTGACATTAAAGATTGAGGTCTAAAAAGAAACACAATGACTAAGGGCTCTTTTCTTCTTTTCACCCACAAGTTCTTTTTACCCTTTGCTTGCTTTCTTCTTTCTTGTCTTTTCTTTTTTAAAGCCTTAAGTGGTTCTCTGATGTTCATCTGTATCCTGGCAATTCTATAATGAAAAGTGCTTACTCACAGGGAACTGTGAAAGAACTCTCTCAGATTAAAGATAGGTTCTGGAGCTCACTGGATGGTGAAAGCCATATTCAGCTTACCATTTGCCTTACTGGCCAGGTGAATTACGGACACGAGGCACTTGTTTTTCAATGGGAAAAGAAGGCATAAAAATCTAGATGAGAAGGGACTTTGCCTTTCTTCCCATTGTCTTTATTCTCAAAGAACTTAGATCAAACTAGCAATATCCTTACAGACCTTCTGTCCCCTAAATGCCTTGTGTTATCATGAAACTTTATTGGCTGACATTTTAGGGACGCACATAGAGGAACCACCAAGAGCTCCTCTGAGATCAGAGAAATTAAATAAAGTTCCCATGGCTTGCAAACAGAGCTGAGATTCAAACCTGGTTTACAGGACTGCAAAGCCCTGTAGTCAACCACTGCATCACATGCCTTCCTAAAATGCCAAGGCACCTGTTCGTGAATCCCTTCTCATCATGCCTAATTTTAAAGAATAGTTATCATGAAAGAAAACCTCAGTCCGAATTCCTCACTCTGTTCCCCGCATTCCCACTGCCATAGTAGAAATGCTAGTGAATAATGAAATACTCCCCAGTTAACGGCACAGAAGGAAGGAACATGGCTAATCTAGAGAGTGAGTCTACAAGATGGACAATTACAGCAGCACCTTACTGAAGGTTCTACTTGTCCACGTGACTTTGGACAAGACAAAGTCACGTGGATCTTTACACCTTTACAAATATATCTTCAATGAGAAAACTGAGATGACCATGTCTAATTTGGAAACTTCATTCATAGATAAACTAAGTGCTCATCTTTAATACAAGCACATTCTACCACTGTGCAGATCTATAATTGAACAATTGTGTCATTTGGAATTATTTACTGTAAAAATATCATTTATTAAAAATATGTTTAATGAGTGCCTCCCACTGAGGCAAGCACTAGGAATTCAAAAGTGAACATGACAGATAAGAATTCTACTGTCGTGGTGGTCAATGCATGAAATAAAACAACCAACACAGACAAATCAAAACAAGTGCTAGAAAGGAGACTGAGCTCAGGGGTTAGGCTGGATAAAGTAAGGCTGAAAGCAGAAAATTAAGAAGGAGATGGTTCTACAAAGAGTATAAAGCGGCACCTGGGTGACCCAGTCTGTTAAGCATCCTGCCGCTGATTTTGGCTCAAGGTCATGATCTCAGGATCATGAGATCAAGCCCCATGTGGGGAATCTTCTTGAAATTCTCTCTCTCCCATTCTCTCCATGCCCTTCCTCCTCAAATAAATAAATAAATCTTAAAAAAAAAAAAAAAAAGAGTGTAAAGAGGAGAATCAGAGTCAGAGTAGCAGGTAGAAAAGTCCTGGGGGTGGCACAGCCCTTGGTATGTGCTGGGAATGAAGAACAGCAGGAGGGTGAGGGAGGCTGGGAGGAAGCAGGATTTGGGCTTAGTCTGACATGAGATGGAAGCATGACAGGAAGTCTGGTTACGACATCAAGTTCAGATTTGAAGGGTATGTGCAGTAAGAATCCACTGAATGCTTAAGTGAGGGGCCTTTGTAATCTGATCCGCATTGTAAAATATCACTTTGGCAGCTGTTTTGTAGAAAATGTATTTTAAGAAGGGTGGAATGATGCCAAGGAGGCTAGTTAAGGACTAGTCTAGGTGAGAGATGAAGCTAGCTTGCATTCAGGTGGTACATGTGGGGACAGAGAGATGATGGATTTGAGATATGTTTTGAAGTAGAAATAACAGAACTTGCTGATAGGTTGGATAAAGAAAGTAAAAGGAACAGAGGAATCAAAATGTTGGTTGAGGTACTACGTGGATAATGATGCCCTTTATGGAGAAGGGAAAGCCAATAAAATACTCTGCGAATCCTTTTATGAGTCCAAATTTCAACAGCTAAAATAATTATGGCTATTGATTGTTATTATATGCTTTATCAGGCATTTAAAGATACTATTTTAGTTAACTGATTTGCAGTCTTATAGAGCATTATAATGACCATTTTATGCATGAGAAAGTTGACATTCACAAAAATTAAGTAACTTTTTCAAGGCATCAATCTGGGAATTAGTAGAAACCAGGTCCATTTGGTGTGGAATCTGAATGCCAAGCTTTCCAATGTTGGGGTTTATGTGTATCTGGCTTTCAATTATAGCTCTATACCTATGCCAGTAGCTGGGATAGACAGGTAGTATATTCTTAATGCATATTTATTACTTAAATAAAAACATGTAATTTCTACTATGCCTTGATGCTTCTCAGATATTCCCAAATATACTCCCTTCTAAGTGACATATTAGGTAGTAATACTGTCCTTTAGACTATTTCACCCAGTTGGGACCACACAGAAAGAGTTCTCTATCACTAAGGAACTACTCTAATTATACTCTTGTCTCTACATTGTTCTGGAGAAAGAAAGTCTTAGGAAGGGCCATAAGAGTCTCAAATACAGCTCAGGTTCTCAATCGCTGTAGGGAGAGCTAGGAAATACATGGTCAGAGGGATGGTAGCTAAGGCCCAGTCCCCACTCTGCCAACACCCCCAAGCCTAACGTCTTTGGACTTGGTTTTATTATGCATCCTACTCCAAGGTCTCTGGACCCTTGGTTTTATTATGAATAATCTCTAGTCTCAAGGTCATGAGTATCCTTACCCTATGGTGCACTCTCACAGGTAGGGCCCACTTCACTGTCAGGGCTTAGGACACCCTAAGAGCTCCATGAGAATGTTCCTCTCTGCAAGGAAACCTTCCAACCTCATATTATTCCAACCACAGAGTCTCAATTTCTTATGTGCCATTCATCAACCAGTGCTAAAAAGCACTACTGAATGCACTACTTGTCGAGATATAAGCTGTTTCTGCACCTCACCTCCACTCAGATGACAAACAAAGGTCTACTAGACATCAGACAGATATTTTTGTTCTTGTCCTCTCCCTTAGCTGTAACACTAGCTTCCCTAAAAACCCAGGCTTGGTGAGATCTACATGCTCATAAAAATATGGTTTATTCCAAATTGAATTTTACTCCCTTCGTTCCCTTGCACAGTATTTAAATTTATAATTGCTCTTTATCTTAATGTAGGGGATTATGTGTCAGACTTGGAGAGGTCCACTTCAAACTCTGGAAGACTTGAAATAAACACAGTCCTGGAATAAGTCCGTGGTCTATAGGCAGACAGGCCTTGAGGAACACTTTTACCCTTCTTCAAAGAGATAACACCTGACCATCTTCATGCTACTTCTGCTTTACTTCCCACCTCTCAAGCCGGGTAAATTTCCCAGAAATATCATTCCTCATAAATGCCATCTTCCTTATGGTTTAAGTCCCCTCATTCTTCCAAGGACCCCCAGCAATGCACACATGCCTACTTCACAATGACAAACAGTATGTCATCAGGGTTCCAACCCAGAGCAATGAAAAAGATTCTCAACTACATGATTGGGATCAACTGGCAATAGCACTGGGAACAGGTTTTTTGTTTTGTTTTGTTTTTGTCAGAAAGGAATACAATTAAAGAGCACAGCTGGCTATCAATATCCATAACTCTAACAGGCTTCACTGCTGTCCATGACATGAAACCCATGCCTCCTCAGCCTGGTGGAAGAAAGGGTTCAAGGGTAGAATAAGTGTCAGATTCCTCCAGAGGACTGTATTTTCCCACCAAGAGAGGGAAGGCCATATTTAATCAGATATCCTGGCTCTCAAGGAAATCCCCCAGCAGCAAACTGTTATTAACATCCCACCTACCACTCTGCCATCCCCTCTGTTCATCTTCCAATTGAGACTAACTTGTTTGAGCCTTGGAGTAACTCCATGGCTTCTCATGCACGTCTTTGCTGGAGCTGTCATCCCATCTCTGCTCCCATGGTGCATGTTTATGTCCCCCCATTCATATGCTACCAACCCAGCCCCCAGTGGGATGGTATTAGGAGGTAGAGCCTCCGGGGAAATACTTAGGTCTGGATGAGGTCATGAGGGTGGAGCCCCTGTAGTGGGATATCAGTGTCCTAATAACAAAAGGAAGACTAGAACTGGTTCTCTCTCTGCCATGTGAGGAAGAGCAAGAAAGGGGCTGTTTGTCAACAGGGAATGGGATTCTCATCAGACACCAAATTTGCTGGCACCCTGATCTAGGACTTCCCAGCCTCTGGGACTTGGAGAAATAATACTTGTTGCTGAAGCCACCCAGTCTGTGGCATTTTTGTGTTAGCAGTCCAAATGGATGAAGACATGCGGTAACCCAGTGTCTGATTTTGTCAACATCCCCTGATCTAATTTCCCAGGCCAAGTCTGACAACCTGTCCAGATTCCTTCCCCTTACGATCAGTGGTTTTACAACTGCCAGTCCCATCTCAGTGTGCTCATGAACCATTATGTCATGGAGATAAAATACCTAAAGCTTTTAGAGCAGACACAAACTTCAGCTCTAAGCCTATCTCCTGTGTTTTACAGAAGATGTGATTTATCCAACATCACAAAGTAAGTTGATAATGATTAGAACCAAGCCTTCTGACTTGTACAACAATACTCTTTTCACTACCCTTGCCATCCCATTCTTAGAAAGCAGGTTCAACAATGGAAGGAACTTCAAACAGGGTATATTATTAAAATTCAAGTGTGGGAGCAAATTATTCATTTTGTAAGTCGGGTTCTATTCCAGGAAACTGTACAAACATTGAAAAAGGATGAAAAGTGCCAATGTTTACAGAGAAATGCACCCAGGTATTTTCATCTGTAAAAGTTTCTGCAAACTTGTCAAACTAAATCCTGATGAGATGGGGAAAAATTATTTTTTTCTTTTATTTAAGGCCAATTAACTTAGAGACAGATTTCCACATTTCCTCTGTAATCTAGGAAGGAAAATATATAAAGCACAGCTAATGTACTTGGAAGATTAATCAAGTGAGAGGTCCCAACCCAGTGCGTGTGGAGCAGAGGATTTCTTGCTGTTTAAAATCTTCCAAAAGTTAAAAGCCTACCAATCTGCTCCAAAGTTGAGATTCACTCTCAGGGTCAAAAATCTCTCGCTACAAACTCCTTCCCTATCTGAGCACTTTTTTCCATGAGAATCAGCTTTGCTGAGTTTGAAGCAGTGTAGCCATCACTAAGAACACGTTCTCAGATCTGTTTTAAAGGTGAACAGTCTAGATGTCATGTATTCATGAAGCAAATCAACAAAAGCTCTAAAATTGAAACTCAGATCTCATAATTTCATTCTTTTTTGGTCAACTTTGATTGTCATGAACATTTTTGGTGGTTTTCAAGTCAAAATCATCCACAGACTTTTGAATTTTCCCATCATTTATGTTGCTACAAAATCAATGTCTGTACTTAAAATGTACACCTAATATATGGCTCTTATTTAACGGGTACATAAAAATTTATACTTTTTTTTTTTTCACTACCAGTTCTTAAGCTGCTGCTTTAAGAGCAGCTGATGGAGACTTAAGAATTATATCATTGATTTCCCGCTCTCCCCACAAAGGCTTAGCTTGAACCAATCTGATCCTAACAAATAATTTCCCTTGATAATAATCTATACATTTCTCAGTTAATAAGTCTTTTCTCGCCAACTTGTTAATTACAGGCTTGAGCAATAAGTTAAGAAAACAGAATTCCAAGAGGCCGGAGTTGGTTATACATAGTGCATACAGGTCATGGAACTCCTCCCAAGACAGGAACTCCGAAACCATCAGGGCTTCGAGTCATCAGCTAAGTCATCACCAGGGTGACCGTCAGCCAGTATCACCAGCTAAATCACAGCCAAGGGGATGAGTAGGTCTGAGGGCCAGGGGACACTTGAGGGCTCGGGACAACATTAAAAGTAGTTTGATACACACATCCTGCTCTTTGGAGCATTTCTTGCACCATGTCCAGAATCTCTTTCTCACCTTGGCCTAATGTGTGTTCACAGCTTTACTAAGAGTTTGTGAGTGCAGTTTTTCATAGCCGAATGTTTCCTTCGTTATGAGATGTCATGTGTGTGCTTAAAGCACAGATGCATAGTGACGGCACTGTCCCCAGGTGAACCATACACCCTGGTTTTCCCCAGAAGTCTCTGTGTAAAGCCTGTTATCCCAGGATAATTGATAAGACATACCCCCTTCACTCACCAGGATGAACGTTACATCGTATCATCCCATGACCCACTATGAATGACCAGTAAGTTATGTGGAATCCTTCCATCAAGCATTGGTCACAACAACAATTTGATCGCTGAAAATGTGTCCCTTTCACTGATTATCATTTTGACGGAAGTCTCTTCCCAAATGGGCCTGCCACAGCTGTGTTCCTCTAGAGCTTCTTTTCTGTGTTCTACATTATTGTCTCAGGCTTCAGCCATACAGGATGAATCCTACATAATTGCATTTTCACCTTTGATGCTCTTAACCAAGTGAAAAAAATTATAAGTGATGGTAATCAATGTAAATCTGGCCATCGTTTGGATCATCTCAGCCTGGGATTATATTTGGAGGAGATACGAGTCTCAGGACTAAAAATAAGGAACATTCACATTTTTACAGCAATCTATAAAAAAAATGCCAAAAAGCCCAACTTTCATTACACTTAGTGCAGTATCCTTTCCTATCTCCCTCACACATAGTATTTCTCCCCCCAGGCATTCAGTAAAGAAAAGACTGTCCTCAAGGGACTTCGTCTTTGCCTAAAATTAAAGCAATTTCAGCCCTTTGTCAAAAGAATGCAACTGTAATCATATATTTTTCATAAAAAGATTATCAAACAACTTTGATAAAACTAGTAAGAATTGTGTCTGTGTTAAAGTTCAAGACAGAACCAGAAAACCAGGCCAGCGTGATTATTGTAATGAGACCTAAGCAATGATTTGAAGGAATCATTTAGAATGGCATGTCGTCAAGCGGTGAGAAAGGAGAGGGAGGGCCATGGAATCAGGACCTTCCAAAACCGCTAGAAGACACTGAAACATTTCTTCTGCCGCACACACCTCTAAGAGACAGGTTCCTCTCTATTCTTCAGTTCAGAAACCTAAGACAAGAGAGACTCCAGCATATTCCAAGCCACACAGCCTCCATAAGGGACATAAAGTGACTGCTGAGTTCTTAGGAAGGTGAATACTGGAGCTGTAAGACAGACAGACTCTGTATGTGTTATCTTTCATAGATGAACAGTCTCTGAAGAAGATGAAAGTATAAAGATCTCCAGGTGTGTGTCATAAAATTTGCTCAAATTCTCTTCCTTAGAATCTAAAGTCGGTATAGGTTCCTTCACAACATCCTTCATTTGTCTGCCAAATAAACGTTCTTTATTTCCTTCAACTGGAAAACAGCAGAATTCTAAAATTAATCAAGTTACTACACCTAGGAAGTAGTCTCAGATTGAAACAATTTCTAATTTACATGGGATAGTCGCCTATAAATCAGCATGTTAATAGAGAACATTATGACAACCTACGAGGCAGATGAGAAAGGATGCAGGGACATAATTAGAAAAAACTTGTATTACAGAAGGTCCTTCTTTCATGACCAAGGACACAGTTGGACAATGGCCTATTGTAATCTGTGTACAATGGGGATGAGTTTTGATCAAAAGTTGCTGAGTCTCATAGGACAATTCTCAGTGATAATGAGATATGAGACATGAACATTCCCAGTTAATCTTGGAGATCTGACATAGGCAATTAGTCCTTAAATATCTTTTTGTATCAGAACTTAGGTCCCTTGTGAATAGTAATCATTTTAATGAGAATAGAAATATTTTAATATCTGTTGATGGACAAAATGACATATGTACATATGCACTCAGAGACCATTTGCAGCAACTCCAAAGTCTAGAAGTTGAGAACCACTAAGAAAGATCATGTTACATAATTATAGTTCAATCTTCTAACGACTTTTGATAATTTGTCCAAGAGCATCTGGTTCATATACCTATGTTCTAGGATCATATACCTATGTTAATAGCTTTAAAACGCACATTCTGTTTCTTATACTATTTGCCAATCATCCATTACTTAATCTATTTGCCATCTCCAGAAAGTCTTTTGCATCTTTTTGATTCATATCTTGCCCGTTTCCCTCCCCCACTCCTTATCTCTTAGAGCATATCCAGTCTACATTCCAATATGGATCACTGGATACAAAATTAGAGTATTCTAGAGCTAACAAGAATATCATAAGATCACCAAATGCAACTTGTTCATTTTAGAGGTGAGTGAAATGAGGCTCAGAGAGGATAACTGACTTTTTTGACATTGTATACATAGCAAGTGGCTAAGCAGATTTCATAAGCCAGTGTTCTTTCTCCCATGCCAGTGGCTATAAACAGCACTTAGCATACCATAATATCTAATTATGTGGAGGCAGCCTAGAACATTGTCAAGAGCATGGACTCTGCAGTCAGACTGAGAGGGTTTCAAATCCTAACTCAGATCCCTGATACTTCTGTTACCTTGGTCAATGAATCAATACTTGTATCCATCTCTAGACTATGGACAGATCTTATGTATTATTTACCAGTCATATTTCAATAAATCCTTATTGAGAAATTGCTATAGGGCAGGCTCTGCCAGATGCTAGAAATGCCAGGAGAAATAGTCATGATACCAGCCCTCAGGGAGTCAGGCATCTAAAAAAAAAGTCACAATGCGGAATGAGAGGTAATGTAATTGGGTATGCACAGAAGAATGAACAGCTTTAGAGAGACTAGAAAAGTAAAAAGTGGCCCGGTTCACTTGGGCAGGTTTGGGGTGCCTCACAGAGAAAGCAGCACTAGATTAGAGCCCTCAGCAATGACTGCCCCCTCCCCCAGGTTTAAGTGTCATGTCTGACACAGAATAGCACCTAAGCACATGTTTGTTAAATTGACAAGTAGAATTTGTCTTCCCTGGGCTACGATAGGGGAAAAGAGACACTTCAGAGAAATGCAGGAAGAAAGCACTTCTTTCTATGTGATGGACTCTTGAACTCCTTAGAAAGAGCCCTCACTCTCCAGGCAATAACCGTTTATCGAACTCTCCGTGAGGCTGTCAGATTGTGGGAAGGAGCAGAGCTTCCAGCACCTCTATGCATATGATGCTGGGAATTCACACGAAGCTAAATAAAACTTGTTCTGCCCAAATTTGAGGTCTGAAGAAATAGTTCTTAATATACTTTTCAGAAGTGCCTGGCTGGCTCAGGTGGTGGAGCATACAACTCTCAATCTCAGGGTCATGAGTTCAAGGTCCACATTGGGCATGGAGCCTACTTAAATATACATATATTTATACATATTATTTACATTTATGTGTTTATAAAATATATATTTTATATAGGTATATATAAATAAATATATTTATGTACAAATTCATATATATTTCCATAATATAAATATATATTATATATTTATGTTTTATAAATTTATATTTGTATACATATTATACAACATTATATACTTATATATATACACACTCACACCCATACACATATACTTTTCAAAAACCTAGATGAGCCTATCTACTCAGGTGCAAGATAAACCCAGGGAAGACCTCCCCCTGTTGCATCGACCAATCCTCGAAAGTACCTTCCTCCAGACAATTAAGCAGACTCTGCTCTGAAGAAGGTTTGGTGTGACAGGCACACTCCTGCCAAGCAAATTCTAAGGCAGATGCATGAGTGGACTTGAAATCTCTCAGAAAGGACCTTTCCCTTTTAAAAGGTCACTGCACAGAACACAATAGAACTGTCGACTAGAGCATGCTCTTCTTCCAGCCGACACGCTTCAAAAGCACAAGAGCCAAGAGGCTTCTTTGTGCTCCACACCTGGCTAAGAGGCTTTCAGAATATCACGTCGTCTTGGGTACTCGTATGTCTGTCATGTAATACCATTTTCCGGCAACTCTGTTTCTCTCCTCCGCAATTTCCTTTTGTTACTGTTTTGACTAGATTTTATTTTTGTACAACTTCTTCCCATGACTTACATTTTACTATGACACAACATGGAGTGTGGCTCCCACTCCTCACCAGAGGCAGAGGCATTTTTCTTCCCTCTCCCCTCTTCGATAGAGCAGGATTCCAAGTGTTCACTGGCCAAAGCCTCAAGGAGGCTTAAGGGCTACTTACTCTGCCTCTTTCCTTGACTAGCCTGTGTGTGGGCATTCGCCAACATCATAGGCACTGAAATGTGACTTTCCTCTTTGTGACAGGAAACATGAAGTCAGTCAGCAAACTACAGATGACGGGGGGCTGAAGTCTGCTGTAATTCCTGGTCACCTACCATGCTTGCCTTAGTATATGTGCTCACCAAAGGTGGCACCACAGGGCTGGCTGTGAAATGCCACTGGTAAAAAGGGCACATGGTATACAACACCGTTATGTAACAAACTAGCGTCATGGTTAAAATCTCTTTTTACAGATCGCAAGAAAAAGGGAGCAATTCTGGAATTGTCTGTAGTTACTACAGTGTCTTGGGGGAAAATGTGTACAGATTTGGTAAATAGGGAAAGCTCAGAAACCAATGTGACCACAAAAGGATAGGCTGAAAAATAGGTATTAGTGGGGCGCCTGGGTGGCTCAGTGGGTTAAGCCGCTGCCTTCAGCTCAGGTCATGATCTCGGGTCCTGGGATCGAGTCCCGCATCAGGCTCTCTGCTCAGGAGGGAGCCTGCTTCCCTCTCTCTCTCTGCCTGCCTCTCTGTCTACTTGTGATCTCTCTCTGTCAAATAAATAAATAAAATCTTAAAAAAAAAATAGGTATTAGGGCAAGAGGAATTCCAGGGATCAGGATCAGGAGTGTATTACACTCTCAGAAGTAAGTACATTAGTAATTGATCACAGGGATGGGGCTTTAAAGAAAGTATTTTAAGTCAAGGAAACAAAACCCAAACCAAACAAACAAAATACAAAGGAATGAGAGCCCATTCCCTGATTTACTGATGTAGTGAAGCATTGGGTAAGTAATTACTGTGATTCAGGAAGACAGTACATTTCCGCCTCCACTCCTTTCTACTAAATATTTGTATATTAAGTTTATTAATATACTTACATTATATATTAATTACATATACACATAAAATTTATATGACATAAGTATATTTATATGACATAAGCATATAGTAGGATAAAAGGAAGATGTGCAGGTCTTGTGATAGTGGTGATACAGGCAGAAGACTGGAAGGGGCTGTTAGTAAGAATAGGCAGAGGAAGCCACAGTCCCAAATATGCAATATTGTGACTGCAGAATTGATGGCGGTGAATGTATACAAAGGACCCTCAGGAGGCTTAAGGGCAGAAATGGAAGGCGTGACTGAAAATAGAACCCAACAAGGGTTCTGTAAATGAAACAGTTATGTATACTGCTATCTTCTTCAGTACATAGTCTCCATTCTGGATCCCAGGAAACAAATAGCTAGATTAATCATCCCAAGCAAATAAAAAAGTAATAATATCACGATAATGGTAATAATCCAAAATCAAAATCCAAAACAACAGAAGAATTATTGACAGTTCTGTAAAAAACAAAAACAAAAACACCTGCAATAATTCCCAGAAGGAAAAAAATAATTATATGTTGGCATCTAAGAATAACAATTCCTCATTCTCTTATGGTGATAACCCACTGATGCCAGATCACACCTCCTTGCCCTCTTGAGATAACTGATCACCCTCCCTTCTATTTCATTATCCTGAAATCCATGCTCAGGATAGAAACTGTAAGAATAAACATTAATAGAAGAGCAAAAGAAAACTACCTTTTTTTTTTTAACTTTACCAACCAGATAAACAAGCATATCACATGTATCAGGCAACCTTTATGGATAAAGACTAAGGTAGGCAAGCTGAAAAATAGGCAATTTAAGAAACAGAAAACAGGAAAAAAAAAAAAACAAACCTTGGTGAACTTAGACAAACTGTTGAAGCTATTACAACTAAAAAATGCAAACAAAAGTTTTTCGAAGAGAATTAAAATAAAACAAGAAAGAGTCCTTAGAAATTAAATCATGGTTGTTGACCTAAACCAAAACAGTAGACTAAAGAGACAGCCCAGGGACTCTCACAAATAGAGACTCACCTTAGAGGACAGAAGTTATGAGAGAAGATAAATCTGGAAGATCTCACTTCCGTGTATTAGGAGCCACAGAAAGAAAAGAGAGAAAATGGAAAAGATGAGTCATTAAAGAAACCATAGAAATAGACTTCCCTTAGCTGAGGGAAGCCACACATTTAGGGACAAGGAAGTCTCACCGAGTACAGATCATAACAAATGCAAAAAGATTCTCAAGGGCGTCACTGAAAACATAAAATCAAGTCAAATAATGAAATCATCCTAAAAGTTTTTAGAGAGAAATAGGAAGAATAAGTCTCCACCTGGTATACTTAAGTTCAGTGACCATGGAGTAGAGCTTTCAAGGTTCAAAGGGAAAACTCTTTTCAACCTAGGATTCTACATTCAGCCAAAATATCACACAAATATGAATCTGTAGAAGAACCAGGATAGTTACTTCCTATATTCTTTTTAAAGGAAGTTACTTCAGGATGTATTATAAATAAAATGAGAGGATAATCTAATAATATTTGTTAGACAGCGAAACAGCAGCTTGAACCAAACAGAACTGGAGAAGTCGGCTGTGTTTGGGTCCAGGCCCATGAGCCCAGTGTAGGCCACGAAAGAGGTTGACTTAGAGAAAGATTCCCAGGAATCAGGGAAGGCAGGCCAAAGAGACTAAATGAAACTGAGAGGGTAAAAATTAAGATATGATAAAGGATGACAGAATGATCCTGGGAGGCTCAGTGGGTTAAGTGTCTGCCTTCAGCTCAGGTCATGATCCCAGGGTCCCGGGATCAAGTCGCATCAGGCTCCCCGCTTGGTGGGGAGTCAGCTTTTCCCTCTGCCCTTCCCCCTCCAGTCATTCTCTCTCTCTTTCCCTCTCTCTCACAGAAATAAATAAATCTTAAAAAAAAAAAAAAACAACACAGACATGTAAAAGAAGTGAGGCTTAATCTTCAGCAATTAACTAAATGTAAGAAAAATCTCACTGATTTGAGAATTTGCACGCTAGGAATCTTTTCAGTGAACTAGAGGTCATGACATTGGACCTTTCAAGTAAAAAAAATAAAAGTTTATGCCTAACTTACTTCTTAATGTTAAATGATATTTATGTGGTCATAATAATGTTAATTACTAGGAACTGTTTATTGTTCTACTTTTAAAGTTAACCTTTGGATAAAGATTTGGCTGTATTCTTAGCATAAAGTGAAAAGAGAGTAGTTGACAGAAGTAGGACCTGAAATAAGAAAGAAAACATTTTGGGGAAAGTGTGAGAAACCAAGAGCCTCATTTTATCCCATGAGGAAAAAGAGCAGGTTGCAAGTCCTCATAGGAAGAAAACAACTTTAAGGATTCTATGTAAAGCCTACAATTATGTTCGAGTTTGATTAATAGCAGGAGAAGGAGAAAAGAATGAAGTACAAATCAGTAAAATCCCCATCTTTCATAGGACAGAGTGAATTTACTAAATCTGGTAATTTATAAAATCTGGTATTAGTTTTCTACTAGATTGCCTGAAATAAGACCCAGTAAAAACTTAAAAAAAATAAGTAAATGAAATAGATACTTCTAAGGAATAAGCATGAAATTGGGGGAAAGTAGAGCAAGAGACTTGTTTCTTCTCATCAGCAGTGTTTCATGTGTATATAGGCATGTGCGCCCTATATAATGTGTGTTCCGGCTTGTAATATTCTGATCAGACATAAATGTGTACTTGTGTGTATAATATTTTTCATAGTAATCATACAGTATTTTCTCTGTGCAACACATGCACCAGGTAAAGCAGGATTTTCTTATTTACTGTATAGGCTGTGTATAACTTTTCTACAGGATATTTAGATTTTTACTTATATATACTTTATACATATATAAGCACTTCTCTTGAATTATGGTTTTCCGTTCCTGCAGTTTTCCTTCTTCTTTCTCTATTAAATTTCACCCTTAGCAATTAAGTAATCAAGGGTACATATAGTTCTTCCCTCTGTGTGTGTGTGTGTGTGTGTGTGTGTGTGTGTGTGTGTGTGTGGTGTGTGTTTAACGCAAAAACTCTAGAAAGGTATAAATACTGGGAAGTTGAGGGTGAGGTGTCATTCACTAAAAGGAGGCTAACCAGTTCACAAAAGGCAAGGTGAGGAGCCATAAAGATATTTTGCTTACCTCACTGTTCCAATAAGATCCTTTATCTTCCTAGACTTTTAGTTTTAGAACCCAGTAAGTACTTTGCTTATACTTACACAGAAAAAGTAAAAAGTTCAAAAAACCTGAACTGACACTTAACCCAGTGACCTAGAGGACAGGGCATGTTTATCAAACCAGTCTCTTGAAGTTGGAAGTTTAAGAAACACGGAGGGTCCCGGTGGGGAGGGATAAAATTCTCTGACCATGAAACACCTCACTCAACTGTCTTGATGTGTTTTGTTTTGACAAATTCACACCCAGTGGCCCATATTAATGAGGTGGCAATTAAATCACAAGACTAGTCAGAAGCTGAAGGATGATTTTAGGATAAATGTTTACCGTTCCAGGCCATGTGCAAACCTTTGAACCCTTGTGAAGTTCAAACATGTAAGACTCGGTGTAAAGCATCAGGCCATCTTCCAGGGTAGGGCTCAGTACAAAATAAATAAATGGCAAAAGAAAAATCAATAACTGATCAAGTACATTGTCATTACATAGTTACAGCTTCAGAATTCCAGATTACCTTAATCTTTCCATATAAACACACACTCTCCATAAAGAGATCGAGTCTTACAAATTGTAACGGCTTACCATATTGGATTAGGAAAAAATGATCACATTTCGTCATGGGTCAAAGATAATGAGATTATTATGACTTTTGTCGTCTTTATTTTGAAGAAGCTGATTATCATTGAATGTGGGTACCTGAAAACCATATTGGTGACCCTTTGTATATCGCCACTTGTGTTAGGAGATAGAATAAGATTCTGGAGCCATTCCATTAATGCTCCCAGGTATGGGAAGTTAATATATTCACTTACTGGAAAAACTATTTGCATCCCTCAATCATCTCATAGTCTCTTTACAATCTCCAAAAAAGGAGAATCAAGGTGTTTTTGTTGTTGTTGTTTTTGTTTTTTTACTTCTTTGGCATTCCCTCCTTCCTGTCTGCCTGCCTTTCTATTTCAAATAAGCCTTATCTTCATTTCAATTTGCATTAAATATCAGGGGCTGAGAACACTACTATATCCCCTGATTCCCACAAACCTGCCTCTTTTGCCATTTTGGGAAATGTAGTAAAGAAAGAGCAGGGTTTTCAGTGCCAGACGGCTGCAATGAGTTGATTTCCAGGATTTAAAAATACCGAATATGATTAAACAAATGTGGACTTAGACAAAGAAACTACACATGTTTGATTTGAGCACTTGGAAGGACCCCAACTGCCCAAAAAGATTATGTGAAAGTAATCTTAAGGCTACAGGGCTAATATGTGATCAAGAGTGGATGAATTAATACTACAGTAGACAAAAGCCCAATCGATTGTATCATGTCTTTTTTTTTTTTTTTTTTTTAATAAAGAGGTAGTCGGTAAACAACAGCACAGAAAAAGGAAAGGCAGGAAACAAACACTGTGTTGCTGACTTTGGTTGTAGGGACTAGCGCAGTATAGTTTTCTTGGCAAGGCCAGCCTGGTAGAGGAGGGAATGTTAAAACCATCTTAGGTTGGAAGATAAACATAAGAGCAACTCATTCCCACTGTTTTGAATCCATAGTTCTCTAGCAACTTTCAGAAAACTTGGCATCCTCTGTCATTAATCTGTAGGAAAACAATGAATTTGTCAGGCCAACTCAAGTAACTTTCTCATCAGACAGATGCAGTTCTCATTATAAGTTGATAATCTGGCACTCTGATTATAACTTAAATTCCCATGCTGCTTGTCTAAGGGGGGAAGATTCTGTGAACTATTATGGACTTGAGTACCACAACCTATTTAACAGTTGTGTTTATCACTGTGAATAAAAACCTTGGCATTCTGGTTCGTATTTAATACAACATGTGAACTGTGTTAACATAGATCTCATTCTGGAAGATGGAACCACCTCTACCTGATCTGCGAACAAAATCATAGTTCTCAGCCTACAGTCCCGAGGGAATATGGCCCTGTATTATGTCATTGAGAAAAACACCATCATGTGGTCTATCTGGACAGACAACACCTGAGCAAGTCTTCTTTCCAGCCTCTGAGTATACCTTTGAGGTAGAAGATACAAGGAAGAAGTATTATTTTAAAAGGGCCAAATGAGTACATAGCTATTCAAAGCAAGAAAATGTGTCAAAATATGTAGTATGCCTTCTCGTGGGCTTTGTGACAAAGGAGGAGGGAGGGAAGAGAAAAATATGGAAGGAGATTATGTAATCTGCCAAATGTAGTTATAGTAACTTTAGGTTCTTCTATATTTGTCTTCTGAGAAATGCTCTCCCTTACTGTAATCTCTAAAACAGTAGCTAGATTTTCAATGGAATTACATACAAAGAAGTAGAGTGGGGGTAGGGTTTAGGTAAGCCACTTATAATAGATCTTTATAATGATAGTATATGTGCTGCCGAAGCGAGCACAGATCTTTATAATGATAGATTATATTGATGCCCAGTAGAAAATGACTTAATTTTGAATGGAGCTGACCAGTGTCAAACAAAAAATTCTTGCTCTTAGCATATTAAATAGATTTTGAAATATATTTTATATGGAACCAGATTTTCTCTCAGCGTTCCAATATTACCCACAAAAAAATATTTGCCTCATAACTATCATTGACTGTGTTTTTATTCAAAACTTTTGAGGAAGAATAACAACATTCCAGCCAGCTAGTCCAAAACATGGAAGTTAAGGCTGCATTTAGAAATAAATCTGCTTTGCAGAATCAGACCTATAAATACAGAGAACAAACTGATGGTCACCAGAAGGGAGAAGAGTGGAGGGGTGGGCAAAATTGGTGAAGGGGAGTGGGGACCACAGGCTCCCAGTTACAGAATGAATAAGTTATGGGAATAAAAGGCACAGCACTAGGAATATAGAGAATAAGGAACAATATTGTAATAGTGATATATTGGGATAGGCGATAGCTGCACTTGTTGTCAACATAGCATAATGTATAAATTTGTTGAATCACTATGTTGTATATCCAAACCTAATGCAACATTGTGTTTCAACTGTACTAAAAAAATATCATAGGGGCGCCTGGGTGGCTCAGTGGGTTAAGGCCTCTGCCTTCGGCTCAGGTCATGATCCCAGGGTCCTGGGATCGAGCCCCGCATCGGGCTCTCTGCTCAGCAGAGAGCCTGCTTCCCTCTCTCTCTCTCTCTGACTGCCTCTCTGCCTACTTGTGATCTCTGTCTGTCAAATAAATAAATAAATAATCTTTTAAAAAAAAAAAGAATTTATTAAAAAATATATATATAATAATAATATTAAAAAGAAGTATCTTTTTTTAGTTGCTTTTGAGACCATAAACCCCTGAATCCAGCTCTACTTATGACAGAGATTATATCAAAGAAACAAAGAAGCCTCAGGGTAGGTGATGCCAATACCTTGACAAATCAGGGTGTTTCTGATTGCTTTTTGCCAAAATTACCTGGTGAATTGCCAGAGTACGGTAGTAGCCCATGAGACAGCAATAGTCCTGACAACCCCAGCACCACAGCCAGCAGATAAATCAGAGGATACAATGGTACTTCCAAAATATGGTCAAATTTTCTCTGGTTTTATGTACAACTTTCAAATCATCTAAATGCTCTTAAAAACTACGTATTATTAATCTATGTGTCCATATAGCCATGGGGCCTAGAGTTTCTCTTAGTGACTATAGCCTGCACCTATTTCTCCCCTTGATTAAATTTTATTTGATCAACATGCGGTTGACCCTTTACTCAGTAAGAGTTCATTCATTCAAAGTGCTAGGTGAGGGGAGCCTGGGTGACTCAGAAGTTTAAGCCTCTGCCTTCGGCTCAGGTCATGATCTCAGGGTCCTGGGATCGAGCCCTGCATCGGGCTCTCTGTTCAGCAGGGAGCCTGCTTCTCCCTCTCTCTGCCTACTTGTAATTTCTGTCAAATAAATAAATAAATAAAATCTTAAAAAAAAAAAAGTGCTAAGTGAACATTCAGGTTGACACCCTTGGGGATCCAAAGGTATAGACTTTGACCACTGCACTCAAAGAACTCACAGTCATATGACTTGCTCTAATTACACTCATCACGGGGTGTCCATTTTATGAGACTGCTGGACATAGAGTAATGCCATTCGATTTCCCTCATGTTTCTCCATTATTTCCATGGCTATGTTGGGAATTTCTGTACATACCACAGTATATAACCCAGTGACAGGCCACAAGAAGCCCTCCAACAGTTCTTGAGGTCTGATTAAGGACAAAGCACCATCCTTAAATTTAACGGAAGCCATGTAGAGCGAGCAAGGTCATATTTAGGGTATGGAATACACAGCAGTGTTACTTTCTATATCAGCTTTTTTCACTCATTTTTTTATAATGAGTCAATGCTACATTTGTAATCAGGAAAAAATAATAAAAATTAGGTAAATGAAAGTCAATGAGCAAAACCTGGTGAACGTTTCCAGTATGTTTGTACTGTCCCACAAACAACACAGATGCAACAATTGTTACAGCATTTAAAGAACGTTTGGCTCAATGTGGAAAAAAATTCCTTAGCAGCCTGAGAAAGTGAACTGCTACTCACCATGATTCCTCATAATTCTTTTTTGCTCACGGATCTCACCTACTCAAAACTGTTATAACAACAGAGATGCCGGCAAAGCCCTTTGCAATTCACCTTTAATCTTTGACCCTTGTTATGTCTGTCACTTTTAATACATGTGGTCTCTCCACGGTATTAGCTGACATGTTTGATAACTAAACATATCATGTCAGAGGCCACCCAGTAGCTTTCATGATGAAAAGACGCTTTTTCATCAAAAACATGACCCCCTCATCCTGGTTGCTCAGTTCAATTCCAGAGCTGCAATTTTTACACAAGCCGAGCCGCTGAGTGACCAAATGTGTGCAGCGCTATCCAGAGTTCCTGAGGGCTCTGCCTATTAATTCTACCCTCAATCCATAGCTACTAGTGAAAACATTACTTTATTCACTTATTCTTTCACTCCTTCAGCACACGTCTGTAAAGCACATAGCTACAAGGCATTATGCTAAGTTTGGAGGATTCATGGCAAACGAAATGAAATGGACACTGCGCTCATGCCCCTTCCGGTCAAATACGCACCCTCAGAAACCACAGAGCATCTACAGTCAATCCAGGCAGTGAGGTAATCTCTACCACCTAGCCATTAAGGAGTCCCTAAAATAGACCAGCATCAATCAATTCCTATGTTTGTATCATTCACTCTTACGTACTTTAACCAAAGAGTGGCTTTCTTCTTCCAAGGAGATTTATTTTGTGTTCATTGCCAAGGTCATCCGTGTCTATAGGTGTATGGATGTGTTGGGGAAGCAGTATAGCTCTCCACATCAGCCAGATCTAACGTAGGCATCAATATGGTGACAGAAGCAGTGAACCTTACCTTTTTCAACTTAAAACTGAACATCTATGGCAGACCCCGGTGCTCCTCAGAATAGTCATAGTGAGTATATAACCCATAGGAATAGAATGTAAGAAAGCAAATAAAAATCATGACAAATGGGGCGCCTGGGTGACTCAGTGGGTTAAAGCCCCTGCCTTGGGCTCGGGTCGTGATCCCAGAGTCCTGGGATCGGGCCCCGCATCAGGCTCCCTGCTCGGCGGGGAGCCTGCTTTCCCCCCACCCCCTCTCTGCCTGCTTGTGATCTCTGTCAAATAAATAAATAAAATCTTAAAAAAAAGCATGACAAATTATGATTTAATTTTTTTCATTTTTGTGTTAGCCTATAAGAGCTACCTCTCTGCTATGCATAAAAGCAAGTGAGCAAAGTGTTTTTCCTCCACATTTCTAAATTCAAGACAGAACTTGAATTGATTTTGTTTATCCATTCAAAATCAAACTTTTGGACTACACAACTCACTAAAATTATAAATTCTTAAATCTATATATAAGGTGAATAATTCCTATTCTGTTTTTATAGATTGGAAATATAAAGAACTTGAATTAGTGATATAGCTAAAATTAATGAGATACCCAACCACATGGCTATTACAGAGATGGAAGCTGAAGCTCTATTTTCATCTTCAATTTCTCTCCTGTTTTCTAGACCTTCCTGTGTCCTGCAATCTACTCTGTCCCCCCTCTGGTATATCCCACAGACAACTCAATATCTCAAAGCCACCTGCATTCCTTGATGAGAACTACTCTTCCTCAGGTGTATCATGTTGCCTCAAACCTCCAAGATGCTAAGGTCCAGAAATCAGTGAGTCTTCAGTCTAGCCAGTTCTACTCTTTTAATATCTCCCCCGGCTGATCATTTCTTTACCTCCCCATAGCAAACGTGCACATACCTTTCTTTAATTTAAAATCCCATGTTGTAAAGATCAACTCCAAACTATGTGATATGCTATAAAACAGTTCTCAAGTCCTGATCTTTCCTTCCGAACACCTCCCTCCATGGTCCCCCAAGGTTCTCCACACAAATCTCCTATCATTCCTCCTCTCACACCATGTGTGTGAGATTTTTTTTTTGCAACTCCTGAACACCTCATTCTCCGTCTCCCTAGAGGCTTTCACACATGCATTTCCTTTTGCCCTTCACCTGGCTGAGTTTGCTGGCAAGTCAAGTTTGCTGCTCCTATGTACTTCTTTGGGAAACTTCCTTACCCTCTCTTCCCCACCACTGTTGAACTGTTTGGGTTAGATGCCCTCCCCTGAGATCCTGCAGCACATTGTGTTTATCAATATCCCAGCATGCAACATCTATGTTGTAGGATTAGTTCACTCATCTCTCTCCTAACATAAGGCCATGAACTTTTCCTGGGTCCCTGGCTCCCTGCAGCAGATGTCTGATCTAGCAGAAGATATTACAGATCACTGGTAGTCAATATATATTTTAAAATACATAAACAAATGAGGCAGTCTTTTATATCAATTCTAGAAAATACTCTTTACATTCTTTAAAGAAAAAAAAAGAGAAGCAAATGTTTGGGTGACTAAAAACACAAGGGTAGCTCCTGCTGTCTTTGGCATCTTTGCCAAAACCCATGAAACTTTGTGGATTTTACAATGGAGAATATGGAGGCATTTACTATGAGGCTTTTCCAATGGAATTACAATCTTCCTTAGCTTCTTATCTTCAAACAAAAGCACTAGAATGCTCATTAAAGGCACAGAGTTGTATGGATTTGGCCACTCTCTATGTACCCAAAAATCTAGCCCATTTGCTTCTTTCTACCTTCTGGGTTTTTTCACTTTCTAATCTACACACCTTTTCTCTATATCATAAGGCATCCATCTCTATGTTATAAATCACACTTACTTATATTCTACTTTCTACTTTTCACAACTTCAGCTTAACTCACTGCCCATGATGGACATCTTGTTCTATCATAAACTTTCAACTCTACTGCTCATGGCTTTGTTCTGTCCATGTCAAATTCTCAAGATGACATCTTATCTTTCCAAGCCAGGAGGGCCATATTGAAAGTTCATGGCCAGTCTACAAATGATTGGTCACCACACGATTAGCTTTGGGTGGGAGCAGGAGGAATTAAAAGAGGAGTGAGGTCATGTGGTCTGTACACAGTTTTCTCCTCGCAAGGAGAAAACTATGTGTGCTGGAGGTATGGAGGAGGTATTTAAAAGGAGCCACATGGGAAGGGACGGGGGTAGAAGGGTGGCAGGTTCTAAAAATAGAACACCTGAGAAAGAAAGAACTTTCCAACAAATTTGGACCTCACTTTCCGGCAGTAAACAGCACTCTTACCTCCTCTGATTTTTAAACTATTACTTATCAACCTTCTAGAAGGAAAATGAAACCCTAGAATTCCAGAAGTGACAGAACCCCACTTTGTAGGAGAGCTCCCAGGGAACAATAAAATCCTAATTCATTAAAGTTGTGACCTCCCAGGAACTAAACATAAAGTTGCACCCTGCCATTTCTGGAACCTTCTATATTGGCAGGAACAAGCAGAAAACCTATTTTGTTTGTTTTGTGTCCTTGGTGAAAATAGACACCAACTGGCCTAATGAATTTTTACTTAATATTTCTTTGTTGATGCCATTTTTAAGCCTTGACATGTGCTAACTTCTTCATATACATCATCTTATTTAATTTTTACAATATATGATGATGCAGATATTATCACATGTTTCAAGATAACGAGGTTCCTTGTAATCAATCTTCCTAACTAACTACAAGCTTTTTCTTCTTATAATGTTGTGTGGAGGGTGTTCTTGAGGATGAAAGCAAATGGCCTTACTCATTATCATACCACCGATAACTGGTACATTTTAGATCTCACCCCACCTGTCTGATGTCCATAGTCATGCTCTTAAATAACATATGTCCCTGGGAAAGTCTCAGAACTGATAACAAGAGATATAGAGACAGGTGCAGGCTGATTAAACAGCCTGCAATGATACTTCATTTTAGAAATTGTCTACTCCAGTCCAGGGCCCAGATTATAAACCATAATATTCTCTCTCATTCATAAAGATTTACAAAATCCATAACCATCTTTCAAAATCTTGCTCTTGGATTTGTTTACTTCAACATTCTACAGATGCCCAATTTCCTTTTAAAGAAAATAATACTGAATTCTCCACTCTACAAATGTTGACAATATGTAATTGCAAATATTTGCTATTAAATATCACTGTGTAGTCAAAATTTAGTTATAAGATTTTTTTTTCTAATGGTAATGAAAAGAAGATCATTTTTCCCCCCCTCAAGCTGCTGTTTAAACCAAAACTGATTAAATCTGTGACATCTTATCAGAAATTAGCCAGGAGCTTAATGAAAGAAAAACATGCAAGGGTTTCTGGGCTTTACCATCTGCCTTCACGAGGGCTTTCAATTCCCACAGAAAGAACAGGAAGCTCCACTAAGATGACTGGAATTGGATCATAACTGCATAAAATATACTTAATATATGTTACAATTTTTTCATAAGTTTATAATGTTAATGCTTAGGAAAGGACTAAACAGTCCATGTGATAGAAGGTTCTGCAGAGCTGCATGAATAATCCATTTCTTGGGGTTTCCTTAGCTTTGGAGAGGCTTTTATAGCATCAAAGCTGAGCAAATATTTTGCAAATGAATCTGGCCCTAAGTGATTCAGTGTTAAATTCAGATCATTAGTGGAGGAGAAGCTGCCTCTCATCTCAAGAGAAGAAGCTTTGCAGTCTTCAAGTTGTTTAAATATTGACCTGACAAAGAGCAGCCTGATCCTGAAGGAAACATGCCAGAATCCAAAATGAAGCTGGAGAACGACCTCCTCCAAGCTTTCCATTGGGCCTCCCTTACATCACTGCAACAATTAAGAATCTACCCTTCTCTTGAAGAGATCTAGAGAATGACTCTGTGACCAACCTCAGCCATATTTTCCAACGGGGTGAAAATATCTTTGGTAGGAAATTCCTCCTTAGAGTACTGCTTACTCCCTCGTGGTACAGTTGATGAGCATGTCCTTTCCCTATCCCCTTTGTTAAGATAGAGACTGACTATTCACCACTCATTTGAACGTTTTACTAACGTCTCTCAATTGTATTTCTTCCAGGTAAATACTCCCAGCTGCTCCCATCTTTTCACAGGAGTGTCAGAATCACAGGAAATTATTCAGAATGAGCGTAGGGTGAAATTTGTTCTTGCCTAAAGGAGTTTTGTAACGTTACAGATGAGAACATCAATCCCGTTTCAAGAATCTGAAAACGGAGTGTGACTTTGGTGAGTCAGGTCAAGTTGTAACCAATCACATCTGCCTGGTAACTAGCTCCAGATCTGGTGCTGGCCTCAACTAATCAGTACTGGTGAGACTTGTGCAGTGTGATTTGGATCTTTAGAGAATAAAGAGAAACTTAAGTGAATGAGACACTCAGGAGGAGAAATACACCATGAACTGTAACAGAAGAGAGCAATCATGGGTAAACAAGTAGGGAAAATGGCTGGCCAGAGAATGGAAGCTATCCACTGCTTGCTATGGAGTTCAGAAAATAGTCAGTAGATATTCATTAAGAAGACTTTTTTTCATGATTTTATTTTTAAATTAATTTATGGTAAAATTTTTTGAATTATAACACATGTATAGATTTGCATGATTACCACAGAATCATGATACAGAATATTTCCATCACCCCTCAAAAAACTTCTCATTCTATTCTCCCGTAGACACATCCTTTCCAGGTCCCCAGACCCTGGCCCTCGGTGATTTGTTCCCATCATGACATCTTTGCCTTTTCGAAATGTTATACCACCCAATATGTAATTTTTGAGGTTGGCTTCTTTCATTCAGTATAATGCTGAATCCATTCAAAGTGCTACATATTTTACTACCTTATTCCTCTTTGCAGAGAAATAGTAGTCCATTGTAAGGATGAATGAGAGTTTCTTCAACCATTCATCTGTTAAAGGACATTTGGGTTATTGCCAATTTTTGACCAATATGAATAAAAGTACTAAAAGCATTCATGGATGGGTCTTTGTGTGAACATACATTTTTATTTTGCTCCAGTAAATACTAAGGAATGGGTGATATGGTAAGCATCAGTTTATCTTTATGAAAATCTGCCAAGCTCTTTTTCAAGTGGCTATTCCACTTTGTATTGTCTGAGTGTTCCACTCCTCCACATCCTTATTAGGCATTAACAGTAACAGTCTTTCATTTTGATTTGTTTTAATTACTCATTGTAGTGCCACCATATTGTCATTTTGTCATTTCCCTAATGGCTAATAATGTTGTGTATATATATTCATATAATTTATCATCTTATTTATATCCTGTTTGGTGAAAGGTCTATTCAAGACTTTTCACTGTTTCTTTAACTGGGTTGTCTATATTCTTGTCATTGATATTTCAGAGGTTTTTAAAAATATATATATACCTTAAATACAAGTCCTTTCTTGGATATGAGATTTGTACATATTTTCTGTCTGTAGAGTATCTTTTCACTCTCTTAACAGTGTCTTTCACTGAAGAAAAGCTTTTTTTTTTTTTTAAAGATTTTATTTATTTATTTGACAGAGAACACAAGTAGGCAGAGAGGCAGGCAGAGAGGCAGGCAGAGAGAGAGGAGGAAGCAGGCTCCCTGCTGAGCAGAGAGCCCGATGCGGGACTCGATCCCAGGACCCTGAGATCATGACCTGAGCCGAAGGCAGTGGCTTTAACCCACTGAGCCACCCAGGTGCCCCTGAAGAAAAGCTTTTAATCTTGATAAAGTCCAATTGATCAAATGTAATTGACAAATTATATTTCTTCTTTTTAGGCATCGTATCCAAGAACTCATTGCTTAACTCAGGTCATGAGGATGTTCTCCTTTGTTTTCATATAAAGGTTGTGTAATTTGTATTTTACTTTCAGGTCTATGATCCATTTGGAGTTTGTTTTTATATGAGTGGGAAGATTAGGTGGAGTTTCCTTTTGTATACATATGGAATTTGAATTTTTCCAATATCATTTGTCGAAAAGATTATCTTTCCTACAGTGAATTGTCTTTGCATGTTTGTCAAAAATCAATGAGCATACTTGTGCAGTCTATTTTTGGACTCTGGATTCTGTTCCATTGATCTATGTATCTATCTCTTCTCTAATACCATACTATCTTGATTACTATAGCTGATAATAACTACATTATTCAAATGGCTTCTGAGTTTAGAATACAAAAACACTCATTTCATTTTACCAAAGCAACAAAAGCCTGACACCATTTTTGCACAGTACAAATTCAAAATAGTCTCAAATATGAATGTAGAAGAGCTCTAAACAAAATTAGCAAACCAAATTTATAAATTCAGTATCCCGTCATTAAGCATGACATTAGCTGTATGTAGGTTTTTGTAGATATCTTTTATCAGATTGAGGAAGTTCCTTTTACTCTGAGTTTGCTGAAACTTTCTATCATGAATGATGATGAATTTTGTCAAGTGACTTTTCTGTATTCGTTGAAATGATCATGTATTTTTTTCTTTTTTAAAACTCTTTACTTGGGGGATTATATTAATTAAAAATAAAAAAAATTAAACCTATCTCCCAATTCCAGGATAAGACCCACCTAGCCATGGTGTATTATTAATATATATGTATTATTGTATTTGATTTCCTAATATTTTGTGAAGGATTTTTGAAACTATTGTATACATGGTTGGTAAAAATGTAAATTGGTAGAGCTATAGTAGAAAACATTATGGAGGTTCCTCAAAAAATTAAAAATAGAACTACCATATGATCTGGTAATCCCACTTCTAGGTATATTGCCAAAGGAAATAAAAACAGTATCTTAAAGAGGTATCTGCACTCCAATGTTTCATTGCAGCATTATTCACTATAGCTAAGATAGGAAAACAACCTAATTGTCTATCATCTGATGAACAGATAACGAAGATACAGTATATTCCTACAATGGAATATTCTTCAGCCATGAGAAGAAGAAAATTCAGTCATTTGTAACAACATGAATAGACCTTGAGGGCATTATACTGAATGATAGAAGTCACACAGAGAAAGATAATAGTGTATGATATCATTTATATATGGAATCTAAAAAAGTCAAACTCAATGAAACAGACTAGAATAATGGTTACCAAGTGCTAGGGGTAGGGAAGATGATAGTCAAACCACACAAACTGCTATTTATAAGTGGAATAGGTTCTGGAGACCCAATACACAGAATAGTGACTGTAATTAATAAAACTGTACTATATATTTGAAAGTTGCCCAAAGAGTAGCTTTTAAAAGTTCTCACTACAAAAGATATGGTGATTATGTAATGGGAGGGGAGTGTTAGCTAACCTTATAGTGCTAATCATTTTTGAAATCAACATGCTGTATACCTTAAATGTACACAACGTTATATGTCAACTATAAATCAATAAAACTGGTAGGGGGAAGGGATTTTGCATCTATATCCATGAAGGAGACTGATCTGTAGTTTGACTATACTGTTTTATCTGGTTTTGGTGTCAATGTAATGCTGGCCTCATAAATTCAGTTGGAAAGTGCTCCCTCTTTTTCTCTTTTATAGAAGAGATTACTTAGAATTTACTTGACTCCTTCTTTATATGTTTTGTCAAATTACCAGTAAAACCATCTTAGTGTGGAAAATTTTCTTTCTGTAATGTTTTTAAACTATGAATTCAGGGGTTCCTGGGTGGTACAGTTGGTTCCAGCTCAGGTCACGATCTCAGGGTCCTGGATGGAGTTCTGCATCAGTCTCTGTGCTCAGCATGGAATCTGCTTTGAGATTCTCTTTCTCTCCTCCTCTTTCTGCCCCTCCTGCTCTTGCTTTCTCTAAAATAAATAAATAAAATCTTTTAAAAAACAAACAACTATGAATTCAACTCCCTTAATGGTTATAGGATTAATAATGTTGTCTATTTAATCTTGGGCAAGTTTTAGTAGTTTCTGGTTTTAATTGGACCATTTCATCTAAGTTGTCAAGTTTATCTTCATAGAATTATTTATAGTATAGACTTATTATCCATTTAATAATATGGAGTCTGTTATGATGGCCCCTCTTCTGTTTCCGATGTAGTAATTTGTATCTTCTATCTTTTTCCAGTCAGTCTTGCTAGACGTTTATCAATTTCATTGATCTCTTCAAAGAACCAGTTTTTGGTTTCACTGATTTTCTCTACTGTTTTTATATTTTCTTTCTTGCTTGCTTGCTTTCTTGGTTGTTTTCTCTCTCTCTTATTTTTATTATTTTTCCAATTGTTCTGTGTGTCTTTTATTCCTTTTTTTTTTTTTTTTAAAGATTTTATTTATTCGGGGCGCCTGGGTGGCTCAGTGGGTTAAGCTGCTGCCTTCGGCTCAGGTCATGATCTCAGGGTCCTGGGATCGAGTCCCACATCGGGCTCTCTGCTCAGCAAGAAGCCTGCTTCCCTCTCTCTCTCTCTCTCTGCCTGTCTCTCCGTCTACTTGTGATCTCTCTCTCTGTCAAATAAATAAATAAAAAATCCTTAAAAAAAAAAAAAGATTTTATTTATTCATTTGACAGAGAGAGATCACAAGTAGGCAGAGAGGCAGGCAGAGAGAGAGGAAGAAGCAGGCTTCTGAGCAGAAAGCCCGATGCGGGGCTCGATCCCAGGACCCTGAGATCATGACCTGAGCCAAAGGCAGTGGCTTAACCCACTGAGCCACCCAGGCGCCCCTATTCCTTTTTTTTTTTTTAAAGTTCTTTATGTGAAAGCTTAGATTACTAATTTGAGAACTTGCCTTCTCTTGTAAGCATTTGTTGTTACAAATTTTCATCTGTGCATTGCTTGCTGGTATCCCACAAATTTGATAGGATGAATTTTCATTTTTGTTTATTACAAAATAATTTATTATTTTCCTTAAGAATTCTGTAGCCATGAGTATTTAGAAGCTTGTTGTTAAATTTCCAAGTGTTTAAAAGTATTTTCTCAGATAAACCAATTTCTAATTTAATTCCACTGTGGATAGACAGCTAAACATACTTTTGTGATTAAAGATTTAAAAAAAAACAACCACCCTATATTTTCTGCAATGTGATTCCTACTAAACTTGTTAAAAATTTTATCTCGTGACACAGAACAAGATCTACTTTGGTCACTATTTTATATGCACTTGAAAAGAATATATGTTCTATGGGTTGTGGGTGTTTAATAAATGTTATCTGCATCCATTTGATTGATAGTGGTTTTATTTTTCTAATTCTTCCACATACTACATCACCAGATTGTCTACTAGTTCTAGCAGTTTTTGAGAGAGTATTGAAGGTTTGGAATATAATAGTAAATATAACTGTTTCTTTTTTCAGCTATGTCTGTTTTTACTTCACAGATTTTGAAGCTCTGTTGTTTGATAGAGTTACTTAAGATTGGTATGTCTTCTTAGTAAATGGTTTCTTTTATTCTTTCTTTATCCCTGGTCATTTTCTTTGCTCTAAAGTCTGTTTTGTTTGATATTAACACAGCACCTCAAACTTTCCTTTGTTTAATGTTTGTAGGTCTATTTTTTTCTATCTTTTTAACATAGATATTCCATTATTTCAAAGTGGCATTATGGTGCATAGCATATTGTTGCATCATATATTTTTCTTTATCCACTTTGATTATTGAAGTCCTTTATTTGATATTTTAGACCATTTATATTTAATATATACACATTTAACGTAGTATATACATCTGTTTTTTTATTTATTTTCTGTTTGTTCTTTCTGATCTTTGTTCCTCTATTTTAACTTTCCTGTCTCATTTGTGTGACTGGATCTTCTTTCAATATTTCACTTAAATTTATCTATTTTTTTGTATCTCATTGTGAATATGTAATTTTTATATGATGGTTGCTCCAGAAATTGCAATATACATAATTACTTTCATATTCTACTTAGAATTAAAATTTTATACCTTCTAGTGAGATTTAAAAACCATATCTACCACCATAGGCTCCTTTCCCATTCCCTTCTTTGTTAAGACATATGTCTCATTTGTAGACATATGAATTGTATCTACATGTAATAACATGCATCAATATCAATTTTTGCTTTCAACTACTATATATGTTTTAAAGAACTTAGGAGAAAAATACATATTTTATTTATTCTGATAGTTACAATTTCTGTTCTTCCAAGTTTCTTGCTAGACAAAGGAAATTGTTCTTCTGTTTATCTCCTTATGTTTGAAGAATTTCTTCTGGAACTTTTAAGAGGATGTCTTAGTTATCTATTTTATCTGAGAATGTCTTTTTTTCCCCACTTTCATTCCTGGAGGATGTTTAAGTTGAGTATAGAATTTTTGTTTAAGAGTATTTTTTTTCTAGCACTTTAAAAAGACTGATCTACTTCCTACTGGCCTCTGTGGGATCTGGTAAGAAATTTGTAGTTCTTTGAATAGTTTTTCCTCTATAAGTAATATACTGTTCTTCCTAGGCTCCTTCAAGACCTTTCATTGTCTTTGTTTCTCAGAAGTTTGATTATGAATCTCTGGGCATGGATTTTTGTGTTTATCCTATTTTAGACTTACTGAGCTTCTTAAATCTGTTGGTTTATGTGATATGCCAAATTTGGGACATTTTTCAGCTATTATCTCTTCAAACATAAGGGTGTTATCCACATAAGGATATATATACACATGTGCTGTATGAGTTTACATGCTCATACACACACTGTATTCTTTCTACTTTTCTGTGATTTCAAGGATAAGCATTTTAGACCTTTTTTATATTGTCTCACAGGTTCCTGAGGTTATGTTTATTTTTTTAATCACTTTTTTCCGTGTTATTCATATTGAATAGTTCCTATTGATCTGACTTCAAGTTCATGGTCTCTCTGTCACTTTCATTTTCCTCTGGATCTCCCCTAGTCAGATTCCTTTTATTTTTTTTTTTCCAATTTCAGCTATTGTATTTTTAGTTCTAATATTAACATATAATTTCTTTATATCTTATTTGCTGACACATTCTTTCTTTCCATTCATTTTGACAGCGTTTTCCCTTGCTCATTCGAACATTTTCTCATTAGCTGCTTTTAAGCCAATGAGATAATTCCAGCACCTGTCATCTCAGTGTTAATATTGTATACATTACTAAAATTTTATCACATGTATATGTTGTCATTTTCTGTGCAAGTTGAAATTTTTCAAATTTTTCATATGCTAAGTAATTCTGTTTTATATCACAGACATTTTGAATATTATAGGACTCTGGGTCTTGTTTTTGCGTTAATTCTCTGGAGAATGTTAACTGTTTTACTTTTCTTTTTATTTAGGTAATTGACCCAAGAGGGTTCAGTCCACAAGTTTTGACCAGCTTTCTGTTTCCTGTTTTTTTTTGTTTGAATGTCAGTTCTATTTCCAAAGCCTTTTTAGCACTATTCAGATATATGCTGTATGTTGTACTATCCAATGGCCAGTGTAAAACTTGGAAGGTGCTACAGCCCTTAGTACATTTCTTTACTTTTTTTTTTTTGGTTAAGATTTATTTATTTATTTGACAGAGGAAATCCCAAGTAGGCAGAGAGGCAGGCAGAGAGACGGGGAGCCCAATTCAGGGCTTGATCCCAGGACTCTGAGATCATGATCTGAGCCAAAGGCAGAGGCTTAACCCACTGAGCCACCCAGGTGCCCTCCTTAGTACATTTCTTAAAACGTTTTTGATTATACTATTTGGTTGCCTGAAGCTCCTCTTATTAGTTCTTTACCCAGAAAATTGTGGTTTTATTTGTTTTTCTCTATTATGCCCACTTGTGCCATAGACCCTATGTTGGAGGCCAACTAGAAGAGAGAAAGAGGAGAAAGTTTATTCTATCCTCCTGGTACCTAAGACCTTCGGGTCCTTGTAAGCCCCCCACTGCCATTGTTGTTTCTTCCAAAGACTCCTCTTCTAATCCATGAGCCACAACTGGAAATCTTTACCTGGAGCTCTTTCTGTTCAGGGTGATGTTCACTTCTGAGTTTCCCCAAGTTGAAGCTGGGTGCTACTAGAAGAAAAACATGGTAAACTCACCACTAGTTTTGTAGTATTTTTCTTTCTGGTCCTTCTCAATCCATCTGCTCCTATTTATTTTCAGAGTTTTTAAGAACATCATCCATGCATTTTATCCCAGTTTGACAGTCATGATAAGTAGGAGAGACAGGGTTCAGTCTGCCCCAAATTGGAACCTCACGAAAAAGTTTTGAGTATACAAATATCATAGTAAAAGTAGCTATTTATATAAATCTTGCTGTGTATAAGTTGTCTTTGCTGAGAAAGAGACTAAAGAGAGACAAATAAGAGAGACAAATTTTGCTTTTAGTCTCCAGTTGTCAAATTCAGCCACAGCAAGGTTTTTCTTAACACTTTTTCCACAAAATAACCACAAATTAAATAACTAGTTTCTATATCTATATTATACAATGATTTATTAGTCCTGGGAAGTTAATTTAGCATGGTACATACTGTCAGATATCAGGAATTTCTCAACAATACCATTCGTACGGGTACCAAAATAATACATGAAAGTAGCAGTGATAATGGAATTCAGTTTTTAAAGTTCCTGTCTTTAATTAGAAAAAAAAATCCTCTGCATTCATCCTGTATGACTATTTTCCAAATAAAGCCCAGCAGCACTGAAGCCTCAGAAACATACTTTCAGTGCTCAAATAGTCCACCTCTAAATAAATCTCTTGTTATGTAAGGCTAAAATTTAAACTTTAGTACTGAAATGTATATGTACACACATACATTTACAAATACACACACACACACAGACATACATACACACACACAGAGGCGTACATACATACACACACAATTGGAGCAACTTTTTTTATAAAGCCAGACAGAGACTGTTTGCAACATGGAAAAGACTATGTAACAGTTGACAGCAACAGGGAAAACAATGGGCACTGAGCATAGAGCCAATTCTCTCCTTCCATTGCTTAGAAAGTTCACACACTAAGAAAACTAGCGTTATCAGAACTCTGAATTGGTAAAGTTTGTCTTTAAAAAACACAGTGAAGTGTTTTAAATCCCAATAAATAAAAGTAAATTTTCATTCAGATGAACCTACTGCTTGAGCCGATATTTATGAGAGTTTAAATTAAAATATGTAGAGATAAATAGTTACTCAGGTAATGAACTAAGGATTTACAACTTCTAAGGTCATTGGCAAATATCTTGGGCTAGTTCTTAGAATTTTTTAGCATTGTAAGAATGATGATGGGGATTTAAAAAAAAAACTGTTTTCTTTTTGGCTTGGGTCATGATCCCAGGGTCCTGGAATCGAGCCTGCATCGGGCTCCCTGATCAGTGGGGGAGCTTATTTTGCCCTCTGCCTCTGCCCCTCCTCCCCATTCATGCTCTCTCCCCCTCTCAAATGAATAAATAACAGATTTTTTTTTTTTTTAAACTGTTTTCCTCCAAAACAGAATCTCTTAGATGTGAACTCCATAAAGGCAAGGACGAGGTGCTAGGTTCCGGAATAGAGTAGTGTCTAGAATGAGTCTGTTTTTTACCCTTAGCAAGTTCAGGTGAAGGGAAGTGCCTGGCCCAGAAAGGGTGCCAAATAATGTTTGTTAAGTTCAATTATTTAATTTTTTAAAATTTATTTATTTATTTTAGAGAGAGAAAGAGAGCAAGCAAGCAAGCTTAGCTTGGGAGAGGAAGAGAAAGTCCTAAGCATACTCTGCACTGAGCACAGAGCCCAATGCTGGGCTCGATCTCACAACCCTGAGATCACGACCTGAGCAGAGACCAAGAGTCGGATGCTAAACGACTGCACCACCCAGGCACCCCTTGGTTATTTTCTACAAGTTGAATTTTTGCATTAGCCCTCATATCAATCATGTGCATCAGCAGAATCTCCCTTTCCCAGCTTATATTGCAAACTCTGGAAATAATAGAAACCATTTATATTTCCTACTAAAATTGTGCTTAAAAACAAAACACACACAAAAAACCTGTTTCTACTTTTCCTGTTCACTGATAGCTCTTGTGTGGTAAAGCATCTGAGAGATTAAGCAAACATACCCAGTGATTTTTCCATCACCTTCTTCTCTACTGTCCATATGCAAACACATGAAATAAACAAAGTCTAATAACTTGGGTTACGTTATTGGAGTCCAATGCTAGAATGACATTCACAGGCTAAGCTACACAAAAGGAGGAAAAGAGTAAACATCTGCTGAATGAATCCTCTGTCAGGAAACATATTAGTTGTTTTACATACGGTATCTCGTTACTCCTCGCAGTAAGCCTGTAGATTATTATTGATGGGATTCTCAAAGAAAAAAAAAAAAAAACCTGAGACAAGGTAAGAGCTAGTAAGTGTAGCTTTAGAACATTATTCACAGGTTCAATGTAAAAGCAAATTGTCCACTGTTCATTTTCATAGACGCTAATACAATGCCAATACAAACATCCCACAACTTGGAGATACTTTGCACATAAACCTATATAATTTCAGTTCACTTCCTCCTCAGTCAGTGTTTAATGTACTGACACATTTCTAGAAAGGATCCCTCCTTCAACTTTTTCTGAGAGGGATAGATTTTTGTGATGCTGCCCAGAACAAGAGAAACACCCACTCAGGGAGAAGCTTCCAGGGAAGGTGTTCCGGTTGCACACAAGCAAAATGAATTTGAACAACAGGTGGGGCTAGCTTCCTTTGCAACAGACCTTGGCGGGCTGCAGATGCTCTGTTGGCTGACTGCTCAGAGGAGCACCAGGTTCACTCCCAGACCTCACCCTCTGAACACAAGACATGTTCCCCCATCTCACACTCTTGTCAAAGTCCATACTGAATTTGAATTTAAAAACTTGGGGTCCTTTTTTTTTTTTTTTTTTAGATTTTTTTTTTTATTTATTTATTTGTCAGAGAGAGAGAGAGAGTGAGCACAGGCAGACAGAGTGGCAGGCAAAGGCAGAGGGAGAAGCAGGCTCCCCACAGAACAAGGAGCCCGATGTGGGACTCGATCCCAGGACGCCGGGATCATGACCTGAGCCGAAGGCAGCGGCTTAACCAACTGAGCCACCCAGGCGTCCCGGGGTCCTATTTTTAAAGGCAGACAAACGATACAGGAATACCTCATGGTAACTATAAACACATTGAATGTTCTGTTTCCTCTAATTCCACTGAAAAGCAAAATAAGAAAAATTAAAAATCTAACAAACAGAAAGAGGCCTCTCCGTGATCTAAGCTCTTGTTGCTTGTCCATTCAATTCTGCTTCTAGTGGCTTCTGTGATACAGACCCAGACCTGGGTTGTTCCTTTAAATACTAAGAAGGCTACTGCTTCATTGTGAGGGAAAGCTCCACCAAACAGGTAACACAGACCTGCTCCACTCTTGGATGTACAGTTGCAAAAAGCAGAAAGGGAAAAACCAGTCGTATGTGAGGAACAGGTGCTTAGGAGGGATGGCGGACAGCCCTCGCATGCAGGGAGCTTCTGGTACCAAACAATACAGCTAAGAGTTAGTATGGGGTGACAGTGCACTGCTGCCTTTAACATCCTGGGAGGGCTTTTAGTTATATTATTACAAAATTTAAAGGATTAGGAAGACCGCCTGCTCGGCTACTGAAAGAGAGGTGGGCCTGAGGTCTGGAGGTCACCTCGGGCAGAGGCTGCTGTCCTCAGAAACAGAGCTCAGGAACTGGATGATAACCATGGTGGCAGAAAGCTCACAATAACTCAATGCCAGCATCAGGGGCTGGTGCCATTGCTGAGGACCAGTGGGACCCTGGCATTTTCTCCCCAGGGAGATGGGAGAACTCTGGGGCCACTTGGCAGCCAGGAAAGTTCCCATTCTGGTCTTACTTAGGGTAGCCCATGATCTTGCTAGAGAGGGGATGCAGATATACAGAACAACCAATTCTATCAGAATGACTGGGAAATACCTTAACTGAATTTTATTAGAATATATACCAATAAAACTGAGTATCTATCTATAGGCAGTACACACTGCCTGTTTAATTTGTTTTAGGGGTTGTATTTTACTTTTAAAAATATATGGATTAGAGGGGTGCCTGGGCGGCTGAGTCAGTTAAGTCTCTGACTCGTGACTCCAGCTCAGGGGATGATCTCATGGGTCATGAGCTCCAGCTCTGCTTTGGGCTCCGCACTCAGGGGGGAGTCTGCTTGGAGATTCTCTCCCTCTGCCCCTCCCCCCAACTCATGCTCACTCTCCCTCTCTCTGAAATAAATCAATTAATCTTTAAAAAATATACATATACGGACTAGAATTTTGCTTCTAAAAAGAGAGTCATTCCCAGCATTTTGACTCCTCTCCTTCCTGACAGTTCGATTCTTCAATGATGCTGAAGTATGACAGAAGTACTCTGGGGGCTTTATCCTTGACTACTGCCAATCTCATTTGCTTGATCTATAGACTTAGAGGGGATCAATCAGAGGTGAAGAGGCAAGAGTAATGCTACATATTATTATCCCCAAACAGGGCCTTAGAGAGATGTTTTCCCCTCTCTGGCTATGGAGAATCCCTGAGTGGGTTTTAAAAAAATCATCCTTTGTACTAAAAGGCTATTGTATGTGAAAGAGACTGAGGAAGGGGATAGCACTGAAAAGCTGAAGAAGTTACTAAAAAAATGAAATAATTCATATTAGGAAGTAAGGACCTTGCCGGATCGGCTTTAGCATCAATCAGTGTCTGGCTAAAACGTGCTCTTGGTCTTCAGGGTCTCTCTTAGCCTATAGATAGCAGAAGACCAAACTCCCACAAGTGATGTAATTTCTGACCTTCTATAACTGGAATAAGAATAATTATCATGTGATTACATAGATCACCATACTATTCAATCAACTGCATTACTTTCATAACAAGTAAGGCTGCCATTAGGATTGGCCACCATTCTCAATGAGTGCTTTCACAGATCTCATGAATGAACAATTATTTTTTTCAGGATTCATTTATTTATTTTTTGAGGCAGGGGAGAGAGAAGGAGAGAGAAGAGGAGGAGGAAGAGAGGAAGAAGGAGAGAGAATCCTCAGGCAGACTCCCCTCTGAACACAGAGCCCCATGTGGAGATCCATTCAGGACCCTGAGATCATGACCTGAGCCAAAATCAAGAGTCAGATGCTTAACCAACTGCGTCACCCAGGCGTCCATCATGGGTGATAATCTTACGTGTATTATATGTTGTAATTTATATATAAGTTGAAATACAGATGTATAGTTATTATTCAAACAGTAAAATCCTATAATGACTAATGATGATTGTGAACCCTGTTAAACATATGTACAAATAATTATTAAGGACTTTTAATATAAATAAACAGGAAAATCGATCAACAGCTCAAGTGAGTCTGAAGAGAATGTGTTATGCAGATAACTTTAAGAAAAACATTTATAGAACCAACAAATGTTCATTAAATTTCAAAATAATAATATAAAGCTGAATAACAGATATTAGAGCATATCAAAATGTAAAATCTATGAATTTTTCTCATGAACTAGCATTCATAAATTTAAATAGAATTACCCTTGGGAACTGAATTCAATCATTAGATATTTAATACCATTTAGATCATGAGGCTTTCAAGAAAAGTTCCTGCTTAGAAATTCTTTGCATCTGTGAGAATAAATTAATAATGATAGAATGTTAACTTTGCAACTCAAAATATCATTATTAAGGAAAGCCCTGAAAAATGTAAAACCCTAAAGTGGTCTTAGAAAGAAACTGAGTCACGATTTCAACAGCAAATGGAAGAGCTGATGCCACTATTCAATTCTCAGTATTTCTTTCCTGCTGCTTTAACATTAGGTCATATTATCTATTATTTTCTTAAATTATTATAAATTCTTATAAATGTTTTCCATTAAGCTATTATATATGGCAATGTACATTTATTTATATGTATAATTATATAGTAAATAATATATTTAATTCTGAGAGGAACAGTCCTGATGCCTTTGTGTTTGTTAATTAGAAGAAAGAAACTATGTTTATTAATAGCTGGGCCAAGCCACATGGACAGAAAACATTTTTAATAAAGATTAATGAATTAGGAACATCAAAGTAACGGTGAAAAATGATTATTAAAAGACAATAAAACTAAGAATGATGGCTTATTAGGAGCTATAATTTAGAAGCCATTATTTCCTAAAAGCCATGGCAACAAAATAGAGGGAGAGGCAAATGAAATGTCATGCAACAAGAAAAAAATCCTTTGTTTGTTAAACCACTATAATTTGGGTTTCATCTGCTGTTGTAATTTAGCTTATCCTACCCTGCACAATACGTTGGCTGACACTTGGAAGAAGTTTCAAGGTTACACACACAATCTGAGAAATTATCCACCACTTCAGTATATTTTCCCAAGAGACAGAACTAAAACTCTTCTCCCAATGCCTCACAAGTGGTGATAAAATCTGAGACGAGCTCCCTCTACCTTCTTCATTCAACATTCCTTAGATTACAGAAAAATAGATAACCCACAAAAGGAAATCTAGTTCTCAAATTGTAAACTGAAAAAGAAGATAGTGTGGTGGTAAGAGAGTCAAGAGACTGTCAATAGTGTGTCAGAGCTAATATGATGTCTTAGCAAAGATGCCCAAGAACGAGCAAGAAGAAATGCTACGACAACTCTGCAAACCCACCTGAGTGGAGAAAGGAAGAAAGGAGAGAGAGTGTACAAAACCCTGTAGAGTTAGCAAATAAAAATATAAAAACATGGGACACTCGGTTAAATTTGGATTTTATATAAACAACAAATAACTTTCAGGACAAAAATGTCTTAAATATTACATGAGACATAGTTATACTAAAATGAAATATTCATTGTTTATCTGAAATGCAGATCTAACAGGCATCTTTTATCTGACAACTATGCTTAACCCTGCTTCTTCCAGTAGAAGTCAATAAGAGGCCATGAGTTCATTAAAACAAGAATTCAAAGGCACAATGACAAAATAAATGAGATGACAAAGGAGACAACTGACCAAAGGGGGAAAAAGACCCAAATCAATAGCCTTATGAAACTAAAAAAGTACATTAGAAAAAAAAAGAGATAATGACTAAAAATTCAATTATTGACACAGAATGGCTTAAAATAATTATGGTAAAGGAAGATGAAAGATAAATAAATTGAAGCAATTAAACTAAAGCTAACAGATAAAGACTTTAGAAAAAGAAATCTAACATGAAGCTCATAGGTTTCCCTGAAGTAGAAAACTTAACAAATCAAAAAGAATATTTAAAGATATAATCCAAGAAAATTTCATGTGAAATTTTAACTAAATCTTTAGATTGAAAGAGCACGGTCTCTAGAAAATCAGGTGCGAAACACTCACTCAACTTTTATACCTACTGAAGTTAAGCTACCATGTTTTAAGGATAAAGTATTTTTAGGCATCCTGGCACTAAAAAGCCAATCACCTGTAAGGTAGAAACATCAGTTCACCTTCAGACTTGTCTCCTACAAAGTTGAATACAAGAAGAAAATGGGAAATTCAGCACAAAGTAAATCACAGAAAATGCAAAGGAAGGGTATTACACAAACCAAAAGTGTGATGCAAGTAAAAAGCAGTAAGTCAATATTGTCAAACATGAGAACAATTCATAGAACACAAGCCATAATGAGCCCTACTTAGGTGGAAAGTAACCAAAAAGTACTTGACAACAAAAGTCAGCCAAAGGAATGAATTCAAGCTAAAATTCAAGAATGAGATATAGTTAATAATACTGTAATAATGTTGTATGATGGTAGATGGGGACTATACTTACCATAGTGAGCACTGAGTAATGTGGAGAATTGTGGAATCACTATGTTGTAATATAACACTGTATGTCAACTATACTTCAATTAAAAAAAAATTCAAGAATTGAGAAGACCCAAAGGACTGCCTGGTCAAGGGCATGGACCTGACTTGAGTTTATAATAGCTGACAATTGGAAAATATGGTGAAGGAAGAGAACTTGGCAAATGTAAAAACTAGTAATACAACTACTAAAAACTGGAAGTGGAAAATTGCAATGAGAGGAAATATGAGAGGTGGTAACATATTCACTTTCATAAAAGTCAACTGAAATTTGTAGGATAAAAAAATAAAAAAAGAAAAGAAAGAAAAATGAACCCACTTCAATGTTTTTAATTAAGATAATTTTGTTTGACACTTAGATGGATCTTTTAGGAAAAGATATCCCCTGATGTGAAAATAAATCATTTATTTGAGTTCAACAGTTCTAAGAGTAAAGCTTCAATTTTAGGCTTCTGTTAAACTAAAATATTATCTATACTATGATTTGAGTGTAAAGAATGAGTCCTATTTGCCTATATCTATCTCTATCTGTGTATGTCTATCCATCTGTCCATCCATCTATCCATCCACCCACCTATCTTCCTATGATTTTACCCAGAGATACACATAGAAGAACATAACAGAATTTTATCCATCTAGTGTCAACACTGAGTCTCTCTGCATGGTTTGATTTGAGGTTTTTTTTTTCCCCACCAGTCTAATGCATTGTTTAAATTGTTTTTAGCAAAACAACAGAGTTTTCTACACAAAACAAAGAAGAAAAATATGTAAGAAATATGTCAAAATGTTAACTAAGGTTAATCCTGAGAAAAATGATTATTTTAACCTATGTATATTTCAGTATTTTTAAAACAAACAAACAAAAATGTTCCCTCAAGCTCAGTAGAGAAATGTAAAATGAAAAGTAACAAATCCAACATCCCATTCCCATTCTTCAGAAATAACCGTTACCTGTGTACTCCTTTCCTGAAATCTTCCATGTATTGTATATATACACACATAGTTACAAATAGAAACGTATCTGGTTTTTATACAAGCCAGATCAAACAATTCTCAAATATTTTCTAAACAAATTCAAAGCACTGTATAATGAATTAATCTGTTAACTATTCTGTTTTTTCTTCATTTTTAGGATCATTTTCACTCAGTCTCAATGAGATGCTAGAATGTATGTTTTGCTTTGTAGGACCTAATATGCATATTAAAGAACATTTTATTTCTTTGTCTTCTTGTGACTGGCTTTCCACTCAGATTTCCAGGTCTTTCTAGATTTCATGATTCTGAATTGTTGATTCCGGACTCCTGGGTACCACAGGAGTCTCAGAGATGCCAATTAACTATGATGCTAGGTAAAGATGGGAAATCAAGCTTGAGGTTGTCTTAATCTAATAAATTTCCACTGGCTCCTAAGGCACTTCCCAGTCATCTTCCTAAATAAACAGGGTATTGTGTCACGTTCGTTGTACTAATGGTAACGTCCTGCCATGGCACATGAGAACACAGCAGAATACTGCAGCCTTGCTGTGTCCCTCTATCCTTCCCTCCCCTTCATGTCACACTATGTGTTTCCCCTCCTTGCCCACTTAAAACTTAGGAATTTAGTTCCAAGGCTTGGGCTCAATTTCTTCTGTTCTCTCGAACTCTCTGAAAGGTTCACTTTGGAATTTTCCATCCATTCCCTTTAACATAGTAGCAAATTTCTTACAGTTTTGGGGGAAAAAAGTGTATAGCTAAAGCTCTCCCTGTACAAGTAGTTCATAATGGAAGTTTCCAATTAGGACGCAATTACTGTGCTGCTAGTCAGGACCAGAGAATGCCACAGAAACTGCCTGATGTGTATGCTCAGGGATCACAGTTTGGGCTGGCTAATTAAGCACAGCATCAGCCCCAAAGATGACCTGAAAAGCCTGTTGATGGGAGGCATTTCTAGTGCACCTTCTTGGCTACACAGGAGATGGGCTCTGTTCTGCCTCCTGCTAAGACCTGCTTCTATGTATTGGGATCCAAACATCCTCCACAGTATTTCCATCCAAGTAGAGGAACCGATTAATAAAAGTCAGTGATGGCTGCAAGGTCAGCCACTCATAGCTCATGATCTTCTAGAGAAAGGTTAAGATGAATATGTTACTACCCTCTTCGGTCAGAGTCTCTGATTCAACCCTAATTCAAAGGAGGTCAGAGAATCCTGCCTTAAGCCTTTTCTTTCTTCCAGGGAAGTCTGAGTGTTGGCTGCTCTATTTCAAGACATTCTCTCCTGATGTCTTCAAAGATCTGGTGCCTCTGTCTGGGTCAAGGGACAGCTTCCCTCTCCTTAACCTTTCCCCTAAGATGCTGAAAGACCTAGAAGTGTTTCTGCTTTGCTATCCTAGCAGCTGTTCACTGCTGGGTACACCTCAGCAATGAAAATGCCAAGACCAGGTTCTGGAGGAAAGCTGGTAATGCTGTGCCCTGCAGCTGCACACAGAGAGGACGAACTGGCAGCCAAAGGCAAAGCAGTCTGTCCGGCATACGCACTTGCAGCTGTTACCAAATTTGCTCGCTTCCTTTCTTGCAAATTCCAGGGTTTTTCTTTGCAGTACTATAAATCAAGTTTCATTCCAATTTTGTGGAATTTGCACTTTCAATTTTTTAAGGAAAATCTAGGAAACCCTATGCTTTCTGACATCCTTCCATTATTTGCCTTTCGCCATTTCTATAACCGTGAACCAGGAAAACAGCACAACGTAGTTCAAAAGGAATTTGAAGGGAAATATGAGATAGTAGGTGTAAAATTTCATTACATAGCCAAAATCGGTTAAAATGTTCCAAATGTAAGTTCTGGAGATTCCCTGAGATGTAGCCTAGTTCGGAATCCAAATCACTTGATATACACAACTGTAAGTTAATTTCCAGCATTGAAAATGTACACATAAATATATGCACATACATATGTCTGGGTAATGCAAAAGGAGTAAGGTACAAATATAATAAAATAATCCATAAGATTGCACTGAAACGATTTCTGAAGCTATGCTCCCATGCACATTAAACTGTGAGTTTGTTAAATCTGCTTATTGTTGAATTATAGAGATAACAACATTTAGCAGTTCAACGGCTAAGGGGATTAATGGTTAAGTGAATTAAAACAAAATGTTCAAATATTGAGATATTGTGAAATGTGTTTCATACATAAAATGACTGTACCAGTTACAGTGAAAACATATATAGAATTATAAGGTCTTGAGCTACAATTATTTTTTATCTAAGTACTGACATTATACAAGTCCAGGTGATTGTATATGTCATATAAAATGGAGTGGTAGTCAAATAATGTGCTGATAAAATTTTAACTAGACAAATACTGTCCTATTCACTCTGAATAGTTCCCTGTACCCTGCTGTCAGTAGACTGCATTAGTTTTTTTGAATAAATTTTGCATCTTATTATTTGAATATATGTTAGACTACTTAATAGACCTCTCTGATAACAGATTTATCTTTAAATGTCAAAATTTCAGCATTACAAGTGTATCTGCATATGTATCTCTTGTTAAATAAGTCATCTGATTTTAAGCATGGCACAGAGGGAGAAATAAAGGCCCTGTGTAACATGACTGACAGGCTAGCTAGGAAGCAGCATTCTCTATGTACTAGGGATGTTGATTAAGAAATGCTTTTGAATGAATTAGATTAAGAGTTAGAATTAGGACATACTCCTATTTCTATTTCAAACTTAAACAATGAAGTAAAAAACCCTCTCTACCTAATTTCTACCCCTGATATTCATAAGAACAACTTTCTTTTTTCTTTTCTTTTCTTAAAATTATTTATTTATCTGACAGAGAGAGAGAGAGAGAGAGCGAGCACACAAGCATGGGGAGCAGCAGAGGGAGAGAAACAGGCTCTCTGCTGAGCAGGAAGCCTGATGTGGGACTTGATCCCAGGACCATGAGATCATGGCTTGAGCTGAAGGCAGACACATAATCAACTGAGCCACCCAGGCTCCCCAACTTTACTTTTTCATAGAAGAGTTTAAGTGCATGAATGACACCAATAAGATTAAATATATTTTAGCATATATAATTGAAAGTAATGTTTATAAAAGTATTGTTTAAGACCTGATATAAAAACAATAAAAAAAACACATTAGGGGGTGCCTGTGTGGCTCAGTCAGTTGAGTGTCTCACTCTTGATTTTGGCTCAGGTCTTGGTCTCATGGGTCCTGGGATCAAGCCCTGTGTCAGGCTCTGTACTCAGTGGGGAGTCTGCTTGAAGATTATCCTTCTGCCCCTCCCCCCCTTAATGCATGCACACACATCTCTTTCTAAGACCTGATATAACAACAAAAAATACACATTAGGTTTTGCTTACAATAAAAATGCTCACAACTAAGTCTATAGTAACAGAATACCTCCAAACACTCCTGTCCCTTATATCATCCAAATTTTCCTTGCTAACTAGAGAAATCAGGCAACTGGGTTAACTTAAAAGAGGGAAGGAAGGAGGAAGGAAGGAAGGAAGGAAGAGAGGAAGGAAGAAAAGGAGGAAGGGAAGAAGAGGCAAGACAAAAATGTTATGATTTTTTCCTCTATGTTGTAGAGTTACTGAAAATGATGCCAATGAATATATGTACTTTATTTTTTAATATATTTATTTTTATATATTCTTTATTTTATAATATGTACTGTATTTTTTAATTTGGAATAAATTCTGTAGTTCATGTGGTCAGGTAACAAGAACTGTTGTAATAATATATAGGGATCAACAGCTACATTTTTTTGATGATTCTGAAGGCTTTCAAATATTTTACCTTTTTGTTAAAGATCTTATTTATTTGACAGAGAGCATGCACAGGGAGGGGGGCAGAGGGAGAGGGAGAAGCAAACTACCCTGCTGAGCAAGGAGCCTGACTTGGGCCTCAATCCCAGGACTGTGGGGTCATGACCTGAGCTGAAGGCAGATTCTTAACTGAGCCACTCAGGCGCCCCTCAAGTGTTTTGTTATAATTTCAAAGCTATATATATCCAACTGCCTCCTTGCACATTAGTATATGGTTGTTTAATAGTTTTTTTTTTATCAATACTTTCCGGGAAAAAAAGCAATTTTGATTATACTTTGCTTATTGTAGCAATATTATGGTAAAATGTAGTGCTATTTTAACAGCTGCTATAACATATAACACAATTTCAAATTTAAGATTCACAGATCTTTTCCCCAAAGCAATCAAGTATGTATTGGGAGAAAGCATTATGGTAGTTGCCTTAAGAGATTCAAAGAAATTTAAGACAAATCTCTGCTCTCTTTGAATATCTCTTCTTAAGGTGGAAAAGAAAAAAAAACATTAAAAAACTGTTTATATTTTATTTTTATTTATTTATTTTTTTAAAAGATTTTATTTATTTATTTGACAGAGAGATCACAAGCAGGCAGAGAGGCAGGCAGAGAGAGAGGAGGAAGCAGGCTCCCCGCCGAGCAGAGAGCCCGATGCGGGGCTCGATCCCAGGACTCTGAGATCATGACCTGAGCCGAAGGCAGCGGCTTAACCCACTGAGCCACCCAGGTGCCCCAAAAAACTGTTTATATTTTAAAGTAATGTATAGTAAGTCACAAATAAAGAAAAAGGCATTAAAGGACTGTTAGGGTTCATAAAGTTTGCTTCCCTAACAAATATTTTCCAGAGTTGAAAGTGAAATACAAAGATATCCTGAAATAAAATTATTTACTTTCTAGACAGTGGAATATTTGTTATAAATTATCTTTATTTAGGAATCATGTGGAGATCAAAGAAATTCAGTTAAATTTGAGATAGCCAAATGCAATTTGTTTTTGCCAAATGCAAAGTATGGTTTGACTGGAGAATTAGTAAGATAATATTCACCGAGTGAGCCTCTTGATTTTGTAAACAAGATAGGGATACCCACAACTGCTAAGTCAACATTATAATATTGGAGATTTTAGCCATTGCAATAAAGCAAGAAAAGGAAGAAACAAAACTATCATTATTCACATATGATATGACTATATTCACAGAGAATAGAGAAAAATTACAATGAGCAAATGAATTTAGTAATGTTGCAGATTAAGTCAATAAACAAAAACTAATTGTATTTCCTCTAATAGCTACAAAAATTTGAACAAAATAAAAATATTATTGAGATAGCACCAAAAAAATCAAATACCTAGGAATAAATCTAATGAAAACTGTGTAAGATTGCTATTCCAAAACTTAGAAAACATTAGTAAAATAAATGAACTCAACAAATGAAGATGTAATCCATGTTCATAGATTAGATTTGCTATATTAAAGTCACTTGCCAACAAACTCACCTACAGGTTTAATGCAATGCCAATCAAAACCCCATAATGTTTTCTGGGGAGTGCAAAGCATTTTGACAAAATGATTCCAAAATCTGTATAAAGATGGAGATGATCAGGGCACCTGGGTGGCTTAGTGGGTTAAGCTTCTGCCTTTGGCTCAGGTCATGATCTCAGGATCCTGGGATTGAGCCCTGCATTGGGCTCTCTGCTCAGTGGGGAGCCTGCTTCCCCCTCTCTCTCTCTGCCTGCTGCTCTGCTTACTTGTGATCTCTCTCTCTCTCTGCCAAATAACTAAATAAAATCTTTTAAAAAAAAGATGATCTAAAATAGCCAACATAACCTTGAACACACAAAGTTGCAGAAATTTAAAAATGAGTAGAGGTGTGAAAATAGACCAAAGGAATACAGTAGAGTAGAGGAACAGACCTATAGGTGTATAGTTTATGACATAGTCTCAACTATAATTCCAGTGGAGAAACGGTAGTCATTTCAACAGATGACAGTGGAGCAACTGGCTGTCTGTGTGGAAAAATATAAACTTTGACCTGTATTTCATATCAAAGTAAAAAATAAATTTTAGGTGGACCATATACCTAATTTTGGAACTAAAACATGAAGTTTCTAGAAGAAAAGTAGAAAAATGTCTTTAAGATTTGAGAGTAGGCAAGTTTTAATGGACAGAGCATAGAGTTATCCATAGAAGAGAAAATGATAAATGGAATAAAGAAAAAATAATAAAAGAAAATAAATAATAAATGGAAAAAATAAATGGAATCAAAATTAAGAACTTCTATTATTAAATGGTATCATTAAGAATGTGAATAGGCTGGGGCACCTGGGTGGCTCAGTGGGTTAAGCCTCTGCCTTTGGCTCAGGTCATGATCCCAGGGGATCATGGGATGGAGCTCTGTTTCAGGCTCCCTGCTGGGTGGGGAGCCTGCTTCTCCTTCTCCCTCTCCTCTGCCGTTCCCTCTGCTTGTGCTTGCTCATGCTCTCTCTCTTCAAATAAATAAATAAAATCTTTAAAAAAAGAATGCAAATAGGCAAACCACTGAAAGGAAATATGTGCAGTATTTTTACATGGCAATGTGTTCATAAATAGAATATAAGAATCACCCTTTCAAATCAATTTAAAAAAAAAAACAAGCCAATATTAAAAAGGACAAAATACGGAGCACCTGGGTGCCTCAGTGGATTAAAGCCTCTACCTTCAGCTCAGGTCATGATTTCAGGGTCCTGGGACCCAGCCCCTCATTGGGCTCTCAACTCAGCGGGGAGCCTGTTTCCTCTTCTCTCTCTGCTTGCCTCTCTGCATACTTGCGATCTCTGTCTGTCAAATAAATAAATAAAATCTTAAGATTTTATTTATTTATTTGACAGAGAGAAATTATGAGCAGGCAGACAGAGGGGGAGAAGCAGGCTCCCTGCTGAGTAGAGAGCCCTATGTGGGGCTCGATCCCAGGACCCTGAGTTCATGACCTGAGCTGAAGGCAGAGGCTTAACCCACTGACCCACCCAGGTGCTCCAAATAAAATCTTTAAACAAACAAAAAAAAAGGACAAAATATTTGAAGAGGATCTTCACAAAAAGGATATTTAAATAGCAGAGACCTGTGCTAAATATCCAACAGTTATTATGAATAAGCAAACTGAAACCACAATATGGTACCACTTTACACCTACCAGAATGGCTAAAAGTCAAAATACGGAGTATGTTAAGTGCTGGCCAGGATGTGGAGCTCCTGGAAACCTCATACATTGTCAGTGCAGATATAAACCAGTTTGACCACTGGGTAAAACAGCTTTACAGTATCTACTAAAGTTAAATACATGCCTACCTACAGAAATTTCACTTCTAGGTATGGACCCCCCTAAAATAAATGAGTATGCCCACCAAAAGACACATACAAAAATATTTGTAGCAACTTTATTTATAATAAAAAAGACTGCAGGCTTCTGACTGAAAGCAGCCCACATGTCCATCAACATGGGAATGAATAAACAAGGTGCCCTTTATCCAAATAATGGAATATAAAACAGCAATAAAAAGTACTGATATATGAAACATAAGTGAAATTAAAAAGCATTATGCTCAGGAAAATAAATAAGATATAAAGACTATAGATTTTCTGAAGCAACTTCTTTGGGGCTCATAAACATGCAAAACTAATAAAAGATAACAGAAGACAGGATGGTGGTTACCTTTTGGAGACGGCGTATTGCCTGGTAAGGAGCATAAGGGCCTGTCTATGTTAATGAACTTGCTCCTATTTTCATCTAGATGGTAGTTACCCAAGTGCAAACATCGAAAAACCTTTCAAGATTATATTTGTGCCACTTACTCAAAATAAATAGCACATGAATTAAGAAAAACAGGTTTTAAAAAATGAGACAAAGTAATCCACCTTTCAGCTGAAAACTTGGCAAATGAATAATTCAGTTAATCCCCTCATCAGACAAAAGTTGCTTTTCTCCAATGTTCTTCTATATCTAAAAAAATTAGTCATTAGAGCTAGAGGAAGGAAGCATATGAGAAAAGAATAGGATAATTTTTATTGAAATACTTTTTAACATCACTTAGAAAAATTCATATATATGTGCCTGGGTGTATTATATATATTACACATCCCCCCACACACGTATCTATAATATAGAACATGACTGAACTGAATGTGCCAAGGCTTAATGTATTTCCATTGGTTCTTCCAAATCACAATCACACACACAGATAAAGCTTTCTCCCTTAAAACTATCAAATGAAGGGAAAAGCCAGGTTCTTCAACATGCAGAACCGAAGCTAGACATGCAGATGATCCACTCCAATTTGCTCCTCTCTACAATGATGTCTTAACATCTTCTAAGTTATAATGTGTCTTAGAATTTGAAATCCTACAAATATATGTCTGTCCTTTTGATGCCACTGCTCTTGGAAGTCTTGGAGAGAAACATAAAGTAACAAATCATCATGTAACTCTTGGAGGGACACTGCTACTGAATGTCACCGCACAGACAGCTTATTGTACAGGCCATAGTCACACAATAGCCTGTGATTGTGATCATTTTGTTAGTGCCCAGTTCACTTATCCACCTCCAACTCACCCCCCGCCAATCACTTCCTTAAAATGTTCTATTGGCTATTCATAGAATCAAGACTTGAATTAGGCTGGTTATCACAAGCAGCATTTTAAAAACACGAAACTGGGAATGAAAATGAAAATCAACAACAAGGAACTACAGATTTGACAGTGTAAAGAAAGACAAATTCTCAAAAAAAAAAAATTCTGTTGTTATCCTGAGAGTATTAACAAGTGAGATCCACAAAATTAATTGAGTAACATAAGTTTACTATGTTTTTAGTGTAACAAAATAATTTAAGTAATCCCCTTGGAATTTGTTAAAGCACTGTGTGATATGTATGATAATTCAGTTTGATGATTAATTTATGAACATCTTCCTTAAAACAGTTTAGTGACTATTATATATATGTGTGTATATGATATATATATGTATATATATATATTTTTTTTAAAAGATCGTGTTACTGCTGACTCTTGAACAATCCAAGTTTGAACCATACAGGTCCCCTTATACATGCTATTTTTGATAAATGCAATACAGTACTTTAAATGTATTTTCCTTATGGCTTTCTTAATAACATTTTCTTTCCTTCAGCTTACTGTACTATAAGAATACAGCATATGGTATACATAAGATACAAAACACATGTTAATAGGTTACACTACTGGAAAGGCTTCTAGTCAACAGTAGTCTATTACTGGTTAAGTTTTGAAAGAGTCAAAAATTATACATGGATTTTCAACTGCTGGGGAAGGGGCGTCAGTGGCCCTAACCCCCATGTTGTTCAGATGTCAATGTCTGTTCAGCAGGCAGAATCAGGAAGCTGCAGGAATGTACAATCTGCTTTCTTTAATGATAGCTTTTGACAGAGTTGTTTATACCTGAAGCAGTCTGCCTAAAACAGCCTCTCCATCACTGGGCATCTAAATATTATGCCTATCTCATTTTCCTATTTGGGGCTGGACTTTGGAAGAATGTAGAAGGATAAATGCTTCATTTTAAGTGTCCCTCATTCAATACACGATTTCACATATTGTATTATAACATAAACCATGGATTTGGAGACTTGTTTTTAAGGAAATATTATTTTAAGCTAAGTTCTTATATAGTATCTTTTTTTTTTTACAATTTTTATTTATTTTTTAATTTTATTTTTTATAAACATATATTTTTATTCCCAGGGGTACAGGTCTGTGAATTGCCAGGTTTACACACTTCACAGCACTCACCATAGCACATACCCTCCCCAATGTCCATAACCACACCCCCCTTCTCCCAACTCCCCTCCCCCCATCAACCCTCAGTTTGTTTTGTGAGATTGAGAGTCACTTATGGTTTGTCTCCCTCCCAATCCCATCTTGTTTCATTTACTCTTCTCCTACCCCCTTAACCCCCCATGTTGCATCTCCTCTCCCTCATATCAGGGAGATCATATGATAGTTGTCTTTCTCCGATTGACTTATTTCGCTAAGCATCATACCCTCTAGTTCCATCCACGTCATCGCAAATGGCAAGATTTCATTTCTTTTGATGGCTGCATAGTATTCCATTATGTATATATACCACATCTTCTTTATCCATTCGTCTGTTGATGGACATCTAGGTTCTTTCCATAGTTTGGCTATTGTAAGCATTGCTGCTATAAACATTCGGGTGCACGTGCCCCTTCGGATCACTACGTTTGTATATTTAGGGTAAATACCCAGCAGTGCAATTGCTGGGTCATAGGGTAGTTCTATTTTCAACATTTTGAGAAACCTCCATGCTGTTTTCCAGAGTGGTTGCACCAGCTTGCATTCCCACCAACAGTGTAGGAGGGTTCCCCTTTCTCCGCATCCTCGCCAGCATCTGTCATTTCCTGACTTGTTAATTTTAGCCATTCTGACTGGTGTGAGGTGATATCTCATTGTGGTTTTGAATTGTATTTCCCTGATGCCGAGTGATATGGAGCACTTTTTCATGTGTCTGTTGGCCATCTGGATGTCTTCTTTGCAGAAATGTCTGTTCATGTCCTCTGCCCATTTCATTTATTTATTTATTTATTTATTTATTTTTTAAAGATTTTATTTATTTATTTGACAGGGAGAGATCACAAGTAGACAGAGAGGAAGGCAGAGAGAGAGGAGGAAGCAGGCTCCCTGCTGAGCAGAGAGGCCGACGCAGGACTCGATCCCAGGACCCAGAGATCATGACCTGAGCTGAAGGCAGAGGCTTAACCCACTGAGTCACCCAGGCGCCCCTGCTAAGTTCTTTATAGATTTTGGACACTAGCCCTTTATCTGATATGTCATTTGCAAATATCTTCTCCCATTCTGTCAGTTGTCTTTTGGTTTTGTTAACTGTTTCCTTTGCTGTGCAAAAGCTTTTGATCTTGATAAAATCCCAATAGTTCATTTTTGCCCTTGCTTCCCTTGCCTTTGGTGATGTTCCTAGGAAGATGTTGCTGCAGCTGAGGTCGAAGAGGTTGCTGCCTGTGTTCTCCTCAAGGATTTTGATGGATTCCTTTCTCACATTGAGATCGTTCATCCATTTTGAGTCTATTTTCGTGTGTGGTGTAAGGAAATGATCCAATTTCATTTTTCTGCATGTGGCTGTCCAATTTTCCCAACACCATTTATTGAAGAGGCTGTCTTTTTTCCATTAGACATTCTTTCCTGCTTTGTGGAAGATGAGTTGACCATAGAGTTGAGGGTCTATTTCTGGGCTCTCTATTCTGTTCCATTGATCTATGTGTCTGTTTTTGTGCCAGTACCATGCTGTCTTGATGATGACAGCTTTGTAATAGAGCTTGAAGTCCGGAATTGTGATGCCACCAACTTTGGCTTTTTCAATATTCCTTTGGCTATTTGAGGTCTTTTCTGGTTCCATATAAGTTTTAGGATTATTTGTTCCATTTCTTTGAAAAAAATGGATGGTACTTTGATAGGAATTGCATTAAATGTGTAGATTGCTTTAGGTAGCATAGACATTTTCACAATATTTATTCTTCCAAGCAGGAGCATGGAACATTTTTCCATTTCTTTGTGTCTTCCTCAATTTCTTTCATGAGTACTTTATAGTTTTCTGAGTATAGATTCTTAGTCTCTTTGGTTAGGTTTATTCCTAGGTATCTTATAGTTTTGGGTGCAATTGTAAATGGGATGGACTCCTTAATTTCTCTTTCTTCTGTCTCTTTGTTGGTGTAGAGAAATGCACTGATTTCTGTGCATTGATTTTATATCCTGACACTTTACTGAATTCCTGTACAAGTTCTAGCAGTTTTGGAGTGGAGTCTTTTGGGTTTTCCACATATAGTATCATATCATATGCGAAGAGTGATAGTTTGACTTCTTCTTTGCCGATTTGGATGCCTTTACTTTCCCTTTGTTGTCTGATTGCTGAGGCTAGGACTTCTAGTACTATGTTGAATAGCAGTGGTGATAACGGACATCCCTGCCGTGTTCCTGACCTTAGCGGAAAAGCTTTCAGTTTTTCTCCATTGAGAATGATATTTGCGGTGGGTTTTTCATAGATGGCTTTGATAATATTGAGGTATGTGCCGTCTATCCCTACACTTTGAAGAGTTTTGATCGGGAAGGGATGCTGTACTTTGTCAAATGCTTTTTCAGCATCTATGGAGAGTATCATATGGTTCTTGTTCTTTCTTTTATTAATGTGTTGTATCACATTGATTGATTTGCGGATGTTGAACCAACCTTGCAGCCCTGGAATAAATCCCACTTGGTCGTGGTGAATAATCCTTTTAATGTACTGTTGAATCCTATTGGCTAGTATTTTGGCGAGAATTTTTGCATCTGTGTTCATCAAGGATATTGGTCTGTAGTTCTCTTTTTTGTTGGGATCCTTGTCTGGTTTTGGGATCAAGGTGATGCTGGCCTCATAAAATGAGTTTGGAAGTTTTCCTTCTATTTCTATTTTTTGGAACAGTTTCAGGAGAATAGGAATTAGTTCTTCTTTAAATGTTTGGTAGAATTCCCCCGGGAAGCCATCTGGCCCTGGGCTTTTGTTTGTTTGGAGATTTTTGATGACTGTTTCAATCTCCTTACTGGTTATGGGTCTGTTGAGGCTTTCTATTTCTTCCTGGTTCAGTTGTGGTAGTTTATATGTCTCTAGGAATGCATCCATTTCTTCCAGATTGTCAAATTTGTTGGCGTAGAGTTGCTCAGAGTATGTTCTTATTATTGTCTGTATTTCTTTGGTGTTAGTTGTGATCTCTCCTCTTTCATTCATGAATTTATTTATTTGGGTCCTTTCTCTTTTCTTTTTGATAAGTCTGGCCAGGGGTTTATCGATCTTATTAATTCTTTCAAAGAACCAGCTCCTAGGTTCGTTGATTTGTTCTCTTGTTTTTTTTTGGTTTCTATTTCATTGATTTCTGCTCTGATCTTTATGATTTCTCTTCTCCTGCTGGGTTTAGGGTTTCTTTCTTGTTCTTTCTCCAGCTCTTTTAGGTGTAGGGTTAGGTTGTGTACCTGATACCTTTCTTGTTTCTTGAGAAAGGCTTGTACCGCTATATATTTTCCTTCAGGACTGCCTTTGTTGTGTCCCCCAGATTTTGAACCGTTGTGTTTTCATTATCATTTGTTTCCATGAATTTTTTCAATTCTTCTTTAATTTCCTGGTTGACCCATTCATTCTTTAGAAGGATGCTGTTTAGTCTCCATGTATTTGGGTTCTTTCCAAATTTCCTCTTGTGACTGAGTTCTAGCTTCAGAGCTTTGTGGTCTGAAAATATGCAGGGAATGATTCCAATCTTTTGATAACGGTTGAGACCTGATTTAGGACCAAGGATGTGATCTATTCTGGAGAATGTTCCATGTGCGCTAGAGAAGAATGTGTATTCTGTTGCTTTGGGATGAAATGTTCTGAATATATCTGTGATGTCCATCTGGTCCAGTGTGTGATTTAAGGCCTTGATTTCCTTGTTGATCTTTTGCTTGGATGATCTGTCCATTTCAGTGAGGGGAGTGTTAAACTCCCCTACTCTTATTGTATTCTTGTCGATGTGTTTCTTTGATTTTGTTATTGATTGGTTTATATAGTTGGCTGCTTCCACGTTAGGGGCATAGATATTTAAAATTGTTAGATCTTCTTGTTGGACAGATCCTTTGAGTATGATATAGTGTCCTTTGTAATCTCTTATTACAGCCTTTGGCTTAAAATCTAATTGATCTGATATAAGGATTGCCACTCCTGCTTTCTTCTGATGTCCATTAGCATGGTAAATTCTTTTCCACCCCCTCACTTTAAACCTGGAGGTGTCTTCGGGTTTAAGATGAGTTTCTTGTAGGCAACATACAGATGGGTTTTGTTTTTTTATCCATTCTGATACCCTGTGTCTTTTGATTGGGGCATTTAGCCCATTAACATTCAGGGTAAGTATTGAGAGATATGAATTTAGTGCCATTGTATTGCCTGTAAGGTGACTGTTATTGTATATTGTTTCTGTTCCTTTCTGATCTACTACTTTTAGGGTCTCTCTTTGCTTAGAGGACCCCTTTCAATATTTCCTGTAGAGCTGGTTTGGTATTTGCAAATTCTTTCAGTTTTTGTTTGTCCTGGAAGCTTTTAATCTCTCCTTCTATTTTCAATGATATCCTAGATGGATATAGTATTCTTGGCTGCATGTTTTTCTCATTTAGTGCTCTGAATGTATCATGCCAGCTCTTTCTGGCCTGCCAGGTCTCTGTGGATAAGTCTGCTGCCAATCTAATATTTTTACCATCGTACGTTACAGACTTCTTTTCCCGGGCTGCTTTCAGGATTTTCTCTTTTCACTAAGACTTGTAAATTTTACTATTAGGTGACGGGGTGTGGACCTATTCTTATTGATTTTCAGGGGGGTTCTCTGAACCTCCTGAATTTTGATGTTTGTTCCCTTTGCCATATTGGGGAAATTCTCTCCAATAATTCTCTCCAATATACCTTCTGCTCCCCTCTCTCTTTCCTCTTCTTCTGGAATCCCAATTATTCTAATATTGTTTCGTCTTATGGTGTCACTTATCTCTCGAATTCTCCCCTCATGGTCCAGTAGCTGTTTGTCCCTCTTTTGCTCAGCTTCTTTATTCTCTGTCATTTGGTCTTCTGTATCGCTAATTCTTTCTTCTGCCTCATTTATCCTAGCAGTGAGAGCCTCCATTTTTGATTGCACCTCATTAATAGCTTTTTTTATTTCAACTTGGTTAGATTTTAGTTCTTTTATTTCTCCAGAAAGCGCTTTTATATCTCCCAAGAGGGTTTCTCTAATATCTTCCATGCCTTTTTCGAGCCTGGCTAGAACCTTGAGAATCGTCATTCTGAACTCTAGATCTGACATATTACCAATGTCTGTATTGATTAGGTCCCTATTTGGTACTGCCTCTTGTTCTTTTTTTTCTGGTTAAGTTTTCCGCCTTGTCATTTTGTCCAGATAAGAGTATATGAAGGAGCAAATAAAATACTAAAAGGGTGGCAACAACCCCATGAAAATATGCTTTAGCCAGAAGAGATCTCTCTCAGAAGAGATCCCAAATCGTGAGGGGGGAGAAAGGGGATAATAAGGTTCTGAAAGAAAAAAAAAAAAAAAAAAGAAACAATTAAAAAAAGAAAATTTATTTAAAAATAAAGAAAAAATATAAAACGGAAAAAAATATATATTTATTAGATAAACTAGTTAAAAAATGTTAAAAAAGGAAAGGGTAAAAGTTTAAAAAATTTAGCAGAAGAGAAAAAAAAATTGAAAAAGAAAAAAAAATTAACTGCAAGGCTAAAGAATCATGGGGAGAAAGCCATGAGTTCCGTGCTTTGCTTTCTCCTCCTCTGGAATTCCGCAGCTCTCCTTGGTATTGAAACTGATTTTGGTCCTGGCTGGGTTTCTTGTTGATCTTCTGGGGGAGGGGCCTGTTGTAGTGATTCTCAAGTGTTTTTGCCTCAGGTGGGGTTGCACCGCCCTTACCCGGCCGGGCTGAGTAATCCCCTCAGGTTTGCTTTCGGGTGCTTTTGTTCCCTGAGCGCTTTCCGTAGAGTTCCAGAGGTCGGGAATGAAGATGGCGGCCTCCCAGTCTCTGGCCCAGAGGAGCCGAGAGCCCGGGGCCCCACTCCTCGGTGCGTCCTCAGAGAACAGCGCCCAATGACTCCCGTCACCCTGCCTCCGGCCGCGCTCCGAGCTGACCGAGCCTGCGACCGGTTCAAGGTAACCCCGAGCTTAGAGCTCACTCCTCGGCTCTGTCTCTGTAGCCGGCTTCCCCGTTCTAATACCTGTAAGCTCTGTGACACTCAGACACCCCCGATCCTTCTGTGACCCTGCGGGACCTGAGACCACGCTGACCCTGCATGGGCTTCGCCCCGGTTAAGCCTCTGGAGCAATGTCCCTCAGCGGAATAGACTTTTAAAAGTCCCGATTTTGTGCTCTGTTGTTCCGCCGCTCGCCGGGAGCCAGCCCCTCCCCCTGCGGTCTATCTTCCCATCACTTTGGATTCACTTCTCCTCCAGTCCTACCTTTCAGAAAGTGGTTGATTTTCTGTTTCTAGAGTTGCTGTTCTTCTTCTCTTTGATCTCCCATTGGATTTGTAGGTGTTTGCAATCTTTAGATAAGCTATCTAGCTGATCTCCCACTATCTGAAGTAGTCTCAGCCTGCTACTTCTCCGCCATCTTGACTCCTCCCCTTATATTGTATTTTTACATGTAATACAAGTTTAGATTAAAACTGGCTGATACATTCAACATAATTCAGGATGATAAAAATAAAAATAAGAAGAAACTCATATTCCTACGAAGTAGCAACTGACTTGTCTTAACCAGATTCGCTTGGGCTTTGAAGAGAGGAAAATGGCAAATACATGGTAAGTACAGCAGAAAGAGCTCAACCCATCACTTGTAAAAATGAACCACCTGACAACATGGATGGAGCTAGAGAATATTATGGTAAGTGAACTAATTCAGACAGAGAAAGACAAATACCGCGTGATCTCACTTAGATGTGGAATCTAAAAACAAAACAAATTAATAAACAAAAAGCAGAACCAGATCTATAAATACAAAGAACAATCTGATGGTTGACAGAAGGGAAGGGGTGTGGTGATGGGCAAAATTGGTGAAGGGGAGTGGGAGATACAGGCTTCCAGTTACAGAATGAATAAGTCGCAAGAACAAAAGGCACAGTATAGAGAACATGGTCAGTGGCATTGTAATAGTGTTGTATAATGACAGATGGGAGCTATACTTGTGAAGAACACATCTTAATGCATAGAGCTGATGAGTCATTATGTTATACACCTAAAATTAATGTAGCATTATGTGTCAACTACACTCAAAAAATAAAATTTTAATTTAATTTTTTTAATTTTTAAAATTTTTAAAATAAGGCATGCCTGTTCTTAATCTTTTGTAAGGCTTATTTAGCTTTCTCTTATTTATAAAATTGGATATAATAACTGTAAGAAATAGAGTTACATGTGCATAAGCATCAACCTCAATGTGCGAGCTATAACACATTATATATCATCTGTGTGAGAATTACGCAGTAAGTTTGCTAAGGAAATAGCACTGAGTGTATTATCTACCATGCAATTTTGCGATGCCTTAGAATTCAGGGCTAAGAAAAAGTTTTGCTTTTTCCTCCCCAAGGAACTGTAATGCCTCCTTCCTTGTAATAATAAAACTTATGTGACCAAACTCTTTAACTTTTCACTTTGGTTTCCAGGAACTTCAGAGACAAATTGGGAGCTCAGCTGTATCAAACAGATGCTATTTTTTTTTTCCCTAACACAGCTTTCCTATTTATATTATTGTATTTCATAACTCCCAAACTCTATCCATGTCATTGTAGTTTTACTGTATGGAGGGGCAAGTTGCCAAGAATCTTTTAGTGTATAAAGTGGGGACAAATAACTATTTTGCTGATGAGAAATAGCCAAGAGGTTGTATTGGTTTGCTAAGGCTGTCATGACAAGTACCAGGAATGGAGGGGTTTAAACAAAAGAAGTTTACTGAGTCTCAGTTCTGGAACCCAGAGGTCCAAAATCAAGTTATTAGCAGGGTTGATACGTTCTGAGGTAAGGAGGGGGCATCTGTTCCATGCCTCTCTCCTGACCTCTGGTGGATTGCTGGCAAACCTTGGTGTTCCTTGTAAATCACCTCGACTGTGCCTTCAACTTCACATGGTGCTCTTGTGTGCATGTCTGTTTCTGTATTCAAATTTCTCATTTTACAAGGACACAGTCATATTGGGTTAAAGCCTACTCTAAGGAATTCATCTTAAGATGACCTGATGTCCAGGGGGCGCCTGGGTGGCTCAGTGGATTGGGCCTTAGGCTTGGGTCATGATCCCAGGGTCCTGGGATCAAGCCCCACATCGGGCTCTCTGCTCTGTGGGGAGCTTGCTTCCTCCTCTCTCTCTGCCTGCCTCTTGCCAACTTGTGATCTCTGTCTGTCAAATAAATAAATAAAATAAATCTTAAAAAAAAATGACCTGATGTCCAAATATGACCTTATTTCCCATTAAGGTCATGTTCACAGGGACTGAGGATTCGTCCTGCACCTCTATTTTGTGTGTGGGATAGGAGCGTGGAGGGTCATAATGTAACCCACCACAGAGTTTGGATGACTAGTGAGAGGAAACAGAAAGAAATCAAGCCCATGTGACTTCAGAGACCACAGTTGTCTACTCTATCCAACAACCTTCCTGTGCCTCCCCATTCCAGCTCAGCAGGGGTGGGCTACCCCACCTAATTGCAGTCTGGCTCTTTTGGAAAGACCCAGCACTCAGCTAATCAAACCAAGTGTAGGGACAGATGAGTCCCGAGGCAGACGTGACTGGCCCCTCTGGTATGGGCTGCTTTTGCCTGATGATTTATAAAAGAAAAGGCTGAGGTAAGGCCTGAGTACATACTGCTATCATCTAAGTTTTATTATAACTGCTATAGCAATAATCAGAGCCAAATCATAAATTTTTCCTCCTTCAAGTTAGCTATGGGAAGATGCCACTTTCTTCTTTTTGTCTACAACGTGCTGCCTCTTTTGCATGACTGTCCCCCTCTATGTAGTGTTGGTGATGATGGCTGCGAATAGGGCAGGGGAAGACTAAAATTAGTTCCATTAGGTCAGGTAGCTCAATCCAATACTATAAACAAATTCATATTTCCCTCTCTCCTTGTGATCCCCTTCTAGGCCGCATTGGGCAAATGGAGACTGCAAGGAGTTTCAAGGCCTCAGAATGATGGAGAGACAGGGTCTCTGAATCTAGGCGAGATTGGGGAATGTGAGGGTCAGGCCAGTCTCTGGTGTAGGTTGTTCCCTGAATGGGGTCCCTCCCTGGGATCTGATGCTGGAGTCTGACAGCTGGTCTCCTGCAGCCTGATCAGGGCTGAGGGTTACTCCCTGGGACCTTAGGCTTCCTTCATTTCTCACTGGCACAGGCTAGCAGTCAGCACTTATGCATCTCATTCAGGGCACCTGGGGAACTTCTCAGCCCCATCCGTGCCACAGCGACAAGCAGGCAGGCTCAAGAATGCCAAACACCAAATCTGCTTCATGCTTAACTACACAGCATCATCTGGTTCACTTCAGAGCCCCTTCTCGCTATGCCCAGTGGGCATAGTGGCCAGGGAGCCAGTCAGCAAAGTGATTTTCTGTTGTTGATATTTCTTATAACTAATATAAAATGCCTTTCCAATCCTGGACAAAGTCTAGAGAAGGAAGACTGTCCTCCTGCCTTTCCTATCTTCCCCTTCTCTTCTCCCACTCCTCAGATCAGAAGAGATAAACTTTCTTTCCTTTCTTTTTCTGTCTAAGCAGGTCTTACTTATTTAAAACTATGATCTAGCCTATCCACAGACCTCTTGATAATGACTTTTATAAAGCCTGATTCTTTTGACAGTCTGGCTTTCCTTGCAACCATCTAGCTGTTTACTGAAAATTTCCCTTAGAAACATCAAAAGCTAGATTTCATTTCATTATCTTTCCATTTCTTCAGTAAAGATCCTAAGTCAGTTCTCCTCATAGTGGATACATCAGCTCATTTGGAAAGAATTCAGATATTCACAAAAATGCAAAAGAGAAAGCAACTTGCATTCTCTCTCTCTCTCTCTTACACACTCACATCCCTTCAAATGTTATTTCTATTACATAATAACCTAGATCACTTGAGCATCTACTTAGTATATACATTGTGCTAACTTCTGTGGGATATATATCATCTCACTTAATCTTGGCAACAGCTCTGAAACATGGGACTTTCAAATACCATTTTTCAGATGAGAAAACTGAGGATTTTCCCCAAGTTATATTACTTATGGGTGGCAGAGCCAAAAAACTAAACCTGGTTAATTTTCCTCTTTTGTTTATTTCAATGTAAAAAGCTGTGTGTACCTGACCCGCATTCCACCTTGTCCCATTATAATTCTTTAAAAGCTGATATTTTTGTAAGGCAATTCTACAATCTCTCTCAATCCTCCCCCAAGATATGTACAATGCCTGAAACTATTTATAGCTAATGATTCCATGAGCTCCCTCTCCCTTGATGTCACAGTGTCCCTGAGCATCAACTGCAACTCTCCCACTTAATTCTGACACTGACGCTTTTATCTGTACACAAAGATTAACTGTCATGGATGCCCTGTTGCCTAAGCATTTTTCATGCCTAGTAAATACATTTGTCATCAATAACCTATTAGCATTCAGCAGCTGCAATAAAACAAAAATAAACAGTTCAAGAACAGTTTAAGCTCCAGAATTTATAGAAATCCATAAGCAAAGGAACTGACAAAGAGAGGCAGGTTTGCTTCCAATGGAAAGCTCTAGTTTTCCTCCAAAGGCCAGACTTCCTATCGTAATATAGCATTTAAGACTTCAGACCGAGCAGTGGGATTTCTTTAAGAAAGACCTTGTAGCCTTCTGTAAATATCTGTTTGCTCAACAGACTTTTCCCTAGTCCCTCTCACTTAATGTGTGTGTGTGTGTGTGTGTATGTGTGTGTGTGTGTACACGTGTATATATGTGTATATATAAGATTTATGAAAACCTTACCTATTTTCCTTTTTGTTTCACATGTAATTAGGACAGGATGCTATTCCAGCTGCAATAGCTTTGAGAGCTCATTCACAAAACAAAAGCTCATGTAAAAATAAGCATAAGTCATAAATAAAGTCATGAGGAAAATCTCATGTAATGTCTTTTAGAAGCTCAATTCCTTGGAGTCCTCCAGGTAAATTTTCTTGGCTCCCAAGCCAAGCAACATAAAGGAAAAGCATGCATCAGCCCTTCCTAGGTCTCTGGAACTTTCTATTGCTTCCTCCTCAACTGTAAACTCTGGGGAAGGAGCGGCAGACCGTGCTCAGAACTATCCACAACTGTACCAATGGAAAGCAATTGGGACAACAAGTGACTGTGAAAGTGAGATACAATTTTTTGACAAAAAACAATAATAGTTTCAAAAGTGACAGGATACAGTTACAGAAAAGAGCAGATTAAAGAGGAGTGTCTAATAAAAGCATGTTGAGCTTTGTAATTTTCATCATTCTGACATTTTGATGAATGCTTAACCTTACCAAATAGGCTGGAGGTTGAAATGTTCCTCATGGAATGTGCAGACTGTTTTTTGCTGCTGACTCCGGAGCCTTGCCCGTGCATTGCAAGGAAACCCCAGGAACAGGTAAGTGTTTATGGTCCTAGTTTGAAAAATACTTGCAAATAGCATAATACACAAAAGAAAAAACAAGTTCATGGGCTCTGCAGGAGAGGCACGCATGTGTGCGCAGGAACACACGAACACACATACACTCATTTTTTTCCCCTCAAACTACCTTAGTTACATCACCAGCGAGGAGCTATAGAGATGTGCCACCACAAAACAATGTTAATGTGTGATCTGTTCATCCTTCTCCACTATTCACTGCACTCCTATTATCATGGTCTGGTAAATTGGTGATTTCAAAGATTTTTCCCCCCCAATTATGTATCCAATATTACTTTGTAAAGCAAATACTTAAAAAACTCATTTAACAAGGGAGGTTTCTTCTGACAAAACTGAATATCTAGTTTCTAGTTGCAAACAATTTCTGTCATTCCTCTAAAATATCATAGGACATCAGGATTGGCACATTAAGTGCTGAAAAACAAAATACCACATGTATTTCCTCTTACTCTGACAACTATAACTTTCTGAAGATAACATCAGGGATACTTAATGTCAGAAAAACATACCAATGTTAAGGGGTAAATTCTTTTCAAATAAAACAAATCAGCTGGAGAGCATGTAATCATGGGTAATGCTCATTGAAAGGAAGACAAAAACAAAGGAATAATCAATCCATTTTGATTTGACTGATTGGCATTTTAAGCAATGAGAAGAAGAGTAACATTAAAGACATAATAAAAATCACCCTCTCTTATGTGATGTGAGGATTTAAAAAAAATAATAAGTATATGCTCTACTTGCCTGAAGTTAACAGCTGATTTAAAAGAAAGCAGGAACTACACATACTATATTTTTACTTACTGTCCTCTTTCCAGACATGAGAAAAATTCATGGATAGGGAGAATGAATTGAAAAGGAGGATATATCATCAATGTAATCTCACGTCAGCATCACCTGGATAAGGTCACAAAATAACCTAAGAGTTAATTATAACCTAACAGTTTATATTATAATGCATATAAATTACTTTGTTTCCTTTTAGGATACTAGATGAACTCTACAGTGACGATTTGCTTTACTGTAATTATGACGTGTTTCCCTTTCTATAATAACAAGAGTATATTTAACCTACCTGATATGCGGCATGAAGTAATTAAGAATGACTCTGAAACTATTGTTGCAAGAGCTGTTTTTAATGAGGGTACCCAGGAAATTCCTGGTTATTAGTTAATGAGAGAATCTGGTTTCAGCTCAGATTGTAAGCCACAGAAGATGTCCTCCAGTGAGAGGGTTTACTACTCTATCATGAATGCCAAGAACATGTTGATCTGGCTATGATACACATCTGATAAAGGGAACCCAGAAAGAGGGTACTGAATGGGGAAGGCAGGACAGGGTGGTGGGGAGAGGGAGGGTAAGAGTGAGTGAGCAGGGGCACTACCTAGTCATTTTTCCTATCCAGTAGATTGGCTTCTGACATTGGCAGAACATACTGACCACGAAGAAAGATAAATTTCAATAGGAATCAGCTGAACAAGAATTAGGCATTTGAGCAAATCTATAAACTATGAGGAGTCTAAAACAAGTGCTGGACATCCTGGTTCATAGAGCATGATCCAAGAGGACTGTAAATCATGTAACAGAGACTCCCCAGAACCTGGAAAAAGAACCAAAATGAGACGAGGACTATCCTATCCATCACAGTCATTAAGGGTTATTTTGGGATTCCTACTGAGGAGAAACTACACTTATCTTAGCAATTACTGTATTAAAGAGAGTGAATCAGCCATTCTCAAAAAAGCCTTGGATCCCTCATAAAATCCTAAATTGAACAGTTACTCTAGACATTGTTACATCTGACAGCAAGATCAAGTGAGTGTTGTTAATGATTTTAAGATGTTAGTTCCCAACTTGTACCAAGCGAAGTTGGCAGCCACACACATTTTGTGTATGTGATTCATTTCCAATAGGGTTTGCTGCAGTGTTTCCATACATGAAATGTGAGTAATTTTAATCAATGGTTCTGCCATTTCTCCCATCTCATCAATGGTATCTCCATCTCTCTAGGAAAGAAGGCCAAAAAGCATGGAGTTAGCCTTGGTTTCTCTTTTTGGATTAAACCTTATATCTAAAATATCCACAAGTTCTCCTGGTTCTACCTTTAAAATATCCATAACCTGAGCATTTCTCATCATATTCACTGTGACCACCTTGGTCTAAACCACTACCATCTCTTTCCTGAATTATTGCAGTACCCTCTAGAGTGGCCCCCCATTTCCACCCTGCCCTGTCCCCAACATTCTTTTCTCAGCATGCCCAACACAGTGTCACTTTACAATATTAAGCCAAATCATGTCATTCCTCTACTCTAACCCAACAATGGCTTCCCCATTTCTCATTGGCTTTCAAGGACCTGCACAGTCTAGCAATTCTCCCACCCCATCCCCACCACTCCCATATGTAGACCTCATCACTTTCTGTTTTCCACACTTTGCTGTGGCCAACTTGGCGTCCTTATAGTTCTTTAAATATACCTGGCATGTTTCCACCTCAGGGCTTTGGCACTGGCTATTGCCTCTGCCTGGAATATTCTTTTATACAGATATGCATGCCGTGCCACTTTACCTCCTTGAGGATTTTTGATCAAATGTCACTCTCAATAAGCCATACCTAGACCATTAATTTTTTTCAATGGCCTCTTCTCTCCCCAAATCTCTATCTCCTTTCCTGCTTTATATTTCTCATTAGTGCTTATCACCTTCTAATGTATCATATCCCTTGTTTCCTTATTGTTTTTCTCCCCCAAATAGAATTCTAGTTCTAGCAGAGCAATAGCTTGTTTTGATCACTATTGGGTCTCTAGCCCTGAGAAGAGTGTCTGATATAGATAGACATTTAGAGTAGACCTTAAATAAATATAAACCAATTGAATGAATGAATGAATGAATGTAAAGTTAATCATTGTGTATACAAGTGGGGATAAAATATACCTTTTGGTTGGCAGACTGTTTTATTCACTGGAAAGAGCAGGGGAAGATGAAATGGTTGGTATCTGAAGAACAAAGGAATAAACAAAAGGCAGAATCAGACCTACAAATACAGAGGACAAGCTGATGGCTGCCAGAAGGAATGAAGGTGAATGGTTGGGCAACATGGGTAAAAGGCAGTGGGAGATACATCCAGTTATGGAATGAATTAGTCAAAAGGTACAGCATAGGGAATATGGTCAATTGTACTGTAGCAGCATTGTATGGTGACAGATGGGAGCTATCCTTGAGGTGAACACAGCATAATATGTAGAGATAGTGAATCACTACACTACATACCTGAAACTAATATGACATTGTGTATCAACTATAAACAACAACAATAACAACAACAAAATGGTTAGAAGGGGTGATGGAAGGAAGAAGGGGATTGATTGAAGCCCCTACTAATTTCTTGACATCTACTGGGACCTTATATGGTCATATTATCCATAATGAATTTCCCCAGAACCTTAAGAAGTAGATTGTATTTATCATCTTGATTTTACGAGAGTAAGAGGAAGCTTTGAGAAATTAACCAGGAGTAAAGGTAGGTCACAATAGGTTGATCTGGAATTCATCCACAGGTCTATCTAATCTTGAACTATGTCTTGAAGAGAATACATCTTAGAAAACATTCTGCCTATGACCTTCTGGATATTTGAATATACTTGGATAAGGGGGAAGGAGGAGGGAGAAGGGATGGCTGGTGAGCACATCTTCCCAGTGCCTGGCTGACAGGTTGACAGTGATGGAAAGAACCAGGACACAGGATTAGCAGGCACTATTCAACTTCACAGATTTTTCTGATGCTTTGAGTCATAGAGAGAGAAAACATGTTTCTCAAGGCTTACACAACTCCTCAGGAAGCTAGCAGAGGAGTCTCCTCTTCCTTTTGTCCTGAGGCTAATTAGTATCATACAAATGATAAACCCCACAGATTCTGGTCAATGTGTTCTCAAATGAAAGTAGTCACTTCTGCATTAGCAGTCACTGCAACGTTTCCATCTTTTTAAAAATGCTCCAATCTTTTATAATTGTTTGAACCCAGAATATGTGTGTGTGTGTGTATCCATATATATGAATACACACAAGATATAGTATATATAGTCACTATCTATATAAACCACACATGAATAATATTCTAATCAGAAAAATACTTCATATTTGAAATACTCTGAGAAACTGAACTATGCAGATCAAAGCTTACAATGAATCACTTTCCAAGGAAAGCTATTTTTCCTAGCAGTGAAGGATGAAGAAATGTTTCCTTTTGTTTCCCTTATAATTAAACTTGTTGGAAACTCCTGAAGAGGTGAGAAAGGAACAGTTATACATGTGTAACAGCTCCCTGATGTCTGGTCCTCAATGGATCTCTGATTCGGTGGGGAAAACATCTGAGTTTATATGAGCTTCAAAAAAAAGTCATGCTTTCTACATACTGGGAAGGCACACTCTGATAAATATGTGAAAGAACAAAAGTAAGCTGACATCCATCTTCGCTAAGCAGCCTATTTGCTGAAGAAATAGATGTCTTAATGGTTCAAGGGACTCAGGCAACAGATGAATTCTTTAAATACTGCCAAATGGATGGAGAGAATAGCAACAGAATTACACTGGTCCCACCTCTCTTCCTTTCAAGTGAGGTGCTTAATTCCCAGAACATTTTTTATCCTCCACAATGCAGTGTATCTTCTAGGACTTCTTCCAAATCCCTGTGGGGTTTGGGAGCCAGGGTGGGCATCTGAGTTGGGCCCCTAAGTCCCAGTCTACTCACACATATCAGGACTGGCCAGGCATAGTCAGTATGGGCCCATGTTACCAGGTATGTAGGACCATTGGTTTGTCTTCCAGCTAATGTTAACAAAATTCTGAGAGGCAGATCAATGTTAAAAGGACTCTTAAAAATGTGTAACCCCAGAGACGATCACTGCCCGGTTCTGAGTCATGGATACCCTGGCCAGCAATACAGTGAAAACTCAGAGACTCTGAATCATTTTATTTCTCAAAGTAGGCTGAGGGCAAACCCTATAGAATTGACATGTCCTCACAACTCAGCATAAAAAATTATTGGAAATCAAAAGACTCAGATTGTAGTTTCTGGTCTATGCCATGGACTAACTGAGGACATCTGAACGAATGGAATGGCACCTCTTTGGGCCTCAGTTTTAGCCATTGCAAACGGTGACCTTGAACAAGCTGCCTCTTTCCTCTGGACTTCATTTAATTATCCATTGTAAGTAAGCTTACTCTGGTATTTTATGATATTATTAGGGAGATTCTTATTATAATATTCCTTGTTGAATCTAGTTAATGTCCCAGCCTGCAGGAGGCATTTAAGGATTCTTAATAGAATTAGCCATACAACCAAATAATCTCTCTCTCAAGAGTTGGGATAATTTGCTTGGTCAACGAAAACGTGAAGGTCAGAGGCAGTGTGGCTTGAGTGGAAAGGTCACTGGGATGGAATCCTGCATTTCGGGGACTAGTACCCAGTTGGCTTCCCGCAACCTGATTTATGACCTAAGCAAGTGGTTAGATTTGCAAGACAACTTAGTAGTAAACAGTGTTATGCTATGTATCTGAACAACAGAAATTTTTTTTTAAAGATTTTATTTATTTATTTGACAGAGAGAAATCACAAGTAAGCAGAGAGGCAGGCAGAGAGAGAGGAGGAAGCAGGCTCCCTGCTGAGCAGAAAGCCCGATGTGGGGCTCGAACCCAGGACCTGGGATCATGACCTGAGCCAAAGGCAGAACAACAGAAATTTTTGATGGAGGAGACTTGTAATCCTTTCTGTGATGTCTGAGGACATCTATTTGTTTAAATCAAAACAACAGTCATTATCAGGGGGATGGAGAAATGGCCTGGCACTCTGAAATACTGAACCCTGAAATTAGATCCTCTGTGGCTCTCAAACCATAAATAGCTACCAGTCTTACATGCTGTATTCACCTTCTATTGCTGCATAACAAATTACCAAAACCTTAATGGCTTGAAACAAACCTTTATTTCACAGTTCTGCAGGACCAATGTCCTGGCCAGCTCAGTCGGACTTTACTCAAGGTATCACAAGGTCAAAATCAAGGTCTTGACTAGCAGGGCTCTCATCTGGGGTTTTTGGGGGAAGAATCCACTTCCAAGTTCATTCAGGTTGTTGACCGATTCCAGAAATTTGTGGCTCTAGGTCTGAGGACCAGTTTTTTTTACTGGCTGTCAGCTATGAACCTCTCTCTCAGCAACCGATGGCCACCCACATCCTTCTCAAAGGCCCCTCCACATTCAAACCAGTAAGAGCAGGTTAAGTCCGTCCTACTTTGAATCTCTCTCCCACTTTCCCTTCTTCTTTCTTCTGCCACTAATACAAGAATGACCTCTTAACATTTGATTTGAGTAAATTAGGTCCACTTGGATAATCTCCCTCCCTTTTAAGGCCAACTATATCACATAACATAAGGAAGTGATAACTCACAACATTTAGATTCTGAATATTAGTCATGTAGAATTTGGGGGCCATTTCCAGAAATTCGAACACATAATGCTTTAGTTATGTCTTTTCTAGAGTCAGAAGGCCTAAACAACAATGACCCTTTTGCCAAGCTATTAGGATAATATATCCTTGCAAATAATGACAAATGAGTGACTTGTATTTTGGTACAGTTCAGAGGTTCTTACCATTTTTGTGACCAGAGAATTTCACAAGTGGGTCCTCTAAATAAACATTCCCCAATTTGCACTTAGTCAAATCTGAATTCAAAAGTAACTCAATTTATGGCCACACAACCAAAATCAAACTGGGAAATCAGTGAGCATCTGAGAAATACGATCCACACAAGTAACCAGGTTAAATTATTAATACAAAATAAAACTCTAAATGTTTTTATTCCTAAATGTATGGAGTTATTTATCTTCTGGATTGTCATCTGAATAATTGTCACAGAACTCCCTACTTTCTTCCTTTGTGCATGATGCTTCCAAAAGTATAAAAAGACAAATGTTTAGGCTAGAGTATTGAACTGGGTAGAGAGTGAGGAAGATAATTTTAATATGTTAAGTATAGTTACTAAAACAAAGAAACTTCTAATGAATGGAATCTCAAAAACTGCTTTTAATCTTCTCATTTTGAAAACGTCAAGCACAAATATAAAGGATAAAAAGGAAATGGTATCAGCTTATGGAGTTATATAACAGCAGCCAAAGAAAATGGTTCAGCTCATTTTCCTACTAAATAACAATAATTTCACACTTATGTCACTGAACATTTTGTTTCTGCCCATCCATTCTGAGGAGGCATTTGAATTACCGTAGACAACTTTGACTGTCAGTCAAGTGTCTAAAGTATCATACCAATTGCCTCTGAAATATTTTAAGATAAATAAAAAATCTTGACATGTAAAATTGCCTTTGATATCTGTTGAGAATCATTACTCAGTAACATTATTTGATACGAATACTTGAAACTAGCAGTTACACCAGATTCGTAAGATGACTGACTATCCTTCGGTAATTATCATTTTGACAAATTTGAAAGTCATTGCTCCTATATTTTTCTCTTACAAATCTGTCATTCATTCATTCTTGACCAATCTAACTATTTTTATAGGGATGGCTTATATGTAATTGTTTATATACTTTAGCAAACTTTCACAAAACAGGACCAAAGAAGTCCTTACATGCCTTCTATTGGCTATCAGTTATGAACTTCAGGGAATACCTAAGATTTTGTGAGGATATGTGACTCTTTAGCATCTGGCCCTAGTGTTAAGTACCACCAGTCCCTTCCCCTAAATTCACACAACCTACAGAATAGCGACACCACTTTTGCAACATCTCCTACTTTGTTTTGACTTCTCACTCTCCTATCTCCCTCCCTCCCTTCCTTCCTTCCTTCTTCTACCTTCTCCCTCTTCCCTCTCCCCACTTCTATTCCTTTCCCTTTCCTTGCTTTCTTTTTCCTTCCTCCCTCCCTGCATTTCTCTGGCTCTCTCTTTCTCTCTTTGCTTTTCTTCCTTTCATTAGACATACAGAATTTTCTTCAAGTCTATGAATTAAACTCAAAATTTGTTCTTCCTTAGTTATCCCATTTTATTAAGAAAATGCTTGTATTAATTCCCCTCCCACATTTATAAATAAATACAATTTTATATTGTCCCCAAGACAAGTATCTTAGCACATACATTCTCACCTTTCAGAGGACTTGCCAGGCCCTTTCTCCAATGTTCCCACCTCATTCCACTGCATCACTGTTTTGTTTTGTTTTGTTTTGTTTTTAAGATTTTATTTATTTATTTATTTGAGAGAGAGAGAGAGAGAGAGCGATCATGAAAGGGGAGAAGGTCAGAAGGAGAAGCAGACTCCATGTGGAGCTGGGAGCCTGATGTGAAACTCAATCCCGGGATTCCTGGATCATGACATGAGCCAAAGGCAGTCACCCAACCAACTGAGCCACACAGGCGCCTGCATCATTGTTTTTATAATTGATGTATGGTTGACACAAAATATATACCACATTTTTATTGTGGAGAATTTTGGGTCTAGATTCTTTTAGATATACTTTTTCTCTTTTGGTTACTGCTTATTTACAAATAATAAACCGTAGCAGTACCTTTCTCATCTATAATCCCCCTATTTTATTGTGATCTCCAGGATTTTTTTTTTTTCTGGAGAATTTCTTTTTAATCAACAGACTTTATTTTTTAGAACAGTCTTGGGTTTACAGTAAAACTGAAACCAAAATAGAGAGTTTCAATATACCCCTTCTCCCCTCACCAACACATTTTTTTTCTATTATCATCTTACATTAATGTGGTACCTTTGTTACAATTAATGAACCAACACTGACACAGTATTAACTAAAGCCCATAAATTACATTAGGCTCTACTTTGTGTTATATAGTTCTATCGGTTTTAATAAATGCAAAATGAAATGTATCTATAATTACAGTATCATACAGAAGAGTTTCACTGCCTGAAGAAGGCCCTATGTTCCATATATTCATCCCTGCTCCCCTCCCTCCCCCTGAACTTTTGATCTTTTTACTATTTCTATGGTTTTGCTTTCTCAAGAATGTCTGGTTCCTTTTATTTAGCAGTATGTATATAAAGTTCTTCTGTTTCTCATGGCTTGATAGCTCAGTTCTTTTTATCACTGAATAATATTCCATTGCATGGATAGCCCACCTTTGAAGGTATTTTCAAAGTACGTTTTAAGTGCTATAAGTAAAACTAATAACAAATCTGTTTCATCTTCACATCTAATTTTTGGCAAGATAAATTTCCATATCTGAAGTCCCTTTTCTTTAATAATATACTGCCCTCATGTATCCAGTATAACTGATAAAAAATATTATAGCAATCTAATTTTTTGTCCCTTAGCTGATGACCCATTCCCTCTCCCCTGGAAGATTTTGGTATTTCTTTACTTTTGATATCCTAAAATTCACAGTAATGTATATGTAAGCTTTTATTCTTTATTTATTCTATTTGGTCCTTTATAAAACCCTTCAACTTGAGCTTATATATGTATATGATTTCAAAAATTATAATATCCTTGAAATATCTCTTACCCTTAATTTTTTTTTGCTTTTTCGTGAATGTCTATATTATGAATATTAACATTTTAACATCTGTCCTCCGTTTCACTTCTTCTTTCATCTCCATGTTTCATTTGTTTATACTTTTCTTATGCTTTCTAGAAAAGTTCCTGAAAGTGGATTCCACTTTTTTCAATTTGTTAAGGCAGACTTTTTAGTTTAGAATATAGTTCAGTTGGTGAATTTTCCATGGGAGCTTGAAGAATGTATGCTCTATTGTTGGATGGGACAGTGGTTACATGTCAGTCAAGTTGATTGATAGTATTGTTCAGGACAACTTACTGACTTTATATTCTTACTGATTTCTTTCATCATTGCATCTTAATTCTTTTTTTCTGTTTTTTTTTTTTGTTTTTTTGTTTTTTTTTAGGAGTTGCCCTAGAATTTGCAATATGCATTTATCCCTGAATAGAATGCAGACTATGCCAAAAGACTCTAACTATATTACAAGTGTTTGAATCAACCTCATTGAAAGAGTTTGGAGCAAAAGTTGCTAAGTGATTTTGATAATGAGTAGAATCCATAAGACTAAAAGCAAAAGGAACTGTACATAAGCGCTGTATTCTAGTTTATAAAGTGTTTTTCCCCCCATGTGGTACAGTAGGTTAAAACTTTTGTTCTGTTACATAAGTATGAGAAATTTAACAATCATGTAAATGCCTAGAGGATGGCATAAATGAGGCTCCTCACTGTTGGAGTAGGAATTTATGAATAAGCAAGAGTAAAAGCCCAGAATGAACAAGGTAGTCATAGGTGAGATTATTTTTAATTCAGAACACCACAAATCCAACAGGAGATAGAAGAGAAGAAGAGCAGCAATTCTAGGAACAGAAAAGCGACCACTTTCTGAAAGGTAGAACCTGCAGAGAAGTGAGTCTGAAGCCATGGGAAGATAGACCATGGCAATGGAACACAAAATCAGAACTTTTAAAAGTCTGCTCCACTGAGGGACATCACACCAGAGGCAAGGTGGGGGTGTAGCCCTCATGGGGACAGCATGGTCTCAGGTCCCACAGGATCACAGAAGGATCGGAGATGTCTGAGTGTAGCAGAACTTGCAGATATTAGAGTGGGAAAGCCGGCTACAGAGATGGAGCCGAGGAGTGAGCTTTCAGCTTGGGGTTACCTTAAACTGTGATCTGTGGCACAGTCGGGCTACTGCTCTTTGAGCAGGAACCCCACAAGTGGCAGATCCTGGGAGAATCATCTTATTTCTCTAGAGGCAGGATTCTGCTGGGTTTGGAGACTCCAAAGGGGTCTGTGTGCCAGAGACAGAAACGCTTGGTCACAGGCTGGGTGAGCTTGGAGCCTGGCTGGAGACAGGGAGATGGGAGTGATTGAGTGCTTTTCTCCAAGATGGGTGCACTGAGGAGTGGAGCCATGAGCTCTCGGCTCCTCTAGGCAGAGAGTGGGAGGCCGCCATATTCATTCCCATCCTCCAGATCTCCACAGAAAGCATTCAGGGAACAAAAGCTTCTGAGAGCGAACCAGAGCAGATTACTTAGCCCGGCCCCTGGCAAGGGCAGCACAATTCTGCCTCGGGCAAAGACATTTGAGAATCACTGCACGCCCCCCACCAGAAGATTAGCAAGAATGTCCAGCCAAGACCAAGCTCATTGATCAAGGAGAAGAACAGAATTCCAGAGGAGGGGAAAGCAAAGCATGGAATTCATGGCTGTCTCCCCATGATTCTTTAGTCTTGCAAAGTTAATTAAATTTTTTTAATTTTATGTATTTTTCTTATTCTAATTTTTTTAAACTTTTACTCTTTCCTCTTTTAATGTTTTCTAACTAGCTTATCTTAACAATACCTTTCTTATTAAAAATAATCTTTTTGAAACTTCATTATTATAGTCATATTTTATCCTTCATTGTATCTAATTTCATGTTTTGTATACATATAGGGGTTTTTCTCCTAAAAAATTTTGGGATAAAACTTCTTCTAATAGATCAAAATATATCCTAAATCTGGCATATGGCTTTGTTCTGGTCGCCAGCCTGAGCAAATTCTCTCCACTTTCTTTTTCTTTCTTTTCCCAACCAACTTATCAACTCCTTTTTTAGAATTTTTTAAAAATATTCATCTCTACAGTCATATTCCATCCCTTCATCGTTTTTATCCTACTTTTGTATATATACAAAAATTTTTCTTTCTTTAAAATTTTGGGAGGTAGTTTCTTCTAAGAGAAAATATACCCCAAATCAAGTGGGTGGCTCTGTTCTATTCACCAATCTTATATATATTTATATATATATATTTTTTTTCTTTGTTCTTTTTTACTTTGTTTTGAACTTCTTTTTACCTCCTTTCTTCTCCCCATGATTTGGGGTCTTTCTGATTTGGTTAACACACATTTTTGGAGGGTCTTCGCCACCCTTTTAGTATTCTCTCATTCATATAGTCTTATCTGGATAAAATGACAAGAAGGAAAAACTCACCTCAGGAAAAAAAAAAAAAAGAACAAGAGGCAGTACTGAAGGCTAGGGACCTAATCAATATAAACATTGGTAATATGTCAGATCTAGATTTCAGAATGAAGATTCTCAAGATGCTCGAAAAAGGCATGGAAGATATTAGAGAAACCCTTTCTGAAGAAATAAAATAACTAAAATCTAACCAAGCTGAAAATCAATAAAGCTATTAATGAGGTACCATAAAAAATGGAGGCTCTTACTGCTAGGATAAATGAGACAGAAGACAGAATTAGTGATATAGAAGACCAAGTGACGGAGAATAAAGAAGCTGAGCAAAGAGAGACAAACAACTACTAGACCATGAGGGGAGAATTCGAGAGATAAGTGATACCATAAGACAAAACAATATATGAATAATTGGGATTCCAGAAGAAGGGAGGGGGGCAGAAGGTATACTGGAGCAAATTACTATAGAGAATATCCCTAATATGGCAAAAGGAACAAGGATCAAAATCCAGGAGGCGCAGAGAACCCCCCTCAAAATCAAAAACAATAGGTCCACACCCCATCATCTAATAGTAAAACTTACAACTTACAAGTCTTGGTAACAAAGAGAAAATCCTGAAAGCAGCCTGGGACAAGAAGTGGGTAACATAGAATGGTAAAAATACGAGATTGGCAGCAGACTTATCCACAGAGACCTGGCAGGCCAGAAAGAACTGGCATGATATATTCAGAGCACTAAGTGAGAAAAACATGCAGCCAAGAATACTATATCCAGCTAGGCTATCACTGAAAATAGAAGGAGAGATAAAAATATTCCAGGACAGGGGGAGGAGTCAAGATGGCAGAGAAGTAGCAGGCTGAGACTACTTCAGGTAGCGGGAGATCAGCTAGATAGCTTATCTAAAGATTGCAAACACCTACAAATCATACGGGAGATCGAAGAGAAGAAGAACAGTGACTCTAGAAACAGAAAATCAACCACTTTCTGAAAGGTAGGACTGGCGGAGAAGTGAATCCAAAGCGACGGGAAGATAGACCGCGGGGGGCAGGGCCGGCTCCCGGCGAGCGGCAGAGCAACAGAGCACAAAATCAGGACTTTTAAAAGTCTGTTCCGCTGAGGGACATCGCTCCAGAGGCTAAACCGGGGTGAAGCCCAGGCGGGGTCAACATGGCCTCAGGTCCCGCAGGGTCACAGAAGGATAGGGGGTGTCTGAGTGTCGCAGAGCTTACAGGTATTAGAACGGGGAAGCCGGCTACAGAGACAGAGCCAAGGAGTAAGCTCTAAGCTCGGGGTTACCTTGAACCAGTCACAGCCTCGGTCAGCTCGGAGCGTGCCAGAGGCCAGGGTGACGGGAGTAATTGGGTGCTGTTCTCTGAGAGTACACTGAGGAGTGGGGCTCTGGGCTCTCGGCTCCTCCGGGATGGAGAACGGGAGGCCGCCATCTTCATTCCCACCCTCCGGAACTCTACGGAAAGCGCTCAGGGAACAAAAGCCCCGAGAGCAAACCCGAGTTGATTACTCAGTCCGGCCCCGGGTAAGGGCGGTGCAACTCCACCTGGGGCAAAGACACTTGAAAATCACTACAACAGGCCCCTCCCCCAGAAGATCAACAAGAAACCTAGCCAGGACCAAGTTCACCTACCAAGGAGTGCAGTTTCAATACCAAGTAGAGCAGCGGAATTTCAGAGAAGGAGAAAGCAAAGCATGGAACTCATGGCTTTCTCCCCATGATTCTTTAGCCTTGCAGTTAATTTAATTTTTTTTCTTTTTCAATCTTTTTTTTCTTCTTCTGCTAAATTTTTTTTTTAACTTTTACCCTTTTCTTTTTTAACATTTTTTAACTAGTTTATCTAATATATATATATATTTTTTTTCCTTTTTATATTTTTTCTTTATTTTTTTAATTGTTTCTTTTTTTTTTTTTTTTTCCTTTCTGAACCTCTTTTTATCCCCTTTCTCTCCCCCGTCACAATTTGGGATCACGTCTGATTTGGCTAAAGCATATTTTCCTGGGGTTGTTGCCACCCTTTTAGTATTTTACTTGCTCCTTCATATACTCTTATCTGGACAAAATGACAAGGCGGAAAAATTCACCACAAAAAAAAGAACAAGAGACAGTACCAAAGGCTAGGGACCAATCAATACAGACATTGGTAATATGTCAGATCTAGAGTTCAGAATGACGATTCTCAAGGTTCTAGCCAGGCTCGAAAAAGGCATGGAAGATATTAGAGAAACCCTCTTGGGAGATATAAAAGCCCTTTCTGGAGAAATAAAAGAACTAAAATCTAACCAAGTTGAAATAAAAAAAGCTATTAATGAGATGCAATAAAAAATGGAGTCTCTCACTGCTAGCATAAATGAGGCAGAAGAAAGAATTAGCGATATAGAAGACCAAATGACAGAGAATAAAGAAGCTGAGCAAAAGAGGGACAAACAGCTACTGGACCACGAGGGGAGAATTCGAGAGATAAGTGAGACCATAAGACGAAACAACATTAGAATAATTGGGATTCCAGAAGAAGAGGAAACAGAGAGGGGAGCAGAAGGTACGTTGGAGAGAATTATTGGAGAGAATTTCCCCAATATGGCAAAGGGAACAAGCATCAAAATTCAGGAGGTTCAGAGAACCCCCCTCAAAATCAATAAGAATAGGTCCACACTCCGTCACCTAATAGTAAAATTTACAAGTCTTAGTGACAAAGAGAAGATCCTGAAAGCAGCCCGGGAAAAGAAGTCTGTAACGTACAATGGTAAAAATATTAGATTGGCAGCAGACTTTACACAGAGACCTGGCAGGCCAGAAAGAGCTGGCATGATATATTCAGAGTACTAAATGAGAAAAACATGCAGCCAAGAATACTATATCCAGCTAGGCTATCATTGAAAAGAGAAGGAGAGATTAAAAGCTTCCAGGACAAACAAAAACTGAAAGAATTTGCAAACACCAAACCAGCTCTACAGGAAATATTGAAAGGGGTCCTCTCAGCAAAGAGAGACCCTAAAAGTAGTAGATCAGAAAGCAACAGAGACAATATACAATAACTGTCTCCTTACAGGCAAGAAAATGGCACTAAATTCATATCTCTCAATACTTACCCTGAATGTTAATGGGCTAAATGCCCCAATCAAAAGACACAGGGTATGAATGGATAAAAAAACAAAACCAATCTATATGTTGCCTACAAGAAACTCATCTTAAACCCGAAGACACCTCCAGATTTAAAGTGAGGGGGTGGAAAAGAATTTACCATGCTAATGGACATCAGAAGAAAGCAGGAGTGGCAATCCTTATATCAGACCAATTGGATTTTAAGCCAAGGACTATAATAAGAGATGAGGAAGGACACTATATCACACTCAAAGGATCTGTCCAACAAGAAGATCTAACAATTTTAAATATCAATGCCCCTAATGTGGGAGCAGCCAACTATATAAACCAATTAATAACAAAATCAAAGAAACACAATCGACAAGAATACAATAATAGTAGGGGACTTTAACACTCCCCTCACTGAAATGGACAGATCATCCAAGCAAAAGATCAACAAGGAAATCAAGGCCTTAAATCACACACTGGACCAGATGGACATCACAGATATATTCAGAACATTTCATCCCAAAGCAACAGAATACACATTCTTCTCTAGTGCACATGGAACATTCTCCAGAATAGATCACATCCTTGGTCCTAAATCAGGTCTCAACCGGTATCAAAAGATTGGAATCATTCCCTGCATATTTTCAGACCACAAAGCTCTGAAGCTAGAACTCAGTCACAAGAGGAAATTTGGAAAGAACCCAAATACATGGAGACTAAACAGCATCCTTCTAAAGAATGAATGGGTCAACCAGGAAATTAAAGAAGAATTGAAAAAATTCATGGAAACAAATGATAATGAAAACACAACAGTTCAAAATCTGGGGGACACAACAAAGGCAGTCCTGAAGGAAAATATATAGCGGTACAAGCCTTTCTCAAGAAACAAGAAAGGTCTCAGGTACACAACCTAACCCTACACCTAAAAGAGCTGGAGAAAGAACAAGAAAGAAACCCTAAACCCAGCAGGAGAAGAGAAATCATAAAGATCAGAGCAGAAATCAATGAAATAGAAACCAAAAAAACAAGAGAACAAATCAACGAACCTAGGAGCTGGTTCTTTGAAAGAATTAATAAGATCGATAAACCCCTGGCCAGACTTATCAAAAAGAAAAGAGAAAGGACCCAAATAAATAAAATCATGAATGAAAGAGGAGAGATCACAACGAACACCAAAGAAATACAGACAATTATAAGAACATACTCTGAGCAACTCTACGCCAACAAATTTGACAATCTGGAAGAAATGGATGCATTCCTAGAGACATATAAACTACCACAACTGAACCAGGAAGAAATAGAAAGCCTGAACACACCCATAACCAGTAAGGAGATTGAAACAGTCATCAAAAATCTCCAAACAGGGCGCCTGGGTGGCTCAGTGGGTTAAGCCTCTGCCTTCGGCTCAGGTCATGATCTCAGGGTCCTTGGATCGAGTCCCGCATCGGGCTCTCTGCTCAGCAGGGAGCCTGCTTCCCTTCCTCTATCTCTGCCTGCCTCTCTGCCTACTTGTGATCTCTGTCTGTCAAATAAATAAATAAAATCTTAAAAAAAAAAAATCTCCAAACAAACAAAAGCCCAGGGCCAGATGGCTTCCCGGGGGAATTCTACAAACATTTAAAGAAGAACTAATTCCTATTCTCCTGAAACTGTTCCAAAAATTAGAAATGGAAGGAAAACTTCCAAACTCATTTTATGGGGCCAGCATCACCTTGATCCCAAAACCAGACAAGGATCCGATCAAGAAAGAGAACTACAGACCAATATCCATGATGAACACAGATGCGAAAATTCTCGCCAAAATACTAGCCAATAGGATTCAACAGTACATTAAAAGGATTATTCACCACGACCAAGTGGGATTTATTCCAGGGCTGCAAGGTTGGTTCAACATCCGCAAATCAATCAATGTGATACAACACATTAATAAAAGAAAGAACAAGAACCATATGATACTCTCCATAGATGCTGAAAAAGCATTTGACAAAGTACAGCATCCCTTCCTGATCAAAACTCTTCAAAGTGTAGGGATAGACGGCACATACCTCAATATTATCAAAGCCATCTATGAAAAACCCACCGCAAATATCATTCTCAATGGAGAAAAACTGAAAGCTTTTCCGCTAAGGTCAGGAACACAGCAGGGATGTCCATTATCACCACTGCTATTCAACATAGTACTAGAAGTCCTAGCCTCAGCAGTCAGACAACAAAAGGAAATTAAAGGCATCCAAATCAGCAAAGAAGTCGTCAAACTATCACTCTTCGCAGATGATATGATACTATATGTGGAAAACCCAAAAGACTCCACTCCAAAACTGCTAGAACTTGTACAGGAATTCAGTAAAGTGTCAGGATATAAAATCAATGCACAGAAATCAGTGCATTTCTCTACACTAACAGCAACACAGAAGAAAGAGAAATTAAGGAGTCCATCCCATTTACAATTGCACCCAAAACTATAAGATACCTAGGAATAAACCTAACCAAAGAGACTAAGAATCTATACACAGAAAACTATAAAGTACTCATGAAAGAAATTGAGGAAGACACAAAGAAATGGAAAAATGTTCCATGCTCCTGCTTGGAAGAATAAATATTGTGAAAATGTCTATGCTACCTAAAGCAATCTACACATTTAATGCAATTCCTATCAAAGTGCCATCCATTTTTTTCGAAGAAATGGAACAAATAATCCTAAAATTTATATGGAACCAGAAAAGACCTCGAATAGCCAAAGGAATATTGAAGAAGAAAGCCAACGTTGGCGGCATCACAATTCCAGACTTCAAGCTCTATTACAAAGCTGTCATCATCAAGACAGCATGGTACTGGCACAAAAACAGACACATAGATCAATGGAACAGAATAGAGAGCCCAGAAATAGACCCTCAACTCTATGGTCAACTCATCTTCGACAAAGCAGGAAAGAATGTCCAATGGAAAAAAGAGAGCCTCTTCAATAAATGGTGTTGGGAAAATTGGACAGCCACATGCAGAAAAATGAAATTGGATCATTTCCTTATACCACACATGAAAATAGACTCAAAATGGATGAAGGATCTCAATGTGAGGAAGGAATCCATCAAAATCCTTGAAGTGAACACAGGCAGCAACCTCTTCGACCTCAGCCGCAGCAACATCTTCCTAGGAACATCGCCAAAGGCAAGGGAAGCAAGGGCAAAAATGAACTATTGGGATTTTATCAAGATCAAAAGATTTTGCACAGCAAAGGAAACAGTTAAGAAAACCAAAAGAAAACTGACAAAATGGGAGAAGATATTCGCAAATGACATATCAGATAAAGGGCTAGTGTCCAAAATCTATAAAGAACTTAGCAAACTCAACACCCAAAGAACAAATAATCCAATCAAGAAATGGGCAGAGGACATGAACAGACATTTCTGCAAAGAAGACATCCAGATGGCCAACAGACACAAGAAAAAATGCTCCACATCACTCGGCATCAGGGAAATACAAATCAAAACCACCATGAGATATCACCTCACACCAGTCAGAATGGCTAAAATTAACAAGTCAGGAAATGACAGATGCTGGCGAGGATGCGGAGAAAGGGGAACCCTCCTACACTGTTGTTGGGAATGCAAGCTGGTGCAACCACTCTGGAAAACAGCATGGAGGTTCCTCAAAATGTTGAAAATAGAACTACCCTATGACCCAGCAATTGCACTGCTGGGTATTTACCCTAAAGATACAAACGTAGTGATCCGAAGGGGCACGTGCACCCGAATGTTTATAGCAGCAATGTCTACAATAGCCAAACTATGGAAAGAACCTAGATGTCCATCTACAGACGAATGGATAAAGAAGATGTGGTATATATACACAATGGAATACTATGCAGCCATCAAAAGAAATGAAATCTTGCCATTTGCGACGACGTGGATGGAACTAGAGGGTATCATGCTTAGCAAAATAAGTCAATCGGAGAAAGACAACTATCATATGATCTCCCTGATATGAGGGAGAGGAGATGCAACATGGGGGGTTAAGGGAGTAGGAGTAAATGAAACAAGATGGGATTGGGAGGGAGACAAACCATTAGTGACTCTTAATCTCACAAAACAAACTGAGGGTTGATGGGGGGAGGGGTGTTGGGTGAGGGGGGGTGGGATTATGGCATTGGGGAGTGTATGTGCTATGGTGAGTGCTGTGAAGTGTGTAAACCTGGCAATTCACAGACCTGTACCACTGGGGATAAAAATGTATTATATGTTTATAAAAATAAAATTAAAAAAAATATTCAAGGACAAACAAAAACTAAAAGAACTGGCAAACACCAAACCTTCCCTACAGGAAATATTGAAAGGGGTCCTCTAAGCAAAGAGAGAGCCTAAAAGTAGTAGATCAGAAAGGAACAGAGACAATATACAGTAACAGTCACCTTACAGGCAATACAATGGCACTAATTTCATATCTCTCAATAGTTACCCTGAATGTAAATGGGCTAAATGTCCCAATTGAAAGACACAGGGTATCAGAATGGATAAAAAAACAAGACCCATCAATATGCTGTCTACAAGAAACCCATTTTAGACCCAAAGACACCTCCAGATTTAAAGTGAGGGGGTGGAAAACAATTTTCCATGCTAATGGATATCAAAAGAAAGATGGGGTGGCAATCCTTAGATCAATTAGATGTTAAGCCAAAGACTATAATAAAGGATGAGGAAGGACACTATATCATACTCAAGGGGTCTGTCCAACAAGAAGATCTAATAATTTTAAAAATCTATGCCTCTAACATGGGAACAGCCAAATATATAAACCAATTAATAAAATCAAAGAAACACAACAATAATAATACAATAATAGTAGGGGACTTTAATACCCTCTTCACTGAAATGGTCAGATCATCCAAGCAAAAGATCAGTAAGGAAATAAAGGCTTTAAATGACACATTGAACCAGATGGACATCACAGATATATTCAGAACATTCCATCCCAAAGCAACAGAATACACATTCTTCTCTAGTGCACATGGAACATTCTCCAGAATAGATCACATCCTGGGTCATAAATGAAGTCTCAATCAGTACCAAAAGACTGGGATCATTCCCTGCATATTTTCAGACCACAATGCTCTGAAGCTAGAACACAATCACGAGAGGAAATTTGGAAAGAACCTAAATACATGGAGGCTAAAGAGCATCCTACTAAAGAATGAATGGGTCAACCAGGAAATTAAAGAAGAATTGAAAAAAATTCATGGAAACAAATGATAATGAAAATACAATGGTTCAAAATCTGTGGGACACAGCAAAGACAGCCCTGAGAGGAAAATATATAGTGATACAAGTCTTTCTCAGGAAACAAGAAAGGTCCCAAATACATAACATAACCCTACACCTAAAGGAGCTGGAGAAAGAACAACAAAGAAAGCCTAAACCCAGCAGGAGAAGAGAAATAATAAAGATCAGAGCAGAAATCAATGAAATAGAAAGCAAAATAACAGTAGAACAAATCAACGAAACTAGGAGCTGCTTCTCTGAAAGAATTAGTAAGATTGATAATCCCCTGGCCAGACTTATCAGAAAGAAAAGAGAAAGGACCCAAATAAATAAAATCATGAATGAAAGAGGAGAAATCACAGCCAACACCAAAGAAATACAAACAATTTTAAGAACATATTATGAGCAACTGTAAGCCAGCAAATTTGACAACCTGGAAGAAATGGATGCATTCCTAGAGACATATAAACTACCAAAACTGAACCAGGAAGAAATAGAAAACCTTAACAGACCCATTACCAGTAAGGAGATTGAAGCAGTCATCAAAAATCTCCCAACAAACAAGAGGCCAGGGCCAGATGGCTTCCCAGGGGAATTCTACCAAACATTTAAAGAAGAATTAATTCCTATTCCCCTGAAACTGTTCCAAAAAATAGAAATGGAAGGAAAACTTCCAAACTCATTTTATGAGGCCAGCATTACCTTGATCCCCAAACCAAACAAAGATCCCACCAAAAAAGGGAATTACAGACCAATATCCTTGATGAACACAGATATGAAAATTCTCACCAAAATACTAGCCAATAGGATCCAACAGTACATTAAAAGGATTATTCACCACGATCAAGGGGGATTTATTCTTGGGCTGCAAGGTTGGTTCAGTATCCACAAATCAACCAATGTGATACAATACAGTAATAAAAGAAAGAACAAGAACCACATGATACTTTCAATAGATGCTGAAAAAGCATTTGACAAAGTACAGCATCCCTTCCTGATCAAAACTCATCAGAGTGTAGGGATAGAGGGTACATAGCTCAATATTATCAAAGCCATCTATGAAAAACCCACAGCGAAAATCATTCTCAATGGAGAAAAACTGAGAGCTTTTCCACTAAGGTCAGGAACATGATAGGGATGTCCATTAGCATCACTGCTATTCAACATAGTACTAGAAGTCCTAGCCTCAGCAATCAGACAACAAAAAGAAATTATATGCATCCAAATCAGCAAAGAAGAAGTCAAACTATCACTCTTTGCAGATGGTATGATACTTTATGTGGAAAACCCAAAAGACTCCACTCCAAATCTGCTAGAACTTGTACAGGAATTCAGTAATGTGTCAGGATATAAAATCAATGCACAGAACTCAGTTGCATTTCTACATGCCAACAACAAGACAGAAGAAAGAGAAATTAAGGAGCTGATCCCATTTACAATTGCACCCAAAACCTTAAGATACCTAGGAATAAACCTAACCAGAAAGGCAAAGAATCTGTACTCAGAAAACCATAAAGTACTCATGAAAGAAATTGAGGAAGACACAAAGAACTGGAAAAATGTCCCATGCTCATGGATTGGAAGAACAAATACTGTGAAAATATCTATGCTACCTAAAGCAATGTAAATGTTTAATGCAATCCCTATCAAAATACCATCCATTTTTTAAAAAGAAATGGAACAAATAATCCTAAAATTTATATGGAACCAGAAAAGACCTTGAATAGTGAGAGGAATGTTGAAAAAGAAAGCCAAAGTTGGTGGCATCACTATTCCAGACATCAAGCTCTATTACAAAGCTGTCATCATTAAGACTGTATGGTACTGGCACAAAAATAGACACATAGATCAATGGAACAGAACAGAGACCAGAAATAGACCCACAACTCTATGGTCAACTAATCTTTGACAAAGCAGGAAAGAATGTCCAGTGGAAAAAAGACAGTCTCTTCAACAAATGGTGTCGGGAAAATTGGACAGCCACATGCAAAGAATGCAATTGGACCATTTCCTTACACAACACACAAAAATATACTCCAAATGGATGAAAGACCTCAATGTGAGGAAGGAATCCACCAAAATCCTTGAGGAGAACAGAGGCAGCAACCTTTCAACCTCAGCTGCAGCAGCATCTTCCTAGAAACATCGCCAATGGCAAGGGAAGCAAGGGCAAAAATGAACTATTGGGACTTCATCAAGCTCAAAAGCTTTTGCACAGCAAAGGAAACAGTGAACAAAACCAGAAGACAACTGACAGAATGGGTAAAGATATTTGCAAATGACATATCATATAAAGGGCTAGTAAACAAAATCTATAAAGAACTTACCACACTCAACACCCAAAGAACAAATAATTCAATCAAGAAATGGGCAGAGGACATGAAAAGACATTTCTACAAAGAAGACATCCAGATGGGCAACAGATACATGAAAAAATGCTCCACATCACCTGGGATCAGGAAAATATAAATCGAAACCACAATGAGATACCACCTCACACCAGTCAGAATGGGTTAAATTAATAAGTCAGGAAATGACAGATGCAGGCAAGGATGCAGAGAAAGGGGAACTGTCCTACACTGTTGGTGGGAATGCAAGCTGGTGTAGTCACTCTGAAAACAGCACGGAGGTTCCTCAGAAAGTTGAAAATAGAGCTACCCTAGGACCCAGCAATCGCACTACTGGATATTTACCCTAAAGATACAAATGTAGTGATCCAAAGGGGCACATGCACCCGAATGTTTACAGCAGCAATGTCTACAATAGCCAAACTATGGAAAGAACCTAGATGTCCATCAACAGATGAATGGATAAAGAAGAAGTGGTATATATATATATATATATATATATATATATATATACACACACACACACATACACACACAATGGAATACTATGCAGCCAACAAAAGAAATGAAATCTTGCCATTTGCAATGATGTGGATGGAACTAGAGGGTATTATGTTGAGCAAAATAAGTCAATCAGAGAAAAACAATTATCATATGATCTCCCTGATATGATGAATTTGATAGGGCAACATGGGATTTTGAGGGGTAAGGAAGGAAAGAAGGAAACAAGATAGGATCAGGAGGGAGAAAAACCGTAGAAGACTCTTAATACACAAAACAAATTGAGGGTTGCTGGGGCTGGGGGGTGCAGGGAGAGGGTGGTTGAGTTATGGACACTGGGGAGGGTACGTGCTATGGTGAGTACTGTGAAGTGTGTAAACCTGGCGATTCACAGACCTGTACCCCTGGGGCTAATAATACATTATATGTTAATAATAAATAATAAATAAATAAACAAACCAAGATTTATTTGTAAATGCAAAAAAGCTTATCACAATATTATATGTAACAGTGAAAAATTGAAAGCAAGCCCAATATACCATGAAGAAATTGGTGAATAAACTATGGTTCATCAATATGAAAAAAAGTAGTTTTATATTATTTTTTAAAAGAATGTAAATGTTGTATCAATTTAATGAGTAAATGTGGTTTCCTCTGGGAAATGGAACCAAAAGAGAGGGCAGAGAGGAAATTTGCTTTTCAGTGTAAGTTTATATGTATTATTGCTTATCTTAACCATAGTCATATGAATTTGTTGAATAAAATTTGTGAAAAGAAGGGTAGGATGTAGAGGATGTCAGGCTCTTTTTCAAGGATAAGGTGTCATTAAGTTGTTTCCTTAAGGTACTGACCTTGCCAAGATAGGCAACAACCCTGGGCACCTGTCAATAGTAACCCACAGACCCTGTAACTTCTAAAACTTGTTCTGAATAGCTTGTCCCAGACCACGTCACTAGAGTTTGAAATCTTTATCGTGTGTTACTCTTTATACAATAACAGGGTTTTAGAGAAGCTGAAAAGCTGACTTCAATCAACCTTTCCAGAATTACCTCTTTAGCTGCATAGCTGTACTTCAGTCAATTGCTAGTCAATATTTCCCTTTCCAAATGGGATACTTTGTTCATACAGTTCTCTCTGCCTCCAGCCTTTCCTCTACTTCTCCAGATTTTAAAATCCCACCCATAAGTGTTCCTGGGTGGCTTAGTCAGTTAAGCATCTGCCTTTAGCTCAGGTCATGATCCCAGAGTCCTAGAATTGAGTCCCACATCAGGCTCCCTGCTCAGCAGGGAGTCTGCCTCTCCCTCTGTCTGCTGCTCCCCCTGCTGGTACTCTCTATCTGACAAATAAATAAACAAAATCTTTTTAAAAATCCCACCCATAGTTTAATTTCCAGATCAAATACAAGTTCATCTTCCACAAATCCCATATAGGTATCTGCAATCAGGAAAAAAAAAAAAAGGGTTAATTTTTTTGTTGTTGTTTCCATAGACCTCTATTTACAAAAGCGTATCACATTAATTCTAATGTGTCTTATATTTTACAATCATATTGTACATATCTTCTTAAAGTTCTCATATATCTGTTTCCTAATTTTACTGTAAGGTGCCAGAGGGAAGAAATGACCTCCTTCACCTTGACATCTTCTTTAACTCAGTACTTTCTACAAAGTCAAGACCAATTAATGTGAGTTACAACACATCTGAATTAACTGAAATAGATTCTTTGGAGAAATCACCCATGAACCTATTTTCTGAATTTTACTAGGGTAAACTGCAATAGTAAAGCATATAGGCCACAATCCCTCTCTTATAATTTCACCGAAATTAAATGTGGGTATATCACAGGAACTGACCTTTCCAGTCAGTACATCCTTTGGGTACCAAGTTGTACTCCTCCTTCAGCATATGTCAAAATATATATCCATTGCTAAGTTAAAACTAGCGGACCACTTGATTCTGACCATGAGTAGTGTTACAGAGAAGATATATTTAGACACATAATTTAAGTTTATTTGCATTTATTGCTCAGCAGCCACAGGTAATATGAAGAAGAAATGAGTCTAGGATTGCTTAAGGGTGAGGAGGACATTTACCAAGAAGGGATTGCAAACAAAACTCATTAAACTCTTGACAATAATCTTGAGACTCTGAAATTCAAACACAATGTTTTCTTTTTAATAGTGTTGTCATGATTCTTACCAGTCTAACAATATACCTATTGATTCCCACTGGAAAATACTTTCAGTGTTGTTTCTTGTAGAAGAACAATCTATTTCAATAAAGAAATCCTCCCTTGTGATGTATAGGGAAAAAAAAAAAAACACTACTGAACATGTTTGGGGTCTTAAAGAACCACTGACCAAAAACTCTCTCAAAGAAATTATCTGAAATTCTCATCTGTATTGCCCTTGAATTTCCAACTTCATAAGTAAAGTGAAAGTCTGAGAAATTCATTCAGAATTTATATTAACAGTAATCAAAATAAATATTGTGTGTTTAGCAAAAAGTATATATAACCATGAAAACTGATCCTTTGAGGTAGGAAAGACTTGTCCTCCTAATATGCCCAATTTATATCCAGGAGGAACTTTATCCAACAAATACCAGTGCTATGTACAGTGCGCTTTAAATTTTCATGATAAAATAAAGTCCCTCATGGTGTAAGTTCTAAAAATTTTTTAGATGAGATACCCCCGAAGAATCCATATCCGATTATATAATTATACCATGTACTATAATTTGCTGTTTTCTCCCTTTTACCCTAAGACTAGCTCTAATGCCACTGTTTCAATCATGCCTCCCTTGCTTTCTCCACTTGAAAGGAATTTCATACATTTCCATGAAGCTTTGTATGTTTTAGTAATCTACCAAGTGACTTGTTCAAATGTATTTATTTTATTAGATTGTAAGTTTCATGTGGATATTATCCCAGCGGCTATCACAGCCCTTGAGCATAACTGTTTGATATTTGTAAGCTGATTGAATAAGTGAAATGCTCTAAACTTTGTTTCAAAATTAGTATATTTATGGCAATAGCACTATTCTTGACACCTCTGGTGACCTGAATCAGTAGTTTCTACCCATGGGGGCGGGGATCATCCTTTTTGGAAAGCGTAGCAATAGAACGATTGTTAAAATTCTTACTGTCATAAGTGATACCTAGAAACTCATCCCAAACCCTAACATTCATGTGAAAAGTCATTTATAAATTATTCAGGGTTTTTGCTAATTAAAGAGACAACAGCAAGCAGTCACTAGAGGCAAACAGCCCGGATTTGAGACCTACTCATTGTATCTATTGACTATGTGATCTTAGGTAAGTTACTTAAATTCCGTATTTCCTCATTTGTGAAATCGAGAAAGGAACACTGTCTAAACTTATAGGTGCTGCCAGAATTGAATTAGGTAACACACCTAAGTAGTTAGAGCAATGTCTGGTACTGTGTCGGCTCTCAGTAAATGTTAGCTCTACTAAGGCTGAACACTGAGGACTCTAACTAATTAGTTCAGTAGGTTAGAACCCAGCAAGCACAAGGAAACAGTATACTGGTGTGAAAGGGCCCTGGGGTAAGAGTAAGAAGAAATGGGTTTAAGTCCTGCTCTGACTGACACTAACTTTGTATTATTGGTCAAATCATGGCTTCCTTGAACATCAGTTTCTTTGTACTTAAATGTGGAAAACAGTACCGAGTTCGCAGCCTTGTTTGTGAGGTTTAAATGAGGTAAGGAATGTGGAAGAGCTTTGTGAAATGTAACATGTTATAAAATAGGAGATGTTGTCTCTATGTCATCATCAAAAGCACAGTGAGGAACCTTTGCACTCTACTGATTAGCTGGGAGGACACTAAGTGTGCCTGGCCGCCTTGCTATTAATTCTACTAGTAATACCCCGTGATAGTACAGACATTTTAAATCAAAAGGAAAGGTATTTTTTCCTTTGAACCTAACAAGCCTAAAGGACACTCTTGAAAGTGAACTGTGAGCGAGCACTAAAAATAAAATGAAATTAATGCCTTCATAGTCAAAGGACAGTTACCACATGAAGTCTAATATTTTCTTAATGTATTTTGGGAAAGTGATTTAAAAAAAAGAGATGCATGTTATTTATGGCCTTTCAAATTATTTAAAAAATTAAAGAGATTGCTTTTTACCAACATAGGGAAAACTCTGTGAGTTTTAGTGTTTATTTAATGGTAAAGTAGTCTAGAAATAAGAGATTGTCTTAACAAATGTGGTATTTCAAATGGAATTTGAGATTATTACTTTACCTATTGTATATAATCTGAAAAAGGAGGACTCTCTTGGCATTTAAGCTCCCTTCACAGAAATGGGATATGGAGTGGGGGACCTTGTCCTAACCAAACTAGGCCATTCATAGGTCTTTTCTACAATTGCCCACATAGTAAAATGTGGGCAAATGATGCTTCACTCGATGAATCAATGCAACCCTTTCAGTTGAAAGATTTATCTTCTTCACTTAGACTTTTAGTCAATTGAACTAAGTATATGGGTTTTCAAGTAGGTCAGAAATCACTTGCTGCTTCTTTGGGTGTCGTTTTGTTCTCCTAAAATGCCTCTTCCACTGATAACAAAATGTGCCCTCAGTCATTCAGGCTTACTGTGGTTTTTCCTTCAGGTGTCACCTGTTGTAGATATTTGTGTTTTGAGTCTGCTTCCCACCAGGATGAAAGTGTCTTTCTAAATGTTCACAAAACAGAAGAGCTATCCTACTGGCAACAGGGTTTTCCCAATTGGGATGGAATTCTCTGAAATCCTACTGAGAGGTAGGGTACTTATTTGCAAATGCTTATCAGGCCTCCTACCTTCTTCTGAACATGCATTTTGTTTAACTGGAGTGAAAATATAAAGAACATGGAAGAGATAAGGTCTCAACATGGAAGAGATAAGGTCTCAACATTTGATATGTCTGCGCCTGACAGTGCAAAGAACTTATTAAAAAAAAGACTTTATGGGGCACCTGAGTGGCTCGGTGGGTAAAAGCCTCTGCCTTCAGCTCAGGTTATGATCCCAGGGTCCTGGGATCAAGCCCTGCATCGGGCTCTCTGCTCAGCAGGGAGCCTGCTTCCTCCTCTCTCTCTGCCTGCCTTGCTGCCTACTTGTGATCTCTGTCTGTCAAATAAAAAAATAAAATCTTAAAAACAAACAAACAAACAAACACAGAGTTTATTACTGGCTTTCTAAGAGAAAAGAGATGAGCCTGTTAAGTAGAAGAAAAGAGAGAAAGAATTTGTAGGAGAATAAGCCAAGACACAAGTAGGTATAATGGCCATGGAAATGAAGAAAGAACATACATGCTTTATGAGGGATGGAGTAGAAGGAATGGCAAAAGGGAAGAACAGAAGGAGAGCATACTTAGGCACTGGGAAAAGAAAACCGTTTTTCACTGTAGCATTTCAAAGGGGTTTTTAAAGAGGCATATAGGGGAACAGGGAGTATGAAAATTTAAAAAAGGGTATTTTGTAGGTAAGCTGGCTGGGGGGAAAAGGACAAGAGAAAGGTAAATAAAATGAAAAGGCATATATATTACTTTGTAATTGCAATAATAGTATCAATATGGTATTCTGCCTAAGTCTGTTTCCTCTCCAAATCCGGTGATAAGCAAAAGGCACTTCTATATTCAGAAAATAAAAGTCATAGAGTAACTATCTGAGAACAGAGAAATAGAGTGAATGTAGGTTCAAAACTTTAGTCCTTAAAAACCCCAACATTCAGACATAACCCAGATGTCCCACTCACAAAGTCAGCTCTCAAAGAAGACCTTCCAGCTTTAAATAAGAAGGCACAGTCCAGAGAACTATTTGTGCCCTAACTCAGGCAGACAGCTGATATTATATAATTTTCAATGTGATCTTCATGTTATAAAACAAAATAATGCCCAAATTCATTAGTGAAAAATTTTTTAACAATTATAAGACTTCAGAATAAAATAAAGAGAAGACTGTGAGAATGATTTACCCAAGACAGAAAAATGCCTTATTCTAGTATTACATCCTAAGGACTAGAATACCAGTATATATAAATCATAGCATATAAACAGAAGAGTAAGGGATTAATTCAGCTTAGAGTAAAGGGCAGTGGCGGGGAGAAGGTCAGAGAAAGCATCACAGAAGATATGATAAGAAGGTAAGCTTTAATGTCTTAGCAAGATTTTTGCAGGTGAAAGATTTCTGTACCACCTCCAGCAGATCTGCTAAATGAAGGAAGATTGAGGTGTTTTCCCTTCTTTCAAAATTCAGGGTTTGATTTCCTTAAGCACAGGTAGTGGGGATATGGCCAGAAACTGAGCCGTGTATAAAATTCCCACAAAGGGGGCGTGCCTGGGTGGCTCAGGTGGTTAAGCATCTGACTCCTGGTTTGAGCTCAGGTCATGATCTCATGACCATGAGATCCAGCCTCACATCAGGCTCTGTGTTCAGCACAGAATCTGGTTGGGATTCTCTCTCTCCCTCTGTCCCTCCCCACTGTGCTCACTCTCTCTCTCTCTCTAAAATAAATTAACAAATCTTTTTTAAAAATCCCACTAATGGCTTTAGAACCCAGATCAAAATGATTTATTACTGACAAAGGAACACTGAGTACACAATGTGACAAGAGAAGTGGGTTGTTTGCCCAGGGCCCCAAAATTCAAATGTCACTTGGCTATGCCATTGGGACATCCCCTATAGGAAGTTACCTGATAAATAAGTATGTGAAAATTACTAAGTATATCAGGAAAATTTCTGAAATCTCACATTATGAGAAAATATACAACTTTCGATTCTTCTATTACATGATCTATGAAATTGGATATCTATTAAAGGACACTTTTAAATGCTATAGTTTACTCACAGGAGAAAAAAAAGGAATGGTGGCAGGCTGGTTATGAGGTAGGTTTTGAGGAACAAACTTGTAAGTTACTTCTCTAGATTTACAGCTAGCTTCTTACAAAAATAGTCTACTGCTTTTCCAATAAGGATGTGATGTAGGCTATCATCTTAAAATATATGTAACTAGATAATTAAGAAGAGAGAGTCATAAAGAGAAATTATTCTGAATGAAAAAAAAAATTGTACCAGAACCAATGGGTCAGGTAGTTACTCCAATTGTTATTCTAATTGTGATTCAAATTTAGCTGTGAGCTCCCTGGTAGCCTAGGTAACCCACAGGAATGGATATGAACTATTTACAGATCATTAAAGAAAGTTTGCAAAATCATCTCCAAGAACATGTCATTTCTGGGCATTAAGTCCTAGGGGAACATCATCATGTAACTCCTTGTCTAGGGGACATTGTATCACACAAAGTCTTCAACTACAGTTTTGCAGGAAACATTAGTAGGTTTCTCCTGTGCTATTTCTTATATTGATCTCAATTTTAAAAACAGCTGAGGACAAAACATTAAATTATAACTCTGGGAAGGAATTTCTATGGAGATATAAAGTAAAACAGTCCTATACATTGTTCTCTGGTAATATAATTCAGAAATAAAACTTACAAAAGCCAAGATGTTATTAGATGACATGTCTCTTAGATGTTCAGAAATTGTTCTGCTTAAGAAATTCTATAGCTGAAGCACTGGATATCTGCACTGTTAGTAGAAGAAATATCCTTAATGATAAAGTATCATTTAAAAGCTAGTGATAATGTAATATCTTAACTTAAAGCCGAGTATCTTAATTTATATTTTATACTCAGAGATCTTCCCACCTCTAAATGAAGTTGGGTCAGAGTGGTTCACATTTTTTCACCCAAAAGGATTTTGAGATGACCCACATCCTCAGTTGGCAAGTTAGGGTTCTCTATAAGAACACAGAAGGGAAATGTATGGTATTACCAACTGCCCTTCTCATAGGTTAACCAATTAGAGTCTTCTAATCTATCCTATCACTCCAAGCCACACTTAGCAATGTTAACACCTGACTTAAATTCATGCCTAACTTTGTCCTTGGCATTCGTGTCCCAGTGTCCTCCTGTTTATTGATTCTTAATGGATTACTCCTCTCTCTCAGTGTGAAATCTTCTAAAGAAACAAGAATACTGTACAGAACCACATCTTATAAATTAGCATTGTCAACATCTTTTGTGTAAGATTCACTGGAATTATCCCTTCTCTTGTGTTGTTGCAAAGGGCTCTAAATAGCATTTGTACACCTTGCTTCAAGGCAACCTGCCTTTGCCAAAATTGAGCCATTACATCACTACTTTCAATGATGCAAGGACTCAGCTTTAAAATCTGTCAAATCAGAAATTCTGTTCTCCATTTCTCCAATTTCTGCATGTTGGGTTTGAAACTTAATTCTATTTGGATTAAGCCACAATCACTTCTTATTTTAATGAAACCAATTAATCAGTAGTGTTTGTCATGGGCTATTTGGTCTCCATGTCATCATGCTGGGCTATCAGAAGCACTATAAGTAAGCAAATGCATGGGAAGGCAAATTTTATTTATCACCATTTAAGAGAAATAATAGAGCAGGTGTCCTGTTCATTACTAAGCCAGTAAAAGTATAGGTGATTTGGTTCATCTACCCTAAAATATCATGCCAGTTATCTTCCTCATAAATCATCTAAGCCCTGCTTCCTAGACTTTGATTTCTTCTTTGGTCCAGCTTCACTCCATTCTTTTCATTTTTATCACTCTTTCACATACATTCTCCTCCCTGTCAGCCTTGTTCTCCCCTGCTCTTCAAGCACACCATATTTAATAATGCTAATGCAGCTTTGCTTAACACGATGAGAACTGAAACTTTCTCTTTTCTACCTGTCCAAGCCCTTTATGAGTACGTTCAAGGGTCAGCTGCCCCTAAGAAGCTTCCACTGATTACCATTTACTTGAATCAATACCACATACTTCTTAACTCAGGTCAAACCTAGTTTCTGCATGTTGCTTTGGTCCCTTATAGTAGAATGTAAGTTCCATTAGGGATGATTCTAATTCTTACAATTTACCTGTCACCCACATCGCAGTTAGAAGTGTGAGCCTCAATAGATTTTTATGGGATGACCAATTGTTTTGTTAACTGAATATATTTCAGAGCAATATGATGATAGCTTATTATTATAATTATTTTAGAAGAGATCCTACTTAGGCTTCTCTTAGGTTTTACAGACTTTTAAATGCTCCAATACCCATGTATTCTTGGAAAAACTAGTTTGCATTTGTTAACTTGTACTTCCAGTTGTCATCCAATTTCATAATGAAGGTGATAATTGTACCTGCCAATAATTATGATAAATGTGCTATTTTATGCAATGTCTTTTGTTAATTTCTAAAATCAGTGAAAGTATAGGTGATTTTATGGCATCACTGTTCAAATGTGGAACTAATGTGAGTGATATATGATTAGAATGTTTTTCAGAAAAGATAAATCTCTTTGGTCTAATTAATGTAAGTAGGAGTCAGGTATCAAAAATCTTTGTATTTCTTATAGAAAATTCCATCCTTTCAATTCTAGCTCTCCTCCTTCCACAGTTTGACTTGCCTGCATTTGGCTCCTAGTTTTACCATCAAAAGCTGCTCTTGTCAGTTCCCTTCCATTCTCTCCCACATCAAGGATATGATTGATACACGTGGTTAGAGTTCAGTATCATACAAGTAGAGGTGACAGAACAGCAGTGCCAACATCTTCAAGTTGAATATCAGACACTTCTGTTCTTAAGTGCCATTGAGGTAGTGCAACATGCTACGTGGTCTGAACACCCTCCATCTGGGGGACCCTTTTCCTTTCAGGAATCCAATCCAATCAAATTCTTTTAAAGGAAAGCTTCTCTCTGTTGCCCTCTCTGAACATTCAGAAGCTATTGGATAAATTGCAGTGTGTCATCAACTGTGGTCTTCTGCTTTCTCCCTTCCCTCCTAGGCTCTATAAGAGGAAGGAAATAGTTGATAAATGTTAACTTTTTTTTCCTTTGATAAAAAGTATGTGATCCTGGGGCAGAGGCATAGAGATATTTTCTGTAGTGTGTTATAGGTAAATATCATCTAAAATAAGTAAGAAGTTTAATTTGAAAAATAGATGGTCTTCTATCCATGGATGAGGGAAAAAACTTGATATACATTCAAAGGATATGGTAAAGGAAAGAGCATGGGCTTTCAAATCAGACAAAAACAATGTCAAATCTGAGCTCCCCAGAAGGTGATCTTGAACCTAGCTTCCCTTGTCTCTAAGTGCTGTATTCTAACATATGATTAAAGATTGGTTGAAAAATAGATAATACTTGTCAAGAGACTGGAACAGTGGTTGGACATAGAAGGTGCTCATTACTGGCCACTGAAATGATTGTGATGATGGCAGTATTAGAATGAAGCAAACTGATTCCTGAGAAAGCATAGCTATGAAAGCAGGGAAGGGAGTTTGTTTACTCAGTAGTTCAAAAATGGTTATCCAGTGTATAAAGCAACTCCTTTAGGACACAAAGTGTAAATGTTCTACAATTTAATCCTATGTAGGGTATTGTAGGGGTTCCTTTCAATTTATGCAATAGAGAACACTTCATTAGAGAGAAGAGAAAATACTATTCTACGGTTATAGAAAATGGTGAAACATATTCAGGATGAAATTAAAATGCATTGGCAATTTTTAAAAATTGCCTTTTTTTTTTTTTTTTACTATTAGAACTACTGCAATATATTTTTTATTTTCTGAAGCAACAGCTAATAGTGAAGATGACCAGGGAGACCGGGAGAGGCTGTTAACATTTCTAATTGACTTGTAAACCCATGAATCAAGAGGATTTCAGAAAGCAACAATCTACGATTTCCAATTCTTCCTTGGTTAGAATTTACCCTTCTCAGTTTAAATGAGCTTCATACTCTCTGCATGGAAGAGATAAGAAGGAATACCATCCTGCAGTTCCATCTGTGCCCAAGGTCACCATACTAACATTGTGCCTTCAGTGACTTGGCAACCATGCATGACAGTCATCTACAAGGACTGAAACACACGGCAAACCCAAGGACATTTTCACAAGAACCATTTCATTTCATGATGATACTTCAGCTTTGTCTAATCTAAGATCACGGCTAAAATGGCCACAAGGGAAGCAAAAGCATACCACTAAATGTCACATGGCTTAATAGAAGGAAAATGTCTACCACAAAATGTTCTTTTTGGAAGATACATTTTTGTCGCATGCTAAATATGACAAAAAGAGAAAATGTCTTATTCTTGGTCTACATATTTTTCTTGTCCAATTACTGACTGCCACTGTGGTCTAGACTTTAACTAGTCTATACTGCTCATATCTACAAAAGCTCAGGGTATAGTAATCCCATTTGTATATATCAAAATAAATTGTGAAGTAATTTCTTTCAGACCTATCTTGACTGGTCATTTCTACCTACCTCATCCATAAGACTCTCTCTTTAATATCATAATTTAAAAACCTTTAATTATAGCCTATGATCTGATACATAACTATTTGGTAAATACAACCTATGATGGTTACTTCACTTATATTCAAATAAAGTTAAATACGACACAGCTTTTTGGAACAAAATAATTTAGATTAGGAATCCAAATACATAGTTTCTACTAATATGCCTACCAGTCACTTGCTTGATGAATAAAAAAAAATAGTTATCAGCTTTTCATCTTCCCATCTGTAAAACAACACTTTTTAACATCTGACTTCAAAAAGCCACTTAGGGCTCAATGAAAATAAATGAGAGGTGTATTTGGTACCATGAACTCCTTAGAGTTACAAAGTGGGGCATTCCCTTGTTGCCAGGCAACATCAGAATGGATAACAAATCAAAGCCTGAAACAGCACTAATCTGACTTTATTTGTAATGCATTTCATAGACTAACTGTACAGATAAAATTTATGAGAAGTGGCTTACTAGACATAATACCTTCCAGAATCAGAGAATTCACATAAGCATAGAGTCCAGAATGGCCAGCACATATATCAATAAGCAAGAGGAATTCTAACCAAAAGCCAATCTTCCAAAATGATTCAGACTCAGCCAATGACATTGCCATGTCCTGGATCACCAGGATTGCCAAAGGTAACATATCAAAAAGAAAGGAGCCACAAGGGTCCATGAAGATAGAGCAGGACACAGGGGTTTTCAGTGGCATACTTTATATTAGATTATTATTTCTGCCTAGTGCAGAAGCAAATTCTTCCTTTTTTTTTTCATTTTAAAATAACAAGTTCCAGGGGCACCTGGGTGGCTCAGTGGGCTAAAGCCTCTGCCTTTGGCTCAGGTCATGGTCTCAGGGTCCTGGGATTGAGCCCTGCATCAGGCTCTCTGCTCAGCGGGGAGCCTGCTTCTCCTCCTTTCTCTCTGCCTGCCTCTCTGACTACTTATAATCTCTATCAAATAAATAAATAAACTCTTAAAAAAAATAACAAGTTCCAGATCTCCTTCCAAATATTTTGCCAAGAGTGGCCCAAGATGCTTAAGGGTTAAAGGAAGTGCTTTAAAGGAAGGCACAAGAGCTTTGGAAAGATACTTGGAGATTACTCTAGAAAACATCTCTATCACAGTTGTCTTGTGCTGTATGACAGATGATGGAAATTGGGCTGGGCTTAAAGAAAGGGTATGGACTCAGGACTGTGGTAAATACAACTGACACACAAAAAACAGCAAGCATTTGGATGTGATATCCCTGTGTAGAAGCCCTCTAGGGTTGATCCTATAAGTCTAGTTGTATTATTTAATTTCTTTGTATTATAAGCAACAGAAACTCATGGAGGCATCTTCAAAAAAGGAAATGGACAAGTTATTCTAACAAGGCAGAGCATCATAAGGGAAGCAAGGGGAAAATGAACCAAGACTAAACCAGAGAGGGAGATGAACCACAAGAGTCTTAATTTCAGGAAATAAATTGAGGGTTTCCGGGGCGGGGGAGGTGGCTGGGTGATGTGCTATGGGGAGGGTATGTACTATGGGGAGTGCTGTGTATTGTGTAAGACTGATGAATCACAGAACTTAAGCCTTGAAACAAATAATACATTATATGTTAATAAAAAAAGCAAAAAAATTGATTTAAAAAGACAGTTTGACAATAAAGATTAGGGAACTCACTAAAACCTGGGAACTTCATAGAAAGGTTAAGTGTACACAGATTTCTTGAGAAGTGGAACCAGAAGGACAAAAGATCTAAGGCATTACCTTAGCGTCTTCTCAGAATCATAAATGTATTTTTCCACTTTTGTTATCTGCAACATTTTGTGGGTCTCCAGACTCACCACAGCTGCTGGGTCTAATTGATACTACCCCTTTTAGTGTGTGCATTGTCTTCTCTACCTTGTATCTTGTTTCCTTACCATTTTGACTTGTGTGTGACTTTTTTTTTTTTTAAGATTATTTATTTATTTATTTGACAGAGAGAGAGATCACAAGTAGGCAGAGAGGCAGGCAGAGAGAGAGGGGGAAGCAGGCTCCCTGCTGAGCAGAGAGCCTGATGCGGGGCTCGATCCCAGGACCTGAGATCATGACCTGAGCCGAAGGCAGAGGCTTTAACCCACTGAGCCACCCAGGCGCCCCTTGTGTGTGACTTCTCACAGCCCCTGCTACCTTGTGGTTTCAGATTTCTTGTTTGCTTTCTGTGTCTTTATAGCACCAGAGAGAGAGAGAGAGGGAGAGATCGGGAATTTGGAGGCTGATTGTTCATCATTCCTTTTTAGATAAACATTTTCATGGTATGTTACCTATTAGAGTTTTGACCAACCCACAAATTGGTCGCAATTGGTTCTTGGGTCAGTGACCTTGGCTCACTCACTAATAGGGACAACCATATGAGTAGAACCTTCAGGGGCAATTGTGAGTCAAGTACTTTCCATTAAAAGAAGACATGGGAGAGCAAGATACTATGTGTGACCTGAAACTCACTCCTCTTCAGTATGGTCAAATTCTGTTAAGTAAAAGTATCAGGCAATTTCCAGTTACAATCATTCACCCAACTGTCTGTGGCACACCCTCTCTGTGCAAAGCATTGAATTAGATATGGCAGATTTTTTTCTGAAAGTAAAATTTTACATTCCTATTACAGAGAAAGGTAAGACAGAAATATCTAGGTAAAAGGATGTGAGTGATTCCAAAATGGCAGTACAAGGTATTATAGTTAATGTACTATAAGGCAGTGTGGTATGGGGGGAAAAGTACTGAGTTTAAAGCAACAATCTTGAATTTTTCTCTTAGTTCTGAATATAAAGGTTTTGGTTTTTGTTGGTTTTTTTTTTGCTATAAACTGCAGAGTGACCTTGAGTAAATTACTTTATCTTCTGATACCCGAGTTTCTTGTTCTTACTCCTTTTTTAAAAAGATTTTATTTATTTATTTGATAGAAAGAGATTGTACCAGCAGGGGGAGGGACCAAGGGAGAAGCAGGCAACATGATGAGCAGAGAGCCCAATGCAGGGTTGGATCCAGGAACTTGGAATCATGACCTGAGCCGAAGGCAGACACTCAAGGACTGAGCCACCCAGGTGCCTTGTGAGTTTCTTATTTTTGAGTCTGAAAACCTTGGGGTATAGCTCTACCTCTCCATGATTTTTTTGGTTTTACTCTTCCTTATCCAACCAGGATACAGAAGCATTGTTTAAAATGCTGATAATGGGGAATTACTTAATACCTGTCTTATAGGCAAGTTATACATCATAATTTTATACAAATATATTTTGGTGAAGCAGGCTCCTTGCCGAGCAGAGAGCCTGATGTGGGGCTCGATCCCAGGACCCTGGGATCATGACCTGAGCCGAAGGCAGAGGCATTAACCCACTGAGCCACCCAGGCGCCCCAGTATATGGCAATTCTTACAGTGAAGATTAAGAATATAGTATTCTAGGGGCGCCTGGGTGGCTCAGTGGGTTAAGCCGCTGCCTTCGGCTCAGGTCATGATCTCAGGGTCCTGGGATCGAGTCCCGCATCGGGCTCTCTGCTCAGCAGGAAGCCTGCTTCCCTCTCTCTCTCTCTCTCTGCCTGCTTCTCTGCCTACTTGTGATCTGTCAAATAAATAAATAAAATCTTTAAAAAAAAAAAGAATATAGTATTCTACTAGAATTGTTCCATTTGTGACTTTGCCTTTTTAAACTTAAAGGTAAACCAACTTAGATATGGTTCCTCTAATTTAGAGAATACCTCAAACTGAAATGAGTATCATGGCTACCTCAGAGCTAGATCTAGAATAACAGAGGCGTGTAGGAAGCAGAGATTGAACACGTATCCCACAGTGGAATGGACATCAAAATCTGACCTGTGTGTGTGCCTCATTAAGCCACTGCCTGTGCTCTGCGTGCAAAATGGTATGAATAACCAAACAGTGTGTACAAAAGTCACCTCCATTCCCTTGTTGTTGTTTGGACTTCAACCTATTTGATAAGAAAACCAAGAGCAATTGATACTTGGATCTCTGTAACTAAGAAATATTCCATGCTCCCTTGTTTCCACTTTGGGGGAAAACGTGTAAAGTTCAGGAGTCAGTCATATTTGTGTCATATGACAGTTCCACCATTTATAAGTGTATGAAGTGTCTTGGGCAAGTCATGTGAAATTTCTGTCTTCTGCACTTGTGATGAGCCCTGGGTGTTGTATGTAGGTGAGGGATCACTGAATTCTACTCCTGGAACCAATACTGCGCTGTGTGTTAACTAATTAGAATTTAAATAACAGGCCTCTGATTGATACCCAGATCGCAGGGTCATTTCAAAATTTAAAGGAGGCCAGGAGGGGGAGTACCTAGTAGGGAACATGGTTTCGTGCTTCTTCCTGTTCCTCTCCCCTTGCCCGCCCACCTTTTGAACTGCTCACACGCCGATGACCTGTTACTGATATGCTGTTAGCAGTCACATCCCTCATGCCCTCATATAATAAATCGGTCGAGAAAATTCCTTCCGAGGTGCATGGAACCCACTCGGAAAGGGTTAAATGAACTCCACAGAAACCATCTAACTAAATGACACTGCTGTCCTGTGAGATGAGCAAGGGCAGGAACTGCCATAGAAAATTTCACAGAAGTGAAACGAAGCCATCAAATATGACTGAGATCACGTAGAGGGTAAGTTATAAATGGATATCTAATAATATAATTTACTAAAAAGTTGATGCAATGGTATTGTGGAGCCACTTCCCCTGAAGGTTACACTGAAAAGTTCAAATTAGGAAGCAGTGTTTTGCCAAGTGCCATAATGCAGAAAGAGGATATGCCATCAATAACTTTGCAAAGAAATGTAATGTAAGTACATCCTCCACAATGAATACGAACACTGCAATCATTAAAATACAGTTGAAAGTCCAGTCTCTGCAGAAAGCAACTTTTCTAAGACAGCCCATGAGATGGATTTGTTCATGTAGTATATACGTGCACACAGAACCAACTAGATATTATGAAATATTTGAAAACTATTAACTATCATTATAGTTTTCCTTTGAGGTAGGAGATACTCCCAAATGTCTTTATAAATTCTACTCTGAGGATATAAAAAAAAACTAAAGTCATTTGAGACTGAAAGAAGATATGGAAAAAGTAATCTCTATTTATCTACTTCTGTACCTCTTAGTAATAAATAATCACAACTTATATTAAATCACACCTTTCTTTTAGTGGCCATGAAATGCATTCCCTAGAGTTTTACATTAATCTTCAGATGTACCAGGTGTACTCAGCTGAGAAAACTTTTTGTCTCTTTCTATAAATGTTTGCTCATTATGGATAGAAAAGCTAGCCTAAAATTCTCTAACTCTACTTCAGGGCAAAGTGCAAGATGTATAAAAGAAAACCAAAAATAGAACTGAGATTTTGAGTGCTTGGTCTAGAAACAAACTTCCCCACCTATCAACCTCTCCTGTTTCTCTTTTTCTCTTCCTCTTCTTCTAATCATACCTTCAAGTAATTATTTACATTTTTTTTCTTGTCTAAAGAAGGAAAATTAATCTCACAATTCTCCTTTATAAACATTCTCTGACACCTCAATATTAATAATCATTTCACTTTTCTCTACGGCACTCAAGATCATTTCTTAGTTTTAAGAAATGACTTATTTCATCTTATTGTAGAGTCTGGGATGGACGAACCTCCAAGGAATCTTAGAGAACAGGGTAAGAAATAGTTCTTTTCTTTTCCAAAATGACCTCCAGTGTATACACATTTTAGCAGCTAATTTCACTGCTGAGCAGTTAATACGAACAGAGAAAATTTAAAATTCTTCAAATGAATATATTATGTGCTTACAATGCAAGATGCCAAAAATCCCTTTCATGCCTTTTGACCAAAGGTACATGGAGGCAATGTGCCCAATACTGAAAGGCCAGTGATCAGAACTGCCGGGAAGACTTTTCCATCACAGTTTGCCTCTTTCCTCCTTACATATTTGGCTGAAGGAGTTGGAAAAGCAAAAGTTCCCAGTTCCCAGCAAGTGATAGGATTGCAGGACACAGATGTCACCCGGATCCCAACCCAGGGACCTAACACAAACATTCTCTTAGGTGTCTGAACACAGGAATGCTGGAAATGGGGCTGATAACTGCTTTACTATACCTCAGCTTTCAGGATGAGTTCCAAATTTCTTAGCATCACCAGCTGTCTGGTTTTAAAGGAGATTTTCTGGCATTTCAGAACGCCAAGAGTATTTTATCAAGGAGGTCTTGAGGAAAGAGACTACAATCATTAGGTTGGAAAATGAGGCATACATGGAGTTATTTTCTGTGACAAGGAGCTCAAAGAAAAAACACTCAGAGTCCTCCCCTCCCTTTTCTAAATTTTATGATTTTTATATTTTATGATTTTTATATTTTAAAGATTTTTTTATGGGGTGGGGCAAAGGGAGCAGGAGAGAGAGAATCTCAAGCAGACTCCCCACTGAGCACAGAGCAGGATGTGGGGCTGAATCTCATGACCCTGAGATCATGACCTGAGCCAAAACCAACAGTTGGACCCTTAACCAATGATGCCAGCCAGGTGTCCCAATTTTATCATTTTCATATTGCTCATAATTCAAGAAGAACTTGTCTCTTTCAGAATTTCTTATTCTTTATCATATTTTTTCCAAGTAAAGTTTTTCTCTTCAGGAATAAAAGCTTATTGTTATCAGATTAAAGCATGTATCCTCTATGCCTCTTTGGTTATTTGTAAGATTTTAGACATGAAGATTTAAAGCTGTCAGAGGCTCCGTAATTTTAAATATAAGACCCTTTATAATATGGCCTCTGCCCACATTTCTAGTCCTATACACTACTCAACAACTAAATCAACAATCTTACAGCTGTTTTACCTTGTCCTCCTCTCTGTCCTCTTTGGTCTCCTATGAACACTCTTCTTTCTTTTTTTGCATGAACTATTTCACTTCAATCTTGAATTCTCAAGTTCATATCACTTACCTTATACGGTCTGCACCCTTAGAACTTTGTGTGGCTACTTAACCAAGCATGCCTCACACTGCTTATCATTGCCTTCTCTCTTGTCTATTTCCCTCATCAGTTTAAGAGCTCTTTTTTTTTTTTTTAATTTTTTTAAGAGCTCTCTTTGAGAAGAATTAAATATCACCTTTATCAGCCTGGTTGGTCCAATACTCAGCATATAGAAGGTGCTCCATATATCTTTATCGTAGACATTAACTGGCGATTCATGACAGTAGAGTTTATTCTGATGGCTAACATCTAATTAAATATCAATAGAACCTGACACAGATGACAAAATTAAGACTCAGGGTGGTTACAATGACTGGTTTATAATATAGATTCTACAAATTAATAGATCTGGGTTGAAACCAGGAATTTAACTCACATGGACTGTACCTTTACCATGCTACTAGCTAAGTAGCAGTCTGCTACTAGTTAAGACTGCCACAGTCTACAGTTAAACACTTTAAAAATGTTTCACGGATGACTCAACATTGAATATGCAAGAAATGTGACCACGGACCTCTAGTGGTGTTTCAACTACTGACTCAATGTTTTGAAAAGATTCCAGGGATATAATATAATGACCATATCACTGAAAAAGAAATATTCTGAGGATTTTGTCCAGGGTATTAGGAAACTTCTAATGTCCATTTTAGGCTGATAATTGCATGATAATTACATAAATTGATCAAAAATACCATGTGCTTACCTTGAGTCAGTGACTATATGAGGAAGAGAAAGGCATAGCCCTCTCCCAACAGAGGCAACAGACTCCCTTCTTCAGTCTTTGAAAACTCCTGCCAGGTTGAAACTGGCACTGATTATTTGGCAGGAGTAAATTTCCATATCACCATGCCCAAAATACTCATGTTTGTTATTAACAATTACTTACGAGGCATCCATGCCCAATAGCCTCTGGGAGCTAAATGAAAGATAATTGAAAGTCTTACATGAAAAATAACAGTCTTTCAATTAATTTCAAAAGAGGCATGGAGGGGCGCCTGGGTGGCTCAGTGGGTTAAAGCCTCTGCCTTCAGCTCAGGTCATGATCCCAGGGTCCTGGGATCGAGCCCCACATCGGGCTCTCTGCTCAGCAGGGAGCCTGCTTCCCCCTCTCTCTCTGCCTGCCTCTCCGCCTACTTGTGATATCTCTCTCTGTCAAATAAATAAAATAAAAAATAAATAAAAAAGAGGCATGGAGCAATAGATGATCAGGTAGGTACTTTTATTCATAATAAAACCAACCAACCAAACAATGAAAACAACAGGCCATGGATGTCAAGGCAAGAAACAGAGATGTTACAAAGGTAAGGAGGCATTGAGAAAAGAAGTTTGAACAAATCTAAACTCAACATCTTCTTCCCAATCTCCTCCTGATGTAGTGCCCATCGAAGTAAGTGACTCTATTATCTATGTCTGGCCATGAAACCAGGGGAAGCCTTCTTTCTCACTCCCTACCCATACTCAGGAACCAAACACTAATGATTCTATTTCTTTCATATTTATTGGATGTAATCCCTCCTCTTCCCTCCCATGGCCTTGGTTGACAACCAGTTATCTCTTCTTGTCTCGAGTCACCTTCCACAAAAGCCATCCTCTATACAGCCAGAAAGACTTCTCTAAAGTAGCCTTCTGATTGTGATGCCCTATTTGAAGTACTTCAGACATTCTTCTTTGCCCTCAGTATCACCCAGAAAGATTTTCGTAATTTGGTCCCTACCTGTCTCTCCGGCACCATCACTCCCAACAAAGAAACTTTGCTCTGGATATCCCCAGTCCCTCCCAATTCTCTAGATGCATGGAAACATGATTTCAGCCAATCTTGCTCTATAGTCATGGGTGAGATCCTCCCTCCATCTCTACTGTGAGGATCCTCCCACACGGATGTGCCGAGATCCTCCCCACATCTCCTCACATGTTCTTCAATTTCCATTTCTGTTTCCATCACCAAATATGTGTTAGAACTTCTTGCAACATCCTTCCGATGGTCTCCCCACGACTTAACTTTCTGTACATGTGTACAGAATGTTATGCTGTGCCCACCACAAGTGCAACTGCTAGCTTGTCACCATGTAATGCTATTATAGTACCATTGACTCTTATCTCCTGTGCTGTGCCTTTTATCCACCATGATCTTTTAAAATTTGATCATGTTACTAACTTGAGACTCTTCACTGAGTTTCCATAGCCCTGAAGATATAGACAGATTCCTAATTAGAGCCCACAGGACCCTGCTAGCTCTTATGACACCAGCTCACTGAATTCTCTTCTTCTACCGTTCCCTTAAGCTGGGACTACAGCTTTCTTTTCTCAAAACTTCTATGTCTCAACACATCATAGGACATAGTTACACATGCTATTCCATTTTCATGAAAGATCCTTCCTCACCCATCATCTCTACTACTACGATTAAGTGACTCCCATACATTATTTAAACATCAGCCCTTGCCTGGCACATACACATTTGTTAACCTGATAGTGTTCCTTTGTCTGGGTTTTAATAATGCCACATTCCTATTTTTTTTTTTTGGTAAGCTCTTATTTAAAATTACATTTAATTAAGAGATTAATTAATAGCTGAATTCTTCACAGGGCTATAAGCTTCATGACAACAGTGACCATGCTATTTTTATTCAAACTTTCTAAAGGCTGAAACAGAATACTTATCTGGAAGGAGAGTCACAGGATGGATTTGAGGTAAAACATACAAGACAGGAAGACCAATACTCGATGTATTTTTAAAAGCAAAGAGTGCCTGAAGAAAGAAGGTGTTGGTAACTATGAAAAAAAAAAAGGGCAGATAATGGAGACAGGGAAGGAGATTTTGATAAGACTCAGTAATTAACAGAGGACAGAAGGGCTGATGGAAGACAGAAGAGAACGCTCAAAGATGACTCCAACTCTAAGCCTGCATACCTAGGAGAACGCTGAGAAGTCCAGTTAACAAAGAGAGAAAAACAGAAAAAGAAAGTAGTTTTGTGAGATAAGTAAAATAACCATGTGGAAAATTTTAGCACACAGTTGGAAAATGTGGTACAGAGAGGTCATTCACCAGAGCAAGAGCTGGAGACCTGAAAGTGAATAAAATCCCTAAGAATTTTACTGCAGTGTCCCTCAATGTGGCTGGCGTATCTATGAGGGAATCTGAAAATATATCAGTCCTTGTTCCTCTCTCCATTAATTAGTTGGTGTGGGAGAGAGGTGTTTAGACATGAGTGCTGGTCTGAAAAAGAATATTCAGCACATTCTGTGCTCCCCTCTGCACACGCACCCCCATCTTACCGAATGCCCAGATTGAGAACTATTATATAAAGAAAGAGAGCAGAGGGCTACGGGCCAACCATCCATATTTAGAATCAGAAGAAAGACAATTGGTTAAAAAAAAAAAGAAAAAACTCAAGAAAGAATGGTCAGAGAAACAGAAAAGGAGCAATACAACCTACTGTCCTCAAAATGAAGGGTTTTAAGACAGAGTTTTAGAAAGAAATAGGGAGAGATCATTCTATCTATCAAATAACAAAGGAAAAGTTGAACATGATAATATGAACCACTGAGTTCAGCTATAGGGAATGTCTTAGAATCAACATGAGAGTGCATGGGATTTGTCCATGGTGGGGATGTGAAACAGAATCCAATGACTGATTTTTATCCTTATCTATGTTGCTATATTAGTCAGTCAACAAAGAAAATAGCCCTAATATAATATCCCGGCTCTAAGAGAATTACTGCTAGAAAGACACAATTTGTTACTATAGATTTAGGCATCCCAAAAGAGAAGATTTCACAGTTAGCATATAAAGGTCTAAATAATAAAACTCTCAAATTTCTGTAAGAATAACTCACTTTAGGATAGTCACCTTAGGGTTTTGTATTTAGTTTTTTGTTTTTTTCCTTTTCCACATAAGCTGCAAAAATATAGTTTACTCCACAGATCTCAAGACAAAGTCATAAATGTGGTCTGGGTTAACACCTTAGCTCCAAACCATGAGAACCATTATTCTAGAGTGGTGTTTCAATTCTTTATTACTATACTCCTCTTTTGGGCAGTTAGTAAGTATAAGAAATGTTTTCTCATACATATACCTATTTAATAATCCCTTTTCAGTCATTCCTAGATTGCTCCTTACAAAGGACATTTACAAAGGACATCTTACACTCCATTACAAGGAAATTTCTATATGTTAACTTTTTGTAGAGGACTACCCACCAGTTCTTTTTCTTCCATTTAGAATGAAGTAAATCATTGTGAAATATTTTTTAAAGTAAAGGGGAAGTCAATAGCAATACATTCCTATTAATAATTATGTCCAATTTATAAAATAACATAGAGAAAACATGAAGACTCATTGGCTTCCAACTTCCAAAGAAGTCTGATGGGAAGTAATTATCTAATCAAGACCTAAACCTTAATGAAAAAACTAGGCACATTGCTGGTAATAAAATCAGTCACATTTGATTTTTACCCTAGTCTAATACTGCAAATAATACTCAGTTCTATACTTCAGTTGTGTAAACACACAGCCAGTGGATATTCCTGGATGAAAGTATTTTCTAAACCAAACTGTAATTTTCCTTTAATTATTAGGAAGTTTTAGCAATGGTCATGAGATAAATGGGCTCCAGGCTCAACACCAAGTCTACTGGAGATTCTCTCTCCCTCTCCCTTTGTCCTTCCTGCTCATACTCTCTCTCAATCTCTCTCTCTTTCAAATAAACAAATAAATCTTTAAAAAAGAAAGGAAGCCTTAGCAATTAAGAGCCATATTCATAAAGGGAACTATACTCTTTAAAAGGAAAAAAAAAACCCAAAACCCAAGTTTAAAAATTCAAAGAACTTTAGACTTCAAAAAGGAAGAAAGAAAAATAGATTTTGAGGCAATGGAAATGGCAGCCTGAACCCAAAGGGTAATAAGTTATGGGGCACCTCCCACCAGAGATGAAAAGAGAATCCCAGAAAAATTCTTCGGTGAGAGGCAAGGAGTGACTGAGCCAACAGAACTTGCAAATAATTTCCAGTGTTTAATTTAGTAAGAGGCAGAAATGCTTCTTTCATTATTCACTCCAATTTATGCACAGATTGAAAGGCACCAAATAACATGTACACCATGGGGAAAGCTGGTCCTAAGGAAGATGGCTAAGCAGGAATGGCTCCTGTGGAACACCAGTGAGGGGTGCCTTCCACTCTAAGAGGCCATTGTCTGCGATGTGTACCCCTTTTTAAGTTGACTGTTTCAAAAGATGTACTTTTTAAACAGGACATGGGGTGAGGGTGCCTAGATAGATGACACCGCTTATGATTCTCTTTCCCTCTGCCCCTCCCTGACCTCAGGCTTGCTTTTGCACCTGCGTGCTCTCCCTCTCTCTCTCTCTCTAAAAACAAACAAATAAAAAACCAGACACTGAGACACTATAGCAAATTATCAGGATAACGACCCCATGACAAAAAGGTCATTAGGACAGAAAGTCTCATAGGACTTGGAGTAGACCATTTCTTAGGCTTTGAACCCCCATCTTTTCATGTCCACTAATCTCTGATGCAATGCCAACTTAAAATGTGTCTTCATTTCTTTTCACTAAAATGCAGATAGTTATTTCCTTTAAGTGATTTAATATCCAGCCTCTAGGAATGCCATAAAGAGGGGAAGCCTATTTTTTAGAGAAAGCTATTGCCTCAATTCCGAGAGCACAGTGGTTAAAAATGTAGGCATGAATCTTGACTCCATTACTGACGAATGCTGTGACCTTAGCCAAGTTACTTCTCAGTAATTCAGTTCCCTTCTAAGTAAAATAGGGATAAGAGTATCTACTGCAGGGGGTTGTCTTAAAAATTAAATGAGATAACACCTGTAAAACGTATAGAAGAGGGACACCGTGAATACTATATTAGCATTTCTTAAATAAATAGATAAATTAAGGGGCGCCTGGGTGGCTCAGTGGGTTAAGCCGCTGCCTTCGGCTCAGGTCATGATCTCAGGGTCCTGGGATCGAGCCCCGCATCAGGCTCTCTGCTCGGCAGGGAGCCTGCTTCCTCCTCTCTCTCTGCCTGCCTCTCTGCCTGCTTGTGATCTCTCTCTGTCAAATAAATAAATAAAATCTTTTAAAAAAAATAGATAAATTAAAATGCCACAGATTCAAATCAGATGATGGGGAAGCTATAAAGAATGAATGAAAAGTTTTAGATAGAATTCTTTAGTTAGATATATGTTTGCCTTAAATTCTCACATCTAGTTTATGTGTGCGGGGAAATCTTGGGAAGCAGGTTTACTCAAACACAACATTTGCTAATCTCACAGTGTGACAAAGCTCTAGAGTTGATGCATAGGTGTGTAAGCCAATATTTTCCCTCTAGGCACTTATAATCTAGTTTGGAGCAATGGACAATCATTGAAATTGAAGGCTTATAAACAATTTAAGCACATTTTCCAGAACAACCCACTGACTCAAAACAACCTACTAACTAAAGAATTGTGATGAAAGCAATATCAATAGAAATTATAGAGAGAAAAAGGCATTTCAGACAAGGTTGGTAAATAAGATTTTATTACAAGAGCTGAGAAAAGCATTAGGAGTCGAAATAATTCAAGGTAGACAAGAGAGAAAGTTGTTCTGATGATTAGAATGATGTAAATATAAGTTGAAACAAGAAAGCAAATGGGATAATTGGAAAAGCAATGAGTAAAACTAGTTAGAAAAAATGGTTCACAGAACAAATAATGGAGACATGGTTTGAAAATAGGTTTTAAATGTGCCTTTATTCCTCCCACCTTCCATTCACACATAAGAACCTGAGCTGCCCAGTAGAGAATAAAGCCAAGATTTCTGGTCCATTTGTGCAAACAAGTTCTGGCATGCAGGACAAGGAAAGAACAGAAGGATTCTGAACAACTGCCTTAAACAATCAAAAAGTTAACCAGCTTTCAGCAGACATCCTGGTTGTGAGACATGGGCGAATCTGTGGGGATACGACAGAAATCTGAGCAGGTAAAATGGAGCCCCTTTGGGGAGACCTTGGGAATGTCAAGCTAAGGAGTTCTGATTTTATCACAGAGGCTATCAGAGCCACTGAAAGGTTTTTTGTTTGTTTTAGGGTTTAAGGATTGTAACTTGATAATACAAGCCAAGGGACAAGGGGGCACCATTTTTTAAAATAAATTTATTTAATTTTTAAGGCACCTTTTTAAATGTGAGACTTGTGGAAAAACTAGTTGTTGCCAATAGTCTAACATAGAGTTATGTAAGAGGAGTTAGGATTCTCATAAAAATGTATCATGATCCTTAATATCTTTTATATTTAAAATAACTCACATACGTGGAACATACAGATTGACTGTCTTTGGTAACATCTGGCAAAGAAGGAGCTATTCATTTCAGCTGACTCGTTTTCACAAAATTTGCTTAGTAGTGTCTGTATGTGATGACTGTGTATTTTTTTTCTTGTAACTGCTTTACTGTGTTTAATAGTGCCAATACACAAAATGAACCAATGATTTAAAATTAATCCACTGGGCAGACAAAAGCAGTAAAATATGAAAGTGGCCTTGTAAATGATACACTATGACATAAATTTGTCAAAGTGCATAGTGAATCTGTGTGCAGAACAAAGTTCTCTACAATGCATCATTTTCATAAGCAACACAAAAGGAAAACTGCAAACAGGAAGCAGAATGATAAAAATCTCAAGATTGGACTTTGGGGACTGGCTGTCCTTCATCCCTGGTTCTCAGTGTGTTGCCTGTTGCAAAAAGTTGTCAAGTAGTGGTACGAAGTCACTGAAGCTTTCTTTTAATTTTCAAGGCAGAATTCAAGTGTATCTATCAAGTTTTTCTAAGACAAGTGAAAAGCAAAACCTTTAACGTAAGATATTGCTGAGTCTCCACACCAAAAGCAGAGAAGAAACCAAAAAAGAGGTATCATTCAAAGTTGCAAATAAATCCAGTGACAGTTAGTCACATTACAGAGAAAACCAGAATAAACCAATCACAAAATCATTTATGAAACTGTTACAATATGCATAAGTCAGTGGAATACAACATGAAAGAACATTTACTATTTATTGTTATGTCTTTATTAGCAGGCTAATTTTCTTCAGAGTTATACAAAATCAGACATTCACAGTACACAGAGATCACATGTGTAAAAGGAAACATGATTGACAATTATTTATCACTAAAAACTATGCCAGGAGGGAAGAGATTTCTTATTTGTTAGTAATTTTGTAAGCCTTGGTGTAGATAAACAGCACGTTAGGATTGTTACTGACTGAGTACCATCAATACGTGCAAAAAGGATATCGTCACCTGAATGACAGAAATTGCACTTCTGGGCAATCCAGCACTGCTTTATTCACAGCTGCCAATGCAAGTGTGCCTCCTGAACTTGACTGAAGTTTGAAGGAAATAAGAAAAGCTACAAGTATGACCAGATCGTGGCCAAGAATTTCCAACATGCTGTGCAAGAAAACGGGTTGAGAACAGAAGATTCTGTTTCTTCATACTCAAGAGTTCTAGCTGTCAAGAATAAAGATCTTCAAATGAAATAATAAGTAAAAAAAAAAATCCAGTAAAAAAGATTTCTTTAATTTCCAATGCCTTATCTAAGTGGTATATTCTGTATCTGGAGGCTCCTGAATCTATTACTTCAAAGACAACATATCATTTTTAACATTTAGGAAGAGAGAGGAAATGTTCTTAAAAAGAGTGAATTTTGATATAAACAGATTAGTTGACAAGAGTTTATTCCTTACTACTTAAAAATATTCCAAACTTACTGAAGAAATAAATCAGTATTGCTATTGGACATCTTAAACACTTCTTAATGCCACAAATGAATATGATAAAATAATTATCACAAGCAAATCCACCCCAAAATTCATTAGAAATCCACTGGTTAGTCATCTTCTGTGTTGATGAATTCAACATTCTGGCCGCTATTGAGAAGGGCACGGCCTCAACCTAATTAGTTCCTGATAGGGCACTGGGTGTCTACAGTGAAAAGTCTCCATAGTTTCTGAATCCTCACATTTCTGAATGCTGCTCTTCACAAGGACTTTTTTTTTTTTTTTTTAAATACTGTTTAACTTGTTTTAAGCTTTCATCACAAATGGTGAAGAATACTAAAGTACAGACAAGGGATAATCATAATGTGGTCAACATTATAAATATGTTATTATAAATTGAAAACATTTCTGGCTTAAAAAATAAATCTAGTAGTCAAAGCAGCTCCACGGGCTGTGTCTGGTAGGGTCAGTCTCTGTGTCCCTGACAGGGCTTGTCTTCACCCATTTTTCCAGGTCCTCCACACCTGCCTCTTCTTTGTCCCATCTGTTCATCGAAGGTTCAGGGGGCTCATCAGGGCCACCTTGTCTTCCTCCACCAAAGCCACCTGGGTCCTTGCCCCAGCCACCATGGAAGCCACCTTGGAACACTCCATGGGGACATAGTGGTCCACGAGGCTGCCTCTTCTTCCCCACAAGCCATCAGGGCTCACTCTGCCAAGATCACTGCCCAAGGGTAGAAAGGGTGGTGGAAGGAAGCCTTCAGGCTTTAGAGCCTTACACTGGTTTCCACACCCTGGATTGGGGCACTCTAATCTCCAGCCTGGTGCTGGTTATATCTTTCTCCAGATGGATTCCCTCAGGAACCCTGGGGCTCTCTTGAGATGAAGCCATCTCTGTCACATCCACAGCCTCCCATGTGACCTTCTGGGTTCCCCGGACCTCCATGAAGTAGTAGTGACATCCTATTATCCTCACAGGGAGTTATACCAGCCCACATACTCTGTATCAGAGGCTTCTTCCAAGCAAGAGAAACCTGAAGTTTGCTTTCTTAAGGATCATTCCCATCCAACCAGTCCAAGATAGACTTGGCAGTTGGTGGGTCTTTGTAGAATGCTGTAGCATAGCCTCTGGGCTTTCCTGTTTCCTTGTTCAAGTAGCTATGGATCATGGGCTGTCCAAGTCTCTTGTTCACCTTAACAACTCCATACCATTTAAAGCCAGATCATCTAGAGTCCCACTTCCATTTAACCCTTGTACATAAATTTTATCAGTGTCAGAGTCTTTATCTGGATCTACAGATGGGTCTAGATCAAGATCCAGTCCTTCATCCATGAGGCCATCAGACCTATTGAAGCCATCTCACTCTCCAGCACTGATTCCACATCCCCTTCCCACCCAGCTCTGCTCATGCCTCCACAGTCAACAACCCCCTTCCCCTGCCTCAGTTGTCAGGGCCACTCATGCTCTAGTTATCTTCTGATCCAGAAAATCCTCCAGGCTCCTGCCCATAAACACTCATGCTACTGGGGTGCTCCTATCAGAATGAACTCTGCTGTCTGTAGCCACTGCTCTGGAAGATCCAGTTCGCCAGGGATGGGTGATTAGCAGCTGCCCACTGCTGCTTTGTAGACCATAGCTAGTCTGCTATAGCCACTCACCAGCCCATGGGTGTTCTGCTGAGAGTAACTGTTCTGATCATAACTAGTCAGCTGTGTAGAGGAATAGCTAGTAGGAGGATGCGATGGTGGTGCCATGACTGGCTGCACAGGGTAGCTCCCCGGTACCTGGGGATAACTGTAGGTACTCTGCCCATATCCTAGGCTGGGCTAGTTGTAAGCCTCTAGTTAGACTGAGATTGACTCGTCTCAGCAGGTTTGTTACCATCCTGTGGTGGTGTAGGTGTAGTAGCTGCCAGCTGCTGTCCGTAGGTAGGGTATGCGTTGTATAGGAGGCCTGGGTGGTAGGGAGCACAGCAGTGGTGGTATCTTAAGCATGAGTGTCATACACCTGGATAGGCTGACTATATGCCTGGAGGGTAGTTGGACTAGTATAACCAGTAGGAGGTTGTCTGTAAGAAGTTGTACAGGTGGTCTGCCCGTAGATCACAGTGGTCTGAGCCTGGGGATAGCTGACATCAGTGGACTGTCCATAGGTTCTATAACTTTTCTGCCCACATGCCTGGGGGGTCTGTGCATATCCTGGAGTGGGCTGGATGGAGGAAGCACTATAGCTCTGCTCGGCTGCAGCTTGGCTATAGGGTCTGGAATCCGTGGGTACCATTTTCTCTCCTTCCCTTTCATTCCCACAATGACTTTTAAGTTAGGTCTTTCTGATTTGGTAGAAATAAAGAATAAATGAAGAAATAGACTCTATATGGAATCTACCATCCAAACTCTGTGAGATCTGGTTATCTATATCCTCATGTAAAAATTCTCTCTTCCTCTCCTGATATAATTTTTTCATCATTATCATTGCTATCATTATTATAATGAACTAATTATTCCTAATTGCTACTACTACTTTTATTTACTATTATTTTTAAAATTATGACAATATTTTAAAATTTCAACCTATAATTCGTTTGTCTGTACCCCGGGTACCTATTAAATGGTTTGCAGATGCCAAAGAAAGAGGAACTTTGATGCATAGGATGGATTGGAGGAAGAAAAATGGTAGGCGGGGAGACGAAAAAGAAGTCCAGTGGATTAGTAGCGGTCTGAGATGGTGACACTAGAAACGAAGCTAAAAAGATAGTTGCAAAACATACTAGAAAGACAGAGTTTCTTGATGTTTTGACAGAATAAATAACATGAGAGGAGTCTTTAAGGAAGAGGAGTCATTAAGAAAGACTTTGAAGTTCCAAGATGGGGAGGGAATAGTTATATCAACAAAAACAAGAGAGTAAGCAGGAGACGCTGGTTTATCCTAGAAATTGAAGATTTCGGTATAAACATATTGCATTTGAAGTTAACATACTAATGGCCAAGTAAAGAAGAATATTTTGAATACAGTTAAAGTACCACTTGTACACAGATACTTCTAAAATGTTAGAGGATTGCTGGTTTCTGAATGACGGTAAGCCAATTACATTCATCATTTGCCTAACAAATTGACTTCATAAACAGACAAAGATAAGTAACAGCTCACACTCTGAATTAGCATAGTCAGGATTAATATAAACTCTGTATGGGAATAATTATTACTACTAAATACTGTAGCATAAAGACGCAAACGTTTAGTCTTCATAAATAATGATATTTGTCCCTATTTTGAATTGCCAAGAGACATAAATCTTTAGAGTTTTCAGGATTTCATTTGTAGGTTTCACTGATGTTTTTCAGTATTTTTTCTGTAGCAGCAGATACGAAATTTTTCCCAAGAGTTGGCAGCAGTGCAAACACAGCTCTGTAATCACTATGAACCGTTGTCTGTTTACCTTCACTTGAGCATTCGCCTTTCTTAGATAATTAACAGCCATAAGTAACACGCAAACCCGCAGGCAAACACACACACCCCCATGCCAGATCCTCGCCCACTGATCTCCCATTTCCCAAAAAGTAAAAACAGTTGAGATGGAGTAATGATTAGTAATTTTTTTCTTTATAGTAAAATTAAAGATGGAAAACAAATGTTGCTTCTGGTTACATTGGGGCATTTTTCCATACTTTAATATTTCTTTCTAAATAAACTAATTTCATCTCCCATTAACACACACATATGTCATGTCAAGAGAGGATAATGCTATTGAGTGTCTTGTTCTTGGGGCCTCTAAATCATTGGACTCTTGTCAGAGCACATGGTTACTGCATGGGATTAGTTCATCCAGATACCTGGCTAATATAAAATAATTCAGAAACCTAGAAAGATGAAGGGAGACCCAGGGTTAAGGATAGAGAGTAGGGGACTGAAGAAGTATTCAGGCATTGACTGTGTAATGTTAACATCAATCAAACAGTTCATTTCATTACCAGGGAGGTAAACTCAGAACTCCTAATCTTTTACCAAACGGTAGTAATTATCCAGAGAATGGGCAGACATCGATCAGGACACATTCCTCAGTTAATGCTGACATGCTCAGCTAATGAGTGTAATGAAGGCACACATGAGAAATTCAGAGAAACTGCACATACGGTGTGTCACCTGAGGGTCATTTAATCCCCAGCTCTGTCAGAGAGTCAATAGGGAAGCTCTCAAGGGTCATTTAGTCTTTTTGAGGTTGCTCTCCTTTCTTTTTTTTTTTTTTTAAGATTTTATTTACTTGACAGAGAGAGACACAACGAGAAAGGGAACACAGGCACAGGGAGTAGGAGAGGAAGAAGCAGGCTTCCCACCGAGCACGGATCCCAAAGTGGGGCTTGAACTCAGGACCCTGGGGTCATGACCTGAGCCGAAAGCAGACATTTAACGACTGAGCCATCCAGGCACCCCATGGTTGCCCTCCTTTCTTGAAATACTGATCTGATAACATCCATCATCCAGGAATCTATTGCAAAGGAGACTTCGTGCAAAACGAGTATTAAACAAATATAAGAGCTATAGAATGGTTAAATTTAAACGTGAATGAGTATTTATATTGTGGCACATGGTCTCATGAGAGACTTTTTCTCATTCAGCATGAATTTAGGCCACTTTATCTGGACAGTCCACCTACACTTAGAAAGAGTTAACTAAAGAGATGCAGAGAAATTGACGCTCACTGAAAGCTGGGTTATCTGATTGCCCAAGAAACAAGCCACAGATCAGCCATAATTACCCTAGAGGTATTTTCTGTAGGGACTAGGAATTATAGTTTCACTTTCTGTCGTCTTCTTTTTTTTTTTTTTTCCCAACTGTCTCTTTCCCTAAAAAGCCAACCTGTTCTGCCTTCCCACTGTTGCTCATAGTACTTGTGTGGGAACAGCAAGCACTGAAAATCCCAGCTCTGGGAGATATATTTGCACTAGCATCAAGTACCTGCTGTAAACATTTAATACTCAGCTTTGGAAAATGAGGCTGTCCCTTAAAAACTGACCCAGCAGAATATACCCCTGCCCCAGCTTAGTCCCCATCTCCTGATTCTCTTTTGATTCTGAGCCGTGGGGGGCTGCACAGCCAGGGGGCTCAACCCTGACTTTGGAGACACAGAGATCTGAACTTCGTTTCTGCTTTGCTTCTTTCAGTTCTGTCACATTGTGGGAACTCTGTCAACTCTCTGAACCTCCTTTCTGAAGTGAGGATAATAACATGGCCGGCAAAGTGACTGTAGCAGAAAAATGCCCGTATGGTGTGCCGAGGAAAAAAATACTATTATAATTATATGCATAAGGATACGGAGCACGTAAAGGAAAAGATGATATACATAATAAAGGCCTGAAACCTAGTACTGTTTCTGAACTGTCACAGAAAACCCAGCACCAAAAGCAATTTTCTATTCAACTGTCGGGTGCCCCGTAAAGTGAAAGCACATCGCATAATGACAGAGCTGAAGAGCCTGTGGGAGCTTGTGGGGTGTCTCCAGGGGTCTGGAGCAAAGCTCTTCTGCTGGAATTACATCTTCAAGGACTCTCTCTGGAATCTTCAGAATGCATACAAAAGATGCAATCAGCTACATAATAACCAAAGAATTAGCTAGCTTGAAGGAACATTTGTTCATTCCTCGCTATTTTGTCAGTGAAGGTCAAAAGGTCCGCCCTGAATTATCTGGAGGGACCAGCACAGGGGATATTCGGTGGTACATGCCCCACTTGGATGTGGGAGGCCCAGGCAACCATACTCTCTCTCCCTTTATTCAGTACCTAGCCTAATGTTGGCGTGCCTCTGAATTATCTGATGACTGAAAGGGCCAGTACTCAGGGTACTTTAGGGACAAAAGACATTCACCAAGTGCACAAAAATCTGGCAGAGGAGAACTCTTGACAAAGAGATCCATATATGCCCCACTAGGAAATGTGACGTAAAAGTGTGCTTTTTTTTTCCCTAAAAACATGAAGGTTCTCCTATTTTGCCACGAGTTTTATCATCTTGGGAAACAGCTTTCTAACACTCCATACAAATATTTCCAGCACTGCACAAGGAGCTCCACTTTGAAAGCTGAGCCTTTCCAGATGTGCTTTAGAGCCTGGGGAGGATCTCCAACCCCGGCCGACCCATGGCTTTCTCCGAGAAAAGAGCTCTATTAAGATGGGGAGAGGATTCCTCTCATAAGATATCTTACATAGCTCTTCAATACAAATTTCTTTTATTGATGCCCCTTCAAACTCTGGGAGTCTTAATGAGTCTCCACTGGTTGATAAATTTGGCTCAATAAAAACAGTTTGGTCTATCCACACAGCCCCTGAACCATTAACAGGAACCTTGCTGAATTCTTGCTCTTCTCTATTTCCTCCCTATCTTAGTCCTGAACATTTATCTTACGTTGTAGCATATTCTCACATTAAGTTGTAAGTATTGTCAGACTAGCCTCTTCTACTAATTTATGGGACTCAATGTAGTATGATTGAAAGAGCACTGGACTTGGGAGGTACAAGAGCTAGTTTCCGATCTAAAAATGTGTATATTATGATCTCACCTTTTAAAACAATGAACAAAAAGCCTATATATCTATAGTGTGTATCTATGTATGTATGAATGCATATGTATATATATACATGCCTGTATATACATATATATATAGAAATGAGTGTTTATTACATATATGTGTGTATATATGTATGAATTTGTATGCCTCTTTAGGTACATGAATTTTGGGGAAAAATCCCAGACATATTCTAGGATATTGACATAGTTTTTCTGGGTGTATGTTTATGAGGTGAGGCTGATATTGATGTAGGGAATGAGAAGAAGAAAAGTGCAAACTAAATAAAAAATGAAAAAAAAAAAAAACCTAGAAATTCTGCTAAATCTCTCCCCACCAATTTGTACATGAGATAAAATCACATTTGCTCATCCCTATAAAATTATCTACTATGTATGGGCACATGTAAACAGAAATTTTAAAAACATTTTAATTCATCACCCTTTCCCAGTTAGGGGACTCAGTCATTCTCAGTGCTGATTGTTTGGGCTCTGAGGCATGGTGTGAGCTATATGGGCTGCATGGACTTCCAGGACCCGTCCAATAGCCCTGGGATACAATGTAGAGTACATGCTATCAAGAAAAATAATTTATTCTGGTGCTGTCCTTCATTACACCAGCTATGACAGGCTCTAGGAGTAGCAAAAGTCAGTAAGAGAACTGATCCAGGACTTGGGAGGTTGTAAAGAGAAGGAGTTGAAAACTCAAGGGAGCTGATGAAGGAGAAATTCAAATGAGTGACCACAAGGTCCTAAAGATGAAGCCTAAAGGGGCTTGAAAAGACTCAAGACTGGGAGTACAAAGGGGGTCAAAGAGCAGGTAGGCTCGAGAGGAAAGATGAGAGGTTCTTGTTGAGAGAGCATAAGAGATGCAGCTGAGAAAATAGATTGCTGTGGACATACGGTGACAAAGGTCCCTGGAAGAGCCGAGATCCAGGAACTATAAAGTTAAGTTGTGTAATGGGTCATTCCAAGCAAATGAGGAAACCACACAAAAGTATCTCTAAGACAGACCATGGACCTACTGCCTAATTCACTCATGGCCATCCATAAAGGACATTTCCAGGACCATAAATGTGAGTTATGAGGAAGGATAAATTATATGTAGCTCAGTGGCAAGATCTACCAAAGAGAACAATTTGGGAAGAACATGACCATACTTCAGATACTTTGGCAAATATCTGAAAATTCTAATGGGCAAGGTGGAAGCAGCCAGGCTAATCACCCCCTACAACCGCTCCTATCTTCTAGTCACAAATGTCTATGTGTGATAGGGATAAGGAACTTGGGGTACAGGGAACCAGAGCCCTTAAAGAGGACCTACGTTTCACATACAGGGAGAAAATGTTGAGAATGTGGACGATTTGTCAATAACCCAACAGGCACGGGGCTAGGTCAGCCGTGGAGAGTGAGAGTGGGATGGCAGAACTAAAGGAGATGAAAATTGAAGTTTGCTAACCAAAAGGAGCTTACACTTTGGACAATGCCAAGGGAGTTTAGAGATAAGGAAAAAATACATAAATGATTAGCCTAAAGATTTCCTAAACTGTCATCGAGTCGTTTTGATATTAACATTAGATTAAGGCTCAAGAGGACGTTATGGCCTGGAATGATCCCTAAGGCTTCAAGTTGGTCCACATCTATGTTCCTTGCATTTGAGAAGAACCATGGGTGGAAGTACTGGACCCAGCATTGACATGGAGTGGCCCGGCAGGACAGAAGATAACAGATCAAGAGCCCTCAAAGCGATAGAAGTAACAAGTCAGGTGAGTGGTCTGAAGCAAAGCAAAGAAATTGATAGTTGAACTGCTGCTAGAAGGTCACGTGACATGTTCAGGCCTGAACCTGTCATCTATTGTAGAAACTAAGAACTTTCCTTAAGCAGGAAACTCTTTCTCCCACTTGCCCTTAACTCTGACATGACAGCCAGGTAAATCAACGTTATTTTTTTGCTGCTGTAATTGTTTTATTATTTATTTATTCATTTATTTTTATTTAAATTCAATTAATTAATATATAGCATATTATTAGTTTCAGAGGTAGAGGTCAGTGATTCATCAGTCTTCTATAACACCCAGTGCTCATTATATATTAAGTGTTCTCCTTAATGTCCATCCCCCCACCCACCTCTGCTCCAGCAACCCTCAGTTTGTTTCCTATGATTAAGAGTTTCTTATGGTTCATCTCCCTCTCTGGTGTTGTCTTGTTTAATTCTTCCCTCTCTTTCTCTATGATCCTCTCTTTCATTTTTTAAGTAGATCAACATTATTAGGAGATAAGGACAGAGTAGCCATGTGAGTTGAGGAGAAGGAAGACGTGGAAACATTTAAGTAACTGGCATTTGGGAAACCAGTGCTACCATGAGCCTTTCTTCATTGTATCCTGAAAATGATCACTAGCTATATCTGAATTTACTGAGAAGTTCATGTTTTTAGAACCATTGTGGAGGATGAATGAATTCTTTCACTAGCAAATAGGTCAGGCCGTCCTTTCTTTTTTTGCAGCCAGGCCAGCAATATAATGAAAGTTTAAAGATAGGCTTGACAACCACTCATAGTATGCCATTATTGGCCCCCAAACGAAACTGCAGTATATCCCTTTGTCAATTATTTTATGCATGCTTCATTATGTATTTGTCATGTATTTGTATTTCTTTGTCAGTCACTTTATGTATGCTTAATTCGGGTACACAAATCAGTGCATCAGAGACATACTCAATATAGACAATATCAATTTGCCTACCCATGCCTCAGTTTTACAATAAAATATGAATAACACTAGGAGTGTTTTGCCTGACTGAGCCTTGTCAGACACACTATTACCAATTCCCTGCCTTGGAGACACACATGCACACACACGCGCACACACACCTTAAAAACTGTCAGAAATAAGAAAGACATCCCAATTCTCAAGAGGGTGTTTTCAACTGCCTTATTTACTTTTTCTGAGATGAGGATCTTAGGATAGAAAAAGGAAGACTAGGTTTTCCTCTTTGTAAAGGGGTAAGCAAAGGAGAGAGAAAGAGGAAAAAATCAGAATGGATTCATGGGTACATGAAGACATGCACATGTAGTGGTTAGGTATTTGTGTGTCTTGTAAATGAACTTCCATGCCTCTGGTCTAGGACCAATGATAGCACAGGAGAGGAAGGGCGATTGTTGGGGAAAAGTGCTCAGGTGCCCATGTACATCAGATGGAGCCTTTTTGAGATGACTGGCATCAAACATACCAGGACTGGCTGAGGCTCAGTCAGTTAACTTCTCCCTCAAAGTAATTTGACATGGTTATGAAATGTCTTACTTCAATAAAAAGCTCTGAATTCCTCTGAAAGGTGAAACAACATGAATAGAAAGGCTTTTAATGCTTTAAAAATGAACCTGATAGATCATATTGGCATCAAATACTTAGAATTTAATGTCTCCTGAGGTTATCCTACAACATAAGAAATATAACAAATTTAAGAAGAAACTCAACAGGGGCACCTGGGTGGCTCAGTGGGTTAAAGCCTCTGCCTTCGGCTCAGGTCATGATCCTAGGGTCCTGGGATCAAGCCCTGAATCCGGCTCTCTGCTTGGCAGGGAGCCTGCTTCCTCCTCTCTCTCTCTGCCTCTCTGCCTACTTGTGATCTCTGTCTGTCAAATAAATAAATATAATCTTTAAAAAAAAAAAAAAGAAGAAACTCAACAGTACTTTCATGTGTTCTAGAAAGTTCAAGTTCACAGAAAACAAACTAAAAGTAAACAGATGGAAGGTGTGCCACATGGGGTAAACAGACAAGGTGGGGAATCCTTCCTACACAGGAATTACAAAGGGCTACAACAGTCTTCCTCATGGTAGCTAGGGAGAGCTCTAACATGGCTGACAAAGGAAGAGTGAGGAGAGAAGGCTCAAAAGTGAAGGCTTCACTCTTCAATGAGAGTGAAGGAGGAATGGAGGTGCTGTGAGCACACGTGACTACTCTAATATAGTGATGGCAAAGATACTAGTTACGGCATGGGCTTATCGTGGGTAACGCCTTTTCTCCAGTTGGCAGAAAAGCCTCTCTCATGGTGTCAATCACCACCTTTTTGCTGCTGGATGCAGAAGAGGCATATCCCTCAGATGAAAACCCAGTGCCCAATTTGATGCTGCTACATAGATAGAAAAAAAATAAAATGCTGATTCCTTCCAGGTTTAGCAAATCCTGGAAATCACTTCCGCTGGTATCTGCAACTTCAAAGACAGGATCTGTATTAAATGAGGGCGGAAAGTCAGGCAAATCCTTGCTGACCACTTACCACATTTCATGTCCTATTCTAGATGCCAAGGAACAAGTCAGGGTTTCTGCTCTTGTGGAGTTTACGTTCGAATAGTAATTACGTAATAAAGCAAACGAAAATAAAGTGATATTTAATTTGTATTGGCTCTTCAGGAAAAAAGTGAAGCGGGGTTAAGATGACGCCAATTTGTCAACACTCCCTTTTCTTCACTTGAGCAGACATTTGCCAAATCAATTATGGCATTCTCAGCTGCTGAGCCCTCCTCAACCCAGCACTCCCGACAGCCAAGAATAATCTATCAGTGTCAGCTCATGGAAACCTAAACCAGAGTTATCTTATACTTGCCATACGTACCTAGTTTCTCTTCTTATTTTATTTCCTTTTTATTTCTTTTATTAATATTTGTGGGAAAAAATTGAAAATCCTTAGGAGTACTAGAGGAAACCAGCAACAGGGAGGGATGGCCTCCTTTGGCCAGTGTTTTAAAAGGGATTTTGAAGAACGCAGGGATTAAATCCAGTCTTGTTCTCAGCACTGGAAAGAATTTAAATTAAAAGCTATGTCTCTAGATGGTGGCCCCAAGGCCTGCTGTACAAGCACTTTCCTTCTTCTCTAACATTTTCCTCACAGTGATTTTTCTGGGAGGGTCTGAGGCTTTAACAAACACGACCAGTGTCTTAAAGACGGTACTCCGGTGCTTCTGGCATTGTCTTCAATCAAATAAGCAGGTGGCCACTTACATTTTTGGTTTTCTCTTTGGCTCTGGTCTTGCTAAGGGTGGTGAGTGGCTGTTTTGCCTACACTGCTTGGCTTGGGTAGAATCTTGCCTCATGAGTGGTCCTTCTCTGTGACTGCCCCTTTGCACCACTACAAAGAATGTCTGGGTGGTTCCCTGTTCCTTGGTTTTTGTGGAATTGTGGATGTCTGATTGCATGCTAAGCCCTTAAGTAAGTGCCTTGCTTGGATCTACAGAAACTACTTATCAAGGCCTCTTTGCTTGCTACTTCATTCTGACCCACTGCCTTACTTTCAGGCTTGACTGCTTAGACTGCTTTTGCTACCACTGTCTGAGGCTACCCAGGTCTAAGGACTCCTTATTATCCAAAGCCTAGTGCTAATGTACCCAGATTTCTCCTTTTCTTTTGAGTTACTTTCCATGCCGCCAAAGGGGGAAAAAAAGAGAAGAAGAAGAAGAAGAAAAAACTTCAGGCATCGGAGATCCTGGAGCTATCTGCCTGCTAGTCAGAGCATTTCCATTTCTATAGCCTTTTAACTGTTGGGACTGCCATTGTGTAAAGTACTGAGGATCATACACAGCCGGTTTTCTAACACACTCCTGGGGCTCCTCTCTAATCCAATCAGATAGCACATAATCACTAAATACAAGTTAATTTCAATATTACCCAAAACAAAACATAATTAGAAGGGCAATGTGCTGTGAAAATTATCATAAAAAGCATTCAAAAGTCAAGTAGAAATGCATTTGAATTATCTATGGTTTAGGATTATTTGTGCCACTGTTCCTCTCCATTAGGGCAGAACCAGAGTTGACTTTAGCTATGATTTCATGGTCTATAAAAAACAACCATTGAGAATTGGGTATGGACTGTGACTGTGTTCAAATATTTCATGAATCTTCTTCAATATCAACATTTACTCAACCCCCTTCTACTAATGATAGCCCATCTATGTTACTTCAATGTAATATACATAGGCTATTCTCACTAGGTCCAGAATGTGCCAGATATATTCAATAAGAAAATGCAGTTCAGAATTGGTTTCTAAGATTGAAATGTATTAAGCAACTCCCTTAAGAAGCACTGTGCAATGAATTGTAGTGGGGAAACTATAATAACAGATAATAGGAAAAATATCTCAAACACATACAAGCACAATTTCAAATAATGGGACAAAGCTATAGACTAGCCTAGGATGCTGGGTATCTCTTAAGTTGGGGCAATTATAGGTGCCTTGAAGCAGAAATTCTTGTGTATTTTCTTTTTTTTTTTTTTTTTTACATAGTTTTAAGGACAGTGGGAAATAGGTCTCTAATCTTAATGCCTTTGCTAGATTACTAAAGCAGGTCTAGGAAAGATAATTAGGTTCACTGAGTCTTTGTGGGTTAGGTCTCTAAATTCCTATGTGGTTAAGATGTAGGAAAGCTGCAGAAAACACGGGATTCAGGCTAAGTCACAAAAAGGAAAGACTCTTTCTCTCCTACTGTGATTTTTTAAGTGAAATATGAACATGATAAAAAAAAAAGGCATAAAAGCAGAAAAAAGAATAGAGTAAAAAGTAAATCTTCCTTCCACTTCTGAATAGACAGATAGGATATAAACGATAACATCTTTCTTAAAACCCACAGAGGTTGATTTTTCTTGCAATAAATATCGTTTACCAAAAAAGTTTGAGAATGATAGCTGCCTGAAAATGTGGAGTTCTGTTTCACGTATTTGTTCACATACATTTATTAAGTGCCTACTATGTGCTAGGCCTGATTTTTTCTTGACATTTGTATTTTTCTACTTCTTCTTCTTCTCTTTCTCGTAATCGTCAATTGCCTCTCCTGAGTATCTAGCAGTTCACCATCCTTTAGAACCAGTTCTGTCTGTGGCCAGGAAAGATGGTAACAAGCTCTTGGCCAAAAGCTTATCCCAGGTCACTCCACCACTAGACCCAGTCTGATCCTGCACTTTGACCCTAATGGTGGAACTTTGTTGTGTGCATTTTTTGTATCAGCTGTGGGCCCTTTATTCAAATGTGTTGAAGTCAAAGCTTTCATAACCTAGCTGCCAGAGTATCACATAAATCCCTATGAACTCTGAGGTCAGACGCTTGGGTAGGAATACTGATTCTCTTATTATCTGTGTAGCTCTAGGTGAGTAACAACTTCCACGTGGCTTGGTTTCTTCATCTGTTGAATGAAAAGACCATTAGTATGCCCTTCATAGTTTTAGGAGAATAAAATAATTTCTAAAGTCCTTAGCACTATGTCGGCTATTATAAATATTATCACGATTAGTACTGAAGTCCAGCATTGCCCTTGAAAATCACTCAGCTAAGACCAGAGTCTGTCCATGGGATCTTAGTCCTATTCTAGAGTCCTTTCTCTTTATAATAAACCTGCCTGTCTCTCCAAATATGTCTACTTCATCTCTGCCTATCAGGGCACCTTCTTGTATCTTTCCAGACTTCCATGTTGTAGAACCCTTACTGCCATCTGTTGTCCGTTTTCCCAGACAATGTGTACCACATTCTACCCTACTGATTAGACTTCTCTGCCTTTCAGCTGTTTTTTTTTTTTCTGTGCTTCACCATGATGAACTTCAGTCTGATGGCATGTGGGTTTTGAAGCCAGACAACCCCCAGTCTGATAGATCCGACTGTCTATGCCACAAGTCTGGGGCTCCATATGGCATCTTCTGCTCACCTGTCAGGTAACCTCACTACCCAGCCAATGGTATGTTTAGAAAAGAGAATATGTAAGTTTTAAAAATTTCAGTTTCCTCTAATACATCTTCTACCCATTACCAGTAATATCAAACTTATCTTTGCATATCATTCTAAACTGAATTCCCCCAGACAAATCACCTATTAAAAGGGCATAACTGACTTTGAGATAGGTTACAGAAATAACGTCTACCACCAAGTCTTCTCAACTATGACCTCCTCCAGCTTTGATAGTGGCCCATGGTTTACTAAGCTATCGATGGGAGAACGCTGATAGTGGTAAGTACAATAAAAGCACAAATTGCTCCATTTTATTGCGTTTGATGGCTAGAAAGTGAAATTACAAAGTGTATGATTGTTTTACCAAGGTGAAAGGAGCCAAATATAACACTTTTGAGGTTGAAATGAGAGGTTTCTTTAGCAAAGAGAAAAGAGGTGATACACAGTTTGTCTATCATAAGTAAGCACTGGCTCACCTTATGTTGATTTTTGAAAACCACCAATATGTGTGAGAATATTGAGGTGTTTTGCATACTACAAGTTCATTTAAGTTAATGGCATAATGTTAATTACACAATAATTATTGGTTTCACTGGCTCACAAATTGTTAGTATCTTATTTGTGCCCAGAGGTACTAGCTACAACCATTCTAACACAAACTAAAATTAAAAATTCAGATATTCAAGCTACTAAAATTTAAAAAAAAATTGTAATATAAAAGCACAACATATTCACTGAAAATAGTGGAAAAAAAAGTAATTTAGCTAATGCATTTTGTTGATTGGAACATGAGGATAAAGAACTCAAGGATTCATGTCCGTATTTTCTACTGGTTCTTTGACACAGCCTGTACTAGTTAGAACCTATAATCTATGTCATCATTGGTCACTACAGAATTTTCAGGGACGATAGATAATTGCAACCAATACCAAAAAAATAAATCTCAGAATTTGTCTTTACGTAGAAAAAAAGGAAACATATTCAATTAGAGATCTGGAACACCCTTCCAAGTCAAATAATAATAGATACTGGGAATATAAGAACAAGAAATAACTTCTTAGTTCTTTCTTACATTCTTCAGGCTCTACAGGATATGTTATATCCATTTATACTTTTGTCTCTTTTCTCCTTTACATATAAATGAACCTTTCCAAACTCATATTGATTCTCTTAGAAAAGGTTTTAATACACTAGGCTTAGTATGTCATCTCTTTTCATATAGATACAGCTTCCAAGCTTCAGAGAGAAAATAGATCTAAAAAGATGGCTCCTTTCCCAAAGTGCCCTGAACGTAAGAGAAATGGCAGGCAACGCCAAGCTTACACCCAGCAGGCCTGGGAAGAAACAGGACTTAAATGAATTAGATATTGATTGCTCGGGTATTTTTGAAATTTCTTTAATCCGAATTGGTTCCCTAGAGAAGGGATTAGATTCGAACGTCAAATGACAGTGAAAATAATTCTTGAAAATACAAAAATCTTAGTTTGAAGGTCCCTTATAGGTCATTTATTCTAAGCTTCAATTTTCTCCACATCCCCGTTAGTGATTTTTCAAACCATCATTGAGCACCTCTGGATAGGAAACATTAATTAATTTATTAACTAATGGGAGTAATTTGCAAGGTTGGAAAGCAGAGGCTCTTCACTAAATGTTGGTAATTCTATAAATCTTATTATTGGAAAATTACAAGTCTTTTTTTTTTTTTCCTTTCTGATAGCTATCCTTTTGAGGTATGAAGATGAATACAACTTTCAAAACCTCTTAGTAACCAGCTTTGGGATTTTCTCTCACATACTCCAAAAATATATGCTGAAGTTGAGTGCCTCTGAGCAATTCCTCCATAATGTCCCACTGGAATGAAACAGGAATAGATAAAATATATGAATACCAAATCCAAACACAACATAACATTAGTAGAAGTCTATTTCCTTGACAAGTTTAATTGCAGTACTTTTCAATGTGGTGTATTGTTATATATGTGTCTGATTGGTCACTACGCCTCATGAAAAGATTTAGCCATTTGCACAATTGAAAGTGAGCATTCTTATACTTGTTTTTAAATCTTAGAATATCATAGCTCCTAATTTTCCTTTCATGTTTCATTTCATTTACCATATTCAAATTTCATTTGGGAAAGCAAGGATATTCTCTTACTGTAAAGAGAATTTTGTTCTGGGTGAGAAATGTCCCTAGTGAAGCCAACACACATTGCTTCTTTCTTCTCTTATTCTTTACCACTCATTATCTCATCTGCTGTTTACTTCAACTTTGACAGACAGTACCATTATTACCTCTGCTGAACTGAAGAGGAAAGGGAAGCTCAAAGAGGTAAGTTTCCCAAGGTCGCACAACTAGTAAATGGAAGGACCAAGACACCAAGCTCACACCCCTAACCATGGCATCTCCTGAATATATCAGTCTGTAATTCTGTTCTGTTTCTGTCAATTTATACATTCATGGTTGAACAGATGAGATCCATATCTTACTGAAAAAGAATAGAACCCTCTTTTAGACTACAAGTGTAAAGACTACTCGTAGTCTACACAAACTATTTGTTAAGAAGTGAGATACTACTTCTGTAAAAATTCAAAGAACTGTTTCAAGTAAAGGCTTTGTAGATGGGGTCAACGAATGAATTCATTTTTAGTTAAGTAAACCTATTTCTTTTTTTTTGTTTTTAAAGATTTTATTTTTATTTATTTGACAGAGAGATCACAAGCAGGCAGAGAGAGAGGAGGAAGCAGGCTCCCCGCTGAGCAGAGAGCCCGATGCGGGGCTCGACCCCAGGACTCTGAGATCATGACCTGAGCCGAAGGCAGCGGCTTAACCCACTGAGCCACCCAGGCGCCCCAGTAAACCTATTTCTTATTAATGATGTGTAAAGCAAGATATATTCTCTTGAACAAACTTCCTGAACAAACATCTCTAAATTAAGGGTAAAGTTTTGGATTCTTGTTTCAATCTTCTCAACCTTTCTGAAAGGACCAGCAAGGGAACAGTGAATGCTTTTTGCTCTACTGCTTACTGCTTTGATTTATAGTGACTTCCAAAGTGAAGTCTGTATGTCTCCACCAATAAATGAACTATACTCTGCTGCTCTCAGTAAATTATGTTACTTTTAATTTAAACCCACACAAACCTTTTAACATAATTTTCAAAAGTCTTGCTTTTTGAAACTATGAAAAAAATTCCAAAGACTGAAAGTTATCTCTAAAGTTCAACTGAGAGACACATCATTACATATGAACTAGAAATACCTAAAGCAAACTCAAGATAAGTGAATAAGAATAGAAATACAGCAAATTATAACTGCTTACAGGGAGAACAACACATGTCTTATGATGTTTATTAAATCTTACTACAAAAATATATAGGTGTGTTTTCAGGCATATTCCCCTTGCCTAGAGGGTGAGAAGGAAAACAAAAGAGTCCCCAGGTGTCTGGGGTTGAGATCTTCATTTGGAAAGGTTTTGGTCATCAGCTGAGTTTCAGTATAGTACTGTGAAAATTATTACTTCTTTGACAATGAATGAGCTATAAAAAGTCAATCTTTAGACTAGAAATCAAAATCATTGTGAAAGTTCCCAAAGAAATGCAAGATTTGGGGAAACAGAGTTAATTAAACTGCAGCCTAATGTGACTCAGAAGAGCAGAATAAACTCAACTCCCAGGTTTGATGATCAGGCCTCATAAGAGAGAGGAACTTTCCCTCAACAGCTGGCCAAAGGTCATAGGAATCCAAAGGAGCTGGAAGAAATGGTTTAGAAGAAAGAGGATCTCCTTTGCTACTTCCCCTTCAGCGTTTTTCATTGTTAGTTCTCCTCTTTTCTCATTCTTTTTTTTTTTTTTTTAAGATTTTATTTATTTGACAGACAGAGATCACAAGTAGGCAGAGAGGAAGGCAGAGAGAGAGAGGATGAAGCAGGCTCCCCGCTGAGCAGAGAGCCCGATGCGGGACTCAATCCCAGGACACTGGGATCATGACCTGAGCTGAAGGCAGAGGCTTCAACCCGCTGAGCCACCCAGGCGCCCCTCTTTTCTCATTCTTGAAAAAACTCATTTGTCCCCAAGGCTTTAGCAGCCATCAAGGAAAACCCCAACCTCATAAAGGATGGCCTGGAATAAAACCATGCCACCCCCATAGGTGTTAAAAGTACCAATAAGATTAATGGATGAGAGCAGTACAGATGTCTTCTCTCTGACATCCTCTATCTCACCCGTCATTAGTGAGCCTACTGGACCACCCCTTCCTCTTGATTCTCAGTCACGCTTCATCAAACCTCCCATGACTTCTCACTTGAATTAGTTTGCAACATGGCCATTGCAGTTTCTAAGGCAAATCTAATTATGTCATTCTCTACTCCCACTCTCCCTTCACAAAACATGGTCAGGTGTACTCCAGGTAGCTCACAATCCGGAGTTGTTGAAAGTGTCCATTGGAGTCACAGGTTATTCTCAATATTTCAAAGAAGCTTAAAGATAATCATGAACTTACCTGAATTAGGCTGTATAGATTAACCAGAACTACTGGCATTATTGTTCAGTGTGGCATCTGGTATTCTTCCTTGACCCATCAAGAGAGGATCAGGAGCTATTCATACATTCTCCTGGGATCTTGAGCCGTTCCTGTTCAGCAATAGGAGGCTGAACTGACATTGGTAACTTTAATCCACAGGCAAGACTAATAATGTAAGGCTCCTTTAGAGCAAAAGCTATACTAATAATTCACTCTTGTGTTATCAGACCTCAGTACCAGAATAGAGTACTTAATAGGTCATTTCTTTTAAGGTGTTTTTGTTGTTGTTGTTTTTAGAAATTCAACTGATGGTTTTATACCTCTAGTCAGATTAATTGTATTAATCAATACAAAACAGAGAAGATGATAGGGAATTTTAACTTAAATCCAGTCTGTATGTGGACAGAACTTTTTGAAAAACCAGGGTGACGGCTAGAAAATGCCAACAAGAAGTTTTTAGAGGAGTAAAGGGCAAGGCACTGGTATTTATTGGGCAACTAGTATTTGCTAGGCCCCATCCCAGACAAATTAGATAAATGCCTTCATTTCCTACTCACAGGCTGTGAGATGATGTTTACATTTAACAGATGTAAACAGAATGAGATTCAGAGAGATTTAGTGGTTTCCTAGTCACAGAACAGCTAAGTAGCAGAAGCCAGGTTCCAACCCTATCTGCTTGACAGGAAGTCTATTGTTCCACGTGGTATTTTTGTCGTAGGGAACTAAACACCCACAATAACAACAAATTCAAATGACAGGCCTGCCAGTTCTGTCTGTTTAGCTTCCTAAAGGACTCTTGATGAATGAATCAAGGAGCTAAAAAATTAATAAGAACTTGACTGTATTACAAAAAACTGAACATTTTTATTAATTTCTCCTTTTATATCAGGCTCTCCTAGAACTTCAAAAGACTTCACATATATGATGAAAAAGTACATTCTCCCAAAACTAGGCTCATGTCTCTCTCCTGCACCGATTTCCACTAAGACACACGGCTCAAATCAACACCTCAGAAGCTTCCTGTCATGCTAGAATTCTGTCTCCATTTAGAGCAACAGGATTGTTCCTACATTCTCCACACAGGATGGATGCTCCAAACCCTACACCTGCCTCTCTCCCCGGCAAGTCCTCATCTCTGTGCCCCATGACCCAGCAATCTGTGACAAATTAAAAAATGCAGAAGAGTTAAAAAAGAAAAAAGAATAGGAAGCATTGCGCTCTAGTATGATAAGATGTGTGCCGGAGGCCCATGCTTTTTAAGTAACAGTAGACTAGGAAGTAACGAAATATTACCTGAAGTAATTACTATCATAATTTATCCCTGTTGTAAGTTGTCCTGAGTATCATATCCTGAGTATCATAAAGTATTGCACATCACTGTTGTAATTTATCCCAAATTTTTCCCTATTCTTTCTTATGTTCTGTTCTAATTTTAGTCTTTTAATTCTGTTTAGAAATACGAACAGGTTTTTATTAGATGTTCATTTCATTTACCTATTATCTTTAATCGGAACTTTCAGTGTATTGCATTCTGGGCTGCGTGCCAACTCCACATGTACTTAGGGATATATCCGTATCTGTATCTATATATAGATATATAGAGATGTAGAGTCTCTATTTGCCTTGTGTATAGGTATGGAACTGGATGACAGAGATGATAATGATTTCATCTTCCTGAGAAAAGAGGCAGCAATTCCCTTCAGTGAAATTCCCTGATTTACCCTCACTGAGGTAATCAAGTCATATCCTCTCCAGACCCTCATGTTCTCTGATGGGATGGAAATGGTGTGCTCCCTCCACGAAGAAGTGGACAAGGTGATGGGATATAGAGAATAGAGTCCATGAACACAGAGGGAATATGTTCCCAGTATGGACCTGTGCTGTCCCATAGGGGAACCACTGGCCCCACAGGTCTGTTCCACACATGAAATGTGCTTGCATGAAATGGATCTGACATAAATGCAAAATACCCAGTGGACAGTGAACATCTAATACGAATATATATATATATATATATATATATATATATATATATATAAAATGTCTCACTAATATGTTAATTACATCTAGAAATGATACTTCAGGATAAAATTACATTTTTGAAATGTGGCTGCTAGAAAGTTAAAATCGCAATGTGGCTCAAGTGACTTTTCTGTTGTTTCGTGCTGCTCCAGACATCCTGACGCTCTGAGCTCTAAAACAATTGGATAGAGGGGATTATGGTGGTAATAGGTAATGCAAGAACTACTTGAAAAAAAAAAAAAAAAAGCCGATGAGGCAAGTGTGGGACCCGTGGCCCGGGTAAGCATACTAGGCAGGCTTGTTGTTGCTGATCTCTGCGATGTAGCAAGTAGGTGACCATGGGAGGGCAGGCTAACATGTAGCTATGTGTGTGTTACACTAAAAATTGCCTCTAGGTCTCATTTCACCTTGTCTTGGGGTCCCCCTTGAAAAATTGGCCAAAAACAGACAGAACAAAAACTCTAGTGAATTGGCCAGTGTAAGACTCTTAGAATTTTCTAACAGTGAGTCCCCACCACTTCTTTTTCTTCTCCTTTTTTTTTTAACATAAAAGAACATTTAGGCATTTGATAAATTTGGCACCTCCCTATCACGTTTAACATCTAAATCTGCCTTATACTCCCCAGCCAATATTCCCCCAAACCGAGATTTTTTTTTTCCCTTCCATTTCTCCCGTATAGAAATAATAGGATTTAGATTTGGCTGGTTCTCACCAGGGCACTGAATAATCAAAATTCATGCCTCTTTTCCAAACCTCATTTTTAACCAATAGTTTCAGTCACAGCAGCTAACACAGGAAAAAAAAAAAAGTATAGTGGCTTGAATAGCAGCTAATTTTACATCTTTTATATACCCAGAGGTTGAAAAGTCATGAGCCAGAGGGCACAGAGTCAATGTAGGATAAAAATAATGGGACCTCAGTCATACAGATCTGGGTTCAAATCCCAGCTCTGCTGTTTAGAAGAATCACCATCATTATCATTATATTATTTTGAAGGATTCTGTGAGGATTCAATTAAGTAATGCAGGTAGAGCACCATGCCTGGCACACAGAAGACTCTTATTTCAGGTTAATTCACTTTCTTTCTCTTTATAAAGAAGTCCTGGGTCTATGTATACACATTGCACCACGTTTATCAACACTGATTCTCTTCTAAAACGCTGGGATTGAAGGAGTCAGGATTATGGGCCACTTTATCAGCTCATTCAGTTATTTGAGAAATTTCATTTTCATAATTACAGAAATAATGAGTATTGCACAGGATGAAGCTATGGAGCTTTTTCTAGGGTTGAGATTTTAAGTTTAAAGATATCCTCAAAGACAGCTGCCCGTTTCCTTTACTGTTTGAAACCAGGGAAGAACAGCAAACAATGGGACAGTCACTTACTTCCCAGAGTAACAAGGCCTCCCCTGACTTGTGAGATTCCATTCCTTCAAAGCACAAAACAGGCTAGATGACTCACTATGTGGTAGCTTTGTCCCCCACTTCTCCCAAGACCTCACTTACTAGTCAATATTGCTTTTTAGTTGGCTCAACAGAACAAAACCCAATAAATTTCCAGAGCATGGTTCTGGTCTTCCCCTCTCCCCACTTTCTTTTCTCTTAGGAAATGGGCTCTAGCATGTTTTCTAGTCTATGACTTTGAGACTTGTCTATTCTCTGTTCTACTCATACCAGCTTCTCAATGGACGCATATAACGATCTGAACTACATACTCAAAACATCCTACCACTGTGTCTTACTACTCTGCATGTTGCTGAGGGAGATCCTATTTTCTTTCACGGATTTTCACCTGATCACTTTACCCTAATATTGTTTTAATCACTTTTCATATTATTTTATAATAATATTAAGGGCCCAATAATTTAATTTTCTCTGCAAAAACTCTCCGTGGTTTTTATTCACCTTTTTACTCTTTTCTTCCATTTTCTTTCTCTCCTTCTCCCTTATCTCTCCTCCCATTCTCTTTTTCTCTTACTCCACACCTCCTTCTCCTCTGTGATAAGACATATTTCCCCCTAATATATAAGCAACTTCCATCTTACCCCTGAGTTGACGCAGTCTCGCCAAAAGTACTTGAGTCAAAGCCAGGGCAGGGCCACTGCCTACAGTACTCAAAACGCCAGAGACCTTAACTCAAAGTTGTGAACTGGCAAATCTCTAGGGGCAATCTCTGTCTGCTCAAGGAAAATATGCTTAGGTACCATAGATCTCACAAAATACTCATACAGAGAACAGTCATCTCATTTTCACAAAGCCGTCTTTGCCACTTCTAACTCTGTGTAAACCTAGGTGGCACTAAGTGATACACAGTAGTCCTCCTTATCTGAGGGTTTATCTTCTGTAGTTTCAGTTATGCGTGGTCAACCACAATCTGGAAGCAGACGATCCTCCTTCTGACATGGTATCAGAAGATTAGTAGTAGTCTATAGCTACAACACAATGCCTATGTCATTCACCCTACTTCATCCATCACATAGGCATTTCGTCATCCTACGTCATAACAAGAAGTGTGAGTGTACTTGAAAGAAACCCCAGTCACTTAACTTTTGTTTAGGTATATCGTTCTATCTGCTCTATTTTATTATTAGTTATGGTTGTTAATTGCTCATTATGCCTAATTAACAAATAACACTTCATCACAGATATATATAAAGGGGGGGAAAACTATCAATCTAATTCCCAAATCCATGACAAGGTCTGTTTCAACTCCATGATGGTGATTTTGTAACTATATCAGGGCAACAACAAGGGTTGGGGGGAGAGCAAAAGAAGGATACCTGTCAAGCAAATCTCATGGCTATAATGGGTTCACTTTTGGTTTTAGTTAGGTCTCCCTCTCTAGGTTAAAGGTATTAGGGACCTTTCATTAGGTCTTGCTATTTCACAGACAATAGGTTAACAGTTATTATTAGCCATGTTTACAGATGCAAATACTGTCACAAAGAGGGTAAGTAACATTTCCAAGATCCCAAAATGGCGGAGCTAATATGCCCATGACAACACCTTATAAGACCTCTATTCACTTTATCCCATTACATCATTATCACCTTTTTCCACTTCCTGAAGTTAAACTTTCTGAAGTTCTTCATCTCTGAAGCCTCAATGCCAGGTACCATCCCTGGAACAGATGAGGCATTCAATATATGTTGAAATACCTGAGAAAATAGAAATTGCCTTATTTGTGAAAAATTTAGACATTTCATATACTGAAAATAATTGCAAAAAAACCTACCTATGTATCACTGAGTGGACTAAAGATCTGGACTTACAGGAAACTACTCTTCTCCTCGAATGCTCTTTTTATAATGTGACAGATTCATAAGCTAATGGTAAAGAAAGACCCCGTATCTCTGGCACACAGATATAGCTATTTCTGTATCAGTGCGTATGTTTTGATATGTCAGAGAAATTTCTCTTCATTGTAAGCATATCATGATTTTTATCCACAAGCCTCTACCAGTTTTGGTCTCTGCTACCTTACCTTTCTTCTCCCAACATTATAAAATTTCAAACATTCCACAAGGTTTAAATAATTTTATAAACAATACCCATGTTCCCGCATCTTGCTTCTACCATGAACATTTTACCATATTTGTTCTATTCACATTCTCACCCACTTACTTATCCCTTGATTCATCCATTAACCCATCTTATTAGTTAAAGTATTTCAAAATAAAATGCAGACATCTTCCCACTTCTTTTAAGTACTTCAACATGCATATCTATGTGACATTATTTTTATAATTACATGAAATCTTTACACACTACATTTCCCATTGAATCACAAAATGTAAGCTCTTTATTTCCTATAGATTGGGGAGGGGGGTTGTTTGTTATTGAAATTTAGCTTCAAACCTACAAATTATTACCTGACCTAGAAAATAGCAGGTTAGATGGTAGGGCCAGAAGAATGAAAGACCTAAGCATTTTCGAATCCATAAAACCGTGTTGAGTAAATGCTGCATAAAATTAAAATTCCAGTCTTTACTCCTCTTTCAAGGAGACAATGATAATCCTGTTAGCTTTTGCTTCACAACTTTATAAATCGACAAATGGCAACATAGCATAGTAGATCATTAGAACATTATTACTGAGGCTTAAGTCCACAAGGTTTCTCTAGGGAAGGCTACCGTGACATTTTTCAGTCTGGATCAAGCGTTGGACAAGGGCAAACCTCCAGGTCTGTACCATTCACCTGTTCATTAGATACCAGCTTATAATGGGCACAAGGCCAAGGTAGAAAACAATACAAACAGTAATTTTCAGAGTTAATGATCTAAAATAATTATAGCAAATGTAGCAGTTGTTTGCAAGTTGTTTGACAAAGCTAAAAACCCAGTGAGGGAAAGCAATTTATCTAAACCCTTGAAATAATCTTATTTAAGTCCCAAAGTCAGGTAGCACTTTTCCTACCTCTGTGCTATTCTGTTAGAATACTCCCTTACCAGAGAAAAGGTCCATTCACTGTATCATCCGAAGTAACAAATGCATCTTGCTTCCCAGTCTTCCCAGCAGAAACATTTCCTCTGTTCATTTCTCACAGTAATTGTTCACGTGTCAATTATTACATTTATGATTTGATTTATAATGAGTTCATTACACGTCCATCTGTTCCATTATTAGTACACTATACCCCCTTCATTTTAGAAAACGCTAATCATGGGGCACCTGGGTGGCTCAGTGGGTTAAAGCCTCTGCCTTCAGCTCAGGTCATGATCCCAGGGTCCTGGGATCGAGCCCCGCATCGGGCTCTCTGCTCCACAGGGAGCCTGCTTCCTCCCCTCTCTCTCTGCCTGCCTCTCTGCCTACTTGTGATCTCTCTCTCTGTCAAATAAATAAAATCTTTAAAAAAAAAAAAAAGAAAACGCTAATCATGATACTTGACTTCTAGTAGGTGCTCAAGGAATGTTGAGTAAATTAAAGTTAAAGTCTCTATGAAATCATCTCAAGCCAGTGGGTGCAGAAGGGACACTCTGCGGCACTCCATTTGAGAATCTGTTGACCAAATAAAAAGAAAAAAGCACAGCTCAGCAGCAAAGAGTAAAAAAAAGGCTTAGAATCTGGAACTCCAACCAAAACTGCATAAACAGCCTGTTTCTCATTGAATCCAGAAATTAATAGATCCTGGTTGAATCACAGGTCACCACTGAAATGCAGGGCTATTTAAGTGGAATTTTTATCTGGAGGAAAGCGTATTTTAAAAGAGAGCTCCTTTCTTGACAGAAAAGCAAAAATATTTTACAGATAAGATTTGGCTTTATGTCATGTCATTCTTTTGATCAAAAAGATGTTTTCTGTATTCTTTTTTAATCTAGTGCATCCTACTTCCTACTATGTTTGAAAAAGGGAACTTTGATGGCAAGGAAAACATGCTCATTTCGCTTACCGTCCCCGGGGGAAGTGGCACTAGGGGCCTATGCCATGTTGGGCAACTTCTTCCTTCTCATCAGTTTATCAGAACAGGTTTCCTAGCGACACAATGACACAGCTTGCATTTCCTCAGCAGATTTATCAGCTCCTGTCATTATAAATCTAAATTTGGATATTTTTAGCTGGACTAGGAACAGAACAGTTCTCCTGAGACTCAATGTCAGTGCTGCCGTATGAATCAGCCCAGCGAAGGGTTACAGAGCCACAATCTCCTAGTCACTGTGTTTTGATTTCCTCCCCCCCCACCCCTGGAGCAGGGATCACCTCTTTGGCTCGCTGCCAGAAATGCTTTGTAGGCTGCTCCAGCTCACAGCGCCTGAGCAATGCTCTCCTTTTGGCAATGCAATATAGTGCACAGCTGAACTACACCCCTGACTTTTCCCTGACTGATGATTGCTCAGGTGAAAAGGAAACCCTCTGAAGGGAAGATGATGAGGCCTCCAATAATGGAGACCCAAACTCAAAGCCCGGATGGAGTACATGAGGGAAACGCACATCTCCAGAGGGAAAAGTCAGCCTCAAATGCATTTCAATCTGGAACTCTTTTCTTTCTACAGCTATTTTTCCAGCCTGCCCAATGAACAGAGGAAGGTAGGAACTACAACACTCTCACACAATTCCTTCGACCTGACAAATGAGAAAAATGTTACCATCAGGTTAAGAAGAGGATTAACTGTCACTAAATACAATGTGCCACATTACCCGGTTCATTCTTATTTTCCATGACTCAGATTTGAGGCAGTTTCAATTCAAGTCTGTTTGGAGAGTGATTTTCACAGCGTCCTTTCTTCGTATTTCTGTTGTTTTCTCAGTTATTAAAACACCATACTGACACTGGAGAAGCCAAAGTGCCCAAGGCTCATGGAATGGTAGAATGCAAGTTTGGAAAAGCAAAAACAGGCTGTGTTTTTAACTGCTTTCTCTGGAGTCATCCCTGACATGGAAGGCATATACCATAAGGACAGAAAACACATTATGTAACTTAGGGTTTAAATTACACAGGATGACAGGGATTATTCCCAGTTAATCAGGGAGCAGAGACAGTCAAAAACAAACAAATGAACAAACAAACAAACGAAAAAAATCAGAAACAAGACAAAACCCTAAAAAGTGAGAATACACAGTATTAGAGAAGTTGTGTGGTCGACTGTAGTTTTGCCTGGTTCAGAAGTGACAGGCTAGAGGGGACCATTATTGACTATTGTAGCTGCCATTTAGCCAAAGTGTCTGATTCTTGCTGATGTGTTTTGTTTTCTTAGTCCATGGGGGAGAAGTGGCTCTATAAAACTACTTCAGTGTCAACCGAATCTAGGAAACAGTCCTCCTTTCAGTTTTTGTTCCCATTTTTGCCTCTAAATTCCCAAAATAATCTGACACAGTGTATCCAAAGGGCATCACAGATTATGGATCCGAAGGCTACACAAAAAGACACAGAAACTTTCTGGAGATAACTTCAAGGAATCTCAGGAACACTAACAGGCATTTTTAAATTTCAACTCTTTGTTTCCATTTTCCACTATGGACAATTATCTTTTAAATTCATTTGCCACCTCTCCAATTAAGATAGCCTCTACTCTAGCTTGAATCTTTCCTAAAGTACTGTAATAGCGCCTTCATGATTCACGCTGACTCTTCCAAACTTTATCTATTCACTGAACATTCATTTCATACCACCTGGACATTGGTGGCAAGGTGGCAATGGAGACAGCAAAGTTGAAAGACGTGGGATAATGCAGAGTTGGAATAGTCAAGACATGCAACTGGATAAGGTGAGACTTATTCATGAGGATAATTGAGGAATCACAGATGACTTCCAGTTTTCCTGGGCAACTGGACTGATGATGGAAAAGACTGGAGGAAAAAGAAATGGGGATGGAGAATATGAGTTCCTGTTTGTAAGTTGAGATATCTTACAATACTCAAGGTATTTTATACATTAACAAACATGAGCCCATAGGCTTAATCAAACTACAAGAAAAGTACAGGGTATCAATAAGGTTTAAAACCTGAGCCATTGAGCCAGAAGCCAGAGGCAAGAGAAGAATCAGAATTCAAACTAAAATACTTCAATAATGAGAAGTTAAGCAGAGGAAGAGATGCTATCAAATGGGAAGGGATAACTAGTGATTTCCGAGGAAACAAAGGAGAACATGGCAAAGGAAATATTTGTGTACCCCCCAAATCATATTTCTTATGCGCAAAATGGTGGTATTAGGAGGTGCCACATTACCCGAATCATTCAGGAAGAGGGTCCTTACTTCAGCCTCCAGAACTGTGAGAAACAAATTCCTGTTGTTTATAAACCACCCGGCAGTAGTTTGTTACAACACCTCAAATGGACCAAGCCAGGAAATAGGAGAGAACATCGTTTCAAGGAGAGACTACTTAATTGTGGTGAGAGCTACTAAGAAATCCAGTGAAATAAAGATATTGCATTTGACAAAATAAAGGGAACCGATGACCTTGTTTAATGATTTCATGGCAGTGGCAGTGTCAAAACCAGACTGAATGGGTTGAAGAGCATGTGGGAGGTGAAGAAGTAGACATGATAAATGGAGACAATGTTCTTCAACAGGCTTAGCTAAGAGAGGAAAGAAAGAAAGAAGACAGATAGAGGGGGGATATGGGATTAAGGAAGGACTTTATTAACATGGGAAGCTACATAATTTACCTAAGTCTCAGCTTCTTCATCCATAAGATAGGTAAAATAATACGGCCTAACTCATCAGTTTGCTGTTAGGATTAAAGAAATAATGTGCATGGGGCGCCTGGGTGGCTCAGTTGGGTAAGTGTCCAACTCTTGATTTCAGCTCATGTCACGATCTTGGAATTGTGAGATCAAGCCCTGGGTTGGGCTCTGTGTTCAGCACGGAGTCTGCTTGTCCCTCTCCCTACCCTCACTTGCTCTCTAATATATATAAACAATTTTTTTTAAGAGAGATAATGGGCAGGGAGAGTGGCAGAGGGAGAAGGAGTAGACTCCCCACTGAGCAGGGAGCCCAATGTGGGGCTCCATCCCAGGACTCTGCGATCACAACCTGAGCTGAAGACAGATGCTTAACTGACTGAGCCACCCAGGTGCCCCTATAAATAAAATCTTTTTAAAAAAATGTGGGTGATATGCTTAATACAGTGCCTGACATATAGTAAGTACTCAATAAATATTGGATACTATTGTTGTCATTATCTTTTAATGCACTTTGTTCAAATCTACATTATGACCTGTAGCACACACCAGTGTAATTGTGTTTTCCTCTAAGTTAGTCGGAAAACATAATAATCATTTAATAAATGATCTTTTTGTTGAACTGAACTGCAATCAAACTGAACCAAGAGAACAAAAATACAAACTGTACAACTAATTATGGAAAAAAAAAAAGTCATTTGAATTCAACCTGAGGGAACATATCCTCTCAAGACTTTTGCTTCAAATCTGACCTTGTCTCACTGACAGGACACCCTGTTAGGGGCAAGGAAAAGGCCCATGGCATGAATCACCATGTAGACAGCCAAGACACCTCTCATTTAGATTTATGAATGTCCTATTCTTTATTGACTCTCAGAAGAGTTTCTAATCAGAAAGATTCCAAACAGGTTTCAGCCATCTCATTAGGACACAGGAAATTGGATAAAGAGGATAACCTCTGAAATCCTCCCTTAGTCATTGATCTTTGGGAAATTAGCCCTCGATGGCTTAGATCACTTTGCAGATTATAAACATGTCCAGGAAATATGACCTCTGTCTAGATTTGCCCAGCAATGGCAACAGCATTTGGCTGCAGAGGAAAATTCCTGCCAAGATCCAAGCAGCTGTAGCAGGTGCTGTAAATCAATGCAGGATACTTACATGGTTTTGTATTCCACCGGGGCACAAAGCCTTCCAAGTAGATTATCTGCATAGATTTCAGGGTGGCAAAGTGGCATTATAAACACACAACTCCCATATCCATTTTCTTTCCATTTACCTGAATGTCAGAGTTGTTGAGCAAGAAAATGACACTGTTCAACAAGGAAAAGCTCTACAACTAAAGTGGAAGGCACATTTCAATAAAAGCAGCGCTCAAGAAAAATGAAAATTGTAAGAAAAGGAAAAAAATATTAGAAGATATGATGTTTTGGTAAATACTTTTCTTTACACTATATCACCATTATGGAAATATGTTTTTTACACACATTTATGTATATGTATAATGGGTGTGTGTATGCATACACATTTCAGTTCCCAAAACCTCTATCCCTTTTTAGGTATATCTAGTAATTTAAGTCAGAGTCAAAGGATTCAAAACATTCTTTGTTAAGTCACATTTCTGTGCTTGAGTGGCATGTGGCTGAACTGATCAGTATTTAATATCATGAATGTGTGTTTTTGTATGGTATCAAATGAACAAATAGGCAAACAGGGGAGTAACTGAACATGGTTCAGCCAGTCAATGAGTAGAGTGAAAAGAATCTCTAAGCCAGAGGACTACAGCTTCTTCTCCATGACTTTTTCTTGGATTCTGTAAGACAAAATAATAATAATAAAACAGCAGATCTGAAGACTGGAAGAAAAAGCAATATTGTAGCTGAATGTTGAAAAAAGGTAAAGTTATGTCTATTCTTTTGTAAACAAAAGCACGAAATAATGTTTGAATTTAGCTTACAGTTACAGAAATAGAAGCTAGATCCATTGTTACCACTTGAGGAAGAGTAACATGGCATCAGTGAAAGTGGATGGGTTTCCATCCCAAATCTAATTCTTACAGGAATCTTACTCCTCTTCATTTAAATGAAGACGAGAGGTGGGGCACTTGGGTGGCTCAGTCGATTAAGCATTCGACTCTTCATCTCAGCTCAGGTCTTGATCTCAGGGTTGTGAGTTCTATGCTAGGCATGGAGCCTACTTAATAAAAGAATTGTTGGGGCTCCTGGCTGGCTCAGTTGGTAGAGCATGTGACTCTTCATCTTGGGGTTGTGAGTCCAAGCCCCATGCTAGGTGTAGAGATTACTTAAAAATAAAATCTTAAAAAAATAAAATAAATGAAAAAAAAAAAAAGAAAAATCAGGGCTGCCATTTATACATCTGGGCAGTTGTGCCACACATGAAGAAATCTGGTCTGAGTGTCAAAGCATCCTTCAATCTAGTCTGTGTTCTGCCCTCCTAGCCTTGTGCCTGGGAATGGGCTGCATCCTTCTGGAGGGGGGCACCTTTTTCTAATTCTCATGAAAGGACCTTATGGGTTAGTGGTGTATCTGGAAACACTGGCCTTTCAGGGTTGTTATAGTTTTAAAGAGTAATATACACCACACCATATGACAATGGCAGCACATCACAGATCTTCTCTAAATATAACTATGGTGGTTATTCAATTTAAAAAATCTATTCATTTGATTTTACAATATAAGTTAGAGGTAAGTCATCATGATTCAAAATCAGAGACAACTGATAAAGATTTGGAAAGATTGTTGTTAATTCCTGTTAACTGTACACACCTATGTGGATCTTTTGGGCCTTCCATACACATTCAAGGCTTTTTGTTTTTAAGATTTATCTATTTATTTGAGAGAGAGGGTATGGGGGAAGGAGAGGAGGGGCAGACGAAAAGAGAATCTTAAGCAGACTTTGGGCTGTGTGTAGCCTAATGCAGAACCCTGAGATCACGACCTGAGCTGAAACCAAGAATCAGACACTCACCAACTGTGCCATCCAGGCACCCCTACATTCAATGTTTTAAAACAATAATAAATTGAGGACAAAGCAGAGTGAACATGTATACTGTTACAAAGAACCTCCCTGATCCAGAAGATAATGGAAACTATCATTAAACTTGGATTTAATAAAGGATAAATGCTATCAGGTAAACCTGATGAATTATTTAATTATAAAGTGGTACAGGAAAAGCACACATTATACACCTGGATATAAGAACAGGGTGCTCATAGGTAGGATGACATGAAACATTGGCCAAAAACAAAAAGGTAAAATAAAATAATGGCCATCAAGCTGGGCGGACAGTCTAGAGAAATTCCACAGATGTCTGAGTAAGGTCCCCTCTTCTGTTTATTCATCTGTATTAATGATCTTTAGAATGCAGTAAACAGTACATAATGAAATCTGCAGATACAGCAAGCTGGGGAACATTGCAAAACATCAGCAAGGACAAAGAAATAATACAGATGGCCTGAGAGAAGTTACAGATCTTGGGATCAAATAGCAAAATGAGAGTCAGGTTGGGAGAAGGCCAGCTAGGGGAAAATGAATGAAAACACAGATAGTCACAGGGGAAAAATGTGGAAAAGAGGTCTTCTGAGAAGGACCCATTGGAAAAGAGCTGAAGCTAGACAGCAGTCACCATCCAGGTGAGTTTGTGCTCCAAAATGGCAGCCCAAGTGGAAGAATTACTTTGAACTGCAGATGGAAAGACATCACAGTAAAAAGAGCTGCAAGGATTTCTCTCTACTAAATTCTCAAGAGGCTGCACCTGGAATACTACTTTTGGTGTAGGGGAATCTCTACCAAAATATCTGGAACAAATTGGAAGTATAAGAACAGAGATATAAGTAACAGGAAGCCTGTTAAAACAGATTAGAAGAGCAAAGTATGGATGACTTGGCTAAAGGACACAGGAAAGTCTGGTGACAGTCTATAAACTCTGGAAATAAAAGGGGAAACTATGATGGTAAAAGTCAAACCAGCAGAGTGAAAAAGAACATACTGAGTTAAAGAGAGAAATACAGCCTGACTCCTAGGAAAGAAATGCCAAGTACATCAACTATGGAAACAGTATCATGAACTGTTCTGGGGAATCCACAGGATCAAGTTCAACTATTACTCAGAGTTAAGAAGCTTAGAATGATAAAGAGCATTTACTCTAAGGCAAAAAGGACCTCAGAGAATTTTATCAAATCCATCTCTATGTCTCTAGACAGGAATACATCTAAATCATTCCTGATAAATTATAATGCATACTACTTCCAAAGAATTCAAGATAAGGAGTATAGTGGAAGAGAACTGGGCAATAGAGAGGTTTTGATAAGTTAACTTTCTACTTGACACATCAGAAAATCTAGTTGTTTTGACACCAAATCATTTTGTGACCCCAAACCATTCAATTAAACACCACACACATCTGTTTCTTAATGGAAAGAATAAGAGTTAACTACGTAACTACTCACCACTCAGAAAAACTAACTTGAAATGGATTAAAGACTTAAACAGAGACCTGAGATCATAAACTCTCAGAAGAAAACATCAAGGAAAATCTCCCTGATATTGGTCTTGGCAATGGTTTTTTGGATATAACCTCAAAAACACAAGCAACAAAAGTAAAAATTAATAAATGGGGCTACAAAAACAAAAAGTCAGCTTATGTAATGGTAGAAAATATTCAAACCATCTCATAAGGAGTTAATATCCAAAATACACAAAAACTCATATAACTCAACAGCAAAAGTCCAAACCATAAAATTAAAAAATAGAGGAACTGAATATTTTTCCAAAGAAGATAGACAAATGGCCAATAGGCACATGAAAAAGGTGCTCAACATCACTAGTCATCAGGAAAATGCAAATCAAAGCAATGAGATTACATTTCACATCTGCTGGAATGGCTATTCTCAAAAAGATAAGACATAGCAAGTGTTGGTAAAGGTGTACAGAAAAGGGAACACTTGCACAATGTTGGTGGGAATGCAAATTGGTATAGCCACTATGGAAAACAGTAAGGAGGTTGCTCAAAAAATAAAAGTAGAACGACCATAAGATCTAACAATTCCACCTCTGAATATATATCCAAAGAAAGTGAAAATGGGATCACAAAGACTTACCTACATTCCCACATAGTAACATTATTCACAATAGCCAAGATATGGAAACAACCTGTCTTTTTAAAAAGAGGAATAGATAAAGATCTATGCATCTAGCTAGCTATTTAGCTATCTATCTAAACACACACACACACACACACACACACACACACACACACACACAAATATATATAAACAAAGTAGACTATTCATTGCTAGGGGAACAATGAAATATTTGGGAAATGAGGATATATTTGTCAAATGGTATAAACTTTGAGGTATAAAATGAGTAAGTTCTGGAGACCAAATGTATAGCATAGTGATTATAGTTAATAATGCTGTATTAAATACTTGAAAATTGCTGGGGTGCCTGGGTGGCTCAGTGGGTTAAGCCTCTGCCTTTGGCTCAGGTCAAGATCCCTGGGTCCTGGGATTGAGCTCTGCATTGGGCTCTCTGCTCAGTGGGGATCCTGCTTTCCCCCTCTCTCTCTGCCTGCCTCTCCACCTACTTGTGATCTCTGTCTGTCAAATAAATAAATAAAATCTTTGAAAAGAATACTTGAAAATTGCTAAAAGAGTAAACCTTAACTGGTCTCGCCATAAAAAAGAAATGGTAATTATGTGACAGGATGAAGGTATTAGTTAATGCCATAGTGGTAATCATTTTGCAGTATGCAGTGGTAGTCATTTTAAAAATAACACATCATACACCTTAAACTTATTCTATGTTATGTGTCCATTATATCTCAATAAAGTTAGAAAAATAATAACAATAAAAGAGACACAGAGCCCTCTTGCCCCTTCTACTATGTGAGAGCACAGCAAGAAGACAGCTGAGAGCTCATGACCTCATTTAATTCTAATTACTTCCCAAAATCTCCACCTCAGAATTCCATCAGACTGGGGAGATAAGAGTTTTAATGTATGAATTTGCAGAAGCACAAAAGTTTGGCCTATAGCACTTGTGTAGCAAGTACACTGGTACACAGTATTTAGAACAATCAAGAGCCCTGAAGTGGAAAGGAGATTTGTGGGTTCTTATTCTTTCTACCTCTGTCTGTGGGTTCTTGTTTACCTCTGTCACTGACTTGGGGAGTGAAACGGTAGAGCCAGAAGGTCTGGAATAAAATCCCAGCACTGTCTCTTACTAGCTGTGTGTTCTGGGCAAGTCTTTTTTTTTTTTTTTTAATAGCAGTCTTCTTATTTGTAAGGGGTTGACAATAATAGTATACAGCATATACTCTTTAGGATGATTAAGTGATACATATTAAAATGTTACAACTGTCTAACAAATAGTATGCCCTCAGTATCACTATAACTCCATTTTACAAAGTTCCCTTCTTTGTAAAATAAAAGGGCTGGGTAAGATCAATCTAAACCTTGAGTTCTGTATTCACGGTTAGTCTTTGAACTGAGACCTTCTGATTAGGCTAGAGAGAGAAAATTAATATGCACAAAAGAAAAAAGAGAAAAAAGTAAATGTTACTCCATGTAGTGCTAGTCACATGAGTCAAATAAGGTAAAAGAAAAAAGAAATCAATGCTAATAAGAATAGTTAGAGAAAGCCCGTGGCGATAGAAGTGAAATATGGCTATCATTTTGATAAACAGGTGTGAGCATATCTTAGACTGAATGTTGGTAAAACAAACAAACCAACCAACCAACAAACAAGAACAACTTTGCTGGAGAACTCGAGGGGACTGAAACCAAATCATGAAAATATTAAGGTAAGAATCGTACATGAACGTGAGGCAACAGGCAATTGGAAAAGCTCTTGTTGCTTCCTCATGAAAGTCTTCTCATGAAGGTTCTTACCCAATCCTACAGCCTTTCACCTCACAGCCAGCCAGAAAAATGATCACACTTTTTAGTGGAATCCAGTTATCTGAATAAACTGTTGGACTCTGTTTATACAGACTATGGAAAGGGTGAACTGGATTACATGTGTTCATCTCACCACCATCTCATCGACCCTTTCTTCATTTTCTCACTAAATAATCTTACTTGTCTTGCTTCCTCCCCAGACACCTCTGTTTCTTTTTTCTTTTTTTTTTTTTTTTCAATTTAAATAAATGTATCTGTGGTCCAATATTTCTAGCCATTTTTTAACCTCTGGATTTTCACATGTCATCTCTAACATCTAAAAGGCCTCTTATGTATTCTGCAATGTGAAAGTATATTTTTCCTTTTCCCTTTAAAAGTTATTAAAAATTTCACCTCTTCCATTACATGTTCTGTAACTAATCCATTTCAGTTCTGTTTAATCCAACCAACAGAGCAAAGTCCCTACATTTACATATCACTGTTTTGGCCTATTTTCTTTTTCTCCTTCCACCAGAAAAAGGTGAGTAGACAAGATGTAATGGGAACCACTGACATGTAAAGAGGTTGACCTAGATGGGGACACAGGGTACTACTAAAAGCAAAGGGAATGCACAGTGTGGGATGCAGGTGTAAAAGCTCATGGAAGTTCATGTATGATCCTTTCTATGATGTCAATAAAAAATGATTTGAAACCAATAGACCAAAGCATTCTGAATGAGAAATCTACTGATTTTAATTTTTAATTTTTTTTTTTTTAGATTTTATTTGAGAGGGAGCACGTGCATAAGTGGTGGTGGTGGGGGGCGGGCAGAGGGAGAGGGAGAAGCAGACTCCCTCCTGAGCAGGGAGCCCAATGCAGGGCTGAATCCCAGGACTCTGGGATCATTACCTGAACTGAAGGCAGATGCTATACTGAGACACCCAGGCACCCCTTTTTAAAATTGTTTTAAATATGATTCTTAAATTTGTCCTAAGTATGACATCTGTAAAATGTTTAACATAAAAGGTAAGTTTTGCTGATTATAATTTTGTGGTGATAAGGACATTTGCACAAGATTAATGTTCTTATGACAACTCTCACTATAATTAAGATATCCACATTGAGGTCCATTTACATCTATTTCAATTCATGAGCCTGGTGATCTAGTTTTACATGTTTATTTGTATTTATCCAACAGCCTGAAAAGTAATTAGTGTCTTGTGAAAGTACCTAAAACTCTGCTTTCCACATGATGAACACTCAAAACTAGCAACCGCAGTTCTCGTGCTAAAATGCGTTATTGCTCAGGCTTCAAATCCAGTTCCCATGTCTGTGGGCAATCCTTTAGGGCATTAAAATAAAATGAGTGAGTTTTGTCATTTAGATAACTTTTCTGAGCTGGAACATACTTATGTAAATCAGAAATGTATTACATAGTTGTTCAAATCTGGTTGCCTTTTGGGATGTGTTGCCATCCTTTTCCTAAATCAAGACAATGAAGGTTTAAATGCAAATATTCTAAGTTAATTGAAAAGACAAGAAATACTCAAAGATTACTAAAACTCATGGTGCTTGCAAAAGGGAATGTAAAGTTGAAAGCTTGTAACTTGGCTATAGGCCAATTTCTAAGAAGCCTCTCAACTGTGAAGTCATAAAATATTTTAAAATAAGAAACTTACAAAATAGGTATGACTGTTTTTTAGGTTTTCATCCACTAAAGAGTTTTATGTATTTGTTAAAGTTTCTAGAAAGTGCTGGTTACCCAGTTTAAATCAATAAACATTATTGGGTATAATGATATACCTGATACTTAAATATAAGTAACAAAACATTTGCAAAAAATTTTGTCATTGCCTTTTCCCTATAGAGGAAAATATACTACCATAAATTAAATTTCACTTGTAAGAAATTAAAACTCTTACACATTTCCTCTATTATTAGTTTCTCCTACTTCCTTTGTGACTCCTGACTGTTGCCTTTCAATCTCCTGTAGCCCATTTCTCCAACCACTTTGCCATTTCTTTGTTTATTGCTATTTATTCTATGTCCTCTATGTTATCATTCCCACCTCCCAATGGCTAGGTCACATTCTCCTAATTTAAAGGGCAGAAGGAAGTCTTCAAAGAACTAAGCAAAATGTCTTATGAAGTACAGTGTAATGCAACAGTCCAAGGTCTTATGGATCCTCACACAACTGTTCAATGTAAAAACAGAACAAAACAACAATAACAACAAAAAACCAACATTCAACAGAATTCAACAGAACTCTGAATGCAGCCAGGACTTTACACTCATGAAAAGACCAAGAACACCTGTGGCCTGAAGGACCCCAGAAGATGCTCCCCTCCAATGGGTTGAGAGATGCCTTAGAGACAGCATTACATACGAGCATGGACCATGGACCCAGCTGAAGAGAGGGTCCCATCTTGCTTCCGTCACTTAAACAGTTGACACTGGCTCAATTAGCCATGCTCTCTGAGCCTCAGTTTTCTCTTTTGTCAAACTGAAAAGAGAACTACCTTATAAAAGACACTTTGATTCAATTCTGAAAGCATATTCTGAGTGTCAACATGTACTAGGAGCCATTTTAAAGGCTTGGTACATTAATGAACAAAATGAATGAAACCCTTAGCCATAATGACGTTTAAATATAAGAACTACAAGGAATGATAAATAGATAACAGATGACAGATAAGAGAGAAAGAGACATAAATTCTCTTATATTCTTGCATGTAAAAGGTTCGTTAAACAGTAGCTACCAACCAGAATATGCCTAACTCATCCACAGAGGTGAAATGTGGTACCTTTTCCTTGGATAATAATCTACTGTTTTGGGTGTAGAAAAGGCAAATTCTATCACAATAGAATTTGTATAGTAGCAAGTAAAGATCTCTCTCTCCCTCTCCTCTCTGTAAGTATTTGTAATAATCAAGTCCCTTCCTCATAAACAAGGTTAATCCCCAGGAGAGCAAGAAACACACCTTAACTTTGCAACTTTATATGTAAAAAGAGGTTTGTTAAATTTTTAATGTTTCAGACAAAAGTATTAATTCTCAGTTTATTAGATGGCATTTATACACACACAGAGACATCCACATATATACATGCCTATAAGTATATAGATGTAAGTCTCTGGTTGTGGCAACTGTAACTCTATAGTTTATAAAATATACATGAGATGTGTTCTAGCTATGACAAGACTTAGATGCATACATCGAGGCTCATGACTGCATTCCTCCTGTTACAGCCAATTTGAGGCAGTCAGATTCTGATGTTGGTGTTAAATAATAAAAATTAGAAATATGCAAGGTTTCTATAAACTCCAAGCATATTTTACATAGCAACAACTGTTAATGACACATGATAAAGACTATATGTAAGTGGAATATAAAACCAATATTATTAATGTTTTGGCCAGTTACATTATATCAGTAATAAATGTCTTATTCTAGTATTTAAGAACACAGAGACTAGAATACTATTGTTTTGAATCTTAATTCCTATACTTCTTAACTTTGTGATCTTAGACAACTTATATTATCTCAGTTTCTTCATCTCTTAAATGGGGATTATAATACACCACAGGGTCATCATGAGGCTCAATGAGTTAATCTACATAAAGCACTATTGTGAGATCTATATAAATCTTAAACATTATCCTTTAACAAAGAAAATTGGATTGTCATAAACAAACTAAATTGTTGAACTGTCCTAGAAAATAAAGCTTTTTACTTCTTAAAATAAGTTATTGCTTATTAGCTAAAATCCTGATTTTAAAACATATAAATTTAATATAAAACCCAAGCCACTTTTCAAATCACAAAATGTGTAAATTCTTTGAATAAAAGAAGAAAACAATTTCAAAAAGCAAGGTTATATGTGAAAATGTATTTTGCATAAAAGGCAGCTGCTTCCTAGAACTTAGTTATAGAAGTAATATTTAAACAAGTAATTCAGAGTTACACACACACACTCCCTCTGGAGCAACCAAAGTAACTTCAAAGCTAAGAAGCACTCAGATTTTCAGATAAATGCAAATCTCAGCCCGGCAATGAAACAGTGTGATCTTAAGATCATGTATTCTCCATGAGGATTGTTTTATCTGAGTATACACTTTAATGTGAAAAATGAGGATTTTAATGGTGCAAAATACAAAATTTGTCAGAAATATTCTCTCAAAGTGCTCACATTTGATGAGCAAAAGTTTTCAAGTTAAGACCAGAGAAAATACAAGACTAATAAATGTCACTCTGAAGATTTTTTTAAAGAGATCTTCAGAGAAATATCAGAATAGAAACATTTCAACTCTCTCAGGATCCCAGAATAAGATGATCTCAAAGGAAGACCACAAGAACAATTTAACCAACTAGTTGGCTTGGTTCTGTACTGTGTCATCCAACAACAGTGTTGCTTCTCCTTTCGACAACACTGTCAGGTAGTTGGCTCTATAAATCCATAAAATGCCTCAGACACTTGCCTGAAATTTGTGCTTCCAAGTCTCTCTAAAAGTAAAATGTGTTAAATGGATACAAACTGAAAGGATCCAAGATCAAGGACTGCTCAGGGTGAACTATGCCAATATTATTTACAAATCACATTTTACCTGTGATTTGTAACACCCGCCATGAGTGCCAAACTATAATGAACAGATAAAATTAGTTACCAAAAGACTGTCCATAAAGAAGGAAAGAGGTAAAAGGAGGTGGAAGGATGCAAATCTTCCTTTTCAGCTGTCTACTTAGCTCCATGACCCATTCAGCTGCAAGTATGCTCCATCTCCTTTGCTGAACAGATTGCTGAAGGCATCCCTGGGCTCTGGCAACCTCCTCCATTTTCTGGGCTTGCTTTTAGAGCACTGCCCTTTGATGAGAAAGGTTTATGGTACACAGTCATTAAATGTGATACAGTAGTTACACTGAGAATGTAAGCTTTCACAAGAGCAACTGAGCAAGGTGACAGGGCTCTAAATAAGGCTGCCCTCAGATACCAATGACAGAACATTTCCTCAGTTCTGTGATAGGGACAGAGCCCATTTCTCCAGAGCAAATATCTGAGATAAGTCACTAAGAATCCTGGAGTTACAAGAGGTTTAATCCTTTATTAACTGAAGCAGAGAGTTGGTTCTTTCACTCTTGGGGTATTTTAGCATGTTAATTTTTTTTAGCTAATATTCATTATGTGCATAATATGTGCCAGGCACCATTCCAAGCGCTTTAGAACAATTATCACAAGTGACTTTTACAACAAAGTAATAAGCTACTTACTCTTATCTGTCATAAAAATAATGATCAAAATAATTCCACAGGTTAGAAACCTGAGGCCCTGATGAATTAAATGGCTTACTTATGATTATACCGTTAGTAGGTTGAAGAGATAAAACACACATCATGCATGACTGTCATCAAAGGTCAAAGCCTAGACCTTCATGACATGCTCCACAGACCCTTTTTTAGTCCCATTTTTTTTGGAGGGGCCGTTCTATCTTTCTTTAGATCTCACCAAAAGAGAAGCATATGGTAACAATCATCTAATTAAAAACAATCACTGCTTTTCCCTTTGACCTAAGGTTTAGGTAAGGGAGTCAGCATGCTCAACATATTAGGAGGGGAAAAAACCATAGTAGCCCTCTCCCTATCAGAAAATGGGAGAGAGACCTAACTGTTTTTCCCTATTCTCAAGGGAGGAAATGGATGAGCAAAAGTACATTGGAAATATCCTCTATGTGAATGGAATCCAAACTCTAAAACATATAGCATTTATAAAAACCTTACCTAAGACAGAGAAATAATACAAATCCCAAGAAACATAGGCAGGAACCAAAAATTAAATTTGCCAGAAGGAAATATGAACCCATAACATCTGGAGAAACAATTTAACACTCAGGTATGGCATTCAAAGCAAAGGAACATTTGGAAAAGAGCAAATGCCACAAATGATTCTTCATTCATATCTATTGTGGTTCAAATTTTATAAAATAAGCCAGCAATATGCCTTGAAAAAAACCAGTGGTGGTTTTAGGCTATTATTGCTATACACTGAAGAAAACATAAATTTCAGAAAATTGAGGGAATTATAAAATGTCATACAGTATGTTGGCTCCAAAACAGATACCAGTTTCTCAGTTGTTCTGCCTCAAAACATCAAAACAATTTATCCACTTAACTAACATCTACTGATGCCAGACTCTAAAGGGTTTAGAATAGCTAATTATTTGTAACTCCTCAGGGAAGTTGTTTAGAAAGCAACAATCACAAAATCACTGAAGGTGGTTAATCAAGGAAACAAAGGAAGAAGCAATGAACATTTAAAATCACTGTGAAATACTTTGCCATATGATTATATTGCACATGGAATGCTAGTCAATGAAGAATTATCTACTAGTTCCTGGAAACTGTACCACTTGCTGGGATTTCTAGACCTTAATAAGCTCACAGCTTTTAAAATTAAAGAAATTTCATTAACACTGTCATCAAATGATCTTTTAAACTTTTCAACAGGTTACCAACAAATTAAACAGTTAAAGTGCATTTTTTTAAAATTTCATCTATTTATTTGACAGACAGAGATCACAAGTAGGCAGAGAGGCAGGCAGAAAGAGAGAGAAAGAAGGAAGCAGGCTCCCCACTGAGCAAAAAGCCAGATGCAAGGCTTGATCCCAGGACCCTAAGATCATGATCTGATCCAAAGGCAGAGGCTTTAACCCACTGAACCACCCACATGCCACAGTTAAAGTGTATCTTTGTCTTTTAACTTTTAGCTAAAAATAAACCAGTTGACTAGAGCTACTATTTCCATACTCAGTAGTAATGGTATGTCTTTGACTATGATATTAGGATCCTTGTGTCACTAATCAAACTCAAAAGAATTCTGCTCACAGGACCCATACTGGCCAGGAATTTCCACCTTGAACTCATTATTTAATTATCCAGTCTACACACCTATCACAATGAACCTGCAAGGCAATCAGTCCTAGTCAGCTACAGCATGGTGAAGGCCTACTGACTACAGAGAACAAGAGAGTAGATCCTAAAGAGATGCTTTGCTAGGGAAGATGCAAGTGAAATATTTATGATGAGGTCAAAAGAGAGATGTGGGTTGTGTAAGATATCTTACCATATCTTCCATACCTGACAAGCCTATAAATAAAAATGAGAAGATTAACAGGTAGGAGTGGTGAAGGAATGATATATATGTATAATAAGACATATATCCAGTTTTTGGAAATATAGAAGGGAATAAAATGTAGTAAAGAAAAATTTAGGTGCACTATCAAGAGCAGCGATAGGATAACAGGAAGTTAAATGTCTTAGTTCTGCAATTTATAACCATGTCTTAAAAATATTTTCTGCAAAGAATGTTATTTATGATAGAAAATAAGACCAACAATAAGGAAACAATTAAATAGACATCCACCTTAGAAAGAACAGGTACCATTACAAAATGTCATACACACACAAACACAATAATGCTTACCAAGAGTTACAATGACATGAATAACATGCATATAATTTAAGTAGAAATTTTAAGGCAATATTGAAATGATGAATGATCCTCATCATGTAGAAAAGTATATAAAAATTAAAAAAAATTTTAGAGTTAACTGTGATTATTAACAGAGAGAAATACAGCTATTTTTTTCTTATTCTGTTTTTTTGTAATTCTGCATAAAAAAATTGTTTGCATTATAACAAGCCTCTAAAAACTTCTCAAATGGGAGAGCAGTCACTCTAAGTAAAAAAAAAAAAAAATCATTCTAATTGAGGCTTCTATTTTAATTGAAAGATAAAATAAATTTCCCTTTACTTCCCAAGGACCTAAGTTCTTTATGACAACATCCTCTTACTTCGTCTCACACCAAGAACCAAGTTTAAATGTCTACAGAGTAGTCAATAAAACTTTGAAGTGGAATTTAAGAAATACCAAGAAAGGCCCCTTAAACACACATTCCTCTTCAGTAGAGCCCAAAATCCTATTCTGCTTTTTGTCATACAATCAATTATTGCTAAACCTGTCAAGTGCACTCTTTGCTATGGGAATATAACATTAAGTAGGAACTTCTATTATTCAGAGTTAATTTGTTTAATAAACAATCATACTGAGGAAATAGGAGTTTTAAAAATGTGTGTTGGTAAAAGGCAAAGATGCAAACCAGATAACATTCCAACTTTTAAAATCCTTCAACGGCAGTATCTCTAATTTCAGTTATCACAGAGTAGCTTGTATCATACTAATATTTGCAGCAACAACAATGAATGTTGGAGGGAGGAAAATATTTGAAGGCATTGGAGAATGACTACGGCAGCTAGAACCTGAGGAATCAAGATCTGAAAAGAAGGGAAACGCATTTCACTTGAGACAACTGTCTATTCATAAGCAATGTATGGTAAAGAGGCAGAGCAGAAAACTGTTGCTCAGAGCTTTCAGCAGTATCATGGACTGGAAAACAAAAATTGGGGGTTTGGGACCCATAAGGAAAAACATGCAGTCTTTCAGTCAAGACTCTGAAGGGCTGTATCCTAAAAGAAAGGGGAAACCAAAAAGAGCAAACTCTCATAAAGACTGAAATGCAACCTTGAATCATTTCAGTTCCTTTTTGGATCAAGCTAATCCATCCCTATTTCAGTACCTTCCAGAAGAAAAAACAATCCTTCCTGGGAAAATATGTCACCATCCACACCATAAAAATATTTTTATACACAATGACTGATCCCCAATCCAAAATTACCAACCATGCAACAGACAAGAGCAAATCTCTGAAACCAAAAGAAAAGACAGTAGTAATGAAACCTATTAGGTGGCTTAAATATAGCAATTATATACAAACATTAAAAACAAATAACTGCTGACATCTTTTGTGATTCTGTACAAATTTTAGAATTATTTGTTCTAGTGCTGTGAAAAATGCTATTGTATTTTGATAAGGATTGCACTAAATCTGTAGATTGTTTGGGTAATATGGACATTTTAACAATATAATTCTTCCAGCCCATGAGCACAGAATGTCTATTTGTTTGTGTCCATGTGTCTTACAGTTTTCAGAATACAGATCTTTCACCTCCTCGGTTAAATTATCGCTAGGTACTGAATTTTATTAGTTCTAAATTTTTTGATGGACTTTTTAGCATTTGTTTTTGTTTTTTATATAGTATCATGTCATCTACAAATAGTGACAGTTTTACTTCTTCTTTACCAATCTGGATGCTTTTTATTTCCTTTTCTTGTCTGACAGCTGCAGCTAGGACTTCCAATACTGTACAGAATAAGAGTGCTGAAAGTAAACAACCTTGCCTTGTTCCTGATCTTAAAGGAAAAGCCTTCAGTTTTTCACCACTGAACATGATGTTAGCTGTGGGTTTGCAATATATGGCCTTTATTATGCTGCAGTATGTTCCCTTTAAACCCAATTTGTTGAGACTTTTTATTATTAACAGATATATTTTGTCAAATGCTTTTTCTACATCTGTAACTATCTTGAGAAAAAATAAAACTGGAAGTATCCCAATCCTACATTTGAAGATAAACTACAAAGATGTAGTAACCAAAACAGTATGATACTAGCACAAAAATAGACACTTTGAAAAATGGAACAGTATAAAGAGCCCATTTATAAACCCATGCTTATACAGTCAATTCATCTATGACAGAGGAGGCAAATATATAAGGGGGAAAAGACAGTCATCTTCTCAATAAAATGGTATTGGGAAAACAGGATAGCTACATGCAAAAAAAAAAAAAAAAACAACTGGAAATGGACCACTTTTTTAAAACCATACACAAAAATAAACTAAAAATGGGTTAAACATCTAAATGTGAGACCCGAAAGCATAAAACTAAAAGAAAATAAGAAGAGTAATCCCTTACTTATCAGCCTTAGCAATATATTTAGAACATGTCTTCCCAAGAAAGTGAAAAGAAAGCAAAATTAAGCTATTGGAGCTACAGTAAAATAAAGTTTTTGCACAGCAAAGGAAACTATCAACAAAACAAAAGGCAACCTAATGAATGGGAGAAGATATTGGCAAATGAATCTCAGATAAGGAATTAATATCCAAAATATTTACAAAATTGATACAACTCAATACCAAAAGAAATCAAGCAACCTAATTGAAATATGGGCAGCAGTAAATACCACTACTGATATTTACCCAAAGAAAACAGAAACACTAATTTGGAAAGACATGCATACCTCTACGTTTACTGTGGCATTATTTACAATAGCTAAGATATGGAAGCAACCCAAGTGTCCAGTGACAGACGAATGGACAAAGAAGATATAGTATGTGTGTGTGAATATATACATATGTAAATATATATGCATAATATATTTATAGCATTATATGCATATATTAGAAAAGGAGAAAGACTGAACATCAATAATCTAGGCTTCCAACTAAGTAAGTTTGAAAAAGAATGGAAAATCAAACTCAAAGTAAAAGGAGGAAAAAGAAGGATGCCTGGGTGACTCAGTGGGTTAAAGCATCTGCCTTCTGCTCAGGTCATGATCCCAGGGTCCTGGAATCGAGCCCCGCATCAGGTTCTCTGCTTGCTGGGGAGCCTGCTTCCTCCTCTCTCTCTCCCTGTCTCTCTGCCTACTTGCAATCTCTCTCTCTCTCTCTCTCTCTCTCTGTCAAATAAATAAATAAATAAATCTTTAAAAAAAAAAGGAGAAAGAAAGAACAGAGCATAATCAATAAAAAGAAAATAAAGCACTGGGTGTGGTGCATAAACAATGAATGCTGGAACACTGAAAAGAAATAAAATAAAATAAAATAAAAAAAAAAAAGAAAGCCAACAATTAATTCTTAGAAAAGACTGCTGTATTTAATAAACTTTCATAAGCCTGATTAAAAAAAAATTATAGCCAAATGGCCAATATCAGGTATAAAAATAAAAGGGACATATACAGAGATCCCACTGGTGTCAAAAAGATAACATAAGAAATAAATTTATGTCAATAAATTTGACAGATTGGATAAAATGGATAAATTAAAACCCCAAATTAAAACTAACATATTTTCAGTATTATTTATAATAGCCAAGATAAGGAAGCAACCTAAGTGTTCACTGATAGAGGAATGGAATATGGGGTATACAGTGGAATATTACACAATCATAAAAAGGATGAAATCTTGCCATCTGTGACAACATGGATGGACCTAGAGGTTTTTATGCTAAGTGAAAAAAGTCAGACTAAGAAAGATAGATACCGTATGATTTCACTCGTATATGGAATCTAAAAAAACAAATGAATAAACAAACAGAAAGTAGAATGAGACCTATAAATAGAGAATGCACTAATCATTGCCAGGGGGAGTGGGGATACAAGGATGGGCAAAATGGGTGAAAGGGAGTGGAAGATACAGAATTCCAATTACGGAAAGAATATATCATGGGAATAAAAGGCAGAAATTAGGAGATACAGTCTACTTTCTACATATTCTCCCACATTCAGCACACAATCACATCTTCTCAGAAACATTAGCATTCTGCAAGATCAGATTCCATTTCCCTCCTCCATGTTTCCTTAGTTCTATGCAAGCCTTTATCTCACTGTTATTATTACCTATTTTTCTCTTTGCCACTGAGCCGCAAGCTCTTTCAAGACAGAATATCTACCTGTTTACCTCTTTTTTAAAGTTTTATTTTAATTCTGGTTAGTTAAAATACAGTGTTATGTTAGTTTCATGTATATAGTAGAGTGATTCAACACTTCCATGCATCACCCAGTGCTCATCACCCTCTTATCTCCCAATACCTGGCACTTAGCAGGCATTCAAAACTGGTGTGATGAATGCTGAATTACTGAGTGAACTGTCCAAAATCTTCTAGATAATTATTAACAGTCTGGACTAGAATGTCATCTCTTTATTCCTAGTCCAGCTAGCTACCTAACCACACAACCCACCATTTCTTTCCTCTCTGTTTTTCTGGATTATTAGTTCCAGGTATTGGTCAAAGGCACGCATCATAAAGTCCAGAGGTGTTAGCTTTTATTCTAACAAGGACACATATCAATGACTTTATGGCTTATACTATACCATACAATCTATTCCAATGGTGAGAGAGAGCTAAATAAAAGCTATTTAACCATATAGCCCACTGAGCAGAAAATCAAGTAAGATTGTTCTATGTACGCATCTTTTTCCAACTACAAAATCAATGACATCATGTTGGTAACATGAAAACAGTCATAGTGAGAGTATTTATGCCATGGCAAATGCTACGAGCCAGAATTTTTTTTCTTTCTTTCCTTTTTAACCTTTCTTTTTTTTTTTTTTTTTTTTTTTTTGAGGGCTGGCTATAAGTCATTTAGCATACCAATGGCTGTTAACTTACTCATACACCATAGCGGGTCCACTCAGACATTCTGATGGCTGTCATAGCTCATCTCACTGACTCTGCTTATTGACCACCATGACCATCGTATTAACAACCAAGACAATAACAAAGTAATTGTAAGTTAACATTTTGGAACTAAGCTTCCTATTCCCATTCTGCCAGGTTTACCTGCCCATGATTTAGTTAGATACTGTCAAGAGGTCATTAGAATGTTTTTTTTCCCCTAATCAACACTGAAATTCTGGGGCCTGCATTTTAGTGGAAATATTCTAAAAACAAGATTGCTGTTTGAATCACTTAAGAGATGGTAAGTGATCATGATGTGTATTCGGGGAAACATCAACTGTAAGACTTCTTTGCCCTCATAGAATAAAATAAATAAAAAACCAAGAAAATTAGCAAAGTCTCAAATAGAAGGGACATGCATATTACAGACCACTTTATTTCTTAGTTTAGGATTTAGATGAGATGGAAATTGATCTATCAACATCTCCATAATTGCAGGCAATACCACGAAATAAAATTCTGAGTGTTCACCAATCATATTTTAGTGCTGAACACTTCATGCAAGCAGCTGTTAATGATGCCAAATATAGCTTTCACAGCATGCAAAATGAACTAATGACCAAGCCTACATTTTAGATTTCAGAGATATTCTTTCTTGGTGCAATTAATCCTGTATTCTGCAGATATCACTGTCTGCTGATCCACGCAGAGATCAGAAAGAAGGATTGTTTAGGATGTCAAGGGTCTACCTAGCATGTTCTTCCTGTTGCCCAAATTAGAGTAACCAAGGACTTTTTTTGTGTATGAAAATAAATCTATGCAAGCATTTTCTATTGCCTAAGCTTTTTGTCACATTCCCTGGGTGTGATCATGAAAAGGAACCTCCTTGGGATCCTACAGGATGGGTTTAAGAGACAGCTGGAGTATTTCAATAAACTGGCACCAATTACTGAGGCAAACAGTGGAGAACACAGCTGACCATACACATCACTCTGGGTGACAGACATTATAAGCTGGGCAAATTTGGCTTGTTAGGCATTATATTGTGGTGACTCTCAGGAAATGGTGAGATTTGTGCTTAGTTATGTCTTCATATTTTAAGAATTCATGTATTTTACATATAATAGAAAAGCAGTATTTAGTAATGGGTAATTAGGAATCATTGTCTCATGTCTCAGTGAGGAGGTATTATACAATTGCATACCAGAAAATCCCACACAGTTTGATTTCCCAATAACTACTTAAAAATTTTCCCTGTAAGCTTAGCAGGACCAAGATGTCATAGACTTTTACAACATATAAAAACCTGAGAAAAGCTTTTGCAACATTCTGGGAAGAAAGCTTTCAGGTACCTGATTTTTATGCCTATCTATCTATATCCATACATACTTTATTTTTAAATAGTCAATAACTGAATCTTTACTACTTACCAAATGCTGTAACAGCTCGTTTTTATCTGTATTATCTAGAATATCCTCACAATAACCCTATGAGATATGCAATATGACGTTCAGTGTTTTACAGATGAGAAACAGGCAAAGCGTCTTGCCCAAGGTCATAAAGACAGTGAGTAGAGGAGCCTGGATTTGAACTCAGGCAGTCTGTCTCCAAAGTCTGGGATCATAGCCATAGTGACAGAAGGTTTCTCAGGAGGCAGATGGGCTCTGAGCAAGTCTGCAGAACTACTTGGAGTCATTCAGAACAAACCAGGTTACATCAGAGTCACATCACAATTTTTGGCAATAGAGCAATGCCAAACAATTCCATGTGTTTTGGATTTGGGTACTACTGAATGAAACATACCATGCATTCATTAATAGTAAGTATTTATTTCTATAAAATATCTATCAACATATTCTTTCAGAATTAAAATACTCAACCTAAAATACTTTTTATTTATTCAGAACACATGCATACATTTATTAAAATTTAAAGCACAGAGGTAGCTCCAATCAGCGACAGTAATTCAAAATACTGACATACTTTGAAAGAATGCTATTAGGGTAACACAATTCTTCAAATCTTCACTAAGCAATATAAAAACAAATTACCAAATCATGTCAAATTTCTCTTTTTTAAATTACAACATCATCTCTACAATATTTCCCATATATTTGATTACTGAAATTTTTTGTTGGGTTAACTTTAATAAAAGCCTATTTAACTCAAGAACAACTAAGCACATGTATTTAGTAACCCAACTAGTTTGCCCCATTCTAGCAGGGGCCATGAGATAAAGAATGTCCAGATATCTGCATTTAGTTTTTTTATGTTTTTTATATAAAACACATACCCAAAAAGCTCTCAATTTCAAATTACATTTAGTATTTTTTCTTCCCTATCCCACGACACTTAGTATTGCTTCTAAGACACCGTCCTATCCCACCTTGTATTTCACAGGCTTGTATATTTATCTTGTTTCTTCTACTGAATTATAAGGTCACTGAGAATAAGAACTATCTCGCTCATCTCTCTTGCCCCTGAGGTAAGTAGCAGTATGCCTTGTACGATAGTGCTCAATGTTGTCCAGACAGCTCTGTGAACTGAAGTGTGAAATGAGATTAACACTAAATCATCCATGTATCTTCTGAAATATTTTGATATTACTAATTGGGGAAGTTTCTGTAATGTGTCAAATTTTGAGAGCTGCTGCCTTAAAATCTATTTGGAGCAAGATTTCCTATGAATAAATAAATAACTGTCACTGTAATAAAATACACAAACACATGCACATTTTCAAAGTATAGAATCTCATACTAAAGACTGTTGACTTCTCTTGGATCTAATATTTTAATGCAAGATTGTAGGAAAAAAATGAAAAAAAAAAAAGATGACAACCCCTTCTTTCTTTCTTCATTTTATCTGGTTAGAGAATCTAAATAAAATGAAATACTCAAAGAAACCAAAACTGGATCCTATGTGTTTCTTCAAATAATATAATAAATATTTAGAGAAAAAGGAAAAAAATAGACTAAATGGTACTAGGCCTATTATTCAAGTTTCCATGAGAATATGCTTGCAGACATTATAGACAAACTGTTCTAGTATTTTCTATCTCCTGGACTATTTTCCACTTGGGAGATATCAAAACTATTAGAAGAAAGTGCATAATCAATTAATGCCTCCCTATGTTCTTGGACACTTCTATTTGCTGTGAAATGTGCTGGAAATAGCAAAAATAAAGCTCTAATTTCAGCATATGTTTGGTGGAGAATACCAGTCATTTTAAAAATTCTTATTAAAAACATCTTTACTATTAATATGTTTCCTAAAAAGAAATTGTATTTTATAATAAATAGAAAGGGGTATTAAGGCAAGATCAAAACCCATAATCTTAGAAATATGTGCATAATATAAATATGAAGGAAATGTGTAAATTAAACTGGCAAAATATGTCATCTCCAATGAGCTGCTAAACATTATAACCTATTCTATCAATCATGTCATTGGTACTAATGGCCTTTTTGGATTAGAAATCTATGAAACAGCTTGTAAAAGATATAAAATGAGCATATATTTATAGAGATGAATTCTGTGTACTTTTATAACTACCTTGCAATACTGCAGGTGTAAGATTGTGAAATACCCAATTTAAACTAAAATGGTTCATGGCTATTAATATTTAAGTTCTCTGTAACTATTTTGGCACTGCTTACCCAAGTGTGGCTAAGATATAACTCTCAATTTCTATCTGTTCTTTCAGAGGAATAATACGGTCAGTAAGGAAAGGGTAAGCTGACAGAACTCAGTGTGAGGGGGATGTTTTCAAAACTATAACTTACACAAGATTCCCCAAGGAATTAATGTAGAGATGAATGTACCAGAGCTGACATGAAGATGAAAACAATATTTTATACAGTTCTGTCAGCAAACCATGTGCCTGCCATCATAATTTATGGTCTTAGCTATTTTGCCCTTAGCAAAAATAACTATATACAATGTAAGCAATTATTTGGGTATTGAGCAGTATTTTGAATAGAAGTGTTTTTAATTAAAATTAACTAAAAGCAGAGTTTTTGAATCACTAGCTTCCAGATGAATGACAGGTATTACAACTCTCCAGCAATAATTTAAAATATATAATGCTCTCAATTTCTAAGTGACTGTAAGCTACTTCATACAAGGGACAATTTGAATAAAACTAATTGCTTTGGAAATTCCATAAATTATAAAAAATATTTAAAGAAATTATTTTGACATTTTTAATACATAGATAACTGTAAATTGTGGAAAGTTTATAGTTGATACCATATGAAGATCATTGGAAAAAGTAAGCAAGGTTAAAAAGAAACCATCATCAGACAAGCCACGAAATATATTTCATTATGCTGAAATTCTGACCAGGTTTTGGACAAATAATTGAACTGCAAAAGAAAATAAAGCTCTAAGACACTAGGCCTTCAATAAAAAGATGGCATATACCCCCAAAACCTTGAAAAGAAATTATTTGATGAAATGATAAATACTCAGATTGGAATAAATTGGTCTTATTTCCATTAAGTTATTTTATTAGCTGTTAATATTTTTGTGAACATGAACTCAACACTATGTCTGGATCCCTTAAAAGTCTCTCTTTCAGTGCTCCCAAAGCCTCAAGAATTTACCACTCCATATACAGTGTGTACCACGAGAAGATCTACAGTGGATAGAAAGTCAAAATCCAACAGAGACTAGATAACTCGTATCTGGCATGAAGCAGGTTGCTGCATCTAGTGACTTTCAAAAATTACATATATATCCTCTCAAACACTGAAAACTTCAGCACCAGTCATCTTTAAAATATTGGTCAGAAAAAAATCTCATTTGTAAATCTACTGTTTTTTAGTGTAAATCCAAAAACTACACAGGATTTTAAAGGGTAAAACTTATGTAAAATTGAGAGAGTGAAAAAGTGACATACAGTAATGCTAAGAGTGTTTTACTGGAGTTTTCATAGTAAGAAGAATTTAATTATATCTGAGAAAGAGTGGCTGGAAAGTCATAAAAGAGTTTGCTACCTACAAGTACCAATACCTAAACATCTGAAAAGAGACAGAAAAATCTCCTCCAAGAAGGATATCCATGTCAAATAAGATTCCCATTTAGGGAGAAAAGTCAAGGTGCTAGAGGTCATACTCCCTTTGGCCAAAAAACAAAACAAAAAAATAGTGCTTAGAAATGGGGAGGAGAGATGTTTTAGTCAAAATTCTAATTAGTAGGTTGTTCTCACATAGGTTCGGTTTGACTGATTTCCTCGTTTGCTCTTCAACTTTTGTTGAAGAAACCACCTATCTTCCAACCCAGTGTATCTTTGGAACTCAAGGTAAATGGAAACCCAGTTAAAATGACAATGGTGGGGGCGCCTGGGTGGGTCAGTGGGTTAAGCCTCTGCCTTCGGCTCAGGTCATGATCTCAGGGTCCTGGGATCAAACCCTGCATCGGCTCTCTGCTCAGCAGAGAGCCTGCTTCCCCCTCTCTCTCTCTGCCTGCCTCTCTGCCCACTTGTGATCTCTGTCTGTCAAATAAATAAATAAAAATCTTTAAAAAAAAAATGACAATGGTGTTCCTGAGGGTTAATGGAGGGTTTTAAAAATTGAACCTAATTTCCTGTGCAAACTGGGTTTCTAACAACCTCTCAGATTCTTTCAGTATATAGACAGCACTAAATCTAGAAGGCACCATGGTATAATGAGGGGAGGAAATTAAGTTTTGAAAGAAGAAAAGCCCAAGTGCGAAGGAAGCCTGCCTTCTTTGATTCTTTTCAGGTTGACTTATGCTCCCCCCGGTGACCACAGGAAGTGCTGAACATACTGTCTTCTACTGATAAACTATTATAATTGTCTATGTGTTTGTCTTCTTCAGTAAGTTTTGAGGCCCTTAAGAACAAAGACCATATCTTATTCTTCTTTGTAACCCTGGATGGCCTGGCTTCCAGAAATTGCTAGATATGTATAAATGTTGCATGAAAAGTAAATAAACATGTTGAATTTAGGTAAACTACTCAACTTCTCTAAGCCATTCCCTCAAAAAACTAGCCATCCCCCCAAGAAAAACAAGAATAAAATATCCATTTTGGATTTTCCTCTAAAGATCATGAGAAAATATCTACAAAGTAATATGGCAGATGGTGAGTGGCCAGCAAATGCACTTCCCATCCCTTCCTCCTACTCTGAAAAAAATACCTCAATAAAGACAGCAGTGAGCACCTGTTCTGTTATAAATAGGACAGAGAAGACGGATGCAATGATCTTTCCAAGGAATGGAGACTGTTTTATACCACAGTAACTCATGCAAAGCTTCAAATATAGGCCTACCTAGGTTGAAATCATGGTTTTATACCACTCTAACTCTAGGAAACTAAGAAAGTTAACCAGTCTCCTTAAATCTCAGTGTCCTAATTAGCAAGAGAGGAATAATACCCACTTTCAAGAGAGTCTGTATGAAATTAATAGTAAAATGCCTGAAATAGAGCTATTACAGAGATTAATTTTAAGTGCTCGATAAATGGCGGCTCAATCTAGCTAACCGCCTATTATCAAAGTCCTATAATAGCAAGAAGATGAGTTTCATATAACCTATGCAGAAATAAACCACAAATATTTTAAAAAGAAAAACAAGTACCAGCACACGTGAAGCTTAAAAAGCACAATTAAGATAATGAGAAGTAGATTTAAGTGGTGGCATCCCTCTTGCAGGTATGATAAAAATGCAGGCTTCTCCGTTCCATGGATACTTGTTTCCCTTTCTGGAGGGGAAATACAGAGGAGGGGGCAGGAGAGAGAACAACACAATGCCCACTGAAATAGTTGGATTTTTTTTTCTTTTCTTCTCTTACAAAGAACATCTCCCAAATAACAGGCAAACTTCATTCGTCTTTTGCCTGTGTTCCAAACCAAGAAATGAACATTTCTAAAGCTCTGCAGGCTTTTCTGAGTCATCCTACTGCACTGCACGTCCAACTTCTCTAAGACGGGTCACCCCCCTTTGCCTGCGGATGCTCCCTCACCCTGCCTGGTCCTCTCCTGGATTTCATCCCCAGAGCAGCTGCCTCCTGGGCTTCCATACCAACAGCCGCCTGCACTTCCATCTGCTCCTCTGCCTAAGCTCTGCTAGCTGTCATCTTTCCTGGCTACCCACCAACTCGCCCACAACTCCCAGATAGTAAATAGATCTGTACCAAAAAGTAAGGTGGTGCGTCTAAAATTAAAAAGCTGATGAGAAAGAGTTATCAATCATAAACACATTAGCACATTTTATTTATAGTGTTTACAGTTGAAGAAGTACTTTTCTCTCCATGATTGCATTTGGCCCTGTGCTTACACCCAATCCACTACTGATAATAAAATGCCATTTGTTGAGTGTCTCTTATACGGCTTAAACCATGTCAGTTTCACCTTTACAACAAGCCTGTCAGGTAGGTCAGATCATTACCATTTCTGATCAGGAAACTGGGGTTCAAGGGTGGTTAAGTGGTGTGCCCAGGTTTTAGCAACCAGTAACGAAAAGAGCTAGGATTTCAAACCAAGTCTCTGATTCTTAGTTCAATATTCTTTCTCCTTCACTAGAAACTAGGAAGTCATAAACCAATTACTGAAATCTAACACATATCTGCAGAAATCAAGAGACTTTATAGCTTGATGTTTAACTAGAAGTCCTACCCCATGTTTAAATATATCACATCAGTGACTCTTCGAACATCATTCTGTCTCATTATCATAGCACACACAACAAACACAGATTGCTCGTGAAATGGAGTAAAGTAAGATCAACAGAATCATCAAAGGTCAGTGAAGAAAGTTACGTCGAGATTCTTGAATGATGCAATAATGGTGATGTGAGCCCTGTCAGTAAATGTGCCTTCACTATGGACTTCTCAGCCAGCAGCGCTCAAGGCAGCCACCCACTCCCTTCTGCTTACAAAATCCTCTTCTCTTTGACAACTCCACTTTCCCTTGATTCACCTCCACATCACTGACGTTCCTTCACAGCTTGACTTTATGTCTTGTACCATACCTTATCTTTAAAATTAGAGTTCCTCAAAAGTTTGATCCTAGGGGCGCCTGGGTGGCTCAGTGGGTTAAGCCTCTGCCTTCGGCTAAGGTCATGATCCCAGGGTCCTGGGATCGAGCCCCGCATCGGGCTCTCTGCTCCTCGGGGAGTCTGCTTCTGATCTCTGTCAAATAAATAAATAAAATCTTAAAAAAAAAAAAAGTTTGATCCTAGTTCAGCTTAATGTATATCCCCAGAAATTTATGTATCACATCCATACTCAAAACTTCAAAATGTCTAAATCTTTCCTAGACTTTTATCTACAATGGATACTTGAAATCTTTCACTTAGGGGTCTCTTGGACATCTATCTCATAGGAAACATTTCTGAAGTGGAACTCTTGTCAGATCCCACACCGAAAGCAACTTATTTCTTACCCTGTCTTCCCTATACCAGTAAATGGTGTCACTATCTCCTCTTCAATTATTGAAGCCAGAGATTTGGGATTCATCCTCTTCTCCTTTCTCCCTTTCAACCCTCACTCCTCACACCTAGTCCATCAGCAAGTTCACCACTTCTACTTCAAAACATGTTTTGTTTTCATTCTCTTCCCCCCATCCCCAGTCCTACCTCTGAATCATACAACCATTATGTCTTTGCTCACCTGTCACAATGGTCTCATTCCTTTCTTCCACCCATATCAAATCAAATGGTCCTTTAAGAATATATGTCAGATTAACTCATGGCCTTCTTTAGATCCCTTCAAATAGGTTCTCCTTGCACTTAGAAGAAGAGTCAGAAACATGATAGAGGCCTCAAAGTCTGGCATAATCTGGACCCTGCCTCGTGTGACTTGTTCAGGTTGGTTCTGTAGCCCTCAACGCTCTTTCAGGTGAGTCACTGTTGTCTTTGTGCTTTCAGTTCAAATGTTATCGCTTTCCTGGAGAGGTTCCTCTTAGCCACTCTATCAAACTAAGACAGACTCTTCTAATCTTATTATGGTAATCTGTTTCTTTCTTAACAATAATCAGAATATGCAATTTATTAGGTAATATTTGGTCTGCATTTTAATGGTCCTTTTCTGCACCGGAATGTCATCTCTTTGAGGGTAGGGTTCTTGTTCAGTGTCTTTTCCTCAGCATCAAGAGAAGTGTCTCAAGTAAATTAGGTTCATTTAATGGAGGAATGAGAGAAGCACCAAAACAAAACAACAACAACAACAACAACAACAACAAACCATCACTGAGAAGAAGTACTAAGGCAGCTCTAAGAATATCAACATGCCGACAAGGATTTTCCTTTCTAGGTTTAGAATACACTGTTCAACAGAAAACAGTCTCGTGAAAAGTTTCATTGAAGTTTCTGCAATTTATTGCCACTCACAACCATTTGTGTTGGCTACACATCTATTTTCAATGCGTACAGAAACAGTCACACTCTACCATAATCATTGTCTCTATATATGTAAAAAGGAGGGATATGGAACAGTGCTAAAACATTCAGCCAAGAATATTACAGAAAGTCAGTTAATTCAGAGACATGATACTGAATTAAAATGAGCAATTTGTAACTATCAGTCTACATAATGTTGGCCAAACTTGCCAGAAAGTACTAGAGTTGATTTATTTTCAAAGCTGTTTTATATACAGACTCTTTGCTTGGGCAACGCTAGTACATGAGTATACAAGAGCTTTGCCGGTCAAGTTAGAGAGTCTGGTCAAGGCCTCTGCTACTTGCCTACTGGCAGTCAATGAACATCTCTGAGCCTCACTGGCTTCATCCATAAAATGTCCATGCCTCATGTACAGGGTTGCTATGATGTTCAAGTAAAACAAAAACAAAAACAATGTACTTGAATGTCCTTGAAAACTGTAACATGTCCTATAATGGTGAGATACTATTATTATTTTATTTCTCCCAAATACTTACTAATGAAAATTGAGCATATTTTCTTGATTAGCTGAATGTAGAGACACATTTTAGAAGGTCATATGATTACTTGCTATTCAAAAATAGAATTAAGTATAGACATATCCCTATTTTGAATATTGAAAGCAAATTAACATTCGTATCTGCTATAATGGAATTCCATGAAGGACAACTTTCTATCTAACCAGGACACCAAACATACACTAAGTCAGGTGAGATGACCTACCGTTGAAGTCTGGGTTACAATCAACTGCTTGTTTTATTGTTTCTACTGGGCTGGGGTATCCTCTGGAATGAGGACCAACATTGTCCTCATTTTTATATAATCTATAGGGTTTGAAAAGATAGCAGCAAAAAAGGAAAAAAGAAAAAGAAAAAAGAAAGAAAAAGAAAAGATACCAGCACATCATGGTTCCTCAAACATAAATTTTGAATGATTCAAATAAATGAAGACTCACTATATAACCTTCTTTCTCATCTTTTCTGGAAAATTGATTCTGACATTTTAAAAAGTATGTTTATTGTTGGAGTCCACTACACACACCTGCCCCTCATCTCAACATCTGTCACCAGTATTCCCTCCCGTATGTACAACAGGAGCTCTAACAATATTTCCCCAAAGAATAGATGGAGTGTCAAGCCTTAGTTATAAAATATGCTTGGAAACAGATGATCCAGAGAAGGAAAACCAGCACTTTTGATCAAATTTCATGCAACTTGTAATTTCATGCTGTTTCCTGGGCTGAAGAATTTGTATTGACTTATGAATTCACAGATTTGCATTTCAACACTTTCCCTCTCCCCCCTTCAGGGAGAGGTGCTAATGAGCAGAGAAAAGATCACTGAGTCTAGACAGTTATCAAGTTTGGAAAATTAAGTAATCCATTAATTGCTTAATTAGGTCTTTGTAGCCTTTTCTGAATGATGCAGTCTCCAAATATGCATATGAATGGCTAAAATGGGGGTGGTGTGAGACAATAGGAAGGAAAATGGAATGTGAATTCCAGAATTAGACAGTAGTAACTCTCAAAAAGAAAAAAAGATTATAGTAACTCTCTATGTATCCTTCAATGTAAATTAACAGACATTTGTTGAGTACTTCCTAAATACAAAGCACTGTGCTAGAAAGAATTAGGGATAAAGCAGAGATCTGTAGACCGTTCCAAGCTTCAAGCAGTTTGCAATTTGGATAGACATGTTCATCACAAGCCCATGAGTATACACATAATTAAGATATCATGTGTAAGAGAAATGGATCAATCCAAAGGAATTTATTTAGCTTTGACTATGTCATGGCAGCTAAAGAGGAACAAGTTTAATTTTCATTACACCCTAACAATGTATAAGTTTATAGTAGAACCTTCCCATTCACTTAGAATTTTTTTTTATTACGTTCAGTTAGCCAACATATAGTACATCATTAGTTTTTGATGTAGTGTTCAATGATTCATTAGTTGCATATAACACCCAGTGTTCATCACAACACATGCCCTCCTTAATTAATACCCATCACCAGGTTACCCCATGCCCCCATTCCCTCACTCCCTCACTTCTGTAACCTCAGTTTGCTCACTTAGAATTTTAAGTTCCTGAAAAGAAGGGCAGTGAAATCAAATGAAAAAGAAATGTCTGCTATTAACAACAGAAACAATTTACAAAGCACGTACTATATGTCAGGGCTTCTTTTGTTTTACATATGAGGCTTTGAGAGGCCAAGAAGACCTCAAAATGTCATAGTAGTTATCAGAGCCAGGATTCAAATCTAGTTTTGTAGAAGTCAAAAACTACATAATTTTGCTTAGGATCTGTAAAAACCTGCAAACTAATACACACACTTTCCAGTTGAAATTTGAGGTTAGTTTGTATATTAAAAAAAAAAAAAAAAAAAGAGGAACAGTACCATCTGCTTTGCCTAAAGGCTTATTTGGACTTGTCAATTTAGTATTATCAATACCCAGTTCTTTCCTTCAGGAAATGGCTGAGGAAAAAAAAAAATAAGGCTTGATCTTTCCTGTGGCATTTCCCATCAGGAGTTCATATTCTCTCTTTGTCACTTAAGTTGGAGAATATTTCTGTTTATGAGACTCATGAGAGCATATTTTGAAAGCATTCTCTCCATAGTGCCCTAAAGCTCTGCGTATACCTGGTTTTCCTTACAGTTGGCCCCAAAACACTGAAAATATTTTGCATAAAAATGCTCTGAGGTTGCTGTCTTTTTTCCCTATCGGGATTCCTAAGGATTTTGCTTTGTATTTTATCCTCTGACTTTTCTCATTTCCCTCCTAAAAAGTAACATACATTTTCTGGGCATTTGGACTATAGTTTTATCCTAACTTATCTCTTTTTCACAGACTGAGATTGTAGCTTTGTTGTTTATTTCCTCTAGTCATTGTGCCATATTTGTGTCCATTTCACTTGAAAAACTTCACAGAGAGAGGTTTTTATTTTTGTGGCAGAAGAGGAGTGATTCAGAAACAAAAAAAAAAACAAAAAACAAAAACAAAAACAAACCAAAAATGTCCCTCCACAGAGAACAGAATAGTCTAATAGAGCAATGGAGTTAAATCACACTTCATGTCACATACAAGAAAGAGATGGTAAATGATCACTTTTTTAATACACTGGGGACTTTTTCCTCACATTAAAAGGGAAGATAATTTTTCTTAAAAGAACTGCTCAGTATGAAAACTTGAGGTGTAAAGAGCAAGTAAGTGCACATGAAAAAGAGTATATTGGGATATTTTAAATCTAGGCAATGATTCTGTTCAATAATAGGTGAGGTGATGGCAGACTGCAAAAATGGGAACTCTAGCAAGAAATGTAGCTACAGTAGCAGCCTCCAAGATGGCGTCCAATTACCTCCATCTCCTATCGTCCCCTCTTACACTGTACCAGGATTGATATGGTGAAAGTGATGGTTTGCCCCTTCTGAGATTAGATTATACAACTAAGGTTCTCTTTCTCTTATACCACTTGCTCTGAGGGAAGCCATCTTGTGAGCTCCATGTGAGAAGGAGATGAAGGCTCCAGCCAGCACTACAGAAGTGAGCTTTGAAATGGATCATCTTGTATAAGCCAAGCCTTCAAAACTAGCCTGATCCAATAGCATAACTGCAACCTCAAGGAGGACCTGAAGCTGGAACTTCCCAGTGAAACTGTTGGATTCTGACCCTCAGAAACTGTGTAAGATGTTATTTAAAGCTAAAAAGTTTGAAGGGTAATAGGCTTCTTATAAGGCAATAAATAGCAAATATAGTAGCTCACCAGTTAATGGGTGTAGTTCAGATGTACAGACATAGGCACAGATGGGAGCTTCATCAGGAGCTTCACCCCTTACTGGCATGGAATTAAAGTTAAGATGGAGAAGTAGCCTAGTTGATGATGACGATGGTGATGATGATGACGATGACGACGACGACAATGATGACAGTAAATAGTATGGTGATAATTATCATAGTAATTACAACTAATGCCTATTTAATTCTGATTATACACCAAGCCAGGTGCTAGGCACATCATCCACAGTATCTCATTTAATTTTCATATAAACATTTTGGGATGAGAATGATGAGGAAACTAAGGCTGGGAAAAATCAAATAAGTTGTCCTGAGTCACATAGTTAATAAATGCTAGAGGTAATATTCAAAGTCAGGTCTGACTCCAACTCTCAAGGACCCCACTGATAATGTGGCATATGGGATTAGCTGAGTTGGTGTCAAAATGTCAATAAAGACAAGATCAGTGGGCAACACTGACTGAAGCCTGGTCAAGAAGCCAAAGTCCTCTGTAGGGTTACTCAGAAAACAGAATCAGTGTGCAAGAGGAATTGTCTTCATTGGCGTCTTCTCCTCTACAGAGCCAAGACCCATCAGGGCCTAATAAATATATTTTTCATCTATACCTTCAGAATTTCCTCACAAAGAACTCCCAATAAATATTGTCTCAGTCACACACAAATTAATGTCATAAAGGAGGGAAACGGTAACTAACATGAACACTCACGGGAGAACTGAGTTGGGTTCATTGCCTTGTGTCCCCCTAGAGCACCTGTCAGTACTATGCTACCATTGCAATTTAGACTTTGGCTGGCTTCTGTATAAAGTGCTTCACCAAAAAACCCCTTGATATTTTTCTGTGAAGAGTCTAGATGTAGAAATGTGAAGACAATGTTAACATTTTGGTTTCTAAGAATATTTTTTTCCCAGTCTCCCCAAAACAGTGAGGTACCACAGACCAAAGTCTAAGTGAAGAAGTTACCAAGTAATCTTTATTTCAAGGATATCGTTTGACAATTCTTTATCCATATTATTCATCACTTAAACGATTTGAAAATATATGGAGCTATAAATTCCATTTTCTCTGCAAATTTTGCAACATATATACTACTAATAACCATCAAGTTTTTTAACCATCTATTGAAAATCAAAGATATTTTACTTAGTTGATCCATGAACTGAAATTTTGAGTGCCTACTATGCTGTATTTTTTGTATAAAAATGTTGATACTTAATGTCAAACATTTTTTTTTTAATATTGTATTTATTTATTTGACAGAGAGACACAGCGAGAGAGGGAACACAAGTAGGGGGAGTGAGAGAGGGAGAAGCAGGCTTCCCACCAAGCCGGGAGCCTGATGTGGGGCTTGATCCCAGAACCCTGGGATCATGACCTGAGCTGAAGGCAGACGCTTAACGACTGAGCCACCTAGGTGCCCCATAATGTCAAACATTTTAACTTACATAATGCTTACCAATAATCTGTGAAAAATAAAAATGAATGCTTATTTATATGAGACAAAGGAGGTCCCAGTTCAATAAACAACCCAATAATGCTCCAACTGAGTTTATGATGCAATCTATTAACATAGTCATTTTCTTGACAAAAACAGTGGATGGTTTATCTAAAAAATCAGGAAAGAGTTTAAGAGCAGGATTAAACCTACTATTAATAAAATATCTGCCCTCTAATGAACAATGGCTGACATACTGTCCCTGGTAAATATAACTGCTACAAATTTTTTTTAAAAATGCATAAATGTGCCTTAACTTACAAAGTGAAAAAACATGTATGATAGCTTGACTTTCTCAGAAAGGGAAATTGCATCTCTAGAAACATATTTGATCTTGGAAACACTGCTGTCATACAAGTGAAAAAAATCAAATCAAAATTAACCTTAATGTCTCATTTTTCTTTTTTGGGAGTATATTTGTTTTTAGGCAATAAAGAATCAGTTATTTCAAACTGTTTCACTAACGACTTGGCTTACTGCTGGCTTTTCTGGACAAAAAAGAATAAATCTGGGGAAATATAAATAAATTATTTTACCAGGACATTTCTGGTTGAGGGAAATATTCTTAAAAAGGGAATCATACCTTAAGAAAAGAGGCAGATATACAGACATTTCACATCAGGCCCAGAACTAACGAAGTTTAGTATAATTATTCCTAAAAAGGCCAGATCATTTTTACTAGGATGAAATGCTCCCGAAGGCCTTAACCTGTTACAGTGATTTGTCTGCACATGAGAGCAGTTCCTAGGACAGGCTTCCAGCCCTGCCGTAACCATAGCCGCAGTTCCCAGTATAAACTCTACTAAAATGAGTTTTCCGATACAAGAAAACACGTGTCCTCATGGCTATTTAACATTTCTGCATGAAGATGAAATTAGTGGCTTCTCTTCACTAGATACATTATTTTTTTTTAAAAGCCTCTTGCTAAATACAGAGACAGAGAAGCACCCTAGTTTACAGCACCATTCCTTGACTTTTTAAAGTGTTAACCCTTTCCACCCAAGGAGGGAAATTAAGTATTAAGAAATAAGATTTGGACAGGTAGGGCTATTAGATATTTTTCATAAATCACTGTAAAATCTAGGACTTTTGAACGTCTCCTCCAGTAAGAGTCCCTTTTCAGCCCCTTGGCAGTGATGTGCTCCCAGTGAGAAGCACAGACTAGACAATTAAGTCTAAACTCCTTAGTCCAGAGGATAAAATCAAATTTACGTCCCTATGTCATTTCCTCACACCTTATCACTGACACTACCTGTCTAGCAGCCAATGTGGACTCTCTGAAGTCAAAGATTCTGTCATTCATTACAGAAATTCTAGCATCTAGCACACTGTGTAGCCTACTGTAGTAACCAATACTTACTTGTGGGTAGGTGAGCGGCAACAGTTCCCTAGACCTACCAGTCTCTCAGGTGTCTAATTCATTCCATACACTTTCTCTTACTGCAGCCTTAGAAATTCTTTGGTTTCAAGATTGAGAAGCCAGTCAAACTAGTTCTTTGTAAGAGGAAGATGACTGGAAGGATTCAGAGGGAACTTCACAGAATTAAAAAGCAAGAAATATAGTCAACATAGGAGTGGGAAGATCATGGGAACTCGGTTGTCTCTCTGGGGCGATGTGTTCTCTTAATAATAGTACTGTCCCATCATTCTTGGCTGTAGACCTGCTTCTCCTACTTGTACCAAGTTCACAATGGCTGCCAACTGCAAATCTGTGGGATCTTAACAGTCAGGGCATAACTACTAACTCTTACTCTCCGTGTCTTGTCTCTTAGCTCAAAGTCTTGGGAAAGAGATTCTGATTAGTGGCTCAGACCAGACTGAGTCTCGGGCATCAGTTGTTTCCTGTGCTTGAACCAGCCACGGCCAAGATTGCAGAATCATGGGACATGAATAGGACCTTTGGCAGTGTCTATGAATGGCCAGAGTGTTCTTGTAAAACAAGGCAGTGTTGAAGCAATGATCAACATCTTATTTTTTAAAAGATTTTCTTTATTTGATAGAGAGGGAGAGAGCATAAAAAGGGGAGCAGCAGGCAAAGGGAGGTGGAGAAGCAGACTCCCCGCTGAGCAGGGAGCCCAACTTGGTACTAATCCCAGGACCCCAGGATGGTGATCTGAGCTGAAGGCAGATCAACATTTTAAGAGACAGACGCGCTACCCACTGTGCTAACAGGACACATGATCAACATTTTAATGCAAATTTTAATACAAATAACCTCCTGATTCCACTTCATTTCACAAACTCCTAATCTTCCTTCAAGGCTTAGTTCACAAATTAACCTTCTCTGTGATGCCTTCCCCAAATCTCAGTTGAGTTTAATTTTCCTAAACTGGCTCCTCTTGTTCTTGGTTTCAAACCCAGTTCATGCCTTTGTTTTCTGCTACACTATATGCTCCTCAAAGTAAGAACTGTCTTATGTTACTTTTTTCTTTCTTATGTTACTTTTTAAGATAACACAGATATTTGTTGGAATGAATAAATGTTGCCTGAATGTGCATTAAAATTTCTCAGTAATTTATTTGATTATCTTACAACAAAGATATTCTTGCCAAATTTCTGTCTAGGTTAATTATGAGGAAGATGGAAAAAAGAGGAAAAAGAATTTGGAAGAATGAATACAATGACGGTCTGCTCTGATCATTTCAAGGAGTCATGGAAACAATCTCGTAAATAAATTGGTGACATCAGGAACCCCAAAGTCGCATAGAGACAATTGAAGATAATTTGATCCTTGTCTTCATATGTATGTTACTACCTGGGTCATTCTTCCTTGTGGCCCAACAGAGTGTTTCTATCATTTTATAGACAAGCAGAGGATGTCAGGTATTTTCTACGATAATTTTTTTTAAAAAAAGTAAAATTAGGTACTTAGAATAGTAGTGAACCTTGTTCAAATGAGGTAGGAAATGTTTAGGATACTCTTTTTGGTCTGATTTCCATGTGGAGGTAGAAATACATTCTTTCAGGGAGGCCAGTGGTTCAGTCAGTAAAGTTCCTGCCTTCAGCTCAGGTCATGATCCCAGTGTCCTGTAATCATGCCCCATGTCGGGCTCCCTACTTGGTGGGCGGTTTGCTTCTTCCTCTCCCACCCCCCTACTTGTGTGCTCTTTATCTTTCCCCAATAAATAAATAAATATAATCTTCAAGAAATATATATTTTTTCCCTAGAACATGTAAGTTTCTGCTGGATAGTATTCAGCAGCCAAATTAATACTTTTATTAATGTTCAAATTTATCAAATAAATTACAATAAGAAAAAATTTTAAATATTTTTTTCAGAGATTCTATCATGAGAGTTTCAGTGGTAGGAACAGTGACTATCTACATTAAAAAAATATATATATATGTGTGTACATGTGTATGTTATCTTCAACAATAAATAGATATCATCTTTACTTACATTATACTGCAGTCACTAAATGGAAAAATGTACTTATAGATTCTCCCTGACAAAAGAAGGTTTTTTTTTAAATTTTAAGTAGCACTTTCATTTTCTACCCATACTGATGGAAACTTTGGTGTTAGCCATGGAGATTTAAGGTCCCTAATCAGCAGATTCTAAGAAGATTGACTGATCTATTCTTCTTTTTTTTTTTTAGCACCTATTTGCAAAATCAAGGAAATTATACCACAAACTGGGGACACAGGTGAGTTTTACAAATTGTTTTCTAAGATTTGACAAAATGCTTAGTCCACTATTTTGAAACTGAGTTTTCAAAAATGCAGACAGATATTTTTGAAAGTTAGGTTATTTATATATTAAAGAGAAAATCTTAAATGAGTGGCTAGAGTCAGTATAAATTTAGGTATGAAAATCTGACTGATATATTTTCAAGTTACTATGGTTATATAACAAATTAATAACTTAGTGGTGTTATCCTACTGGACTCTGTGTGGGTCAGGAATTCAGACATAGCACAGAGGGAATGGCTAGTATCTTCTCCATGATGTCTGGGGCTTCAGATGGAAGACTCAACCTGCAGGCTCTGGGTTGGAATTGTTTGGAGCCTCCCTCATGCCCACACTTGGTGATAGATGCCAAATGTCAGCCACATCTCCAGTTCCTCTCTGCGTGAGCCTCTCCATGTGATTTCTCTGCACAGGCTCATTTGGACTGTCTCACAGCATGGTGGCCGGGTTCCAAGATATGTGTCCTGAGAGAGAGAAAGAACCTAGGGAAAGTTCCATCACCTCTTAGGACCTAGACTTCCAGGTTAGTTCTGTTGTATGTTACTGGATTGAAGGGACTCATTAAGGCTGCCCCAAAACCTAGGGAAAGGAAGGAAGACCCCAGCTCCTAACAGATGAGTGTCAACATCATATTGTAAAAAGGCCACATGGATGGCATTTATTGGTGTATTACTTGGGGGAAAATAAAGCCTGTTAAAATCCACAGAGAAACAGACCTTTCTGGATTCTGGTCAAATAATTATAACCCTTGTAGACTAAACCACAAAAGAAATAGATTTTAATTAGTACTTTTAAATTCTCATCTTCAAATGACTTTTTGTACTCATTCATTTCATGGTGATGTCTCATCTTTTGCATTTTCTCTGGCAATGATAGCCTGGTAGGTAGTTAATTTTGAAACAAGGACAAAATTTTCACCAAAAAATTTTTACATATGGAGAGGCTGTCTTGCTGTCCTGTGGCACATTGGGCAACAACTACTGATTACTGACTACTTTGCAATCAAAGTTGATGTGTACAAGACAACCCAAGTATCAAAAAGGATCTCGGGTAATAAACTAACCTAGACTTGTTAGATTATCCCAGGGTCCATCCATTATCATACCTTATTCCTAAATCCTGCCCATTTCTAAGTCCCACTTCTTCCTGGAGGCATCCTTGCCTAGATTAAAGAGCTCAAACCTTCTCTACATATTTTACTCTCTTTTACTTCAATGTCATAGAGTTTATTTAGCTCTTACTTGTTTCTCTAGGTTTTGTGTTCTGGGTTTGTTCCTGAACTAAATTCTTAGCATCTTAGTGAGGGACCGGAATAGTCAGTTCCCCCAACCATCCTTAAAAAAAAAAAAAAAAAAAAAAAAAAAAAAAATCACACACTTAACTAGTAGGACTCTGAATACAAGACAGATACCAGGAAATAATTATTAACATCTTCCCTAATTGTAGCGGTGTCATTCAAAAAGCCTTCACATATAATTGAAAGGAAAAAGTTCTATTTCATGGAGTAGGAAACAGAAGAAGGGAAGAGATAAAACCTCATCCTTATAAAATTGCCACTGAGAAATACATAAATTAAAAATTCTTTTGAGGGAGGAAAGAATTCTGAAAACATCCGATGAAAGAATTATGACAACAAGCAGGAATTGATACTGAGATGAAAGTAGATGGTATCTTCATGGAGCTTCGTTCAGCCACATAAAACATTTAATGTAAAGCAGCCACTAAATCTTTTGAAAAGCTACAATCACATCAGGATCATGGGTTTCTTACCAGACAAGCTTCACCTGTCAGTTCATTTTTCTTACATTCACTCATTTTGTACAGTTATGTAGACCATTCAGAACCTAAAGAGGCACAGAGGTTATTCAATACAATTGTTGAAAAGCACCTGTTCAAATGGATCTATGGCCTTTGCTGTGAGACTATGCAGTTTAACAGAAGGCAGAGTTTGGTTAACCAAGTCAATACCCCTTTTCTGCTTCATACTCAGGAACTGAGACAGACCAAATGTTTTTGACATGCCACCTTCCATTCTTCCTCATTTTTTCTTTTGCACATTCTAGGTTATACTTCCAGACACAGTTTGGTGTAATACTGAAACTACACAATCATTCAAAAATGCTTTGAGAAACCTTTCTCTTCAACAGCATCTAAGGTAGACTTACACTTAGAATCAGGAAGAACCAATCGGAAGCCCTTCTGCCAGGTCACACAGATGCATCAACCTCTGCTTTTGCAAATATTACCAGATAGTGAGCCCTGATCTGTTCCACTTGTGGTCCTTTCACCAACAAGCCTCAAACCTCAAAGGTCTTTTTCTTTTCTTTTTCAGTTAAAAATGTTGTTGCTCATTATTAACACTTACAAAAAGGAGTTCTCCTTTGGTCATTAATTTCTAGATTTTATATAGGACTGAAATAGTTTTTCAGGGCGCTTGGGTGGCTCAGTTGGTTAAGTGACTGCCTTTGGCTCAGGTCATGATCCTGGAGTCCCGGGATCGAATCCTGCATCCGGCCCCCTGGTGGGCAGGGAGTCTGCTTCTCCCTCTGACTCTCCCCCTTCTCGTGCGCTCTCTCTCTCTCTCTCTCAAATAAGTAAAAAATCTAAAAAAAAAAAAAAAAGAAATAGTTTTTTGATTAGAAACTATTTCCAAAACCTCTGAAATTTCTGAAAAAGAAAGGAAAATTGTATTGGACTAAGATTCCAAATGCTTTCCAGAAGGATGTACCAGGTCTTAGATACCAAGGTTTTTGACCTCTATTTCCAGGAAGGGCACTGACTGCCAGTTGCTCTTATCTAATATCTGTTTAGCAAGAGCAGGCATCGAAAGATAAGAAGCAGTGAAACAGTTTCTCTGATGGCAAATTCTTGATTGCTATAGAAAGTGATTAAAAATACACGGGGAAGGGGAAAAGGGGGTGGAGTGGGAGTTCATATATGCTGTAAAGTAGTCAGGGTGGGATATGCTCAGGATGTAGTTTACAACAGAAGATGACATCTGTTTCTTCTATAAAAAAATTTGGCAAGTTCTAACTTGTTATATGACCTGTCCAACTTATTTGATCATAGCTGATAAAAACTCTGTCCTAGAGTTCATGACCACTAAAACAATGACTTGATTTCTGTAGGTTCTCTAATTTTTACACTTCTCTAGTGTCTTTGTATAATGTTAAACTAGAAGACCCTACCGGGGGATCATGATAAAAACGTATGGTAAAACCTTCAGTTTGTAATAAAGTGACTTTAATTCTCGGACTCTCAGGGGTGACCTTATGGTTGATTCCATTATATTTTATGGTTTTGTTTTTGTTTGTTTTGTTACCTTGGATTATTTTCAGGTTTCACAGATAGACATTTACCTCATTTTTTTTTTGTTTGTTTGTTTTGTGCGTTAGCTGGTATCCTATTACTGCCAATGGATGAGAATGTCAATGTTAGTGTTAACTGACTTAATTACTCTCACATAATGGACTATATGTAAGCCTATACTAGTAAACTGCCTTGCCCCTTCTAATTTTATTTTCTTTCTTCTTCATCAAGCAGTATTCTTAACTGCCTTCTCAGTGTGCCTACCTTTACATTTGCAGCTCCAAATTTACTGTTTCATGGATCTGACACACACAGCAAAACAATGAAACACAGAATGTTCATTCAAACAACAAATATTTAGGGGTACCTGGGTGGCTCAGTCGGTTAAGCATCTGACTGATCTCTGCACAGGTCATGATTCCACAATCATGAGATGAAGCCCTGAGTTGGGTTCCATGCTTAGCATAGAGCCTTCTTGTCCCTCTCCCTATTCTCTGCCCCTCTCTACCTCCCTGCTCTCTAAAATACAAAAAATCTTTGAAAATATATATTTATGAAGTGACTACCATATGTTTGACCTCAAATATCCAGCATAAATATAGGACCAAACTTTGGAAAAAAACAAACCAAAGATCAGTCAGCGAAAAGAATATGATTCCCAATTCACCTCATCACCTTCTTAATTTTCTTTTAATCATTGTGGATCAATTCACCATTGTCCCTAGAGTAATAACTTTAAAACAAATGTCTTTGTTTTCAGAATATGAGGCTGAAGCTTTGTTGAATGACATAAAAAAAAATTAGCTAATTATGATGGACTTGGCTTGTGTTTTTCTTCTGCAACTCAAATTTAAGCTTGGAAAATTTTACAAATGAATATAGCCAGATGTAACTAGAGGTTTGCACAATGGAAGTACAGAGTAAATCTAATATATAATCAATCTCTGGTATTCCAGTTCAGCCAGTAGGCCAATAAATAATGTGAAGAAAGTCCCAGAGCACCACTCTTCAATATTTTTTTCCCAAATCACAACCATGACTATCAGACAGCTTAACAGAATTCACAAAAGCAGACTACCAACCTTGCCCAGTAGATAAAGGTGAATTAAATCAATACTAATTAAAAGGATCTACCTCACTCTATTAATAGAAAACCATTCTTCAGTGCCAAACATAAACACCCAACAATACAGTATGAAAGAAAAAATGAATTTTTGCCTTTTAAATGACAAATTTAAATTTTTTTATCAAATAGTTTAAACAAATGGATATATGCAGGATACCAGATTAAAAGTTTATGACAATTTTTGATATAAGACCACAGTTTATGGCTTTGCATACCTGAATGATGTGAAATATGAAATTTACATTTAGTGAATTATTAACTAAATGAATTGGTTGCCACAGGTTCAAATTTGTTCCTTAATCATTCCTAAAGAGAGAGTAATTTTAATCATAAGTAGAAGAAAGAATAGATACCTGACCTTCCAAAATATATCTATGTTTATAACTTCAGGAAAGAAAAAAAAATACAGTTATTCCCAAGAGAATTTATTTCTCTTGGAAAAAAAGAAAAGAATGGTTATAAATAAGAATTATATATATATATATGTGTGTGTATGTATATATATATATATATATATATATATATATATATATATATATATAAAGAGAGAGAGAGAAAAGATTCAAAAAATAAACTTTCAATGTTGAGCACTTAAAAAATGAGTTCCATTTTTTCTTCAGCCACAAGGAACAAAATCATTTACTAGAAACGATTGAGTGTTCAGTTTTAACATCTTTTGAATGTCTCCTTGCTTAATTCTTCTATTTGATTAAGGAAGAAAACAAACTATTTGATTTACAGAAGTCAGTCAAAATAAGCTTTTGTAAAGCACTAAAAGCAAGACATTTAGAATTACCTCTTCAATGATCTACAGAAAAGGAAGGAGAGACATGGTAGAAATTATTGTGATACAGAAAGTAATTTAAGAATTTAAGAACTTGGATGTAAAGAACAAAGGGAAAAAGGAAGCACAACCATCACTAATAATGCTAAGATAGAGGTCATCTCTTATTTTATCTGGAGATAAGCCAATGTCCCATCATCTTAACATGCTAAGAGGCAAATGAAAATCAATTTTGAAGATAGCAGAGTCAAACAGGTTCTGGAATTTTTTAAAAAATGCTAAATTCAAATCTTATTTTTTTTTTAAAAATTCCATTTATTTATTTGAGAGAGAGACCATGAGAGGGGAGAGGTCAGAGGGAGAAGCAGACTCCCTGCAGAGCAGGGAGCCTGATGTGGGACTTGATCCTGGGACTCCAGGATCATGATCCAAGCCAAAGGCAGTTGCTTAACCAACTGAGCCTCCCAGGGGCCCCTCAAATCTTATTTTATACCAGTTTCCCATCACATAATATTTACAAACTTTCTTAATCTTTCTGAGCCTCAGTTTCTTTATCTCTAAGGTGGAAATAATACAGTTATGCCATAGGATTTACCCTATGGTAACTAAAGGATGACTTAAAATAATATACCTAAAGCACAGTACCTGAAACATAGTAGTTATTTAAAAAACAGTAACAGTTTTCCTTTTCTAGTTGTCCTAAAAACAGACAAGTTTGATTTGAGAACAAAGACACAATAAAAAGGAAAAGCAGTGAAGCAAAGAATTCATCTTCCACAAGCAACTCTAAATGAATAAAATGTTTCCAGGCACATCATACATTTGCTCAAATTCTTGAGATCCCCACAAGCACCAAAAATCACGTTAGACCATGGGATCTGAACAAGAACAGTTAAGTAAGGAAGACACTAATAATTATCAAAAAATATTGTGCAACAAATCAAACCATTAAAACATAGAGGAAAGAGCAGTTAAATATATGGGTAGTCAGGAAAGAATTTGCTGATCAGTTCAGTTTGGGTCTTCAAGAATTTGTCGAGGGCACCTGGGTGGCTCAGTGGTTTAAGCCTCTGCCTTCAGCTCAGGTCATGATCTCAGGGTCCTGGGATGGAGCCCCACATCGGGCTCTCAGCTCAGCGGGGAGCCTGCTTCCCCTCCTCTCTCTGCCTGCTTCTCTGCCTACTTGTGATCTCTGTCAAATAAATAAATAAAATTTAAAAAAAAAAAGAATTTGTCGAAACAATGCTTATTAAAGTGTGATTCAATATCAGAAGCCTCAAGACTACCTGGGAACTGGTTAGAAATACAAGTTTTGGGATCTCAGACCTACTAAATCAGAAATCCTGGAGGTGGAGTCCAGCAATGTATTTAATTTACCTTTCAGGTGTATTCTGATGTAAAGTTTGAGAACCACTGAAGTAGGAGTTCACCAAGTAAGTAAGGATTGGGGAGGGTGACATTACAGTCAAGAAACAACATGTTTAGACAACCAAGGAGAATTCCACATGTCTGGAGGATGGCAGGTATGGAGGTGAGTGACAATGGAAAAGAATGTTTCAGTAGCCTGGGGTCAGGCTGTGAACGTCTGTATACCATGTCAAAGAGTTTGAACTTCATCTTCTAAGCAACAGAGATTAGGAGTATTGTATGGAGACTAATTTCTTTTTCCCTCAAATCTCTGCAAAGAGAGCAGGTAGCACAAATATGTAAAAATATGCATAAAAAATGAAAAAAAAGAAAGAAAAAGTCCCCTTAAAGAAGATTGAGCACATCAACGATGTTCTCAGAATGGATTCTGCCACAATTAATTCCCATACACTATCATTCCAAGACAGCAGCTCTGGTCTAGTAGGTGATTCCTGGGCATGACGATTTCTAGCTGGACAGTCTAGAGAGCAACCACTGAACTTTACTGAACTGCAGTTTTCTCATATAGAAAATGGGCAAAAATCTGCCCCAAGATGAGCTGTTGAGAATTAAATGGGAGAGGCTTGTTCAAGTCACTGAGAATGTTAAGGTATATGCACTGCAAGATTCTCTTGTTAATAATGTAACTTAACTCTTTGAATTCTTTCTGTGGAGTAAGTGGAAATAAATCTATAAAAGGGGTATGTTACCCGCTGGGGAGGGGGTCGTGTGCATCATAAATTATTATTATTTTTCTATGTTAAACAATGCATTTACTGGGCAGGGCTGTAAATCCAAATTTAGAATCTACAAAAATGAACAGAAGGAAGAAATATTCAAGGGTCGGGCACTCAGAGGGGGAGAGAAAACCCAGAGTTTTCTGCAGAGAATTCTGCTCCCTCTGGCCAGAATTCATAGGTGGATATAATTAAGAGCTGAGAGTTAATGAGAGTACAAGAAGGGACAAAATTTGGGCCACTGCACTAAAGGTAAAAGTCTTCAGGTTTTGCACCTTGATATAAATGAACATCAGACTGAATGCTGATCCTAGACATAGATAAGAGAAAAAGCCTTCCAATGAATTACATGCAGACTCCAGAATTAGAAGAGTTTCCAATTTCAGATGCAAAATAAATTTTACCATCAATAAAGCCAAATGGGAAATGACATTTGAAAACCAACAGATAGGGTTTTGTTTTTTGGGGGGGGGGGGGGGGTTTAGTGTTTTTTTTGTTTGTCTTGTTTTTTTAGTATTTTGTTTTGTTTTTATTTCTGTTTTGCCTTCTCCTGAGTGAAAGCCAGGTGCACAAGCCAAAAGGACAGGATTCAAAGTCAGTTAAAAGCAGAAGGAGTAATTGCAGACATTCTGCCTCCCGCCAAGTTGTGGGTAACACAAAAAAACCTGACTTCTTCAGGGACCTAGCTTTATCAGTAAAACCCACGGAAAAATCAATGCAAATGAAAATACAGATACAGTGCACAAAGCGTAGTAGAATCTGTCAGACTCCCTAGTGCTAACAGGGGACCTTAATCTCTCCTTTCTTCCTTTGTATAGATACACCTTACTGTTATTTTACTTGTAGCAGTTCACCATGCCAAATCCACGCAGCGCCCGCGTACTGCAGATCAGGACAAAGCAGGGATGTTGTTTAAAGAATACTGTGGGTTTACTAACTTCTTTAGCTAAATAAATTTATAAATGCTGTTGGTGCTACACATACAACTCTTCAGAGATTTCAAAAACTTTTTTTTTTCTGGTTAAAAAAGGTGGAGGCTTACAGTTGAAAATTTGGAATACTCAGGAAAGTAATAAGAAAATGACAGTTATGATTCCACCACTCAGTGGTAATGGCTGCGAACAATTTACACTATTTCCTTATAGCTTCTTAACATATATTCATAGGTTCCATCATTTCGCATTATACTGTAAGTACTTCTCCATATTATTAAAATAAAACCCTTCAGAGATACAACTATAATAACTGCATGGAATTCTATCTTGAGTATGTGATGATGTAATTTAACATTTCCCAACTGATAAACATTTAATTTTCATCATTATTAAGAATCCAGTGATTAATTTCTTTGCGCATAAACAGTTGATTCCCTTCACAAAGTATTTTCTAAACACTTGATGCAGCATTACAACAAAGCCTTTAATATTTTGTTATATTGCCTTCAAACCTTTTTTCCATGTGTAAGGATAAATTATATTATCATATAGTATTTTTCTTCCTGTTTAAATCACAATCTGTCAACTTCTGTCAAAATTAAATATATTAATTTCATCTGAATCTTTCATGTACTATAATTTTTGTAGTTTCCCTAAACACTGAATATTTTTAGAAATGCATTTTTATACCTTTTCTTTTTTTAATGAGAACACGAAAAGTTCTATTCTCTTAGCAAATTTCAATTATACAATGCTGTGACCTCAACTACAGTCACCATTAGATGCTCAGACTTTATTCATCTTATAACTAAAAATTTGTACTTTTTACCCATCTCTCCCTATTTCCCCCACCCATGAGCCCCTGGCAACCACTTCTCTACTCTGATACTATGAGTTCAACTTTTTTTTTTTTTTTAACATTCCACATATAAATGATGCCTTGCAGTACTCTTCTTTCTGTCTGACTTATTTCACTTAGCATAATGCCCTCCAGGTCCATCCATGTTGCTGCAAATGAAAGGGTTTCCTTCTTTTCCAGATTGAATAATATTCCATTATATATGTGTAAATATATCTGCTGAGGACATTTAAGTTGTAGGAATGCAATTTCAAATGACTGAATGGTACCTCACTGAACCTTAGGAATAAAAATTATGTATATAACAATATTTTTACTATTGGGTAAGTGGGTTAGTTGAACCTTGGCAACAATATGAATAATGCTGAAATAAATTGCCCAGGATTCATATTTTTATATGCATTTCTGATTTGAATAAAGAAAATCAATGTATTAAGTCTGTAAACTACTTTTCTTCTAAAAATTCTGTACAAAAAGGTTACTGATACCCACAAGTCGTATATCAAACTTCTTCACAGACCACAGGTCAGATACTGGTCCTTTAAAAAGCAGCCATTCTGGGTGCCTGAGTGGCTCAGTCCGTTAAGCATCTGCCTTTGGCTCAAGTCATGGTCCCAGGGTTCTGGGATCAAGCCCCTCACTGTGCTCCTTAATCAGCCAAGGAGCCTGCTTCTCCCTCTCCCTCTGCCGACCACTCTGTCTACTTATGCTCTCTCTGTCAAATAAATAAATAAAATCTTCCAAAAAACCCAGCTATTCTAACAATATTTCACTTTAGTTTATTTCTTTTGTTAATAAGTGGGTGGGTTTTCAGAAGATTTTTTGCTTATAATTATTTCTAATTTTGTGAGTTGTCTATGTAAAAGTCTGTTTTTCTTCTCTTAATATGTTCACTTTAAGAGCATTTTATATACTGTATATATACATATATTTATCTATAGTATATATATTATTATATATGACATGTCACTAATATATTTAAGATATTAGTGATGCTTAATATTCATAAAGTTTAACATTTATGTAGTAAAAGCTAGTAATATTTCTCTTTACATTTTCTCTTTAATATGTTGAAAGAATTCCTTCACCATATTATGTAGAAAATATGTATATTTTCTAAACATGTCTAAACACTTTGTCTAGACACTTCTAGATATCTTTTTGGTTTTGGGGGGATTTTTTTGTATTTAACCTTTAAATCTACATGAAATCTATTTTAGTATATGGTGCCACAAAAGGACCCAAGTTTATAGTTATTCAACAGCTCTAATGTCTTTTATTTAATGATTCTTTCCTTCCTGTAACGTACAATATCATCTACTATAGTCTGTTATCTTATTACTATCAAAATATGTTTTATTAAATAATATATAATATAGCATCTTAAACACAGAGTCTCAAACATAGAGGAGTCTCTTTCTGGGCTTTTTATACTCCTATTTCCCCTCCTATATTCTTTATATACCTTAATGCTACTCCAAATAGGATACTCAGGTACAGCATTTTCCAAACTAGCAGTGATAATCCCATATAATATTCTGTTTTACCAGAAAATTATCTTATCTTCATGGATTTACTTGAGATGAATTATATTTTCTTTCGAATTCCAAAACAATCCCTAACAAATATTCCTTCTAGGAGTTGGCTGAAATCAAAATCACATTGGACAAACACAATCATTTAAGGGAAACTCTCATCTTTCAAGCACTGGTGTTTCCCAGGGAGAAAATGACATACTGTATAATTTGTGAGAAGTTTATCTTTTAACATTTTCTACATCCACCCTGCTGAAGAGTCTTTAATTATTGGAATACAGCAAAATAAGAGAAAAATAAAGGGGGACTATCCAACAACCAGAGAGAAATAGAAAGAACATTTTAAATTTTACACAAGTGGCAGGCTTTTTTAATGAAAATTGTAATCTGGTTCTCATTTCAACAAGTTAATTTGATCATTGCACTTCTTTTCTCACTTACATTTAACTACTCTCCCAGTAAACTACCAAGATGCAAGAATTTCACATTATTTTTTTTGTATGCAGATATTAAGTTATCTGCAGGCATTCTGAAGTTACCCTAAAATGTTAAAAGCAATCTAGACCTACTTCAGTATTATGTTATTTCTACGAGGCCTCTAAATTAGAACCCAAACAAAACTGAAAGGGAAGACAAGGTAGATAATTAAGAGTTTTCAGGGGTTGGCTGATTCATTATGTAGCTTGTTCCGAAATTATTTAAGCTAAAAGAAGCTTTATCAAATGCTGAAATCAAGCAGTCTCAATTTTTTTGAATTAAACTTTTCATTTTGAGATAATTATGGATTCACAGGAAATTGTAAGAAATAACACAGATCCCAGGGAGCCTTTACCCAGTTGCCCTAATGGAAATATCTTACAAAACTGTAGTACACTATCACACCCAGAATATTGACATTGATAGAGTCAAGATACATATAATTCCATCACCACAAGCATCCCTTGTGTCATACTTTTATAGTTTCAAGCCCTTCCCTTCCACTGCCATCCCTTACTTACTCCCAGGCAACCACCAATCTGTTCTCCATTTCTTTAATTTCATTACTTTTTAAATGTTATAAAAATGGAATGATAATATATAACCATTCGGGACTGGTCTATCTCAGATGGGAATCCATCCAGGTTGTTACATGGATATGTTTCTTTTTATCACTGAGCAATATTGCATGGCATGGATGTATCATGATGGGTCTAACCATTCATCCCTTGAAGGGCTGATCTGTTTCCAGTTTGGGGCTATTACAAATAAAGCTAATATGGGCATTTGTGTACAGATTTTTTTGCGAACACAAGCTTTCACTTCTTTCAGATAAATACATAGTAATGTAACTGCTGGGTCATATGGTAGTTCCATGTTTACTTTTAATGAAATTACGAAACAGTTTTCTAGAGTGGCTGTACCATTTTACATCCCCCCTAGCAATGTATTCCCACCCACATCCTTGCCAGCATTTGGCAGGATCACAAGTTTTTTATTTCAACCATTCCAATTAGCATGTAGTGATATCTTATTGTTTTAATTTGTATTTCCCTCACGGCTAATGATTTTAAATACCTTTTCATATGTTTTTTGTTATCTGTATATCCTCTTTGGTGAACTATTTCTTCATGTTTTTACCCATTTTCTAAAAGGTTTTTTTGTTTTGTTTTGTTTTGTTTTTTTGCTACGGAGTTTTGAGATACTAGTCCTTAGTCAACCAAGTGGCAAGCACTTTCTCCCAATCTATAGCTTGTGATTTCATCCTTTTAAAGATTTTTCCATTTATATATCATACAATCAGTATCAGGTCTTAGAACTCTTTGCCTAGCCCCAGATCTGGAAGGATTTCTCCTGCTCTTTTCCAAAGGTTTTTGGTTTCATGTTTACATTAATATCTGTGATCAATTTTGAATTTACTTTTGTGTAAAGTGAGACAGGTAGATGCACACTTTTTTGGTCTCTGGATGTCCAACATCATTTGCTGACAGGCTATCTTTTCTCCACTGAATGGCTTTTGTACCTTTGTCAAAATCATTTGAGTATATTTACATTGTTCTATTTCTGAGTTCTCTATTTTATAGCATTGATTGATACATCTTCCACCAATGCTGTCTTGATTCTTATAGCTATATAATAAGACTTAGTATCATATAGATTGATAATATCATATAGATTGATTCCTCCTCCCATATGGTCATTTTTTAAAACTGTTTAGCTGTTCTAATTTCTTTGCTTTTTTATATAAAGTTTTTAGTAATCTTATGTACAAAAATTCTTCTGGGATTTTGACAGAAATTATATTAAATTGTGTTATCAATTGGGGAAAATCAGTATCTAATTTCATGTATTTAGATCACTTACCTTTAAAGTAATTAATATGTTAGGGCTGATGCCTACTACCCTACTTTTTGTTTTCTGTTTTTCATTTTTATTTTGCTTTTTTATTTCCCCTGTCTTCCTGTGGGTTATTTGTACTTTCTACTTCCCTCAAAAAAATGGAGTAGATATACTTTTCCCTATTCTTCCCAAAAAATATAACTAAAAGTCTTGGACCTTATAAGGTCCAATTTTCATAAGAAAATTCTGAAAGGTAAAGAGAAGGCAGACCTGCTAGGGACCTTGGGACCCAAGGAACGACACAGTGGTATGTTCCCTGGGTTTTCTTGTTACCTCACATATTCCACACTCAAGGCTGAGAAATCCAACAAACCAAAACCCCAACAAATAAAAATTAGATATCAGATAGATAGATTAAAAAAAAAAAAAGAAAGAAAGCTCAATTGCTCTACCAAAGGGCCAGGAAAGAGGCTGCCGAGCAAGATAAACTATGACAGAGTAACCAAAAAAAAAAAAAAAAAAAAAAAAAAAAAAAAACTAGAACTAAATACTAAAGAAAAAAATGTGCTCCCCCAACCCCTCCCCCCATCAGGTCTACTAGCACTTCTTCTAAGCCGTAAGGAGGCAGGGCATCCAATCCCAGCACAGCAGTTGTTCCAGAGAAGCCTGACCAAGGAGACTAGAATTTTATCCTTGCTGGGTAATAACAAGCCCCTACCACAGTATCAGAAGAGACCCTGTGGAGATCCCATTTGCGCTCCACTCTCCACCCAGCAGTAAGGAAGCCCTCCTCCCCTCTCACTGATATGGTAGAAAATGAAGCCTAATGGGGAAACAAGATTTTGTCCACCACAAAGTAGTAACAAGGCCACTCTCCTCATCCTGCTATTGAGGGCCAAGCAGGAAGTAGTAATAAGATACTCTCATCAACCTAGAGATGTATCAATGAAGGCCTAGTGGGGAGCTGAAACTTCTTTCCCAAGTATAACAAGAAATCTCACTGCTTCCCCAGCCTGGGAGTCAATGGAGGCTAACTAAGAAACCTGAACTCCTACCCCACCTGGTAGTAAAAGGATGCCAACTCTACCCAACTTTCTCTGCTGGAACTCTCAGAAGAAGAAAGGTAGAACAAAAAGCTTTAAATAAGATCCAGAGTCTCATAACCTAATAACCAAAATGTCTAGGTTTTGATCTATTATTTGCATATAAGAACTAGAAAAACTGTTAAAATAATCTGATGAAGATTTTAAAAACATCCAAAAAAGGTTTCAACAAGCTACCATGAATGTGCTTGAAACAAAGAAATACAAAGTCCCAGGGGAAAAAAATTCAGCAAAGAGATAAAAGATATAAAGAAAAATCAAATTTAAATTTTAGACATGAAAAATAACAGAAATAAAAAACTCATGCAGAAGGGGCCAGAGGGGCCAGAAGAAAGAATCAATGAACTGAAAGATAAGACAATAGAAACTAACCTCTCTAAATGAGAGAACATAGGTTGAAAAAATAATAATCAGTCTCAGGAACCTGTGGGACTATAATAAAATACCTGATATTTGTGTCACCAGAATCCTGGAAGGAGAATTGAAAAAGAGCAGAGCTGAGAAAATATTCAAAGAAATAATGGTTGCCATCTTCTCAGATTGGCAAATGACATAAACCTACCGATTCAAGCAGCTGAACAAATTCTAAACTGGATATGCCCAGAGAAATTCACTCTGATTCATCATAGTGAAACTTCCAAAGAAAAGAAAAATCCTGAAAAGAGGAATAATACCTTCCCATAAAAAGAGAAACAAATCAAGTGACAGTGGATTTCTTACCAAAACCCAGAGGCCAGAATGAAATGACATGACATTGTTCAAGCAATGAAAAAAAAAAATGTCAATCCAGAATCCTATCCCCATTGCAAATACCCTTCAGGAATAAAGGGGAAATCAAGACATGTTCGCATGAAGGGACATGAAGAGAACTTGTTACCAGCTGACGAATCCTAAAAGAATGACTGAAGAATAGCTATTCAGAGAACTCTCTGAACAGAAAATTAATAATGAAAGAAGAAAGTTTAATAACAAGAAGGAATAAAGAAGGTAAGTGAAAAATGCATTAGTGCAATAGATTTTCCTTCTTGAGTTTTATAAATTATATTTTATGGTATAAGCAAGAATTATAACACTGATGTGGTTCTGTCTGATGTAGAGGAAATATGTAGGGCAGTTATGTTATAAACGGGGAAGGTAATGGAATATAAAAGAAAGAATTCTCTTCAACAGGTGGAATGATTACAACAGTAGACTGTGATAAATTATGTATATTTAATGTAATACCTAGAGCAACTACTAAAAAAGCTATCAAAAATATACACTCTAAAACACTATATATAAACCAAATCATATCAGTTTTAAGAATTGAGGCTTCATAACTATTATCATCAACATCAGGTGGCAAATTGCAGAACACTAAAAATGGGAATAAAAGCAGCATGTTTTCTGTCGGTTTTTTTTCAGATTCATTACAAAACAGGAAATGTAGTATGGACCATGTTTGAGTATATTCTTTTATGTTTTAATAGCATGTGAGTTTATGTCTATTTGTCCTTTTATAAGGGAAACATTGTTTAAAGGAACTATAATAATAAAAACAAATCTCCAAATAAGTGCTATATTCTATTCTATCAAAATGGGGGGGGGGATTTTGCACATAAATAAAATTTTAAGTAACATTTTAAACTGTATCTAAAAAGTGTGGATCACAAAGAAAGGAATCCTGTGGCCAATATTTTTCTAAGAATAAAAAAGGCAAGTATTACTCTGTGTGCCCTTGTCCTGTACTTTTCCATACTTTGCTCCTACCTCACCCTATTTTTATGCATAAAACAAATTCAAATCATAGAAAAGGACAAAAGAAAGTCTCCTTCTAATCTGCCATCCTATACTATATCCCAACCCAGACATTTTGGACCACTGATTTTGTGGTTTGGAATGTAAATCCCCATAAATCTACATTGTATGCTTATACCACTATTTCTCAATATTTTTTTAAAAAAAGATTTGTGAGAGAGAGAGAGAGAGAGAATGAGAGAGGAGGGAGGGTCAGAGGGAGAAGCAGACTTCCTGCTTAGCAGGGAGCCTGATGCAGGCCTTGATCTGGGACTCCAGGATCATGACCTGAGCCAAAGGCAGTCAACTTAACCAACTGAGCCACCCAGGCGCCCTCAATATTTTTTTAAACTTTAAGCAGCACTGACTCATGTTTTTAGTGAAGATATGGCATTTAGCTTTCTTAGTAGTAGTTTTTCTTCTTCTTCCTTCTAAAGTTTGTAGCTTTACCTTTTTATATGCTCCATTATTTGCTATAAACTTTGGAAGATAAAATCTTTATTCACAGTCAACCCTCACCTCTCATCATCCTGTAAGATGAACAAGCCACACTTTCTCTTCTTTTCTTTTCAGATTTTATTTCTTTGACAGAGAGAGATAGAGAGAGAGAGTATGAGCAGGGGGATTGGCAGAGGCAAAGGGAGAAGCAGGCTCCCTGATGAGCATGAAGCCTGATGTGGGGCTTGATCCTAGGACCCTGGGATCATGGTCTGAGCCAAAGGCAGATGCTTAACCAACTGGGCCACCCAGCTGTCCCAAACCACACTTTTCTTCAACATCACTTCCTCCCAATTACTGTCAACTTATGCCCTGATCCAAGTATCATCTGGGATCTTCATGAAACCATTTAACTGTTACAAAGTGCAAGGACTGATCTGTTGCTTACTGCCCACCTGCCATTCAGGGAACACTCTCCATTGCTTGTCTGATTTAATTGTAGTCCATAGTTTTAGAATTTGTCTTGCTGGAATACAGAGTGAAGTTGTGTGTGTGTGTGTTTTCCAATAAGAGTTTGTGATTGTGATGTAAACTTTCTGAATCCCTCCATATCACAAAAACAACTTTTATTTGGTCTCATACTTGACTGAATTTTTCCTGAGTATATAAATCTAGGGCTAGGTTTGTTTTCTGTCAGAAATTTGGGGCCATGGTCCCATTACCTTCTGGCATTTTGAGCTGCTCATGGAAAACTTTAGTATCATTCCTATGACAGAGCATTTGTTTATGTTTTTCTTTTTTTAAAAAACCATTAGAATCTTCTCTCTAGTCTTAGAGCTCTAAAGTTTCATCAGCATGTGTCTGGTGTAGGTCTGTTGAAATTCACTGCCCTCAGCAAGTTTGGCCCTGGTATTCTCAAGACATGTGTCTTTCTTCAACTCTAGAAAATTTCATGACTATCTTATTTATTGCTCTTTTTCTCTGGTTTCAGAACTCTTACTGGACAAACACTGGACTTTGTGAATTGATTCTCTTTATTTTTCTCATATTTTACATCTTTTTTTCTTTTCTTCTGGAATATTTTCTTGAAATTTTTTATAGCCACTTTTTTTTTAAGTGCTGATAATTATACATTACAATTCCATGGGTTATATCTGTGCTTTCATCTCTCCATGTTTCATATTAGAACAGTCATAAAGATTATAATTTCTCTGTATCTCTCAGGATACTAATTAGATACCTTTGAAGTATCTTTCCTCTAAATCATTTATTTCCTCTAGGGTAGTGGTTCTCAACCAGGATTGACTCTGTTTTCCAGTGGATTTTGCAATATCTTTGCCCAGATAGTGAGACAAGGTTGTTCATCGGGGTAGAGAGGAAGTGTTGCTTCAATCTCCTGGGTAAAGGCCAGGAGGCTGCTAAATGTCACACAGTGTACAGGACCCTCTCCACAACAACAGCAAAAAATTCAGCCCCAAATGTCAATAGAACAGAAGTTGAGAAATCCTGTCCCAGAGTGATTTCCTTTTTTTCTTTCTTTCTGTTTTATGCTGCTGATTTCTATTATCTATTCCTTTTGACAACTGATTAGACTGATTAACAGTAGGGGCTTTGCTTTAGGTCTTGCACAGGGAATACAGAAACCACCTAGGGTCTTCCCAAGTGCTAGAAGTAGAATGTGGTTCTATTCTTGGTCACTAGTCCGCACCCTAGAATTCCCAGTGATTGTTAGAATAACTTTGGAGAGTTCTACTGCTTGTAAATACTGCAACTGGTTATAAGCCGGAAGACAGAAACTGCAAACCTGAGCCATTCTTCAGACTTGTGACCGATGACCTCAATTTCTATTTTTTTGCTTCATACCTAGGCTGTTCTCTTTACCTGCTGCACTGAACTCAGAGCCCAGCTTGGCTCTTCCCTGAAAGCTCCCCCAGCTTCATTCAGAGGCCTCTTCTTTCTGCTCTCAGGAGTATACTCCTCATCGTGCTCAGAAACACAGTCCCTTTTACCTGTCTTCACTGCCATTTCAAATGGGACTTGGGAAGAGAGAGTAGACACGTGTTTAGTTAGTCCACAAACCCGACAGCTCTTCCCATTTGTTTTCAAATCAGGGATGTTTGTCTACCAGGTTCTCTTACAAAAGGATATATCACCAAAATAATTTTAGAAAAGTGGCAGCCATATGTGCAGGGAGAAAACTTTTAAACAACCGCTTTAGAATGACATTGAGATAAAAACACTGGATTTGTAACATTCAGAAAAGGATGTCACTTTCTAGACCTAGGCTTCATGTTTTAATTGAGGAGATGACCTGAATAACCTACAGATGCTTTTGATTTCTATTTCTATTCTAAAAAGAAGACCGGTATTTAGAATAAGATTTTATATTTTGACCACTAATATTTCATTGCACTTTTAATGAAAACAGTTTAGCATATGACTAGGATTCCCCTGTGATACAAAATGGAATAGTATAAAATGTTTCACTCTGATTAACCAATATTTATGAGTCTCCTTTGTATAAATACAGAGCTTTAGAGTTTCCTCAAATACTTTCCAGATTTTAATGTTTCTCATCAGAAGGAGGTATAAATATGTTAGTCTAAAAGTAATTATCAACAGAGGGAGAGGGAAACATACTGTTGATAACATATTTATTAATGATGGGGATATATATAATCTGCCACAAAAAGATTTTAGGGTATCTAGTAACTTTGGATCAAATATCTTATTAGAGATAATCGCTGCTGGTTGTTTTTCTTTTCAAGGAAAAAATACAGTTGGGGGGTTTATCTACTTGTGAGTTGTAAATATTTGAAGGATATGTGGTCTGTTTGACTGCTTAAGGAGAATAATGGAAGGAAAAAATAATACATTGACCTATTCAAGAAAAGGCAATTCAGAATCCCGGAAGCCTCCAAATTCTGAACCGACAGTTGTCAGTGTTGTGAAATGCATCATTGCCCTCCCAGAAGCACACTGCTGCCTTGACTTGCTTCTCAGTCGACAAAAGAAAAAGAATTGGCAATGTTAAACCTCCTCACTGCCCTGATGCAGAAAGTGAAAAGAGGTTTATCGTTCGTTTTGCAAAACTGTAAGAGCTTCCTGTACTGAGAATGAAATGCACTGCTAACATCATCCAGTTTGGGATATTATCCCCACACTTGGGCCTTCCAGAACAGTATCTGAAAGGCACTCATTATGAGTCTCCATATAATAGAATTATAAGGTTAGTAAGGCTGTTGAGGTAGAGTGTGTATGCACACATAATATATATCATATATATTAATATTTTGTATATAAATTATTATTCTTTATTATGCAAAAACAAAATACTAAAATAATCTCAGCAAAATCATCTCGTAATCTATTTAGAAAACATAGTCTAACCTTTAAAACCCTTACCAGAACATGCTTCTTTCATCTAATCTAAATCCCATACATTGTAACTTAAATCTATTTCTGTTCCCAGTGGGGCTGCAGAACAGCTGGTCAGCATCCTCCATAACAAATAATCTCTCATATATTTGAGTCATCATTAAAGACCCTCACAGTCATCTTTCCTCAGGCAAAATGACCCGAAAGCCCTAACTTCTTCCCATAGATATATTTCCTAAGACTTGAATCATACTGAAGTTCCATCTTGGGATTGTTCCAAGTTCAGTGCATCTCTCAGTTTCCTCTCAAGCATCTCTACCTCCTCCTGACTAGCACCTACAGTAGTGATCTTCCCTACGAGTGTCATTATGGAGCCAACTCAGGACTAGAGTAGCTTTAAGACTTCAACAATCTTCATTATGAGAATATTCATGCTACCCCTGAATCCGCATCACAGAGTTGGGGAATGAATCCAAATAGTGATAACTGAAAATTTAAAATGATCTTGATGTATCATATCAGGTTCCTTTCCCCTTATGTACTGTTATTGTTACTAATCTTTTCTCATAAATCATAGGAAAACTATCCACCATCTCATTTATCTGTGTGCTAATTTTCAGCCTTTTCTACAACAAGAAACAGAGGAAGATTAACAAACAGGAATCCCAATATTACAGGGGAAATACCAAAGAAATCTGTTCACTGATTAAGTTTTCTTTTCTTTCCTACACTGATCTAACCAAAAGAAAAGCTATAGCTATGTCTCCTGAGTAATTAACATGATAGAAGGAGGAGGAAACCATGTCCGGAAAAGCACTGGAGAGAATGCTAAAGCCAGGAGGCGTGTTTGTAATTCACTGGACCAAGATAATATCTCCCTGGAATCTTTGATGGAAAGAAAATCAACTGCAGTCTAAGTTTACTGCTTATTGTTAACAGCCCTCTTCCAGATAGGGAACAGCTGACAGCTTGGTGATGCGCTTTCTCATTCTGTTGTTTCTCCAAAGCTTAGGGACCTGTGATCCAGAGAATACATTTGTATCACTGACATGCTTGTGCAAAATAACCACCATATTCTAATAATGCTGCTCCCATCCAAAATACATCTCTTTAAAAAATTACTTCAGAGTCAGGTATGGAATACACACAAACATATGCCTTCAAAAGAGTCTAATTCATTTACTGTTGTAACTAATTTTCCAACTCATTTTACCAAGCTTGATTGCCTACCTTGTCATCCAAAGTAGCTCCAAATTACTTTTGCTATTTTTTAGAAATCAAATCTACTCTTCTTTATGCTTTTCTCATAATTACTTCATTTTCTCAAAAATTGAACACATATTTATTTTGTTATCACACAAAGATGTGAAATAATTATACGTACCATTTTGTATACATTAAAGAAACTGGTAAGTTTATAAAATTAAGCAAGGCAATGAAGCTGTAGAAATGGACTAAAACATTAACACTGAATATCTCTGATGATAAAATTCTAAGTGATTATTTTCTTCCTTCTACATTTCTACTTCCATACTATTAATAATGAGAATATATTTCTTCCACTAGAAAACAAAACTTTAAAAATATGCTTCCATACTATTTTTAGTAGTCACCCAGTGATGCTAAATTAAGGTTAGCACAGCTGTTCAATTAACTCTGGACACGGAGAGCTGATAGAGGGATAAATTTTTAATATTCTGCCTTACTGAGGAATACACTTTAATATTTGCCCTCTTTGTCATGCATTCAGTCCCTCACTAATTCTCATTCATTGGCCCAAACAAGAATATTTATTAGCCAAAACAACTGTTTTTATGTTTCTTGTGTTTCTAATAACTGGTAAAATTTCTCTGTATACATGTATACTTCCATTGGTCAATGCTCTATCTTCAACTCAACCTGATTATTTGATGGGTATGACTTTCTCCCTAACTTAAATCAATTTTCTCATTAAAAAAAAATCCAAGAACATGGAGTATTACAGTAGCATATCTAAAACATGCTTTCTATATTTATTCCAGTGCATGTAAATTGTGAAAAATAACTGCATAAGAAGGACTCATTTTTGTCACAATCTGGCAAAGGTCCACAACATACTGAATATACCAGATATTACCACTGAATGGCATGACTACAGATGTCGATGGCAAAAATGGTCTCTTGCTTGTTCTTAACACCTCTATCTTTACCCATTAAAAATATATGTATTTGTTAGGCAAGTACATACGTGTAAAGTAGGATCTCTGGGCATCATCTCCTCCTTATAGGCACTTTATTTAGGAGTCAACTGCATTTATAACAAGACTAATCCTAATTGAACTTAAAATTGGGCAGTGGGCATCTTTTGCCTCAACAATGGTTCTAAAGGTTTTCCACACAAAATGTCCTCTGTATCCAAACACATTTTATTAACAATAAGACATTATCTCCTTCTACTTTGGATTTTTTCTACTATCATGTTCCCTGGGCAATATTCATTTACTGCAGTGTTACTCCCACTACTATCCTCTGTGAGACATCCAAAAATACTTTAAGAGCCAATTATCTTAAAATCGCTTTCTTAAAATGCATAATTTTATAGCATGAGTTATCAATTCTGATTTGATGATTACTCAAGCCTTATCAAAATCACACTGTGCTGCATGAGTCTGCATCTATTGGTAGCATTAAATTCAGCAGCTGACTACACATTCTAGAGAGAAACACATAATTTCTTTTTATTTGTTCCTTATTTACTTGAGATTAGATCACTGAAAAACTCCATATCCTTCAAGCACTGGGTTATAAAACTGATAAACTGATATGCATCTTCACAGAGCCAGAGGTATTCTAAAATTACTTCATAAAATCCCCTTTACTTTGCTGTGTTGTATTTCCTCTTTTAACCATTTATGCTACGATTGTAGTTCCCACTGCTCCTCTTTGGTTTCCTCAGTGTCCTCGTTGACTTTCCTTAGGAACCCCAGAAAAAATGTCGACTGCATTACTCCAAATGCATATAATAGAGAATGCATTTAATGTTTGATCTATATGTTCCATGAGAAGTTTAAATGATGTAAGTTAATCTATAAACTGGAAAGTCAAGAAAGAAAGAGGACTACCCCCATATGCTGTGTGTTTCAGATGAGCTTGGGTTCTTTATACTTTCAAATGTATTTCACACGTTAACTGGCTAACAGAGCATACTGAGTCACACTGAATGCGGAAAGGAGTGGTCACACTGACTGTGATGCAGGAGAAAGTGCAAGGCTATCCAGGTGTCGTACAGAGGCTTCAGGTGAATCTTAAGGGAGGAGGGGCTGCTACTCAGAACAGAATGTATTTTGTCACACGTACCTCACCCCTCTGGAGCCTCCCGAGGCTATCAGAGATTAGGGCTGGCTGTTGACTCTTCAATTAGAACACTCCAATAACTATAACTACCACATTTATTCCTAAAGAGGCTTTTCATGATTTGAGTTCTGGTTTTCATTATGTATTAATCCCTCAAGGGCCAAAAGTATAACAAAATACCGAAGCTTATTTTACACATGGCCTCAAAAATACATAAATACTAGTGCCAAATATGACACCCTAGAAATTTATGGTATAGCATTACCAATGTTTCAAGAAATAAAAACCAAGATAATACGCCATTACTTTTTTTTTTTTTTTTTAGAGAAGGAGAACAAGTATGGGAGGAGGATCAGAGGGAGAGGGAGGGAGAGAATCTCAAGCAGACTCCCTGCTGAGCATGGAGCCAGATGTGGGACTCGTCCCATGACCCTGAGATCATGACCTGAGCTGAAGTCAAGAGTCAGATACCCAACTGACTAAGCCATCCAAGAGCCCCTTTGCCACTACTTTTTGAATGTAAAAATTATCTGGTCACCAACAGGAAATGGACAGGATCCTACTAATTTTCAGTACCTAAATAATAACTATTAAAATATTTACTGATCAATTATGTCATGAAGAAACAGATCTCCTGTTCTTAGAGGGCTATAAGCTAAAAAGGGAGACAGAGTATAGAAATAAAATATACCTATGGGAGAATATTTTAAGTGCCAATCAAAGATATTACGGAATGACAAAATTACCAGAATTCTATTTGAGTTCCATCCTACCAAAAGCAAATTTTAAACCATGCAAATTAAGTTAAACAAGCCTTTCCCCATGATGATGAGGATTATTTGATTTCATAGAATTTATGTCATAGAAAATGGGAGTTTCAAAACAACAGAGATGTTAAGTAACTCCAAACAACTGAACAGTGGGGTCTATAACAACATTTCACTTCAGATTAGCTCACTCCCCATATTTCCTACTAAAAAGAAAAACTGCAAATTATTGTCTAGGCTCTAAATGAATACAACTACTTACTTGGGCTACTTGGCTTGTACTTCAATAAAAAGATTTTTCAAACAGCTCAACTTCTCCAAAAGAAATTTATTATCTGGCTTCATCATTCATTATACACCTAACAGATAACTATTTTTCAACACTAGAACCTGAGATAGAAACTCAACAATGGTTGTTGAATGAATGAATGAATGAATGAATGTTGAAAATATAAATGAATGAATTTCATGTTGATACAAGGCTGTGGGACTCCATTCTTCATCCCCAATTCCTATCAACAAAATGAATTCTGTGATTTGATAAACTGGATTAGTTCAAAATAGATAAATGCCTATGTTCCAGTCTATTGATTTATATCTATATTCATGCATTTTCAAAGACAATTTTATACAATCAAGCAGAAACACACCTTTGAGCCATTCATGTCTTTTGTGTAATTAGGCAATTAGGATGTGCTAGCCATACTAAAATAATAAGCAAGAAACTCTGAGAATGATTCTGAGAGCTTATTTTAAAAAGAAAAGAAGTGGGGCACTTGGGTGCCTCAGTCAGTTGAATGTCTCACTCTTGGTTTCAGTTCAGCTCATGGTATCAGGATCCTGAGATCAAGCGCTGCATCAGGCTCCACGCTCAGTAGGGAGTCTGCTTGAGATTCTCTCTTGCCCTCTCCCTCTGCCCCCCCCCCCCGACCAAAATAAATAAATAAATAAATATTTAAAAAGAAAGAAAGAAAGAAACAAGAAAAGAATAGTATGTAACCAAAGAGATTCTGTTCTGGGTGACTGTGTAAATTTTTGTTATTTATGACTTCTGTATGATATTGTGAAGGAAGCTTTCTTTACAGCTAACTTGTAACAGTCTGTTTTACTGAAGGGTGAGAGGGGGAGAAAAGATTTAGCATTCATTGAGAACACCGCTGTAAACTGGATACTTTATGTACATAATCTTATAAAATCTTCACAAAGATCCTGTTAGGTAGGTATTATCAACACATTTCTTCACCAGAAGACATAAAGGATCAGAGGGTATCATTTGTAAGCTAAGACCATATAACTGGGAGCAGAATTATAATTTTAATCCATGGTTCAGTGCTCCCAAGACCCATGTTCTTCTCACATAGACCACTCAACCTTTTTTAAAGGAGGACAACCCTTGCCCCATGATTAAAATGGTGGTTATTATCTACTGTAAGCTACACAAGGGCAGATGATCTGTCTTTTCCCTCTAAAACAATGACTAAAATAACAGCTACTTAATTAACATTTCTATAATGAATAAACTTGGCTCTTTAAATGTTTTCTCCCACTTGTAGATCTAACCCTGGTTCAAACTGTGAATGACCTGAGTATTAGCTGGGTCACGTGGGTAAAAATCCCCAGTTGCATAAAATGTGGCTAATCTACCCCCATATCACTGCATTCTATCTCTATAGAAATTAGCTATTTCCCATCAGATATACACATATCTAATCAGCAAGGACTTTGTAGTCCACCAAAATTTAAATAAATAGTCCCTGTTGTGATAATACAGTGTTTCATCTTCTCTGAGAACAATGGTCTTCAAATTGATGGATAAAATAAGTTTTAATTAAAATGAATTCCAGGGACGCCTGGGTGGCTCAGTTGGTTAAGCAGCTGCCTTCGGCTCAGGTCATGATCCCAGCGTCCTGGGATCGAGTCCCACATCGGGCTCCTTGCTTGGCGGGGAGCCTGCTTCTCCCTCTGCCTCTGCTGCCATTCTGTCCGCCTGTGCTCGCTCTCTCTCCCTCTCTCTCTGACAAATAAATAAAAAATCTTAAAAAAAAAAAAGATAATCTAAAATGAATTCCAAATATATACTGGCCACCACTTGGATGTCAAGAATTCGTACTCTCCCCCAACACTGCCACTGGAAGCTGGCTGTAGTGAAAAGACCCTAAAACATACTCCAATTAACCCTGTGTCCCACTAGATATGCCCTTGTATAATACCTTTCCCTTGAGTACAGGTAGGTTCTGTAACTTTGCTTCTCACCAATAGAATGGTGAGAAAAACAGAAAAATTATGTAATGTCACTCTCATGGTTACATAAGATTGCAATGTCTGTCTTGCTTATAGACTGTCTCCCTTGGTGGCTTCAAGAAAACAAATGGACATACTAAAGAGGCCCACATGGTAAGGAAGTAAAAGTGACCTTTGGCCAACAACTAGCAACAGACTGAGGCTCTTAGTCCAACAGATATCAAAAAGCTGAATTCTGACAATGACCACATGAGGCAGGAAGCAGATCCTTCTTCAATCACTTGGTGAGATCAGACTGAAGCCCAGACAGCGCCATGACCATAGCCTTGCAAAGAACCTAGTTAAGCCATACCCAAACTCCTGACCTACAGAAACTGCATGACGATAAATGTGTGCTGTTTTTAGCCATTATGTTTATGATAATATTGTTAAACAACAATAGATAACTTATACACTACTCTGTAAATCTAACTGTGTTAGAAAGTGTGGTGAGTTCCCACAGGTGGACTGTTCTCTATTTTAGAATTTCTTAGCCTTATCAGACCCAACTACCAATTTTATGAATACAGATTTTTAATACCTCTCTGATTATCATAAATTAAAATAGGTTATGTAGTCTACAAATTAAAGTTTATATATCACCTGCTTACATAAATAAAGACCAATATAATGCCGTAGATATAATATAGAGATACAAAAGGATATTAACCCAAGATAAAATTATATGCATTCCAATATATAAGTACATAATATGACATGAGAAGGCAAAGTTCATCAAGAGAATATAACAATTGTAGGGTGCCTGGGTGGCTCAGTCGGTTAAGTGTCTGCCTTCATATCAGGTCATGATCCCAGGGTCCTGGGATTGAGTCCTGCATCAGGCATCCTGCTCACTGGTCAGTCTGCTTCTCCCTCTCCCTAAGCCCTTCTCCCCCACTTGTTCTCTCTCTCTCTCTCCTGTTCTTGCTCTCTCTCTCTCACTCAAATAAATAAAATCTTTAAAAAAACAGAATATAAAAATTATAAATATTTATGTGCCCAGATATTTAGTGCAAATATTAACAAATGCAGAGGGAGAAATAGACAGAAAGACAATAAAAGCAGGGGACTTCAACAGTAGATCATCCAGACAGAAAATCAATAAGGAAACACTGAACTTGAACTACACTGTAGACCAAATGATCCTAAAAGACACATACAGAACATTCCATCCAACAGCAGAAGAATACATGTTCTTCTTGAGTGGTAATGGAACATTGTCTAGGATAGATCATATGTTAGGTCACAGATAAGTCTTAACAAATTTTAAAAGAATGAAATCATGTCAAATATCTTTTCTGAGCACAATGGCATGAAAATAGAAATCAATTACAAGAGCAAAACTGGAAAATTCACCTATATGTGGAGATTAAACAACATGGTCCTGAACAATCAATGGGTCAAAATCAAATCAGAAAAGAAATTTTAAAAAAATATCATGAGACAAATGAAAATGGAAATAAACTTATCAAAACTCAGGGGTTGGCTGCAAAAGCAATTGTAAGACAAAAGTTGACAGCAATATATACATATGTTAAAAAGTCAGAAAGATATGAAATAAACTAGCTTTCCACCTCAAAGAACTAGAAAAAGAGAAACAAAATAAGCACAACGTTAGCAGAAAGAAGGAATAACAAAGACCAGAGTAGAAATACATAGACTAAAAGACAATAGAACAGAATAAAAACTAAGAGCTCTTTTTTGAAAAAAAAAAAAAAAAAAAAAAAAAAAACAAAATAGATAAATCGTTAGCTAGACTTATCAAGAAAAAAGAGAGGGGACTCAAATAAATGAAAGAGGGGACATTCAATTGATACCACAAAAATGCAAAGGATCATAAAAGTCTACTCTGATTATATACCAACAAATTAGACAACTAAGAAGAAATAAATTCTTAGGAACATACAACCTACCAAGAGTAAATCATAAAGAAACAGACAATCTGAACAGACCCACTACTAGTAAGGAGACTGAGTCAGTACGCCAAAACCTCCAATAAAGAAGCATCTGGGACCAAATGGCTTCCCTGGTGAATTGTACCAAACATTCAAAGAACTAATGCCAATCTTTCCCAAACTCAGCCAATAAACAGAAGAGAGAACACTTAGAAGGTCAGCATAAATTTAACACCAAATGTCAGACCAAGACATTACAAAAAAGGAAAATTACAGGCCAAAATCCCTAAGGAATACAAAGGCCAAAACCCTCAATAAAATATCAGCAAACTGATTTCAATAATACATACAATCATACACTGTGATCAAGAAGGCTTTATTCTAGGCATGCAAGGGTGGTTTGACATCTGCAAAACAATCAATGTAATATACCACATTAACAACAACAACAACAAAAATCATATAATCATGTCCACAGAAGCAGAATAAGCATTTGACAAAAATCAGCATACTTTCATGAGAAAAACTCTCAACAAAGAGTATGGAGGGAACATACCTCAACCTAATAAAGAGTATATTTGAGAAGCCCACAGCTAATATGATATCCAATTATTGAATAGTTGAAAACTTTTCCTGTAAGATCAGGGACAAAACAAGAATAATGACTCTTACCACTTTTATTGAACAGAGTATTAGAAGTCCTAGCCAGAACAATTAGGCAAAAAAAAGAAAAAAAGACACCTAAATAGAAAAGGAAGAAGGAAGATGATATCTTTCTGAAGATAACATGATATTATATATATAAAATCCTAAAGATTTCACCAAAACACTATTAGAACTAATAAACAATTTCAGTAAAGTTACAGGATACAAAATCAGTATGTAAAAATCAGTTGCTTTTCTGTACACAATGAATGGTCATTAAGAGACATTAAGAAAAAGTCATATTTATAATAGCATCAATAAAATAAAATACTTAGAAAAACATTTTACCAAGGAGATAAAAGACCTGTACATTGAAAACTATAAGATATTGATTAAAAAAACTGAAGAATTTGCAGATAAATGGAAAGATATTCCAAGTTCATGGATTGAAAGGACTAATAGGTTAGAAAGTCCATACTACAAATTCCATAGACTCCCTTAGCAAAGTCACAATGTCATTTTCCACAGAAAAAGAAAAAAATATTAAAAAGTTGTATAAAGTCATGAAAGCCTCCAAAAGCAAAAAACAACTTGAGAAAAAAGAACTCGACTGTAGGCATCATATTTCCTGCTTTCAAACTGTATTACAAAGCTATAGTAACCAAAACAGTATGATATTGGCATAAAAACAAATACAGAGATCAATGGAACAAAATGAGAGCCCAGAAATAAATCTATTAATCCAAGGTCAATTAATTTACTACTAAGAAGTCAAGAGTATACACTAGGCAAAGGTAGTGTCTTCCATAAATGATGCTGGAAAAACCATACAACCACATGAAGAAGAAGGAAACTGAACATTTGTCCTACACCATATGCAAACATCAACTCAAAATAAAGACTTGGACACAAAACCTGAAGCCATAAACTCCTAGGAGAAAACATAAGGTAAAAGTTCCTTGACATCGGTCTTTGCAGTGTTTTGTTTTTCATCTGATTGCAAGAGCAAAAGCAACAAAAACAAAAACAACTGATACTACACCAAACTAAAAAAGAAGCCATCAACAAAATGAAAAGGCAACCTGTGGAATGGGAGAAAATATTTGCAAACCACACATCAAATACCCCAAATATACAAGGAACTCATGTAACTCAACAGCAAAACAATAAATAAATAAATAATTACAGAAAGGGAAAGAAAGTACGGGCGAAGGACCTGAATAAACATTTTCCAAAAGACATACAGATAGCCAATGAGTACCTGAAAGGGGGCTCACGACATCACTAATCACCAGGGAAATGGCAATCAAAAACCAGAGTAAGACATCAACTTATACCTGTTTGGATGTTTATTATTACAAGCAAAGGGATGACAAAGGCTGGCAAGGATGTGGAGTAAAGGTAGCCCTCATCCACTGTTCGTGGAAATGTAAACTAGTACAGCCACAATAGAAAGCAGGAGTTCCTCAGAAATTAAAAGTAGGCTATAGTTAATAATACCATATTACATATTTAAAAGTTATTATAAAAGTAGAACTTAAAAGTTCTCATCATGGGGCACCTGGGTGGCTCAGTGGGTTAAAGCCTCTGCCTTCGGCTAGGGTCATGATCCTGGGGTCCTAGGATCGAGCCCCACATCGGGCTCTCTGCTCAGCAGGGAGCCTGCTTCCTCCTCTCTCTCTGCTTCCCTCTCTGCCTACTTATCATCTCTGTCTGTCAAATAAATAAATAAAATCTTAAAAAAAAAAAAGGTTCTCATCACAAGAAAAGCATTATTTTGGAACTATGTAAGGTGACAGATGTTAACTAGACTTATTGCGGTGATCGCTTCCCACTATACACAAATATCAAATCATTATGCTGTACACATGAAACAAATATAATGCTATATATCAATTAAAGCTCAATTTAAAAAAAAGTAAAAAATACAGAATTACCATATGATCCAGCAGTCCCACTTCTGAGTATATATCCAAAGGAAACAAAATCATTATCTCAAAGAGATATCAGTACTTCCATATTTGTAGCCCCATTCTTCACAATACCAAGATATGGAAACAACCTAAGTGTTCACCAATAGATGAATAGATAAAGAAAATGTGGTATATACATACAGTGGAATATTATTCAGTCTTTTAAAAGAGGGAATTTATATTACTTGCAAAAATGTAAATGAACCTGGAGAGCGTTATGCTAAGTTAAGTAAGCCAGACAAAGACAAATAGTGTACGGCATCATTTATATGTGGAATGTAAAAAAAGTTGGCTTCACAGAAACACAGAGCAGAAAAGTGGTTGCCAGGTGCCAGCAAGTGGGGGAATTAGGGAGAGGCTAACAGAAAGTACAAACTTTCAGTTATAAGAAGAATAAGGTCTGAGGATCCAATAGTGACTACAATTAGTAACACTGCACTGTACAAGTGAAATTTGCTAAGAGAGTGGGACTTAAGTGTTCTATCTCACACACACACACACAAATCACACAAAATTCCACAAAGTACCTGGATTCTTGTACCCATTTAGGGTCAGGTAATGCAAGTGCTACAGCCTGCGTCGAGATTTTAATATGTTCTGTATCCTTAACTCAAGTACCACAAGCAGTACTGTTTTGGGGCATGTCATTTTATTAAATGTTGACCATCTCTTGTAAAAGTTCTGAATAAATGAAGGAAAATGTGATCAATTTACCTGAATTATCTTCCTGGAAAACTCACAGTATGTTAAAATGTGGGAATAGAGTTTTGTGCTTATAAGTAAAATGAAATTATTTCTAGGCTCCTATATAAATTGTTTCTCATTTGTATGAAAATCTAGGGGGTCATTCATGTATTTCATGAAAAGCAGGTGGTTCTAACCTGATTCATCCAGTGCATTGCCGGGAATCGGGCATCCCTGCCTTTGCCAATCACTGTGAAAATACCATAAAATCCCCATACAATTACGAGCACTGTCCCTGTTACGGAGCTACCACCCTCATTGTAAGTATGTTTCTAACCAAAGATTTCGTACAAAACATATGATCAAGCATATGTCACAAAACAAGCTGCATATTTAAGCCTCTAGAATGCTCTACCATAGTAAAGTTACATTACAAGTCAAATGAAAATTATACTCACACACATCCCATATATGTATATATAAAAATAAAATATACATATTTTATATTATAAAATATATTATATATTGATATATATTATTTAGATATATAAAATATATATTAATATGTAAATACTATGTATAATTTATATATAAATAAATAAAAATATTTGTTTTATATATTTATAGAAAGAGAAGGAGCAATGCAGACAACCAAAAGAAGAAAAGAAGCCTGGTGCTTATTTTATACGAAATATGAAGAGAACATAAAACACATTTCAAAGAAGCTATAGATAGCTTTAAAGGTCCTTTCTATCTCTAAGCTATAGATGGATGGATAAGATATATATTCCTGTGAGTCTACAACAGATTATAAATATGACAAAAATAAGTTGCTTATTATAATACTAAACAGTTAATCAATAAAAATTTTGCTGGGATCTTTAGAATTTCACATGTTTTTTAAAAAAAGAAAGATTTAGTTTGCTTGTATCTGTAACAAGGCCATCATCAACTTTGAACTCAACTTTCCTTTTTTTTTTCCACAATAAATACTCTTCTACTAAGCAGGTATTAAAGATAACGGTGTGCTCTTTAGAGCTAAACCCATATTTGATATTCTTCTTCTCACAAACCGTCATTACAGGACCAAAGTCTTCACTTCTTTATGGAATTTGAATGAGCCTCTTGAACAGTATTAGGTTGTTCTTTCCCTTGCTCTTGCCATTCCCCAAACCATTAAAAATTACGAAAAGTGTCAATGTGTGGAACAGAAATGTAAAATATGTTGTCTCGGTCTGTGCTTAAGAAAATATTCATGCCCTTCTGTTAGAAAAGGTGATGGAGGCTGACTGTTGACTTTGTACATGTATTTTCAACCAGTGCCAGAATTGCTCTCTTATCCAGCTCTAGCTGCTTCTATGAGAATTGTCCAGCATAATTAACATGGCACCCTTCTTTAAGAGAGTGGAAGACTGCAGACAGAAGTGAATTATGGGGGTCGAACATACTGAATGTAAAACATCTGTCTCTATAATCATCAGCCCACCAGGCAATATTTGTAATGTAAAAATTTTTACCTTCTCAATTCTTTTTTAATTTTCTCAGACCCACTGTCCCAGTATATATCCAATCATAACTAAGAGGGTTGAGGACATCATTTACTCACTCTTCCATTCATCCATACATTCACCCTGTCAACTAGCAAGTCTTTATTCACTATTTATTATAAGATAAATACTGAATATTCTAAATCAAAAAGGCTCAAACATCAAAGCACTAAATCAGAATGTTTTGCTTGTTCTTCAGATGAATAGAAAGCTTTGGAAATAGCTCTCTCTCTCAAATAGAAATTGGTGTGAGCTTACAATAACCACATGGATAACTGAACTTATTGCCTCCATATTTTAAGTTGGAGAAACAAAGCCTCAACAATTTTCAGTAACTTTAACAAGCCTAAATTGCTAGTAAGTATTCTTAAGGTAGATCCTAACCCAGGATCTACCACAAATTTGGTAGTCTCTTAAAATAGGTCATATGAACAAACTACACTTTAACGGGCTGGTTCCAGATGCTTCTGTGCTCAATCTTTTCCCGAGATTTGTTTTCAGTATGGCTTTGTTTAGGACAGAGTTATCAGAAACTCAACCTCCTACCTTTGTCAGATCTGAATGTGTCCCCCTGCTATTGTGATTTGCAGATGCAAATTAGCAGAACACAAATTTAGGTCTCTAACAATAGCTGAACGGCCATCTGCTTCAAAGCTCAGAAATGTCTTTTTGGATAGCTTTATTGAGATATACATGCTTATCTCTAATTCCTCAGGGGAATTTCATTGTACAGACAGGAGTTACTTGTCCTCAGATTCAAACCCAGAGGGGGGGAAAAAAGGGATAACAGTAACAAAGCAATAGCAAGAATTATCATCCCAAAGTCTCAGGAAAAATTAGAAGTGGCTGCACAAACACAATCCAGAAATCAGTGTGTATCAACCTCTGGTTCTTGTCTAAAACTTCTCCCACAAGCACCCACAAACTGGCAACAAGGTAACGGAAAGACAGGAAGATAAGAGAACCCGCAGCTGGCATACCCACATTGCCTAGTTCTGTGGTCTCAGTGGCAAGGCTGCCCTCTGCTCTGCTGTGTTTAAGCCTCAGTAATTGATCAAGAAGTTTTCTCAGCTGGAAAGGCTCAAAAGTACAAGTTGACCATCTGGACTTTAAAAGTGTCCATCACTGTCAAAAAGAAATTCATTATGAAGTGGCCCCTCTTTATTAGAGGAAAATATATTATTTTCTTTCTTAAGAACGTTACCGCTTAAGCAAGCCTCTATCCCCAGTCTGCACAAAAGTGATACTTCTCCTGAGAAGAAAATGTGAATGAACTCAATTCGGAGATTACAGTTGCCCAGGCTGAGCCCCAGAGGCTCCAAACATGCCTTTCATCAACAGGGTGGCTTTTATACATTTCATCACTGAAGGAAATGGAGGGGAATGGGTACAGGGGTGCCTCAAACACTTGATTTCCAGGGACAGGAGTTCCTTCCATGCAATAGGCTCTCTGAAAAGGGGAGAAGGAGAATTTCCAATTCCATTTCACCCCTCAAGGGTATCACTTAGGTGTTAATTGGCTAAGCTCTTTGTTCTCCTGGAAAAACATGCTAGCAACCAAGAAAATGACAACAAACTCTGGGATACCCTGTCACTTTTATATGAGGTGATTTTTGGTTATTGTTCGCTTGATATTGATTTAGAAAGGCACCAATGGTTTTAAAGAGATAAAAAAGTTTAAGGAATCCTGACTCAAAGTGACATCCAATTCATCAAAAAGGATTTCCCTCTTTGCTCCCCAGTGAGTCACTTGTACGCTGAAACATGGGAGACACTTTAGAAAAATCAATGACAAGCCATTTCTGCTATGAAACACTATGCCTCTAATCTCCTGATTTCTCAAAAGTCAAGGCATGTAGATAAAAATCTAGTTCATCCATCACTTTAAACTTCAGCATTAACATAACGAGGGAACATGCCAATTGACTATTAGGTCTCTTACGCGTCACGTGTCTTTGTTGGACAAATTACCATACTAGTTAAATCCCCCAACTAGACTCCAGGACTTATTTGCTCACCTGGATTTGCATAACTACAAAACATCATGAGAAATTTGTGTTTCTTTCATAAAATGATAATTGTGCCAAAACACAAGCATGATTCAGTTAAACAAGATGACCATCCAAGGTCCCTTTTAGCCTTCTGACACAATGAAAAAGCTGTGTACATTTATCAAAAACTCCAATAGGAAATCACATTTAATGATCAGATCAAAAGCACAGGGGCAGCAAAATGCAAAGCAAATACCCGAGCCTTAACAAAAGAGCAAACTTTTACTTAAAGAGTGTAATTTAAAAACGGAAATGACCTGGGTGCTTGGGTGGCTCAGTCAGTTAAGCATCCGTCTTTGGCTCAGATCATGATCCCAAGGTCCTGGAATCAAGACCCACGTGGGGCCTCCCTGCTCAGAGGGAAGTCGGCTTTTCCCTCCGCCGTCTGCCCCTCCCACTGCCACCCACACCCCTCACACTCTCTTCTCTGTGTCTCTCAAATAAATAAATAAAATCTTTTAAAAGTGGAAATGACCATTTTCACATATGTAGCCCATTCTTTTGTTTCAAGCCTGCTTGAAAGCTACTTCCGGAAAACTGTACTACTTCGGGCATATTTTAAAATATGCAAACTCCCCAGCCCACCAGACTACTTCTCTGATCAACACCTTCACAATTTAATACCGTCCTGCCTCCTTGCTTTGTTGCCAAGTGGTAATGGTATGTATGGCTGTGCATTTGCTGGTCTTCTATGGATAATCACATCTATGTCACAAAGGAAATGTAAGCATTCTTGAGGTTCTTCTCAGCTTCTCTTTGTATGGAAAGCCCTTCTGGTTTCTTTCTTTGTTTCTAATCCTGATTATATCTTTTCACTCTACGGGTGAAATGCCAATCCATAAACCCCACCTCAATGTCAAGTCTTACAAGAATCCTTTATACCTGAGTCTTGAAGCTCCCCAGCTTCCTGTCTGCCTCTAATCTAAATATTTACAGTGTATAATTGAGGTTAACTGTAGCTGTACTCTTTGCTAAGCCTTAGGTAAGATCTTAAGCCTGAGGTTTCTGGTTCTGAAAAGGAGAAAAAATAATTAATTTGAAAACCCATTATTACTTACTCAACTCTAGAAATTCAAAATTATGTATAAGATCTTTATATAAAACTAAATATGCTTTTGCCCGAGGACTGGGAATTAGGAGAACTCAAAGATCTGGTTTTGGTTTATAGAGTAATTAATGAATGGCCTTGCTTCACACATTTGAAAATGCACAGCCAGTGAGAAGTGTTAACTGTATTATTATCATCCAGTGTTTCTACTGCATTGTTTTCAAAGTGCTTTGATATTAACTGGTTATTAGTAAGACAAACGTGGTATTCCGGTCTCTGCACTTTTACCCTTATAGTGAATAAGGGTAAAAGACCACTAAATTGAGCTGATGCACTATGCCTTCCCCACCACTGCCATCATCTTCTTACTGGTTGATTTTTTTCAGGTGCAGATAAAACATGACTTATGAAGAGGGTACCTATAGCTGTTTACTTTATGTCTCACCAAAAGAACCTATACTCATTTGTATTTTCCTATACTCCACAGTCAAAAACGTAGTAATAATACTGCTTTGCCTGGGCAATGTTGAAAACTAACAGATGTCACCGGGAAAAATGACTGAGACATGAAAAAGTCATTTATTCTGGACCTGGTTTTGAAAAGAGCAGCCATAAGGAAGGAATTGTCAGACTTCCACAGGGCGCTAAGTCTGCTGAATGTTGCCAATGCCGTTTAAATGAGAAAGAGGGTATTTGAGTACTAAGGGGAAAAAAAATGCTGAAAGAACAAAAATGCAAGGGTTGTGGGAAAGGGTCCTCTCGTAAATGGGAAAATGCATAAATAAACTTGTGAATTAATTTCTCATTAATTTTGTTCATGGTAACAGAAAACAACAAGCATGTAATTAAAAAGTTCATTCCCTATTCCCACCATATCCAAGAATTTCTTCAAGTGTAAGCGCTCAGAGCTACTGAGTGAACACCTACAATGTTGGACATTGTGCCCTGCATGTAGTGCCGTTTTAAACATGCTTCAATTTTGATCTGCCATCAAGGGAGAGCAAGGAGATCCGCTCAATGCTCCAGAATCCTTCCTTAATGGTGGCCATAATGGTCAATGAGTAGCAATGAGTAGCAATAACTGGACAAGGCTACCCTCAGTTAACAATGCACAGCACAAGACCAAGTAAAAGAAAATAGCATTATCCCTTTGAATTCACATTCTGCTGCCTCTTTTCTGTGAAAATTGCCCATGGTAAAAGCAACTCATTTTTTCACAGAGGAAAAAGAATTAATCGTTATGTGTCTGGGGCCAACAGGAATACGAGCAATTAATTTTGATTTCAAGGAATTGGGTGTGTGTGGAAGGGGTAAAGTAGTTAAGAGTTAAGAAGAATTTCTCACGGTTTTGTTTTTATGGTGGGTTTTTCCTTGGTTTCGCAATTTCTCAGTGGAAGTTTCAAGATGAAGGGAAAGGCTGACCCTTGACGCTGTTCTTCCCTCTTGGGAGTATGTCCTATAGCAGAGTGACAAGCTCTCAGGAAATGAGAAATCCTGAAATGAGGGAGCGCTGGGCAAAGTTTAATGCCATATAAATAGCGCCCCTTGCTGGGAGTTATTTCCTGGGAATGCTGGGGAATGGGAGGGCACTAGGTTTGGGGAAATTCTTACACTGAACAGAAGTGCCAGAGCTGGGGGTGAGTCCAAGAACCTCTCTGTAGACCACGCCACCGAAATTCCTGAAAAATGCACATGTCGGACTTTCCTAATAAAGGGAAAATGTAAGCCTGGAGCTGAGAACACAAGGAAGTCACAAACAAGCACTCCTCTTTTGAGTCTTAATTCCCAAACCATCCTCCTCACCACAGAGAACTGACTTGAATTCTGATTGCCTGTCAAGATTGGGCCTCACACAGGAGAAGTAGAATTTAACCACTGAGCCGAACACTGTTTCGGCAGGAGCAGACTTGAGCAGCTCCTTGCGCAGCAGGAGTATCTAAAATTCTTAGAAAAAGGCCTGACAACCCGTAACAAAGGTTTTCCACAAACAAACCACAAACTTTAACTAGAAAAACTGTCCAACTCCCAAGCTTTACTTTCAAATGTCTCCAAAAGATGGTCTTCATGAAAGAAAGGAAAATGAAAGGAACAATCTGACCACAGGCATATGATTGGTCTTATATTATTTTTGCTTTTTCACAAAACCCTTCCTCAACAGTCAAAATCCTATAATCCAGCAGCATTTACAAAATGGTGTTAAATTAGAGAAAGCTGGTATTTCTCCACTAAATACACAAAATGAGCCTTTCATTTTCCCTTCAAGACCAACATACCTCAAGTTTTAGTACCTTTCCTTCTAAGTTTTTATCTTAAACACTCATTTTTAAACTCCTCCAGAATTTAGATTAAAGTATTCTATTTTAATCTCTCTATTTTTTGCATTTTATGGAACCATCTATGTTATCAAGACTATCTCATAATTGAGTTCCTTACCTCCTGATTACTTTAACCTGCCCCTGAATATAATTAGATTCAATTTACCATCAGACCAAATTCTAATATTTTCTCTTCACTGTGATCTTCCCAACCCTTTTGTCTTCTTATCTTGCCTCTGCAAGCAGGCTTCAGTTTTCTTTCTTAAACATCCCCTTTTGCTCACGGAAACTAAGGGAAGACCAGCAACCACAAGGTAATTCCCGCATTCCTCTACGACTTAAAGAAAAAATTGTCTCCTCTTCAACTCAATACAACAGCTTTCCTGAGATCTGCAATTACTTTGCCACCCATTGTTTCCTTACAAATGTGCAGCAGCAAAATCTGAAACATCCCTGTTATTTTTCTTGATCGTATTACTGCTAATTAGCTGTACCTACACATTTATGCTAATTTGAAGATTCCAAAAGGTAATACGAAACCAATAAAGTCACCCCTTGATCTCTGAATCATAGTATTTTCCAGTGGAGGCATACACTCAATGCATCCTTAAAGGTACATAGTGCTGCCTTGATGGGACCTGGGCTCCACCTTATGACGGTTTGAGATGTCTGTCCTTTAGCAAACCTCTTCCTTTTTTTTTTTTTTAAGAGATTTTATTTATTTATTTGACAGAGATCACAAGGAGGCAGAGAAGCAGGGGAGAAAGAGGAGGAAGCAGGCTCCCTGGGGGGCTCGATCCCAGGACCCCGGGATTATGAACTGAGCCCTTTAACCCACTGAGCCACCCAGGCACCCCCAAACACTTCTTTTAGAGATGTTCAGATTTATGTTTCAAACGCTGAAAATCATAGGTGTTCCAGGTAGATACTTCCAATGCACCTAATCTAAAGTTCAGATTTAACACAGAGCAGAAATAACCCCTGAAAGGAAAAACAAAGCAGACGGTCAATGCAGATCAGTCTTTTCTTTCCACAGAGACTATGGAGTAAACAACAAAGCTTTTCTTCAACCAAGGATTGTTTATGGTTTCACTCATATGCGGAACATAAGCAACAGCATGAAGGACCATGGGGAAGGGAGGGAAATCCAAAGGGGGAGGAATCAGAGAGGGAGATGAACCATGAAACAATCTGGGGGTTTCAGAGGGGAGGGGAGTGGGAAGAAGGAGGAACAGGGTGCTGGGTATTGAGGGGGGCAAGTGTGATGAGCTGTGATGAGCGCTGGGTGTTATACTTAACTAATGAATCGCTGAACACTACATCAAAAACTAATTATGTACCATGGAGTGGCTAACTGGAACATAATAAAAAAATAAATAAGTTGATTTGCCTCTGCAGAAAGAAAGGAAGGAAGGAAGGAAGGAAGAAAGAAAGAAAGAAGTCCTCATGTGAAGGAGGTTAGAGAAAATATATGCTCCACTCTCATCCCATCCCTCCCACCCCTCCCCCAGCTCACAGAGAAGCATGCTGGGAGAGAACTTTAAGTCCGTTTGGGGCAGCTCATGTGTGCGCACCACTGGTGGGAGGACAGGCTGAGGTCTGCCTGGTCAGGGAGCCTGATGCGGGCACAGTGTTCTCCAGGGACTACTCAGCCTCGGCTTGGTGTGATGTTGTGCACAGAAGGACACCTGTGTCTGCTGGGAAGAGATTAGAGTGTCAGAGGCAGACTTCACAAGAAGCGGAAGTTTTTACGTAAGGTCAGACATCTGAGACCGACCCAACATTAATGGGACATTAACCTCCATCACAGCCTTATCATCAAAGGTGCATGTGTGCTCCCATCACTTAAAGCTCGAGTTAACAGGAGTTGATAACTGCTTCACCACCATCACCACACAATGGTAAAAACTCAAGTTAGCTCACTTCACAGAATTTTCCCTTGCCCTCTTTAGAGACTCACAGATACTTGTCAACTCGTCGCTATTTCAGAGGCGACCGTTTTCCAGGCATCACACATATGTCACAGCACATAAGCGCACAGACCACAGCCACAGACCACAGCTCCCTGGACCACAGAGCTGAGCTGATTCCTGCCTTTTACTAGTAATTAGCAGTGTGACTTTGAGCAACTCACATAATCCCTGCAAACCTCGGTTCCCTTATATATAAAATGTCAGTGATGCTGGTAACATTGATGTGATAGAAGTAGAGTGAAGATGCAGTAAGGTACTGCGTGAACAGGGCATGGGAAGAGATGATTACAGATGAGCCTGTACTGGTGGAAGGTGAGGTTAGTGAAAGTGCATGGCTGCAGAACGATGGAGAAGGAGGAATAAATTTGAAGGAGGAAACAGACAAAAGCATAACGAGAGGAGTTTGCACAGCATGGATGAGGACTGGCCTGATTATACATTCATGGGGGGCAAGAGGATGGTCAGTCAATCCACTGACTAATGCAGCTCTTGTGTTTGGCATAGGTCCACTCACAGGAGGACAAGAATCAGTGAATTAACATCCAAGCCAAGCTGGGCTAGTTTTTCTTATCTGGTCGAATTAATGATTGATGAGTTTGGGTAAAACTATATATTTGAGATGGTTGCACTGCCATTTCCATTAGTCATTTCCTCCAGAGAATCTCCCTGAGCTGATGATGTCGTGCCTATTTGTTGACCTCCCATATACAAGCAAGTTCCCCCAGGAGTTCCTGGGTTCTAATCCCAGTTCTCCTACCATCAACCTCCATTTCCCAGCTGAAAAGTCTGTGTGTATGTTCCTGAGATGTGGTTTACAACTGCTCAGAGCCACATAGAGCTGGTGGGCTGACACACCGGAATAACCATTCCTCGCACACTGTCATCTTGACCCTGAAAGAATGAGACCACAAGCAAACAACCATTCCAGGCAATATCTTATACCAATTACATTTAGAGAGCTCAAGAGCCATTGGTCCAAGATAGTTGGTGAAATTATCGTTAACAATACACTTTCAATGACGTATATATTTCAATACATGGCTATCAAACACATATATGGATTCCTTCATTCCCTAACTTCCCTAACACCTGGGTTTAGAACTGAAAAATTGGTATCTATCCTCCTATGGAACTCAAATATACTTCTTAAACCAGGAATTAAAAACAATAGCTATTCCCCTAAGTGAAGTGAAGCCACTAAAATATGTCAATTTCAGTTTCTAATTTATAAAGAAGATTTTTCTGATAATCTATTATTTGGTGATATCTGAACATCCCTAATTCAGTATGTAGATTATCACCATTATCATTTTTCAAAAAAGTACAAAGGAATTATATAATAGGGCCCATCTTGTCTCATGTGGCTTTAAAATATGATACACGAGTATCATAAATTAAACCACTCATGACAGACACAGAAAGAACCCAAATCGAAACTAGAATAACATATCTCACAAAGGATGTCAGAAGACCAAATGCATTTCAGAGAAAAAAATCAAAAGTTTTGAAATATATAAGTTACTTATTAGGTGAAACCCTTAAGCCAACTTAATATTTAAATATCTAACAGTATTACACATTCTTGCCCCCTCTTCTCAAGGTTAATAGGACAGAGGCACAAATGTTCATGTGTACATTTCCCATTTTTCGGCTTACCACCTTTAGAAAGGAGGCAATCTTTTCCCCCAGGCAGTCCTGAGTTGGATAAAAGGAAACAAAGTAGGAAACATCTTTCTCATTAAGTGACGGTGTTCCCTGTGCTGGTTTCCAATGACTAAGAAGAAAAGAAGTGGTAAAAGTCTAGTCCATTCACATAACACTGGGACTGGATTTAAATGTCAGCTCAGCCAAACAAGTTAAAAGTAGACATCTAAAACCTGACATCCTAAAATTGTTATGTTAAAGGAAAAAAAAGGTAAAAACTACTATATGATGGAATAATTGCTTTCCTAAGTTTAGGAACTGTATCCACCAAAAACGCATTACCCGCACAATTCAATAACTAAAAATGAAACACAAAAATTCACTTAGGCTATCTTTTAAAAAAATCACTTCACTTTACAACTGAAAAATGGAATAGACTAACTTTTTAAAAGCTACCCTCCTATGCATGCCTACAGAATGCTGTATTTTTATGAAGTCTGCTCCTGTCTAGAGATAACATCATCACCAGATCGTTTTAGCGCTCACAGAGAGCAAGAACCAAGAATTGAATTACCACCATACTGGAAATTATAGGATGTTCATAAAATATACAAAATAAACTCTCCAATAACTCTGCATTTGTAGCATATTATAGGAACATTTTCAACTTCCACTGTGATATGGGAAAATAAATAGCATTTCAGCTTCTAATCAGTCCTTATTCCTGCCTCTCTTTCTTTGCCCAAGTGTACCAATGTGAGCCAACAAGTTGTACCCTTCCCTTTCCCCCTCCATTTAATTTAAGCATTTAATAGTAAAAACATCAGTAAAGACCTATTTTCTGGTTCTGGCCCTGGCCCTGTCTTGCTGCCTAAACTTTGATAAATAATTTCCTTTATATTTCAAGTCAGATAGCCTTGATTGAGTCTGCAGAATCCCTACAGATGGGCAACATCTCCCCTCAATCTCCTCCCATCTACTGTCAGGTCTGGTGAAGGTTGTAGCCTTCAGACAGGAGAGGGAGGACTTTCTGAGAACTGATGCATGAGCAAGGAGGTAAGGGAGGACTTATTTTCCAAGTAATGCCAGTGGTTGCATACAGCTGGATGCAAGTGGTTCATCCCATCTGATAAATCCACATGTGCTTCTCATTGTCCCTCTTAGATCTAAACTTCACCAGCCTGATGCACCCGAAGGATCTGAAGCTATGACCTGCTGCCTATCATTAGCACTAGAATACAGATGCAGTGATGCTCAAACGTCAGGGCTGGGAGAAGACGTAGCACTCGATTCGATACATCTCTTGGCAAGTGACACTAAACACAACAAGTTTTTAGATGACTGTGATGATTCTCCTTCTCCCAATAAAACTTACTACTTTCAGAGAAACTTGGATGGACTGTGGTTCCATTTTGTAGATGAACAATTGGAGGCAGGGACAGACACTTGCCAATTATCTTCCAAATAATGAATGCTATAGCTATGTGGATGTTCAGCACTTTTAGTTTCCAAGAAATCAGAAATCTCATATATTTGCTCCAAGTTATTAATCTGAGCACACATTTCAGTGTCATTGCTATTGTTCAATGGATCAAGGACACTGAGTGGTATGAATGTACTTATGAGCAGATTGATAGAACAAGAACAAATGAGGAAATGGGGAGGGACCAATGAAATCAGGGGTCCTACTTTTAAACCCTGCACCCCCCTTCTACCAACCCCCATGGCTAGAGCTGATAGTGACCACCTAGAAGGAGATAAGCAGGCAGGTAGTGCAGAGAAAGAAGCAAAGGAGCAACGCTGCAGATACAATAAATAGTGCAGCCAACAGGGTATTGCCTGGCGATAGGTCCTTCCCTATTCCCCAACGGTGCCTGCAAATCTAGGTGACAAAGCTGACTTTCAGGGGACTCTTTCTTTCAACCTCAGCTCAGGACCACATTCACATTCTTGTTATCAGAGTTGCTATTTCTAGCTGACACACAGCAGTTTTCACATTTTGTAAAGGTTGCATATTTGCAGTCATTCTCTTAGGGAGAAAAATCAGTTACTGTGCAGACAAAAAAGCAAGTGAAATTACTTTAAATGCTGATATTATTTTTAAAGGGCAAATCAATTTCCAAAAGCAAATTAAATGGAAAAGTGATTAAAAAGCCATGGTGGGGCTAAAGCATGTGTTTAGGTATACCACTTTGTTGCCCAAATCAAGTTAAGTTCAAAACCAATGACTTTTTGCCTCAGAACAAATAGTTTACAAGAAAAAGTACAACTATCAAAAACTAAGGCTGAATGTTAGGTATTGTGCCACAGTCTGGATGAGACTGCATAGAAGGTCACCAAAACACTATCAGAATGATTATTTTCATATCTTCCCTTTGCAATAATTATCCCACCAAAGTATTAGAAATACTTTGCAGTTTTAAAGAAATCTTGGGACATATTATCTGGCTTAAAAATAAATATTAAAAACACTTCCTTACTCTCACTCACAACTTTCCCCACTATACACACAATTGACAGCGTATGGTTAATGTTTCAAAAGTATCCCATGAGAATAAAGAGATATTTCCTACCTGTTGTAAATTAGAATATGTGTTCGCCTTTTTAAATCCATATTTTAAAAAACTAAACATTTCCAAAGATTTCTCCCCAAGCACAGTATTAAGGTTGTTTACATTCTAAACCCAATCACGAGCTGAAACACAATTCCAGCATGACATTATTGTATCACGTGGAACTACTCAGCTTTGGAAATGCCAAGCCTGATAACAGACGGCTGTCATCCTGGCTCACATCCGCACAAAACAAGAGGTTCCTGATTTTCCTTCTTCAAATGGCAGGGTGAATTGTCAGACTTTTCTTCAAGAAGGCTGGAAGGTAAAATTTATCACCAGAAATGACCAGATTAATAGCAGAAGAGGTAGAAGTACCAGATTAGGTGATATACTCAGGATAGACTCATTGTGGGTCTAGGACTTTTTTACAAAGATCATTTGGAGAAAGCTTTTGTCCATCAAGAAAAGAGGAAGGAAAGAGAGTTTTGGGTCTCAAATTTCTCATTTCAGGTTTCTCTAAAGCCAGGCTTTCCTGTGCCTCCTGTCTTCTATCATATCTTCAAATTCACGGAAAACTCTTAATTCTAGCTGACTGCATCTCACTGGTTGCAAAGTTGCAAAGGCTACTATGTGGGAAGCAACTATTTCTGGGAGAATCAGAAGAGGATTTTGTTTTATAATTTGGATTTTTGCTTCTTCTACTTTAACTTGTTCTTTTAACTATATACAATGTATAGGTATAGGTTTTAACTATATGCAAGTGTAGGCTCTAACCAGGCAGAAACCTTTTTATATTATTAAAAGAGCTGGTAAGCAATTTTTAACACTGCCTCCACTAGAAAAGTACGTTTTTCCACTTGTTAGCAGAAAGAGGACATGATATTAATTATGCAAACCCATCTGTGTCATATCAACAAGACATGTTTTTGGGATAGGATAGCAATAGTCTTCCCTCCAAATGGCCACTGCAATCCACTCAGCATTGACGTACCTGTTAGGTCCGTGATCAAAGGAGTGAGACTGATACAAAACGAAGGTCAAGCAAAGCTTTATTTCGCACTAAGCATCGAGAATCAAACTGACTGGTCAGGCCGACTCTTACAGAGAGGGCGACCCCCCTCAGCCTTACAGACTAACTTTTAAAGGGCGTTGGCCATGTGGTTGAGCCTGGCCACACACAGGTGGCCAATGAGATTGTAACACACAGAGAAAGCTGCACAGTCATGCTAGGTCACACACGGGTGGCCAATCGAATTACAATTTACCCTATAGTAGCTATTTGAACTAGCCTATCACCTTGGTCAGAATTGGCGCCCAAAAGGCGGGGCCCACACTCCTTGGTAGCTAGAGAGACAGTATGGGTGCTCCACGATTGGACACCTCCACCTGGCCTGAACTGCCCTTGTGTTTGGGCTCTGTTACTGGGACTGGCCGACCATATTTTACTAGTTTCCCGGACTTGCTTTTAAATAAGTCCCCTGGGGGTGGGGGTGGGGGGACAGGGTCAGTTTAAGTTTTACTGCATAAACAACAAAATGGCTGTTCAACCGAGATGGAGCTGCTCTGGCTAAATAGGCCCTTACAGTACCCAGGTAAAAGAGGAATGTTCTAGACTCCACTGGCCATGATTTTACATGTTATTTTAGTGGCACCACCCTTATTGTATTAATCTGTATCTTTGTCTTCCTGCCCTTGACTTCCACTCACACTATGTTTTCCAACAGAATACGACAACAGCATATATATAACACTATGTTAGAATGGTCATTTTAGTATCATTAAGTTTCGAGCATTATCAAAGAAAAATTCAAGAGATTTTCTTTTTTTTTTAAGGGTTTTATTTATTTATTTGACAGAGAGAGAGAGATCACAAGCCAGCAGAGAGGCAGGCAGAGAGAGAGGGAAGCAGGATGCCTGCTGAGCAGAGAGCCCAATGCGGGACTTGATCCCAGGACCCTGGGGATCATGACCTGAGCTGAAGGCAGAGGCTTTAACCCACTGAGCCACCCAGGTGCCCAAGATTTTCTGTCTTTTTGTGTAGAAAGTCACTTCACCTTTCTGAGTCTCTGCTTTTTAAACAGAAAACAGGAAACAGTATTTCTATCCTACCTACTCGAAACAGTTGTTATGGGGGTCAGGCAATAGAACATATGGAAGCACTTTTTGAAACTTTTTGAGGACCCACTACAATATGCAGGAGCATCACCATTATGGTGAGTTGAAATCTTATTTGGTTAACGTAAGTGGAACAAAATGGACTCTGAGACAACTATTTGAATGAAGGAAGGGGGGAAAAAGATTCACTCTGGCTACTGAAAGTGATCTCTGCTTTAAATTACCTACCCCAGGGATGCCTGGGTGGCTCAGTCAGTTAAGCATCTGCCTTCACCTAAGGTCATGATCCCAGGGTCCTGGGACTGAGTCCGGCATCAGGCTCCCTGTTCAGCAGGGCGTGTGCTCCTCCCTCTGCTTCTGCCTGTCATTCTCCCTCTGCTTGTGCTCACTCTCTCTGACAAATAAATAACATCTTTTAAAAAAATAAATTACCGGGGCGCCTGGGTGGCTCAGTGGGTTAAGCCGCTGCCTTCGGCTCAGGTCATGATCTCAGGGTCCTGGGATCGAGCCCCACGTTGGGCTCTCTGCTCAGCGGGGAGCCTGCTTCCTCCTCTCTCTCTGCCTGCCTCTCTGCCTACTTGTGATTTCTCTCTGTCAGATAAATAAATAAAATCTTTAAAAAAAAAATAAATTACCTACCCCAGGCTTTTGCTTTACTCAAATACATGGAAAAATCATTGTATTGTTTTTTGTTTTTTTTAATCTTCACCCTGACTAGCAGAGAGAGGGTCAAAGCTGAAGGTATTATTATTGTCATCATCATTATTATTGTGCCGCACACCTGCTAGTCACAATTCAATAACTATTGAACATATGGCAATTGCTTTTCATGCTAAAAAATAATAGGCATATGTTGCCTGGTTAAATGACACATCTAATAGGTTTGAAAGCTGATTCACAGTAATCATCCACAGCAATGATTTCTATTTTCATGACCAAATGCCCGCATAACCTTTCCTTGATTCTGCTCCCCAGAACTTTTTTTTTTTTTACTGCATACAAATGCTCCTTCTATTCTAAATGGTTCTTACTATGCCCTCAGTGTTATGAGTGTTTCCAGAGTTATAAACAATGCCATACACATCTTCAACTTTAAACTGCACCCTGACATTGTTATAGCAGTGATAGAACTTAAAATTGATTAATCATTATCATATCTATTTTGAGCCTCTACTACAAAGCAAACTCGGGAATGCCTTTGACTCTACGTCAAAGCTCCCTCTCATCCAATGTTCTTTCCATTGTGAACAAATTGGGATTCACTCTGCTCTATTTATCTCCCAGCTGGGACATGGTTATTCATGTCTCTGTCTCAGGAGGAGGAGACATGAACCCTGAAAGCTAGCTAGCTAACTGAATACTTTGCTTACCTGGGTACAGTTCTGCTTGGAGGTGGGAGGTGGGTGCTGTCAGTTCTGTTTTAAGTATTGATCTGGGAAAAGAAATAAGCAGACAGGTCTACTGTACAAATTTAGACACATAACCACACATCATGGGGGAAATGGCCAAGGGAAATCAAGTGCAATGAAACTAAGGTTAAAATTTCCAGATTCCTGGGGCACCTGGGTGGCTCAGTGGGTTAAGCCTCTGCCTTCGGCTCCGGTCATGGTCTCAGGGTCCTGGGATCGAGTCCCGCATCAGGCTCTCTGCTCAGCGGGGAGCCTGCTTCCCCTTCTCTCTCTGCCTGCCTCTCTGCCTGCTTGTGATCTCTCTCTCTGTGTCAAATAAAAAAAATCTTAAAAAAAATAAAGATAAGTAGCACCTTCATTGACTGAAAGATGAAACAAGAACCCAACGAAGTTCAGACAATCACGGGGAACCATTTTTCTCTAACAGCAGAATGTATAATACACTATCAACCACACCTTTTGTCGGTGCTCAGAGCTCTCGTTGTGTAGCTGTTTGTCACCTGGTGCAACAGCGGCTGTTCTATTCTTTGACAATTATGTGGAAACCATTTGTGACAAAGCAAATTGGAAAAAGTAATTTATAATTTAAGACATCATTATAGCTATTCGGTTACCAAATACCTTTAATATTTCCTACATTAATTATATGTCTCTTCTAAGAGACCCATGGTTTGTCAAAGAGCTTCAGGAGTGACAGGTAAAGCAAACCATTTGAGGTGGATTGTGCAGGAATAGAAATAAGAGCCTTCACCAAAAAATTAAAAAAAAAAAGAAGAGTATGTCACAGACACCGCTGGGAAGGAAGAACAAGATTATGATGGACCTGGGAGCTATAATAATAATGAAATGAGATGAATGTTAGTGTGGCTTGTTGCTTTCTGTTTCAGAGCTTCATGGATGCTTGGTACCTGGCATGGTACCAAAATTCAACTGACATCTCTATTTCAGTTAATGTGGGCCTTCTCTTTGCATTGTTACAATTTGCTTTTCAAATAAAACAATGTTAATAATAAAGCATTTGCCTTTCAATATATTTCTGAAGTTGACACTTCTGATTATATCCAAATAGAGAGGATACAATGGAAGCAATTTTTAAATAAATCTCAAATAGCTCAAGGTACAATGTCTTTTATGAAGCAGGCATCACAGAATATTCACATAATCCTTTTAAGAAATGGCATCCAATTTTTTTACTCTTAATAATCACAGAAAACTAGAAACCATTTTCCCAAAGACAGACACTTCCACTGCTAGGACTGCTCCCAAGACAGCATCACACATTGACTAAAATTCTTTAATGGGTTAAAAAAAGAATAGGATATTATCTTTCATTTTATTTTTTTTAAAGATCTTATTTATTTATTTGACAGAGAGAGAGAAAGAGAGAGAGCACAAGCAGGGGAGAGGCAGAGGGAGAGAGAGAAGCAGGCTCCCTGCAGAGCAGGGGAAGCCCAATGCGGGGCTCGATCCCAGGACTCCAGGATCATGACCAGAGCCAAAGGCAGTGGCTTAACCAACTGAGCCACCCAGGTGCCCCAGGATATTATCTTTTAATTAGCAGTAAGATTGAAGATTTTGGTGTTTCCTTTCCTCTCCTTTGTCAACATAAGAGGTGACAAAGTACTAAGCTTACTCATTCTAAGAACATGACCCCACACAGTCTGGCCTACCTCCTTCTGAGACTAAACGAATCATTTCATTTTTCAAACATTCCATTTCTATGCATGTACTCATGTACCACATAGTGCCAAGAATAACGCCACGAAGGTAAGAAGAGGACCCTGCAGGCTGGAGAGGACAAGGGCTGTCTGCAACAGCAAATGCAATGGAAAATAAGAAGCAATGATCAGATTTGATGACTAGGAGTTACATGTGGGTCCCTGAGAAAGCAGTTCAGTTTTTTGCAATGAAGCTGGGAGGGAGGTGGATGATGAGGGAGGAGAGAGGAAGGTGAGCAGGGAACTTATGCCTGGATATCAGTCCAGCAACAACTGAGGAGGAAACATTGAAATAAATCTCTGTGGCGTGAGTCCTGGCTGAGAAGAGAGCCAAGAGAGGCCAGAAGGCAAGACAGTAGTGACAAGACTCTCTCTTTGACCAAACTTTGGTCAGGCTTCCCTACAGCCTCCAGGCCTCTACCTTGGTGCCTATCCTTGTCCAGCCTACATCGCTCAGCTGTACCAAGAATCTTACTATGTCAGTTCAAAGAGAACTCCACAGCTTTCACGTCTGATCAAATTCCTCGCCCACCTGCCACCCCTGGAATCTGATCATCCTGCCTGCCTTGAACAAGAACGCTGTTCAGTCCCTTTAAGCAGAATCTCCCTGCCCACACCATGTTTCCTCTCAGCAATTTTCCATCCACTGACTATCACCCTGCCCGTTGGCTATAAGTCCCCACGTGCCCATGTATTTGGAACCGAGCCCAGATTTATACTGAGGTCTCTACTTCCCTATTGTGATCATCATGAGTAAAATCTTGCTACTGCTTTAATTTCTCCTTTATTCTGTTTTTGTTGTTGTTGTTGTTGTTGTTTGTTGTTGTTAACAGCAGAAAGGAAACTTAAGGAAAAGGGATTAGTGAGGGGAAAAACTGAGTTCAGGGGATGCAGGGAATTAAGGCTACTAAAGACATTTATTTGGAGAAGAAAAAGTCATACAGGGAGAGCAGAAATTTTGGAACAATTCTGTACAAAGATTTCTATTAAGTTATCTTAGCATCATTACACTTTATTATTTTCTCATCTTTCTGAAAACACATTCAACCAAAATTTCCCTCTGCTAGGTTTCTCAGAGATGAGAAATACAAAATACAAATATGCCACTGAGAAGTACACTATTGAATCAGAGACAGATAAATATCACATTATATGTGCGGAAATAGCAAAGTGTTACTAAACAGGGAATTCATGTTCCTCCACGTTAGGAATATATCCACAAAGGCACAGGTAGGTGTGACAGAGCAAATATCCCATGGTCACCCTATGATGGAAATGTCCAGGGTGGGTCAGCACAAGACCCTCTCAGTGATAATGTGGCATGATCTTTCTCTTTAGGGATAAAAATCTTGGGGTAAAAAAAGAAGTCCACTGTGGCTTTCTTTTTAGAAACAAGAGAAAAAGCTAGAATCCCACTTGATACATGCCTAATGGCCACCATGGTGACCAAGAATGACAAGGTTTTATCAGAGAAGTTCCAGATAAAGTTAATATACATTGTCTGAAATGAGTTAATTCTTCTAAAAACAACAGTGTCAATGTGCTTTACTCATGATATCTTGAAATTTTCATAAATACATTCATGTAAAGAAATTCACTTTGTTCTATGGGAAAGAAGGCATCCTCAAAGATTAAAACCCTACATTTGGAGTCCAAATTCTGTCGCTTACTAGCTCTGTGATCTTGGGCAAGTGACTTAGCTCTTCTCAACTCTGTGTTTGTTACCTATAGCACATGGGCCTGTCCACTAAATGAGATGATGTATGTAAAGCACACAGCTCCGCACCTGGCATGAAATGGGTCCGCAGATCATCACTGGTTCCCTCCCTTCCATCTCTATGGAGTCTGTTTTAAAAGAAAGGGCTTATGTGTTAGTCACACTATCAGACTGTGCCCCTTGATCTTTGATGGAATTTTATTTGCTATGTGAGTGACACTACCTGATTCACAGGGATATGAAACTGGGTGAGCGGTGAGGGTAATCTACCTTAATTCCCTGGATCCTTTAAAGAGTGAAAATGTGGGCCAACGATGAGACTTTCTCTTCAAGAGGAAAAAAGCAGTATTACACACTCCAGAAAACCCACTGGGATTTTAGAACAGTCATACAGTTATGCATCTCTGAACTCTTTAAAAGCCTAACCAATATTTAGGACTCTGAAAGGTTATTTCCCAGAATGCTCAAAATCAGAGTACAGAAATAGATGAGAACTATCTTGTGTTTCATTATTCAGATCTGACAATTTCATTAATTACTGAGCAGATGCCCCCAATCTCTCATTTATAATTGAGCATTTGTGTTCTACTGTGCATCCAATGTTTAAAATTGTCTACGAGTTAAATTTTCAAAACAAACTCCTCCTGGAAATTTCCTGTGGCTAGACTCAAAATGTTGAGGAAGCCTGGTGTCACTCTCAGGTCTTCCTGATGCTGACCAGTGAGCAAGGAAAGCAAGTATTTATTTACTCTTCCCTTTCTTATTCTAGTCCAGAAAAGGTCTAATTACTCTCACTGAATAGGGTATTAAGCCTTGATGTGATAGGTTGATACAAATATATTAAACATCTCATTTGTTTTTTAAAGGAGATCATGAACTTGTAGGGAAGTAAGAGAGGTTCACAAATAATGACAGTGAAAATCAGTGAGTGATGAGCACAACTTACACGGTGTCACATATTAATGGATTTCACAGACAGGGACCAGACTTTTCAGAGCTGATAACATTTATGTAGTCTCCTTCAAATGTATAAGATCTTGATAGCCAGAGAGGATAAAAGAGAGTTTATTCCAAGAAGCAGTATGAGGAAAGAGTGGTAGGAGAAGATCTGACCAATTTGAGGAAGATGTTCCTTTTACTGCTGAGTGGTAGAGCAGTTAGAAAGCTTTTTGGCTGCTTGAATGACGACACATCCACCCTATTTTGCAGACTCTAAACTCGCTGAGGTTCGGGACTTGTATTCATCACTGTATGACAAAAGTCCAGCACATCGTGTGGCTTATTGTAACCACATGACAAAGACAATAATTATGGTTCCTTGTGCTCAGCTGAAGGGACTGAAAGTGTGTTCGTTAGTAGGCAAATGTCAATTCAAGGGGAGAGAAGATCTGCTTCTGGTTCTGTGGAATATGTGGTGGGTCCCACAGTTAGAAAGGACAATTAATATGTTGGTCGGTATACATTAAAATTCAACTCGAAAATCCAGAAATGTGGTATAACACCAACAAAATGCAAATTACTACGGATGGGCAAAAATATATTTATGTTTTGGGGCACCTGGGTGGCTCAGTGGGTTAAAGCCTCTGCTTTCAGCTCAGGTCATGATCCCAGAGGGTCCTGGGATCAAACCCCACATTAGGCTCTATGCTCAGTGGGGAGACTGCTTCCTCCTCTCTCGCTCTGCCTGCCTCTCCTCCTACTTGTGATCTTTCTCTCTGTCAAATAAATAAATAAATAAATAAATAAAATTAAAAAGCTTATTCTTTAAAAAATATAAATTTATGTTTTATAAAAGGCACATACACCCATTAATATGATCACTTGGGCCCCTTCCAAACCTCAGACTCCATGAGTGCCGTCCTTTAGGTAGTACAACTTATCTCAGAGTAATGAGTTCATCCATTCACAAATATGTGTGAAATACAGAGATGCTCCTTTATTACAAGTCTGTGAACTTCTAGAGACAGGAGCCACATATCCACCCTCAGTGCTTGACAACAGGCCATCAGTACGTACTCCCCAAATGAAGACATGGGTGCAACATCTTCAGCTTCACTGATTCTAATGTGTACTGTTTAATATGCATTATTTTTCCAACCATTGTAGTTTTTATAGTCTTTGATCTATTTTCAAAGAGAGGCAAATAGGAGCGACTACAAGACAACAGTTAATTCTCACAACGCCTACAGCATTTCAGCAACCCCTTATGACACATTTCATTCTACCTCACGTTACCATTACGTGAAAACAAGATTTTTTTTTTATTATCCTGGAAGCCCCTTCAGTTCCAAACTGCAATTTGATCACTCTTTAAAACCCAAAGAAACATATCTCATAATGCTTTGCCCACATTAGGCATTAACAAATATTTGTCAGATGTTCAAGCTCTAAAACATTTAATATAAACGTCTATCAGCACAATATAACGTAAATGTAAATACTAAGGAGAGTGCTAAGAATGAACCAAAATACAAGTACTGAGAACAATGCGGTAATGAACTGCCACTTACTATCTAGCCTGAATGCAGGTTAAAGGAAATTCATCATTTTGTCAATTAAACCTCATCATTTTGTCAATTAAACCAAGGAGGCAAATAGCGTCTTCATTGACTTCCTCCACTGTCTTTGTATTACTGTATACTGAAACCACGTTATAAGGTAACTTCAGAACAGACCTGCTTTAGAATGTCCCATCTATATCTAGGTAGAGATGAATGAACATTTGTGTGAAGGCACGGTCAGCATTTATTCTTAAGTGGGAGGGATTCCTCACTGTGCTAGACCTGCCTGGAGTTCAAACCTCACACTTAAAGCCTTGCCATGAGGATGACTCGGGGAGACTCTGCCATGGAAATCAACAAATTATAACAAAGCCTTTATGATACATCAGGGGGAAAAAACCCTCAAACGGGAATGAGATTCAAGATTCATTTGCCTTATTGTGAACTCTGCTCTATAGACAACATGGTACAATGAGGTGTTGCAAGCAGATAATTAAATGACTACTGTTGCCTATAAAATCAATTTTGAGAACACAAATTTGACAGTAAAATAAGGAAATAAAAAGTATACTCCAAGTTTTGATCTTTTCTACTGCATCATTATTAGCTTTGGTGTCTCAGATGTGTTCATTCAAAGGCAACATATGGTGACTTGTCTTCATGGACCTCCAAAAGTCTTTGGTCAGAATGCAATTAAAGAGATTCTAATTTGTTCTAATTAGGAACAAAACGACTTACTTGGCAAAAGGAAAACAAAAAAACAAAAAACACCAATCTCTTCAGTCCATGTTTTTATTCACCTCCACTAATCTGGGGCTATCAAATAGAGCCTTTTCTCCCTCCTTCAAACCCAAGCTACAACTTCTTTCAAACACATACTCCAAAATTTCAGGATCCAGAAACATGAAATTAATCAGTAAGGTCCCAAACAGTAAGGATGAACTGGACTGTTAACAATGATTACTGAGACATCCCTCACTTAGAAGGCAATCTAATATGGAAAGAGGATCCATGTTAATGATTCACAGGGGAAATAAGTTCAAGAAGTACAGGTAAAAAGAGCCTTTGTAGGGAGGATTCTCCCTAATAGCCTGTGAACCCTGGAGACCACTGATGCTTTGCATCTAACATACTGCCTAACCATCTTACCAGCTAACATGCCGAGTATTTCATAAGTTTATACAACTATAGAATAAAAGTTTATTAAATTATATTTATTAAATAAATAAATAAATAAAAGTTTATTAAATTATATAAATTATTATTAAATTATAAGTTTATACAACTATAGAATAAAAGTGTTCCTAAAGAAAAGACTTCCAGAGAACAAGGGGAGAATCCATAGAAGCATTTTTTTTTAAGATTTTATTTATTTATTTGACAGAGAGAGAGATCACAAGTAGGCAGAGAGGCAGGCAGAGAGAGAGGGGAAGCAGGCTCCCTGCTGAGCAGAGAGCCCGATGTGGGACTCGATCCCAGGACCCTGAGATCATGACCTGAGCCGAAGGCAGAGGCTTAACCCACTGAGCCAACCAGGCACCCCGAAGCATCGCTTTTTCTTAACCTGCTCTGGGATCTCCAAAACTTCCTCTCTATTTTTCAGAAACCCCTTTTAGAAAGGAAAAGGAAAAATATATTCACTAGTCCCCCAAAAGGTTACTTTAAAAAAATATTATATCACTGAATTCTTGCCACAACCTTTTCAAAGTAGGTTGTAATACCTCCATTGACAGGTCAGTAAACTGAAGTGCAAAGGAGTAGCAGAAAAATTCTAATGGTGGAAGTAAATCCTGGGTAATTTAGTCCATGAAGCCCCCTCGGAAGGCACTTTCCATGCAAAATACAGCTATTTCCTCCTTCTGGGAAATCTTTTATTTTGGGGGGTTGGGGGGGGATCCTACCATCATCACCTACCATTTGAGTTCCCAGAGCTTACACCTAGAGGCAAAATGGAAATGGGGGTCACATAATGAGGGGAGCAGATGCGGGAGGAATCCGCCATCTTCCTAATCATCCAGGAAGAGACATGAGGTATCTCTGAGAGCTACCCACCACATGCATGAGGAGAGGTCACAGGAGATTCTACACCTACAAGACTGTTGACTGAGCCCCTCAGCACAATGCAATTCCCCTGGCTTCTGAAATGAGCTGCTTTCACAATGGTACCCCTCTCTTTCCACTTTGGGTAGCGGGCTGTTGTGGAAAGGAGCCTGGCATCAGCAGCCGCGCTGCCTGGGTTCTGTTCTGGTCACTGCTTCCCAACTCTGTAACCCTGGGCACAGTGCTTCATCAGTTTCTGCTGAAGTGGTCCTCATACAGTTAAGAGCATCAAATGAGTTAATACATGTAAAACTTTTTCAACAGTACATGGTGGGTGAGCACTCTAAATGTTAGCTATTACTGACAGTTATTATTTCTGTAAATGATATGGAATATAAAGTCCTACTATTTGATCATTCAACAAAAGAGTACAGGGGCGCCTGGGTGGCTCAGTTGGCTAAGTGTCTGCCTTTGGCTCAGGTCATAATCCCAGGGTCCTGGGATCGAGTCCCACATCAGCCCCCTGCTCGGCAGGGAGTCTGTTTCTCCCTCTCCTTCTGCCTTTTTCCCCCACTCATGCTCATGCTCTGCACTTTCTCTCTCAAATAAATAAAATATTATTTAAAAGATTTTCCTTATTTAAGAGAGAGGCAGTGAGACACAGCATGAAAGAGAAGAAGGTCAGAGGGAGAAGAAGACTCCCCGTGTCCCTGGGAGCCTGATGCAGGCCTCGATCCTGGGACTCCAGGATCATGACCTGAGCTGAAGGCAGTTGCTTAACCAACTGAGCTACTGAGGCACCCAAATAAAATATTTTTAAAATGTTTTTAAAAAAGAGAACATCTACCATATTGACAATGACTTATGAGAAGTACTGAACTAAAACTAAAACAAACAAACAAACAAAAAAAAAAACCCCACAAACCATTCCCTTGCATAGGCTGTTCAGACACACACCAAGCAAGGGTAGATGTTTCTTTTCATATAAAATGAAAATTTAAACTGTGTATACCACCATGGTACCAGCAGAAACAGAAGAGGTAGACTGATCGGAGGTCAGTAACACAAGGTTTACCATTTTTCCTTAATTAGTGTTGTATACACAGTCAGGTTATTAACAGTTTAATCCGACTTAGATTGATGATTCTCACTCCCCTCCCCTCAAACAACTATAGGATCAAATCAAACAGAGGAGGATTAAGCAGTCACATCAGCCACAGCACAGGCCTTGGTGCATCCTCACAAATAATAAAGTGTGGCCAACTTCCCTCATTAAAGTCAGTCTTAGGGAAGATGTAGACCGCCACCAGGGTAAGAAAAAATAACTAATTTCTTGCCAGACTTACTGAAAATTCGAGAAATGGGAAGCCACGTGACATTTAGTGACACTATATATATTTCTGTGTTCACCTGGAGTTGAGAGAGCAACCCCGTCGTGCAGAGGTGAATTCGGGAAAGAGTACTGGGACAACAGCATAAACAGAGCTCCATCCTTGCAGCCACCACAACAGAAGATGCCGAAAACTGCTGTCTTTGTTGCCGGCCAGTAACCACGCCACATTGTTCACGTATATGAAAACTAGCAGGATGGACACTGGCTGCAAAGTTTGCGGAAATTCAATATAAAAGGTTTGTGTTTTTTTTTTTTTTTTGAATGGCAACAAGAACAGAGGTATCATGCTATTTCCAAAGCATATTTGTGCATGCTTATTTAGAAATAAACAGCTTTCATAGTTTGCTATATCTGCATTCATATACATGTTTCTAGATTATTTTATTTTTTTTATTTTTTTTTAAAGATTTATTTATTTATTTATTTGACAGAGAGAGAGATCACAAGTAGATGGAGAGGCAGGCAGAGAGAGAGAGAGAGAGGGAAGCAGGCTCCCTGCTGAGCAGAGAGCCCGATGCGGGCCTCGATCCCAGGACCCTGAGATCATGACCTGAGCCGAAGGCAGCGGCTTAACCCACTGAGCCACCCAGGGCGCCCGTCTAGAATATTTTAATATACAAACTATTTTCCATCTTGAAGCCCTTTCTCATTGTCAGGAACATCCTATGAAATCCAGGGTTTGACAGGACTGTTGGTCCCCTAGTAGTTAGTGGGGTAAACTTGCCCCGATTCACCTTGCAGAAAGGGGAGGGGGAGGCAAATTTATCCATGCATTTTGTCCTATTGACAATATCACAGGCATATCTTTTTCTATCTATTATTCATTAAGCAAATTTTATTGTCTACTATGTGTTAGGTATTGAGCTAAATGCTATGAATAAAAAGACATGTTTCCTGGCCTCAAGAAGCTTTCAGTCTAATTGAGGATGTCAAATTTTAGTCAAACTAAAAATTATGATGAGGAGTCCCACGTGTAAGGATAAAGGTACAGAAGGGGTGGTGGGTGGGTGCAGGGGCAGGTGGCACTGGATGGTCAAACAATGATCCTTGAGTGAGGTTACCAACCCACAGTCTTGAGGTATACAGGTATACAGAACTAAACCTCTCAAGCCTAAAAGACAAAAATGTACAAATAGGAAGAAATGGTCGTACCCATATAATCATGTGAAGCCATAAAGTCAGTTTGCTGCATTTTAATTTAGATCAAGATGTAGGAAGAAGACAAGCACTTTGCAATAGAAACAGTAAGTAATGGTCATGTGACCTCAACCAGGCTACAGAACACTTAGCTAAATCAGCGATGACAGACATAATGAATGTACAAGTAGTTGGTCACACCCAAGTGATCCTATGAGAGAATAATCTTTATTGAGATGCCAGATAAAAATCAGGTTAACCCAAACACCTAATAGCATTTGTCTAATAGTCAGGGAGCCCGGGGGCCCTTTCTCTACCAGTAACCACCTGGTTATCCATGTGTCCTTGGGTAAATCAATCACTTCCAGTGTGTAAACCTCACAGGACCCACTCTGAAATGGGAAGGTTTTCAAACTGCCCAACTGTGATTCAGAGCTGGCAGAGAAAGAGGAGGAAGAGCAGGGCCATAGCCAGTGGTCCACCCCTGACTCCTTTTTTTTTTTTTCAAGATTTTATTTATTTATTTGACAGAGAGAGAGAGGTCACAAATATGCAGAGAGGCAGGCAGAGAGAGAGAGGGAAGCAGGCTCCCCACTGAGCAGAGAGCCCAGTGCGGACCTTAATCCCAGGACCCTGAGATCATGACCTGAGCCAAAGGCAGAGGCTTAACCCACTGAGTCACCCAGGTGCCCCCACCCCTGACTCTTGGTATCACACCTGAGGTATCAGGGAAGCTTCTGCTGCAGAACATGGAGAGCAAGTTTGCCTTAAAAATCACTGAGGAGATGGTCTCTGAAATCCTTTGAAGCTCTGATAATCATCTAGCTTTCCAGGCTACTCTCTAAACCTTGTAAATGAAAGTCATGATTCCTTGAATGATTTGCAATTGTTTTAGTATGTATTTTTTTTTAAATCAGGAGTTGATATATTTGGTAAATAAAATATTCTTCTCACACATGAAATTAAAAAGATGGGGTGGCAGCATCTTAGTTACTACTGTTGAAGGTCCATTTTTCCTTAAATGTTACCAAAACTGTAAGTTACCAAATATAAGAGGCTGGGACTCTTTCCTGGTCTACTCTCTGGATCTGGGTTATGTTCTTCCCTTCTAACTACAGACTGACTGTACCCCTAAAACAGCCAACTTATTGAGTTCCTTGCTTCCACCCTCTAATCCATTTTCTGAATTTCTGCCAGGAAAAAAATCTTGTTGCAGTACAAATGGTTTTCATGGCTTCTCAATGGGTACAGGTTAAAGTCCAAATTCTTTAGAACAGTGTGCGAGGTCTGATCAAGACCTTCCGTGATCTAGTACCCTCTACCTCTCCAAGCTGGGCCCTTGCAAGACCCATCCCACCCTCAACTACTGAAGTCCCCTGAAAGTGCCATGGTCTCTTCTAAGCATCTGCTCTGTCTGCAGAGAATGTCTCCTGCTCCTGCCTTCCTGACAAATAAGTCACTCATCTCTCAAAACCCAGTTTAGTCATCACTTCTTTAGCATCCGAATAGAGCAGTCCTTCTTTTGAGATCCAACTACATCCGAAGCAGGCAAGTTACAGCATCTTTAAAACTTACTTTCAAATATAATAACCAGAAAGGCTCACTGAAAAAAAGAAAGGGGGGGATTCTAACCTATCTTTGAATCCCCAGCACCTAGCAGAGTGATAGAAACTTTATAAGGCGCTCCACAGATATTGAATAATTGAAGGATGCCTCCTGACAGCAAACAAGTAACCGCTGTACTAGTAAGAAAAGTGGACTGGTGAAAATATTTCTCTGTGTGTGTTTGTGTGTGTGCGTGCACATGTGTGTTTTGCGCACTCATGCTTTCCTAGCTGACATTTAGGAAAACCAATCTTTGATGCCATTGAGGCAGAAGATAATGGATCAGGTACCAAGCATGACTAAAGGATGGGAAGTTAGAATAAGATTTCCTATTGGCTACAAAGTAGCCAAACTGTACTTGGATGAAAACAAGAGACAAGGCAGGGCTCAGGTGGGATGCCCTCAGAGCTGGCTGGATAAGAAGCAGACTGTATTGTTTTACGTGCTGGTATTTCTTTTCTTGGAAGGAACTGTAATGTTTCCATTTTATTCAAACAAAGAGAGAGAGAGAGAGAGAGAGAATATCACATTTGACCTTCTCCTTCTTCACAGATGATTCATCTTATTTAAATAGCCTGCACTTGGGCCATCTCCATTAATGTATCTTCTGCATTTTGTGACTAAAGTTTACTGGCTGCCTTTGTCATTGCATTTGCAACAGGACCATCACAAATTGGAGTAAGTCATTTTGCCCATCACCTTGATACTAAATTTAGGCCACATATATTTTCTTAAATTGTTTATTACGCCATTTGTACAGTCATTTGTCCTTTTCCACATGAACACAGTATGTGTTCATTTACTCTGCTAGCAGAGACACTCAGAACATTTGGTTTAGGAGAGCTTCTCCACGTAAAATTATTATTCTAGACCATTCTTCACATTGGCCTTGGGAATTTGCTCCCATCCTGGAAACCGGCTATCTTGATCCTAATCTTCCTGGCCCCCTTTCCAGAGGGCCACCAACCCAGCCCTGCAACTTCTCAGGATATGCCCAGACACCCCTGCTTTCCTCACAAGAGGGACCTAAGCACAACAAGTGAAAATGACTAGCCATAAGCAGAGCTAAGGAGAAAGCTGGAAGTGTTTTACTAAGTATTTCTGTGTTTTAAACACTGACATTTTTGCCTTTCCTCAAATACATTTTCTGTTTTCCTTTTATGACTGACTGGAGTATAAAATGTAATTTGGGCATAAACAGTCAAAAAGAGAGAGTGGGCTAGTTTGTGACATAAAACATCTTGCTCAAAAATAAGAGAGTTTGAAGGGGAAAAGCTTTCCAGTTTGGGCACAGAAAAAGATATCCTTGACTCGCATGCCAGCAGGTTTAGCAATTTTATATGGTTAGACATTATTCTCCTTTTCCATCACTAGAGAATTCCACAATGAAACAGCTACATAAAATAAGGAATAATGGTCCATTCCTTCAAAAAAAGAAGCACAAATATACACAAAATAGCGATAGAGAAAAAAAATTCCTTTTCGGCTGAATTTCCAGCCATTATCATTTGACACTTTGCTCTTTTGATGTACACATTTGCTTTGACTCAGGGAAAAGAAGTAATTACCAACGAACTCACAGCAGTGGCCCCTGGGATTCTTGCACAGGACAAGTGGAAAGGAAGTGTGAACAAAGGATGAGTAGAGAATTAGTAAAACTTAAAAACAATAAGGCTTTTAAATTTTAAAGCTAAAATAATTTATTTAACTTATGATATTAATGACCCCATGGAGGTCATTAAAATCACTATCATAGGGCGCCTGGGTGGCTCAGTGGGTTGAGCCGCTGCCTTCGGCTCAGGTCATGATCTCAGGGTCCTGGGATCGAGTCCCGCATCGGGCTCTCTGCTCAGCAGGGAGCCTGCTTCCCTTCCTCTCTCTCTGCCTGCCTCTCTGTCTACTTGTGATCTCTCTCTGTCAAATAAATAAATAAAATCTTTTAAAAAAAATAAAAAATAAAATAAAATCACTATCATAGAAGTTGAAACACCATTTGGCAAAATCCAAATTGATTCTTGTTAAGAATGTTTATAAAATATTTCTATCTCCATCTAAAAGCCAGCATTTTGTTTCAAGGGAAAAGTCAGAAATTTTTTCAACTGAAATAAGGAACCAAAAAACTGCCCAAACTTTATACTATAGTTTTAACCAGTCCTGGAGAAAATATTAAATGCAATTAGGCCAGACAAAGGGAGTAAATGCATAAAAACTAAAGAGTGAGAGAGAGAAAATTAACACCATTTACAGATTTATGCTGGGGTCCTTAGAAAAAGGAAGAGGATCAATTGTTAAAATATTACAAAACTGAGGTAATTCAGCAAGGTTCAAAGTTCATACACATGAGTCAAGTGCTTTCACATATATAAGCAAATACCCCACTTTGGAGGCATAAAAAAGATAATGTGGGAATAAACTAAACAATAAATGTGGGAAGATCTACTGGAGGAAAACCATAAAACACTGCCAGAGGACCCAAAAGAATCCTTAAACAAATGGAGAGGTATGACAGGTTCAACACTATTTAGATGTCTCTAAGTCAATCTTCAAATTTAATGTGATCTTAATTAAAAATACCAATAGCATTTGTTTTGGAAATAGATGAGCTGAGTCTAAATGCTACAAGGAAAAATAAACAAGTCAGAATGGTTGGGAAGAGTCTGAGAAAAAAATGCAATGAAGTGAAAATAGTCCTATATTAAAACATACCATAGGGGCACCTGGGTGGCTCAGTGGTTAAGCCTCTGCCTTCGGCTCGGGTCATGATCTCGGGGTCCTGGGATCGAGTCCCGCATCGGGCTTTCCCCTCTGCGGGGAGCCTGCTTCCTCCTCTCTCTCTCTCTCTGCTTGCCTCTCTGCCCGCTTGTGATCTCTGTCAAATAAATAAAATCTTTAAAAAAAAAAAAAACACCATAAAAACAAAATAATTAAAACAAGTGGTGCTCCCAAAAATAGACAGATTTTGTGGGACAGAGGACAAAGCATAGATTCCAATATGAATTAAAATTTGGTATGTGATAAAAGTGGAGATCTAATTAAATAATCTAAAAAAGTCTGCTGCTCCATTGCACTAGCTATGTTTCCAGGGTTCGATCACCACATGTGGCCAGTGGCTCCCACACTGGACAGAGCAGACCTAGAACATTTCCACCATCATAGAAATGTCTATTGGGCAGTGCTGTTCCAGACTCTATGAATTGAGATAGTCGCTTCATACATGACACTATTTGATATGACAAGAGTTAACACAGAAGGGAAGGGCATCTGCCCTCTTGCTTGTACATTTTTATGCTGATAAAGCGGTTGAAATGAATATCAAGGGCATCCGTAATGGGGAAAATGCGCTCCTAAGGAGCAATGTGAAGCCTAGGGGGTCTGTGAAACAAAGACCACAAGCTAGGCCTGGTGACTTTGATGAATCTGAATCCACTTATCCACTCACCTGGGTCTGGTAACCCAAGCTGTGAAATCACATTATTATCCATCATTATCAGCACTGAAATATCAAACACCTTCCACACTATAGCCATTTCCTGTTACTTTTAGCTTCCCAGATTTAATAAGGCTAAACGTAAGTATTTATAGAGGACACAGATAAACTACACATTCTTAAGCCAGCTAGCATGCTAACCAATCTCCAAAGGGGTGTTCTTTCCTAAACCGGGAGATTCTAAGAGGGTGCATGCTATTTTACATAAGCAGTGACCATCAGTGGTGGACTCTGGGGTTAGGCAGCCCTGAGTTCAAACTGTGACTCTACACTCCATTACCTCTGTGACTTGTCAAGTTAGGTAACCAGAGTTGTATGTTATAAAATGTGTTACAAGTTTCTACCTCACGGATCCATGGGAAAAGAGATTAATATATGTAAGGATTTAGTACACTGGCATATAGTAAGTACTCATTAAATGGTACTATTCAAAAGTTCTATAAAATGTTGTCCTTTTAAAATGGCTATCTGATCCTTATGGCATCAATGTTAATTAGCAAAAAGGGCATAATATTAATATGTGTTAACTTTAGATAATTTACAAGATAGAAAACACACTCTCTGTCACCTTCAAAGGCTTGGGATTCTATAGGCAGGATGGAAAGTCATGTGCTAAAAAGCAAAACATATACTGATATATAAGCCTGGGAAGATAGCATGCCCCTGGAAAAAATCTGGCATAACCACTGGCAACAGGTGTGGGCAAGACAAAAAAAAGAATCCTCAAACCATGAAACAATAGTATCTATGGGGGATATTAAGCAATTTTGGTTGCTGGTTTATAAGTATATAATATGTATGGTATCTTCCAGAGATTAATTGCTTCAGGCAAGAAAGCTGGGTTTTGCTCCATTTCATTAAAAAATAAAACTGCTGTGTGTGTTTGCATGTTTGTACCTGTGATTTTCTTTCTCCAATTCCTTATGAAAATGAATGGTTCCACCAAATCAGATTAATGTTGTGGACACGGTGTCATATGGTTGGCTGATGTTTAGCTAACTGGCAACCTTCAGAGGGAGATGCAGACAACAGCATAGTTGCCAAGAGCTCATGAGTAAAATTATTCTAGGACAGGTTTAAATCATGCTTGCTCATGGCACCTCACATCATTGCACTTATTAAGAATGGGCAAGAGTTTCTGAAATATGTCCAGATTTTAAGAACCCACCTGCAAGCCAGCCCAGGAGGGCTTACTTTTACCTGAGCCAAATAGAGTCATGCTGGTTGAAAATATCTCCCCTACTGACTTGCCAAAATGTCTAAATTCTCCACTGTTGGGAAACTCTTTGCCTTGAAGCTAAAATGTAAGTTAATTTCCTTATAGAGTTAACCCACTTGTACCTGCGATGGAATGAGCCATAGGGTTTTATAAAATTTCATATATTCACATACAATCATGGAGCACAGTTTAGGAGACAGAAAACCAAGAAAATTTAAAAATGGCACAAGGTTACTGTTGGTAGGATGCAAACTGGTAAAGTCACTGTGGAAGACAGTATGGAGGGTCCTCAAAAAATTAAAAATGGGGGGGACACCTGGGTGGCTCAGTGGGTTAAGCCGCTGCCTTTGGCTCGGGTCATGATCTCAGGGTTCTGGGATCAAGCCCCACATCGGGCTCTCTGCTTGGCAAGGAGCCTGCTTCCTCCTCTCTCTCTCTGCCTGCCTCTCTGCCTACTTGTGATCTCTGTCTGTCAAATAAATAAATAAAATCTTTAAAAAAAAAATTAAAAATGGATGATCCAGTAATCACACTATTGGATATTTACCCGAAGAATACAAAAATTCTAATTCCAAAAGATATATGCACCCTATGATTATTGCAGCATTGTTTAGCACAGCCATATTATGGGAGCAGTCCATGTTCACTGATAGATGGGTGGGTAAAGAAGATGTGGTATATGGGGTGCCTGGGTTAGTCGACTAAGTGTCCAACTCTTGATTTTGGCTCAGGTCATAATCTCAGGGTAGTGAGATCAAGCCTCATGTCAGGCTCTACACTGGGCATGGAACCTGCTTAAGATTCTTTCCCTCCCCTCTGCTTCGCTCTCTAAAAAAAAGAAAGAAAGAAAGAAAGAAAGAAATTTAGGGGCACATGGGTGGCTCAGTTGGTTAAGCGGCTGCCTTCAGTTCAGGTCATGATCCCAGGGTCCTGGGATCGAGCCCCGAAAGGAAGGGAGAGAAGCAGGCTCAGCAGAGAGCCTGCTTCTCTCCCTTCCTCTGCCCACCGCTATGGCTACTTGTGCTACCTCAAATAAATAAAATCTTTTAAAAAAACTTTTTTTTAAAGATGTGGTATATATACAACAGAATATTATTCAGCCAGAAAAAAGAATGAAATCGTACCAACATGGATGGATCTAGAGGGTATAATGCTAAGTGAAATAAGTCAATCATAGAGAAAACAAACGAACAACAAAAAAAAGAGATAAACCAAACACAATACAAACTCTTAAATATATAAAACAAATGGATGGTTACCAGAGGGGAGGAGAGGTGAGAGGATAGGTGAAATAGGTGAAGGAGATTAAGAGTACATTCATCTTGATGAGCACTGAGTAATATATAGATTTATTGAATTACTATATTGTACACCTAAAAGTAGTAACACCATATGTTAACTATACTGGAATTAAGATAAAGTTTTTAAAAGATGGCACAAGGGTTTCTTTTACAGAGGACAGACATTGAAGAACTCAAAACACAAGGGGCATGCCCAAACCAATGACAGTTTTTTCCCTTTTCATTTTAGTGAAAATATATTGAGCAATTACTGGTGCTGAAGGAACCAGATATTAGGGTGATATACTTCCCTGAGTGAATTCAGAGTTCTGTGGGCTTATCCTGAAAACCAATTTGCCACAGATGTCCTCTTTGGAAGTCATAATCACTCCAGGCAATGAACTCTCCAAGGCCAGGGTTTAGGGTTTCACCATGGGATCCCTTAGTGTTGGGCATCCGTTGCAACAAGAAATGGTCATAAAATGGACAGTGAGCCAAATGCTTTTCTGAGCCATACCTGAGCAGAGTAAATTTATCTGTTGAATATGAACGTATGCATAGCCTGTGTACAAACAAGTAGCTAAGATTTTAAGTTAAAAAACAAAAAACAAAAAACAAAAAAACAAAAACAAAAAACCTACCTCTCTCCCTTTTCTCATCTTCCACCCTTCTCCACCATGTGCCTTTCATGACAATGGTCTTTCCAACAATTTCCTCACTTGTCCATGGTTGAAACTATCTGCTTGTACAGATAAGAGTGGGAGGTAAGTTACAATGGGGTTATCAGGTGGTTTTAACCTTTGTTGGAGAATGCTGGTGTGCCACAGCTTTGCAAAGCCAGCATTTTAAAGAATGCTCATTTGGAGTCAAGTCTCCCTGAAACGTCTACAAAAGGTAAACTGACTCCCAGATAAAGTGCATAAGAAATTATATAATTTGGACTGTTTGCAATTTTAATTTTGAAAGTTACAAAACAATAAGGAACTACAACTTAATTGCTCACATGTGGAGCAAGGCCAAGATTTCACTGCAATAATGAGAGCCCACTCAGAGGGATCTCTATTATCTCTACTCTAATTTTTGCTCTGGGAAGAAGGAGGATGACATTATTCAATAAAAGGTACCAAATTTTATGCAAGAAATGGATGAAGGAGGAACTAATAAAAACCATAAAATGGTAGCCATTCTCTGCTTTCATGAATAAAATCTAGGGCATCGAATGGCTCGTTTATCTCCTACCACAACTTACTCTTAAATTGAGAGCAAAATCTTACTAAAAAGTAATCCTTAGGCCCTAATTGCAAGTGGATATTCAATATATCACATCTGAAGATGCATCTCAATCCAAAGCTGTTTTTCTGACTAGGAGACCTTAAGTTTTAAGGTGAATGTCTCAATTAAGGCTGTATTTAAAGTTCTAACAGAGGCAAGTGAGTAGAGATATGCTAAGAGCAAGAAAGAGGAGAGATGCCTTGCAAGAGAGTAACAACAGACTCAAAATATGGTCATCATCATCCTCCTTTGTAACCTGCTATCTCCTGAGAGCACTCAGGTCAGAGCGAACTCCTAGATGACACTGGTGAGTGTACAGGTGGCCTTTGAGCGGACCCATTACTGAAGCACAGGGTTTATATACAGATCTCAAAATGACCTTCCACGGGGGGCTGTGATAAAGCTGAAGCATTTTATGGGAGGAGAGGCGATCTCAGCTACTATTCTGTCTTCCTTCCCACCCAGAAAAGATTCCAAACTGCCAACATCAATCTCAGAAGGACTGGTCCTTTCTACAGAGAGAGAATGCCCAAAATTAACCCTGTCACTAGTCCCAGATGCTCCTTTTATCAATAGCAGGCAAGGTTTCACATATTATAACTACTGCAATGATAAATCAATTACCTCTCAGAAATCTTAAAATTGTCCCACATCTGTCTTGAGAACAGTTTGAAGCCCTGTGACATTCTGAATATAGCACAAAACTATGTGCTCTGTAATTTCCCAAGAAATTTCAATTTCTGAGAATAATGTACAAACTATATACTATTTTTAAAATTAATCCTTGTAGAGGACAGTTGACAGGTTTTGACTATCTTGCATTTAGTCCCCCTTTCTCTGGGTAATCCTCAATACTCAAATCGTCATCTAAGCATTAACTTCTCCACAATGTTTCAGGGGATGTGGACTCCAATTTCAGCTGTAAGGGAGGGCAGTGTTGTGGGTGGAGTGCTTGGGCTCCAACTAACCAGCAAAGTCCCATCACTAGCTGTAGTTATCAATTCGATAACAGACATATGACCTCAAAAGACCTAATCATATCAAAGCCCAGAAGTTATTTTCAAAGAGTAGAGGAAGAAGCATGTCCTTCCCTGTTGGATCTGAATAAGGAATGAGATGGCAATGACCAATTTAAGAGCATGAAGACAAAAATCTGCTGAGAATAAGAGCCAAAAAACCAAGGACCTAGATGGAAATGGAGAGAAAGCAAATGCTGAGCCCAATGTTGCAACTGCCAAAGGAAGCCTCAACAGAAATTAGCTCTGCCTTCATGATCCAATCACCTTCACTGGTTAAGCCCCCTTGGTATCTTTCTTCAGCTGCTATTGAAAATGTGCCAGCTAATCCAAGCATCTAATAATTGTTTTCAAAAGACCAAATTGGTAGGAAGTTAGTAAGTAAATAAATAAGTGTACTCTTTCAAAAACTTAGTTTTTAAAATGACTAAATAGGGACAAGCCAAAGGAATCTTTTTCTTCCCTATCTTAGTAATTACTCTATCAGTTTGTTTTGTTTGTCTTGGGAATTTTTTGTTTCTGTTTTTGCTTTTGCTTTTTTGTTTTGTTTTGTAACTACCACCATATCTTGGAAAAGGCGGAAATGATTTCTCAGCTGAAGGTTGTGACAGGAAAAGACTGGCTGTTATATTATTTTTATATGAAATGGAAATCTCCCCAAAATTTAAGTTACCAGAAAGAGAACTTTGGATCTATCAGATGCGGACTGAACTGTGCCCAAACACACCTCCTGAGTATCTAGTGAGAAATGGGGGTATGCAATAGCATTTGATACACTTTTCAGAAGACATTCATGTAGACCAGAGTATGATGGTAAAAATGGCTCAATTGCCCCAACTCATGCTGTCCCAGATGCATCTTGTGGCCAACCCATCTCTGGCCCTGTCTCCTCCCAGTCTAACCAATCTCCATGAAACAAAAAGAGCCATTTCTAGGGGAAAGCAAGCAGCTTCATACAGGTATGCACACAGGGAATAGAACTGTATCCTGCAGGGGTGTCCCGCTGGCTGGGAGGTGATGTCCACTTTCACTGAGCAGTATTAGCTCCTAGGACCACTGTCATTTCCCATCTTACCAAATGCCCTTCATAAAGTCTTATAGGACACTGCTCCTACCTTGTTAACAAAAAAAAATTATGAGAAGATTCAAATTTTTAAATGAAGTTGTAGTCATATGACATAAGGCAAGGGATGAGATTTTAATTAAAACTGTAATGTAAATTTTACCCATGATATATTATAGATATGGTCTGTCAGAAGGCTATTCCTCACTATTATGTAATGCCCAGTTACGATAATGTGACTCATTTATAGCCTGAGAGTATAGGAGGTAGAGAAAACTTGGGTTGAATGAATGAATTCACCAAGTTTATTGAGCACAAATTAAGTGTCCAGCAATGTATTAGAAGAAGTAAAAAGCAAAACTAAAATTGCCCAAAACATTGAAGTCTCTCTTGAGGAGTTTCCAAATGAGTGAGAACATAAGAAAAGATCATGAAAAATCCAAAATATCTACATGCAAGAAGTACAAGTGAACAAGACTACATAGGGCCACAAGTGTATGTGATAAGAAGACTCTAGAAAGATAGCACACTCAGAGCTGAGAGGGGTTACTGAGAGAACTTTTCAATGAAGGAGTGGCGTTTCCCATTCACTCCTAAAAGTAAGAAGGTATTGCTGGAAAGCATCAGACTAGTATTCATGGAGAGGAAAGACAAAATATTCAGAGAGACCCTGTTGCTTTTTCCTCACCACTCTAACTCCAGTGAGGAACCCAGTATCTGCTACTGAATTATCCAATAAATGTCAAAGAAGTGAATGATGATCAAGAGGTATTTGTTGAATAAATGAATAAATCAACAACAAATTCGACTCACTAGCAGATACCAGAATTCATTTGCAGGACTGTCAGGAAATCTAGGTACTGGCTCTAAGAACATGTGCAGAAAGGGAAGGGTGTGGTGAAGCTGGCTTCATGCTAAAAATCTAGAGATTTTGACCTACAAGTACAAAGGCAAAGGAGTAAGTGGAAATGGCGTGGGTAAATAAGGTAAGGGGTGGGGGGGGGGGGTCAAAATCTGGCAACAGGTGCCACCCACTAGGTAATTCCCAGTGCTACCCTGACCTGCTGTTTTGCTTTCTGCCAGGGCAGCTGATACTGTTGGACAAGGCGCAAGTGGTGTTTACACCAGAGGAGACCATCTGGAAACGCAATCAGAGACCCGAGCCTCGGGGGGATTATTGGGCCCAGCCAAGCATGAAAGGAAGATTTGTGCCCAGAGCTCTTTGGTTCTGTCATGACCTTAGCTCCATGCAGCCATAATTTGGACCCTTTAAATCAACTACAGTTATTTTTGCAGACGCCAGCTCGGTCAGTCGTCATGAAGGAGCAGGAATGACATTGAAGCAGGTAACAAGGCAACAAAAAGCCATGGCTATTTTGCGATGATGAAATTCGATATAATGTCATAAGTACACATCATGTTCGGTGTGATTTTTAAAATGGAACTGTATCAAAAATACCTTCAAGATCTTCCAAAACACCCAAGAATTCAAAGAAAATTTGGGCTCCCCTGGCTTTACCAGCTCTCTGACCACGGATTTGGCAGAAGCAGCCTTCATAGGCTCAAGTCATTTTATGCTTAAACTATTTTATCTTCTTCAGTTTTTAAAATTACATTTCTTGCTGCCCACAGATTCCTTTGGGACATCACCTAATTTCTTTAAACCCTAAACTAAGACTAATTTCCTGGCCAGATCTTCTGGATATAAGGCTATGTCCTCAGTACGCTAAAATGTAGAGCAACTTATGCAGAAAGAGGTCTGTACAGCTGACCACAAACACTCAGTCTCCTGGGGATGGATCCATATTGTGTGTAATGAAGCAACGGAAGCCACCATATCAAAGCAAACAATCGAATAAAATGAAAAGGAGAGAAGTGAAAGAAAAAATGGAAGCAGAAATAATTTATCTTTTTGTTGAGTGAAATCGGCCTAGGAAGGCTACCCGAGTGTCACCAAAGAAAAATGATATTTATGATAGCTGGCATTCAGATAGAATTTCTTGGTAGCTCATCACCTAAAAATCATGCTACAGAAATTCAGCCTTTTATATAAAGTATTTTAATGATGCTGCTGTGTTTATCTTGTCCGACTGGCAATGCCAAAGAATTACTATTATTCACTCATTAAAATTCATACCGAACTCCATGTTGTTTTGTAAAGAGAAAGAAAATCACCTCGAAGAAGAAAAATACAGGCCCATTTTCTTCCAGTGACTGTGGGAGACCATATGGAAAGTCTTACTCAAACGGCCATTACTCTTCCATGACATGTGGCTTGCATAATTGCTGCAGATAGAACCAAGACTGCCCAAATATCAGGCAAAACTTCCCCACACTTTTCTTATTTTCAAGTAAAATATCTGTAACACTTAAAACACTGAAATTGCTGTAGAGCACTGCTTTGTTCGCTAGTGAGATATTTAAATCACAAAAGCAATTAGTTCCATAGAAAAATATAAAGTCCCACTTTCTACTGGGATGCTCCAAAACAGAAGAACCAAAACATAATTCTTGCACAGAGCCAGCAAATCCACAGGCTAATGGCTTCCATGGCTCAGTGTCACCCAGCTTTGAGGTCATTCACTGTCTGCTGCAGCTTGTGAACAATTTTCCTTCCAGTGTGTTTCTAAAATTATCCCATTTACAGGGGATGTCAGGATTAGGTTTAGCATCATATAACTGGAAAAGAAAAACCTAACTTAAGCATGACTGACATTTTTTCATATGAAATAAGTCCAGGCAGAGGCTGTCCAGGGCTCAGATGGGACCTACACGTCATCAGGGACTCAAGCCCCTTCCATCTTCCTACTGCCATTTCAGGGCTACCTCACGGCCCAGAACAGTCATCGAAGCTCCACCTAGATGGACGTAATAACTGCATAGTTTTATCAGGCCAGAGGAGAAAAGGTGGAAAGGCAAACCACGCCCCTTCCAGTTGCATCTGTTCCCTTAAAGAGATGACCCTGAAGACCTAGAGAAACATCCTACTTGGAGCTCAGTGAACTGAGTCTTGGGGTTTTCCCCAGCTCTAAGAACAGGCAGTATAGCCTTTCATCCCAAGTGACAGTGCACAGCTCAAAGGATAATTCTATTTCTAGGGAAAAGACAGAGTAGGGATAGTGGGGGAGAACCATTTATTCCATGGGTCTGTATCACAGAGGGTGCCTCTAAATGGAGGGACGATAGCCACAGACTAATCTGAATTTCAAAAATGCAGGATATAAGTGGACTTGCCCTCCAAGATGCTGACTTGCTCTCTCCTTCACCCGCTCTGTGTGTGTATATGTGTATGTGTCTGATCTTTTTCTGTTTCTTACCTTTTTGTGACAGTTTCTATCTTTTCTGTATCTTGGACAAATTCCTTAACCACTCTGTGTCTTAGTTTCTTCATCTAGAATATGGGGATAACAATAACCCTGACTTCAGGTTGTGGGCAGATTAATAGAGTGTTAGATACCTTTTTTAAAATTTCTCTACTGAGCTATTCTCCCTTCCCTGTTCTATTATTCATTTCCTTCTCCCTTATACTAGCAGCTAGAAGAAAATAAGTGAGGAACATTGGGAAAAAAATCATTTGTTGTATTAACAGTTTGCATCCTGGTTATTAATTTTTAAATCAAGTGATTTTTATCTACATGCCTGCACTTAATAAAAAATAATAAACACATAAAATATACAGTATAAGTAAATGCAATCTTTTCCTCTCCCATGGTTAGTGTCTATTTTTTTCTTCTTCTATGCATCCCTGACCCTCAGTAAAAAATATTTATGTGAAGTAGAAGGGGGTCTTTAAAAAAATCAATCTCCCTAATGTTCACATATGGTGTGTGCATATGTGTGCACTGAAGCTCACTGCTAACCCAACAACTACCTGATGCAAATATTTAGCTAGTGGTATCCATTCTTTGCCCCTTATTGAACATAATTCCCCTTCGTTAATTATTTTCTTAATAAAAGCAATTCACTTTACACACATCTGCAGAAACAGATACATTTACTTTAATCATCTTGTAAGAAAACATCCAAAGGGAATCAGGAACTAAGAAACGTAAAGCCACTTTTTTGTTTTAAACCACCGGATTTTTTTTTTTTTTAAGATAGTATTTATTTGACAGAGTGAGACTCAGAGAACATAAGCAGAGAGAGCAGCAGAGGGAGAGGGAGAGGCAAGAGCTGAGCAGGGAACCCAATGTGGGGCTTGATCCCAGGGAGCAAGGGATCATGGGATCCCATGATCTAGGATCATGACCAGAGTCAAAGGCAGATACTTAACCCACTGAGCCACCTGGGTGCCCCTAAATTGCTAGGATTTATTGATCCTGACCTACCTAGCAGGTAGGTCATCATTGATACAATGCATCTGCCACAGGTAGAAAGAGAACCATTTCCACATCAGCTCTAGAAAAGCCTAACATAACATAATAAAATAAATAAATTAATTTTAAAAAAAAAAGGAAAATGGTAAAAGTTATCTTCGGTATATTTATTCTGCCTTACAAGCCTTATCAGGAACTCAGAGCAGTTTCTACCCCCCTTTCTAAGCCCAGAGATAAAAGAGAAACCACTAAAATCCTGACAGCTCCACAAAGGAAGCATAGAAATGTGTTGTATGGACCAGCGTCTCTGGAGTTAGATGTTGTATCCCGAGATTCTGCCTTCTCCAGCTGGTGTGTCTTTAAATCATTCCATTTTTGGAGCTTCTTTTCCCCATTTAAAAATAGGAATAATAGGGGCGCCTGGGTAGCTCAGAGGGTTAAAGCCTCTGCCTTCAGCTCAAGTCATGATCCCAGGGTCCTGGGATTGAGCCCTGCATCGGGCTCTCTGCTCAGCGGGGAGCCTGCTTCCTCCTCTCTCTCTCTGCCTGCCTCTCTGCCTACTTGTGATCTCTCTCTGTTGAATAAATAAATAAAATCTTTTAAAAAAATAAAAAAATAGGAATAATAAGCCACCACATGAAGATCTTCATGAACATTAAATATAAAATAATTCAAGTGAAAATTCCTCACCCAAATTGCAATAATGAGAATAGAAGTTACTTTTCTTTGCACCAGTAGAAATTACAACAATGGTATCTATTTGGTCATTAGGTTATCGTTTTCAAAGCACAACGACAGGTGTTTTGTTGTATTTCATATTTTGCTTTGGTTTGGGGTTTGAGGTTTGGTTTTTTTCTTTTTCTTTTTTTTTAGGCTTGTAAGATTTTATTCTTGTGGACAATGAGGTTTCCTTAAGTCCAAAGGCATGCATCAAAATCTGCTCTAAGTTTTCCCAAGACCAACACACTTCCAATTATTGAACTGACCTGGCAAGATATTAAATATGCCACAAGACTAACAATGGTGAAATTAGTTTAAAACAAACCAAATTTTTCAAGGAAAGTTCCACAAACAACAACAACAACAACATAGTAGTCAGGCGGACAGTCAGAGTTCACACAATTTTATATGATAAAATTGAATTTAGGATGAATTGAGTGGGACACTCCTTAAATTTTCTATAACCAAAATTTTCTTGATTTGGGGGTAGCATTAGCAGTAAACAGCAAGATGCCTATAGCAGACTGTTAATTAGGTCAAGGATCGGTATGGGGTTACTGATTTATAAGAGACCCTGCCAATACATCCTTATCCTGCTGACATTGTTTTGAGGGAGCAATTAGTCACTTGATGCTAAAGCTAGAAAAGAAAAAAAAAAATGGAGGAAAACAAGCATTTAAACAAATGTAAACAAAACTGCCATGAAAATACCTTTGGTCATAATTGTAAGAAAGGGTTTCATCTTTCCTGGTTATCAGAGACTTTATATTTATTTGCTTTGGTATCTTTTTTGCAATTGTTCACTTTAAAAAATGTCAAGGCTAATATTTGTAGCCACATCAATTCATAAAACATGGCCCCCTCTGTTGGTTTCTTGGGTACCAAGGAAAATATTGATAGTAAAACCTTGCCTGAGATTGCTACTAAAAATAAACTTCATAAATTTCTCATGCCATTGTGATTTGTCTCCTGAGACTGTTTCTACTTGCAAAACAAGACATCCTCTTCTAACCTATCTGCATATGAAACCAAAACCTGGATTTCTAATTAAAAGTATAGAAACAAGGATTAAGAACTCTGAGCTTGTTTTTGGCTCTTATATTAGCTATTTCATGGCCATGAAGTCAGGGCCTGCCTTTTCCTTGCAATGCCAACCTATTACATAAAATGAACTAAAAACCACACTGTCTTTCAGAAATCTTTAATATTATTGGGAGGATAGGGGCTGGTTTGGTATTCTTGTTCACAAATATTCATTGCTGTTACCTGAGGAAGAATTTTACTCCCTCAACATATAGATGTCAAGTATTAGGGGTTTTTTGTTTCGTTTTTTGGGTTTTTTGTTGTTGTTGTTTGTTTCTGTTTTTGTTTTTTCCATTGAACTTGTTTAGATCAACAGAATGTGAGCAGAAGTGGCACACATCACTTCTAGGTAGAGGCTTCGGGACTGTCACAATGACTTTGTCTTCCTCCACTAAAACCGGCAGTGTTTAAGACGGTGAACAGACTGGGTCTCAGAGTGAAGTTCACAAAGGGCAAAGCTACAGATGATGCACCTGGGACTCAGAGAAGTCTTTCTTTGCGCAAGCTGCTGAGATGTGAGGGACATTTGTTACCACAGCATTACCTGGCCTATCACAACATATACACAATTAAGGAAAGTATGGGTTCTCTATTGAAGCAATGCATTCATGTACTGATTTTCCACTTACCTATGTGACCTTGGGCAACTTTCTTAACTCTCTTGGATTCCTCATCTGTTAAATGGGGGTACCCACTTAATCAGCTTTCTTATAAGGAGTCCATGAAGGAACACATACTGCCTAGCTTTAGTTACACTCCATAAAGCTTAGCTAGTATAAAATAAGGGATCTATAGTAGTTCCTTTTAACAGAGATATGTTAACATTCTCTCCAAAGATCTCAACTAGAAAAATAAAATAAAATTAAAAAAATGGAATCAAAATCATTCCACAGAGAAGACAGGGAACTCTTTTATCAAGTGATCCCAAAGGTTCGTTTCGGTTAGCAAATAAAATCTAATCTTCTCTCTTTTGATCTAAATAATTAAATGATGGCTTCCAAAGCTAAAAATAATAGAATTGATCATTTTGTATTCTAATACTTTAAACTTATCCATGTATCATATATCTAAGTCTTTAAGACTTTATACCTGTTTGTAGGTCATATTTCTTCTTTTTCTAAGATTTTATTTATTTATTTGAGAGAGGGAGAATGAGAGAGAGAGAGAGAACACAAGGGGTGGAGGGAGGGCCGGAGGAAGAAGCAGACGCCCTCCTGAGCAGGGAGCCCGATGCAGGACTCGATCCTGCGATCCCAGGACTCCAGGATCATGACCTGAGTTGAAGGCAGCCGCTTAACCAACTGAGCTACCCAGGCGCCCTGTAGGTCATATTTCTGTGAGGCCACCTTCACGTTCCTTAGGGACCTAGAGCTGTAGGTTGAGGTCCCAGGGCCTTTTCCCTCCTTAGAGGCACTTTATGCCCCCAACTTTCATTGTTTCCTTCCTTCTACATCCAGACTTCCCTTCATATATTGATAAATTAAATTCATGAGCCAGTTTGAGCTGATGGGTTACTGGCATTTCCCTCCCTTCCTGGGGTCTTTGCAATTCCACTGCTAACTCTCTGCATGAAGATAAATAACCACAGTGGTGCCTGTGAACCAGAACGTATGGTGCCCCATCCAGAACAGGGAAGTGAGACAAGGGGTGCCTTGCCTGAGGAGTCTCCAAACTACAACATGGGTCTATCAGTGTAACCATCTTTCCAAACACTCATCAAAATGAGAATTTGTTGATTATAGAAAGAAATGTATTTGAGCATCCATATAAAGAGAATCAAATGTAAATTCAATAATTGCTCTTAGTTCTCTTAAGAGGGAGTTCTGATGAGTTATACCCAATTAGAGTTCAGGTAAATGTTTGGGACGATATTCTCTTGCAAAGGAAAGTTGCTTGGGAATATTTTAGATGATCACAATCTAGTTCTAACTTTGCTTAACATGTCCAATCAGAGGCTTGAAAGAATGTATGATGCCCCAAGTCTCATAAAACTAATGAAAATTCCCTTCTATTGGTCAGTGGAAATGGAGCCTCACATTGGTCAAACGCAAGTATACACTGCATATTTACAAAAGAAAAGTGGAACTTTTTTTCTGAACTTGGAATAGATATGAAAAAGCAGCTCAGACTGGGAGACAAGATAACACACATAGGCCAAGTTTCCAATTTTAGATGAACTTCAAAACAATGATTCCCACAACCCTTCCTAACAAACATCCTTTGACACTGTAAAGGCTTTAAGATAAGTGAGAATTCATGCTTCGTAGTTTCTAACACACAAAAGTGACGTATTTGGATTCCTGCCAATATTTTTTCAAGTATATCAGACTCATCACAGTACCCCCTGAAAAACCTGGCAAACATTGCATTTTCCCCGGGCATAGAGAATCAGACACTATTTTTTTTTTTAAAGATTTTATTTATTTATTTGACAGAGAGAGATCACAAGTAGACGGAGAGGCAGGCAGAGAGAGAGAGAGAGGGAAGCAGGCTCCCCGCTGAGCAGAGAGCCCGATGCGGGACTCGATCCCAGGACCCCGAGATCATGACCTGAGCCGAAGGCAGCGGCTTAACCCACTGAGCCACCCAGGCGCCCCGATACACACTATTTTAAACAAAAAGCACAAAGCACGTATCCAGAACTGGATGGAGAGACCAAGCTTTATCATTGAGCTCTGATACTAGACTTAGCCTAGGAGTTCAGAAACTGCTTTTTAAAAAGATGTTACAACATGTTTTTCAGGAATATCCGATAGATTTTACTTTGGTTGAAAATCATCACAGAATTCCTCACAAAAATTTTAGTAACATACAGACTAGCAGACAGCAGATAAAACATTCGGGGATTGTTTTCCTCACAGAGTAGGTATATAGCACCATAAAATCTGTTTGACAGAAAAAGACTTAAAATATAAAAATATAAAAATTGTTTTATATTAATCCAGATTGAATCTCGTCAAAAAGTCATCTCAATTTAACTTGACCCAGCACCTGGCTATAAACGTGAGCTAATTAGTGAATTACAAAGCTGACATTGACTACTCTTCCTCAATGTCATGTGTAGCCTTCAGAAATTTATACAAGTTGACCTTAATGTTTCTTTACTTTTCTTTTTCCCTTTTTTTTTTTTTAATTTGAGGCAGGCTTGATAAATACCTTTCTAGTAGGATCCACAGAAATTATTTATTTGCAGGCACAAAAAAAGTAATAGCAAAATCAGTGGTTGTTCCAAAAGATCAGTTCTCTCTCCCTCAAAAAATACTTCAACCTAACATGTAGAAGTAGTTCTACTGAAACTGATTAAAAATATTAAATATTATTTGTGCATAAGGGTGATTCTCCAAGGAATGAATACATAAGATTTATAATTAAGTGTTCTCTGTAATCTTAGAAAAGGAATTTCAGATGATGAGATTGATTTTAAAGTAAATGAGTTTATACAAATTTGAAACATGTCAGATTTACATACAATGTAACTTAAAAGGAACAACTTTTGCAGAGTGCATAGTGTTTTTGTTTGTATTAGGAAAACAGCTCCATTTTTTCATCACAAGTCTCAGTTCTGAGAAACTTTAAACAAAGAATGAAGAATCAAACTGGAACTGGAAAGAGGGATATTTCTGGCTCTAATACATTGCACACTGATTTCATTTAAGGAAAGAAAAATGCAAATATAGAGAAGATTTTCTAATCTATCTAACAGCATGTTTTCCCCTCATTCAAATGCAAATACTCTCCACATGTTCTGACTTTGCACGTGTAATAAATATTATGAGAGATAGCTTAGTGACCCTACCAGTGGGCCTGATTCATTAATTTCAGAAGCTAGGAGAAAAGCAGGAGCCTGTGGCAAAGCACTTCTGATCCTCTCTAATTGCTCATGTCAGTAGAAAGCCTCTGGTCCACCACCCAGTGATTGACTCCCCTTTGGACTTCCAGAACAAGGCCCAGCACTCCGTCGCAGACCTTCCTGACAGAGAATGATAGAGGGGGACAAAATGCTTGTTCCAAAGTCAGAAGTGCTGAAATGCTGGAGAGAACATTCTTAGGCGTCCCTAAACACAGAATCCCTCTGACAGTTTCCTTGTTATTTTGTTCAGCAACATTTGCTAAGTACTTTAGGTCTTGGGGAAGCGCTATTTCCTTTGATAGAGACTTTATGCAAGAACTACTCAGAGGTCCATCATGCCAAAAGATAAAACCATATGACTAGTAGCTCTTATAGGATATTTTCTAGTAAGAGACAGTCTGATTTTATATCTAGTGTTCTTATTTTTTCACAGAAAATAATTTTAAATATTTAAAAATATATGTATAGCTTATCTTCTGCCTTTTGGAACTTCATTTACATAACATTTAAATCAATCAGCAGGTGAATAAAAATAAAAGATGAATTTTTATAGATATCAGGGAGAATGTCAATGAAACACTTAAAAGGGCTTTGTGTGTAGAGCAGAGGAGGCAATGGCATTCATTTGGCATTTCTTCTAAAGATGTCCTAGTAGAACAGCACAAGCCTCAGAGGTCACATGGAGCCAGAAGACCTAAGTTCTAGTTCTGATTCTCCTCCTTATTAGCTGATCCAGTTTGGGAAAGTCTTTCCAACTTCCTGAAACTTACGTTTTTAATTCCAACTCCTCGTCTAGTTCACAAAGTAAGGATCCAAGGGAATAATGTGCTCCAGATTTTTTTTTAACTTTTAGAGAATGATACAAATGTAAAGCATATTAGGAAAGCTTGGTCAAGGTTATAAAATAATACAAACTCCTACCTTTGTAAGTTCTTTTCCTAAAAACACTTAATAAGGGGAGGAAGGAAAGGAGGAATTACAGGTACAGGGATTTAGTCTTAATATCTAAGTAATAATTATGCTGGAATTCAGGTAACTTAGATGTGACTGAGAAACAATGGTTGCTCACTCACAGGAAGGAGTAGAGATAAACAAGTGTGACACAGAAAAATGAGCCAGGGCTAAGGACAAGAGGTTCCCTTGGCAGAGGGACACAGCTCTGGCCCAGGTTCAGGTGTTCATGCCTCAGTCTGAGGGAAAAGGGGCTATCTATTTACAGAGAAAGCTTCATGATGTTTCTTTACTAAACCCAAGCCGTCACTGGCGCTGTGGCTTCAGAGGTAAGGGTCTTAGTGCATCAAAACCAGACCAACATTGGTGCCCTACTCCAGGATATCAAACTCCTCCCCAGCAGATGTGAAAGTGAGAATCCAGGACAGGAAGAATGGAAAATGGCTTTTTTTTTTTTTTTTTTTTTTAATTTGGGAGTCCAGGAATGATTTGAGAGAAGAGACTTGCAGAGGGTACGTTTAGATAGGAGCAGAGCCAGAAAAATTGGCTCCGTTAACTACTGTAGCCTGACTTTTACTCTCATGCAAATGGGCTTTAAGAAATGTTGCCAACAAACAGAAACATTAAATAGAGAAGAAACATTTGGAAGACACAGTATATATTTGCCCAAAAGGTATTTATTTATTAATTATAAGGGTAAACACAGCCAGTGCTGCATAGGATCATATGTTATTCCTAATAAACATTCAAAATAAATTTTAGCAAAATATTTTATAATGAATTTACTGATCTGACTCTAATAGCTAATATGTAATGAGTACATACAATGGGCCAAACACTGTGCTAAATGCTTTTGTATGAAGCGCCCCTGGGTGGCTCAGTCATTCTGACATTCTCAGTGTCTGACTCTTGATTTTTGGCTCAGGTTATAATGTCAGGCTTTATGGGCTCCAACCCCTCAGCCTGGAGTCTGCTTCTTTTCCCCTCTCTACCCTTTCCCCTGCTCACATTCTCTTTCTCTCAAATCAATAAATAAATCTTGAAATGCTTTCACATGGATTCTATTACTTAGCTCTCCCAACAAATCTAGAAAGTGGTTTCATCCTCCCAGTAATGCTATTTCACAGTTGAATAACTGAAGCCTGGAGAGCTTTCGTGACTTGGCCAAGGTCAACCAGCCAGCCAAGGAAGCCAGGGCCGGAGAGTAGTAGCAGTCTGACTCACAGGCAGCCCACCAGAATGAACACATGGTAGGCTTTAATCCCTGCAGCTAGGGGGCGAAGACAACCAGTCAGTAAGGTCTGCAGGATTGCTGTGCCAGAAAGACATCTACAGCTAGAACAAGTCCACGGGTGCCGGATGAGGCCGTGCGCATGCCAGGTATATTCCAGGCCATATTGGCTCCAGCTACATTTTGCAACTTGTATCTAAATAAAACTCTGTGAAGCTAAAAGCACCATTCTTGGAATAAGATCTGAGTACAAAACCCAAACTTAGCTTTTTAACCAGTATGCAAACTTTGGGAAGTGACAAGCCTTCTGAAACTGTTCATTAATGTACAAAAGGAGAGATGAGGAGTAATGATGCTCATTCATTTGAGGAATTGTTGTAAGATTTAAACGAAACAATAGGGCTAGAACAGTTAGGAAAATCCCAACAGCGTAGTCGTAATAAAAGTGGCAACACACTCTTTCATCACATAAAGCTATTTCTTGTCAGAAAATAAAAACCCCTTGATACCAAGTGACTTAGAACACACACTGCAAAATAAAAAGTGTCCTATACTGTTTTCATGTAATAGATAACCTCGAATTCCTTTTTTAAAGATTTTATTTATTTATTTGTCATAGAGAGAGAAGCGAGAGTGAGCACAGGCAGACAGAGTGGCAGGCAGAGGCAGAGGGAGAAGCAGGCTCTCTGCCAAGCAAGGAGCCCGATGTGGGACTCCATCCCAGGACGCTGGGATCATGACCTGAGCCGAAGGCAGCTGCTTAACCAACTGAGCCACCCAGGCGTCCCTCGAATTCCTTTTTTAGAAGATTTTATTTATGTATTTGACAGAGAGAGATCACAAGCAGGCAGAGAGGCAGGCAGAGAGAGGGGGGAAGAAGGCTCCCCACTGAGCAGAGAGGTGGATGCAGGGCTCCATCCAAGGACTCTGAGACCATGACCTGAGCTGAAGGCAGAGGCTTAACTCACTGAGCCACCCAGGCACCCCCAATAACCTCTAATTCTTAACAAGAAGTGGCAATGCACATACTTGCTTATATACAAAATATAATATTAACAAACAACAAGGACAAATACACACAGAAGTCATTAAAATATATAAGACAACATAAAGTACAGCCATGTGGGGCAGCTGCAGGCAGAAGAAAGTAAAAAGAACCTGGAAAAGGAAACTATGGGTTCAAATCTCTTTCATTTTCTTGCTTCAGTTTTATCAACAGAGTTTCCATCAGCTGACCTCAATGGTCCTGTCCAAATTCGAAAACAATCATGCAATTCTATTAATTTTCAAATATTTTTTATGATTAGAGTAGCTGGACCCATGTTTGACTAGGTCATTGCTACACCCAATTTACTGACAAATTTCAATCTCTTAATATCTGGGTTTATTCTACTACCTTGCCTGTTGCTCTCCTCCTGAACTTGAATTGACAGTCTAAAGTAATACAGTGCTCAAGAAGCAAGGCGCCAGAGGTAAGAGAGAACAGAAAAAAAGATGAAGGAAGGAGGGGAAAGGGGAGAAGAGAAGGGAGAGGAAGAAACAGAAGAAGGGAAGTAAGTGGGAGGGAAGGAAACTCCACAAATTGACTAATCAGGTTTCAGAGCAAGAAATGATCACTAAGGGGCAGTGGGTGGCTCAGTCGGTTAAGTGTCTGACTTCAACTTAGGTCATGAGTTCAGGGTCCTGGGATTAAGCCCTGCATCATGCTCTGTAATCAGTGGGGAGTCTGCTCTCCCTCTTCCCCTCTCTGTGTCCATCCCCCATTCATGTTCTTGTGTGCTCTCTCTCTAATAAATAAATAAAATCTAGAAAGAAAAAGAGAGAGAGAGGGGAAAGAGAGAGAGGGAGGAAAGAGAGAGAGAGAGAAAGAAAGAAAAAAAAAGAAAGAGAAAAAAAAAGAGGGAAGGAGGGAGGAAGAAAGGAAGAAAGGGTAGGAAAGAGGATTACTAAGCTGTCTCTAGAAATTCCTACTGGAAGACCACTCTAGTTCAGCAGTTCACCAAGGCTCATCCAGAGACCATCAGCACCACCTGAGAACTTGTTAGGGGTACAGATTCTCAGGTCCCATCCAGACTTAGTCTATTGGAAACTCTAAGGGTGGAGCCCAGCAATTTGTGTTTTAAAAAGTCCTCTAGGTGACCTTCGAGCACACTAACCCCTAAAACTATATTCATTTTTGTTCTTCTAATGAATTCCAAGATCAGGCTTTTTAAACATTTGCAATCTTTAATACTCCATATTTAAGCAACTAATCCTACATTCTATCAAGGTTCAAAAATATCCCATAATCCATTCTAAAGCTTGAAATTTCACAGCTGTTATATATGGGGAGTATGTGATACTCTAAGCTCCCACATAATCTATTTCTATCTAGGAAGTCATGAAACAATTTTAGATTCCAAAGTAGCAGAAATGACCAGAGCTTAGAGAAATAGCTGTAGGGGGAGAAGGATATGAGATCTTGCTAACACATAGTTTGAGGTACTTATTCAACATATAGATAATATAGCAAGAAAAACAGGCAATCAGTAGGGTTATCTAGCAGTCTAATTAATGTGTATGTCATCTTAATACTAAGAACATTTAGGCTCTTCGGTTAAATTGCAAAAGTCTCTTCTCTTGGTGAACTTCTCTACCCTCGAACCTATTCCAAATACTCTGATCAGGGGCATCATGCACATTTCTTATATACTATTAAATATAAAAATGAATAGAACAAATACTATAAAATAGAAACAGTGATTGGATCTCCAGCTACATTTAGTAAACTCACTGAGCAAAACAGAAGACCAATAAACCCAAATGAGATAGAATTTAAATTGTAGACTAAACATACACATCTATCTTCTTTCCTCTCCCAAATCTCATTGAAATTAGGAAAAAATGTATTTTAGAATAAGTTCATGCCACCATTGCTAGAAAATTTTTATCTATCAGTAGATAAGAAATTGGAAACAAAACAAAAGCCCCAACAATAATCCCTAAAGCAGGTAAGAATAACTAGTGAAGAAAACAGAGGAAATCAAAACCCAAACTTAAGTAGGAGAAATTTACTATAAGAAAGATCAAACCTCCTTAAAGAAATTCCAGAAAAAGCTCTACAAGAAACACCCCACTCTCAGAGTCAACCAATCCACAGACTCAAGAAGCAGTTACCAGGATAATTATGAAAGGACCATGGTATGAACAGCTGGTGGAGTTTGATGCCTTCTCCCATGTCTTTGTTTATTCTGTGACTAGCAGCCACACTAGAATAAAGTCCTAAAACACACTTTTTAAATAAAATTAACCATCTGCCTTGGGAAGGCTCCTGGCCAGAATAGAGAGAGAGCCATCACAGAACTTGAAGCATTCAGAATCTCCTAAAGACAACAGAGGAGAAATAAAGAGACAAGTTATTCACAGGAAAGTAAAACCTTCATGAAATCCTTAGATACACTGCCTCATGCAACAAGTATTTCCTCCGCACCCACCAGATAACAAATATGATTCAGTATCCCTGGAGATACCCTGATGAAGAATGGTCAAGTTCCCACCCTAGTTGTGTTTCCATTCTGGTGAAGAAGAACAAAAAAAAAACAAGTAAACCTATACTGATCACTAGGCAGTGTTATGTGCTATGAAGAAGAAGAAAAAAAAAAAAAAACAGAAAGGGAAAGGAGAAAATGGATGACTGGATGATAATTACATAAGCAGTAATTCTTTTCTTTGGTGTGACATCCAATTAAAGCAATACCTAAAGAAAGGGTTGGAGGCTGAGGAAACAAAGTACAAAAGCCCTGATGTGGGGATTTAACTTCTAAAGACAAGAAGGCCAATATGACCAGAACACAGGGGTCAAGGACAAAAATTGTAGAAAAGAAAGTCAGACAAGTAAACAGGAGATTGTCAATGGAAGACCATTCTCATTAGGCTAAAGAGCTTGGATTTTATTGTCAATATATTAGAAAGATACTAGAAAGGTTTTGTTATGTTATTTTGCAATAAGTGATGTGACTTGTGTTCTAAAAGATTCTCTGAGGCTGCTGAGGAGTTAACAAACATGCAAAGAAGAGTAGTTGGGAAGCCTCCATATTGGAGGCTACTGCACTAGAAGAGGTGAAAGATGATGGTGACCCAGATCAGGGATGTAACTGGGAGTGGTGAGAGGGAGTTGGACACCTTGACTGAAGGTAGAGGTGGGGGTGGCAGGACTGTTCCTGCATTGGATGTAGAACATAGAAGAAAAGGAGGATACAAGGATGAATTTGAGTTTGGCATGAGCAATAGGGTGAACAGTATCATCATCTCTGATATGGGGCTCTAGGAAGGAAGTGGGCCTGCTCTGAGGCAGGAGTTCATTTAGGTCTGTCCTGACCTGAGGCCTGGTGGACATCTGAGTTGAAGGTACTGAGTAGGTAGATGGATTCATGAAACTGAAGTTTAAGAAAGAAGTGGTGGATGGAGAGTTCTGACACCAGAAAATTATTAAAAAAAAAAAAAAAAAAAAAAAAAAGCACTGAGGTTAGAAAAGTAGAGCATTTAGGCTCTCCAAACCCAGTGTACACATCACCTGGCTAAATGTCCTGCCCTTCCTCTTCGATCACAAGAAAGTGATATGTAAATAGGAATACTGAAAGAAAAAAAAATGCTATTAGGCCCTGAGTGAGAAATATAAACAGAAAACCAAATACCAACAAACACGTGAGGAATAATAACAGCAAGAAGGTAAGGCAAACGAACATTATTTGGGATAGGCTAATTGTTAAAAGACATAACAGAAAACTATCAATGGCTTAGTGAAGTTTATTTTTCACATATATCACAATCCACTGCAGGCTGGTGGGAGGTGAGATAGAAAGGGAGATTTTGTCTATAGTCATTCAGAGATCCAGTATCCTACATCTAGCAGCTCTGCCAACCTGTATGACTCAGAGTCTTCCACTGGATTCTTTGTATCCTGCCAGCAATCAAGTGATGAGAACATGGAGAAGGCGCACTGTCTTTTCTTCACATCCTCCCTGGAGAGTATTTTAGGAGCAAAGCCCAGAAATGGTATAAGTGACTTTTTTTCTCATTTTACTGGCTAAAATCCAGTATGGCCTATTTAACTACAGGGGAGGCTGAAGTAAAAAAAAAAAAAAAAAAAAATTGAAATGGGGTTTCAAGATGCATGACTTATTTCTGCCACACCAACCCAACAACAGAAAAAACAGCTCTCAAAAAAACAATAAAAGCAGTAGAAGAAAATTTTGAAAATGAAATAATTAACTATCTTAAGGTATTCAATAAGATCCCACATCCATGGGCACCTGGGGGGCTCAATGGGTTGAGCCTTTGCCTTTGGCTTGGGTCATGATCTCAGGGTCCTGGGATGGATCCCTACATCGGGGTCTCTGCTTAGCAAGGAGCCTGCTTCCCTCCTGCCCCCTCTCTGCCTGCCTCTATGCCTACTTGTGATCTCGGTCTGTCAAATAAATAAATAAAAGCTTTAAAAAAAAAAAAGATCCCACATCCACAGGAAAAAGTAGTATTTAAAAAAAAGAAACAAACAAACAAACATTAAAAATGTACTCACTCTTGGGGTGCCTCAGTCAGTTTAGTGTCTGCCAGTGGCTCAGGTCATGATCTCAGGGTCCTGGGATTGGCCCCTGTGTCAATCTCTGCGCTCAGTGGGGATTCTGCCTCTCCCTCGGCACTCTCTCTCCCTCTGTGTTCTCTCACAAATAAATTTTTTAAAAAGTCTTTAAAAAGACACATAATCACTCTAAAAATAAAATTATAAATAGGATAAGTAGTAGATAGTGATTGGTAAAGACTACATGAGCTACAGTTTCAGTCCTTGAGGTTGTTCCAGATTACAGAACAAATAAGTAGTTGAAGAGTACAAAAGGAAAAAAAAAGTCAATATACACAGAGGATGGAAATAGGAATTATGACATGTGTCTATTAAGATACTAAAATATACAAAATGGACTGGATGAGAGGAAATAAATAACAGGTATATTTTCAAACTGAAGGAAAAGGCATACATTTTAGATTGAAAATTCCCCTTGAGTAGAGAAGACTAACACAACCTTCCCTTAGATACACTGTAATTAAATCTCAGAACTCCAAGAAAGAGTAAATTTTTAAACATTTCAGAGATAAAAGCAGGTACTTATAAATAAATGGGAATTAGATTGCTATTGATATCTCATCTCTAAGGCTATGTGCTAAAACAAAAGTCTTGGGGCGCCTGGGTGGCTCAGTGGGTTAAGCCTCTGCCTTTGGCCCAGGTCATGATCTCAGGGTCCTGGGATCGGGCTCTCTGCTCAGCAGGGAGCCTGCTTCCCCCCCCCTCTGCCTGCCTCTGCCTACTTGTGATCTCTCTATCTCTCTGTCAAATGAATAAAATCTTTAAAAAAAAAAATTTAAAAAATTAAAAAAAAATAAAACAAAAGTCTTCACAGGACCATAGAGAAACCTTCAATAATTTTTAAATTCTAAACCTATCAAACTATCATTCAAATATAAAGACAAAGATATTTTTGCATATTTAATTGCCCACAAATTTAATAACTATAGACATTTCCTGAAAAATGATTCACCAAAACAAAAATAAAAATAACTCAAGAAAGACATGGGGAACATGAAACAGCAGGAAGCAAAGAACAGATGACTTATGTTCACACCTAAAAAGGATCTGTTGCAAAATTTGAAAATGGCAATCCTGATGTATTATCCAGTTATTTATAAGAAGATAATATAGAAGCTTTGTGCAATTGAAGGTATTAGTATTAACTAATTATGTCTAGACATTGACATAAAATGTGAATACATATGTTTTCCAAAGCTTTAAGAGTTAGAACTGGAAAATAATAACAGGAAATGAATTTTGAAATTCAGTAAAGGAAAAAAGATGGAACAAAAACAATACAAAGATCTTAAAAGGGAAAAATGATAGTGTGGAAAGCATGAGGGAAAACCAGGAAAAAAGTGTAGAAATTTAAAAAATAAGAGGGAAAGAATAAATATAACGATTATGAATTACAACAAACATAAATGGGCTAAATTATCTACAAATTTATTATAACTTAAAAACTAGATTCTTTAAAAAATCTTAGGACTGAGTAGTGAGACGGAAGGAAGCTATAAGCTTTTTGCAAGAAAAACAACTGAAACTAGGACAAGATGTGAAATTAAGGGGCACCTGGGCGGCTCAGTTGGTTGAGTGTCTGCCTTCAGCTCAGGTCATGATCCTAGGGTCCTGGGATCAAGTCCCGCATTGGGCTCCCTGCACAGTGGACAAACTGCTTCTCCCTATCCCCCTCCCCACAATATGTGCTCTCTCTTGCTCTATCTCAAATAAATAAATAAAATCTTTAAAAAAATAGATGTGAAATTAAAAGCTAGAAAATATTTTCCAAATGTGAGCTTCCACAAAGCATGAAGGTATGTCATCATTAACGTCAGAAAAAAAAAATTACACACACACACACACACACACACACGTATTTAACATATATTTAGGTAATGAAATTCAACTTGAAGTTAATCACATAGGATAAGATAAATAAATCATAACACTTAAAGTATAAAAAAATTTTTTAAATAAGATTTTTTTATTTATTTGTCAGAGAGAGAGAGCACAAGCAGGCAGAGTGGCAGGCAGAGACAGAGAGAGAAGCAGGCTCCCCAAGGAGCAAGAAGACTGATGCGGGACTCGATTCCAGGACCCTGGGATCATGACCTGAGCTGAAGGCAGCAGCTTAACTGACTGAGCCACCCAGGCGTCCCAGTAAAAAAATTTTTTAAATGGTGCATGCATTAAAGAGAAAATGAATGTTGAAATTACACACTACTAGAAATGAAAGGAACATTACTTATCAAAATCTGTGAAATTCGGCCAAAGATGCATTTCAAACAAATAAGTAGTTTTACAGGCATGCAGCACAGTAGACCAAGAAAATAAGTCAACTAAGTAGTCATCTCAAGAAACCACATACATGCAAAGTAATAATAAAGATGAAAAGCAGATATTAACTAATTAAAAAGAACATTAGACTTAATAAAATCAAAAGTTGGTTCTCTGAAAAGATACAGATTTCTGAAAAATCTTTGCCATTAAACAAATCTTAAATCCTTTACATTGTATTTGCTTCTGAATCATCATCCCAATCATAAAAACATATGCAGGTATGTATGCATAGAAAAAGGTACAGAATGGAATAGAGCCAAACCATAAACAAAGATATAACTTAGGAAGGATATGATTAGAATTTCTCTTACTTTCTCTCTATATACTTTTTAATACTTGATATTTCCCCTACGTTTTACCATTTTTTAAAGATTTTTATTTGACAGAAAGAGAGAGAGCACAAGTAGGCAGAGCAGCAGGCAGAGGAAGACTGAGCAGGGAGCTCAATGCAGGGCTCGATCTCAGGACCTGAGCAGAAGGCAGCTGCTTAACCAACCGAGCCAACCAGACACCCCTGTTTTACCATTTTAAAGATTATTGTTTCATCAACAACATCTGTAACATCAATTTTCAGTGGTTAGAATATAAACCAAAATGCTAATGTAAATCATCTTTACTTCTAAGTGGAGAGATTATTAATGTTTTTTTCTTACCTATAGCTTAAAAATATTCTAGAATAAATATCATCCATCAGTGTTATAATTATATGAAAGAAGAACATCTGAATGCAAAGATGAGAATCAGGAAACATAAGTCCAGATATTACCTCTGACCCAATCCAATAATATGAAAGCCAATCTTAGCCTCTGTTGCTTTGTTTACAAAATGAGAGTTTAAATGATCTCAGACAACCATTAGACGTCTCACATACTGTGACTTCTTTCTCCCCTTAATTAGAAAAATGAAGTAAATGGTCTGCAAGCTCCCTGAAAAGAGGATCTTAAAAAAAAAAAAAAAAAGAGGATCTTGTTCTCTATCACTTAAAATGATAATTTTTTTGAATTAAGAGTATGAACGTTTAATGGTTATTCTTTTCTCTTTCTCCCTTGTTCCCTCTGATTCCTTCTTTTCCTATGAATACTGAGCATTTATTATGAATCAGGCACTGTGATAGCTTGGGAATATAAAACAAAAATTGATAGGATAGTCATAAACTCTGCCCTCATTACTTGCCATTCAAAAAAGCTAAAGAGGAATTACAACAAAATGTGATTTAAAAACCAAAACAGGGGCGCCTGGGTGACTCAGTGGGTTAAAGCCTCTGCCTTTGGCTCAGGTCATGATCCTAGGGTCCTGGGATCAAGCCCCTGCATCAGGCTCTCTGCTCAGCAGGGGGCCTGCTTCCTCCTCTCTCTCTGCCTGCCTCTCTGCCTGCTCGTGAACTCTGTATGTCAAATAAATAAATACAATCCTTTAATAAATAAATAAATAAATAACCAAAATCACCACCATCACCGAAACAAAGAGTTTCCTATTATTCATGTAAGGGTCACTTTCAATGGTTAAACCTCAATATGCTCAAATAGCACAATGAAGCCTAGAGGACATAAGAAGGGCACAGATGAATCCAAGTGTTTTTGCCATGTTGGAAGAAAATTAGGGAAAGCTAAGAATCCCTCCCCACCCCCTAGTCACCTGTTTCATGTGTCTACTCAGGATGAGGCCAGCAATTAAGGTCATTCAATTATGATAACAAGTAAGTGTGACAAAGTATTTCCCCTTTAATTGTGGTAGTTTTCTTGGGAGATGTGACCTGCAGTTGTATTCTATATATTCTGTAGGCACAGTTTTACAGAACCATTGCCAACAGTTGTACTCAAATCTCTAACAGTTACTAAACTGTTTACAAAACAACAAGAACAACTGAACAATTCAGTTCAGAAGGCTATCATACTGATTACAGACATCTTTACATGCACATTGATGGGTTGGTCTTATCAGAAAGCAAGATCACATAGTTACAGCCTCCATTTTACCACTTAATTTATTGTACTGAGTTTAATAAAGTCCCTTATTAATGTCCCTGACATCAAAGGTGTTTTTATTATGTTCTGTAATATGATTAATGGTCAATGTATGTTTTGATTAAAATTAAAGGGATTTCTTTTCCCCAGGAATTAGCAAAAATGAGAGGATATTTAGTTTGGGTAATTTTTTAAAATCAATGCAATAAGTGCAGATATCTAAATAAATTACAGTATTTTACTAGAAGATGGGTAATCTATATTCTCTGAAGCAGACGTAATTGTTCTACAATTTTTTTAACTTTATATTATTATGGAATGAACCTCAGATTGATGGGAAAGTGAACAAACTGTGGAACATTAATATATTTGTAGCATAATTAATGTGTGGTTGATGCCAGAGGTAAGAATATTAGCTTATAAATGGACACTATGCCAATAATTTATTTAGCTTAGAAGTTTTCATTTATAATCTAATTATTTAACATTCATGTAAATCATTACTACTTGCTGTAGAAATTATAATTATAATTGAGCAACAAGTACATTTAAGACACTTAATTCACAATTTTCCAGTAGATAACATATATGGCCTAACTCAAGACAATTATCATGCACCTCTCCTTTTTGACTATTACAACCAGGATTTGGCAATTTACTGAATATAAATTACTTCAAATTAATAGTAGTCATATATGATTTGCTCCAGCTAACTTTCTAATGTTATAATTTATACTAATGTATTTTTAAAAAATTAACCCTGGTTATATATGTCTTCTGAGAAGGCAATCTTGGCAATGATTGACAGGCATTAGCATGCACAGTAAGTGTATTTTATTTAAATATCTCCCATGTGAATCTTTAGCAATGTTGTGCAGAAGTGCTATTGTAGCCATAATTGTCTATTATATACAGAGAGTAGAGATGGCATTCACTTCTTCCTAAAGAAATCCAAATAGGGAAGATTTCTGCTTATAAAAAAGATGTAATAGACTTATTTTAAACAAATACAGCTAGCTATGCTATTTTATCTGCAGTAATTATCTATAGAAATCTTATGCATAGTAAAGTTTAATATTTAAAAAGTCTACAATTCTTGAATACAGTTTTTGTAATTTTTCCTATTCTTACATGATTAAATATTATATAATAGCCTGTGATAATACAAGTAATTTAAAGCACAAATAACAAAATATTCAATCAACTTTAGGAACTCTTTGGTCAAACCTTATTTTGACACCTGAAATGTCACCAGTACCTAACAATGAAAGTAAATTGGTAACATTTGTTCCAAATCCTCTTACTAAGAAGAGAATGAAACTCAGAATCAAAAGTATGACGTTCAATCCTTTCTGACAATTTATTTAAATTTTCTCTATCAATTTACCTATGCTATAGTACCCAGTTATTTAATCAAACACTAATCAAGGTGTTTTTGTGACAGCATTTTGTAGAGGTAGCTAAGTAAAGGAGATTACCCATGATAGTGCGACAGGGCTCATCTAATCAGTCGGAAGGCCTTCTGGGCGAAACCTCAGGTTTCCTAGAGAAAAAATTCTGCCTCAAGACAGGAGTACCAACTCTGGTTTCCAGAATATAGGCTTGCCCTACAGATTTCAGACTGACCTGCTCCAAAATCACAAGAGCCAAATTTCCTTAAAACAAACTCTCTTTGACATCAGGATACATAACAGGTTCTATTATATAATATAGGACCTCTGTTCCTATGGCTCCCTATTTCCCATAAGGAAAGGTGTTCCTGTCCCAACAGTGGGCAAAAGTGGAGAATTCAACCCAATCTGAGAAGGAGTTTTGTGATGGGCGGGAAATATGCCTGTCCCTTTTGAATATGAACAGGTGTAAACAAGAGTAACTACAAAAGACATCAGATAACTCAGATAACAGAAAGCAAAGGTTGCATTAGGCAGGTGGAAATGCTTGCAAGCATGTTTTGTGTATGCCCAAAACTCTCTAAGTAGTCCAATATTACTAAACCTCAGGGTTTTAAGTTCATTCATTCAACAAATACTCATTGGTTGTTTAATGTGCTGATCCCCTGTTGGCTGACAGAGATACAAACTGGACATCAAGACCTCTGCTCGCATGGAAATTACAACCTAGGGGGAAAGACAATTAATAAAGATATAATTAAATAATGGTTAGTACCATTTAAAAAATAAAATACCATAATGGAAGGATTCAGGTTAGGAGAGCAAGATGGAACTTCTACAGAAGGGCCATAAAGGTTGGAAGATGAGAACGTCAGGAAGCTTCAGGCAGAGAAAACAGCAAACATCAAGGCTCTGAGATAGGAATGTGCCTTCACTTTCAGGGAAAAGGAAGCCAAAGTGGCTGCAGCAGAGTACATAAGGGTCAGTGGTAAGAGATGAAGTTCTAGAGAAAGGCAGGAGATAGATCATGAAGATCCTTCAGGCCATGGAAAAAAATTTCTCAGATGAATTCTAGGTGCAAGGGAAGTGAGTCTAGGATTTTAAATAGAGGAAAACCATAATCCAATTGATAGTTTTGAAGAGATCATTTTTGCCTCTTCTATTCCTTATGGAATAAGTAGTAGAACGTTCTGGAAGCAGAGAGATCAGTTAGGAGATTATTTCAGTGTTCAAGGCATAAGATATTAGAGAGTAGCAGTGTGGCTGGAGATGCATGAATAGATAATAAGATTCATGTTGGAAGTGGAGTCAGTAGGACCCAGTATTTGACTTGGGAATTCCAGAGGTTATCCAATGTGATCACTAAGCTTACCTGAATTAGGATAAACTCCTAGCAAAACTGAGGGTAAAGAGAAAACTTGGGTTCTACTACCAGGATGCCATCTGAGAGGCTTTGGGCAATTATTCTACTCTCTGGTCCTCAATTTCCTCACGTATAAAATGAAAGAATTGACTAAGACAAATTCTAAAGCCTTGCAGAGCCCTGACTTCTCATGAATCTGCAGAAAGGTTAAAACTGCAAGCACATTAAAGAGAGACCTTTTAAATATATCAACCTCAAGAGAAAACGAAGTTCACCAATCTGGTCCTTGCTTTATTTTCATAATAATTCTCTTGCTAGCAGGTCAGACTATACTTAATAAAAGGAGAAGTAGCCTACTATCTATCATTCTGAATCACCATTCATAACACGTGTAAACACTCTCAAATTAGCATATAGGTGATATGTGAGTAATATCAGAAGAATAAACCAGGAGAACTATTCTGTACTACGGTACCCCCAAAAGAGCAACAAAAACCATCATGGGTGAATTCCCACAGTTGACTCTAAACATCAAAAAGGCCATTTAGAGTTTATCTCCTTTTATTAAAAAGTCCAAATATGAAAAAGCGAAACACCTTTGCCATTCTACAAAGTCCAACATTCACTTAAAGCATCAACAGATCCATATTGTGCCCTGCATTTGGAGTGATCTCAGAAATAGCCTGTTTCACTGAGTCACTCAGATGCTATTTTCCAAGAGACATATGCTCTTCTTGTTTCTGGTTTACAGGTTGCTGATTTCTCTTAGCATCCAAAAGGGATCAACACAGCATTAAAAATATAAGCAGTTGTAGAGCTGTACCCAGGAGGATGTGGTTTCACAGCTACACTGTTTTGAGACATATTAAGGATAACTACTTACAGGAGAAAGAACTAAGCAGCACGGGAAGAACAGCATATGAATAATTCTTAGTAAAAGCCAACTTCTTCCTGTCCCTTTTTGGGGGGAATCCCTTTATAAAAACATTTCATCCATGACTCTCAATTTCTTAATCCTATGAACAAATGTAACTCCCAGAACATGCCTATGTGTACAAGGGACTGGAAGATTGAGTAGAGGTTTTGTTTTTGTTTTTTTTTTAAAGATTTATTTATTTATTTGACAGAGATCACAAATAGGCAGAGAGGCAGACAGAGAGAGAGGAGGAAGCAGGTTCCCGCTGAGCAGAGAGCCCGATATGGGGCTCGATCCCAGGACCCTGGATCATGACCTGAGCCAAAGGCAGAGGCTTTAACCCACTGAGCCACCCAGGCGCCCCTCGAGTATTGGTATTTTTTTTAAATATTTATTTATTTGACAGACAGAGATCACAAGTAGGCAGAGAGGCAGGCAGAGAGAGAGGAGGAAGCAGGCTCCCCATGGAGCAGAGAGCCTGAAGCGGGGCTTGATCCCAGGACCCCAGGATCAATGACCTGAGCCGAAGGCAGAGGCTTTAATCCACTGAGCCACCCAGGCACCCCGAGTAGAGGTACTTTTTATTTTTTTTTTTTTCAGCATAACAGTATTCATTATTTTTGCACCACACCCAGTGCTCCATGCAATCCGTGCCCTCTACAATACCCACCACCTGGTGTCCCCAACCTCCCACCCCCCACCCCTTCAAAATTCTCAGATCGTTTTTCAGAGTCCATAGTGAGTAGAGGTACTTTTTAATGGCATATTTTCTCCTGTGAGAAACACTCACTGAGTAGAAATATATTCTTATTTCTATCTGTAAAGAAAAGCAGCATGAAGTAAAGCCAGATGAAGATAAATGGAAAATGGTGGTAACTTGCTCACATTTTTATCTGTAAAGACATGCTTAACTTAAAATATTTTCTGAAAAAGATACTGAGGATAGTATGTGACTAAAAGCAAGAGCATTATACACATTTGGAAAACAGTAATGGAGAAGGACTCTAATATGCTATCAATTTGGAGAATAAACTTAAGATTTCAAAAGGTAGTAAAAATAACTGATTAATACAAGTGATCAATTTCAATAACGGGTCTTTCCTGGAAGTTAGTTTTACAGAGAATGGATCTTGGGAAGGGTCCCTTTAGTCAAGACAGCTCACCAAACAGGTTTTCCCAGTGAAAGCGGTATCTGCAGATTCCCTCCAGCTAATCAAATATAATGTGGAAGTTGAGCCTCAGGGTAAACGGGGTTGAATCTTTTACTGCAATAATGGCAGCACAACTAAACATGCAAATAATTGCTGAAGCAACTGATTAACTCCTTCACTGATCTTAAAGAGCTTTATTTTTTCTTAAGATTTTATTTATTTATTTGAGAGAGCACATGCAAACAAGCACCAGCAGGGGTAGGGGCAGAGAGAGAAGCAAACTCCCCACTGAGCAGGGAACCCAATGCCAGGCTTGATCCCAGAATCCGGGGATCAGGACCCAAGCCAAATGCAGACATTGAACCCACTAAGACACCCAGGTGTCCTCTCAAATTGTTTTATAAAATATTTCAGCAATTCTTAGAATTCCATGTTAGGGCGGTGATAAAGTTTTCTCTCTATATATAAGCATACCAAGGTTTGGACTCTTCATGAAGTGGAATCGACTACTCATTCTAGAGCTGAGTAAATGATCCTGAAATCTGAACTACTGTTTCAGTGTGCTAGCCATAAAATCATGCAGTATTCCCTGATACCTGTCACAAAGAAAAAAGAAACAAAAACAAAACCAAAAACCTCTGCATTTTAAAGTAGGGAACTATATGTTAACAATAATGAATGAGAAAATAAACTTGATATTGTAAAGAAAAAATAAAAATGACTAAATAATTTTTATTATGTGTTAAAAGATATGAACAATTTACAACAGAAGAAAGGTAAATGGTTCATACACAAGAAAAAATGTGAACCTCGCTAGTAATAGCAACTTAAAAATCAAACAAATTGAAACAAGGTACATTTTATCTACAAAACTGACTAAAGTTTTTTTTAAATAATTTTACCACATGATGGCCAAAACAGGTTATAAAACAATATGCATCATATAATTCCACTTGTGTTAATCAACAATTGAACACAGATTTAGAGAGAGACTAAAAGAATTTAGATAAAAAAAAATTTTAGATCAAAATGTTAACCCTGACTTTATCTAGATAATGGCACTTCATTTAAATTCTATATTTTTTATTACAGTTTTTCTCATTTTTCCAAACTTCCCAGAATAAGAAATTTTATGGTGAAAAAAACACTCTTTAAAAATTGGATTAACTTGGGGCGCCTGGGTGGCTCAGTGGGTTAAAGCCTCTGCCTTCGGCTCAGGTCATGATCCCAGGGTCCTGGGATGGAGCCCGGCATTGGGCTCTCTGCTCAGCAGGGAGCCTGCTTCCTCCTCTGGCTCTCTCCGCCTGCCTCTCTGCCTACTTGTGATCTCTGTCTGTCAAATAAATAAATAAAATCTTTAAAAAAATAAAATTAGATTAACTTAACAAAAAATCCAGTCAGCCAAAGCCTATGATGTCATTTATATTTATCAACATTCTTAGATATACATGTTTATCAATACAAATAAAGCACTTTTAATTACGGGAAAAGATATGCATTCCAAGAGGGTAATTTCCATTTGAATATTTACCTCATTTGGTGAAGATCATCCTAATAGAAATCCTCTCAACTTTATGAAGATACATGTTATAAAAATGGTCACTAAAACACTTGCTTACCTTGTTTAAGCATTAAAAACGCTGCAGCTGAATGTGATTCCAAAGATATTGGAGATTTATAAATGTAATGACAAGCTAATATCACCTGGTCAGAGTAAAAAATAAAAATTGTTTGCTTTTTGGCTCTTACATCAGATGTTACTGTCCTAGGCAGAGAATCCCCATTGCTTTTTTGAAATGATAATAGGACTATAAGAGTTCACCTTAAGATGATCTTAAGAAAATAAAGAAAAATGTTCTTAGGCAAACTAAATAAGAAAACTAGGAGATATGATTAAATTACCAGAGGGATTATTTTAAAGATTTTAAGACATTGTAGGTAAATAGATGAAGAGGTTTCCAAATTAAATACATCTTTATGGGCGCCTAGGTGGCTCAGTGGGTTAAGCCGCTGCCTTCGGCTCAGGTCATGATCTCGGGGTCCTGGGATCGAGGCGCGCATCGGGCTCTCTGCTCAGCAGGGAGCCTGCTTTGCTTCCCTTCCTCTCTCTCTGCCTGCCTCTCTGCCTACTTGTGACCTCTCTCTGTCAAATAAATAAATAAAATCTTTAAAAAATAATAATAATAAATAAATAAATACATCTTTATTGGCATAGGTTCAGTATTACTTCAAATTGTTTTTTTAAATGTTGTTCCAGTTCTATATGATAGAAAAAAAAACACTTTATAAATATTAGCATATCACACTGACCACTTCCTTGATTAGTCTTAATAAATGGAATTTTAATATATGCACAGAAGCTCCCCAATAAGATGGATAAGTTGTGATGGTATTAAAAGAAAACAATGCATCTGTCTAAAACGGAAAAAAGTTATATAGACATACATATACACACACCTCAAATTTAGATATGTTCTAACAAAGTATTTTATATCTCACCGGAATCACAGGAATGCAAAATAAAATAATGTTATCATTATATCAAATAGAAAATTGGAATACAAAATTATATAAAAGATTATCTTATATAATTCATATTACATATTATAAAATTTTTATATATTATATATTATAATATATAATTATAATATATTATAAAATATAAATTATATTCTATATACATATAATTATATAAAATATTTTATATAATTATATAAAATTTATATTTTATATACAGTCTGTGTGTTTGTGTGTGTGTGTGAAAGACTAAATGAAACCACCATGTTCACAGGTTGGGATAATAGATATTATGGAGTTTTTTGTTTTTTAATGTGTTAACTTATTCAAAGAATATGTAATGATCATATATTTTAAGTTTTGATTTCAATTCTAGTTACTTAACATACAGTATTATATTAGTTTCATGTATGTAATATAGTAATTGAATACTACCATTCATCACCGTGTGCTCATCATGACAAGTGTACTTTTTTTTTTTTTAAAGATTTTTATTTATTTATTTGACAGACAGAGATCACAGGTAGACAGAGAGGCAGGCAGAGAGAGAGGAGGAAGCAGGCTCCCTGCTGAGCAGAGAGCCCGATGCGGGACTCAATCCCAGGACCCTGGGATCATGACCTGAGCCAAAGGCAGAGGCTTTAATCCACTGAGCCACCCAGGCGCCCCTGACAAGTGCACTTCTTAATCCCCATCACCTATTTAACCAATCCATTCACTCCTCTCCCTCTGGTAATCACCAGTTTCTTCTCTATAATTAAGATTTCTTGATCAGTCTTGTTCTTATTTTTCCTCTTGCTTCTTTTGTTTCTTAAATTCCACATATGAGTGAGATCATATGGTATTTTTTTTTCTCTGACTTATTTTGCTCAGCATAATACTCTCTTGGCTCCAACTGTGTTGTTGTAAATGGCAAGATTCCATTCCTTTTTATGGCTGAGTAATATTCCATTGTATATATATATACCACAACTTCCTCTCCATTCATCAATCCATGGATGCTTTGGCTTATTCCATATCTAGGCTACTGTAAATCATGGTGCAATAAACACAGGGATAAAGGTATCCCTTTTAATTAGTATTCTTCCATTCTTTGGGGAAGTGCCTATAGTGGAATTACTAGATCATATGGCAGTTCTATTTTTAATTTTTTTAGTAACCTCCATACTGTTTTCCACAGCAGCTACACCACTTTGCATTCCTACTAACAGTTTATGAGCATTCCTTTATCTCCACATCCTTGCCAATTATTGTTTCTTATGCAATATGATTTTAGCCATTCTGACAGGTATGGGGTGATATCTCACTGTAGTTTTGCTTTGCATTTCCGTGATGGTAAGTGGTGATGACTACCTTTTCATGTGTCTATTGGTAATCTGTATGTCTTCTTCAGAAAAATGTCTATGTATTCTGCCCATTTTTTAAAGTTTTTATTTAAATTCTAGTTACTTAACATTTAGTGTCATATTGGTTTCAGGAGTAGAATTTAATGATTCATCACTGACATGTAAGACCCAATGCTCATCGCAAGTGCTCTACGTAATACCCATCCCTATTTAACCCATTCCCCTGTCCACCTCCCCTCTATCAACCCTCAGTTTCTTCTCCATAATAAAGAGTCTCTTAGGTTTGCTTTCCTCTTTTTTCCTTTCCTCTAAGTGCATCTGTTCCTTAAATTCAACATATAAGTGAAGTTATATGGTATTTATCTTTCTCTAACTTCTTTTGCTTAGCGTAATATGCTCTTGCTCCAACCACCTCATCTCAGATTGCAAGACTTCATTCTCTTTGATGGCTCAGTAATATTCCATTGTGTGTGTGTGTGTGTGTGTGTACACACACATGCCACATCTTCTTTATCCATACATCAGTGGAGGGACATTTGGGCTCTTTCCATAATTTGGCTATTGTTGATAATGCTGCTATAAACTTTGGGGTACATGTGCCTCTCTGAATCAGTATTTTTGTATCCTTTGGGTAACTATGAAGTAGTGCAATTGCTGAGTCTTAGGTTAGTTCTATTTTCAACTTTTTTTTTTTTTTTTTTAGACTATGAAAGATCACAAGCAGGCAGGCAGAGAGAGGGGGAAGCAGGCTCCCTGCTGAGCAGAGAGCCCACTGCAGGGCTTGATCCCAGGACCCTGAGATCATGACCTGAGCCAAAAGCAGAGGCTTAACCCACTGAGTCACCCAGGTGCCCCTATTTTCAACTTTTTGAAGAACCTCCGTAATTTTTTCCAGAGTGACTATACCAGTTTGCATACCCACCATCAGTATAAAACGGTTCCCCTTTTTCCACATCCTTGCCAATATCTGTTGCTTCCTGAGTTGTTAATTTCCACTATTCTGACAGGTAAGAGGTGATATCTTGTTGTGGTTTTGATTTGCATTTTCTCTGATAATGACTGATGTAGAGCATCTTTTCATATGTTTGTTAGCCATATGACTGTTAGCCAGTCTTCTTCGGAAAAAAAATGTCTATTCATGTCTTCTTGCCCACTTCTTAACTGGATTGTTCTGGGGGGCATTAAGTTTGACAAGATCTTTATAGATTTGGGATACTATCCCTTTATCAGATACATCATATGGAAGTATCTTGTCTCATTCTATAGGTTGGTTACCTTTTAGTTTTATGATTGTTTTCACTGCTGTACAGAAGGTTTGTGTTTGGATGTAGTCCCAATACTTTATTTTTACTTTTCCTTCCTCTCCTTGCCTCAGGAGACATATCTAGGAAAAATGCTGCTCTGACCTATATCAAAGAAGTTACTGCCTGTGTTCTCTTCTAGGACTTTGGTGGATTCCTGTCTCACATTTAGGTCTTTAATCCATTTTGAATATATTTTTGTGTACAGTGTAAGAAAATGGTCCAGTTTCATTCTTTTGCATGTTGTTGTCCAGTTTTCCCAGCACCATTTCCTGAAGAGACTATCCTCTTCACATTGAATATTCTTTACTGCTTTGTTGGAGATTAACTGGACACATAGTTCTGGGTTTATTTCTGGGTTTTCTATTCTGTTCCATTGAACTATGTCTAATTTTGTGCCAATACCATACTGTTTTGATTACTACAGCTTTGTAACATACCTTGAAGTCAAAAATTGTGATGTCTCTAGCTTTGCTTTTCTTTTTCAAGACTGCTTTTGCTATTCTGGGTCTCTTTTGGTTCCATACAAATTTTAGGATTGCTTGTTCTAGTTTTGTGAAAAGTGCTGTTGGTATTTGATATGGATTGCATTAAATGGGTAGACCATTTAGGGTAGTATAAACATTTTAACAATATTTGTTCTTCCAATGCATTAGTACAGAATATCTTTCCATTTCTCTGTGTTGTTTTGAATTTCTTTCATCAGTGTTTTACCATTTTCAGAGAACAGGTATTTCACCTTTTTGGTTAGGTTTATTCCCAGGCACCTTATAATTTTGGGTGCAACTGGAAATGGGATTGTTTTCTTCTCTTTCTCCTGCTTCATTACTGGGGTATAGAAAAGCAACACTGATTTTGTAACCTGCAACTTTACTGAATTTGTTTATCAGTTCTAGGATTTTTTTTGGTGGAGACATTAGGGTTTTCTATATAGAGTATTATATCATGTATCATCACAAAATAATGAAAGTTTTACTTCTTCCTTACAGATTTGGGTACTTTTTTTCTTTTCTTTCTTTCTTTTTTTTTTTTTTTTTTTTTTTTTTTTGGTCTGATTGCTATGGCTAGGACTTCTAGTACTACATTGAATAGAAGTGGTGATAGTGGACAGCCCTGTCTTTTCCTTGACCTTACAGAAAAAGTTCTCAGTTTTCCCGCATAGAGGATGATGTTAGTTAGCTGTAGGTTTTTCATATATGGCTTTTATTATGTTGAGGTATATTCTCTCTAAATCTACTTTGTTGAGGTTTTTAACATGGACGAATGTTGTATTTTGTCAAATGTTTTTTATACTTTTATTGAAATGTTAATATGGTTTTTATCCTTTCTCGTATTGAAGGGATATATCACTTTGATTGATTTGCAAATATTGAACCACCCTGCAACCTAGAGATAAATCCCATTTGCTTGTGGTGAAGTAGTTATTTAATGTATTGTTGAATTTAGTTTGCTAGTACTTTGTTGACGTTTTTTGCATCTATGTTCATCAAGGATATTGCTCTGTAGTTCTTTTTTTTAGTGATGACTTTATCTGGTTTTGGTATCAGGTAATGCTGGACTCATAGAATAAGAGTTTTCCTTTGTATTCTATTTTTTTGTAATAGTTTAAGAATAGGTATTAACTCCTTTCTTTAAATGTTTGGTAGAATTCACCTGTATAGTCATCTGGTCCTGGACTTTTGTTTGTTGGGAGTTTTCTGATTGCTACCTCAATTTCTTTGTTGGTTACCAATCTGTTCAAGTTTTCGATTTCTTCCTGTTTCCGTATTTTTTTTTTTTTGAAGATTTGATTTATTTGACAGGCAGAGTACAAGCAGAGAGAGGGGCAAATGGAGAAAGAGAAGCAGGCTCCCTATGGAACAGGGATCCAATGTGGGGCTCAATCCCTGGACCCTGGGGATCATTACCTGAGTCAAAGGCAGAGGCTTAATCCATTGAGCCACCCAGGCGCCTCTTCCTGTTTCAGTTTTGGTAAGTTAGAGGTTTCTAGAAATTCTTCCATTTCTTCTAGGTTGTCCAATTTATTGACATATAATTTTTCATAATATTCTCTCAGGATTATTTGTATTTCTGTAATGTTGGTTATTACTCCTCTTCCATTTGTGATTTTCTTTCTTTCTCATTTTTTCCTGATAAGTTTGGCTAGAGTTTTATCAATTTCATAGAATTTTCTTAAAACAAACAAACAAACAAAAAAAACCCCTCCTGGTTTCATTGATCTGTTCTATTGTTTTTCAATATCTATGTCACATATTTCTGCTCTAATCTTTACTATTTCCTGCCTTCTGCTGGTTTTAGGTTTTGTTGTTCTTTTTCTACCCCCTTTAGGTGTCAGGTTAGGTAGTTTGAGGTTTTTCTTGCTTTTTGAGGAGTTATGTATTGCTATAAGCTTGCCCCTTAGAACCACCTTTGCTGTACCCCAAAGGTTTGGGACTACTATGATTTCATTTTTATTTGTTTCCATGTAGTTTTTTGTTTCTTCTTGGATTTCCTGGTTGGTCCATTCCATTCATTGTTTACTAGTATGTTACATAACCTCCATGTATTCGTGGTCTTTTCAGATATTTTCTTGGGGTTGACTTCTACTTTCATAGCACTGTGGTTGGAAAAGATATCTGGTATAACTTTGATATTCTTGAATTTGTTGAGGCTGGTTTTGTGAGCTAGTATGTTTTCTATTCTGGAGAATGTTCTGTGTGCACTTGAAAAGGATGTGTACTCTGTTGTTTTAGATTGGAATGTCCTGAATACATCTGTTAAAGACATTTGTTCCAGTGTCACTCAAAGCCTTTGTTTCCTTGTTGGTTTTCTGTTTAGATGATCTGTCCATTGCTGTAAGTGGAGTGTTAAAGTCCCTTACTATCATTCTATTATTATCAGTTCCTTTGTTAATGTTTTATTTATTTGGGTGCTCCTATGTTGGGTACATAAATATTTACAATTGTTAGGTCTTCTTTTTAGATGGTCCCCTTTATTATGCCATAATGGGAATGTCTTCATCTCTTGTTACTTTGTTTTTTAAAGCCTACTTTGTATGATAGTATTGCTACTCCAGCTTTTTTTTTTTTTTTTTTTTTGACATCTATTTGCTGACAGATGTTTCTCCATCCCCTTAGTTTCAATCTGCAGGTGTCTTTAGGTCTAAAATGAGTCTCTTCCAGATAGCATATAGAAGGATCTAATTTTTTTTATCCATTCTGCCACCCTATGTCTTTTGATTTGAGCATTCAGTCCCATTTACATTCAAAGTAATTAGTGATAGATATGTACATATTACCATTTATTACTTGTTTTCTGGTTGTTTCTTAAGATTTTCTCTGATCCTTTCTTGTATCTCTTTCATGGTTTGCTGATTTTCTTCAGTGATATATTTGGATTTCCTTCTCTTTATTCTTTGGATATTAATGGCTTTGATATACAGTTACAATCAGGTTTGTATATAACCTCTTCTACAAATAGCAGTCTATATTAAGTTGATGGTTAAGTTTGAACCAATTCTTCTTTCGTCCCCACATTTTAGGTATATTTTATAATTTATATCCTTTTATGGTGAATTCTTTGAGTTCCCTTTAATATATCTTGCAGGGCTGCTTTAGTGGTCACAAACTCCTTTAGTTTTTGTCTGGGAAAATCTCTCTCTCCTATTCTGAATATTAGCCTTGCTGCCTGAAGTATTCTTAGCTGCAGATTTTTCCCATTCAGCACTTTGAATATATCATGCCATTGCCTCTGGATTTTCAAGTTCCTGTTGAAAAATATCCTGCTAGCCTTATGGACTTTCCCTTGTAAGTTACAGACTTCATCTGGCTTTCTGCTTTTAAGATTTCTTTCTTTATCACTATATTTTGCAAATTTAATTACAATATGTCTTGGTGTGGATCTGCTTTTGTTGCTTTTGATGGGAATTCTCTGTGCCTCTTGGATCTGGATATCTGTTTCTTTCCCCCAGATTAAGGAATTTTTCTATTATTTCTTCAAATTTTCTGCCCCCTTTTTTCTCTTCTTCCGGGACTCTTATACTATAAATGTTATTACGTGTGACAGAGTTCCCTAACTGTATTCTTGTTCTGTATGATTTCTTTTTTCCTTTCGTTTAGCTTGAGTACTTTTCATTACTCTGTGTTCTTGGTCACTTATTCATTCTTTTACTTGTTCCACCCTGCTTTTCATTTCATCAAATCTGTTTCTCATTTCATTTATTGATTTCCTCTATCTTTGCTATGTTGTTCCTTAACTCTATGTTAAGGGCCTCATTCATGTCTTCTACTCTTTTCTCAAGTCCAGTGAGTATCCTTACAATCATTGCTTTACATTCTCTATCAGGCATGTCACTTATTTCTGTTTCACTTAGATCTCTGGCCATGGCCTTGTCCTGTTCTTTCACTTAGGATAAATTTCTCTGTCTTCATTTTTTCTGCCTGTGTATGTTTCTGTGTACTAAAAAAGTCAGCTAGGTCATCTGCCCTTAAAAGTAGTGACTTTATGAAGAGGAGGTCCTGGAGTGCCCTGGAGTGCAGTATCCACTATTCATCAGAACCGGACGCTTGAGGAGAATATACTATGTCTATTGCTTATGCCCACTACTGTGTCTGAGTCACCTTTTCCTTTCAGTGCAGTCTTCTCCCTGAGTCTCTGTTACAGACTATGCTCACATTCTGTGCTGTTAGTGGGACCCTACTGGGAAATTTGGAAGCCAACCAGTGGTATTAGCAACATTTGTGCTGGGCCACTACTCCTATGCCAGATCCCCCAAACTGCTATAGCACCTGGGGGATGCACACCAATGTGGCCAATGTGCAAGGCTGAGCACAATGTGCAATGATGTTTGGGCATGGCAGGGCATGGCCGGGCATGGCCTGTGATGGTGGCTGTGGGTGCTTGGCTGGGCATGGAGTGGTGGCTGGCATGACATCCAGCAAAAGCTGTGCACCAAGTCGTTGGGCAGGGTGTGTATGCAGCTTTAACAGAACTTCCCATGAGCCCTGGGATGAGGTTACAAGTGTCTGTGCATCCCTGTGTCCTGCAGGTGGCTTTACATTTGTGCTGGGGACAGGGAAAGAAAATGGTAGCTGCCAGCTCCCTCCTTTTCAAAGAACTCCCCCTATAGCGTCTGAAATCAGTATGAACTGATCTGTCTCCCCTTTGACCCCGGGGATGTGTAAACTTTCATTGGTATGTTGCCTAATAACCTAATTCTATAAAAACCTCAAAATGTTTCCTATTAATAGCCCTTTCTATATTCTGATATGGCACTTTATTTGGGAAGTAAAGAAATATTAAAATAAGCATAAAAAAGTGATTATAAGCAATGACTCATATCAGAGACACTTGGTCTGACTCCTAATTCTAGGGTCCTTAGTTACCTAGCTCCCCTAACCATCAGCTTTCTAACATGTAAAATGAAAGTAATAATATTACACAATAGAATCAGAAGACTAAGATCATGTATACATAACACTTAAATTACACATATTCTATATAAAGCAAGCAAAACTATACTAACAATAATGAAACAATAGCATTGATTCCTTCCCCCGCCCAATTGAGGGAAGTAATTAAAGAATGCTTTGGCCTCTGAATAATGGTCAAGTTTCTCTGTTTAACATATTTTTATCAGAATAAGTCAAAGGCAAAGAAGAAATTAATCACGAAGTCTGAGGACTGTGCAAGAAGGCAACAAATTACACTATAACTGAATCATGCAACTTAGGTAGAATCGACAGATTTTAAAACCTAATTTTGGGTTGGGGTAACAAGTAGGAAAATATGACTATTACGTAGGTTTCTCTGTGTCTCTACTGAGATCCACAAATTCTCACAACTTATGGTGACTAAACAAGTATGCATCACTGCCATCAAGAATGGGAAATAAAAACCATCAGGATAACTAAACTTGGTTCATAGCCAACAGTAAATATCTCTAAGAAAGGAGGTTATAATTCAGTACTATTCTCTCCTAAGTTTTGATTTCTCACTGAGGTGCCAAGAAAAATGGTTAAATCTGGCAATTCCATGAAACACTGACATTTTCAAGGCATGACAGAATTTGGACCTTCCCAAGTTTCTAAGTCCACATATTGATAAAGAAGCATACCACAAAAATAGATGTGGATAGTGGCAAATCACTGTATTAGAACACTAAGCCTGATTCAATTTCAGCCAGACATTTTATATTCTGCTCAGGCAGTCTGTCTCAGACCTTTACCAAGAATAACATTTCATTAATACTAGGTTGAAAATGGCAGGTTTACCCTTACTGACCCTATATAATCACTGGTTTTGAGAACACTAGGAACACTGTTGATTCTGTATTCCTTATAAGGACTTACTCACTGATAAGTCAGGTTTCTCCTTTAGAATCATACTCATTACAAGAAACCAACATTTCTGAGAAGTCAGGACAATTTGTCTTGCCAAATCTTTAGGACCAGGGATTACAAAAGGACACTTAAAAACACACTCTACCTTCATTAGTCATGTTTTGCTGTTATCAAAAGAAAAACTCTTTTTCTCCTCTTTTGAACAAGTGGTGGTTAGTTTACCTGAATACAGAATAGATTAGCCTGACTAAAACAGAATGACAAGATGGTAGAGATAATACACACATATAAAAGACTGAGCTAAAACTTTCTGGTGTCTTTATCCCAAGTTTCTGGTCAGTCTATAATTTAGAACTAATGTATATAAAAAATGTGCTAAAAATTTTACTCTATACTCCTTAACTGCATGTTCAATCTAGTTACTTAGAGCAAAATTTTTCTTATACTCAAAATTATTTTTCTAAAATAACTTTACCTGTAGGTTGAAAAAAATAAATTTTCTTTGTAACATGGCACAGAAAACTACTCAAAAAATTAAAATATATCTATTGATAGTGGAATAAAATTTCTTGAGTGCCTATTATATGACAGAGACTTTTCTAGGTCCTGAAAACAAAGGTAAACCAAACCCAGAAACCAAGTTCTTCAAACACTCAAAAACCTGGAATCCGGGGCACCTGGGTGGCTCACTGGTTAAGCCTCTGCCTTCAGCTCAGGTCATGATCTCAGGGTCCTGGGATGGAGTCCCAGACTGGGCTCTCTGCTCTGCAGGGAGCCTGCTTCCTCCTCTCTCTCTCTCTCTCTCTCTCTCTCTCTGCTTGCCTCACTGCCCACTTGTGATCTCTCTCTGTCAAATAAATAAAATCTTTAAAAAAAAAAACCTGGAATCCCTTAATTATCCTGGTCATAAAATTTGTCCCTGCAACCCAAATCCCACAGAAAAGCAAAACTAATGATTAGCATGTCATTATAATAAATCTGAGTACTTTAACTCCTATAAGCGTGTCTGACACACAGAAGGTTATACCTAAATATTTGTTGACTGAATATACAAAACAAGAGGTAGCCTGCTATATACAGCAAGAAGTATCAAATATACAGGTTAGATAATTTCTGATCAGAAAAAAAGCAAAGCTAGGTTTTAAAATGTGTAAATGTTTGTTTTGCTAGGTTAGCAGGCAATACAGAAATTATTGGTTCAGTACCTTGGATAGCTCCATGGAGGCAGCCTCTCTAAAGTCCCAGATATACTTTCCTTACTTGTGTCTTCCAACTGAAATCATCTTATCAAAGGATTAAGTCATTTTTATACCAGATTCCACATAAAAACAGAAGACTCCTCAACCCTATGCCCACCTCAACACATATGAAACAAATATGCATACATAGAAGTCTGGCCTGTTTGCTAAAATTCTGTCCTGATCAGGGAATAAACACTTGTCACTTTAGAAAATGGATCCAAGGAATCTTGCTTATATCTTGCTATGTGATAGCTCATCCTAAAAGTGCTTGATTCCCCTGATCTAGAGCAATAGATTTACTTGCAGGATCTTATAAAGTGGCTATTGGAAAGTTGGAATAAAATACACTACCAAACTTAACTCAGTGTCATAGTTTTAAATCAACAAATCTCTGTCTGAGAAAGACTCAAGAATGCTTATGGAGAAGCATGTTACCCCTCCATAAACATTCACAAAGGTGAAACAACCACATGTTACCTGCAACCATAAAGTAATGATAGTGATTTAAAAGTAACAAGAATGAAAATAGAGCTACCCTATGGCCCAGCAGTCACACTACTGGGTATTTACCCTAAAGATACAAATGTAGTGATCTGAAGGGGCATGTGCAACCAAATGTTTACAGCAGCAATGTCCAAAATAGCCAAACTATGGAAAGAACCTAAATGTCCATCAACAGATGAATGGATAAAGAAGATGTGGTACACACACACACACACTGGAATACTATGCAGCCATCAAAAGAAATGAAATCTTGCCTTTTGTAATGACATGGTGAGCAAAATAAGTCAGTCAGAGAAGACAATTATCATACGACCTCCCTGATATGAAGAATTTGAGAAGCAACATGGGGGGTAGGGAAGGAAAAAAATGAAACAAGATGGGATTGGGAGGGAGACAAACCATAAGAGACTCTTAATCTCACAAAACAAACTGAGGGTTACAGAGAGAGGAGAGTAGGAAGAAGGTGGTTGGGTTATGGACATTGGGGAGGGCATGTGCTATGATGAGTGCTGTGAAGTGTGTAAACCTGGCGATTAACAGACCTGCACCCCTGGGGCTAATAATACATTATACGTTAATAAAAATTTAAAAAAATTTTAAGGAATAAAATGGTAGACAGGAAAAAAAAAGTAGCAAGAACTGTAAAATAAGAAGACATTATTTACTATGTCTCAAAACTATACAGAGCTAAAGTAAAACACTGACAAATACAAGATCCTCATCTTTACTAGTTTATGTCTCTTGCTTGCCTACTGAATTCTTAAATCTTTTCTTCTATACTGTAGCCATCATCTTAGGGTGGAATATTCATTTGCATAGTTTCTCCCATGTGAAATCGGAAATTCCTTGATAGGATGTGTCATGTCTCATTCACAATAGCCAACAGTATCCTAGATATAGTAAGTGCTCAATAACTGTTTATTGAATTAACCAACTGAACTCATCTCTGCCTTATGAAACTTCTGTTCTAAGGGAAGTATAAATGGGATCTATCCCAGTACATAACTGTATTACTATAGAGAAAAAAAGAAATGCTGTTGTTTCTAATAGTAAATATAACAAAGAAATTTGAGGCATCTGGAAATATTTACCCCATAAAGAATCCTATGAGACAAAGTAATACAAACCATATCTTGCTGCTGAAAAATCACAGAAGATTTTGTTTTTGTTGTATTTTTAAATCTCCAAAGACTGTATTATGAAGAATGAGAGAAATATAAAACTGACCTCTTGGGGAAAACGTAAGGTCCAAGGAAGAGATTTCCTTTAAAGAAAGAAAAAGGAGGCAGAGAAGAATAAAAATGAGGCAATGGGCAGAGGGAGATAGTGATGGAGGGAGAAGGAGGGAAAGGAAGGAGAAAGGAAGGGAGAGGAAGGAAGCAAGGAAGGAAGGAAAGACGGAATGAACTTGGTGCAGGTCATGAAGGAAGATGCTGGTAAAAGATGGTCCTGGGAGTAACCAAAATTCTATCTTGACAGACAGTGAGAAGGTTAGAAAAAGCAGCAGCATTCAAATTGTGCAACTAGAAAATAAGCTTATTCTTGTCTGCCCATGGGTATTATACAAAATAAAGGAATGGTGAGTATCATTTTGCTTTTGTTTCTTGGGGTTTTTTGTTTTGTTTTTTGGAGAGAAAGAGGAGCTTAGAAAATTGTTTCTTGGGGAAATATTTCCATGATATGCATTGGGAGACTTCACTTAGATTGCTTGCAATAGATTCGCAACTTAAATAATCTCAATAATTAAGATTTTCCAACGGAAATTCACCTTATGTGTTTAGTCTTACCAAATTCAGATATGATGTCAATTTTTATTCTTATATAGGATGTATCCTATGTGAAATTATCCAGTGTTTGAAAGGAGTTATAGGGTTTGGGGCACTCATTTTAGAAAATTAAGTGTTACTAAGTGAGATCCTTTTTCATTTCAGCAGGTTTTCCATTTCACTGGGAATCAATTCCATCTGGTGTTTGTAATCTAGCACTTAAAAGTCATCCTTCGAGTCCTCTGCTCTTGTTTAAACACTAAAATTGTTCAGTACAAACCCAAATTTCCACAAAAGTGACCTTATGGTTCCATTTCATTCTCTCCTCCATCTGCAAAGAATAATTTTGTTTTGTTTTGTTTTCTACCTCAGGAGCACCTAATTTATACATTTTAAGAAAAAGAATTTGAGGGTGCCTAGGTGGCTCAGTCAGGCAAGCATCTGCCTTGGGCTCAGGTCCTGAGCCTGCTCAGCAGGTAGTCTGCTTCTCCTTCTCCCTCTGCCCCCCAACCCATTTGTGCTCACACTCTCTTGCTCTCAAATAAATAAGTGAAAGTCTTTAAAAAGAAAGAAAAAACAGAAACAGACCTTGAGTGCTTTGTTGCCAAGAGCTTCATTATAATAGTTAGAATACTCACCTGTGAATACTAGTTAGTGCTACTGCTTATTAACATATGCTTTTCTAATTCAAATGCAATTAGTCATAGGCTAGTCACTGAATATTTAATATACATAAATTCCCAAACTACCTGTGAACAGAGCTATAAGTTAAAGGGATGTGAGAATCTGAAACAAAGTTTTTTAAAATGTTGTTGCTGTACATTTAACATCATTCTAAACTTGTATCACCTGCTTGCTGTGGAACCAGAAATCATTCTGAAGGTGCCTCCAAGTCTAGATTTTAAACTGAGCTGGAAGTTGTAATAGCCTCACCATGAATGTCTGGTATCTTCCCACTTCCCTAAGGTTGAAAATAATGTAGAAATTGAGATGGAGTCGGGAACAGTAGAATCTTCAAAGTAAAATATAAGTCCAGATACCACAGAGAAATCAATGTCCATTAGAAGCTTCAAGAAAATAAAAATAAAATCTAGAACAGTACTGGCTTGCTAAACATCAAAATGAACATCAGTATTTTTACTAAACTATGAATAAAACATTTAAAAAAAAAAACCTAAGTACTCAGTTTAAAAGTAAATCAAATTTTTGTAATTCTAAAACCACTGATGGCAGTGTGGTGTAAGTTAAATACACTGGACCAAATACTGGGATGTTCTGGACTTTTTCTTTCTATTGTGTTTTTTCTGACATGGACCATTGAAAAACTCACTTAATCTTCCTAGACCCTGAGCTTCAATTTCTTCATTTGTAAAACAAAGAATTTGGACTAGAACCAAACTTGCTTACAGAAATAGGCATTTCATTCCATTTGAACTCAAATTTGACTTGTATTTGAACAGCTCTTAAAAAAAAAAAAACTATGCATCTGTTATGTGTTTTAGGTTTCAGAATTTAAACTAGTTCCTTGTAACATTAATGTGTCTTCTTTTTCTTTCAAATAATTCCAGATGGGGATGAGCTCAAAGACCTGGATCAATGAAAAAGATTATTTAACCAGTTCTAGAAGACCCACCCATTTTCTTCCAAAATCCTGCAAAACTGTAGGAAGTGGAGGATAGGGGTCAGCACAGCTCTGCTGGTTCAAGGTATGATTCTTTCACAACTCCCTTGAGTAGACCAAGGAGCCAGAGTATGCCAGCTGTGGGAGAAAGCGTCCTCCAAAATCATATATCAGAAAACCCATATCTGGGAATATAATTCAGCTGCTGAAATTAGATATAAGTCATCAGAACCACAAAGGACAAGCCATCTGCCTTTCCTCTCCCACTACATTTCACTGTCTTCCATTAAGAGGCAAAACTAGAGCCAGCCTATGTTCAGGGCTGTGGTCCTACCCTGGCAGTCTTAAGAACTTAGTCAAATAAGACACACGATGCTAATAATCTACATTTAGCAACATAAGAAATGAGAAACAGCTCAGGAAAACCCAATGAGGATCCAAACCCTGAGAATGATGTATTTCCTAATCAAATCTATGTTTGTTCCACTGAGACATATTGCTTCTCTTAGAATACAATACCTTAGACAACAATAAGTGATATCGTGAGTGATGGCACTTACAAGCAAGACAGAAGAAATACTGCAAGTTTAGCCTCAAGGAACAAGTGTAAAGAATAGCCTGTATGCTATCCCCAATGCTGTGCACACAGCAGACAGCACTAATCGGTAACAGTAGTCTTTTCTGTAGTACCTGGGTCTCTACTTCACAGTCTGTCTCATCAGGCTGGCCCTACCAACTGATCTGAGTTGGCATGAGAAAGCAAGTCCATTTATCATCTTTCCTAGAGAAGAAAAAATAAATAAATAAAACCTCTGTACGGAGAATCATGAGGATCTGCTCCTCCGCTGGGCTCTACTAACAAGCAGACAGGTAAGGAACTTCATACCACTAAGATCTCCTCACCTTTATTGATAAAGATCTAAATAATTATCTAATTGATAAAGTTCTCCTCACCTTTATTGATAAATATGAGACTATAATATGGGACTATGAGTAAACTCTAAGTTTCTTAGTGTGTTCTAGCCCTAAATATCTATAATATTAAGCAATGTGGAGTATCTATGAATGATGTCAAAAAGTGTGCCTACCATGTATGTAAGTCTAGCAAATGAAGTTACTCATTTAAGTTACAAAATATTATTGTAATTTTTTTTACCTCTTAACGAAGCTGCAGATACTAATTATAAGATTCTTTGTCCAACTGTGGTTGCTTAAGCCAAGAAATATATTCTAGTTCAACACCTTTACAAATGAGGAATCAGAAGTTCAGAAGGATTAACTGATTTGCATAAAATCATGTAGCTAAATCTGCATACCCAGATTATGATTATCAACATCAAGACCATTAGCACAATTATTAGTTTTTACTCACTTTAGAGAGAGGATTTCCAAACTGCAAACCCAAATCTACTAACAAGCCAGTATCTCTCCTCCAACACTATTAGTCTCTAGGCTTTCTTGTTTGTGATTTTTTTATACCTGAATACGTTTATGGTACCTACATTCTTTCTTTCAATTCCTTAAAATTTCTCTTGATTCCTTGTTCAATGAGCACATGTATTTTAGTCATTTTTTCATACTTGCATTTGCAAGTTTCCCAACTTAGAATCACTGAAATGTTCACTGGCGGGTGGTATATGCTTGGCCCTTGAACAACATGGGTTTGAACTGTGTGGGTCCACTTACATGTGGGCTTTGCTAAACACATGACAGTACTTTAGATGTATTTTCTCTTACAATTTTCTTAACATTTTCTTTTCTCCAGCTTTTCTTTATTATAAGAATACAGTATGCAATACATATGACATACAATATATGTGTTCAACTGACTGTTTATCTTATTGATAAAGCTTCCATTTAAGAGTAGACATTAGGAGTTTTAGGGTAGGGGCACCTGGGTGGCTCAGTGGTTTAAAGCCTCTGCCTTTGGCTCAGGTCATGATCCCAGGGTCCTGGGATCAAGCCCCACATCGGGCTCTCTGCTCCACAGGGAGCCTGCTTCCTCCTCTCTCTCTGCCTGCCTCTCCACCTACTTGTAAACTCTATCTGTCAAATAAATAAATAAAATCTTAAAAAAAAAAAAAAAAGAAGTTCTGGGATAGTCAAAAGTTACATGTAGGTTTTCAGTTGCATAGGAGGTTGATGCCCCAACTCTTACACTGCCCTAAGGTCAACTTTGACCTTTCAAACTTCCTTTACTGCACCTTAACTATACTAAGGAAAACTTCACCTAACAGAAGCTCTGTGGAATCCAAAAGGCAGCCATTCACTGCTACCTTTTTGTTTACTGACCTATTTTTCTGTCTGCATGTGATTGCTATATAAGAATCTGTGAGCAGTAATGATTTAACTCACTTAAAAATAATAATATACCAAATGATCTCAGTATGTCACTATGTTTGCTGTCTAATTTTGAATCTAATTTTCAAGTGCTTTATGTTGATTTAATAAAGATGGCAGAGGCATTTCAGTTGTGTATGAAATACAATGGACACAAATTCACCTAGTGACAATACACTTATGGTATTACAATCCAGGACCATCCAAGCAATGGAAACAAAATGAGGTATGACATTTAACATAAGTAAATATAAGTGAGAAGTTAGATATGAAGTTGGGGGATCTGAATTCCACCCTCAACTTTCACGCTAAAGTTATAGACTTGCACAATTGCCCTCACTTCCTTGAGCCCCAGCTATAAAGTAAGAAAGTTCAGCTGCTTTCTAAGATCACATTCATATTTGTTATTTTATGACTAGTACTGCCACAGGAAGCCCCAATACCTCTTTCCCATGGGAAATCTGCGTAATTTCCTCTGGGCCTCTGCGTAATTTTTAACATGGCAGCCTACAGCAGTCTCTGGTCCTGTGCTTACCCAGAATGACTCACTACCAGTCTGGATGCAGAGCCTCCTGTTCTGTGACTAATCCCAAACATCCTAGGCAGGATTTGGTGGCAGCCTGTTTTCAATAAAAAGGAAGAAAACAAAACTTCTGGTCTCCACTTTCAGTATTCCCACCACAAAGTTAAGAACCTATGCACCACTATGTCCTCCAGTGCAAAGGGCCAGGCCGGCTGACACAGGAACACTTTATAAAGCATCTGGAAAAGTCCCACAACTCCATAAAGCAGATGGAACCACACTAAGAAGGAATCTTATGGATTTTCACATTTTCTAACCCAACCCTTTCATATTACATTGAAGAATGGAGTGGAAATGTCAGGAGTAGAAGAAGTAGAGAGAATGCTCAAGCATTCTTGAGCCAGGCCAGTGTGCTCACATGGGGAAAATATGAAAGAATAGGGAGAACTAACCATTTATACTCTCAATGGGTTTGGGTGTGTGGCTCTATAAAGCATCCCAGCATACAGTGTTTTCTTAACATTCACATTAAAACTTTCAGAAATCTCCACGTATTTATTGTTATAGTGAGGCAGTATAATATGAGAGAAAAGTTAGTTGTTCAAAAATTATGTGTCTCCTTCACTTAATGATTGTTGGCCAAGTTAACTTCTTTGCAGTTCACTTTATCATCTGAAAAATGGCACTAAAAATGTCTTTATCAGATTTTGTTGACAGATAACTAATGTTACCTAGCATTACTAGCACCACATGTTTCACACACTCCTTAACATGTTCAAAAGGTATGTATTGTCTGCTCGTCACAATAAATCCTACAAATTTAAGCATCTCTTCAATGTGACTTAATACCAAAGTCAGTCCTTGGAATAATATCCTAAAATGTGCTCACTGTGAAGACTCTCAAAACATTTTCCTACAATGAAGGACACTGTGCCCTCAAGACAGTGAGAGCCATCCTACACTGAAACATTATTGGGGATTTGAGAAGAAACTGTCTTATTTAAACTTGTTTTAAAACAATGAAATAGAAGAATGTTCTTATTTTTGTGAACTCAAGGTGGTATAGGATAGGTTTCAAATCTACCAATTCCTGATGGTGAAGTAGAAATAATACCTGAGAACATTAATCTAGATATAGCAATCTGAATGGACACAGTATCAGCCGCAAAGGTATTACTAACATAAAAATCAGACTTTTGTACACATGTATCTTAAAGGTCCACTTCCACAGAAAGCTGTTGAGCTTTAGTATACTTTAGTATCTACAGCTTTTAGTCCCAAACTGAGAGCAAGCCACATAACACATTTGCAAGGATATTTCCATTTGCAAATGATATCATGGTGGAACCCAAATGAGCCTTTAAGACGACCTAATACAAACTTTTCACTTTACAGATGAGTAACTGAAGGGACGGAAAGGTTATGTGGCTTTTTGCTGAAAGTAAAAAGCAAAAAAAGGCTGAGACTAGGTTAGAATTGAATGCACACCACTAGACTTCTGGCCAGGACTCTTCCCTGGAGCCATGGGGTCTAACTTACACTATATCAGAGGCAGGGTTAAGAAAGACCCACCTTAAAAAAAAATCACTCTACCTTAGAGTGAGCCTATTCTCAAAAAAAAAAAAAAAAAAAAATTCCTCCTATCCTGTCAATATTTTATCTTACTTCTGCACAATTAGTATAGCTTTTTAAATGGTTTTCTTCTTTCATGACTTTTTTGTAAGTATCATTTAATTGCATCCTGTCCACAGGGTTTGTAAGTGCTCAGAAAAAGTAGTTTCAGAAAGATTATACATTGTTCTTCTCTTCTCCATTATCAAATATGTCCATAACTCTAAACATGCTTTTCTCAATAGTTTGGGCTCTGACCTCTGCAAGTAATCTGTCTAGATAAGATTTACAAAAACAAAAATGTGCGATGGCTCTATTTTACTGCAATAAGGTGCTGAGAGTTTTGCCTTAACCTATGGATCACCAAAAATGTTCTCCTAGGAACTAGACCAACTATGAATAATATAAAAAAAAAATCAGCATAGGGTTATTGGGGTCAGGCCAGGGAGGAAGAACAATATTTTTGTTGTTGTATTAAACCAGAGACAGTAACTTCTCATCTCAGATCAATATAAAATATAATCCTAGAATCAAATTATAATGCTTGATTTGGAGAAACTGCTTTGTCAGTGGAACCTCTGAAATGATATATGGAACTATATTTTTATGCACTTTGAGTTTATAATTATCAAAATCAATAAAATTAAATAATTGCCCATGCACTATTTTACACATGGATTAATCACACATAAAATAAATAATGTAAAGTGTTCTTGAAAAATTCAAGGCAAGCTAGATAGTTATAAAATAAATGATACATGAAAGAACCTTAAAAGTTCCTTAAAGGAATGCCATTATTTTGCTGTTATTATTAAGGACACAAACTCTTCAGGATTTTTCATTCTAAAATTTGTATGTAGTAAGTGTCCTGTCAACCCCAGTCAATGAATCCTGTATCTTGGTTAATTAGCAACTTTATGAGAGAATTACTTAGATTCTGCACATAAAAACCAATACAGATGGTCCCAGACTTAACAGTAGTTTGAATTAATGATTCTCAACATTATGATGGTGTGAAAGCAACAGCATTCAGAAGAAACCGAACTTTGAATCTGGACCTTTTCCCAGGCTAGCAATATGTGGTACGACTCTCTGATGATTCTAGGCAGCGTCAGTGAGCTGTAGCCTGCAATCAGCCCCACAATCATGAGGACACACAACCAATACCCTGACAACCATTCTGTTCCTATACAACCATTCTATTTTTCACTTTCAGTACAACAGTCAATAAATTTCATGAGGTAGTCAACATTTTATCATAAAACGGGCTTTCTTTTAGATGATTCTGCCCAATAGCTTATCGAGCACATTTAAGGTAAGCTACACTATGATGTTTGGTTGATTAGGAGTACTAAATGCTTTTTCAACTTAAGATGTTTTTAACTTAGAATGGGTCTAAAATGGGGATGTAACCCCATCATAAGCCAAGCAAGATCTGTATTCCATATCACTGGAGTAGAATAACATATACTTAATAATGATATCGGTGATAATTCAAGCTAATATTTATAGAAGGCTTACCAGAGCTTAGACACTATGTATCTTTACAACTTCATTTTATAGTTAAAAAACTGTGAAGCTCAGAGAGGTTAAGTAACTTGCTCAAAATTTTGCAACTACAAAGTAGCAAATCTAAGCTTGCAATTTAGGTCCATATGACTCCAAAATGCATGTTCTCAACTACTACACTTGCCCACAATTTGATCTTTCATAATGACTTTAACTCATCATTGAGAACACTAATCATTATGAAGATATTCAGAATCACTGGAAAGAGGTAGTACTACTGATAGATTGATGAATCAAATCTTGTGGTACCAGTTTTTCCACAAGGATTGTTATTTGTATCATCTGAAATGAATACGGGAAAAAATTCTGCTCAAAAACAGCATGTTATGGCAAAAACACACTAGATCCAAAATCTTAACACAACACAAATGGTAAACATGGCATTTTCCTAGATGACTAGACACATACTAAATGATGAGGCCTTTCAACATCAGCTGAGCCATCAGAGAAATTTTTCAAAGACAAATCATTCACTGAATCTGACTCAAAATAACAAATACCACTTCAGACTGAAATATTCTCTTTGTCAACCTTCCTGAATATAAATTATACTTTTGAGGAGCACATAAGCAGATATGGCTAAAGTAAACAAACAAATCTAAAAGAGAAAACATAAATTAATCAATTACATTTCTTTTTTTTTTGTTTTGTTTTTTTTGTTTTGTTTTTTTTTTTTGTTTTTTGTTTTTTTTTTAAAGAAAGGGGAGTCAGAGAGAAAGCAGCGAGCCGGGTGGGCAGAGGTGGGGTGGCACGGGGTCTTCTTCTTTTTTTTTTTTTTTTATTTGTCAGAGAGAGAGGGAGAGAGAGCAAGCACAGGCGGACAGAATGGCAGGCAGAGGCAGAGGGAGAAGCAGGCTCCCTGCCAAGCAAGGAGCCCGATGTGGGACTCGATCCCAGGACGCTGGGATCATGACCTGAGCCGAAGGCAGCTGCTTAACCAACTGAGCCACCCAGGTGTCCCAATCAATTACATTTCTATTCTAATTTCAAATAAATTATAATGTTTTATACTACTGCCTATTAGTTTTTATGTTTCTACTACAAACCTTGATTCCTAAAAGTAAGAGGTAGAAAATCATCAAATACTTAACAGGGGAACATAAAAAGTATGGAACATCCATAACTTAATACAGCCATTTTAAAAAATCACATTAAAATAATACTATGGAAACATTTCCAAAATATATTACCCTAAATAAAAATGTTACATATTATTGGACGCCTGGGTGGCTCAGTCAGTTAGGCTGCTGCCTTAGGCTTGGGTCATGATCCCAGGGTCCTGGGATTGAGTCTCACATCGGGCTCCCTGCTCATCAGGGAGCCTGCTTCTCTCTCTGCCTCTGCCTGCCACTCTGCCTGCTTGTGCCTTCTCTTTCTCTCTCTGACAAATAAATAAAATATTTTTTAAAAATGTGACATATTATAATGTAAACATCATACTCAACAGTGAAAAACTGAGCGCTTTTCTTCTAACATCAGGAATAAAATCTCTACACTCACCACTGTTGTTCAACATAGTTCTAGTACTCCTACCCACAGCAATCAGACAAGAAATAGAAAGCATCCAAATTGGTAAGAAGTAAAACTGTCACTATTTGCAGATAGCCTGATGCCATATATAGAAAACTCAAAAGACCACCAAGAAACTACTATAACTGATAAACTAATTAAGTAAAGTCCCAGGATACAAAGTTGATAACTGTTACATTTCTATTCACTGATAACAAAGTAGGAGGAAAAGAAATTAAGAAAACAACCCCATTTACAACTGCACCAAAAATAATAAGATACATAGAAATAAACATAACAAAAGAGGTGAAAGACCTTTACTTCAAAAACTATAAAACAACAATGGAAGAAGTTGGAGATGACACAAATGGGAAAATATTCCATGCTCATAAACTGGAAGAACCAATATGTCCATATGACCCAAATCAATCTACAGATTTAATGGAATCTTTATCAAAATACCTACAACATTTTTCACAGAACCAGAATAATACTAAAATTTACATGGAACCACAAAAGATCCCAATTAGCCAAAACAATCTTGAGAAAGAAGAATTGGAGATATCACAATCCCAGATTTCAATATATACTACAGAGCTGTAATAATCAAAACCGTATGGAACTAAATCATAGTATGATCCAAATTTTGTGTAAATATGAAAAGAAAAAAAAAACTAAGTGTGAACAGCTCAAAATGTAAACAGAGCTCTCATCCAATGATGAAGTGGTCTTTCTTCCTTTTGGTCTTCCTTTATTTCCCACACTTGCTGCTTTCTCACATTCTTTTACCAATATGTATCATCTAAAAAGATCCTCTAAGAAAATTTGACTTGGTTAGTACTATCTTTATTGACACAAGGTAGAACTGAAAAGCACCAATCTGTAATCCTAACTACCCGGATTCAAAGTCTGACTCCATCACTTACCAGCTGTGTAACTGGGTCTTTACTTATGCCAGTCTCATTTTCACAGCCGCTATGAGAATCACATGAGTTAATATATGCAAAGTGATTAAAACAATGCCTGGCACACGGTCAGGACTCAACATACGCCAACTCTTGTAGTTGTTGTTGATGTTGCTAATTCTATTATTGGAGAATACTGATTCAACCAGTGGCCATGCTGCAAAACAGCAACAACAACAACAACAAAATCCCTGTATTTTAATCAAGATAAATATATTATTAAAAACAAATGACTGTCCCAACAAGAGAAATACATCGATGACACAGCCAAACATGTACCGAATCTAAATTATTCTCTACTTATGAAAATAAATTTGAGAATTTTAACAATATCAGATTTTTTCAAACAAACATTGCTATTTTTCTGTTTTTTTTATTCTTATCCCATCATATATCCATGAATGATCCTTTGTATACTTCTCTAGGTTTGCCACAGTCATTCTTTTCTTAAAACAAAATGATTCTATGATTAGGTAAGTAGTTTAATTAAAGGCAACAGAAAATGGATGCTAGCTTTGTGATATATGCAATGTCAACCCAGCAATGTCTATGAGTAAAGGGATAAAGAACTTCACCAGAGCAAAGACAATGTTCAAGGTCCATCATTACCACACCAGAAAAATCTATGGCATGGGCGACTTACTTGGCATTAATAAGGGTGATCGAACCCATCATAAAAAATTCAATGGACATCTCTCTGGTACAGTAACATTCACATATAATTCAGGCTTTCTTTTTTCTTCCTACTGAAATAGAAACTTCCATGATACCAAACCTCCCCTTGTCATGCCAGGGCTTACCCCAAACATATATAATACAGAGCATACACTTTTCCTTGCTATGTCTCCTAAGTGAAAAATAAAACTCAATTTTTTTTCAGGAAAAGGCAAGTGTTACTTTGCCTCCCTACTTCTACCTTAACGCAAAACCACTAAACATCATTGTTTGGCATACAGTAAGCTTTTTTAAGTTAATATTTTCTGAATGAATTAAGCCTTCTGATTTCTCACATTATTCTGAGATGTAAGAAACTGCAAACACATGCTTCCTAGATACAAACTGTGAAGTGTTATTTCTTCCAATCTGAAACATTAGCTCCATATCTAGTCCTAAAGGATGTTTTGAGTGAGAAGTGAGGTAGTCTGCCCAGGTTCCACAGTTTGTGGCCAAGAGGAAAACTACATAGAGTTATACATAACTTCACTGGACATCATGTGATAGTCTTTCCCAAAACAGAATTCTTAAGGTCATTTCTTTGAATATGTGATTAACTACAAGAAACTAGATTTGACCTTATGTTTAAGTAAAAACAACTCAAAATTGTTTTAAGCACACGTAGAAAGTAATTTCTACATTTAATGATTTGATTATGTTGAATCAAATGAAATGATAGAGATTTGAAAACAAATTTGGCAAGGAGACACACCTCAAATATTACCTCTTTCAAATGTTGTTTTACATTAAAACTATGTTTTAGTGAAGAGTCAAAGGCAATCAGTTCCAATATATTGCCTCCTTTAATCCCTATGACACTAGAAGAATACAGGTGTCTTCTCAACTCTCTATCTGGTCCTTCTCCATTGCTTTACAGGCTTGCTGTTCTTTTGTGCACCTGGACTTGTACATGGCTATGGGGGAGGGGTCTTCGCAATTCCATGTTCAATCTTCTGTCCTGTTTGTTGACAGTAAAAAACACATTCATTCTCTGGCCAGTGCTTCAGCTGTCAATCCCTGGCAGGCAACTCCCACTCCCAAACATAGGGCCCTGTGTGTACTTCTGAACCACAATCCTTATCCCCATTTGCCCATTCTAGGTTCATTTAAATGTCCTACCATCTCACTCAAGTTAAAAATGCTTAGCACCAAATTCGCCACATTTCCTTCACTGCCTTTTTAATACAGATTTCATCTTTTCATCAGACTCAAAAAGTCTGTGACAGGCCTTTTTGTGAACTTAACGCAGTGCCATTTTGAGGAGTGAATGAACAGAGTCTCTATTCTCAATAAGAAATTTGCAGTCAAAGGAACTGAAATGAGGGGGAAATGTAATAAAGATAGTTCACATTTATTTGAATATTTCACAATATTGGGGGCTTCCTTGTATTGACTGCCCAACATCTTTGGACATATTCCTACATTTTGGGGTTTTCTCATACTGAAAGTTCAGTTTTAGAAGCCAGAAAACTGAGAGACTACTTTATACCTGGACGCCAAACTAGAAGAACCGGGTTTCTGGCAGGAGTGGTTGGGGAGGCATTTGGTTCTTTAGCTTCCAAAGGCACATACCTGGCATCACAGGTTATGAGAAGCCATGTGATCAGAGAGAAGTCCTTGGGTATGACTAGGTAGCCCCAGCACCAGGCTGTCTGGCACCCTCCCAGAGATTTTGGAAGCTCACTAATATCTGTCAATATGTTCTTCTTTCTGATTAAACTAGCCTATGCATATTCTGGTGTGGGCAACTAAGAGGCCTGTCCAATACTCACATTTAAGTATTGAAATTCTGTTCGTTCACAGAAGCACAAACTGAGCATTAAGAAAAAGTGGTCAATTTCAAAAACAGTTGCATTTATCTTCACCCTAGGCCATTTTAGCATACTAACCTATGTTTGCCCTGCTAGAGAGCCACATAAAATCCATGCTTCCATGAAATGGGAATGCTGAAGCTCTTAGCTCGTATGAATAAAAATTTCACCATGATTAATCAAGAGTATTTAGTGTTTCTTCTGAAAAATAACTTAGAATAGTTAATTAGCTGATAGAAGTTTATAAAAATCTCTTTTCTTTACCCCAAGGGTATATTGAACCAAAGAACTTTAAAATCTAGTTCCCTAAACAGATGTCCCAAGGTCACCAGTAATCAAGGTGTTATGGTTATGAGTACAAGAGACCAGTCAGTAGCATGAGCTCTAGTATCAGGAGATCTAAATTTGAATCCCAACTCTATCACTCATTAATTTTGTCACCTAGAATATAAGCCATGTATGTACACATCAGCTTCTTCATCTGAAAAATAAAAATAAAAATTATAGGACCTACTTCAAATAAGTTTTTAAAAGTATTTCCGCTACAGAAAAGATACGGAAGGTGCTTAGCACACTGACCAGAATATATTAAGTCCTAAGTATCATCCACTGGGATGTCTAGTAGCTTCACTGGCAATCATGATGACAATGATACCATAACAATGCAAGGGAGTCTAGCATGTAACACATTTGACTAAGCCCTGTACTAGTAGTCTATTATAGTAGAGTCTTTTAATATTAAACATCTCAGTTCTTCCAAATGTCTTCTCTTGTTCATTCAGGGGATTATTACTTCTGATTCTAAACTGCCCACTCTCCTTGCCTGAGAAAAACGCACCTGGGGATAAGTTGCCTGACTGAAAATCTGTGCAGCTCTCGATGGGCTGTTTTTTGCTTTGTGCCTGAAAACAGCTTTTCTATACCAGTGGCCCGTTGAGGGTATTTTGGCCTCAGATTAGAAGGACAGTGAGCTACTGCAATGGCATTTTATAGAGAGCCTCAGAGTTTCCAAATATTCATTTTTAGCCAATGTTTCCAGCTGGGGTCCATTTCCAGTGTCTAGGGGAAAACAAATATTTGTCTTGGGATTGTAGGGTTCCAAGCATTTTGCAAATGTTTTCACCTAATACTTCCCACGGAAAATATCACCTCTGGTAAACGTTAACTTAAAAAGTAAGTTGTTTGTTTAGCAAAAAAACTGTTGTAGTAAAAACACAATCTTGTAAAGTATTTGCAAGCATATATGCGGGTTTTTTTCACCATTGTAACCGTGGTCATGACGCGCTTTGGTTTGATACCTCAAGTTTCCTTTGTTTAACATCATCTGTTAAAAAATGGCTGTCAGGCCTTGTTTAGTATTATCACCCCTTTGAGAATCAGATGTATGTTGTCTACCATTTCCTCAGAAAAAGAAATTGCCAGATACATAATGTATGTCTGCCTACAGAACAACGATGCGTGGCTAACGATTTAAAGTTCTATTTTAAAATGCATAATAAATTACCTGTTTATTGGCATTCTGTTCATCAGAAAACTCCAGAAAGCAGTTTTGTGCCAGAACAATGACACATATTCAAAATAATGACCCTGCCTCTGTGACCCCTTGAATCCACCTGCGGATATCTGCCTTCAAGCCTTCCTACTCAAAGCACAATCCTTGGACCAGCACCATCATCATCACATGGGAGACTGTTAGATATGCAGAAGCCTGGCCCCCAACTCTCCAACCCACACCTGCTGAATCAGAATGGGAACTTTTTTGTGTACTTAGTTATTTATATATGTATTTATTTATCTTGTATTATGTTCAATTAGCCAACATATAATACATCATTAGTTTCTGCTGTAATGTTCCATGATTCATTAGTTGCATATAACACCCCGTGCTCATCACAACATGTGCCCTCCTTAGGCACTTATAAGAAGATACCCTACTGATTCCTATGTACATTAAATCTTGTGAAACACTGCTTTGGGTGTATGAACAGTCCTTTAAGAACCTCTGGTCTCCAAGATTCTTTCAGTGTTGAGTCACAAGTTAAATTCTAATAGTGCCTTCTAGAAGCCCCCAACATAATGTATATGAACAAATACAAATTAAATGCTAACAATTTCTTCATTTTCTCAACAAATATTTACTGAGCATCCACTGTGTGCCAGGCATTGCTCCAAGGCTCCATCCTCATTCTACAGGGGAAACACAGATAAACAAGTATGCAAGTAAAAATGTAATCTGTCAGATGCTCATTAGCGCTATGATGTAAAACAGAGCAAGATGGATATGACAGAGAATGCTGGTGGTGACCAGAAAAACTGTGGGTAAGATGGCATCTGAGCAAAAACCTGGAGAAAGTAAGGAGTGAGACTTGTACTACAGGAAAGAAGAGCTTTCCAGTAGATGGCGAAGTAAAGTAAAAACCCTGAAGCAGGAAGGTATTTGGTGCATCTGAAGGTTCAAGGAGGGGGTCACTTCTGGTGGAGTAGAAAAACAAGAGGGAGCAGGTGAAAGCAACGAGGTGGGATAAGGGTGGTCATGAAAGTACTAACAATCACTGACCATGGGTACCAATTGCTTACAACATGAGGAAGAACGGTGTGACAAGTCCAGATGGGTTCAGTGGAGGGGAAGACTGCCCCCTCTCTACCACTCAGTCAGGGACAGTCTGAGATTTTGGTAGGGGGTTCAGAGCCTTTTTGAAATACAACTTACTCCCATCAGAAAGCAATTTATTCATCTTTATTTTGGGGGGGAGGGATTTAGGGTTAAAATATAGTTGTTAAGGACCTCTGGCAAAAACCAGATTCTGTTTCAGAGGGTCTGGCACATACTTGGCAGGAAACACACTAAACTGGAATGAAACAATAATCCCATGGCTGGCTATAATTCAGAACCCTATCTTGGCTACCTTTTTAGGCTTATGTTCATAATTATTCTAGACCACATTTCGACAGTATCCTAGCCATCTTGTCTGAACATCTGTTTCAGGAACTCTTCTGCCTTTGGCCAGTGTGTGCTCTCATTGCAGACAGCACACCAGACGACCAGCGCCGTCCCCTTCATATTGTGCATACACATCTTGCGTTTTTGAGTCTATGCCAAGTTCCTGTTGGGAGACACAAGGTTTTGGTAACCAGGGATATGTGCTTCTCTTGTTGCCACATGTAAACCACATGAAAGGAATCATGACTCTATTGCTTAAGAAGTAATGCCAGTAACTGTAAAGATCAGCCTAGCCTACAAATAACGGCTATCAATTTGTACAACCTTTGTACATGGGATAATCTAATCCATGCTAATCTCTCTCTGTTATGGCAATGAAGATGCTATAATCACTCCTCACACAGAAAGGTTTCAATCACATTAATGTTTCATGTCAGCTCTATCTTAAAATATTTCCTTTTCCTCATCCAGCATGAAAAGTGAATAAATCTGTCTATGCTGAATGAGCCTTCCCAGGATTCTCGATTTAATCTAGCCAAAATGGAATTTACCAGTCAAAATATCTAAATAAAAACAAGGACGAAGGGAGGCCACTATTCACTCAGAGAAAGGTTTAATCCGCCTTAATAAAATTAAATTACAAAAAGAAAAATCATGGGATTATTTACAGAAAGTTTCCTTTTCCCACTCAATTATTTGTAGCATATTGGAGCCAGATAGGACCAATGAAGGTCATCATTTACAGTGAGAAAATGGTGGCCGAAGGAGGCAAAGCGATCTTGCTCAAAAATGAAACACTCTGTGGTGACAGAAAAAGCACCAGACCAAGGTCCTTCATCATCCAGATAGCCTGCCACCACACACACACTCCCCAGGTCTGTCCTAGGGGGACATAGGAGGAAGGAAGCTTCTCTGATTTGTTCCAATATATTTTCATATATATCATTAACTGTGGGGGGTGGGGCGACCACCCATAGTTAAAATGGCAAGAACCACTGCTAATCAAAAATCAATTAGAAATGAAGATAAAGCATTTTTTGAAATTCTAATACAAGTCGATAGGTAAATCAGATTTGATTTTTCAAAATTTAATTCTCACAACTCTCAAGAACATGTCTCTTGTACCACAGGAGGCACCCTTCTAATGTTAGTGAATATTTCTAAGGAATCACCTAGTCCCTCTGTTCCATATTTGACCTATTTTCATTCTGCAGGTGGTTGCTATACAGAGATGGAAAACGCTGCCAATCAAAATCTGACTTTGTAAAACTTTAAACCTTTTAGAAAAGCAATCAGCACAAAATGTGGCTTCACACCTGTGACCGAAATTATATGAAGGAACAAAAAGTGCGAAGAAAAGCTAGAAAAGCTAGCTAACCCAAATTAGTATTTATATTTGCAAACTTCAGAAAGTTGTGTCAACCAGTAAATTATTTCACAAGATGTGTCAGTGCATAAAGTATATGACCGGACATCCAAAACATGATAAACATTTAAAAATCCCATTGACAGATCCCCATAAATCCTCTGCTTATAAGTCATCATCAGAAACTCTTGTAACTAGCATGGCTATACTTTCCCAGTACCTAGCAATGATCCTAGGATATTACAAGATACCTGCATATCTACTTTTGTATCATTCTGGTGCTGATGGATTTTCTTGGGTTCTGGTTGTTCACATTGGTAATGCTCAACAAAAAAGAGTACTGTACTAGCAAGAGCACTTTGGTTCCTAATGACCATAGATAACACATTCCATTTTCAGTGATCTGCCCAGTAGAATCTTATATATGTTGAAAGATCCATTCACAAACATAGCCCTCTCATTTTACAGACTAGAAAACTGAGATGTTTAATGATTTTCCCAAAGGCTATTATAGTTTGTTCATACAAATCCAGGCCAGGAACTTGGGTCTCCTGGCTCCTTATCAGCTGCTGTTTCTACTGTGTCAAACTACCTCCTCTATGAGTCATCCCCTCACTGTAGGATAGAATCTTACTTTATCCTCCAAATCCAATTCAAATGGCCTACATTTCAACTCATCCATAATTGCTAACTTGAATAAGAAGTTTAAAAGCAACTGCTTCCTCTATTATACTGGAAATTCTGGCTCAATGACTACAAATGTCTAGCTCACAACACTGTACAAAAAGCCAACCTATCTATCCATAATTTTCTTTTTTTCCCCTTTTTTTCCTTTTCATTTTTTGTACCCTACTGGGTTATCTCTAAGCAAGCATTTCCAAGGCTGTGTGGCACAGGATAAACCTTGCATCCTGTAGAAAGAGAACACATTCACTAACCCAAGGCTTCTGATTCAACTCAAACCTGTGGCTTATTTAGGATTTTTAGGTAATATCTGCACCTAAAAACAGCCAATGTCTTACCCAGTGAGCACACAAGCAATTCTTCCTACCTGTTTCTTTGCACACACAGCATCTCATTTAACGTTGATCATACCCTAATGTGGCCAAGAAAAATCCACTTAACAGATGAGAAAAATCAAATTCCAAGATCCTTAATAATCTGCCAAGATCAAACAGATAGCAAATAGTAAAGTCAACACCTGAGTTCACCATCACACAAAAATGTTCCTTAAGAATATGCCCAAGAAAGGGACACCTGGGTGGCTCAGTAGGTTAGGCCTCTGCCTTCAGCTCAGGTTGTGATCCCAGGGTCCAGGGATCGAGCCCCGCATTGGGCTCTCTGCTCAGAGGAGAGCCTGCTTCCCCCCCCCCGTCTGCCTCTCTACCTACTTGTGATAGATCTGTCAATAAATAAAATCATTAAAAAAAAAAGAATATGCCCAAGAAAGAGCCCCCACTGATTCAAATTAAAACCACATTGAGATACCACCTTACACAACTTAGAATGGCCAAAATTAGCAAGACAGGAAACAACATGTGTTGGAGAGGATGTGGAGAAAGGGGAACCCTCTTACACTGTTGGTGGGAATGCAAGTTGGTGCAGCCACTTTGGAAAACAGTGTGGAGATTCCTCAAGAAATTAAAAATAGAGCTTCCCTATGACCCTGCCACTGCACTACTGGGTATTTACCCCAAAGATATAGATGTAGTGAAAGAAGGGCCATCTGTACCCCAATGTTTATAGCAGCAATGGCCACGGTCGCCAAACTGTGGAAAGAACCAAGATGCCCTTCAACGGATGAATGGATAAAGAAGATGTGGTCCATATACACTATGGAGTATTATGCCTCCATCAGAAAGGATGAATACCCAACTTTTGTAGCAACATGGACTGGAAGAGATTATGCTGAGTGAAATAAGTCAAGCAGAGAGAGTCAATTATCATATGGTTTCACTTATTTGTGGAGCATAACAAATAACATGGAGGACATGGGGAGATGGAGAGGAGAAGGGAGTTGAGGGAAAATGGAAGGGGAGAAGAACCATGAGAGACTATGGACTCTGAAAAACAACCTGAGGGTTTTGAAGGGGCGGGGGGTGGGAGGTTGGGGGAACCAGGTGGTGGGTACTAGGGAGGGCACGTATTGCATGGAGCACTGGGTGTGGTGCAAAAACAATGAATACTGTTATGCTGAAAAGAAATAAAAAAAATAATAAAATTTAAAAAAAAAAAAAAAGAGCGAGCTCCCATTTTCCAGTAGAGGAGACACTCTTCAGGTCTTGTCCTTTCCTGGTATCTAAAGGAAAGAGAGTAAGTGGAAGAGATACTGATAAATCTAATAAGAATAATGCTTCAATTACATATGTCTTCTAAATCAACCTCCAAACCATCAAGCCATAATACAGCTTCCTCAACAGCAGCCATTCTAAGCCACAGTAACGCAACTCCTCCTGCATATCCACTGTTCTTACGGTAGTAAAGCTAGACTTTCCACACACTAGCTCCCCAGGAAGCAAGAGTTTCCCCATGTGTAAAATGAAGTCCATAACAGCAGTGCTTAGGGTTGTTAGCAGAATTAAATGAGTTACTATATGTAAAAACCATTGAATCATGCCACATAGTACACTCTGCAAATATTAGCTGCTAATCTTATGATTATCTCTATCCTTACAAAAGTAACAAGCCAGGCAACAGTGCATTTCTTTGTTTTGGGCTGATCATTCAGCTTAATAGCAATTATTTAGCACTGACTGGATGTAAAGATCTATAGCAGGAACTGAAAAAGGACTAATAAAAGGAAAAAACAGATCCACTCCTAGTCCTATGGGGATTGGCAATGCACTTGAGGGAATGCATGAGAGCAAGAAAATTGGCAAACAGAGACGTTTCATGCACTGCATGTATAATGAATGGTGTGACGGTGGTGACCAGGGAGAGGCTGGCTGACTTCACAAAGTGAGCATGGTTGCCCTGGACCACAGGAGGGCTGTGTGCCACAGCAGAGTGAAGATGATGGGATTATTGCAGACAGATGAAGGAACAAAAGCTCAGCAGTGGCACTGGATAATATAAGAGAAGGTTTACAGGAACGTGAATAAATAACTTGCTTTGTCAACCAAAAAGTGCTCATGTTGAAGGTGATATGATTTCCAGTGTGGATAGCTGATACAGTTTTTAACCAACTGACGCCCAAAACCTACAGACCTCTCTCAAGTTTTGGCTCTTAGAGGGAGCAACAGAGCTAAGATGTTGGGGACACAGGAGCAGATGTGCCACCCCCCCCCAAATCACATGGCACTTGGGGCTCTGTGCTGCTGTTGCCCAACTCTGTGACCTTGGACTACCACTCCCTGGGCTTCCTCACCTGTACAATGGGGCTAATAGCAGCTGTTCCCCTAACAGGGTTGTTGTGAAGATGAGATGAATTAAATGACAAGTTCCTGAAAGAGTACCTGGCACCTCAGAAGTATTATGTAAGTGTTTACATTATCTTAATGAGCTCATTGTATCTATGCTGTTCTCTGTCTTGCTCTAACTCTGATTACTTCATCTGAGACAGCCAGCCAGTAGGCAAACTTGTAGTACTGCATTAGCTTGGCACGGTTGCAGGGATTTTAGAAGTGGTCTCACAACAGAAAATAAAGAAAAATAAAAGGGAAGTGGGGCGTGTACATTTAAACCCAGTCCCGACAAGAACAAAGGTGGGAGACACAGTTTCTCTGTTTCTTGCCATGTTCTCATGCTCACTCAAGCAGGGGAGTTAGTGGGGTTTTTTCCCACCCTTTCCAGCACAGAGGTCTGAGCATCTAAATGCAAGTAGGGCATACTTAGTACCCTTCACAACATCCACAGAAACCCACAGGAGCATTCTCAGACTGCAGACAAGATCCCCAGCTGGGAATTAGGAAGCACAAGGACATCTGTTTCTCCATTTATCTATTTTTCATTTTGCATGGACATAGTCCAGTGGATCTCAAATTCATGGCCTACAACCCCCTGAGGGCTTTGACCAACCCCTGGAGCAGCCCATCATCTTGCCACAAAAGGATAAAATAAAACAGAAAACCTAAACAAACAAAACCCCCAAAAATGTGAACTTCTAGCTCACTTTACAGAGTGTGCCCCCAGTCAGCTATGTACACTCAGACTAGGGGGACATTATGGATTGCCCACTCTGTGGTTGGCTTTATTAGTTCATTTCATTCCCCCAATAATTTATGAAGGAGGTAACATTAGACACATTTTAAAACATGCAAACTAAAGCTTAGCAAGTTGCAGAGAAATGTTTTATCTTCTAATAACTGGCAACTGATAAGGTTTGGGTCTGACATCAGGCAGATGTGACCCTCAGTATACGAACTCTTTTCTTGTTCAACAAACACATGTCAGAATCCTCTTTAGTACTAGATACTATTATATGGCGATACTGTTATATGGAGATACTGTAAGAGAAATACAATATCTTGATCTCAGAGAGTTCACATCCTAAAAAGGAAGACAAAATAAAGCAAGAGGTATAAGATGATCTTGGGTGGAAAAATCATGAAGAAAATTGAAGCTTAACTGTGGACAGAGTGTGACAAGAGTAAGGGCTGCTATTTTACATATGGTGATTAGGGGAGGCCTTTTTGAGGAAGCAGCATTTAGAAAGACATGTAAATGAAGTGAGAATCAGGCAGGCAAAGATGGAGGGCGTAGGGAGTGTCCCCCCAGAGGCGAGAGCATGCGTAAAGGTCCTCAGGCATAGCGAAAGAAAAGCAAGAAAACCAGTGTGATTTGGGTAAAGCAAAGAATAGGGGCAGTGGTTGGAAATGAGGCTGGAAGTACCAACTTGGGCCAGATCACACTCAGTTCTGATAGGCTATGGCAAGGTATCTGCATTGTGTTTGATTATAATAGAAAACCACAGGAGAGTTTTGCACTGGGAATAATATTCTCAAAAGAACTGTATTTTTAGATCACTCTAGCTGCTGTCTGGAGAACGGACTATAAAGAAGCAAGAGTCAAAAAGGGGCAAGTTAAGAAGTCAATTTAGTAGTTTTAATGAGAGATTACGACAGTTTGGATTGGGTTTGTAGCTGGACTCACGGCACTTTTTGAAGGTTTTCTCCCTGGTACAAAACCAGGGTGGTCCTTAAGGAATTCTTCTGGAAGAATTCTCTCAAAACCCAGTCTGAGGAACATTGAAACCAAGGATGATGGGATATCTTCAGTCCATCACAGCCCTGACTTAAACTCAATGTTATCACTCGTGGGACAGTGTATCAACCATGTAATCTAGCATTAGGACAACGGTGAACATGAAGCCATGCTGACAATATCATTTTAACCTTTGTAAAAGGTGAAAGGGCTCACTTTCCTTTTACCCATCCACCAGCCAATTCCAGAGCAATTTTATCTAGCTACATAGACAAGTTTTTAATTCTCAACTTGTTTAAAAAAAGAATCTTTGGTCTCCCACATTTCTGTAGGCTTCTCCACAGTTTATCCTGAAACGGAATATTCACAGTGGACATTGCATGCAACAAATCTGTTCCTTCTCCCAGACAAAGCTCTTTGATGTACCCAAGTGCTATCGACACTACCTTTTTTCATATGAAAATATGAGGTTTTAGAGAGATTTAAAATACGTGGATGAGCAGGGTCATCAGCCTTGCAATTCTATGTTACAACCTACAGGTGGTTTGTTGGATCTTCAACAAATAATGATGTGACCCCCACATCCAGTCTAGAACTTGTTATATTTGTCATGATAGCAATCCGATCAGCTACACAGGTGTGTTTGTATTTGCCTGATTCTGCTGATGAGGACACAGAAAGCATCCTCATGATGGCATAGGGAATTAGAGGCAAAAATCCAGTACGGAGGGGCGCCTGGGTGGCTCAGTGGGTTAAGCCTCTGCCTTCGGCTTGGGTCATGATCCCGGGGTCCTGGGATCGAGCCCCGCATCGGGCTCTCTGCTTGGCAGGGAGTCTGCTTCCCTTCCTCTCTCTCTGCCTGCCTCTCTGCCTACTTGTGATCTCTCTCTGTCAAATAAATAAATAAAAATATAAAAAAAAAAAAAATCCAGTATGGAATCGAGGTCTTCTTACCTCCACACCAGAACTCACTTGATCAGATCATCTTATTTTCAATGTGACATCTAACTACCCAGGGTCAAAAAAACACAAAGCAAATTTTATTCCTTAAAAAACATCTATTATAAGAGAAAATATACTATCAGCAGATGCAATGATGGTTGAGAAAAACTCAGGAAAAATAGATCTGCGTTACTCCTCAAATCCATGTTAAACCTGTCCCCAAAGTTAAATATGTAGCCCTTTAAAGTGTCAAATTAAATACAGATCAAGCCCTTACTATGTAGAGTCCTGATTATGGAGAACTAGAAGGGATGACTTACATGGGAGAAGCAAAATAAACAAAAAAAAAAACCAGAAGCACAAATGTATATGTACAGAAGTATGAAGAGAAACAACTCAATCTTTTTTTTCCTGGAAATATTTTAATTCATTTTTATTCATTTTTTATTATCATGTTCAACTAGCCAGCATATAGTACATCATTAGTTTTTGATGTAATGTTCAAAAATGCATTAGTTGCACATAACTGAACAACTGAAACTTTAAAGAAAACTTCTTGGGGAAGATTTAGCAGTTTTGAAAGCTTAGCTGCTTTGAAAAAGGAAGAAGATGGGAAATAGTTTTTCTCAGTGCTGAAGAGAAAATAACCCAAGTAGAATGAATGAGTTGTGTGTACCAAGACTCACAAATCGGCTAACTCTTTTATGTACTCAAGAAATTAAGCAAAATAATGAGTGATTTGTAAACCATGAGCTATAATCATGAATAATGGTCTTTGGGTAAGTTGTACAAGCTGGGGATGGCTATCATTCAGTGCAAATATCCCTAGAAAAGCAGAGAATAACCACTGGAACACATTAGCATCTGAATCAACGTAATGTTTACACCTAATTTTGCACTGTGCTTGCATTCTTCTGCCCAGTATGCTGAGAAGAAAACTGGTGGAGGAAGGTCGAGTATAAGAGAAACACTAGGGGTGCCTGGGTGGCTCAGTGGGTTAAGCCGCTGCCTTCGGCTCAGGTCATGATCCCAGGTCCTGGGTTCAAGCCCCGCATCGGGCTTTCTGCTCAGCAGGGAGCCTGCTTCCTCCTCTCTCTCTGCCTGCCTCTCTGCCTACTTGTGATTTCTCTCTGTCAAATAAATAAATAAAATCTTTAAAAAAAAAAAAAGAGAAACACTAAATGAGGAGCAAATGCTTTAATATTTACTCTCCATTGGCACAAAGGACCCCAGCACCACCTAAGAAAAGGAGTCACAAACTATAGCCACGGACCATTCTTTTAAGAACTTTGAGTTTGTTTTGGGGTTTTGTTTGTTTGTTTGTTTAGAACTCAGGCATTCCTCCTGTTTTTATAAAGCTATTACCTGTCTGTTTTCCTGTAATTCTTAGAATATTCTTGACACGTTAAAAAAAAAATTGATGTACATATTTTATTCAGCTAAAAACTAATCATTCTAGTGATCTTTGCAAACTGTTAATCGGTTCTTTATCCTTCTTCTAACTCATCCCATGTGGAGTTAAGATGTAAGAGACATAATACATATTGTCAGAATTCAAGTAACTAGGAAAGAAAATGGTAGAAAGTGTAATCTTAGTAAGAGTCAAAGCGGGGAAAAAAAACAAAAACAAAAACAGATATCCTTCAAGGACTGAATGGATAAACTGTTACATGCATTTGACAAACTACCACTCAACAATCAAAACACACAACAACTTGGACAGACCTCAGGGTGTTATACTGAGGAAAAGAAAGCTAATCTCAAAAGGCTGCAAAGAAATCACTCTATTTACCTAACATTCTTGAAGTGACCAATCTTTAGTGATGGAGACCAGTGGCTGCCATGTACTAGGGCTTGCGGGGAGAATGTGATGATAAAGGAGTAAAAGGAGAAAGCTTCTTTGGCTAGCTGAAGAGTTCTGTATGCTGAATGTGATAATCACAGGACTCTATACATACAGTAGAATTTCATAGAACTATATACCCTCCCCCTCCAAAAAAGAGTACAAGTAAAAACTAGTGAAATCTAAATAAACTCTATAGTTAAATACTATTAACTAAAAGAAAATACTATTATCAAGATTAATTTCATGTTTTGATAATTTTACTATGGCTATAGAAGATGTTCTCATTGGGAGAAGCTAGGCAAAAGGGACATGGGAACTCTCTGTAACACTTTTACAACTCCTGAATCTAAATTATGCCAAAAATTTTTAAAAAGTGTTTTAATAAGCATATGACTTCATTAACCCCCTTTCCTCAGGCCATTGCAATACCAAGCCATAAAGTTGCAGAAATTTGACTTTTAGTAAGATAAATAACAAAACAGGAAAAATATTTCTACTATAAGTATTTTGAATTTAGGTGTTTACTAGACATTTGGCTATAAATAATTTCATATTGAGAGTTCCCTTTCATGTGTACCTTTCTAAATAAAGGCACAGAGAGGTATGATGTCAAAGAGACAACCAAATGTCCTCCTGGAGAGTCAGGAACTTAACCTAGATAACTTCCAACCGATCCCCAAGCTTCAAGAACTGCATTCTATTCCCAAGATGATTTCACATGTTCCATTTTATTTTTATCCTTAAAACTATAAAATATAGTTTTCCTTCCTCTCCTTCAAGCAGATGTCAACACCTATTTCTTGGGGATTCTCTCTCTCCAGTGCTATGTCTGCCTTGGGCCCTGGAAACAAGCACGACAGTTTTTCTTGTAAGGGCGTGCTGCTTCTCACTAAAGAGAAGTTGCAACAATACCAAGTACTTTATAAAATTTCAATATTACTGTCCTTGGTCTATTTTCTTAGTTCCTTTTCCAAATATCCACAGTGACTTTCAACTTTCTTCTTTGTGGTGATCCTCATCCCCAGCCTTCTCCATCACAGGAGAAGCCAATTATAAATTAGCACACCAATGGTGCCTTAAGTAATTTACAAATGAGGAGATGCCAGCCCCTATTTGCCCCTACTTGGAGAGACACGTCTTCAACATTGGCCCCTCCTTTCTCTTATCCTTAAATATACACTTTCCCATTTCCCTAGCTACCATTCTTGAATCTTTCCTAATGCGGCCCTCTTTTTTCCTTGACTCCAATGAAAAATCCTATCTCAGTGTGGGCAGTATGGATAGCTGACAAGCCAAAGACAGTGGACAAGCTGTGACAGAGACCTGGAAGCCATGCCCTTCGGAAAAGTGGCCGTCTGGCAATTCAGAATAGGTGGTCACATGCTTCATAGAACAAGTAATCAGCTTGAGCTGCAGCTGTCTGGGAGCTTTGGGTGATAGGGATAGTTGTCCTTGTACTATCGTGAACTCCAGTTACGGAGGAGTTCAGGTTCAAGAGGTTAGATGGGGGCTCCTGGGTGGTTCAGTGGGTTAAGCCTCTGCCTTCGGCTCAGGTCATGATCCCAGGGTCCTGGAATAGAGCCCCACATTGGCTATCTGCTCAGCAGGGAGCCTGCTCACACACCCCCACCCCCCGTGCCTGCTGCTCAGCCTACTTACAATCTCTCTCTCTGTCAAATAAATAAAAAAAAGATATTTAGTTTTTTCCACTATTATTATAAAGTGAACTCTCAGTCATGAAGAGAAATGTGATGAGATGTTTTCTAGGATTCCTTCCATTCAAATTTACAGATTTCAGTTTCTCTCTAAATTTGTCAGATGTTTCTTTCCATTTACTTTCCAATTCACTTTATGTTTTTCTTCTTTTTAAATACCAGATTCCAACAACTAGATCAAATGCCTAACATCACATATCCACCAATAAATGGTGATAAAATCAAATAATAATTAACTCAAAATCATTACAATGCTTTGCACAGAACATTCCATAAACATCATCTCAATAAATGTCGAGTGACTACATAATTCATACACCTAAAACTAGTCTTTGTATAAAAGAAAGGATTACATAAATAGCCTGGCAACCATATTAAAAAGGAAAAAAAAAAAACTCCATAAAGGAGTCTTAACTACAAGAAGTTTTTTTTTTTTTTTTAACAAAAAAGTGGGGCATATACTATAACAACAGAGTAGAACATTTGAAAGTGACATCAGGAAGAATTCACTACTTACGGCTGGTATCATACTATACTGTGTATATAATACACATCATATACTTGCATAATATACTATATTTTAATATAGTATAATAAGCTCTATATACTATACAGAGTATATGAAAGTAATAGCAACTGTAAGTATATACAAACATATATATGCTTAATTACACACACATATATACATGCATAATTATATTTCTAAATATCTATATAAACTTAATTTATTTATATCATAGTAACATATTATATATGAATTATATATATATACATGTATACATAAATTAAATTATAGAACTATTGACATAATTATATCCCATTTTTAAATTTTTTTTATTATGTTATGTTAGTCACCACACAGTACATCGCTCTTTTAAAAAATTTCATTTCATTTTATGTTTTTTTCAGTGATCCAAAATACATCATTAGTTTTTGATGCAGTGTTCCATGTTTCATTGTTTGCATATAACACCCAGTGCTCCATGCAATATGTGCCCTCCTTAATACTTATCAACTGGCTAACCCATTCCCTCTACCCTCATCCCCTCTAAAACCCTCAGTTTGTCTCCCAGAATACATAGTCTCCCATAGTTCATCTTCCCCTCCAATTCCCCCCCTTCATTTTTCCCTCCCTTCTCCTAATGTCCTCCATGCTATCCCCTATGTTCCACAAATAAGTGAAACTATATGATAATTGACTTTGCTTGACTTATTTCACTCAGCATAATCTCCTCCAGTCACATCTATGTTGATGCAAAAGCTGGGTATTCATCCTTTCGGCTGGCTGAGTAATATTCCATTGTACATATGGACCACATCTTCTTTATCCATTCACCCGGTGAAAGGTATCTTGACTCCTTAGTTTGGCTATTGTGGACATTGCCACTATGAACATTAGGGTACATATGGCCCTTCCATCTGTATCCTTGGAATAAATACCCAGTACTGCAATTGCTGGTCATAGGGTGCCTCTATTTTTAATTTTTTGAGGAACCTCCACACCATTTCCCAAAATGGCTGTACCAACTTGCATTCCCACCAACAATGTAGGAGGGTTCTCCTGTCTCCACAGCCTCTCCAGCACTTTTTGTTTCTTGCCTAGTCAATTTTTGCCATTCTAACTGGTGTATGAATCACAATGAGGCTTTGATTTTAATTTCCTTGATGACTAAGGATGATGAACATTTTTTTCATATATTTGTTAGCCATTTGTATGTCTTCTTTTGAGAAGTGTCTGTTTGTGTCTTCTGCCCATTTTTTGACTTGATTATTTGTTTTTGGGTATTGACTTTGAGAAGTTCTTTATAAATCTTAGATATCAGCCCTTGGTCTGTAGTGTCATTTGCAAATAATTTCTCCCATTTTGTAGGTTGCTGCTTTGTTTTGTTGACTGTTTCCTTTGCTGTGCAGAAGCCTTTTAGCTTGATGAAGTACCAAAAGTTAATTTTTGCTTTTGTTTCCCTTACCTTTGGAGAAATGTCTTGAAAGAATTTGCTGTGGCTGATGTCAGAGTGGTTACTGCTTATGTTCTCCTCTAGGATTCCAATGGATTCCTGTCTCACATTGAGGTCTTTCATCCACTTAGAGTTTACTTTGTGTATGGTGTAAGAGAATGGTTGAGTTTCATTCTTCTGTATAGAGGTGTCTAATTTTCCCAGCACCATTTATTGAAGAGACTGTCTTTTTTCCATTGGATATTTTTTCCTGAATTGTCAAAGATTAGTTGACCATAGAGTTGAGGGTCCATATCTGGACTCTCTACTCTGTTCCATTTATCTATGCATCTGTTTTTATGCCAGTACTATGCTGTCTTGGTGATCACAGCTTTGTAATAGAGCTTGAAATCAGGCAATGTGATGTCCCCAATTTTATTTTTTTTTTTCATTTCCTTGGCGATTTGGGGTCTTTTCTGGTTCCATACAAATTTTAGGAGAATTCATTGAAAAATGCTTTTGGTATTTTGATCAGGATAGCATTGTAAGTATATGTTGCTCTGGGCAGCATAGACATGTTAGCAGTGTTTATTCTTCCAATCCATAAGCATGGAATGTTCCATCTTTTTGTGTCTTCTTCAATTTCTTTCATGAGTGTTGTGTAATTCCTAGAGTAGAGATCCTTTACCTCTTTGGTTAGGTTTATTCCAAGGTATCTTATGGGTTTTGGTGCTACTGTAAGTGGAATAAATTCTCTCATTTCTTTTTCTACAGTTTCATTGTTAGTGTATAAGAAAGCAACAGATTTCTGTGCATTGGTTTTGTATCCCATCACATAACTGAATTGCTGTATGAGTTCCAGTAATTTGGGGGTGGAGTCTTCTGGGTTTTCCACATAAAATACCATGTCATCTGTGAAAAGAGAGAGTTTGACTTCTTTGCCAATTTGAATACCTTTTATTTCTTTTTGTTGTCTGATTGCTGTGGGTAAGACTTCTAGTACTCTGTTGAACAATAGTGGGAGAGTGGGCATCCTTCTGGTGTTCCTGATCTTAAGGGGAAGGCTCTTTGAGAATGATATTCACTGAGGGCTTTACATAGATGGCTTTTAAGAAATTGAGGAATGTTCCCTCTATCCACATATTCTGAAGAGTTTTAATCAGGAAAGGATGCTGTATTTTGTCAAATGATTTTCTGCATCAACTGAGAGGACAATGTGGTTCTTCTCTCTTATTGATTTTCGGATGTTGAACTACACTTGTATCCCAGGGATAAATCCCACTGGGTTGTGGTGGATAATCCTTTTAATGTACTGTTGGATCCTATTAGCTAGGATCTTGTTGAGAAATTTGGCATATATATTCATCAGGGATATTGGCCTGGAATTCTCCTTTTTGATGGGGTCTTTGCCTGGCTTGGGATCAAGGTAATGCTGCCTCATAGAGTCTGTAAGTTTTCCTTCTTTTCTATTTATTGAAACAGCTTCAGGAGAATAGGTATTATTTCTTCTTTTAATGTTTGGTAGCATTCTCTAGGGAATCCATCACGCCCTGGACTCTTATTTTTTTGGGAGGTTTTTGATCACTGCTTCAATCTCATTACTGGTTGTTGGTCTATTCAGGTTGTCAATTTCTCCTGTTTCACGCTTGATAGTTTATAGGTTTCCAAGAATGCATCCATTTCTTCTAGGTTGGTTAATTTATTGGCAATATAGTGGTTGATAATAATTTCTGAATATTGTTTCTAGTTCCTGGGTGTTAGTCATGATCTCTCCCCTTTCATTCATAACTTTGTTAATTTGGGTCCTTTCTCTTTCCTTTTGGATAAGTCTGGCCAGTGGTTTATCGATCTTATTAATTCTTTCAAAGACCCAGCTTCTACTTTCATTGATGTGTTCTACTTTATTTCTGGTTTCTAATTCACTAATCTCTGCTCTAATCTTATTTCCCTTCTCCTGCATGGGTTAGGTTGTTTTGATTCCCCAGTTTTTTAAGGTGTAAAAATATTATGTGTATTTGGGATTTTTCTATTTTTTTGAGTGAGGTTTGGATGGCTACGTATTCACCCTTCAGGACCTGCCTTTGTCATATCCCATAGGTTTGGGACCGATGTGTTTTCATTCTCATTGGTTTCCACGAATTGTTCAAATTCTTCTTTGATTTCCTGGTTGATCCAAACATTCTTGAGCAGGATAGTCTTTAGCTTACAACTGTTTGAATTTCTTCCAAACTTTTTCCTATTCTTGTGATCCTGTTTCAAAGCACTGTGGTCTGAGAATATGCAGGGGATAATCTCTATCTTTTGGTATCAGTTGAGACCTGATTTATGACTCAGTATGTGGTCCATTCTGGAGAAGGTTCTATGTGCATTCAAGAAGAATGAGTATTCTGTTGTTTTAGGGTGGAATGTTTTATATATATATATATGTACATATATATATATATATATATATATATATATATGTGTGTGTGTGTGTGTGTGTGTGTATGTGTGTGTATGTGTGTGTGTGTATTATTATATATTATATATATATAATCTATCCCATCTGGTCCAATGTGTCATGCAAAGCTTTTGTTTCTTTGTTGATTTTCTGCTTACATGATCTGTCTTTTGCTGAGACTAGAGTGTTAAGATCCCCTACAATTAACATATTCTTATCACTATGTCTCTTTATTTCGGTTAACAGTTGACTTATGGAGTTGGCTGCTCCCATGTTGGGGGCATAGATATTTACAATGGTTAGATGTTCTTGTTAGATAGACCCTTTAAGAATGATGTAGTGGGGCGCCTGGGTGGCTCAGTGGGTTAAGCCGCTGCCTTCGGCTCAGGTCATGATCTCAGGGTCCTGGGATCGAGTCCCGCATCGGGCTCTCTCCTCGGCAGGGAGCCTGCTTCCCTCTCTCTCTCTCTGCCTGCCTCTCTGTCTACTTGTGATCTCTCTCTGTCAAATAAATAAATAAAAATCTTTAAAAAAAAAAAAAAAAGAATGATGTAGTGTCCTCTGACTACAGACTTTACCTTAAAGTCTAATTTGTCTGATATGAGAATTGCTACTCCAGCTTTCTTTTGTGGTCCAATGGCATGAAAGATGGTTCTCCATCCCTTCACCTTCAGTCTGGATATATCTTTAGGTTCAAAATGAGTCTCTTGTAGACAGCATATGGGTGGGTCCTGTCTTTTTATCCAATCTGCAATCCTGTGCCATTTTATGAGAGCATTTAGGCCATTCACATTGAAAGTGATTATGGAAAGATATGATTTTATTGTCATCATGTTGCCTGTGAGGTTCTTATTTCTATAGATTGTCTCTGTAAATTCCTGTTCTATATCACTCTTGCAGTCTTTCTCTTTTATAGAACCTCCCTTAATATTTCTTGCAGGGCCAGCTTAGTGGTCACATACTCTTTCAGTTTTTGCCAGTCTTGGAAGCTTTTTGCCTCTCCATCCATTTTAATGACAGCTTTGCCAGATAAAGTATTCTTGGCTGCATGTTCTTCTCATTTAATACCCTGAATATGTCTTGCCAGCCCTTTCTGGCTTGCCAGGTCTCTGTGGACAGGTCTGACATTATTATGATGTTCCTTCCTCTGTACCTAAGGAATCTCTTCCCCCTATCTGCCCTTAAAATGGTTTCCTTGTGAATTTTAAAATTCACAAGTTTTTTTTTTGTATTTGTTAAATTATTTAAAATTTTTTATTTTTTCAGCGTAACAATATTCATTATTTTTGCACCACACCCAGTGCTCCATGCAATCCGTGCCCTCTCCAATACCCACCACCTGGATCCCCCAACCTCCCACCCCCCACCCCTTCAAAACCCTCAGATTGTTTTTCAGAGTCCATAGTCTCCCATGGTTCACCTCCCCTTCCAATTTCCCTCAACTCCCTTCTCCTCTCCATCTCCCCTTGTCCTCCATGCTATTTGTTATCCTCCACAAATAAGTGAAACCATATGATAATTGACTTTCTTTGCTTGACTTATTTCACTCAGCATAAACTCTTCCAGTCCTGTCCATGTTACTACAAAAGTTGGGTATTCATCCTTTCTGATGGAGGCATAATACTCCATAGTGTATATGGACCACATCTTCCTTATCCATTCGTCTGCTGAAGGGCATCTTGGTTCTTTCCACAATTTGGCGACCGTGGCCATTGCTGCTATAAACATTGGGGTACAGATGGCCCTTCTTTTCACTACATCTGTATCTTTGGGGTAAATACCCAGTAGTGCAATGGCAGGGTCATAAGGAAGCTCTAATTTTAATTACTTGAGGAATCTCCACACTGTTCTCCAAAGTGGCTGCACCAACTTGCATTCTCACCAACAGTGTAAGAGGATTCCCCTTTCTCCACATCCTCTCCAACACATGTTGTTTCCCGTCTTGCTAATTTTGGCCATTCTAAGTGGTGTAAGGTTACCACTCTCAATGTGGTTTTAATTTGAATCTCCCTGATGGCTAGTGATGATGAACATTTTTTCATGTGTCCGATAGCCATTTGTATGTCTTCATTGGAGAAGTGTCTGTTCATATCTTCTGCCCATTTTTTGATATGATTGTCTGTTTTGTGTGTGTTGAGTTTGAGGAGTTCTTTATAGATCCTGGATATCAACCTTTTGTCTGTACTGTCATTTGCAAATATCTTCTCCCATTCCGTGGGTTGCCTCTTTGTTTTTTTGACTGTTTCCTTTGCTGTGCAGAAGCTTTTGATCTTGATGAAGTCCCAAAAGTTCATCTTCACTTTTGTTTCCTTTGCCTTTGGAGACATATCTTGAAAGAAGTTGCTGTGGCTGATATGGAAGAGGTTACTGCCTATGTTCTCCTCTAGGATTCTGATGGATTCCTGTCTCACATTGAGATCTTTTATCCATTTTGAGTTTATCTTTGTGTACAGTGTAAGAAAATGATCGAGTTTCATTCTTCTGCATATAGCTGTCCAGTTTCCCAGCACCATTTATTGAAGAGACTGTCTTTTCTCCACTATATATTTTTTCCTGTTTTGTCGAAGATTATTTGACCATAGAGTTGAGGGTCCATATCTGGGCTCTCTACTCTGTTCCACTGGTCTATATGTCTGTTTTTATGCCAGTACCATGCTGTCTTGGTGATCATGGCTTTGTAGTAAAGCTTGAAATCAGGTAACGTGATGCCCCCAGTTCTATTTTTGTTTTTCAACATTTCCTTAGTGATTCGGGGTCTCTTCTGATTCCATACAAATTTTAGGATTATTTGCTCCAGCTCTTTGAAAAATATGGGTGGAATTTTGATCAGAATGGCATTAACAGTATAGATTGCTCTAGGCAATATAGACATTTTAACAATGTTTATTCTTCCGATCCAAGAGCATGGAATTGTCTTCCATCTTTTTGTGTCTTCTTCAATTTCTTTCATGAGCATTCTGTAGTTCCTTGAGTACAGGTCCTTTACCTCTTTGGTTAGGTTTATTCCCAGGTATCTTATGGTTCTTGGTGCTATAGTAAATGGGATCGATTCTCTAATTTCCCTTTCTGTATTTTCATTGTTAGTGTATAAGAAAGCCACTGATTTCTGTACGTTGACTTCGTATCCTGCCATGTTACTGAATTGCTGTATGAGTTCTAGTAGTTTGGGGATGGAGTCTTTTGGGTTTTCCATATAACGAATCATGTCATCTGCAAAGAGAGAGAGCTTGACTTCTTCATTGCCAATTTGGATACCTTTTATTTGTCTTTGTTGTCTGATTGCTGTTGCTAGGACTTCTAATACTATGTTGAACAAAAGTGGTGAGAGTGGGCAACCTTGTCATGTTCCTGATCTCAACAGAAAGGCTGCAAGCTTTTTCCCATTGAGGATGATATTTGCTGTGGGTCTTTCATAGATAGATTTTATGAAGTTCAGGAATATTCCCCCTATCCCTATACTTTGAAGCGTTTTAATCAGGAATGGATGCTGGATTTTGTCAAATGCTTTTTCTGCATCAATTGAGAGGACCATATGGTTCTTCTCTCTTCTCTTATTGATTTGTTCTATCACATTGACTGATTTGCAAATGTTGAACCATCCTTGTAGCCCAGGGATGAATCCCACCTGGACATGGTTGATAATCTTTTTAATGTGCTGTTGGATCCTGTTTGCTAGGATCTTGTTGAGAATCTTAGCATCCATATTAATCAGTGATATTGGTCTGAAATTCTCCTTTCTGGTAGGGTCTTTGCCTGGTTTGGGGATCAGGGTAATGCTGGCTTCATAGAAAGAGTCTGGAAGTTTTCCTTCTGCTTCAATTTTTTGAAACAGCTTCAAGAGAATAGGTGTTATTTCTTCTTTGAAAGTTTGGTAGAATTCCCCAGGGAATCCATCAGGTCCTGGGCTCCTGTTTTTTGGGAGGTTTTTGATCACTGCTTCAATCTCGTTACTAGATATCGGTCTATTCAGGTTGTCAATTTCTTCCTGGTTCAATTTTGGGAGTTTATAGTTTTCCAGGAATGCATCCATTTCATCTAGGTTGCTTAGCTTATTGGCATATAACTGTTGCTAATAACTTCTGATGATTATTTCTACTTCCTTGGTGTTAGTTGTGATCTCTCCCTTTTCATTCATAATTTTATGAATTTGGGCTTTCTCTCTTTTCTTTTGGATTAGTGTGGCCAATGGTTTATTGATCTTATTGATTCTTTCAAAAAACCAGCTTCTAGTTTCATTGATACGTTCTACTGTATCTCTGGTTTCTATCTCACTGATCTCAGCTCTAATCTTGATTATTTCCCTTCTTATGTGTGGAGTTGGTTTGATTTGTTGTTGATTCTCCAGTTCTTTAAGGTGTAGAGACAGCTGGTGTATTCTGGATTTTTCAATTTTTTTTAGGAAGGCTTGGATGGCTATGTATTTCCCTCTTAGGACTGCCTTTGCTGTATCCCATAGGTTTTGGACTGAAGTGTCTTCATTCTCATTGGTTTCCATGAATTGTTTCAGTTCTTCTTTGATCTCCTGGTTGATCCAAGCATTCTTAAGCAAGGTGGCCTTTAGTTTCCAGGTGTTTGAGTTCCTTCGGAACTTTTCCTTGTGATTGAGCTCCAGTTTCAAAGCATTGTGATCTGAGAATATGCAGGAAATAATCTCAGTCTTTTGGTATTGGTTGAGTCCTGATTTGTGACCCAGTACGTGGTCTATTCTGGAGAAGGTTCCATGTGCACTTGAGAAGAATGAGTATTCTGTTGTTTTAGGGTGGAATGTTCTGTATATATCTATGAGGTCCATCTTATCCAGTGTGTCATTCAATGCTCTCGTTTATTGATTTTCTGCTTCGATGATCTATTTCTGAGAGAGGTGTGTTAAGATCTCCTACTATTAATGTATTCATATCAATATGACTCTATCTTGATTAACAGTTTTCTTATGTAATTAGCTGCTCCCATATTGGGTGCATAGATATTTACAATTGTTAGATCATCTTGGTGGATAGTCCCTTTAAGAAATATGTAGTGTCCTTCTGTATCTCTGACTACAGTCTTTAGTTTAAAATCTAATTTGTCTGATATGAGAATCGCTACCCCAGCCTTCTTTTGAGGCCCATTGGCATGAAAGATGCTTCTCCATCCCTTCACTTTCAGTCTGGGTGTATCTTTAGGTTCAAAATGGGTCTCTTGTAGACAACATATGGATGGGTCCTGTCGTTTTATCCAATCTGCAACCCTGTGTCATTTTATGGGTGCATTTAGGCCATTCACATTGAGAGTGATTACTGATAGATACGTTTTTATTGACATCGTGTTATCTTTGAAGTCTTTCTTTCTGTAGATTGTCTCTATATTTCTGTTCAAAGCTATTCTTAAGATTTTTCCTCTTTTATAGTACACCCCTTAATATTTCCTGCAGTGTCAGCTTGGTGGTTGCATAGTCTTTTAAGCCTTGCTGGTCTTGGAAACTCTTTATCTCTCCATCCATTTTGAATGTCAGTCTTGCTGGATAAAGTATTCTTGGCTGCATGTTCTTCTCATTTAGTGCCCTGAATATATCTTGCCAGCCCTTTCTGGCTTGCCAGGTCTCTGTGGACAGGTCTGACGTTATTCTGATAGGCTTTTCTCTGTAAGTAAGGAGCCTCTTTGTCCCAGCAGCTTTCAAGAGATTATATCTACAATTATGATTCCTCAATTTGACTATCAGGTGCCTTGATGTTTTTCTTGAATCTATAATCTTGGGTGGAGACCGTTTGGACTCTAGTACATGAGCGCTGGTTCCATTCACAAGATTGGGAAAATTTTCATGAAGAACTTGTTCCACTATGTCTTCTAGACTTCTTTCTTTCTCCTCCCCTTCAGGGATTCCAATAATTCTGACGTTGGAATGTTTCATGGCATCATTTATTTCCCTGATTCTGTTTTCATGGCTTCTAAGCTGTTTGTTCCAGGCTTCCTCCTGATCCTTTCTATTTGTTTGTCCTCCAGATCACTAATTCTATCTTCTGTCTCAGTTACCCTAGCTTTGAGAGAATTTAGATTAGATTGGAACTCATTGAGAGCTTTGTGAACCTCTTCCCTGGTAGCTTTCAGCTCAGCCCTAACATTGTGAACATCTTCCCTGGTCACTTTCAGTTCGGCCCTAATCAATTCTGTTTGGTCATCCATGGCTTTCTCCAACCTAGCTATTGCCTGGATAATTGTTATCCTGAATTCTCTTTCCGACATATTGTCTATGTTGATAGTTGTTAGCTCTGTTGCAGAAGGCCCATCCTCTGTATTTTTCTTCTGTTGGGCATTCCTCCTCCTAGTCATTTTGGTGACAGATGACTGAACAGATGTAGCTGGATGTATCGACCGTGGTGCAGTCAAGGTGCACCCTGGAACGCTTCTGAGCAATCAGGATTCCCCACCCAAATGAGAGAAAAAAGAAAAGAAAAAGAAAAAAAGAGAGAGAGAGAGAAAGACATGAAAAAAAGGGAAGATAAAAGAGAAGGTTCAGCCCAAATTGGCCCCAAGGTAAGATTTAGGAAGTATACAAACAAAAACAGACAAACAAAATGATAAACGTATATGACAAGAGAGAAAAAAACATATTTATATATATTTATAAGCAAATAAAGGAAGAACCTTATCAAAAAGAACCCCAAGTATAAGATTTATATACTATCAGGACAAACACAAAAACACAGAAACACTGGCAGAAGAAAAAGATGGGAGAGTGGTAATAAATTCTCAGTGTGGGCGAGGAAGGTTGTTTTGATTCTTCCTGGATGTATCTTGATATCTTTGTTAAAGGACTCAACTTTCCTAAGATAAAGGGGAGTTAAAAATTGGTTAAAATTCACAAGTTTTACTACTACATGCCTGGGCATTGGTTTATTCTCCTTGATCTTGGAAGGTGTTCTCTCTGCCTCTAGGACATGAATGCTTATTTCATTCCCCAGATTAGGGAATTTCTCAGCTAGGATTTGCTCAAATATATATTCTAGTCACTCTCTCTCCACCGTTAGGGATCCCAATAGTTCTGATATTGGAACATTTTATGACATCATTTATTTCTCTAATACTGTTTTCATGGATTCTAAGATGTTTGTTCCAGGCCTCCTCCTGATCCTTCCTTTCTATCAGTTTGTCTTCTAGATCACTAATTCAATCTTGTTGTTAGAGTATCTAGATTAGATTGGATCTCATTGATAGCATTTTTAAGTTCTGCCAGATCAGCTCTCACTTCTGCCATTAGAGAATGTATGTTGCCACTAATGGTTTTCTTCAACCTAGCTATTGTCTACATAACTGTTACCCTGAAGTCGGTTTCCAATATCTTGCTTATATCCATGTCCGTTAGTTCTGTGGCAGAGGTCAGTCTCTGAATTTTTCCTCTTTTGGGGGTTCCTCCTCTTAGTCTTTCTGGTGAGAGGTGGTTGAGGGAATATACAGAGTCCAAATTATTGACCACAATCCAAGCAAGACGCATCTGTTTTATACGGACCTTATAGTTGTTGGCCTCTTGTTCTTTCAGCCTGTCTTCTGGGGGAGGGGCCTGCTGTGCTGTTACTCAGGTAACCCTGTTTGGGCAGAGTTGCTTTGTCCCATGTTGGGGCAGGAGATGGGCTGAATGAAAACTGGTTTTAGGGGGCTTTTGTTCTCTGGGGGCTTTCCCTGGCAGCTTTCTGTGTCTCTTACAAGAGTCACAACAGAATTGACTGTATCCAAACTTCTGTCTCAGAACAGAGAGATCACAGTCTGTTTTTCAGTAAACACTAGGCCACAGTGTCTCCATTTTTGTCTGTGCTGCTAAAAACCACAATGTCTTAGGTTGTGTGCCCCAAAGCAGCACTCTCAGCCCTCGCTTCCAGGTCCACACACATCTCTGCCCTTTGTGCTTCTAAAACTGCCAGCCATCCCCAGATCACATGTGTGTCCCCACAGCTCCAGGTTTCAGTCTGGCCTAAAGTCCTTTCCCCACTGCTACCAGTCTGTGATTCTGTGCCCCATCTCCAGTGCAGGAGGTTTTTGTGCTCCGGTGGCACAGGACTCCAGAGGCTCCCTCCCCCTTCCATTTATCTTCCCATATCTGCCCACAGAATTGTGGCTCCCTATTTCATACCTCAAAACCAACTGCTGGAGATATTCTGTTTGTAGAGATCTGGATATATCTTCTTACATCTCAGGCTGATTTCAGGGGTGTTCAGAGTGGTCTGGTAGATATCCAGCTCAATTCAGGGGACAGGTTGAAATAGGGTCCCCTACTCCTCCACCATCTTGCCCCCCCTTCTATATCCTAACTATATTTAAATATAACAACTGATATATATAAATGCTGATCCAACTCAAACATATACAAGTATATGCAGCTGTGATTTACATATACATATTATATATAAAAATCTCAAAATTCACATTCTCAAGGGCTCCTTTAAGAGTACACGGTTCAGTTATAACACATATGCTGACCATTATAACCTTTGAAAAAACCTGGAAACAGTTCTGAACTTCATGGCCTTTTTAGAAAATCTTTTTTTTTTTTAAAGATTTTATCTATTTATTTGTCAGAGAGATAGAGAGAGTACAGGCAGGCAGAGAGGCAAGCAGAGACAGGGGTGGGGGGAAGCAGGCTCCCCGAGGAGCAAGGAGCCCGATGTGGGACTCAATCCCAGGAAGCTGGGATCATGACCTGAACCAAAGGCAGCTGCTTAACCGACTAAGCCACCCAGGCATCCCTAGAAAAATCTTTTTATCCTAGATCTAGATGCTTTCACTCAAGAAATAGCTACTATTGGTTCCCAACCTTGACTGCATAATAGAAACACCAGGGAAGCTTAAAAAAAAATTGAGGTAAAATTCTTATTTTATTCATTTGTGGTTTTTTCTTTATGTTTTAGGTTATATTTTGGAAATTTTTAACATATGCAGGATAGGACCACCTCACAGAGCTTCAAAATTTATCAAATTTTGACAATCACATTTCATCAATAGGTCTGCTGTTTTTTGGCCGGATTAATTTACAGAAAATCCCACACATCATGTTATTTCATAAATAAGTATTTCTGTATGCTATTCTCATTTTTATTAAACCATGAGAGACTGTGGACTCTGAGAAACAAACAGGGTTTTGTAGGGGAGGGGGATGGCGAGGTATTATGGAGGGCACGTACTGCATGGAGCACTGGGATGGTGCATAAACAATTCTGGAACACTGAAAAAAATTAAATTAAATTAAATTAAAAATATATATAAAACTACTAGCCTTGACAGAAATTTAAAGTTGGAACAAATTTTTAAAAGCTCCTTAATATGATGTAATAGCGGGGCGCCTGGGTGGCTCAGTGGGTTAAGGCCTCTGCCTTCAGCTCAGGTCATGATCCCAGGGTCCTGGGATCAAGCCCCACATCGGGGTCTCTGCTCAGTGGGGAGCCTGCTTCCTCCTCTCTCTATGCCTGCTTCTCTTCCTGCTTGTGATCTCTGTCTGTCAAATAAATAAGCAGAGAGCTTATTTAAAAAAATATTTTAAAAAAATTATGATGTAATAGCTATTCCCTATGCAAACTTCCTCAATTTTTTTTCAAAGATATCTTTTTAAGTTTGGTTTGTTTGAATTAGCATTGAAAGTCTATATGTAGCTTTTGGGTTTTACATCACTTAATTCTCTTTATTCTACAATAGACCCTTCCTTTCTAGACTAGATGGTCTGCTCCCAAGTCATGATTTGCTGGACAAACCAGGGCATATTTCCTGTATCGTGACCTATATTCTGATGTGTCTAGTTATTTCTCATGGTGTCATTTAACATGTTCCTCTATCCTCAGTATTTCCTGAAAACCACTAGGAGCTTAATTAGATTCCAGTGCAATTTTTCAGGCATGTATATTTCATGGATGGAGTTGTTTACTTCCTGTTGCAACAGCATGAGACTCATAATGTGTGGTTGGTCCACCAGTGGTGCTGTTAAGATCAACTAATTGGCTCGGGGTTTCCAGCCTGACCCTTTTGTGATTAAAGTCCATCAGCAACAGTTCACCTAATGGTTTTACCCAGTTTGTGGTTTGCCTAGATGGTGGTATTTTTTTTTTTTAAATGCCAGTCCTCAGTACCTGTGCCTTTAAAAGCACCCCAGGTTATTCTAATGTGTAGCCAGAATTGGAAACCATTAATATACATGACTATGACACACCCTTGGGGAAATAATTTAGCTACTAGGAATGGTAGAAACCACTAGGACTTGGAGCCCCCACACCAGAATGAATATAGTCATTTAATCATTTTTAAATTGGACAAAAAAAAAGTCATTTGCAGAAGAACAAATGTGTGTATCAGAAATTTAATGGTATAAACAAATGTGCTCTGATGTGTATGTGTCTGCTGTGCCCTTCTACAGCTGATCCCTACATAACATGCCTGCTGCCTTCAAAACCTGCTTCTTGATTAGATCTGCTCCAGGGGAAGGATTTAAACAAGATGAAAAACTGCCCTTAACTTTTTCTTCACACCCTCCAGTGATCACAATTGCAAAGAAAGCCACTCTGCAGGAAAACACTTGTTTAACTCCTAAAGAATTATTATATCCCACTACGGGGCTTTCTCAAAAGAACCCTCTGAGACCAGATCAAGTTTAAAACTGAAATCTATTTTGAAAACTAACAATGCTTATAACAGACAAAAGTGAGAGTCCTGGAAACTTGTCTTTTGCATACCTTTTCTTTCTAGAACCCAAAGTCACTTAAACACAGCTTTGCATTTGCTTCTCCTCCCTCATTCCCAGCATCAGTCTCTCTGGACCCTTCCTATTCCTTTCTATAATGAAATTCATATTCGTTATACCTCATTCTTCATCATTTTCACAGTGTTATTCTGTTTACCTGGTCAAAGGTATCAACTTACTAAACTGATCTGCTAAACTACACACAGGAAAGATGTAAAGGGTCACTTCAGTGGAGGTAACAATGGGCATTTTAAGATAATCTGCAAACTGAAGCATTGCATTAGCTGGAAAAACCCTTAGTGCAACAGAGAGACACAGCATAATACAAGGGAAAATATTCTGAGATCATGAACTCCATTCTCCATGGCTCTGTCAGTTATTTTATTTAGGAAGGACATTTAACCTCTCTGTACCTCAATTTTCTCTCTTGTGAAATAGTACATTTGGGTCATTCACAATTTAACCAGAAACTGTTACGGTTCTATGAATGGTCAGTCCAAGCCTAAGAAATGATTGCTATTACAAAAGACCACCTAAAATGTATTCTCTTTAAGAAGAATATAGGGAGACACTATACTCATAAGGGATGAGTTGCCACAGCTATTAGAGACACTAAAAAACCTCAAAAAAGGCTTAGCAATTAAAAATTCCTGTCAGAGACACCTGGGTGGCTCAGTTGGTTATGCAGCTGTCTTCTGTTCAAGTCATGATTTCAGAGTTCTGGGATAGAGCCCCGCATCGGGCTCCCTACTCAACAGAGAGTCTGCTTCTCTCTCTCCCTCTGCCTGCTGCTCTACTTACTTGTGCTCTCTAGCTCTCTGTCAAATAAATACAGAAAATCTTTTAAATAAATAAATAAACAAACATTCCTGTCAATTACAGAAATATTCATTCATGAAATAGCATGTTTGGGATTGCTTTAAAATATTTCAGCAAAAAAATTATCATAAATGGGAAAGTAGATGAAACAAATTTGGCCAACTGTCAAAAAAAAAGAAAAACTGTTAGAGCAGGGTGACAAGTACTTATTCTCTCTAGTTGTATATCTGAAATATTTTATAATATGAACTCTTAATCCCCCAGCCCAATCGTGCAATACCCCATGGTTAGCACCAAACAAAAGTTCTTCATTTGGAGTTAGTGGAGTTGTTTGGTTTCCAGAGGAAATAAAACAAAGTCTAGCAATAATTATGTGAATTCCAGTATATTCCATAAAATGTCGAGTTCTCTTATGACAGTGTCTTTCTCCTCACTGAGATAGTATGTGTGCTCATAGAGTGAGCTAATTCTGAAGAACACAAGTTCACTATCATTTATGATAAAACAAGAACATCAAGGCTCTATGTAAGGAGGAGAAATTACACTTAAGTTTCCCAAAATGCATATCTGAAAGACTAATTCTAGAGCAATCCCATCAGAAAGCATAACATGAGAATATACGGTTAATACGTGTTGAATCAGATTTCACAAGTGTAAAGTGCTCCCCGAAAGCTTACCCACGGGATCAATATATTCACTCTTTTTGGTCATTTGAACAATGTTCAGCAAGTCACCACTGCACTGAGCTAACATTCCAGTAGTCTTAACAGATAATGTTCCAATAACTTTCCAGAGAGCTTAAACAGTAAAATAATTCAGCTGATCACCATAGTAACTCAAGATTAGGTGGATATTTTTCTATTCATCTGAAAAGCTTGGTAAATAAAATTATTCTAAACTGCATATAAACTGCAGTTCTGCTTCACTCTAAACAGCAGATATGGTCCTTTCAAGACTATAAATAAACTGAATTATTACCTTCTACACAGGAGAAGTCAGCTACCTAAACTGATTATTAAAATGAATAATTTTATAAGGTACATAATTTCAAGCAGAGAAATTCCCACCAGCTTACCGAGGTGAAGACATTAGATGGGGTAAAGAAGTAACTCCTTCTTTCTCTTCCTTCACTGTTATGAATTTCTGATGCAACGGGTTATCTGATTTGATGAAAATGTATTCCAGAAAGATAGACTCCAGCCCTGCCATTTCTTAAATATGATAGGAAAGATAGGTGAAGATCTCTGCTTTGTTTCTGTTGTTGTATTATTATTATTGCAAAAGAACTGGGGAATTTGGTCCATGTCAAATACAGAAAATAAGTACAATAATTTGTATTTAAGTATATACTATTTGCTTACAAGAATTAAAGCTTTCTTGAACTGTAGGTATTCTTTTACATACTGAACGTGATAAAAATGCACAAACATCAAGATTGAGGATATATATCCCAAGTGTGGAATGTTCAATGTTTTCTGTTAAACAGAACTAAGTTTTCTTGATAAACCAAGAAAATTAGTGAACACAGATGGAATTCTGGTACATGCAAAATAAAAAGCACAGGAAACCTGAAATATCCATGGTATAGGAATATAGGATTCTAGTTTACTCAGAATGGGCACTTGATAACTAAATGTTCTGCCACAAATCTTAACAAAATACTCAACAGGTATTTGCGGTTTTTTCTAGTAAATGGAATCAACTGCCTCCGATCAACTGATCTATTTCTGGCCTCTAAGCTACACAATGGCACAAGGCCTGCTATGAAGGCTCTGCAAGTCATGCAGAATTTCTCTTCCTTCTTAAAACAAAGTCCATCTGAGAGTAAATCACCCAAAACAAAACAAAACAAAACAAACAAAAAATTTCATCCCCCGTTTAAGACATAAATCTAATAAGTGTTTGAAAACATTTATGTGACAGTCCTTCTTGATCCTTTAAGACAAGAAATAAAAGTTCCTGGGAGGATAGAAATGCTTCACTGGATGCCAGACGACTGTTTAAAGCAAAGGTAAGTAAAAACATATGACATACCATGTTCCACTCCAAGGTGTAAGATGATAACAAGTGGCAATCTATTAACCAGTAATCGTCCCTTCAAATAAGTATTTAAATCATTTAACAGAAAAACAAACTCAACTAGATAAAGTCTACAGCATTGTTCAAGGTAGAAAAATTATTAAGCACAGCAGTTTTCACATTTTCTAAATTAAAAAATTAAGACATGATCCAACACTGAGCTGGACTGTTTCAATGAGAAATAATATCTTGGGGGCACCTGGGGAGCTCAGTGGGTTAAAGCCTCTGCCTTCGGCTCAGGTCATGATCTCAGGGTCCTGGGATCAAGCTCAGTGGCAAGCCTGCTCCCTCCTCTCTCTCTTCCTGCCTCTCTGCCTACTTGTGATGTCTGTCAAATAAATAACATCTTAAAAAAATAATAATATCTTGGAAAATCTGTGATGGGCGGCCATTATTCTTTGACTTAGTCTACCAAAGCATTTGTTTGTTTTTCATGAATTTATTCCACTCAGATTTCTTAGGGGCTGCAGCACAGAAGTTTGCTGCTCTTCCCCTAAAGAGGGTCCTGAGTAGGGCTCAGCCTTCTCTAGAAAACTTTGGCTCCTCAGAATCTGATAGGTCCACCCTACAGACACATACACTCTTCTCTTTCCAAAGTGGTTATCATTCCAATCTTTCTGGACATAGTCTAATAATAGTAAAGGAACTGATCTATGATATCTTGGGATACAACTGAGACATGGTAGGTGGAATTGTCATCTACCCCTTCTTCTCCCACCTGAATATTAATTTATCCTTCACCATCCACTACATGTCTCCGAATCTCCATAAAAGTTTCCTTAGTATTATTAGTACCATAATCTGTTTTCTTTTTCTTGGTGCTAGATGTACTAGATGTACACTTGACTCTTGCTTATTCCTGAATGGGGAATGCAAGTTTAGTACAGTCCACTGTTTGTGCATTTTGCAGAGAAACTTAATTTTTCCTCTTTGCCAAATCACTTACTGTGGCAAAGCAATAAATGATAAAGACTATCAAGTACTAGGGAAGATGAATAGTCTAACATTAATTACTTAGTTCATATCTAAAAATCAATAAGCATCTCTTCTATCAATTCATCTAATCATCACTGTAGACATGTAAGGTAGCTATTTTTCCCCAATTTGCAAATTAAGCAACTGAGATTCAAAGAGAATATGATCACATTCATCAAGAAGTAAATAGAAAAAAAAAAGGGAAAAAAAAAAAAAGAAGTAAATAGAACCAGGAATAAAATCCTGGCCTTATAGCACACCTGAGCTCCTACTTCTCTTCCATGGTAGAGAAAAGAAAATTTTTTCTATTCTCAACATTGTCACGAAATTTAAGGTGGAACCCTTTGGCAAAGTACAAAGATGAACATGGAGAGACGTGAAAACACAACATGAAGAAGTTGCAAGAGTTCTCAAGGTTAAAAAACTAAGATACAGAAGTACTTGACAAACTTCAATATTCACTCATGATGAAAATGCTAAAAAAATAAATAAATAAAAGAATTAAGAGCACTTTCTCAATTTGATTTAGAGCATCTATTAAAAAACCTACAGCTAACATGATAATTAGTGATCCAAGAATGAGTGCTTTCCCCCTAAGTCAATAAGAAGACAAACATTTCCACTATCACTCTTATTCAATATAGTGCTGAAAATTCTAGCCATTCTAGCCAGTGTAATAAGGCAAGAAACCAAACCAAAACAAAACAAAACAGAAAGAAAGAAATAAAAAGAATAAAAGCCTAATGAAAACCAAAGATCTAAATAGATGGAAAGATTTTATATTCATACATCAGAGGACTCAACATAGTAAAGATGTCTGTTCTTTCCAAATTGACATACAAATTTAATTTCCATAAAAATCCCAGCAAAATATTTTGTAGAAAAAAATCTGATTATTCTAAAATGAAATATGGAAAGGTAAAGGCATTAAAATAGCTAAATTTTTTTTATATAAGTATGAAATGGAAGGAATTACTGTACCCAATTTTAAGACATGTATTACATAATCAAAACTGTGGTATTGCCAAAGGAATAGACAAACAGATCAATGCAACAGAATAGAAAATGCAAAAATGGATTCACACAAATATATTCAACTAATCTTGACAAAAATGTAAAAGGACTAATGAAGAAAAGATAGCCTTTCCAACAAACCATGCTGGAGCAATTGGACATCTATAGGCAAAGGATAAGAAAATTGACCTTAACTCTCACAGTTTATACAAAAATTAACAAAAAATTGTTTACTAAGATATAAAACATAAAGCTATATAACTTAAAAAAAAGGCAGAAAGTCTTTTGGGATAAAAACTAGGTAGAGCTATTAGACTTCAAACTAAAAGCATGATGGGGCACCTGGGTGGTTCAGTTGGTTAAGCAGCCGACTCTTGGTCTCAGCTCAGGTCATGATCTCAGGGCTGTGAGATGGAGCTCAGCACAGTCAGCTTTAGATTCTCTCTCTGCCCCTCCCCCGGCTCAGGTTTGCTCTCTCTACAAATAAATAAAATCTTTTCTTAAAAAATGAAGAAAAAGAAACTGAAAGCATGAATTAAAACAAGAAAAACTGAAAACGGGACTTGGCTAAAATTAAAACCCCTTGCTCAAAAAAGATCCTATTAGGAAGATAAAAAGACAAACTACAGAGGAGCAGGGCAAGTGTGGTACAGACAGGAGGAGACAGAGAGCAGTAGAGTCCAAGGCTTTCTCCTTGTTGTGAAACCTGTATCATGGAACGTCATGATGCTTCTCATGTAGAACATGTAAAGAGGAGGAGAGGTTGGCTTTGGAGAGCTCACAACCAGGGGAATTGCTGAGGGCTCAGAGCCCAGCCCTGACTACTAGGAAGCCTACAATACAATGAACAAATTGAGCTTAAAAAAAAAAAAGACAAATTACAGACTGGAAGAAAATACTTTCATACAACATCTGACAAAGAACTAGTATTTAGAATAGGTACCTTCAAACCTCAACAGTAAAAGAAAAAAAGAGAGAAAGAAAAAAGAAAACAGTATGATTAGAAAATGGGCAAAATATATGGACAGACATTTCACTGAAGAGGATATACAGATGCCATATAAGTACATGAAAATATGTTCAACATCATTAACCATTAAGAAAATGAACCTTAAAACCACAATGAGATATATCAAGACATACCTATCTGAAGGCCTAAAATAAAAAATAGTGACAACACCAAATGGTAGTGAAGATGCAGAGAAGCTCAATCAACCATGTATTATTGATGAGAAAAATGGTACAGCCTCTCCAGAAAATATTCTGGCAGTTTCTTAAGAAACCAATCATGCAACTACCATATGACCCAGTGACTATACTCCTGAGCATTTGTCCTAAAGAAATGAAAATGTATGTTCACACAAAAACTTATAATGTTAATAGAAGTTTTATTTGTAACAACCATAAATTGAAAACCCAGACATCCTTCAACAGGTAAGTTAACGGAGGTGCAGCCATGCCCTGGGCTACTAGATGGCAATTAAAAAGTAAATAAACAAACCATCTAGATGAATCAGGAGAGAAATATGCTGAGTGAAAAGCCAACCCTGAAAGGCTGCATACTGTATGATTCCATTCATGTAACAATCTTGAAATGACAGAATTCTAGAAAGGGAGAACAGATTAGTAGTTGCCAGAGGCCAAGTAGGAGATGACGGCAGGAGAAAAGTCCTTACGGCTATAAAAGCTCAAAAGGAGGGATCCTTGTGGTGATGGAAATACTTTATATCTTGACTGTGTAAATATTGGTATCCTATTATGATATTACATCATAGTTTTGCAAAATGTTACCACTGGGGGAAACTGTATAAAGGGTACACATGATCTCTGTATTTTATCTTACAACTGCATGTGAATCTATAACTAGCACAAGATTAAAAAAAATTTTTAATTCAAAAAAAGGAGGAGGAATAAACTACACAAAAAGAAAAGGATAGACCAGATCCAAGCAAAGGAAACAGCATGTACAATAGTTCCTGTCCTTTATCCTATCTCTACGTTTATCTTCTATATACATGCAGCAATTCAGAATTACCTATTTTGAAATACCTCTGTATCCATTTCCTCCATTTTTACCACTAGTGTCCTCATCTAAATCTTCATACTTTTGTACTTGGGTTCATCTTATTATTTCTACTGAAATAAAGTTTCTAAACAGGGGGTGGGGACAGCTACAGAGGGGGTGCTCTACATCAGAGTGTGCTCCCAATTATTTTGGATCCAGTTTGTGAATGCAAGAGATACAGTAAACTGTTACACAATTTTAAACTGTGTTGCCAAAATGTTGGATTTTTAGGAAAGTGGTTTTTTTCTAACTAAAATGGGGTCAGGATAATAAAATAATGGTTTTCAAGATGTCTGCAAAATGTCACGTACATTTTTAATAGATGTATAAGAGTTATACCCAATCTAATATTTTTCATATTTTACCAAGTAGGATGTTAGCCATTTGTCAAATGAGGAACTTCCTGTTATTCCAAGTTTTCTGAGATGAACCTTTATTTTTTTCAAATGTTTTTCAGCATCTCCTGAGATAATCTTATGATTTTTCTCCTCTCTTCTAGTAAATATGATAAATTACAGTGACTGATTTTTTTTTAAAGATTTTATTTATTTATTTGACAGAGAGAGATCACAAGTAGGCAGAGAGGCAGGCAGAGAGAGAGGAAGGGAAGCAGGCTTCCTGCTGAGCAGCGAGCCCGATGCGGGACTCGATCCCAGGACTCTGGGATCATGACCTGAGCCGAAGGCAGCGGCTTAACCCACTGAGCCACCCAGGCACCCACAGTGACTGATTTTTAAACAGTAAATGAAGATCGCATTTCTTGGTAAACATATATTATTCTTTACACGTATTGCTAGGTTCAATTTTCTGATGTTTTATTAAAGAATTTTGTGTCTGCCCTCTTCAGGTTTGGGTATCAGGTAGGGCTAGCCTCATAACATATTGGAAAATGTTACCTCTTCTGTCAATTCCTTAAATAAAGATTGGTATCACTTTTCCTTTTTTTCTCCCTTTAAATGGACAGAGAATAAACTAGCAACATAACCTGGCCCAGGAATTTTCTTTGTGACAAAGTTTTGATAATTATTACATTATGTGATCTCATTACTTCTATCCAATATTGTAAGTATAAGTCCTAGCCAGAACAACTGCACAAGAAAAATATTTTTATTTTTATTTTTCTAGATTATTTCTTTATTTATTTGATGGGGGGAGCACAGAGGGAGAGGGAGAAGTAAACTCCCCACTGAGCAGGAAGTCTGATGATGCAGGCTTGATCCCAGGACTCTGAGATCATAACCTGAGGTGAAGGCAGATGCTTAACTAACTGAGCTATGTGGGTGCCCCAAGAAAAATATTTTTAAAGCATAACAATTGTAAAGAAAGAGAAAGAAACTGTCTATATTTCCAAAGGACATAACTGTAACTGCACACAGAAAGTCCTAAGAAATATACTTGGCCTATTGGATCTATTAAGTCAATTCAGCAAGGTTGGGATACAAAAATAAACTTTAAAAATCTACTTTATTTTTTATACTAACAACAAATAAAGAGCTAAATTAAAATTCAATATAATTTACAATAATATCAAGGAATATGAAGTACCTAGCAATACTTTCATAAGATTCATGAGACCTTTCACTGAAAACTATAAAATACTGGCAAGAGAAATTAATGAAGACAAATAAATTGAGAGATACAATATACTCAGGGGTTAGAAGACTCAATATTGTGATGATATTGATTGACTGAATTTATCTATACACACAAAGCAATTTCAATCAAAATTTTAGCACACTTTCTTTAAAAATGATAAATAAGTGTTAAATTTATGGGGGGCAATATTGCCAAAACATCTTGAAAAAGAAAAGGCTGAAGAACCTATATTAGCTGATTGTATTATTAAGACAGTGTAGTACTGGCATAGAGAGAGAAAAATAGACCACAAAATAGAGAGTCCAAAAGGAGACACACTTACATAGAAAACTGATTTTTGACAGAGGCATAAATGCAATTTAATGAGAGGAGAAATAGCTTTTCAACAGATAAGTGGACATCTGCATAGAAAAAAAATTCATCTTGACCCAATCCTCATGATATACATAAAATTAACTCAAGATGGATTATAATGCTAACTGTATAAGTTAAAGCTCTAAAGACCACAGAAGAAAAGATAGGAGATTATGCTCATTAACTTGAGGCAGGCAGTGGTCTCTTAGAAAGAATGCAAAAAGCTCTACCCATAAGAGAAAATACTGATAAAATGACATTCATCAATATTTAAAACTGTTTTTCAAAGGACAACCTTTAAGAAATTGAAAAAGGTACATACTGGGAGAAAATATTCCCAACACACATATTGGACTCATATCCCTAACACGAAAAGAACTGTGGTGACTACTAAGATAAGCCAATAGAGAAATGGGTGAAAGATGTGGGCAGACACTTAGGCTCATAAAAGATACATGAGTGGCCAATAAGCACAGAAAAAAGATGCTCAACCTCATTAGGCATCTGACATGCCAAGTAAAACCACAATGAGTTACCACTACATATCTATTTTTTAAAAACTATATCAATTCATATCTTAGGATATAGAACAGGTGGAACTCTCATTCACTGAGATAAGGATATTGTGAAATGGCACAACCAGTTTGGAAAGTGGTCTACTTTTTACGACGTTAAATATGCACCTGGCTTTTGATCTAGCAAATCCATTCCTAAGTACTTTCCCCAGAGAAATTAAAACATGTTGAAACAAAAAAGTTGTACATGAAAGTTCATACCACCTTCATTCATAATATTCCAAAAGTGGAAATAATGCAATATCCATTGTACGACACATTCATACCACAAAACACAAAAAGAAATGAACTATGCATACGTCCAACAATTTAGATTAGTCTCAAAGTATTATCCTGAGTTAAAGAATCCAGGCACAAAATTGTACTTACTGTATGATTTTATTTATATGAAATCAAGAAGAGGCAACACGAAATGATAATGATGGGAATAAGTGGTTTACCCTGTAACTGGGTTACAAGGAAGAAGTGTGAGGGGCATGAGAAATTTTCTGGAGTGATGAAATTGGTATCTTAATGGAGGGAGTACCCTTAATAAGTGTGTATATCTGTCAAAACTTACTGAACTGAATATTTTAACTTTAAATTTTATTGTATATATAACAATTGTACCTCAGTAAAAAAGCATTAAAATATCATGTGTTGATAACATAGGACACAATCTCTTCTCTCCCCTTTTTGTCTCCCTCATATCCCCACTGCGGGGTCCTCCTATATGGCACAGATAGAGGAAAGCAGGAGTTAAAATAAGGTTTCTTCAAACCCTACCTTCATGTAGAATTCCAAATTGGATTTCCTGAAGTCTCGCTGTGCATCTTTCTAGGCTGTTCACAAGAACACCAGAGAAACTGTGTATTATTTTCTCACTTTTTCAGAATCATCCTCTGTACAAATGACCATTTTATTTTAGAATATAACACGGTGGAATATAAAAGAAATTTCCAGATTTAGTGGAGTTATTTCTTTTTTTTTTTTTTTTTAAAAGACCTCCAGTAACACTATAGCCACCGTTTTGTTGTGTTTTTTTTTTTTAAAGATTTTATTTATTTATTTGACAGAGAGAGATCACAAGTAGACGGAGAGGAAGGCAGAGAGAGAGAGAGAGGGAAGCAGGCTTCTCGCTGAGCAGAGAGCCCGATGCGGGACTCGATCCCAGGACCCTGAGATCATGACCTGAGCCGAAGGCAGCGGCTTAACCCACTGAGCCACCCAGGTGCCCTAGTGGAGTTATTTCTTAGACAATGTGACAACTTTTAAATGATCTGAAACAACAAGAACTAGGAGTAGGATTTGTGAAAACCAAGAGTAACTCCAAGCTGAATAATGGAAATAAATTTCAACCTCTTTCTATACACCAGGCTTAAAACACTGCTGGCAAAGAAGAGCTTAAACAGCATTTTTAAAAAAACACTCTCCTTATCTTTACCTACTTTTTGGTAAGTATAAAATAGAAAGCATATGAGAAAAGTGAGAACAAATTTCCAGTATTGAGACACTCTGAATAGATTACCAAATCTAAATTACATCTCCAAGTATATATGTTCCAAAGACATAGCTTTACTCCCAAATGATGCTGTATAACTTTGAAATCACAAGAAAATAGAGATATTAATGGTGATGGCATCCTAGAATATGCCTGGGCCTTTCCTTCAATGGCTCAGCAAATGTGTTACTGAGACCCTAGCCCTACCACAACCTTATTTGCTTAAAGAGGTCTGCAAGTGGAAATAAATTTACAAGTAACACCAAAGAAAGCAGCCAGGTTTGGTGGGCTCATCAAATCTATTAAGCATGACAATTCTTCCTTCAGAAACTTAAGTCAATGGGCAAAGCCAAACAAGAAACACGTTTTGTTGCCTTTTTTTTAAAAGATTTTTTTTTTAATTTATTTATTTGACAGAGAGAGATCACAAGTAGGCAGAGAGGCAGGCAGAGAGAGAGAGGAAGGGAAGCAGGCTCCCCGCTGAGCAGAGAGCCCGATGCGGGACTCCATCCCAGGACCCCGAGATCATGACCTGAGCCGAAGGCAGCGGCTTAACCCACTGAGCCACCCAGGCGCCCAAGAAAAACGTTTTGTTGCCTTTTGAAGCAGTAATATTTCTGATTAATCCTCTGTTTGTTTCTAATAGATGCAAAGGGGAAATAAAACAGACCATAAAGTTAATCCAGAGAGGCCCAGATGGAGAGATACTGTAAGAAAAATGGACATTGGTATTCTTCCATCTTGGTTTGGAAGGGGGCACCAGTTATCTTTAAGGATCTTACCCCCATCCATCATGAATGCTCCTGGCACTCCTCAGTCAACAGGGTCAGCTTGGGAAAAACAAATGTGTCCAAAAGGCTGCTTCAGTGGCTTTCCCCCTCCTCTTTCAGCATACATCTACCTTCTCTGCCTTTACCCTTGAAGACCTGCTTTCCACCCATCACCTGGGAATAATTCTCACGGGAAGAATGTCAATCAATTTCACAAAGATGCATCAGCAAATGTTAGGGTGTTACGTGTGTGCCTTCAGAGATGCTTGTATTTTGCCAGCACAATCAATAGTATGTTTGTAAAGAACAAATGATATAAAAGACTGCCATCCTTCATAGGAAATATGAGGCATGAACTAAGGCTTCCATTGCCTGGTTTCAGCTTTGGTAGAGGGGCTCGGGGAAGTGGAGAACTGAAGATCTTATGCTGCAAAGACCTTGCAGAGTGCGCTATATAAATAATGGTCTGCATGGATTTTTAGATTCCTAGCTATCCAAACAAAGGGCTATATACAAATAAAGTGGTGATATAAATAATTTAAGCCTCCTCCCTGAGCTGGATTTGTCTTAACTGGTCCTTCTTCTCCTCTGGGCCTTCCTAACCACCATGTACAGCCTTAATCCTAGGGGGAAATGCTTTCCTAGTATCAAATACACAAGTGAGATTACTCTTTGGAACAAACACTTCAGGAATTAACAAGTTAATTGTTGTCATCGCCTCATAGCACAAGACCAGAGTTGGTCTCATAGGTTAGGACTCAGGGGCAGGAACTTCCTTTCAGAATAGCAGACAACCCAAGAGAAAAGTGCCTTCTCCCTGCTGCAGTGCAGTGAATCCCATGCCCCAGATGCAGTATTTGGCCAGCTTTTCAAATGTACGGTCAGTACACTGGCTAACCCTATGTAAAAAATCTTAGGAAGCAGAGCAAGGATTCATTATGCCCAAGACAAGCTTAAATAAAGCACTTTCTAAAAATAGTCAGGTTCAAGAAACATGTTACTCACTGGCCCAACGAGTATAACACGTGAGTGAAGTGTGAACACTTGCTAGTCATTCATACAAGGAAGAGCAGCTGAAATTAAAAATGAGTAAAGTATAATGGGACAGACACAGCAAAGAACAGGAAATAGAATGTAGATCTGAATTCACGCTCGACCACATTATACAACCTTGAGCAAGTAAGCTACTTTCTTTCACTGCCAAGTTTCTCATTTTACAATATCTTCTTAGAAAGTATTGTGAGGTCAGTGATTAGCAGGAAGTGATAGGTTGGGATGTCAAAATGGGATCACAGGTATAGATATCTTTATAAAATTTGGGGCTGCCGCTCAATACAAGAAAGAAAATCTATGGTTCAGATAAGGCCACAATGGTCAGTCTTCCCTACTGAGACTCTGGAGGAAGTGAGCTAATAACCAGCCATTAGCTGGCAGAATGCCCAGAGCAGTCCTGACCTATCCAGGGCAGGAACTGGGAAAGTAGTTGTAGGTGGGAAGGAAAACAAGGCAGAGTGTTTTGGCAGGAACCACAAAACTGGCAGTGCCTGCTGAGGTCAAAGTGAGATATGATGCTCTAGGAAGGTGCTTCACCTTCAGCCTAAATATCTGTGTAGGTGGGTAAGGGGAAAATAAATCAGTCAGCCCAATGTCTGCACAATAGCAGGTGGTTAGCAAAGGTGGTTAAGACCATTATTAGGAAACTTTGCATTAAAAGAACTTCTTTGAGAACCACATTGTGCCTTCATTTCCCCATCTGGACAGATAAGAGCAGCTGTACTTGTCCCTATAATTTTAGATGGAATAAACAGTAGAATAGAGAAAGCAGAAGAATGGACCAGGAGCCTAAAGGACAGAGTAATGAAAAGCAATAAAGTTGAACCAGAAACAGAAAAAATAAATAAATGACAATAGACTTTGGGAACTCAGTGATAACAAGAGGCATAACAACATTTGCCTTATAGGGTTCCCAGAAGGAGGAGAGAAAAGGAGGCAGAATGTACTTGAAGAAATAATAGCTGAAAATTTACTAAATCTGGGGAAGAAAACAGATATCCAAGACCCAGGAGGCACAGAGAGCTCCCAACAAAATCAACTCAAGGAGGCCCACCCCAAGACACATAGTAAATACAATGGAAAAAAGTAGTGCTAAAGAGAGAATAAAAGGAGGAAGAGAAAAGATAACAGCTGCATACAAGGGAAACCCATTAAGGCCATCAACAGGTGTTTCAGCAGAAACTTTGCAGACCGGAAGAGAATGCCATGATATAGTAAAAGTCTTGAAAGGAGACACAAAACAAAGCAAAACCTTCAGCCAAGAATACTTTATCCAGCAAGGCTGGATATATTTCAGAATATTCAGAATAGAAATAGAGATAAACAGCTTCCTAGACAAACAAAAGTCAAAGAAATTCATGACCACTAAATCATGACCACTAAATATTAAAGGGGACTCTTTGAGGGGAAAGGGAAGATTATGAGAAGTAAGAAAAGTAGGAAGCATAAAAGCAATTGAATTAAGTATATATATAAAAAATAAGTTAAGAGATTTCACAAAATAAAAGGATGTAAAATATGATACCATATACCTAAAATGTGGGGAAAGAAGAGTAAAGAATGGGTACAAACATAAGCAACCAGCAACCTAACATAGACTGCTATATGCATAAAATGTTAAATACAAACCTAATAATAGTAACCACACATCAAAAACCAGTAATAGATATGCCAAAAAAAAAAAAAAAGAGAGAGAGAGAGAGAGAAAAGAATACAGGCACATTACTCAAACCAGCAAAACATGGGAAGAGAGCAAGAGAGGTAGGAACTACAGAACAGAAACAAGTAACAAAATGGCAATAAATATAGACCTATCAATGGTTACTTTGAATCTAAATGAACTAAATGTTCCAATTAAAGACAGAGTAACAGAAGAAAAATCTAAAACAACAACAACAAAACAAAAAACACGTAAACGAGTTGGAAAAAGAATAACGAAGTCCAAAATCCAGTAGGAAGAGGGAAATTATGAAGATTAGAGTAGAGGAACCTCCATACTGTTTTCCAGAGGGGCTGCACCAGCTTGCATTCCCACCCAATAGTGAAAAAGGGCTCCCCTTTCTCCACATCCTCACCAACATCTGTTGTGTTGATTTTAGCCATTCTGACAGATGTGAAGTTATATCTCATTGTAGTTTTGATCTGTTTTTCCCTGACAATCAGTGGTGTCAGACAAACTAGTATAGCCACTATGAAAAACAGTAGAGTTTCCTCAAAAAGTTAAAAATAGAATTGTCCTTCACTCCAGCAATCCCATTACTGGGTATTTACCCAAAGAATACAAAAATACTAATTCAAAAGGATACGTGCTCCCCGATGTTTACAGCAGCATTATTTACAATAGCCAAATTATGGGAACAGCCCCAAGTGTCCATCAACTGATGAATGGATAAAGAATATGTGATATATGTGTGTGTGTGTGTGTGTATAATATACAATATATATTATATATGTGTGTGCATGTTATATATACGTGTATGTATATGTTATATATATTATGTATATCATATATATAACAATATCACTCAGCCATAAAAAAGAATGAAATCTTGCCATTTGCAATTACTTGGATGGAGTTAGAGAATATTATGCTATGTGAAATAAGCCAGTCAGAGAAAGAAAATACCATATAATTTCACCCATACATCAATTTTAAGAAACAAAACAAATGAGCAAAGAGAAAAAAAAAAAAGAGAGAGAAGCAAATCAAGAAACTCTTGACTATAGAGAACAGACGTGTTTACCAGAGGGGTGGAGGGGGCGGGGGTGGGTTAAACAGATAATGGGGACTAAGGAGTCCACTTGTGATGAGCACCAGGTGTTGTACGAAAGTGTTGAATCACTATACTGTACACTTGAAACTACTATTACACTGTAGGTTAACTACCTGGAATTTAAATAAAAACTTGAAAAATCCTAGAGGAGAACATAGGCAGTAACCTCTTTGACATTGGCCACAGGAACTTCTTTCATGACATGTTTCCAAAGGCAAGGAAACAAAAGTGAAAATGAACTTTTTGGGACTTCATCAAGATCAAAAGCTTCTGCACAGCAAAGGAAACAGTAAAAAAAAAAAAAGAGGCAATCTACAGAATGGGAAAAGATATTTGCAAATGACAGTACAGACAAAGGGCTGATATCCAAGACCTATAAAGAACTCCTCAAACTCAACACCCAAAAAACAGATAATTGTATCAAAAAATGGGCAGAGGACATGAGCAAACACTTTTCCAAAGAAGACACAGAAATGGCTAACAGACACATGACACTAGCCATCAGGGAAATTCAAATCAAAACCACATTGAGATACCACCTTACACCAGTCAGAATGACAAAGACTAACAGGACAGGAAACAACAAATGTTGGAGAGGATGTGGAGAAAGGGGAGCCCTCTTACACTGTTGGTGGGAATGCAAGTTGGTACAGCCACTTTGGAAAACAGTGTGGAGATTCCTCAAAAAATTAAAAATAGAGCTACCCTATGACTACAATTTCACTACTGGGTATTTACCCCCAGAGACACAGATGTAGTGAAAAGAAGGGCCACATGCACCCCAGTGTTCATAGCAGCAATGTCCACAATCGCCAAACTCTGGAAAGAGCCAAGATGCCTTTCAACAGATGAATGGATAAAGAAGATGTGGTCCATATATACAATGGAATATTACACAGCCATCAGAAAGGATGAATACCCAACATTTGTATCAACATTGACGGGACTGGAGGAGATTATGCTAAGTGAAATAAGTTAAGCAGAGAAAGTCAATTATCATATGGTTTTACTTACTTGTGGAGCATAAGGAATAACATGGAGGACATTAGGAGAAGGAAAGGAAAAGTGAATTGGGGGAAATCAGATGGGGAGAAAAACCATGAGAGACTGTGGACTCTGAGAAACAACCTGAGTTTTGGAAGGGAGGGGAGCAGAGGGATGGGTAAGCCTGATGGTGGGTATTAAGGAGGGCATGTATTGCATGGAGCACTGGTGCATAAGCAATGAATCTTGGAACACCAAAAAAAAAAATAAAATTAAGATGTTAAAATAAAAGAACTTCAAAAAACATTACAGTAGAAATAAATGAAACAGAAACTAAAAAATATAAAAGAACAGAGCAATAAAACCAGGAGCTGATCCTTTGAAAAGATCAACAAATGATAAACCTTTAGCCAGTGTCATCCAAAAAAAAAAACAACGGGGAGGGGCGGGGTGCTTAAACAAAATAAGAAATAAAAGAGGAGAAATTACTAGCAGTCCAACAGAAATGAAAAGGATTATAAGAGAATATTATGAAACATTATGTGGCAACAAATTGGACAACCTGGAAGAAATGGATAAATTCCTGGAAACATAGAACTTTGTAAAACTAAACCAGGAAGAAATAGAAAAAAAAAAAAAAAAGAGCAGACTGATCAACAGTAATAAAATTGAATCAGTAATCAAAAGCTCCTAACAAACAAAAATCCAGGACTAGATGGCTTCACAGGCAAATTCTACCATACATTTTTTTTAAGATTTTATTTATTTATTTATTGAGAGAGAGAGAGAGAGAGAGCGCGCACACAAGAGAGCTAGCGCACAAGCAGGCAGAGTGGCAGGCAGAGGCAGAGAGAGAAGCAGGCTCCCTGCCAAGCAAGGAGCCTGATGCAGGACTCAATCCCAGGATCCTGGGATCATGACCTGAGCTGAAAGCAGTGGCTTAACCCACTGAGCCACCCAGGCATCCCATCTACCACACATTTAAAGAAGAATTAATACCTACTCTTCTCAAAGTATTTCAAAAACAGAAGAGGCAAGAAAACCTCCCAATTCATTCTATGAGGGCTGCATTACCCTGATACCAAAACCAGATAAAGAAACCACAATAAAAAGAACTACTGACCAATTCTCTGTGAATATAGATGCAAAAATTCTCAACAAAATATTAGCAAACCAAATCCAACAAGATAGTTTTTAAAAAATCATTCACCATGATCAAGTGGGATTTATTCCTATGATGAAAACATGATTCTGTATTTGCAAATCAACCAGTATGATATATCATGTCAACAAGAAAAAGGATAAGAACCATATGATTATTTCAAAAGATGCAGAAAAAGCATGTGACAAAACACATCTCTTCATGATAAAAACCCTCTGCAAAGTTGGGACTAGTGGGAATTTATTTCAACATAATAAAAACCATATATGAAAAACCCACAGCCAACATCATCCTCAATGGGGAAAAAACTGAGAGCTTTTCCCCTAAGATCAGGAACAAGACAAGGATGTCTACTCTTACCACTTTTATTCAATGTAGTACTGAAAGTATCAGCCACAGCAACTAGACAACAAAAAAGAAATAAAAGGCATCCAAAAAGTAAGAAAGAAGTAAAACTATTTGCAGATGACATGATCCTATATATTGAAAACACTAAGGACTCCACCAAAAAACTACTAAACTGAAAATGAATTCAGTAAGGTATAGGATACAAAATTAATATACAGAAATCTATTATATATATGCTAATAATGAAGTATCAGAAAGAGAAATTAAGAAAAAAAAATCCCATTTACAACTGCACCAAAAATAATACCTAGGAATAAACTTAACCGAGGAGGTAAAGGACGTGTATTCTGAAAACTATAAAACGCTGATTAAAGAAATTGAAAGCAACACAAACAAATGAAAAGATATTCTATCCTTATGGAAAGAAGATGTGGTGTATATATACATACACAATAGAATATTACTTAGCCATAAAAAAAGAATGAAATCTTACCATTTGCAATGATAAGGATGGAGCTAGAGAGTATTATGCTACGTGAGATAAGTCAGAGAAAGACAAATCCCATGTGACCTCACTCATATGTAGAATTTAAGAAATAAGACAAATGAGTAATGAAAAGAGACAAACCAAAAACAACTCTGAACTATAAAGAACAAACTGGTGGTTACCAGAAAGGAGGTGGGGATGAAACAGATGAAGGGGATTAACATACAGTTATCTTGATGAGCAGTGAGTAATGTACAGAATTGTTGATCACTGTATTATACAACTGGAACTAATATAACTATATATTAACTACACTAGAATTAAATTTTTTAAAGATTTATTTGTGAGAGATTGACAGCATGATTTGGGGGGAAGAGCAAAGGGAGAGGGAGAAGCAAACTCCCCACTGAGCAGAGAAACCAATGCTGGGCTTAAGTCTAGGACCCTGTGATCATAACCTGAACTGAAAGCAGATGCTTAATCAACTAAGCCACCCAGGCACCCCTAGAATTACAATTTTAAAAGAAGTAAAAAGTATATCAGTCACAACAGTAGTAAGTAAACCTCTCCCAAAGAAAATTCAAGCCCCCTCAACTGCATATTTTCATACTAGGAATGCTGACTATGGTTACATATAATAAGGCTGATATTAATAACCTAACAGAGGGATGTGTTTCAGTTCCATCCTTCATCAGAACGATACTTCCCACACCTCCAAATGGTTCACACCTGGTCACCAGAATCACTCAATGCACTAATAATTTAAATCCTAAGGATAACTAGTGGGCACTGACTTTGCTACAATAACCTAAGGATGAAATCTTAGAAAGGGAAATCACAAGAGCAAACTTTAAAAAAAAAAAAAAATCCTGATGTACAAGGAAAAGTAGAGATAGTTTTTAAGTTTTTCAATCCCTCTATTACATTTATGGTAGTAACTGTTTGGATAGATTTGGCACTATAAATAATTAAAAGAGCAGTGCCTGTCCAAATGAGGACTGTAGCCTCCACTGATATTTTATTGGATGATTCAGTTAATTTAATAGCAGAAGACAACTCATGGCTCCTTAATTGACTAAAGTTTGCTTTTTAAAAGAAGTAATTAAATCTCAAACTCCCTAGGCTCTCTTCTCTAGAGTCCTCCAAGTTTGTATACAAGTTTCTATAATCTTACAGCAGAGACCAAAGATTTAATTTCAAAATAGTTGAAGACATATTAGGGGTGATAAGGGATGTATTTCCTCACCTCTAGGAAGGTTTTTTTGTTTTGTTTTGTTTTACAATGGCTGACTTTACAGTGAGAGAAGTTTTGCCAGGTTTTTTGTTTTATTTTTTTTTGTTTTTTTTTTTTGTTGTTTTTTTTACAATATCATTCATTAATACTTCCCAATAGCCTGAAACAAGCTAATTCACAATGCTTGCAAAAAATATACTAAATCTGTTTTTGGAAGTAGCTTGTCTATAAAAGGAAAATATCAACATCAATAAAGTAAAAAAACTGAAATAAAACTAACCAGTCATTTCAGAGAATCCTAGAGTGTTAAAACTGATTGGGATCTTACAGATCTTCTAGTAAATTTATATGATACTCAGCTTAGAAAATCTCTGAAATGAAAAGATGGAGACTGAACACATAAACTGTTCCCAGTCACAGAGCAAGTTAATGACAGAGATAAGAATAAAGCACAGTTTATGTGCTCACCAAATCAGGATACTGTTGTTCAGTACTGTACACTGTAACAGCAACAATTCAGTATGTGATTACTATTCTTTGCAAAGTTCTTCTTAGTCATTTCTTCATTCATCCTCATAAAAATCCTATACATAAAAATGATCGTTCCCGGGGTGCCTGGGTGGCTCAGTGGGTTAAAGCCTCTGCCTTCAGCTCAGGTCATGATCTCAGGGTCCTGGGATCGAGCCCCACATTGGGCTCTCTGCTCAGCAGGGAGCCTACTTCCCTCTCTCTCTCTCTGTCTGCCTCTCTGCCTACTTGTGATCTCTCTCTGTGTCAAATAAATAAAATCTTAAAAAAAAAAGATCGTTCCCTTAACAACTCCAGAAGCGAACTCTTGCTGTCCCTCTCTTCAAATCTGCTCTCTCTCTAGCACTGAAAAACACAATCCCTCCACCTTATTATTCAAGCCCCAAACCCTGAACTTGCTCCTCTCTTATCTCTGCTCATACCTACATTCAATCCACTGCAAATTTTATCCCAAATTGGACTTCACTTTTGTCCAAGTCCAAGTGACCAATTTCTCTAGCCTAGACGTCTGGCACATAGTAGATATATCATGTATCAGTAGTAGTATCACCTTAATGTCAACTGAACAGTCTACTAATTGGTCCCAGCTCCCAGCCCTTCCATCCCTGCCTTTAGGGTCTATTTTCTGGAAAACAATTAGAAAAGGTAGTCCAGTGAAAGAGTCAAACAGGCAGAGTCACTTCACTCAAAAGTTCTCAATCAGTTCTCATTGCATGGAGAATAAAATGTAAAATCCCAATGACCTTGCTCAGTTCCAGTCACTGTCCTTACGGCTCTTATTCAGGCATTCTAAGCATGCTCCTGCCTCAATACCCTTTCACTCTGTTCTCTCTGCCCAGAATATTCTTCCCTTACTTCATTCATCTTTTCTCCAGCCCAGACCTCCTTGCCTATGCTAACTCCCCACACCCTCCCTCTCAACTTCCATTCACAGAAAAAAAGAGTTGTCTGTACAACTACATAGTCTTATCCACCCTTATTTCTGAGCCTTTTCCCATCTAGCTTCCATCCCCATCAAACCCTAAATTGGTTCTTGTTAAGGTCTCCCATAACGTTCATATTACCAAAAACCAATAAAAATATTGTCTTCCTCATCTCAGTTGCCTTCCTGCAGCATTTGATGCTGTTTATCCTTTCCTCATATTCTGAAACATCAATTTTCATGCCTTCCCCAAAACAGTAATCTCATTTTCTTCCTGTCTGGCTCTTCTGCTTCTCCTTGAGGGTTTACTCTTCCTAATGCAGCTATTAAGTGCTGTGATTCTTTACCCCATGTGACCTCATCTTGCCCATCCCATTTGAGGGCCTAGGTCTTTCTTCTTGAGTCCAGATTCAGATATCCAACAGCATTTGCACATTTCTAAGTTTCACAAGTATGACAAGTACATGATCCCTGACTCTAGTCCAGCACTGACAGACAAGCAAATGATCCAGTTTTAAAAGTCGGGTCCTCTATGCCGTTCCCTGTGTCTAAGTGATCACCTACCTTACTGTGCCATGCAGAGGTCTGTCACCTTAAACATCTTCCTCTTCCTTATTTCCTCATATCCTTTTATCCATAAATCCTATTAATTCTATCCTTCATCCCCAAACTGTCTACACATCTACACCTTTACCAAACCACCCCATCTAATCTACCTGTGTTTCACCCAGATCGTTGAACTGACAGTCTATCTGTGCCAACTGGTTCTCCACACTACAACCATAATGATGTACTAAGAAAACACATCTGTTTCCAAAAGATTTCCAAAGAGATGATACTCCCTCCTCCTCTTTACTCAGGTAACTCTTTATCCATCTTTTACTTAGTAGCCCAGGGGTCATTTCTTCAATAAAACCTTCCTTCCCTCCTCCTACCCCCAGTTAGGGCTTGTGACTAATTACTTAACTTAAAATTTTATGAATTTCAATTTTTCAAGAGTAACATATACAGAGTCAACTGGCTCAGGGCTGCAAAAACATTAAAATGTTTCTAAAATGTCTTGTCTATAGTAAGTAGTCAGCAAATATTTCCTCATCCAATATTATTTCCTCATCATCCTCATTGCAATTCCCCCACCCCCATGATTGTGTAGGATCTAGAACACTGCTGCTGTAAACTATACTTTAGGAATTGAAATTAAAAGAAAATGGCCCTTTCTTTCCATCTCAATAGAAAATAATTTGATTAGTAATTGGGAGGTCATAATTCTTCTATGAATCCCACTTCTGAAATATTATGCCAGTTTCTAATGGAACACATAAATTCCAATGACCTGAGGTTCATACTTTCAAATTGCTTCAAGAAACACTGTCAAGTTATTTAAGCACTCAGGGAACAAGGGAGAGAAAGAACGAGAAAAACCACTAAATTAGAAGAAAGTTAGGAGAGGTCAAATCCCCTATCTGCAAATATCACTGCACAATCAAGAACAACAACAACAAAAAACCCCACACAATATTAGGCAATGTTCATTTAGTATAGTTGCATTCATTTCAGCATAAAAATGTAGATGGTCACTTGTGGTTTGTTGTAATAAGATCTGTTCTATACAGCAGCTCATTTTTAATAAAGGAAAACATAATTCAAAGTTTACCACAGGTGATGGCAGCATCAGTACACAGAGGGTCTTAGTTCTCGCTACTGATGACTTTTAATTTTAAATGTACTTGAGATTCATTATTTACTTGCTAATCATTTAGTTTTTACATTCCACCTCTCTTTCACACATCACCATCCTAGACAGAAAAGTAAAGAGTGTGGGCGTATATAGCAGTGTCTGACATAAGATTTAGACATTCAATTTTGCATTTGCATATTTGCACTGCAAAAACATTCCTATGCCTATGTGGTACCCCTGATATAGAAATAATAATAATTCCACTGATGGCACGGCACTTCTTGCTTTCAGCAGAAGCCTCTGCTAGTACAGCCCAGGATGGAAACGGCTCACATATGAGGTTGGCCAAAAAGACATTAGGAATTGGAGTAGGAAATGGCCCTTGGACCCTTCTCATAGCGTTCCTTCTCTTCCTATAATCAGTTGAGGCTCAAGATATGGGATTTCAAGCCCTGGGGATCTGTCTTAGAAAACAAAGTGACCATGCTCTCTTTCTACTCTCTGGCCATAGACAGTCCTTCAAGTAAATAAATGTCTTGTCCTGGTAGAAGGTGGCAGGGAGAGAAAAGAACCATTCATCCCGTCTCCAGAAAGAAATGAATAGAAGTGAAATGGAAAAGCTCAGTGTGTTAAGAAGCAATCCTACTGAAAGTCCATCTGCGCAGTGTGCATGCGTTATGCAGAGGGAGGCCATGAAATTCAGGTTAAGTGCTGGCTTGGAGTCTCCTGTGAAAAATAAACAAGTCTGGCAAATGCTCCTTGCAGAAGAGTATAAGCAACCCCTAATCTGCAAACACTAAAATATACTGGATATCCATTTATATTCCCCACCACTGAGGCAGATAGACATTGGTTACAGTGTATCCTTGCCCTGCATCTTCTCTTGCTTCCATGGTGAAAAACAAAACAACAACAACAAGAAAAAGATAACAAAACATGAACTTATGAACAGAAAGATCAAAGCCAAAAAAGTTAAGGACAAAACTGTATAGAGCAAGAAAAGCTTAGTGGGCTAGTTTTACAAATTCAATTTCAATTGCTCTGTTTCAAATTACCTCCCTCTATACTTCCTCAATTTTGGGGCTCATTTTCTTGGGCTGCTTGAAATCCTGCTAATTAAAGATATATTAGGATTGGCAAATATCATTTTTGAAAATGACAATACATCTAGGAGGCTTAAGAGAAAAATCAGGCAGTTTATTCTAAATGAGGCTTTTTTCAAGTGAACATTTACCTATTTTCTGGATTAAAAGACCAATATATTAGAAAACTGGAAACTACAAATACCACTTAATACTAACATCCCAGGGGCGCCTGGGTGGCTCAGTGGGTTAAGCCGCTGCCTTCGGCTCGGGTCATGATCTCAGGGTCATGGGATCGAGCCCCGCATCGGGCTCTCTGCTCGGCAGGGAGCCTGCTTCCTCCTCTCTCTGCCTGCCTCTCTGCCTGCTTGTGATCTCTCTCTGTGGGATAAATAAATAAAATCTTTAAAAAAAAAATACTAACATCCCAATCTATAAACATCTAATATTTGGGTTTTTCTTTCCTTCCTTATATGCAATTTTCTAGAGTTGATATCAACACTGCTTTCAACTTGAATTTGCTCCTTTACATTTAAGCTTATGTATTTTCCCCTGTCATTCAAAGTCCTCATAAATACAGTTTTTATGGTTGCATAACACTGCATTGCATCCATTTACCATAATTTACTTAACCATTCATCCAATGTTGCACATTTAGGCAGTTTCCCATTTTTTATTATTGAAAAAAAGCTGTGATTAACATCTTTACCCAAAATCCTTTGCATTTCAGAATATTGTTTTAGGATGGATTCTGAGAAGAGGAATTACGGGGTCAGAAGGAGGGTAGGCTGCTTTCTGTTTAACATGTATTTGAAGTGAGCTACCCTGAGAGCTTGGGACACTCTTAGGGATTGGACAGGCTAGAGGTACTAAAAGCGAAGCTAAAATAGCATGAAAGTAAAGAAGAGGAGTGCCAAAAAGTGAGAAAGAAAGGTGAAAGATGCCAAAGGTATTCTTCACCTCTTACACAAGTTTGCCTTGGGCTGGTCCTGCAGAAGATAAAAGGGCCTTTATTCTATTTTCTTTTCATATGATCTGCCGTTCCAAAATCTAGGTCTTGGGCTAAAAACTGCTCAAGGTCAGCTACAATATTACAAGTTTAAAAACAAAAATTTATGTTTTCTTGTGTGGTTATGTGCATTCCAGAATCAGAACAAGGAACTGGAAGCTCATTTAAGGAGACAATATGTGAAATGGTTGAAGGCACAGAATCCAGAGAGGGAGCAACATGAATGGGTTCAAACACTGGCTCCACCACTCACCACATAACCTTAAGTAAGATACTTACTTCCCTAGGCCCCAATTTCCTCATCTGTGAAATGGGTACAATTAGTAGTGTCCACAGGGCTGTTGTGAGGATTAAATGAGTTAACACTATGAATTGTTTAGAATAGTGCCTGGCACATACTGAGCACTATAAAAATATTTGTTGTTGTTATAAATACAGCTTGGAAAACAATAAAAGCTGAGAGCAATGATTTTATTATGGACAGAATGTTAACAGAATGAACCAGGATAGTAAGGAAGGAATTTAATTTCTTAAAATAGTGTAAATATTACATGGATAGCTTATTTTATGCAAGGTTTTAGAAAAGACAACAAAAATAGGGTCAAAATTTACCTTGCAATGTATTGTTGGGATGTGATAATAAATTCAAAATAATAAATGCAACAAAAAGGACTTAGGTAATATTTGTCTTGATTATCCCCAAGAAGTCAGTCATCCTTTAGTCTACGAAGGTATCTGCAATCAACCTAGTAAATATATACCTGCAGCTGAGAAGCCTGGATAGATTTTGACCCTAAAGTCCCAGACAACTTCATTTCAAGAAGACATGTGTTTGCAACCAGTTATAGGCCTAGGTTCATCTTAGACCACACAACTAGATATTCCAGTGAAGTTCATCTTAATTCAGATTATAGCTTGAGAAATGAAACCCTAATAAAGGTAATTAAAATGGCTATTATCACACACACACACACACACACACACACACAAAGTCAAGGCAAGTAGAAAAATAGCTCTGTGACTATGCAGGCATCTCTATCTGGCAGAAGTGCCTAAACTTCGGAGGAAAAAAAAAAATTAAGGAGAAGAACAGAAGAGGAGATGGTGCTTGCACGTTACAGAGAACAGGTACCCTCAGGAAATGTTGGCTGATGAAGAGGAGACACTCTTGCTTGAACTAATTAAGTAACTGGAAAAGAATTTCCATTTCAAATTTGGCAACCGACAGGAGACTGTGTGGTCCCCTCCTTATCTGACAACAGCAGTGTCAGCGAATGGAGCAGGAACACAAACGCAGGTAGCTCTGGTCTGAAATCCCCCAGCACTTGGACAACACTTCTCTTCTATCGTCAAGCCTGTTTGTAACAGGAGAGAATGCATTTGTAATGAATTTCTCCTGAGAAATCAACAGTAGGGACTGCCTTTAACTACTCTGGCTCCCGTTCCACTCTCATACACCAAATAAGAATTGAATGAGTGAATATTGCATTTCATGTTGAACTCCTTAGTCTGCTTGGCCAATTGCATCTCTTTCATTAGTTTTTGATACATTTAAGATGGCGGCTCACAGAGTCTCAAGGGAAAGCAAGCACTAAGGTGCCCATGGTAGTTGCATCTAGGCTTGAGCCAGTCTTTTCCCATGGAAGTTTGCACTGACTGGTTCTGGTTGGCAGATGAGCATTGAAACATTATCCTAGGGCTGTTTTTCTTCTCCTCAAACAATAACCCCCCCCCCCCCAAAAAAAAAATGCATTTCTCTTTCTCTTCTTTTCCTCCTACACATTCAGCTATTTGCCAAGTAATAAGGGTTAGTTCAGAGAAAAAAAAAAATCTTCTGTAGGATTTAACCAAGTTTATACTGATTTCACACCCTGCCATCACCCCTCCTACATCCTGTCCTTCACCATGCTAAGTACTTAAAGCACCCTGAACTCAAATCGGATGTGTTCGCTAGGTTGTTCCCTGTGTTTGGGGAAAAAGTATCTCTATTCTCGTCACCCTTCAAGCTTTGCTCAACTACCTGTTGGCTCAGCAGCTTTCAAATGTCTCTCTTCTAATATCACTACATAAGGTACACAGCACACAGAATTTCAACCAAGGTGGTTACTGTCTGGGGAGACAGTTCACAATGTCCTTCTGTGGTCTAGTCTCCATGCTGGCTGGCTACTGGAGTCTCCCCATTCTGTCAGCTGATGGAAATTTACCTTTCAAATAACCTTCAGTTCCCACGATGGCTTAACACCCTCCTCTCCTCTTTTAACTTCTTTCATTGGATGGTAATAATAATAATGTCATTTATTAAGATGTATTAGGTAGCTATCACATCCTTGGTATATATACATGAGCTCAGTCATGCTCACAACAAGCATGAGAAGTATCATTGCAAAGTCTCAATTTATACATTAAGAAACAGATGTTCAATAAGATTAATTCTCCCAAGGATCTCAACTGTAAACAGAGCTGGGCTCCAGACAGGTTTCATCTCATGTTCAAGACTTTAATGTTTCCATCATGTTGAACAGTCCCCACCCTTTTTGGATAAAGTAGTCTGTTCTATCATCTGCTCAAATTCAGCATAGGAAATATAGGGATGTCTCTAAGTCCTAGTATCACCTAAACTTGTCCAAGATAATGGTTTACATAGCATTTTAATTTTATTTGCAAATCACATCACCCACATCTGAACTACTGAGTTTCACAACCTGCCATCACCACCTCCTACATCCTGTCCTTCACCATGCTAAGTACTTAAAGCACCCTGAACTCAAATCGGATGTGTTGGCTTGGTTGTTCCCTGTGTTTGGGGAAAAAGTATCTATTCTTGTCACCCTTCAAGCCTCACTCAACCACCTGTTGGCTCAGCAGCTTTCAAATACCTCTCTTCTAATATCATCACATAAAATTATGAGTTTGTATTTAGCATCCTCCTCCTGTCAACTATAAACTACTTGAAGGTAAAGTTTTATCATTTTCTGCCTTATTTCTTAAAATACCTGGTAGTCATTCTGCAATAACATTGATTCAATTACCACATAAATCAAGTTAATGTGCCATATTCTCTCCCCTCTTTTTCATTCCTACTTTAAACCTCACATTTATCTTTCAGGTAATATGTTGTTTTAGGTTTCCACTTTTTTAGGACATAGAAAATTCCAAAGAATATTTGCTAAGCTATGATGTCATTAAACCAGTAAACCAGCTTGCTTTAGAACACTACTCAATGATTAAAAGCAGCTTGGTTCAGTACTTTTTGGTTTGTCTTTTGTTTTACAAGGGAAAGGCCAAGGAAAATGCCACAGATGACTGCTATAGGTATTCAGAGTGCGGAATAAAATAGCTGTACAAAGCAAGGACTTTTGTGAATTTCAGTTAACTTAGTACCATGCAAAGACCACCTTACACAATATTCAAAATCTACAGGCTAAGAAGTAGTCCATGAAAGTGAGGAGCCCTGAAACTTAAACTTCATCAACTTCATAGTAATCCCACTTTGCGGATAACAGAAACAGGGATAAATCTCCAGGAAATCAAGCTGAAAGGAACAAGTTAAAGGTAAACCTCTCAGCTATCTGACTGGGTAGGGTAATGCTGTTATGACCCACTATACTAGTGAAGATAGAGAAACCAGAGGAAGCCAAGAGATTAAGAAAAAGTGGCCAGGACATTTTAGAGGAAAGAAATGAATTCCACAAGATGCTTATAAAAGTGACTAACACAGTGCCTCACAAAGAAAAGATATTCAAGTGTTTTTTCTTCCTATCTGGAGATGTTTGGACTAGACCTTGAGGATCTTCATGAATTGTAGAACAGGGTCAGGACAGCAACATATAGCACATATAGCTGGGTGGACATTCTTCCTATCTGAGGTGGAGCTCAGAACAGGCTCAGAAGACCATCATAAAACCTTTGGTAATGGGTTCACATGTCTGGTATTTTGTACTGTGAGGACCTGGCTTTCTTATCCAGAGTCAGGTCCATCTACAACGACATGGAATTGGCTCACAAGAAATCACCAAAGCTCAACGGTATCTCACAAAATGTTTTAACAATTTCTAAAATGTAGTCCATTTCTTCTGGTTAATGTGTATGTTCACATAGTGAAGACATAAGAGTTTAATAATATGTACATAGCAATCTCCTTTACAATTCCTCAGCTCCAAGACAAGGCCCTTCTTATGAGAGAAGACACCAATTTTACAAAGCTACAATGTTCCTATGGAAGCCTGAAGTTTGGAAGTCATAAAAAGAATAAGTCTCAGAGCTTTTTCTAACAATTTTCTTATCTGGAAGGATGGAAAACTATAGAGTTTTTGTGCTATAGGCACAGAAAGTATCTGCTAGAGCTTTAACGCAGATTCGTCAACATATTCAAGCCACAGAATCCTTAAATTTTCTCCCATATTTACCCTATAAATTGTCGTTTATAATAAAATGTATTAAGGAATTTCTTCTAGATACACACATGCACACAAACACAATAAACGATAGCAAAAAAACTACCACCTACAGCTTGCGATCATGATGGTGACTAGTCTTAACACACTAAGCCAATATAATTTCAACCAACCCCAAAGAAACTTGGCACTTAAGTTTGCTGTGATGATGATGACAATGACGATGATGATAGCAGCAGCAGTAGCTATGACGTAGTCTTACTATGTGCAGTTACGGTGCATACATTAACTCATTCAACTCTAGGACATAAGGCAGTCAAAGACAATAAGCACAATTCTATGCACTAGAGATAGAAAGGGTAGAACCAAGAAGAACAATAATAAAGGAGACTCCCCACCTTTTAGCAGGATGCTATTCTTGCCATGTACCAGTCAATGCTAGATGTCTCCCACTCTTCCCTTTGCCTAGTGGGCATTTTTATTAGATCTACCTTATCTCTCTGTCTCCACTATACACTGGGGTTAGGAGAAGATAATTTGTCAGAAGTTGCAAGACTGTATGAAGCCACACCCAATAATGATAAGGAAGACTGCCTATTACACCAGGAGATACTGTTCTTTGAGCTCAATGCAGTGATGGGACTTTGGACGGTCTCCAATGTTGAGTGGGTTCTCTGTCAATGGAGAAGTAATAAATGGATATTTAAGTAGATTGTTTAACTAGATGGATAAAATGCAGCAGAAATTCATAGAACCCGTCTCTTTTTCTTTTGCACATACAGCTAGGTAACACCTACCATCCTTGCTACCAGTTAATAAAGACCTAGCTACTGAGTTCTGGCCAATGGCACGGAGACAGAAGTACGGGCCTTACTTGTGGAAATTTCCCAAAGAAGCAATATTCCATGTTCTTTCTTCTCTCATTTATAGAAAAGAGTAAAGCCACCAGATGCCAAAGTTCTAAGGCACCCAAATTACCACTTAAAGATGAGCTGCTGTCTATATGTAATCTCATCCTCCCCTGACTTGGGCAAGAAATAAACCTCTACTGTGTTAACCTACTGACGCTGGCCGTGTATTACCCTCAGAAGTGGGAGTGTGCCTGATATGGTCTAGAAGGAATACAGAAAACAGCATGGTCAGAGAAAAATAAGCAAGGGAAAGAGTTGTAGGAAATTTGCCAAAACGGATCCTCCCCCAAGCTTCCCATCTTTATAGAAGAAAAGTCTATTCCTCCAGTCACTCAGGCCAAAATCCTTGAAGCCTTTTTCTCACATCCCTCGACCAACTGGAATCTGACTATTTTTCAACCTTCCACTCCCATCCCTGTGGGGCAGGTCACTAGCAGGCAATAGAACTTCTGCAACAGCTTCTTAACTAGTCTCCCCATTTCCATTCTTGCCCCCCTATTGTCTCTTTTCTCCCAAAAAAGTAGAAGAGTTCCTTAATTAGAAGTTATTACTCAAAACACTTCCCATCTCACTCATAGTAACATCCAGAGTCTAGAGTTCTTGTCTTGACCCTCAAAACCTTAGAACAAAGGTGGCACTCATCAGTCCTCTAACCTAATCTACCATTCTCTTCCTTACACTCGCTAACCTCAGGGCCCTACTCTATGTGTCTGTCTGTCTGTCTGTCTGTCTCTCTCTCTCTCTCTCACACACACACACACACACACACACACACACACACACACAATTCTCATGGAGAAGAGAAACCTACTTGCAAGTTGGCGAACTTTTGTTAATGAAAGAAGTTCCTGGCGGTTTGCTTAAGCACTGTCTTTTCATTCTTTCCTATCTTTTTTTCCCATTTAAAAATTTTAAGAAATACAGAAAATATCATTCAACCCTATGTTTTGGTCTGGCTTGCGTATCAACCAAGGAATTTCTCTACTTACTTGTAACATAACACAACTCAAAGTCTTATTTGATAAATCCCTTCAGAATAGTCGAAACAGAATACTGTCTGTTATAGACAAAATTAAAATTAGATTCTAAAATAAAATAAAATATATAAAGTCAAAAATAACAATAAGGCATTTTTCATAAAAATAAGGCATCTCAAACATTTCCTCATTTCTCTCTTGAGTCCTGTGTGTGGGTTTGGTCTGTTCATGTAAACACCTCAGTGGCACAGTTAATTAACAGGGTTTGCACTGCCTAATATATAAAAAATAAAAGAAGAGAAAACAAAACACCTAACAGAAAACAGCCTCCTTTTCCCCCCCACAAGGCAAATGATTTCAGCTGCAACAGCCTTAAACATTTATAGCTAACTAAATTTTTTATGAGATGCTACTAAGAAGATTCAATCCATTTCTTAAGAATGATAGCCTGGTCACAGAGAGTCTCTTAGAAAGTGAGTATCCAAGTCTTTTTACTCAGAATTGGAATGTTCATCAAATGTTGAGGAGCTCTCAGTAACAGCTCTGCCCTACACAATCCCACCTCCTTTATTCAAAATACTACCCCAATTTTCTAACTATTATAAAGAACAAAATAGCTATAAGGAATAAAGTGAAAATTGAAAAGGAAAACACTCTAGTGCATCTGGCAATATTAGCATCAGAAGAAAAAAAAATTTCCTATTCATAGTAAGCAGTGTACAATATTAACATTTAGACATTGTGCTCCCCCAAATGTCATTGCCCCATTTTCCTGCTATTCCAAGTCTGCATGAAATTATAAAATGCTTTTCTTGTACAATCTCCACAACAATGTTTTAGCACACACAAGCACAGTAACACATTATTAATATTTATGAACCAGAAGAAGTTGGTATAGCTTGGCTTTCAGAAAGGCCACCCTACCTAGCTTCCTACCATCAAAAAACAAAATTAGCTCAGAATCACTTAGGGAAATAACCTGAAAGAAAATATGTTTGGATTAGAAAAAGGGGAGGGGAGTTGAAGTATAAAGAAATGCTACACCCAGGAGAATACATTAGGCGGAATAACCTTTTAAAATTAGTGTTGCGTTGTAAACTCTGATCTGAGACAATGTGTTATGAATGAAAGACCTAAGTAGCCCAATAATTGGATTTTGCAGCATGAAGAGTGGGCAGGACAAATTCTGCCTTCTCATACCTGAGTTTGTCCATCTTTTGTAGAGAGGATAAACAGGTCATTTCACAGAAGCAGGGGTCAGTAAAACTACTACTAAAAAAGAAATTTCTTTGCCTTATATGTTGGCGTATTTTACACACACACACACACACACACACACACACACACACACACAATTTTGTGTCCCAAAGAGATATGTTAAAGCCCCAATTTCCAATACGTCAGAATGTGACTTGACATTATTTAGAAATAGGCTCATTACAGATGGATTTAGGTAAAATGAAGCTATACTAGAGGACAGTGGACCCTTAATCCAACATGACTGGTGTTCTTATAAAAAAAAAAAAAAAAAGGTCGCGGGGGAGGGGAGGATTTGGATACAGAGATAGAGACATATAAGGAGAAGGCCATCCGATGACAGCTGCAAGCCAGGGAACAGTAAGGATTGATGGCTACAACCAGAAACTAGGGAGAGACAAGGGAGGATTCTAGCTAATCTCAGAGGGAACATGGCCCTTCTGACAACCTTGATTTCAGACCTCTAGCATCCTGAACTATGGGAGAATAAATTTTTGTTGTTTTAAACCAACCAGTTTATGGTGCTTTGTTACAGCAGCCCAAGAAAATGAATACACACACACACTCACACACACACACACACACGCCTGCGCGCATGCACACACTTAACAGGGAAAGACTTGGAAGGCCTAGGAATAGGCATTTGTAGATGATAGTTTTAAAAAAAAAAAAAACCCTAGTTAAAAAAAATCAATACATGCTTTGAGAATAATAAACTACAAGTGGCTATAAATGTCTTGATTTTTAACATAAATACAGTAGGGCACCATCCATGCATTAAATAATGATGGACACTGGGCTATTTAAGGAACCACAATGGTTTGAAAGCAAAGTCCAGATTTTCCCTTTGAACAGCAAAAGAAGGAAAGCACTACAGAGCCTGATTCAACCACCTTACCTAGCCTCAAAAGAGGCCATTCAGTAATGAGATCAAATTCTTGTACAAATATTTTTCCCCCTTGTCATTATGAGGTCTTTGGTATTATTATTTTTTTAATTTTATTTTTTTTCAGTGTTCCAAAATTCATTGTTTGTGCACCACACCCAGTGCTCCATGCAATACATGCCCTCCAAAATGCCCACCACCAAGCTCACCCAACCCCTTACCCCGCCCCCAAAAACCCTCAGTTTGTCTCTCATAGTCCACAGTCTCTCCTGTTTTGTCTCCCCCTCTGATTTCCCCCAACTCACTTCTCCTCTGCAACTCCCAATGTCCTCCATGTTATTCCTTATGTTCCGCAAGTAAGTGAAACCATACGATAATTGACTTTTCTGCTTGACTTATTTCACTCATCATAATCTCTTCCAGTCCTGTCCATGTTGATACAAAAATTGGGTATTCATCCTTTCTGATGGAGGCATAATACTCCATAGTGTATATGGACCATATCTTCTTTATCCATTTGTCTGTTGAAGGGCATCTTCGGTCTTTCCACAGTTTGGCGACTGTGGCCATTTCTGCTATGAACATTGGGGTACCGATGGCCCTTCTTTTCTGTATCTTTGGGGTAAATGTTACAGGCCTCATCCTCTTCCATACAGATTTCTGCAACAGCCTCTCTACTGGTCTTGCCTCTTTCAAATCCATCCTGCTTACTACCACATGACAATTAGTCTCTAACGCTATTCAGTGGCCCCGTATGCATACATCTATACTTCTTAAACCATATCTAAAGGAATACTAGTTCAGGAAGAAAAAAAATATATATATATATATACATATATATATATAGTTGAATATTAGAATTAGAAATATTAGAATTAGAATATTTGAATATTAGGTCAAAAAGAATTGAGAAATTGGGTCTCAAAAAAATTAAACAGTTCTTTACTGAATGATTCATTGTCTCTAACATGTCAATATCTCTGGAAAAATTCCAAGGGGAAAGGCTAATGAGCAGTGTTTTCCAAACATAATGAACCATGGAGCTCTTTTTAGTCAAATCTCATGGGACTAGATTCCACAGAATAGAAGTTAAAAGAATATTTCCCCAAGGTATTAGTCGATCAAATTGATCTAAATAGCACAAACTCTTACTACCCACATTACTTAATTACTCTACAAGAGTGATTAACCCCAAAATCTGATAGATGTCAGAATTTTTGGATTTAACCCAAACAGAGCTACATTTTTATCATATATGAAAGATAATCTTACCCAAAAGAGACATGCTAGGTAGGACAGCAGTTGCAAAGATTCTGCCCTTGGAGTCATTCATCCGTTCATTCCTTTATTATTCATTTAGGAAGTATTTCCTGCATCCCTACTAAGTGCCAGGCCCAGTTCTTGGTTCTCGATATGCATCGAAGAGCAGAAGAGATGTGGTCTGAACTTCTAGAGAATACAGTCAGGTGGGCAATGCAGGCAAGTTAAGCTAAAAAGAAATTACAATGTAAGTATGATAATTGAGGAAACCATGTAATCACACCAGAGGAAGCACCTAGCACTGTCTTGGATTGGAGGAACATTCCCAGGAACAGTGGCATCTACACTGAGCTTGGAAGGATAAATGGGAGGGAACCAAAAGAAAAATGCTGGAGGAAGTGTATCAGATTCCCCTTTGTCTCAACTTACTTCTAAGCTCACGGATACTTCAAAAGTGGGATTAATAATAGGATATAACTCCACTATAAACTCTAATAAACATTAGCTCTCCTAGAAGACTAAAAGGATTCCTTGGAACAGTCCTGCCTTAGAGGGAAATAGTTTTATAATCAATCAGTGATGTCTTCCACAGAGGAGAGGCAGAACCAAAGCCATGTACTTGTCCAACCTACTTAAAATGTTTTACATTTTATTTGCAGTGGGTCCAAGAAGTACGAAATTAACAGAAGCTAGGACTGGGGATTGTGTTACAGAGTCATATGGTGGAAGAGGGAGCAGTATATGTATGACAAATGGTGACTGCTTGCTCAACTACATCAGGTCATATATTAATGAGAAATGCCCTTGTATAGAAAATATACAATGAATAGATAAGTGAGATCTTAAGTACTTCACATAACACTACACAGAAGAGGAGCCTTTGAAATTATCTAATTCAATATACTGTGTTTCAATACTTAGGAATCTGAGATACAGAAAAGTTAAGCACCTGCAAAAGGAAATGTACCTAGTTAGTAGCAGATCTATACTGAACTGGGTTTTTTTTGGCTGCCTGTTCAAGGTTTGGTCTACCCCATGACAGAATTATTAGAGAGGAACTCATTCAAAAAACAGCCATGAAGCAGCTACTATGTCATGGTCACTGCTCTAGGTATTGGGGGGATCAAAACTTCTCTACTATGATGCAGCTAACAGACTACAGCAGTATAAGGAAGTCAGGACTGCCTGGTGTGGAGTATAGGATTCTAGTTCATTAAGGGTAGTTGAGGATGGTCTCATGGAAAAGAGAATATTTGAACAGAAACCTAAAGAAAGTAAGGGATCAAGTCATGCAAGTATTCAAGGAAGCTCCTTCCTGGCACAGGAAGCCCTTAGAGTAAGACCCTTGGGCATCTCAGAAAGGGCAGGGAGGCCCTGGTGTCAGGATCAGAGTGAGCTGGGAAGACTTGTAGGAAACGCGGTCAGAGAGTAACAAGAGGCCAGAGGATGAAGGGCTTTATAGGTCTTGGTAAGAACCTTGGGAATTGACACTGAGTGAAGTTAGAAGTCATTCAAAGGTAGGGGTAAAGGAGGTACATGATTTGATTATAGCTGTAGAAAGTTCACTCTGGTCAAGCAGTAGTGTGTAAATATGCAAAAAGATCAGATATGAGTTTATTGTCCTAATGCAGGCAAAAGTTGGTGGATGGCAACAATTAAGATACTAAGAAGTAGCCAAAGTCTGGATGTATCCAGCTAACTTCTATTAATTGGATGTGAGGTATGACTGAAAGGAGAAATGACTCCAAACATTAAGCCTGATCTACTGGAAAATTGGAGGTCCCATTTTTTGGACCAAGAGAATGGAGTAGGAGACCAGTTCCTACACAATGCTGAAAAGAGAAGTTAAAAAGAAAGTCATCTATATATTTGTAAACAGACAGACTTACATCATTTAATTATAACTACCGATTATATCACAAAGAACTAAAGAAACAAAAGCAATCAATAAAAAACAAAGGACATGGTCTGATTACAATGCTAACCTTGAGCAAAGGCTACAAAATACTATTTTGAGGTCCTATTTACAGATCAAAGAATTTTTTTTAACCATTCACATATGTAATCATATTATCCAGATACAAAAATAGTAATATACATTACTTCAAATTCTGATCATTAAATATCAAGGGAGTCCGTGGTTTTCTTGTTATAAAGGTAAGGCTCTAAACAAAGCAAGTGTAGCTTTCACCAGCACTAAATATGCCTCTTAAGTAAATGTACTCCTCTTTAGATGTCAAACCTGCAAACATACAATTTGTCATAAACCACTTTGGGCTTAGAAAAATTTGTCTTAGGCATAAGCAGTGGGTGTGTGGAGGTTGGAGGTGAACCATCACATTATATCCTGTGAGTTTAAAGTACATCTAAACACTCTTGTCCTTCTACATCAGTCTCAGTCCCTAGAAGCTGACCTGAAATCCCCCTAGGAGAGTCTAGCAAAAGAATGGTTTAGTGCACTATGTCCAGAAGGCCATTTCCAACTCACTCAATAAACATTCTGTCCCGGGTGTCCTGCATTGCACACATATATGGAGGAGCTCCATGGCCTCTGCCAGTGGTACAGATTAGCTAATTATGCACTGGGTCCTTACAGCAATAATAAGATAGGCCCAAAGAAGGAAAGAAGGAGGGTAATACAGAGAAAGGGAAACCAAAGGAGTAAGAGAGGCTTACAGTGCTAGACTCGATGAGCTAAGGGAAGAGTTTTCCTACCCCACAATATGGGTCCTCGTGCAGCATCTGTGAATGGACACATTTCTCTGCCTCTTTGATCATAGTGAAAATAAGTCTGCAGTAATATTCAGGGGAAAATGGACAGAATAGTATTTTGAATGTGTAATCATTATTTCAGCAGGTGTTGGTTTTAGATTGAAGAAGAATCTATTAATTCCAAAGATTTATAATGCAATATTTCTAAAAAAAACCTTCTGTTTCAGAGAAATGGCATCTATTCTGTAACTATTCTAGTCATCAAATCTTCTAGAATATAGCACAATTACTTCCTACGTGGGTCATATGATTACAACAACTTAAAAGAATTATAGTAATGTCATTGTCATTATTTTATCTCAGATGACCAAGAGAGGGTAGGATACGGACTCACTACTGCCAGCAACTAATTCATCCTGTGATGGGATATAAACTGTGCTTCAGGGTTTTGACTTAAATGTCTTTCTCTTCAGCAGGAAATGAGCATATCTATACTGAAGTTCCTTTTCTCTTTCCTGTTGTCACTGAACATCTTCTTTTAGACACTCTAGCCTCAGGGGGATAGGAGTATTTTCTTGTTTCTTGAGTTCTTCAAAGGTGCTTAACTCCAAGTAAGCCAGCTCAGTGTGGTCCCACAAGTTATTCGATTGTTCCCTATAAGTTCCATAGCATAAGAGCAAATTTTTCATCATCTTTTCCATTTTATTGAACATGATGGTAAGGCAAACATGTGGCATGGGGTTGGGAATAAGCAAGAACAAGAGGAAATATTAGAATCTCCTTGTGTAAAAGGATCATGAAGGTCACCTTGTCTGTGTCCAGTGACATAAACAAGGGATTTTGCAGACTCTGCAGGAACAGATATCTGAACGAGAAGCTTGCATCTGCTAAAGAGCCATTCTCTCCCAGGAAAGCTCTCATTATTTGGAAGGCTGACTGTGGGGTCACATGGGTTCATACTTACAAGTGGGGCACGGTGAAAAGTATGGCAGGGGTGTGGCAACTGGGTTTGCTGTGTACCAGACAGGGCTTTCTCATCCATATACATATATACAGAAAGGCTGTTAAACTGCTTCCCAGAGAAATACCAGGGCTCTTCTGGAGATGGGATGTGGAAGGAAATTCAAGAGCCAAAATGCCTCAAAATTTTCCCAGGCTCAGGAATCAAACTGCAAGTTAAGTCCAGTCTTCCCAGGCACATCCAGCTAACTACCAAAAACCACCATCTCTGGGAAAAAATGTGACCAAATTTTAAAGTACATAGGCTTATGATGCTTCAATCTTACTGTAGGTGAGATGCGGTACTGTTTTATACCTACAGGTGTTTGATCGTAAGGAATATTATCAAGTTTAAAGAATTAGACAAAAATAGAGGGAACTGATATACCTATTCTACATTTGTATTGGGTTCCAGACCACAGGATAACCAGAATAACTGGCCCAAGATTTTAGGTGTTGAAGCCACGTGGATACCTCTTGATTTGCCTCTGCCAATATGATTAAGTTCCAATGAGTGAAGTATCCAAACCAGAGTACGACGCAGGGGCTAATGGACAAAATCGCTATGGCAGTGGTATTGGCCAACCACAACAGTTTCAGCTGTGAACAACCAGTCATTGAACTGAAGCAAAAACCCTGAACTTCGTTCTTGAGAGAAAAGACTCATGTGAGATTTACCCTCTAGTTGCTGTACCCTACGCTCATCACCAAGAACAGGGCACTGATTTCATGTAGAAAAACTTCCAATACCTTAAGAGTGCTAGTAAAAAACAAATAACTTTTTACATCTGGTCTCTGTGTTTAGAGGACAAGGAGAAAGAGGAAGAGGAGCTAAAATTACCAAGCACCTACCACGTTCTAGATGAAGCATATGTACTCTTCACAAAAATACCATAACAGAAGTATCATCACTCCAGGGTAAGAGGATCTGCAGTCTTAGAAATAAAGTGATGGAATTCTAGCTCAAACAGGTCCACTACTATTGTGCTGGTCACTAACAGCATTATTTTATTTAATACTACATCAGCATTTTGATTAAGAGTCTAAAAAGTTTCAAACTGCATCTTATATCTCAATTTCCATAAACATTTTTATGCTTTGCTTTTTTTTAAGATTTTATTTATTTATTTGACAGACAGAGATCGCAAGTAGGCAGAGAGGCAGGCAGAGAGAAACAGGGAAGCAGGCTCTCTGCTGAGCAGAAAGCCCAATGTAGGACTTGGTCACAGGACCTTGAGATCATGACCTGAGCCGAAGGCAGAGGCTCAACCCACTGAACCACCCAGGCACCCCTATGCTTTGCTTTCACTGGAAAATATCTATATGTAAATTAACTGGATTATGTTTTGTTTAAAAACCTTTGTTTAAATTTTAAAAAATTTTGTTTAAAAATTATGTTACTGAAATATGATTATTAAAAATTTCTAAAGTATTGAAAATATATTTTAAAAATAGAGAGCCCCTCTAACAGCAAAATATTAACTTGTACGTGATTTGTATATTTTTATCTCTTACACATGTGTATAAAATATGTCATATATATATTTCTTTCAACATATATTTATCTTACATAATTTTGTATGCTACTTTTTCATTTTACTTTATAACATGGGTTTTTCCTAAATAATTTCTGAAAACACAATTTTAATAGCTTCACAGTATCTCTAGGAGATATTAAATCTTCATTGTTAAACAATGCTCTTCAGTTGGACATGTGAGCTTTTCCCAGAAATCTGGCATAAGAATAATGTTTTGGTAAACACCCTTTGATTATACATCTTTGTATTTATGTCTGGTATATTTCTAGGCACAATTTCTCTATATAATATTTACTAGGTCAGCATGTACGTAAGTTGCCGTTTCATGATACATATTTGCCAAACTTCTTTCCAGAAACATGAGGCTTCTTTCTCTACATCTTTTAGAATTTAGTAGAATTTATTGAAACTTTGTGAAAAGTCCTATTTCTCAAAATAGAATAGTGGTTTCAAATTCTTTGAATTCAAAAAGAAAAAAAAAAAGCCCTTTACTGATTTTCCCATTTTGTTGTTACCTTCTGTATTAATATGTTAGCATTCTTTAAAAGTCACAGATATTTATTTTATTGGTTAAAATGTTTAAAATACATTTTCTAAGTCTGTCACTTCTCTTTTATCTTTATTTATAATGACTTTTAAATGCTTACTATAGTTTGTGCCTTACCAAATTTTGCTTCATTGTTTCTTCTTGCTTTTGCATAAATATTTCAAATTATGCTTTTATGGTATGTAGATTTCATGGTTGCTTTGAGAATCTTTCCTCTTTGCAAGATTACATACAATTATTTTCCTCTAGACATTTATAATTTCATTATATAAATTTTTATCTATCTATATTTTATATCTAGTAAGCTAAAAATCTACATTTATTTCCAGCCAAATTGAGAGCAAATTCCTCAATCCCATCTGTTAGCCAGCCTATCTTTCCCCATGGATTTGAAATACCAGATTTATCAAAAAACAAATTCTTAGATACATCTATATGTGCATGTATGCATATAAATATAAGCCTCTCTGTATATACATATGCATATATACACATATACCCTCTCATATAAGACAGATATCTCTATGTATCATACTTTCTCATATAAGACTTTCCATCTCTATGTATCATTGTCCCCAGCTTATCAAATGACAAATGCATGTCATGTGGGTCCAAACTCATTGACAACACATAAGTGATATACTCCAGGCACTGTCAGAAAATATAGAGAACAAGTGATGTCATTACCTCCTTAAGAATTATCATAATCTTAAAGAAACGATAATTATTGATATCTGTCTGTGGTGATCTTCATTCCTGGATAACTTGAAATCCAATTCCGGATTAATCAAACCACAGGAATGTTGTTCCTGGACTGACCGCTTTTTCCTTCTAGTAAAACTGTTTTGACTACATTGCTCTTTGACCTGAAATCACCTGACTACTCATGGTGCACCCTATATTCTACAGCTCTCTTATGGATGACAAAAGGGAAAATTCTCCCTGGTCTCCCTTAGAGGAAGAGCTGGGTTCCGTAGGAGTCGCTGGCTTAATTTGACTTTAATACTGAGAACACAAATAACTTCTTTCTCCTAGTGTTGGACATCGTAATATTTAGACAAGTCTGTGACCCTCGTTCAGCAAATGAACAGAACCCCCAGCACTGGTTGTGGTAACCTCACTGCAAGTTTCTTCCTTTTCACAACATTACTTTGTCCTGATTTCCTTATTCATGTTACCTTCTTACCGTGTACATATTCTGATAAATACTTTATCAGAATATATTTAAATATGTGTTAGAAAAGACTGGCACATAAATACAAAAAAAAAAAACTTTGGGAAAATTTTTTTTTCTTCTGGACCTTTTACCTCATTGATAAGAGGTGAGTATTGATGAAGACCAAGTTTTCCAAACCTATCTGTACTAGAGATCAAAGACTGTTTATACCATGTTCAGTGGTATATTTAGGAAGAAGAATCTGGATCTAGGTATTTTAGAAAGTTATTGTCCAAAGGTGTATCTTTGTGATGTTATTTTGTCTGATACCATCATGTTCTTCTCTTTCCAAACTATACACTCATCTGTATTTGCCAACGCAAACAAGACCTATACGTGAGTGTGTACAATACGTGTTATTTTCTAAAGGTAGAAAATACACTTATTTTTGCCATGACCTTCTTACAAAGCAGCCCAAAACTGAAAAACTGTTTTAAAATTTTAAATTCCCAAATTCTACCCCAGTATTTACCTATGTCAATGCGGTTATTTCTGACCTTTACCTGAAATAGATCCCTGAAAGTGAACCGCTACAGCACCATTTGTCACATGTAGGTATGTGTATAAATAAGTATACACACACAATTAAAACTTAACCACTTTATTAATGTTCCTTTTGTAAACAAAGGCTTTATTACCTCAAAACTAAAAGCCTCAAGATCAGAAGATCCCTAAAGTCACCTCTAATTCTGTGATTCTCCATGGAATTTAGAGGTAAAACAAATTATCATCTCTCTTACCCCCCCAAAAAAATTTCCTTGAAATATTTTAACAGGTACTTAAACAGCCTTATTTTATGACCATATGTTTTTTAAAATAAAGATCATAAATAAAAATCCACCAGTGGAATATGTGAAAAATTAGTGTAGAACAGTATATTGACATTTACCTTTCACCTTTTTGAGAACTTGAGGAAGGACCCTAATGTCTATGACTTGTAATAGTAATTTTTATGAGGTATAAACTTGAACTGTGTGAGCTATGAACTTAGCAGGTAGCAGTGAATCCTTTAATGACAATAACTTTAATATCCCCACTTTCTCACTGATGCAAGTTCTTGGGTTGTCTTGTTTTGTTATTTTGTTTTTTGTTTGCTTTGGGTTTTGTTTTTTTTTTTTTAAGATTTTATTTATTTATTCGACAGAGAGAGATCACAAGTAGGCAGAGAGGCAGGCAGAGAGAGAGGGGGAAGCAGGCTCCCCACCAAGCAGAGGGCCCAATGTGGGGCTCGATCCCAGGACCCTGGGATCATGACCTGAGCCAAAGACAGAGGCTTTAACCCACTGAGACACCCAGGCGCCCCTGGTTTGGGTTTTTTTTGTGTGTGTGGGTTTTTGTTGTTATTGTTCTTGTTGCTAGTCATCATGTTCATAATAATTCTATTCCCTGAATTTCTATTTCCCTGAAAATTACTAATATTTGGAACAAAAATGAAAAGAAATACGTGATGAAATCAAGGAAATTTTTATGCAGAAAATAGGAATACTAATTAAATTATAGACTCCCTAAAGGGTATAATAGAATACCAAAGGTTTTGGTTTTATCTTGATGCATTTTATAAAGGATAATATATGGTGCAATTGTGGTCATTCACTTGGAAGAACTGAAGGACACCTGAGTGCCTCAGTCATTTTAGCAACAACTCTTAGTTTTGACTCAGGTTATGATCTCAGCATCCTGGGATGGAGCCCAGAGTCAGGCTCCATGCTGGGCACAGAGTCAGCCTGAGGATTTCTCTTCCTGTCCCTTGCCACTCTGCTCCTTCTTTGTGTCTCTTTCTTTCCCTCTCCTTTAGATTTTAAATAAATCTAAAAAAATTTTTTTTTGGAAGAATTAAAAGGTATCAGGATCTATGCACTGTCTATACCAAGAGTTTATTCTATCTGGCACTTCATACATTTGGTTTAATTTTCAGCAAATGGTTTGATTGTAGAAGAGCAGAGTATTTGTTTTTTAAAGACTCTGGTTGCCTCATCACAGTATGACAAGAAATTAGAAGACATGGAAACATCTGTGAAGGAAAAGAAACTTAAATTGACTTTTAGATTTGAAAACTAATCTACCAAACACAAATAAGCCACATAAAACCCTTTATTATAAACTAATACATTTAAAAACATCTTGAAACCCACACATACCCCCCTATTTTAGCAATTATACTTTATTTATTTACGTGTCTGCCTTCAACTACATAAAGAAGCTCCTTGAATGTAAGGAACTTATTCCTTCATATTTATATCTTGAGTACCTGACACCAGTAAATACTCCATGTTTTAGAGATAAATCCCCCTTGCCTGCTCTGCTGTCCAAACACTTGCTCCTGGTAACCCTGAGACAATCATTTTTCAATCATAAGAATCAGCTGTTGTAGTGGATACCTTTGGGACTGAAGTGCTCATACTTTTGGTTACTGAGAGTGTTAACTATTGCTAATGCATAGGGAGACCCTCTGAAGGAACCACACCATGTTGAAGACAGCTGCCTCACTCCAGTTTTTGTCCCCACCCCTAAACCCTCCCGCAACAGCCTGCATCTAGCGATTGGTCAAGGCAAGGATACAGTCCTCCGTGTCTCAAGGGCCATCCCAGCTCTAGGGCTCCTTAGGACCACATGGAACTTGTACTGCAACTATTTCAAGGTTCAAACTTTTCCTCTCCTCCAGGAATACTTTTCTCTCCAATTGGTATTCTTCCCTAGAGCACTCCCCAGGAAACCTCCTTGTAGTATTATCTGTCTCAAACTCTTCCCTGGAACCTAATCTAAGACACTAGTGGAGCTTTATAAAATTATAGATTTCTTTGACTACAGCCTTAGCAACAATTTTCTAGATAGGTCTCTCAGGGCAATGGAAACAAAAGCAAAAATAAACTACTGGGACCACACCAAATTAAAAGGTTTCGCACAGCAAAGGAAACCGTCAAAAACCAAAACGTCAACCTACTGAATGGGAGAAGATATTTGCAAATTACATATCCAATAAGGAGTTAACATCCAAAATATATGAAGGACTTAAACAACTCAACACCAAAAAAATCCAATTTAAATTGAGAGGAGAACCTAAATAGACATTTTTCCAAGGAAATAGACACATGAAAAGATGCTCAACTTCACTAATCATTAGGGAAATGCAAATCAAAATGCAGTGAGATGTTTTTCATCTGTCAGAATGGCTAGAATCAAAAGAACAAGAAATAAGTGTTGGTGAGGATGTGGAAAAAAGGGATTCCTTATGCACTGTTGGTGAGAATGTAAACGGGTGCTATCACTGCGGAAAACAGTATGGAGGTTCCGCAGAAAATTAAAAATAGAAATATTATATGATCCCGTAATTCCACTACTGGGTATTTACCCAAATAAAATGAAAACACTAATTTGAAAAGATATATGCACCAATAGGCTTACTGCAGCATTATGTACAATAGCCCAGACACGGAAGCAATCCAAGTGTCTATTAGTAGATGAGTGGATAAAGAAAATGTGGGGTGTGTGTGTCTGTGCGTGTATACATACACACATATATACATACATACAGATACAAACATATACAGTGAACTATTCCTTAGCCATAAAAAAGAATGAGATCTTAACCATTTGTGACAACACAGGGACCTAGAGAATATCCTCAGTAAAATAAGCCAAACACAGACAAATACTATTAAGATTTCACTTCCATGTGGAACTTAAGAAACAATACAGACTCCAAAATACGGACAGACTGATGGCTGCCAGACAAGCAGCAGGTGACAGGAAGGGTGAAATAGATAAATGGGATTAAGAGGTACAAACTCCCAATTATAAAATAAGCAAGCCATGGAGATGAAAAGTAGAGCACAGGGAATATCATCAGCAACACTGTAATAACAATTGTTTGGTGACATGACAATTACACGTAGCATGGTGAGCACCGAGTAATGTACAGAATTACTGGATCAATATGTTACATACCTGAAACTAATATAACTTCAATAAAAGAGGTTTCCAGACCTCATTTTTGATGTACTAAAATCAATTTTTAAAGAAGGTGAATTTTTTTAGTTTCACAAGTTATATGCCAAAAGTTTGCCTTATAAAGTTTCTCTTTCCATCAAAATACCAGCCCATTTTTTCTCTTCCAGTACAATTCCAGGCCTGAAGACTAGTTGTCTAAGTGGTTGTTGAGCTTTTTTAAAAGAGACTTGATCTTGTAACACTTCTCAGCTAATGCCTTCTTTTAGTATCTTTCATCTAAATTGGGTACATAAAACTTTGTTATTTCTTCTATTTACTTAGGCAGACACCTATTAATAAGTGATGACAAAGCTGTACCCTCTAATTTGTACCAACCAGACTTGTTTCAGGGCAAATAATTCATTAGAACCATTGGAGAAGGAATTCGGCCTTGACATAGACAGTGCTCTATGGCTTACAGTGAAGACTCCCTTACATGTGTAGAAATCCGCAAATCCTGTTTCAGACTCTGTCACTGTGATCTTTCAAATAAAGGCAATGAGATAGGTATGATCATCAATCCTACAATTTTGTGATTCTCCTTAGTCATCTGTTTGTCTCTTAAATAACAGTTGTGGTAACCCACTTGTCACCTGTATAATAAGACATTTTACAAATCCATCCATGTGATGGAAATCTCTTTCGTTCAACTAACTGTACAACCCTGTAAAATAACTGTATAAAATACAAAGTCCACGGACAAATATTTTTCAGAACAAGAATTCAGAATAATTCTGTGAAGCTTCTTTAAAAATTAACCTAGTTGCAAATAAATAAATTAAATAAGCACCTTTTCTCTCCTCTTTGGCTGGTTTTGATTTCAATGAGCTTTCCATTTTCAGTCTGTTTCTCTAACATAAAGAGATTGGCTCTGGAATCGAACTAGCAAAAATAAAAAGAAAGATGAGCGTTTTACATTGAGACCAGGAATTGGTGTGCCAAGATTCAATCTGCGGTGCCTGGAAAAGTGCTGAGACCTCAAAACTTGGAAAAATTTGTTTTTGAACAGAAATGCTGACACCACTTATCTGTATCAATTCAGCTCTGAGTTGTGTGGGTGCAGTGTTCTGCTTTCATTACTTGAGATGTTCTGCCTCCCTGCGAGGCAGGCAAACAACAGAAAATTGTCTCTGTGACCGGAACCTCGACATTACCTGGGAACACATGCAAAGACATGTTCTCAGTGTCACAGGAAGAAATAGGAGTCAATCATCTAAATGGCTCAAGTGAATGCAGTCCCCGAACACTATACCATAATCCCTCCCAATTTGGAACTATTTTCTAATTGGACAACCACCTGCAGAAAGTCTGGCAAACAGCAGGCCTCGGGCCAAATCCACATCTTTAGACACAGCCGGCACGTTAATGCGGGTTGTTACATTTTGAAAGGGTTGGAGGGGGAAAAAAAAAATCAAAAGAAGAAGATTTCATGATATGTATCACGAAATTCCATTTCTGTCTATAAATAAAGTTTTACTGGAATACAGCCACACAGATTTGTTTATGTACTGTCTAGGGCTGCTTTCACACTGCAGTAGCAGAGGATAAGGGGTGGCATAAAATATCTGCTCTTGGGCCCTTTACAGAAAAAGCTGGCCAACCCCTAACCTAGAGTACTGCAATTTACAAGGCCTTTTGATATGCATCGAATTTAATCCAGTGGAAAATATCAGGTCTATTCTACAAAGGAAAATAAAAAGGAAATGGCTTTCCCAAGGTCATACAGCCAGTATGGAGGAGACTTACTCACCCTCTTTCACATCATCACAAAGCTCCTCTACAAATCAGCATTATAAATCTTTAGTGACATTCATTAGTATTTGGTTTATAAAAATGTTGCCATCCTTTCATTTCTCAAAACCATAATCGAAAGTAATTTGCTTAAAACCCAGCACTTCTTCAGAGTATTTTGGTGCTGAAGGGCCAAGGATCAAACTCTTGAAAAGCACTCTGCCTGACAATATTAACTAACAGACTTGTCACTCAAGAGACAAACAGAAGTTTCTCCCTTCAGTTGCCCAAATATTTCAATGCAGTGGAGAAGAATCCTAAACCCATCATCTTTCTCTTGGACTCCTTAGTATTTCTCATGCAGATACAGCAGATCTTTCTGACAAGGTCAAACTCTTCTGAAATTGAGTTACTAAAGCAATTTTGTACATTCCCTCTGAACATGCCATTGGCCTTGGCCTAAAGATACTATTCAAGCAGAAAAAATAGTTTCATCTCTTCCACTGGGTTTTCTCTCCACATTTTGCACTTGAGTAACTACAGACTTTATATTCTTAACCTTTATACTTCTGTTCTTTATATATATGTATATACATACCTACATGTGAATGAGAGAGAGAATATAAGGATTATCAATTCACTTATTAAATGCTTTATAAATACAAGGAGTAAAGTTCTTCTGAGAATAATGACCAAGTAAATACTGAACTAAAATCCAGGAAGAATGAGATTTAGCCCCTGCTTGACCACTAACTTTTCCCAAAGTCACAATGTGACTTTGGGAAACTCCCTGAACCTCCCTAGGTCTATTTCCTCACTCATATAACAAAAGAAACTACATGACACTTACGGGGCATTCCTGTTTAAAATTATCTCTAACTCTGGATATGTGTTCAATGCTCATTTAATCCAAGTCTTGATTTCACTATCTCTAAATTAGAGCTAAGACCTATGACACAGGTAGTTAATTAAAGTAAGAAAGCATACTTAGAGGACAGCACACAGTCCTCCAAAGATGAAAATAGGATACTCTGTATTTGTAGATTGTTTCATTCATGATAAGCAGTTAAAGAAGAGTCTAGAAAGCAAGAACCAGACAGAAGGTGCCTATGGTATGTTTTTTAAGTTACACAAATTCATGATAAACTTCCTCTTGGTACACAGGACTATTCTTGCTCTGCTCACATGAGGCAGACAAGACCAGAAGCCCTGGCCAGCTCTTCTCTGTCCTCTTCACTTGCCCTTGAACAGACCAACAGGGTGAACTGTGGTCCTTCCACACTCAAAAGTGTGAGAAAGGCACTCAAATACGCAGTCACTTTTCATAGTGAAAGATCTCAGAAAGGAATCTCACTTGATAGCTTATAAAATAACCTCTCTTACAACTTCTTTTGTAAACTCCAGATGTTTCTAAACAGTTCCTTTAAAACAAGCACTGCCTCAAGACTAAAATTTATCATCTCAAAGATTATCAATATAAGACTTCTCGTGTATCCTGAGTATTTTTATATTTTAATTTTCTTTAAAGATCCTAACTATTGTTGATTTTTTTTCCAACACTATGACTCTATATATCACAGTCACCAAAGTAGTTTACATTTAAGCTGATCAATCACACTCCAGAGAGGGCTTAGCTCCATCATATTAACCTTTAAAAAGTTAACATTTCTTAATCGATAACAAGAAATAGGAATATATAGCAGAAGCAAACACCTGATATTTGAGCCAAGAGCTCTTTAGTTCTATTCTAATCCCTTTCCATAAAGTCATAGAGTTTATGGTAAAATCTTTTATTCTGTGTGTCTGGTTATTTGTCTGAATGCAGGGTCAACAATAGCAGTCTTTTTTTTTTTTAAGATTTTATTTATTTATTTGACAGAGAGAAATCACAAGTAGGCAGAGAGGCAGGCAGAGAGAGAGGAGGAAGCAGGCTCCCTGCTGAGCAGAAAGCCCAATGTGGGGCTCGAACCCAGGACCTGGGATCATGACCTGAGCCGAAGGCAGCGGCTTAACCCACTGAGCCACCCAGGCGCCCCAGCAATACCAGTCTTGGTAATGTTCTTAGATTCAACATTTAAGGTTACAATGGCTTAAATTAAATACCCTCATCAGGATTTAAATATAATTGACTGAGGCCAGGGCTTGATTAAAAGTAAATGAAACATACTTACTTAAGAACATACTTAAGAACAATTAACCTATTTCTTAGGCTCATTTATCCATTTATTCATATGAGGCATTTGCAAGCAGTACTACAAAAGACCCTGGAGACTCCATGCCCACTGTCAAGGGACAGTGAACTAAGAACATTAATAGAGGATGATCAGTGCTGGGAAGGAAATGTGCCCATGTCCATTGGAGTACAGATGAGAGGTATTCAGATTAGACACTAGGAAGGTGACAACAATATCCAGTGTCAAAGAGCCAGGAGAAAAAAAAAAAAATTAGTTACACAAGGGGAAGAAGTTAAAGAGATGTGAGGGTGAATAATGCACAAGAAAAATCACAATGGTATATATCACAACATAAACGACTAAAGCTAGTTAGTCATAGGCTGAGTAGGTGACATTTGGGGAAAGTGACCAGAGATGAAAATGTCAGGTCATGAAGAGCCATGCATGCCATGCTAAGGGGCTTGAATTTCAACCTGAAAGCTTTGGGAACCCAGTGGAAAATTTAAGCCAGGGCAGGACTACCCAGCTCTGACATTAAGAAAGATACAGGAACAAGTTTGAAATGATGTAGGGGTAAGTGGTGAATGGGCAGAAGGTAGACAATTTAGGAGGAAGGTAGATAATTTAGAAGTCCAGTGCAGTAATGCAGTCAACTGTGAGTTCATGTAGGAGGAACCCTAGCAGAAGGACAGGGAAACAGCAAGGAATATTTAGTAAGATGTGGGACTTTATCAGAAAGAGAGGGTGGGTGAATGAGTGAAAATCTAGAACCACGCTTGGATTTATGACTTGGACAACTGCATGGATTGTGGCACTACACACTATAAAGGAGAGCACAGAAGAAACATTACTGATCACCTTTTATTTTTGATATATAAGGAAAGTTACTACATATACGGAATTTCACTTTAGGGAAGACTGATTTTCTACAATTTTCAGAAAAAAAGTTCTAAGGAGCAAGAATAATAGACAATAAACACAGAAAAGATAGGGAAAGATGGCAGTGTGAAAAATGCTCACGTTTGCCCCAGCAGAATAAACAGCATCATGAGTGGTGGGGAAAGAAATGAGAAAAAAATAAGAAGGGAAATTCAATGCTTGAGTTTCCACGTTCAGACCAAAATGAAGAGGACTATAGAAAGGTATACTACAACTCCCAGAAAGAGAAACCTGAGAGCTGTCAGAGGGAAGGAGTCAAGGGAAAAGGATGATTTGATAAAAAGTGGTACGCTCACACAAGAAAATATTTCAAATGACAAAAAAGAGAGAAAATGATAATTCTTTAAAAAATATTTTATAGATGGTTTGTCTCCCTCCCGATCCCATCTTGTTTATTTTCCTTCCCTACACCCCATAACCCGCCTCCCGAATTCCTCACATCAGAGAGATAATATGATAATTGTCTTTCTCTGATTGACTTATTTCACTCAGCATAATACCCTCTCTTAATCTCACAAAACAAACTGAGGGTTGCTGGGGGGAGGCGGGCTATAGAGAGGGTGGTTGTGTTATGGACACTGGGGAGGGTATATGCTATGGTTAGTGCTGTGAAGTGTGTAAGCCTGACGATACACAGACCTGTACCCCTGAGGCAAATAACACATTATATTTTAATAAAAATAATTTTTAAAATATTTTATAGAAACTACCAGATTTGACCACTTGAATGCATGCATAGGGGAAGAGCGGATAATCTAGGAATAATACCTATATTTAGATCTAAAAGCTATCAAAATGAAAAATGTTGACGTAATTTTACACTGGTGAAAGCAGCTACAAATGTTCACACACAGCATTACGGTATCCTATAGAAAGAGTAGCTCAGAGCTAATGCTTTGGTTATGATAAACAAATTTGCCATTATGAGACGTTTTTAGTCCCATACAAATATGCAGAAACAAAGCCAGAATTCACTTTTCAAGAAAAAAAAAAATCTGGCAAAGTTTCCTAAACAGAAGCCCCACTTACACCAAATCTGGTCCTGTCGGGTGCCAGACTTCCACAGCAGGCACAGACGGCGGAGCTCCTATTGCTTGCTTCACAGATTGCTGTCTGGTTGCAATTTCTAGTCCTGTGTGATTTGGTGGCACAGAGAAAACCCCCTGGCTTTCCTCTATCAGTTCTGCATCCACAGCTCCATCCATCAAAATAAACATAATTGCCCATAAAAATGGAGCCCAGGTATGCCTCTTCTTATCCATGTAGCATTTCTTTACCCCTATGGAAAGTTTAAAGAGTGATTTAACTTACAAGTTGTCAAGCCAGCACAGGCTAAAGAAAGGTGACGAGACAAGCCGCATTCTCAGGGCCGTCCCTGCATCTAACTTCCCTAAGCTTTGCGTCTTTCCTTCCTTCTTTGATTTCCTCCCTGAAAGGTAGGGTTGAGGTCATTATCTTAGCATTACAGAAGGTCATCAATTCATCCTTCACACACCCACGCAAACATCTGTACCATGCACTTACTCTATGTCAGGTGCTATGCCATCACCAGCAATAGAAAAATAAGCAAGGCAAGTTTGAAAGCTTGCAGGAACATCTAATATGGAAAGACGGTTATATCTTTAAAATGTAATCTGATAGATGCTATAAGAGAGATATGAACAAAGTGTTAAAGAAAACTCCAGAAGGAAGAAGCTAGACATGGTGATCTCTTATTAAACATGCATTTTTTAAAAGCCCCTTCTTCCAACACACACAGAGACAAAGACATTTCAGATGGCTCTTTCATAGTGCAATATGTACTTACCCAGCAACTTACAATTTTATGTAGGATTAAGGAAAACTGAAGCCTCTATCTACTAAGACACTTTTACTCCTACTGAGTTAAGCCAAAAATCAGGACCTTACTAACAACAACAAATTGCATTCACTTAAAAATTTTAACAGCAGAGAACTGGACATTCACACACCCTTCATATTGTAGTCTCTGCACATAAATTTCCATTTATTCCTATCTTGACATACATCACGTGGGACTATGGTTCGCCTTCAAGTGTCAATGCCCCAGAAGAGGGTATGCCCTCCTTTATATCAGTACTTAAAAGAAAGCTCAATTTACCTTTAAAAAGGGGAGGGAAAAAAAAAACAGTGAAAGCACTATAAATGGAAACTTTCTAAAAAGTAACTGTGGCAATTTTAGATCTTCAAAGATCTATATTTAGGAGTTCTAAGATTAGGGTTGACCAACAAAATATCACTCTCGTTTAACTTGAGACCTTATTAACTTCAGGACTTATTTCTTTTCCACATCTCAATCTTGACAACTTCTTGGGGGGGGGGGGTCACATAGCTTCCAAATATTTTTAAAAATGGAAACACAGTTTCGGATAAGAAATGCAGAACTAGCAGTTACCTTCTTTGCCTCATTTGATTCCCTGAGTATTTCTCGCCTCACTTAAAATGACAGACACTTCACAGCAAATGGTCATAAGATTAAATAAACAATTTCATTTGTGTTTTGAAGGATTTATTCATTTTAGAGAGAAAAGGGGATTGAATGAGTGGGAAGCGCAGAGGGAGAGGGAACTTCCGTCAAGCAACTCCACGCTGAGCACAGAGCCCCGCGCAGGGCTCGATCGCACACGCTTGAGATCAGGACGAGCTGAAATCAAGTTGGATGCTTAACCGACTGAGATACCTACGTGCCCCTGAACTATTTCGTCTTAAGACACAAGAGACATTCTGATTTCCCTGATAAGAAAAGCCCTAACATATTAACCAAATGAGAATATTAAAAGAACACGTATCTGATACTGTGCGAAGGACAGGTTGCGGTATAAAGATAGGCTTGACTAAGGTTCAGTTTCAGAAGGGAACACAGACTGAGAGGACTGCGGTTGTGCTAAAAATAAACAGGTCTAGTATTTTAGAGATGGACCCTGAAATATTTACAGATGCAATGATATGATTTGGAGTCTGTTTCAAAATAATACTGGGGGAGATCAGGTGGAATTATAGACAAAATCAGTTTGGCCATAATTTTGTCATTATCGAAGCCAGGGGATGGTACGTGAAGATTATCCATGAGTCTGAATATTTTTTGTGAATATTTGAAAAAAAGAAAAATAACCAAACAAAAACAAAACAGAATAAATGGTCGCCTAGAAGACTATCAGGGGAAATGAATGAAACCAGGTAATCATTTGGCATGACAGATGTTTTAGCCAGATGACATTCACATCCATATTTATTGTTTAGAACAACAGTGCATTAACCAAGGACATGAGGTGCCACTGATAGGAATATCCAGATGATATTCTCTCTCATACACACGCAGCATTTTTTCCCAAATAGTGCTTTCTAAACATATTATTATATGTAACAATAACCCACAATAAAACAATACTCTCAATCCTCACATATACATTCTTAAGGACAATCTCACTGTAGAAATATTTTCCCTTGCTAGAGAGGGTTTTGCTTTTGCTATTAGTCATTGACTCTTTTTCTTGATCTAGACTAACAATTGTGAGAGTACATCGCCTTCACAGGAAAGGCTTCAGCTCTTGAAGCTATACAGCTCTCCGTATAAAGGGCGTATACGTATAAATGGGTATTCCTTAAGTCTGTGTCTCCACTGGCATTATTTGTGAGTATCAGGAGATTAAAAAAAAAAAAAAAAAAAAAACAAAAAGCTGCGTACAAAGGCTTGATCACAGAAAAAGGATAGTTGTGGACGGTGCATAAATCCTGCCGCAAACATGCTGATTTACTTAGGAGTGAGCAGTGTTTGTGGGACTGAATGTTTTCTGCTATAAAGCATGAAGCAGCTTAGGCCTTTAACCACTCCGAGCAAGGCTGAGTGCATTAAAGGATTCTCCAAAGAAGCACGCCTGACATAAAGGAAACATTCTACACAACCCAGATAGTCACCCAGTCTGGGACCACACATTATTTTAAGTATATACGAAGGAAAAGACAGGATGTAGAATTCTCATTTTATAATGTCTACAGCAGTCTTTCCATACTAAATGATGTAAGAAAGTAAAAGCAAACACAATTTCAAAGAAATGTAAAACTAGCCGTCCTTTTTTTTTTTTTTTAAAGATTTTATTTATTTATTTATTTGACAGAGAGAGATCACAAGTAGACGGAGAGGAAGGCAGAGAGAGAGAGAGAGAGAGAGGGAAGCAGGCTTCTTGCTGAGCAGAGAGCCCGATGTGGGACTCGATCCCAGGACCCTGAGATCATGACCCGAGCCGAAGGCAGCGGCTCAACCCACTGAGCCACCCAGGCGCCCCTAGCCGTCACCTTTTATAAAAAGTTTCATTTTCAGAGTATTTCACTCCTCACAAAAAATGATTCTGCACAGCAAATATCCATTAAGAATGCAAACCATCTTTTTTTTTTTTAAGATTTTATTTATTTATTTGTCAGAGAGAGAGGGGGAGAGAGAGCAAGCACAGGCAGACAGAATGGCAGGCAGAGGCAGAGGGAGAAGCAGGCTCCCTGATGAGCAAGGAGCCCGATGTGGGACTCGATCCCAGGACGCCGGGATCATGACCTGAGCCAAAGGCAGCTGCTTAACCAACTGAGCCACCCAGTTGTAAACCATCTTTTAAGATGCTGAAGAAACTGCTATTTCTTTGATAGGGAAAAAAAATCTAACATGTTAACCAAATAGAATACAAACAGATGTCTAAATACACACACACACACACACATGCCTCAAGGAGGCATTAATCACAACATAAAGTACAGTAACCATGGAAAACGGTTTCCAGAGTGGTAGTTTCCAAAAAGCATTTTTCAACAATTTAAGGCATTCCTAGATATCTCAAGGATTGCTACAAAAATAATTTATCTACAACAATAACAACAAAAATGTCATTTGAGGGGCACCTTGGTGGCTCAGTGGGTTAAAGCCTCTGCCTTCGGCTCAGGTCATGATCCTCAGGGTCCTGGGATCGAGCCCCGCATCAGGGTCTCTGCTCAGCAGGGAGCCTGCTTCTTCCTCTCTCCCTGCCTGTCTCTCTGCCTACTTGTAATCTCTATCAAATAAATAAATAAAATCTTTAAAAAAAATTCATTTCTTTACATTATAATTTTTTTTTAAAAGTCATTTGATTTTTCATTATGCTAAGTTGCAGCACTTCAGAGGGGGACTGAAAGGACTCCCCCCCCCAAAAAAAGGCATCACTAAAAATCAAATTAATTGAATTTTCCAAGATTTTAAATCACGTCTTTTAGACAAATAAATATGAAGCTGTGGATTCTTTTCAAATAGCATTGGATGAAGTGACTTGTTCTTACAGAAGTGGATGTGCCCAAGGAACACAGCTGATTTTTCCCCCTTGCAGATGAGAGCCTCGATAGTCCAAGTGGGAGACACTGACCATCAGTTCTTTCCTCACGTGTCCTCCTCTCATCTTCTCTTTCCTCCCAGGCTCCCACCTACACCCAGTCCCATATCTTCCCTACCATCAACATGTATCTTCCTCCACACTTTTCCTTTAAGAAACTTAGAATGATAGGACAAAAAGAACATAAACAGAGAGGGAAAAGAAAGTTGAAACTTTTACTACCAGTTCAGCCAAAAACTACAAGTATTACCTTGAACAAGTACTTTCAGTGCTCAAAACTTTATTTTCTTTAGTCCAAAAATTAGAGACTGAACAACGGGTTCTAGCTCTAACATTCTCCAAATATGTAAATCAGGCATATCTTCTTTTAAATTACACAAGTGATATTGCTTATTGATCATCTTCTGATGGTGTTACTGTCTGATTAAAGCTGCCACTTTTCAAGACTTTGCCTGAAAGATAACACATCTTTGATGACATGATACTCTATACAGAACACCCAAAAGATGCCATAAAAAAATTGCTAGAACTGATACACAAGTTCAGCAAAGTCATAGGACATACACTCAACATACAGAAATCTGTGGCATTTCTAAAAGCCAATAATGAAGAAGAGAAATCCAGGAATCAATTTCATTAACAATTGCACCAAAACCCATAAGATACCTAGGAATAAACCTAACCAAAGAGATAAAAGATCTGTATGCTGGAAACCATAGAAAACTTAAGAAATTGAAGAGGACACAAATAAATGAAAAAACATTCCATGATCATGGATTAGAAGAAAAAATATGGTTAAAATGTCTATGCTACCCAAAGTAATCTACACATTTAATAAAATCCTTATCAAAATACTATGAGCATGAGGGCACCTGGGTGGCTCAGTGGGTTAAGCCTCTGGCTTTGGCTCAGGTCATGATCCCCAGGTCCTGGGATCAAGCCCCGCATCAGGCTCTCTGCTTGGCAGGGAGCCTGCTTCCCTTCCTCTCTCTCTGCCTGTCTCTCTGCCTACTTGTGATCTCTCTCTCTGTCAAATAAATAAATAAAAATCTTAAAAAAAAATACTATGAGCATGTTTCACAGAGCTAGAACAAGCAATCCTAAAATTTGTATGGAACCACAAAAGACCCTGAACAGCCAAAGCAAGCTTAAAAAACAAACCAACCAACCAACCAACAGGCATCGCAAACACAGACATCAAGCTCTGTTACAAAGTTGTAGTCATCAAGACAGTATGGTAGCTGCACAAAGCAGACACACATTGCACCAGTTAGAATGGCCAAAATTAACAAGAGAGTTAAACAACGTGTGTTGGAGAGGTTATGGAGAAAGGCAAACCCTCTTACACTGTTGGTGGGAATGCAAGTTGGTGCAGCCACTTTGGAAAACAGTGTGGAGGTTCCTCAAAAAGTTAAAAATAGAGCTGCCCTATGACCCAGCAATTGCACTACTGGGTATTTACCCCAAAGATACAGATATAGTGAAAAGAAGGGCCATCTGTACCCCAGTGTTCATAGCAGCATGACCACAGCCGCCAAACTGTGGAAAGAGCCAGGTGCCCTTCAACAGACAAATGGATAAGGAAGATGTGGTCAATATATACTATGGAATATTATGCCTCCATCACAAAGGATGAATACCCAACTTTTGTATCAACATGGACAGGACTGGAGGAGATTATGCTGAGTGATATAAGACAAGCAGAGAGAGTCAATTATCATATGGTTTCACTTACTTGTGGAGCATAAGGAATAACACGAGGACAACAGGAGAAGGAAAGAAAAAGTGAATTGGGGGAAATCGGAAGGGGAGATGAACCATGAAGGACTGTGGACTCTGAGAAACAAACTCAGGGTTTTGGAGGGGAGATTAGGTGAGCCTGGTGGTGGGTATTAAGGAGGGCACGTACTGTATGAAGCACTGGAATTGGTGCATAAACAATGATCTTGGAACACTAAAAAAATAAAATTAAATTAAAAAAAAACAGACACACAGATCAATGGAACAGAAAACCCAGAAATGGACCCACAACTATATGGTCAACTAATCTTCAACAAAGGAGGAAAGGATATCCAACGGAAAAAATACACTCTTAGCAACACAAGGTATTGGGAGAAGCAGACAGCCACATGCAGAAGAATGAACTGGACCACTTTCTTACACCATACACAAAAATAAATTCAAAATGGATGAAAGAACTAAATTTGAGACAGAAAACCAACAAAATCCTAGAGGAGAAAATAGGCAGCAACGTCTTTTACTTCAGCCATAGCAAATTCTTACCAGACACATTCCCAGAGGCAAAGGAAACAAAAGCAGAAATGAACTACTGAAAAATCATTAAGACAAAAACCTCTGCACAGCAAAAGAAACAGTCAACAAAACTAAAAAGCAGCCTACAGAATGGAAGAAGATATTTACAAATGACATATCTCATAAAGGGTTAGTATCTAAAATCTATAAAGAATTTATCAAACTCAGCACCCAGAAAACAAATAATTCAGTTAAGAAATGGGCAGAAGGGAGTTGAAGGAAATTGGAAGGGAAGGTGAACCATGAGAGACTATGGACTCTGAAAAACAATCTGAGGGTTCTGAAGGGGCGGGGGTTGGGAGGTTGGGGGAACCAGGTGGTGGGTATTAGAGAGGGCACGGATTGCATGGAGCACTGGGTGTGGTGCAAAAACAATGAATACTGTTACACTGAAAAGAAAGAAAGAAAGAAAGAAAGAAAGAAAGAAAGAAAGAAAGAAAGAAAGAAAGAAAGAAGAAAGAAAGAAAGAAAGAAAGAAAGAAAGAAAGGAAAGAGAGAGAGAGAGAAAGAAAGAAAGAAAGAGGCAGAAGACATGAATAGACATTTCTCCAAAGAAGATATCCAGATGGCCAACAGACACATGAAAAGATTCTCAACATCACTCATCATCAGGGAAAACACCAATCAAAGCCATAATGAAATACCACTTCACACCTGTCAGAATGGTGAAAATTAACAACTCAGGAAACAACAGTTGTTAGCAAGGATATTTTGGTACATTCCTTACATTTTGGTAGGAATTGCAAATGGAAAACAGTATGAAGGTTCCTCAAAGAGATAAAAATAGAACTACCCTATGACCCAGCAACTGAACCTCTTGATATTCACCCAAATTATATAAAAATACTGATTTGAAGGGGGCACATGCACCCCAATGTTTACAGCAGCATTATTTACAATAGCCACATTATGGAAAGAGTCTAAATGTCCATTCACTGACAAACAGATAAAGAAGAGATGATGTATATATATATCTATATCTAGATATATAGATATAAAGAAGAGATTATATATATATATATATATATATATATATATATATATATATAATGGAATATTTCTCAGCCATCAAAAAGAACAAAATCTTGCCATTTGCAATGAGCTGTGCATGTATGTTGTGTTGAGCACTGGGTGTTATATGTAAGTCATGAATCACAAATTTACTCCTGAAGCCAATATTACACTATATGCTAACTCACTAGAGTTAAAATAAAATTTGAAAAAAAAAAGTTGTGCATTTTTAAAATGTTATGTGGTTAAACAATGGTCTAAATATTTCAATGAAACTCTCTAAACTTATTAAAGGTATACAGAGAAGGGAACCTGGGTGGTTTAGTCATTAAGCATCTGCCTTCAGTTCAGGTCATGATACCAGAGTCCTGGGATGGCACCCTGGGATCGACACCTGCATTGGGCTCCTTATTCAGCAGGGACCCTTCTTTTTCCTCTCCCACTCCCCCTGCTTGTGTTCCCTCTCTGGCTGTCTCTCTCCGTGTCAAATAAATAAATAAAATCTTTAAAAAAAAAAAAGTATACAGAGAAAAAGCCAGAACTAAGGGAAATGGCATTTATTTCAAGAAGAGTAATATATGCTACTAAGAACTGTCTGATAAAGAATTTATAACTGGAGGCAAATTCTACAGTATAAATGTTATTCTTTTAAAATGTCTCTGAAAAGGAACGTCTGAAGGATACCAAGGAAACATGACAAAGCAACTTGGAAATCCTTAGAAATAAGGTAATTTCAATTAGGCACATATTGTTCACACCCAGCTAACGTATAATCAATTCATACTTCTAAGGGAAAATTACCACATTTTGTCTCTATCAGTTAAGAAAGATGGGAGGGAAAGGAGAGCAATTAGAAATTAACATATATAATGCATGACTGTGACTTGGTAAGAATAATTTATCTAAAAAAAAAAAAACAAAAAGAAAAAAAATTAAAGAAAATTCACTAGAGAGTAAACAAAATATGAAAAACCACCACCCACCCAAGGGAAACAGTGAATGGTTCTCAAAAGTAGCTGACGTATGCCTCTGATGAGAATCTGTCCTGCAAATGGACACGCGGCATAGACGCAACTTCCCTCTCTCATTATGTATTGGGTATTTACAAAATTACTCATCTAGTTACAAACATCAACTTTAGGTATTCATACAGTTTCCATCTGTGCTGCTGATACCAGATCACAGTGTAACCTCACTAACATTGGCAAAAATAAATGGTGCATATTCTCTGAAAAATTAAAATCAGTATCTTAAAACTATATTTTTCAACTACTCAGTAAAGTTTTTGTAAAATTCTAAATATCAATGACTCTGAAGCTATATTTACATAAAATGGTAATTAAGAGGTCTGCTAAAACCCCCTATCCTCTGAGATCTAGAAAAGTTCTCAAGGATTACCTTTAACCTCTAATATGATGCCTTACAGTAGATCAAAATAAACTCTTCCCATCTTATGATACCGAACACATTAATCCTTTGCTGGTGCTACTATGTTCAAAATTGCCCACATTTCATCCCAAATGGCTTGTCACAGTTCCTTCCCTAGAAGTAATTATGGTACTAGTTTATTATAATAATAATTTTTTAAAAGCATGACAAAAGTTGTTAAATTCATAACACAAAAGTTCACAAATAAGAAACTGCCCTGTTCAGAATGAATTTAAATAGAAAGTTATTATACACTTTAATCATTTTCTTTATTCACTTACATTAAAATTATTTTAGAAATTTATGTAAGCTTATTGGTACCCACACCTCTGTTAGGAAGCTCCTTTGTACTGTGACAAAGAATTTGACAGTAGTCCCATTCCATGGGTTATCTCTTTGTTTTGTTGACTGTTTCCTTTGCTGTGCAGAAGCTTTTTTAGCTTAAGTCCCAAAAGCTTATTTTCACTTTTGTTTCCCTTGCCTTTGGAGATGTATCTTGAAAGAAGTTGCTGTGGCTGATGAAACTGTATGAAAAGGCTACTGCCTATGTTCTCCTCTAGGATTCTGATGGATTCCTGTCTCACCTGGAGGCCTTTCATCCATTTAGAGTTTATCTTTGTGTATGATGTAAGAGAATGGTCAAGTTTCATTCTTCTGCATGTAGCTATCCAATTTTCCCAGCACTATTTATTGAAGAGACTGTATTTTTTCCCATTGGGTATTCTTTCCTGCTTTGTCAAAGATTAGTTGACCATAGAGTTGAGGGTCTATATCTGGGCTCTCTATTCTGTTCCATTGGTCTATGTGTCTATATTTCTGCAGTACTATGCTGTTTTGGCGATCACAGCTTTGTAACAGAGCTTGAAATCAGGCAACATGATGCCCAGCTTTGTTTTTCAACATTTCCTTGGCGATTTGGGGTCTTTTCTGGTTCCATACAAATTTTAGTATTGTTTGTTCCAGCACTTGAAAAATGCTTTTGGTATTTTGATCAGGATGGCACTGAAAGTATAGATTGCTCTGGGCAGCATAGACATTTTAACAATGTTTATTCTTGTGATCCAAGAGCATGGAATGTTTTTCCATCTTTTTGTGTCTTCTTCAATTTCTTTCATGAGTGTTCTGTAGTTCCCAGAGTATAGATACTTTACCTCTTTGATTAGGTTTATTCCAAGGTATCTTATGGGTTTTGGTGCTACTGTAAGTGGAATCAATTCTCTCATTTCTTTTTCTACAGTTTCATTGTTAGTGTATAAGAAAGCAACAGATCTATGTGCATTGATTTTGTATCCTGACACATTACAGAATTGCTGTATGAGTTCTAGTAATTTGGAGGAGTCTTCTGAGTTTTCCACATAAAATACTATGTCATCTGTGAAGAGAGAGAGTTTGACTTCTTTGCCAATTTGAATACCTTTTATTTCTTTTTGTTGTCTGATTGCTGTGGTTAAGACTTCTAGTACTCTGTTGAACAACAGTGGCAAGAGTGGGCATCCTTGTCATGTTCCTGATCTTAAGAAGAAGGCTCTCAGAGAATGATACTCACTGTGGGCTTTTCATAGATGGTTTTTATGAAACTGAGGAATGTTCTCTCTATCCCTATACTCGGAAGAGTTTTAATCAGGAAAGGATGCTGTATTTTGTTGAAAGCTTTTTCTGCATCAACTGAGAGGACCATATGGTTCTTCTCTCTTCTCTTAGTAATGTGTTCTATCACACTGATTTGTGAATGTTGAACCACCCTTGCATCCTAGGAATAAAACTCACCTGGTCATGATGGATAATACTTTTAATGTACTGTTGGATCCTATTGGCTAGGATCTTGTTGAGAATTTTGGCATCCATATTCATCAGGGATGATCATCAGGAAAATTGGTCTGAAATTCTCCTTTTTGATGGGGTCTTTGCCTGGTTTTGGGATCAAGGTAATGCTAGCCTCATAGAATGAGTATGAAAGTTTTTCTTGTTTTATTTTTTGAAACAGCTTCAGAAGAATAAGAATTATTTCTTCTTTGAATGTTTGGAAGCATTCCCCAGGGAATCCATCAGACCCTGGACTCTTTATTTTTTGGTAGGTTCTTGATCACGCTTCAATCATATTACTGGTTATTTGTCTATTCAGGTTGTCAATTTCTTCCTGTTTCAGTCTTGACAGTTTATAGGTTTCCAGGAAGGCATCCATTTCTTTAGGTTGCTTAATTTATTGGCATTGAGTTGTTGATAATAATCTCTAATAATTGTTTCTATTTCCTTGGTGTTAATCTTGATATCTCCCCTTTCATTTATAATTTTATTAATTTGGGTCCTTTCTCTTTTCTTTTGAATAAGTCTGGCCAGTGGTTAATTGATCTTATTAATTCTTTCAAAGAACCAGCTTCTAGTTTCATTGATGTGTTCTACTGTATTTCTGGTTTCCAATTCATTGATCTCTGCTATAATCTTAATTATTTCGCTTCTCGTGTGTGGCTGAGGCTTTGTTGTTCTTTCTCCAGTTCTTTAAAGGTGTAAAGTTAATTATTTGTGTCTTTGTGATTTTTTTTTTTTTTTGAGTGAGGCTTGGTTGGCTATGTACTTACCTGTGAGGCCCACCTTTGTAGTATCCCATAGGTTTTGGATTGATGTGTTTTTGTTCTTATTGGTTTCCATGAATTGTTTAAGGTCTTTGATTTGCTGGTTGACCAAAACATTCCTAAGCAGGATGGTCTTTAGCTTCCAAGTGTTTGAATTTCTTCCAATTTTTTTTTGTGATTGAGTTCATTTCAAAGCATTATGGTCTGAGAATATGCAGGGAATAATCTCAATCTTTTCATATCAGTTGAGATCTGATTTGTGACCCAGTCTGTGGTTTATTCTGGAGAAAGTTCTATGTGTGTTCCAGAACAATAAGTATTCTGTTGTTTTAGGGTGGAATGGAATGTTCTGTGTATATCTATGAGGTCCACCTGGTTCAGTGTGTCATTCAAAGCTCTTGTTTCTTTGTTGATTTTCTCTGTTTCATTTTAATTCTCTGTTGATCTTCTCTTGTTTCTTGTTTCTCTTGATTTTCTGTTGTGAGATTGGAGAGTTGAGGTCTCCTACTGTTAATGTGTTATTGCTATGTCTCTTTATATTGGTAAACAGTTGGCTTATGGAGTTGGCTGCTCCCATGTTGGGGGCATAGATATTTACAATTGTTAGATACTCTTGTTGAATAGACCATTTAAAAATGATAGTGTCCTTCTGTATCTCTAATGGGAGAAGATATTTTCAAATGACATTACAGATAAAGGGCTGGTATCTAAGATATATAAAGAACTTCTTAAACTCGACACCCCAAATATACAAATAAATCAAAAAATGGGCAGGAGACATGAAGAGACACTTCTCAAAAGAAGACACACAAGTGGCTAACAGGTACATAAAAAAATGTTCATCATCATTAGCCATCAGGGAATTTCAAATCAAAACCATATTGAGATACCACCTTACACCAGTTAGAATGCCAAAAATTTTAAAGGCAAGAAACAACAAAGGTTGCAGAAGTTGTAGAGAAAGGGGAACCCTCTTGCACTGTTGGTGGGAATACAAGTTGGTATAGCCACTTTGGAAAACAGTAGAGGTTCCTCAAAAAGTTAAAAATATAGCTACCCTATGACCCAGCAATTGGACTGCTGGGTATTTACCCCAAAGATACAGATGTAGTGAAAAGAAGGGCCACATGCACCCCAGTGTTCATAGCAGCAATGTCCACGATAGCTAAACTGTGGAAAGAGCTGAAATGCCCTTCAACAGAAAAATGGATAAAGAAGATACAGTCCATATATATAATGGAATATTACTCAGCCATCAGAAAGGATGAATACCCAACATTTACATCAACATGGATGGAACTGGATGAGATTATGCTAAGTGAAATAAGTCAAGCAGAGAAAGTCAATTATCATATAGTTTCATTTATTTGTGGAACATAGAGCATAGCATGGAGGACATTATGAGAAGGAAGGGAAAAATGAAGGTAGTATAAATCAGAGAGGCAGACAAACCATGAGAGACTATGGACTCCAGGAAGTGAACTGAGGGTTTTAGAGGGGAGAGGGGTGCGGGGATGGGTTAGCATTGTGATGGGTATTAAGGAGGGCACAGATTGCATGGAGCACCAGGGATTATACACAAACAGTGAATCATGGAACACTACATCAAAAACTAATAATGTACTGTATGGTGACTAACATAATAAAAAAATTTTCTTAATTAAAAAAAAGAATTTGAGGGGTGTCTGGGTGGCTCAGTGGGTTAAAGCCTCTGTCTTCGGCTCAGGTCATGATCCCAGAGTCCTGGGATCGAGCCCCGCATTGGGCTCTCCGATTGGCAGGGAGCCTGCTTCCTCCTCTCTCTCTCTCTCTCTCTGCCTGCCTCTCTGCCTACTTGTGATCTCTGTCTGTCAAATAAATAAATAAAATCTTAAAAAAAAAATTTGACAGTAGTCCACGTGACCAAGTGGACTCTGAATTATTAAATAGGTAGAATTTCTTTTAACCTAATCATGGATCATATATCTCAATTAGATTAAATCAACCTTTTTTCTTGTTTAGCACTAGTCAATCCCTGGCCTCCATCTGTGTACATGCACATTTTGTCCATAAAGCCTCATCTTGTTTCCACATCTAAGATTACATATTTTATAGGCTTTCCTTCATAATTTTATCATACTTAATAAATACAAGTATTTACAATTAAAGGTTTTATCATGGTCCTAATCTTAAACTTTCTATTAAATGAGTCTCTTTAATTAAATCTTATGTATTCATCCTTACATAAACATTGCAGCAACATTGTTTTTGTTTGTTTCTATCATAAGTGAAATATCACATGTAAAAGAGAAAAACAGAGACAAAACCATTCCAAAAGAAATACTTTTATTTGCAAAAATTGAAACATTTGGAAGGATCCTTGACAAAGAATATAGCAGGTATTGAGAGAAAAAATAGTAATTTAGGAAGTACAAGGCTACCAAGGTTACAATTATTCTGTTCACAGTGGAACCAGAAGTTTCCTCCTTGGTGCATAATACCTGCATGTAATGTCATATATCTGTACACATTCATTCTGCAAAATTCAGTGAATGAGTTGAATGGTTCCATTGCAAAACTAGTAACCTACAAGAGCTCAAGTCTTCCTTAATTTGGGGGACTAGTGCTAGGCAAAGTGACTAGATAGACCTATACATATAGATAACTGCCTTAGAATACAAAGTGCTTTTTATTTCCTAATATGGGACATGAAATACTTAGTCATATTGATGACAGACCAAGGACCTCTTTTTTCACACAGAACTCTAAGTTAAAGCAACATATGGTCACATAGTAACAAAACAGTCCATGAATACTGAAAACTTAATGAAAATGAAGAAAGATATTAATATGCATGATTCATGGGGGAAGAAAAGAAAAGGTACAAATATGATTTTCACTCTACCATTCTAAACCTTGGCTAATAGCCAACTATGATGTGCATCTCATTTTGAGCTATATATATAGTCATCAATACAAAGTAAACCTAATAAAATGAAAATCAACAGATAAAATGTCAGTGTCTATCTTCTAGCATGAACATGGGCTCAGAAGGAAAAAAAATCCACTTCTTGTGTAGGATACAAAATTAACAAGAGAAAAAGAAAAAAATAAACAATCTCTGGTTTTGGGCAAACTTATAAGAATGAAATCTGCACATCTGACAAACTCGATAATATAAACTCCCAAAAGGAAAGGAGAATGGACAGAAAGCTTTCAGAGAAATAATTGTAAAGAAATGCAGAGAATAGTAAGATGGCCCTTCCATGGCAGATTTCCAAAGATATTGGCAAAAACACTTTCTCAACTTGTGTGGTACCCTGAGGTGTTAAAACTTTATTTTCTGTATGCTAAACTGTCTTGTCAATAGAGTAGAGGTCTGGCAGAAGTGAGAAGATGTAAAGGGAAAATAAAGTGAAGAGTGAAGTTAAATAAATAGCAGTGACAGTTCTCTGAAAATACCAGCAAAAATACATCACCATGAAGAGAAATCACAGTAAGAGTAGAAGATATCACCACCCCAACACCTCACCACGTGCTGAAATGACAGCAAGTGTGGGAGTGAATAGGAATGGGGCAGAAAAAGGACCTTTTTGTGGAAGGACTGGTACAGGATCAGGACCATACTGATCCTGGATACAGTACAAAGCAGAGTAGAAAAGAAAGAACCACACACACTTACACAGAAAAGGATCAATCAGGTGAGCCATATTCGCAGCCAGGAAGGTTACCTGGATTCCCCCTGCCCCTGCCTCATAACATCTCTGCTAATACAGCTAAGGCAGGAAGACCTTACTCATTCAATACTGAGAGCAGGCACAGCTCATTTTATTGCACTTGGCCGATATTGTGCTTTATACAAACTGAAGGTTGTGGCAACACTGTATTGAGCAAGTTTCTTGACATCAGTCTTTCAACAGCATTTGCTCACTTCATGATTGTGCCATCTCTTGGTAGTTCGTCCAATATTTCAAACTTTTTCATAATTATTATATTAGTTATGATGATCTGTGACCAGTGGTCTCTGATGTTACTATTGTAATTGCTTGGAGGTGACACAAACTATGCCTATATAAGACAACAAACAAATGATACACACTGTGTGTTCTGACTGCTGCATGGTCTTACCATTACCCCATCACTCTTTCTTTCTTAGAGACTCCCTACTCGAAGACACAAAAATACTGGAATCAGGCAAATCAACAACCCTACAAGGGCCTTTAAAAAAAAAAAAGATTTTATTTATTTATTTGACAGAGAGAGAGATCACAAGTAGGCAGAAAGGTAGGCAGAGAGACCGGGGGGGGGGGGGGAAGCAGGCTTCCTGCTGAGCAGAGAGCCCCATGTGGGGCTCGATCCCAGGACCGTGAGATCATGACCTAGCCAAAGGCAGTGGTAATGGCAGTGGCTTAAACCACTGACACATTCAGGAACCCCCTACAATGGCCTTTAAATGTTCAAATGAAAAGATGAGTTGTACATCTTTCACTTTAAATCAAAAGCTAGAAATGATTAAGCTTAGAAAGGAAAGCATGCTAAAAGCTGTGAAAAGCAAGGCCCCTTGCACCAGTTAGCCAAGTTGTGACTGCAAAAGAAAAGTTCTTGGAGGAAATGACAAGTGCTACTCCAGTGAACACAAAAGGTAAGAATGCAAAACAGCCTTAATGGTGATATGGAAAAAGTTTTAGTGGTCTGAAAAGAAGATCACCAGCCACAACATTCCCTTAAATTTGGTTTAATCCAGAGGAAGGCCCTAACCATCTTCATCTATAAAGGCTGAGAAAGGTGAGGAAACTACAGAAGAAAAGTCTGAAGCTCAAAGAGATTGGTTGGTGAGGTTTAAGGAAAGACTCCATCTCCGTAACATTAAAGTGCAAAGTTAAGCAGTTAGTGCTAACACAGAAGCTATAGAAGTTATCCAGAAGATCTAGCTGAGATAAATAATGCAGGTGGCTACAGTGAACAACTGAATTTCAATGTAGATGAGAAACAATCTTCTATTGGAAGAAGATGCCATCTAGGACTTTCATATCTAGAGAGGAGAAGTCAATGCTTCTCTTCAAAGAACAGGCTGACTCATGTTAGAGGCTAATGAAGCTGGTGATTTTAAGTTAAAGCCAATGTTCATTTATCATTCTGAAAATCCTAAGGCCCTTAAGAATTATGCTAAATCTACTCTGCCTGTGTTCTATCAATAGAACAACACAGCCTGTATGAGTCTGTTTACAACATGATTTATAGAATATTTTAGCCTATTTTGAGACTACTATGCAGAAGAAAATTCCTTTCCAATTATTACTGCTCACTGACAATGCACTTGATCACCCAAGAACTCTGATGGAGATGTACAATGAGATCAATGTTGTTTTCTTGCCTGCTAATACAATATCCATTGTATCCATCTGTAACCCATGAATCAAGGAGTGATTCTGACTTTCAAGTCTGATTAAGAAATACATCTGTAACACTCTAGCTACTACAGACAGTGATTCTTGTGCTGGATCTGGGCAAAGTAAAGTAAAAAGTTTCCATAAAGGATTCACCATTCTAGATGACATTAAGAACATGTCTGAGTCATGGGATGAGGTCACAATAGTAACAAGAACAGATGTTTGAAAGAAGTGGATTTCAACCCTCACGAATGACTTTGAGGAGTTGAAGACTTCAGTGGAGAAAGTAACTACAGATGTGGTGGAAATAGCAAGAGAACCAGAGGTAGAGCCGGAAGATGGGATTGCACTGCTGCAATCTCATGATCAAACTTGAAAAGACAATGGCTTGCTTCTTATGGATGAGCAAAGAAAGTGGTTTCTCGAAATGGAATCTACTGGGCAGATGCTGAAGATGTAAAAATGTCGGGCAGATTGTTGAAATGACAACAAAGGATTTGGGATATTACATACATAAAATTGGTTGGTAAAGTAGCAGCATGGTTTGAGAGGGCTGACTCCAGTTTTTGAAAGTTCTACTTTGAGTAAAAGGCTACCAAACATCATCACATTCCACGGAGAAATCATTCAAATGAGAAAACTTCAGTCTTAAGAAATTACCACGGTCACCCCAACCTTCAACAACCACCACCATGATCAGTCAACAGTCATCAACATCAAGGCAAGACTTTTCAGCTGCAAAAAGATTACAACTCTCTGAAAGCTCAGATAACAGCTATCATTTTTAAGCAATATTTTTAGTTAAGATATTTACATGTATAATTTTTAGGAATAATGCTATTACACACTTAATACACTGCAGCATAAACATAACCTTTATATGCACAGAGAAATAAAAAAAATTCATTAGTCTTGATTTTATTATGATATTTACCTTATCGTGGTTGATAGAAACCAAACTCGCAATACCTCAGGGCTATGCCTATTTACACAAAAACATGGCAGGGCACTGACACAAAGTTACTGTAAGAAAAATACTGAGAAAGCAGTAAAACTCACTAGCAAACAAGGAACACAAGATTTATCTTCTGCTACAGAACAAAGATCTGACCCAAAATTTTGTCATTAATTTTACAAGATAAATGGAGAAAATGCCCTTTAAAATCATAAGGAAAAAATGGGAATTCAGTAAGACAAGTTCAAATATGAGCAGTCAGAACTCAAGAAAAATGAAGGAAAAATTCTCAAAAATGATGATAAAGAAAATCACTTTAAAAAAATTTTTGGAAAACAGAAGGGGCATAAGAAATTTAAAAAGAACAAAATTAAATGGAAATAAAGGCTTGAAAAAACTAGAGAAGATAGATATGAAAGACAGATAAAGAAGATAAACACATATTTGGAGTGCTTTAGAAAGAAAAACAAAACAGCGTAACAAAGAATTTAAAAATACAATTCCAAAATATTCCTTGAAATAAAATAAAACTTAATTATATGTATTTAAAATTACACTGTGGACCATGAAAAACCCATGATATACAACCTAGATACACACCCTAGTGGTGTTACTGAACTTCAGTAAAAAAAAAAAAAAAAAAAAAAAAAAGAATTCTTAACGCAGACCAGAGAGATTAACAATTGGAAAATATAAATTTCTCCACAGTTGCACTCATCTCCATAAAACAGTATAGCAACATCTACAAGATCCTCAAAAAAAATTTAAAAAAAAAAGTGTCAAGCTGTCCTTCAAGAATAAAAGTAGCATGGAGCACCCTGGTGGCTCAGTTGGTTGAGCAGCGAATTCTTGATTTTGGCTCAGATCATGATCTCAGGGTCATGGGATTGGGTGTGTGTTGGACTCCACACTTAGAGGGGAGTCTGCTTATGATTCTCTCTTTTTCCCTTTTCCTCTGCCCCTCCTCATTTGGTTCCTTCTCCTCTCTAATTTGTAACAATGTACAGCAAAGTGACTACAGCTAATAACACTGTATTGTATACTTGAAATTTGCTAAGAGAGATCTTAAGAGAAAAAGAAAAGGTAACTATGTGGGGTGATGAATGTTTTAATTAGTTTGGTGGTAGTAATCATTTCACACTGTATACATGTATCAAATCATCACATTGTACACCTTAAATATATACAATCATACCTTTAAAAACTTGGGAAAAATTTAAAAGAATAAAGACAACAAACAGCTTTTAACACACAAAAACTAATCTTTCTTGAAGACAATATTAGACAGGATTTAGTCAGTAAAACATGACTCAGGAAAGTCATCCAAAAAAGTCTACTGAGAGGAGTAAAACAAAAAGTGAATATTATATGTTCTGAGAAGTAGAAATGGTACAATTAATAAAAATGAGAGCAGAAAAAAAAATTGGAAAGTTGGAAAACTTTTTTTGAAAAAAATGTTTATTGCTTTACCTTATACTCAGAAATCAAATATCATTAAAGCGGACCCAAAAAAACAGCAGGAGCAGAAACATATTTTACACAAGGTAAATACAGGATTAACACAGACATGGGTGGTGGTGAGGAAAGAGGAAGAAGACGCAGGTATTCATGTTCATCACTGAGCCTAGCAGAAAACTGATACACTCTATAGAAAAGGACATCTAAGGGTATAATACAAAAGAGCAGTTATAAAGATAACCCATAAAAAGGAAACCTTCCTAATACAAAAAAGTGAACAATAAAGCAAAAGACACAAACATCATGAAAGACTACAGAAGAACATAGTAACGCTAATAAGAAAACAAAAAATTTAACATATGACAGGACTCAGAATACATCTATTATATCAATATCAATAGACTTATCTTGTTAAAAGAGTGTAAGATTGAGTCAGAAAGAGGAACCTAACTCAATGTCTGAAAGAACATCTAACACCATGGATTCACAAAAATTAAAATTAAAATGTAAACAAAGATATACTAATGAAATAGAAACAAAAATAAAATAGATCTGATATTCATATCATACAAAGTATAATTCAAATCCAAAATGTCAAAAAATGTTTATAATTCCATACAATGCAATTCACAATAAAAGTTCAACTATCAAAAGTAACTATAATATAGGGGCTCCTGGGCTCTGGGGGTTAAACCTCTGCCTTCAGCTCAGGTCATGATCTCAGGGTCCTGGGATCGAGCCCCACATCGGGCTCTCTGCTCAGCAGAAAGCCTGCTTCCCCTCTCTCTCTGCCTGCCTCTCTGCCTACTTGTGATCTCTCTCTCTCTCTCTCAATCTCTCTGTCAAATAAATAAATAAATAAATCTTAAAAAAAAAAAACCTATAATATAGCAGAACATCCATAAAGTTCAAAGTACAGGTAGAGACAAACACACTAGTTAGAGAAGACTAATTCTGTTCCCTCAAAATATGAGAAAACAGGGGCGCCTGGGTGGCTCAGTGGGTTGAAGCCTCTGTCTTCAGCTCGGGTCGTGGTCCCAGTGTCCTGGGATCGAGCCCCGCATCAGGCTCTCTGCTCAGCGGGGAGCCTGCTTCCTCCTCTCTCTCTGCCTGCCTCTCTGCCTGCTTGTGATCTGTCAAATAAATAAATTTAAAAAAAATCTTAAAAATATGAGAAAACAAAGTAGCTTCATTAGCAAATTATAACTGGTGTATCACAAACACTACACTATAAAAGTATACTTTACAATGACCCATATTTATGGATTTCTAGTATATTTATAAAAATTAATAATAAGCTATGAAAACATTCTCAAATATATCCAAATCCTAGAAGTAACACAGAAAACGTATTCTGAACATAATATACTAAATCTAGAGATCATAACACTGGAAAATAATAAAGGTCTTCTCTTGGGGAAATTTTGACATTCCCTCTAAAGCAACTCCCTCTTTGAAGAAGACATATAAACAGAGATTTATGAATTTATATGAAAATAATATTAATGAAAATATCATATATCTGAATCCATGAGATAAAGTTAGAGCATTGCTCAGAGGAAACCTCAACACATTTAAATTTTCTAAGTAATGTTTGAAGAAGAAAACAGAGCTAATTGAGCATCTAAATCAAATTTATGAAAAATAAAATAAAAATCAATGGGAAAATAGGATAAATGATTAATATCAAGAATTAGGAAAAAAGTGTAGACTTAGCAAATAAATTTAAGAGCTTGCTCATTAAAAAAATATAAAGCACAGCTAAACTAATCTGGGAAGAATGAACAAAATACAAGCACAAAAATAAGAGTTAAGAGGAGGGGGGAAAGCCATTAAATAGAGAAAAATAAAACAACAAAGACCATTTTACTCCCTTCTATCTAAAAAAAAGTTCTAATCTGGATGAAATACATAATTTTCTAGGAAATATAATTCCCCTAAAATGTCCCAGTGGAGAATAAAAATCTAATTTCAACAGATGAATTAGAGAAAAGTGCCAATAAAATCTCTAGGCTTTGGAAGTTTTACAGGTGAATTGCACCACACTTTTAAAGAACAGTGAATTCCACTGCTTTCAAAAGTTCCCAAAACATGGAAAAAGAAAGAAAAAAAAAAAACTTTTATTCTCTCTACAAAGAAAGATTAACATTAATATCAAAACCTGATAAAGACTACAGATAACAAAAATAACTGAAAAATCTTATATATATGAATATTAATGAAAGCGCCAGAATCATTCTAAAAGAACTATAGATTTTATCAAATGTGACTTATTCCAGGGAATACAGAGGTGGTCAAATACAATAAATTAATATAATTTATATTAATATATCTAGAGAGACATATTACACAATAATCTCCACAAATGAAAAAGTGACTTTCACTTTTTCACATTAAAAAAAAATGTTCTTGATAAAATTGACTTAAAATATAGGACTAAATGCAGATTAGTAAGAATAAAAGGTTAAGTGGTATAATAAGATGGGAAAATAAAATGGTTTAAAGAACAAATATATTTATTTTTCTTTCTCAAATAATGTAAATTACATGTTCCAGAGAATCATTCCGGGACCCAGGTTCCTTCCATCAGTGGCTTTGCCACCCTGGTGGCCTTGCTATCATTGTGTGGTATAAGTTGGGTGGCTACCACTTCTAGTTTTCTGCCAGCAGGAAGGGAAAAGAAAGGTTGTGGGATAAATGGCAAATATCACTTTCACTTACATGACACTGGCAATATCATAGCCATACATTAATCAGATAATTGCATTTAATGTAAGGTGGGCTGAGAAATACAGGTGTTAAGGAAGTATCCACACATTCAGCTACAATTCTATTACTCTATGGATGGTACTTCCTTAACAACAATATGAATATATCCAAAGTCAGAACAAAAGCCATCATCACGCTTTATGGTAAAATACAAGAAACTTTCCTAGAAGTCAGAGGTAAGACAAAAATGCTCATTGTAACCAATATTACTTAAAGCTGATATTTAAGCAAAACCCAAGGCAATTAGATAAGCAGTAACCAAATTACAGCAATACAAATTGGAAAGGGGAAAATAAAAATCATTTAATGGAGAAGCTATGATTATATATCTGGAAAATATAATTAACTGAAAAACAACTACAGTGAAAGACCTCAGTAAGGAAGTAGGATTAGAATTCAACACATGGAAATCAAAAATAGTACCAAAAAATATGTACACCAAGGAATCAGGCTGATAAAAAATGTGGAAGACTTACATGATCATTTAAATACTATAAGAGGATATCTAAAAAACTTGTACAAATGGAAAAGTAATATCATGATTTTGAGAACAAATTTCAATATCATAAAGATAGCAATTTAAGTTAATTTGAAAGTCTAATGCAATCCTAATAAAAAGACCAGTTGTTTAAATGAAACAAGTCAATCTGGAAGTTTATAAAGAAAAAAATAAGGAAATAAAATTGTCCAAAAAAACTCTTAAGTAGACACAATTTAGCAATTTCAGACATTAAATGTAGTTTAGGAATGCTAGCTATTAAAACATATTACAAAGCCTAAGTATCAGTGAGTACTGGCAAATAAACAGATCATTCAATAATTAAGTAGCCAAAAAACCCACAAAATATCGGGCAGGGGTGGTGCACCTTGTTGGTTCAGTCAGTTAAGCATCTGACTCTTGATTACAAGTCAGGTCATGATCTCAGGGTCCTGGGACTGAGTACTGCATCAGGCTCCATGCTCAGCACGGAGTCTGCTTGAAGATTCTCTCTCCCCCTCTCCTCCTTTCCCCACTCATGCTTTCACTGTCAAATAAATAAATCTTTTAATAACTAAGTAGCCAATTTAAAAACTACATTATTAGAGAACAATTCCAAATGAGAATTCCAAAGATTTAAGTGTGACACTAAAAATATCAAAAGTATTAGAAAAAATAGGAGAATTCCTTTATAATCTTGGAGTGAAGAAGCTCTAACTAGGGCTAAAACTCCAGAAGCCATAAAGAGATATATTAAACTGAAGATCAACCAACTCCTCATGGAAATAACAAAATATATGTATGTATGTATGTGTGTGTGTGTGTGTGTGTGTGTGTATATATATATATTTCATAAATATTTATACATATAAATATATGTATAGGGCGCCTGGGTGGCTCAGTGGGTTAAGCCGCTGCCTTCGGCTCAGGTCATGATCTCAGGGTCCTGGGATCAAGGCCCGCATCGGGCTCTCTGCTCAGCAGGGAGCCTGCTTCCCTCTCTCGCTCTCTCTGCCTGCCTCTCCATCTACTTGTGATCTCTCTCTGTCAAATAAATAAATAAAATCTTTAAAAAATAATAATAAATAAATAAATATATGTATATATATTTTTAAAAACACAGATGATAAAAATTCAAACACACTTGACATCACAGAAAAATGCATAATGTATGGAAAGCCTCTAGAAATCAATAAAAAGACCAACAAGAGAAAAACGAGTTTACTGAAAAAGATACTGCTTAAATATAGAAGTTTCATCTCACTCATAATTTAAAAAACACAAGTTAAAAATTCACAAGTATATTAGTTTTTATTTATCATACTGGCAAAATTCCAGAAGTTGATAACACCCTCTATTGGTAAGGTTGAGAGGGAATGAATAATCTCATATATTCCCAGTGAGACTAGAAATTAGCATAGTACCTACAGATAGCAATTTGATAATATCCATAAAAATTAAAACACATATACTCTTTGCTCAAGCAATTCCAATTGTGCAATTTATCCTACAGTATAAAATTATGTATGTATACCATTTCTGGAAAAATAGTTTATAATGTCAAAAGGCTTTTAAAAAAATGCAATATCCATAAATAAGGGAATTGCTAAATATATACATTATGGTATGTCAATGCAATGAAATATTAAGCAGCTATAAAAAGTGACCATCTTCTTTGGGTATGTATACAGAAGTAACTCCAAAGTATACTGTGTTAAATTAAAAAAAAATCTGGAGGAAATATTACAAAAAATACACATTTTACAAACAACAGTTTTATCATTGAGATATAATTAATACATAGCATTATATTAGTTTCAGGTGTAATGATTCAATGTTTGTTTCTATTGTGAAACGATTACCAAAGTCAGTCTAGTTAACATCGATTAACACAGTTATAATTTTTTTCTTTTGATGAGAATTTTTAAGGTCTACTCTCTTAGCAACTCTCAAAAATTCAATCCAGTATTATTATTTATATTCACCATGCTGTACATTATATCCCCAGGACTTATAATTGGAAATATGTACATTTAAACCCCTTCACCCATTATGCCCACCCCCAACCTCCTGTCTCTGGAAACCATCAATCTGTACTAGCTATGAGTTCACGTTTTTATTGTTGTTTTTGTTATTGTTATTTTAGGTGTTTGTTTTGCTTTGGTTTTGGGTGGGTTTGTTTTTTAGATTCCACATATAAGTGAGATCATACAGTATTTGTCTTTCTCTCTATTTGTGGGGAGGAGGGGGGATAGTAAAGGGAACTAGGAAAATAGGGATATACCAAGGAAATCTTTTACTATATATTCAGATTTTTGAACCATGTGAAAGCATTACCTATGCAAAACACTAATTTAAACGTAAAATTTTAATTTACTGCTCTTGTACTAAGGAACTTGAGAGAATGTGAGAAATTATAAGTCTAATTTAGCCTATAAGATGCATTGCACTCCTTTTGTACACTGTTCCCCGGAGCTCATCAAGCAGTTTTAAAATTGTTTTTATTTTGGCCTTTGATTACCCTTTTGTTATGTAGGAATCACAGAAGTAGGAGTTTTTCTTTCTGAAAGCACAGAGTATTAGTACACATAGAATTAACAAGTAGAAAAATGGGTGGTAAGTATTTTTATTGTTCACAAGGTAGGTCAAAATCCTATCTCCCTAATTATCACTCTTTGGTAAAGACTAATTGGGAAGAAAGCCAAGAATGCACATGCAGAATAGAGAGGGAAAAAAAATCTTGCAGCAAAGGAACAGTGGGGCTTGATAGCTTTTCAATGATTTTATTCATCAAAATAGAATCATCTTGTCACAACATTAATTTTCTACAATTTACTTTCATAAAGCATGGAACACAGGCTTTCTACATAAATTACTATTTTCCAACTTTCATCATATCTCTTGTCCTGCAGTGGCAAGATGGGGTGAGGAGAGTGGGGGGCAGGAAGGGGGGGGGAGATGGAGGATAAAAGAGCAAAAGGAAAACGACACTTCCAGAATTGAGACATCCTTTTGAAAACTGCTCATGCAGCTATGTGTTCTAGGAAATCTGTGTGGAACTATTTTAAAATATCTTGAGGCTTTATCTTAAAATAATGAATCAGAAATATGTTCTACCTATGCTTAATCACGGGAAAGTAACCAGAATCTTATTCAAGAGCTGGAATCATGTTAATTTTTCTAACCAATCAAAAAAGAGTTATGAATGTTAATGGTGAGCTTTCAAGTTTGATGGGAACTTTGGTTACAAGGCCAGTAAATCGACATGTGAGTACATTGTACTTGAAATTATCAAACCACCATACAGCTTACCACGCTTTACCATTCAAACAACAGAAATGTTCCACTTATTTGGAATTTAATATTTTGTACTATCCAGATCATAGATAACTCAGAAATAAGCAAATAATAAAAGTATCCAGGCAGACAAAAAAAAAAAAAAATAGTACCACCAATTCATGGACTTTATTCTTAAACTAGTTCCTTAGACCTTATTCAAAGTCAATTTGTTTTTTGTTTTTTTTTTTTAATTAAAAAAATTGTGGAAGTGGGGCGCCTGGGTAGCTCAGTTGGTTAAGCAACTGCTTTCAGCTCAGGTCATGATCCCAGAGTCCTGGGATCGAGTCCCACATCGGGCTCCCAGCTCCATGGGGAGTCTGCTTCTCCCTCTGACTTTCCCTCTCATTCTCTCTGTCTCTCAAATAAATAAATTTTAAAAAAAATTGTGGAAGTTTCACCAACCTACAACAAGCTGAAAAATTTTATTAGAAAGTACTTCTAGGGCGCCTGGGTGGCTCAGTGGGTTAAGCCGCTGCCTTCGGCTCAGGTCATGATCTCAGGGTCCTGGGATCGAGGCCCGCATCGGGCTCTCTGCTCAGCAGGGAGCCTGCTTCCCTCTCTCTCTCTGCCTGCCTCTCCATCTACTTGTGATCTCTCTCTGTCAAATAAATAAATAAATAAATAAATAAGAAAGTACTTCTATTCTGAGACAAATTAAGAAGTAGGATAGATACTGACAGCAGTATAGAAAAAAATTCTTAGGTTAAATATTAGAGTAGACAGAAAAACAAGAAAGACACAGTCCAGGTCCATTTAAAAATAGAACAAATAGTGCTTAATAGAAATTAAGCCTAGTAGAAATAACTGTATTGAAACTTATTTTTACTGTGTATAATGTCACCCTAAATTATCTGGAAAGGATTGTGTTTAACATTTTCTGTTCAAAAAGCATGTAGTGTAAGTGAGAGAAAATTCAGTAGACTGGCTGAATTTAAATTTGTTTTGGTTAAGATGTTTACAACACAAAATTTCTAAAGTAGTTTTAGAATGGGTCTGCCTTCCTCTATATGTAGGAACAGTTATATTTATGATTTACTGGACCTCTGTAGGTAGAAAGGGCAACTTAACCCAAGAAGCTACGCTGCATGAACCTAAAATGTGTTGAGGGAAGGAAAGTCATTGATCTTGCTGAAGCAGAGGAGTATAATTAGGAAGAGTTGCAGATGAATTAAAATAAAAATAGTAACCTGGGGTCCTTGAATCTTGGCACAGGAAGCAGGAATCAACAGAAGATTGAGATAAAAGAATTATGGAGGATGTATATATGGTCAACTAATCTTTCTTTGAGAAGGGTGCCAAGAATACATGATGGGAAAAGGAGAGTCTAATTCAGAAACTGGTATTGGGAAAGTTGATACCCACATATGATAGCATCCAACTGGACACTTATCTTACAGAAACACACACAATGGAATGTTATGACACCATTAAAAAAAATTCTGTCATTGACAACAGCACAGATGAAACTGGAGAGCATTCTGCTAAGCAAAATAAACCAGAAAGAGATAGACAAATACTGGATGCTATCACTTATATGTGAAATCTTACAGAAGAAAAAGTTGAACTTGTAAAAACATGGCAGAATGGTGGTTGCCAGGGTCTGGAGGTTAGGGGAAAGAGGGAAATGTCTGTCAAAGAGTTTAAACTTTCAGTTACGAGATGAAATAAATAAGTTCTGAAGACCAAACTTACAGCATGATGACTATAGTTAACACTGCACTGTATACTTAAAATCTGCTGAGATCTTCAGAATTTTCACCACACAAGCACACACACAATAATGTGAGGTAATGGATATGGTAATTAACTTGACTGTAGTAAATAGTTCTTAATGTATACATATATCACCTTGTACATCTAAAATATATAAATTATTTGTCATTTATACTTCAGTAAGTCTGTAGAAAAAGTAACTAAATATTTATTAGATGTAAAATAATTATGTGGTAAAGTATTTAAGAAGTATTAATCAGGCAACATTGTGCAAATAGCATAAGAGCAGAGAACTATTAAAGGGAATAATCTCTTTTCTTCTATGGCAATAAAGTAAGAATACAAACATCTGACTGAGAATAATTCATGGAAGATGTCTCAAAATTCAGATGTCTCCCCAACAAAAAGAAATAAAGAAGAGAGCAGAGAGTGCTACATATATTTTCAGCCCACATATAACCTATTTTAAATCTACAGACCAGGTCTTTTATAGTCCCCTGGGATATGGACATTAAACTAGAGGATCATAGCTGCTTTAACGTCTCTTTATAAGCTCATCAACTGTGTGCTAATAATTCATATATTTAAGACATTCATAATTCATTTTAAATAGTGCAATTATCCAACAAATTGTTTGAAACTTTTAAAAATCTTCAGCATTCCATAAAAATAAAAGCCCTTCCAGAATAATTGAAACCAGTAATGCAAAACAAATGTATTTCCTTGATAAATTTAGTTTTAAGTAAACTTTAATTTATATGCTAAATTTTTTAATTTAGTTCAAGTTTTGGCAGAGACATGTTTATTTTAATTGTTGGCCTTCAAATTCTAGCTTAGGAATAAACATCTGCTTCTTTCCAATTTTCTGCAGAAACTGGGTAAATCTCTGTAAGTTGTAAATGAGGGCAGAAGACACATTGTACTGCTTCTGGAAGGGAATTGCAGCAGACACTTGTTGTGAATTCTGTATGAGAGATCTAAAGCATGATACACATTAACCTTAAATTTTGGCTGGAGTTCTTATATATATTTATATTTAAGATGGGTTTTGAAATATTGTGTTCTTTCTATTAAGTGTGCCCAAATATTCCTCTTTGGAACACTTGTTGAATACCCTTATAAATTTTGAATTCTTCTCATTACTTTATAGAGATTCACAAAACAAATAGATCCTTTCCACAAGATGAAAGCCTCCCAGTGGAAAAGCATAAACACAGCTTCAGCCCATTGATATTGGAGGCCTTGTAAACAATTTGACAAATAATAGCAATATACAATGTGCAGTTCTTCAGCTATATCCTTTGGAGGAAATCAACAAAAGTTCCAGAGATTAAAAGTTATAGCAGTTGAGACATTATAAGAGGTAACGCTCATTTTTTGCAAATATCTTAAAAAAACAGAACCCTGAAAAAATCCAATCCCCATTACAAAAAATTACCCCTCCTTCAACAGTGATGGCAACATTCATGAAGGCACTGCTAAGCATGTTTGCATCCATCAGAACCATGCAGTCATAGAATCTGGTAACAATGGCCACTGTCCATTAAGAGGACTGAAAATATCCAAGTTTTGGGACTTAGCGGACATAAAGATATAAAACCCAGATGATATTCATTGATACCTCTGAAAATCTGCAAGAATATTTTCTTATAGGGTGTAATGTTTAGTTTCTTCTTCAGTCTACCTTTTAAAGTATTACACAATGGCTATGTAATGATGTCTAACCCTGCTGGCGATGTTTAGGATTCCATGAAATGGTACATTCAGGGTTTAACACACAGGGTAAAGGACCAAGACCTACTTACGTCAATAGAGTTAGTTAACTTGCTGGACACTCTCAGCCAGTCAGGAACCAAAAGGCAGATCTCTGCCCAGCTGTTTCAATTGCTAAGTACCAACTCGATAATGCAAGGTTCAGGGTCACCTGGGTGTCTCAGTGGGTTAAGCCTCTGCCTTCGGCTCAGGTCATGATCTCAGGGTCCTGGGATCGGACTGCATATCGGGCCGTCCACTCAGTGGGGAGCCTGCTTCCCCCTCTCCCTCTGCCTACCTCTCTGACTACTTGTGATCTGTCAAATAAATAAAATCTTTAAAAAAAATTAATGCAAGGTTCAATGACAGAATAGCAAGTCCCAGGGTCCAGGGAGAATACCTGAAGTATACTGTCTAGAGCAGTAATTCTCAAACTTTAAGGTCCATAAGAACCACCTGGTAAGCTTGTTAAAACAGTTTCTGGGGCCCATTCTGAGAGTCTAATCAGTAGATCAGGTGAGGACATGAATTTATGCATCTAATACCACTCGTGGTGCCAGTGCTGCTGCTCCAAGGAACATACTTTAAAATTTTGTCCCACCACTACTGGATCAGAATATGCACTTTTTAAGATTCCCAGGTGATTCACATGAAGCTTGAGAATTACTGTTTTAGAGAATATGTAAATGGTGTTCTTTTCCCACTTCCTGTGCTATCAGGACAGGGAGATGGGGAAGAGGAAAGACATTTTCAGAAAAAGTTAAAACTAAGTGCTTAAATTACATTCGTCATGAAGCAAGCCTATTTGGTTACCTCACTCACCTTTCTCAATGAAATATCACTCTCTCCTTCCCTTATTCACCTCTTCCTCACTTTTTCTTACCTAGGGCTTACCAGGAGGCAAGACGTTCCATTCGGACTTGAAGTCTGCATGTTGTGGATTTTCTGGGAAAATTGAGATTCATATAATTTCTCCCTATTCAGTAAAAATTGTACTGACACTTAGGACACCTGAGTGACTCGATTGGTTAAGCATCTCCCTTCAGCTCAGGTCATGATCCCAGGATGGAGCCCCATGTTGGGCTCCCTGCTCTGTGGGGAGTCTGCTTCGCCCTCTGTCCCTCCACTTGCTCTCATGCTCTCTTGGGCACGTGCGCTCGTGCTCTCTCTCTCTCTCTCTCAAATAAATAAAATCTTTAAAAAATTATATCTTTAAAAAATTATATTGACACTAAACAAAGAATTGAGTTTGAATTATAAATTTACAAATCTTTTCATATAAAGAAATTCACAAGAAAATCATTCACAGAAGAATCCCACATCATCTTTTATCAGACTGATGTGGGATTTACAAACATGGTCACAAGAGTAGGAAATGTCAACCTAGTGGCCATACGGGAAGGAAAGACAGCCTCTTGGCTGGTTGTGTCATGTGTGATTTTATGTTAGGTGTGACTACATGGGACTAGATGAAGTGTACCCCCAACTGAGCCACACAGAAGATAAACATGCTATCACAAAGAGACTTTATATAGAGGATCAAATGAAAATAGCAAGCCTTTGGCAATGGTTTCTGCTTGAAATCATAAGACTAATAACACTTCCTACTAGTTGATTCATGCTGCTGTGGGTTCAGCAGCTCCAGCAGCAAAACAGCTTGTCTACTAATAAGATGGAGACGAAAGAAGAGCCCTAAGTCCGTTCAGAAACTGCAGAAATGTGACTTGACTAGCAAAGTTCTCCCATTGCACCGCAATAACCCATCTCACTTTGTTGTACATGGACCCCAATTCCCCAATTACTTCCATAATGGACGAGCCTCTTCTAATCTAAAACCTGACACATACAGGAGTAGATTTCAGGTCTGTTAAGTATCAGGACCAAAGGATGAGAACATACAAAAACACCAAGCTCAGTCTCATTTTCTCTGAGAAATTGAGTTCACGGGAACAGAGCACTGGACCCACAGCACTGAACCAAGGTTCTAATACCAGGTTTTCTACCTTGAAACAGTTCCCTTGGCCTCCTTTTTTTTTTTTTTTTCAAAGTGATACCACATGATTATTAAGATATTTCCATATCTAATAGTCTGTGATTATGCTGGGAAATCAAAGAAATAGCTAGGCAGCAGCAAATGGCAACAGCAATTTTGGCTGAGACCAGGGAGCTGCAGTTCCCTTAGCTCCACCCAAAGCACCTTAATTCCAGGATTAAAATAGGACCCAGCGGGTTCAAGTTGCTTCCAAAAGTCCACAACAGCTTGGAAAAGGAAGGCCTCACCCACCCTTATTCCCACCACATCTTGCAAGTCTTTCATAGAAGCAAATCAGAAATACTTTTTAGAAAAGTATACTTTTTAGAAAAGACACTGGTAATTTCATATATAAACATCTATGAGAGTGCCTACATGGGTCCTCATTCTTTGAAGAACAAAGAGATTTTATACTAGAAGAGCCAGCAATGTCAACTATGGCTAGATGATGCATTTATTTCTAAAAAGCCAAATAAGCCTTCCAAAAAATGGTTCTCTGTCATCTGCTTTCTGTCCCTTATGATAACAGCTACAATTTTATGTGCAAACCATCTCTGCTGCTGAGTCAACTGACCCATGTCTTCAGTCTAATGGTGCCTTTTCCTCTAATAATCATGTTTCTTCATGAATCAGTTTGCAGATTTAACTAAAATAGTTCATTAAAATCTGAAGTAAAGAAAGGACAGAAAAGTAAGGCACAGAATGTCCTTTCTTTAATTTACTTGTTTAAGGATATCCCTACAGAGCTAATGGAAATGAAAGCTGCAAAAGATTTGAAGGGTCCTCCTCTCACGCAGAAAGACTTAGGCACGAAGTGCAAAATCATGCAATGTCGATGTCAAGAGAAAGAATATAACCAGAGCTTCCATTTAAGTATTAGAAAGAAATCAGAGGTGTGGGGGGGGAAAATCTTGGGCAGCTATGCAGTAGCCCTTTTCTCTCTTTCTTTTTTTTTTTCTCCTCAGAGAAATGCATTTTAATTTCTCTAGAGAGTTTCAAATGGGGAATACAATTCAAAATTCAAGGAATTTCCTTTATATGCAAACTTACTGGACTATATGGATTTTAAAAGAATGCTTACTCCTATTTCTGAAGATAGTTAAACTGAAAACACACACAAATGATATTTTCCTCCACATTTTTGCAACATTTGTGACACACAGAGTAAGTTTTACAAAAGCTCCACCTCTGGTCCAGAGGGGCCACATCACTGCTGTAGATGTGAAGGTCACTGAATCCCATGGCCCTTCGATGCTAGGCTTCTTTCTTAATTCACTAATTGAGTTACAGATATAACTTCTGATACCTCCTCTTCTCTTTTTTTTTTTTTTAATGGGCTGTCAGGACAAGTCAGGGGTAGCAACCAATCAGCTCCTGGTATTAAATGGCATATTTTGCTGAGCTAGATTTGACTCCTGGTTGCAGTAGCTCTTTTCTTAATAACACAGCCCTAATTTTTAGTCAGTACCAAGGCTAAACAACAACACCACCACTACTACATGTCCCAGTCTTTCTTGCACAGAGATATAGTAATGTGTCAGTGTTTGGGCCAACAACTTACAAGAACCACATTATGCTGGCTTGCAAGAAGGCTCTGTAAAATATCCAACTTAATGCAATGAAGATGTCTGATTAGACCTTGACTTATAGTGTTAGGGAAAGAAGTCCTAACAAACACCCATTTCGAAAAACAGTTAATACAAGGTATATCATAAGGAATTAAGAATTTCTTATAAATTTCCATAATAAAGAAATAATCTTATCTACCTATTTATGTATCTCTCATACAGATTATATCATGGTATTCATAAAGATAGAGGTCATCAGGCCCTAACCTAAAAGAATGCTTCTTCCATACCTAAGACTGTATGGGATAGATGGGCAGTTTGGATGACGATCAATTAGGCACTCAGGGTTTAGCAAGAATCTGCTTTCACAGAACCTATTTTGTTCACAAATCTTTTATTCTTCATCCTAAACACCAGACTCGGGGCTGTACTGTGATATGTTATAGTTTATATTCATATTAAAATTTAATAAATATTTCCATATCTACCTTAAGATAGTGCTCACTAAATAAGCCAAATTTTTAAAGGAAAAGATGTGTTGCTTCATAATAGTTTCCTCTTGACTCGAGCAGAAAAGACCTGTGCTAACACCCCCCACACATTTTTTTTTAACTTCTCAATTCTATAGATCAGAATTCTCATGAAAATTTTCACTTCAGCCACTATAATACCTCATAGGAGACAGGCACTCAATAAATATCTGTTAAGACAGTTTGAACATACAAACACATTAGCTCAACATTATAGAAAGTTAGCCTAAGGGTTCTTCACTAGAAAGAAAATCATAGTGAAGGATCCTCTTTTTGATCCTGATACATTTTTAAATATATTCTTTATTGCCAAATGAAAGGATGGATATAGCCTTATTAACTAAAGGGTACCTTTCCCCACATCACTGGCATCACAACTGTGTCAACTTGAGCTTGTCTGCCTTGGAATTGAGCTGTAAGGGTAAAATCAGGCAGATAACTCAAGTGTTTTTTTAAGAACCACTGCTATAGGGATGCCTGGGTGGCTCAGTTGGTTAAGCAGCTGCCTTCGGCTCAGGTCATGATCCCAGCGTCCTGGGATCCAGTCCCACATCGGGCTCCTTGCTCAGCAGGAAGCCTGCTTCTCCCTCTGCCTCTGCCTGCCACTCTGTCTGCCTGTGCCTGTGCTCACTCTCTCTGACCAAAAAAAAAAAAAAAAAAAAAAAAAAAAAAACCACAGCTATACAGAAGAGGAAAATATTAGGAGTGGAAATTAGAAATAGCTTATATCTTCCTACAACAGTAAGCTCCCGGATGGAAGTCAGAATGAGATTGGTCTACCTTGGCATTCATTTGAGAGGGCTTAGTTTTGTCTGATGAAAGTATAAACCCAAAGCTCTGTAGTTGTAGTACCAACATATGTATTATTATTATTATGGGTTGCATCTCCTTTCTGCACCAAAAGAGCTGCTAACCATTCAAAAGTCTTAAAATCCTAATTACTAGATAGACCACTGGCAGATTGGAAAGACATGAAATTCAAGCTGACTTTTAAGAAAATAGGCACATGGGTCATATTTTTATGAGATTAGATATACTACGACATTAGATACACTATGACAATTTTCAGAGCCCAAATAAATTATGGAAGGGTCACATGTACTGTTACTTAATACCTCGCATGCCTTCTAAAAATCCTAGAAGACCTGGGGAACCCTATATCACTTTTTTGAGCCTAGAATCATTGCCAAGAACCGCAAGCAGATGATGCAGAGAAGAGCACTCCAAAACAAACCCCTTTGCTTTCCCGAGTCAAAAGAAACCAAAAGAAAAAGACCCTCTCGAAATAACTCCCTATCAACAATGTTTAAAAAAAATAAATATTTTCAAGATAGTTAGGAATTGGTGGCTGGATAGCAAAGGGCAAAAACTGACTTGGAATTGATTATGGGATCACAAGAAAGGATCCAAAATGTTCACGTTTAGTTATTACTGGAATTTCTACAAAATCCCAACATAGTCATTATAGTTCTACCAATTAAGACGCAGAACCCACATTCAACTAGACTACAAATACCTTTAACAGATGTTTTCTTTGAGAAAGTGGAACTACCCAAGGTTTACCAGCTGCAGGATTTCAAACACAGTTATAGGAACGCTGGTCTCCAATGACTCAATTTGCAAAGTAAAATCTCCCACACAACCCACACATTAGACAAGATGACACAGACACCCATTTCAGAACTTAAATTTGGGATGAATAGCCTTGAATTTTGGCTTGAATTTACTTCAAAGCCAATAGCTTGCCAGAGAAAACTTTACAGAGTTGGATCCTATTATTTCAGACACTAAATCCATAGCTCAAAAACTAATCTATCTGGATAACTGAATACATCTGTAACGAGTGATGGGCATTAAAATGGAGTATGTTAGGAGCCCTGACTTCACTATTATAAAATTATTTGTATTACCTGAAATGATTTTCTTATTGTGAGTGTGGAAGATATAAAACTGGGCACCCTTAGGATCGCCATGCACATACAAGCCCTTACACACCTGAGAGGCAGTGAGGTGTAAGGGAAGGAGCCTGGGCTATAGTCAGGGACAGCTCTGCCACTATCTTAATGAAGACTTTGGGAAAACAAGAGGAGTAATCTAAGTTATTAACTTATTTAGTGAACATTATTTGAACTTATATGTGAACAGAGACCAGGGAAAAATATAACTTCACTCAGCTGTAAAAAAGGAGAAAATCAGACCTAGTTTGAAAAACTGGTGTTAAGAATTAGGGGTGCCTGGGTGGCTCAGTGGGTTAAGCCTCTGCCTTCAGCTCAGGTCATGATCCCAAGGTCTTGGGATCGAGCCCCACATCAGGCTCTCTGCTCAGCAGGGAGCCTTCTTCCTCCTCTCTCTCTCTGCCTGCCTCTCTGCCTACTTGTGATTTCTGTCTGTCAAATAAATAAAATATCTTAAAAACTGGTGTTAAGAATTAAATGAGACAATGAATGCACCTTGTATCCAAGACACACAGCTTCTCCTTCTCCACTCCCACCTCCTCCCCCTTCTCTTCAAGTCTCAGCACTGTTTAGATCTATACCCCATCACAGTGAGCACTGTGGAAGTCCCCATCACATTTGTCATCACGAGGGGAAGGCTCTTCTAGTCTGTAAAATCCATCAAGGCCAGGATTTTCTTCTTTCTAGCACACAGATACAGTCTCTGAACCTGAATAGGTCTTGGCACATGGTAAGCACTTAATATCTGTTGAATGAATAAAGTATCTTTTAATCCTTAAAATTACTCTGGATCAACCAATATTTTTCCCATTTTACAGTTAGGGGACTGAATAATGAGATACATTCTGTCTATAAAATCAGGTGATCAGTCACTTCCAATTCCCCAATGTTAAGATTCTTATATTTTCTAATACTTAATCATTATGTCATTCTTCCTAAATAATTATTACTTATATCTACTGGTTTTGGTTAGATAAGATTCTCAAACTATAACATCTCCTTTCTATTCCCCCATCTTTAAGGAAAATAAAATACTTGAACTTAGAATGGTTTGTTTTTAAGAAAACTTTATCCCCGGGCATCTGGGTGGCTCACTTAAGTGTCTGCCTTCAGCTCAGGTCATGATCCCAGGGTCCTAGGATCAAGCCCAGCATTGGGCTCCGTGCTCAGAGGGAAGCCTGCTTCTCCCTCTTCCACTCCCCCTGTTTGTGTTCCCTCTCTCACTGTGTTTCTCTCTGTCAAATAAATAAATAAAATTTAAAACGAACAAACAACTTTATTCTCACCTCTCCACACAAACTAATTTATTCCTAAGAAATTCATTTCCCCAACCTAAATTTCATACCCTTTTCCTCTAATAGAAAGCTAAATAAATAATCAAGAATTAACGTTTAAAACACGGAGGCAAACATCTCCCTAAAATGTCTCTTCAAACAAAATTTGGACTATTGTAAGAGCAGCAAGGTAACCGTGCCTAGCATCTTTCAGAAGATAATTGCAGCCCCCTAGTCTGGGACCCTAAATAAGAAAGACTGGTCACGTGCAGCAAAGAGCACATTCCACTGGCTTGGAGTCACTATTTTCACACACTGGGTCCCAACCACCAATGCCCTTTATAGGCCTCCTGTACAAAACAAACAAAAACAAAACAAGTAGCTTTGCTAAATCATAAGTTCAGGTTTACAGAATGATTGCTTCTTCACAGTTCTTCCTTATAAGTAATATTCCCAAATTAACCATCTAAGCTCACTCTTCCTTCTTCAAAAGTTGCCTCTCCCTTACCACATACATCATCTTCTCTGCTAGAGGAGTGGATGTATATTTGGGCATTCAGCAGATTTAGTGCTCTGCTATATCAAAAGAATGTCAAAAACTTAACTAGTAATTTAATGATTCTCTACATTCAGAGAAGTGTTGAAACCAAAGTCTTAAAGCTTTTAATGACACAACCAGAACATGATCCCTGGTCAGACTTCCCATCTATTACTGTTTCCAGTATACACAGGGACTTTAAGAGATAGAGTATGAGGATTTATAATTAAGACATCACTATAGGACACAGAGTATCTATTTCACTGTGCCTCACCTCCCTCCCACCTCAAAATACAAGGGTGAGTTTCTAATGTACTTTAAAATTAGGGTAATAGAATAGTCACAAGTCACAGAGACACATGTCTGCCGTTGACTATGTTATCAATAAGTGTCAAATTCTTTAAGGTGATAAGCCAGAAAGAGCTGCATTCTCCCCAAAGAGAACCAGAAACTAGTATGTTCCAGAGAGGATTTCCATAGGAAAGCAGCCCCTGCCTCAGACAGCACCTACAATAAACATGTTTATGAGCAAACAGTATCAGAAAAGCATATTGTGAGTCTTGGAAATAGCATATGCCTCATTTCATGGGAGTTGCTATGGTGCTAGGCATTCTTTTTTTACAGCATTTCAGAAGAGTAACTGTAAAAGGAGGGTCTATAACCAGCATAATACAATAAACCACAGCATCAACTTCTGCACTGTTGTGAATGGTTTCCCTAGGCTTTAATTGAAAATGTAAATTTAAACGCCTTGTGTGTTTTCTCAAAATAGTTCAGGACAAATTCTATTCCAAGGACAATTTCTGTATTTACCATATAATGCCCAAAGGGTACAGGAGTTATAAATCATAAATCAAGGCAACCTTGCCCGACACACACAGACAACCCAGAGAAGGGGTATGACGGCAAAGTCTCTGAATGAATCAATGAAACACAGAGGGGGACTGTGGCACAGAGCAGCGGTGATGGTCATCACAGCCTTGCTCCTGGAGTTCAAGTAAGGCCTTTCCAAAAGCCTATACTAAAAAATAAACAAAAACGGGAAGCAATAACACAGTTCACATAACTTCCCTAAGGCTAAATACATAACAGAGCTCGAATAATTGCCCAACCCAGGCTGGATCTTTAGGGAATTTAAAACTCTCCAAAAAATCTGAAGTTTCTGGATCAAGAAAAGCCTCAAAGTTATAGATAAGTCCTCTTAAACTGCTGGCTCCTATCCACACATGAACCCTTAATATACGTTTCATTACTTTTCAGTCATCTGGGGCTCTCTTCGTCCTCGAGAAAGCTCACATGCTTCCCCATCCTGAGCTATCTACTTCTCATTGAGAAGTTTTGATTATATTGGGGCTGACCTAATCCATTTTAAGAAATGTGAACTACCATGTAACTATTATAGCTACCCAATTCATAGAACCTTCATCCCCATCAAGGCAGCTAAGTTTGTGAGTTTGATTTTCTACTCCTTTTATATATGGTCAAATAGATATTTCTGCCTTTTCAGTCTTATTCTTTAACATTCTTTAATAATTTTCCTCTCAGCAGAAATAGTAAGATAGACATTAGGAGTTAAACAGAATTTCATCATTTTACATATCCCCAACTAATTTGTTTATGTACATTTCCATAAATGTCTTAATTTTTTAACTTATGATATGAAACCCTTGAAGAAAATATCCACATCTATAATCTAGCAAGATCCATGCTCAATACAGTTTCCAAATTCCCATTATACCAATCATGACCATGAAGAATGTTGAAAATTCTACTTATAAATTATCAAATATATGGAAACAAAATCACACGAATAAAAATCAGTTTTACAGTTGTAAAACTACTGTAGTATAAAGAATTTAGATACATATACAGGATAATTTCTAAAACTAGTTTTAACTCCTTAAGTTGCTACTCTAAAGTATATTTACAAGCAATAGAAATCAACAATCTTAAGAACTGGATTCACCTCTATACAGAAGGGACATTTTTACACATTTTCTCAAAGAATTAGCCATACCAGCATATTTAGTACCATGAAAATTAAAAGTAATTGCATTTAAAAAAATTCTGCAATTTACTAAAATGAAAGGTTACTGTTCTCCTATATATATATTCAAAGAATAGAAAGATCTATTTTTAGACTAATCTCCGTAACTCATTCCCCACCCATTCACTGATGATACAGATAAAACTAACCTATTTTCACCTTTTAATATATTCCACCTAAAGAAATAAAATTCACCATTGCCCTTTGCTAATTTACCTCCCCTTTGTGCATTTGCCACTAAATAAACATCCATTATCCACCACTACCAAGCAGTGTGCTTGGTACTGGGGTTACAGCTCAGCCTCCTTAGCTGGTTTCCCCTCCTTGCCCCTGTTTCCTAGCACTAGAGAATCCCATGACTCAGCCTGCTGTCTTGTTCTCAAGTCAGTCTACACCTGCTTATTTGGTGGCCTCAGACAGTCTCCTAGTTTAGTTAGCACCTACTGTATGCTGATAACTTCCATATTTACATGTACTTCAGATGTCTTTCCTGAACTCCAGATTCATATGGAATTGCCCACTCTTCTGCCATTAGAAGTCTTATAGTACCTCAAACTGCTAACAAGCCCAACACTAACTCCAGATCTTCTGCATCAAGCCTGCTCCTCTCACAGCCTTCCCTATCTCTGTTGATGTCAACTTCATCCTCCTAGTTAAGCGAAAACCTTGAAGTCATCCTTAACACCTCTTTCTTTCCACACCCAAGCTATCAACAAGCTTGTTAGCCCCATCCCCAGAGGACAACACATCCACAACCTAATGACTTCACATCACTTTCACTGCTATACTCTGGTCCAAGCCACATAATCTCTCTCCAGTAGGACTTCAATGAGGTGGTCTCCTGCTTCCACCCTTGGAATCCTTCTGCTGTGTTCAGTAGTGTAGCCAAATGCACACTAAGTCTCCTTGAACAGTCCTGGAATGTTCCTGCCATAAAGACTTTATGCTGGCTGTTCCTTCTGCCCTCAACACAATTTCCCCAGTGATCCACATGACTCCTTAAAGTCCATAAAGTTTTTAATCAAATATCATCCTCCTAATGAGGCCACTCAGATAACCTATTTAAAATTGCAAGTGATCCCTGACCCTTGCACTCTCAATCCTTCTTGAGCTGTTCTAGTTTTTTCATTCATTACCTGTTATAAATAAGACATCTTCTCCCACTACAGAATTGAAATTTTTGTTGGTTTTCATCTATAGATATATCAGAATGTCCAGAAAAATATTTGGCACATAGAAAGTACTTAATAAATGTTCATTGAATGTACAGGTAAATTGAAGTTAAGAATATAGCCCTGGGGCACCTGGGTGGCTCAGTTGGTTAAGCGACGGCCTTCAGCTCAGGTCATGATCCTGGAGTCCTGGGATCGAGTCCCGCATCAGGCTCCCAGCTCCACGGGGAGTCTGCTTCTCCCTCTGACCTTCTCCTCACTCATGCTCTCTCTCACTGTCTCTCTCTCTCTCAAAAAAAAAAAAAAAAAAAAAAAGAATATAGCCCTTACCTTCAAGTATATCCCCCCTGAAAAGTGGAAGAGAGACCAAGAGGAGTAATGATTACATTTCACTAGTAAGGACTCTAACAGAAGTCAGCATGGAAAAACTATACAAGAGTATAAGATGTACATTTTCCTAACCAAAATGATTTTGCCTATATGATTTCTTACTAAACTCCTATTAATACAAGTTAAGGAACAAACATTGAATTACATATTTGCACCTCCATTTTCTCTTTTCTTAACTGATATCATCTGAACAAGAAGTAGGAACAGCTAGCATACAGGTTGCAAGGCCACTGTTTACTAGTGTACTGTGGGGCAGAATAGAGGCCCTCTGAAGATGTCTATGTCTAATCCATGGAACCTGCGTATAGGTTATGTTACATGGCAAGCAGGAACTAAGGATGCAGATGGAATTAGGGTGCATGATCACCTGACCTTAAAATAAGGAGATTATCCTGGATTACCTGAGTAAACTCAATGTAATCACAAGGATCCTTTTAAGTGGAAGAAGCAGGCAGAAGAGACAGAGTCAGATCTGAAGATGCCACTCTGCTGTCTTTAAAGATGGAGGAAAGGGCCCACACCAAAGAATGCAGGCAGCATGCAGAAGCTGGAAAATGCAAGACACTGGATCCTCCCCTAAAGGATCCATGAAGGAACAGAATCCTGCTGGCATCTTGATTTTAGCCCAAGTGAGGACCCATCTTAGAATCCAGTTTTAAGCCAAATCTGTGGCAATTTGTTACATCACCAATAGGAAACTAACACATCAACTGAGCACACAACTATACCAAATGCATTACAATTTCAAGTAATACAGAAAAAAGGGGGGAATTACCATTCCTCTCTTCTTGCTCACCCCAATCCAATCTTCAGGAGGTGAAAACATTGGTGAATATATGTGTGTCTGGACATTGTATGCACTTGTATAGCTTTTGCACATAAAAACAGAACCATAGGGACGCCTGGGTGGCTCAGTTGGTTAAGCAGCTGCCTTCGGCTCAGGTCATGATCCCAGCGTCCTGGGATCGAGTCCCACATCGGGCTCCTTGCTCAGCAGGGAGCCTGCTTCTCCCTCTGCCTCTGCCTGCCACTCTGTCTGCCTGTGCTTGCTCTCTCTCCCTCTCTCTCTCTGACAAATAAATAAATAAAAAAATCTTAAAAAAAAAAAAAAACAGAACCATACTGTCTATGACTATATAGTTCTGCAATCTAGTGATTTTTCTTCTGTGATATTATGGCAGGTTTTCCTGTCAGTATATATAGATAGACTTCGTCTAATTTTAATACCCTAAGGTCTCTAATTGTAAAGTTGTACAATAATGTATTTAACCATTTCCACATTAAATGTACATTTAAGATGTGTAATTACACTACTTTTGTAACAAGAAAAAATATTTTTAAAAAAAGCTTTTGTATGGGGTGCCTGGGTGACTCAGTGGTTTAAAGCCTCTGCCTTCAGCTCAGGTCATGATCTCGGGGTCCTGGGATCGAGCCCCGCATGGGGCTCTCTGCTCGGCGGGGAGCCTGTTTCCCCCCCTCTCTCTGCCTGCCTCTCTGCCTACTTGTGATCTCTGTCAAATAAATAAATAAAATCTTTAAAAAAAAATAAAGATTTGGCCATTTTGGCACAACATGGGACTACATCAATAAATCATTTCAGCTCTAAAGCTCCTAGGTTGTTGGGCAAGGGGACACCTTGACCTTTGCCTCCACCCAATACTGACTCCTCTGCCTCCCTTCCACTATGCTGACACCTGTTAATAAGGAACACTAAATCAGGTCTCAGAGTCTACTTCCCAGAGGACTCAAACTGTGAAGCTTCCACTCTTCATTATAAAAATCCATTACTCTACTCTGATATTCATAAGACCGGTTATGCCTACCAGAAATACAATTAAGGATGGCTTCGGTTGATACATACATAGAATCATACAGTTCTATATTCAGATAAGAGTATGTCTGGTCTCGTTTACAAGGAACTGAATGCATGGTGCTGCCTTACTATCCTTTTTGTTTTCCTTACGGTAGCAATAAAAGGTTTCTTTGCTTTGTCGATTAACCTTATCCATTCAAATCTAATTGTTATTTTTTCTTTCTCTTCTCTGAGAAGCATCCTTTTTCTATGCTGTCACTTCTCTATTACCTCAGCTACTTAACTGAATTTAGTGGCTTCTTTCCTTTTTTTTTCCCCCAGAAAAACCCCTTTCTAACAAGGTACTAAAACCTAATTTTGTAAGTAGATATAAAAAGGAAACACCCTGAGAAGGAATCTAAAGTAGCTAATTTGGTACAAAATCCTTTAAGAAAGCATTGTGACAAAGTAAGACAAAGTCATACATTAACAAGTCACTGAACATAAAATCTTATACAAAAAAGCCTTTCTTCTTAAAACTTCAAAATATTATTACTAAATAGGACAGCACATAAAATAAGTGTCAGATGTAGCTAGAACCCAAAGTGTTATGGTTTTATTTTAAAAATGTTTATTATTGTTGAAATGAGAATTTCAGAAGAAAAAGAGAACTACCATCATTTCCTTAACAACCTATAATTTATTTGTAAAAGTCAACCCCAGAAAACACATGAATTCCATCATTAGATCAGGAGGCAGATTCTATGACATTTCCCCCCCTAAACGCTAAATGACACAGGCAGCAATAAAATATGCAGGGAAAGAAACATGTCACAGAAGGATGGGACAATTTTGATGAATGCTTATAAAGTGGGATGCAGAACAGCAGTTTATAAGCTGCTGTTTTCAAAAACATGTGTTTTAAGGATGATTTTTTTTTTTTTTTTTTGCCAAGCAGAATTTTATATTTTGCATAAAACCGCTGACAAACAAAATTGGTGTCTTATTAAAAGAATATATTTCATTTTAAATAAAATTGTAGGGACACCTGGGTGGCTCAGTTGGTTGGACGACCGCCTTCGGCTCAGGTCATGATCCTGGAGTCCCGGGATCGAGTCCCGCATCGGGCTCCCGGCTCCACGGGGAGTCCGCTTCTCTCTCTGACCTTCTCCTCACTCATGCTCTCTCTGTCTTTCTCTCAAATAAATAAATAAATAAAAATCTTTAAATAAATAAATAAATAAATAAATAAATAAATAAAATTGTAATTTTACTTTGAACCAAAAATGCTTTTTAAGATCCAGCCAGTTCCTTAAAATGTTAAATATAGCCATAACCTAACCCAGCAATTTTACTCCTAGGTATAAACCCAAGAGAAATAAAAACAGACACTCACACAAAAACTTGCATGTGCATGTTCATAACAGCATCAACCACAATAACCAAAAAGTGGAAACAACCCAAGCATCCATCAACTATTAAATGGACATACAGAACATAGTCTATCAATACAAGAGAATATTATTGAGCAGTAAAAAGCCTAGTGGTGGGTACTAAGGAGGGCACGTATTGCACAGAGCACTGGGTGTGATGCATAAACAATGAATTCTGGAACACTGAAAAGAAATTAAAAAAAAAAAAAAAAAAAAAGTACTGACACATGCTACAACATGGGTGACCCCTGAAACTATAAAAAGTCAAGGAAGCCAGTCACAAAAGACCACATATCATATGAACCCCTTTACATGATATGTGCAGATAGGCAAACCCATTGAGACAGAAAGTAGAGAAAGGGGACGCCACCAGTTGGGAGTGCAGAAGGAATGGAGAGTAACTGCTAACAGATATATTGGATTTCTTTTGGGGATGATGAAATGTACTAAATTGTGCATGGTGACCATCACACAACTCTGAATGGCACACTTCAATTGGGTGAACTGTGTGGTATATGATTATTCCTCAATAAGGCTACTAAAAATTGCCAGTTGAAAGGGCTGGTTATGTTGTAGCTATTTATAATTTGTGTAGACTTTTACAGAGTATAAATCCCTAATTATCAAAATGTTTCTTACTGCCCCCAAATCTCACATCATTTTTTTATATAAAAACATCTGCCTATCCCACTATAAATACGACAAGTTATGAAAGGGGGAAAAATGCTTCTAAAATTAAATGGTATTTTAGAACCAGATTTCTCTTTAATATATTTCATTTGGATGTGAATTACACTGCCCATTAGCCATGGTTAAACTGTGAATCTCAGATAAATATCTCCCAATACAAAAGCCCATCAACAGACCATTCCCCTTGCAGTAAAAGCTGAACAGACTAATTTTTTTAATAATTAGCTTGAATATTAAAAGCAAAATTAAAGAGGCAAAGCTGTAAGAAAAATAAGCATATGAAGCTCATAATTTTAGAAGGGAAAATTTTTTCATTTAATCTCTATGCCCAACATGGGGCTTGAACTCACAACCCCAAAATCAAGAGTCACATGCTCTACCAACTGAGCTAGCCAGGCTCACCTAGAATGAAAAATATTTAAAAAATTCATCCACTTCAGGATTCACTTGATGTAATGAGCACCAGGTGTTATATGCAACTCATGAATCACTTAATTTCCCTTCTGAAACTAATAAAAATATATGTAAATTCATCCACTTCAGGATTACTGAAACCTCAATATTTAAGAGCTATGAATTTTGTAACACTCTCCTATGTAATACTCTTCACATTATTATTTTGGCTTACTATTAAGTAGATTTTTCCCTTTTTCCTCTTTTTAAATTTAGCCATATATGAAGCAGTGATATCTGTGAACTTAGAGATTTGATAAGCTATATTATTCTAAAAACATTAAAATACCTAATGATATTTAAAATGCTGACATGTATATCACCTAAAAACATCTTGCATGTGATTGGTCTTTATCTACCCCATTTTGGGAAAGCAGATCTAGTTTTATCTTCTAAGTTTATGGATGAAAACATTAAACTTACTAGTGCCTCTCAAAAGTCTGTGCACATCAGGATCACATGATGAGTTTGTGTTAAAATAGAGGTTGCTGGACCCCTCTCCCAGAAGGCAGGTCTGGGCTGAAGTCTGAGAATTTACTCTTCTAACAAATATCCAAGCAGTACTGATGCTGCTGGCCCAGAGAGGACCCTTCAAGAACCACTGAGTGAGGAGAAGAGAGTTGGGGAAAGTCAGAGGGCGAGATGAACCATGAGAGACTGTGGACACAGAGAAACAAACTGAGGGTTTTGGAGGGGAAGGGTAGGGGGTTGGGAGGGCCTGGTGGTGGGTATTAAGGAGGGCACGTATTGCATGGAGCACTGGGTGTGGTGCATAAATAACGAATCTTGGAACACTGAAAAAATAAAATTAAATTAAAAAAGAACCACTGACCGAAACCATCATCAGAGTCAGACCAGAACTGAAGCTAGAACCCAATCTTGTGTTAGACTGCTCTGCAATTATATGCTCTATCAAAAGTGTTTAAATTTGGGGGGGGAGGGTCAGGATGGGTCAGTCAGTTAAGCATCTAACATTGGCTCAGGTCATGATCCCAGAGTCAAGGGTTGGAGCTCAGTGTCAGGCTCCCTGCTCAGCAGGGGGCCTGCTTCTCCTTCTGGCCCTCACCCCACTTTCATGCTCCCTCTCTCCCCCACCCTAATAAATAAATAAAACCTTTCTTTAAAAAAGTGTTTAAATTTGGGTCATCTAGATGGCTCAGTCAGTTAAGTATTTGACTTCAGCTCAGGTCATGATCTTGGAGTCCTGGGATGAAGACCCGCATGGAGCTCCCTGCTCGGCAGGGAGTCTAGAGAAGCAGACTTCTCTTTTTAAAAATGTTCAAATCTCACTGAATTTAACTTAGTTGTATTCTTTTAGTAAAGGTGATTATTAAATACTAAAGATCAGGTTTATACATTTTTAAGACTTCTTAAAAGAGTTGTTATAAAACAGTAACCCATTTTAGAAAAAGAATGTTACATATTATCTTTAAGGAGTCCTGAATGCATTTTTTTTCTTCACATACCCTCCTTTTCCCCTTAAGATAAACACTATCTTCTATTTTATTCCTTATCATTCACTTGCTTTTCTAAATAGTTTTATCACAGTTGTATCTCAAAATAACATATTGTTTAGGTTGTGTGTTTTGAGCTTTACACTCTTATCTTTTTTCAGGCAAGTTGCTTTTTTATTCAATATGATGTTTTAAGATGCAGCCCTGTGGTTTTTATCAATAGTTCATTGTTTTCAAGGCTGGATAGCATTTCATCTACAAGGATACAACCCTCAAATTCTTTACCTTTTTATTTTGAAAAGATTATACATACACAAGAAGTTGCCAACTAATAGAGAGATGTCCTGTGTACCCTTCACCCAGTTTCCTTCAATAGTTACTTCTTACCTAATTATAGTACAGTATCAAAACCTGCAAATTGGTGTTGGTACAATGTGTGTGTGAAGTTTTATGCCATTATATGGTAACTCTCAATTTTCAAATCATTCTATTAATAAACATGAGGGTTTTCCCCTCCATTTAAGACAATGACTGTACCTATTACAAAAACTAAAATACAAACACTGACAAAACCAAACGCTGGTAAGAAAGTAAAGTGACAGGAACTCTCATTTATTGCTTCTGGGAATGTGAAATGATACAGCTATTTTGGAAGAGAGTTTGGCAGTTTCTTACAAAACTATTCATTCTTACCATACGATCCAGCAATTGTAATCCTTTGCCCAAAGGAGTTGAAAACTTATGTCCATGTACAAACCTGTACATGGATGTTTAGAACAGCTTCATTCATAATTACCAAAACTTGGAAGCAACCAAAATGCCCTTCAACAAATGAACATGTAAGCTGTGGTATATTCAAACAAAGGTATATTATTTAGCACTAAAAAGAAATAAGCCACCAAGCCATAAAAAGACATATAGGAAGCTTAAATGCATATTACTGAGTCAAAGAAGCCAGTCTGAAAAGGCTACATACTCTGGGATCCCAACTATATGATTTTCTGGAAAAAGCAAAACTATGGAGACAGTAAAAAGATTGGTGGTCACTGGGGAAGAAAGGGACGAATAGGTGGAAAACAGCATTTTTAGGGCAGCGAAACTTTTCTATATGATGCTATAATGGTGGAAAAGGTCATTATACAGGAGTCAAAACCCATAAAATGTACAAAATGAAGAGTAAACCCTTATGTAAATATGGACCTTGGGTGATAATGATGAATCAATGTACATTGGCCAGTTGTAACAAACAGGCTTTGCTGGTGGCTGATGATGATGAGGGGGAGGTTGTACCTATGTGGGGACTGGTAGTACATGCAAACTCTCGATTTTGCTGTGAACCTAAAACTGCTCTAAAAATGAAGTCTGTAAACTGTCAGCTATAAGATGAATAATAAGATGAATAATATCTAAGGCTCTAATGTATAAAATAGTAACTAGTTGATAACACGTATTGTATAACTGAAACTTGCTAAGAGAACAGAACTTAAATGTTGTCACTAAAATATGTATGTATAGGATACATATAAAAGATATACAAGTTTATATATAAATATGAGGCAATACATGTTTTTATTAAAGTATAATTGACATATTAATTTTGTATATAATGCAATTAGACATTTGTATACATTGTGAACTGATCATATTAAGTCTAATTACCATCTGTCACCATACAAAGTTAATACAGTATTATTGACAGTACTCACCATGCTGTACATTACAATCCCCTGACTTATTAACTAAAAGCTTGTGCCTCTTAATCTTCTTCACCCATTTTGCCCCCACCAACCCTCCTCCCCTGTGGCAACCAATACCTTCTTCTCTGTATCTAGGAGTCTGGATTTTTATTTATTTTGTTTTTTAGATTCCACTTATAAGTGAAATCATGCAGTCTTTGTCTTATTCTGATTTTTTCACTTAACATAATACCCTTTTAGGGTCCATCTGTCCTATCCCAAATAGCAAGATATCACTCTTTCTATGACTGACTGAGTAGTATTCCTTTGTGTGTGTGTGTGTGTGTGTGTGTGTGTATACATATACATATATATATATATTTATATAAAATACATTTTCTTTATCCATTCATCAGTGGACATTTAGGTTATTTCCATATCTTGGCTATTCTAAGTGATATTGAAATAAACAGAGATGCATATATCTTTTTGAATTTGTGTTTTTGTCTCTTCAGATAGATACCTAAAAGTGGAATTACTGAATCATACAATACTTCTGTTTTTAATTTTTGAGAAAGCCCTGTTCTCCATAGTGGTTGGATGAACTTACATTCCTACCAACAGAGCACAAAGGTTCACTTTCTCCACACCGTTGTCAACACTTGCTATTTATTTCCCTAACAGCCACTCTGACAGGTGTGAAACAATATCTCATTGTGGTTTTGATTTGCATTTCCTTGATGATGTGAGGTTGAGCATCTTTTCAGGTGTCTGCTGGCCATCTGTAGGTCTTTGTTAGGAAAATGCCTATTCAGATCCTCTGCCCATTTTTTAATTGAATGTTTTTGGCTACTGAGTAGTAGAAGTTCTTTATATATCTTGGATATTAACCCTTTATCAGATATATGATTTGCAAATATCTCTTCCCATTCAGTAGTTGCTTTTTCATTTTGTTGGTGATGGCTTCTTTCACTGTGCAGAAGCTTTCTTCTTTCTCATAGTTTTCCATTTGTTGCTATTGCCTTTAGAGTCATATTCAAAAAACAATGCTAACACTGATGTCAAGGAACTTACCACATTGATTTTCTCGTAGGAGTTATTTCAAAGTTTCAGGCTTTTCATTTAAATCTTTAATCCACTTTGAGTTAATTTTTGTATAGAAAGATAATGATCCAGTTTCATTCTTTTGTATCTGTCCAGTTTTCCCCAACATATTTAAGAGATTTCCAGATAAAAATATGTATGTTTATAAAAAATTAAAAAAATAAAAATTGAAAAATTAAAAAAATTTAAAAAGATTTCCCCATTGGATATTTTTGCCACCTCTGTGGTAAATTAATTGACCATATAAATGTGGGTTTACTTCTGCCACCTCTAATTTCTTTCCACTGATGTATGTATTCTGTTTTTATGCCAATAGCTTATTGTTGTGGTTACTATAGCTTTGTAATATAGAAATTAGAGCACATGATGCCTTCAGCTTTGTTCTTTCTCAAGACTGCTTTGGCTACTCAGGGTCTTTTATGGTTCCATATGAATTTGGGGATTTTTTTTTTTAATATTTCTTTGCAAACAACCACTGGAATTTTGATAGATACTGCATTGAATCTATAGTTTGGGGAGACAGTATAGACATTTTAACAATATTAATTATTCTAATCCATAAATATGGAAGATCTTTCCATATATTTGTGTCATCTTCAATTTCTTTCATCAGTATCTTATACTTCCCAGTGCAGAGGTCTTTTCACCTTCTGGGTTAAATTTATTCCTAGGTATTTCACTTTTTCTGATGCAACCTGAAGAGGATTGTTTTCTGGTTTCTCTGATAGTTGATTATTTGTATACAGAAACAACTAATTCCTGCATATTAATTTTGATCCTACAACTTGACTCAATTCATTTATTAGCTCTAACAGTTTCTTGCTAGAGTCTTGGGATTTTCTATATAGAATATGACATCTGCAAATACTGATCATTTTATATATGTCTTTCCAATTTCTATTTCTTTCTTTTTCTTGCCCAATTGCTGTGGCTTAAACTTCCAATATTGTGCAGAATAGAAATGGGGATAGTGGGCATCCTTGTCCGGAAAAGTTTTAATTTTTCACCACTGCAGATGATGTTAGCTGTGTGTCATACATGGCCTGTGGTATGTTCAGGTACATTCCCCCTATACTCACTTTATTAAGAGGTCTTATCAAAAATAGGTGAGGAAGTGGAGATGCAACATGGGGGATTAAGGGGGTAGGAGAAGAACAAATGAAACAAGATGGGATTGGGAGGGAGACAAACCATAAGTGACTCTTAATCTCACAAAACAAACTGAGGGTTGCTGGGGGGAGGGGGGTTGGAAGAGGGGGGTGGGGTTATGGACATTGGGGAGGGTATGTGCTATGGTGAGTGCTGTGAGTGTGTAAACCTGGCGATTCACAGACCTGTACCCCTGGGGATAAAAATATGTTATAGGTTTATAAAAAATAAAAAAATAAATAAATAGATGTTGAATTTTATCAAGTGATTTTTCTTCATCTATCGAGAGGATTTTTTAAATCTTTCATCTTGTTTATATTAATGTTTATCACAGTGATTGATTTGTAGGTGTTGAATCCTCCTTGTTACCCTGGAATAAAACCCACCTGATATGATGCATGACCCTTTTAATGTACTGTTGAATTCAGCTGGCTAATATTTTGTTGAAGATTTTTCCATCTATGTTCATCAGGGTTATTGGCCCATAACTTTGTTTGTGGCATTACTGTCTGGATTTATTATCAGTGTGATGCTGGCTCATGAGTTTAGAAGGCTTCCCTCCTCTTTAATTTTTTTTTTTTTTTGAGAAGGACAGTATTAAATCTTCTTTTAATGCTTGAGAGAATTCACCATTGAAGCCCTCTGGTCCTGGACGTTTGTTTGTTGAGAGGTTTTTGATTACTGATTTCATCTCTACAATAGTAAATAGCCTACTCAAATTTCCTATTTCTTCATGACTCAGTCTTGGAAGACTGGAATTTCAGTCTTAGAATTCAGACTTAGAAGACTGAATTTATCCATTTCTTCCAGGTTATCCAATTTCTTGGTGTAAAATTGTTCAAAGTAATCTCTTATGAACCTTTGTATCTCTGTGGTATCAGTTATAATTTCTGTCTCATTTCTAATTTTCTTTGAGCTCTTTCTGGGTGACTCTAGCTAAATGCTTGTCTACTCTGCTTATCTTTTCAAAGAACCTGTTCTTAGTTATATTAATATTTTCTATTCTTTATTATTCCTATTTCATTTACTTCTACCCCAATCTTATTATTTATCTTCTATTATTTGGGTTTCATTTTTTTCTTCTTTTTCTAGTTCTTTTGGTGTAAAGTTAGCTTTTCTTATTTTAAATATTTATTTCCTGAGGTAGACCTGAATTGCTATGAACTTCCCTCTGATAGCTACTTTTGCTGCATTCTGTAAATTTTTGTGTATCATTTCTGTTATCATTTGTCCCTATGTATATTTTGATTTCTCCTTTGATTTCTTCAATGACACTTTGGTTTTTTAGTAATATATTGTTCAATTTCCACATTTTTGTGGCTTTATTTGGTATCAATTTCTAGTTTTATATCATTGTGGTCAGAAAAGATGCTTGATATGTATTCAATCTTTTTTAATTTACTGAGATTTCTTTTGTGGGCTAACATGATCTATCCCAGAGAAAATTCCATGTGCACTTGAGAAGAATGTGTATTCTCTGCTTTTAGCTGGAACGTTCTGCATATATCTATTAAGTCCATCTGGTCTAATGGGTTAAAGCTGACATTTCCTTATTGATTTTCTGTCTGGGTGACCTATCCAATGATGTAAGTGGGGTGTTAATGTCCCCTATTATTGTATTGCTTTCAATTTCTCCCTTTAGGTCTGTTGCTTTTAATTTCTCCCTTTAGGTCTGTTAATATTCGGTTTATACATTTTGGTGCTCCTGTGTTGGGTGCATATGTATATATAAACATTAGGTCTTCTTACTGGATTGACCCCCTTTATCACTAAGTAATATCCTTCTCTTTAATTACAGTTTTTAAGTCCATTTCATCTGAAATGAATACAGCTATACCATCTATCTTCTCATTTTTATATGCATGGAATAGCTTTTTCCTCCAATTTCCTTCACAATCCCTTCCCTTTGTATGTGTTCTTCTTGCTGAAGTCTTTTAGGTAGCATATAGTGTTTTTTAAAAACTATTCCACCACTCTGTATTTTGGAAAATTTAGTCTATTAAATTTAAAGTAATCATTGATAGATATGTCCTTATTGCCATTTTGGTAATTGTTTTCCAGTTGGTAGGTTCTCCATTCTCTATAGTTCTATGGTTCTCCTGGATATAATCCCTATCAATTTTACATTCTGGGGGCTTGTCTCTCTAGTTCAGAACTCAAAGGCTGGATACCTGATATGGGGCATAAACCTCTTGAACTTTAGGCAAAAATTCCATTTTTTGAGATTCCTCCTGATTGTGGGCTGCTGTACCTGGCGTGGGGTTTTTGGCAAGAGCATTATTGTCTTTCCTACCCCTCTTGATTTTTCCCTTTTATCTTTCACTGTGGAGGCACTGTTGATCTAGTTTTCAGTACTTTTTCAGAAGAAATTATTCCATTTGAAGTTGTAGCTTTGTTGTGTTCATGCGGGAGGTAAGTTCAGGATATTACTACACTTTATGTTAAACTATCATTGGATAGGTTCATTAGCTAGATGAAAGGAATCCTTTCATAATTTATACATGTACAAAATCATCGCAATGCAAATTTTAAATATTTTGCAACTTTATCAGTTTTGTCTCAATAAAGCAGAATATATTAGTGAGAAATAAAGTCTACTTAAAAAATTTTTAAACAATTACTCTGTAAATATTATGGTCATTTGGTTAATGTATAATCCTTTCACCTAAGTATGTACCTAGGAGTGGAACTGGTATCTTAAACTTGACAAGATAAAGCCCAAGTGTTTTCCAAATTAGTTTCAACAACTTAATTTCCCACCATCAGTCTGAGTTCCCAAACTCTGCAGCTCCTGTTATTGCTGACTTCAGTTTTTCTAAAATGCTGACTGAGAAGTGGTATGCCATAGTGTTTTAAATTTAAGTTTCCTTGATTACTAATGAGGTTGTGTATCTTGTCATATGATCATAGAATTTTTGGCCATTTGTGTTTTCTCTTTTACAAGGTACTAGTTCTGGTCCTTTGCCTATTGTGTTTAGGGTTGTTGATCTTTTTTTTTTTTTTTTTTTTTTTATAAACATATATTTTTACCCCAGGGGTACAGGTCTGTGGATCGCCAGGTTTACACACTTCACAGCACTCACCATAGCACATACCCTCCCTAATGTCCATAATCCCACCCCACCTCCCAACCTCCCTCCCCCCATCAACCCACAGTTTGTTTTGTGAGATTAAGAGTCACTTATGGTTTGTCTCCCTCCCAATTCCATCTTGTTTCATTTACTCTTCTCCTACCCCCTTAACTCCCCATGTTGCATCTCCTCTCCCTCATATCAGGGAGATCATATGATAGTTGTCTTTCTCCGATTGAAATATTGCCCTAAGCACGATACCCTCTAGTTCCATCCACGTCGTCGCAAATGGCAAGATTTCATTTCTTTTGATGGCTGCATAGTATTCCATTGTGTATATATACCACATCTTCTTTATCCATTTGTCTTTTGATGGACATCTAGGTTCTTTCCATAGTTTGGCTATTGTAGACATTGCTGCTATAAACATTCGGGTGCACGTGCCCCTTCGGATCACTACGTTTGTATCTTTAGGGTAAATACCCAGCAGTGCAATTGCTGGGTCATAGGGTAGTTCTATTTTCAACATGTTGGGGAACCTCCATGCTGTTTTCCAGAGTGGTTGCACCAGCTTGCATTCCCACCAACAGTGTAGGAGGGTTCCCCTTTCTCCACATCCTCGCCAGCATCTGTCATTTCCTGACTTGTTCATTTTAGCCATTCTGACTAGTGTGAGGTGATATTTCATTGTGGTTTTGATTTGTATTTCCCTGATGCTGAGTGATGTGGAGCACTTCTTCATGTGTCTGTTGGCCATCTGGATGTCGTCTTTGCAGAAATGTCTGTTCATGTCCTCTGCCCATTTCTTGATTGGATTATTTGTTCTTTGGGTGTTGAGTTTGCTAAGTTCTTTATAGATTTTGGACACTAGCCCTTTATCTGATATGTCATTTGCAAATATCTTCTACCATTCTGTCAGTTGTCTTTTGGTTTTGTTCACTGTTTCCTTTGCTGTGCAAAAGCTTTTGATCTTGATAAAATCCCAAAAGTTCATTTTTGCCCTTGCTTCCCTTGCCTTTGAGGATGTTCCTAGGAAGATGTTGCTGCGGCTGAGGTCGAAGAGGTTGCTGCCTGTGTTCTCCTCAAGGATTTTGATGGATTCCTTTCTCACATTGAGATCCTTCATCCATTTTGAGTCTATTTTCGTGTGTGGTGTAAGAAAATGATCCAATTTCATTTTTCTGCATGTGGCTGTCCAATTTTCCCAACACCATTTATTGAAGAGGCTGTCTTTTTTCCATTGGACATTCTTTCCTGCTTTGTCAAAGATGAGTTGACCATAGAGTTGAGGGTCTATTTCTGGGCTCTCTATTCTGTTCCATTGATCTATGTGTCTGTTTTTGTGCCAGTACCATGCTGTCTTGATGATGACAGCTTTCTAATAGAGCTTGAAGTCCGGAATTGAGATGCCACCAACTTTGGCTTTCTTTTTCAATATTCCTTTGGCTATTCGAGGTCTTTTCTGGTTCCATATAAATTTTAGGATTATTTGTTCCATTTCTTTGAAAAAAATGGATGGTACTTTGATAGGAATTGCATTAAATGTGTAGATTGCTTTAGGTAGCATAAACATTTTCACAATATTTATTCTTCCAATGCAGGAGCATGGAACATTTTTCCATTTCTTTGTGTCTTCCTCAATTTCTTTCATGAGTACTTTATAGTTTTCTGTGTATAGATTCTTAGTCTCTTTGGTTAGGTTTATTCCTAGGTATCTTATAGTTTTGGGTGCAATTGTAAAAGGGATTGACTCCTTAATTTCTCTTTCTTCTGCCTTGTTGTTGGTATAGAGAAATGCAACTGATTTCTGTGCATTGATTTTATATCCTGACACTTTACTGAATTCCTGTACAAGTTCTAGCAGTTTTGGAGTGGAGTCTTTTGGGTTTTCCACATATAGTATCATATCATCTGCAAAGAGTGATAGTTTGGCTTCTTCTTTGCCGATTCGGATGCCTTTAATTTCCTTTTGTTGTCTGATTGCTGAGGCTAGGACTTCTAGTACTATGTTGAATAGCAGTGGTGATAACGGACATCCCTGTCGTATTCCTGACCTTAGCGGAAAAGCTTTCAGTTTTTCTCCATTGAGAATGATATTTGCAGTGGGTTTTTCATAGATGGCTTTGATAATATTGAGGTATGTGCCGTCTATCCCTACACTTTGAAGAGTTTTGATCAGGAAGGGATGCTGTACTTTGTCAAATGCTTTTTCAGCATCTATGGAGAGTATCATATGGTTCTTGTTCTTTCTTTTATTAATGTGTTGTATCACATTGATTGATTTGCGGATGTTGAACCAACCTTGCACTCTTGAATAAATCCCACTTCGTCGTGGTGAATAATCCTTTTAATGTACTGTTGAATCCTATTGGCTAGTATTTTGGCGAGAATTTTTGCACCTGTGTTCATCAAGGATATTGGTCTGTAGTTCTCTTTTTTGATGGGATCTTTGTCTGGTTTTGGGATCAAGGTGATGCTGGCCTCATAAAATGAGTTTGGAAGTTATCCTTCCACTTCTATTTTTTGGAACAGTTTCAGGAGAATAGGAATTAGTTCTTCTTTAAATGTTTGGTAGACGGGGCGCCTGGGTGGCTCAGTGGGTTAAGCCTCTGCCTTCAGCTCAGGTCATGATCTCGGGGTCATGGGATCGAGTCCCACATCGGGCTCTCTGCTCAGTGGGGAGCCTGCTTCCTCCTCTCTCTCTGCCTGCTTCTCTGCCTTCTTGTGATTTCTGCCTGTCAAATAAATAAATAATCTTTAAAAAAATAAAAAAATAAATAAATAAATGTTTGGTAGAATTCCCCTGGGAAGCCATCTGGCCCCGGGCTTTTGTTTGTTTGGAGATTTTTGATGACTGTTTTGATCTCCTTACTGGTTATGGGTCTGTTCAGGCTTTCTATTTCTTCCTGGTTCAGTTGTGGTAGTTTATATGTCTCTAGGAATGCATCCATTTCTTCCAGATTGTCAAATTTGTTGGCATAGAGTTGCTCATAGTATGTTCTTATAATTGTCTGTATATCTTTGGTGTTAGTTGTGATCTCTCCTCTTTCATTCATGATTTTATTTATTTGGGTCCTTTCTCTTTTCTTTTGGATAAGTCTGGCCATGGGTTTATCAATCTTATTAATTCTTTCAAAGAACCAGCTCCTAGTTTCGTTGATTTGTTCTATTGTTTTTTTGGTTTCTATTTCATTGATTTCTGCTCTGATCTTTATGATTTCTCTTCTCCTGCTGGGTTTAGGGTTTCTTTCTTGTTCTTTCTCCAGCTCTTTTAGGTGTAGGGTTAGGTTGTGTACCTGAGACCTTTCTTGTTTCTTGAGAAAGGCTTGTACCGCTATATATTTTCCTCTCAGGACTGCCTTTGTTGTGTCCCACAGATTCTGAAACATTGTTTTTTCATTATCATTTGTTTCCATGAATTTTTTCAATTCTTCTTTAATTTCCTGGTTGACCCATTCATTCTTTAGAAGGATGCTGTTTAGCTTCCATGTATTTGGGTTCTTTCCAAATTTCCTCTTGTGATTGAGTTCTAGCTTTAGAGCATTGTGGTCTGAAAATATGCAGGGAATGATTCCAATCTTTTGATAATGGTTGAGACCTGATTTAGGACAGAGGATGTGATCTATTCTGGAGAATGTTCCATGTGCACTAGAGAAGAAGGTGTATTCTGTTGCTTTGGGGTGAAATGTTCTGAATATATCTGTGATGTCCATCTGGTCCAGTGTGTCATTTAAGGCCTTGATTTCCTTGTTGATCTTTTGCTTGGATGATCTGTCCATTTCAGTGAGGGGAGTGTTAAAGTCCCCCACTATTATTGTATTATTGTCGATGTGTTTCTTTGATTGTGTTATTAATTGGTTTATATAGTTGGCTGCTCCCACGTTAGGGGCATAGATATTTAAAATTGTTAGATCTTCCTGTTGGACAGTTCCTTGAGTATGATATAGTGTCCATCCTCATCTCTTATTATAATCTTTGGCTTAAAATCTAATTGATCTGATATAAGGATTGCCACTCCTGCTTTCTTCTGATGTCCATTAGCATGGTAAATTCTTTTCCACCCCCTCACTTTAAACCTGGAGGTGTCTTCGGGTTTAAGATGAGTTTCTTGTAGGCAACATATAGATGGGTTTTGTTTTTTTATCCATTCTGATACCCTGTGTCTTTTGATTGGGGCATTTAGCCCATTAACGTTCAGGGTAAGTATTGAGAGATATGAATTTAGTGCCATTGTATTGCCTGTACGGTGACTGTTATTGTATATTGTCTCTGTTTCTTTCTGATCTACTACTTTTAGGGTCTCTCTTTGCTTAGAGGACCCCTTTCAATATTTCCTGTAGAGCTGGTTTGGTGTATGCAAATTCTTTCAGTTTTTGTTTGTCCTGGAAGCTTTTAATCTCTCCTTCTATTTTCAATGATAGCCTAGCTGGATATAGTATTCTTGGCTGCATTGTTTTCTCGTTTAATACTCTGAATATATCATGCCAGCTCTTTCTGGCCTGCCAGGTCTCTGTGGATAAGTCTGCTGCCAATCTAATATTTTTACCATTGTACATTACAGACTTCTTTTCCCGGGCTGCTTTCAGGATCTTCTCTTTGTCACTAAGACTTGTAAATTTTACTATTAGGTGATGGGGTGTGGACCTATTCTTATTGATCTTGAGGGGCCTTCTCTGAACCTCCTGGATTTTGATGCTTGTTCCCTTTGCCATATTGGGGAAATTCTCTCCAATAATTCTCTCCAATATACCTTCTGCTCCCCTGTTTGCTCTTCTTCTGGAATCCCAATTATTCTAATGTTGTTTCGTATTATGGTGTCACTTATCTCTCGATTTCTCCCCTCATGGTCCAGTAGCTGTTTGTCCCTCTTTTGCTCAGCTTCTTTATTCTCTGTCATTTGGTCTTCAATATCGCTAATTCTTTCTTCTGCCTCATTTATCCTAGCAGTGAGAGCCTCCATTTTTTATTGCACCTCATTAATAGCTTTTTTGATTTCAACTTGGTTCGATTTTAGTTCTTTTATTTCTCCAGAAAGGGCTTTTATATCTCCCGAGAGGGTTTCTCTAATATCTTCCATGCCTTTTTCGAGCCCGGCTAGAACCTTGAGAATCGTCATTCTGAACTCTAGATCTGACATATTACCAATGTCTGTATTGATTAGGTCCCTAGCCTTTGGTACTGCCTCTTGTTCTTTTTTTTGTGGTGAATTTTTCCACCTTGTCATTTTGTCCAGATAAGAGTATATGCAGGAGCAAGTAAAATATTAAAAGGGTGGCAACAACCCCAGGAAAATATGCTTTAGCCAAATCAGAAGAGATCCCAAATCGTGAGGGGAGAGAAAGGGGATAAAAAGAGGTTCAGAAAGAAAAAAAAAAGAAAGAAAAAAAAAGAAATAATTTAAAAAAGAAAACCAATAAAGAAAAAATATATATATATATATATATTAGATAAACTAGTTAGAAAACGTTAAAAAAGAAAGGGTAAAAGTTAAAAAAAATTTAGCAGAAGAAGAAAAAAAAATTGAAAAACAAAAGAAAAAAAAATTAACTGCAAGGCTATAGAATCATGGGGAGGAAGCCATGAGTTCCGTGCTTTGCTTTCTCCTCCTCTGGAATTCCGATGCTCTCCTTGGTATTGAAACTGTACTCCTTGATAGGTGAACTTGGTCCTGGCTGGGTTTCTTGCTGATCTTCTGGGGGAGGGGCCTGTTGTAGTGATTCTCAAGTGTCTTTGCCCCAGGCGGAGTTGCACCTCCCTTACCCGGGGCCGGTCTGAGTAATCAGCTCGGGTTTGCTTTCGGGAGCTTTTGTTCCCTGAGTGCTTTCCGTAGAGTTCCAGACGACAGGAATGAAGATGGCGGCCTCCCGGTCTCCGGCCCGGAGGAGCTGAGGCAGATGGTAACATATTAATGTCTCCCGTCACCCTGGCCTCCCGCCGCGCTCCGAGCTGACCGAGCCTGCGACCGGTTCAAGACAACCCCGAGCTGAGAGTCACTCCTCGGCTCTGTCTCTGTAGCCGGCTTCCCCGTTCTAATACCTGCAAGTCTGCGACACTGACACCCCCGATCCTTCTGTGACCCTGCGGGACCTGAGGCCATGCTGACCCCGCGCGGGCTTCACCCCAATTAAGCCTCTGGAGCAATGTCCCTCAGCAGAACAGACTTTTAAAAGTCCCGATTTTGTGCCCCGTTGCTCCGCCGCTCGCCGGAAGCCAGCCCCTCCCCCCTTCCAGTCGCTTTGGATTCACTTCTCCGCCAGTCCTACCTTTCAGATAGTGGTTGATTTTCTGTTTCTAGAGTTGCTATTCTTCTTCTCTTCGATCTCCCGTTGGATTTGTAGGTGTTTGTAATCTTTAGATAAGCTATCTAGCTGATCTCCTGCTACCTGAAGTAGTCTCAGCCTGCTACTTCTCCGCCATCTTGACTCCTCCCCCGGTTGTTGATCTTTTTTACATAGACTTGCTCTTTATTTTCCTTGCTTATTTTTTTTTTCAGTAATATATACATATCTCCTCCCAAGTTGTAATGTTTTTGTTTTGTTTTTTTTTTACTTAAGTCCTAGGATGAATATTATTTAGCATATTAAAATTAACTCTTTCCTTTCATGGCTAATGCTTACTTTATATGGGGTTATAGAAAATATTTCCCCATATAACCTTTTTTAAACATTTTTTTTAAGATTTTATTGATTTACTTGACAGACAGAGATCACAAGTAGGCAGAGAGGCAGGCAGAGAGAGAGGAGGAAGCAGGCTCCCCGTCGAGCAGAGAGCCCGATGTGGGGCTTGATCCCAACACCCTGGGACCATGCCCTGAGCTGAAGGCAGAGGCTTTAACTCACTAAGCCACCCAGGCACCCCTATAACCTTTTTTTTTTTTGAAGATTTTATTTTATTTATTTGAGAGAGAGAGAGATCACAAGTAGGCAGAGAGGAAGGCAGAAAGAGAGAGGAGGAAGCAGGCTTCCTGCTGAGCATAGAGCCTGATGCAGGGCTCGATCCCAGGACCCTGAGATCATGGCTTAACCCACTGAGCCACCCAGGCACCCCTCCCATATACTTTTTCTAACAACTTTTAGCTTTGCCTTCTACAACCTGAATTATCTTATGCATGAGATGAGGTGCTGTCCATTTTCCCCCTACGTTTATAATCAATTGTCACAGTACCATTTATTGATAATTCTTTTTTTCACCTATCCCAGAGCTAAGTCTTCATAAAGGAAGTTTCCAGGCTGTGATCCTGGATTCTCTATTCTCTTCCAATTATCTACTTTCCTAGGTCTTCTCAGTACCATACTGTCTTCATTGCTATCATTTTGTAATACTGAGACTTAATATCTGGTAGATCTCCCATTTGCAGGTAGTAATTTAGCTTAGATGTTCTGTGTTGGGGAGCAAGGTAAAGGGATTCTGACTGTAGTTTCATAAAATTTCTAAAACAATTTGGAGAGAATCACATCTATAGATTGAAATTTTCTATTCATAAATTTATTTCTCCCTTCATTTAGATTTTCTTAAGTGTCTTCATCTTATAATTTTCTCCAGACAGATGTTGCCCATTTTGGTTATATTTCTAGCACCTTATATTTACGATAATGCTATAAATGGTATTCCATTGTCCTTTATAAATATAACAAATACAATATAATATAACAGAGTACAGAATGCAATTGATTTTGTATATTGACTTTGTTTGCAGCAGACTTGCTAATCTCTTATTCATTCTTATACTTCACCTGTAGATTCTTTTGGTTTTTCTACATGGACAAAATATCCTCAATGACTAGTGACAGCATTGGAGAAGGAGGAAATAATGATAAGAATTCTTCTTTTTCTTCCTGCATTATTTTAGCTAGAATTTCCTATGTAAATGCTGCAAAGAAATAGTCTTGTTAAGAATTTGTTTCCAATATTAAAAAGGAAGGCTTTCAATTTTCACCATTAAATATGTTTGCTCACTATATAATGTACACCTGAAACTAACATAACACTGTTAACTAACTGGAATTAAAATAAAAACTTAATATATTTGCTGAACATTTATACCTTCTAATAATAGTTCATTGATTTTGTATCATGGATATAGAAAGTTCATTCCATAAAAATCTATTATCTACTGAAATTATATTTTCATTTAATAAAAATGTATTAATCACCTATAAGGTATGTCACACTGTTCCAGACCGTGGAGATAAAGCAGTGGCAAAACAGATGAAAACACTTGTTCCCAGGAAGCTTATCTATTAGAGAACAAGCACAATGCCTGAATAAAATGCATTGTATATTATTGCATATTGGTCATGAGAAGAGGTGAAAATCAAGTACAGAGGTAGAGTAGGTAGTTTGGGGAGGGACTGCAATTTTAAATCTAGTGGTAAAAATAGGTCTCACTGAGAAAAGGACATTGTCAGCCTTCAGCAGGAGAGCAAGCACATGCAAAGATAATATGGAATAGGTATTGTAAGGCAATATAAAGTTCTGGAACAATTTTACTTCAAGAAGGCTAATTAGGAAAGAAAATGTTAATATACTATTTTAGTTACTTATTCCCTATTGTGAAGCTTAAAATCACATATGAACTATTGACAGCTAAAAACATTATAATCACCATTAGTAATAAAGCAGCATTCTTGTTAAAAATAACCATTTCAACATAGAAATTTAAGTAATAAATTATTCTTTTGTTCAAAGCAAATGTCATCAGAGAAGTTCAATCTGAACCTCACAAACCAGTCAAAAAAAAAAATGGGAAAAGTATAAATGGAAAAAATACTTACAAGACCTAAAACTCATTATCACTATAAGTATTCCCTATCAATTATCTGACCATCAGTAGTAACATGAAAATGACAAGGCAATCACTCCAGAGGCTGCTGCAGAAAAAGAAAAATAGTTTCAAATTTGTGTTCTAGAAAGCTCAAGCTAACCACGAGCATAAAATTTTCAAATTAATGTTAGTAAGGCAAAAGAAAGAAGACCCAGCACCTCTAACTAGAAAAGAAGTAAACAGGTAAAGAGGGAAAAAAGAAGCACATCTAAAAATGTAAAGATTGGCCAAAAGAGAATAAGGAGACTCTGAAATTCAAAAGTCACAAAGGTGTCCTATGGAACACCAATTCATAGGACAACAGGTGTTTATGAGGAGGAAAATATAGGTCACATAAAATTGATCTGGTTTCTGTATGCAGGATATCTCAGAGTCTTTAAAAATGCCACAGTGAATTCCGAATCACTACACCATTTCCAGGGGTAAGGAATGGGGGGCATAGAATAGGTATACAAAAATATGAGGCCTTTCCCAAGTCAGCTGGACCACGGAACCCTTTATTTCAGGCAAAAAAAACAAAGCACTGTTAGAGAAATGCTGCCCTAAGGGAAGCAGGTCAGATGACATTCATAAAATACTTTGAAGAGTTTAAGGAATGCTTTAAAAAAAAAAAAGTTACAAGGATTTTCTGGTAGCTGAGGGGTTTTTTTCTTTTAATTTATTATTGGCAGAAAGCCAGCCAAAGAATCAGTTGGACTTACAAAGCTGAGTATGTGGATGAATAAAAGATACAAAAGAGAATAAATAAAATTTCTGATACATTTTACTGAAGAGGCTATTTGGATACAAATATCCAAATAAATAACTGAAGTAAGTAGTCCAAATAGGCTAAATCCAAGAAAGATAAATGCAAGGGATGTTCTAAGCTTAACTGATAAAAGAAAAGAAAATCAATCACTAGGATGGAACGGTATTCAATGAGAGCACTGGATGATTTTGAGGACGATTACAATTTGTAGGCAAAATTAGGTAAAAAGTCATAAGCTAACCCAAGAATTGGCTTCTCAAGCATCTAATAAACTAAAATTCAGTATGGATTTATTCAAAGTATAGGGTATGTTGATGGAATTTTTTTTTCCTTTTCTTTTTATTTATTTATTTATTTATTTATTTATTTGGGGTGGGAGCAAAGAGAGAGGAAGAGAAATCATCTCTAGCAGACTCCACGCTGAGCACAGAACCCAATGTGGGGCTCACACCCAGGATCCTGAGCTCATAAGCTGAGCCAAAATCAATTGTCAGACACTCAACGGACTGAGCCACGCAGGAGGCCCAGTGGAATTTCTAATAAAGAATAAACTTGAACACTGAACCAAGAATAATCTAACAGAAAAAGCATTAAAACAGCTACAGAATGTATATTGATAGTCTATATCTATAGGTAGTTTGCATAAGCAGATACAGATATAAAACACCTGAAATTTTTTGAAGTAGTGAACAAACTGAGGCAAGAAATCATGTTCACTTAGACTTTCAGCATGTCTTGAACCATACTCTGAAACAAAAACTTTAAAAATTAAAGTACTATTAAAAAGAGAGATTCTGTCCCAGATAGGAAACTAGCTTGGTGGCCGAAAACAAAAGACAGACATAAGCAAAATTTCAAATTCATCTAGGGATTTTAGTGTGAAAACTTGTCTCATTTTCATAATATTGAAAATGGAGCACACAGCAAATTTTCAGGTTTAGGAATAAACAGTGAAATGTCAAGCTGCCAGGAACGTGCGAGGGTTATCTAGCACAATCCTGGTAACAAGTGCCCAAGCCAGTACCAACCAGGACAGCTCCCATTCAAGGATGCTTACCTTGTGTCAGACACCACATGGGGCACCTTCTTCAGAACTTTGTTTGGTCTTTACATCTTCCTACAGAAGTAATTATCCTTTTATTCCACCAGTTTACAGACTAGACAATTAAAACTTAGAGAGGAAAGGGACCTCCCCAAAGATCATTTAGGTTGGGGTAGAGTAATAGTGGCTGCTATAGGGTAGAGCAGAAATTCTAAACCTGGCAACTGACCTGAGAAACCTTCCCCTTTACTACTGAGCATGCATTAGAAGCCCCCGGAAGTTGTGTTAAACACAATCTGGCCCAATCCTCCAGAAGTTCTAATGAAGTAGATTTTGTGCATCCCAAATTTTTATTTCTAACAAGTTGATGTTCTTGCTTGAGGGACCACACTCTGACAACCATTGTCCTATACCAAAGAGTCTAAACCACACATGGTAAAAACAGGGAAGAAAGATGTCACAGTAAGGATGGCCCCTGGAAAAAGAAAATCTTGAAGAAAGCGGTCATACAATTGAGGAAAAAGAGAAATATAGCAACCAGTAATGGAGATCAAGCTTTCTTGGGCTGGCTGGGTGGGCAAAGAGTCTTCTTTGGAACTCAAAGAACCTAAAAATATTCAAACTAGCTTTGAACATTTAGAAGGAAAAAAAAAAATGTTCCCTTGTTCAGGAACCCACCCCATCCCCCTCAAGCCCACCACAAATCTCTCCCACCTACAATCCAATGCCTGGAATTCCTTTCACAGGGAACAAGACATTTCATCCATTGTAATCAGAAATGGAAGCCTGGAAAGGAAATAAGCCCTAGAAAGTGAATATATCATTGTCCAGATTTCATTCATAATGTAAATGATGGCTTATAGGTTAGCCATAGGTCTAATGTAATATGGCATATCTAATTTTCTTAAAATTATAAAAATTCAGAGTATTACTTTGGGGAGGAAGCTTGGTGCTACATAAAAGGCATCAAATTCAGTGTCAAAAGTCCTCTATTTGGGAATAAATGACTTCTGACTCATCATTTTCTTCATCCATGAAAAAGAAATAATTCCTCACAGAGGCATGTGAAGATCAAATGTGATCATATCTATGACAGCATTTGGTCAACTGTAAGTCACTTTTTCAGTTGTGAGATGTTCTTCCTATTGTAGGAAATAATGTTTCATACAAGCAGTTACTAAATGCACATTTTATTTAGGTTTCTGATATATATTGATGCCCAGTGTTACTTATGAACAAGAGATGCCTTCAAGGCTCAAGAGGCAAAAGCTCCAAAAAATCAGGCTTTCCTGAAGTAGAACTTGATAACATTTCTCAATGTTCAAGCCTTAACACAGTGAGAAAAGTCTAGAACCAAGAGAGAATACATACTGTTCAGTACTTTAGACAAAGACAAAACAGGATTGAGGAGAAGTATTAAATTCATCAGCCCACAATGAGACTAGATCTTTACCTACAGAGGCAGCAACTGCCATTTCCTTATGATGAAATTCTAAGGCAGTATTTTGTTGTTTTTGGTTTTTTGGTTGGTTGGTTGGTTGGTTGGTTTTTTGTTTTTTTTTTTCATGAAGACTTGACTGAGAGCTGCTGTTAGGACATCATACTCTGAAACCTGCAAAAGACAAAGTCTGTGTTTCCACAGTTGTGGAGCTCCAGGTAAGATTTCTTCACCCAAGGCTATGGAAATCGAGTAAGAAAGGGCACAGTGTTACCTCCATATATGACAAAGTGATCTACATTCTCCATCTGCTGATGGCAGAGACTAAGATGAGGAAAGTATGTTCAGGAGGATAGGACTATGGCATGAATGGTGGATGAGTCCAGCATGGCTTTGACACTCTTTAAGACTTTAGCATAATTATTGGCACATTTTCATTAGAGCAGGTTCAGATCACAAACTGTGTATTAATATTTAATCTATTTAAACAAGGCACTAAATATTAGGTATCACTGGTTGCTTCATACGAAACAAAGCCTACAAGATTTTAGATAAGCTGCAAGAAACCATGGATGTTCTATCTAAGAAATCTTTGCCTAACCCAACAGCAAAAGTATAGTGATAAAAGAAAAATTGATAAGGTGGGCCTAACCAAAATAATAAATATGCATTTTAAAACATACCACTAAAAGAGCAGAAAGAGAAGCCACTGAGTGGGACAAAATATTTGAAAATCATATATCCAATATAGGACCTATATCCAATAATAACAAGTGTTGGCAAGGATGTGGAGGAACTGGAACCCTCATGCACAGCTGGTGAAACTATAAAATTTGAAATTGCTACTTTGAAACACAGAATTGCCATTTGACCCAGCAATTCTACTCCTAAGAACCTACCTAAATAAAATTAAAACTATTTACACACATTAGCCATAACAGCCAAAAAGTAGAAACAAGCCAAATCTTCATTAACGGGTAAGTGGATAAAGTGCAATACATCCATGCAAAAGAATAAGCTTTGGCAATAGGATGCATGCTACAACGTGGATCAACCTCAAAAACATTATGTGAAGTGAAAGAAGCCAGACAGGAAAGACTACATACTCCATGATCCCATTTATATGAGATGTCTAGGAAACGCAAATCTACAGAGATAAGAAGTAAACTATTAGTTGCATGGATCTGGTGGTGGGAATGGAAGTCAATGCAAATAGGCACATTTCTTTTGGGCAAAATGTCCTAAAATGAGATAATGGGATAGCTGTATACAACTCTAGAAATTTTACTAAACTGTACAAATTTCACAGATTTTACTAAAAATCATTGAATTGTATACTTTAAAAGGGTGAATTTTACGTATGTGAATTATACCTCAAAAAAAATTAAAACTTAAAGCATTTTTTTTTAAGAACACATGGACAGCCCTGGCTGCAAATCCCATTTGGAAATGTCAATGTTTTTATACAAATATATCCCGCTTATACTGGTATCACACTTCTAGAAAACTTGACTATTAGGATGACAAACAATAAGCCACTTCCCAACAGGGAACAAGATGGACAATAGCAAATGCATACAACTTACACTACAGAAGGAAATGGGAAGTTCTCTGCTCACCCTTTCCTAGACCTAAGATTAGAACATCATGACCTATTAGATGTATAAGTGCAGAGCACCGATTTAATAAGCTTAATTATCTGGTTTCCCTCAGCAGCTAACATTAAGGAGGTGACAACTAGTACTGGGTAAAAAATCAGAATCAAACACTATCAAAGCACAACCATCTGGGTCTGACCACCCTCTCACAACTCAACACCACTGAGGGCAGGGCAGCAAGGATTTTTCCAGGACCCTATGGTCAGCAAGGGTAACGGCAGCTACTATACAATGCTGGAAAGAGAATCAGTGTTTCTTCAAGCGAGGTCATCAGAAGGTCCACTGTTGCTTATTTATGACAGATTCTCCTTGTTCCCAACCTACCAAGTAAGAAACACCCAGGAATGATGCCTGAGTATCCACATTTTTAGCAAGCTCGCTAGGTAATTCTTGTGCACACTGAATTTAAAACATAAGAGACCTATATTTAGAGAACATTTGAGATGGAATCCTTATCGTGGTCTAATCCAAGCCTTATATTTTATAGATAGGAACATTTTGGACCAACAAGGTAACATTATATTCAAGATCCCCAAATATTTCTTTAAACACTTTAAAAAATTATGATTCTAGTTCTATAAATTGTCAAGCATATTTACTGACACAGAGGAATGTACAACGTATCTTGGAAATATTTTCTTCAAAGATTGATGAAGATAAAATGTTTAATCATTTAAAGGGATATGTTTCTGCTCTCCGGAAAATTAATTCAGAGCACCTCATTTCCTGAAGGTATCAACTAAATGAGTCATCGTATATCTAAATTATTTTGACTCGTTGATATGTTAGCTTAATTATTGCACTTTTTCCTAAAAAAATCTACCTTTTCTGAGAAAATACCTAGGTTATTTGACCAAAAAAGAAATTGGCTTTATCAGAAATCACTAGCATTAAGTCATTATTTGCTCTGAAGACAGATCTCCAATGCTACAAGTTATATTTTTATATTAACCCAATCTCATTTCTTTTATGCCTAAGTCCTAAATCACAAGCTAGCAGGCATAGCTTTTATACAGAACCTTGGAAATTTAAATGCCTAAATCAGTCCAGATTGTTACGTCACAGAAACATTTTGTCCATAGCCTTAATCACTCATGCAGCTTTAATGAAACTATTTGTATTCCATCTATGTTGAGTGAATTTGTCATTTTTTTTAAATGGGATAAATAATGCAAGCAGATATCAGCACTCCCTAGATCCTCGGATATTGATCTAATGGCTTGTCTACCACAAGGCTGGTATCTGATATTTCTTTATGGTTGAAATTGAAAAAAGAAAATCATCCCATATCAATGATGTAGTGGGTATACTGAGGTAGAAAACATTCTTAGTACTACCTTACACAATTTTGGTCAATGACACTGTGGGGATATTTAACAGGGAGGAAAAAGCACCTAAATAACAGACATTTTCCAAACTGTCAACTGAAAAGAATTTAGGATGAGCAAATCCAAAAGATAGAAATTACCATAAGACCTCTTACTCTAGTGACAGCCGATACATTCTTGTATGCAACATTTTGACAATCTCAATCTTTTTTCTCTTTTTCTCTTTCTATACTATCTTTTTTTATTTCTGATAGATTGTGAGAGACCTAACACATGTCTTGAAAACAACTCTATTTTCTGCTATTGAGAACTGTTCTTCAAATCAGGAAGCCATATTCTGGTACATAGCTCTTCACTAGTGACACTGGTTTCATCCTCTGATAAAATGAATGGTGGGCTGCTAACCCCTCTAGAGATAGCTCATGAAATTCTTACTTCTCTTCAAGGATGTCAGCAGCTTTTTGTTCCATTGGCTCCTTTCATGATATCATCTAAGAAGGCATTCTAAGACTGATTCACAGAACTTAAGTTAGCAAAGTCATTAATTGTAAGTATACTAGTTAGGATGAAAGCTTGATTTCTGTTGGCTTCTGTTGTCTTAGAGGGAGAAATACTGATTAAGCAAATTAATAGTAACTAAGAGTGAAGTCCAAAATACATATATGTCTTTCAGAAACAACGCATTAACAAATTATTCCCACAATTATCATGCTTGTAATGATCCGCTCCCTGGTAAGGTTGCCAGATACACAGAAGTTTGCTTTCCTTACCTGATATACACGTATGTGTATATATGTACATATATATATATATATATATATATATTTTAGACAATTGAATGTATGAGGAAACAGATACTTAAACAAGAAATAAAAGTTTTTGATCTGATGTTTTTCCCTGGTTACCAGTCATCCCTTCTCACTGGAGAGGATAGTGTGCTTCCAAAACATTATCACCAAAGTCACAGAAAATGTTCAAAGGAAAGGGTCAGAACAGAAAATATCTTTGAAAATTCAAGTTAAAATGAAAGAAAGTTAAGATCCTGGACCCTCTGGGGCACCTGGTTGGCTCAGTCATTAAGCATCTGCCTTCAGCTCAGGTCATGATCCCAGTATCCTGGGATGGAGCCCCATATCCTGCTTAGTGGGGAGCCTGCTTCTCCCTCTCCAGCTCCTCCTGCTTTTGTTTCCTCCCTCTGTCATAAATAAATAATATCTAAAAAAAAAAAAAAAAAAAGATCCTGGACCCTCTGCCATCCCCAGTATTACCACCTATCAGGACCACAGAGATTCTAACTCAACACCAAGTAAGAAAAAGTAACTTGTGCCAACCTTGGGAGGTATGCCTATGAAACCCACACTTGAGGAGCTCTGAATCTGCCCATCTCTGCCAGAAAGGTCCATTTTCTACAAAACCTTTCTTAAGCTTGTTCGGTAGTGCATTTCTGCCAGTCATTACATTTCCTGCTTATCACCTTTTGAGATCTTCCTGATTTCGGATACATATATAATGGAATTGGATGAAACAACTATTTTAAAATGAAGTACTGGCAATGAAACATATGCTAATAATTTTTGATTGAAGAGCTAACGGCTGGTTGGGGCAATGTAAAAAGAATGAAAAGGCCTGCAACCCTAAAGCTCAGGAGGACCAGACAGGGATTTGATAGTACGTGTGGGTGAACAAAACCATGGCTAGAAAAAGGAATCAGAATGCAGCAATGGTGGCTTTCATGAGTAAGGATGGACCCAAGGCTGGATGGATTGCTTTTAGTAAATTTTTGTCCTAAAAATAACACATAGAAGATTTTTTTCAACAACCTGTAGAACTTTAAGAGAAAAGGCTGAAGGCTCACTCAGGGAGGCTAGTAGGAAAAAATAAAATGGACTAGATGCAGAGAAAGGTCTTCGCCCTGAATTTCTCTAAGACTGTAAGTATCTGATACCTATTTTCCTTTCTGTGATGCATATATTATGCCAAGACTCCTCATTCCTATAGTAGCTTAGTTATACACAGTACAAGCCAAACTGTTTATGCTGATGACATCACTTATTCATTTATTCATTCATGCATGCATTCATTCATTCATTCATTCACAATTACTGAACTCCTACTATAGGTCACATATTCTGTCAGGGACTGCAAATATAAAGTCCTATAAAACAAAAGCTTTTCACAATAGATTACAGTCCGTAGCTACTATGGTGGTATAGCACTGAGGCAAAAGAAAAAAGGGCTTTGGGGATACATTCCAGAAAGTCAGGCCTCCACACCTTTCTCCAGCACTTAGTTCTAAATACCTGGTCTACAATTTTCTAATCATTTCTTTTAGTTGGGGACACAATACTTTCTCCTCCACTCAATTTCACAATAAACTGAAATGAGACTCATGCTTCTAAATAGTCATCTTGGTACCCTGTTCATTCTGACAAAGAGGGCAGACTGAGACAAGGAGGTGTCTCTCTCCCTGTTTATCCTGGAAAAATGTCTGGGGAGATACGAGGAAGGCCAGTTAGCTTTAGGGATTTCTGTGACTACGGTACTCCTCTGCAAAAAAGCAAAACCGTACCTATTAACCCACTTCATTTCAGCCACTGAGTAGACATAAAATTGAAATAACATTTAGTTACTGACAATGGGATCTATCTAAACCAATGATCCAAGAATAAGAGGTCCCACAACCCACTGTCAAATTCCACTCCATTCCCTTTTAATTCTGAGAAGTGTAAAATCTGGTGGCTTTGTAATGTTTTCATTACTTGCTTAGAGAAATTTCAAAGACCCACCCATAAATTCTTTGAGTCTCATGGCTCCATATTATGATCTTGGAATGTGATCATTCTCTCAGTAAAAGGATCAAAAATTAATTTCATGTGCATCGATTTTTAACCCCCTCCATTTCTTTTCCTTTCTAACAACATCGTCACTGCTGAACCAATATCCTAGAAATAGATACAGGATCTGGACTCCTCTTCTTCACAGTCTGTCTCTGGTAAGAAAATAGCTACAAGCTATAAATAAGAGCAGTGATTTCCAATCTTCTGAAATTTGCACTATCCTATCACTGCTTAATTTTAGGTTACTTTTCAGTTCCGCTTTTCTCTTTTTTTGGTTAAAGTGGCCTGAGACCGGAGTACTGGGGACAGAGCCCTGTTCTCAGTGTCTGGCGAGTCTAGAGTCTCTAAGATAGTAGACCGTGCCCATGACTCCTAGCCCCTTCCAACGATCTCTCCAGCCTCCCCTCCTACCTCTTCTCCATTTGCACTCCGCTCTCCAGACACACTAAGTCACCACACAGCTCCCTGACCAGGCCATTACCTCTCTCAGATCCATGCCTCATGCATTTACAAATGTCATAGCCCCGCTGACACTTGGGCATAATCGTAGCAATTATCACACCGAACTGCAGTGTGCTCTTTCCTTGTCCAGCTCTCCTAGCTAGACTGTAACTACTAAAAATGGGGAGCATCCCCTGCTTGTCTACAATGCTGGGCATATACGAATGCTATATTCTTTGTTAAAATAACGAAGTGATGAGTGAGCCTTCCCAGGCCTGGGGCAGGTGCTCCATCCTCTAGCACCCTATTGGCTTATCTGGCTTCTGTAATAGATTGGGAGCTTCTCAAGTGTGGCAACGGGGTCTTTTCTCATACTGTAATTCCTCCTCTTGCTCCCGGAACACTATTCAATAAGTACTTGTATATTAGGCAGATACTTGTATATTTGGAATAATCACCATCGACTGTCAATATTCAAGTGACTCTGAATGAGATGAAGGCATTCTAGAAGTACTAGGTTAGAAGGAGTTAACACTCCAGCCCCACAGCTTCTCTCGACCATGGACTCACTAAAGCTCAGTTTCCTCGTTCGCCAGGAAGTGTTTAGTAACAGTCCCAAACCTCACAGGGTCGTTATGAGGACTAAATGAGTAATACATTTAAGGTTTTAGTGTGTGATACCTAGTAAATGCTAAAATATTGTAAAGTAGGAAAACCATGTGCGACTGCCAGCTATGTTTTAGAATCTGAAACTTGCTCTCGGTCCTTCCAGAAACGACACGTGTGGTAGTTTGCTATCAAAAGCATTCACCATTCTGAGTGAACCACCGAGGCATGGAATCCAACTCCATCTAGTCACCTCAGTATTTAATCAGCTATCTTCCTTGGGACAGAGACCAAGTCACATGTCATAAAAACTGACTTAACAGAATCTTCCGGTAGTTCCCAAACCCACACACACATTGTGGTGATCTGCCCAAAAGCTCACCACCAAAGAAACTAAATGTGAAGGAACACTTCTGTGGGTGTTCTGCCAAAGAAAATTACTTGCCTTTTTTTTTTCCTTCAGAATAAAAGTGAGCATTTCAAAGATTACCATATTAAAGGGCTAAACGACAAGTATTTCTTTTTTTTTCCCAGCCACCTATTTTCCAGAGCAGTTTTAATCTTAAAATTTAGATCACCTCCCCACTTTTCTCTAATCAATGTCAAGGTAGGAAATCTAGAGTCCTTGGAGCAGTGAGTCATTAGAGACTTTGCAGGAAATGCAAATTAGAAAGGGAAAGGGATTTTTTTTTTAAACCCAAAGCTCACAGCCTGAAGGAAGGTAGTGCCTCCCACCTGCCCACCTCCTTCACTCAATTCCAGTTTCTTAAAACCAAAAGGCTTTCACTTTTTCTTTAAGGAGTCCAGGAATCTGCCCCATAGCTTACTACGATCGGGCCCCAGTTTGTCCTGAAGTTTGCAATTAAGACAGTAATTAAAGCCCTTTCAAAGGGCTCTTGGTTCAATCAATGGTGTTTTATTTTCTAGGAGAAGAGGCTCTCCTTCTATAAAAACACAGGAGGAGGTACATTTAAAAACTATATTTTAATTGCAAACAACGTGGCTATGATTGCCAAACGGCAAAAAGACAGTAAGAAAATAACGGGGGAGAGGGGGTTAGAGGAGAGGAGAGAGCCTGAGGTGGTACTAGAGGTGTCACCGAAATTCCTTTTCCGTGGTATTCACGCTCTGCTGCTGCTCCTGCGGCAAAGGAAACTCATTTGAAAATGGAGCAAATTAGCAAAATTAAACAGATGGGAGCCCTGGGTCATATCACACTACTTCATTAATGCATCCGGGATGAACACGATGTAACCAAACAAAACCACAAGAATTGAGAAGTTTAAAAAAGAAAAAGCCTATGCTTTTCTATATTGACTGAAAAAAAAAAGATTTAACCAAAACTGACTATTTTAATAACTCATTTTCAGATGCAGTTCAAGGCTAAAAGCAATCAAGATGTGAGATGCTACCAGTTAAACAAACCTTTTTGCCATGTCTACAAAACTCATTCCTTTCATAGCCTTCCTGTGTGACGGATCTCTAAAACAGTTTAGATGATCCCCTCCCTGTCTGGACCATCCTTCATGCCTCTCTGTGTAAGACAGCGTCTCTGCTCCTGCCCCAGTCCACCTTCCCAAACTTGCAGCCTGTTTTCTAAGTACACTACACCCTCATCCAACGATCTTGCTTCCATCCTGGGTGTATAATGTTTGCCTTTGTGCTCCCAGACCATGTCTCTGGATAAATGTCATAAAGGCAAACTGGCGCTGGAAGAGGCCCTAGGCTTAAAATCCTGACTTTAATTATTAGTGGATAAGGAAGTTTGAGTCACATATTTGTATTTTCTGAGCCTGTGTTTCCTTATTCAAAAGAAGGATAATAGAGCTTTCTTCCAGAACTGTTATCAGAATCACTGTAGATTTATAAAGTATCCAACCCAGTGCCAAGCACTCCTGTCGGTTCCTCCCAAAGATTCTTTGCTTGACCAAACTTTAGTCAGGCTCTTGAACCTTCTCCTAGGTCCATCTGTAAAATCCAGTTTTAGCAAGAACCCTGATACATCTGTTTCACCAGAGCCAGTTCTCCTCCCGCCTCCACCTCCTAGCCTTGATATCTGATCAGGTTCTCATCCTCCACCACACCCAAGGTCATCCTAGCCTGATCCTCATGGCCTGATTGGTTGATTGATTGATTGATTTGACAGAGAGAGAGATCACAAGTAGGCAGAGAAGCCGGCAGAGCGGAAGGGGGAAGCAGGCTCCCTGCTGAGCAGAGAGCCAGATGCGGGACTGGATCCCAGGACCCTAAGATCATGACCTGAGCCGAAGGCAGAGGCTTTAACCCACTGAGCCACCCAGGTGCCCACATCCTGGCCTGTCTTAAGCAAGAACCCAATTATGGCAGTTTAGACAGACCAGAATCCCCCTCATGCCTATGTTTCATCTGAGTAACTTTCTAACCACTGCCCATAAACCTGCTTCTGGCTATAAATCCCCACTTGCCCATGCTGTCTTGAGAACTAAGTCCAGTTCTATGCTGAGGTCTCTTTTCCCTATTGAGCTATCCTGAATAAAACCTGTTTTTACCACTTTGACTACGGTCCAGCTCTGGTTTTTGACACCACTCACCATTGAAGGTCCACTTCCAACCAGACCCCTCTGAAAAAAGCCTGTTCTGTCCCTTTCAGGTGGAAATGAGCTCTACTTCCTCTGAATACTTGTATCATTTATCCATGACTTGCTCCTTTGACATTTTGCCAAAAGTAATCTTGTAGCATAGCTATTTCCCAAGGCCCAGATACCTTCATAATGAGACTCTAAACCCACTGGCCATAGACCATGCTTTTTGTATGTCTTTATCCACCATAGTTACGAGCATAGAGCCTGTGACCTTAATTCATAATCTACTTAATTCATAATTCCACGCTACAGCCAGTTCACTGGGGCTTGTTCTTTTTTTTTAAAAGATTTTATTTATTTATTTGACAGACAGAGATCACAAGTAGGCAGAGAGGCAGGCAGAGAGAGAGGGAGGGGGAAGCAGGCTCCCTGTCGAGCAGAGAGCCTGATGCGGGGCTAGATCCCAGGACCCTGAGATCATGACCTGAGCCGAAGGCAGAGGCTTTAACCCACTGAGCCACCAAGGCGCCCCGGGGCTTGTTCTTTTTTCATTCCAAAAGAACTTAAGAAATACCACACCTGATTTTGCAAATCAACTACCATCCCTGCTCCTCATGGTTCCATCACCCTTTTGGGTCTTCCCAGCTGCCACCCCACCCCCAATCTAATAAACACTTCATTTTTTCCCTCATTATAATGTTAAATTAAAACATACTGTTAAATTATTGTTTTAGAGGTTAAAGAGGGAAAGTTACAAAACCAGATCATGAAGACTACTATGAGATGAAAAAAAGAGATTTTGAAGATTTTTATTTATTTGTCAGGGAGAGAGAGAGAGAGAGAGAGAGAGCACGCACACAAGTAGGGGTAGCAGCAGGTAAGAGGGAGAAGCAAGGAGCCCAACTCAGGACTCCATCCCCAAACCCTGGGATCATGACCTGAGTCAAAAGGTAGACACTTAACCAACTGAGCTACACAGACGTCCCTACAAGAAGAAATCTCAATGAACTGATAGAACAATCTCTCCACCTGACTCTGAATAACTTCCCAGCCAGGTTCTGAGCAACTTTTCACTATCAATTATACTTTCTCTCTCACACAACGTCAACCTTTTCCCTCTCTGTGCACGGGTACCCACTGCTTCCCTACACCAGTTAATCCCTTCACCACTGATTTAAATCATCTTTTCTTTTTTTTTTTTAAAGATTTTATTTATTATTTATTTGACAGACAGAGATCACAAGTAGGCAGAGTGGCAGGCATAGAGAGAGGGGGAAGCAGGCTCCCTGCTGAGCAGAGAGCCCGATGTGGGGCTCGATCCCAGGACCCTGGGATCATGATCTGAGCCGAAGGCACAGGCTTTAACCCACTGAGCCACCCAGATGCCCCTAAATCATCTTTTCTTTAAACAAGCCTAAAAATTTTGGAGTAGAAAGGTATAATTATTGATTACCTCTTTCTTTTAGGACAATTCCCAGTAGCGTGAAGTCCACGCTGCGAGGGACTTACTGGCGGCTGCTTCTTTCTGTTGGAGAGGGGAGGAAGGGAAGTATGAGGAAAGAGGGTGGGTAGGGAGAAGGCAGGTGCTAGACAGTCAAAAATGACAAATGTCTACAACACTGCAAAAGAATAAAACCTTTCTCCCTGTCTTTTCTCTCAGCTGATCAACCAGAAAATCTTAGTAATTATTTTATAGGGAAAAACCATATTCTCCTCATCAGGCTTTGAGTTGTGAATGAAATAAACAAAGTTAAGTACATCTACCTGTTTTCTTTGCTTGCTCTATTTTTTCCCCACATCAACCTATGGTACCCCTCTTCTCCTGATTTCTAGCTCCAAAAATAGAAGAGATGAGAAAATGGGACAAGAAAACTACCCACCAAAGGAAACAGACCAGAACTTCTGAGTAGGTAAGAAACTTTCCAAAGTGTGCTACAACCTACATGCTTGCCCAATAATTGGACAAAATCCCTGCCCTCTGTCCCATAAAATCCTGCTCCTGACTACTAGACAAGCTGTTACATAAGTCTTTCACATGTGTGTGTGGGGGGGGGGGAAGTTCAGGAAGTCAGGCTTTATGTAAAATACTATAGTAGGTGCTGTCAGAGGCCCACAGAATTGTGACCTTCAATCTCCCACCCATAACCTAGCCAAGAAAATAAGCGCAAATACACCATCATCCACCACTAACTGCAAAATGGGTACCAAACAAATAGTAAAGGTAATAATACTGGACCCTCCTAGGACTGTCCTGGTAGCTTGTTGGTGGGGAGAAGGATATGGATTCTCAGTCTCCCTCCCTCTCTGGAGTTCCCTAAGGGAAATAAACACAAAATCATCAGCATCATTTTTGTGAGTAGTTAGACAAGTGCCAAACACCTACTTCCAAAACCAGAGCTCCTCTGGTGCCTGGGTACAAAGCTTAGCCACAAAGGCCTTTGGAGATTTCCTACTTTCTCCAATCCGATCTATCATGGGTCTGTGGAACAGACTAATAGCTCCTCCAGCAAATCAGCATCACAAAGCGCAGCGCAGACCCCTGAGCATTGCCCAGTGTCCCATGCACACGGGGAACAAGTAAGGCGAGAAAGCCTGCCAAGCATAGCAGACAAGGAGGAGGTCAAGCCAGCCCTGAGAACACAAGCCCTCCCATACTTGGCCACAGCAGGGAAAGAAGACCTAAAATGACACATGGCTCAATGAAGGACAGACTGGATCAATCATGTGACCAACTCCTAACATGGGAGAAGTTTGCAAGGAGAATGGTGAAGAAAGGAACCCAAGGAAGTCCCTTATCTTCTCTTCCCGCATCCCAACAATGAACTCTTGATATATTTTATATCTCAGACCTGTGTTTCTAACATTCATAAACACATTCTACCCCAATAATGAGAAGGTCTAACTGAGGAGGGCTTTGTGCAGTTCTACCTGATGCAGTTAGACACAGGCAAACTAGGTGTGTATAGAAGTTCTGTTAACACCTATTACAACGGTGGTAGCTGGGCGAGGTCTGAAAAGATAGAGAATTTACTTATCTACCATTGCCTCTATCTTCTAGAACCAGGCCCTGGCACATTAAAGCAATTAGGCATTTGTAGACCAAGTAAGAGCTAGAAATGGACAGAAGGGGGACCCAGGAAGGCAAGAATGACAGGTGAATGGGGAGGCATGAAAACACAGAGGTGTCAACATTGGTCTTCTTGTCTTTTTGAAACTACGCTAAGACACCACATGTGCTGAGGTCATTAAAACCTCCCATAACATTTTCAGGAAGCCCTTCATTCACGGAGACATGGTTTGTTTTTTGTTTTGTTTTTTGTTTGTTTGTTTCTGTTTTGAAAGCTCATTCTTAGCTGCAAAATATCAACCTGTATAAATAATTTATTTATGGATAAAAGTGCTTAAATGCCAAATAGAGCTCTTGATATTGTAAAACTGGGAACTTCCCCAGTGCCCCCAAATTCCCTGCTCCAGCCCACCGACTGTACAACATAACTTTGTGGCTTCATTGAGCCTGAAGTGCCAGCCCACATCCTGTATTGGAAAGTCATTTGCTCTAGGAATGTATTCTCTTGTTGTTCCCTCTTCTCCCTACGGCCCATTGTGTGGTCGGGAAAAGACACAGATTGGAACTCAAGTTAAATCCCAGGATGACTCCTTTTCCTTTTAATTTCAACAATCTCTTCAGGAAAGATGGCCTTTCAGAGAGGCTGAGCTGACAGACTGTAAAATACCAATATGCCTCACAATGGTAAGGTTCTTATTCAGCACATATTCATAGCACAGCATTTGGCTCATAATAAGGGCTCAAGCATATTTATTGAATAAATGACTATGAATATGGAGAGCAGAAGCAGTGCTATGCTGAAGCCAATTTCGTTGACTTTTAATGTTTTGTTGAGAATTTAAAACTGGACATCCATAGGACACTGCTTAGAAAAGGTCAGAACATATTTAAGTAATAGCATTGTATAAAGTCCTATGTGCTGTAAAACTATCAACGGAAATCAGCGATACAGTGAACATGCTGGTTGTCTGATTGGAGGAGCATTTGCTTCATCCCTACCTTTCTAAAAAAAAAAAAAAATGCTGCAATGCATGTGGAACGAATGACACAAGAATCCAAAGACTCCTCTGAGTGTGAAAAAGAAAGACCCATACTTCCCTGAAATATTGCGACCTAGAGGCTATGCAGACCTAAGTCGGCCCCCACACTACAGGAACTACCTTAGGCAGAAGCTAGTGAAATAGAAGGTTGAAAATTTAGAAATTCATGCAGTGTTGCCTACACTTCTCCTCCAAGATCCCGGTGGGAACTCATTCACTTAGGGCCAGGACCAGAGCCTGGTACTCTGAGGAACCTTAATTACCTTCATTAAGACAGATAAAATTCAGTCAGACCACTGGGAGTGGCCAAGAAATTCCTTTGATCTGCTAAGAATTAACTGAGAACTAAATAGAATACAATATTGTACAAGGATTTCTCAAATCAAGAGCTCTGAGAGTTTATTCCTTTTAAATATAACTTTGAAAATATCCTGTCCAGCAAATAAAGACACAAATGAAGAAAAGGACCAAATTACATAAACTGTTTGGGGAAATGCTAAATCATCATTATAATAGCATTACAACAAAAACAAGTTTTGTAATTATTTCCCAGCTTATAATCCAGGAGCAATAACACGTCAGATAAATTTATAATATACTTAGGTACCGCAGCAGGTTTAATGGGTGGTTGCTATTAAATGTTAGTAATAAAAAAAATGTAAAAACAATTATAAATGAGACTAGAGACATGAATTTAAAAGAATGAATGATGGCTAAATAATATCATAGAAAATGACTATATCAGAACGGATTCCCAATGGTATATGGAAAAAACCTTGCCTCAAGATTAAAAAAATTTTAAAAGGCATGTTTCCCGATAATAGAATTTAAGCCAGGGTGTTATTCTAGTTTTCTCCTACTAGAACAGAAATTACTTTTCTTCCAAGGAAAAGTGTTAATTTTTTTTTTTTATGAAAACGTGTAAGAACACAGAAATAACCTCTCCCCCATTTGATGAGGTTTTTTCATGAGGAAGTTTAATTAAACTCTAATGGCAGGTGGGCCTAGATTTGTTAGTACAGAAGTTATCCAAAGAAGGGACAAATGTCTAGTACTGATAAGATGCTCCCTGTTCTAATTATTTTTCTAACCCAAGACAAATACATGCAACATGCTTCTGCACATGGTTTATAACACACTCTGCAAACACAAAAAGAAACACAATCCTGTCTATCCAAAAAGCACCATCTTAAATTAATATCCTCCCTAGAGTTTTTTGGGTTTTTTGTTTGTTTTCATTTTTGTTTTTCCTGGTATGCCCCCCAGGAGAGCTGCTTTCTCCTTCTTGGGAGAAATTCAAAGGTCTGAACACTTGTGACAGGTGATGTCTCCACTCCGGTTATGCAAATATCTCTCCTTTCTTCCAACTTCTCCACATCCCACAGCATAATTGTAGCATACCAGATGTGGTAAATAATCAATAAGTACTTACTGAATAAGGGAGAGCAGAAGTAAATACTATTGCTTTTATTACTTACATTATAATGGTTGTCATATATGTTGCCTTTCATTGTTTCCCCAATAACTAAGGTAGAAAGCCTGCATTTAGTAAATAAGGAAACTTTCTAAGAAACCTGAATTAGTTCTGAATCAGTTTCACCGCTTATTAAGTTGTGTGTCTTTGGCAAATATCATAACTACTCTGAGACAGTTTTCGTCTGTAAAATGGGTATAATAATAACTAACCAACATGTTGGTATCAAGATTTAGGGAGACAGTAAATTGTAAGGGCTTAGCACAGAATGAGCACACTAAACAAGCTCAAATCATTAGAGGGAGGACAGGAAGCAGCATTATGTCCATTTTTTATAACCACAAAAATGTTGGTTTTCATCTTGCTCAATTCCCCTAAGATATTCCAAATGCAAAAACTCTGCTCTCAGCCTGGTTCCACAGAGCACACAGCAAGATGGACCACCTTCTCAAAGCCCTGAGCCCGAAACATATGAGCAGCTACTCTGCACTCCAGTTAGGCAAGTGGGGTCTGGTTTTTCTCTTTGCATGTACTGGAAAGTTCCTTCAGGGTCATGCAGGGAACAGGGCCCTCTCCATTCCCCTGCCCAAGGGCATCTGCCCCAATCTGCTGCTGCTTAGGCTCAGGGTGTAGCATGAGGTGCAGAGAGGACATCTGCCCTCCTCCCTGTGGGAGCTGCAAACCGCACACTCACCCCCTTGCCACTCTGTCATTCGCTCCCCTGCTACCCAGCTGCTCGTCTCAGAATTCCCTTACTTGGGGTTTCACAACTGCTCTTTCTCGGAGCCGTGTCCCAGAGCCCATCTAGAAAGGGAATGTGGTCATTTAACTTTTTAAGGAAGGATGTTTCTCTCTCTCTCTCTCCACTAGGTCTTTCACCGGCATCCGCCACCATCATACCCAGCATTTTGCAGAAAGCACCCCCGCTGCAGAACCAGCCCAACTGAGTCTGAACAGATCCTCCTGTCTGGCCAGCTAATTCCCCAGAAATGATGCATACCCCAGGGAAGCTGCCTGTTGAGGCGGGGCTGCTCCTGCTCTGGAGAACAGTCACAAATGCCTGGACAGCAGCAGATCCAGTGAGGACTCGGGGGACTTGCAGTCCTAACGAGCACCTGGCTGGTATGATGCTCCCAATCTGCACACCACACCTGGAGTTTGGCACCCAGATGGGGAGAATATGAATTCCTAAGAATGGATGGCACAGCACTCACGCAGGTGATGCTCGTCCTTAGGTCGGTCCGCCTCTACCGCTACTTCCTCCCATGTCCGCAGCTGGACTGTACACTTGTTGCCCAAGCTGGTTCCTGAGGACTACTTTTTAGCTCTCCCAATGGACATGTAAGACACTTACTATGAACCTACGTGCTACACACACATTATCTCAGCCCACGTTCATTCATCTCTAAGAGAAACATTATTCTCATTTTATATCAAGTTCAGGAAACATCGAGCAATGTTCCCAAGGTCACAAGGGCCACAGGTAGATCTAGAAGCCAAGTCCTGACCCTTGGGTAGTAATGCTAAGTCCACTCCAGGCTCCAGCTCTTCCCTGACTGGACCTCACTGTGTTTCATTCCCTTCCTGACGAACTATTCGTATTCAAGTGTGTCATTTCCTCCTTCAGACAACGAACTTGTTAACACAGACCTTTTAGAGTCACAATGTCATCTCTAGACACAGAGACGCCTGGCTTGTTCGTTGCAGGCTGTTGAAGACCTCGTCTTGTCCAAGCAGGTCTGACTTCAATACTCTCAAAACACCTCCAGTCCTCCCTACCCAATCACTCACACATAAACTCTTTAAAGATCAACAGGAATGTTTACTGGTAGCACTGGGCGCCCACTATGACAGACAGGACAAGACAGCCTCCCTCAAGGGACGGTGCAACTAGCATTCTATCAGGCTGCACTGTTCTGAACCTTGTCATGGTTCTAACAGAGGAAATCAAATGACCTGAATGCAAATAAAGGCCTCTCAGCAGCTGTGTGACCTTTAAAGTTCTGTAAACCTTTTTGAATCTTGGGTTAAAATTGGAATAAAATGACATACCTTGGTGCTAAGGAATAAAGGAGGCAAAATATGTTAGGCACATAATAGAAACTCAGTAAGCTCTCACTCTCTCTTTCCTTACCCATCTTCTGATTTTCCAGAGCATCCTCAACTTTAGTAACTGAAGAATCCTTAGTGACCGCAGGGTCTTGGGGTTTCCAAACCTAAGCACACACCAAAATCACCTGGAGAGAGTTCTAAAAATGCAAATTCTCAGGACACACCTTCTGGACCAACGGAGTTACTCTCTCCAGGAGTCTAGACCAGGGATCTCCATATTCTAGTCTGCAAACCATGTTTACAAACCACTAGCCTGTCCAAGATCAGAACGTCTGGTCCAAAACCCCATCCACAGTTCTCCGAGATGAACTGGACTGAGAATCTGCTAAGGTCAGAGGATTCTGAGCTTTGCTTCCTATGTTTTAGAGATTTCCTTTCAGACTTTTCCCGACCTCCTCCGATTTACAATGTATGGTTTCCATAAATGGGAGTCCCAGCTTATTCACACTGCATTACAGTTAGGAACACCCAATATAAAAATCAGGGCACAAAAACACCACTATTGCACATAAAGGAAACAAATGAAAACAGGAAATTCAAAACCATTCTTCCCATGATGGTTCAAACTCCTTATGCAAATATTGCTATGAATTTATCGATTCAGCAGCTGACTAGACAATAAGAAGACCGTATGTGGAAGGGCAGAGAAATGCATTCAGTTACTGTCAGAATAATAACTTGGCATTTCTTGACTACTGTGCATTAAAATGCTCAGTCATAGCTTCAGACAAAGGTAGCTCTCTGTCACCCTAACACACAGTCCAAGGACCTTCTTGACTCAAATATTTTTTTAAATTAGATCGATAGATGTCACTTCACAAGTACTGATGTGACGATGCATTAAATTCCCATAGGACCCGGGTACTACTGTACAGACAGTAGTTAGTTCTCAAGTCAATGTGTCAAGAAAAATCTGAACAACAATTTGTCACTGAAGTGGCTTCCAAGGTACACAGGAAAGATTCTTATCTGCGGGCAAAAACACTAATAAAGGGTGACCTTCAGCAACATTTTAGTAACACTATATTTAACTTAATTTGATTTGTTTAATCATATCTTTGCACAAACTACCCATTATATCTCTCAAATAGTCATTCTTCCCAACTCCATGGGAAAAATAAAAAAAAGATCAGAGTTGTTAAAATGGCTTCCTGCTTGTGTAAACAAATAAAAGTAGTACGAAAACTATATCTTCATAATCCAGAGGTTGGTCAGAGGACTTCAGCCCACCCCTGTCTGGGCTCACCCAGGCACCTGGCCAGAACTGCTTTAGAAGGCCTCCAGGCCTCCGTGTTGCTACTAACAATACACATTTTTAAATGCAATGTTTGGCAGTGGTCAGCACTCAAGAAATGCTGCTTTGGGCCCTCCCTTACCCATTCTCCCAAACACTTTTTTAGAGACTCAGACACAGATGACAGATTCCGACACTTTTTCCAACCTGAATCCCTTTTAAGCCTTCCTTTCACTTACCTGGCTGCTCCTTTCCTGTCACTGTTGTCTCCTCTTTAAAGGTTGCTCTTCCTCATGACTCCTTGTCTACTCACCCTCCCTCACCCTCTACCCACTCTTCGCTAAGCAAGTGTACCTACTCTCATGGAGACAGAAATAAGCATGTCCCTGTCCAACCCCACACCCCCCTTTCAGAGAGCCAGCCCAGACTGCTCGTGTGAGCTCCATCCCTCCAGGTGCTTACCTGGCATTTCCACTGGGATACATCGAAAACACAAGGAACAGAATACTCCTTTGCCTGCAATACTCCCCATTCCAAAAACCCAGGGGCCATCCTCCCCCACCACCCCACTCCTCCTACAAGCAATCTCCTTATAACCCAGACTAAAAGAGGTCTCTAAGGTAGGCTCAAACCCATTTGCTTCTCTGCAGCCTATTGCTCCCATTCTACTGCAAGCCTACATCCTAATCTTCCTTGCAGCCCCACTGAGCCTCCTGCAGGAACCCTAGGTCCCCTCCAGGCCACAACAGCCACTTGTGATATTTTAAAAATGGAAATCTTACAACCCCTGGGCTTAAAAATCCTGCAGTGGTTTCCTAGGTTTTTAGGACAAAGTCCAGAATCCTTAAAAATCCAGATATGGCCATAGTTTTCTCCTGATCACTCAGATCTCATCCTTCCCTCATGTGCACAGATTCTCCTCTCTCTGGCCCCTCATCCCTGCTTCAGGAACTGGACATGACCTTCCCACCTCCTCTTTCTTACCCCCTTTAGAAAAGCCTCTTTCTCAAGGAGTCCTTCCTGTAACTTTCAAACTAAAACATTTTTCTGTTATACGTTCACATAGTACCTTCAACTTTTCCCTTATAAAGCTTAGTGCCATTGTAAATACCTATCCTACAAGTTTTTGTGTAACTGTTCTTTCTACCCTGTTGGCTTGAAAAGAGCCAAGTCTCATTTCATCACCGTGATCCCAACATCAGTATAGAGACTAGCAAATAACATGCCAAATAAATATTTATTGAATATGTAAATTCATGAAGTACACACTGTTTCTATTTTTCTATTGGTTACCTACAGTGACTTCGTGAGCTCATGATTCTCATAATTTATTTAAGCAACATATTCTGAATGGCCTCTACGGTTTCTCTCACAGGTCAGGAGTCCCTACATCTAAGAGGACAAAAGAGGATTCGGGGCCATACAAACTGACTGCAAAAGATAAGGGGCAAATTAATGATAAATCTCGAATCCATTTTCACCAACAGATATGTCCCCAAATTGACCTGCAGTAAGAGATGTTTCCCAGCTACTCCAGTCACCAGGAACTCAAACTCTACAAAGCCAAATGGCCCATGGCAAAGGAGACTGAAGAAGGACATAATAAATGTATCAGTATTCTTTATACTTCACACAATTCTTAAGCATCTTCTTTATCTTCTTAGTATTTGATTTAAAAAAAAAAAGATTTTTAAAGAGAGACTAACAATAACATGCATGATATGATGCCCAAAAGACTAATTATTTTACACAGCCTCAAAAGCATTCATTCTTGTCTCTCTACTCACCTGTTATGAATCGGTTCCTTTTCCCACCCTGGGCTACCCAGAGGAAGCACAAGCATACACCCAGCTAATCATAAAATCACCAACCATTCTTACATTCAGGAAGTAAGTGGATGATATTGGCACCTCAATCATTTTCATGGACTTTCCTATAGTATTTAAAGAGAAATATTACTGAGTACATAATGACAGTTATTTAGCAAGTTACTGGAAATAAAACTACTGAAAAGTTAATAAAAGTGATTAAAAATGGTGGAAGAGTACTCATCAATACATTTAATACACCAGGCAGGTTTAACCTAACAATTTTGCTTTTATGGGCAGTTTTATCAGCCATTTTAATTTATCCTACTAAGAAGAAATGTGCATCATGAAACCCAATTAAGTCAGCAGTGATAAAGCCTGAGAGCATTTCTCCAATGGTCCCTATATCAAAATGATTTGTTAAACACGGAGCTCTAAAAGGCATCCTGACATGCTAGTGAAAGACATAGTCAATGTGGCCTCACCCTCTGCATTTTCAAAGATACTGAATGAAACCAGACCTAGTGAGCATTAAACTTTAAAGATTTACTGGAAAACTAACTTACAAAATGCTAAGTTGAGCTCAAGGAAGAACATGTAGGTAATATCCACCCTATTTATCAACAGTAAACATGGATGGCTGGTATAATCACTCCACACATACCGACTGGGCACTCCCACTGCAATGAGGCAAAAGACAAAGATTTCTGCTTTTCAGATATCCAAGCTATTAAAGATAAAATGACCATTACAAACTGGAACGCTGCCTGTTTCAACCAATTTGGTCTCAAGGGAGGTTCAGCCATGTCCCAGATAGTAGCACAAGACTAGAACATCTCGTACCATGTCCACACATGGGGCAGATATAAACTATTGCATCTGAACCATTATATATTTGGGATACCATTTCTTACAGCAGTCAGCCTACCCTAAAAAATACATCTACTATGAGGAAGGTAATGTTCTCGAGGGGCAAAAATCCTTAAATAAGGCACAGTCCTTGTTATAAATCAGTATGAAGAACAGCACTTATTGCTTTTCCTTGCTAAAAGTAATACACTTTGATTCTAGGAACTTTAGAAATAGAAAAACAAAATGAAGAAAATTCTAACCATCAGTAAGTCCAATGCCCAACTGTTACATAGCCTTCCGTTATGTAACTTTGCAGGCTTTCACTTCTCTTTAGATGGACACACAAGATAAAGAGACAGAGGAGGTAAATAGAGAACAGATAAAAGCAATCATACACACACGCACACACACAAAAAAGTAAACATACACATATTGTAAAATAACATACTTTTTCCACTTGACAATATACTGTGAACATATCCCTAAGTCATTATACCTTGTTTAACCATTCTCCCACTGAAGGACCTGGTCTAGAATGACAGGTAGCAAAGGCAGCAAAAGGTAGGCAGAGAAGCAGATCATTCTGGGAGAGGGGAATATCATACATCCGTGCACAGAGACCTAAAGCCACTTGGAGCACATGGAGCAAGGCCAGCAATGTGGCACAGGGTTCCAGGCACAAGGAGGAACTGGAAAAGACTACTTGGACAAAAGCTGGAAGGCCTTATATGCCATTCTCAGGAGTCTGGATTTTATCTGGGTGATGACCAAAAAGCCTTATGCAAGGATGTAGTAGGATCTTTTCTGTATCAGAAAGATCACTCTGCCAACAGCACAGAGAAGGAATTTAAGAAGAAGAGAACCCATGAGCAAAGAGGTTGTTGGTTAGAGTAAGAACGGGAGTCACTGCAGACAATGAAGTTGGGGGTGGACGGGAGAAAGGAGATCTTGTTAAAGTATCCAGAATCTCCCAAACTGATAGGCAGCAGAAAAAGAGGCTCCTGGCTGGGAGGAACCAAGAAGAAAATGATGCTCTCATTCGGTGAGTGGTTACAGGAATTCAGATCAGCGCCTGGGGCTCTGGCACAGAAGCAGCTGTTAATCCAGAAAGTCACTGATAATAACAGAGTGATCGTAATAGTAGTGGTAGTAACTGCACAATTAGAACACAGATTTGCACATGGATTGGCAGGGAAGAGGATGAGACACCATTTAATATGTTGAATATAGATATATAGGGACATTTGGGTAGATTATCAGGTAAGTAAATGGATCCATGGATCTGGAGCCAAAAATTGGGTATAGGCTAGAGATGTGGATTTTGGAGCCACAATTTATAAGCAGCATTGGATCTGCTAGAGTATATGAATTCACCAGGGGTTCAGGGAGGACAAACTGAAGAGGGGAAAAAAACTGGATATAGCTCAGTGCTGCCCTGCCCGGCCCCTGTGGCAACTGCCAAAGCCTCTTCCTGCAGTAATTTAAAAAGTCAGATCAAATTACTCCTCATTTGACAACTTGTTTCTGCATTGCTTGTTCTACTCATAAAAGAACTAAGATTATTTTCTTGCCCAAACCCCAAGCATCATAAGCTGAGAAAGTCTCTTCCCCCGACCCTGCATCAAGGTGGGAATGCTCTCCCCACCATCACCAAAAGGGCTGCCATCCTGCTGAAAACAAGCTTCCCCATCTCTTGGCACTGGCCACATCCATCCCCACAACAGTGTTCATTATTAGAACCTAAAACAGTGCCAGATGTACATTTTAAAATAAATTAAAATTCACAATAAAATATACTTCAAATCATTCATTTTCATTTTACTGAAACAAATGACTGAACTTTCTTGCTCTAAAAACATGGACTTATCTGTTAACCATACTTTATAATTTCAAAGACAAGCCTGAAGAGACAATGGTTATTTGCTTCTGGGGGAAAAAAAAAATAAAAACAAACAAACAAACAAAAACAGGCTCATGAATACAACTAACAGCTACTCTTTTAGACAATGTAACAAAAATGTCAAAAAAGGCAGTGGAGGCAGAAAGTCCTGAGAGATCACAAGGAGACACTCTTGCAAGGCTCCCTCTCATTAAGCTCTCCTACTGCCCTTTCAGACTGCCTAAAAGTTTCACAATTGTTTTTCCATAATTAGCCTTAGAACAATGCAAAAATAAGAAAGGAAGAGAAAAGCTCTAGGAGCAGTAGCAGAAGTGGTTTGTATGTTGGGTCATTTCTGAATGAGGACCTGATGCACTTTGAATGAACCATGAAGAGCGTTTCAGTTCTTCCCTCTCGTTCTGCATATTAGGGAACAGGGAGCCAGAGGGAAATTTACTTACCCAAACTACACAGGTAGGAAACTGCAAATCTGGAAGTGGAAAGCAGTTCTCCTGACTCTGGGGCTGGGCACTTTGCACTTGTGAATAAGTTGACGACCACCTCCCTACCCCAACCCATCCCCCAAGAGGCTACCCACCAGAATACTGTGGTCTAGTGAGGGAGGCAAGACAATACACAAAAAAATTTTTAGATCATTTTTTTTTTTTAAACAAAGATAACATAAGGAAACTTTTTAACGGCACCAGGTATCAAACATGCAGTAAAAAGGTGCTGTGTTCAAAGGCTGCAGTAAGTATTTCCGACAGGATCATTAATGGGACTGTCATAGAAGCAGCAGGATCTGAGCTGTCCCTTGAAGGAGACAGAATTTTCAGAGGCAGAAATGAGCGAGGAGGCAGATCAAGGCAGAAGAAATGGCCTACGGAGAAACAGAGTAGGAAAGTGCATGCCCTTTTCGTGGAGCAGTTAGACTGGATAAAAACATTCATACAGTAAAACTGAGGAAGATTAGGCGTGGTTGGAGTAAGGAAGACTGGGACTATCCAATCTGTAGTTAACTCTATACGTCCATTGAAAGTTTCTGAGCAGAGAAAGGCCTAATGAAAATATTTTAGAAGGACTAGTTCTCTAGTATAGTTTAATAGAAGGAAATTTTGAGCAGTGGACAGAATAGAGAAAGGAAATGAAGGGGAGATAGACAGTCAATGAAAAATAAATCAATTAAAAGATTTTGATACTGATCCAAATATGATAAGGAGCCTTTCTAGATGATGTTGAGAGAATTATGAAGACAAATAATATTCTTATGGTGACCAAAGGCCAAGTCTACTCTTTAAATCTTTTATTGGTTTTTATTAAGTTATTATCTGTGGTAATTTTGTTAATTTGGTAGCTTCAGATTCAGGAGTTTAATACTGTGTAAATTAAGAGTTGAACAGATGAACACCTCAGTTTTCTGAGCACTTTTGTTTCTTATTAGTGACAGTGTAATTAGAGGCACTAACTTTGAACAGAAAACAATATAAAAACGGTTCACCACCACTTCACCCCCATTAGGTTGGCTGTTATCAAACCAAAAGAAAACAACACACCTTAGGGCACATGGAGAAACCGGAACCTTTGTGCCTTGCCTGGAATGGAACATGGCACAACTGCAATGGAAAACAACATGGTGGTTCCTCGAAAAATTAAACGTAGAATGACCATGGGATCTGACAACTGCACTTCTGGTATACACTCAAAAGAAATGAAAACAAGGTCGTGAACAGCTATTTGTATGTTCGTGATGATAGAAGCTTTATTTCCAGTAACCAAAAGGTAGAAGCAACCTCAAGGTCTACCGACAGATGAAAAAAAAATGTGCTATATACATGCAATGGGACATTATTCATCCTTAAAAAGGAAGGAAATTCTGACACATGGTAAAACACAGACTAAACTTAAAGACATTAATGCCAAGTAAAATAAGCCAGTCACAAAAAGTCAAAAACTGTAGGATTCCACTTATACAAGGCACTTAGAATAGTCAAATTCATGGAGATAAAAACTGGAATGGTAGCTGCCAGGGCCTGCACAGAGGAGGGAGGAGAGAGTTATTTAATGGCTCTGGAGTTTCAGTTCAGGAAGATGAAGTTATAGAGACGGATGGTGGTGATAGTTGCCCAACTATGTGAACACTTAATGGCACTGAACTGCACACTTTTAAAAAAATGTTTAAAATGGTAAATTTTGTTACCATAATTGGAAAGAAAAAAAAAACACAGCGGAATTAGACTACAGTCCAAAAGTCTAGGATTTTTAATAAATTCCTGCTCCAAAGAATGAAAAGTTGCTGGTACTCCTGGGAACAAGATGCAAGCAATCTCAGTGGACAGGAACCAATGCAAAGGAGGGACAGCATCTCAAGGGCATCCGGGCTTGCAAAGAGGTAAAGAGCCTGGGAATTTTCAAAGCTGTGGCCCTTCTGTGCTGCTGACAGGACAAGGAGGAGCACCACCTCTCTGAGCAGAACAGTTCCATCCTGGCAGTCACCAAAGAGCCCTCACTGCCAGGATCACTTCCCAAGGGCAAAGTCTAACGACAAATTCTATTTGAAGCAAACACAGCCATCCTTCTCCTCATAGATAGCTGCCATGTTCTGTACAGAGGTGCAGCCAGGATGCTCCCTGCAGTGGAGGAAAATGCTGCCACTGCATCTGCTGCTTCCCTGATAACACATCATGGCCCGGAGTGTCTCCAGGGCCGGCGGAGACAGTCACGGAAAAGGAGCTCATTATTCATCACAGCCCAAATGGACATGTGCCATCCCACCTGCAGTCTAGCCAAGAGAGGATGGGGTGTCAAAAATAGGGTTGGGGGGGGCAGTAACTCATCTAAAATCTCTTTATTACTTCTTAGGGATACAAGCAGTGCCTTTTCAGCTTCAGTATAAGAAGAGACCTTATATAGCTGAGGTGGCTAAACCCCTGTGGCGGGGAGATCAAGGATGAACAGACGGTCCTGAGTACTGGAGATTTAGTACCCAAAATGAGGTGGGGTGATGTGGGAGTGGGTCTGCTCCAAACAGCAAAAGGGATTCATGACTCCCAAATCCCTCTGTGCTTGTTGGTCTTCACAACAAGGGCATCCCCCCCCCTCCAGCTGGAGCCATAGACTACACAGAATAAATATTATCCAGAAATAATTGAGGAGAAACCAGTTTTGAGAAATTAAGCCACCTTTTTCTGAAGCCCAAAAGTAGATCCAGAAGTGGGCTCTGGGTGGTGAGTGGAAGAAACAGTGTCCTGGGAGGATATGGCTCTATATGCTACTTCCTACAGATACTCATCTCACCCGTAAGAGACCTGAAGAAAAGAAACAGAAAGGGCTGTGGGTTGTTGTTTTTTTTTTTCCCCCTTCTTTCAAAATTTGAAAGAAGGGAACAATGATTGCTACTATCCAATAAGCTGGGATGCTTCTGTCATTTTTTAAAATGATTAATAGTATTTCATCTACACATAACAGCCAAGCAATATATACTTATCAAGAGAAGGGAAAGATACAAACTCAGTGAGGGGTAGTTAGAACCACAGGGCTTTAGTTAGCCCCTCAATTTTTAGCTTCCTTCGCCTCAGTGGTAATTCCATACTGGTGACAAACACTTGGGATGACAGTATTACTGCTGGAGCTTTCCAAATTTAGCAAAGCAGACAATGCCTCACCTTTCTTCTCACACCCCCTCCATGTTCTGAGCTCCCAGATGTGCCCACCACCAAGACTGTAGTGCCATCGTCAGGAATATCCCCTTGTGCTGGCTCAGTTCGGCTCACATGTTTTGGCACAGCAGAGCCAAAAGCAAAGAAACAATTCCCTCCTCCAGGTTATCTTGGCCCAGCACTACCTCCTAAATCTGGCTACCAGCTCCAGAATCATGCACCACTCTGAGCGGTTTTCTTCCACTCCCCAACACTCTGTGCAGATATCCAAAGCCAGAGCCTTGAGCTTTGGGAGAAAAACTTCTGAAATTGAGATACAATGCAGATTACTGTCTGTGTCTTCCTCAGATAGAAAAGGAGACTATCCGACACAGAAAGACCACCTACATTCACAGTATTGTGATCGAAAATAGTGGTTTTTCTGACACATCTGGATCCAGGCAGCCGAATTCCAAGGTGTCAAGAGAAGGCTAATCATTTAATGATGAGCAGCAATCCTATATTTCACTCTCTCACAGACGAGGACCCAACCATGAGCCTCACTGTTTACCTAAAGCCTTCCCTTGCAACGTCCTCACACAGGAAACAGAGATGAAGGGAGTATACATACAGAGCCTCAGGTAGGAACTGGCAGGACTGTCTCCCATGTACCATTCAAGCTGTGGGTAAACTACTTTATTTTTTATGGGTTTTTTTTGTTGTTGTTATTATGAAAAACAAGATAAAAATTTTACTAGGTCCTAATGGGTGAACCAAGGTTAGGACATAGTTTGCACAGAAACGGTTTTCCATAGGAAAAATATCCTGGTTCTCTTAAGGACTAAAATAATAATAATAATAATAATAATGTAAATTACCACGTTTGTATCTCTTTCTAGGATTCCTTGATGGCAAGTCTAAAGTGGGGGGAATTTTTCCCTAAAAAATTGGATCTATGCCAAGCCAGAGATGAGTCACCCATTTTAAGCTTTCAATTTCACCAAGATTTCTCTTATTTCTCTACTTTCAACCGTATGGATCATTTGGGGACAGAGAGCTAGGCTTGCCTCCTGTTTAAAAGGCTTGCCTCAAGCACATCACGGCACTAAGCAATATGAAAACACAGCCTCTCAATTAGTATTTACCTCAGCTAGTAAGCCTTAAGTCTGTATTCTGTAAATTCTCAAATCACTCGGCTTGGATTTAAAAGTACGGCAGAATGTATCACTCATCACTTGTTATATGTTACGAAGTGACCCAATTTGGGGAAGCTAGGTCATATGATCTTTCATAAGGTTACTTTAATTTTAACTTGTTTTATACATCAGAGCATAGAGTAACATGTGCATGCCAAAGTTAGAACATTCTCATATGGATGGAAAACTGTCCACAAAAGTCATTTCTGATATTTAAAAATAAGAAACATACAAAGGAGTTCTCACTTCCTCATGAAAACTTTGACTAAGGCATGTTACGCTATTGTTTTTGGCAACAAATTGCATGAGTCCATAGAACCCTAAATTTTTACCTTTAGTTTTCATCATATACTTTTTCATTATTTACTTTAATGAATGTAATGGTCAATGAATGCCGACCACTCTTTTTCATCATGTTTTTTGTTTTCATTATTATCATTTATTTCTATAAGGCCAATCAAAATACTCTTTCAGTAAGACTGATCTGTAAAGAGAAGCTTTTCAGATTATTTAAGCATATCAAAAACAACCAAACCAAGGAACCTAAGTATTATGAAGTACTAAGGGCAGTGAGAGTTCAAGGTCTTTGGACATAGGGCCAATTCATAAATTGTCACTGATATTTAAAATATGTTTTTTAAAAGTTATGTTTATAATTAAGAAAAAAAAATAGGAAAATGGGCTTCAAAGAAAAGGAGATTCCCTGAACAATGAATAGATTACATTTGACAAAGGCAGTAACCTGCCCAATCACGTCTTTTGCTCTCATTTGCTATAAATACACAGGCCAGCAGAAGGACAGCTCATCGTTTCGCCCCTTGGTGCTGTTTAAGCTTCCCCGTCTTACCTAATACATTAGGACATATGGTAAAATTTTTCCTAGATTCCAAGGATTTACAGATCTCCCACAACTAATGAGAACTATCTCTAGTGCTTATAAAATATTCCACTTCAGATACTTAAATTCCCCTTTTAAAACATTTTTATTTCAAGAAGTTGTTTTTCCAAATGAGCGATCTTGGTCTTCCTTTTTTTATCATAAATAGAAATAAGTACATATACAGTTTCTCTCCTCGACAGAAAGAAGTGTTTTGAGTACAGATTTTTAACAGTAAGATTTATACAGTTTAAAGAGAGCAGTCACAAACACTTGGGAAATTAAATTTACATGTGTATTTATGAAACACAAGCAGCCAGCGGTATCTGTTCCTATTGCTCCTTACTTAATATAGCTTTATTAAGAATTATTTTTTCAGTGCTAGCCTGAAAAAATCCCCGCAGCATTTGTCATTTTCATAACACCATAAGGTCAGCTCACTTTATTAAATAGTTATTGAGGATATTTAAAAAGGTAAATGCCATTTATCATAATATTTGATAAACATGCTTATGTTATCAATACATTCCAGTATTACAAGATTATACCGAATATTTACTTGGCTTGAAAGACGACAATGTACAAATCGTCATGGCCCAAGTAGAGAGGTTGTTCACACCAGTACTTTTACTTCCGTTTAGAAAGGATTTTCTGCCTAGTATAACTGCAGTGCTTTGAAAAGTAAAGTCGTAGTGCATCAACCAATGATTGTTTGAATAACAGAAATTTAATTGAACAGCAATTTAGTTTGCATGCCAATTAATATAAAACCTAAAATATTTCTTAGCTTATTCAGTGAGCAAGAACAAAAGCAAGGACCAGGAAGCATTTAAATAACTACAAGAATTGTATGTATTTATACAAACTTCAAATATAAAGCAAACGAGCTATGAAATTCTGTGTTTTCTTCTAAAATACACTAAACAGTTTGTTTCAAAAAGATCATTTTTGAGGACAGAACTTGTTTATAACAGACACTGCTCAGAGTTATCTTGGATGGGGTTAAAAAAAAAAAAAAAAGAGGAGGAAAAAATTCAGGGAAGCCTTCTGTTAGCTCAACCCTAAAGCTAATCTGTTGCATGTGTAGGTTCTACACTAGTAAGCAACTTGTAGGAACAACACACTGCAGCTGAGCGCATGCAGCTGGAAACTGTTCCCCAGGGTATGATATCGCAAAATGACTTTGCTATATTCCCTCTCCAGCCTGGCATCATGGCTCAGGCAAGAACGCAACTGTCACAACCCCCAGGGCAGCTTCATGTCCGTTAGATAGAACGGTCCCCTCCATCACTCTCCCTGAAATCTCACCAGCAGCACACACAGGGCCAGCTCAACCAGGACAAATCAGCCCTGTTCTCTCTGTATCTTCAATTTATGTTCCTTTGCCTGGGAGGTTGTGAATGACATTGTTAACAGAAAACCACCCAACTGGGAGATTTCACAACTTTTCACATTCTCACATGCACTCTTTTAAACTCAATATTCCAAAATGGGTTTACCGAGTTTATATTAGATCCAAGCAAACAGCCCATACTCCTTACTTTTAATCCCACAACAGTATAATAACTACTATGTTCATAAAAATGCAAGAGAAACTTTCAGCATGATTCCCATCAGTCCTCACCTTTAAGGTTTCACTCAATATTCTACCTTGAAGTAATGAACACTTACACCACCAAACATACACAATCATTACACAAACCTGGAGGCAGAACTTCATGATTTCTTAATCTACTCAATTATATGCAGGGAGAATTCAGTTCATTGGAAAAAAAAAAAACAAACCTGCTTTGCTTAGCATGCCAGTTTTCTATGTATTCTTTCGCAAACAAAAGGGCAAAACATCCTCCTGAAGGTTTTGCCCTTAGAAGCACAAAAACAGAATAGTATTTCTCCCCACAACATGAATATTCCATTTCCAAACATCCTCTGGATGCCTATAAGAACTTTATCACTGAAGTCCTGACATTTATTTCTAGTCAAACACAAAACTCCATTGCTAATCCAGTAACACCCCAAACCTAGGAGTCATTGCCAACTACTCTCCCTTTTGTATCAATTACCACCATGTATAGTACACGATCCACAACTCATGATTTGGGGTAAATGCAAAATCCTTTCTGAATTACATATAATAGAGCATGGGGGAAATTGGACAATAGTATGGCTTCAAAGGTTTTGTTTCAGGACCTAGAACAGAGTAACATATGCTGCAGTACAATGGAGTTGAGCTTTCGTGTTCCCTAATAAGACAGCTCCCAGCAGAGCTTTTCCCATGTTTTACAGTGACATCTATCAGCCAGACCCGGGGAATCCCAACGTCACTCAGCCTTCATCAGCACCACTGTCTGAGAACAGCTTCTGTCCACAGAGTGGTGCAATCTGAACAGGTCTGGCGCACAAAGTACATTGTTAAATAGGGAAATGGTGGATGAGCAATGCTCTTTCTTGTCATTAAAACCAAATCGTTAGGTATCAATTAACTGCAGAATAGAAGCACCGCAAATGCCAACCAGAAATTTAAATAACTGGCTATCATCAGACTCGAATTTAAGAGAACTGACACACTTTGCATCACAGGCAGACGGAGCATGGCATGGTGCTGAGTTTTGTAAAAATTCAATTAACCCAACCATCTAGAAGACAGATACACAAAGACACAGGGAAAAGCTACAGTGCATGTTAGAATTTGTGATGTGTAATCATGTTAATTTATGGTTTGTGAAGATACCCTGCTATGTTTTAGTGATTGTATGGTAATCAGGAAATTATAGAGACAGTTCGAACCTAGAAATTATTTTATGAATGCCATAAATGCAATGCTACCTCAGAAATGTAATCAGCTAATTTCTCAGACCTGATCCCATTAAGGAGACCTGAGAAGAATACTTTCCACGGGTAAAATGGGGAAGGTCTAGCTTCCCAAACCCTCCTTCAGGGCCTACACGTGAAGCTCCGTAACTACGTTCATCTGCTCTGATTCACGGACGCGCCAAAACATACTCCAAACCAAAATACTGTGAAAACAAAATTCTCGAGATGACTTCACCAAAAATGAATGGCCCAACTTCATACTTCTCCCATGTACCTATTCACGAGGTACAGAGAGCACCTATCTGTTGGACACGGAGTTGGGCCAAAAACTCCGTCACATTCTAGAGGAATCTCAGCGCCGCGTCCTTTCCTCGCGAGGCCTCCCGCAGACCCAGACCCCTGACCATCTCCACACTCAGGACTCCCAAGGGAAGGAAAGGCGTGAAAATCCTGTCGGACTCACCCTTCCTCCTTCAAGGGAAAAGCCCCCACACGGCGGCCCACCATAGTCAGCGCCTGCGCAAGCAAAACCAAGTTCAACGATGCACTCCCAAGAAAGCAGCCGGCCCATCTCCATCCTACTTGATGAAAGAAACCCCAAGGGATGAAAAAGTTTCAGGCCGCCCCAACCGAGGACCAAACTTGGGCTCTCACCAATGGCGAAGCCCAGGAAACAGGTAACTGGAGAAGGCGCTGCCCGTGGAATCCAGGTCCGCGAAACCTTCTCTGAGAATCGCTTCGAGTCCACAAGCCCGAAAACTCAACTCCGCAGCCCGCGTCTGCTCTGCAGCCGTCGGGCCCCCGGAGCCCGCGGCACCGGGCCCGCGACCTCCCCGCCCGGCCAGAGCGCGCCCCGAGGGGCGAGGAACTTACCGCACCGCTTGCACAGCACCCGGCTGACCTCCTTCTTGAGGTTCCGGCCCGTCTCGAGAGGGGGGAAAGAGGCTCGGAAGGCGGCCGGCGCGCGGCTGCTGCTGTTGTCATCGGGCTCCATGAAGAAGATGTACCTGCTGTCCTCCTTGAGCCTCCTGCAGGAGGGGAAAGCCGGTGGCCCCAAGCCCCCAGGGCGCACGTTGAGGCAGCGAGTCCTTCTTCAAGCCCCCGCTTTCACCGCCCACACCTGGTGCACCTCACCAGATAGGGCGCCTCGTCTCCGGGCTCGCCCGCGCTGGGCGCCGGGGCGCTGGGCCAGGAGGGCACGGTCCCGTTGGCGTGGGCAGCGGGGTCCCGGCGGGCGGCCCCAGCGCTCCCGGGCCGCGGCTGGCGGCTCGCGCTCGCCTCCCCACGCCCCTGCCTCGCCCGCCGCCCGCCTTCCTGTCGAGTGCCCCCTGCTTGCCGCCGCGGCGGGTGCACCTTTCCCTCGATCACCACCGCGGCGCGCTGAGCCAGCTCCTGCACCGATCCCACGCGTGGCGTGGGGACGAGTAGCACACCGAGCCCCCGCGGGAGCCGCTTTGTCGCCGGCGCCGCCCCCGGCGCCAGGGCCGCGGTCCACACAGCAGCAGCAGCGGCAGCAGCGGCGGCGGCGAGCGGGCGGCGGGGCCGGGGCGCGGGGCCCGGGGGCCGGCACTCCCGGAGCGGCGCGGGGAGCGTCGCCATCTCATGGTGCGAGGTGCGTGCGGGCTCCTGGCTGTCGGTTCGTACTCTGCCTCGCTCTCTCGCGCTGCCTCCCTTTTCCTCTCCTCCTCCCCCCTACACCACTCCTCCTCCCCCCTACCCTCCTCCTTTTATTTATTTATTGGGGAGGGGTGTGGGAGAGTTGTTTATGGGAGGAGGAAGAAGAGGAGGAGGGAGGGAGGGAAGAGGTGGGTGGAACCACAGAAAGGCGAAGAGGTATAAGGGGGGGAAGATTAAAGCAAAATATTAAAGAAACAAAAAAAAGCCGCTGCCACCGCTTCGGTTGCTGGGAGTGACAAGTCCTCCCGGCGCCGCCGCCGCCGCCGCGCCCGAGCCCTGCTGTCGGGGCTGCTGTCACAGGAGGAGGACGTGGAGGTGGAGGAGCTGCTCAGCGGGTAACAGTCCTTTGTGTGAAGTGATGCTGCGGCGGCTGCTGAGGCTGCGAGCGAGCGGCTGGGCGAGAGCGCGAGGGAGAGAGCCCTGGAGGCGGAGTTGCGTGCCTGGAAATCGCTGGGTGGCCGCGGCGGCGGCAGCGCCCTGCGCCTCGCCAGCCTGTTTACCTGTGGTGCGAACTCGCCCCGCACTTCCTTTCCCATGCTGATTCCGGAGCCCGGCCCGCGAGTTTGTCCTCCTCGGTCTCGCCTTCCCGGCGCGCCTCCTCCCTTTCGGCCGCCCTGATTGCTGCAATGGGAGGCCGGACGGAAAACCGGCTGCAGTCCGAGTGGGCTGCGGAGATTTACTGGGGAGTGAGAGGTGACGCTTCAGCAATCGGGGACCTGTTAGCCGGCGCAGGACGCCCGACCGCGGGGGGGAGCCGGCCGAGAAAGGCGAGGTGGGGCACGGGAGATGGGGGTCATTTCAGAAAAGTTTTGGGTGAACTGGATACTTGAGAGTCAAAAGGGAGCAACATGTTCACCGCAGACAAGCGCCAATTAAAGCAACTTTACATCACGCTCGCTCTTCTGCAAACGTGCACACACACAGTGAACACTTCAGGTATGACGCCTCATTTCGATCCTTGTGTGGCACCGGAGTCTTGCTTATCCCTGCCTTTTCCTCCGTTGAAATCCCGGGTTCCCCAGGATTTTAGGACCTGTGTGATACTGCTGATAGGAGCAAGGTTTGAATAAAATAGTTGCTCAATAAGGCCATTTTGTATAAAGTTTATGGCACTTCGTCAACTAGTCAGTTTGGTTGAATGATTAAAATCAAAGATGCTTCTATGACTGGCGAAGAGAAATCTCAAACCTGAGGAGCTGTAGGTTCAATATTCCAGCTGAATACCCCCCAACTTTATTCCCATCTCCCCTCCCCAACCCTGTCCCCCCAAATTTCAGGAGCTATTTTTAAAACAAGAATCCACCCCCCAGGGATGTTCTTTTCAAACAAGTACCACTCCATAGAAAGAGAACACATTTTCAGCATTTAAAAGAAAATACTTCTGGGGTGCCTGGGTGGCTCAGTGGGTTAAGCCTCTGCCTTCAGCTCAGGTCATGATCTCAGGGTCCTGGGATCGAGTCCCGCATCCGGCTCTTTGCTCGGAGGTGAGCCTGCTTCCTCCTCTCTCTGCCTGCGTCTCTGCCCACTTGTGATCTGTCTCTCTCTGTCAAATAGATAAATTAAAAAAAAAAAAATCTTTAAAAGAAAATATTTCCTCTTAGGCTTTTTTATGGTGAAAAATATATTCAGTGACCTCATAAAACTGAGTTGAAGTTGTTATCCAATAGCCAATAAATCCACGTGGTGAGAATCTAAGATTTTAAAAGCACTCTTCATAATCTTTTACTTTAGGATTCTGCAGGTTGCTTCTAGCAGGTTATTAAAAGTGTGTCATTTAAGTTTTAGATTTTTTTGTATAAAAGTAAGGATAGATTATAAGCCACAAAGATTTTTTTTTTTTCTGGGCATAATATAGTTGGCTAGAAAACAGTGTGTCACTCCCTCAAAGTCCCGTTTAGAAGGACAGGGTCTTGATGCTCATTGTGTTTCAGCTGTGGGGATTCCTGTTTCTTATGCCCCGATGGTATTTTTCAAGAGAAGATCCCCACATAGCAGCATAATAGTACAGGTCTGGCCTCCAGTATATGTTCTCTTTAGCGCTAGTGCTCCTACGGATTTATTGAAAGAAAGTGGTAAGACATCCAATCCTACCAGGTGTCTTCACTTTTCTCTGACCTGACTTCACATTTCTGGCTCTCAGCCTTTCTGGAGTTGCAGCTTTAGCCTCGCACGCTTTCTCCCTAACTCTCCACCTTTCAGACCTCATATCAGTTACCTACTGGGTTATGACCATCCACTTCAAAATCTGTTGCCTTAAAACAATATACATTCACTTAGCTCGGGATTTGAAGGTTGGCAATTTTGACTGGACTCGGGTAGGGGGAATCTTGTGTTCTCAGCTGACCCCACTGAGGACTCTGTTGGGGGCTAACTAGTCTCAGATGGCCTCACCTGAGACAGCTCATCTCTTGAAGAATGTGGTCTCTTCAACAGGCTTAGCTTGGGCTTGTTCATGGCAGCTGGCCATGTGCCAAAAGAGTGGTCATTAGCATGCAAGTGAGGCCTCTAGAAGCCTAGGGTCAGAACTGACACCTGGTCACTGCCACCCTTACAAAGCCAGTTCAGATCCCCAGAGTGGAGGGGTAGATCCTCTGAATGTGAGGAGCTGAGAATTTGCATCGCCAAGGGGCGGAGGTAGGGGAAGGGGAAGAATTGCCATCCTATCTGCAAACAATCCTCAGCAGGTAGTAAGCAGCCTGCTTGGAGGCCCACCTACTCTCTGGAGCCTTTCTTCAATACTAGATACTTAGAGTGACCACTTCCCCCGTGCGTTTGCAGTCTGTCCCACGCCTCCTCGAACTTGATCTCCTTACTTTGTTGAGCCCACATGCCTCAGTTTTACTCCCATCTCACCGAGACTGTAAGCTTGGTAAAAAGTGGGAACCATATTTTCTCTATTCCCCTACTTCAAGCCAACTTTAAGCACTCAATAAATGTCAGCTGATAAATCTCCGGCTGATGTGGTAATGTGAGGACCACGCATTACCCCAGCTGTATCCCAAGACTGTCACAGGGAGATGGAATTCCAGGCAATAAAAACAACAATAAAATTTGAAAGCCCTGGCTTAAAGTCATTAAATTGCAGATACCCCCCCCATCATATTTTACAAAGCATTTTATGCATGATTAAAAATAAGCTGCTTATGTTTGTTTGTTTAAATGACTTTTTCAGATGTATTTTTTTTAAAGGCCTAACTCCCACATTTTCTCCTACTCTCTCAGCTAAGTGGTGTTAAGGGGTAATTCTTGTGGATGTGTTTTGTGTGAAGGTACGCCTTCTGAGCACAGTTCACTACTAAGGACTCTTTGCTTACCTATTTCATTTCAGCTTTTGTATCAAAGTCCTCATTTTCGAGGGCACGCATACACTGAAGAGATGTTAGTTACCCCTTTTTGCCCTTATTTTAAAATGAAAGGGAAATGGCATTTCTATTATGATTCACATAAGCTTGAAAAAGGGTATGAATAATTGTTCAGTGTGTTTAAATGCTTTAAAAGAGACAACTTCGTTTGTCCACACCAACGTTTTAAAAAGATAAAAAAAAGAAAAGCTCATTTTTGTAAACATTCTAAAACCGGGGTTCTTAAACGTTAGCGTGCGCCTGAATCACTTGTGTATGAAAATACACAGATTGCCGGGCCCCATCCCAGAGTTTTTATGCAGTAGGTCTGGGGTGAAGCCCCTTCTGCATGTCTAACAAGTTCCCAGGGGATACTGATGCTGCTGGTGAAGAGACCACACTTTGAGAACCACAGCTCAAAACTTTAAATTTATAAACTTCAACAGACAGCATAATAATTCCGTAAACATACTCAGGGCGTTACATTGAAATATTCAGGATCTCCTCCATCATGAAATTTTCTTATCTCAATTTTGAAAACAAAATGTGGGTTACCTCCTTGGCTATTAGAGGCTGATGCTTTTTAGCCGATCTATTCTGACTAGTTAAGGAGGCACAGATGAGCACTTACTGACAGTAAAGGTGTGTGCTTCCTTGAGGACTTAACTTGGAACTGAATGAAAACTGAAAGACTCAGAGCAACTGTCATCATGTTACCTAGGAATGTTTTATCGGCTCAACTAAGGGAAGAACAGACAAAATTATGCAGGTAAATGGGATATAATAGTTTTACTAGTTTAGGAAATCTAAAGAGGAAGTCCACAGGGCAAGGGCAAGGGTGAAAAGGTTTTCTCACCCCCAGCGCTTTATACCTGATTAAATACTTCTAAATGGTGGCTATTGAAGGGACAACAGGAAACCCACAGAGGCACTGCTATCTACTTTATCATCATTGACCAAAAGCACACAGAGTGCACCACCTCCACCATAAATCATGAAGCAAGTATACTCCTGGTGCTAGAGTCCTGAATTTGCAGTCTCCCAAAGAAGCTTCGCTTGCTTAGCAGCCCGTTTTGGAAGAGACCCAGGGTCCAGAACAATTTAGACACAATTAACAAGAAGCCAGGCTTGAGCAAAGAGCAAGTCAAATGAAATGGTGAATTCTCCACCCATAGAAGCCACCCAGGGGAAGCAATGTGGCGAAATTGAAGAGTGGCTAGAAAATTAAGTTTCATTAAGTGCCAGGTGCAAAATGAGTCTTCAAGACCTGGGGCAAACACCGTGAGTCACAGGCACTGGGGGGCCCTGGTCACCTCTACCCACTCATCCATCCATCATCCTTCTATCTGTGTATTTAATTCCATAATTTAAAAATGGCAATACTATGTGGCCATGAAAATTTCTGCTCTGAAAAAACTCAGAACTCAGGGCATATATATTTTTTTTAATTTGCATACTTTGGTCTGACAGGAAATCCTATAGGTTTCACATAGTTCAGCCCAGTTGAGAGGAAAGAAAGAGAATGAAACCAAGAGGATTTTCTGATTGCTTTTTTGTGATTCAAGACAACCAGGGAACTCTGTGTCAGGTATGCAATCCGGAAGTCCCATTTAGGTTCACTTCCTTACCCCAAAGAAGCAACAGCCTTCCCTAGGCAACCAAGAGATGAACATTTCTTGGACATTTGCCTTGGGCAATATATGTAAAGTCTGGAGACATATTCCAATTCTTCTGTTTATCAGCCCTATAACTTTATGACAATTCATGAATTTTCTGAGCCTATTTTCTTATTTACTAAATAAGCATAGTGTGCTTTATTTCACAGGACACTTGCAAGAATTAAAGCAGCTTAGGGTGCCTGGGTGGCTCAGTGGGTTAAGCATCAGACTCTTGAATCTGACTCAGGTCATGATCCCAGGGTCATGAGATCAAGCTCAGCACAGAGCCTGCTTAAAATTCTTTCTCTCCCTCCCCCTCTGCCCTCCCCTTCCCCCTTCCTGCCCCTTATGCCCTCTCTCTTTCAAAAAAATAAAAAATAAAATGGCTTAGTACACATGAAAATCTTTAAAATTTCATTTATGCAAAATACAAAGTGATCAAATGATATCTTGCTCTCTAGAATCTTCCAAACTAGTAATGAAGGTGGCACATTTTGGAAATTGCCTTTAAGTTGGTTATATGTCTACTTAAATGCCTTTATTGTCAGAAGCTCATGATTTCCCAGGGACACTTATTCCTTTATTAGACATATCTGACCATTTGAAAGTGCTTTTCTATAATAGGCTGTAAGACACTTATTTAAAACCTAGTCATATAATGCAAACTTCAATTCTCTGGTGTGCACATTTGTTATACCACTGTTTGTCTAGACTGAGTCAGCCATGACTGCTGCTCTGGGGCTGGCAATCCTGTCCGATTGTCCGATCATCTCTCCCACGTGTTTGCATGAGTTCCTGATTTTTTTTTTTTTTTGACCGGGGCAGGGTTGGGGGGAGGTATTACCTTTTTTTGTTGGGGTGTGTGTGTTTGTGTGTTCTGAAGGACAAAGGAGGGACCTGGGGAAGAAACAGAGAAGGGAGGAGGATGGAAAACAGGATGGTATGAGATGTATTTATTCCCCAGGCTAGCTCAAAACAGGGGCTCCTCTTCACAGGGACAGAATCAAAAGTAAAAGTTGAAATGGTCATCGTGATAAAGAGCACGGTAGAACTCAAAGGCACACACTGTGCATGTCACTTTAAAACGCAAGTGAAAAAGGAAAAAAAGTAATGTGGGAAGGGAGACTGCTTTCTGTTTCTCCGAAGAAGGAGCACCAAGGTAATGGAAAACAGCCAGCTATGGGAATGTCATTGCACTTGTCAGAGAAGTGGGGGAACAGCACCTCTTTACAGAAGATAGGACAGAAGAATAGCAGATTTAGTTCCCATGGGAGAGCAGCAGCCCTCCTGGTGGGAATTCCCAGCCATTACCATAGCACACTTTGGAAGAGCTGGTGGGGCCATGTGGATATTAGGCTATAACCCTGTAATTATACCCATGGGCGCTAATGAGCTAGAAATATAGGAATCAATGTTAATATGACTTCCTCGGTACCCTCCTTGGGGTACTTTACATAAATTTCTAATTGGCAGTGTTGATAAAAGTCTCAGAATGGAAGAAAGCCTGCTGCTAGGATGAGGAGTGTAGGAGCCTAAAAACTAAGAACAGGTAATAAAAGAGATCAGAGCAAGAGAAGTCATTAACTTCATGCCCTACTGGTAGGTTCTACATCCGTTTTTTACTAGATCTACTCATGAAAGAGTGGTAGAAATAAATATTTTATTACTCACTCCCTAACCTGGGGTGCCATGTTAGAACATCATAAACTTTCTCTTTTAGATTATGCTCTGAATCAGAAACACATCAAAATGTTAGGAAAGAATTCTGGATATCTAACCCAAAGTTCTTAATTTTATAAATGGTGAGAAGGTTCAGAAAAAAGTTTTCCTTTCCCAGGATCATTAAGTTGGTTGCTTTCAGAAGTAGGTTTAGAACTGAGGGTCCGGCTCTTCCAACTCTGTGCTTTGCCTATGGGCCTCCACAGTTTTTACCAAAAGCCCGGTCAAGCCTTCTTAAAAAGCTGGTAGCCTAGACTTTTAAAACCATTTCTGAAAGTGAGAGCATGCCAAACCTTAGCGCCTTAGAAGTGCTGCGTCTCAGCACCCAGAATGTGAAGTTCACCATCACAAAGGTTTCCTCTTACAGACGCAGGAGGTCAGCCACTAAGCCAGCATGAAGCAGCCTCCCCTGTCACTTCTCCTAAGAATAGTATTCCCCCAAAATAAGACGTAGCTTTCTATTTGTTGTCCCTGTTTATTGAATGTGTCATTTTTCCACAGCTAAGATCTCCCCTGTTGGAAGAAGCAAGCCCAATTTTGGATATAAAAGTTAAAGTCTTTTCTATCATCTTTTCCTGGAATGCCTTCATGATGGTCCAAAACCATACGAGTTTTCTCGGGGTAAAATCCAGAACTGGCCCCTATATGTGCAGGGAAAAGAGAGACTACAGAAAGACTACAGAAAGAGGCATACCACTACACACTGGGAAGTGGCAATTTTAAAAAGCAAGGGAACTCACACAGGAGGCTTGTCTTGGGCAGCCACAAGACAAGTAGATTTCTGCACCCACCTACCATAATCTTGAGAGTTAATTCATTTTAAGATTTTATTTATTTATTTGACAGAGAGAGCACAAGCAGGAGTGGAAGGCAAAGAGAGAGGGAGAAGCAAACTCCCCACTGAGCCCCTTATCAGGCTCCATCCCAGGACCCTAGGATCATGACTTGAGCAGAAGGCGGACGTTTAACCAACTGAGCCAACCAGGCACCCCTCTTGAGAGTTTACATAGAGGCCTTAACTGGGTCCAGTCACATATACAGCCAAGATGGTCTCAATAATACATGACTCTCTCAAGGCTGGGTCCTTTAGGTGGCTCCTAGTGCAGGAACAGTAAGCCGAATATACAATCCAAGGTCAGAGGAAGGGGTGGGGAGCCTCTGATTGCCCACATCAGCTCACTGGTCAACCAGTGGTCACATCTTCTCCATCACCTCCATCACCTCCAACAATCAGAAGACAAATACACAATGACTCACCAAAAATATGAAATATAATTACAGATAGATATAAAGTCTAAATGAAGTCATAATGCCTGATCCAAAATAAAAATAAACGAGTCTGTTAAGCTGTGTATTTTATTGTATAGGATATGTTCTCTGAGTGATAAGGCCGAAGATATTATTGTGGATATTGCTAATCTTTAAGTGAGACTAATGAGCCCTTGCATGCCAAGTATATCTACTATTCATGGCCAGATCTCCAGTGGCACTGGAACACATGAATTTGAAGCCTTTTCCAATGTTTACAAGCCACATTAATTCTTCTCCCTGGAATTCTATTTCTAAACTTAGTCATATTCTCATTAGAATCTATAATAAAGGAAACACCCTGTGGAACAACAGTAGTTTTAAACATAAACTCTATAGCCAAATTTTCAAGGTTCAACCCCCCTACTAGCTACTTAACCTTAGACAAGTTGGTTAACCTCTTCATACCTCAGTTTCAATACCTATAAAATAAAGACAATAACAATAGCTACCTTATAATTACTAAGTTAATTCAGTTAATGTGCAAGAAACATGCAGAAAAGTGCCTAGCACTTTTATACTTATATACCATATACTTATATACCACTAGTAAGTGGTATATAAGTTACTACCATTTTATTCTTACTTTTGAGCACAATGACAACTACCTTTGAGTACCTTTGTATATGTGCAGGACAAAGACAATGTTTGAATAAATGATGCACAAATGAAGATCATATTAATGACTTAAAAAAACATGGATTTTGATTGCATGGAGCACTGGGTGTGGTGCAAAAATAATGAATACTGTTATGCTGAAAAAATAAAAAAATTAAAAAAAAAAAACATGGATTTTAGTATAGATAGTAAGTCATTCCCAATAGACTGAAACCCAAACATTGATTCTTCAGGGAAGGAACCCACCAACTCCTTAACATCATGCTCTGGGCACCATATCCTCAAAGAGCTCCTTTAAGAGTCAGCAAAATAACCCTAATTCATAACCTGTTCCCGTGTACTCAGTTTATTGAACAGTCTGAACCTGGTGGAAATGACTTTATTTTTCTCCAGTCATTGCCTTTAAGCAAGCATGTGCTGCTGAATCTCCATCTCTTGGTCCTTATTTCAGACAGACCCCATAGTCTCGAGAGTCTTTGAGGTGTACGAAAAAGCCCCATTTCCTTCATGGTGACTCCCATACAGGGATTAAAAGTGCCTAGTCCAATCTAAATCTGATCTCATATCGAATTTGAAGCCTCACCCAAATTGCCTTCACTCAGGGCTGAGTGGGGGTAAGGAGACTAGCCTACCCCCACCCCAACAACTTCTTTTCTCCCCATCATTCCCCTCCTACTTCTGGCTTTTCCAGAGTCTGAGTTGAGAAGATGAGATTAAATGAAAGGTATAGATATGTTTTTCTTTGCTTCATTACTTTGCATTTTGATTCTCCCTTGATTAATACTGGCTGGCCATCGGTGACCTTCTTGGGGCAGATGCCCAAATGCGAGCACTTTTGTGAGGTTCAGGGGAAGCTTCTTTGGGATTTTTTGTAGGTGCTCCATGGTGCACAGTTCCCGGACAAAAGTAATCCAGGTTTTGGCTCTCTCTTAAAATTCTCCCTATCCCTAAGGGAATATTTCCTCCCATCCTAATCTATTGCTGCAGTGTTCTCTTGCCTCAGCAAGGTACCTCTTGGGGCAAGGTGCTTTTGAGATAGCTTCTACCTTTCGCAGCATTCTCTTAAACCATGGCACATGCAAACATCTTCTCCATGCCAGATGAGGGCAAGGCAGGCTCGTCCCTGGTGCCTGCTCATTTTGTTCTGTTATTATGAGCACTCCATGTGTCGGCCTGCCTTCAAAATCCTCCAGGTAACAAGTGAGCCCCAGTCCCCACTTCCATGGATACCTCAGAGGTCAGGGAGAACCAGGCTACTCTCTCAAGCTCTCCTGCCCTTCTACCGCTCTGGCAGTCCCAGAGAAGGCATAAGAGCTTGTCATTCAGCCAACTTCTAGCTAACAAGAGAGATGCCAATTTCCTCTGATTTCAGATACGCTCAATATCTCCTTGCAGATTCCTTGCAGCCCTCCCAGTTGGCTTGAAGGAGGTGTTGCCCCCGTACCTGATGAATGGGGAATTGCCATGGTCCTCCCCACGAAGCCAACAGCTCACTACCTGTATGCCTTCCCCGTTTCCTCTGGGGCCTGGGATGAGTCACAAGGTGATGAAGCCAAGGAGTAAAGATCCCAGGACAAGACTGGCCACAGTTTAGTAAGTGCACAAAGTATCTCACTGCTTATATTGTCTCTGTGCCAGGCATGAAATTGGGGCAACATCACATAATCAGCAAGGTTAGTATCTGAAATGTTCTATAAAGGAAAGGAGCCTTTACAGGAAAGGACCTCTTTACAGAGGTCAGTAATACAATACGAAAGCTGAGCCAAAAACTCATTCTGGTAAATAGGATTGAACATGTCTATGAACCCCTTTCATCCACAGCAAAAGTCAATCTGCCAAGAATAAACATTTGGGAAAATACTGAAGCAGTAAGTGATTTTACCTTGATATTAAAGATACGGATACAATGCATATTTAATTAATTAAAATTGAGTTTGATAGACTGACCTTTACTATATTATTATGAGCATTCAATTATATGCACTATTACTTCTGGAATTTTAGAGAATGGTCAGCTCTTCAGTTATTTTTCTCTTCATTAAGTTAAATTAATATACAATTCTTAGGTTTCTTCCTCTGCCCCAAGGCAAAAATTCTTAATTATTAAGAATTTTAATTTAGAAAGTTACAGCATAGGGGAATATAGTCAGTAGTATTGTAATAGTGTTGTATGGTAATGGATGGGAGCGACACTTGCGGGGAACACAGCATAATGCACAGACTTGTCAAATCACCACATTGTACACCTGAAACTAATGTAACATTGTGTGTCAACTATACTTCAATAAAAAATATTAATAAAAAAACTTTTTTTTTTATTTTTAATTTTTTTATTTTTTTCAGCATAACAGTATTCATTATTTTTGCACCACACCCAGTGCTCCATGCAATCCGTGCCCTCTACAATACCCACCACCTGGTGCCCCCAACCTCCCACCCCCCACCCCTTCAAAATTCTCAGATCGTTTTTCAGAGTCCATAGTCTCTCATGGTTCACCTCCCCTTCCAATTTCCCTCAACTCCCTTCTCCTCTCCATCTCCCCTTGTCCTCCATGCTATTTGTTATGCTCCACAAATAAGTGAAACCATATGATAATTGACTCTCTCTGCTTGACTTATTTCACTCAGCATAATCTCTTCCAGTCCCGTCCATGTTGCTACAAAACTTGGGGATTCATCCTTTCTTTCTTTCTTTCTTTTTTTTTTTTTTTTTTTTTTTTACAGCTTTATAAACATATATTTTTATCCCCAGGGGTACAGGTCTGCGAATCGCCAGGTTTACACACTTCACAACACTCACCATAGCACATACCCTCCCCAATATCCATAACCCCACCCCCTCTCCCAACCCCCTCCCCCCATCAACCCTCAGTTTGTTTTGTGAGATTAAGAGTCACTTATGGTTTGTCTCCCTCCCAATCCCATCTTGTTTCATTTACTCTTCTCCTACCCCCTCGACCCCCCATGTTGCATCTCCTCTCCCTCATCTCAGGGAGATCATATGATAGTTGTCTTTCTCCGATTGACTTATTTCGCTAAGCATGATACCCTCTAGTTCCATCCACGTCGTCGCAAATGGCAAGATTTCATTTCTTTTGATGGCTGCATAGTATTCCATTGTGTATATATACCACATCTTCTTTATCCATTCGTCTGTAGATGGACATCTAGGTTCTTTCCATAGTTTGGCTATTGTAGACATTGCTGCTATAAACATTCGGGTGCACGTGCCCCTTCGGATCACTATGTTTGTATCTTTAGGGTAAATACCCAGCAGTGCAATTGCTGGGTCATAGGGTAGTTCTATTTTCAACATTTTGAGGAACCTCCATGCTGTTTTCCAGAGTGGTTGCACCAGCTTGCATTCCCACCAACAGTGTAGGAGGGTTCCCCTTTCTCCACATCCTCGCCAGCATCTGTCATTTCCTGACTTGTTAATTTTAGCCATTCTGACTGGTGTGAGGTGATATCTCATGGTGGTTTTGATTTGTATTTCCCTGATGCCGAGTGATATGGAGCACTTTTTCATGTGTCTGTTGGCCATCTGGATGTCTTCTTTGCAGAAATGTCTGTTCATGTCCTCTGCCCATTTCTTGTCCTAGCCTCAGCAATCAGACAACAAAAGGAAATTAAAGGCATCCAAATCGGCAAAGAAGAAGTCAAACTATCACTCTTTGCAGATGATATGATAGTATATGTGGAAAACCCAAAAGACTCCACTCCAAAACTGCTAGAACTTGTACAGGAATTCAGTAAAGTGTCAGGATATAAAATCAATGCACAGAAATCAGTTGCATTTCTCTACACCAACAACAAGACAGAAGAAAGAGAAATTAAGGAGTCCATCCCATTTACAATTGCACCCAAAACTATAAGATACCTAGGAATAAACCTAACCAAAGAGACTAAGAATCTATACTCAGAAAACTATAAAGTACTCATGAAAGAAATTGAGGAAGACACAAAGAAATGGAAAAATGTTCCATGCTCCTGGATTGGAAGAATAAATATTGTGAAAATGTCTATGTTACCTAAAGCAATCTACACATTTAATGCAATTCCTATCAAAGTACCATCCATTTTTTTCAAAGAAATGGAACAAATAATCCTAAAATTTATATGGAACCAGAAAAGACCTCGAATAGCCAAAGGAATATTGAAAAAGAAAGCCAAAGTTGGTGGCATCACAATTCCGGACTTCAAGCTCTATTACAAAGCTGTCATCATCAAGACAGCATGGTACTGGCACAAAAACAGACACATAGATCAATGGAACAGAATAGAGAGCCCAGAAATGGACCCTCAACTCTATGGTCAACTCATCTTCGACAAAGCAGGAAAGAATGTCCAATGGAACAAAGACAGCCTCTTCAATAAATGGTGTTGGGAAAATTGGACAGCCACATGCAGAAAAATGAAATTGGATCATTTCCTTACACCACACACGAAAATAGACTCAAAATGGATGAAGGATCTCAATGTGAGAAAGGAATCCATCAAAATCCTCGAGGAAAACACAGGCAGCAACCTCTTCGACGTCAGCCGCAGCAACATCTTCCTAGGAACATCACCAAAGGCAAGGGAAGCAAGGGCAAAAATGAACTTTTGGGATTTTATCAAGATCAAAAGCTTTTGCACAGCAAAGGAAACAGTGAACAAAACCAAAAGACAACTGACAGAATGGGAGAAGATATTTGCAAATGACATATCAGATAAAGGGCTAGTGTCCAAAATCTATAAAGAACTTAGCAAACTCAACACCCAAAGAACAAATAATCCAATAAAAAAACTTTTGAAAAGAATTTTAGAAATTATATTTTTACCACCTCAACTTTACGTTATTCTCTCATTACCAATGAAATTTCAAAACATTCATTGATAAAAGTTTTTGTTACATTGACCAGATATCAAAATGATATATAGGCAGTTTCTGATTTATATAAGCTCAATGTATTTGTAGAAGCTCAAAATATTGTTAAGCCAAATGCCATGCCAAGTGACCAAAGAACTCTCTTTCTTCTTCTTCTTCTTTATTTTTTAATCTCTTTCCTTCTGATTTCCTTTTGGAGATTCCATTTTCCTGATCTCTTCAAAATGTTGCTGCCTAGAAATGCTCCTAATTGTATCTTTATTCTCTTTTCACCTAGGAACTAGATAAAATAAGATTCAAAATGGGGTCTAGATCCCATAGTTTTTCTACAGGAGGCATTAAAAGAAAAGTGAATTTCCACTGCTACAATTTATTCTTAATAGCAATATCTGGGTGTTATACATAACTAATGAATTATTGAACACTACATATGAAACTAATGATATATTATATGTTGGCTAATTGAATTAAAATTTTAAAAAAATTAAAAATAACTAGCCATACTCTTCTGCCCTTAAAAACATCTCTATCCCTGAGCCTACCTCCTCATCACCCCTTTGTAATTTCTGGTACAAAAGTATGATCACAAATATTCCTGATGGCCCAATATGAATGCATATTTGAATTTTTCCATGGAAACACTGTTCAGTTCAGTGCTGTTGTGGAGACCAGAGACATCGGGGTGGGGGGAGGCCTTGTGGATTCAACCACTTGTAATTATTTCTATAGGAAGCAGAATAAAGATACAGTTAGGAGCATTTCTCCCACATACATGCACACTCCTCCAACCCTAGTAGTGTTAAATCAAACTTTTGGTTTTTTTGTAGTCTTTTCATTCTAAAAAAGTATATCCTTATGTTTTAAGAAGTAATCTTGAATTGTTTGGTTGATGAATTCCTCCTTGCCACTTCTCTGGAATCTGTTTCTGAAACTCCGTGACTTTCAACTAGTGTTCTGATGCTTTCACCTTTTCTCTCTTATTTTCCACTTCTGTTTTTTTGGCTTGGTTTGGTATAATGGTTTTAGAGTATTTATAGAAAGAAATTCCTTAATTTTATATCCAAATCTTATTTTGAATATTTATGTTTTCTACCATTTTTTTCTTCTTAAATTTCAAGTTCTGCTTTGTTTTTTTGGACATTGATTTTGAAGCATCTTGGTTTTTTTTAATACATAAAATATTTTCTTCCTTTTCTTTCTGGGGATTTTGATGATAATTTTTTAAAATGTTTTTCCACCAAACCACTTTTGTATTGGTGTCTTCCATTTAGAAACTTTCCTCAACTATCTGGTAATGTTTTGTGTCTTCCACATTTACAAAAGGTAGCTAAAAAGCAGATGCAACTGTATGGTGACTAACATAACATAATAAAAAAATTAATTATTTTTTTTAAAAAGCAGATGGAAGTTGTAAGCTTAAAGGCAGAACTTTGGTATCAAGAATGTTATGGTGGAAAGAAATGGAGGGCTGTTTATTCAGCATGTTCAATAGTCTCTTTAGGTCTTTTCCCTCTTAAATTGGTCAGATTCCGTAGAGATTCTTCCTGGTTCATGCCTGGAAGGTAAAAGCCTGACCACCTTTGTTTCTGGAGCCCATGAAGGAAGTAGCCATGAGGAAGCAACAGTGTACATATATGCAATTAGCTCCCTGTTTTTAGGATGCCTCAACTCTCCAATAGGCTGTTCCCCCAGGCCAGAGACCATCTATTTTACTCTCTCCAAGGAATAAACCTCCAGTATTACATGTGGAGAAGGAACAGAAATATGAGATCAAGGTGTGGGATGGGTGGATCTAGATATCTACTTCTAAACAGGTTTCAAATAGTTCTTCTATTTAACTCTTACTATAGTATTTATGATAGTATTTATAATAGTATTTCTATAACATCCTTTTTAGGGCTATCTAGTATTCCATTTATACCATAATTTATTTAATCATTCTTCTGTTTATGGATATTTAGGTTTTTTAGTTTTTGTGATATTGGGAACAAACATATAAAGAACAGCCTAATAAGCTAAATCTCTGTGTATACTCTCAATTATTTACTAAGTATAAATTCCCAGTGAGGAATTACTAGATTTATATATACATATATTTACATATTTATATGTATGTGTATGTCTGTGTGTATGTGTGCGTGTGTGTGTGTGTGTGTGTATACACACGTATATATATGTGTGTATATATATATATAAAATCAGGTCCACTACTATATTTGTGAGAAAGCAAACTACTTTTGATGTTATCCAAGACCAAACATGATCTGTATCTGAACCCCCTTAACTCTTTGAACACTTTCCAACATTTCCTGTTCTCACACCTTATTCTGGCCTTGGTATGTACCATTGTTTTCCATCTCAGGGTATTTGCACATTCTGTTTCTTCTATTTTCTGCCCCCCTCCTCTGTCTGATACTTGCCTATTCATCTTTTCAGTCTCAGCTCAAGTGTCTCCCCTGTGAAAACTTCCCTGATTCAACCAATCTGTGTCAATCATTCCCTTTTATCATGCCACTGCTGTCTCGTATTTCTATTATGGATCATATAACACTATATTGCATTATCTGCCTCATTTACAAAATTATATGAGCTATTCAAACTCAAAGACAATGTTTCATTTCACTACTAAATATTCTTCTGATCCACAGAGGAACTGACTTCTTATATTATTCTGAATGCTTTATATACTCTCATTAAACCTTACAATCCAATGAGAAATGCGTCATAATTTCTATTCTGCAGATGAGGAAACCTATCCTTAGAGAGGTTGAAGTATTTCTGCAGGACACACAGTTGATCAGCAGCAGAGCTGGGATTCAACCCCAGGCCTACCAGTTTTCAAAGATAGTGTCCTTTCTTCTTTGCTTTTAAATAAATCAATGTGCCCATCCTCCATGCACATTTCTTCCCATATCTCCTATATTGGTTTTCTATGACTGCTGTAACAAATTACAACAAATCTGGTGGGTGAAAAAAACAGAAATTAATTCTCACATCATTCTGGATGCCAGAAGTCTGAAATTAAAGTATCCATGGGGCACCACTCCCTTCCTAGGTTCTAGGGACAATCTCTTCCTTGCTTCTTCCAGCTTCTGGTAGCCAGGTACCTGGCTATGGCTGCATCATTCATATCTCTGTCTCTACCTCACAAGGCCTTCTCTCCTTCTCTATCTCCCCTGTGTGTCTCTTATAAGGACACTTGTTGTCAGATTGAGGACCCATTCAGATAATCGAGGATGATCTCATTTTTAGATTATTAATTACATCTGCAAAGACCCTTTTTACAAATAAATTCACATTCACCAGTTCTAGGACTTGGACATATCTTGTCGGGACAACCGTTCAATCTACTACAACTCTACCCTCTTATTACTCCTTTGAAAGGGACAGGATTGTTTGGAAGAAAGACCTTGGGTTTGAAACAGATGGACTTGGATTCTAATTCTAGCTCTGCCTCCTACTGCCTTGTGACCTTTGATCAGTAACCGAAAACCATGAGGCTTTTCTTCACCTTTAAAATGGAAATACTATTTGTTGCATAGACTGGCTTGAAGATTAAGTGAAGTAAATCACCTAACACATATTGGAGAGAAATAACTGCTCATTCTCTCTCCACCTTTATATATAACCCCCCTCAGAGGCCAAATCACCAATTGATATGAAACTTTATTAAAAATCACTGAAAACGAAAGTTCATTTTTTAAACACGACCATTGTTTGAACTCCATGCTCTGCACTTGGTTAGTTTCTGTTTTCAATTTCCTTAGATCTGGTTCTTATTTTTATATAGGTAAAGATCACGAGGCTATGCAGTCAAAATATGAATTTTAAAGTATTCTTGCTTTTTTCTCAAATAAAACTAACGAATACTTAAGAGATTTGTATTATGTGCCAGTTTATAAGCCTCAAAAAAAAAGTGTTACTTTATAGATATACCTCGTTTTTAAACTTTTTAAGTTGTTTATGTACCTCACCCAGTGTTCCGTGCAATACGTGCCCTCCTTAATACCCACCATCAGCTCACCCAACCCCCAGCCCTTTCCCCTCCGAAACCCTCAGTTTGTTTCTCAGAGTCCACAGTCTCTCATGGTTTGTCTCCCCCTCTGATTTCCCCCAACTCACTTCTCCTCCCCATCTCCCAATGTCCTCCATGTTATTCCTTATACCTCATTTCTTAAAATCCCAAATAGCATTATCTAACTTGCTCAACAACTATATTCACCACATTTAATACTGGATTTCTTTTGGTTATTTCCAAACTGGAACTTATCTTCAAAGAATGAATATTTGCCACTCCTGAGTATTTTCAAAAGAATGTGATAAGCAGCATAGTTGGGCAAAAAAACAATTAGCAAGTGAATCGGAAGAACTCACTTCACATTCAATGTGTTATTGCCAACTATCGGACCTAAGGAAAGTCATAATCTCACTGAACTTATTTTATCTTCTACAAAATAATGATGCCAGTATCTGCCTTGTTAACTTTTAGAGTTGCTGTTAATACATGCTCCATGTAACAAAATATCACAAATCCTGGACTGGGCTAGAAATAAAATTTGAGTCTGAAGAACAGAGGCCCTGACCCTTCCAAGTGGACAGAATCAAAATAATACTGTCTTTAAAAGCATTTAAACATTGTTTAAAGTGTTATATGTTTCTGAACCCTTGTGCTCCCAGTAATGATGGCCACCCTAGAATCATGGGAAAACACAGAACCCAATCTTAAGACTCTTTCTTAACCTTATGATTAATCATGGGAGTGGGCAATGCAGCACACCTGTCTGCTCAAAAGTTAGTAAGAACTAAACCTCCCAATTCATTGCCTATGTTTCAAAATTCATTCCTAGTTCAGCAAGCCACACCCTGCATGACACCTTACTTATTAATAAATAATAATTATATTTACTTAATAAATCCTTATTATAGTGTGTAAGGGACTATCTGGAGGATATGTCTGAAGCTATTGCTCTCCTTCCAGACCTCAGTGTTTTCTGGTGGTCTGGTGGGAAACAGTGAGTTTTGCAATCAGACAGGCCTGACTCTGAGTCCCTGTTTACCACTTGCTAGATTCACGATGTTGTTTAAGTTTCTCTAAGCCTCAGGGGTTTTTTTTAATGTACAACATTGGGATATTAATAGGATCTATATCATAGTATCGCTGTTTATCTCAGTATGTAGTACATAATAAGTGCTCAATAAAAGTTAGCTGTCATTCAGTGTATATCCTTCTAGGTAAGTTTTTAAAGTTAAACTGTAAGAGTCATCATGCTGTAATGAAGTCATTCTGATTTTGCCTCCAGATAAAGGATGAGATTGTACTTCCCTTCACATCCCTTAGACTTATATGTACATACATGATTTATTCTGACCAATGGACTGTAAGTGGAAATGACATATATCATTTCCAGGTGGAAGCTTTATGAGTCAGCAGACTTTATTTAAGATGCTATCTCTTGGGGCGCCTGGGTGGTTCAGTGGGTTAAGTGTCTGACTCGGTTTCATCTCAGGTCATGATCTCAAGGTTATGGGATCAAGCCTGTCTTGGGCTCCATGCTCAGCACAGAGTCTGCTTGTCCCTCTCCCTCTGTTCCTCCCCCGACTTGTGCACATGCGCACACGTTCTCTCTCCCTCTCTGAAAAATAAACAAATAAAATTAAAAAATAAATAAACAAGTACAAATAAAATGTTCTCTCTCTCTCTTTCTCTCTCTCTTTTATTCTGCCATACCAGTGGCAGTAATCCAGCTAGTGGCTACTCTGTCAGCTTGGGTCATAGAATGAGGAAAACACCAGCCAACTCATGCTGTATATCTAGCATGACTAAGAAATAGATCCTTGTTTTAAGCAACTAGAGGTTTGAGGTTTTATTTATTACTAGCCCCTCCTGTCCTTTATGGGAACAAATATTCATATGGGTAAGTTAGTTTTTAAAACAGTTTCATTATTTTATAGCAACCTCTAATAATAATAGTTGACAATCACTGAGTACTCAATATTCCAAGAACTTCTATGTCCTTTTATGTGTTAACTCATCCATTTCCACAATAACCCAGTGAGATACCTGCAGTTTTCTTATCCCTACTTAGAATGGACAGAAGAGTTAAGTAACTTGCCCAAGGACACACAGCCAGTATATGCTGGAAGCCAGTTATTAAGACAGCCTATCTGAGTCTTGTGGCTATACTGCATCCATTGCTGCTTGAAGTGGATGATGTGGTATGCCTCCCAGGTCTGGGCTTCAGGACCTACGTTCATGCTGACAACCAGAAGCACTGACTGTCAATGGGCTAGCTCAGAACACAGTCCTTCCCTGGAAATTGCCCTCAGGCAATGAGGGTTGCCCATCCTCAGCACACCCCCTAACCAAGTGAGCTGCCCTGAAGGACTGGCAGGAAGTGCTGTCATTTGCTTGGCCATTCAATTTCCCACTTTTCTTTTTCCTCCCTTCTTCACCCCCACTGTTCCCTAAAGCATTCCCCAATAACCTTCCTCAACTGAATCTGTCTTGGTATGTTTCCCAGGGAACCAGAACAATCTTCCCTCTCTATTCCTACATGTGTACTGAAATATACACTGATTATGTATTAACTCAGTGCACAATTAATTGCCAAATGACTGTCACAGACCACGTGAATTTGGGGAAAGTGAAGATCATTAGGCTGTCAGGAATGGACTAGTATGATGAAACCTCTCCCAAGTTAATGGAGATACAGAATCTTCTACTTTCTCTATTGAATTCAGTACACTTCATTTCTCATAAATGTCACCTGTGGTTATTTAGGTCCAGGAAAAAAAAAGTCAAAAAAAAAAAAGAAACCCACATACTTTGTATATAACAAATGATAGTTGGTCTTTATTATGACATTTATTCATCCTTGTAAGTAGAAATGGAATATTGTCTCAAGGTTACATAACTCATGAGTGGGTACTCTTCATCTCTTTCATGAAGACAGATGTCTCGAGAGAGTAGAAGCCATGTATCTTTATTGTACCAAATACTACGTATCTCTGTTTCAGTTATACGTAAGAATACTGCTGAAAATGGATGTCTTAAATTGCTTCTGATTTCTAGTAATGAGTAGTATTTCTAGTATTTCTAGTAATGAGTAAAATTTAAATCATAACCCATCAGCTCTCCCCAGCACATCTTAATTTACTTGATGCCTAATTCCAATAAAAATTTAAAGTGAGCCGAGTACTACTTCTGGTGTATTTCTTTTACCACAATTGAATTTTTGTCACAATTTAAGCTCTATTACAATATCTGTGGTCTGCATTTTGTCAAAGGAGAAATGCATGTTGTAAAACTTGAAATAAATAAGCAGTTCACAGAGGTAGTTATAAAACAGGCCAAATTATAAAACCAAAAAAGTCTAAGTGGATATATGCAATTTAAGATAAACACTGTCTACTTTACTTCAGTAAATGTGTCTTATGCATTGTACATTCTGCTTAAATATTTTTACTACATATGGACATAGATTAAGGACTAATGTTATAGAAAATTCAGGAGATATTAAATTATTATATTTTCTTGTCTATTGATGATCTTAGTCTGTTCAGGCTACTGTGCATACCATTGACTAAATAGCTTAAATAATAGAAATTTACTTCTCACCATTCTGGAGATGGAAGTCCAAGATCAGGATACCAGTGTGGTCGGGTTCTGGTGAGCGCTCTCTTCCTGGTTTGCTGACGGGCATCTTCTCTGTGGATCTTCACATGGCAGAGAGAGAGAGAGAGAAAGCAAACTCTTTTGTGTCTCTTCTAAAAGGGCTCAAATCCCATGATGAAGGTTCCATCCTTATGACTTAATTACCACTCAAAGTTTCCACCTCTGAATACCATTATATGGGTATTAAAAAGGCTTCAACACATGAATTTGGGAGAGGAGAGACACACAAATACTGAGCCCTTAGACAGTATTTATTCTTATTCTTCACTTAACCAAAGAAGCTTGAATTCACCAGTGAAAACTTTAAATAGAGTTGCTTATAGGGTCCATACAATTTTAAAAGAGTAAATCAGTGTGAAGCTTATATTTACAAAACAGGCAACAAAATCCTTTGTTACCAACAGTTCAAAATGTAAATAAGAATTATATTCCTTATAGGCTGCTTTAATTTTGCTGAATGTACATTAAATTATGTTAATGCTTCAGTGGGGACATATTTTGGCATTCATATTACTACCCATTGAACAACTGCTTTATTTTCACAGAATTACAGGTAGAAATAGAAAATATGCACCCTGCAAATTAGACAAGTACATGGGAGTAACCCCTTAGAGGAAGCAAGGAAAGAATAGTCAGAAAGAGTGGAAATACTAAACTATAGGATATTTTCAGAGAAATACAATCTTCGAAAAAAATTCCAAGTGCCTGAGACAATTCAAACTAATCAAAGAACCACCAGAGTAGGGGTTCTTATAAGATTTGGTTTAATGCCTAGAAAAGAATGATCTGAAATTAGCGTATCAATTATTTTCAGGTAAACTGTTGTTTTTTCACCAGCTGAAGGGTGCACAAAAATAATTTGTTTACTGAAATAATTTATAAATCTCCCCCTCAGCAAATTTATTTTATGTTTTAACTCAGACATATTAGAGCAAAGTTTGCTAGCTTCTTATTCCCAGGTGATATGCCTTCCACCGAGCTAAGCCACAGTTCTGTACGTTTGTGGTATCGACAGCTAAACTTCCACAGCATGTTTTTTTATCTGAAAGACATTTTATTCAGTTAATGCTTCTTCTATCAAATAAATTTTGTCATTCACATGCCTAAGCATCAATATAAAAATGTCCAATTTAAAACAAGGGTTTGTAAGACCATCAACCTGAATGGATAAATATGTGGTTCATATATACGATAGAATATTACTCAGCCATCAGAAAGGATGAATACCCAACATTTACATCGACGTGGATGGGACTGGCGGTATTACGCTGAGAGAAACAAGTCAATCAGAAAAAGACATTTATCATATGGTTTCACTCATATGGAATATAAGAAACAGTGCAGAGGACCACAGAAGAAGGGAGGAAATGCTGAATCGGAATTCATCAGAGGGAGAAAAAATCATGAGAGACTCTTAACTAAAGGAAACAAACTGAGGGTTGCTGGAGGAGACATGGGTAGGGGGATGGAGTAATTGGGTGATGGGCATTAAGGAGGGCAAGTGATGTGATGAGCACTGGGTGTTATTCACAACTGATGAATCACTGTACACTACATCTAAAAATAATGATATACTATATATGTTGGCTAACTGAATTTAAATAAAATAAATAAAATAAAATACCATCTACCTAAATAGAATAGGTATTTTCCTTACCATATTTTACATATCATTAATAATAATTACATCTTAATCTAATCCTGGGGTTGCCCAAGACAGAGTAGTTCAAATGCAGTGCAATGGACTTCTAACAGAGAATATCTCAAAACACGTTCTTGACTCTCAACCAGGTACATTCACCAATAATGAACGCCGAGACAGAACGATTGAAAGTAAGAATAGTAAGAATGACTATAGGAAATATTTTTGGTTGAAAGGAGGTATTAAACAGAAAAGTGATTTATTCTGAAAAAAAAAAGTGACAAAATAGTTTCTTCTAAAAAGAGTTATTAGCAGTGTTAAAGTTTATTAATTTTTTCAAATTGTTATAAATTCTCAATAAAAAGGGTGAATCTTCAAGATTGTATTGCAGTACACAGTATAGAAAACATGGCAATAATCAGGTGTACATCTTATTTCCTATAATAAAGTTACTCTACATAATTATTTCAGAGGATGATACGGCATATTGGTTCAGAATATAGGCTCTGGAGCCAGATAATCTGAATTCAAAACTTTTTTTTTTTAAAAAGATTTACTTATTTGAGAGACAAACCGTGTGGTAACACACATGAGTGGTGAGGGAGAGGTAGAGGAAGAGGGAAAGAATCCACTTAGTGTGGAGCCTGAGGCAGGGCTCCATCCCCTGACCCTGAGTTCATTACCTGAGCTAAAATCAAGAGTCCAGTGCTTAACTAACTGAGCCACCCAGGTGCCTCCTAAATTTCAGTCTTGACTTCACTTTCTAGCTGTGTGGCCTTGAGCCATTTACCTAACTCCCTGGAGTTAGGTAATAATTTTAGATTCCTCATCTAATAAATGGAGACGATCATAATTATAAATACCCCATAGGTATTTATACCCATAGGATTGTTACAACATTTAATGTAGTCATACTTAGAAAGCAATCGAACAGTAGTTAGCACATGGTAATTACTCAAAAAGCATTAACTACCCAGGTTTGCCAGTTAATTTTTCCATGTTGAACTTGACTTATAAATTCCCCAGATTGTGTGTCCTAGTTTAGGCAGTAATATAATCTATTATGTGTACGTGTAATGTTTTTAAAGCTTCCTACCATTGAAAAAATGTGTATATAATATCTGGACATCAAAAGAAAAAATGAGGTGATTTTTTTTTTTTGAAAGCTGGTATTATAAAGAATTGTGACCTACTTACTTTTGGTCTTTGAATAACCCAGGCTTTCATACCTGAAGTTTAGAACATAAGAAATGCCACACTGAGTTGTACCCTTGGCTCATCATTTTCAGCTCATCATTTTTTCTTTGACAATGGTACCTAGAAGAAGCCTCCAGGGAAAATAAGGCTACCCTCCATATAACCAAACTAAAACATTCAGGAAGGTATACAAACAACATTGTACTCCACTTCTTGGACACAGCAAGGATCTATCATTCATTAATTTGTGCCAGTCCTTCTTGAATCATGTTCCATTTCTAATCTATTCCATTCTATGAGGATGGCAAGCTAAATAAATGTATAGTTCTTTTTAACAATTATCCTGAAAACTCTACCCACAATCTTCACTAAGTACCTTTTCTTTCTAGAATTCCACAAATAAGGAAATTAACATTAGAGTGATAAAAGAAGAGTCATATGCGAAACATTTGAGTTGAAAGACATTCTGGATATTTTGACTTAATTCATAGAGAATTTAACTAATCTGATGAAGCCTATTGAAAAGTTTGTTATAAGACCCAGTTATAGTCACAATCCTCCTTATTCAGATCAATGAATTCTCTATCTAGCCAATAAAAATACAAGACATTTGCAGTTTATAGAAGCAGTGGATTTTTCCTGAACATTGTTTCTTATTTTATTTGCTCTAAATTCTCTATCTGCTCATCAATATATACTAATTAGCTTTATGTTTCTGTACTTGAGAGATGTTACACTAATAAATACATAAAATGGTTTTTTATTTTTACTTCCTTAAGTAAATCCATAAATCCAAACTTTTAAAAGGTTTTATTTATTTGAGAGAGCAAGAGTGACAGAGAGTTGGGGTGGGGGGGAGGCAGATGTAGAGGGACAGGCAGACTCCTGGCTGAGCAGGAAGCCTGATGTAGGGTTCAATCCCAAGAGGCTGGGATCATGACCTAAGTTGAAGGCAGATGCTCAACTGACTGAGTCACCCAGGCACCACCATAAATCTAAGTTTTTAAAATTAGTTGCAACATAGGTTCAAATATTCCTAGAAATAAATAATGTTGGGTGATAATTAGTGTTTAATGCCTATAGTTGTACTTGACATTAGTAATGGACTAGAGTATTATATAATCTGTCAAATTTAATGTGTGCTCCTTTTTTATATTTTATAAACCAAAATAAGCAGGCCATCTTCTACTTTTCCTTTGTTTTTGTAAGAGTTTATTATTTATTTGACAGACAGAGATTACAAGTAGGACAGAGAGGCAGGCAGAGAGAGAGGAGGAAGCAGGCTCCCTGCTAAGCAGAGAGTCCGATGTGGGGCTTCGATCCGGGACACTGGGATCATGACCCGAGCCTAAGGCAGAGGCCTTAACCCCTGAGCCACCCCAGGCGCCCCCATCTTCTACTTTTTTTTCCAAGTACATAAATCAAGAAAGTAGACCTTTAATAAATACTATTTATAAAGAACACTGTTAGGCCCTAATTTTTTTTTCCCAAAATCTTTCTTAAGACCGTGGGACAAAAGTTAACTTAAATTTATCATATGACCTTGCACTTATACCACCACCAGGAATTACTCAAGAGAAATGAATACATGTCCACTTAAGATTTGAACATTCATGACAAGCATTACTTTATTAAACAAAAAGTGGAAACAAGCCAAATGTTGGCCAACTGGTGAACAGTGATACAGCCATACACTGGCACACTGTTCAGCAATAAATAGGAATAACTAGCAATACATGCTACAAACATGAATGAGCCTCAAAAAATATGAGGCTAAGTAAAAAAAAAAAAAATACACAAAAGATCATATATCCAAATGATTCCATACTCACATGACTCCATTTACATGAAATGCCCATAAAAGGGAAATCTACAAGCTAGAAATTGATTAGTGATCTATTATCTGGGGTAGGGGTGAAAGTGAGGAATGACTATAAATGGACACTGAAGGGTCTTTATGGGGTATTGGGAATATTCTGAAAACTGAATTGTGGTGTTAGTTGCTCAAACCTATATATAAATTTAGCTGAAAAATCACTGAATTACATATTTAAGTAAATTTATGGTATATGGATTACATCTCTATAAAGTTATTTTTTTAGAAAAAGGTAACACGTAACACACCTGAAAATGTAAAAAGGTCTAGTTGACTTTGTCCTCAACAGCTTATGCCTGGATAGGTCTCAAAACTGCCTTCAAAGACAGGACAACGCACTAGTTGCTTTTGGTTACATGCTTGATTGAATAGGAAGAAATACAATTGGGTTTCAAGTCCAGAATGACCTAGTACTACTCTTTTCCCTGATACCGTGATAATAATCAGTTACAGCAGTCCAACCTCGGGAAATAGCCCTACCACTTCTCATCTCTGAATTTATCAAACTCCAAACACCTACATGCAAACCTTTCAATTTAGTATAAATAGCCCAATTAGTTCAACACAGGTGCAAACTACGGGTGCATTCCCAAAGGGAAACTTTCCCTCCCTGTCTCCCTCCCTTCCTTTCTTCTTTACTTCCTGTGAATATTTATTGAACACCTCTGTATTCCGGACACATTCTCAGGTTCTGGGGATACAGACAAAGTTATTTGCAGTCACGGAACTTACATTTTAGTAAATCCTTTTACTAGTTATCTATTGCTGTGCAACAGTATTACCCCACACTTAGCACCATTAGAAAACACCCATTTATCATGTCACAGATTCTTTGGGTCAGGAATGTGAGCAGAGCTTAGCTGGGTGTTCTGCCAAGCTGCAAACAAGGCGGTGGTCAAGGCTGTACTCTCATCTGAGAGTCAAGTGGGGAAGGATGTGCTTCCTTGTCCCTGGGTTGGTGGGCAGCATGCAATTCCTTGTTGACCGCTGGACTGAGGGCCTCTGTATCTCATCGTCTGTTGGCCAGAGGCTGCACTCAGTTTCTTGCCATGTGAACTCCTTCATGGGTGGCAACAGCATGGCAGCTTGTTTCTTCAAAACCAGTAAAGGTGAGAGAATTTCCTCACAGCATAAGATTGCAATCTTATATAATCACATCCATGCAATCCCCTCCATTCCATCCCTTTGCCATATTCCATTGAATAGAAGCAAGTCACAGATCCCACCCACACTTAAGGGTAAGTGACTACATAAAAGTCATAGAACTGGGGAGGTGAGGATCATGGGGGGGTACCCGACAATCTATCCACATTCCACCCTCTGGTCCCAGTGTTTTATGTTTTTTTTCCATGCATAAAATACACTATCCTATCATAAAGTCCCTCTAGAATCCCATCCCATCTGCACAAAGTTTAGACTCTCATCATCTAAATCTAGTTTAAGTGATGCTGAGGCTCTACAGGTTCATCTCTCAATCCATAAAACTAAACAGATAAGCCATCTGCCTTCCCTATATATACAACATACAATGGTTGAATAGGTATTAAAAAATTTATATACATATGAATGTTTCTGTTCAAACACAGGGCAATAGCAGGAATGAAAGTCAGTGGTCCATAGCAACTCTGAAATTCAGTCGGCCAAATGTTCAGAGTCCCCTAACCAGGTGTACAAAGTCTCTTTCACTTTGTACTCTCTCTGGCATTCCAGCCCAAACTACTCTTGTCCTGTTGTTTGGCTAACACAATTCTCTCAAACATTTTGTGGGTGGTCTGTGAATTTCATTGAAGTTCAATACACCAAGAAAAGGACATGCACTTAAGCTTCTTGGAGGCTCATGGGTTGATCAAAAAATTCCATGACACACAACTTTAACGTCTTGAAAGGCCCTTTAGTCACTGAAGATAACTTGAGTCCTCTGGTCTTTCTGAGGTTTTAGTGAAAGACTGTACAATCACATCCTTATCTTTTCTTCTAGATCTTGCATTTGTGACAGGCTTTGAGCCATTTCTCAAATATAGTGTCTTTTGCCTCTGCAGAGGCTGAACACTTCCCAAATCATCAAGCCCTGGTCCTACTTAATAGTTCTTCCCTCAGTTTATCTCCCACCTCTTTTATAATCATAAGCAGCAAGAAGAAACAAGTGATATTTTTTAAAAAATTTCTTAGTTGGATAACTAAGGGCATCTTACACTTACAAGCTCTTTTTATGACGTAATTGCAGGAGAAAATTTTGCTCCAGTTTTTGCCATTACACAACAAGGATTCCTCTTGCTCCAGTTTCTAGTAAACATACTCCCCACTTCCTGAATGAACTCTTAACCAGCAGAATTATTAAAGTCCAAATGTCTATGAACAATCAGTTGCAGGTAATTCAGGCTTTTGAGACCATGCTCCTCAACTTCTTTCCAGCCTCTACCCACTGTTCAGTTCTAAAGTCACTCCTACATTTTCAGGTTTTTTCTTTGGCATCACCCCACTCCTAGTACTAAAATCTGTTTTAATCATCTACCTATTACCAAAACCTCAATACCTTAAAAGGAAGATTATCTCACAGTTTCTGTGGGTCAGGAGTCGGGGGACAGCTTAGCTGAGTATACTGCAAGGCTACACTCAAGCTATCAGCCTGGTAATCTCATCTGGAGTTTGCATGGGGAAGGATCCACTTCTTTGCTCACATGGCTACTAGTGGTTTTCAGTAGCTTCTGTGTTGCCACCCTGAGGTCCCAGTTTCTTGCCATGTGAACTTCTTACAACAGTGTGGCTTGCCTCTTCAAAGTTAACAAGATAGAAGAGTATCTTCACAAGATAGGCATTACAAAATTATGTAATGCATGAACATGCACATAATCACATATATCCCACCACAGTTTCCATATTCCATTGGTTAGAAACAAGTCATGAGGGGCGCCTGGGTGGCTCAGTCATTAAGCATCTGCCTTCCACTCAGATCATGATCCCAGGGTCCTGGGATTGAGCCATGCATCAGGCTCTCTGCTCTGCAAGAAGCCTGCTTTTCCCTCTCCCACTCCCCCTGCTTGTGTTTCCTCTCTTGCTGTTTCTCTCTCTGTCAGATAAATAAATAACTCAATAAATAAATCTTTGTTTTTAAAAAGGAAACAAACAAACAAGTCACAGGTTATGCCCACACTCAAGGGGAGGAGACTTGGTATTCTTGATAAATACCAAGAGGTAGGTATCTTGGAATGGCTCTAGAATCTGTTCCCCACATACCAGAAGAAGGCTGGCCCAACAGAATCAATGAAACTTTAACCAGAATCTACTTTCCATTTCTTCTCAGTCCTCATTCAGTGGGGTTTCGCATGTTATTTAAAATTTCTTACATCAGTTCCCATGTTTGTGAAATAACCCTTCTCATTTTCACCTCACAGATACATCAAGGAGGATAATAAGAATAGCAAAAACTGCAATAATATTGTAAAAATTAAAAACTACCCCAAAATATCACATATTATAATTCAGAGACTTGAACCCAAGGAGAATGGGAAGAAATTCACCAGGATGAAGCAGGTATAAAAAATGGGCTAAGGACATGTATATGTAAAAGTGTCATATTGGCTTTCTTTATTTTAAAATCAATTCAATTGAGAAAATTATTAAGATAACAATAGGCAAAAAGATATTTGATGTAATTATCTTGGAAGTATATTGATTTAAAAAGAATGTTTAATATTAGTAAAATTATAAATGATAAAATAGATACTATGATAATGATGCCTATATACTTGTGCTTTCACTATTTTATTATTCATGCCTTTCCATGCTGCCTGAGGAAAAATGTTTTAATTAAACAATTTCCTACAGTTGAGATAATGCAGGTAACATCCAGCATGATTTAAGTCCGTTATACCACTGCATTAAATAGTAATGACTTTAGTGTGGTATTTTACTGTTAACTATTAAACTAAATTGCTTCTTAGTGTCCTTTTTAATGTTAAAAATATTAAATACCATGAGATAAATTTCGCTTGAGTTTGGTTTTAAAAATTATTTACCAACCATAAATAATAACTGCGTCCCATGCACTATTCTAATTGCTTTACATATATCAGCTCATTTAATCCCCACAACAACTAGATAAAGGGACATGCTATTTAATTGCCATTTTCCAGATGAGGTAACCACATACAGAGGGATTAAGGAACACGCTTAATTTCACACAGCTGATAGTGGTGAATTTGGACTCAAACCCAGGCATCTCATTTCAAAGTCCATGCTCTTAACCATGTCATAGCTGTCACTCTTAACAGGGGTTGCATAAGGATTGATTAATATTTGACGTATGTTAGGAAGATAAAAAGTGCTATACATATCCACATAGTTTTGTATTATCTATTCAGTTTCAAATGAATGAGTGAACCAGGGCACAAGTGCAGTGATTTATTTAAATAAGCCAGAAAAACAATATAAAATATTATTCACTGAAACACTGAGAAAAGGTTGCTTAAATTGGGGATCTTAGATTGCAGTCCTAGAGAACACTTGGAAGGAAAAATAATGACTAAGACAAGCTTACTCTTGGGGAGAGGAGGAATCCCACCACACAAAAAGAAAAGATCATTATCTGGTTAAGAATTTTTAATACCAAGATTTATTTTTTATAAGATTTTATTTATTTATTTGACACAAAGAGAGAGAGAAAGATCACAAGTAGGCAGAGAGGCAGGCTGAGAGAGGGGGAAGCAGGCTCCCCGCTGAGCAGATAGTCCCACATGGGGCTTGATTCCAGGACCCTGAAATCATGACCTGAGCCGAAACCAGAGGTTCAACCCACTGAGCCACCAAGGCTCCCCTAATACCAACATTTAACTTAGGACATGCTCAAAGAAATATCTAATAGAAGCATTACATTAAGAAAATATACATCTTTTTACTTTTAAAGATTTTTATTTATTTTTTGACAGAGAGCAAGAGAACAGAAGCAGGGGGAGGCGGCTGGCAAAGGGAGAAGCAGGCTCTCCACTGAGCAGGGAGCCCAATGCGGGACTTGATCCCAGGACCCTGGGATCATGACCTGAGCTGAACGCAGATGTTTAACCAACTGAGCCACTCAGGTGTCCCTGAAAATATACATTTTAAGTGGTATTTCTTAAAGTGGGATTGCATTATTTCAACTTAACTTAGAGTAAGATGGAAACTTTCTTTAATCTCATTATGTTGACTGTCTATCGATAACTTCAACAGAAGAATGAACACAAGAGTACCTGGGGGCAGACACAATGATGGTTCCCAGAATCTAGCAAATACCACAGGTTGCTTTACCTCCTGCTGCTGTGGCTAGACCCTATATCCTGCTACAATGAGTTACTCTCTTTGTTCCTCAATTTCTCAGTCTTCTTATACCAATAAGATTATTTGCAAAACCTACAACATACTCGTTATGAATTAAAAACACCTTGTAAGAATCCTACTTGCTATGTGCAAAGATTTCTACCCACCTGCACATATAACCCCCCCAAATATGAAAAAAGGAAAAAAAGAAGAAAGAAAAACAAAAAAAAAAGCAATCTAGCAGTGTCTATTTCTTACCAGGGCATTAACTGCCAACTTGACAATGTAGTAAGTTAATACGTCAGAGCTATTGAGATTAACTACAAAAATATTTTTTGTCATCTTATTCATTTTTATTTTATTTTTATTTTTATTCAGGTATAGTTAACAGAGTGTTATATTAGTTTCAGGGTACAGTATAATGATTCATCAATTCTATACATTACTCAGTGCCCATCAATATAAGTGTGCTCTTAATCCCCATTATCTATTTCACCCGTCCCCCCTCCTCTCTGGAAACCACCAGTTTGTTCTCCATATTTAACAGTCTGTTTTTCTGTTTGTCTCTTTTTTTCTTTGTTCAGTTGTTTAGTTTCTTATATTCCACATATGAGTCAAATCACAAGATATTTGTCTTTGTTTGTCTGACTTATTTCACTTAGCCTTATACCCTCTAGGTCCGTCCATGTTGTTGCAAATAACAACATCTCATTCTTTTTTAGGGCTGAGTAATATTCCATTGTTTATATACATCTTATCTTCAACCTGAAATGGTGAAACAAAAAAGGAAAACTAGTATAAAAGTCATTTAAATTAAATGTCCCTAAATTTTCCAGCCGCCTTCATAGAATCCCCCATTCCTTTAGGTTTTAGTCCCCATTTCACCTTCCACGGTTAAGTCCAGTGTCCTAATATTGCTGAGGATTCTTAGAGCAGAGCAGAATGGGAATCTGTAAGAACAGTAAAACTGCCCTACCTCTCCTTTTAGATTGCTGCCTCTGCTTAATTCGTAATTGCTACTCAGTCTCTAGGCTACATCTAGTTAGACTTTTTCCTTAAAATATTGCCCTACCTTCGACATTACCCAAATTAAAAGCAACACAAGGATATTATGTGCAAAAAATTTAACTGAATATTTAAAAATAAAAACAATAATTATAACATAGAATAGAAAACAACCTTAAATTTTATACCATACATTACTGTTCAAAAAAATTCACCTCCAATGCTGACCACAGGATATCTCTTACTAACAAACTCATCCTTACTTAGACTTTCCTTCCATTCTTCCAGGGCCCTCCTTTTAGGAAAACTTGATTCTCTTTTTCTAGTTACAATGACAACCAAAGAAACAAGCACACATTTTTAAAATATGGTTCTCTCTAAACTGTCAAAGATCAAATTCTTAGACCTCTATCCCCCACCAATTTTTGCAAACAGAATACTGGAAAGTATAAAATAATGATTTCAACTCATTAAAATCTATTTTCTTTCCTTTTCAAAACAAATGTAAGTTATGTGGGTGTTTTTCTTTACATTAGAATGTAAGAATGAAAATCCTCTCCAGATGCTCATGTGCTCATACATGTATAAACACATAAACACACACACACACGCACACACACACACACAGAGTATCCTATGATGGGAAAAAAAAATCTTCCTCCTGTAGAAAAGAAGCACAATATCTGGGAAAAGATAAATCTGGGTCCAAACCCAGCCTTTGTTACTTGCTAACTATATGGCCTTGTTTAAATTCCTAATATAATTGACTCTCACATAGAAAAACTTCTCCCTCATAGTGTTGGCTTGAAGATTATAAAAGACAATGTATGATAAGTGATTTTCCTAAGGTATTTGAGCAATAAATATCAGTCTCCTTCAGCTTTTAGGAGAAAAAGTATTAAAATATGTGTTGTCTTTGTATTACTTTTGAAGTGATTTTCCTTTCTTCTCTATTTTTTCTAAGTTCGTTTGACCAAGCCCATTGCAAAATACTATAAAAAATTTCTTAGTAATCCTAAACCTTGCTTTTGAAAACATTATGCCTCACCATAGGATGGATATCAATTTAAAAAAAAAAAAAACATGAAATTCACAAGTAAGGATAATTATAGATCCAAATATTTTTGCAATGTATGGTCACCAGACCAGAACCCATTTGTGGTATTCATTTATGTCAAACTACTGGATAACACCAGCCAAATATGAATTGAAATGTTCTTCTAAGACATCTACAGGGCAATGCAGTGAGGCTGAAAAAACATATTTCCTTGGTTCTGGGCTATTCTCTGCCAAGAGAAGCTGCTATAGAGGCTGCTTTTGTGGACTTTTTAAAGCCTTCACACTTTATCTTGACCAAAATTTATGATCTATATGTGCCAACTGGAATGGCCAAAAATTCCAGAACATTTAGTAAATAAAATAAAAACCCAAAAGTATTCACAGATGTTTAATATCAAATATAAAATAAGTGTGACCGATACTAATATTTTTAGTTGGACAAAGAATTCTATTTAAAACTTCAACTTCAAGGGTGCTGATTACATAAATTATAAAACCTGAACATTAAGGAATATTTTGCATCAATTAAAAAGAGCATTAGAAATATAAAAGCTAATAGAGAAATTTCTTCAAAATACATTAATAAAAAAGCAAGTGCAAATGGGTATAATACTCTCATACAAATTTTCCAAAATTTAGTTAAATATATAATTTGAAAGAGAGAATTTTATAATGTTTGAAATTTTATCTTGTGCCACTATTTTAAAGTAAAATAAAAATTCATCACAAATGAACTATTATGGTTACAGATATTATTACACAATAAATCAAATGGGATTTCTCATTCTGGAAACTAAGAGTAATGAGGAGTTGGATAATTTGTGGAAACTACTGATTCAGTATTTTTCAAAAAGAATTTGTGTAATTCATAAGGTTGGGCCCTTCTAGAATCAACTGAAAAGAAATATTAGGAACTTAGATTTAAATTATAGAACTCTCATAATTATCACCAAACTATCCAGAAACAAATTAAAATCCAATTTACATATTCAATATTTTCCAGAAGTAAATGCTTCGATATGTTCCCTTTTTTAAAAAAAAAAATTATTTATTTGAAAGAGAGCATGAGTCGAGGGGCAGGCAGAGGTAGAGGGAGAGGAAGAAGCAGACTCCCTACTGGGTAGGGATCCAGTTGCAGGGCTCTATCCCAGAACTCTAGGATTACAACCTGAGCAGAAGGCAGACACTTAACCAACTGAGCCCCCCCCCAGGGTGCCCCTATTTACATTTGTTTTATAATGTAAATAAAATTTCCTTAACACTCTAAAAAATATTTTTTAAAAAATGTTCTACTTTCTGTTCTGCAAACCGAGGAGACCTTTTCCATACCACTAGAAACAGTAGACAAATATCAATAAAGAACTTCTAAATCTTTGGAAAAGAGCTACAAAGATTAACATGGAACAATTATAAATCAAGATAACTTGACAACCGATTATAAAAAGCTTCCAGATTTCCATGTTCATTGTCATCTTTTCCTTTAGCTCATACCCTTCATTTATTTATTCATTCACACATGTTCAATAAAAAGTGAACAAAATAGAAAACCTGATGTCAAAGAGAGAGAAAATAAATATATATCTAAAGCCAGAGACTGAGAAGTAATGTCAAGTAAATTAAAAAGAGTGCAATATATACAAATATTAACTCATTACATTGTATACCTGTAACTATTTATAATGTTATATGTCAATTACATCTCAATTTTAAAAAACAGGAAAAAAATTTAAAAGATCAATGAAATTGCTTCTACTTCCACTGAAGAAGGGACCAGGCTTACCCTCAAATCTCTAACTTAAAACAACAGGAAAAAAAAAAAAAACAGACAAAATATATGCAATGATGGTTCTCAAAATACTGGACATCAGGTGAAGAAGGACAGTGGTCCTAGAGAGACAAAAAACAAACTAAGTAATTAATATGATTGTCCCAGATATATGACCTTAAGAGAATTTCCAGACCACAGAACAAAGAGGAAGAACCCAAGCAGAGGCTGGTGGATAACCTGGCTAGTTATGGAGCCGAGAATCCAGGGATATCAAGTAGTCTATAGTCTGTAGGATAGAGTAGTGGAGAAGGAAATGCTGAACAGAGAGAGACTCTGAGAACCTGCAGAGGATTCTCTTTTAGTACTGATCAGTATATGTGTGGATGGAAACTATCTGAGTCTAAAGAAAGCACCATTGCAAAAAATTACAAGAAATAGGTTCCAGCATGTACACAGTCCTGGAAATAGTGTCTGTCACAACCAGCCAGACTTAAAAACCTCATAATTCATGAAACACTGTGTAGGGTTTTCAAAAGGAATTCACCTCATTGTTCAGAAATAAAATAGCCCTCCCTAAATTCTATGCTGGCCCCGAATTACAAATCTTAAAAGCAAGATGCAAAAAGATCAGGTTGCTTCCAAGTAATTTAACTGCTCCCACAACAAAACTCAAGAACACTGACAGGAACATAAAAATATCCAGCACCCAACAATATAAAATTGCTATGTCTAGCATCCAATCAAACATTACCAAATATGCAAAGGAGCAGGAAAATAGGAAGCATGATGGTAAGAAAAATCCTTCAAAGTCAACCCAGAACTGGCCCACATGTCAGAATTAGCAAACAAAAACATTAAAACAGGTACTATAATTGCATTTCAGACACACAAAAGTTAAGTAAAGACACGGAAGATTAAAAAAAAACAAACCCAAATCAAATATCAAGAAGAAAACACAGTGTCTAAGATAAAATAAACCCTAGATGGGATTCATGAGAAATTAGACACTGCAGAGGAAGAGTGATGAATTTAATATAAATCATAGTAGACACTATCCAAAATGAAGTACACAAAGAAAAAAATAATTTAGAAAATAGTAAGAATAGTAGTGATCTGTGGGACTATGTTACATGCCTTATGCATGCAATTAAATTTTCTGAAGAAGAGAGTACAGGACACAAAAAATAATGGCTGAAAGTTTTTAACCCACTGAGCCACCAGGTGCCCCAATGGCTGAAAGTTTTTAAAATTAATGAAAATTAAAATCCAACAGATTCAAGAAGCTCAACAAACTATAAGCACAAGAAACATGAAGAAAACTTCACAAAGGTACATCAAATTCAAATTCCTAAAAACCAGTGATAAAAAGAAAACCTTAAAGGAGCAGGAAGAAAATAACTCATTATATAAATTGGAACAAAAATAATGATGATAGATTTCCCTTAGTAAATAATGCAAGCCAGAAGACAATGGGATAACTAGTATAAAAGAGAAAATCAAATTGTCAAATTAGAAATCTCTACCTAGAAAAAAAATTTGTTAAGTGACAACAAAAACAATGACATTTTTAGACATAAAAAAGCAGAAAGAATTCATTGCCAGCAGACCTACAGTATCAGAACGGTTAAAGGAAGTCCTTCAGGTAGAAGAAAAGTAATTACAGGTGGAAATATGGATCTACACAAAGGAAAGAACACTGGAAATGGCAATATGTGGGTAAATTAATGAAATATTTTTCCTAATATGTAAATATCTGGCTTAAATGTTTAAATATTAAATACTATTTAAGCCAAAATAACAATAATGTATTGTGCTGTTTATAACAGATGCATAAAAAAATGCATGACATCCGGGGCACTTGAGTGGCTCAGTCAGTTAAGCTTCTGCCCTTGACTCAGGTCATGATCCCAGGTTCTGGGATCAAGTCCTGCATCAGGCTCCCTGCTCAGCATGGAGCCTGCTTCTCCCTCTCCCTCTGCCTCTTCCCTCTGCTCATTCTCTCTTGTCTCTCACACAAATATAAATAAATTTTAAAAATGCATGACATCCAAAAGTATAAAGATGGAAGAAGTAGAAATAATTTTTTGTAAAGTTCTTATACTATATATACATTAAGTGGTATGATATCACTCAGACTATGATAATGTAAAATCTATAAAATAAACCCTAAGGCAACCACTAAAAAGAAAATTGTAGCTAACAAGTTAAGAAAGAATATAAAGTTAAATCATAAGAGATGTTCAGTTAATTCAAAAGAAGGTTGAAGATGTGCAAAAGGGGAATAAAGAACAGATAGGACCAGAAAACAAATGTCAAGAAGTAAGATAGAAACCTAACAATATCAGGGCACCAGGGTGGCTCAGAGGGTTAAAGCCTCTGCCTTCAGCTCAGGTCGTGGTCCCAGGGTCCTGGGATCAAGCCCCGCATCAGGCTCTCTGCTTAGCAGGGAGCCTGCTTCCCTCTCTCTCTCTGTCTGCCTCTCTGCCTACTTGTGATCTCTCTCTCTGTCAAATAAATAAATAAAATCTTAAAAAAAAAAAAGAAACCTAACAATATCAATAATCACATTAAATGTAAAGGATCTAAAAACCCCAATCAAAAGGTAGATAATCAAACTGGATTAAAATACATGACTCAGCTCTATACCATTCACAAAAAAAAAAAAAAATACTTTTAGATATAAAGACAAAAGAGGTTAAAAGTAAAAGGATGGAAGTGGATATATACTATCAAAAAAATGCTGGAGTGTCTGTGAATATAAGACAAAATATATTTTAGAGATAAAAATATCAGCAGGGATAAAGAGGGTTATTTCATAAGGTTAAAGAATATACTATTTCAGGAAGACACAGCAATCCTAAATGTTTCTGCATGCAATAACAGCTTCAAAACACATGAAGAGAAAACTTAGAGAGGTGTAAAGGGAAGTAAACAAGTCATAATTATAGTTGGATAACCTTCTTATATATTGATAGAGAAAGTGAGAAAATCATTAAGGATATAAAAGACTTGAACAACATTGTCAACCAACTAGACCTAACTGAAATTGATAAAATACTGCCAAGTCAAAAGCAGAATATGCATTCTTCTCAGGTACACATGAAATATTTACCAAAATGAACCAGTGTGGGTGATAAAACAAATCCCAATAAATTTGAAGAGTTCAAATTATACAAATAATGTTCTGACTACAATGGAATTCAATTCAAAATACATAATGGAAAGATGACTGGAAAACCCTCAAAGATTTGGAGTCTAAATAACATCCTTTTAAAGAAATACTTAAAAGAAGAAATGTTTTAAATTGTAGAAACTTCTTAACTGAATAAAATGCAAACAAAACATTAAAAAATTTGTAGGATTCCACTAAAGCATAATTAGGGGGTAAATTATACCCTAAACATCTATATTACAACAGAAGAAAGGGCTCAAATCAACCTCAGTTTCCACCTTAAGAAATGAGAAAAAGAGGGGGCCTGGGTGGCTCAGTGGGTTAAGCCTCTGCCTTCGGCTTAGGTCATGGTGTCAGGGTCCTGGGATCAAGCCCCACATCAGGCTCCCTCGCACAGCAGGGAGCCTACTTCTCCCCCCCTCTCTGCCTGCCTCTCTACCTCCTTCGGAGCTCTCTCTCTTTCAAATAAATAAAATCTTTAAAAAAGAATTTAAATAAAGGGTAAACAGAAGAAAGAAAATAATATAAATAAGAGCAGAACTCAAAGAAATACAAAACAATAAAATAAAGAAAATCAATAAAATAAAATACAAAACAATAAAATATAGAAAACCAATGAAATCAAAAGATGATTCCTTGAGAGAACCAATAAAATCAATAAAACTCTAGCCAGATTTATCAGAAAAGGAAGAAAGAAGATACTAATTGCCAAGATCAAAGATGAGGGACATGATATCACTAGAGATTCTACACATAGTAAAAGGAAAAATTATGTAAAATTATGTAAGGAAAAATTATGAATAACTATATGCCCAGAAATTGGACAATGTTGATGAAATAGACAAATGCCATGTATGGTACCAACTACAAAATTCACCCAAGAAAAATAAATAAGGCTTATAGATCTGAAGACTCAACATTGTGAAGATATTTACCCTCCCCAAATTAATCTATATATTCACTGCACTCCAGTAAAAATTATAGCAGGTTTAAAAAAAAAAGAAATTGGCAAGCTATTTCTAAAATTCATATAGAAATATAAAGAATACAGAATATCCAAAAAAAAAAAAAAAAAACCTTTGAAAAGGAAGAATAAAGTAGAAATACTAACTTTACCGGATTTTGCCTTCAAAACATATTATATTGCTACTACTGGGGCCAGCTTCATGGAGTTTGCACAGGCCCCAGTCTTAGAAGGGCCCTGTTCTGGGTATAATGTTCAGCTGTCACTGTAGTGAAATTCTTAATAATTTTTAAACAAAGAGACCCATATTTTCATTTTATACTGAATTCCACAAATATGGCTGGTCCACCTACAGAAATCAAAACAGTGTGGTATTTATGTAAAAATAAAGAAATAGGTCATTAGATCTGTGTAGAGTCGAGAAATAAACCCCATCCACAACTATTTTTTGACAAAGGTGGAAAATTACTTTAGTAAGGAAAGGATAATCTTTTTAAGCAAAGAATGCTAAAAAATTGAATATTTGTATGCCAAAAAATGAATTCTGATCCAACTCATACTACATACAAAATTAACACAAATAAGCATAGTCATAATGTAAAACCTAAAACCATAAAACCTCTAGAAAGAAATTCAGACAAAATCTGTATAACCTTGAATCAAGCAAAGATTTCTCAGCAATGACACAAAAACCAGATCCATAAAAGAAAAAAGATTGATAAAGAAAACTTAATCAAACTAAACATTTTACTCTTTGAAAAAAAAAAAAAAAAAAAAAAAAAAAAAAGAAGAGTCCAGATGAGTAATGATGGCAGACTAGTAGGGGGACACTGGGCTTGCCTTGTCCCTCAAACTCAGCTAGATCAATGTCAAATCATTTTGAACAACTAAGAAATCTATCTGAGGATTAAGAAAACAATGTGCACAACTGGAGGGAGAGAACATGGCAGATACGAAGGTTCAGAGATGGGAATTAGGGAAGAGAAAAGCCATGGTGCCATGGAGAGGAGGGAGCCCTTTTTGGGGAGAGAAGTCAGGGAAAGAGGGAGAGAGTGGGTGAGAGAGCAGCACATAGGGTTCACAAGGGAGCCATGGTGTGGGGCTCCCCTGTGTTGCACAGGGAGAAAACATTCCCCTTCCTGGAGTACATTCGGGAAAGGCTATATTTCCTCTCCAAGGACAGAAGTCCTGCAAGGTGCCACTGAGCATGTGTTCAACAGGAGGGGACAGAGGCGCACACACAAGGCAGATATTCTGGCCACAGCTTTTCACTATGCTTTCCCACAGATGCCAGGCACCTGCACAGGTATGCAATGCTTTCCTGGGACAGAATGGTGCAGGGCACAGTGCTGGGAGACTCTGTTCCAGTTGAGGGGAGTAGGTCCACACATTGCCAAGTCCTTTATGATTCAATTTTGAATCCCAGCCACTGGCCAGAAATAAACACAGGAGAACTGTTGCACTGGGGACACCAATGGCCTTGGCACAATCAGGGTGAGGACAGGGATCTAACAAAACCTGGGACAGAGGATGGGAGACTGTTCACTTTTCTGTGAGGGTTTTCTGAGCACCTGTGGCTGCCTGTTCCTCTCCCCAGGGATTACAGGGCAGGTGACACCATCTTCCACCCTCCACCCACCAGCCCCATGGGATTTCCAAGACACACAGCCCTCCAGTGGAGGCTGGAGTTGCCTACACCAAACGTCCTTCTCCCCCGCACCCCAACCCCTGCACTGACCCAGCACCCAGCAAGGACATCTTTACCAGGGCAGGTCTGACTGTGAGCCAGTGCAGCAGGCCTCTCCCTCGGAAGACCAACACAACGAAGTCTACTAATCAGAGAGTCCCCCAAAGCATCAGCTTCAGGTCAGGTGGAAATAGGACCACACTTAAAATTTTTTATTCATTTTATTTTATTATTTTTTCTTTTTTCTTTGGAATCAGGTATATAGTTTTTCGTTCACTTGTTGGTTTGTTTCCTTTTCAAGTTTTCTGAATCAGGCTTTTTTTTTTCTTTTATTTTTTTCCTTACATCTTTTTCTTTGGAGCCAGGTTTATAGTTTTTTGTCTATTTACTTGCTTTTTGTTCCATTTCCTTTTTTCTTGGACCAGGCTTTTTTTTTTTTTTTTAATCTGGCATATCTTAACAAACAAACTGAATCATACCTAGTTAAAGGTCTAAAAACTCCCTACTGTAAGCAAGGAGGAACTCTGGAGAGGACTATCCTGTGAGAAAGAGCAAACAAAACACAAGAACAGAGTGCATATGGCATACACCAGAAACACTTCCTGAAGCTTCAGGCCCTGGACAGTGTATGACTTTTTCTTAATACAGTACTATTCTTGGGGGCAGGAAACATAACAAGTTTTCATAACATGCAAAAGACAGAAACCTAGACATAATGACAAGATGGAGGAATTCTCCCCAAAAGAAAGATCAAGAAGAAACCACAGCCATGCTCAAAACAGATATAAGCAATACATCTGAACAAGGATTTAGAACAATAGTCAAAAGAATACTAGTTGGGCATGAAAGAAGCTCAGAAGACACCAGAGAAACCCCAGATGCAGAGATAAAAGACCTAAAAACTAGTCAGGCTGAAATAAAAAATGCTAGGACTGAGATGCAAAACTGACTGTACATAATCACAATGAGAATGGAAGAAGCAGAAGAACAAATAGGTACTATAGAAGATAAAATTGTGGTAAATAATGAAACTAAAAAGAAGAGGAAAAGAAAACTATTAGATCATGAATATAGACTTAAGGAACTCAGAGATTCCATGCAGCACAGTATTTATCCATATCACAGGACTTCCAGAAGAAGAAGGGCAGGAAAAAGCAGCAGAATAGGAGAGATAAAGAGTTTCTAAGACAAGCAAAAACTAAAGCAGTTCATGAATACTAAACCAGATCTGCAAGAAATATTAAAGGGGACCTTAGAGCAGGAAAGATAGCACAGAAGCAACAAAGACTAGAAAGGAACAGAGATAATCTACAGGATCAGCAACTTTGCAGGTAATACAATAGCACTAAATTCATATCTAGCAATAATTACTCTGAATGTAAATGGACTAAATGCTCCAGTTAAAAGACAGAGGGTATCAGAATGAATTAAAAAACAAGACCTATTGATATGCTGCTTAGAGACTTTGTCGTCACCCCAGGATACCTTCCAGATTGAAAGTGAAGGGGTGGAAAACCATCCGTCATGCTAATGGACAGCAAAAGAAAGCTGAAGCAGCCATCTGTATATCAGACAAACTAGATTTTAAACCAAAGACTTTAATAAGAGATGAAGAAGGGCACTATATCATAATAAAGTGGTCTATCCAACAAGAAGATCTAACAATTATAAATATTTATGCCCCCAACTTGGGAACAGCCAAATATATGAATCGATTAATAACAAACTTAAAGAAATTCATTGTTAATAATACAATAATAGTAAGGAACTTTAATACCCCTTTTGCAGCAATAGACAGATCATCTAAGCAGAAGATTAACAAAGAAACAATGGCTTTGAATGATATATTGGACCAGATAGACTTACCAGATATATTCAGAACATATCATCCTAAAGCAGCAGAATATACATTCTTTTCAAGTACACATGGAACAGTCTCCAGAATGGATCACATACTGGGTCACAAATCAAGCCCCAATGAGTACAAAGAGACCGAGATCACACCATGTATATTATCAGACCACAACGCTATGAAACTTGATAAGAAAAAATCTGGAAAGACCATAAACATATATGGAGGTTAAAGAACATCCTACTAAAGAATTAACCAGGAGTTAACCAGGAAATTAAAGAATAAATTAAAAAATACATGGACGCAAATAAAAATGAGAACATGATAGTCCAAAACCAAAGGAAGTCATAACACGAAGTATAAAGCAATACAAAGCTACCTCAAAATGCAAGAAAAGTCTCAAATATACAACCTAATCTTACACCTAATGGTGCTGGAAAAAGAACAGCAAATAAAGCCTAAAATCAGCAGAAGAAGGGAAATAAGACTACAGTAGAAATAAAATATAGAAGGGCTCCTGGGTAGCTCAATCTGTTAAGCAACTGACTCTTGGTTCAGCTCAGGTCCTGAGATCAGGGTCATGAGATCAAGACCTATATCAGGTTCTGTGCTTATCACGGAGTGCCCTTGGAACTCTTTCTCCCTCACCCTTGGCCCCCCATTCTCTATCTCTTTTTTAAAAAATAACAATAAAATCTCTTCTTTTAAAAAGAGAAATGATATAGAAATTAAAAGAAAAAACAGTATTCTCCTCTACATTCTGATGGATTCCTGTCTCACGTTGAGGTCTTTTATCCATTTTGAGTTTATCTTTGTGTATGGTGTAAGAGAATGGTCAAGAATCCACCAGAATCCTAGAGGAGAATATAGGCAGTAACCTCTTCGATATCAGCCACAGCAACTTCTTTCAAGATATGTCTCCAAAGGCAAAGGAAACAAAAGCAAAAATGAACTTTTGGGACTTCATCAAAATCAAAAACTTCTGCACAGCAAACGAAATAGTCAACAAAACAAAGAGGCAACCCATGGAATGGGAGAAGGTATTTGCAAATGACAGTGCAGACAAAAGGTTGATATCCAGGATTTATAAAGAACTCCTCAAACTCAACACACACAAAACAGACAATCATATCAAAAAATGGGCAGAAGATATGAACAGACACTTCTCCAATGAAGACATACAAATGGCTATCAGACACATGAAAAAATGTTCATCATCACTAGCCATCAGGGAGATTCAAATTAAAACCACATTGAGAGTGGTAACCTTACACCACTTAGAATGGCCAAAATTAGCAAGACAGGAAACAACATGTGTTGGAGGGGATGTGGAGAAAGGGGAACCCTCTTACACTGTTGGTGGGAATGCAAGTTGGTGCAGCCACTTTGGAGAACAGTGTGGAGATTCCTCAAGAAATTAAAAATAGAGCTTCCCTATGACCCTGCAACTGCACTACTGGGTATTTACCCCAAAGATACAGATGTAGAGAAAAGAAGGGCCTTCTGTACCCCAATGTTTATAGCAGCAATGGCCACAGTCGCCAAACTGTGGAAAGAACCAAGATGCCCTTCAACGGACGAATGGATAAGGAAGATGTGGTCCATATATACTATGGAGAATTATGCCTCCATCAGAAAGGATGAATACCCAACTTTTGTAGCAACATGGACGGGACTGGAAGAGATTATGCTGAGTGAAATAAGTCAAGCAGAGAGAGTCAATTATCATATGGTTTCACTTATTTGTGGAGCATAACAAATAGCATGGAGGACATGGGGAGATGGAGAGGAGAAGGGAGTTGAGGGAAATTGGAAGGGAAGGTGAACCACGAGAGACTACGGACTCTGAAAAACAACCTGAGGGTTTTGAAGGGGTGGGGGGGTGCGAGGTTGGGGGAACCAGGTGGTGGGTATTAGAGAGGGCACGGATTGCATGGAGCACTGGGTGTGGTGCAAAAACAATGAATACTGTTACGCTGAAAATAAATTAAAAAAAAAAAAACAATAGAACAGATCAATGAAACTAGGAGCTGGTTCTTTGAAAGAATTAACAAAATTGATAAACCCCTAGCCAGACTTATCAAAAAGAAAAGAGAAAGAACCCAAGTAAATAAAATCACGATTGAAAGAGGAGAGATCACAACAAACGCTGCATAAATTCAAACAATTATAAGAGAATACTATGAAAAATCACATGTCAACAAAGTGGATAATCTGGGAGAAATGGATAAATTCCTAGAAACACATAAACTACCAAAACTAAAAAGGAAGCAATAGAAATCCTGAACAGACCTATAATAAGCAAAGAAACTCAATCAAAGAAAAAAAAAAATCCCCAACAAAAAGGAATCCAGGGCCAGATGGCTTCCCGGGGAATTCTACCAAACATTTAAAGAAGAATTAATACCTATTCTTCTGAAGCTCTTCCAAAAAATAGAAATGAAAGGAAAACTTCCAAACTCATTCTATGAGGCCAGCAATACCTTGATTCCAAAACCAGACAAAGACCCCAATGAAAAGAATTACAGACCTGTATATCTGATGAACATGGATGCAAAAATTCTCACCAAGATGTTATCTAATCGAATCCAACAGTACATTAAAGGATTATTCACCATGACCAAGTGGGATTTATTCCTGGGCTGCAGGTACAGTTCAGTATCTGCAAATCAATCAATGTGATAAAAGACATTAATAAAAGAAGTGTAGGAGCCATTTGATCCTCTCAATAGAGGGAGAAAAGGCATTGCTGACAAAATACAGCATCCCTTCTTGATAAAAACCTTCATGAAAGTATGGATAGAAGGAATATACGTCAACATCATAAAGGCCGTATACAAAAGACCCACATCTAAAATCATCTTCAATGGGGAAAAACTGAGAGCTTTCTCCCTAAGTCAGGAACATGACGGGGTGTCCACTCCCACTGCTATTGTTCAGCAAAGCACTGGAAGTCCTAGCCTCAGCAATCAGACCACAAAAAGAAATAAAAGGCATCCAAATCAGCAAGGAGGAAGTCCAACTTTCACTCTTCGCAGATAACGTGATACTCTGTGTAGAAAACCCAAAAGACTCCACCAAAAAATTGCTAGTACTGATATAAAAGTTCAACAAAGTTACAGGATATAAAATCAGTGCACAGAAATTTGTTGAATTTCTATACACCAATAATGCAGACACAGAAAGAGAAATCAAGGAATCGATCCTATTTACAATTGATTGCACAAAAAACCATGAGATGCCTAGGAATAAACCTAACGAAAGAGGTGAAAATTTCTGTATACTGAAAATTATAGAACACTTGAGAAAGAAATTGAAGAAGACACAAAGAAATGGAAAAATATTCCATGCTTATGGACTGGAAGAACAGATATGGTTAAAATGTCTATAGTACCCAATGCAGTCTACCCATCCAATGCAGTCCCAATCAAAATAATATCAGAATTTTTCTCAGAACTAGAATGAACAATCCTAAGATTAGGGGAATAGGAAAGACCCTCAAATAGGCAAAGTCATATTGAAAAAGAAAACCAAAACTGGAGGCCTCACAATTGCAAACTTCAAGGTGTATTACAAAGCTGTAATCATTAAGACAGTATAGTACTGGGGGAAAAAAATACACATAGATCAGTGGAACAGAAGAGAGAATCCAGAAATGGACCCACAACTATATGGGTCAACTAATCTTCAACAAAACAGGAAAGAATATCCAATGGAAAAAAGACAGTCTCTTCAACACATGGTGTTGGGAAAACTGGACAGCAGTATGCATAAGAATGAAACTGGACCACTTTCTTACACCATAGACAAAAACTCAAAATGGATGAAAGACCTAAATGTGAGACAGGAAACCATCAAAATCCTGGAGAAAATAGGCAGCAACCTCTGTGACCTCAGCCACAGTAACTTCTTACTAGACAGATCTCCAAAGGCAAGGGTAACAAAAGCAAAAATGAACTATTGGAACTTCATCAAGATAAAGAGCTTATGCACAGTGAAAAACAATCAACAAAACTAAAAGGCAACTGATGGATTAGGAGAAGATATTTGCAAATGACATAACAGATAAAGGGTTGTATCCAGAATCTATAAAGAAGTCATCAGTATCTGGGGTGCCTGGGTGGCTCAGTGGGTTAAAGCCTCTGCCTTCGGCTCAGGTCATGATCCCAGCGTCCTGCAATCAAGCCCCCCATCAGGCTCTCTGCTCAGCGGGGAGCCTGCTTCTCCCACTCTCTCTGCCTGCCTCTCTGCCTACTTGTGATCTCTATCTCTCTGTGTCAAATAAATAAATAAAATCTTAAAAAAAAAAAGAAGTCATCAGTATCAATACCCCAAAAATAAATAATCCAGTTAAGAAATGGACAAAAGAGGGCGCCTGGGTGGCTCAGTGGATTAAAGCCTCTGCCTTCGCTCAGGTCATGATCCCAGGGTCCTGGGATCGAGCCCCGCATCGTGCTCTCTGCTCCGCGGGAAGCCTGCCTCCTCCTCCTCTCTCTCTCTCTGCCTACTTGTGATCTGTCTGTCAAATAAATAAATAAAATCTTTAAAAAAAAATAAAAAAAAAAAGAAATGGACAAAAGACACGTACAGACATTTCACCAAAGAAGACATACAAATAGCTAATAGGCACATGAAAAAATGCACATCGCCATCATCAGGGAAATACAAATCAAAACCACAGTTGAGATACCACCTTATGCCAGTCAGAATGGCTAAAATTAACAACCCAGGAAACAACAAATATTGGCAAGGATGTAAGAAAGAGGAACTCTTTTGCCATCTTTGTGGGAATGCAAACTGGTCCAGCCACTCTGGAAAACAGTATGGAGGTTCCTCAAAAAATTAAAATAGAGCTACTCTACAACCCAGCAACTGCACTACTAGGTATTTATCCAAAGGATATAAAAATGCTGATCTGAAGGGGGACATGCACTGCGACATTTACAACAGCACTATCAACAATAGCCAAATTATGGAAAGAGCCCAAATGTTCATCAACTGATGAATGGATAAAGAAACTGTGGTATCTATTTACAGTGGAATATTACTCGGGCATAAAAAGAAATGGAAGCTTACCATTTGCAACAATGTGGATGGAGCCTGAGTGTATGATGCTAAGCAAAATAAGTCGGTCAGAGAAAGACAAGTATCATATGATTTCACTCATGTGTGGAATTTAAGAAACCAAACAGAAGAACATAGGGCAAAGGAAGGAAAAAAGAAATAAGATAAAAACAGAGAAGGAGGCACACCATAGCTGACTCTTAACTACAGAGAACAAATAGAGGGTTGCTGGAGGGGAGGTAGACTGGTAGGATGGGCTAAATGGATGATTGGCATTAAGGAGGTCACTTGTTGAGTTATATGTAAGTGATGAATCACTAAATTCTACCATTATATTAAAAAGATGAATATGAAGCCACAGACTGGGAGAAAATATTTGCAAAGTATAAATCTGATAAAGGATTTGTATCATTATATATAAAAAACTCTCAAAATCCAGTAAGAAAACATTACCCAATTTAAAAATTGGCCAACTATTTGAATGAAAGTGTCTCCAGAAAATCCCTATGGATGTCACAGAAACGCATGAAAAGATACAACATACCATTAGTCATTAGGGAGTTGCAAATTAAGGCCTCTATGCATGGCTAAAATGAAAAAGACTCACTATACCAAGTATTGGTAAAGTCTGGAGGATTTGGAATTTTCTTTTTTTTTTTTTCAAGATGGTATGTATTTATTAGAGAGAAAGCATGAGCACGAAGTGGAGTCGGGGGAGAGGCAGATGGAGAAATGGGCTTTCCGCTGAGCATGGAGCCAGATGCAAGACTCCATCCCAGAACCCTGGGATCAGGACCAGAGCCAAAGGCAGACGCTTAACCGACTGAGCCACCCAGGCTACCCAAGGATTTGGAATATTCATGCCCTATTTGTGGTAATGTAAAAGGGCACAGCTAGGGACACCTGGGTGGTTCATTTTGTTACACATCTGCCTTTGGCTCAGGTCATGATCTCAGGGTCCTGGGATCGAGCCTGGAATTGGGCTCCATGCTCAGCAGGGAGCCTCCTTCTCCCTTTCTTTCTGCCCCTCCCCCTGCTCGTGCTCTCTCTCTCTCTCAAATAAATAAATAAAATCTTTTTAAAAAATTAAAAATAAATAAAATGGTACAACCACTTCAGAAAATATTGCAACACTTTTTCTTTTTAATTAAATATATGCCTACTATATGTTCTAGCTATTCTACACTCAGGTATTTACCCAAGAAAAAAGAAAAGCCTATATCCATACGAAGACTTGCATAAGAATCTTCACTGTAGGTTTATTTATAATTTCCAAAAACTAGAAAGAAACCAAATGTTCATCAACTTGTGACTATAAACCAAATTGAGATATACTCATATATTAGAATACCATCCTGTAATAAAAAGAAATAAACTGTTAATACAACACACAACATGTAGGAATTCTCAAAACCACTGTGAAAAGTTAAAAAAAAGTTGGCTGTAGAGGATGAATATAAAATTCTAGAGAAGGTAAAAGTATAGTCACAGAAAACAGGACAGTGGTTGCTAGGGTCCAGGATATGGTACAAAGGAGGCATGAAAGAACTTTTTTCTAATAGAAACGTTCTATAACATGATTTTGGTGATGGTTACATGACTGTATACATTCCTTGAAATTCATCATATTGTACATTTCAAATTAGCTAGTTTCAATTCATGTAAACTATATCTCAGTGAAACCGATCATTTTTAAAGTAAGCTCTACACCTACCTAATGTGGGGCTTGAACTCACAGCCCCAAAATCAAGAGTGGCATGCTCTACCAAATGAGCCAGTCAGGTACCCCAAAGCTAATAGCTTTTAAAAACTGCTTATTAGAATGCTTCTCTCAGGAGATGATGCTATTGGTTCATGAGAAAAATACAAATAAAATTCCTTTTAGGTATGTGCGTGAAAAGCTTATCTTCATAGCCTTACCTGATTTCTGATTGGAAGAGCAAAGTCTCATCCAGGCAAGAGGTAATACACAAGCTCCAGAATTTCATTTGAGTCTCCCTTGGTGTTATTTTTTATTACATTTTAAACAAAACAAAAACAGTGCCAGTATCCTTTAATTACTATCCTTCCACAGATAGTTCCAGGTTAGTGAGTGGCATGTAGAAAAATGTCCCTCTGCAAATCTTTATTACTGTCCTCCCTTGGGAGATCCAGAAGATGTTCTGCTATACTGAATATCTTAGAATCTGGACCTTTAAGGCCTGGAAGGGAAGGGGAAACAACAGGTGGGTTGGCAGGTGGAGGGAGGGGGCAGTTGTACCTGTTCCTTAATGTTATCTTGTAACACCTCCTGGTGTTTAGATACTGAAGGTTTAAATCTTGGATGCCCAAATCTATTTTTCTCTAAAACCAGAGAAACTCAGATAATTCTTTATGGTGAAAAATAAAAATATACAACAAGTGAATTTATAAACTTACAAATTATTTACAGTGCAATAAATGGAGAGATTCTTGATTTGAATCTGCCCCTTGTCTTCCAAAAGAAATAAAAATAATGCCTACTTAGAGGATATTCCTAACTTATAAAACAGCAGGAGGAACATCAAAATAAATTTTTTAACAGAGTTTTTTTAGCCATGCAGCTACCTTTAACCCCGCATGGAATGCTTTACGCAGAAAGAACTGAGCATTGTATGGAAACACAAATGTGGCCTTGCCAACAAGAACCTGGACTAACAGCCCCCAAAGAGAGATGTGAGGGCCTGTCTTATGTAAGTCGCTGTTTGGCTAGGTGCCAAATTTTCAGGTATTTTGTCATGTTTTCATTCTCTGAAAGTGATAGAATGAACCACCAAAACACAGCCTCTTTCAGCCTCCACTCGGCAACAAAATTTGGTAAAAATAACCCTTGAGTCTGAAAGAGTTGATAATGGGGGTGCCTGGGGGGCCCAGTCGGTTAAGCGGCTGCCTTCATCTCAGGTCATGATCCCAGTGTCCTGGAATCAAGCCCTACCTTGGGCTCCTTGTTCAATGGGGAGCCTGCTTCTCCCCTGCCTGCTTTTCCCCCTGCTTGTGCTCTCTCTCTCTCTCGCTCGCTCTGTGTCAAATCAATAAATAAAATATTTAAAAAAAAAGAAAAAAGAAAAACAGAGTTCATAATGATGGATGGGACATCTGTTCCCAAGTGTAGGTAATCCAGCACTGACAATAATGCTAACCCTGCCTGAGCCCGCAAGCTGGCGTCTGCAGCAGATGGACCCTCCATCTCAGACAGGTTCTGAGCAGTTATTAGGCATGGAAAAGGCTCAGGATGAGGAGGCTAACAATGATGGTTTGCAAGGAAAAGAGCATGGCAAACTCAGGCATGCTTACTTTAATGATGAGAAGCTAAATTCAATGCCTCTTTCCTCATGCCTATACACTGAGCATTCCATTTTCACTAGACTTCTGTTAAGGTCATCAACCAAAGTAGGAAATGGAAAAAAACGCACTCAGTGCATTTGCTGCATCTCAGTGACTTTGAAATAATTTGGAGATAGGGGAGATTGGAGGGATGAAAGCTAAAATGTCCCGAGATTATCTGCGGATATCATTTATCCACGCTGGCCATTACCCCAAGTCCATAGGTAATCCAAGGAGTCAACCAGAGTTCACATCTCCCCATATGGATATTGAATGGCCAGATCAAGGTGGGGAGGGGGATGGCATTTATCATTGTTACATAAAAAATAATATAGCTAATTTATTGCTAATATCTGCAGCTGTTAGGTAGCATCCTTGGTATAAACATGATAATAAGCTTGAAATTTGAAAATTAAGAAATCAGTTAAAGAGATCCTTCTACTCCAGTCGTTTCTTTTTCAGTTTCTGCTGTTTGTGTGTTATTAAAATACTTTTTTACTCTACTGGAGAAAATCAGCAGGTGCTTTTTAATTATTCAAACTCCTCTGGAAATCAAATTACTTAATGTAATTACATCTAGAATTTAAAAAAATAGTAATAAAAGCTATTTACAGTTATGAGGGAATCTGACTGACATATATATTTACCATTTTGTAAAGGAAAAAAATTGCTTTTTTGTTTTTGATCTATTTTGATTTTGTTTTTCATAAGAATTGCAGAGCAACAATCAGGAAAAGATGGTAATATTTATCTCAGATAAAATGTGCTGTTTTCCAATATGCAGATTTTATTCATAAAAAAAACATTTTGTTTTGCTGTAGTTTCACCTAGTTGCATAGATAATGAGGATTCCCATGTCACCTCTGGTATAATGAAAAAGGGAAGAATTCGTTCTTACTGGAGTAAAAGAGTATTTTAGAAGTGAAACAAAAAAGACGTAGATATCAAACATAAAAACAGCCAAGCAGGGCATGAAAGAATGTACAACTACTACTGTGCAAGAGAGAAAAGCCACAATAAGCAATAGAATTTGCATGTCTTAACTTTATTTCCTTTTTAAAAGGCCAGAGTCTTATGAAGCTGCTTTTCCAATTATCCCCTGATTTTGAATCAAAGGGTAGGTGTTCGGGATGGAAAGTTTAAGTGCAGCCGTTCGGATACGAAAACCTCCATTTTCAAACTTGAGCCAACCCATAAAGTACCCGTCAACCTTTTACAACTGTAGAAAAAACCTCGAGCTAGCATTTATGCCCGCCTCGATATGTAAAGGCTGCACTTGCCTGGGATTTGACTCTGGGGAAATTACTCTGAAAGGAGCAAGTTAGGGAGGTATAAGCACACAGACTTGTAACGCAGCAAAATCATTTGCTTTCCTGGTGCAGCGAAGCAGCAGCTGCACATTTCTCATGGCCCTCACTTCTGATCTATGCACACCAACACGACACATGAATTCTGCTTTTTATATTAGTGTTCCTACCATTGACAACCAAATCTTGTTTCAAGCAAGTAAGACCGGGCAGAAAGGAGAAATCCCATGATGCAAACAGCTAGCACAGAGGTGACCATAAAGATAAACTGTCCTTCCCAACATGGGCCTTTTTGAAAAGAATTAATTTTTAATATAAATCTTGTAGGGCTTATCATCAGTTGAACTCTTTATTCTAAGCAATTAACCCCTATTCTTAGAAATGTTATTTATTTCGAATGAGACACTTATACTGATTAAACATCCTTATGTTTCATTTAAGACTGAAATTTGCTTGCCCCAAGCACTGGTATTTTATTTTTCAACCAGTTTAGCCATTTATTCTGATGGGAGCCAATTAGAGGTTCTTCTGGATCCCTCTAGCTTATCTTTAAGAAATGGTATGTATGACTCTTGTCATACTTCTGTGAAGCTGTGTGGGAATGTTTGGGTCACAGTGCTTAAAAGTCTCAGGCACAGACATCAGACCCAGACACTGGCCCCCAAGCCAATGCCATCATGACAAATCTGACGCTGCTCTCTTGCAAAATGGAAAAAAAAAAAAAAAAAAAAGAAAACAAACAAACAAGCAAACAAACAAAAACCAAGGGGAGAAAGCACAGCTTTTTATAATACTGAATTTATTCCCTTGGGAGATCATGCTGCCTGAGAGCATGTCTTTCAATTGTTTCTACGGTTCAAAATCTGGTTCAAAGTAACGGTGATTGTAAAAGGTAATGAGTGTGAAGGTCCCTACCTGGCATGGTCAAAAGCTTTTTAAATTTCCAGATCCTGTGAATTTCTGCTGGTTATTTAAAAATCTGAACTAATCTAAACCAACAGATGTTTGACTCTCTGGGGGATGTCAATAACACAGTCACAACAGTGGTAAGTCGTGTCAGAGGTAGCTGTGCCCAAGCAGAAATGCTTCCAAGTTAGCCTGCAGATAGGAACTGCTTGAACTGACAACACTCAGTTCAACATTATGTGCTAATTACTTTTCTGATCTTAAAACTTCATTCAAGTAGCCTAAAATAATCACCTACTCTTTCAGTCTCCAAAATCTTGTGTACACTATTAGTTTGGTCATCAAACTTTAATTATAAGTAACAGGTTGCACCTCAGATACTCCCAAAACACTGTCTATCAGTGGGGTTAGAAGAAATGAATTCAGTTGGACTGGCCAAGCTTGGTTCAGGCAGGGGGACCTTAATTTCCTCAGAGAACCACTGGTCCTCACTGCAGTCCTTCCACTGGGTGACACTGAGCATCTCCTCACCTCCCTCACCTCAGATGCCTCCTGCTCTCAGCGGAGGCTACAGGAATAATGCTGACCTCCTAAGAGAATGCGAGCAGAGTTTACCTTACAAAACTGCAGTGATGTTTCTAAGGCAGAGGTCAACGTGCACAATTTAAATGGTAAAAAGGAAGAATAAGCACATCCAGGGATGGAATTCCAAAGGCAGAAGCCAGCTTAGTGCTTTGATGACTGTAGGTAGCAGGATCATGAGGGAATTTGGAAACTATTGAATGGTGACAATGAACATGGGTTTCTCCATAATCTACACTTCAAGGTGATGTAATTGATGTACTTCTACATCAGCCCACACTGTTTCTGCAAAGCCAAAAACACAACAGGAAAAACTTACATCATCAGTATTTTATTACATCTGTGGATATTTCTGTTTGCTTTGCCTCATGAGAGAGCGTTGTTGCTTTTGGATCCAAGTGTTACACATTCACTAGCAGGATTTCCTATGTTCTGCAACTCCCTGAGTAACCTCCGTTAATCTAGATTTCTCAAGAGGCTCGAAGGCCATTAGATCCTTTAAATTGGAGAGTTGTTCTTTTATGAGCCTCACAGAGAACACACATTGAATTTCTATCCATGGATTGGAGAAAAATGTTGATTTAAAACACGTGTCTTTATAGGTTATTTGGGTTTCCTCAATGCTTTGGTGTTTTTATCAGTTTACCTCTAAAGAGCAGTATCTAGACTTTTTCTTTCTCAAAACTTCCTCCGTAAGGGACAATAGCCCTCATTCTGTACTACTAGGAAAGAGTAGATAACACAGCGTTAGGAAACATACAGCCATAAATATAGTAGAGCAAATATACCTAACATTACCTCCAATGAATTGTTTAATTTTATTTTTTTTAAAGATTTTATTTATTTGAAAGAGAGAGGCACAGCGAGAGAGGGAACACAAGCAGGGGGAGTAGGAGAGGGAGAAGCAGGCTTCCCACGGAGCAGGGCACCCCGTGGGGGGCTCGATCCCAGGATCCTGGGATCATGACCTGAGAGGAAGGCAGCCGCTTAATGATTGAGCTACCCAGGTGCCCCTGTCTAATTTTAAAGTACCTGAATGCAAACTGGCTAAAAATAGGACTAATATTTTTTTTATTATTTATATTCCACACTATAATTCTAAATATTAAGAATGCCAAAATACTCCCAAACAGGTGGCAAAAATACCTAAAATCTTCATCAGTGCAGGGGCCAAGGTTTTGCAGAGGTTTTTATTACTCCCGCATTTTCCTCCCCAAATCTAAGTAAAATCACATCTTATTATGCAAAATACAGCTTCAAAACCAGTACTTGAGCCACCTCCCTGCCAGTCCTCCCCCATACTGCCTCTCCTAAGCCTCCCCGAAGAGAAACAACACTGTTTTTAAATGTAAATATAAATAAATATAAATATTTATAAATAAATATAAAACCAATTCATCTTCTCTCTCAAAATAAATGAGAGTCAGCCTCATAAACTAGAAAGAGGACGAGCCTACCATATGGAAATTTCCTTCCATATGGTCTGGCTAGGCCCCTAACAAGCTGGGGAAAGTCCTTCTACCTGTTTGGGTATCAGCTATGTGCTCACTGTAATCTAGGGCAATTAGCATGGGTAGAAAGACTCTGTGAGTCCATACCCGTCTGTTTAACTTCAGTCAGTGGCAAACCGTGAGGACACAAGCTGAACTTTACGAATCAGTATACGAAGTTTAATACCCCGGAAGACGAATAATTTCAGTGAATACTACTTACTGACTGATATCATTCAATGATGTCAGAGCATTTTAGCACTTTACACTGAAATGCTCCATAACTCATTATTTCTGCATTATTCTCTTCAAGAATATAATTTCTCTTTACTGATATTGTTATCTCTCTCTTATTAGGATAATATTTGGTCTGGCTGCTATTCCTGGTTCTGTTGCTAACTAGCTATATGCTCCTTAGCAAACCACTTAGTTTCTCAGAACTACATGTTTCTCTCACTATAAACACAGGGTTTGGGATTACATAATTTTAAAATATTTTTAACCTTTTTCATTGTAAAATAGAGTGAATGGAGAAAATCCACATTATAAAATATGTAGCTTAGTGAATCACTATAAGATTATCACCCTTGTGGGGCACCTGGGTGGCTCAGTGGGTTAAAGCCTCTGCCTTCAGCTCAGGTCATGATCCCAAGGTCCTGGGATCCAGCCCGCACCGTATCCCATTAGGCTCTCTGCTCAGCAGGGAGCCTGCTTCCCCTCCTCTCTGCCTGCCTCTCTGCCTACTTGTGATCTCTGTTTGTCAAATAAATAAATAAAATAAAAATTAAAAAAAAAAGGATTATCACCCTTGTAACCACAGCCTAGGTCAAGAACTAGAACTTTTCCAGCCACTCCTCCTGCTGCTGGAACATGGAACATATAAAAAGCAGAGGGTGTATGTGTAAAATGAATATAACTTCATGAGTTCGCACCCATAAAACCATTACCACAATCAAAACCATAAACATACCAACATGTTTCCTTCCACATTATTTACTTATTTATTCACTTATTTTATGATTAAAAACATTTAACATAAGATTTCCCCTCTTAGCAAAATTTTAGTATACAATATTGGTAAGTGTTGACACTATGCTATATAGTGTGAATAGCAGGATATATTTATAGGATATATTTATGTGTAACTGAATCTCATGTCTTTGGACCGGATCTCCCACTTCCCCTTCCCCTGGGCTTCTATGAGTCTAATTTAGATTCCCCGGACAAGTGGAATCATGTAATATTTGTTCTGCATCTGGCCTATTTCTTAGCATAATGTTCTCTAGGTTAATCCATGTTGTATCAAATGGCAGGATTTCCTTCTTTTTTTAAGGCTAAATAATATTCTACTATATGTAAACTCCACATTTTATCCAGTTATCCATTGATGGACATGTTAGGTTGTTTCCATGACTTGACCATTGTGAATAATGCTGCCATGAGGATGTAGAGAAAAGGGAATCCTTTTGCACGTTGATGATAATGTAAATTGTTGCAGCTGTTGTGGAAAACACTATGGAGGCTTCTTGAAAAATTAGTATGGAACTATCATATGACTCAGCAATCCTACTTCTGGGTATATATCCAAAGGAACTGAAATCAGTATCATGAAAAGTTATCTAAATGGCTATGTTCATGGTAATTCCTATTAAAAGGGAAAAACTGAAGTGACAGAGTTTCTAAAAAAATAATAATGATAATACAAAGATATATAGAAATAAACATTTAGTGGAAAATTCATAGACTAATCATTTTTGTGAGTCAAGAAAATGAAAGAATCTAAATAAATTGAAACCAGCACAAAAATTTATAAAAAGAATAAAAAAGTAAAAACAAAGAAAGAAAAAAAAAGGTGGAAATTAATGAGGTAGAGAATAGAAAAATAGTAGACAACAGATAAAATTCCTATAGGTTTATTTTAAAGAAACTAATAAAATAAGGGATACATCATAAATATGAAAAATAAGAAATGAGTGCAAATAACCACTCAAACATAAAAATTAAAAAAATAAGAGATTAAACTGCTGACTTCTATTCAAATAACTTTGAACACCTACATGAAATGGATTATTTCCTAGGGTAATTCAGACTAATGATATTTGACTCTATTATAGATAGGTAATATCTTCCAAAGAAGATAAAGTTATTAAGAAACCACACCACTTAAAAAGCACTTTGCACAGATAATTTTAGAAGAAATTTTTATCAAACTTTTCAAGAGTCAGAACTTCCAATGCTTTATAAATTATTCTAGAATATTGAAGATAAAGGGAAAATTCCTAATTTTTAAAGGTGTACTGCACTGATACCTAAATCTGAATTTTTTAAGCAAAAAACCCCCCACAAAACCCTATAGAGTTATACACTTATAAATATCAGTGTAAAAATACTAAAAACAACATTAGTAAAACACAATTCCACACAACACTAAGAAATAAATATGTGAAGATAACAAAAATATGAGAGAATTACTGTTTGGTGAAGTTCAAATGATTTTTTAGTATCTCTACTAATTGTTTCTCCTTTCCCTAAAATTTAAGTATTAACTCTAAAAAATATGTTTCAGAATTATCTCAAATTAATCTTTATTTCCCTTTTAAAATTTAAAGTATGTTATCATATAAATTACTACTTACAAAAGAAAATTACTTCAAAATTAATGCCAATGTTGTTTTCTAAAATGATTAAAAAAGTAATAAGGGCACATTTCCAATAACTATTGCATGAGGTCATTATATTTTATGCTATTTTTAATTATATAAAACTCACAGAATAATTTAGTTTCTCCTTGTTTCTTGTTTTTTAAAATCAAACTTCTCTTAGTTTCCCCATTTCATTAGAATCATGTTCTTACTCTATTAAATTAAATCCATGAGCGATTCCTTGCTTTAATTACTCAGACTTCAAGGCCATATTCTAAAAAATCAATGTGAAATCTTTTGGAAAAAAATATATCTCAATCTAGACTTAAAAGGACCTCAGGACACCTGGGTGGCTCAGTTGGTTAAGCACCTGCCTTTGGTTCAGGTAATGATCTCAAGGTACTGGGATCAAGGAGTCCTACGTTGGGCTCCTTGCTCAGTGGAGAGCTTGCTTCTTCCTTTGCCTGCCGCTCCCCCTGCCTGTGTGTGCCCACCCTCTCTCTCTCTCTGATAAATGAATAAAATCTTTTTTTTTTAAAGATTTTATTTATTTATTTGACAGAGAGAAATCACAAGTAAGCAGAGAGGCAGGCAGAGAGAGAGGAGGAAGCAGGCTCCCTGCTGAGCAGAAAGCCCGATGTGGGGCTCGAACCCAGGACCTGGGATCATGACCTGAGCCGAAGGCAGCGGCTTAACCCACTGAGCCACCCAGGCGCCCGATAAATGAATAAAATCTTTAAAAAAAAAAAAAAAAAAAGAACCTTTTGGGAGCTAGAAACAATCTGCAGTTGCACAGCAACGTTATTAATATGACTATCTTTTAGACTACCCAAATAGTAATCTTCTTGATTTTCCTAAGTCTAATTATAGTAGAAAGTTTTACCAACTCTACTCAATCAAATAAAATTTTTATATATTCCCTGTGTAAAAGTAACCATGTGAGTTTCAAAAACTCTCAAACAAAAAGCACTTCAAAATTTTTGCTTTTGCTTCTTTTGGATACCTTGAAAATCTTATTAACAACTATGAATATGAAAAATACAATAGAAAACAATAATAAAGCCCTTTAAACATAAATATCTAACTGAGGTCATTGTTAAACATCCAAACCCCAAACTACTGTATTTCAATGTCTGTTCTGAAAGCCTGCGCACTGTTATTATTAAATGTTACACATCATCCATTCACTGTAATCACTGACTAAAGGTATTTGTCTATGTTTCTTCTCACAGTTGTACAGATCAGATAATTTTTTCCCAAAGAGCCATGTGTCATGTAACATTGAACTACTTTGATATTGAGATTTTAATTTGCAGCCTCGTTACTATTTACTAGTAATAACATAGTAGTTTAGTAATATAGCTCTGAATTATCATCAAAATTGTTGCATCCCTTTTTACAGAATGTTTATCTTTCCATAAAGATTAAGTATTCTAGTCTCCCTTCCTATATGCCATAATGAAGCAATGTTTTTGTGCTTTTTCTATATTACTGGCCCTTTATTCCAAGCACTTTATGTTGTCTCTAATGGAATCTATTTTTGCACTGGAATATATGAGAATTGCAAAACTGGACAAAAGTTTCAGAATAGATCTGTAAATTAAATAATTTTCATTAAAAGGAAAATACCTGTACTGTCAATAACTTTATATGAAATATTTTAAAAGGTATATTTCTATGTTATAATATGTGATGAAATAAAGCTGTGACAGTTCAGATAAAGAAGAAAGAAATAAGCACATGACCAAATAGGATTTATTCTAGGAATGCAAGTTTGGTTCAATATAAAATAATCCATTAATATCATCCTCTGTGTTAACAAATCTAAGGAAAAATTTATATCTGAAAATTCCTTTAACAAAAATTCAACATCTAGTCCTGGTGAAAATATTCAAGAAAATAGAAACTGAGATTTGCTTTCTTATCATAATAAAAAATATATAGTATATATACACACATATATAATTATACTATTATTTTATAATAATTATATAATTATGTGATATCTGTGATACAATTATAATAGTATTACCTCAGAGAGGTAATAATAAATGATATTATGATAAAAGAATGATAAAATGATTCAGTTCAACCCTACTCTGTGCTGAGTGGGGAACCCAATGTGGGGCTCAATCTCATGACCCTCAGTTCATTACTTGAGCTGAAACCAAGATTCAGAAGCTTAACTGATAAAAGAATGATAAAAGAAGCTTAACCAACAGAAGAATTTAATAAAGTAAGAAGACACAAAAATAAAATGAAGAAATCAATGGCCTTCATAAAAACAAGCTAACCAGTTAAAGGTTGTGATGAGAAAACCATATTTGCAATAGCAACAAAGAAGAATCAATAAGTAGGAGTATACTTAATGAGTCCATGCACAAAACTTATATGAAGAACACTTTAAAATATCATAAAAATCTCCAAGTTCAGCCCTGAAATGTAGAGCAGAGAAGGCATCATTCCTGTCTATACAAAAAGGAAAACTGGACAATCTGAAAAAATCAATGACTATTCCTGGTCCCATAACAGAATTGAGGTTGCAAAGTAAATCAATACTCCCAAATCTTGAGAGACAGGCATGTACAGAGAGTCACAGCTAAGATTGGCCTACCTGTAATACAAGCTTCTGGAGCCATAAATTAGGAACACTTAAATGGTAAGTCTTAATTGCCAAAGACTGGGTATGCAGTAGTGTGAAAGTAAGAAATTCTTTGGGGACTAAGGTCTTAAGAGGAAGGTTTTACTTCCAGGAACCCAACCAGGTTCTCAAAAGGAGAACTGGAGAAAGATTTCCTCCTAGCATTCACAGGGAGAGGGTCAAGAGTAATCACTGTGAAATAATCCCAAGCCTTCTCCACAACAAAGGTCTACTATCACAAAATGCATTTTTTAGCCTTATCTCAGATGAGAGAAGTTCATTCCTCTAGACCCCTCTGGCCTTCCTGTCTAACCTAAGAGAAAAAAGAATATTAACAGGAGTCAGGGCTTCTGGAAATCAATCAGGAACACTGAAACCAAGGAAGGAAGCATGAGGCAAGGGGAAAACAACAACAACGACAAACCAACCACGGCACAGGACAAACAAATTGTGAAGCTTACAAAGACAAAGAGTCACAATAAGACTGAGATTTAATTTTAGGATTATAGACTGTTCCCCTTACCCACCTTCTACCATCACACCAACAGAGCTCTAGTATCGAAACAATAGACTTGCTGGAAAGAACTGCAAGCCACAAACTTTCTCTGAGGAGTATATAAAAACCCAAAGTCAAAAGAGAAACCAAAATAAGGGCACTGGAGGGATCTGAAGTCTCTGGCACCATAGCCACAACAAACATTAAACCCACATTAACATAAATTTTCTTCCTAAGGCCATTTATCAGCCTCTGGTACTCAATACAGGTTCAGTTTTCCACAAAATATTATGAGATACACCAAAAGTCAAGAAAAACAAAAATCTAAAGAGACAAAGCAATCATCAGAGTCAAACTCAGATGTGACACAGATAATGGAATTATCAGGCCAGAAACTTAAAATAACTTTGGTTAATATGTTAAGAGCTCTAGTGGAAAAAATAGACAATACACAGGAGCAAATACATAATATAAGGAGACAGATGGAAACTTCAAGAAAGACTCAAAAGGAGATGCTGGAAATAAAAAACATGGTAACAGAAGTAAAAAATGCCTCCGATGAGTTCCTCAGTAAACTTGACACAGCCAAGAAAAGAATTAGTGAGCTTGATATGCAATAGAAACTTCCCAAATTTAAATGCAAAGAGGAAAAACAAAACAAAACAAAACCAGAGAACAGAATATCCAAGAACTGTGGGACAAGGTGTAACAGATGTATAACTGCAATACCAGTAGAAGAAAGAGAATGGAGCAGAGAAAGTGTTTGATGTAAAAATGGTTGAGGTTGTTACAAATTTAATCACAGAAAGTAAAACACAGATCCAGAAAGGACAGAGAACACCAACTAGGATAAATACCAAGATAAAATTTAGAAACTTCCACACCTAGGCCTATCATATTCAAACTGTAGAAAACCAAAGACAAAGAGAAACCTTGAAGACATGCAGAAGCCAGAGAGGAAAACAAACAAACAAACAAACAAACACCTTGCCTATGCCTATAGAGAATTACAGGGACTGCTAATCAGAAACCACACAAGTAAGAAAAGAGTGGAGTGAAATATTTAAAGTGTTGAAAGAAAAGAAAAAATCCATCAACCTAGAATTCTATGTCCAGAAAAGTTATACCTTAAAATTGAATGAGAAATAAAATTTTATCAGACAAATAAACACTGAAGTAATTCATCACCATCAGACATAACGTCTAAGAAATTTTTTAAAAAGATTTTATTTAGTTATTTGACAGAGAGAGACACAGTGAGAGAGGGAAGACAAGCAGGGGGACTGGGGGAGGGAGAAGCAGGCTTCCCACTGAGCAAGGAGCTCAATGTGGGGCTTGATCCCAGGACCCTGGGATCATGACCAGGGCTGAAGGCAAATGCTTAATGACTGCGCTACCCAGGCGGCCCACTTCTAAAAATTTTAAGACAAGTTTTTTAGGCAGAAGGGCAGTTATATAGATCAGAAACCTAGGTCTTCAATAAAAGTTGGTTGGAGGAAGGATTGTATCAAGGAAGAAATAAATGAAAGTAAATTAAAATATCTTCTTGTTCTTATTCTTAGCTAAGCTAAAAGATGATGGTTTAAATTAATAAAAATAACATTTTGGGTAATTATAGCATGTGAATAACTGAAATGAATGACATCATTATAAGGGACAGGAAAGAAAAATGGAGAAAGTACTCTGTTATAAGGCAATGCTACACATGCAGTAGTTTAGCATTATGTGAAGGTGGAATCAGATTAGTTAAAAAATGAATATTGTAAACTCTAGAACTACTAAAAAATTTTTTTAAAAAAGTATAACTGATACACTAAGAGAGGAAATAAAATGGAATCATATAAATGCCTCTTTAAAAACAGAGAAGGCTGAGGGCATCTGGGTGGCTCAGTGGGTTAAGCCTCTGCCCTCAGCTCAGGTCATGGTCTCAGGGTCCTAGGATCAAGCCCCACACTGGGCTCTCTGCTTAGGAGGGAGTCTGCTTCTCCCTCTCCCCTGCTTGTCCTCTCTCTATCTTGCTCTCTCTCTGTGTCTCAAATAAGAAAATAAAAATCTTAAAACAAAAACAGAAGGCCGGGGTGCATGTGTGGCTCAGCTTCTGAATCTTGGTTTCAGCTCAGGTCATGAACTGAGGGTCATGAGATTGAGCCCCACATTGGGCTCTCCACTCAGCACAGAATAGGGTTGAGATTCTCTCCCTTTGCCCCTCCCTCCACTTGTGCATACTCTTTCTCCCTCTATCTCTCTCAAATAAATTTTAAAATCCTTAAAAAAGAAACAGAGAAGGCATAAAAAAGAGAAAAAAAGAAACAGAATATATAACAAACAAAACCATTACAAACATGGAGACATTAATCTAATTGTATCAGTAACCACTTTAAACATAAATGGTTAAAATATATCAATTAAAATACGAATTGTCAGAGTGAATAAATATCAAGACACAACCATATGCTGTCTTCAAGAAAATTGCTTTAAGTATAAAGATTCAGATAGGTTAAAAGTAAAGGGATAGAAAAGGAGATACCATACTAACATCTATCAGTTGAAAGCTGGAATAGCCACATTAATGTCAGACAATGCAAACTTCCAAACAAGGAAAATAATCAAAGATTTTAAAAAGCACTATAAAATTATAAAGGAGTCAATTTTCCAAGAAGATATGACAACCCTGAATGGGTGGTGTGCACCTAATACCAGAGTATCAAAATACATGAGTCAATAGAACTGAAAGAACTGAAGGGATAAATAGACAAAAATAGTTTATATTTGCAGACTTCAATACCCCTCTCATGTAATTGGGAGATCGAGCAGACAGAAAATTAGTGAAAATATAGATGACCTGAATTGTCAATTATTACCAATCAACTGGATCTAATTCACATTTATAAAATATTCCATGAAACACAACATAACACATATTCCTCTAAAACTTGGAACATTCACTAAGAAAGACCACATTGTGAGCCATGAAATATGCATTAACAAATGTAAAAGAGAGAAATCACAAAAAGTATATTTTCAGATCATAATGAAATTAAGTTAAAAAATCAATTAACAGAAAGCTAACTAGAAAATCCCCAGATATTTGGAATTTAAACAACACACTTATGAATAATCCATGAGTCATAGATGATACCTCAATAAAAATTTAAACACAGTTTGAAATAAATGAAAATATAATTTATCACAATTTGTGGAATGCAGTGAAGGCAGTGCTTAGAGGAAAACTTTAGCATTAAATGCATATATTAGAAAACAAGAAAGATAAAAAATCAATAACCTAATAAGTAAGTTTCTGCCTTAGGAATCTGGGGAAAAATTACTTTGTACCTAAAGCAAGCAGAAAGAAAGAAATAATAAAAATAAGAGCATAAATCAATGACTAAAAACAGGAAAACAATAAATGAAATTAGAAAATCAATAGAACCAAAAGCTAGATTTTTGTTCTTTGAAAATATCAATACAATAAGTAAATATCCAGGAAACCAAGAAAAGAAGACATTACCTATATCAAAATTAAATTATCAATATCAAAACCATAATATCACCAGATAATGCCATGGACATTAAGCGATAATAAAGAATACTAAAGAAAAGTGTATGCTCACAAACTGGATAACTTAGATGACCAATAAATTACACAAACTAACAAAATTCATGGAGAAATAGATAATCTAAAAAGCCTTGCTATCTATTAAAGAAATTAACTTGATAAAAAACAAACTTCCAAAAAAAGAAAAAAGAAGTCAGGGACAGATGGATTCACTGGTGAATTCTACTATCTATTTAAAGAAGAAATAATCCCAATCCTCCACAATTTTTTCCAGAAAATAGAAGCAGAGAGAAAAGTTCCTAACATATTCTATGAAGTCAACACTATCTTGCTAATACCCAAACCAAAGACATTACAAGATGGAAATATCTCCCATGAATATTGACTTAAAAATCCTCAACAAAATATTAGCAAATCGAATCTAACAATGTACAAAAAAGAATTATACTCCACAACCAAGTGGGATTTATTCCAGATATGCATGGCCAATTCAACATTTGAAAATCAATCATTGCTACCATATCAGCATACTAAAGAAGCAAAATCACATATTTTAAACTGAAGCAGAAAAAGCATCTGACAAAATCCAATCCCCACTCATGATAAAACCCTGAGCAAGGTAGGAATAAAAGGGAACTGCCTCATCATAGTAAAGAACATGCATAAGACCCTATACTAACATAATACTTAATGATAATGAACTGGAGACTGAGAACTCCTCCTGAGACTGTGAAGAAGGATGTCCTCCCCCACCATTCCTATTCAACATTATACTGGAAGTTCCAGCTAGTACAGTAAGACAAGAGAAAGAAATAAAGAGTGTATACATTGGGAAGCAAAAAAAAAAAAAAAAGACTTTATTCACAGATAATATGATTATCTCTGCAGAAAGTCCCAAAGAATCTAGAAAAAAGACTATTATAACCATTAAGTAAATGTAGAAAGTTCTAGGACACCAGATCAATATAAAATAGAAAGTTGCTTCTCTATATACCATCAATGAATAATAGGAATTTGAAATTTGAAAACAATACAATTTACCATAGTAGCAAAAATAATAACAAAAATACTTAGGCTTAATACTTCAGCTTAAAAAATATGTACAGGTGGAAACCTACAAAACACCAATGACAGAAATTTTTAAAAATCTAAATAAACAAAGAGATATTTCTTGTTTGTGGATTGGAAGGCTCAATATTGTCAAGATGTCAATTTTCCAGTTTTATCTATGGAGTCAATGCATTCCCAATCAAAATCCCAGCAACCTATTTTACAGATATCAACAAACTGATTCTAATTGATTGGCCTTTTTTTATGGAAAAGCAAAAGGCCTAGAATGGCCAACACAATACTGAAAAAGAGGAACAAACTTGGAGATTCACCCTACCCAATTTTAATACTTACTCTAACTACAGTATTGCTGAAAGAATAAACCTACACCAATGGAACAAAATAAACAGGTTAGAAACAGAACCATACAAATATAGTCAACTGATTTTCTTCAAAAGCATGAGGATAATTCAATGGACAAAGGAAAGTGCTTTCAAAAAAGATGGTGCTGGAAAAAGAAACTGGATACCATATGCAAACAAATCGGCCTAGATACAGACCTTACATGTTTTAAAAAAAATAACCCAAAATTGATCATAGACCTAATTGTAAAATTCAAAGTTATAAAACTACCAGATACACAGAAGAATATCTTTGTGGCTAGGGGTTTGATGAGGACTTTGATACACCGAAAGCATAATCCATGAAAGAAAAAGTTAACAACCTTAATATATCAAAATGTAAAACTTCTACTCTATGAAATACACTAAGATAATGAAAAGATAAGCCACAAACTGGGAGAAAATATACATATTTATTAAAGAATTATATCTAAAATATGTGAGCATACTTATAACTTTAAAAAAAACCTCACACAACTCAATTTAAAAATGGGCAAAAGATCTGAACATATACCTCACCAAAGAAGACACACAGATGGAAGATAAGCATATGAAAAGATATTCAATGTTAAATGTCATTAAAGAAATGAAAATTATAAATTTTGGATACTAACCCTTTATCAGAGATGTCATTTGCAAATATCTTCTCCCATTCTGTAGGTTGCCTTTTAGTTTTGTTGATTGTTTCCTTTGCTGTGCAGAAGCTTTTTATCTTGATGAAGTCCCAATAGTTCATTTTTGCTAAAGTGCATTATGCTAAGTGAAACAAGTCAGTCAGAGAAAGACAAATACCATATGATCTCACTCATATGTGGAATTTAAGAAACAAAGCAGATGAACATAGGGGAGGGGGGGGGAAGAGCAAAGCAAACCATCAGAGACTCTTAACTATAGAGAACAGAGTTGATGGAGGGGAGCTGGGCTGGGATGAGCTAAATGGGTGATGGATTAAGGAAGGTACTTGTGATGACCGCTGGGTATTAAATGTAAGTGATGAATCACTAAATTCTACTCCTAAAACCACTATTACTATATATCAACTAACTAGAATTTAAATAAAATTTGAGGGGAAAATAAAAGACAGCACAACATACCTAGTAGAGTGACTAAAATACAAAAAAATTGATGATATCAATTGCTGATGTGAAATAGCGAGAACTCTCATTCTTCGCTGGTGGGAATGGAAAGTTGTACAGACACTTTCAAAGACACTGTGACACCTTTTTGCAAAGCTGACCCTAGTTTTACCATGTAATCCTGCAATTGAACTACTAGGTATTTACTTCCTCAACTGATTTGAAAACATGTGCACACAAAACCTATGGTCTCAGAGCATCTAAAACTGCTTCCGTTTGGCTTTGGGATGCTTGTGCTGCTCACAAAAACAAATGTGTTCCATGTTCTAGAAATGTTCTCCAAACTAATGATAAATTTACCCTGCAAAGGCCTGGCCCCAGGTTGTGAGATCAAGCCTCACATCGGGCTCCACACTCAGCACAAAGTCTGCTTGGGATTCTCTTCTTTTCCCCTCTCCCTCCCTCTCTGCCCCTCTCTGGTTCACACACAGGCAACCTCATGCTCTTCATCTCTCTTTCTAATAAATAAATAAAATCTTTTTAAAAATGAAGTATTAAAAAAAGTAAAAAAGAAGATCTATTCATGATCACCCAAACCAGAAGCAACCAAGGTGTCCTTCAATGGATAAATGGCTAAATAAACTATGTATAATAGTCCTGCATTTGGAATACTATTCAGGGATAAAAAAGAATGGGCTATAAGGCCACACAAAAGCATGAATGAGATTTAAATACATAGTGGTTAAGTACAAGAAAACAGTTTGAAAAGGTTACCAATGCATGATCCCATTGATATGATCTACTGGAAAAATAAATACTGGGTAGACAGTAAACAGATCAGTTAGGGGTTTAGGAGAGAGGGAAGATTAGGTAGGTGAAGCACAGAGCATTTTTAGGGCAAGAACACTATTCTGTATGGTACTATAAGGGTAAATATGACACCATGCACTTGTTGAAACCCACAGAATTTTAAAGAACAAAGAGTGTATTTTAATATATGCAAATTTTAAAAAGTCATTTAGGAATTCAGGGGATCCCAATATGGAGTACACAATATGACAAAAGAATCTAACTGTATTTATAAATGCCTGGAACAACCTCACTGAAGGGGGAGGGAGAAGTGCTCACTTCAGCCATTTTGCAAATGAATGGAGTCCATAAGAATTCATATAAAAAATTAATTTAAAAAAAGAACTCATATAAAATCTGTACTCCACTTGACAAAGTTATTTCCGTTGGGGAATGGGTTAACATTTCTGAGACCATCTTTCATGTACACTAAAACGGAACTACTAAGTAAACTGATGGCAAGTGGTAGGAGCCAGGTTTCTCAGTCAAATTAGGAGGTTACAGGCAAACAAGAGGAAAAGGCTAGAATGATCCATGTAGTAATAGATTAGAGTTGGAGACATCACTATAAACTTGTGTTTTAGCTTAATTTAGATATAGATAGTTACATACAGAAATATTTGTAGGTATATCTATAGAGGAAGTTAGTATCTCTTTGCTCTGTCCGCTGAGAAGGCCTAGAAATAAAGATTATCCCTGTAGCAATGACCATACCTGGTGCCCAGAACTTGGTCTCTCATATCATTCTCCAGTAAAAGGAAGCAGAGCTTTTTGGGGCAAAGTGGCTTAGGCTATTATAGAAAAAATACAACATGAGCCCAGAGTGTCTTTTAGTGCTAGACAGTAAGGAAGTATTAAAACTAGCAAAAACCCACATACAATGATGGGAGAAATGTTAAGATACACATGGGCCAACTGAAGGGGCTCCGATGGCTAGAGCTGGAACAATCTCAGCAACAAAATAGAGTTGAATTAAATAACCCACATGTGGGTTATTTAATTAATACCCACACATACCCACAGTATGAGAGTATGAGTCCATATTGATATTAATAAATGACAGAATAATTAATAGGAAAAAACAGACAAATATCCCATGCAGAAGAATTCCAAATAATTTGTACAGACGTTCTGCTTTGAGTTGGGAAAGCAAAACTTCTCACTCCTCAAGGAGTGGCTTTCCATGATGACTCTTTCCAAAGAGTATAGTATGAAAAAGGACGGGAGTAATTAAATAGCAGAAAAACCTGACCAACACTACCTCAGTTGGGTTACCAAGGTCAATACCAATAGTGACATCATGTTGATAGTATGTACCTTTGGTCCAGATGGTCACCTTCCTCCCAAAACCCATACTCTCAAGCTAATCATGAGAAAAATATCAAAATAAACCCCAGTGGAGGAACATTCTACGAAATACCTGACTAGTACTCCTCTAATCTGTCAAGTTCATCAAAAACAATAAAAGGGAATATCTGCCTGGCTCAGTCAGTAGAGCATCCAACTCTTGATTTCAGGGGTCATGAGTTCAAGCCCCACACTGGGTGTAGAGATTACTCAAAAACAAGGCAAGTCTGAGAAACTGCCACAATGAAGAGGAGCCTAAGGACACATAATAATTACGTGTAACAGGGTTTCCTGAATGGAACCCTAGAACAGAAAACTATATTAGGTAAAAACTAAGGAAATCTAATTATGGGCATTAGTTCATAATGTGTAAGTATTGGTTAATTATTCATAATAAATATGATATCAGCATTAAGAGAAATCAAGTGTGTCTAAGCCCAATGTCAAGGAGTGGAACAGGTAACCCTCCCCCCTGAAGAAGACTGTAAAGTTTGGTGACAAAATTCACGGATACAAAGAGGAGAAGGCATAACCTCCTTTCAATAGGATATGTACCTTACTTAATTCATAGGTTTCCCTCCCATCTCTTTCATTTATCCTTAAAATTTACTTGATAAGGGTTGTGTTTTTGTTTTGTTTTGTTTTTTTCCTGTAAAGACCCTTAGAGTACAGATTTTGCTGGCTGAAGCCTTATGGAGTAGCTTAACATATCTGTGACTGCTGGATTACCTGTGAAATGAATGTGGCATCCAGATGCTTGATCCAATGGGGTTCCTGCCTTTGATGTGACTCTCAGTAGTGGTATGTTCTTTCAGCAGAAGGCATAGTGCCTCATCTCTCTTTTGGATACAGCAGCCACTGTTGATGCTCATTAGATCTCAAGGGGTGGCATAGTGGTGGAATTTTTGTTTGTTTGTTTTATCTTAACTCCAAAATTTTCTAAAATCAACTTTATTGAGGTATAATTTACATACAACAAAAATTAACCATTTTAAGCTGCAGGAAAAAAAAACTCTGCTAAAATAAAAATGAATGGGTTTAACAGCAACTTGGATTTCTACTATTCTATATGCAATGAAAGCATTGCATATACTCTCTCATTCTTTCCCCTTCATTTCCAAAGAACCAAATAATGACCATAAGATTTCAAGGAATCAATAAAACTAGGGGAAAATGTATCTGTTTTCATGTTCATTAACATCACTGGTAATCCTCACATAAGTAAAAGTGACCTTAACCTTCAGGTTAAAATATATATATTTCTAGATCTCTTTGACATGCATGGCTTATCACAGTTTGCAAAACCTTTTTACATTCGTTCTTCTCACTTAGTACAAATAACCACATCATAAGAAGGTCCACTGATAGTAATGCCATGAGCTATATTGAATTTGGACATAAGGGAGCTAGGGAAGAGGGAAGAAAAAGATAAGAAATAGCCATGGAAATAAAATAAACATGTATGTTAGAGAGAAGATGAAGGAGACATTCTGGCAAAGCTGATAATCTCAGAAGTTGTCAATATCAGCTCGAAAAAGCATTCAGTATTTTAAGCCTTGAAAACAGTCACATCGCCAGGACCAATAAGAACATGTGGAAGCCTATTCACAAACAAACAACAACAAACTCTCTCCATGAAAATCAGATGGAGAAATAAAAAAAAAATGAGAGAGATTTATTTTCCCAAGTGAGACTTTTACATATTTTCAGATTTATCTGCATTGGCTGAGAATAGAAAGAACACAGGCTCTTAAAGAAAAAAGATCTGGCTTTAAGTCCCAATTCTACCATGTACCTATGTGACCTTGGGTGATCTGCAAGCTTCTATGCTCTAATTACCTCATTTGAATAATGAGGAAATAATGTCTATTTCCTAGGACTGTAGAAGAGATAAAATGAAATGATACACAGAATATTCTGGGACAAGTATTATTTGTAGTGAAAGCTCAGCACCTACAATACTGTGGGGCCACAAGGGCCTAATCATTAAGGTCCTTGGGAGTGTTTTCCCTCCAGAGTTTAGAAACTGTTACCGAGCAGAGAAAAAACTCAGATTTTGATTCAACTTCAGTAACTTCTTACAAAAACAAATTAGCCAATGGGTCATGCAACTATTTGCATTTCACACTGCTATGAAATTTGACACTGGATACAATTCAGAAAAACTTACCCAATTAAAACAGGGAAAAAAATTCTTTATCATTAAAAAAAGAAGTTCCTCCTTTCTGCCAATGTTTTTCTTAGTTTGGGCTCCAAACAGGACTGCAGTGCCATCATTTTGATGTAAAGTTTATAAATGCCTTTGATTATCAAATGTTATTTATACAAGTTATACAGAAGAGATTAGTATTATAGTTATATTTTAATATAATTATACATTTTCTTTTTTTTTTAATTTACTTATTTGACAGAGATCACAAGTAGGCAGAGAGACAGGCAGAGAGAGAGAGGGGGAAGCAGGCTCCCCGCTGAGCAGAGAGCCTGATGTGGGGCTTGATCCCAGGACCCTGAGATCATGACCTGAGCAGAAGGCAGAGGCTTAACCCATTGAACCACCCAGACACCCCCAATTATACATTTTCTATAAATAAGTACCAATAGCAATAAATCATAATTTTTATTTTGGGGATCCAAAACCTCTCCCCAAAATATAACATTAAGCAGTAAAAGGAAATTATCAAATGATATGGAGGGCATAATTTCATTTACCTCCAGTTTTTTAATTTTTAAAAAATACTAGTTAGTTGTTTACCATTCATATTATATACACACACACACACAAGACAAACACCAATCTCTTCTGGGGAGGGACAGGAATAGGAATAGGAAGAGGCTTTAAATATATGTGTAATATATGTGTAATTAGGAACAAAGATGTTTATTATATTATTCACTGTGCTTTGCTGTTATGTTAATAATGTTTTAAATTATTATAATTAAAACAATGGATACACATTAAAACCACTTAAGAAATCATAAAGGATGTCTAATATAAAAATATGGAGTTTCCCAATCCATCTCTACCAGGCTCACTTGCTGAAAGTTATCACTTATGATCAAAATATGTTCTAGTTCTTCTATAGTTACCACAATAAATCTCAAACATATACCACTAGTCCTAATTTTAGACAACATCCATTAATATCCTCCCATAAAAGACAAAAGAATTAGCTCCCTGACATGACCCCTCATCCCTCTCCTCCCTCCCAATCTGTTGGTCTTTACTCAGTTACTCAGTTACCCTTTAAAAGTTTAACTGATATTACTTTTACAAGATAGTCATCAATTACGTGGCCCATCTCTACACTTCACCCTAGTTCTTGGCATTTAAAATCTTTTCTGTACTTTTTTTTTTTTTTTTTTTTTTTTACAACAATACAAATAGGAGGGTGCCTGGGTGGCTCAGAGTAAGATTAAGCCTTTGCCTTTGGCTCAAGTCATGATCTCAGGGTCCTGGATCCAGTCCCACATCTGGCTCTCTGCTCAGCAGGGAGCCTGCCCCCACCCCACCCCCGCCTGCCTCTCTGCCTACTTGTGATCATCTCTCTCTCTGTGTGTCAAATAAATAAATAAAATCTTTTTAAAAAAACAATACGAATAGGATTGGGGGAGGGAAGGAAAGTAAGTGAGCTGGAAGTTAACAGTTAACCTCTTATTATTTTTTTAAAACTGTGGTAAAATGCACATCAAATTGATCAGTGTAACCGTTTTTAAATGTATAGTTCAGTGGATGTCAAGTACCTCCACAGTGGTGTGCAACCATCCCTGCCATCCATTTCCAGAATTCGTTTCATCTTGCAAAACTGAACCCTGAAATGATTGTTAAAAAGAAAACTCAGGCCCAGAGTGGTATCACTTCAGTTAAGGCCCAAGTCAGTAAACCAAAACTTAATACCTAAACTAATTGCAGTTTCAACCTCCTAGGTTGTCCTCCTAAGAATGTCACCTTTGACCGTTAACCAGTCAACAGCGGAATTTCTGGGTCGGCCTAAGAAATTTACTGATGGACCTTTTTATGTTCTCCTATGAGGGCAGTCTTGCCTAAAACAATGAACTCTTTGCTAATAATTTCCATTTTTCCCCTCCCTCTCTACTTTTAAAAACCTTTCCTTTTCTGTAGCCCTTTGGAGCTCCCTTCTTAGATAGGATGCTGCCAGATTCAATGAATTGATGAATAAAGCAAATTAATTTTTTAAAAATTTACTTGGCTGAATTTCTGTTATTTAACACCAGTAAACAATAACTTACTTTTTCTCTCATACCCCAAGCCCCTGGCAACCAACATTCTACTTTCTGCACCTGTGAATCTGACCCACTCTAGATACTCATATAAGTGGAATCATGCAGTATTTGCCTTTTATAGCTGGCTTATGTCACTCAGGTCTTCAAGGTTCATCTACATGTGGAGCATGTGTCAGAATCTCCTTCATTTCTTCTTCTTTTTTTAAAAAAATATTTATTTATTTGAGAGAGAGAGAGAGAGAATGTGCACACACGCACCCTCACACATGTAGGGGAAGCAGCAGAGGGAGACAGAGAGAATCTACAGCAGACTCCCTGCTGAGCACAGAGCCCCAACCAGGGCTCCATCCCAACCCTGAGATCACAACCTGAGCCAAAACCAAGAGTTGGATGCTTAATCAACTGAGCCACCCAGGCACCCCAAGAATCTCCTTCATTTCTAAAACTGAGTAACATTCCATTGTATATACATATCACATTTTGCTTATCCATTCATCTGTCAGTGGACACTTGGGTACTATGAATAATGTTGTGTGTACAGAAGTCTCTCTGAGACCCGACTATCAATTCTTTAGCATAGAATATACCCACAAGTAAAACTGCTGGACCATGCAGTAACCATATTTTTAATTTCTATAGTAGCTGCACTATTTTACACTCCCACCAACAGTACACAAGGGTGCCAATTTCTCCACAATCTCACCAACACTTGTTATTTTCTGGTTCTATAGTAGCCATCATCTTAATGGATGTGAGACGGTATCTCAGTTGGTCTGGATTTGCATTTCCCTAGTGGTTAGTCACTTGGAGCATTTTTTTGTGTGCTTGTTGTCCACTTGAGTATCTTTTTTGGAGAAATTTCATCAAGTCCTTTGGCCATTGTTTAATCAGGCTGGTTTTTTTCTTGTTGAGTTGCAGGACTTCTTTATATATTCTAGGTATTAACTCCTTATCAAATGCATGATTTGAAAATATTTTCTCCCATTCTCTGCATTGCCTTTTCACTCAATTGATTTTTTTTTTCCTTTGGTGCACAGAAATTTTTAACTTTGATGTAGTTTTTATCTATTTTTTCTTTTGTTGCCTATCTTTTTGGTATTGTATACAAGATAGCTTTTCCAAATCCAATGTTATGAAGCTTCCTCTTCATTTTTTATTTGTTTGTTGGGTTCTTTTGCCTAAGAATTTTATAGTTTTAGTTTTCACATTTAGGTTTTTGATCCATTCTGGTTTTGTTGTTGTTTTGTTTTGTTTTGTTTTTACACAGAGAGAGCAGGCATGAGCATGGGGGAAGGACAGCAGGAAAGGGAGAGAGAGAATCTCAAGCAGGCTCCATCCTTAGTATGGAGCTCAATGTGAGACTTGAACCCAGGATCCTGAAATCATGACCTAAGCCAAAATTGAGCTGGATGCCTAACTGCCTGAGCCTCCCATGTGCCCCAAGTGTTTGATCCATTTTGAACTAGTTTTTGTATATGGTGTAAGATAAAAGTCCAACTCCATTATTTATTTGCGCCTGGATATCCAGTTTCCCCAAACACCTTTTCTTTAAAAGACTGCCCTTTCCTCCCTCAATGGTCTTGATACCCTTGTCAAAATCATTTCATTTCCACATATGTAAGAGGTTATCTCTGGACTTTGTATTCTATTCCATTGGTCTAAATGTCTATCTTTATGTCAGTTCCCCATTATTTTGGTTAGTGTAGCTATGTAGTAAGTTTTGAAATCAAGAAGTGTAAGACCTCATATTTTGTTCTTTTTCAAGATCATTTTGGCCATTTAGGGTTCCCTAATACTTCATATGAATTTAAGGAAGGGTTTTTCTATTTGTGTAAAAAAAACCTTCAAGGTTTTGAGGCATCGAATCTGTAGACTGCTTTGGGTTGTATCAACGTCTTAATAATATTAAGTCTTCCAATCCAAGAACATGGGCATCTTTTCATTTATTTATCTTAATTTTTTCAGCAATATTTTGTCATTTTTGGTGTCAAAACTTTCACATCCTTGGATAATTCGTTAGTAGGTGTTTTTCTTGATACTATTTTAAATGTAATTTTTTCTTAATTTCCTTTGCAAATTGTTCACTGTCAGTATATAGAAAAATCCGACTGATTTTTGTGTTAGTTTTGTATCCTGTAACTCTGCTGAATTGGCTAGAACTTCTAGTACTATGTTGAACAAAAATGGTTACAGAGGGCATCCTTCTCTTCTTCCTAATCTTATAAGAAAATATTTCAGTCTTTCACCATACAGTTTGATGTTAGTTGTGTGCTTTTCATGTATGGCTTTTATTATGTTGCATTAGTTTCCTTTTATTATTAGTGTTTTTAAGTGTTTTCATTATGAAAGATGCATTGAATTTTGTCAAACTTTTTTCTGCATCAATTGAGATAATTGTGTGGGTTTTTTCCTACATTCTGTTAATGTAGAGTATTACATTGATCCATTTTTCTATGTTAAACATATGTTTCACATATTCTTGCATTCCAGGAATAAATCCTACTACATCATGGTGTATAATCCTTTTAATAGGCTGTTCAATTCTGTTTGCTTAAATTTTGTTAAGGATTTTTGCATCAATATTCATCAGGGATATTAGCCTATAGTTTTTTCTCTTGTTGTCTTTGTCTGGTTTGGATAATCAGGATATGCTAACCTTACAAAATGAGTTTGAAAGTGTTCCTTCCTCTTCTTTTTTGGAAGAGTTTGAGAAAGATTGGTATTAATTCTTCTTTAAATTTTTGGGAGAATTCACCAACGAAACCATATGGTTCTGGACTTTTCCTTGATGAAGGGTTTTTGATTATTGATTCAATTTCCTTACTAGTTATAGATCTATTTAGGTTTTCTATTTCTCCATGATGCAATCTTGGTAGGATGTATGTGTCTAGGAATTTATCCATTTCCTGTAGGTTATCCAAGTTGTTGATGTACAATTGTTCACAGTATTTTTTATTTCTGTAAAATTGGTTGTAAAGTTCCCTCTTCATTTCTGTTTTTAGTTGAGTCTTTGTCTTTTATTCTTAGTAAATCTAGCTAAAGATTTGTCAATTTTGTCAATGTTTTGGAAGACACCACTCTTGATTTCAATGATTTTATCTATCATTTTCCTCTATTTTATTTACCTCTGCTCCAATCCTTATTTTCTTCCTTATGCAAACTTATGTTTAGCTTATTCTTCTTTTCTTTTATTCTTCACACTTTAATAATTGGATAAAACAAAAACACAGTTGGACTTTGGCACAATGAAGCAGAACTGAACCAAGACTAGATTAAGTAGGCAGAACTCTAGTACCTTGACAATACCTCTTACATAATTATGATATAACAATGATAATAATGTGTGGAATAATTAAAATCAGGTAATATTTTGTCAGGGTTTTCTTCCCTAAAGGGAACCCCAGGGGAAGATCTAAGAAAAATCTGCAGGTATATTCTATGTCACAGAGATAAGATGAGACCATAATTTGAATTATGTATGAAGCCTTTAAATCTGGTGTGCATGTATAATATCACCTGAGGATAACCAATTATCTATTGTTTGTCCAATGCATTTTAATCTCAGTCTTATAGTTAGTTGTGTCAGTATTATGTCTCTAGCTCTACCCTTTATATCACTGCCTAGAAGGATTTTGAAAGCTTTTCCTCCTGGTAACCAGGATGGAGTAACTGAGAATGAATCAGTGGTTAGAGCCTATCGCTCACTTGCTTCTAGAAGATACAGACATGTAATTTGTTACTCTAGATGCAAAATACTTAAAAGCGAATCATTGCTTTTTATGCCTTTAAAAATGAGTGTACTGCTCATTTTTAAAACGTACTCACATTTTACTACATTACTCACATTTACTACATTTTAAAAAAGTGTACTCACATTTTTAAAATGTAGGCATTTATAGCTATAAACTTCCCTCTTAACACCTCTTGTACTTTTGTTGCATCCCATAAGTTTTGGTGTGTTATGTTTTCATTTTCAGTTATCTCAAGATATTTTCTAATTTCTCCTATAATTTCTTCTTTAACCTATTCATGTTGAGAGTATACTGTTTAATTTCCACATATTTGTGGACTTTGCCTATTTCTTTCTATTGTTTATTTCTAGTTTCATTCTTTTGTGATCAATCAGTAAGGATACTCTGAATGATTTCAAGCTTTTTAAAATTATGACTTGTTTTGAGGCCTAACATAAAGTCTATCCTAGAGAATGTTCTATGTGCACTTGAGAAAAAAAGTGTACTTTGCTGTTATTCATTAGGTGATCTGTATATATCTGTTAGGCCCACTTGATCTATACTGCCATTCAATTCTCTATTTCCTTATTGACTTTGCTTTTTTGATCTTCTCTCTGGTTGTTTTATTATTGAAAATGGGGCATTAAAGTCTGCTATTATAGTTGTAAAGCTGTCAATTTCTTCCTTCAATTTTATTTTTACTATATTTATTTAGGAGCTCTGATGTCTGGTGCATATATGTTTAAATTATTATATCTTTTTGTGAATTGACCTTTTTATCATTAAATAATGTTCTTTTTTGTCTCTTGTAATAATTGTTTATTTAAAGTCTATGTTTTTCTGATATTAGTATAGCCACCCCTTTCAGAGTATCTTTTTTCATTCTTTCACTTTCTACTTATGTGTGTCCTTCAACTAATGTGAGTCTCTTTGTAGACAGCAGATAGTTAGATCCTTTTTAAAAATCCTTTCTGTCAATCTACCAATCTGTGTCTTCTGACTGAAAAGTTTAATTCATTCACATTTAAAATAATTACTGATACAGAAGTACTGACTATTAGCATTTTATTTCTTTTCTGTACGCCTTGCAGGTTTTCTCTCATTTCCTCCCTTACTATCTTCTTTTGTGTTTGGTTTATATTTGTAATGACCTGCTTTGATTACCTTCTAATTTCCTTTTGTTTATATTCTATAGATATTGTCTTTGTGGTTACCATGGGGATTACATATAATATCCTAGAGTTATAACAGTCTATTCTAAGCTGATAACAACTTAAGTTCAATTGCATACAAAAAAACTATTCCTTTACTGCTTTGCCCTCCCACCATTTTGTTATCATTGCCACAAGTTACACATTTATATATATATATAGTGTGTGTGTACACACACACAGGTTTATAATTCATTTTATGTTCTTTTCCTTTAAATTCTATAAAGTAATAAATGATAGAGTTTGGACCAAAATTATAATGTTACAGTTTTTATATTTGCCCATGTGTCACTTTTACTGGAGAATTTTATATGTTTATATGATTTTCAGTTACTGTCTAGCATTCTTTATTTCATCTTGAAGAAATCCCTTTAGCATTTCTTGTAGGACAAGTCTAATGGTAATTAACTCCCTCAACTTTTATTTATCTGGAAATATCTTAATTTCTGCTTCATTTTTGAAAAACAGTTCTGCCAGATACAGAATTCTCAGGTTTTTGATTTTGTTTTTGCTTTCTTTGCACTTTCAGTGTATCATTGCATAGCCTTCTGGTCTGCAGGGTTTCTGCTGAGAAATATGCTGACAATCTCAAGAATCCCTTATATGTGATCAATTGGTTTTCTCTTGATGCTTTCAACACTTTCTGTGTTTGATTTTTCACAGTTTGATGTATTGTGTCTCAGTGTGGGTTTCCTTTGAGTTTACTCTACTGGGAATATGTGCTTCTTGTATTATATTTCCATGTCTTCCCTCAAATGTGGGGATTTTTCAACCACCATTGTTTCTTCAAATAAGTTTTCTGCCCCTTCTTCTCTCTGTTCTCTTCCTAGGATTCCCATAATGTACAGATTGATCTACTTGTGGCACCCCATAAGTCCTTAGGCTCTCTTTGATTTTTTTCAATCTTTCCCCTTTTTGGTTCTCAGATTTGATCATTTCAAGTGACTTGTCTTTAAGTTTGCTGATTCTTTCTTCTGCCGGCTCAAACCTGATGTTTAAATCCTCTAATGAATTTTTCAATTTTGTTATTGTGTTTTTCAGCTCAAGAACTTCTGTTTGCTTCTTCTTTATAATTTCTGTTTGCTGATATTCTCATTTTGTTCCTATATTGTTTTCCTTATCTCCATTACTTCTCTGGATCTTCACAAAAAAGCCTGGTGTGGAAGTTTAGGATTTTTTTATTCAGGCCTTTTCTGGACATACATCTTCCTTGGGCCTGTGTGTGTGTTTTATCCTATTCCTCTATACTCCTGGATGCTTTTAAATGCCCTGATTTTCCCTAAGAGTCTCACCCCATTTCTTTTTCAAAGCCTTAGATGTTTTGTATTCCTCTGCCTCTAATTTCCTGCCCCAAGGTAGCCACAGGTTTACAATCTCTGTAACACTCTTTTGCATTAGTGTGCCCGCCAATGATTCTAGCAAACTCCAACCTGACAGCCAATCTATGTCATTGCTCCCATCAATGCTTCATGGCAGGCAAGACAGAAACCAGTCCTGTGTACAGCCCCATATAAGCCAGAACATTGCAAATAAGCTCTACTTTCTTTTCCATCCTGAATGAAGAACTGGGAAGTGGTTGGCTTCCTCCCATGCCATACCAAGTAGGAATTAGGGCAAAGGTGAGCAAAGAGACGATAAAATTCCCTAGCTTGACTGTGGCTTTTCCTTAAGTAGGAATTTATTATGTTGCTGTAGATCCTTAACTGGTTTCTAGAGTTCCCACAAAGCTACTCTGGTCAGTATATTGTTTACTGATGTTTCTGTGGCTAAATAAAGGGTCTTCCTAGTTTGCCATCTTCTGTAGTCATCTTTTTAAAAGACATAAATTGGTGGTATCTCTCCCATAAACTGGATTATTATTCATTGTCTTTGTTAAAATAAAATCCAAACTCCTTGGCCTTCAGTCATTGTATAACATGTCCCAAGCCTTGCTTTCCTTTCCAACTTTAATTTGTCCCATTCTTCCCATTTCTCACTAACCTTTAACTACAAGAGTCCTCTCCTAGTTCCAGAAATGCTCAAGTTCCTCTTGACTTGATGTCTTTTCATTTTTATCTAGAATACCATTCCTTCCCTCTCTGTATTGCTAATGCCTATATTTTCCCCTTAAGTGTTATCTTACAACACTCCTGCTCAGGAAAATGGTCCCTTACCTTTCAGTAGGGTTAGTCCCATTTTTATATGCATCACAACACCAGGCATTTTTCCTTCATATTGTTTTTCAACTACAAATATCTAGTTTTAGGTGAGTCTTGGGGTGGTATTTATTCAATATCAATCTCCCCTATTAGCCAGTGAACTCTTCAGTACAGTGAAAATGTCTGGTGTATACTGCTATGTCCACAGTACCCATCACAGTTCCTAGGTCACAGCAGGTACTCCAAAATATTTTTGTTTGTTCCTTTGGTGAAGAAATGAAGCTTCTCATTTGTATGTTTGCCTTGTTTTACTTGCTTTCCTCTTTAGTCCTGTAGAGACACTGCTGCACACAGATTTCCTTTCTAGTTTTAATATTTACACACTAAACTGGACTGTCTCAATGTCTTCCATCTTCCATCTCAAAGTCTTACACCCAGGCTAACCTAGGGCAATGTCACAAAGTGGCAAAGCTTTCTTTTCAGTGTCCTTTGCCCACTGTAATCATTTTCTTTCCCTTCAGGTAGCCAGTGCTCTCATCCTGGGAAGAGGTAATTGCATTTATAAAATGACCTTGAGTTCCTACTAAATTCTGGACTGACTTCATCAAGAGGCCCTCTTAGCAGCAGACAGTGCATAAATATAAAGCAGAATTGCTCACGTCACTGACAGGCATGGAAGAAATGTCATTTTGGAGGGAGTTTCTCTACAACTTTTAAGTAATAATGAAGAATCCCTCTTGCTCAGCCTCATTCCTTCTTTTATTCCTTCATTCACTGCAATATTTTGAGTACCTACTACATGAACAGTATATGTAGGGAGAAGTGGTGCAAAGATTAGTAAGATTTGATCCCCATCTTTATTTATTTTTTTAAAAAGATTTTATTTATTTATTTATTTATTTGACAGAGAGAGACACAGAGAGAGGGAACACAAGCATGGGGAGTGGGAGAGGAAGAAGAAGTCTCCCCAACAAGCAGGGAGCCCAACAAGCCTGGGCTTGATCCCAGGATGCTGGGATCATGACCTGAACCGAAGGCAGCCACTTAACGACTAAGCCACCCAGACACCCCTGATCCCCATCTTTAAATACATTCCAACAGAAGAGATGGATACTTGAATAAATAATTATGATACATACCCAATTATTAATTCATTCAACAAACATTTATTGAGAGCTTACTCTGTCAGGCTGTGGGGAACCAAGTATGAAAAGAAATATTCTTGCTCTCAAACATTTTAGAGTATAAAGGCAAACATACTTGCAAGCAATTACTGTTAAAGTACATTGTCAAGGTCTCATAGAAGTGGGAAATAATAGCCTCATATAATTCTTTCAGCAGCACAGCTAACAAAGACAATTTCCACCCTCAAGAATATTTTGCTGTTGGTCCCTTTAACAAAGGGCAAGGAGACAGACCATTTTTTTTTCCAGAAGGAAACAGTACAATATAAAGGGAAAATTATGATGAAGGAAGACAAAAGAACCTATAAAATACAAGGAAAGAAATGTCAAGAGGATAAAAGGTTAGCGTAAAAGCACACTTAAACTTTTAATAAGGTCAAATGGGAACCAATTAAAAACAATAATACTTTCTCAATTCAGTTCCACAGCTAAAGGGGTGATGGGACATTGCCAGGTCACTAGTTCAATTCCTTGCCTCTAGATTTTACTCAATTTCAACTATCCTGGGTAGTGACTGTGATGTTCCCACCTGTATGGGCTAATTTCTATGCAATAGCTTTATTTTCACCAATTAAGCCCCTTCATTTTTTTTACCTTGGCAGAAGAAACCAACAGAACCAGCTTCCATTTGTAATTTATTGGTTCTTCTAGGGCTTCTCAGAGGCAGTATCTGGCACAGATTTCTGTAACACATATGCAGTGAGACACAGACTGCCTCGAACACACCCCTTTAATCTTTGATACGAAACTGTTATGAAGAATAGAATATGAGAACCTGAAACACAGGGTAGTGTCTTAGCCTATTTTTGGTACTTTGAGGAACTGATACTTAGCAAGTGTTTGTATTCCTTTGTTTGTATTAAGGATCCAAATAATAAAATGTATGATATTTTTAAGGTCCCTCTCATATACTCTGTCCACATCCCACCTCAGGATGCACTAATCCATTCCTCAACTTTTTAACATCAAGGGGCTTTTGTGTTTGGATAAAACTGACTCCTTGTTACATTGCTTAAATGTTCAATTTATTAGATAATTCTCAGTAAAATGTATAAGTTAATTTTCCTTAAATATCTCAAGCTTTATTATAAGAATAATTAAATCTCCTTCAGTGATTTCAATAGACTTGAAAATTTGGCCTGGCTGATTCTTTTGAACATCTTAAGCATCCTTATCAGCAAATAAAACATACAGAAATACAATGTTTTCAAAATGTATAACTACACTTAGACATAAGCTTGTTCTAGAGGATTAACAACATGTGCTTGATTTATTTATCACTTCTGTATCTCCTTACATATTGCTAGTGTTATGGGAATACTTTGACACTAGCACAGAGTTATCCAAAATAAAGAACTTATACAACTCAACACCCAAAAAAACAAATAATCCTATTAAAAATGGGCAGAAGACATGAACAGACATTTTTCCAAAGAAGACATCCAGATGGCTAATGGACACCTGGAAAGATGCTGAACATCACTCATCATCAGGGAAATGCAAATCAAAACTACATTAGATATCACCTCACACTTGTCAGAATGGCTAAAATCAACAATACAGGAAACAACAGGTGTTGATGAAGGTATGGAGAAAGGGGAACCCTCTTACACTGTTGGTGAAAATGCAAACTGGTGCAGCCATTCAGGAAAACAGCATGGAGGCTCCTCAAAAAAGGAAAATAGAAAACTACCCTATGATCAAGCAAAAGTATGTTTAATGAGGTATTAACCATTATTAACCCCTCTGATCAAAACTTCTGAAACTCTCAAAGAGAAAAAGTTACAGCAATTTTAGTCCTGAATTCACCAAAACCAACCACTGATTCTTAACCTAATTAACAACTCTAACAATGATGTGTGTTCCAAAAGCAGAGAACTCTATTAAGCAAATGCAGAGTGATTCATATATTAATTGGGTCATCCTTCAGCCAACATTTATTTAGCATTTACCATGTGTCAGGTACTTTTTGAAGGCAAATTCCGTTTCCATGAGAGTCACATTCCAAGTGAAGATGGAAGATACAGTCATTCCATCCCAAAATAAATATCATATATTATATATTACACAGCATTAAGTGCAAAGATATAAAAGAGACAGAGAATAATAAGGTGCTACTTAAGTGGGGAAGTTAGAGAGGACTTCTCAGATGAGTTAGCACTTTTTTAAGTCCCTGACTGAATTCACCTTCTCTTATTTTGCATAATAGAAGAGATTAAGCCTAACAATATACATTCTTAATTGTATAAAGTCTTGTCCAAGATCACTGTGCCCAAATTTTTAGGTAGAAGAATATAAATACTAATTACGGATTACTTAGTCTACCTCCTGTTCTTGAGCACGCACTTCAACAGGAATTCAGTTCATAATGTGAAGTGCCACTTGTGGCTGGTGAAACAGCGAAGTCAGCCTGGGGCAACTAGTATGCTAACCTGAGCTACATTAGGGCAATTTATAGAAAGCAGGTTATTCTAGACTCACTTATTAGTCTACAAATATCATTCTCTTCTGAGTTCCTTGTCTGTTCAGTATGCTAATGGTTAGTGGTACTCTTCTTTAATTAAAGTATAGCCATAATATTTCTTTTTCTGCCCCACCCCATCATTTTTTGTTGTACTTCATTTCAAATATCCTACAAATCACTCAAAGTCTCCCTTCCTCAAAATTAAGAATATATACTATGGAAGGGCTCCCATATTTCATTTGATAGTTGATTCTGTGACATACTGCCCAAATTCACCTTCAAGACTGAAGGACCTACTCTCCCAGCTGCTGGAAGAGCGGCCAGAAGACCGTCCTCAGCTATCAGCCCTCTTTTTGAGGTGCCTTGGTTGAAGAGAGCTGCCTTGCCCAAAGTTATGTCCCTTCCCTGGACATCCTTCATCCACTGATTGGTCAACACAGGAGTATAAAGGTCCAGTTCCCTCACCTCAACTCAGGACAGTGCTGCAAATCCAATCCACACCAAATGCTCCCCATGGGTTGTTGTGGCCACCACCTTTTCCTTCTGCTCAATCTTGCTTTTTTTCTCTTCCCTTACACAGTAATTTTTTTCAGAACACTCTCTAATAAGCTATCACATTCCAGGGAGAATAGTATAAATTTAGTGGTTTCTATTAAGGACCTAACGGATACAAGGGTGATGATCTCCATCATATTCTCACTTAATTCACCAGTTACTCACCAGATGGATTCTTAATAATAACATTGGATGACCAAAAACTCAACTAAGCAGTAGTAGCCCAAATGCAGTTGCCTGCCAAATGTAGCATCTTTGACAGTACATATTACTATGACCTCAGGCACATGGTGTATGACCAGTGATTTGTCAAACACATTACTTTCTTTTTTCAAAATAATTTTTTTATTATGTTATGTTAGCCACCATATAGTAATTAGTTTTTGATGCAGTGTTCCATGATTCATTGTTTGTGAATAACACCCAGGGCTCCATGCAATACATGCCCTTCTTAATACCCATCACTGTGCTCACCCATCCCTCCCCCAAACCCTGTTTGATTCCCAGAGTCCACAGTCTCAAGGTTCATCTCCTCCTCTGATGCCCCCCTTCATTTTCCCCTTCCTTCTCCTAATGTCCTCCGTGCTATTTCCTATGTTCTTATGTTCCACAAGTAAGTGAAACCATATGATAATTGACTTTTTCTGCTTGACTTATTTCATTTAGTATAATTTCCTCCAGTTGCATCCATGTTGATGTAAATGTTGGTTACTCATCCTTTCTGATGGCTGAGTAATATTCCATTGTATATATGGACCATATCTTCTTTTTCCATTTGTCTGTTGAAGGGCATCTTGGCTTCTTCCATGGATTGTCTCTTTGTTTCCTTTTCCTGTTGACTGTTTCCTTTGCTATGCAGAAGCTTTTTATCTTGATGAAGTCCCAAAAGTTCATTTTTGTTTCCCTTGCCTTTGGAGCTGTGTTTTGAAAGAAGTTGCTGTGGCCAATGTCGAAAAGTTTACTATTTATGTTCTCTTCTAGGATTTAGATGGATTCCTGTCTCACATTGAGGTATTTCATCCATTTAGAGTTTATCTTTGTGTATGGTGTAAGAGAATGGTCGAGTTTCATTCTTCTATACATAGCTGTCCAATTTTCCCAGCACCATTTATTGAAGAGACTGTCTTTTTTCCTTTAGATATTTTTTCCCGATTTGTCAAAGATTAGCTGACCACGGAGTTGAGGGTCCATATCCTGGCTCTCTTTTCTGTTCCTTGATCTATGTGTTTGTTCTTGTGCCAGTGCCATACTGTCTTGGTGATCACAGCTTTGTAACAGAGCTTGAAATCAGGCAATGTGATGCCCCCAGCTTTGTTTTTCTTTTTCAACATTTCCTTGGTGATTCGGGGTCTTTTCTGGTTCCATACAAATTTTAGGATGATTCATATATTCCAACACTCAAAAAATGCTTTCGGTATTTTGATCGGGATGGCATTGAAAGTATAGATTTCTCTGGGCAGCACAGACATGTTAACAATGTTTATTCTTCCAATCCATGAGCATGGAATGTTTTTCTATCTTTTTATGTCTTCTTCAATTTCCTTCATACGTGTTCTGTAGTTTTTAGAGCTACAGCATCCTTTCCTCATTAAAACTCCTCAGAGTGTAGGGACAGAGGAAACATTCCTCAATTTCATAAAAACCATCTATGAAAAGCCCACAGCAAATATCATTCTCAATGGAGAAAAGTTGAGAGCCTTGCCTTTAAGATCAGGAACATAACAAGGATGCCCACTCACTACTATTATTCAACATAATATAGGAATCAGACAACAAAAAGAAATAAAAGATATTCAAACAGGCAAAGAAGAAGTCAAACTCTCTTTGCAGATGACATGATACTTTATGTGGAAAACCCAAAAGACTCCACCCCCAAATTACTAGAACTCATACAGCAACTCAGTAATGTGGCAGGATACAAAATCAATGCACAGAAATCAGTTGCTTTCTTATATACTAACAACGAAACTATAGAAAGAGAAATTAGGGAATTGATTCCATTTAAAATAGCACCAAAAACCTTAAGGTACCTTGGAATAAACCTAACTAAAGAGGTAAATAATCTATACTCTAGAAACTACAGAATACTTCAAATACATTGTTTTCTTTCTTTTCTCATTTAACTTTATTTTTTCAGTGTCCCAAGATTCATTGTTTATGTACCACACACAGTGCTCCATGCAATATGTGCCCTCCATAATACCAACCACCAGGCTCACCCATCCTCCCACTTCCCTCCCCTGCAAAACCCTCAGTTTGTTTCTCAGAGTCCACAGTCTCTCATGGTTCATCTCTCCCTCTGATTTACCCCACTTCACTTTTCCTTTCCTTCTCCTAATGTCCTCCATGTTATTCCTTATGCTCCACAAGTAAGTGAAACCAACACATTATTTTCTAACTACAGTTTTTAAAAAATCAGAAAGAGTTCACATTCACTTGGAATGGATAAGAGTATATATTTGCAGTCTTGCCCAAGGGCTGTGTTAGCTCTTCTTCCCAGTCATAAAATAGTTTTAAGAGATGTTGACTGACTAGGCATACCATAGAAAATCTCATTGGTGAACTGTATCTAAGATATCATGCAAACTGGATCAGATGAAAAAGAAGTGGCCACTACACTCTTGGCCTAAGTAAAATACGTCATAACAGAGGGTGGGAGATACATCCTATAAAAATTTAGGTCCTGCCACATCAGTAACATTTTTGGGAGTCTTATGGTCTTGGGCATTCAGGACATCCCCTCCAAAGAAAGGAAAGATTATCACAATATTTACATCCTACCACAAAGAAGAAGAACCTTACCTAGCATATCCCATAGCCAGGAATACAGTACCAAGTCATATGTCAGGCAGCATAGACAATTTCTAGCTTTGAGCAAAAACCAAAGCAGAAAAATAATGTATAGCACAGTGGTACAAGTATCCCTCTCACTTGAGTAGCATAACCCACCAGAATATCTGTGTTAGGATAAGGTGTCATATGGTGTTTATAGCAAGCCCAAATGGAAGAATCACAGCACAAATGTCTAGGGGTTTGGTGTAACATCATGCCGTCTAAGACAGGCATTTACACACCTTTTGAAAAGTAGGTCCTGGTATATTACTGGGTTCAGGTATAAATGTAGGGCCTGATCATAGACACCAAATAACAAGGAAGCCTGAACTTCTCATTATGAGCTGGGTACCATCAGACAGCAATCATGAGGTCAGGTAAGTCCAGGACCAATCCATCATGCAATAGAAGAGATACACCCAACACTAAGCATTAACAGGACCAAGAGACATAAAAAAGCAACATAAGCTGGTAGCTTAGACCCTGAAGTTATGTACTGTTGTTGCTGTGGCACTTGACCATTAAGTCATACTTAACATCACATGGGGGATCTCTTACATAGTCAATGTACTAGACCATAACAGATATGTTATGAGTTTGGATATCTTTTTTCTTGGAAAAAAAAAATCCAGGTTTGGTTACAAATGGATTCTCTTGATATACGGGTGAAAGCTGGAAATGGATGAGGGCCATATTAGAGGTGGCTCTTGACAATAGTGGCAAGGGGAAATGCTCCCAACAGGCAGAGCTTAAGGCAGTGTAGTTCTTTGTGAGGTTATAATGTGCCTGGCCTTATGTGCAGTGATGAATGACTTGACCAGAGCTCAGTGGTCAAGAAGAATAAAAACTGGAAGGGCAGGAAAAGAAGGTCTGGGATAAAGGGATTTGGACAAAACTATGGGAACAGACATGAGCTGTGAAAATCTTTGTATCAAATGTTAACACCTTTAACACCTTTAAGAGAGCACCCATTATGGAAAAGGCAGTAAATAACCCAGTGGACAATCTAACTGAATTAGCTGGTATCAGTCAGTCTCTGTCATCAACTTAGCCAGCGCTAGCACAATGGGCACATAAATGAAACAGAGTGGCAGGGACAGAAGCTATTCACGGGCTCGTCAGCATCGCTTCCACCTACCAAGGTTAATCAAGCTATTGATCTGGCTGAATGTTCAATCTGCCAGGAACAGAAACCCAACAGTAATTCCCCAGAATGGCACCATCTCTATAGGAGACCAAAGAGCCATTTGGTGGATACATTGGACCTTTTAGCTTGAAGAGGCTATAATGCATGTTGACAGGAACAGACACGTGTTTGGGGTTTAGATTTGAATTTTCTGCCTATAGCATGTCAGTCATGTATATCCACCACTATTTAGGGTTGACAGTGTTAGATTTACCAGTGTCATCCTAAATAAGATAATGTCAGACCAAGGGACCCACATCGAAGAAAGGAGGTGCAGGAATGGGTACCTGGCACCTGACCATGAGATCACTGGTCATGTCAACTACCAAACCGACCAAAACCTGCTAGCCCAAAGGAATAATGGAGTGACCTCCTAAAAGCACAGCTGAAGCACCAGCTTGTAGGTCATCTTGTGAATATGGTGCTCCATCTCCAAAAGGAAATGCACACTCTAAGTCAACGGTCTTAAAGTGGTGCTATGTCCCAGGTGAAGGAATACATGGCGCCGAGAACTGACACGTGGAAGCAAATGTGTGGTCCCACTTACCACCACTCCACTGACCCACTTGAGTAAGTTGTGCTTCCCATTCCTTAACTCTGGGAACTACATGGTCTGATGTCCCACTTTTCAAAGGGGAAGTGTTTCCAACAGGGAGCAGAAAGATTCCAGTTGTACCAGAAGCTTTGGCTGGCACCTGGTCATTTCAGCTCCTTAAGCCAAATGACAAGCTTGTAACAGAAAAAGGAGTCACCATCTTGGCAGTGGTAATTAACCCTGATTATTGGGAGAAAGGAAGACTTCTTGTATACAATGGGAACAGGAAGAAGTATGTCTGACACCCATGTGATCCACCTGCCCAAGCTTGAGGCAACTAAGGCTTGAAGAAGCCAAGGTAAGCGAAGGCTCAGGATGGTCAGAATCATGCCAACAGGAAAACTACCAAAACTAGCAGGAGGTGAGGGAAATCTAGAGTGGATAATGGAGGAGGGAGATGGTGAGTATTACCTGAGACCTTAACGCTATCATTAGCGGTGCTAGTTTATCCTACCAAACTTACTCTTATAAGAATCCTCCATGAAAAGAAACCTATTGGAATCCTGGAAGTATGTAAGTAATCCTTAGTATGTATATGAAAAAGTGAATCCAATATGTACAAGCAGTTCACTGATATGCTGCCAAGATGCCCCTTTTAGGAATGAAGATGTTATTCTACGAGCTTCTGGAACTGAGGCCACCTGTCGGCTGCCTTTGTAAAGTGCCTTGGCTGAAGGGAGCATCCTTGCTCAAGGTCATGGTTCCTAGCTGGGTGCAGCACGTAAAGACTGATCATGGGGTTTTAAAGTCCTGTCCTTTGCCCCAACTCATAATAACCCCCAAGGCCCATTTCAGTTTCAGATATTCCTCTGGATGACCGATGACCTTCATTAGATAGCATCACAGTCCAATTTTCCCCTATGCCCAATTCTGCTTCCTTCTCTTCCATTCCAAAGGTTTTGCTTCCAAGAGAACTCCCTAATAAGTTTTCTGCTCACTAATCTCCATGTCATTTCAAAGAACCCAATGTATGAAACCAGTGATGGTACCATATCAAGTAAACTCATGCTGTGGACCAGAAATGAAGAGACTGGTTCTAGTCAGATGTTTGGTTCTAATGTGTTGATCGATCTAAATCAAGTCAATAAACTATATGACCTTTATTTTCCTCATCATTTTCATTGAGAAGAAAAAGTAATTGCTGTGGTCCATAGTCCTAGACTAAGAACCAGAATTTAACTCCCTGAGTGGCTATTAATTGGTTTTTGTGACCTTGTGATTATCACTCCAAACCTCTGGGCCCATCTCTAAAGTGAGAGGTAGACTAAATGATCTTTATTTAGTGTCCTTTATAGCTCTAATAGCCTCCAAACCTAAGTATACAAATCCCACATCATTATTTCTGTAACTTAGCATTTAAGATGGCATTTTCAATTTTATCAATAACTTTGTTGCCAAGAAAAAATTTTTTCAGTCCTTATGATAAAATGTTTATAGTCTTTGCCAAAAAGAATTATTATTTTTTTAATCCTATTACTTCATTTTTCTCATCTCTTTGTTCCTCACTTATTGACCTTTTCTGAAATCCTTTTTGGCATGTATGTCCCCTGCCCCCATTCCTAGGAGACTCTGAGCAAATAATAGGGGAGTAAAATGAGTATTCAGTATTGGCATACAAGTATTATAAAGCTTAGTTTCAAACACTTCATGTTCTCTTCCCTTTTCCCTGTGTTTACAGCCTCTGCTGCATTATACAGGCTCTTTAGCTTATTTCTCTTAGTCAATATTTATAGCATGTTTACTACCAAAGCTCCTCCAGAAGCATTTTCAAGTCTTACCAAATGTTCTTCCTTCCCTAGTACCTAATCTGCTCTTTTACACTCTGTTTGAATCCCTTTCTGGTCATTATCATAGGGGTTGCCTAAAACTACCCCTTCTGCTCTCCCTGCTCTCCCTGCTCTCCACTAACTGCCCCCCCCCCCACATTCCCATGAAGAAGGAAAGAGATACCAACACATTGCAACAGGAGCAATTAGAAATGGGGTTGGTGGCTGGCTGTGCCACTCTGGACATCTGAGGAGGAATCAAAATTAGAAACGAGCTGAGTCTGTTCAGGTCTTAGTGCTGTCAGAGGAGTTTCCTCAGTTAGTTCTCGAGGCTATATTTTCTGAGTCATCTTTCACAGCTCACAGGCCAAAACTCATAACTCATATGCTCTGCTCTCCATCAAGACACAGTTAATGTCAGAAAGTGGTTACTCTCTAAAGGAAGATCTTTACTCATGTCCTGACTGACAGCCCACAGAGTCCATGAAATGAAGGTCGCAGTGCTCACCTGTATCAAAGTTGCAGTGAAAATCATTTTAAGTCATACAATAAAAGCCTACCTCCTCTTTCCCTTCTCATCTCTCTCAAACTACTTTAGAAAGAATCACATTAAAAATAAATATGTATTCGCCTGGTTTGCAGACTCTCAGCTATGTGAACCAGAGACTTCACGGCAGAGTAAGGAAAGTGAGAAGCAGTGGGGCTCCTGTTAATGTCTCCCAGATGCTCCTTACTGCTTGTTACCTTCTCAAAGTTCCTTTAATCCTTACTGCTCAATGAATGTCAACAATAGTCTTTGGTTTATTTATTTTTTTTTTCAAATCCTGCCATTAAATTGCCCTGAACTGATAAAGTCTGAACTGATAAAGAGGATAAAGCCTAACTGTGATAAACTAAAATATCCCTCATTCTGAGTATTCTTCCTACGAACCTTCTTAAATTCCAAAGTAGTCCAAGTTACCCTATTCTCAATTCCTGGTTCAAATAGTTTTAAGACAAAAGCATTTGCTGCTCCTCATCCCATAAGATCAGTGAACACACTCAGAATTATTTTCTTTATTTCTTTGCTTATTGACACAGATCAAATCACAACCTATTCTACCTATCCTGCTGTTCGACAGAGCTCAGAACACTGACATAAGATCAGAGAGGTAACATTAATGCCACCCTATGTGCGAGCAAGGAAAGAATGCTGGCTATGAGATTTCTTGAGGGGAAGGAAATGTTTACCTGTGTTCCTCAAAGCCCTTCGGTTCTTTAAATGCTGCTCCTTGCACAGTAAAGGAGAGAAGGTTGGAGATGGTGTGCCGCATAAGTGCAACTTCTCAGAATAGTTCAAAATGGGGACAGCAGCGCCACCAAGAGACGCTGTGAACAGAAACTAAGAAAAACCAGTATAAAAACACCTTGCACATGAGGGATGCTGGGTTAATCACCAATAACCTAAAGCTTAAAATATATTGGCTGTGATGTTGATTTAAGTGACAGGAGAGGTGTTGCATTACAACCATCTCTTTGAAATTCACACTCAACCTCTTCCATGTTTTTCGGCCATAGCATGCAATATTAGGTGTTAGAAAAGTTTACGTTTGTTACTTATTGAAAAATTTGGTCTCTTAGTCATATTGAAAATATAATGTCTGCAAGTACAAAGATGATGGATGGACTCGTAAGTTCCTTAACTCTACTAGCATAACACATGCTCAGCTCTGCAAGGGCAAATGACAGCAATTCTTTCAATTACGAAGAAGAAACTATGGTCATGGGAGCACCATCATGGGAGCATCTAATGATGCTGATACCCCCCGCACTCAACCATCTACCCTAACTGTGGAAATGCGCTATGCTATTAGTCAGGGGAGAGCTGTATTTAACAGGAAATTGACAGCAGCACATTATATCTTGGAAAATTGAGAGGTAAAACATTTCCAAGTACCACATGCTCCTTAGAAATTGCACAGGGTGCTACTTCTGGTATTTTTTGACTTCGTGTGCCTTATCCAACAATAATATAGCACTTTTTAGTTCATAGACAAGAGTTTTCTTTTAAGAATTTGCCAACCATGACCGAGTGATGGGCATTAAGGAGGGCACATGATGTGATGAGACTGGGTGTTGTATGCAACTAATGTATCACTGAAAATTATATAAAAAACTAATGATGTACTACTACAGGTTGGCTAATTGAATTTAAATTAAAGAAAAAAAAAGAATTTGTCAACTACCCAGCATTCTGTCACATCCATAATAGTAACTGATGGCATTTGTACATTTGTATAATGCTTTAGAGTTTTCAAATTGTCTATAAATATATCCTTTTTAAAAAAAAAAATATTTTATTTATCTATTTGACAGAGACCACAGTAGGCAGAGAGGCAGGCAGGGGCGGGGGGAAGCAGGCTTCCCGCTGAGCAGAGAGCCCGACACAGGGCTTGATCCCAGGACCCTGAGACCATGACCCGAGCCAAAGGCAGAGGCCCAACCCACTGAGCCACCCAGGTGCCCCTATAAACATATCCTACTTGATTAAATTCATTCAACAAATTTTAAGATCTGAAAATGAGCCAAGAAAATAACCTTCACATGTAAACATACAACGACAACAACAAAGCAAACTAGGTATTATTACCTTCATCCAGCAAATAAAGGAAAGGAAGGACGGGATGTAAAGTGGTATCCCAAGGTTACAAGATGACACATTAGAGAAAAGTTTGGCAAACGACAGAAAAATTCATCAAGATAGTAAAGGTTGGTTGCTTGATAACTCAATTAGCCACATGATGAATATATATCAAGGAAAAATGTAGAGCCTCTGAAAACTCAGAAACCTCGATGCAGTTAACTGCTTCCAATTTAATATTTGAAATGAAACCTGTAAATTTTACTTCTTTTGATTTTCCCTTCTTTTTCTGTTGAAACTAAGAAGAGATAAAGAAATGAATAAGTCTGATAACCAATGGGATGCTTTACCTTGTTTGTGCATGTTCCTACCCCTTTGGTTAACTGGTAGTGTCTGTGGACCACTTCTCAGACTAATGTTTTTAATGTACAAAAGAAAATACCTAGGTTTATAAAAGACAACAATTAAAATGAAACACAGTTATCAACTATCAGAAGGGAAAATTGTGACTTAGTGATATTATGTACTTCTGTATTAACATATTTAATAAGAAATTCTGATGGCAGGTCTAATAGCTACTCTAATTTAAAAATAGTGACAATGACTTCTGTGTTATTCCTTATCCGCCACAAGTAAGTGAGTGGGGGGAAATTGGAGGGGGAGACAAACCATGAGAAACTGTGGACTCTGAGAAACAAACTGAGGGTTTTGGAGGAAAGGGGGGTTGGGTGAGCCTGGTGGTGGGTATCATGGAGGGCATATTTTGCATGGAGCACTGGGTGTGGTGTAAAAACAATGAATTTTGGAACAGCGAAAAAAAAATTAAATTAAAAAAAAGTGACAAAGCATGAATGGCATTTACAGAGATCTGCAACAACTGCAGTGTGATATGAAAATATCTATAATTTCTATCGGTGATAAGGTCACAGATATTCTTAACACTACTGTGGTTTGCACCCACATATACAATTGAGAGATCTGTTAAATTTCAGTCAGTGATTAATAATTAAACAGATGGAATTTTCACAGACCTCTTGAATTCTATCCAAGGGTTTCTTGTGGGTCCACGGATCCTATATTTAAGACTTGTGCTGTAGGAAGAAGGAAAGAGTAAGAGCAACAAGAATGCACAGGAAGTATTCACAGAGGACTGAATTAGCCCTAGATTTCATCAGCCCAGATAAGAACACACTGTTTTCTGCTCTCCTCAAGTTCCCCAGAGCCACTGGAACAACGTAGATAGTTTCCAAGAGCACCTGTTAGCAGATTCATGGATGGTCAGACCTCCTGGTTAAGACCCATTACAGGGTCTCCCTTCCTGAGCTGACTTCCATTCCTCCTGCTGGAGATAGGTGGACCCTCCCTGACAAAATGAGCATAGAGCCTTGGTGAGCCAAGAGAGTAAGAATGAAATCCTCCCTTATCTCCAGTGGCAGGTGGGGAAATTACCATAGCAAAATGGGAATAAAACAAAATAAAAACATATCAGAGAGAATGTTTCACTTAATATAGTTTCTGCTTGACAAATTGTTTCTTCTCCTAGAGGAACACTTTATTTTATATGACACTAAATGGCAAGAATAAATCAAAAGCATTGTTTAGTTGGGGTAAGGAGAGAAATAAACGTGAATGAATTTAAACCGTAGGTCAAAATGGTACCGATATCTCTGATGAATGACAGCGGTTTACTCTCAATGGTTTCATTATGCAAATTATGTTATTTGTTTTCCAGCTTTACTCAAAACAAACGATGATGCCAGAATAAAAGCAAATTGTATTCTTATCAAACGTCTCATCAATGAGACTTAAAATATTACACATTTTACCATATGCTGGCCTTTTTTATATTACCCACTGATCATTTAGTTCCAAATGTTGACATGACACTGTAATATCATCACCAAAATTTTTTTCTTAATAAATATTCTGTGCAGAGGAAAGCAACATGGGGAATTAGAGCTTAGAGTAAGAAGAACAAAATGAATGTGATTTTTCTGGTCTTTCTGCCATATAAATAAGCTATTTCTTGTTTTATACCAGTAAGTTTATATTTCCTACCACGCCTCCATAGTAACAGTGAAAAGCCAAGTATTCCTGAGTTAAGGAAACAGCAAAAGGAAGCTAATTAAAATAAATTGTTCTCCGGAGCCAGATTTCCTTGGGTGGTAACTTGCCTTTTGCAGTTTAGAAGTCCTCATTCCCCACTCATCCTTTTTTCCTTCTGAGACTGCCCACCAAGTCTCGATTTGGTTTCCTCTCCTCTCTGCTTAGACGCTTCTCAATTTAAATGCCATGATCTGTTTCCTCCCGTATCTCCCCTGCTTCTCCTCATAGCTTAATCCTAGAGTAATCACACAGAAGGCAGCATGAAATAAGGACAAATTTAAAGTAATGAAAAATGTGATCTTATGATAAGTAAGCATCAAAAGGATATGAAAAATACATGAGAGAAATATTTCAAATTCAGCAAAATCTATTATTAATTTTTTCTTCCCTCTAAGGATCAGAGAAAGACGGGATTTAGCAGTAGACGAGCTCAGATTTCACCTACTGCAGAATCATTTTACTAGTAAAATCTTCCTACCCACTGAACTCTCGTCAGTCACCCACCAAAGTATCATCTTGAACCAGATTTCTTAGAAATCTGAGCAATGTGGGGCACCTGGGTGGCTCAGTGGGTTAAAGCCTCTGCCTTCAGCTCAGGTCATGATCCCAGGGTCCTGGGATCAAGCCCCGCATCTAGCTCTCTGCTCTGCGGAGAGCCTGCTTCCTCCTCTCTCTCTGCCTGCCTCTCTGCCTGTCAGATAAATAAATAAAATCTTTAAAAAAAAAGAAAAGAAAAGAAAAGAAAGAAATCTGAGCAATGTTACTGTTAGCACAGAAGAAAACAATAGACCAGGAAAAGAAGGCTTCAGGACTAACAACAGTCCATCTTGGTCTGCTTACTGTTCCATTCAAATCAATGAATACTCATTGAGCATTTGCTCTGTGAAAAGTCTTGAGGAATATGAAATCACTTGCAAAGGCTGCTATAAAGTGCATGGATCAAAAACAAAAAGAAAAAGGAGTCGTGGTATTTATCCTGTGGACCAAGGGGAGATTCTCAAACTAGGAAATTCCGTGACCCAGCTTCCTTTTCGTAAGATTATGATTACAGGACAAACTGGAAGAAAAGAGATGTTAGAGAACCACCAAAGAGAGTTCTTTCTTTTTGTTTCATATTAATGCTTGACTAATTCTGATTAGCAAATGTTTAGCAAATGTTTTTGCCAAGACGGTGTGTTTTGGCTTTTTTTAATGTTAAACTTTAAAGTCACATCTTAAAAATCCCTTTTTATCTTAAAATTCAAAAAAGGCTTTCTAACAAGAGAAAACCAAATTATTCAAAATAGTGAAATAGAACCTGATGAACCAATTTAAATAGGATTATCTGAGCAAAGCATTAATAAATAACGTTAGCATCCAACAAATATGAAATATTAAGGAAATAGTCTCCTTTCTTAATCGCTAAATTATTTTGGAGGATTTATAGAGAAGGAAAGATCATTCTCCTTCCAAAAGAGAAAACTTTAACATATTCAAGAAGATTTGCAAGTAGAAGTTCAATAGGGCAGCTGAGCCCTGTTGAAAGGACAGATTAATCTATTCTCCCTAACCAAAGACCATTAAAGTAAAAAGGAACTGGTATAAACATATGACTACAAAGGACATGGATCCTGCACTAACAGGAGATGAAGAATGTTGACATAATTTTGGAAGATGAAGTGTGGATGGATGAGCGGTGATTAAATTAGCAAAGATGAGAAAACTGAAATCCCTGCAGCTTTGCAGGGAAGGGTAGGTTGTCAAAAGGGAGCAAAATCTCTCGTAGTTCAGGACACTTGAACAGTTCAGGAATTGGAGCCACCGAGGAACTCTAATTCTCAAGACAGGGGTATGGGTTGGGGCTGACAACAGAGTACTGGTCAAAAAAATCAGGATGCGTACAAAAATCAATTCCATACCTGTATCTTCTTCCCAGACCTACAGCGTCAGGTAGTTGCACCTCCCCTACACTGGCAGAAAACTGGAGACTGTTCTCAGGCTAGATAGAACAGAAGGGATTCTGGACTCTGGGACTGGCAGTACAGCTGTAGGTAAGAGACAATCCCACCTATGCACTGACTTGGCCCCAGACCATTGGCAGTAAGGCATCTAGGCTTCAGAAAGCCGGAGAAAGCCAGTCCCAAAAAAGAGCCTAGAGAAATAGTTAAATGTCCACTCAATCCACGGTAAGACCAAACCAACCCCGTTTTCAACACACATACATATGGATAGTGCTTCCAATTTATGTTTTCATACCTAATTTATAAATATGATGAATAGCGAAGAATCACCGAACATTGTGGCAGGGCTTCAAAATGAAAGACGAGGGGCACTGGCTGGTTCAGCTGGAAAGGCTTACTACTCTTCATCTCAGGGTCATGAGTTTGAGCCCCATGTTGGGTGTAGAAAGTACTTAAATAAATAAAACTTTTAAAAAAAATGAAAGACAAAAAAAAAAAAAAAAAGGCAGGGAAGAAGGAAATTATAGGAAATAGAAATGAGAATATGTGCATTCCAAAAGAGAACCTCAAAAAAATCTACAGCGAGTAACTTGAAAGTGATGAGAAAAAAATCACACCCTTGAATTAGAAGAGATGACTATATTAAAAAAAAAAAATGTTCCGGAAATAAAAATATCTTTATCTCCCTTAAATTTCTGCTTAAGTGTAATATTCTCAGTGAGGCCTACCCTGACTCTCCTTTTTAAAATGCAGTACTGCCCACCTCTTGTTCTTGCAATCCCTGTGTAGCTTTAGCTATGAAAAAATAAGACCCCCTAGGGCAAGGAATTACACTTATCTTTAACACCTATAATGGTCCCTGGCATATCATGGTGGTTCACTAAATGTTGGTGAATGAGTGAATGAGGGAAAAAAAGTCCTTTGAAATTAAAAATATGATAGCAAATGTAATAGGTTGAAGAATAAAATTAAGGAAATTACCTAGACGGTAGAATAAAAGGACCAAGAGAAGTAAGAAAACAAAGGAGAAAAAATTATGCAAGAAATAATACAAGAATATTTTCCAGAACGAGGATGTGATTTTCCAGATTTAAATGGCCCTCTTAGGGCCCACAAAAACAAATGAGAAAGACTCACACCACAGCACATTATTGTGAAACTTCAGAATATCAAGGAAAAAGAGAAGATCCCAAAACTACAGAGAAAAAAGAATTATCTATGAAAATTAGGAATCCAAGAATCATTAACTTCTCAATAGCAACACCAAATATAGAAGACAGTGGGAAATGACCTTCAAATTTCAGGGAGAAAATAACTTTTAATTTAAAAGTCAGTATCATATGAAACTATTAAGCAAATGTGATAACAGAACACACAGTTTCAGACATTCAGGTTCCTCCAATATTAGTTCCTTTGACTTTCTCAGAAAGATGTGGGGGAATGTGCTTCCCCCAAATGAGATGTAATCTGGGAAACAGTAATCAAGAAATCCAGTAATCCTAAAAAGAATGAAGGAGAAAGATAGAGAATTCCCAAAAATAGTGAAGGGGAAGTGTCCACAACAGCTCTGGAGCAGGCTTTGAAAGTAGCCTGTTAAGATTACAGTAGAAGGAGAGAGGATTCCACAAGGAATTCTGTAAGAAAAAAAAAAAAAAATGATCCTGACCACAGTAAGATGTTTCTAGTTCTGTGAGAAGCATGTGGCTGATTAAGTAACAGGTAAAAAAGAAACTTAAGAAAACACATTAAAATAAGAAAATATAACTCCAGGGGCACCTTGGTGGCTTAGTCAGTTAAGTGTCTACCTTCAGGGGCGCCTGGGTGGCTCAGTGGGTTAAGCCCCTGCCTTTGGCTCAGGTCATGGTCCCAGGGTTCTGGGATCGAGCCCCGCATCGGGCTCTCTGCTCAGCAGGGAGCCTGCTTCCCCCCCACCCCTCTCTCTCTCTGCCTCTCTGCCTACTTGTGATCTCTGTCTGTCAAATAAATAAATAAAATCTTAAAAAAAAAAAAAAGTGTCTACCTTCACCTGGGGTCATGATTCCAGAATCCTAGTCTGTTTCTCCCTCTGACCCTCCTCCTTCTCATGCTCTCTCTCTCTCAAATAAAAAAATCTTAAAGAAAAAAAAAAAGAAAATTTAACTCCAGGGAAAACAAAACCATAGCAAAAAGAAAATATAGTATATTACAGGGCTCAGCCCTGTAATATCAACAGTCGTGATAATAAAAATCATTATCATATATTTATATCATATGTATATCATATATATATCATATATTTATTATTATCATAATAAACATTCATTTAAAATGGAAATTATGATACAAATGTATTAGGAGGATAGAGACAGTGGTAGTCAGGGCAGGGGACAGGGAAGCAGGAATGAGTAAAGAAAGCAAAACTCTCAAAATAAGACATCAACAAATAAAACCTAAAGTTTAAAATCAAGATTCACAGTATAAGCACTTTATTTAGATACCTGGGGGCAGCAGTCAAAGACACAGCCTAGACAGTGGAAAACGGCTGCCTCTGTGACATGAAACATTGGATGTGGGAGGGCCGCGTTCTGGGGATGTTGCTTTTGTTGGGGAAGGCAGTCAATGTGCACAATCTTTTGACCCCCAATCAGCTGCAAAAAAAAAGAACCTAGAGCCTGGAACACTTTCTCACCAAGAGATAAAGAGCCCAAGGAGCCCACTATGGAAGCTGGTCTTGCTCTGCCTCTCCTCTACGTGAAGACAGCATCGTTCTACCCAGCACGTGACCGCATCGTGCTTTCCTCGATAACAAGATGCAGTTGGCAGAACGTTTGGGGTCCTCCCTGGGATCAGTAACTGCTATAGTGTACTCCACTCTCTCAGCATTGATCACCAGGGCTCTGCCTGCCATTCTTATTATAAGCTTTGTAATACTATTCGACTTACTTAGTTATATGCAATTTCTATCTTAATAAACATAAAAATTCATTGAGCATTATTTCAAGTAGTAGTGCTGCAAATAGTACTGGTATAAGCCCCACTGATGTGGGATCTGTAATCACCACGCACACTGGTTTCTGTAACAAATCATGCCCAGTTTCTTTATCATTATTTACTGTTATTAACAAACAATATATTTGGCCTACCATAGGAAAAAAGTAGAAACTTTGATTATGCAGTTTTGAAACACTGAAGCTCTTTTGTGGGTACATTCTCTAAATCCATACATAAAGGAAAGTGGCAAAACTAATTTAGCTATGTGGCAATAGGTAGAGGGAAAGAAAAACGAAAGAGCCATTTTTTAAGGAAGCACTCAAGTCCATATATTTGCAGATGGCAGACAAAACAAGATATATCTACCCAGAAGGAAAATATGGGTTCTGGAAGCGTGAGTCGGAATCTGGTAGTTAATAGGATATAGGAAATGAGATGGCAAGGAGGGTGCACATTTGTTTTACTTGAATAACAACAGAGTAGGTGGTGATGTTGTTCCCTGAGAGAAGCAACGGGGGAGAAAGAAAAATCTGGAGAGCTGGGAAGTGAAGAGCTGTGTTTTGAATCCTGCTGGGGGTATTGGTGGTCGACTGGACTTACAGGTCAGAGCTCAGGGAAAAGATTTGGACTAACACTAGAGATTTAGAAGACGAGCACAAAGGTGGTTGGTGAACTTGTGAGCACTACTCGGTAGGGTAGGCAAGATCAATAAAGCACAGTGTGCAGGGTTATACACTGAGCAAGGACTAATAATGTTGAGAAATACCAATAGTTCAAGAAAGAAGAACCTAGGGGGGAAAAAAACTGTGCGCAAGGAGACAAAAAGGAAAAAGGAATACCAAGGGTATGATTGATATGACAGCAGCCAAAAGCAGAGAAAAATTCAGGAACGAGAACACAGGTAACTGAGTCAAAGCTATAGAGTGATGAAAGAGGAGTCCATGGAACCAGAAATAAGGCCATTAACAGTCCAGGTGGGAGAGATTTGGGTGGAGCTGTGGGAAGGGAAGCCCTCTTGCACTGGGCTGGTGGAAAGCATGAAGATGAGAAAATTGTAACATTTACGGACCACTCTACAAACAAGGGGGAGAGAAAGAAGGACTTGAGGCGGTTGCCAAAAGAAAGAGTATTACCATTATACAAACAAAACAGTAAACCTTTACCTGCTTGACTAGGCACCTGAATCCCTATCTCTTCCCCCATCTGCTTTTTAGAAAAACTGATCCTGTGTCAGAAATGCCAGATAATGTCCAAAGCCCTAATCCAAGCAGAAAAGACCACCCAAGCCAGTACTGGTCAGATGCTGAACTTCTGGTATTGTTACTGCTAGCGAATCATGTTGGCATGGGTATCATTTACACGTTGCCTGCCTCCCTGACAGTGACCTACAACAGGTGTGTGTTCACCCCACTGGGTTGACACTGTGAGTTCTGACCACTGGCTGATGAGCACGAGTCCCTGAGTTTTTTGCCTGAGCAACTGTCCTTCCTCACTGACCAGTGCCACCAAGCAGCCACCGTGCTTCAACACCAGCAGCACTTATAATAGTAAATTACCACTATTTAGTGCTTATTATGTGCCAGGAACCATGCTAACTAAGCATTTCATAGATATTATCTAATTTCCTCCTCTCAACAATTTTATTATTTCTCTTATTTCTAGGTGAGCAAATTGAGGCTTGAAGAAATAAAGAAACTTACCAACACTCACATCTGAAAAGTGCTGAATCTAGAATTTGAACTTAGGTTTACCTAGCACACCTATGAACATAAATTAGAATAGATCTACGGGTACATTTCTATCCCAATGAAACCAGGCTTCCTGGTGCAAAAGGATTATGGCCTATGCTTCCAGATCATCAAGCCATAATAGTTCCCCTTGAACAAACCACTGATTGGGCCACACAAGCATAAAACAACAGCCCTGCCCTGAAGGACTTTTTAATCTAGCTGTGGAGATCAGACAAATAGGTTTGAAAATGCAATGAACTATATAAAGTAGCATATGATTAAGGGTCAAATGACTAGTACAGATTAGAAATGCTATTTGGAGGTAAGAGGAAGAAGAGATTCAACCAAGCCGGGAGGATCAGAAAAGGCCTGGGCTAAATCTTGAAAATCTTGAAAAATGGCTCCAATTTTAACAGGAAGAGAAGAGGGAGGAGGATATGAAACCAATCAGCAGATATGAAATTGGGACTGAAATGTTAGTGATAGCAAATGCAGGAAATGAGCAGGTCACTGCCATGTGAGCTGGGCAGAGCTGGTCTTTCTCAGCATGGAAACATCCACGACCAAAGTGGGGAAGTTTTCCCTCCCAAGCTCCCTTAAAGACTCCTAGCCCGATGGTGGTTTTCTTTTCTTCAGCTAATAAAAGGCTTTCATTTTGTGAGATACCGCTCCATCCTATCGTTAACCAAACCCCAATTCAAGTTATTTCAGGATGCTGATTTCCTCATATTTCCTGATATGACTCATGCAGTGGCAGCTTGAAGGAACAGGCTTAAAATCTCTAATTGAGGCAGCAAAGAAATAGTGAATTAAACCTTTTCTGTCCTCGCTGCTGCCAAATTTTACGGAAGAATGAAACACATATATTCATGTTTGTATACGTTATGAGCCAGATCAGTTCATTAAATTTTCACAGAGTGGAAGCAAACTAAAAAAAAAAATTTTTTATATTCTGATTTATTCATCAAAACTTCCAGCTTGATAAATGAGCAGAGGATTTCAGAAAATTGTCTATATTATAAAGGAGAATCTCTCTCTATGGAAGGATGCATTATTATACTCCTGGTTATTATAAATAGGAGTATTAACTACTGCATTTATTTAAGAAATGATGATTAAATAATGAGATGGTGTCTTTGTTTGTTCCAGCTTTTATTTTTCCAATTTGGTGAGAAGGAGACACAGGAAAATATCGGACTAGGCTTGGGAGTGAAGGATTCAGAAACAATGCAGGGAAGGAACAGGTTTGGTATTTTTAAGATGCTCATGTTCTCAGTCATCCTCTAAATATCGTTCTGGGCACCGGCGATTAAATTAAATGACTACAAGTAGTAACATCCGGTGTTAACTTTAGTCCTGTACAGACCTTTGAATGTAAGCTTTGGGTTTTTCAAGAGGGTGTCATTTTTGACTGTCTGCGAATCTCAGTGCATGATTACACTGAAGACTTCTCATTTGCATATAATGTCACAATCAGCTCCACTCCATTTGCAGTCAAATGTCCACTGCTAATTGCCAGACATCCAATATTTATGTGTTTAAATATAGTGGATAAATATTTATGCCTGGAAAATAATGAGCTGGATCTTCATTAATTTGAAAAAATAAAGACAAAACAAAGAGGCCATGTGAAGTAGAAGCTGTTCTAAATACCACGCACTGAGAAGATTATGTTTCTGGCTTTTAATCCATATTCATTTCAATGTCCCCACAGGAACACGCTACAACTCTTCAGTAAATGATTGTGGGATTGATTTTGCAAACGGAAACACTAAACTGGCTGTCTCCCATCAGTGGAGGTAGTGCTGTGTGGTCAGGTTTCCAATGGAGGCCAAATGTGTTTGTCATTGGCTTGGGTGACCCCTGCAGGGATCCATTTTTGTGCATGAATATGCATAGTGGTTTTTAATGTTTTGACTCAAGAAAGCAAATGTGGCTTTTTTTGGTTTGTTTGCTTGTTTGTGGAATGAGTGGTGGGAGAAGATCAGAAAAAAATGGCAAAGATGACGGAGAAGAGAGCAAGAAATTTCCCACTCTTCATCATGTGCCCTCACGGAGGTAAGGGTGAAGGCGACATGCAAAAGGAGCAGACTTCGGGGAACTACGAGGCTTGAAGGTGTACCTCACTGCCCTGCATAGTCTGGGCATCTGAAGGATGGTGTTTCAGGAACATCAGCGTGCTATACCCACAGCAGAAACAGTAATATTTGCAAGGAGGGCAGTGGCAGCACAACCAAGTGAGAGCTAAATGAGAAGGCAGAAGTAGCACAGGCATACCTCAGAGATCTTGTAGGCTCAGCTCCAAGACCACCACAATAAAGTGAATATTACAATAAAGTGAGTCAAACAGCTTTTTTGGTTTCTCAGTGCATATAAAAGTTATGCTTATACCATACTGTAGTCTACTAAATGTGCAATGGCACTGTGTCTCAAAAAACAATGTACAGGCCTTAATTAAAATACACTTGATTGCTAAAAAAGTACTAATCAGTGAGTCATAATCCTTTTGCTGGTGGAGGGTCCTGCCTCAATGCTGATGGCTGCTGACTGATCGGGGTGGTGGTTGCCGAAGGTGGGGTGGCCATGGTGATTTCTTAAAATGAGACAATGACATTTTGCCACAACCGCTGACTATTCCTGTCACGAATGATTTCTCTGTAGCATGCAACGCTATTGATAGATAGCATTTTACCCACAGTAGAACTTCTTTCAAAACTGGAGTCAATCTTCCCAAACCCAGCTTCTACTTTATCAACTAAATTTATGTCTTATTCTAAATCCTTTGTTGTCATTTCAAAAGTCTTCACAGCATCTTCACCAGGAGTTGTTGCCATATCAAAAACAACTTTACTTTTCATCTGTAAGAAGCAACTGCTCATCTGCTCAAGTTTTATTGTAAGATTACAGCAATTCAATCAGGACATCAGGCTTCACTTCTAATCCTAGTTCTCTTGCTACCTCAACCACACCTGTAGTTACTTCCTCCGCTGAAGTCTTAAACCCCTCAAAGTTGTCCATAAGGCACATCATTTGGAAATCAACTTCCAAACTCCTGCTAATGTTGATATTTTGAACTCTCCCCAAGAAAAGTATTCTTCTCATGCCACAAATGTTCTTAACAGCATCTAGGATGGTAACCCTTTCCAGAAAGTTTTCAATGTACTTTTCCCAGATCAACCAAAGTAATCACAATCGATGGCAGCTGTAACTTATTAAATTTATTTCTTAATAAGTCTTGAACGTCCAAATGACTCCTTGATTCATGGGCTGCAGGATGGATATTGTGTTAGCAGGCATGAAAACAGAATTAACCTCACTGTACATCTCCATTAGAGCTCTTGGGTGACCAGGTATATTGTCAGTGAGCAGTCATTATCTTGAAAGGAATCTTTCTTCTAAGCAAGTTTTAACAGTGGGCTTAAAATATTCAGTAAACCATGTTGTAACCGGGTGTGTTGTCATCCAGACTTTGTTGTTCCATTGACACAGCATAGGCAGAGTGAGTGGATCTGACATAATTTGTAAGGGCCCTGGGATTTTCAGAATGGCCAATGAGCATTGCTTCAACTTAAAGTCATCAGCTGCATGAGCCCCTAGCAAAAGAGTCAGCCTGACCTTTGAAGCTTTGAAGGGAGGCACTGACTTCTCATCCCTAGCTATGAAAGTCCTAGATGGCATCTTCTTCAAGTAGAAGGCTGTTTCATCTACACAGAATTATCTGCTGTTCAGTAGAGGCCCCTACATTAATGATCTCAGCCAGACCTTCTAGATGACCTGTTGTAGCTTCTACGTCAGAACTCACTGCTTCATTTCGTACCTTTATGTTACAGAGATGGCTTCTTTCCTTCAACTTTGTGAACCAACCTCTGCCAGCTTCCAACCTTTCTTCTGCAGCCTCCTCAACTCTCTCAGCCTTCATAGAATTGAAGAGAGTTATGGTCTTGCTCTGGATGAAGCTTTGGCTTAGGGAATATTGTAGCTGGTTTGATATTCTATCCAGACCACTAAAAGTTTCTCCATATCAGCAAGAAGGTAGTTTTGTTTTCTTATCTTTCATGTGTTCAGTGGAGTGGCACTTTTAATTTCCTTCGAGAACTTTTCCCTTGCACTCACAATTTGGCTAGCTGTTTGGTACAAGAGGCCTAGATTTGGGCCTATTTTAGCTTCTGACTAGCCTTTCTCACTAAACTTAATCATTTCTAGCTTCTGATTTAAAGTGAGACACGTGGGGCACCTGGGTGGCTCAGTGGGTTAAAGCCTCTGCCTTCGGCTCAGGTCATGGTCCCAGGGTCCTGGGATCGAGCCCCGCATCGGGCTCTCTGCTTGGTGGGGAGCCTGCTTCCCTCTCTCTCTCTACCTACCTCTCTGCCTACTTGGGATCTCTGTCTGTCAAATAAATAAATAAATCTTAAAAAAAATAAATAAATAAAGTGAGACACGTGTGTCTCTTCCTTTCACTTAAACACTCAGAGGTCGGTCTAGGGTTATTAATGGGCCTAATTTCAATAGTGCTGTTTCAGAGAACAGGAACACCCAAAGGAAGGGAGAGAGATGGAGAATGGCCAGTCAGTGGAGTAGTCAGAATGCATAGAACATTTATAGATTAAGCTTGTTATCTTAGATGGCCTCAGTTCACGGCATCCCAAAACAATAATAAAACTAATATCAAAGATTACTGATCACAGAGTTACCATAAAAAATATAGTAATAAAAATATTTGAAATATTTCAAGAATTACCAAGCTGTGGCACAGAGACTAAAAATGAGCAAATGCTGTTGGAAAAATGGTGTCAACAGAACTGCTCAACACAGAGCTGCCACAAACCTTCTACTTCTAAAAAACATAGTGTCTGCCAAGTGCAATAAAGCAAAGCACAATAAAATCAGGTATGCTGTAATTTGAGCAGTCTTGTTGCCGGGTGCAACTGAGAAGCCATTCTGAATAATTCCAGGATTAACTGAAGGAAATTTTAAGAGGAATTTGGTTTTCTCTAAAGCAGAGAATGGGCTGGGAGGAGGTGGCAGAGGAATCAGTCCATGAATATGCTTATGCTCTTTTTCTGGCCTTTGAATATTATATAAATATGAGACACGTTCACGAATTTAATGTTAAAAGTCAACATCTTCTCCAAACGTAGCCAGGCAAAAAGATTCATCCCAGACTAGTTTGTTTGATGACTCCTTGAAGCATGAACCTCTCAGCATGAATAGTGATGAGTATCTGGGAGTTATTTAACTTTACTCAATACCATTATTTTTGCAGGATATTATGCTTCTTCCATGTGGTAAAGAGCTGGTTATTTCATCATCACTTTGGGAAGAAGTTTCCATAAGGATGTGAAAGATGCTCTCTTTCAAAGCTAGGTAGTAAGCAATTACTTACAAATTATTCCAACTTGTTGTACCCAGCATTGATGCAGTGAAAAGTGAGGAGAGGGCTTTAACTGGCAACTGACTCAATGTGTATTTTTTTGTGTTGCTGTTCTAGAACATTAAATTACCTACTATAGTTTACTAACATCTTTTTTTTTTTAAGATTTTATTTATTTATCTGACAGAGAGATCACAAGCAGGCAGAGAGGCAGACAGAGAGAGAGGAGGAAGCAGGTTCCCTGCTGAGCAGAGAGCCCGATGTGGGACTCAATCCCAGGACCCTGAGATCATGACCTGAGCCGAAGGCAGCGGCTTAACCCACTGAGCCACCCAGGCGCCCCTAGTGCACTAACATCTTAATGAAAGACTGAATGTTCTTCAACCAGATTGGGAACAAGGGAAGGATATGTGCTCTTAGCACTTCTATTCCACATTAAACTGCAGCCCCTAGGCATTGCAATAGGGCAACAAAATGAAATAAAGGCATACAAATTAGAAATAAAAAAGTAAAACCATCTCTATTCATAGACAATATGGTCATGAACACAGACCATTCTAAGCAATTTACGGAAAAAGTTACTGAAAAATCCACTATGACTAGTAAGTGAGTTTAGCAAAGTGTCAGAATACAAGACCAATATACAAAAATCAGGAATTTCATTTCCACATACTAGCAATGTTTTTTAAGTTTTCATTTAATCATCCAGGGTTCATCCCAACAAGTGCACTCCTTAATGCCCATCACCTATTTAACCCATCCCCAAATCCATCTCCCTCTGGTAACCACCAGTTTGTTCTCTCTGTAGTTAAGAGTCTGTGTTTCCGACTGTCTCTTTTTTCCCTTTGCTCATTTGTTTTGTTTAATAACTTCCACGTATGAATGAAACCATATGGTATTTATCTTTCTTTGACTGACTTGGCTCACTTAGCATTATACACTCTAGCTCCATCCATGTCATTGCAAATGGCAAGATTTCATTCATTTTATGGCTGAATAATATTCCATTGTGTGTATATATAACACATCATCTTTATCCAGTTATCAATCTATGCACATTTGGGCTGCTATCATATCTTGACTATTATAAATAATGCTGCTATAAATACAGGGGTGCATATATCCCTTTGAATTCATGTTCTGTATTCTTTAGGTGAATATCAGTAGTGCAATCGTTGTATCATAGGGCAGTTCTATTTTTAACTTTTTGAGGAAACTCCATACTGTTTTTCACAGTCACTGTACCAGTTTGCATTTCTGCCAAAAGTGTAAGAGATTTCCCCTTTCTCCATGCTCTCTTCAACACCTGTTGTTTTCCCGTGTTGTTGGTTTTAGCTCTTTTGACAGTGAGAAGTAATATCTCATTGCAGTTTGGGTTTGCATTTCCCTGATAATAACTGATGGTGAGCATCTTTCCATGTGTCTGTTGGCCATGTGGATGTCTTGTTTAGAATAATGTCTGTTCATGTTTTCTGCCCATTTTTACCTGGATTATTTGTTTTTTGGGTGTTAAGTTGTAGAATTTCTTTATATATGTTGGATACTAACCTTTTATCAGATATGTCATTTGCAAACATCTTCTCCTATTCATAGGCTGCCTTTTAGTTTTGTTGATTAATTCCTTTGCTGTGCAGAAGGTTTTTGTTTTGATGAAACCCCAACAGTTTATTTTTGCTTTTGTTTCCCTTGCTTCAGGAGACATATCTAGAAAAAAGTTGCTACAACCAATGTCAAAGAAGTTATTGTCTGTGTTCTCCTCTAGGATTTTTATGGTTTCTTGTCTCACATTTAACTCCTTAATCCATTTAGACTATTTTAGTGTATGTTGTAAGAAAGGGGTCCAGTTTCATTCTTTTGCATGTTGCTGCCCAGTTTTTCCAACACCATTTGTTGAAGAGACTACCTTTTTTTCCATTGGATATTCTTTAGTGATAAATATTTTTAAATGAAAGTTTAAACATACCATTTAAAATAGTATCAAAATACATCGAGTATTTAAGGAGAATGTGTCCAAATGTATTTAAGGCTTATACATTAAAAACTACAAAATATTGCTAACTGAAATTAAAGAAGACCAAAATACAAAAGAAGTACACCATGTTAATGAATTAGAGAATTTAAGATTATTAATATATTCATTCTCCCTAAATTTATCCACAGGTAAACACAATCACAATCAAAGGCAGCAAGGATATTTTTTGGTGGAAATTTATAGGATAATGCCAAATTGATCATTTGTGGCGAATGTTATAAGGTACCATCTAGACCCCCTTTCAGAATTAAAGGAATTCTACTCTTTAGCCACTGGTAGTGCCTCAGATGTTAGTCCCTTTGGGGATTGTCTCAGCAACAGAAATCTGCTTCACTAAAACCAAGCCCCCAATTCCAGGGCTGTCGGCATTCAAGAACTGGTTGACACAGGGGCAGAAAGGCCTGGCACTCTCATTCCAACTCCAGACAACCTGCAGGTCACTCCATCCTCTACATTCCTTGCCACATCAGGACAGGCACTCCACTGAAACTGCACTGTAGACTGATATCTGTCTGACAAATCCTATTTCTTTCCTTCCCTTCATACAAATGTTGATACAAATGCATTCCCTCATAAACCTCCTGCATGCTAATTTCTATCGTAGAGTCTGCTTTCTGGGGAATCCACATGTGACAGAGTCAAGGTATAGGAGTCACAGGAACTCAGGGACCAATGCATTACAAGCAATGACTGCTTAACAATTAGAGTGGTCCAAAAATAGAATGTTCTGCTCTGCAAAGCAGTCAGTTTCTTAGTATAGAAAGATCTCAAAATGATTGCCAGACATATTATCGAAGGTTTCTGATTTAGTGAAAGATTTAAATATACAACTAAGAAGTGTCTTCTGATTCAAAAATCCTCAACTAGCTTTCTGACTTGGGCTAAATCACTCATTCACTTGAGACTGTTTCCTTTTTAGGAAATTAAGAGTATTAGCTGAACACTGAAGTTCCTTGGAGCTCCCGTGATTTTTATAATCTGTAATGTGTTGTTACAAGAAGCTTGTAAGAAAGATAGAGGTACTGTGATCCTGGTTTCACAGATATGGAAGAGGAGACATGACAGATCTAGACTAATGGCCATTATAGCACAAAGAGAATGCAGACCCCTCCTCTATGGTAAAGAGCTGATTTTCTATGAGATGCTCCAAGCTCCTCTGAAAAGAGTGTTTGTCAATCACCCATCTACTACAATTGATTCTCATTTAGTTACTTCCTCATATTCATCAAACTCACCCACATCTTACTCTCTTTAGTATGTGATGCCAACACTTTATCCTCATGTCAGCTGGTACAAGAAAACATCAAGTTGTTTGCTGAAAAGTTATCTGGTGCTCAGCAGGAAAGTTCAAGAAAACCTTTTATTTCAGTTCCTGATATTTAAAAGACCCATATACGTACCAAAAGAGAAAGGGCAAGTAACACTATATGAACATACTTTCTGATTACTTTTATTATCCAAAGTCCCTAAAGTTAATGATGCTGCTAAAATATTATACTAATGACATTAGCATTAGATATTCCTAATATTTTAGTAGTGCTTTATGGTTTACAAATAACCTTCAAGTACATTATTATATTTTCAAGTATACTTATAAGTAGAAAAGTAATGCTCAAGAAGTAGTAGCTATTTATCATTATTATTATTTTTGCCACCTAGGAAAGACTAGAAGAACTAAGTTTATCTTATGCATGAAATATTGAGAAGTGGCACTGGAAATAATGCTAGTCACATGCTAGTCACATGGACTATTAGGCTTTAAAATGAATATTATCTAATATCTTTCTCTGAAGGATTTTTAAAACTGGAAGAGAAAAGAGTCACATGTGACAGCGAAGATCTGAGGTGGGTGTGTGTGGAGGCAAACACCCACTTAACAATCTATTAAGGTTCCTAGAATAAAAGCACACACCCACTAGTACTTCCTAGATTATTTAAATTTTCATATGTCAGAGGATCAGCCCAGAAAAAGTTTTGTGATTTTTTCTTGCTAGACCACTAAACACAATAAAAATCCCCTAGGAAATCCCATGGGTATTTTTTGTAAAGTCCACACCAACAAAGCAGCCAACATTGTGACTTTCTTTAATCGGCCCTCTAAATCAGCACATAGGGCCTTTCCATTTGAGCCTAATCAGCGAAATTCCTTTGGTGAATGTCTGTATCAACATCAATATAACTTAGGAGAATACTCAAAGAAAATAAATATAAACAAATCAGATCTCATACTTTAAAAGCACTGCTTGGATGGGTCTACCTTCTCTGCAAAAATATTTTTGTTGTTTTGCATTGTCATTTGGTTGAATGACAGGAAAGAAAACATTCCTGTAGGCAAACAATGCAAAAATCGTCCAACAGCCAGTCTCCATTTCAATATTCTGAGACTAAAAATATATAGATATAGCCCTAGATTTATCTTATATTTTCTAGAATGTGAGAACATAAGATGAAAATACCGAATGTCTAAACATAACTAAAAACTTCAGCCTTAAATAGCTGCTAGCTGATTAATTCTGGCTCCCACCCTTATGCTTTGTGACTTGCAGTTAAAAAACAAAAGCAATGCCAAGCCCCAAACAATACATGTAGGATGTTGAACAGTCCACTGAGTTTTGCTCTTTTTGCCCATGGAAAACCATCTTAAGAAGCAAAGGGTCCTCCCAACTCATGATGCTGGGCTGAGCCCACAGTGCTGCCTCCCCTCTGGCAAAAATCCCTTTACAAGCCAGAAAACACAGCAAAAGAAATAGATGAAACCACCTCAACAGCAGAAAACAAAGAAGGGAGACCTCATGAAAATACCACAAAAGGCAGAAGGCAGAGGACTGGATGGATGAAGGAAGCCAGAGCCTATGATGTAACTAAGAAAGGAGAGAGGGAAACTGCAAGGACAAGAGGAACCCTAGTGCCCCACATTCAAGATGGCAGATGCTAGAAGCAGAAAAAGGTCCAGAACATACAGGTCTTCCTCCTCTGCCTGCTCCCCCAATCTGTTCAAGCACCAAGCAATAGAAACAAGAATCCTCATTCAGAAAAGCATGAGTGGCAAATGACAGTGGAGGGACAGAGTGGCATCTCAGGCACTCAGGAGAATAGGGAGCCCTGGGTACACACAGTTCCCTTCTACTTCTTATCACACTCAAAAACTGGTCCTGTCCTTCCCACCAAGGAGGCTGTAGAAACAGAAGCAATTTTTTCTGAATTTATTAAAGACTTTCAGTTGTGAAGACGTGCAAGGATATCAGATACTTAAAGAAAGCCAACACCATTAAAGGGCAATATGAAATTTAACAAAACAAAAAACTTTACATGCAGAGAAAGAAAACTTAAAATCTGAGTATGACAGGTCTTCTGATCATTACAGATAATATTCCCCAAAAGATACAAGAGAGTATTGCATCCTAAAAATCAACAAGAGGCTGAGGAAGTTGACATTTTGACTATAAAAATATAAACTAATCAAATGAATAAATACAGAATTTCAAATCTATAGAAGTTACAGAAAGAGACAGATTGACATTATTTACCACCTACAAAGACTATTTGAAAAAATGACTAGAGGATGCATTGAGTAGAGCGTTGGGGAGAGAGTAGAAAGACAGAAGAGGAAAAAGGTTAAAAGTACAAGAAGAAATGGGCATTTGGGTGGCACAGTTAGTTAAGCCAACTTGATTCTGACTCAGGTCATGATCCCAGACTCATGGGATCAAGCCCACGTGCAGAGTCTGCTTGAGATTCTCCTTCTCTCTCTCTCCCTCTGGCCACCCTCCACGTTTGTGTTCTCACTCCCTCTAACTAAATAAATTTTTTAAAAAAATCTTTTTTAAAAAATGAAGGAACAGTGGGATTCAAAGAATAATGACAAACAACAACAAAAGAGCATTTAGAGTTGTCTAAATGTGCTGAGAGGACAGAACAATAAAACCACTGTAACAATCAAACTAAAATTCCCAACTATATAAAAATAAGAAATGCTCAGAGGTATCTATTTGATTAATGAGGAAGACTGCAATTGTGAATCATTAAACTTTAGGCGAGTAATATATGCTTCTATGATAGAAATTTAGGCATAATTATGCAAAATAGAATTATCTTCCAAACCCTTAGAGTGAGGGAAAAAGAGATTAAAAAAAAAAAGTTTAATCTAACAAAAGGCTGTAAAGGAGGTAAAGAGAAATATACAGCAAGTGAGATAAATAGAAAAAAAAATAAAACTGCAGGAAAAAGTTAAATGTATCATTAGTCATAATACATATGCCAGGGTTAAACTCATCTATTAAAAGATAGCAACTCACGGATTAGGTTAAAAAAGTAAACCTCTCTATATACTGTTCATCACTGACATCCAAAAAATGAAAGCACACAGAAAAACATAAAGGAACAAAATGGAAAAAATACAATGTCAGACAAATTCTAACAAGAATATAAGCCAAAGGAAAACTTCATATGAAAATATTAAGTGCTTTCTTAATTAAAAGAAGACTCTAGTAAGAAAATGCAATAGTTACAAATCTATAAGGAGCTAATAAGCTTTTCTATTTGCATAAATAAAAAGAGATACGAGTAATAAAAAATCTTAAAGGAAGAGGCTAACAAAGCTCTCTCAAAAACTGACAAAGCAAGGAAACAAAATAAATAATTAGGACATATAAAACATGATTCATACACCACATTTTATGCTTTTTTTTTTCAAACACACATTGACAAAAACTCACTCTGTATTATTAAGCCACAAAGAAAATTTCAACAAATTCTCAAAAGTGGAAATCATGGAAACCATCAAGAATAGTGCAAAAAAAAAAAAAGGAAAGAAAAAGAGAAAATTATAATCTCAATGAAAAAACATGTTAGCACAGCCCTTCCAGGAAAATAAATTAAATAACTGGAAATTGTTAATCGCATTCAAAATTACTTTTAGGTCCAAAGGGAAACAGAATGAAAATTACAGCCTGATAGAACTACTAAGAGTGCAAGAATGAGAAAACAAGACCACACCCAGAGAGTTACACCAAAGTGGTATTAACAAGAGAAATGGCAAATCGTTGCACTAAGCTTTCAATTAACTAAGAAATCTCTCAGAAAATTAGGGCAGAAAGTAGAGGTTAAGAAAAAAGACACTAATTAGGCATAACATGGAGGACATTGGGAGAAGGAAAGGAAAAGTGAATTGGGGGATATCAGAGGGGGAGACGTCCTACTGTGGACTCTGAGAAACAAACTGAGGGTTTTGGAGGGAAGGGGGCGGGGGGTTAAGTGAGCCTGGTGGTGGGTACTAAGGAGGGCTCGTATTGCATGGAGCACTGGGTGTGGTGCATAAACAATGAATCTTGGAACACTGAAAAAATAAAATTTTAAAAAAGTAATAAAATTAGAAAATAAGTTTATCAGTAAAACCAAAGGTGATTTTTTTCCAAAGAGCAACCATTTTTAAAACATTGAGAAGTATCATTTCAAAATAAGATGTAAATTAACAATGTTGTAAATGAAGTAGAAACACAGATAAGTTTAAACATTTATAAAAGATACTATATTACTTATCTAGATGAAAACGGACACTTTTAAAAAAATAAAAATTCTCAAAACTGGCTCAAGAAAAAATAGAAATAGATTTAGAAGAAATTGAAATGTCAGTCAAATAACTAACTTAAAAATTGTACAAGACCAGGTAGATTTACAAATGAATTCCACATGATTTCAAGGGACAAATTATTCTTATTTAAACAAATTACTCCAAAACATATAATAAAGAAAGGAATTCAATCTTAAAAAGCTACAAACTGAATGATTCCACTTACACAACGTCCTGAGAAAGGCAAAACAATGGACAGTAAGAAGATCAGTGGTTCTCAAGGGCTGGGGAGGAGGAAGGATGAAGAGAAGGAGCACAGAGGACTTGCAGGGTGGTCCTCTATACGATATCATCGTGATGGGTACGTGTCACTGTACATTTGCCCAAATCCATATGATGAGCAACACCAAGAGTGAACCCTAAGGGAAATTATGGATTTTAAGAGACTATGATGTGTCAGTGCAGGTTCATCAACTGTGACAAGTGTACTGCTCTGGACGGGAATGTTGATAAAGGGGAGGTCATTGGGTATGTGAAGGCAGGAGTTAATAGGAAATCTCTGTCCTTTCCTTTTAATTTTGCTGTGAACCTTAAACTGCTCTAAAAACAAAAGTCCTAATAAAGCTTATGTAATTAACTTTTTAAAAACCATAATAAGCTTCCTAGCTTATTCTTCAAAACTATCATAACACTAGCATCAAAACCCGAAGAAGACTGTAGTAGGAAAGGCAATTACAGATAATTTTCACTGATAAACATATAAACAAAACTTCTAACTTAACTTAATACCAAAGTATATAAAAATAATATTTTAAGTAAATAAGTATGTATGTCTGTCTCTCTCTCTCTCTCTCTCATTATGCTCCGGGAAACTGAATGAATCCATACAGTCATTCAGTAAGGATCCATTTAAGACAGAAAATGGAAACCAAAATAGTGACTTTCATAGAGATAATTTAATACAAAGAGTTGTTAACTAGTAAGGTATTGAAGAATGGAAAAGGCAGAAGAGAATACAGCTGACCCTTGCACAGCACAGTTTTGACCAGCACATGTCCACTTATATGCAGATTTTTTTTAGTTCAGTACTATAAATGTATTTCTCTTCCATATCATTTTCTTAACATTTTCTTTTCTCTAGCTTACTTTATTACAAGAACACAGTATATACTACATATGCCATAGAAAATATGTGTTATTTGTCTATTTATGGAATAGGTAAAGGCTTCCAGTCAACAGTAAGCTTTTAGCAGTTAAGTTCTGGGGGAGTCGAGTTATATACAGATTCTCAGCTGTGGGGGTGGGGTTTGCCCCTCTAACCCCCATGTTGTTGAAAGGTCGACATGGCCTAGGCAACTGCAGGAAGCAGCCACCGCCTCTAGGGCGAGAGAACAAAGTGAGGTGGTTAGAATTATTACAGCACAGAAGCTCATGACATCTCAGACCTGGGGTCCAGACTGCCCCAGACTGGGGCACTCGCTGACTGGTGCTGGGGTCTCTGAACCGAGTACCGAGTGGAGGACTAGTTCTGGGAATCTTTTCAAAACTACAAACTCAAACCAATGACTGCTACTGGAAAAACTGTCACTGCTGGAATGAAAAACAGTTGTTGGATGTCACAGAATGGAACAGGAGGCAAACAAGAAGAAGCGTGTCCCTCTTTCTTCCTCAGCCTTCCTGTCGGCCTCTAGCATCCCCTAACTGGCAGAACCTGACAGGCAAAAGAGAAACATGATTTACGGAGTCCCAGGCCCAGCATCAGAGACAGAAGATGCAAGGGTGGGGCTGGAATGAAGGCCACAGCTTAATACTAACATATGTATGTGTACATACACTGAAGGCTACACTGTACTTGCCATAGCTTGGATTTCCTCTACATGTGTAAATCAAATAGTTTTTTGTTTATTGTTGTGTTGTGTTTTTTTTTTTTAAGAAAGAGAGGGAGTGAGCTAATGCACATGAGTGGTGGAGGAAGGGCAGAAGGAGAGAGAGAGAGAGAATCTTAAGCAGGTTCCACACCTAGCTTGGAGCCTGATAAGGGGCTCAATCTCATGACCCTGAGATCATGACCTGAGCTGGAATCGAGAGTCAGGTGCTTAACCAACTACGTCACTCCAGCGCCTCTAAATCAAATAGTTTGTATTTGTATTACTCCTCTTTATCATTAGACACTAAAACATTAAGAAACAAGAACAAGAGCCCCATTAAGATAATTTTGATAGTTGTAGTATAGTTTTTATAAAAGTTAGAATTTGAACTATGTTTCTATTCACTTATACTGCATATCTTTATTTGAATGCATTTATTTTAATTTCGCTCTTCATTGGTTTGGTTAGTCATATAATTCATGCATGGATTTCTTCAAGTAAAACTCATTTTTAATAAGGTCTTTTTGTGTTTAAAAAAGGCAAGTGGTTTAGTTAAATCTGTGTTTACATTAACACAGTCTTGAAAAAAAAACATAATCTTGAAGGGCTTTTGTGAATTGTCTGATTTTTTTCCAACTATTTGGGTGTTTTTCCTTTTTTCTTCTAGCTAGTTCTTGCAATGTGGAGCAGTAAGGTCTCTGGGTAAGAAGGAAGCAAAGAACAAGTGGAGACATTGACAGAGGGAGTAAATCTGCTTACCCAATGGCCTCTGTGCACCTATAAGGACCTATTTTCAACATTTATCTGGTCAGACAGGGCAACTCTCTATCATACAATCATTCCTCTCCATTTTGCAATAAACTCAATCCTGCCCCATATTTATCCTTCCCCCCTTTACTGCCCCTCGCTTTACCTCCCTCCCTCTGCCCACTGAGTCGGTGACCACAGACTACAGTTACCATTGTGGCATTAAAAACAAACAATGAATCAAACTATTTGTAATCTTGGTCTTCAATAGTCACGTCCTTTGAGTTATTTCCTTTCTCTGTGACCATTCATAAAGTTTATCTAAGGAACTGTCTTCATAAACTTTAAAAATTTCTTCTCTTCATATTTACCATCGGTCTTAAAATTTATATTATTACTAAATAGTCTGTGTTTGACAAGAATATATATTTCACCAAAGAAGATATACAAATGGCCAAAAAAAAAACCATGAAAAAATGTTTAACAACATCCTTAGTCACTGGAAAAATGCAAATCAAAATCCAGATACCATTTTGCATCTCCTGGGATGGCCATAATCAAAAGGATAGATAATAACAGGTGTCCATGATGATATGTAGAAATTGGGAGTCCTACTGGCAGAAATATAAAATAGTGCAGCCACTTTGGAAAACACTCCAGCTGTTCTCAGATTAAACATAGAGTTACCATATGATCTAGCAATTCTCCTCCTAGGTATAGACCCAATAGAAATAAAAGGATATAGTCACATAAACACTTGTACATATATGTATATAGCAGCTGAAAAGGGGAAACCATCAAGGGCCCCTCAAGGGATAAATGGAAAAATAAAATGTGATATATCTATACAATGGAACATTTTTCATCAATAAAAAAGAATATTGATATATACTAAAACATGGACGAATGTTGAAAATATTATTTTAAATTAAAGGACCCAGGCACAAAAGATCCCATATTATTATATGGTTCTATTTATATGAAATGTCCCAAATAGGAAAATCTATGGGGACAGAAAGAAGCATAGTGATTGAGAAGGATTGGAGGTATTGGAGACAGGGAAATGGGAGTGGCTGCTAATGAGTATCTTTCTAGGGGGATAAAAATGTTCTAAAATATATTGTGGGGGTGTTCCTGGGTGGCTCAGTTAAGCATCTGACTTCAGCTCAGGTCATGATCTCAGGATCCTGAGATCGAGCCCTGCATCAGGCTCCCTGCTCAGCAGAGTCTGCTTCTGCCTCTGCCCCTTCCCGCCTCAAATAAATAAAAATCTTTAAAAAATATATACTGTGATGATGGTTACAAACCTATGAATATACTAAAAACCATTGCATTGTACACTTCAAGTGGGTGGACTGCATGTTATGTGAATTGTATCTCAATAAAGCATTTTTATGGGATATGAATAACATACATACCATCTGAAGAATAACTACTTTAAGAAACCTAATATTCTGGGGCACCTGGGTGGTACAGTTGGTTGAGCAACTAACTCTTGGTTTCAGCTCAGGTCATGATTTAAGGGTCATGAGATTGAGCACCCACCAAGCCAGCACTGATCACTACATGGATCCCAGCACGCTGCATTGGGTTCCATGCTGAGTTCAGAGTCTGCTTGAGCTTCTCTCGCCCTCTCCCTCTGCCCCACCCCCCACTCACTCTCTCTCTCTCCTCTCCAATGAATAAATAAATCTTTTTTAAAAAGCTCAATATTTCTGCCATTTTCTCTCTATGTCCCTTGTCTTTTTCTTTTGAAAGGGAGATGTCATTTCTAAATTCTAGATATTAATCCTTTCTTAGTTAAAAGTATTACAAATGTCTTCTTCCAATTTAGTGCTCATCTTTTATACATTATTTAAGGTCTCTTTGGATGAAAAGGTCTTAATTTTATTGAGTATCCTTTTTTTCAAGTTGAGATTATGCTACATGTGATTGCTGTAGAAATTCTCTCCTCCCTCATGTGTAAGTTTTTGCAGCAGCAATGTCCACAATAGCCAAACTATGGAAAGAACCTAGATGTCCATCAATGGATGAATGGATAAAGAAGATGTGGTATATATACACAATGGAATACTATGCAGCCATCAAAAGAAATGAAATCTTGCCATTTGCAATGATGTGGATGGAAGTAGAGGGTATTATGCTTAGCGAAATAAGTCAATTGGAGAAAGACAACTATCATATGATCTCTCTGGTAGGAGGAATTTGAGAGGCAGGGCAGGGGTTCGTGTGGAGGAAGGGAGGGAAAAAATGAAACAAGGTGGGATGAGGAAGGAGACAAACCAGAGACTCTTAATGTCATAAGAGACTCTTAATAAGAGACTCTTAATCTCACAAAACAAACTGAGGGTTGCTGAGAAGTGGGAGAGGTAGGGATAGGGTGACTGGGTTATGGACACTGGGGAGGGTATGTGCTATGGTGAGTGCTGTGAATTGTGTAAGCCCAATGACTCACAGACCTGTACTCCTGGGGCAAATAATACATTATATGTTAATAAATTAAAAAAAAAAAAAAAGGAAACAATCCTATGGATACTATTCAGCCATTAAAAAGAATGAAATCTTACCATTTGCAGCCATGTGGACGGAACTAGAATATATTATGTGAAATGAAATAAGTCAGTCAGAGAAAGACAAAGGCCATAGGATTTCACTCATAAGTGGAATTTAAGAAACAAAACAGATGAACATAGGGGAAGGGAAGGAAAAATAAAATTAGATAAAAACAGAAAGAGAGAGGGGCAAAACATAAGTGACTCTTAAATACAGGGAATTGAGGGGTGCCAGAGGGGTCAGGGGTTGGGAGATGGGGTAACCGGGTGATGCGCATTAATGAGGGCACTTGTGATGAGCACTGGGTGTTATATGCAACTGATGGATCGCTAAATTCTACCCCTGAAACTAAAAACACATTGTATGTTAACTAACTTGAATTTAAATTGAAAAAAAAAAAAAAAGAATCCTATGGAGTTTGGTCATTTTATAAGAATAATGTGAATTTATAAACATAAGATAGTTTGACCAGGAAAATTGGACAAAGAACTTGTCTTTCTCCATCTGCTCAAGAACTACCCTCAGAACTACCTGCTCTTCCTTCTTGTAGCTGTCGTGAGAATCGCTACTCTGGTCACAGTGCACATTCTTTTTTTTTTTTTTTTTTAGCATTTTATATTTATTTGACAGACGGAGATCACAAGTAGGCAGAGAAGCAGACAGAGAGAGAGGAGGAAGCAGGCTCCCCGCTGAGCAGAGAGCCCAATGCAGGGCTTGATCCCAGGACCCTGGAATCATGCCCTGAGCTGAAGGCTGAGGCTTTAACCCACTGAGCCACCCAGGTGCCCCCACAGTGCATATTCTACCAGACACAATCTATAAGTACATATCTACTTACCTCTTCTTACTAAAACGAAGTCTCTGCTTTTCAAATTTTAAATTATCTTATTCTGTATTTCCTGATATTTTCTCTTCAGAAATCTATGTTATTTTCTTCATTTGAATTACCACTTAAAATAGTCCATGAAATTTTTCTTCTCTGAACACCCCTGATTCCATTCTTCTAGTCTTTTCATTAAACTTATTCTTTAGCCATTGACTATTTCCAGTCCTTGGTAATGTATCACATTTGAAAATGCTTATGCAAAATAGATAAGTAGCATAATGCCTAACACATAAATTGCATTTGATATATTTTTAGTTAAATCCTTCCATTAAGTCCCTTCATTAAATTCAAGCTACTAACATGCTATTTATGACACTCCACACACTAAACAATATATTGCCTTGCATACAATTAATGTTCTGTGGATGTGTCCAAATGCTATGCACTCTCTTCTTTAAGGATGCCCTGCTTTGCTGACTACTTTTTCTTTCTTATTTATTCTTTTTTTTTTTAATTTATTTATTTGACAGAGAGATCACAAGTAGGCAGAGAGACAGGCAGAGAGAGAGGAGGAAGCAGGCTCCCCACTGAGCAGGGAGCCCAATGTGGGGCTCAATCCCAGGACCCCGGGATCATGACCTGAGCCGAAGGCAGAGGCTTTAACCCACTGAGCCACCCAGGCGCCCCTCTTTCTTATTTATTCTTTTATGAACTTCTTTCCTATAAGACCCCAGCTAGATGGACTACGAGACCCTTATAATCAGAGCCAAGCCTTTATATAAGGAATAATTATTATTTTTGCCCAATAAATTTATATTTAAGGCTGCCAATGAACAGGGAATTTGCTACCAGGGTTTTCTGAAGTCATTCTGTAAATCTTCTACCAAACCGATACAAAGTTAGCATTTGAAAATGCTATATAATATTTCTGTAGACATTAAAATCAAAATTAATAAAACAAAAAAAGAGTAAAAAGTCTTTTCAGGTTAAGGAAGTTTCCTTCTAAGTTTTAAACTCGCTAATAACTAATGAATGTCTTTTTCCATGTACTAAGACAATTGTATGCTTTTTCTTCTTTAATTTTTAAGTGATAGATTATATTTGTGAACATTAGCTGAAATAAAAGTGATCTCAGAACTTGATTGCCGGGGCTGCCTGGGTGGCTCAGTGGGTTAAGCCTCTGCCTTTAGCTCAGGTCATGATCTCAGGGTCCTGGGATCGAGTCCCACATCGGGCTCTCTGCTAGGCAGAGAGCCTGCTTCCTCCTCTCTCTCTCTCTCTCTACTTGTGATCTCTCTGTGTCAAATAAATAAAATCCTTTAAAAAAAAACTTGATTGCCAAAGTCAGAGTAAAACTACAGGACAAATGAATCTTTAAGTCATTTCCTCTGCATGTGTACAAAGAAAAATAGTTTAGAATAAAGAGTAGCATGTGAGCATGTGGAGAAGAAAATTTAATTTTTTTTATCACTTTCTAGGTGCCAGCTTTTCTTTATAGATCTTGGGTATCAAGATCTTTATCCAAAGTGTTATTTTCAAATATCTTCTCCCATTCCATGGATTGCTTCATAGTTTTGTTGACTATTTCCTTTGCTGTGAAAAAGCTTTTTTTTTTTTTTTTTTAAATCTTGATGAAGTCCCAAAAGTTCATTTTTGCTTTTGCTTCCCTTGCCTTTGGAGACGTGTCTTGAAAGAAGTTGCTGTGGCCAATGTCGAACAGGCTGCTGAGTTCTCCTCTAGGATTTTGTGGGATTCCTGTCTCACATTGAGGTCTTTCATTCATTTTGAGTTTATCTTTGTGTATGGTGTAAGAGAATGGTCGAGTTTCATTCTTCTGCATGTGGTTGTCCAGTTCCCAGCACCATTTATTGAAGAGACTGTCTTTTTTCCATTGGACGTTCTTTCCTGCTTTGTCAAAGATTAGTTGACCACAGAGCTGAGGGTCGATTTCTGGGGTCTTTATTCTGTTCTGTTGATCTCTGTCTGTTTTTGTGCCAATACCATACTGTCTTGATGACTACGGCTTTGTAATATAGCTTGAAGTCAGACATTGGGATGCCCCCAGCTTTGTTTTTGTTTTTTTTTTAAATTCCCCTGGCAATTCAGGGTTTTTTTTGGTTCCATACAAATTTTAGGATTGATTGTTCCAGTTCTGTGAAAAATGTCAATGGTATCTGACTGCACTGAAAGTATAAATTGCTCTGGGCAGCATAGACATTTTGGATAAAGGGCTGATACCTAAAATCTATAAAGAACTTATCAAACTCAACACCCAAAAAACAAATAACCCAGTCAAGAAATGGGCAGAAGATATGAAGAGACATTTCTCCGAAGAAGACATACAAATGGCCAACAGACACAGGAAAATATTTTCAACATCACTAGCCATCACCACCCTACACCAGTTAGAAAAGCCAAAATGAACAAGATAGGAAACAACAAGTGTTGGAGAGGTTGTTGAGAAAGGGGCTCTTACACTGTTGGTGGGAATGCAAACTGGTGCGGCCACTCTGAAAAACAGTATGGAAGTTCCTCAAGATGTTAAAAATAGAGCTACCCTATGACCCAGCGATTGCACTACTAGGTATTTACCCTAAAGATACAGATGTAGGGAAAAGAAGGGCCATCTGTACCCCAATGTTTATAGCAGCAATGGCCACGGTCGCCAAACTGTGGAAGGAGCTGAGATGACCATCAACACATGAATAGATAAAAAAGATGTGGTTCATATATACAATGGAATATTACTCAGCCATCAGAAAGGATGATTACCCACCATTTGTATCACCTGAATGGAACTTGAGGGGATTATGCTGAGTGAAATAAGTCAAGCAGACAAAGACAATTTTCATATGGTTTCACTCATATGTGGAACATAAGGAATGGAGCAGCAGACCACAGGGGAATGGAGGGAAAACTGAATGGGAAGAAATCAGAGAGGGAGACTAAGCTGTGAGAGTGTCTGGACTCTGGGAAACAAACTGAGGGTTACAGAAGGGAGGAAGGTGGGGGATGGGGTGACCATGTAATGGGTATTAAGGAGGGCATGTGTTGGGATGAGCACTGGCTGTTATATGCAACTAATGAATGTTGAACACTACAACAAAAACTTATGATGTACTATATGCTGGCTAACTGAACATAACAAAAAAAAAGAAAAGAAAGAAAGTAAAAAGTTAAAAGAATACTTATAAATTTTCACCTAAAGGTTGGCCTTTCCTACCTTCCCTTATAATCTCCTATCTTTTCTCTCATGAGCCATCAGCTATATGGTATGCCTTTGGGGTGAATTTCAATTAAATATACCATTGATGGGAGTCAGCTTTCTCTACTTAAACTTTATGAAATCACTATTTATTACTCTGATCTACCTCACCACAAACTCAAATTGTATTTTGATAGAGTGTTGGCTTCCAATGCTTCTGTTTCAGCAGCTTCCTGTCCTGTTGGCAAGATGGAGAGGGTGCTGCTGGGTCAGTAGGACTCCTCGTCATGGGGTGTTTGACCACAGGCCACTTACCCTCCTGGGCCTTGGTGCTGCCAGCTAAAAATTGTGGACTTATACCAGATGATGCTAGAGTTCTTGCAAACTCTACCTGCCATAGGCCAATGAAAAGAAATTTAATGGGAGAAGGATTTTTTTTTTAATATGAAGAGAAAATGAAATGAAACATCCATATCCTTACATGTTATCCTTCTCAATATTAACCTCTAAATTTATGCTCTTAATCCCCTGAGCTGTTGGCCCTGCCAAGTTCTTTATTATAAGCCCACTTGGCAGTATGTCCTACACTGCAGTCACATAATCCCAAACCCTAAGTGTCTCCTGTTATTATAAGGTAAAAAACACAGGAACACTGAATTTACTTTTTCAGTACTGGAGGTTCTGAAATCAGTTTATAAATCATGTGCACTTCAAAAAAATGTGAATTTTTGTCATGAAAACATATTTTGGGTAAGATATTAAACAACAATGTTATCAGAGTTTGATCATAAATGTATTGTTTATTATAGAGATTATATATTATATAATATATATAATAGATGATGTATTGTATATTATATAGAGATTATTATAGAGTTGTGACCATGTGCATTATGGGAGCTGGTTCCAGACTAAGTTGCTTGTGTGTCTCCTGTTGGAGTATGAAGTCTGCAGTATCAGCATTAAGAAAAAGAAAAAAGATGAACATAAAGCAGGAGAGCAAGCCCAAACTGGAACTTACGAGGCTGACCTGGAACCTGATGAAACCTTCCATTTTGATAATGGGAGTGCCTCACGGTTAGAAACACAGGTGCCCTCACATCAAGGGCTAAACATGCACCTGCTCAAAAAGCTTAAGGAGAATCCAGTGGAAGCCAAAGAAACCAAGACCCTGGGCCCCACTGCTGCCACACACAACCAGGAGAGCCAGAGGATACACAACAGCACAGGTGAACTGCAAGAGTACGTCTTACCCTGGACCAACTATTCAAATGTTTAAAAAATTAATTAATTAAGATGGCTCTTCTTTCCCTCTATTTTTCCAATTCAAATGTAAAATGTCTTTTGTGGCCCAAGGTACTCAAGAACTGACAGGAAGGAAATTCTGGAATGAACATCATCCATTCCTTGTCCATATATACTTCTTTCAATCATACTTAACTTCCAAATTAAAATTAAAAAACAGCAACCTAATGCAAAACATAATGCAATTCTACCTCATTCAATGGAAAAACACACTAATTCAAAAAAGTAATCAAAGTCCTTCATCTATCTTTGGATGAAAGCTATTCCTCTTCTAAGTCACAGCCCCTCTCACCCTTTGATCTCTTGTAACTTAAAATTGAGATATAAGTTAATATTAACACAAATTGGGACGCCTGGGTGGCTCAGTTGGTTGGACGACTGCCTTCGGCTCAGGTCATGATCCTGGAGTCCCGGGATCGAGTCCCGCATCGGGCTCCCAGCTCCACGGGGAGTCTGCTTCTCTCTCTGACCTTCTCCTCGCTCATGCTCTCTCTCACTCTTTCTCAAATAAATAAACAAAATCTTAAAAAAAAAAAATATTAACACAAATTATGTCAGATGGGAGAAGGTAAAAAGAAAATAAAATTTTCTGTGATATTTATGTTGTATATTGTGTATATATTATATATATATTATATATATTATAATAATATTATTATAATATATAATATATTTTATAATAATATTATTATAATATATATTATAATAATATTATTATAAAATATATTTTATATTATAACATATATTATTATATTTATTATTATATTTATAATAATATTACATCAAACTTGGAGGAAATGCACATAATTGTTATAGCTCTCATTTCTGTAATTAGCCATAGCTGGTATTTACAACTATTTCCTTCCACTATCCATTCCATAGTCCCTTTGACCTTAGTAAATACCTCAGCTTACCTTACCTTACTTTCCCTTGCCTGATACAGTGACCCAAACTTTTAATCCTAGAAGGTTCTGTACCTTAGTAATAATGCCAGTATACATTGTTATAGTTTTGTATTGACCTTAATCCCAGGGTTTGAGAGTACTAAGAAGCACCCTCCTCCAGACACTTTCCTCCTTATCCCTACAGTGTCATCACAATCCAGTTCTTCCTTGAGAATCAACATCAATCATCCCAGCCAATGCAGTAACCCAGTCTTTGCCTGCAAATTAAAAAACAAACAAACAAAACAAAAAACCATTGCTGTGTCTCCTGGTAGTAACATTTCTCCATGGAAACTAAGACTTCTAGAGCAGCATGATATCCTGTAGAATAGAGAGGGGATGAAGGCCACTGAGGACTACATAACGACATAGGGCTAGAGAGATTGAGCCCCACATCAGACAGAAAACATGAAAAAGAACCAACCAGAAATGAAGAATTCAAAACCTAAAATTTGAAAAACATTACAAGGAATAAACAGAAGACAAAATGAAACAGAAAAACAGATCAATGACCTGGAGGACAGAATAATGGAAAGCAATCAAGCTGAAGGGGAGAAAGACAAAATAATAAAAAATGAAAATAGATTAAGGTAACTCAGCAATAACAACAGGACTAGTACCATGCACATTATAGGGATCCTAAGGCAGAGAGAGAGAAAAAAGAGGGCAGAAAATTTATTTGAAGAAATAATAGCTGAAAACTTCCTGAATCTGGGGACGGAAACAGAAATCCAGATCCAGGAGGCACAAGGAATCCCCAAAAAAATCAACCTAAAAAAGTTGAAGACACATAATAATTAAAATAGCCAAAAGTAATAGTAGAGAATTTTTAAAGCAGCAAGAGAAAAGAAAACAGTGACATGTAAGGGAAATCCCATAAGGCTATCAACTGATTAATCAGCAGAAAATCTGTAGACCTGGCATGATATATTCAAAGTGCTAAAATAAACATACCTGCAAACAAAAATACTCTATCCAGCAAGGCTATTATTCAGAACATAAGGACAGATAGTTTCCCAGACAAACAAAAGTTAAAGGAATTCATCACCACTAAACCAGGTTTATACGAAATGTTAAAAAGGACCCCTTGAATGGAAAGGAAAGACCATAAGCAGGAGTAAGAAAAGTGGGAAGCACAAAAGCAGTAAAATTAAGTATACATAAATCAGTAAAAAAATCTACAAAATGAAAGGATATGACACCATATACCTAAAATGTGAGGGAAGAGGAGCAAAAATTTAGTGCTTTTAGAATGGTTCATACTTGTTGGGCGTCTGCCTTTGGCTCAGGTCATGATCCCAGGGTCCTGGGATTGGGCCACATATCAGGCTCCCTGCTCTGCAGGAAGCCTGCTTTTCCCTATCCCACTCCCCCTCCTTGTGTTCCCTCTCTTGCTGTCTCTCTCTCTGTCAAATAAATAAATAAGATCTTAAAAAAAAAAAAAAGAATGGTTCATACTTAAGCAACCATCAACATAACATAGACTGTTACATGCTAAGATATATATATAAACCTAATGTAACCACAAATCAAAAACTGATAATAGATATGTAAGAAATAAAAAGAAAGGAACCCAGGTATATCACTAAAGAAAAGGAACCCAGGTATATCACTAAAGAAAGTCAGCAAACAATGAGAGTAGAGAGCAAGGGAAGAAAGAACTACAAATACAATCATACAAAAAGTAACAAAATGGCAATAAATACATACCCATCAATAATTATTTTGACGGAAATGAACCAAATGGTCCAAGCAAAAGACATAAGGTAATGGAATGGATAAAAAGAATATGACCCATCTATATGCTGCTTATAAGACACTGACCAAAAGACACCTTCAAATTGAAAGTGAGGTGATGGAGAAATATTTATCATGCAAATGGATGGGAGAAGAAAGGCAGGGAGCAGTACTTATATCAGACAAAACAGAATTTATTAATTTATTTTTAAAGATTTTGTTTTGTTTATTTGACGGAGAGAGACACAGCGAGAGAGGGAACACAAACAAGGGGGTGGGAGAGGGAGAAGCATGCTTCCTGCTGAGCAGGGAGCCTGATGCGGGGCTTGATTCCAGAACCCTGTCCCAGGACCCTGGGATCATGACCTGGGCTGAAGGCAGACACTCAGTGACTAAGCCACCCAGGCACCCCCCAAAAAAACTTTAAAACAAAGATTGTAACAAGACACAAAGAAAAACACCACCTAATCATAAAGTGGGCAACCCAACAAAAAGATAAAATTATAAATATTTATGCATCCAACATAGAAGCAACCAAATAAAAAATTTTAATAACAAACATAAAGAACTAATCAGTAATAATACAATAATAAATAGTAGAGAACTTTAACACCCCACCTACATCAATGGACAGATCATCCAAAAAGAAAATCAACAAGGAGACAGTGGCTTCGAATGACACACTGGGCAAGATGGATGTAAGGTATATTCAGAACATTTGGTCCTAGAACATTTATACATTCTTTTCAAATGCACACAGAACATTCTCCAAAATAGTTCACATACAATGCCACAAAAGAAGCCTCAATAAATTCAAAGACTGAAGTCATACCATGCATCTTTTCAACCACAATGCTACAAAACTAAAAGTCAATTGTAAGAATCTGGAAAGACCACAAATACATGGAGATTAAATAACATGCTACTAAACAATGAATAAATCAACCAAGAAATCAAAAAGGAAATTAAAAGATACATGGAGACAAATGAAAATGAAAATACAATGGTCCACAATCTCTGGGAGGCAGCAAAAGCAGTTCTAAGAGGGAATTATATAGCATAACAGGCCCATCTCGGGAAGCAAGAAAAATCTCAAATAAACAATCTAACCTTATACTAAAGGGGCTAGAAAAAGAACAAATGAGACCTAAAGCCAGCAGAAGGAGGGAAACAAGATTAGAGCAGAAAGAAATGGTATAGTAATTATAAAACTCAATAGAACAGATCAGGAGCTTTTTCTTTGAAAAGTTCAACAAAATTGATAAAGCTTTAGCTAGAGTCATAAGAGAGAGAGAACTGAAACACACAAAATCAGAAATGAAAAAGGACAAATAACCAACCCAACAGCAATACAAAGGGCTAGAAGAGAGTATTATGAAAAATCTATGCCAACAAATTGGACAACCTACAAGAAAGGGATAAAGTCCTAGAAACAGAACCTCCCAAAACTAAACCAGGAAGAAACAGGGGGGAAAAAATGAAAAGGCTGATTAGCAGTAATAAAACTGAATCAGTAATCAAAAACTTCCTCACAAATAAAAGTCCAGGACCAGATGGCTTCACACATGAACTCCACTGAACATTTAAGGAAGAATTAATATCTATTCTTCTCAAACTATTCCAAAAAATGGAACAGGCAGGAAAACTACCAAATGACCAAATGAGGTCAGCATTACCCAAATACTAAAACCAGATAAGGACAGTACCAAAAAGGAGAACTCTAGGCCAATATCCTGTCTTTAAAAATATATGCATAGAGCCAGAAATCTTAGTTGTTGAAAATGTGCGACAATATGAAAGTTGAGCACCCTTTGCTTCACATCTTTCTATAGATAACTTTATACATTTTTATGGGTTAACAACCACCTATAAACACTGATGACTGAACCCTAGCCTGACTATTTCCTGAGCTATATCACCACAGAAATAATAATTGGGCACGTACAACTCAATATGTCTAAAGTCCAATTGACCACCTTCTACCCCCTACTCTACTCTTTATCTCAGTTAATGACACAGCTGTAAATGTTGTTGGCAAGTCAGAATTTGTTGTTTCTCTGGACCTCTCCTTCCTCAACCTCCATATCTGACCAACTTCTGTCATTTTAACTCCTGTATACTTCTCAATGCTAGCCACTCTTTTCTTCATTCCCACTGCATTTCTGCCTTAATTTAAGCTCTCATTTCCTCAACAGTGAATTAGTGCATTATCCTCCCTGCTTGCATTCTTGCCTTCCTCTTCATAGTGTATAACTCAATTACATATTTGGCCATGTCCGTTTTCTCTCTAGCAGAAATCAGTTGTCCCCAAGTGCTTACAGAATTCAAAAGAAACTTCTTTGCACTTCCCCTCATGGACTGTGTCCTAGACAGCTCAGGCTGTTAAGATGAAGTACCATAGACTGGCTGGCTTGTGAATGACAGAAATTTATTTCTCATAGTTCTAGAGTCTGGAAATAGAGATCAGGGTGCCAGCATAGTCAAGCTCGTGAGACCCTTTGCCAGGTTGCAGACTACCAACTTCATGTTGTAGCCTTACATGGTAGAGAGCACAGAAAGGAGGCAAGCTCTCCCATGAGACTCCCATGGGTGCCCTGACTCCTATCAGGGCACCCATTCCATTCATGAGGGCTCCCTCCTCATGACTTCATCTAATTCTAATCACATCCCTAAGGCCTCCCTCCTAATACTCCCATACTGTGGGGGCAGGGCTTCAACATGTGAATTTGGAGGGGACACAGACATTTGGTCCATAAAAGACTGCTCTAATTTATTACATTCATTTCCTTGTAGTTCTAGTTTCTGCATTTATGTATTAATTCATCCACCCTTTCACTAACGCTTACTAGGTACACCTTGTGTCCAACATCATGTGTCAGAGATAAAGCTATACATAAGAAAGACAAAATCTCTGACCTTACTACATTTGCGATCTATTAGGAAAAAAGAAAAAAACACAAATATACTTAAACATACAAATAAATAATGTAATTTCAGTAGCTGATAAGTACAATGAAGAAAAATGAAGCAGGGTTAGATGGCATTTAATGAAGAGGAGGGGCTCATTTTAGATAGGAATATTGGAGAAGGCCACTTTGAGGAGGTAATACACTAATCACAGCCCAAGGTAACAGCTAGTGTAAAAGCTGAGGCAGGAGATACCTTAATAAAACAGAACAGCAAATGGACTGGAGTGAGCCAATGGGAGAATATAGGAAATTAGGTCAGAGGCTGTCAAAGTCAGTTTATGCAGGACTTTGTAATAAGTGTTTGAATTTTATTTTAGTTTTTAAGAAAATTCACTCATTCACTCATTCATTCATTCTTTCAACTCAACAAATATTTATTGCATACCAACTTTTACTGAGCAGTGTTCTATATACTGGAGATAAATCAATGAGCAAAAAATGAAAAAAAAAATCCACTTCCTCACTGAACTTCCATTCTGTGGGAGAGAAGAGGAAAATAAATGATAAAGTAAATTGTGTAGTTTGTTGAAAGGTGATTACATCTTAAGGAAATCAATAGGGTAAAAGTACTGGAAAATTTTTGAGTGGGGAATAGATGTGATCTTAAATAGGTTGGTCAGAGTAAGCCTTACCAAGAAGGCGATATCTGGCAAAAACTGGAGGAGTTGCGTGAATGAGCCATGATAATATCTGGATAAAGAGCATTCCAGACCAAGAGAATAACCAGTACATATAAGGCCTAATGGAGGATGTGTGGCATGCCTGAGGAACAGCAAAAAGATCAGGAAAAGTCCTCCTTCACTACTTGGGAAAGAAAAAGGTTTGGAGCAGACCTGAGGGGAGAGAGGGACAAGTGAGAGTTCAGCTGAGTCTGTTAGGCCATCCAAGTAGAGAGGTCTAGTTTGTAGATGGGTAAAGAAGTCTAGACTTAGAGAGAGAGGCCTGGACAAGAGAAATACAGTTTGGAAGTGGTGTAGCTTGGTTTTTATTTCATAATTATAACCTGAACTCAGAAGTCTAACTAAATCCAAAGAACTGTATCAAATAGAAAATGAAGATTACAATGAACAAGATTGAGAAGCTCTACTCAGCTACCAAATGGAATGGCTTTGTGAATTAAGGATGAAGACAAAATCACATTGACTTGCCCACCCTCAGCAATGGTGATCTTGCTGGTTTTGCCTTTCCTAGACCCGGCCTGCTACATGCCACCCTTCACCTTGCCAAAGACCATGTCCTTACCTTTCAACCAATCATCTTAAAAGTGCAAATGAAAAGGCTGGGAGCCCAAAGCTATAGCATGGACAAGACACCAAGGCCTTGTCTCTAAAATAAGGCTCACATCAGCAAATTTCTCCCTGGAGATGGCCTTGCCACAAAGGTCATTAATATCTGAAGTCACTACTCCACTCTGGAATATGATCCCAGGAAAACTTCATTCAAGTACAAACTCCCAAATCATTTCCTCAGAGAAGAGAAGTATTGGAACCTTTTCTACATGAGCTGAAAGGAAACCCAGTCCCAGAGATCACTGCCAATTCCTGTGGCAACACTGAAATACACAAGAAGGTTGGCCACTGCTTGATTTTGCTTTTGCTGTTTTATGTTATTTTTTTTTCCTTGTTTGTAGGCTGGTGAAATGAAGCTAGTAGAGAAGAAAAATGATAATATTAGAGATCACATAGTTACCAGAGCATTGTGCTTGAGTAAGTGAACACGGAGGGGTTCCAAGCCAAGAAGACAGAGACTAGCTTCGTCTGGGAGCATGAAGTGTTCATCTACCGAAATAGGTGAGAAGGCAAACTATATAGTGCAAAGGTTGGTATGTGGAAGAGTTTTTAGAAGTGGAAAAGCATGATCACATTTATATTCTGTCCCCTGTAAAGTGATGAGCCTGTAGGGGAAGAGTTAAAGCAAGACACTCGGGAGTCTTCATTAAGGCTCTGGGAAGGAGATGAGGGTGACTTAAACTTGAATGGGAGCTGTGGATGTGATGCGAATTTTAAGGCAATACTCAAGAAAATTACCTTAGATTTGGCAAGGGGGTGTATGTAAGAAAGAAATGTCAAGGATGAATTCTAAGCTTTTGGTTTGTGCAACCAGGAGGATTGTAGGTAGCATAAATTGAGGGGGGACACTAGGCAAGGAAAGTTTTGGGATTACTTGTGACAATTTAAGTCTGAGAAGCCTATGATACAGCCAAGGTGGTCACATAAAGCAGGAAGTGATTGATAGCACCTTACAGAAGATGAACCCACAAAAAGACCAGGCTAGAGACAACAGTGTGCAGAACCTGTTTCATACTGATTCTTAAAGAATTTTATAAACCAGGTGTTGAACACAACCATTATTAAAAATTAAATTAGGTCAATTTATAATTAAATACATTATATTAAAGACATATGTAATAAATATTCAAACTCATGACTTTCTAGTTACTTAACTACATTTTGCTATGATCCACATTCTTGAGATTACTTATATCTATGCATGTTTACATCTCTTCCCAACACCCATTCGGTATCATCACTGAGGTAGTAATTAATCTTGCTTAAAATCTGTCATGCTGCGAGTATTTACACCATGGTAATGGGCAAATGTTTCAAATTAGAGCTTTATTTCCCCCAGAAAGCTGGTTACTATATATTAACTAGCACACTACTGTCTGCAGATATTCAGTTGTTTGACATCAGAGATGGTTTTTATACCACATTACTGAGATGACAAGACCAATAGATAATAGAGAAGACAAGGCCAAGATTGCACATTTAGATGTCAGAAGAGAAGAAACAATTTAAGAGAGAGAGAGAGATTATCAGTGGTCATCCTGATTCTCAAGATAATAAATCAGGAGTACATGATGTCCTGAAGATGAGGGAAGAACACATATCCAGAATGTGACCAACTATAGCAACTCCTGCTGATATGTAAAATTGATACTGAGAATTGACCATTCACTTTGGCCTTATGGGAGGTGGTTACTGACTCTGACCAAAGTGATTTCAGTAAAATGGTAAGGATGAAAATCTAACTGCAGTAAGCTTCAGGAAGAACGCAATGCAAAAAAAAGTGACAAGAATTAGTATAAGGACTTGGACTATAAAAAGAAGCAGAAAATGAGACAGCATCTAGAGGCAGATGTCGGTGTAGAAAGTTTTGTTTGGTTTTCAAAGAAAAGAGATATTGTGCCATATTTGCCTTCGTATGCAGAAGATCCAGCAGGTAGTATAAATTGCTACTATAGGATGGGGAAGGATCAACTGCAAAATCCTTGAAAAAGAGAGAGGATGGGATTACGTGAAATCACTGGAGGGGTTGACTTACACATACAGGAAAGAAACAGATTCCATTGCAACATTTATTCTAAGGCAGAGCATGTGGTGTGGGAAATCAGAATATGCCAGCCCAAAACATGCCACCTGGGTGTAAGAGTTATTCTGAACTAGAGGCAAATGAGAATTGAGAGAAAGAAGCCTTCCTAGAGCTTCCGAAGCTTCTGTCAGATGAGGATTGCCATAACTCCCCTCTCCCAGGGAAGTTTCTTGGCCAGGAAGAAGACAGAAAGTCAGTGGTGAAATGGACAGATACAAATCTTACTCAAGTAGTTTCCTCCATGTAGTAACCTTCCCACAGTTTGCTGCCCTTCACAGCATAAAATCCTTTCCTCTGTCTTCTCACTTTTCTACAAATTGATTGTTCTTTGTTAAAATTCTAAGCCCAAGTTCTAACCACTCCTTTGAGTTTCTCATGAGTGAGTTCTCCCACATGTATGTACAAGGCACATGTTAATAAATTCTGTTTTTGTCTTGTTAATATACCTCCTTTATTTTGTTTTGTTTTGTTTTGTTTTGTTTTGTTTTTTGCAGGCCCAACCACTGAAGCTAAGAATGTAGAGGAAGTTTTTTCTTCCCTATGGTAAATACAGGCAAAATGCTCACCCAGCCACCTATCTACCTAACTCACACCCATACTTTAGGCTTCTGCTGAAGTGTAATTTGTTCCAATGAGCATTCCTGGACCCCCAACTATGCCCAACCGACCATATCTGTTCTCTCCTAGCCCTCAACAAAGCGTACAATATGTTACTTTTCATAAGACAGTGACACAATCTCTTTCCAGGTGCTTCTCACTGACAACCTCGTGCTCCTGAGTAGAGCCCCTCATGTCCCAGCCCCAGCACCGTGCTGGCACGCAGGAGATCCTCAATGAATGTTATTAAATGGAATGAAACTGAAGAAGGGCAGCAGATATAAAGAAAAGGAAATAATAAAGGAAAACGTGTCACCATTTACTGGGGATTCCAGGGATCCCATTCAGATAGAAGCCACAGGGGATTTCTATCTTGAAGATGCAGAAATAATGAAAATTAAATTTGTAAAAACTAAACAAAGGAGAAAGTACAAGAAACCCTGGCAAAAGAAAACATGTCATACTTCAGTATTAAGCAGCCTTCAATTCAATTTCAGAACACCAGCCTTCAGAGAAACATAGATTTTAAAATATCTCACAGAAATATTACTCAAACATAAGTGTGATTTTCAAGCAAACGGTTTTGGATCATTTTTCAATACCATGTTTATTTTGAGAGATTCAAACCCTGTTATCTTGTCATCTGTTCTCCAGACTTTTTTCCCCTAGTCATTTCTTTGCCTTTCCTACCACCTTAATTTAAAAGCAATCAAATGTGCTGTCACAGACACTAGATTATAACTTTAGGTACAAAACAAATAACGAGCAACTCTTTTAAAAAAGGGAGTGCATAACCACTGACTGCATACAATATAACTAAGAAGACAAGGCAGGCTAGAATTTTCTCTGATAACTCCCTTAATATGAAATTGGTCCTTCAATCTCCAAGAAACCCCAGGCTCTATACTTAATAAGTAATCCTATGTATATTCTGCTTCTCCTAAGAGGAATGAAGAACTCTAAGCTCAGAGAACTTGCTTCCTTGGACCCCTTCTAAGGCAGACAGCAGGCCTCAAACTCAGAGAACTACGCATATGACTCCGGTGTTCCTTGGAGGGCACTAATTAAATTTCCACTTTCCCCACCCTCTCCCCTTAACATCCCCACCTGATTCTTTTCTAAAATCCCTGCACTAAATACTACTCCTTACGGTTTCAGTAGTCAGGCTTCCTTATTCCATCATTTCTCAAATATGCCCTATCATGGTAGTTACCTAGTGTGCTCCAAAATACAGATTTGATACAAGACTTGCCTTCAGAGACTGATACAGGAGGTCTGACCTGGAGCCCCGGTTGCTCCATTACAATGCAAATATCCCAAAGGAGAGATAACAGCTTAAGCTTTTGTTTTATTCATTTCATTTGTTTATAGGTGACCTCTTTCAGAAAAGCATGTGAGATGCCTAGCCCCAGGCTGGACTAGGAGAAACTTCAGGTCTGGGGATTCGTAGTGTGATAAGAAGCATCCGGGGCTGTCATTGCTCTGCTGGGCAATCCACACACCTGTTGTGCAGCCCGTGCTCACCTGCTCAGCACTAAGAGAAGACAGGCTGGGAGTCCAGCAACGGTGGGCTCCACTCTCGGCCCTTCACCATCAACTTATCGTGGGTATCGGGTGAACTCTGCAACTCAGGGCTAACACATTTCTTAACTAGGAAGTGTTGGATTTCATGAACTGGGAGGATAGCTGCCTACCTTACAGGTAAAACAGGGCTATCCATCCTGACCTCTCTCAGGCTTCTAGGGAAAATTGCTAGATATGTTGTATAACTGTCCCACATCCCTGAAGGATCCTTCTCTGAACAAATGGAAAATTGAAATATTCACTTTTGCCATTTGTTACAGGTTGAACGGTACTCCCCACCTACCCCACCAAAAGTGGTTGAAATCCTAATTTCCACTATTGTAGAATGTGACCTTATTTGGAAATAGGATCCTAGCAGATGTAATTAAGAGAAGATGGGATCATACTGGATTAGGATGGGTCCCAATCCAATGCCCAGTGTCCTTAGATAAAAAGGGAATTTTGGACACACAGACACTAAGATGACGGCTATGTGAAAACCGAGGCAAGACTGAGTGATGCCTCTACAAGCCAGAACACCAAGGATGGCTGGCAGCCACTGAAAGCTAGAGAGAAGCAAGCAAAGAGCCTCCCGCTAGAGCCTTCAGAGAGACCGTGGTCCTGTCCACCTTGATTTCAGACTTCTGGCCTCCAGAACTGTAAGAGGATAAACTTCTATTGTTTTAAGCTACCCAGTTGGTGATACCTTATTACAGCAAACCTTAGAAACTAATTCACCATTTACCTCATAAAACGAAACCATACAATCATGGTAATGACAACTATATTTAACTTAGAGCTAATACTCATACACTTATCCACCTTTTATTTATTATTTTTTTAAAGAGAGAGAGAGAGGAAGCATGCAAGGGGTGGGGAGTAGAGGGAGACAGAGAGAGAAAATCTCAAGTGTGGGGTCTGATGCAGGATTCCATCTCACAACCCCAAGATCATGACCCAAGAAGTCAGACAACTTCACTGTCTGAGCCACCCAGGCACCGCACTTATCAACCTCTTTAAAAGAATTTTTAAGAAGGAAAAAGTAGAGTTTTAAAGTATGTACAGATAGCAACCTCTCCCCAACCCCTGCCTCCTACCATCCCAACTTCCCCTCCATGTGACACTGAAATCCAATGTTGTTAACACACCTCCCTAGCAGTTTACAAATAGTGGAAAAGGAAGGAAAGTGAACATGTAGAAATGGAAACATTTGGCATGCTAATCAACTGCAAAAATAGCTTTATCAGACTGGAATGAGATTGGGGTTTTGCTGATGTGCCTGCCAGACAAAAATATTTAATGTTCTAGAACACAGAGAGAAATACTCTGGAGTTTTACTATAATGTTACCTATTATAATTCAGAATTCGATGTATGGGTTCATCCTGGATGTCATCCAAACTGGGCTTATTATGGAAGATCCTTAGGGAGTCTTCTTTTAACAACTCACACACCTAAAACCTGGGACAAAGAATGCCTCCAAGCATCCAGGCTCCTATGGAACCAGTCTCATTTTGGTCACTGTGGAGGCACTAAAGTATTATAAATAGACTAGGAAAGTGGGGGAAATGCAGTCTTCCAAACTGAACTTACTATACATCATTTGTTTCCTCTCCTCAAGGCTTGGCTGGTAGCCATCAAATTTTCCAAAGACAAAGAGAAATGAACCATTCCCTCTGCTTCTTGTACTATTGGACAACTCACTCACTGAGGAATAAATGCTCCCCTACGTCCAGTCTCCCAAATAAGACCCTGTAAGACTTTCCTCCAGGAAACATACAAATAAAAATAAAGGCAGGTGGGATAAAAGAGTCTGGTAGAGAGCAGCATGATAATGAGGAACTTGCTGGAAAATTGTCAGGACACTCAGTGTCAGGACACAGAAAATTGTCAGGACACTCTGTTCTGTTAGTTTTGTGTCTGAGTCCTAAAAAATATCCCACCCCTGTTTTTGTTTTGTTTTGTTTTTTCTTTTGTTTTACTTAATGAAGTAGTAAGAGGAATTATTTCAATCTGCAAGAAGTTTCTTTTAATTGGCCTTTATGAAAAGTTTGAAGAATAATATCAATTCCATGAAATGGTACTGGTACATCTACCCAGGGCCTCCAAAAAAATAAGAGCCACTAACCTGACTGGAATTGACGCTAATTTCTGTCTCCAGATTTGGCGGAATAATCCTATAGCTGGAATTCAGATCTAACAAAAATCACTGCATGAGTACAAGTCATAATTAGGCAATTACGGGTTCTAATGATGTGATTGTTCGTATTTATACCGATAATGTAATTAGTCCTAATCAGATTACGGGCTCAAATAGACTAAAGATTTCTTTTTTTTTTTTTTTTAAAGTGTTCCTCATGCCAAAATCATTCTAAGGGAATTACGTTATTATTACCTACAAGACAAAATATGCTGGTAGTCTTCTCCATATTTCTTAATACATAGAACAGGGTGAAATAAAACGTTCCACAAACATAAAGCTTTCTTCTTGGGTCCCCACATATGCACACTCATTCACTCTCTCACACACACACACACACACACACACACACACACACACACACACACACTCTCCAGAGGCATTAATGACTTTTCCATTTGACTGCCTCTTCAATGCAGACATGTTATTTTTACCATAGTGTATTGGAATCTTAAAGTACAAAAGAAATAAACACTAGGTATATATTTTTTCCTCATATCTGTACTCATTCATATAGTAGCCAATAGTCTTAATCTCTCTAGATAGACTAGTTCTTCCTAGAGCACCTTATGGGATCTTTTTCTTCCCTGCTAGTTCAAGCCCTTCTCATATCCCAACCCTGAGCTGAATTCTCTATCTTATCCCTGAGGCTCCAGAAACCTAAAACATCTCATTTGTAGGAAACAGAGGCCCACCCGGCAAATTAGAGGTGAAATTCTTGACTCAAAGACTTTTGAATCTTAACTCCAGCACTTCCCTGTCTTGAATATTCTGTCCATTTTACACTTCTGCTCTAGACATCTTACAAATCTGGTCACCATATTAGGCTCAAAACTCTTAAACAATTTTGTAAGCCTACCTTTACCCCCATTCTGTCTTCAAAGAACTACACATCCACCTATAAAAGAATTCTTCATGTAACTTATACTTAAGTCATGTGTTATAATAGTTCTAATAACAGAAGCAAAATCAGACAATGGCTGAGACAAGGCTCTATATCAGACTGCTCTGAATTCAATCCCAACTCTGTCAAGTACTACCGGTGTGACCTAGAGCACTTTACTGAAGTAGTCTATTTCTCAGTTTCCTCATCCATAAGGTAAGAATAATTTATGTTTTTCATAGGTCCATTAAAAGGATTTAGTGAGGGATAAGATTTTTTTTTTTAAATAAACAACCAGAAAGATTCAAGAAACGGGGGCATCTGGGCGGCTCAGTCAGTTAAGAGTCTGCCTTTGGCTAAGATCATGATCCCAGGGTCCTGGGATCCAGCCCTGTGTAGGGCTCCCTGCTTCTCCCTTTCCATCTGCCCCTTCCCCCACTCATGATCTCTCTCATGCATTCTCTCAGATAATTTAAAATCTTGCTTTTTTAAAAAAGAAAGATTCAGGGGCACCTGGGTGTCTCGGTGGGTTAAGCCGCTGCCTTCGGCTCAGGTCATGGTCTCAGGGTCCTGGGATCGAGCCCCGCATCGGGCTCTCTGCTCAGCAGGGAGCCTGCTTCCCTCTCTCTCTCTCTCTGCCTGCCTCTCTGCCTGCTTGTGATTTCTCTCTGTCAAATAAATAAATAAAATCTTAAAAAAAAAAAGAAAGATTCAAGAAACTAAACATGAAATAGAAGTAATTAATTAAATTCACATGGAGGGCAGTGGCAAAAGAACAGATGGAGAAATTCAAATTAAAAATGTGGAAGGCGGGGCACCTGGGTGGCTCAGTTGGTTAAGTCTCTGCCTTCGACTCAGGTCATGATCCCAGCATCCTGGGATAAAGCCCCACATCAGGCTCCCTGCTCAACGGGGAGTCTGCTTCTTCCTTTGCATCTCTCCCTGTTTGTGTTCTTTCTCTCTCTGTCAAATAAATAAATAAAATCTTTTTAAAAATTGTGAAAGGCACATAATGTGATGAGAACTGGGTGTTATACACAACTGATGAATTACTAAACTCCACATCTAAAACTAATGATGTACTATATACTGACTAATTGAATTTAAATTTTTTAAAAAATGTGAAAGGAGCATCTGGGTGGCTCAATTGGTTAAGCATTCAACTCTTGATTTTGGCTCAGGTCATGATCTCAATGTCACAAGATGGAGCCCCTCTCTGGGCTCCAAGCTGGGCACAGAGCCTGCTTAAGATTTTCCCTCTCCCTCTGCCCTCCTTCCCCCACTCACACACATGCACACACTCTCTAAAACTTTTTTTAAAACTGTGAAAGCCAAACTCAAAAAGACATGTCAGCATGCAAAGAAAACCATAAACAGATTTAAAAAAATTGTAGAGAATATGGACAATACAGAAGATGAAGAGAAAAGAGACATCATATGGTACTTTGTATGAGAGATGTCAGAAATAGTTGTTTTCGGAGAAGAACCAGGAAGAAATGGATTAGTAAACAAGCCAGTAGAAGAAAATCTTTCTAAACATAAGGAAATTCAGTGTATGCAAATCAAAAGGGGCTACTATTTTCCAAGAAACATCAAAAAAATATTACACCTAACAACTTTTGGTAGCATTTTCAAATGGCGATAACAATGATCAAATTCCTCATTCAGCCACCACTTACCTCCACCCCATCTCCCAAACAGTTACTTACAGAAAAATAAAAACCAGCCTGACCTCTAACTTCTCTTCAGCAATATTAAATGTCAGAACTAAACTGAGCAAAATTCAAGCTATCATTGAAGTTCAAAGTATAAAGCACTTCAGCCATGCAAAGGCTTAGAAAACACACTTCTCTTTAAAGAAATTCCTTGAAGCTGTCCAACTGACCAAGAGAACAGAGTTAACAGGGTCCTTGAAGGCCAGTTAAAAACATATATTTAGTCTAAGAATAATTTTTATGAATGCAGAGCAAAATATGTCCCCCAAAGAGTAGATACAGGATATAAAAATCATAACGCGAGTACAATCACTAGGGTGTAAAATACAGGAGGATCAGTGTAAAAGATTCAGAGAGGGTAGTGGGTGATGTGCTGCTAGAGAAAATAAATTGTCCTAGATGTCATCTATCAAAGCGGAGGACCCTTCAAGTATCCTCTATTAAATTCGGCTTGAGAAAACTTTTGAATTTCATGGAATGGAAACAAGATATAGATTTCCCCAAATCTTTGACAATACAAAAAACAAGGAAAATAGACCAAAAATGAAAGAAACACTAGGGAGGCATTTCTATTAAAGTATCAAGGCACAAACAGAATTAATAGCGACTATAGCAAATCTGTTAGCTATGATATTACATAAATGGACATTAGATGAGTTTCCCAATGAAAAGACAAATAGTCTCCTGTTTGGTTACAAAACTAGAGAGATGGGGAGTGGGCTCTTAGATGTAAAACAGAAGCAACTGTTTAACATACTGGTATAAGATTTTTTTTTTTTTAACGAAGAATGGGTAGAGGATTTTTGTCAAAAAAATACCTATGGCCAAATATTAAAAGCAGATAAAAAGCAATTCTAAGTAATAGTACAGGAGATAAAACCAAGTATAGGGTAATGATAGCATGTAAAATAATACAACTACCATATAATACTACTAACTACAATGACTACTAATAAAAATACAACTCCCATTAAGTGTTAAGCAGCAAAATAATATCATACCATTGTGCATGAGGTAAAAATTATTATAAGTTTAAAGAAAGTATTAAAGAATAGTATTAGCAAGAGCCTTTAGCATATATCTGAAGGCTCTAGCAGAGTATTCTGCCTCACCTTTTCCTGGCTTCTGGTGGTTGCCAGCATTTGTGGCATTCCTTGGCATCCCATACCTGTTAGTTATATCACTCCATTCTTTGCCTCTATCTTCAATTCTTACCTATGTTTCTCTGTGTGTTCACTGGCCTGCTTATAAGGACACTAGTCATTGGATTTAGGACCTACCCTAATGTGAGTTCATCTTAACTAATTACATCTGCAAAGACCCTAGTACTAAATAAGGTAACATTCTAAGGTCCCTAATGGACATGAATTTTGACTAGTCCACTAGTCAATCTAGTACATTATGCTATAAAGAAAATTTTAAGAAATCCCCAACTTTGGAAATATTACAGATCACTTTCTCTGACTATGGCAAAATAAAGCAGAAAAAGAACTACTTTGACATTTTAGAATTTTCTCCTGAAGTGTCTCTAGGCTGAGGGTGAGGGAAAAATGAGATCAATACACAATTTAAAAATAACAGTGAAAACTATACTGACAGAAATGTAAAGAACACTGTTTTAAAAATGCACTCAGAGGCAAATTTATGTTTTTAAAGTAGTTCTAATTAAAAATAAAATGATTAAATAAGCTAAGCATTCAACTCAAGATCCAAGGGAAATAACAAAATGAAGTAGGAAGAAGAAATAACAAAGACAGAAGATACTAAAGATACAGCATCTAGTAAAATTGATAAATAAATCTGAATGACAGTTCTTCAAAAATATGAATAAAATAAATAAATCTCCAAGCAGAATAAGCAGGGGGTGAGATTGGGGTTGGGGAAGGGGGGAGAAAAAAAAGAGAATGGCTGAAAAGACAACATAAGCATTGGATGGTCAATGGGATATAATCATTTGTTCTTGAATAGTACAAATAGTGTTGTAGATGTAATCATCAATCAAGGTAGAATCAAAGAAGAGATCCTCCTTCAGGAGTGGGGCACCCATCTTACCTGCTGTCAGGAATGTGAATGCATATGGCTGCTCTCTCCAGGAATGGGAATTGTGCAAGACCCAAGGAGCCCGCTCACCCAAAGTCACACTTCCCTCCTTGGGGGCACTGCACACATAATGACTGGTCAACTGGTCAGCTGGGGAAAATTCTGCAAAGCCATCCCAACCCCAGAACTCCCTGTAGTATCAGTTAAAGCCTCTGTTCCCCCTGCCCAATGTTGCTGCCCTCAACATTCAGTGTACTCTGCACACAAATCTCAAAGGTTCCAAGTCCATCTCCCAGGGAACCAGAACCGCAGTGAGAACTCTTTATGTCTGCCTCACCTCTGTCTTCCTTTGGTCTTTCCACTGTTCTGGCCATGAATAGTGTCTGGTACAAAACAGGTAATCAATATTGTGGAAAAAAACAATGAATAAAGAGGAGGGAAGGAAAATGTAAATTAAAAAAAAAAAAAAACTCCAGAAGATACTGAGGCCTGAAAGTATTATCTGCAGAAGAAACTGGAAAGTGTGAAAAAAGTATGAAATTATCCCTGACCCATCGCTCCAAAGATATCTGACCTAATTATTTTATGAATCAAAACATTTAAGGAGAAAATAATTATGAACCATAGGAAAAAGTGGCTATCTTCTCATATCACTTTATGGAACAAATATATTCCTTATCCAAATATTCAAATCTGACAAACCAAACCCCAGATCAATTTCTTTGTGAATATGTAGGAAAATCTTAGATTAAAATAGTGGCAATCAAATCCAAAGACTATTGAAAGAATAAAGCATTCTGATCAAGCAAAGTTATACTCTATGAATGCTGAGATGTTTCAACAGAGAAATTTATTGCCCTGAATCATCACCTCATTAAGCCAAAGAAGAGAAACTATATACGCATCTCCAAATATGTTAGAAAGTCATGGGGCAAAATTACCTCTATTCCTAATAAAATTCTTGAAAACTAAGTACAGATTAATACTTTAGTGATATATTCATCCAAAACATCAAGCCATTAATATTCTTCTCAAGCCAAACACTGGGTTGGAGGATGGCTTTGTAAGCACTGCTACCTACATATTTAAGTTTTTGTTTGCCTATAGGCAATTACAAAAACTATTTAAAAAATCCAAAACAGGGGCACTTGGGTGGCTCAGTCATTAAACATCTGCCTTTGGCTCAGGTCATGATCCTAGGGTTCTGGGATCAAGCCCTGCATTAGGCTCCCTACTCAGTGGGAAGCATGCTTCTTCCTCCCTTACTCCCCTTCCCTGTGTTCTCTCTCTCCCTGTGTCTCTGTCAAATAAATAAATAAAATCTTAAAAAATAAAAATAAAAAATAACAAAATAACAAAAAATACAAAACAATCCAAGTTATAACAAACTGAGAAATGAGCAACTACTACAAAATTTAAAAAGAAAAGTTGAACACTCAACAGAAAAATGAGTCAGAAATACAAATAGGTAATTCATAAAAGAAAAAATAAGAATATCCAATAAATATTTGAAAACAAAAAGTATTTAATTTTAGAAATTAAAAAATTATAAATTAATATGCTAGTGAAAACCCATGGTGTTATACAGATCTCAAATATAGATGTTGGGAGGACAAATTGTTCCTACCTTTCTCAACAACAGTTTGGTAACATGTTTCAAAAGTCTTAATATTTACAGATTCTGATTCAGTAAGTCTGCATATATGAGTCTCAACAATGTCATAAAATATATGTATAAAAATGCTTAGCAGTTTTCTATAATCTAAAAAAAAAAGCAATCTAAATATCCAGAATTAGAAAATGGTTAAGTAAATTATGATCCATCCACATGGTGCAATTATTTACTACCTCTAAAAATAAAATTTTCTAATAATTTTTAATAACAGGAAAAATCATGAGCTATAGTACAGTTACAAAAGCAAGATACAAAACAGTTTGCAGTGCATGATTCCATCCAAGATATGAAAATGATTCAAAAACCTAAAAAGAAACGTGACATAAGACCGAGATGGGTTTTTCCTGGGTTGTGAGATCACAGTTGTCTTTTCTGCTTTTTTGTACTATGCTGCATTTTATAAGTTTCATTAAATGAACACATATCGCTTTCATAGTTGCGGGAAAGGCACATTATTGAAATTATGTTTCCCACACTCTGGTGACAGAGGTCTAAGAAAGTCCTTCGCCTTTTCCACATTGAATTTTCTGCTACAAGAAATACCACGTGAGACCCACTGGCCTATTAGCCAGATCATTTCCTTGGCATCCAAGTGATGCATCGCAAGTGATACAAGGCTTGTTTCTGAACCTTGTGGAATAATATGTGGGACAGAAAAAACCCTGAAAATCCTTGAGAGTCAGGACTGTTAACAACGTCCAGGCTCCTGGAAATCCATACATGTCAGTATTTAATTTGTGCAAATTAACCCCCTTAAGGCAAGAGCCCTCCATGGCGGACTTCACCATTTTCTACTTAGAATATTGGGACCAGAAGGAATTAGAGTTACTGAAAGGTAAAAATGGAAGGAAGAAGAGGAGATGCACTGAGAAAGGAAGGGAGGGAGGAAGGAGGAAAAGCTCAAATAAGGGCCTGCGAGGAAGTCAGACCCAGTGCTTTCATTCTTGCTACTTACATAAAAAAACTTCACTCAGAAGACATAATAACTCACTGTGCCCAGCAAGACCTAAAGTGCGCATTGTTAACCTCATTCTGTGGAAGAGGAATCTTTCCAATGAATCAACACAATAGCTCATCTAACCTTTACTTGGTCAATAATCAAGGTGGGGAGAAGAGCCAAGATTCTGATCTCCTGTCTTGTATCAATTTTAAAGCAGCATCTCATTGTATATTAAAGACATCTATTGTGCTAAAAAGTGCAGGAAACTAATTGGACTCATTCTGGCTTTCGTGACTCATAAACTTAATGCTCTTTTACATCATTTTGCCTGAGCAGATTTCCTAACCACAGTTTAATAGCAAAAGACATTTAAAATAACAATCTCAAAAGTCTTTCCAACCTCTCCAATTAGAGTAAAATAAATTGGCTCTTAGAATTAGAGGCTGTGCCTTCACAGGCTACGGACTATCTCACTGGTTTCACGTATCTTAACTATGAAGGAAAATGACAACTCCATTTCATCTTGCTCCTCGCTACCAAATATTTCTACTAGAACTGAAGCCACCTGCTTGGTCACGTACTTTCACTTGGATCATTTCCTCATTGTTTGGCTTGGCTTTCTTTCATTTTCTTGGTTATTTTAACTTTCACTGGGTCTCTAGGAAAGGCTATGAGGCTTGGCAGGTGGAGCAATCAAAAGGATTTTCATGTTCTCACTGTCAGTTATTATTTACTGAGTTCCAGGCTTTGTTATACCAAACCGCAGACACGTCTCCCCCATATCTTTGTATTCTAGAGAACAAAAGATAATCATTTTGCTGCATCGCATCTTTGTGATCTTTCTGTCTTTATCATCTACTAAGTGGAAATAGTCCCTGATCCTAAGCCAGTTCTTAGTGAAGGTCTGGGACTGGCGGGCCACCAGGCTCGAGGACTGATTCTCGGGACCTCATCTTATTATGCCCATATGTTTAGTCCAAGTCTATCTAAGACAACTTTATTTCTGGTTTGAAAGTACATGAATGGTGTTCTCTTCTGAGACTTTAAATACAAAACAACTAGTTAAGAAAAACCAAAACCAAAACTAAAACCAACGTTTTACTTGGACATAATGATTTTACACACACACATTTGTATAATTTAACATACACATATTTATCAGCAATTTCTCCTCAGTAGGATGGCTAATATCTTACCTACAACATTCCTTTGGAGCCATCTGCTGCCTTAAGCTCTCCAAGGGTAGAACCTATGTGCACGCAGGGACTAGGAATTAAAAGTCATTTGGGATGGGGCGCCTGGGTGGCTCAGTTGTTAAGCATCTACCTTCGGCTCAGGTCATGATCACAGGGTCCTGAGATTGAGCCCCACATCAGGCTCCCTGTTCGGTGGGGAGCCTCCTTCCCCCTCTCTCACTCCCCCTGCTTGTGTTCCCTCTCTTGCTCTGTCTCTCTCGTCAAATAAATTTTTAAAAAATCTTTTAAAAAAATTAATTAAAAAAAAGTCATTTGGAGGGGCACCCAGGGGGTGCAGCTGGCTCAGCATCTGACTTTTGGTTTCAGCCCAGGTCTGATCTCTGGGTCTTGAGATCAAGCTCCACCTGGGGGCCCATATTCAGAGAAGACTCTATGCTCTTCCCTCACCCCAAAACAAATAAAATAAATAAATCTTTTTAAAAAGTCATTTGGAAATACAAGAAACTATGAAATTAAATTCTGTCTCAGCAAAAGTGTGTGCACTTTTTGCTCCCAACTGTGACTCTAGGGCTTCTTTGGGATTGGACCCAGACTCATTTCTCTGGTATTCCACTGGCTTCTTCCCCATATGACAGTACATTGGCTTTCTCACTTCCACTTGTTTTTCCTGGTGTTTACTTAGCTCCTATTCTGCCTCATTTTGGGTAGTTGGCCGCAACCTGCTTTTCACTCTTGGTTTGGCTCAAGCTTTCAAGCTTTCGCTCTCTGGACTTTGATTTATGGCCTCGCCATATCCACACACTCCCTTCCTGCACTTCTGATGTATGGATGCTCCAACAGAAGGGTAGGGACAACCTCAACCATGCTCTCCATCCCCAATATTTTCCTTTGTATCAGCACTTCCTGATCCTTTTCCATCTTTTAGTTTCCTCACAGGTAGACTGCCGACACTGTACAATTTCCAGGTATAACATGATATATGTACATATATATGGTTATACATACATGCATGTGTGTGCACACAGGTATGCGTATAAAGCTTTGGCTTTTTCTTCTCAAAAGTCAGGAAGTTTTTCTTTCTGATTTTTTTTCTCAGTCTCTTCTTTCTTGTTCACCTTCTAGGTATAATCCTCAGATTATCAAAATCTGTCTGACAACTAAGCAGGGTTATCCTCACTGAGAAAGGACCAATTACCTTTTCTTTGAACAGAGGTTTGTCTGTAGATTCTGAAGACTATAGTTTCAACCTCTTCATTACACTCCTGCCCTGTCACCAAAATAAAAAGAGAAGCCACTCTGAGGGCACACAAGAAATGTCCCTTTATGAGCTTAAGTATATTAGCAGAGCCTCACAGTCCATATAACTTCCCTCATTTAGAAGCAGGCAACTCACAGACACCTCAGTCTACACACACGTGCTTCCTCAAACATGGAGCAGCTTAAGTGTTCCACTTAGGTATTTTATTCGTGTATGCCTGGGATCACAAAGACGAGAGTCATGAAGCACAACGACCAAGGTTCTAAGGTACCCCTCGTATCTGGATGTATTCCCAGCATTGGAGCAAATGGCGCTGGGCAGGCAGTGTCATCTAGCACACACAGTGTCATCTAGCACTCAGCACCTGTGTTGTATGTGGATTCCTGCACACAAGCTTTACTTTTGTTGTATCTTAGCTGTTAATCCAAGACCAACCAGGAGAAGGCAGTACAGGCTAAACAACGGTAACTTTAAATCTTCTTTAAAGTGAAAAAGAAATAATCTGATGGGGATTATTTATAGCATAAACCTCTGCCCATGTCAGGGAAGCAAGGAACTTTTTCCAACACTATCATCACCTGCACCGTATCACTCCTTCTCACCTCTGCGGCTTCCTTCATGTTCCCCTACCAACTCCTTCATCCCTCCTTAAATATTAAAATACATACGATATAGAAACTGGAAAAACATCTAAATTACAATGCCGTCTGATCCATCTCTAAATTCCCAAGCTTCTTTCTTTAGCATTACAACATAAGGCCAAGTTTAATCTTTAGATATTACTTTTTAAGAGCTCATGTTGCTTTTATATGACAAGATATACTTATCATGAGCCCTCAAGATGTCTCTGCTTCACACCTACAAAAATACAAAACCACTAGTTTCAAATACAAAAAAATTTCATACATGAACAAAAGGGCAATTTCTTGCTGAATATGGAACATTATTTCCCAGTGGCACTGGAAGTGAATGAAGACTGCTCAGTTAAAGCCAGAAAGAGGATTCTACTTAGAACTTCAGTCCCTGACACTGGGGAATCCATGCCCCCCACTAGCTGCCTGAGGGCACAGAGTAGGATCCCCTCTGTTCTGCAGGGCCCTGGAGAGAAAAGACCAAGTTGCTGTCTGGACAGTTAGGCAAGTCCCATTCTTCTACTGACCAAAGTAGCATGGGCTTCATTAACCACTAAGCCACAGTCCCAGCTGTTTTTGTTTGGGTGGCTGGAATTCCTAGGGTTGCTTTTACCAGATTACCCCAAGCAAAAGTATGAAGTTGCCTCGAGCCTTTCTCATCTGCAATTCCTTCATTAATGCCACCTTTACTTCCCTCCCCAACTGCACATGGTCTCTACACTGACCCGCACACTGGCCGGGGATCTCCTCAGAAGCCCCCTCACCCCTACCAAGACATTCCTTGGGCCTTCCCTTGTCTGTACTAATCTCTCATTCCCTTCTGCAGCAGAAACTTATTCTTAGTTAAACCTCTCCACAGAAATACTATCAGGCTTTCTGAATCTTAACCCATGACCTTAATCATACTACTTAAAACCATACTACATATATAAGAGAACATTGAGTACTTTCAATTGCTAGCTAACACTTTCACCTCAATTTTCTTTTCTTTTTTTTTTTTTCTTTTTCTTTGTGGCCCACCCAGTGGGCCCCTAGGTCTTCTCATAGCCATTTCAAGAAAAAGTGCACAAGGGGCACCTGGGTGGTTCAGTCGGTTAAGCGTCTGACTCTTGGTTTCAGTTCTGGTCATGATCTCATGGATTGTGAGGTCCAGCCCTGGGTCTGGCTCCCTGCTCAGTGGGGAGTCTACTTGAGATTCTCTCCCCCTCTCCCCACTTATACTCACTCTCTCTAAAATAAATAGACCATAGACATTATTTAACAATGCTTTATGGTTCAATCTTTCTACAAGCAGAATCATATTGTATATATCATTCCACAAAGAGTATTTTTACTCAAGGTTATGTGTGTTTTAATTTATCCGTGCTTATAGATGTACCTCTAGATTATTCATCTTAGTTGTGGTACAAGCATTCATTCAGATAACTAAATCATAATTTGTTTATTCTTTCTTTACTTGGTAAACATTTAGATTGTTACAAGGAACATTCTGTATGTTTCTGTTTTCACACACATACAAGAGTTTTTCTGCCATACACAGAGCAGCGGATTTGCTGAGTCAGAGAGTGTGTTCTTCTCTAATTTTAATAGATATTACCAAATCGATGTCCACTGTGGTTGTATCAGTCCACACTCTGACCAGAGTTTCAAGTAACCATTGCTCTGTAGCCTTTTCATAGGATATAATTGGATATAAGGTTATATTAATCCTTGCTAATGAGCATAAAAGGATACCTCACAGTATTTTGAACCATGCTTCTTACAGAAAGTGATCATCACTATCTCAGCACCACTGTGTGACATATATAAATTCTGCTTGTATTTTCCAACCACATCTTATATATGTGTGTAATGATGTACTTTGAGGAAAAAAGGAGGAATTATTTAAATGGGGTGTATATTCAAAATCCAGGTTGCATGTCTGCATACATGCATACCATTCTGTAAAAACTGACCACCTAGAAGGAATAAAGAAATTGATATTTTGTCAACTCACAGTATGAGCTTATCCAAGCATAAGGCCTACCTGAAAATAACACCTGAAAAGTCTTCAAGAATTAGCTTTCATGATCTGTAGACTCGTAATGGTAATATCAGATTAAGTCAGCTTCACTGGCACCTACATTTCAGGCATCAAGTCTAATTTCTGAGTTGGGACTTGGTTTCCTACTTACTGCAATAAAACTATGGCTGGCATTAGAGGCAGGTGCTTTTTATTTATTTTTTTTCTTTTTCTTACCACATCTCAATATGTTAAAAATACTTCACATATATTGGGCATGTAAAATGTGCCGTGCAAGCATGGATGGCATCTGAATTATTTCCCTTAACTTTCATAACAATAAACATGGTACTATTATTGTCCCCATTCTAGAATTAATGAAACTGAGAGTCTGAAAGATTAGGTGAAATCACAGAGCTTATAAATGAACAAGTGTCTGGTTCTTCCTGATTGAGAAGTCGTAGATATCCACAACTACACCATGTAGCCCAATTCAGAATTCAGACACCTATATAACTATCTTTGAAAATATATTTCTTGATATTAGAAATGCAAGCTTTTTCTCTTTCTGTTCTACTTCTACCCTCAAAGACCAAACAATCCTATATGCATTTGAAGACAACTCTCATATCTCCCCAAAACTTCTCTTCCCCAAGTTAAGACACTTACATATTTCCACACTTTGTGTTTATGTTTTTTATGTTCCCCACCTTTATTTTCCAACTACTCTCCTGTGGGTGAGCCTCAGATATGGCCCCCCTCCGCAAGTATGATGCTCAGAACACATTGCAACAGCATATGTCCAAGGAATATTCAGTACAATGGATTCATCAGCTGCCTCATTCTGTACCTTATACTCTACTAAATGCTGCCCTAAATCATAGTGGCCTTTTTGGCAGTTGTATCACACTGTTGACTCATTCTGAGCTCATGCCAACAATAATTCCCAAGTCATTTTTAAACATATATTTCTGTCTTTCTTAGCCTGCATTTTAAGTTTTTATTTTATCCAAATGTAGGATATTACATTTGCACCCATTAAGCCTTATTCGTGGCAGTCTGCTAAAATTATTTTGATTCTTGATTCTTTAAGTTTACTGGAATTTACTCTGACCATGATCCATGTGCTATCTTTGTCTTCATCAAATTCATTGATTAAAATCTATCCAGTGATCTCAATAACAAGCTTTGTGCTGCATTCACAGAAACATTTCTTCAGACTCACACTGATCTCTTCAAAAAGCCATCCAGACTCATAAGGTTTGATCCTTTGACTGTGTAAATCTGTCTAAATGTATCAGCATCAACCTCACATTTCTTCATCTGACAACAAGGATATCATCAAAAACTCTGTCAAATGTCTTTCTAAATTTCAGATAAACTGTATCTATTTTCCCTGTAATCTTGATAAGAAAAAAAAAGAAATGGAGCTACTTAGTGATAATATATTCTCAGTGACCTTATATTAGGTATATTTTATGCTGCCCCTTTATAGTAACTCTTTCACCTGCCTTATAAATAATAAGTTCCAGAGTTTTGCTTGGCATCTAAAATAAACTTACTGGTTAATAGATGATGGAATTTACTTCTCTTTTTCTCTTTGACAGGAAATGAACTTCACTTCCAGGAAATGTATAATAAGTTGTGGCAGGTAAGTGATTCTTCTTGCAACTAGGGGAGAAAAAGCAAATAAATTACAAAAACTGTATGTCTAAAAATATCAGAAAAGTGAGGAACCAATGAGGACTAGAACTAAAATTTCAGACTCCAAAGAGTTTTTCCTAGGAGAGTTGACAATCACCAGCCATTTTCTTTTCCTGGAGTCATTAACAATTCCATGAGGATAGAGTCCAGCCCTTGGAGAAGATTCTACTGAGGGAAAAAGAAAGAAGTTGTGAATTTAGAGGCTGCATAGGTGCTGACCTGTATAAAAAAAACTAGAGAAGCCCGAGAAACAAGGTTAGTTTTTGCAAAGAGTCAGTTCTTGAGTTCAGAGGCAGCACACAAAACTGGGGGCAGGGGGGCTAAGTTGGAAAGGCAGAGTAAAATTTTTCACAATTTCTTAGTTCATTGGATAAAAAAATACCACAAAAATGTATTTTATGACTTATTTTGTTGCCCTTTAGACATTACCAGATTTTGAGGCTGTATAGGGCAAGAACCTAAAGAGCTTTGCTCAAAACCTCCAGTGGTCAGAACAGCATCCTCCTAATACATTAATCCCAAGGACAAAGACCCACAAACAATTAACCAGGGATAAACCAGAGGTAAACTAGATCTTACAAAAACTCTAACCCAGTCCCAACACAGATCATCCAAGACTAGAGGTGCCCTTCAAACTATATACCTAACAGAATTTAAAAAGTAAATAAATAAAAAATAAAAATAAAATAATAAAATAATAATAATAATAAAATAAATACTAAATAAATAAATAAATAAATAAAGGAAAACAGCATCATCTACAACCTGCAGGGTTCTTTTACTCACATTGTCATACTATAAAAATTTGTTAGGTACATAGAGAGTTAGAAAAGTATAACTTCCAATCTAAAGAGAAAACATAAAACAGAACATAATTCAGATATTAACCACAATAAGCAAAACTTAATAAATACTTTCATGAGACAATCAACAAAATGTAAAGGTGACCTACAGAATGGGAGAAAATATTTGCAAACCACATTTCTGATTAGAGATCAATATGCAAAACATATAAAGAATCATATAACCAATAACAAAAAAGAAATCCAATTTAAAAATGGGCAGAGGAACTAAATAGATTTTTTTTTTCCAAAGGGGACATATAAATGGCCAACAGGTACATGAGAAGATGTTCGGTATCACTGATCATCAGGGAAATGAAAATCAAAGCCACAATGCGACCTCACCTCACACCTGTTAGAATTGCAGTCATCAAGAAGACAGGAGACAACAAGTGTTGATGAGGATGAGTAGAAAAAAGAATTCTAGTGCACTGCTGAAGAGAATGCAAATTGATGTAGTCACTATGGAACAGTTTGGAAGTTCCTCAAAAATTTAAAAATAGAACCACCATATGTTCCAGCAATCCCATCTCTGGGTATATGTCCAATGGAAATGAAAGCAGAACCTCAAAGAGATATTTGTACTCCATGTTTTCTGCAGCATTATTCACAATAGTTGAGATATGGAAACAGAGTGACTGTCAATGGATGAATGGATAAAGAAAATATGGGATACACCCACACACAGGAATACTATTCAGCAATGAGAAAAAAAGGAAATATGGCCATTTGCAGCAATATGGGAAAATAGTGAGGGTATTATACTAAGTGAAATAAGTCAGACAAAGAAAAATCCAGTATGATCTCACTTATATGTGAAATCTAAAAATAATGAGCTTATATAAATAGTAGAATGGTGTTTACCAAGGGCTGGAGGGAAGGAAGAGAGATGGAGAGATACTTGTCAAAGGGTACGAACTTCCAATTAGATGAGTAAGTTCTGGAAATATAATGCACAGCAATGCAATTATAGTTAACAATAATGTATTATATACCTGAAAGTTGTTAAGAGAATAAATCTTAAATATTTTCACCACAAAAAAATAATGATAATAATATGATAGAAGTACAAGCTAGTGCTATGGTGGTCGTCATTTTGCAATATATTAACATATCAAGGGGCACCTAGGTGGCTCAGTCAGTTAAGTGTCTGCCTTTGGCTCAGATCATGGTCCCAGAATCCTGGGACTGACCCCTGTGTTAGATTGCTTGCTCAGTGGGCAGTCTGCTTCTTCCTCTCCTGTCTCTTCCCCCACTTGTGCTCTCACTTGCACTGTCTCTTAAATAAATAATATCTTTTAAAAAATAGATTTAAAACTCAATGTACAAAATCGACATGTTTTACATCTTAAACTTACAAAATGTTATGTGTCAATTACATCCTATAAACATAAAAAAAATTTTTAACCTTTTATGGAAACTATGTGAAAGAACATAAAGAAGAAATAGAAGAAACTGAGAAAAATATGAAGAATTTGAATCTAGTACAAAGAAACAAGTAGACACATTTTTCTAGAACTAAAAAATGTACTATCTGGTATTGAAGTCTCATTGTTGGTGCTAAATAGCACACAAGGAAGACACTAATGAATTGCAAGACAAATCAGTAGAAAAAAATCCAAACTGAAAAAAGCAAGAAAGAAAATAGCAGAAAGAAAGGGGGTAGAAGAATATAAGACTAAGAGTGGGAATCAGTTTTTAAAAAGAGAGAGAGAGAGAGAAAGTCCCAGAAAGGGAGGAAAACAAGAATGAAGGAGGGGGAAAAAAAAAAGCTGTAAATATTGAAAACTATCACCCACAGATCAAAAAAAAAAAAAAACAAAAAAAAAACCGATGACAATGCAGTAAATCCAAAGCAGGATAAATGATTTAAAAAATCCATAATTAGGCACAACTAAATTCAATTGCCAAAAATCAAAGACAAAGAAAAATCCTCAAAGTAGGCAGAGAATTGAACTATAAATTCAATTGTATCCTCATTAAAATTCAAGTGGGATTTTTTTGTGGAAATTAACAGTTTGGTGCTAAATTTTATATGAAGATGCAAAAGACATATAATATCCAAACCAATTTTTTTTAGAGGACAAAGTTTGAGGACTTACTACCCAATTTTAAAGTTTACTGTTAAAGCTATATTAAGACAGTGTAGTGCTGGCATAAAGACAGACATACAGACCAGTGGAACAGATCTGAGAATTTAATAATAAACACATATATTTATGGCCAATTGATTTTCAACAACAGGAAAAGGATGATATTTTGAACAAATGACACTAGGATAATTGGATATTTATAAGCAAAAAATATTAAAAAGAACTTAGACCTCCAATGTTTATTAGAAAGAAGAAAATATAGGAAAAAAATTAAATACTAGTGACCTTAGGGTAGGCAATGAATTTTTTGATATGACATCAGCACATGAGCCAAAAAGCAAAAAACTGAGAAAATTGACTTCATAAAGTTAAAAAAAAATTCTGCACTTCAAAGAATACCATCAATAAAATGAAAATATTAACCACAGACCCAGAGGAAATATTTCTAAATTATACATCTGTTAAATAACCTGTATGTAGAAAAATATGAAGAACATCGGCAACTAAAAATAAGACATACAATCCAATTTTAAAAGGAACAAAACCCTGAATTAATATTTAACCAAGAGAGACACACAAATGCTTAGTAATGGGGGTATAGCTCAGGGGTAGAGAATTTGACTGCAAATGCTTAGTAATATTATGAAAAAATTTCAGTATCAGTAGTTATTAGGAAAATATCAAACTATAACCACAATGAGATACTATAATACACTCACTAGAGTGGTTATAATCAAAAAGAGATAATACCAAGGGCTGGTGAGGATGGAGAAAAACAGGAAGCCTCATATAATGCTAGTAGAAGTGCAAAATTGTACAGCTACTTTGGAAAATTATCTGGCAATTTCTTAAAAAGCTGACATTGTCTGGAGTTTCTTAAAAAGCTGAACATAACTTATCATATGACTCAGCAATTCCACTCTTAGAAATCTACCCAAGAGAAATAAAAACATGTCCACAAAAAAACCTGTATGTGAATGTTCATAAATACATTATTTACAACAGCACAAACTAGAATGTCCATCAACTAGTGAATGATGACCAAACTTTGGTGTAATATTTCATGCAATGAAATATTATTCAGTACTTAGAAGGAATGAAGTACCATTACATGGATGACTCTCGAAAACATTATGCTAAGTGAAAGAAGCATGACATAAAAAGCTACATGTATAATTCTATTTATATGAAATACCTACCAAAAAATCCACAAATTATATACACAAAAAGCAGCTCTGTAAAGACAGGGACAAACTATATAAGATGGGAATTGACAGGAAAGGGCCTTAAAGGAAAATTTTTGAGTAATAGGAAAGTTCTAAAGCTGGACTGTAGTGATTTAGTGAACTCTGTAAACTGACTAAACCTACTGAATTGTAAACATACAATGGGTGAATTATGTGGTAATACTTCAACAATGCTATAAAACAAAAGTGGTGAGTGTATTTGATATTTTTTGCTTTTTCTGAACTACTATGTAATATAGGACCAAGCTAACAAGAAAACTCATCAGATGTAGACTCTTTCTTATACAAAAAAGTAGGTATATTTAAAATAGAGAACAAAGAGAAAGTTCTGAAAACAGAGAATAAAAAATGTATTACTTTTAATTTTTTTAAAGATTTTATTTATTTATTTATTTATTTGACAGAGAGAGTGATTTGACAAGTAGCAGAGAGGCAGGCAGAGAGAGAAGGGGAAGCAGGCTCCCCACTGAGCAGTGAGCATGATATGGGGCTCAATCCCAGGACCCTGAGATTGTGAGCTGAAGGCAGAGGCTTAACCCACTGAGCCACCCAGGCACCCCAATGTATTAGTTTTAAATGAGCAACAGAAAGCTTCAGTTGATATTGTAACAGGTTCGATGGAAGCCAAGAGTTGACAGAATGACCTCTTAATATAAGAAGATGGTGGTGGAAGGGAACCAGTCAACCTAAAATTTTATGCATGCAAAATTATAATTCAAAAATAAAGGCTAAAGAGTCAAAACTAATTTATAGTGACAAAAAGCAGACCAGTCTATTCATAGAGAGGGTAAAAGCATGACGTTAAGGGGCCATGAGAGAACTCGTTGGAGTAATAAAATTATTCTATATGTTGATTAGGATGGTAGTTATGTGGGTGTATACTTTTTCTCAAATTTATTGAACTATTCACTTTAAATGGATATATTTTATTGTCCACAAATTATATATCAAAAAAGGTGACTAAAAAGGGGGGAAAAATGAAGGTAAAATAAAGACATTAGAAGCCAAACAAAAGCTGACAAAAATCAATGGATTGGCACTACAAAAACCTGCTAAAAAGTTCTTCATGTGGAAAAAAGATTCAAATAAAATCATGAAACTATAATAGAATATGAAGAGCACCATAAAGTTTAAATCTATAGGGTCAATATAAAATATATTGATCATTTAAACACAATAGTAATAGTTTTATGCAAATTTTTCATACATGTAGAAATAAAATATATGAGAACAATAGCAAAAAATAAGGGAAGAATTCAGAGAAAAACTAATGTTGAGTTCTTTCATGGTCTGAGGTACAAGGTACTACAGTAAGCAAGGAAGCATATGGAAATTGCAAAGGTAGCCACCAAAAAAATGCAAATAATCTAAAACTAATAAACTAATAGAGGTAGAAAATGAAATGGTAAAAATAATAATTGATTAAAACAAAAGAATAGAGAGAATAAAAGGACAAAGAACAGAAGGCAAAATAGAAGTAACATATCAAGATGATAGTCCTAAACACACATTATCAGTGATTACAACAGTAAATGGAGTAAACAAACTAGTTTAAAAGGAAAAAAAATTAAAGAATAAAACAACAGCCAATTACATGTTATTATCAAGAGACCCACTTAAAACTACTAAGGGTACAATTACACTGAAAGGAAAGAATGGGAACAAAATAACCATGCAAGCACCAATAAGAAGAAAACTGGTTAGCTCTTAATATTATAAAATAGACTTTAAGAAATAAGTAACACTTGGCCATTTTAGATGAGATTTTAAAAAATCTACTAAGCTTGTTATTTATATACAGCAGTTGTCTATGGACTTTTTAAATTAGGGTCAGATGGTAAATATTTTTAGCTTTGGAGCCCACGTGGACTCTGCTGCAACTATGCATCTCTGCTGTAAAACAGCCACAGAGACACAGAGAACAGATAAGCAAATGGGTATGGCTGTGTTCCAATAAAACTTTATTGGCAAAAATGCATGCCAGATTTGGCCAACCCATGGGCTACAGTTTATTAATTCCTGGTATGTAAGAAAGCTATGGGTTTTAATTCATTAAAGTTACATTTTTTTGGTCAGTCAAAAATGAAGGAAAGAAAGAAGTAAAAAAAAGGGAGACTTTCATGATATAAGAAAATTAAAAAGGAAAGCATAATTCTGAATTTGTACAAAGCTAATAACACAGCTTACATGTATAATATTTAGCTTCAAAATACATAGACAAAAATTCAGCAAGAACATTAAAGATTTAAACAATATAATTAGCCAATGTGACCTAATATAATATAGATAGATAATCTAACAATCAAAGGATGAATACTTTTCAAGTGACATCATCAAAAGGTAGAGATCCCAACTCCCACTCCCCCACACCCCAAAGATCAACAATTAAATAGGTAACAATGAACAAAAAACAGAGCTCTGGACACCACTAAACAAACTTAAGAATACAGTTGAATGAAATATCTGAGAATAACCACTCAAAAAGAGGACGACAGCTTCATTTTGCCTACATCATTCCTTCCTCCAAGCCAGCATTGCTTAGCACCAAAAAGGAACTCCCCAGCTTAAATAAATAAATAAATAAATAAACAAACATAAAAATAGAAAATGTCCCTCTAACAGGGAGAGGAACAGTAGACATGAGCCATGAGCTTCCCTAGCCCTTTCGGGCACCATCCTTCAGTTTTACCCACCCAGACAAGAAAAACCTGAGATGTACAGAAATCTCTAAGAACCAGGAAGAAAGCAGGGACTACCAGTAGCAGCCATGTAGCAGAGGCAATCACGGTTCACAGCGACCTGCTCTATAAACAAATATGGCAACTTTTGCCACTGAAAATCAATTGCCAGCACAGCTACCACGGACCCCCCCAGGAGATTTCACCAGCCAGGTATTCTCTTTTGCTGATGTCAGCTTTCCTATTCCCTCTCACTCCCTCCTTCCAGTCCCCACTCTAAATTCAGAACTGCCCCAGCAGCCAGCCAAGGCTCCCGTGGCTGCACAAGTATAGGACATCATCCCAGACCCCTGCAGCAACCCCCATCGCTGTGCATGCACTCAGCACCAGCTCGCAGTGCATTTACATGTCACTGTCCTGATGCTCCTCGTGGTGTGCATGCCCAGGGGGCAACTGCCCCTCACAGCTATCAGTGCACCCATAGTTGGCCCCTGGCCCCTGCCTCTACACAGGCACCCGCAGCTGGTCTCCACAGCAAAGTATGTGCTTACCACAGGATCTGGCCATCATTGTTGGCTACCTGTTCTGGTCCCTACCTATTGGACCTGAAGGTACCACTAAGGAGCCCACAGCACTTATAGCCACGGCAGACACCACAGAACATTCACAAAGGACGAGAGAGCTATTGATGTTGTAGACCCCAGCGGCCTGAGCTAAAGATACATCATACCTCCCAGACCCAGTGCCACCACACACCTCCACACTGAATGCCCTGTGGCTCTAGACCCGGTATCACAGCATAACCCCATGTGCTTCTACCCACAAGTGGAATTCTTCCCTTACCCAAGTGAATCGTTGAAGTCTGGAAGATATGTCTGCTTCTTCAAATGTGTAAAACACCTAAGCAATGCTATAGGAGTTACTAAGAATCAGAGAAGCAGGACTTCACCAAAGGAAGAATGTTAACTTGCAGTAGCTGATCCCAAAGAAATGAACCTGTAGGAACTGCCCGGCAAAGATTTCAAAATAATTGTTCTACAGATGCTTGAAGAAGCTACAGGAAAACAATTTAGTGATATCAGGAAGTTAATACAAGAACAAAATGAGTTCAATAAAGATATAGAAAACATTGAAAAAAACAAATCTAAACAATACAGTGACTGAACAGAATTCAACAGAGTGCTTCAAAATCAGACTTGACCAAGCAGAGGGAAAACAAGTGAACTCAAAGACAGATTAATTGAAATTATTTAATCAGAGCAACAAAAACAAAAACGAAACAATGAAAAAAAGTGAAGAAAGCCTACATGATCTATGGGACCAGCAAAACAAACATGCACAAATTATTGGATTTCCAGAATGAAGAACAGGGCAAAGGGGGACAGAAAGTCTATTTAAAGAAATGTGACTGATAACTTCCAAAACTGGAAAAGGCACTTACTTGACAGCACAATCATCAGGGGAAAGCAAATCAAAACCACAGTGAGCAATCACCTCACACCTGTTAGAACTGCTATCATCAAAAAGACAAGAAATAAAGGGGCCTGGGTGGCTCAGTTGGTTAAGCATCTGACTCTTGATTTCAGCTCAGGTGGTTATCTCAGGGCCCTGCATTGGGCTCCCCACTCAGCAGGGAGCCTTCTTGTCTCCCTCTCCCTACGTACCCCTCCCCCACTAATACATGCACACTACCTCTCTAAATAAATAAATAAGTAAATAAACAAACAAAATCTTTTTAATTTTTAAAAAGACAAGAAAGAACAAGAGCTTGAGAGGATGTGGAGAAAAAGAAAACCCCTGTGAACTGTTGGTGGGAATGTAAATTGGTGCAGCCACTATGTTCAACAATATCAAGATTCATCAAAAATTTAAAAATAGAACCACCATAAGATCCCAGCAATCCCACTTCTAGGCATATATCCAAAGAAAATCAAAACACAGTCTTGAAGAGATACCAGCATTCCCATGTTCACTGCAGCATAACAGCCAAGAAAGACATCAAAACAACCTGTATCTATCAACAGATAAATGGATAAAGAAGATGTGGTGTATACACATCAGAATATTAGTCAGTCATGAGAAAGAAGAAAATCCTGCCATTTGTGATAAGGACGGGCCTTGAGGGCATTATGCCAAGGGAAAGAAGTTAGATAAAGGAAGACAAATATTGCTCATATGTGGAATCTAAGAATGCTAAACTCATAGAAACAGGTAATAGAATGGTGGTTACCAGGAGCTGCAGCATGGTGGAAATGGAGAGATCAAAGAGTTGGTCAAAGGGTACAAACTGCCAGTTTAAAGATGAATAAATTCTGGGGATCTAATATATAGCATGGCGATTATAGTTAATAATACAGTATTATAGGGGCACCTGGGTGGCTCAGTGGGTTAACTCTCTGCCTTCAGCTCAGGTCATGATCTCAGGGCCCTGTGATAGAGCCCCACATTGGGTTCTCTGCTCAGCGTGGAGCCTGCTTCCCCTCCTCTCTCTGTCTGCCTCTCTGTGTCCTTGAGATCTCTCTCTCTCTCTGTCAAATAAATATAAAATCTTTAAAATTTTTTTTTAAAATATAATAATAATACAGTATTATATACTTGACATTTGCTAAGATACCAGACCTTAAATGTGTTCACTACAAAAAAGAAGTGGTAATTATGTGATGTGATGGGGGCCTTTTAGCTAACACCATGCAGTATACAAGTGTAGCAAATCAGCAAGCTGGATACCTTAATTTACACAATGTTATGTGTCAGTTATATCTCAACAAATCTGGATAAGAAATGAATCATTTTCAAATGCACATGAACATTTAGATCCTGGGTCCAAAAGTAGGTCTCAACAAATTTTCAAAAAAGTGAACTCATACCAAATATATTCTTTGAGCACACTGGAATCAAACTGAATTAAAATGAAATAAGGGCAGGTAGCATGTATCATGCAGCCAAAGCAGTACTAATGGGAAAACTTTTGTCCTTAAATGGACATTTTGGGGGAAAAATTGAGAAAGAATGATCTAAACATCTAACTTAAGAATCAGCCTAAAGAATAGCAGTATTAAGCCTATAGGAAGTAGAGGGAGGCAAATAGTTTAAAAAACAAAAAAAGAAGAAGAAGAAAATTGGTAAGTAGACCTCAGACACACAACAGAGGAAACCAACAAAGTTGATTCTTTGTAAAGATTAATAAAAGTGATACATACCTAGCAAGATCAGTTTAGGAAAAAGAGAGAGAGAGACGATACAAATTGCCAGTATCAGTAATAAAAAAAGGGACTTCACTACAAATACAAGATACTAGAAGTATAATAAGGAAATACTGGGAGCAACCTCATGCTAGTAAATTTGACAACATAGATTAAATATGTAAATTCTTTCAAAAATAATATTTACCAAAACTTACACAAATAATAAGAACTCTATTAGTTTGATATCTATTAACAAAATTAAGTTAGTAACCAAAAGTATTCCCACAAAGAAATTTTCAGGCCCATATGATATCACTGATTAATTCCATAATACATTTAAGGAAGGAATAATAGTATTCCTATACATGCTTTCCAAAGTCAGGAGGATAAACTTCCCAACTCATTTTATGAAACCAGCTTAATTTGATTCAAAATCTGACAAGAAAAGGAAATTACAAGCTAATATCCCTCAGGAATATCAGTGAAATATCCTCTATAAATTATTAGCACAACATATAAAACAGCAACATATAAAACAGACAGTACATCAGTATCAAGGGGACCCCTTCAAACTGTACCCCTCTCTGTTCTAGACTCTGGCTTACTTCACTTTTTCCTACCCATCTTAGAAGTTGCAATTTCTAATTCTGGATTACCTCAATGTCACATTTTTTGCTCCTTTAGAACACTAACATCTATGAAACCAATTCTCGATGCTACGTATCCTGTTTAAAATACTCATCATGGCCTGTTTCCTAACTAAATCCTGACTGATAAACAGTTCAAGAGGATATACTTTATCTCTGACAATTGGCATATAAGCCTCCCTCCACCCCAAATCTTTTACCCCCCATGTTCCCCAGCCTCCTCATACACAGAGCTCATCAGCTAATACCTACATCTCCCTTTGCACTCAGCTCCAATAGCATGTTCCCCGGGAGTCCGTCCTTCCTATAGTCCACAGCCCCTTGCGTGTGCCCCTATCGTAACACTCACCAGACTGAGTTACTACTGGTTATTCACTTGTTAGTGTGGAGTTTGCCTTTCTATAAATAGATATTAGATGGACAGATAGATATAGATATGGACAACTCTCTATATAATATACATCCATGTGAGGGGGGGTGGGGTTATGGACATTGGGGAGGGTATGTGCTATGGTGAGTGCTGTGAAATGTGTAAACCTGGCGATTCACAGACCTGTACCCCTGGGGATAAAAATATATTATATGTTTAAAAAAAATAAAATTTATTTTTAAAAAAGGCAAAAAAATATATACATCCATATACAACATATATAATGTAATATCATGTTTATATTATACATATTTACATGTCATGTTACACATACATTATATAAAGAGAAATATATCATGTATATAAGATAATTATGTATATAAAATACTATATGCCAGGATACTGCAAAGTCCTTCAAGTACTCTGGCATTTAGCAGGGCACATGCTGTTGAATAAATAAATGTGTAGGAGGAAGAAAGGAAGACTTGCTCCCAATGCTAATCCTCAGTCCAGTGGAAATGGGATTCCCGGGCTGTGATACTGAATACCTGGATTTATGAGTCATGCGCTTTCTACAGCTAATTCTAACAGATAGCTTGCTTCTGGAGACACAGAATTATTAATTCATTAACAACTGTATGTTAGATTTGAAATGTGCCTGTTCACTTAATGGAGTTTTGTGATAACATTAAAATACCTACAAATAAAAATTCTGAAACATAAAGTCCACAGTCACTGCCATGATTTCATAAGCAATAAAGTGAATGAGGTCAAAATTAATTTCTCCTCACCCAGTGTAAACTGTTAATCAGTCTGGACAAATGGAGGGGTCCTGGCTATTTCCCAGGCTGAGCTAATCCTCCCCTCCAGCACATGCAATGACTTACCACCGTGAAATGTGATTTCGTGTGTTACATTGCCATGCACCTGCCAGGGCTCATCAGATGAGCTCTCAGTCAGTGACCAGTAGCCAGACCACCCTCAACACCGTATTTGCCTTGCCACACGGGAGAGATGAGAGTACAGCTAGAAGGGCTCTGCACTTGGCAGCTGCTGGCCTAAAGCACAAAGCTGGGTGCAAAAGAAATTTCTCGGCCCAGCCCAAGTCCTTCTCTCCACGAAGCCCTTCTTCGCCACCTCAACCTACTGACCCCACACACCTCTGCCATCTGTTTAATGTGCAGACGCCCTTGGATTGTTATTTTCTTGCTGGGTGCCTATTTGCTGCTCCCAAACCCTCCCCCTTCACCTCACCTTCCTCAAAGAGGAGTCTATTAAGCCATTACAGACAAAAACCGTTGAAAGAGCATAAAAAGGCCTCCATAAAGATGCTCCACAGAGATGAGGGCAAAGGCTGAAAGAGGTGAGACAAATTGGGGAAAGCCCCCAAGCCACGAGACAATGTCTCTCCAATCCATCCCACCCACCCATTTCACACTCAGTATTTGTATCTTGGGTATAGAAAGTAACTCCTATGAATATTATGCCCAGAATAAATCAGGTCTCACCCCTATTTTTTTTTTTTTTTTTCACAGAAATCGCATGATACCTACTGGAGCCCATTATTGTGTAATGAGTTGTATGTCTGACCCTGTCCTAGCTTTCTTCACTAAACTCGAAGCTTCACGAAGACAGAGATTGTGGGTACACTCCACTCCACAGAGCCTGGCACGCAGCAGGTTCACACTATTTCCCGAATAGATGAATGGATGGGGGATGAGAGGACTAAAATCTAAAGGGTCTTTGCAGCACAAAGTCTTGGTCAGGGTTTTGATAAGGAGTTCTGAGAGGCTCTTCAGGGCGGAGATGTGTTTGAGGGGTACATTGGAGGAGACTGTTTTCCTTCTTGGAAACAAGACTGCCCAGGTGAAGGATGAGAGGAAAGAAGTCAAAGACCTAGCCACTTAAGGATTTTCCCAGATGTGAGATACATAATGACTTAAAGCAGGGATATTTACATTTCTTTCTAGTTTATACAGTTCAGTTCACAGGATAGGGGAAAAAAGGTAAGGATTCAGGGCAGAAACTCAAGTCAGGAATAAAGAAAGTGCATGTGGTTGGAACATTCTTGTATACGTCAAGATCCTATATTTTGAGCATGGAATATAGGAAACTTGACTATCTGAATATATTTTATATTTCTTGAAGGCTGGGCCTCTTTTACACTGTATGACCTTCCTTCAATCATTTTTTTTTCAGTTCACTTCTTATTCCCATAGAAAGTTCTGTATTTCTATAACATATGAATTATAATATACATTATATTTATATATACCATTTTATATATATGTACACTCATTTCTACATATCTTAAGTACTTTAACTACCTATATCTCAAGGTATCTCTCCAGGCTCAGAAGTCACTTGTGCCTAAATGGCCAAAGATGCTAGAGGAAGACATTGGCCAGCACTAAGACAGGAGCTCCCCCAGGTTATTAGAAGCGCCTGACAACTCAGGGGCTGCCTGCCACTGCTGTTCCCATGGAAACAGACACTGGATCTCAGAAACCCAGAGTGTGAGAGCCTAAACTAATCATTGTAGCAAAAAAAATTTAAAAAATAATGGCCTATTTTCTTCTTGCAGTGTGGAAATGATGATTAGGTTAATAGACCTTGATCCTTTTACCTGCGGGTATGTTTTTATAGAAATAAAGATAGAAATCCATCCTCCTAAAACTTTTTCTGTACCTGTTCATTCCAAGCTGCCTCAATACCATTTCCCTATCAACACTTTAAAATTCAAGAGGACTTCAATCCAAGAGTGAAGTAAGAATTAGAGTGTGAAACAACACAATCTATATATATCTATCCATTTATTTTGTATCATTTCACTATAAGCATTGTTCAAAAGAGAAGTCTGGTATCTAAAGAGCCAAGTCTTTATGCTGTTTGCATTCACCAAATTGAAAGTCTTTTGGAATGTTTATTTTTCTAAAGCACACAAAATTTCTCAATATTTGTATGTCCTTCAACCAAGCCATTAAGATACAGATAAAACTTTAATCAGACTAAAAATTAAAACCACCCTAGATTTAATGCATATGAAGAGTTTAACTGTATTTATAAGTTTCTTACTCTAAATAGAGTATGCTGGAGTTTGTAGATCAAATATGATTTATAGGCAAGCTTAACTGGCCAATATCTGCCCTGCATAAAATGAAAGGCTAGGCATCCATTTCTGTCCATGCTACCTGTGTAACAAGTAAAATGAGTCATGCTTACCCCCTGGCTGACCCTAATTTCATAAGGAGAACAAGGAAGAAATCGTAAGTGTGTATCTCAATCAAGGGAACAGAACTCTCCAGAAAAAAGATACTGCAAATCTAAGCATTATTCTTCAGTGAATTGTGGAAAACAGACCAACTTCTGGTGTCTGGAGTACAACAAAAGAAAACTGAACACAAGTTTCTGCAATTTAAGTAAGAAGAAAACTCATATATTTACTGTTTTACCCAACCCATCTCCCGTTCATTCACATGTCACATCCCTGTTAACCACAACCAACCCTTTACCGGCAGACCTTGGGTGACTATGGTCTCCATCTCTCTTTCACACTCAATCTCATTCAGACAGTCATTCAATTGAGAATTATAAAGTTTATTTAAAAAATGCCTTATTGATTTCTTTCATTTTAACAAGTATTATCAGTCCTGTGTATCCTTAACATATTTAATTACTTGATTTACATTATAGTATATGTTCTTTGCAATACAGGAGAAATATTTTCTTTTTATCCAACACTCTATAGCATTGTTTTAGAAAACATACAAATATACCCACTTACAATTTTATCAAATATTAAATATGTAATTAGTGCTTTAAGCACCTTAAAATTCTGGTCTATTTCTCTATAGTTGTTTAAGAATATTTTAATAATATTTGAGTAAGTGCTTGGATCTTTTCTATAGGATAAGAATACATTCTTACTTTCCCATTTAAAATAATGGGATGTGTGCACGTGGCATTCAAAAATTTACTATCTAAACCATTTTTAAGAATGAGAAATATTCCAAAATGTTCACATTGATAAGATATATGTTGTCAGATATAAATAATTTTTGTTCCTTGTGACTTTTCTATTTTTCAAATCTTCCAAATTAAATATGCATTTCCTTTAGAAATTAAAAAAATAGAATTTTTAAATGTATAGACCAAAAGCTCTTAAATAATTTTTACTTTTCATACTGTTGGCAGTACATATAGCATTGTTATTCTGAAAATATTGTGTGTATAAGGGAAAAGAGTTGGAAATATAAGTTTAACACATTTGCATAAAAACTTGAGCTCTGAATTTAAATTTGATGCACAAATATAAACTCTAGTCCATTCACAAAAAGGCCTAGAAACAAGGACAAGCAGGGAGGCATAAGTGCCCATAGGGCCAATACTGTAGTCTGCAAATATTCCAACAGATCAATTAGAAAAAGCAACCCACAAACAGAAATAGTTCAAAGATGTGGACAGAAAACTTGCACAAACCCATAGAGCTAATAAACATAAAAAGATGCTCAACCTTTTTCTTTTTTGAAGATGGGTTTTTAAAAATATTTTATTTATTTAGCGGAGGTAGGGGAGAGAACACAGTGAGGGGGGGGCTGTGCAGCAGAGGGAGAGGGAGAAGCAGGCTTCCTGCTGAGCAAGGAGCCCAATATGGTGCTTGATCCCAGGACTCCAGGATCATGACCTGCGCTGAAGGCAGATGCTTAACCCACTGAAGCCACCCAGGCACCCCAAGATGCTCAACCTTAATAACAATCAGGAATGTCCCAAAGTATCAGATACAAGTTTTGTGTGGACATATTTTCATTTCTGTTATGTATATATCTAGGGGTGGAACCTTCCAGTTCCATATAGGTTAATCTATAATCTATATAATCTCCTCAAGGTTAATCACTTGAGGAAGTGTCACACTACTTACAAAGAGGCTGCAGTGGTTTATACCCTCACCAACAATTAAGGATTCCAATTTTTCTACATCCTTGTTAACACTTGATATTATCCGACTTTTTGATTGTAGCCATCCCAATGCATGTGCAGTGGTATCTCGTTGTTTGGGTTTGTATTTCCCTGATGACTATTGATGTCGAGCTCTTTTTCATGTGTTTATTGACCAACTATATATTTTCTTTGGAGAAATGTCTATTCATATCCTTTAACTATTTTCAATCAGGTTATTTTTCTTTTTATTATGGAGTTGTAAAAGCCCTTTATGTATTCTACATACAAGTCCCTTACCAGATACATGATTTTCAAATATCTTCCCCTATTCTGTGGATTTTCTTTTTGCTCTCTTCATGGTATATTTGAAGCACAAGTTTTTGATGAGCTCCAATTTATCCAATTTTTCTTTTGTCGCACATGCTTCTGGCCATACCTAAAAATCCTCTGCTAAATCCAACATTATGAAGATATACTCCTATTCTTTCTTCTAAGAGTTTTATAGTTTTACATTTAGGTCTTTGATCCAATTTGAGTTAATTTATATATATACGGTGTGAAGTAAGTATCCACTTTCATTATTTCACAAGGATATGAGTTGCCCCAACACTATTTGTTGAAAAGACCTTTCTTTCCCCCATTGAATGACCCTGAAACCTTTGTCTTTATTAAATCATGACCATAGATACCATGACTATGGATCATTTTTTTGTACTATCAGTTGTATTCCATTGATCTACATAACTATCCTTGTGCCAATACCAACTCTCTTACAGTGATCTGTATTTCTATTCTTATGTCAGTATCACATTATCTTGATTGCTGCTTTGTGATACATTTTGAAATCAGGAAGTGTAAGTCCTCCTGCTTTGCTCTTTTTCAGAACTGTTTTAGCTATTCTGACTCCCCTGTAACTTGTATGAATTTGAGAATCAGCTTATCAATTTCTCCTCCTCCCCCCAAAAAATTCAGCTAAAATTCTGACAGAGATTGTACTAAGTCTCTGAGATCAGCTTGGAGTATGTCACCGTCTTATCAATGTTAAGTTCTCTGATCCATGACCACGAGATGTTTTTCCATTTATTTAGACCCTTTTTAACTTCTTTAAACAATGCTTTAAAGTTTTCAGAGTACACATTTTGTACTTCTCTTACTAAATTTATTTCTCAGTATTTTATTATTTTTGATGTTACTGTGAATTAGAATTGTTTTCATAATTTTATTTCAGTTTGTTCATTGCAAGTACATAAAAACATATTTGATATTTTATAATGATTTTCTATCCTGCAACACTGCTGACTCATTTATAGTTTTAATAGTTTCTTAGTGGATCCCTTAGGATGTTCTATATGTGACATGATGTCATCTACATACTGGGGGGAAAAAGCATTTATGATGCACATATACCTGTATGGTGAGAACTCATCTCATAGATCCCAGCATCTACCCATAATAATATTTAGCCTGGCTAAAATTCAGCATGTAGACTAATGCTTCAAAGTAAGCATTAATAATAATACTTTTAAATAATACTTATTATTTAAATAATCCTTATTAAAATAACAGTAATACTTTTAAGTAAGTAATTATAAAGATAAATAATTGGGACTAGATTAAAATAAAAAGCTTCTGCACATTTAAGAAAACGCCATGATAAGCACCGAATAATGTAGAGAATTACTGAATTACCGTATATTGTACACCTGAAACTAATATTACACTGGAATTAAACACACACAAAAAGAGAGTAAGGCTTAATTATTGCAACTACTGTCTGGAAAGTGAAAGCTAAGTGAGCAACTGTTATGTGGAACTGTTCGTTGCTGAGGCAATATAATAACAAATCATTTAAAATGAAAAGATATATGTGCTGTATTTTTTTCTGAGAAAGAGATCAGAGTCCTTACCACTGACACACAGGTTTCTTTTGCTCAAAACTTTTCATGGGTTTAATGTTGACCAGCTTTTCTATTAGTTAAATTAATACTTTTGGCTTGAACTTGAGTCTCTCCCCTGTAGTGATGGTGGATAACTGGATTTCTGCATTCTACACCCATAAACTGTTCTTCGGGTTGCAGCTGAAGTCTCTGAAGTGGCACTAATAAATAGCACCCTTCTTCCCAAATAGGGTTCTGAACAATTTGGAAAATAAAAATAAGAGCTTACAGATAGAAATGAAAATATCCAGCTTTATAGGGAAACAGCTGGATAGGAAAACATGCTCACCGCATCCCAGCATCAGACATACATCTGACCCCATCACAGTCAGCAATGGACAACAGGATAGACACATCCTAATGGAAAGAAAGAACGAAGGAGGGGCGTGTGCCTGGGTGGCTCAGTTGTTGGGTGTCTGCCTTCTGCTCAGGTTGTGATCCCCAGGGTCCTGGAATTGAGCCCTGCATCAGGCTTCCTGCTTGATGGGGGGCCTGCTTCTCCCTCTCCCACTCCCCCTGCTTGTGTTCCTTCTCTTGATGTGTCTCCTTCTGTCAAGTGAGTAAATAAAATCTGAAAGAAAGAAAGGAAGGAAGGAAGGAGGGAAGGAAGGAAGGAACGAAGGAAGGAAGGAAGGAAGGAAGGAAAGAAACGAATTGGGGGGGGGTACAATTGCCCTGTCTAGGCAGTCTCCCTCCCAAGAGGAAGATGACCTGAAAAGAATATATATAATTAATCTAGTTACTAATTACAATTAATCTAATTTGCTCATCACCTGCTCTTCTATGTACCACCACCAGGACAGAATGAGGGAAGAGGCAAAGTGAACCTAATTGCACTCTATGGGAAAAACAAACAAACTAAATAAAACAAAAACAACTTCAGAGTCAAGAAGCTCTCTCCTCCACCAGTGAGTGACTAACAGGAAGAATGAGAAAAGGCCCCGATACAAAAACTACCTCTCAGAAAATGCACACACACACAGCTTGATTTTTCTCTGCCTACTTGCAAACATGATTCAATATATCTAATCAGATAGATCAAACATAGGGTAGCAAGCACAAAAATGTTTTCCGTCTTGTTAGTTGTCACTTGTTTTGACCCAAAACTGGGAGAGTGAATCCCGCTGCTATACAGAACCTCTTCTCCACACCTGCATAGAACCTCCAAACTGGGGCTTTCCATTTTTTTCTCATGAGTTTTAAATGCTCAGTAATAAAAAGAAGGCATCCTCCTGACTGCATTCAGCAAAAATCTGAAAGCTATGAGTTTTGGCAATCTCTATACAGCCAAATAAAGCAATGAAGGGATTGCCATACATTTTCAAAAACACTCACAAGGGAATGTCCTATTTGCAGCTGAATTGTGACAAATAAATCCTTTTCTAAATGTCACAAGCCTAGACTTAATGGAGTGAAACACATGCAAAATGGGTAGGGAAAACGACCAATTCTGCTGCCCTCCAAACCAGTACTTTTCCCCTCAACAATTGAAACAAACATTTGGAAACTTTGTGGTATAAATAAATGCTTTGCAAAGATTATTGAGAAAGCTCAGATGCACACAGATAAAACGTGGTTTGTCATGCAAAGTGCTCTTTGGCAAACTTGTCGCTGGATAACACAAAACAGCCAGAAGTTGTTGTATGGTTGAATGGTCAGTGATTCATCACAAAAGACAGACCAAAAATTGCCCAGCCATGAAATATTCTAAATTTAATTCTTGAGGGGATGGTCCAAGTTGGCAATGTAGGAAGATCCTAAACTTATCTTCTCCCGTGGACACATTGAATCAACAGCTACATGTGGAACAATTCCCTCTGCAAAACACTTGACAATTATCTAAACAACTCCCCCACAACAAAGGACAAAAGGGCCGCACTGAGATGGACAAGAAAGGCAAAGATGCAGGCTTGCCAAAATCCCTGTTCCCAGTCCGGGGACCCGCAGTCATGAGGGATCTCACAAACTGGGAGCTTCTTCCTGAAGAACAAGGAAATTTATGCCACCAACCAGGCACCCCAACCCTTGGGATCTGCACCAGGAAGATGAATTCCCAAAACATCTACATTTGAAAAACAACGGAGCTTACATCCAGGAAGCCCAAAGGACTATAGGGAAATGATATACCTCTCTCTCTCTCTCTCTTTTTTTTTAAGATTTATTTATTTATTTGACAGACAGAAATTGCAAGTAGGCAGAGAGGTAGGCAGAGAGAAAGGGGGAAGCAGGCTCCCTGCTGAGCAGAGAGCTCAATGCAGCTCTAACCCAGGACCCTGGGATCATGACCTGAGCCAAAGGCAGAGGCTTAACCCACTGAGCTACACAGGCACCCCGTGATATACCTCTCTTAAAGGGCTTATATGCAGACTCACTTGCCTTGGGGCTTAGTACAAGGCAGGGGTTTGAAAAGTACCTAGCTTATCTGTGAATGAGATCCATCTGCTAATCTTAAAGTGTCTGCCGAGGGGCAAGGGCCTATTAGAACTCTCCAGAATGAAGGCCCTCATGAAGGCCCTCATGAACGACAACATGAGTGACATCACTTCTGCACTCTTTCTGTACCTTACTAGCACAAGCAGGTACATGCAATTCATGCATTCTCCCACCGATCTGCTAAAGTTGTAGGGTGCAAACCATTCCTGCACTCTCTACCTCCCTCACTAAAGCCTGCAGGTGTGCACAAACCACAAAAGGGACTCTCCTAAATCACCTGGCTCTGGTGGTCAGGGAAGCTCGTGTTCCTGCATCCCACTACAACGATCACAGAGGCTGTTCTTGGCAGGCTACTACCCGCAGGACACTATGCAAATAGCAGACTGCATGCATACACCCCCAGTCTCCCTGGGAAAAAGACCTACTTACTTGTCCTGGACCTTTATCCTGAGAAGCAGTCTTCAGGTTTGCCACATCTCTAGAAGCTACGGAGGTTCTCTTAGGGAACACAGGCCAGGGTACATCATCTTTGTGCTTTCCCTCAGCCTCACTACACTTGCTGGTACCTCCTACTTGCTCATACACTCCTCTGGAGCCCTGATTTTTGCAACAGCACTTAGGGGACACCTCCAGTTAACCTGGTCTGGAGGCCAACAAAGTTTATGATTACAGTCCTATAGGGCAATATATATTGACATACTTTAAAAGCTGCAACCTGAAGGTATGGCTTCCAATCAGCCTCAAACCAGGTGCCGACTAAGACCCTCTATTTGAAACACTGACAGATCTTGGCACACTCGCAATACCCAGGACAGATCAAAAATAAATCAGGCTGGCCAAATTATGGATAGAGGTTAGACATCCATCAATAGATGAATGGATAAAGATGATGTGGTGTATATATATATAATGGAATATTATGCAGCCATCAAAAACACAAAACCTTGCCATTTGCAACAATGTAGATGGAATTAGAGGATATTATACTAAGCGAAATAAGTCAATCAGACAAAGACAATTATCAGTGATCTCTCTGATATGAGGAATTTGAGAAACAAGACAGATGATCATTAGGGGAAGGGAAGAAAAGATAAAACCAGAGAGGGAGACAAACCATAAGAGACTCTTAATCTCAGGAAACAAGCTGAGGGTTGCTGAAAGGGAGGGGTGTGGAAGGGATAGAGTGGCTGGCTGATGGACATTGGGGAGGGTATGTGCTATGGTGAGTGCTATGAACTGTGTAAGAGTGATGAATCACAGACCTGTACTCCTGAAGCAAATAATACGTTATATGTTAATAAAAAAATAAAAAAATAAATCAGGCTGTTTAGACAACCACAAAGGTTCAAGAGACAACCAAAAATGTTGAACAAGTTTCGCCTCCTGCACAAAGCCACTACCTCCAGACTAGAGAGGTAGGTGTTCCACTTAATACATAGAAACAGGGGCGCCTGGGTGGCTCAGTGGTTAAGCCGCTGCCTTTGGCTCAGGTCATAATCTCAGGGTCCTGGGATCGAGCCCCACATCGGGATCTCTGCTCTGCGGGGAGCCTGCTTCCTCCCCTCTCTCTGCCTGCCTCTCTGCCTGCTTGTGATCTCTCTCTCTCTGTCAAATAAATAAATAAAATCTTAAAAAAAAAATACATAGAAACAAACACAGAGAGTCAAACAAAATGAGGCAACAGAGGACTATGTTCCAAATGAAAGCACAAGATTAATAACTCAGGAAAAAACTTAATGAAATAGATAATTTACCTGATAAAGAGTTCAAAGTAATGGTCATAAGGATGGTCACCAAACTTGGGAGAAGAATGAACACTGTGAGAATCCCAACAAAGAGAAAATATAAAAAAGTATTAAAATGAAGTCACACAGACTAAAAGTGAAGGGATGGAAAAAGATGTTCCGTGCAAATGGAAACCAATAGAAAATTGAAGTAGCTACACTTGTATCAGACAAAACATACTTTAAAACAAAGACTGTAATAAAAGACTTATTGCATAAATATAAAGGGGTTAATCCAACAAGACAATATAATATTTATAAATATTTATACACCCAACATAAAAACACCTAAATATATAAAGCAAATATGAACAGAGCAAAAGGAGAAATTGACAGCAATACAATAATAATATAGGGGACTTTAATACCCAGGTACATCAGTCGATAGGTCAACCATACAGGAAATCAACAAGAAACATTAGCTTTAAAGGACATATGAAATCATACGGACTTAATGGATACACACAGAATATTCCATCCAAAAGCAGAATACACATTCTTCTCAAGTGCACATGAAAAATTCTCCAGGATAGATCATGTTAGGCCACAAAAGAAGTCTCAATAAATTTAAGAAGACTGTAATGACATCAAGCATCTTCACCAACCACAATGATATGAAACTAGAAATCAGTTATGAAAGAAACCATAATGAGGTAACATTTTATACCTATCAGGATGATCAGAATGAAAATATAAGAAATAACAAGTGCTGATGAAGATGTGGAGAAAAATGAACCCTCCTGCATTGTTGATGGAATGCAGACTGCTATAGCCACTGTGGAAAACAGTATAAAGTGTCCTCAAGCAATCAAAAACAGGATTACCATATGATTCAGTAACTTCACTACCAGGTATTACCAAAGAATATGAACACACTAACTCAAAAAGACATGCATACCCCTATGTTTACTGTAGCTTTATTTACAATAGCCAAGATATGGAAGGAACCTAAGTGGCCTTCCATAGATAAATGAATAAAGAAGATGTGATATATATATATATATATATATATATATATATATATATATATACACACACACACATATACATACACACAATGGAATATTACTCAGCACAAACAAAAGAAAGAGTATCTTGCCATTTGCAAAACCATGGATGCACCTAGAGGGTATAATATTAAGTGAAATAAGTCAGTCACATAAAGACAGATACCATATGATTTTACTTATATGGAAATTAAGAAACAACACAAACAATGAAACAAAAGGAAACTAGAGAGGGAAACAAAGCATAAGAGATTCTCAATCTCAGGAAACAAATTGAAGGTTGCTGGAGGGGAGGACGGTGGGAAGGATGGGGTGGCTGGGTGATGGACACTGGGGAGGGTATGTGCTATGGTGAGTGCTATGAATTGTCTAATACTGATGAATCACAGACCTGTACCCCTGAAACAAATAACACATTATATGTTAATATTTTTAAAAAATTAAAAAATAAACAACACAAACAAGAAACAAATAAAAAAGCATTTTTAAAGATTTTTTTTTTTATTTTGAGAGAGAGAGAGGGAGAGCATACACACCTATGTGAGGGGGAAGAGGGACAGTAGGAAGGCAGAGGGACAAGCAGACTCCTCTCTGAGCATGGAGCCCAATGTGGGGCTCAATCTTACAACCCTGAGATCATGGCCTGAGCCAAAATTAAAAGTCAGGAGCTTAACTGACTGAGCCACCCACACATCCCCCCAGAAAAGACTTAAATATAGGAAACAAGCCAGTGATTGCTAGAGGGGAATTCGAGCATGGGGGATGCTGAATAGATAAAGCAGATTAAAAGTAAACTTATTGTGATGAGCACTGAGTAATATATAAAATTGTTGAATCATTATTTTGTATACCTGAAATTAATATAGCACTGTATATTAATTATAATTCAATAAAAAACTGGAAAAATCACAAATATGTGGAAATTAAACTACATGCTACCGAACAACCAACTGATGAATGAAGAAATGAAAAAATACCTAAGACAAATGAAAATGGAAATGCAACATACCAAAATCTATAGAATGCAGCAAAAGCAGTTCTAAAAGGAAGTCTGTAGTAATAAATGCCTACCTCAAGAACAAAAGATCACAAATAAACAGTTTAACTTTACCCCTCAAGGAACTATAAAAAAGAACAAATGATGCCCAAAGATAGTAAAGGGAAGGAAATAACAAAGATCAGAATAAGAAAAAAATAGAAACTGAGACCTAAAAATATAGAAAAAAGATGAGCAAAACTGACAGACCTTTAGCTAGACTCACCAACAGAAAAAGGACAGGACTCAAAATCAGGAATAAAGGACAAATAAAATCTGATAGCACAGAAATACTAAAGATCATAAGAGAACTACTATGAACATTTATATACTAAAAATATGAGGGGCGCCTGGGTGGCTCAGTGGGTTAAGCCGCTGCCTTCGGCTCAGGTCATGATCCCAGGTCCTGGGTTCAAGCCCCACATCCGGCTTTCTGCTCAGCAGGGAGCCTGCTTCCTCCTCTCTCTCTGCCTGCCTCTCTGCCTACTTGTGATTTCTCTCTGTCAAATAAATAAATAAAATCTTTTAAAAAAATTTAAAAAATTAAAAAAATTAAAAAAATAAAAATATGAACAACCTAGAAAAAAATGGATAAATTCCTAAGACCATTCCAAGACTAAATCATGAACAAATAGGAAATCTGAACAGACTTATTACTAATAAGGAGACTGAGAAGTAATAAAAAATCCACCAATAATTAAAAGTCCAGGACAAGAAAGTTTCACTGGTGAATTCTATCAAATATTCAAAGATTTAATGTCTATCCTTCTCAAATCTTCCCAAAAAACGAAGAGGATGGAACACTTTCAGACTCATTTTATAAGGCCAGCATTACCAAAATATAAAAACTAGACAGGATACCATAAAAATGAAATTATAGGTCAAATCTCTGAAGAACAAGATGTAAAAATACCCAACAAAATATTAGCAAACTAAATTCAGCAATACATTAGAAAAAATTCATCATGATCAAGTAGGATTTATTCCAGGGATGCAAATATTGTCCACCATCCTCCAGTCAATGTGACAACCACATTAACAAAATGAAGGATAAAAATCATATGATCATCTAATAGATGCAGGAAAAGGATCTGACAAAAATTCAACCTCAGTTTATAATAGACTCTCAAGAAAGTAGGCTTAGAGGGAACATACCTCAACATAATAAAAACCATAATGACAAACCCACAGCTAACACAATGAAAAACTGAAACCATTTCCTCCAAGATCAGGAACAAGACAAAGATGCCCATTCTTATCACCTTTATTCAACATAGTATTGGAAACTGTAACAAGAACAATTAGACAATAAATAAATCAAAAAAGTGAAAAACATCCAAATTCAAGAGGAAGAAATAAAACTGTCACTATTTGTGGATGGCATGATTTTACATAGTGAAAAACCCTAGATTCACCCAAATCCTTTAGAACTAATAAAGGAATCAGTGAAGTTGTAGGATTCAAAAATCAATATACAAAAATCTGTTGTTTCTACTTACTATAACAAGTCAGAAAAAGAAATTAGGAGAATAATGCCATTAATATGCATCAAAAATAATAAAATATCTAGGAATAAGTTTATCCAAGGAGATTAAAGACCCGTACACAAAAGAATGAAATTAGACCACTATCTTACACCATACACAAATATTAACTCAAAATCAATTGAAGACTTGAATGTACGACCTGAAACCATAAAACCCTCACAAGAAAATAAAGGTTAGTAAGCTCCCTGACATCAGTTTTGGCAATGATTTTTTGGATCTGACTCCAAAAGCAAAGGCAACAAAAGAAAAAATAAACAAATGAAATGGCACCAAAATAAAAAACTTCTGCAGACAACAAAGGAAACTTAACTTTGTTAACAAAATGAAAATTTTGGGAGAAAATATCTGGAGATCATATATCTGATAAGGGATTAATATCTAAAACAAACTAATATAACACTATATGTTAATTACACTTGAATTTAAAAGATAAAAAATAAAAATAAAATCTCATAAACTCAAAAGCAAAAAACCTAAACAATACAATTTTAAAATGGGCAGAGGATTTGAATAGACATTTATCTAAAGAAGATAAACAAATGGTCAACAGACACATGAAAAATTCTCAAGCTCACTAATTATCAAGGAAATGTGAATCAAAGCCACAATGGATATCACCTTACATCTGTTAGAATAATCATTATCAAAAAGACAAGAAATAACAAGTGTTGCAAGGATATGGAATTCACTATTGGCTGGAATATAAATTTATGTAGCCACTACGGAAAACAGTTTAGAGGTTCCTCAAAAAATTAGAAGTAGAAATACCATATGACCTACCAATTCCACTTCCGGCCATTTATCTGAAAAAAACAATGGTAATTAGAAGAGATATATTCACATCTATGTTCACTGCAGCATTATTTACAATAGCCAAAATATGGAAACAACCTAAGTGTTGTCCCCTGATGGATGAATGGATGAAGAGGACATGGTATGTAAACACAATGGAATACTACTCGGCCACAAAAAAGAAGGAAATCTTACCATTTGCAACAACATGGATGGACATTGAGGGAATTATGCTATGTGAAATAAATCAGAGAAAGACAAATACCATGTGATGTCATTTATACATGGAATCTAAAATACAAACAAACAAAACACAACTCAGATAAAAAGAACAGAATAGTGGTTGCTAATGCACAGGGCAGTTGGGGATAGGCAAGATGGGTGAAGGGGGTCAAGAGGCACGAATTTCCAATTATAAAATAAATACATCAAGGGGATGTAATACACAGCAAGGTGATTATACGCAATTATATTGTGGTACACACTTGAAAGTTGCCAAAAGAATAAGCTCTAAAAGTTCTCATCACAAGAAAATAAACAAACTACTTAACTGTAACTCTTAAAAGGGGAAACAAAAAAAGATCATAGTTTTTTTAAAAAGATAGAGGGAAAGAAATAATGAAATTAGCTGTCTTCATGGCCCCAGGGGAGCTTGAGTGAACCTGTAGTTTTCAAAGAGAGCAAGCTATTGCTATGTTTTTCAGACTGTGATATTTTACAGAAGATTCAGCAAAAGATCTAAGAAAGCAAGACTCGTGTCTGTCTTCTACATTTTGTATTTCCACAACTACTGAGTTGGTGCCAAGAGTGGTACAAAACAGACGCTCAATAAATATATTCCTCCATCCATTTCCTTTTTCATTTAAAGCCCTATATGATCCGTCCCCTGCCATTCTCTCCCCCCATACCTCCTTCCTTTACCCTCTCTCTGCTTCTGCCACATGACCCACCTGCAGAGCACATAAACAATCCCATCTCATGGTCTCTCCACTCTGTCTGCTTTCAGATAACCACATGGCTCATTCTCTCAATGTGTTCAGATCCCATTTTCTCACAGAGGCATCCCTGAACAGCCCATTTGAAAGATCAGGGCCCTCCCACCCATCAAACTACACTATATCCCTTTATTCTGCTTTATGCTTAGTCATACTTCTCACTCTGTAACATATTATATGGCTTATTTATTTATTATCACCACCCCCCACTATAACGTGAACTTATGAGGGCAGGGACTTTAATTTGCTCAAAGTCTTTAGAAATTATCTGGCACAAACATTAGTTCAATAAATTAGTGGGTAAACCTTTATCTCTATACTTCAGGGGTACTCTTTAAACTGTATCTAGTCGGATTGCATTCTTTTATCCAATCAAAAAATCTCTTCCTATTGGTAGTAGGTTTAATAATAAACATCGTGGTGTTACTGATAGACAAGAATTTATTTCTACCATATTATTTTATTTTTTTAACCAGGCAGTTTATTTGTTTCCCATTTTTCCTTCTCTTTTTGGATGTATTGAACTTTAAAAGGTTCTTTCCTCTACTTATTCAGATGATTAAAAGTCTCTGGCTTATTTTTTCTTTCTAAATTTTATTCTTTCAAAGTTGGTCTCTGGGCAACCTATGATTATGTAACTGAGCAGTATAATATAATACAAAGATGAGGAAGTGAGAATTCTAAGATAACTCTCAGATTCCTACCCCTCAGTATATATACTGTTTAATCCCCTCATCTTTGAGTATGGGCAAGAACTCAATATGACGGGACAATTACTCCTTTGATTACAGTCATTAAATGATAAAGGGAACTGGATAGTCACTACAGTAATTATGCAACATCATATAAAAGTCCATCTTAAAAAAAAAAAAGTCCATCTTAGCAGACTAGAAAATATCAGGCAGCTGGCTCCGAGAAGTAGGCTGCCATATTGTGTGAAGGGCACACGGTTAGGATCTGAGAAAAGCCTCTGAGAGCTAAAAGTGAGTAAACTACAGCAAATATCCAACAAGAAAATGGGAGCTTCAGTTCTGTAACTGTAAGTAATAAAATTCTGCCAACCACCTGAATGAGCTGAAGAGAAAACCCCAAGCTCTGGAAGAGAATATAGCTTGATTTTGGCCTTGTGAGATTCTGAGGAGAGCATCCATATATACCATGCCCAGGTGGCTAATCTACAGAATTGTGAGCTAACAAATGGGTCTTGTTTTAATTCAGTAAGACTTCAGTAATTTGTTATGCAGCAATAATAACTGATACATATTTCTGTAAGATTTTTGGTCTGAACAACTGGAAGCACAGAGCTGTGCTGAACCATGACGGGGAAAATGGCAGGAGATGGCATGGTCCACATCTTCTTACCTAATAGGAGAGATAAGCAGGAAACTCTAAGAGAGATTACATAAAATCCTCATAGAACTGGGAGAAACAAGAAACAAACAGGTCCCTAATGTAGAATTCTACCCATAAAAGCTTTCAGAAATACACCTGTCTGTTCCTTTCTGCTCATTCAAAAAAGTTGATTCCTAGCTAAATAATGGAAGTGTTTTCTCAAACAAATAGGAATGTACTTAAGGGGAATGTAAAATTGATATTTCTTTTTTCTTAATTCTTAAACAAATATACTACTCAGTCCACAGAATTAATTTATTCTAATATGCTCCCAAAAAGGCTTCTTTTATTGTCTTATGAATAATGCATGCATGTTGGATGTTGTTGATGCTTGACAGCAACCACCATTGGTACTGGCCAAAGGATAAATGCTTCCTGTTGGTTGTTTCAAAACTACCTACAGGTCCAAACAGCATCTGACTCATCTTAACCTACACACAAACCACAGTCCCATCACCTTCCTGAAATGAAAGATCACTACTCCCACCCAAAATATATGGGAACCATATGTTCATAACCATGAATATCAGTAAGTTCTGTGAATCCTTCTAGCAAATTAGAAAACCTGTACTTGCTTTTGGGTTCCCCCAAATTTACAGGTGACGTCAGAAGTGAGGGTGGTATTGTGGGCAACTTTCCTATCCTGTAAGTATGAAAATGTAAACCACAAATTACAAGCAGAGAAAACTTCTAGTCTTTATAAGGAACTGTAAATGAATAAATTTCCTGAGAATACTCCCTTAGGAAAGGTCAAAAACACAGTCCTCTCAGGGCCCTGGATGGTTCAGCTGGTTAAGTGTCTGGCTCTTGGTTTTGGCTCAAGTCATGATCCAGGGGCCTGGGATCAAGCTCCACGTCAGGCTCCGTGCTCAGTGGAGAGGCTGCTTGAGGATTCTCTCCCTCTTCCTCTGCTCCCTCCCCAAAAAATAAATAAATAAATCCTTAAAAAGACCACAGACCTCTTGCTTTCTTAATTTAGAACTTAACTTGTAAAGATACCACACTTTTGCTAATTTTGAATCAGTATTTCTAATGCAAATTCCTATAATGCTTTTTTTATTTCTAAAAACATTAAATATGTTCAATAGAAATAATAGTAGAAATGACTGGCTGTAAACAATACCTTCTGAAGCTACATATTTGACTAGAGCACCTCAATTTTTAAAGTTCATCAATCTGAGACACAAATAGCCATTTTTTGGCTAGGTTACTTCTTAACCTTAAGAAGTAGATAAACTTAGACACAATCAGTGCAAAAGCACAATGTGACTAGATTTCCTACTATTCATTTCCATTTTCCCCATATGATCTTCCTAGGCATTATATACCCAGAAAAGTGTTTGTTCAGAATGTTTTCAAGAAGTAGAATAAAATACCCCAAAAACAGATACTTTCTGGGATTTTCTGGTTTCAAAGATGAATCCAAAGTCACTCAATAACCATCATTTAAGATTCAGGCAAAGATGAAATGTTATGATCAGTACAGACAAATGAAGGGCATTGCTGAACTAGACTCACAAGCTCGGTGTGATGTTGAGTCCTTCAATATTGTCAGTGTACACTTAGATCTGAAACTCACATGATAAAAGGCTTTGATGTTCCCTTTTATGTTTCAAAACAGTGAGAAGCCTACAGCAAGAGAGAATGCCTTGCATAAACAGGGACAAGAGAGATGAGAAATGCAAAGAAAACAATCTAAGAAGACAGGTAGGGAAAAAGGCAAAATCAATATTAACTTTGTAGTTGCCTTCATTTATATTGGTTCTACTTCATCCTAAAGCTTGCTTTTTAACAGCTGAAAATAAAGATGAAAATATTGTCTTAGTAATCCATAAACAGTTTGGGGGAAATTTGTAGTTTAAGTAAGAACCAATATTGTGATCACAGGTATTGGTTTTTAAAACTGTTAACTGAGCCAATTTCACCGCTGGTGTAAAAGAGAAGAACTTACGTGGCAATATTTCTGTGAAAACAGAATGAAATGTCAGTAAAAACAAACAAACCATGCTATTATCCTTAATAATAATATAAACTCTATCGGACTTGTTAAGCTGCTTTTCTTTATTAATATGAGTTTAAATGTCACCATGATTTCTAGGCTTAAGAAAAATAAGAAGAAAACAAGAAACTAGTTAATGAGATCTAAGTAAGTTGCCAAGTTAAGTGATTCCAGCCCCAAAATATTGTTTACTTCATAAAAGCATTTTCAATCATGATGTCTAAGTAATTAACTCACTAAGTAATGTCCCTGTCAAGTGAAAATCTTGGTGAGGTCTCATGGTTTCGGGGGGAAAAAAAAAGACAAAAACTTAAACACACGCCAAGTTCACAGAATAATCCTTTAAAACTCAAAATATGTGTTAAAAATATAGAACTCTTGTAGGTACTATAAAAGGGAGGGGGAAAAGGACAGGTCATATTGAGAAATGAATTAAATAGGGACCAAAAAATCCATATGAAAGATTAATTGAGGGAATTTCTAGTTTAAATAGCAATGTTTCCCAAACTTCATGTTAAAATACCAAAGAAGATACACTTCTGGTAGAAATATAAACTGGTAAGTATTTTCTGGAGTACAACTTTATGATTTTCAACTTAATCTTAAAATATACTGGCCATTAGTTCAAGATTTCCTGCTTCTAGGAATTTTTCTAAAGAAATAATTACAGAGATTTTTCTAAAATATAAAATAAAATGATGTACAAGGGAGGTCATTATTTGAAAGAAAAAAAAAGAAAAAAGTAACTGCACAAAAGGGGAATGTTGAATAAATACAGCATAATATCCAAATGATAGAATATGTTGGAGCAACTGGTAATACTGCTGTAAAGAGGGTATTTTAATGCATGAAAATATATCCACAATATAGTGAATCAATAAAAGCAAGTATTTTGTATTATAGTGCTATGGTTAAAAGCTCAGCCTTTGGAACCAGACAGCCTATGTTCAAATCCTGACTCCACACTTACTGACGATGTGACTTTGGGAATGCTCACAGTTTCCTAATCTGTAAAAGGGGGATAATAGTATTTACTTTATTGAGTTATTTTGAGGACTGAATGGTTCAAAGCATGTATAGTTGTTGGAAAAGTACCTGATACATTATAAACCATCAGTAAATTCTCGATACCATTCTTCTCAATCTAGTCAGATATTTTTAAAGGGTGACATAGTCAATTAAGCATCCAACTCTTGGTTACAGCTCAGATCGTTATCTGAGGGTCATGAGATGGAGCCCCACATTGAGCTCCATGCCAAACACAAGAGTTTGCTTGAGCTTCTCTCTCCCTCTCCCTCTGCTCCTTCTCCCTGTGCTATCAAATAAATAAATCTTAAAAAAAAAAAAATGCAGCCTGGCAAGAATTTGATTAGAAGAGGAATAGCACTGGTATAAACTGTAACATGAGCATGTAACCGAACTAAATATTCTGTATATTAGGAAGCCTTTGTTTGTAAGCGTCAAACAGAACACCATATGCTAGTTACCAATCCCAAGAGAGGAGGCCAAACACTTCTGCACACTGCATCTGGTATCAGACTTCTCAAGGAAGACACAATGAAATCAAGCAATGGATGGAACTACTCTTTAGTTACATAGAGAAGAGACAGAGTAACACTATGTTTAAACATGGGTCTCTCAAAGTAGCTAACACAGGGCAATTTACCTACATGCACTCCTCTCCTGCTGCAACACAAGGACCTCACCCTTCCCCTGTGGAGTCTGAAATACTGAAAGAAGCTGAGGGTATGACTAAAGGTCATTGACATACATGCTAAAGCAGAACAAAGGAGCATACACTGAGCCAGAAACAGGAAAAGATATTCCCACATAAGGCTCTAAGTCTGCAAAGGCTGTATGGGCTATTTATGTCGTGGGAAGGAAATGTCTCAAGGTCAAGGCCCATTCTTATGTGGCCAAGTGTTGAAAGACTGCATGCAAAAAGACTGCCTTTCCCAACAACAAGTAACAGAAAATTCAAAATGCTTTAAACAGTGAAGATAGGAAAATGACTACTGTAACTTCAAAAAGCTAAAGAAATGTATGCACTTCTAGATTAGTTTGACTCATCAGTACAATGGTTTGATTTGATGAAATGTAAGCTCAGTGCGTTTTCTTCCTAGAAGAGTGTCTGGTTTGTAATAGGTCTAAAATAAAGATTTCTGTGTAAATTAAAATGGGATCCTATTTCCAAATTCGCTGAAGCAATTGCAGATGTAATTTCTTCAGATATTTTAGTCAGAAAGAGAGAAAGGGAAGTCTTACTGCACAGCTTTCAAAGAAGAGCAATGAAATTTTCCCTCGGAATAAAAAGAAGATGATCCCTGACTGCAGGCTATTCTTGTCTCATACAAGATTTATTCAGAACGCCAAAGATCTAGATCAGTGGATTATAATATTTCACGTAGTCAAGCTCAGCTTCAAGACAAGTAATGACTGAGATCTTCACTAAGAATGGTGAAGCCCATTTGCAGTGTAACTATATATAAGAAGAGGTTTCAACCATCCTTCAAAAGAACAAAGAGTGGTATCACAGCAAATCATGTGTCTGGACTCTAAAAGAAATAGTGGAAATGAATCATTTCTTCTCATTTTAAAATGATCAAATACAAGTTTTAATTTAAAAATACCTCCTGAAAATACAACAATTCGATTTTGCTTCTACGCATGATGAAATACCGGTACCAGACTTTTTCCTATCACAAACATCTAGAAGTCTGGACATAATATATGTAACAACTATTTTCAGACATTGGCTAACAAGCATCACAGGACTGTGATCTCTGGAGATAAGGGGATGAACAAGGTGAGCCCTATGACTGTAGTTTCTACCTGGAGATAATTTTTTGGATCTTGGAAGAAGGAGAGGAAAACCAGGCAGAGATGAGTAGTCTCTCTGAGCTGAGGAAATGGACAGAGTTGAAGGCAGTTGGGGCAGTTCATACTTGCAGTGTGGAGCAGCAAAGAGGAAGGATTTATGCAGGCAGGAACTGTAGAACTCTGCAGAAAAGCTTCCCTGAGTTCTGACTTCATAGTGACCTATGATGCACAAGGAGGAGATGAGAAAGCTGGGTTTCCAGGAGAAAACAACTACTGGCAAGCAGAAAGCTGAACAATGGGAACATTCACAGAGACTCCAGAAACTCCATACCCAGGTAAGGCTAAAATAGCCCCAGAGTTGGGTTGCCTGGGTGGCTCAGTCGGTTAAGTGTCTAACTTCAGCTCAGGTCATGATCTCAGGGTCCCAGGATCGAGTCCCACATCAAACCCCTTGCTCAGCAGGGAGCCTACTTTTCCCTTGTCCTGCTTGTGTGTGTTCTCTTTCTCTCTCTCTCTCTCTCTCTCTCTCTCTCTCGCTCTCTCTCTCATTCTGACAAATAAATAAAATCTTTTAAAAAATAAAAATAAAATAAAATAGCCCCACAGTAAACATTACTCTGCATCTATACTAAAGAAACTTAGAAACAAATCTCTAAAGTATGAAGATGATCTAGAAAGTAAAATAACTTCCTGGTATAGAAAAACTCCAAAATCTTTAAAGGAAACCAGGGGGTAGGGTGGGGAGGGGTCCAGACACTCAGCAATGTCCAACACCCAAGTGAAAATTATGCCACATGCAAAACAGCAGGAAAATGTCACCCTATCCAAGAGAAAAAACCATAAAGGGAAATGGACAAAGACAGAAATGACTGGATAAGCAGGCAGGGACTTTATACCAGTGATTATAAATACCTACAAGGACTTAAAAAGTAAACATGAACAATAGGAGGCTGATATATGAGTGCTTGTAGCAATTTTATTCACAATGGCTGCAAACTGGAAACAACTCAAGCATCCATCAACAGGAGAAATGCCTCAGTCTGCTAGGCTGCTATAACATAATAGCATAGACTAGGTGGCCTAAACAACAGACATTTATTTCTCAGCATTCTAGAGACTGAGAGGTCCAAATCCGGAATGCCAGCATTGTTCAGTTCTTGGTAAGGGCCCTCTTCCTTGCTTATAGATAGCCACTTTCTTGCTGTATCCTCACACACCAAACAGAGGGCTCTTCTTACAACCTGGGAGCCCAACCCCAATGACCTCATCTAATCCTAATTAACTGCCACAGGCCCCACCTCCAAATACCACCACACTGGAGGTTAGGGCTTTGACACGTGAATCTGGAGGAGGAACATGAACACTCTGTCCATAGCAAGAATGGATAAACAGACTGTATTACATGCCTACAGTGACTACTCAGTGATAAAAAAAAGCAAACTACTGATATGTGTAACAGTATGAATGAATTTCTTAAGTGTTAGACTAGGTTAAAGTAGCTAGGAAGAAAAGCACATACAAGATTATTCAATTTTTATGAAATTCTTGAATAGGCAAAGCTAATCTATAGTAATAGATATTGTATCAGTGATGGCATAAGATAGATGTGGGGGTATTGACTACAAAAAAAAAAAAAAAAAACCACAGAGAACTTTTTAGCGAAGTGTAAGCATTCCATGTCTTTTTTTTTTTATTTTTTTTATTTTTTCAGCATAACAGTATTCATTATTTTTGCACCACACCCAGTGCTCCATGCAATCCGTGCCCTCTACAATACCCACCACCTGGTGCCCCCAACCTCCCACCCCCCACCCCTTCAAAATTCTCAGATCGTTTTTCAGAGTCCATAGTCTCTCATGGTTCAACTCCCCTTCCAATTTCCCTCAACTCCCTTCTCCTCTCCATCTCCCCTTGTCCTCCATGCTATTTGTTATGCTCCACAAATAAGTGAAACCATATGATAATTGACTCTCTCTGCTTGACTTATTTCACTCAGCATAATCTCTTCCAGTCCCGTCCATGTTGCTACAAAACTTGGGTATTCATCCTTTCTTTTTTTTTTTTTTTTTTTTTTACAGCTTTATAAACATATATTTTTATCCCCAGGGGTACAGGTCTGCGAATCGCCAGGTTTACACACTTCACAGCACTCACCATAGCACATACCCTCCCCAATATCCATAACCCCACCCCCCTCTCGCAACCCCCTCCCCCATCAACCCTCAGTTTGTTTTGTGAGATTAAGAGTCACTTATGGTTTGTCTCCCTCCCAATCCCATCTTGTTTCATTTACTCTTCTCCTACCCCCTCAACCCCCCATGTTGCATCTCCTCTCCCTCATATCAGGGAGATCATATGATAGTTGTAGCATTCCATGTCTTAATTGTGGTGTTGGATATAGAGATGCATACAACAAAGACATTAAAGTGTTCTTTAAATGAAAACCATTAAACATAAATACATTTTAACAACTGTAAATTATATCTCTATGAAGTTTATTTTTAATATACTGCAGCAAAAGTAAAGACCACCCCCAAAAATATAATAATAATTTGCTAAAGAGAAAAAATTTTTTCATATCAGTTTGTCATACTTAGTAGAATACATGACTTCCATGAAACAGCAGCAGAAAGCTCAGATGAAGAAAAGAACTAAGGATAAAAAACTAATATGAATAGAAAAGAAAGAGACACAAAGTAGGATAATATAAAGGAAGGTAGAATCACAATATTAGGATTTAAGTGCAAATCGATTCAATGAAGCATAGGACTAAACTCGAAAAAATCAAGTCAAATAGAAAGAACTTAATAAATTTTTCAAAATACTGTACAAAGATCCAAAGTAGGGGGTGGGGAGGTTGATGGAGATAATAGATAAAAGAAAAGTAGGGATTGAAAATAAAAGTTGCAAAAATTCTTAGGAAGACACCAACAACAACCACAGAAACTAGAAAAGCAGCAAAAATCTAAAGCTTAATTGAAAGACATCCCTCTAGAAATACAAATCAAAACCACAACGAGATACTACCTCACACCAGTCAGAAGGGCTAAAATTAATCATTCAGGAAACAACAGATGTTGGCGAGGATGCAGAGAAAGGGGAACCCTGCTACACTGTTGGTGGGAATGCAAGCTGGTGCAGCCACTCTGAAAAACAGTATGGAGGTTCCTCAGAAAGTTGGAAATCGAGCTACCCTATGACCCAGCAATTGCACTATTGGGTATTTACCCTAAAGATACAAATGTAGTGATCCAAAGGGGTACCTACACCCCAGTTTTATAGCAGCAATGTCCACAACAGCCAAACTGTGGAAAGAGCCCAGATGTCCATCGACAGATGAATGGATAAAGAAGATGTGGTATATGTATACAATGGAATACTACCCAGCCATTTAAAAAAAAAAGAAGAAGAAGAAATCTTGGCACTTACAACAACATGGATGGGACTAGAGGGTATTCTGCGAAGCAAAATAAGTCAATCAAAGAAAGACAATTATCATTTGATCTCACTGGAATTTGAGAAACAAAACAGAAAATCATAGGGAAAGGGAGGGAAAAATAAAACAAGATGAAACCAGAGAGGGAGATAAACCAAAAGAGACTCTTAATTATAGGAAATAAACTGAGGGTTGCTAGAGGAGGTAACTGGGTGAGGGACATTAAGAAGGGCACATGATATAACGATCTGAGAATTTTGAAGGGGTGGGGGGTGGGAGGTTGGGGGCACCAGGTGGTGGGTATTGTAGAGGGCACGGATTGCATGGAGCACTGGGTGTGGTGCAAAAATAATGAATACTGTTATGCTGAAAAAAATAAAAAAATTTAAAAAAAAATTAAAAAAAAAAAAAAAAAAAGAAGGGCACATGATGTAATGAGCACTGGGTATTATGTAAGACTGATGAACCACTGACCTCTACCTCTGAAATGAATAATACACTATATGTTAATTAATTGAATTGGAATTTTAAAAACCTTGTAATCCACCCCTCCCCTGAAAAAAGAAAGACCCCCCCCTTCTCAACTAGCAAGGGAACTTAGTATAAAGAGCTTAACATAAACTGTTCAGAAGTTGAAAAGAGACTCACATAAAGAGACATCTTGAAAAATATATATTATCTTCACTAAGATAAATAATCTTTTAAAAACAGACTTTTTAAATGGGTTTATTCACAAAACGAATAAAAATCAGACGCTCATCAAACTTGAAATGCCAAAAAGGTAACAACATGAGATTATATTTATAGTTTCAAAAATATTATGTCCCCAAAATTCTGAAATCAGCTAACTTGCAACTCATGCATGAATAAACTGAAAGATATTCTAAAATACGTACTATATAAAGACTCTTTCACTCCCAGTTGTCCAAAGACGTGCGCTCCCTCCCATCTAGAGCTAGAAGAGCCAGATGGAACACAAAAGCTATATTTTGAAAGCAGAAGACAGTTTCTGAGGCAACAAGAGCTAAATGAACTAATACTTTAGAAAGAAAGAAACAGAGAGGTTTCCTGGCTTCTGCATTTGCTTTTACCCTGGGCATACCGATGGATTTAAACACAGGCAAAAGTTGCAGATCTAGGGCAGATCACAGTGCAACACATGGAGTGGGGAGCAGGGGGAGGGAACTACTGCAGAAGAAGAAGAAACCAGAAGAGTTTTTAGTGGAAACTGGGTAAGTTTCAGGCACTTAACAGGTTTTCTCCCCGCAAAACAGGTATTGAATACGGAAGCATTATGTGGCAGGAGACAAAAACAGAAGTGGAAGGCCTCTGGAGAGCAAAGCAGAGCTCTTTTCTCAGTCTCATAACATAAGGATTAGAATCTGATACACACAAACAAGAGCGCCCCCTCAAAGAAATACCAAAATTGTAGATGAAAAATGGTCAGCCTTGAGCCAGAGGTAACCTAACTTCTACTCCTCCATGACCCATCACAGTCCCTTGTTAAATTAAGACAACTGACCACCACTCTGTCCAGAGGAGGGAAACGTGAGCCTCCCCAAGAATCTGAATCCTCCACATTTTTTTGTTAACAGTGGCTGCCATTCATTCAAATATTCCTTTACTTGTCAAAGAATAATGAGAAGAAAGTGACCTACAGAAACAGACACACAGGTCATCTCAATTTTAGAGTCAGACAAGAAGGACGTTAAAATAACTATGATCAATATGTTCAAGGAACTAGAGGAATATGGAGAGGTTTAAAAAATAGGTAATTCATCAATACATGTAAACTAAAAAGAAGGATCAAATGGAAATTCTAGAACTAAAAAACATATAAATATTAAAACATAAAAAGGATATCTAAAGGGCACCTGGGTGGCTCAGTGGGTTAAGTCGCTGCCTCCAGCTCGGGTCATGATCTCAGGGTCCTGGGATCGAGTCCCGTGTCAGGCTTTCTGCTCAGCAGGGAGCCTGCTTCCCTCTCTCTCTCTCTCTCTCTCTCTGCCTGCCTCTCTGGCTACTTGTGCTCTCTCTCTGTCAAATAAATAAATAAAATCTTTTAAAAAAAGAAAAAAAAACAAAAAAGGGTATCTAAAATTAAGAACTTATTAGTGAGTTCAATAACACATTAGACAATGCAGAATAAAAGATCACATGGAAAACACATCAACAGAATATAACCAAATTGAAGCAAAAACAGGGCAGGCGGCAGAAGTTGGCAGGGAGCAGTAGAATGGAAAACACAGGAAAGAAAAGAGCATCAGACACAGATGAGACTTAAGAAGATCAAATAAACATGTAAGTGAAGTCCCAGAAGAAAGAGAGTGAAAATGGGTGAAGAGATGTGTTTAAACAGACATTAGAAAAAAAAAATTTCTCAAAACTGATGAAACAATTTGATAATTCATGATTTCCTGATAGATTGAGACTTTCATCACTGTAAAATCTCATACCTCAGTAACATTTTTTTGTTTTAAAGTCTATTCTATCTGACATTAGTATAGCTATTCAACCTTTCTTATGGCTAGTATTCACAATAATGTATCTTTTCCTGTCCATTTACTTTATTTTTTTAAAAAAAGATTTTATTTATTTTTTTGACAGAGAGAGACAGAGCGAGAGAGGGAACACAAGCAGGAAGAGTGGGAGAGGGAGAGGCAGGATTCCCACTGAGCAAGGAGCCCGATGCAGGGCTCGATACCAGGACCCTGGGATCATGACCTGAGCTGAAGGCAGCCACTTAATGGCTGAGCCACCCAGGCATCACTCCATTTACTTTCAAGCGCTTTGTATCTTTGAGGCTATAGTGTGTTTCCTTTACAGTACATAGTTGGATCTTACTTTTTATCCATCTTATTTTTTGATTGAATTATTTATTCCACTCACATGTAATGCTATTATATAGATTTATATCCACTATTTTACTTTCCATTTTCAATGACTCTCCTTTTTGTTCCTCTCATTTTCCTTTACTGATTTCTTTTGCATTAAGCAAGTATTTTCTAATGATGCATTTTTTTTTATTTTTTCACTATATTTTAAAGTTATTTCTGGGGCATCTGGGTGGCTCAGTTGGTTGAGCAACCAACTCTTGATTTCAGCTCAGTTCATGATCTCAGGGTCAGGAGATGGAGCGGAGGCTCCGTGCTCAGCAGGGAGTCTGCTTGAGATTCTCTCCCTCTCCCTCTGCTCCCTCCATGTACTCTCTAATAAATAAATAAATATATCAAAAAAATTAAAAAGTTATTTCTTTAGTGGTTGCTGTAGGGCTTACCATAGATATCTTATATGAGAATCAGCTTCAGATTTATACTAATTTCAGTGTAATATAGAAATGTTCCTCTTAGGCAACTCTTTTCATTTTCCTTTTTGTTGTATTAGTGTTATACACATTACATTTGTCAATATTATAAACTCAACAATACAATGTTATAATTATTACTCTATATGACTTGGGGTCTTTTAAAAGAGCTGAGAGAAGAAAGAAAAGCAAATCTACATTTTGAATCTTATTATATTAACCTTCCTATTTATCATTTCTGGTTTTCTTCGCAGTACTTTGGGTTCAAGTTAGCTTCTGGAATCATTTCCCTCACTCAAAAGGTCTTTGTTCCCACTTACCTCTTTTGTGTTATTACTGACAAATATATCACATTTCTGTACATTGTAGGCGCAGCAATACATTATACACATATTATTTCATACAACTGCCTTTGAAATCAGTGAATAAAAGAAAAGAAATATGCATTTGCACTATATTTTATAATTACCTATTCGCCTGTACTGGTGCTCTTTGTTTTTTTCATGTGAATCTGAATTACTACCTAGTCACCTGCTTTCAGCCTAAAGAAATCCCTTCAGTGTATCTCATTAGATGGGTGTGCTAGCATCAACTTCTCTCAGGTTTTGTTTCTCTAGGAATGTATGTATTTCACACGCTGTATGTTCACTGACTTTATCATTCTCTTCCCACCTGTCTTTCATCCCAACCTCCACAGTTTTTGAGAGTTCCCTTAGGTTTCATCTTCTCCATCTTCTACTTCAAATGAAATGAGTTCCTTTGGGAAAAGACAAGGAGGTACCTGTTTTATGACCTGTTTTGCTCTTCAGGCGAAATCTTTGAGACGGGGACCTCAAACAGGGGGTGGGGCGAATGCATGGCATGCTTCTCTCTGAGCAACTCAACTTTAGGAGCTGAGCATTTGGCAGGGATGCTATGCATGACTTTAACTAGACTGATCGCAGCTTATACTCCAAGCATGGAACCATTGCCTCATACACTAGGACACGGGAAAATCAGGGTCCCGATCCTTTCCGTGGTGCCGGATGTATGACAGAGCCTCTGCTCCATGAGTGAGGGCTGACAGAAGAAAGGAGCCTCCATCTCTCTGCCACACTCATTAAGAACTCATTTCCAGGGGCGCCTGGGTGGCTCAGTGGGTTAAGCCGCTGCCTTCGGCTCAGGTCATGATCTCAGGGTCCTGGGATCGAGTCCCGCATCGGGCTCTCTGCTCAGCAGGGAGCCTGCTTCCTCCTCTCTCTCTCTGCTTGCCTCTCTGTCTACTTGTGATCTCTCTCTGTCAAATAAATAAATAAAATCTTAAAAAAAAAAAAAAAAAAAGAACTCATTTCCAGCAACAGACAGCTAGAGGCCTGGTGAGAAATACTGACATTCTGCTCCTCACAGGAAAAAGGCTGTCTTACTGGATGCTTGGGAAAAAGAACGCCCTCTGTTCTTGGCTGTACCAATAGAGGAGGTTTCCTCTCACTCAGCTGGGAGGGGGAGGAGGAGAGGAATCTTGGTTCAAATGCAACAGATGTTCACCTTTCTTCCTGAATTTTTACCGATTTTATTGAATAGCTATTTCTTCATTTGCTGTATGTCCTTAGGATCATTTTCAGAATATCTAAATGGTTGGCTGATATTTTCTAATAATTTTCACTCATCTCATGTGGGAGCAGATCCATGGAGCTTCTCATGGTATTTGTCAAAAGCTGTTCTCCCTGGTAAAACGCTTTCTAACCCACATCAAAATCTATCAAACCACAATCAGAATAATATCCAAGAGCTCAGAAAAAATACCACCCAATGTGATCATTTTATGGCTGTGCAGGAGAATTTCACTTCTCAGGAGATGCATGCTAAAGTATTTAGGAGTGAAGTATCATCAAGACCTAATTCACTTTCAGATAGCTCAGAAGAAATAAACATGCATTTCTGTGTACTCACATAGAAAGAAATAATGTAAATATGGTAATTTGGTGAATCTAGGTGAAATTCATTTAGTTACTCACTTGGAGCATGCTTTCAGCATATCTGTAGGATTGAAATTTTCAAAAAATAAAAGTTGCAAAAGTACCCCTCTTAAAAATAATTGCTTGAAGATCTATCTGTATTGACTGAAAGGTTAATTAAATGTACTGCTTGGAAAGAAAAAGTTGTGTAATGAAATAATCACTGTATGCTTTGAAATCACTTAAACACTCAGAAACTATGAAATTTGATTTTAAAATTAATAGAAATATCTAAATATATCCTTAAAGGAAATTGGTATTTCAAAAAATAACAACTCAATAATAACTGTTTTTATTTTAAACACAGATTTAGGAAATGAGGAGGCAAAGTAAAGAACAGTAATAATTCATGTTCTTCATGCTTTCCAGGGGAAACCAGAAATACTGTTTTGTTCCTAACTTTCACAAATAAAAGTAGATGAATTTTTTAGATTTCCCAACAACTGAGCCATTTCTCCTGTGCTTAGGAAATCCATAGGTGAGAAGAAGGGGTCCACCTCCCACCACAGAAGATGTGAAGGCAAGTTGTTAGCTCTCTCTAACATGTAGTAGTCCTATTGTGGACATGCTGCCCAAACTATGTCAATCATTTGCTCCTCCTCAGAACACTTTTACTAAGTAGGCTCCATGCCCAGGGTGAAGATCAAGACCTGAGATCAAGACCTGAGCCAAAATCAAGAATCGGTTGCTTAAGCAACTGAGCCCACTCAGGTGCCCACTCCTCCTTCTCAGAATTTTAAATCTGCAGAAACGGATACAAAGAAGAAGGGAGAGTTTAAAATGTCTTGTGATGGCCCCTGATGAGTCCAAGAAAGAGAATGACAATCTACCTTTTTGGATTAAGACCCTTATGATTGTATTAAAAGAACCTTTTCTTTCCCCTGGCTGTGAAATAGCATCATGGCTGATGTCCAAATAAAGTTTGCTCCCCAAAAGCTGTAAAGACAGAATTCTTAGTTTCACTATCTCTTTTAGGTGAAGATGAAGGCACAGGTCAAGAAATTATGAAGTCTCAAGAAGTGTAATGGTGATATGCAAAACTATCTGACTCGCTCTATATTCTGAACCCTCTACTTCCAGCAATCCTTCTTTGCCAGCCACAAGAACCCTAACTCTCTGGTTTGATATAGCTCTGCGTTCATTATTTGAAAAATGGCATAGTTCTCTTGCCTCAGTTTTCTCCAGCCTATAATAACAATCATATCTAAGTATGTCCTAGCAATCCAATTACAATGTCAAAATCAAGCTGAGGAGCAACTTGTTTGCTTACACACACATCCACACATGCGCACACACCCTGCAGGACTTCGTCTATCTAAATTGATTTTTTTTTAATTAGGAATATATGTGGGAATGGATTCAGACAGTATTTGGACAAAGAAGGAAGAAGACATTGGATAAGGCTGAATTTATTAATGCAATTATCATTACTGGCATTCTGTATTCTTTGTAATAGCCTGAGCATCTAAATAGTTCTATAATTATTTGCCTAGTTTGTCAACAAAGTTCTAGGCGCACACATAGCCCTCAACAAATGAATTCTGAGGCCTCAAAAAAGTCTTTTGTATGATATAGAAGAAATCCAAGGACTTTGAAGAGTGGTGAGCTCAAATGCCTCTATAATGGGCGACCTGCCTTTTCACTGCCTCATTTTATCTCCTGATAGCTCCCAGAAGACATCCCTTCACAAAGACCCCAAGAGATTCAGGAGCAAAGGGAATGCAAGCATCTCAGAGAAGCATGTATGAGACTTTTTTTTTTTTTATGGGGAAGGGAGACTGGTGGAAGATAATTCAGTAAAAAAGGGTTTCCTGAGTTTAAGGAAAATTGGAAGGTCTAAGTGTGACAGAGGCCACACTGGGCACTTCAAAGCCAGAGGCATGGTAGTAATATTAGGAAGCAAGAGAGAAAGAAGACCCTGGTGAAGATGTCTAAGACTCATAAAATTAAAGTAGATTATCAAAACTTAAGTAGATTTGGGGCACCTGGGTGGCTCAGTCGGTTAAAGCCTCTGCCTTCGGCTCAGGTCATGGTCCCAGTGTCCTGGGATCGAGCCCCACATCGGGCTCTGTGCTCTGCAGGGAGCCTGCTTCCCCCTCTCTCTCTATCTGTCTGCCTCTCTGCCTACTTGTGATCTCTGTCTGTCAAATAAATAAAATCTTTAAAAAAAAAAAAAACTTAAGTAGATTTAACTCTAATTTCAGAAGCCATTCTAGAGGGCTTTCAGGAAAGGCCCAGAAAGGGAAAATACTTGTATTAAGCATGAATGTTCTCTGTCAAAGATCCTTTAGTGACTATGTAGACAGCCAGCCCGCTCCTTTCTAGCTAACACACCTCTAGTTTATGGTGACACACATGAAACTATGTGTGGGTTCATCAACTTGCACTTCCCATTACAAAGGCTGACACCACAGTTTGCTCAGCTATCCTGCTTGAAGACCAAGCCTGAGCCCCTAATATTATACACATGAGCCAGTCAAATGTCTAGTACAAGGTTAACTATACTGGTGTACCTTCCTTCCTGGTAAAGGTAACAACTTTACCTGACTTATTAGGATTTGGGATTGTTTTCCTTCCTTCCTATACTTATACAAGTACTACCCCTAATGAATGCCTCACATATAGCCTGGTGTCCCACACAACACTGTTTCTGACCAAGGAACTCACTCTACAGTGAAGGAAAAAAGCAAACAAGACAACTACTGCTATCTTATCATCTGAAAACAGCTAGACTTGCAGAACACTTTAATGAGCTACGGAAGACTGCGTCACTCCAGCTGAGAGAAAATACCCTGCCAGGTTAGAGCACAGTTCTTAGGATTCCATTAATGTTCTGTTTCTTCTAGACCCAGAATATGGGTCCAGTATGGATGGTAGGGGTGGTGAGATCTCTAAGTATGATATCTAATAACATATTTGCAAAAACTTGACACATTCTCATCTCATTAACTCCATTATCCGCAAGTGCTGAAGGTTTGTTTTCAAGGAAGGAGATGACCATCCTGTTAAATTGCCAGCAGGCTATTTGTCCTCCCTATGCCACTGGATAAATACTTAAAGTAAGGTGTTAGAGTACTGCCTGGTAATTGGCACTATGATAAAAAGCAAATAAGGATGCACTTTCTCCCCAAGGACAGAGAAGAATACAGGGGGACCCTTCCCTAACATGCTCAATGGTCAGTTAGTTCTAAGTGGAAGACCACTGAAACCCTATGCAGACAAGATTAGCCAGCTCTCAGGGTTATGCTGAAAATGGGAAAAGAATTAGAATGGGAAAGAGCCCCATTAACTCATGTGAGTATAGCTGAAGGGAAAGGGGACATAATTTTATTTACAGCTATGCTGTACGATATTGTAGCCATCGGTCATATACGGCTCTTTAAATCTAAACGTAAATTAATTGGAATATAATTAAAATATTTTCTTAGTTCCACTAGCCAAATTTCAAGCATTCCTGGACCACATGTAGCTAGTGGCTCTTAGGAGGAGAAGAGTAAATGAAACAAGATGGGATTGGGAGGGAGACAAACCATAAGTGACTCTTAATCTCACAAAACAAACTGAGGGTTGATGGGGGTAGGGGGGTTGGGGGGTGGGGTTATGGACATTGGGGAGGGTATGTGCTATGGTGAGTGCTGTGAAATGTGTAAACCTGGCGATTCACAGACCTGTAACCCTGGGGATAAAAATATATGTTTAAAAAAATAAAATTAATTAAAAAATATATATACATATATATATGTAAAGAGTCAACCCTGCAAGTCCAGAGTATTGCTGCTGTTCCAGAAACTTGTACTGGACAGTGCTGAACTACAGCCATATGACCAACTGAAGAAATGAAAATCATAACCTCTATCCATATTTCCTTGCCATGAATGTATTTTAACTAACGTCCCTTTTCTTTCCTCTCTTTACCCCTGTATTGCATGTCATATTTTTGAGCAGTAATTACCTTTTTAGTTTGGTCATCATTTATTAAACACTGAGATGACGATAAAACTAGAGAGGACTGTCCCAGACATCGGGGACACAGTGAATGGTGCAAGCATGATCTTACCTCACTCCAGAGCAGACAAGGTCAGTACTCTTCCTTCTCAGACATCTTTCAGCTCTGTGATAGCCTGGAGACTTCAGCTCAGCCTACTGGGTGCTCCTGTTTGGGACATTAATGAGAAGCAAATGGTGCCCAGAGGAAGAGACCACCCAGAAACCAATGGGCAGAAGCAGCTACAGAGTCCAGTGTCCGGAGGGGTAGCGGGGCAGGTAAGAGAGGAAGTGTGCGGTGGCGGTGTCCAGGAAAAATAGAGCATCCTGGCAGCACAGGCCTTCAGAAAGCGGCTGGTCCTGCGGACTGGCCTGTCAATAGAGTCTCCCCATGTGCCCGCCTGCCCTCTTTCCCATCAATTTTGTGAACACCTCCTTTTCCTTCTGAAAAAATTCCTTTTCTGCCTAATTTAATCAGCATTGGTTTCAACTGTTCACAAATAAGAACTCTGCCTGAAACAAAAATGATTAATAATAGATTAAAAAACAGTTTTCCAAAAATCAGCAGACAAAAATTTTAAGAGGGAGGTTTATCTTTCAGAACACTGGAAAAGGGTGAAAGCAAACAAAGCAGAATAATCAAAGTAGAAAGACATAAATCCAGAAAAAATGAGAAAGAATAAAATATAAAAATATACAACAAGATAACAGAGGCCAGGCCAAATGTACAAGTTATGATAATAAATTTAAATTATTTCAATTCCTCATTAAAAAAGATTTTTAAAAAGAGATTTTTAAAATCTAGTCACATGCTGTTTAAACTTAAAGAAACACATTAATTTGACAAGAAATGTTTTTTTTTTTTTGGTTATTTTAAATTTTATTTTTTATAAACATATATTTTTATCCCCAGGGGTACAGGTCTGCGAATTGCCAGGTTTACACACTTCACAGCACTCACCATAGCACATACCCTCCCCAATATCCATAACCCCACCCCCCCCTCCCAACGCCCCTCCCCCCATCAACCCTCAGTTTGTTTTGTGAGATTAAGAGTCACTTATGGTTTGTCTCCCTCCCAATCCCATCTTGTTTCATTTACTCTTCTCCTACCCCCTTAACCCCCCATGTTGCATCTCCTCTCCCTCATATCAGGGAGATCATATGATAGTTGTCCCTCTCCGATTGACTTATTTCGCTAAGCATGATACCCTCTAGTTCCATCCACGTCGTCGCAAATGGCAAGATTTCATTTCTTTTGATGGCTGCATAGTATTCCATTGTGTATATATACCACATCTTCTTTATCCATTCGTCTGTAGATGGACATCTAGGTTCTTTCCTTGTTTGGCTATTGTAGACATTGCTGCTATAAACATTCGGGTGCACGTGCCCCTTCGGATCACTACGTTTGTATCTTTAGGGTAAATACCCAGTAGTGCAATTGCTGGGTCATAGGGTAGTTCTATTTTCAACATTTTGAGGAACCTCCATGTTGTTTTCCAGAGTGGTTGCGCCAGCTTGCATTCCCACCAACAGTGTAGGAGGGTTCCCCTTTCTCCGCATCCTCGCCAGCATCTGTCATTTCCTGACTTGTTAATTTTAGCCATTCTGACTGGTGTGAGGTGATATCTCATGGTGGTTTTGATTTGTATTTCCCTGATGCCGAGTGATATGGAGCACTTTTTCTTGTGTCTGTTGGCCATCTGGATGTCTTCTTTGCAGAAATGTCTGTTCATGTCCTCTGCCCATTTCTTGATTGGATTATTTGTTCTTTGGGTGTTGAGTTTGCTAAGTTCTTTATAGATTTTGGACACTAGCCCTTTATCTGATATGTCATTTGCAAATATCTTCTCCCATTCTGTCAGTTGTCTTTTGGTTTTGTTCACTGTTTCCTTTGCTGTGCAAAAGCTTTTGATCTTGATAAAATCCCAATAGTTCATTTTTGCCCTTGCTTCCCTTGCCTTTGGTGATGTTCCTAGGAAGATGTTGCTGCGGCTGAGGTCGAAGAGGTTGCTGCCTGTGTTCTCCTCGAGGATTTTGATGGATTCCTTTCTCACATTGAGATCCTTCATCCATTTTGAGTCTATTTTCGTGTGTGGTGTAAGGAAATGATCCAATTTCATTTTTCTGCATGTGGCTGTCCAATTTTCCCAACACCATTTATTGAAGAGGCTGTCTTTTTTCCATTGGACATTCTTTCCTGCTTTGTCGAAGATGAGTTGACCATAGAGTTGAGGGTCTATTTCTGGGCTCTCTATTCTGTTCCATTGATCTATGTGTCTGTTTTTGTGCCTGTACCATGCTGTCTTGATGATGACTGCTTTGTAATAGAGCTTGAAGTCCGGAATTGTGATGCCACCAACTTTGGCTTTCTTTTTCAATATTCCTTTGGCTATTCGAGGTCTTTTCTGGTTCCATATAAATTTTAGGATTATTTGTTCCATTTCTTTGAAAAAAATGGATGGTACTTTGATAGGAATTGCATTAAATGTGTAGATTGCTTTAGGTAGCATAGACATTTTCACGATATTTATTCTTCCAATCCAGGAGCATGGAACATTTTTCCATTTCTTTGTGTCTTCCTCAATTTCTTTCATGAGTACTTTATAGTTTTCTGTGTCTAGATTCTTAGTCTCTTTGGTTAGGTTTATTCCTAGGTATCTTATAGTTTTGGGTGCAATTGTAAATGGGATGGACTCCTTAATTTCTCTTTCTTCTGTCTTGTTGCTGGTGTAGAGAAATGCAACTGATTTCTGTGCATTGATTTTTATATCCTGACACTTTACTGAATTCCTGTACAAGTTCTAGCAGTTTTGGAGTGGAGTCTTTTGGGTTTTCCACATATAGTATCATATCATCTGCAAAGAGTGATAGTTTGACTTCTTCTTTGCCGATTTGGATGCCTTTAATTTCCTTTTGTTGTCTGATTGCTGAGGCTAGGACTTCTAGTACTATGTTGAATAGCAGTGGTGATAACGGACATCCCTGCCGTGTTCCTGACCTTAGCGGAAAAGCTTTCAGTTTTTCTCCATTGAGAATGATATTTGCGGTGGGTTTTTCATAGATGGCTTTGATAATATTGAGGTATGTGCCCTCTATCCCTACACTTTGAAGAGTTTTGATCAGGAAGGGATGCTGTACTTTGTCAAATGCTTTTTCAGCATCTATGGAGAGTATCATATGGTTCTTGTTCTTTCTTTTATTAATGTGTTGTATCACATTGATTGATTTGCGGATGTTGAACCAGCCTTGCAGCCCTGGAATAAATCCCACTTGGTCGTGGTGAATAATCCTTTTAATGTACTGTTGAATCCTATTGGCTAGTATTTTGGCGAGAATTTTTGCATCTGTGTTCATCAAGGATATTGGTCTGTAGTTCTCTTTTTTGTTGGGATCCTTGTCTGGTTTTGGGATCAAGGTGATGCTGGCCTCATAAAATGAGTTTGGAAGTTTTCCTTCTATTTCTATTTTTTGGAACAGTTTCAGGAGAATAGGAATTAGTTCTTCTTTAAATGTTTGGTAGAATTCCCCCGGGAAGCCGTCTGGCCCTGGGCTTTTGTTTATTTGGAGATTTTTGATGACTGTTTCAATCTCCTTACTGGTTATGGGTCTTTTCAGGCTTTCCGTTTCTTCCTGGTTCAGTTGTGGTAGTTTATATTAGCAAGAAATGTTTTTAAAGGCTAAACAAAGGCTTATCAGATAAATGAAATAAAAAAGAGAGCAAGCGTGGCCCTGTTTATTTCAAACAAAATTTAATATAAGGCAAAAAGGTTTCCATGGAAAAGAGGGTCATTTTATATTCATAAAAAGGAAAATCTACATAGTCTGTAATATCAATGAACCTTTATGCTTCATATAAAAGCATCAAATTATATAAAACAAAAATAGAATCACTGTGCAAGATTGTAAAACATCTCTCTCCTCATTTTATAGCTCTATTAGGGGAAAAACACAAAGGGAGAAGGAGACTGGAAGAGAGATTAGGTTTGATAGAATTGTGAGCATAGGTCTGTCCATCCAGTCCTCTTCAAATCCACCAAAATTACAGGAAAAATAATTTTTTAAAAATTTACAACTGTGCTGAAAAACATATAACACAGTATAAACTGATGGACCAGAAATTTTGAATAATCTTGAGAAATGTAGCATCACTGATGGCAGGATAAGAGAAAAAGTAAAAATAGAGAAACTCCAGCCCAAAGCAACTAAGAAAAAATAAAAACAGCAACTAATAAAAAATACATGAAGCAATTCTAAATATTTCAAGTTAGGTTAGAGCCAGCAGAAACAAAAAAAGAAGGGGCTGTGGGACAAGCAAGATGATTAATTAGAGATGGGTTATAAAGCGCTGTACAGGAAGCTTCCTTTCTGCCTGCTTCTCAATGGGCAACAGGTAAGAAAGGCTTCTGCTTTAGGGCGCCTCAGTCTGTTGAAGGTCTGACTCTTGATCTCAGCTCGGGTTTTAATCTCAGGGTTGTGTGTTCAAGTCCCACACTGGACTCCATGCTAGGTGTGGAGTTTACTTAAAAAAAAAAATTTTTTTTAAAGAAAGTAACAAACCTAAAAAAAAAATTAATAAAAGAAAACATGAAGAACTTTTTCTACACTGCGTGGAAAACCTGCAGGACACCATTTCCTAGCACTGTGGTTAGCAATCTTGGGTGTAAACTAGAATCAGCTGGGGAACTTTAAGACCATCCCAATGCCCATGCTGCTCCCCAGACCAAATAAATCAAGATCTCTGGGGGGTAGGACAAAGTCTTCAGTAGTATATAAGGCTACCCTGGTGATGCCAGTGTGCAACCAAGGTTGAGAATCACAGTCTGAGTAGAAATGTTGGAAGTGAAAACAGAAGAGCAGAGACCAAAATAATGCTATACTTCTACCTTAGACAACAATGGAAGAAGAAAATGGAAAGGAAGCAGATGGCTCTGGTTTAAGTGAAAGCAGTGAGCACAGCTCCCTCCAAGATCTGGGCCTCAGAACATACAGTTGGCTCAGTGAGCACTACTCACAAACTCTGAATGACAACACCCAGAAGATTATGGTCTCACACAACCTACGTGGCCACACACCCCCTCTCCCCCCAAAACACCTGAGTACAGGTTTCTATTCTCAGAGCCACCAATAAGCATTAAAAAAAAAAAGATAATCCCAAATAAAAATATGAGCAACCAAATAAGAATCACTTAACATTTGAGGAAAATCAATACTCATGAAAAAAAAGAGCCAAACTCAACAAATAGCCTAAAACACAAAGGAAAAGAAAATTTTAAAATAAATAAGTTAATATCTTCAGAGAAATAAGAAAAGGCTGCTATGAAACTATAACAAATGGAGATCCTAGACATTAAAAATATGATATTTTAAAACTCAACAAATAGGCAAATAGCATGATGGATTAAGATCAAACTGAACTAAAGAACACTTCTGTAAAGCATTAAAAAATAAACACAACCGGGGCGCCTGGGTGGCTCAGTGGGTTAAGCCGCTGCCTTCGGCTCAGGTCATGATCCCAGGTCCTGGGTTTGAGCCCCACATCAGGCTTTCTGCTCAGCAGGGAGCCTGCTTCCTCCTCTCTCTCTGCCTGCCTCTCTGCCTACTTGTGATTTCTCTCTGTCAAATAAATAAATAAAATCTTTAAAAAAATAAATAAATAAACACAACCAAAAAGAGGTGAGAAATATGAAATAAGGCTTGAGTTGCATGGAAAACAGATTTATAAGTTCTACAATAGCAGGGAGGAAAGAAATATAATATACACAGAATTTTATCGGTGTATGAAAGGAGGTACCATTATTATATTTACATACATAGAAAGAAAATGATACATGTATATGTATATGCATGTGTTTTATGTAGGTTATTTACACACAGAGAGTGATATATGTGTGTTTGTGCTATATTAGTGTGTGTGTGTATGTGTGTGTGTGTGTGTCTTTGTGGGTATACTTATGAAAAACTTCCAAAACTGAAAAAAGACTGAAGTCTTCAAAATGAAATGCTTACTAAGTATTAAGCAGGAAGAAAGACAAGGCCTGTATCTATAAAAAATTCTATGTAATTCAGAACTCTAAGATAAAAAGAAGAATCTAAAGGCTACTAGGCAGTAAAACCAGGTTACCTACTGAGGATTAAGAATCATCTTGACTTGTCATCAGCAACATTAAAAGTGAAAAGACAATGAAACAGTATCTTCAAATTCTGAAGAAATATTCTAACAGAGGGTGACATACAATAAACATAAATGAGTAAAGCATATAGTATGTTAGAAGGGGAGACATACTAGGGAAATAAGAAAATAGAGCACAATTAGGGAGACTTGGAAATGCAGGGAGACAAGGAGGATTGAGCGCAGGTTGTTATCAGAAAATGAGGTCATGGAAGGACTCACTGAGAAGGACAGTCTGGGGCAGAAGGATTTACCAAGTGGACATACAAACAGGAGAACTGCAAAGAATACGCTTTAAAAAATGAACACTACAATAAAAATAATAGCAGAGAAATATGGTGAGACTGAGGACATGGGGGCTGATCAAGGCAAAAACAGAACCATAAGATGTGGTGCCGCACAACACAATTAAGCTTTATTAGTTGCAGCTTGGACTGGATTACAGGAGAGGGAAAGTTTCTCACAGCAGGAGACCTTCCAAAAGTCAGTGGAGTGGGGCCAATTCCCGGAAAGGAAAGTGAGCAAGAGAAACCCCAAGAGAAGAGAGAATCCATGAGAGGACAGATGTGATTAAGTGATGCCACCCAGCAGCACGGTGTGGGGGTGGGGAGTATCTCTGGGTTTGAAGAGCTTGAAAGGGCATCAGCGGTTTGGGGTCCTTCATAGCTACATGGCTAGTCTTATCTACAGCTAGCAGACAGCTGGATGCATTTGTAGGGTGTACAAAGCAGACAGGTAGTAAATGGCTGAAAATATGCTTATCTGGGCTATATTTAAAGCACTAAAATACATAAAAATTTGAGTTGGCTTTGTATTAATAGTCCAAACCCACTGTGAAAAAGCAAACGATATAGGGGACAATATACAAGGGACACCATAGACTCATTTCTTTTTTTTTTTTTAAGATTTTATTTATTTATTTGACAGACAGAGATCACAAGTAGGCAGAGAGGCAGGCAGAGAGAGAGAGGAAGGGAAGCAGGCTCCCTGCTGAGCAGAGAGCCTGATGCGGGACTCGATCCCAGGACCCTGGGATCATGACCTGAGCCGAAGGCAGCGGCTTAACCCACTGAGCCACCCAGGCGCCCCATAGACTCATTTCTAAAGAACAAATATTCCCCCCGAGTCTCACATTATCAAACCTGAAGCATATTATACTGCCAATAAACTAAAATTGACATAAATGTACCATACTCAAATATCAAAAAAATACATTTCTCATAGAATAGAAAAACTATACCACAAAAGTAGCTTTTTATATTCCTAAATAATTTTATATGTAACCATATATTAGTTTATACCTCTCTACATTTTATTTTATTTTTTTAAAGATTTTATTTATTTATTTGACAGAGAGAGATCACAAGCAGGCAGAGAGGCAGGCAGAGAGAGAGGAGGAAGCAGGCTCCCTGCCGAGCAGAGAGCCCGATCTCAGGACCCTGAGATCATGACCTGAGCCGAAGGCAGCGGCTTAACCCACTGAGCCACCCAGGCGCCACCTCTCTACATTTTAAACACAGCACTACCCCCCCCCCCCCACTAGACTATAAGCCCTGCAAAAGCAGCAACCATTTCTAGCTCATCTTAGTACTGTAAGTATCCAGAACAAGTTTCTGGCACATAAGGTGTATCCTGTTAACATTTCTGAATGGTGAATAAAGAAACATAAAGAACAGAATTATAACATATTTCCAAGTTCACAAAAGAACCAAGAATAATTCCATCATAATCCATATTTCTTTTGAGGCTGGATACTTACTTTTTGGCTTTACAGTTCTAAAATACAAAAACATCAGTCTTTTTCAACATGTCAAATCTTTTAATCAGTAAATAAACTATCAACTCAAAATTAGGAACTTATGATCTCACACAAGTAAAGTCTAAAGGTAGCTGATTCCAGGTTCAGCTAATTCGCCCATTGACATGTCTGGGTTCCAATTTGGCTTCTGTATAATTTTTTGGCTTTTCTTTCAAAAGTGTAGGATAACAGCCATGGTTCCAAGCATCATGTCATGATACAACAGCGTCCAATGAAAGAAAAGAAATGTGGAATTTCTCCCTGGATCTCTCTCATTGTCAGGGAGAAATATCTCTCTCAGAAGACTCAAACAGATGCCACCTCACATCTCTGTGTCTAGATCTTGGTGCTGGATCACACTTCAAACCAATTACCAGCAAAAGAAAACTGACTTCTTGGGTTAAAAAAAAAAAAGAGGAGGGCAGAATTAATGGTTCCAGTTCCACGGAGATGGAATAAGAACATTCTACCCTATCTGACAAATCATAATGAAGGTCCTTTGACAGGATACATAAAGCAATCATCTTGGGACTCTGATGAGTAAATAATAGCAAGCATACTTGGGAGGGAAATCAAATCATAAAGGCCAATGCAGATGGCAGCAAATTTCCTGGCTTTTTCTATTCCATATCCCCCAGCTCAGACTCTCGGGCAACCTGAATCCAGTGACTGCACAGCGAGTGTTGAAAAAAGCTCCAAGAGAAGCCTTCTCTCTCAGACTAGTAGACTGGAAACAGAGCGCCCTCTGGGATAGAGAATGTCAGAATACCCAATTTTTTCTTCTTTCGATTCTCCCTGCCCTCCATTAACGCAAGTCTCAGTCAGGAAGCCATACTTTCAGGATAGCCTGGAGGTGGCCGCAATGGTGTCTGAAAGAAAATATTCCCTCTGACCAGAAGAACAAAGAGAAGGGGACCTGGGATCTCACATTTTCTTCCAAAAGTTTTATAGTTTTTAGTTTTACACTTAGATCCATGATCCACTTGACTTAATTCTGGTATAAAATTTCCTTTTTTTGCAATGATAAATGATTCCAACACCATTTGTTCAACAGACGATCCTTTCTCCACTGAATTACTTTTACCCTTTCACCAAAATCAAATGGCCATGTTTGTGCAGGTCTATTTCTGGGTCTCTAGTCTGTTTCATTGATTTGTGTGTCTATCCCTTCACCAATACCATATCACTTTGATTACTGTTCACTTTATAAGAAGTCTTAAAATCTGGTCATGAGATTTCTCTAATTTTTTTTTTAAGATTTTATTTACTTATTTGACAGAGATCACAAGAGTCAAAGAGGCAGGCACAGGGGAGAGGGGGGAAGCAGGCTCCCTGCTGAGCAGAGAGCCCAATGTGGGGCTCAATCCCAGGACCCTGGGACCATGACCCTGAGCTGAAGGCAGAGGCTTAACCCACTGAGCCACCCAGACGCCCCTGAGATTTCTCTAATTTTATTCTTCTTTTTCAAAATTGTTTTAGTTACTCCGCATCTACTGCCTTTGCATATAAACTTTAGAATCAACTGGTCTATATTTAAAAAAAAAAAAAATCTCCCTGGGATTTTGATGGGTACTTCATTAAATCTATAGATTATCTGAAGGAGAACAGACATCTTTACTATGTTGGGTCTTCTAATCATGGGCACTGCATGTTCTCTATTTAGGTTTTCTTTGATTTCCTTCATCAGTGTTTTATAGGCCTCAACAATAGATTTTATACATGTTTTCTTAGATTTATACCTATGTATTTCATTGTATTGGAGTTTTAGTAAGAGATATCATTTTTATTTTTTCTTCCAAATTTTTAAATTCCAACCAGTTAACATATAGTGCAATATTAGTTCCAGTATAGGATTTAGTCATTCATCACTTACACACAAACCTGATGCTCATCACAAATGCTCTCCTTAGTACCCATCACCTGTTTAACCCATTCTCCTACCACTTCCTGCCTCCCTTCTCGTAAACCTCAGCTTGTTTTCCATACTTCAGAGTCTGTTCCTTGGTTTGCCTCTCTCTTTTTTTTCCCCTTGCTCATCTGTTTTGTTTCTTAAATTCCTCATATGAGTGAAATCATATGGCATCTTTCTTTCTCAGTCTAACTTATTTCACTTAGCATAATACTCTCTAGCTCCATCCACATCTTGGCAAATGGCAAGATTTCATTCTTTTCTAGGCCTGAGTAATACTCCTATTGTATATGAATACCACATCTTCTTTATCCATTCATCAGTTGATGGGCATTTGGGCTCTTTCCATATTTTGGCTATTGTTGATAATGTTGCTATAAACATCGGGATGCATGTATCCCTTCAAAGCAGTATTTTTGTATCCTTTGGGTAAATACCTAGTAGTGCAATTGCTGGGTCATAGGGTAGTTCTATTTTGAACGTTCTGAGGAACTTCTAAACTGTTTTCCCAAGTGGCTGAACCAGTCTGGGTTCCCCCCAATAATGTAAGAGGGGCTCCCCTTTCTCCATACCCTCGTCAACACCTGTTGTTTCCTGTGTTGATTTTAGCCTTTGTAACTAGTGTGAGGTGATCTATCGTCATAGTTTTGATTTGCATTTCCCTGATGATGAGTGATACTGAGCATCTTTTCACATATCTGTTAGCCAACTGGATGTCTTTTGGGAAAAAATGTCTATTCATGTCATCTACCCAGTTTTTAATTAGATTGTTTTCTGAGTATTGAGTTTTAGAAGTTCCTTACAGATTTTGAATACTAACCCTTAATCAGTTATGTCATTTGCAAATATCTTCTCCCATTCCATAGGATGCCTTTTAGTTTTGTTCATTGTTTCCTTCACTGTGCAGAAGCTTTTTATTTTGATGTAGTCTGAATACTTTATTTTTCCTTTTGTTTCCCTTGCCTGAGGAGATATATCTAGTAAGAAGCTGCTACAGCCAATATCAAACAGGTGACTGCCTGTGTTCTCCTCTAAGCTTTTAATGGTTTTCTGTCTCACATTTAGGTCTTCAATCCATTTTGAATTTATTTTTGTGTATGATTTAAGAAAGTGGCACAGTTTCATTCTTTTGCATCTTGCTGTCCAGTTTTCCCAACACCATAACGATGAAGAGACCGTCTTTTCTCCATTGGATAGTCTCTCCTGCTTTGTCAGAGATTAACTGACCATACAGTTGTGGGTTCACTTCTGGGTTTTCTAGTCTGTTCCACTAATCTGTGTCTGTTTTTGTACCAGTACATACTGCCTTGAAGGTGCTATCATTTTTAAATTATGGTTGCTAATTGACTGTGGCTAGTGTAGAGAAATACAGCTAGTTTTTATATGTTGACATTGCATCCTGCAATTTTTATAAACTTATTAGTTCAGAACCTTTTTGCAAATTCCTTGAGATTTTATAAATAAGCATATTATCTGCAATTAGGGACAAGATTTCTTTTGTCCTTCAATCTGTATAACTTTTACTTCTTTTTATTGCTTTATTATACTGGCTAGGATATCTAGTACCATAAATTATAGGAGTGGTAAGAATGACATTCTTGCTTTGTTATTGATTTTACAGGGCAAGAATTCAGTCTTTCATCATTAAGAATAATGTTAGCAACAGGGTTTTTATACATACACTTTTACTAGCTTGCTGAGACTTTTTATCCAGAACAGATGATGAATTTTGTCAAATATTTTTTCTGCATCTAGTGATATAATTATGTGGGTTTTCTTTTTTAAACCATTAATATGGTGAGTTACATAGATTGATTCTGTTTTTAGTATTGACCAGTACTGCACGCTCAGAATAAACTTCAGTTGATTACGCAATACCATTTATTTAAACGTTGCTAGGTTCAATTTGCTAATATTTTTTGAGGATAATTATGTCTATATTCATGAGGGATTTAGTATAAAGTTCTTCTTTTCTTGTAATATCTTTGATATTAAGGTAATGAAGGACCCATAAAATGAGTCTTATGGGATTTTTGAAATGGCTGGATTCAAATCTACCATTTTGCAAGCAGTTTTATATTTGTCCCATCTGTTCTTTAGTTTCTCTCTTCTTTTCAGCTTTATCCTTTATTAATTGAGTTTATTTTATTATTCCATTTATCTCCATTACTTTTGAGGGGTTGTCCTAGGTTTTAAAATATGCATCTTTTTTAAAAGATCTTTTATTTTAGAGAGAGAGAGAGAGAGAGCACGGGCAGGGTGGGGGGCAAAGTGTGAGCAGGAAACAGAATCTCAGGCAGACTTTGGCTAAGCAGAGACTCCAAGGCAGGGCTCCATCTCACAACACTGAGATCATGACCTGAGCTGAAACCAAGAGTCGGACACTCAACTGCCCCAGCCACCAACGTGCCCCTAAAACACACATCTTTAATTACCAAGATTCTACCCTGAAATTCCTGTGTAGTGAAAGGACACTAAAATACTATAGTCCCATTTCCTCTCTTGTTTTTTGTGCTAGTACTGTTGTACCTTCTATACTTACATATGCTATAATCACATAGTACGTTGTTACTTTTTTTGCCTTAGACAGTTATCTTTCAGATACATCAGCAACATTACATTTTAGACTGGATAATTGTTGTGTGAGTTTTCATGTGCACTGTAGGATGTATAACAGCACTCCTGACCTCTGCCCATTAGACAGAAGTAGCACCAGCCCAGTGTCACAACCAAAAATGTCTCCAGATACTGCCAGTGTTCCTGAGGGAAGAGAAAGGAAGGAGATTCCCCCCAGTTGAAAACCACTGCTTTAGAGCAATTTTAAATAAACTTAAATAAACTTCTAAATAAACTTAAGTTTATCATCACTGCTTCCATTTTCAGTGGACTTGCATAAGTCCAAGCTGCCATCTGCTCTCATAGTCTCTCTCCATAAAGAATATCTCTTACTATTTCCTATAGAGTAGGTCTTCGGGAAATGAAGTCCTTCTTATCTGAAGGAAAAAAAAAAACCTTCATTTTCCCTTTATTGTTTGAAACACATTTTCAGGCATACAGAATTAACAGATATTTTTCTTTCATCACTTTAAAGAAGTTCCTCTATTACTTTCTGGCTTGCATAGTTTCTGACAAAGTATGCACTGTAGTTCACTGTAGTTCTTTGTTCTTCGTATCTTTGCTCCTCTGTATGTGATGTTCCTTTTTTGCTCAGACCTTAAAAATTGATTTTTGTCGGGGGAGGAGTAAAGATGGCGGAGAAGTAGCAGGCTGAGACTACTTCGGGTAGCGGGAGATCAGCTAAATAGCTTATCTAAAGATTGCAAACACCTACAAATCCAACGGGAGATTGAAGAGAAGAAGAACAGCAATTCTAGAAACAGAAAATCAACCACTATCTGAAAGGTAGGACTGGCGGAGAAGTGAATCCAAAGCGACTGGAAGATAGACCGCGGGGGGAGGGGCCGGCTCCCGGCGAGCGGCGGAGCAACGGAGCAAAATCAGGACTTTTAAAAGTCTGTTCTGCTGAGGGACATCGCTCCAGAGGCTTAACTGGGGTGAAGCCTGGGCGGGGTCAGCACAGCCTCAGGTCCCGCAGGGTCCAAGAAGGATCGGGGGTGTCTGAGTGTCGCAGAGCTTACCGGTATTAGAACAGGGAAGCCGGCTACAGAGACAGAGGCGAGGAGTGACTCTCAGCTCGGGGTTGCCTTGAACCGGTCGCAGGCTTGGTCAGCTCGGAGCGCGGCCGGAGGCCAGGGTGACGGGAGTCATTGGGCGCTGTTCTCTGAGGGCGCACTGAGGAGTGGGGCCCCGGGCTCTCAGCTCCTCCGGGCCGGACACCAGGAGGCCGCCATCTTTATTCCCGTCCTCCGGAACTCTACGGAAAGCGCTCAGGGAACAAAAGCTCCTGAAAGCAAACCCGAGCGGATTGCTCAGCACGGCCCCAGGTAAGGGCGGTGCAACTCCGCCTGGGGCAAAGACGCTTGAGAATCACTACAACAGGCCCCTCCCCCAGAAGATCAACAGGAAACCCAGCCAGGACCAAGTTCACCTACCAAGGAGAGCGGCGGAATTCCAGAGGAGGAGAAAGCAAAGCACGGAACTCATGGCTTTCTCCCCATGATTTTTTAGCCTTGCAGTTAATTTAATTTTTTTTTCTTTTTTAATTTTTTTTTCTTTTTCTCTTCTTCTGCTAAATTTTTTTAACTTTTGCCATTTTCTTTTTTAACGTTTTTAAAATAGTTTATCTAATATATATATTTTTTCCCTCTTTTTATATTTTTTCTTTATCGGCTTTCTTTTTTTTTTTAATAGTTTCTTTCTTTTTTTTTTTCTTTCTGAACCCCTTTTTATCCCCTTTCTCCCCCCCTCACAATTCGGGATCTCTTCTGATTTGGCTAAAGCATATTTTCCTGGGGTTGTTGCCACCCTTTTAGTATTTTACTTGCTCCTTCATAAACTCTTATCTGGACAAAATGACAAGGCGGAAAAATTCAAAACAAAAAAAAGAACAAGAGGCAGTACCAAAGGCTAGGGACCTAATCAATACAGACATTGGTAATATGTCAGATATAAAGTTCAGAATGACGATTCTCAAGGTTCTAGCCGGGCTTGAAAAAGGCATGGAAGATATTAAAGCAACCCTCTCGGGAGATATAAAAGCCCTTTCTGGAGAAATAAAAGAACTAAAATCTAACCAAGTTGAAATTTAAAAAAGCTATTAATGAAATCAAAAAAGCAATCAAAAATGGAGGCTCTCACTGCTAGGATAAATGAGGCAGAAGAAAGAATTAGTGATATAGAAGACCAAATGACAGAGAATAAAGAAGCTGAGCAAAAGAGGGACAAACAGCTACTGGACCACGAGGGCAGAATTCGAGAGATAAGTGACACCATAAGACGAAACAACATTAGAATAATTGGGATTCCAGAAGAAGAGGAAACAGAGAGGGGAGCAGAAGGTATATTGGAGAGAATTATTGGAGAGAATTTCCTCAATATGGCAAAGGGAACAAGCATCAAAATCCAGGAGGTTCAGAGAACCCCCCTCAAATTCAATAAGAATAGGTCCACACCCCGTCACCTAATAGTAAAATTTACAAGTCTTAGTGACAAAGAAAAGATCCTGAAAACAGCCCGGGAAAAGAAGTCTGTAACGTACAATGGTAAAAATATTAAATTGGCAGCAGACTTATCCACAGAGACCTGGCAGGCCAGAAAGAGCTGGCATGATATATTCAGAGTACTAAATGAGAAAAACATGCAGCCAAGAATACTATATCCAGCTAGGCTATCATTGAAAATAGAAGGAGAGATTAAAAGCTTCCAGGACAAACAAAAACTGAAAGAATTTGCAAATACCAAACCAGCTCTACAGGAAATATTGAAAGGGGTCCTCTAAGCAAAGAGAGACCATAAAAGTAGTAGATCAGAAAGAAACAGAGACAGTATACAATAACAGTCACCTTACAGGCAATACAATGGCACTAAATTCATATCTCTCAATACTTACCCTGAATGTTAATGGGCTAAATGCCCCAATCAAAAGACACAGGGTATCAGAATGGATAAAAAAACAAAACCCATCTATATGTTGCCTACAAGAAACTCATCTTAAACCCGAAGACACCTCCAGGTTTAAAGTGAGGGGGTGGAAAAGAATTTACCATGCTAATGGACATCAGAAGAAAGCAGGAGTGTCAATCCTTATATCAGATCAATTAGATTTTAAGCCAAAGACTATAATAAGAGATGAGGAAGGACACTATATCATACTCAAAGGAACTGTCCAAGAAGAAGATCTAACAATTTTAAATATCTATGCCCCTAACATGGGAGCAGCCAACTATATAAACCAATTAATAACAAAATCAAAGAAACACATCGACAAGAATACAATAATAGTAGGGGATTTTAACACTCCCCTCACTGAAATGGACAGATCATCCAAGCAAAAGATCAACAAGGAAATCAAGGCCTTAAATGACACACTGGACCAGATGGACATCACAGATATATTCAGAACATTTCATCCCAAAGCAACAGAATACACATTCTTCTCTAGTGCACATGGAACATTCTCCAGAATAGATCACATTCTTGGTCCTAAATCAAATCTCAACCGGTATCAAAAGATTGGGATCATTCCCTGCATATTTTCAGACCACAATGCTCTAAAGCTAGAACTCAATCACAAGAGGAAATTTGGAAAGAACCCAAATACATGGAGACTAAACAGCATCCTTCTAAAGAATGAGTGGGTCAACCAGGAAATTACAGAAGAATTGAAAAAATTTATGGAAACAAATGATAATGAAAACACAACGGTTCAGAATCTGTGGGACACAACAAAGGCAGTCCTGAGAGGAAAATATATAGCGGTACAAGCCTTTCTCAAGAAACAAGAAAGGTCTCAGGTACACAACCTAACCCTACACCTAAAGGAGCTGGAGAAAGAACAAGAAAGAAACCCTAAACCCAGCAGGAGAAGAGAAATCATAAAGATTAGAGCAGAAATCAATGAAATAGAAACCAAAAAAACAATAGAACAAATCAACGAAACTAGGAGCTGGTTCTTTGAAAGAATTAATAAGATTGATAAACCCCTGGCCAGACTTATCAAAAAGAAAAGAGAAAGGACCCAAATAAATAAAATCATGAATGAAAGAGGAGAGATCACAACGAACACCAAAGAAATAAAGACAATTATAAGAACATACTATGAGCAACTCTACGCCAACAAATTTGACAATCTGGAAGAAATGGATGCATTCCTAGAGAAATATAAACTACCACAACTGAACCAGGAAGAAATAGAAAGCCTGAACAGACCCATAACCAGTAAGGAGATTGAAACAGTCATCAAAAATCTCCAAACAAACAAAAGCCCAGGGCCAGACGGCTTCCCGGGGGAATTCTACCAAACATTTAAAGAAGAACTAATTCCTATTCTCCTGAAACTGTTCCAAAAAATAGAAATAGAAGGAAAACTTCCAAACTCATTTTATGAGGCCAGCATCACCTTGATCCCAAAACCAGACAAGGATCCCAACAAAAAAGAGAACTACAGACCAATATCCTTGATGAACACAGATGCAAAAATTCTCGCCAAAATACTAGCCAATAGGATTCAACAGTACATTAAAAGGATTATTCACCACGACCAAGTGGGATTTATTCCAGGGCTGCAAGGCTGGTTCAACATCCGCAAATCAATCAATGTGATACAACACATTAATAAAAGAAAGAACAAGAACCATATGATACTCTCCATAGATGCTGAAAAAGCATTTGACAAAGTACAGCATCCCTTCCTGATCAAAACTCTTCAAAGTGTAGGGATAGAGGGCACATACCTCAATATTATCAAAGCCATCTATGAAAAACCCACCGCAAATATCATTCTCAATGGAGAAAAACTGAAAGCTTTTCCGCTAAGGTCAGGAACACGGCAGGGATGTCCGTTATCACCACTGCTATTCAACATAGTACTAGAAGTCCTAGCCTCAGCAATCAGACAACAAAAGGAAATTAAAGGCATCCAAATCGGCAAAGAAGAAGTCAAACTATCACTCTTTGCAGATGATATGATACTATATGTGGAAAACCCAAAAGACTCCACTCCAAAACTGCTAGAACTTGTACAGGAATTCAGTAAAGTGTCAGGATATAAAGATCAATGCACAGAAATCAGTTGCATTTCTCTACACCAGCAACAAGACAGAAGAAAGAGAAATTAAGGAGTCCATCCCATTTACAATTGCACCCAAAACTATAAGATACCTAGGAATAAACCTAACCAAAGAGACTAAGAATCTAGACACAGAAAACTATAAAGTACTCATGAAAGAAATTGAGGAAGACACAAAGAAATGGAAAAATGTTCCATGCTCCTGGATTGGAAGAATAAATATCGTGAAAATGTCTATGCTACCTAAAGCAATCTACACATTTAATGCAATTCCTATCAAAGTACCATCCATTTTTTTCAAAGAAATGGAACAAATAATCCTAAAATTTATATGGAACCAGAAAAGACCTCGAATAGCCAAAGGAATATTGAAAAAGAAAGCCAAAGTTGGTGGCATCACAATTCCGGACTTCAAGCTCTATTACAAAGCAGTCATCATCAAGACAGCATGGTACAGGCACAAAAACAGACACATAGATCAATGGAACAGAATAGAGAGCCCAGAAATAGACCCTCAACTCTATGGTCAACTCATCTTCGACAAAGCAGGAAAGAATGTCCAATGGAAAAAAGACAGCCTCTTCAATAAATGGTGTTGGGAAAATTGGACAGCCACATGCAGAAAAATGAAATTGGATCATTTCCTTACACCACACACGAAAATAGACTCAAAATGGATGAAGGATCTCAATGTGAGAAAGGAATCCATCAAAATCCTCGAGGAGAACACAGGCAGCAACCTCTTCGACCTCAGCCGCAGCAACATCTTCCTAGGAACATCACCAAAGGCAAGGGAAGCAAGGGCAAAAATGAACTATTGGGATTTTATCAAGATCAAAAGCTTTTGCACAGCAAAGGAAACAGTGAACAAAACCAAAAGACAACTGACAGAATGGGAGAAGATATTTGCAAATGACATATCAGATAAAGGGCTAGTGTCCAAAATCTATAAAGAACTTAGCAAACTCAACACCCAAAGAACAAATAATCCAATCAAGAAATGGGCAGAGGACATGAACAGACATTTCTGCAAAGAAGACATCCAGATGGCCAACAGACACAAGAAAAAGTGCTCCATATCACTCGGCATCAGGGAAATACAAATCAAAACCACCATGAGATATCACCTCACACCAGTCAGAATGGCTAAAATTAACAAGTCAGGAAATGACAGATGCTGGCGAGGATGCGGAGAAAGGGGAACCCTCCTACACTGTTGGTGGGAATGCAAGCTGGCGCAACCACTCTGGAAAACAACATGGAGGTTCCTCAAAATGTTGAAAATAGAACTACCCTATGACCCAGCAATTGCACTACTGGGTATTTACCCTAAAGATACAAACGTAGTGATCCGAAGGGGCACGTGCACCCGAATGTTTATAGCAGCAATGTCTACAATAGCCAAACAAGGAAAGAACCTAGATGTCCATCTACAGACGAATGGATAAAGAAGATGTGGTATATATACACAATGGAATACTATGCAGCCATCAAAAGAAATGAAATCTTGCCATTTGCGACGACGTGGATGGAACTAGAGGGTATCATGCTTAGCGAAATAAGTCAATCGGAGAGGGACAACTATCATATGATCTCCCTGATATGAGGGAGAGGAGATGCAACATGGGGGGTTAAGGGGGTAGGAGAAGAGTAAATGAAACAAGATGGGATTGGGAGGGAGACAAACCATAAGTGACTCTTAATCTCACAAAACAAACTGAGGGTTGATGGGGGGAGGGGTGTTGGGAGGGGGGGGGTGGGGTTATGGATATTGGGGAGGGTATGTGCTATGGTGAGTGCTGTGAAGTGTGTAAACCTGGCGATTCGCAGACCTGTACCCCTGGGGATAAAAATATATGTTTATAAAGCTGTAAAAAAAAAAAATTGATTTTTGTCTTTTCATAATGAAACTTCAGTAGTTTCATTATGATATATATAGGTATGTATATTTGGAAAAAGTGGTGGTATTTTGTCTGTGTGTGTGTGTGTGTGCGCGCGCGCACGCACGTGTGTCTTCCCTCTGAGACTCTTGGATTTATGGTTTGGTTTCTGTCATTCATTTTGGAAAAGTCTCAGCCATTATTTCTTCAGCCATTTTTTCTGGATTATCTCTATTCCTGGATTCTAATTCCACATTTGTTAGAAAACTTGGTATTGTCCAACAGCTCTTAGATGCAACAGGAAATTGTGATGTTCAGGATAGAATTTACACAACCCTTGCCCCAATACACACATATTTCTTTAGGGAAATTCTTCCACATTATAATAAATATTACTTATTTAGAAATGCAAAGTAAGAGAAGAGCATGATTTCTGAGGAAGGAAGGACTTCTCTCTTTATGTCACTGGATTAGAGCTAGAAAATATTAAAAGCAAAGAGTTTAGGTGAGGAGCCTAGGATGAGCTATCTTTAAGGCAGTCAATATTTTAATCCTAATCCTTTAGAAAGTAGAAACTAAAAGAAGAATTGAAAGGTTGATTCTTTAGTTGGGAAATGAAAAACCAGAACAGTGAGAGCAAGAGGAGAAAAAGTAGCACAATGGCCAGGCAGCAGCCATATTTGCCCAACACAGAGGACTTCTCGAGAAAATGTACAAACAGAAATGTCATCCTGTAGCAAGCCTTGGAGGGAAGGAGGCAGGGAAGACTTCTACCTCCCGTTTCTTTTTGGTCACGTTTACATGCAGGAAGCTGACTAACCTCTTCACACACACTTCTGGGTTGTGTCATCTAATACCCTGGAGCCTTTTGAAAAACCAGGTCCCACACTCCAGAAAGGGTCCTTCCATTCATATCTGGAGGTGGACAGGCTACATAGCACAGGTGTGAGACCAAACCATAAAGAGAAAGGATGATGGGAGGCAATCTGAAAGGTGTACAAGGTTTATACCTAACAGTGTGGACCTGTTTGATATTTGCGTTTGGCTCCATTTAGATGAAGTCCAGCCCCTAGCTTGACTGACCTGTTGGGTTACTATTGTATTCTCCTTACCCATCAATACAAGCAGGCCCTTCCAAATAATACCCCTCCCCCAACCTTACCATGCAGTTGCCTTGTGCCAGACTGCAGTTATAAACAACATATCATCAGTTACTTTCTTCTTCAAGGCACTTAGAGTTTTTTCCTCTAGCCAACCAAATTTTCTAGGAGTAAAAGCTCCTGTGTTCAGGCAAGACAAAGAACCCAAATTCTTATCCTGAATGCTCAGGTTATATACTTAATTTGACAAACATTTATTGAGTATCAACTCTATGCCAGGAGCTACTCTGCATTCTAAAGAGTGCAAAAGAAGCAGATTTCTTTTATCTCCCCTTCTTTCTCATTTCTGCTGTTTCCATTTGGTCTGTTTCATTCCATTCACTGTTTCATTCAAAGGGGGAAATGAAAGCAATTTGATTACAAAGCAATAAGGCAGCTTTTAAGTAAGTTCTGAAAAAAGGTTGCAACTTGTGGTTAAAATGGGTATCTATATTATTGCTGTTTCTTTGACCCTATCTCCCTTCACCAATGGGTAATTGAAAGTAGACTCCTATACACTGAGAGGAAAATATTTGCGTTAATGATCTAAAGAGACTTCATCTTTATTTTAGTGTGGAAATGACTTCAGATCCAGGACTGAAGAAGAAAGTAATCTCTTGGATTAAAATACAGCTGGTTATTATTCGTTCATTCGCATTACTTGCCCTGATGGAGTAGTCATCAAACTAAGAATGAGTTATATAGTTATTTCCCAGATTCCCTAGCTACGGAAAATATAACCCAATGCTGAAAGAGTTGCCGTATTTGATTTTGACCAAGTCACATGTACAAAGCATGACTTGGTTGTTTTAAGCCTGGTTGTCTAAATTCCTTTCCATCAAAGACCCAAATAACAATAGTGATTCACTTGTAAAAGTGCTTTGAAGTACAGGAGCTTGAAAGCAGTGAGACCAGATGTCAAATTAAGATAGCAGGTGGCTCACAGTTCCTGACATTCCTGCTTACAAGTTGCTTAAGAAGGTTTGAAAAAATAAAAGGCACTAAATCACAACAGCACTGGAAACTAAGAATATCAAACAATACTCTGGGATAGAATTATGTGCAGATTTCTAAGTGAGCTGAGACCAGCAAAACAAATAGTCATCTTGGTGACTGATGTATAAATTGAATAGTTGAAAACTAAGAGACTATAAATCTTCTACTAGGTGAACAACATACTACTTTTACTATGAGCAGGTCAAAATTCCACACAGACTCACTGGGGGCAAGGAACTATCAGTTGAGATTCTACAATTAAAGAACTGAAAAGGAATTTGTTATCAGCTCTCTGGTCAATAGATATAACTGAAAAGCATTGTCTGTGGTTCACCTGTCCCATGCCACTAGCAACCAAGGAGGCCAGTTTCATGGCCTACAGGTCACCTCCTCATGGGGTAAGTGGGGGCCAGTCGTATGAAACTAGTTAGGCTTGCATATCAGAGTCTGGACTTTGGGTGAACACATTTTTTTACCTGATAACATCTGGCATGGGTAGGTTGTCAATATTCTAAATCCTCTCTTCTTCTATAATCTGTTTCTCAGATGCAGCAGAGAGAATGCCATATTATCCAAAAGTAACAAGGACTAGACCCTTCTGGAAATAAGAAGGAGACAGTCCTGCTCCATCAGAGTAGCAACCTTTTCCAGGGTCTGGGGACTTCAGGAACAGTCAAGTTCTGAAAGTGGCAAAAGATATAACACCTCTTCCAAGCCCCACAGGGACATGCTCTTTGAGACACACAGAGAGAACAAAATCAGTAATAAGAACATGTTGCAAGTTTGCCAGTCTGAAGACATACAGAAAGGAGAAGAAAGTCTGCAGCGAGGAAATGCCAGGTCACAGCAAATGTGGGGTACTCTTACCACCCACAAGAGAGTTAAAATCTGTATCCCTGGAAAGAGCCCACAATTACTTAAAGACTGGAGATCTGAGAACACAGGAGTTAAGAGAATTGGGGCAAAAGTTAGTTGGGGCGGGGCGCCTGGGTCACTCAGTGGGTTAAAGCCTCTGCCTTGGGCTCAGGTCAGGATCCCAGGGTCCTGGAATCAAGCCCCGCATCCATCTGGCTCTCTGCTCAGCAGGGAGCCTGCTTCCTCTCTCTCTGTCTACCTCTCTATTTGTGATCTCTGTCTGTCAAATAAATAAATAAAATCTTTTAAAAAAAAAGTTAGTTGGGGAGTGGTAAATAAATGAGGTGTTCATTAATAGAAGGAAAACTCCTCAGAAAAGTCCTTGAGCTTGTAGTTCTCTATCATGAATTCCAAGAGAGAAGGCAATTGGCATGGTAGGTGAATAAATGATTTTCCAAAACACGGATATTTTAGTGTCACAGTTAGCCTATTGATGGGAGAGTTCTCTCTGTAAAGTTTAAAGGAGGGAGAAGCAGAACAACCAACATGGGTTGCCTGGTATGCCAACAAAACTGAATTAAATTTTTTCTGCTCTTTTGGTTGATCATCTTCTCTGCCCATCATGGGCTCTGACTGGTAACAATAGAAAGGTTCCAAATCAGTAGTTCTCAACTTTGCTGTTTTTGTGGCACATTTCTGGAATTCCATAGCTTTGGGTATTCAAAAGAAAACACCAACACTAAACAAGCCAAGAATAATTATAACATAAATACTAGCTCGTGCTCTCTGAAAGCATCTAGTTACTGCACTGTTCAATGGTCACACCTCAATACTATGTTACTTGTTAAAAAATAATCCTCTTTACAGCCAAGACCACACTGTCAGAAGGCAAAGTCCTCACATGTTCCACTAAATGCCTAACCCTTCTCTGGCACCAGTGTGACAAGGGGCTAACATTCATGCCCCTAATTTCCAGTATGTAGCCCTATTCTACAGCCCATATAGGATCTGCTTGGCTCAGTGATTCACCCAATGAACAGCATCCTCAAGATGTTATCTGCAGTTGTGGACAAAATACCTCAAAGGCTCATAATGCAACAGTTAAGGCAAAACATGACTTGGGAATCTCTGTCCAAAATTCATGTATCTTGCTTAAGCAGAAACAAGTAAAGGACCAAGCAGAAAAGAAAGAGGAATGAGATGTTTGACAGAGATCAAGAGCCCTAGGCATTAAGGAGAAATGTTTGTTCACTTGATGCACCTCTTAAAGCATTCATCTTTCTATGGTGTTATTTGGCCTTGAATCAGGACCATACTCCAGACATGACCATAAGATGGAACCAAATAGGGCCCCAGCTCCATGTGGTCTAGTCTAGGGCCAAGATTCTCCACAGGTATTAGAGCCTACAGCTTTAAAGTAATAAGAGGGAGTTTCCCATGAGAAATTGCAAGAGCATTGGGGACTGATTGAGGATGATGGGATCCAGGATCCAAGCCAATCCTCTGTATTTCTACCTTGTGGAAACAATTAGTATAATGTGGAAAAATTGCCAATTTAAATCTTCTGTGACAAAATGCATGGTTAATGGTTAATAACTTCCTATGTCCCTATATCCATTTTTAAACAATAATCACAGCATCTAAAAGTCCTCAAAACCAAGGCTTTGTCATGAAGCAGTAGTGAAAGGAAGGATGTACTGAATTCATCTCACGTAGGTAGAACTAAAAACACAGTATTTCTTGATTTGGGAACTAGAAAAAAATGTTTTTAATGCATTTAAAAATTAGAAGTTAAAAACTGAAAAGATTAAAAGTAAATACATATCTCCCAAATAATATAATACATAAATGCGGATAAGACATGATGTAGATAGTCAAAAACATTAAACAGTGAGAAAGCAAAAAATATTTTTTTAAGAGGAGAAAAACAATTTAAAGTAAAAAATTAGGATTAGGATAAAACTATGGTATGACTCAAAGTTTGTTCTTAAAAATGTTATTTATGGATATATACATATATATGCATATGTTTACACATACATATGTGTTCAGAAGAAAATAAAGCAATTATTAATCTCTAGTTGGTGGGATTGTTAAGTTTTATTTCTTTCATTTTTCCTATTTGTCTAAAATATGTATGCATCACATTTATAATTCAAAAAATTATCGTGGAATTTTTTTAAATGATAAAGGCTACAGTTAGGAGTATTCCCAGAATTAGGTGAGGGTATATTCAGCTATGTGTTAGACGAGAATGAAGACTGACCTGGTGCTGTAGACTGAGTATTTGATCTCCCCCAATCCGTACGTTGAAGTCTTCACCCCAGTGTAACAGTTTGTGAAGGCAGGGCCTTTGTGAGGTAATTAGGTTTAGATAAAGTCATGAGGGTGGAGCCCCCATGAAGGGATTAGGTGCTTCTCCCGGAGGAGGAGGAGACCAGGGCCCTCTCCTTCTCTCTGCCCGGTGAGAACCCAGCAAGGAGACTATGAGCCAGGGGAGGGCCCTCACGAGAACCCGACTGCACTGGCGCCATGATCTCAGACTTCCCAGCCTCCAGAACTGTGAGAAATAAACCTCTTTGCTTGCGCCACTGCGGAATCTTGGTAGAACAGCCTGAGCTAAAACACTTGGCACTGGACAATCTGATAGGGAGTTCAAATCGCCGCTAACTAGCTGTGTGACCTTCAGATTTATTAACTTCCTCTGAAAAATGCAACAGTGGACCCCACAGTCTCCAAGCCCAGCCTGTGTGAACAGCTGAACTTTAAATTATCCTGAAGCAAATGTGGTAAATGGTGTCCAGGGCCCCACTGTGAAGTAGATGAAACTGTTCGGCCAGAATGACATCTGCCAGAACTGTGGTTAAGCCTCTCACTTGAGGAGTGCTAGTCCTCTCCTCTTTGCCACTCGGCCTGCAGTTAGGCTGAGCTCCTGACAGGGAGCATTCAGAGGCGCTCCCACAGATGTCCAGAAGGTGTCATCATGGGGAGTGGGATCTTAGTTCTCAAATGAAGACGGCACGATTTTAACAAGAATAAAGCTGTGTCCTTTAAACTAAAGAAAATTTACTATAAAATGGCAAGTCATCGATGAAACAAAGTGTCCTGCTATATGATTACAATGCAATGAAACAGTTTTTGAGTAATTCAGCCCTTGGACCTGAAGAGAGCTGCCGTGGTAGGGCCTTCTCCTGGGGCCCTCTGCTTTACAGGCTGCCACACTGCACAAATTCCAACACACTGGGTGGTTGTTGTATGCTTTGTTTGGTTTGGTGTGGTCTTCTAACAAAACTTTTTTGGACATTTGGTCATTGGCTGAGCAAAAGGACTTACAGGAGAGGGACAAGGTATGAGCTGAAGGAGGTCGGACAGGCTGAAGGAGGGGGGACTGACAGCTGATGCCCGTGGGCTGGGGGAAGGGATGCACAAGGGAGCAAAAAAAGGTAGCCCGTACCCCAGGAAAATAAGAGAATGTGGTGCTCTGAATCACCCTGAAATGGGTGACTGGGCAGTTGTGTTTCCAACAGAAGACATCTGCTCCCTTCCATTTACTCAAAGTATGTTATCTGAAAGCTGCCTAGAACTATCTGGAAGCCCTTAATCAGAAAAGTGACAGGTGGAGGCAGGGAGCTGCACCTGGATTCTTGAGGTGCTTGACTGAGTCCGTCCATCCCAGACTGAGGATCTGGTCACCTCTATGGATTACAGGCTAGGCCCAGCTCCCCCCTGCTCTGACCCAGCAGCTCTGAGACCACTTAGACTCTAAAGCAGCAGGGGGCAAAGCTGCTCTCACTACAGATCTTCCAAGAAGCATCACATCCGGCCCACGTGGTATACCAGGGTTCAGGCTCTGGGCCAATCTCGATTTGTGACTTTGGAATATTTAGACATAGGGGGAATGTGACTGCACTTAGAGTCTCCTACAAATCAGCAGGCCTGATTTCATGTACAGCTTATAGAAACAAGTCTAATGTCTTTATAATTGCATTACAAGGGCTCTGCAGTATGGTGATAAGAGTTTATGCTTTATAAACCTAAAAGCTCCATCTTAAATCACACCCCTGGGAAAGGGTCTGCTTCCAACAATGACAAGACCCGAGTGCTGGGGTGACACACCTCAGTGCCCGCTCTGGGACATCATACTTCCAAGATACACGTCACTGAGAAAGAGCAGCCTGGGGGAACTGCTTTCCCCCATTTTTTTTCTCCATCCTGTGACAAAATATTCCCTGTCAATCTATCTTCATATTTATGTCATGGGTACTTAGTTCCCTTTGGAAAAGGAGCCTTTAAAAGGCCCCATAGAAGATCACTTGCTAGAGTTGCTTGGTTATTTCTTTGATGGGGAAATTTACAACAACTCGAACTGTGACAACAGAAACGACTGTTCTGTGTTCCAACAACTTAAGAAGTGGCTTTACACCAAATTATGCATTATCTGGGCTTCTACATTAGGATCCATATGAGGGTCCCCATGCTGGGAAGCAGATGCCCTAGAGCCAGTATTGGCTATGTGACCTTGTACTGGCTGGGTTATCTTTACTGCTAGCTGCTCAAACTTCCTGGGCCCCAGTTTTCTCTTGAAATAATATTATACTCGTGGACTACACCAAAAGGCAGAAATGGGAGTTAAATAATGTAATGAAAGTGAGAACATATTGAAAATTAATACAAAGTACTTAAAGATTTACACAGGTTTATTACCATTAATATATACACCAGTGCTGTTCAAAAGAACTTTGTCTATATATGTGCTGTCCAAAAGAAGCCACTAGCCACAAGGTATTGGAACATTTGAAATGTGTCTAGTACAAAGGAGGAGTTGAATTTTTAATTTCCTTTACTTTTACTTGATTTTAACTTAAATTTAAATAGCCACATATAGCTAGAGGGTAGTGCAGACATAGACTGTAGTGGACAGCTATGGTCTGGACCCGCTCAGCTTCTATCTGATATTTCTCTACTGACAGTACCATAGTGGTACAATGTAGCAACCTGACTGGATTAAGGGATGTCCAGATAGCTGATAAAACAGTATTACTGAGGGTATCTGTGAAGGATGTTTCTGGAAGAGATCTGAACTGGCGATCTGGAGAGATGTGAACCAGTTTGAACTGGTGAACTGAGTGAGCAGAGGGCCCATGTTAGTGTAGGTGGGCGCCCTCTAATCCGTTGAGGGTCCAAACAGAACAAAAAGGCAAAGGAAGGGTGAATTTGCTCTCTCTGCTTCAGCCGAGACATCCGTCTTCTCCTGCCTCCAGACATCATCATTCTTGGTTCTGGTGCCTTCACATGAGACAATGACCCATAGTATCAACCCCCTAATTCTCCCCCTAAGACACATGCTGTCCCTGTTCTTTAGCTTTCAGATAGTAGATTGTGGGACTTCTTGACCTCCCAACCACATGAACCAATTCATAGAGTAAATCTCATCTCTCTCTCTCTCTCTCTCTCCTACTGGTTCTGTTTCTCTAGAGAACCGTAAATATCCAGGAATCCTTTGGAAGGATTACCTTCCATTCACTGCATGTGGTCCATCATCCTGTCTTGCTCTAGCCCACTGCACATGGCCCAAATGAAGCCAGAGATCATCTGTATGGACTTGGAACTGTGAGTGAAGTTTTACAAGGATGGGGAGAAAAACAAAAGTGATTAGAGTTGATTCACGCCAGTGGCAGTGGTACCTCTGCGACTCTTAATTCCCTCCCACTACCCGGTTCTCCTGGACTTCCCACTGCCCTCAAAGGCCAATTCTTCACCTACTCCTTCTCTGCGGGCAACCCCACATCGTGTCAGTTCAGTCAGCCTCCGTGGCCTATAACCTAACCAATACAAATGACAGCATCATTTCCAAGTATTGATTTCTACGCAAAGATCAGGTGAATTCAAAGAGCATGTTTCACAGCTCTCCCAAGAGTCTTTGAAGGTGAGAAATCTCTGGATTTATGTCACTGTGTCCAAATAAGCACTGAACATGTTTGTCTTTGAATACGAAAAATGGCTCTTAAAGGGAAAATGTTTAGAGAAGCCAGTGGCAGAAATCCATGCCCAGGTATCTCTGGGTCTTCCATCCAGGCAGGAAGTGGGTTTGCTTCAAGCCCAGTGTACAATGTTCGCTCAAGGAGACTGGTGTCAAGGCCAGACAGAAGGTGCTAACAAATGCTATCAGGTCCCCATCGTCATTTGTTATTTCCCTGTGAGGGCCAATGATTTCTGCCCTTCCCCCCTTTTTTCTTCTTTAATCTCAACACATCTTTGTTCAAAACCTCCCAATGGCATCCCATTTTACTCAGAGTAAAAATGCAAATTTTTAAAAAGGCATAGGAGGCCCTGTAAGTTTGACCCTGGCTTACCATATCTATTCTGAGACTTCCTCTTTGACCCCAGCCCCTTTTCTTTTGACTCTTGCTCTGCTGCTTCAACCACGTGGGCCTCCTTTGCTACCAACCTGCCAGAAGGGTTGCAGAATGTAGCCCTCCAACAAAACATGACAGCATATGCTAGCCCATAATATACTGCATTGGTATATTGAGCTGTAGGCACCTGAAAAACAGTGAAAGCAGGAAGAGGCTTTCTCTGAACTTGCCTTATGTGCCTAGAGACAGGTCTTCCAAAAGGAGCTCACTTATCAAAAATCCCCTCCTGGGGAGATTCATCACAGGTGTGGAGACTACAGGTCAACACTATACCCAGAGAAGCTTTGTCACAAACTCTCGTACCTCCCACCTATTTTCCTCCAAGACCCCATTCACCTCTCCTAAAAATCAGTGACTCTCCCCTAAGAAGTCTATATTCCCCCTTTCCTTTCCTTATTAAGATGGTGTTTAAGTCACCTCTATGGGTTACTCATCTTCCCTGGGTTCTGCTTGTTTTTTTCTTGTTAATCTGCTTTCTTATAGATGTTTCAACCAAGAACTCAGAAGGGCAGGGAGAAAATTATTTCTCCTGCCCGTAGGCATGTTCCTGCCTCAGGGACTTGTATCTGCTCCTCCTCTGCCAGGAATGTTTCCCCCTTCGTAACTTCGGGGCTCCCTCGCCCACCTCAGTTACCCTCTCAGCGAGCCCACCTTGCCCAGCCTTTTCAAAACTGGAAACTTTCCCCAGCCCCACACCTCCCAGTCCCCCTCTCTGCCATATTGTTCTCCTGAGTATTCACGATCATCATGCATACTGTAAACTTATGTATCCTAGGAACAATCTCCCTGCCATTAGAACAGAAACTTCACGAGGGCATAGAAGTTAGTGATGTTTCCGCACTGCAACTCAGAGCAGAGCCTGGAACATAATAGGCACTCAATAAATATATTCAGAACAAACAAATCTTTTCAACCTATTGAAATGCATTTTCTGTTCTTATTTTCCTCTTTCTCTGAGCTCTTCTCTGTTTCTTCTCTTCAACAACTTCTGCCCAATCAACTGATCACTCAGTTTTAAACTGCAGTAGTCTAGATTATAATAAAATATCTTTATGATGTTTAACACAATAAATATTTCTTGAGTCCCTGATTATTTATGGAATAGTACTAGGCCCTTTCTTAGGTGCAAGGCTGTAGCAGCTACTTAGTGCCTCAGTCCATACCCTTTGACTCAGCGGAGTCCAGCTGCAGGTGTGGGCAGACAATTCCTCACCTACTGACAGCTTCTGATCGCTCTTTAGCTCGTGGGTCTCCTCAGCCAAAGGGCTTTCTCTGACATCGAAAGAACTTGCCCTGAGCCACTCAGTTATAACCGGAAGTGTGGGGTCATGCCTGCTGGAGGCACCCTTCACCCAAGGGGAGGCAGAAATGAGCAGATCAATATCGCAGCCTCCAATTCATAAGACACACAATTTGAGGGCCCCAGAGGGATTGAGCCCCCCCTGCCTACAGTAGTAATCAACCCGTTACTATGCCCTTCACAAACTTTCTGTCTTTTCTATCTCACACTCTCATTTCCTCACTTGTGTTTTTTAGGTTCATCTTTGAACTCAACTACCTGCATGAAAATACCTGGTCTCAGGTCCTCAGGAGGAGAGAAGGAGGAAGGTAAAACCTGGTTGTTCACTGCTCTTCAGTTAAACTGGAAGATCCGTGGGTCCTAAGAAGCACCCAGGCCCCTTTTGCTGAGCAGGGCACTCATATTTCCTGCTCTGGAAAGCAGCTTGGGACCCAAAAAGCAGCTGAACATCAGTACTAGGAAGGTTTCCTGGGTGACCCTGCAGCAAATCTGCCAGATACTTAGTGCATTTATCCTTCTAGCAGAATGGGAAATTCTGGGCCAGAGAGAAGGCTCCAAAATGCCTATCTGTAGCTGTCTTTAGCAAATGCTGTGGCTCCAGACATGCCCAGTAGCCCACCATGGACTTCTCTCCCTCCTCCCCCACACTGTCAGTCTCTCCTTTGCTCATTCTCACACTTTCATTCTTCCCTTAGAAAAGTAGGATCAGAAGGGATGAACAAACTGAGAATATTCCTTAACTTCTCATGGCTGTTGAGGATGATCCCCACAAGGGTCATGATCATGATTCGTGCTTGAGGTGGACCACACATCTGCTTAGCAAAGAGAAGAACAAAATCATTCAAAGCACATCCAAGTGGAGTTTGCCAGAAATGACATAACACTGGGTGATGTCAAGCCCAGCACCCATACCTGCAGTTGGCTACCATCTAAAAATGCAGTTAAGACTGATCGAGCATCCTGGGGCACCTGGGTAGCTCAGTGGGTTAAGCCTCTGCCTTTGGCTCAGGTCACGATCCCAGAGTCCTGGGATCTAGCCCCACATCAGGCTCCCTGCTCATCAGGGAGCCTGCTTCCCCGCCTCTCTGCCTGCGTCTCTGCCTACTTGTGATCTCTTTCTCTGTGTCAAATAAATAAATAAAATCTTAAAGAAAAAAAGACTGATTGAGCATCCTATCACAGATCATAAACCCAAATTGTAATTAACATGCAAAAGAGAAGAAGCTATCTTACTTGTAATCTCAACAGAAAATCGCTTTTACTTAGGGTTTATTCTTTTATCTTTTTCAGTGCACCGCCATTCTGAATAGACAGAAACACAGGTTTGAGTTGTGCTTTTTGATTTGTTTCAGGTTCCCTGACATTTGCTCTTTTCTCTTTATTTTCTAGCTTCATCCAGCACAAGTTGGATGTTAAAAAGCTCAAGGCATCAGAAATCCAAGCTCTGACTCAAAAAAGTCCTTCTGATGAGTAGTTCTCAAACAGTGATCCAGGAGTCCTAGGGCTCTGACCAGGCACCTCATGGCCACTGGAAACCAGGAAGGGAAGACTCTGGAACCCCTGCCTGCTTCATCAGGCCATTTGTATTTGATGCATCGGAGCTCTGAAAAGGATTCTGTTTGAGAAAAAAAAAAAAATCCCACTGCTAACATTAAATTTGAAAAACAGTTATATTTTCATACCACCCTTATATGTTCACTGGTGATTATGAAGGAAGAACTGCTCACCCATTTGCTTTATCAGGGAGTCTAAGCTTGTCACATGTATCCTCGTTTGCTAAGAAAAGTTGACATTTATTGGCAGTTTTTACTGTTTGCTGGTTAGTTGGCCTTATGGAGACATCTCCTCCTCCCATTTTCAGGCAATTCTCCCACTCCATTGTGTGCACAACTGGTGGGACATAGTGCCCTGCTTTCCTCTATGAAAGATAAAGGAAGGAATCCTCTTTTCTCCCCCACCCTTGGTGACCGAATGTGACATGGGCTCCCCCAGTTAGGTACAGAGATGGTTTCTGTTGCTCACAATCAAGAACCAAGCTAAAGCACCCTCGGTATAAAAATAAATACACTCATGTTTGATTTTCCCTATTATAAAAACTTGATTTAGGTAACAATATTATATAGCATTTATAACATATAATCAATGAATAGCTGTATGTCTTATGCTTGTTAAATTTAATTATAAATACTAAACCTGTGAGTCATGCTTCATAGTCAAGAGGCTTTATTTCTGAAATGCGCAAGAGACAAAATTTTTCTTTTGTAGAATTCATAGGAACAAACTTTGGATGGGAAGTGGACAGCTGCTTAATATCTTCAGTACAATAACCTTTTACTTGGAATTCTGAATTTGTGCAACTCTCCTGAGGCTTCTAAAATATACTTATAACATGATTGTAAAATGTCTCCAAACACACTTATCTTGACAAAAGCACAATGAATGAAAATGTTTTTTGACTAGAAACAATGCAGCCATGGCATCTCCAGTGATTAGCTTGTGAGAAAAATCATAGCAGAGATATGAGTGATACGTGTTAGTCAGGATAGGTTCTACCACACTAATGTAACAAACAAAACCCAAAACCTCAGTGGCCAACACAACACACGTTTATTTCTTTCTCATGCTGTTCTGATGTAGGCTGGGTAACTCTCCAAAACAGCTGTCTCTGTCTTTCTGTCTGACCTTCAGGAAACACCCCTCTCATGACTACTTACTTGTCAAGTCCTTGGGGCCAAGTGGCACCACGTGATCCAAAATTCTTATAGGTCTCCTCAGCTATTTTTTTTTAATTTTTAAATACGAGTCTGAGCAGCATGAATCCAGCTGCTGCAGTGCTATTGTTTTCTATTATTTATGACTGCTATTATTATTATGAAAATTTATAGCAATCATTAGCCAACAGCCACTCTGACACTCTCAGCCGGCAATCTGTCACTCTTCTCCTTGGTTGAAGGGAGTGGAAAGGACGTGAGTGGTTATAGAATATCCAAAGCTCTGGGTAGTCTTCTGATAAGGATGATGCAATCCTCCTCCCAGAGAGCTGATGAGACCTTGATAATGGAGAGAGAGCGCGTGTGCGCCAATGCCTGCGAGCATGCAAACAGGGAGAAACAAGAACTAATGAAGGAGATCTGGCACCCTGTCAGAACTCGAGAAGCCAAAACAGCAAAGATGAAAGCGAGCGGGGTACAGCAGAGCCAGGGTCGGCAGAGAGGTTGGCTGCCCCCTGACCAGCCATAAAGGATGCCTTCGTTCACAATAAACAGCAAAAAATAGGTATGCCAGAAAGGTAGTGGGTGTTTTTGGTTTTTTTTTCCCAAGGCCAGAAGCTCCAGCTCCTTGATCCTGATTTAGCATTCACAGTACAGCACCCATGCTTGCCCTGTGACTCATAAACTAATAAAAGGAAGACCTCATCTGGTCAAGAACATAACTGCATAAAGCTGAAAGCCATCCATGTCAGACACTGTAATTAACTTCGCAGGTTAATTTTAATGACTGTCAATTTATGGGAAACATTCTTTAGGACTACAAATGCTCCAATCTTACCTGAATCACTTACATCTTCCTCTTAGCCCAAATGCCAATGAATAAAAAATTCAGAAGTTAATTGCCATCCCAGGGTTGTGACAACAGTGATATCGATATTAGTACAACCCCTTACATTTGAAAAGTGATTTTTCATCTCCTTCAAAGCGCGTTTAATCCATTATCTCATTTGATCTTTATGAGAACTCTCTACAACAGGACATTATGTTTCATTTTTAGGACCACGAGCTAGCTCCCTGAGGAGAAGGAAAATGTCTTACATAGGCTACAAACCTCCAGCCTTAGCCCAATGGCGGGCACAGAGTAAACACCCAAAAAATGTTGACAGAAAGACTTAAATAAATAAGTGAAAGGCACCTCTATATGAATAATGAGAAAACTGAAGCCCACAGGTAGTGTTATTTGCTTAGGATCATGATGCTATTTGGTGGCAGAACCCAGGTATTGTGCCTCCTGGCTTCGTGTTCTTTTCATTATTGTGAAATCTAACTATAGAAATAGTGCATTTTATATATAACTTCCAATAAGAAAACCTGATCCAAAGTACATACAGCAGAGACGAACTAATCTAATGCAAAACATCATTGTATTTTGTTAGCCCTATTTCCCATCAGCTGATAGGAGATAAGCTAACTACAAGCCAACTCTACTTTTCATGGTTGAAACCAACATTTTAATATCCCCATAGAAAACTGAGGAACAAACTGCCACCGCTGGACTCACAGAACTGTTCTTAGCCTTCTGAAGAGTACAGAGGTGTCAGGTTAAAAAGAGAAGAGAGATGGGATGGGGTGGGAGGTGGATGGATAGATGGATGGATGGATGGATGGATGGGTGGAAGAGAAGAAGGAAGGAAGCCAACAGGTTCTTGTGGGCTTGCACCTCTAGCATGCAGTGGCCACAAACACGTGGGACCCCCAGTGGTATTTAGGCCCTGCAAGTTTCAGTGGGACCTCTCCATGAGCACCTCTCCCTAATGAACTAGAGGGCCACTTCCTAGTGCACCACCCCCCTGGGCAGGTTTCCAGCAGGTTCCAGAGTACAGAACCTCCCTGGGTATGTCTTCCCCAAGTATACTGGAGGGTGGTTTCTCAGCAAATGGTACCAGTACAGCATCTCCCCACAAAGGACTTTCCCAGTGTCATACAGGGTAGCTTCCCAGGAACTTCTGCCACTATGGCATCTGAGAAAGTTTCTCTGCCACTCAGTGGGCCATACTCACACCTTCTCCTATGATCTCAGCCTGGGGGAGGGCGTTTGTTTCAAAGGTTTGTCTTTCCTCAGATGCTGTAACTCAGCCCTGGGGGTAGCAACTATCCCCCACATGTACTATTCCTATATTCCTTAGAGTAACTTTTTATCCCTTTGTAGGTAATCTCTTGTAATTAATAATCCTTTACATTTAACTTTCCCTGTGTTTTCTAATGGGACAATGACAGACACAGTCCCAGGAGACAGACTTTTTTTTAAAACCATTTTTATTAACATATAATGTATCATTTGCCCCAGGGGTACAGGTCTGTGAATCAGCAGGCTTACACATTTCACAGCATTCACCATAGCACATACCCTCCCCTGTCCATAACCCAACCACCCTCCCCCTACTCTCCTCACACCAGCAACCCTCAGTTTGTTTTGTGAGATTAAGAGTCTCTTATAGTTTAGGAGACAGACTTTTAAAGTTGGTATCATGTGGTTTCACTTACTTGTGGAACATAAGGAATAACATGAGGAAGAGAAGGAAGGGAAAAGTGAAGCGGGGAGATCAGAGTGGGAGACAAACCATGAAAGACTGTGGACTCTGAGAAAAAAACTAAGAGTTTTAGAGGGGAGCGGGGTGGGGGTAAGCCTGGTGGTGGGTATCAAGGAGGGCACAGACTGCATGGAACACTGGGTGTTATACGTAAACAATGAATCATGAAACACTCTATCAAAAACTAATGATGTACTATATGGTGACTAACATAACACAATAAAAAAATAAAAAATAAAAAATAAAGTTGGGATTTGGGCATTGGTTTGCGCATGTCCTTGAGCTTATGCACGGTGCTCAGCAGCCTGCCAAAGGGAAACGAGATACTAGCGATCCACGGCACATAGTGGCATCACAATTAGTCACACTATCACCTGTGGTTGACTGTGATGGAGTGTCCACTGAAACAGGGACACAGAAGCCCAAATGTGGCACTTGACTGTTATTGGCTGCTGCAGTCACGTGACTGCCATACCTGTGGTGTGGGATGGACTGTTAACTTCTGAGTGGACCACAGTGATCATGTAAGTCACCTGGCCAGAAAAATGGCCAGGAAGTCCCTTTAAAACTGTCACTAGTATCTGTTAGCAAAGACACAGCATCATCTGCATCCTCTCCACTAGTCCCTTCACTTTCTCTTGCAGCTCCTCGCCAGTGGCTGTGACTATGCAGTTCCAAAAAGATAACATATTTAAAAAGGTTTTTTTCTTTGCAAATCTTTCACAAATGTACCGTATCTCTCTTTTTACCAAAGTTAACTGACAAAGGAATTATTTCTCCTGGATGACTGACACAGACCTTATAAGAAAGGAAATTACTATCAGCATGCATTAAATACCTTTAAGTTCAAATAATAAGCTGTCACATAAAATATCTCATAGGGCTGAAGGAAACATAGAGATTGTAAAGTCCAAACTCTTGCTAAGGACTAAAAGGCTGTGCTTTTCTTATAGCAAGAGTTATTCCACAATTTTGAGATGCTTTAGACTCTTGAAGAATGCTTAAACTGAAACTGCTTTATCTTTAAACTTGCCTCTTGCTTTTGCCCAGTAGGAAACACCATTAGCCTAATACTTTATAATCATACAGATGGGAAGGGTGAATATCCAAGCAGGTCATCTAACTACTGAGTGTCGTTCTGGATATTTCCATTGCCCTCCAAACCCATTCTCCCCACTTCTCCACCTTGCTGTGCATCAGGAGCAACTGTCCTCCATGGACCATTTAAACAGATTTTCTTTGTCCTCTGGCCTCCAGTTGTATTGAGTCAATGGGAGATATAAAAGTTCAGGAGAAGTAGGTCATTCCCTGACTTTCTTACTGCTATACCACAGGTCGATGATAGCAGCTGTTTTCCTCTACTGAAGTTCAGAAGTAAAGGTCCTAGCTTCCTGTCATGAAGCACTTTCCTATGGTCACAGCTAGAACCACAGCTTTTTCTGGTTTCTCATAACCATTCCTTTCCCTTGCTTCTTCATAGGTACTTGTGGTAATGACTCTATGCTACTGCTCGCCTCAGGATTCTTTACCTCCTTTAACTAGGATACTCCAGTCATCCCTATAATTGCCACAACACTCATAGATATAGGGGTAGAACAGGATTTGAATCCAGGAGGTTTAACAGTACTTAGACCAGTGCTCTTTCTACTGAACCACACTATTTCCACTGTTTCCATGCATCCTGCGTTCTAGCAGAACTGTAAGTAGGTATCATATACTCCTGTTACATTGCCTTTATTCACAGTAATTCCCTTTTGAATTCTCTATTCACTGCTCCTACCTAAACAAATTATATTCAACCTCAAAGACCATACTCAATTTTCATCTTTACCATGAGGTTTTCTTCAACCTTTCATCCTTTATGGGTCTATCTTTACTGATAATCACAGTTTACAATAGTTAGCTTGACATTTAGTTGTTATTATCTTGAAGGGTTTCTATTCATTCATATATGTCATTCTCATACCCCAGCTACTTTATATGCTACATGAACATGTATTTTAAATGAATTAGCTATTACCCTCAAATTGCCTAGCAAAATCAAGAACATATACGATATAGTTTAAAAAAAAAAGTTATTGAGAGATCACTTCTGGAATTGTGATATAAGGAGTCCATAGGCTGACTTCCCAGTGAAACAAGCATATCTGGTACCCAAAAAAATCTTTAAAAACAACAATAAATATTGTTTATTTGTAAACACAACAACAACAATGTAAAAACAACAAAAAATCTTTTGAAATTGCTCTAAGGCATATGGCAACATTGATTTTTTAAAAGTCTACTTCAAAAATCTACTAAGTGTTGGTAAGAACAAGAAGAATCCAAGGCACTTGCACTGCTCCCTCCATCCATGCCAGTTCAGCTTGACAGCTTAATGATGGGTAAGTATGGCCAAAAAGACAAATTACTTCTCCCTCAGTCTCCAATAAACAGACATAGTATCTCATTAGGAGATCACCTTGTCAGTGCAGACAAGAGACCAAGGGCTCCCTTCTTCCACCAAGCCCTTACTCATACTCACAGACTAAACAGGTCAAAAATACCATGTCCCCAGTCACCATTAGCCCAGCTCATCCACAGAGCAAAGGCCAGCAAAGAAAACCACAGGCTAATGTCCCAGCCAGCAGCCTGCTCATTGTGGGCCTCACACCACTGTGCCTACCCCCTGCTCTGGAGCAGTGACTTAGAGATTCTTCCCAAGGACAAAGGCAGTCAACAAGAGCAGGGAACTCTGAAGCTGTCCCCAAAGTAACTGATCTCACTGGAAGCAGAGTGGGGAGTTCAACCCTAAGGGTCTCAAAAACTATGGATATTTTGGTAATAAGCAATTAAAAGAAGGCTTGCAGCTCTATGTGAGCAAAAAACTAAGCTGCAGGTCCAGCTAGTTTACCAGTGAGAACCAGAAAAAGAAACAGCTACGAAGAGCCACCATGGGAAGAGACCAAACCTCAAATCTGGCCTCAAAAAATACCCCAACCCATATTTAATTGGATCAGATCATAGAGCAATTTATGTCCCAGAGCACTGACTAAAACAATAAAGAAATCAGCCATAAGTCAGTGGAAACTAACAGCTGCTTGTGATACCAACCGAGACAGATACATTAACAGAGAAATCAGAAGAGAAAGTCAAAGAGAGCCCTAATAAAACCACTGTCATCCCAGGATGACTGTGCTCGTGCCAAAACTATACCTCTCTGCAGGGCAACATCAAAGGCTTCATACTACATGGGAAATAAATGCCATTAAGAGAGCCTAGCCAAGTCACAAACAAATGAACAAACAATAGCGGAAAGAAGCCCCCCACAAATGGAAAGGAAATCAGCGTCCAGATGTTACATGTTACTTAAAATGTCCAGTTTTCAACAAAAAATTATGAGACCTGCACAGAAACAGAAAAGTGTGACCCACCGAATAGGAAAGAGACAGACAACAGAAATTGCCTGTCAGGATCCTAGATGTCAGATTTAACAGATTTCAAAGCAATCATTATAAATATGTTCAAAGAACTAAAGGAAACCATGCTTGAAGTAATGGAAGCTGTGATAACAATACATTATTGAATAAAAACTACTGATAAGTAAAAGTAAATTATTTTAAAGAGAAGAATGAAATAGAAATTCTAGATTAAAAAAATACAGTAACTGGGATTTTTTTTAAATCAATAGAGTGCAACAATATATTTGACCTGGCACAAGGAAGAATCAGCAAACTTAAAGATAGGTCAATAGAAATAAACAATCCCCCCAAGTAAAGAAAGGAAAAAAGAATAAAGACAAATAAACAGAGATGCAAAGAAATGTAAAGCACCATTAAACATATTAACATACACCTAGTGGGAGTACAAGAAAAGAAAGAGAGAGGAGAAAAAAATAATAAAGAAAAAATGGTTGAAAATATCCTAAATTCTATGAAAAACATTAATCTATATATCCAAGAAGAACAACAAACTCCAAGTAGCATAATCACAAAAAGAGTCATTATTAGAAAAATATCAATTCTAATACACACACACACACATCTTCTTTATCCCTTCATCTTTGTATGGATACTTGGGTTGTTTCCATGTCTTGGCTATTATAAACAATGCTGCAGTAAACATACAGGTGTATGTATCTTTTCAAATTAGTATTTTGGCTTTCTTTTGGTAAATACCCAGTACTGGAATTCCTGGATCATATGGTAATTCTATTTTTAATTGTTTTGAGAACCTCCATACTGTTTCCCAAAGTGGCAGCACCAATCTGCATTCCTCCAACAGTGCAAGAGATTAATGGATAAAGAAGATGTGGTATGTATATTTATACATACATATATAATGAAATATTACTCAGCCAAAATAGAAAATGAGATCTTGCCATTTGCAACAACATGGATGGATCTGGAGGGTATAATGCTAAATGAAATCAGTCATCAGAAAAAGACAAATACATATGGTTTTAGTCACATGTGTAATTTAAGAAATAGAACAAATGAAAAAAAAAGAGACAAACAAAAAAACAGACTCTGGTTGCCAGAGGTGAGGGGGGTGGGAGGGTGGCTAAAATAAAAGAGGATTAAGAATATACTTATAATGAGCACAGTTATGTACAGAATTACTGAGTCATTACAGTGTACCACTGAAACTAATATAACACTGTATGTTCATTGTACTTCAACAAAACAAAAAGAAAACTGAAAGACAATGAGAATGTTTTGAAAGCAAGAGGAAAATGACTCATCACATAATTACATACAAAGGAGTCCTCAAAATATGAACAGCTGACTTAACATCAGGAGTAACAGAGGCCAGAGAAAGTGGAATAACATAATCAAAGTACTCAAAGAAAAAGAAAAATCTTAAATCCAGCAAACGTATTTTTCAAAAATGAAGGTGACTTTTGAAAGTTTCTTGTTGGGGTAATGAAAATGTTCTACAATTGATTGTGGTGAGGTTTATACAACTCTGCATATACTAAAAACCATTAAATATACATTTGGGGGGCATACCGGAGGTAAGTAAAATGACATCTCAATAAAACTGCATAAAAATACTGAATGATCCATTACCTTAGATACCTGATAGTGTCTATGATGCAATCTTTCAGATAAAGTCCTACTTAAAACACGGGAGAGGAGTTTGGGCTCCATTGTAAAAAACCACTACCACTTAAACCTTCTGATAATTACAACTAAAAATTCTTGACAAAATATGAACAACTACTTAGAGACTTTAAAAGTAACGGAAATAAAAATAAGAAAATTGTGGAGGGGAGTCAAAAACTTGAGGAAAGGACCTTCAAAGTGAGTAAGTTTCCTTCTTTTATTTTATTTTATTTTTTTTATTTTTTGCTTGTTTGTTCTAATAACTTTACCTTGAAAAGTACTTTCATGTCACAGAGTGGCACAGTGACAATAGTGGCAGCAGCATGGCTAGCTGATACTCTAAGAGAGAGTATCTTCTTTCTAGCAAGAAGAATCAAAAAATAGAAGCACCCAAAGGCCAGATACTGTGGAGAGGATTCCAGAAAGTAGAGCTGGAATAAAGGATCCCCTAATTCTGGGTATGTACTCACACAAGTCAGGGCCTAGCATGTGAAATATGCATATGAAACCAAGATACAAATTAAAATGGAATCCTAAAAATGAAGATAATAAAGGGAAAGCACAATAAAAGAAGCACAAGAATAAGAACAAAGAAAAAACAATGAAATCAAATCAATGATTATATTAAAAGTTAATGGTATAAACAAACCCAAATAAAAGACAGATTGATAAATGGATTAGAAAAATCGACACCTAGCATATGGTTCCTACAAGACATAATTTTTAAATATTAAGAAATAAATCAATTAAACAAATTGATTTTGACAAAAATACTAAGAACACAGCATAAGAAGAGTGGTATGGCTATTTTAATAATGTCTCAGGTATATATATATTTCATAATGATAGGAAGGTAGACTTTATAAAAAAGACGTAACAACTATCAATATGTATTCAACGAATAAAAGTGTCTCAAAATAACATGAAGCAAAAATTGGCAACCTTAGGGGGAAAAAATTTCCAAAATCATAGCATTAAATTTTGACATCCCTTATTCAGCAATTGATACAAGAACTATTCCCCCAAAAAATCATGAAGGAATATGATCTAAACAATATGATCAGCCACCATGATATAATGGGCAGTTATAAAAACACTATATCTAAAAATTACAGAAATGCATATTATCCAAAGGTAGATTTACATTTGTATAATAGATCACATCCTGAGCCATAAAATAATTCTTGATAAATTTTAAAAGATCAAAGTAATACAAAGTGTATTTTGTGACCAAAGTGGGTTGAAATTAGAAAAGAATACCAATGATGTATAGTTATCCTATATAGAATATAGGTATATATACCTATAAGTATATAGGTATCCTTCATATCTATAAATTAAGTAACACTTCTAAATAATTAATGAATTAAAGATAAAATCCTAAAGAAATTAGTAAATTTTTAAACTCAATGAATTGAAACATATCAAAATTAGTGAGGTATAGCTAAAGATCTAATATACAACTTTATATGCTTATATTTTAGAAAAGAAGAAATCTAAAATCAGTGACCTAAGTATCTACCTTAAGGAGTTAAAAAAAGGAGAGCAAGATAAACTAGAGGTAAACAGAAGAAAAGAGATAATTTTTTAAAAGAACAGAAATCAATGAAATCAAAAACAAAGATAGGGAAAACTAGCCAAACCCAAAGCTATATCTTTTTATTTTTTTTAGGATTTTATTTATTTATTTGACAGACAGCGATCACAAGTAGGCAGAGAGGCAGTCAGAGAGAGAGAGAGGAGGAAGCAGGCTCCCTTCTAAGCAGACACCCTGATGTGGCACTCAATCCCAGGACACTGGGATCATGACCCAAGCCGAAGGCAGAGGCTTTAACCCACTGAGCCACCCAGGTGCCCCCAAAGCTGTATCTTTAGAAGGATCAAGGGAGAAAAAAAATCACAAATATCAGAAATATTTTATTCCCACAGATCCTACAAATGTTAACAGGATAAAGAATTTTACAAAATAAATATGCCAAGAAATTTGACAATTTACTTGAAATGGACAAGTTTCCTGAAAAATACACTCACAAAACTGGTATATGAAGAAACAGAAAAACTGAATATATCCATAACCATTAGAGAGATTGAATTTGTTATCAAAAACATTCCTAAAAAAACTGCAAGGCCAAATGATTTCACTGGTAAAGGATACCAAGTGTTCAAGACATAAGTAATAACAATCTTATAGAAACTTTTTCAAATATAAAAAAGGAACCACTGCCCAGCATATTTTATGAAACTAGCATATTCCTAACACCAAAGCCAAACCAAACATTACCAATACCTCTCATGAATATAGACGCAAACATCCTTAACAAAATATTAGTTAACCAAATCCATCACTATATGAAATAATGCATCATTATCACTCACGTTTTATCCCAGCGTGGAAAGATGGTTTAACCATCAAAAATCAATGCATGTAACTAATCAAATGAATGGCATAAAGAAAAAAACACCCTACATAATCATTTTAACAGATGCCACCTACAATTAGACAAACACAAGGTCAAGGGCACAGTCCTCCAAACTAACAAGTCTTCCCAAGACTTGTAACACCAATTGCAGTAAGTGTGGCAAACTGCAAAGGTTGAGAGAGCAGGCCCTCCAAGACTCCTCTCACTTCAGCTACCAGCCATAAGATCTGGGGTCTCCAGGGCTGCTTTCACTTCAGACTATCCAAATACAATTTTGAGGGTCCCCACGGACTCCCTCGGGTTTCATAATTCACTAGAATGGCTCAGAGAATTCAGTAAAGCATTATATTTACTATTACAATTTTATTACACACACACACACACACACACACACACACACACACACACACACACAAATTAGAACCATACAAAGGAAGAGAAGCATAGGACAAAGTCTGGGAAGAATCCAAAAGCAGAACTTCCATCATTCACATACATTACATTGCCAGCATTGATGTATAGTAATAAGGATATATATGCCAACCCAGGAAGCTCAGCTGAATTTTGGTGCTCAGAGTTTTTATTGGGGTTTCATTACATAGGTATAATTGATTAAATAATTGCCCATGTGGTAGATGAACAATGCTCCCATCCCCTTCCCAGAGGTTGGGCTGATATCACAGGGCTCAAAATCCCAGCCCCCTAATAAGATGGTTGGTCTTTCAGGCCAGCCCCTACCTGGAGTCACCTCATTAGCATAAACTATCAAGTGCAGCCCAAAGGGCTTACCATGAGTAACAAAGACATTCCAATCACTCAGAACACTTCAAGGATTTAGAGGTTGCTTTCTTAGAGCTGGGACAAAAGACAGAGCTCTCTTTAGATAAAGCAAAACACTTTAATAAACAGAAATATTCTATTTTATTTATTTAAATATTTAAAATATTTAATATTTATATTAATATTCAAATAGAATATTTAAAATATTCTATTTTAATAAATAGAAAACTGTTTGAAAAAGTTCAACACTCATTCATGATGGTATCTCTCTGTAAACTTAGAATTACAGAAATTTTCAAGTTGCTAAAGGACATATACAAAAATCTATAGCCAATGTCGCATTTAACTGTAAAAGACTGAATCCCTGAGATTAAGAACAAGGCTAGGATACTTGCTTTCATCCCATCTATACTACTATTGTACTAGAAGTCCTAACTATTGCAATTAAGCAAGAAAAAGTAATAAAAGGCATAAATCTATGAGAGGAGGACATAAAATTGTAGCTGATACATTTATCTGTGGGAAAAATACCAGGGAGCCTACAAAACAACTGGGTAAGTGATTGGAACAGTCATTTTACAAAAGAAAATATACAAATGGCCAATAGCACATGAAAGGTATCACATGCTAAAAAAATACATGCTAAATATCATTAATAAGCAGGCAAGTGCTAATTAAGACTACATTAAAATACTACTACATATCCCCTAGACTGGCAAAAATTAAGAACAGATCATACCAAGTATTAGTGAGGATGTGGAAAAACTGGAACTCTCAAACACTACTGATTGGTAGTGATTGGAAAGTAAAATTCTACAATACTTTGGAAAACAACTTATCAGTTCATTAATATGTTAAACATACACTTACCAAGATATTTACCCTAGAGAAGCAAAAACCTATGTCCACAAAAGCAACTTTATTTGTAATAGCCAAAAACTAGAAACAGTCCCAATGTCCATTAACAATATATAAACAAACTATGATATATCCATACAGTGGAATATTATTAAGCAACACAAAATGAAGGAACTATTGATACACACACCAGTGTCAATGCATCTCAAAATCATTGATCTCAGTTAAAAAAAATCAGGCAAAGAAGTATACAAGTTATATGATTCTATTTAAAAAAATGCCAACAAAGGGGTGCCTTGGTGGCTCAGTGGGTTGAGCCTCTGCCTTTGGCTCAGGTCATGATCTCAGGGTTCTGGGATCGAGCCCCACATTGGGCTCTCTGCTCAGCAGGAAGCCTGCTTCCCCACCCCCCCCCCGCCTGCCTCTCTGCCTACTTGAGATCTCTGTGTGTCAAATAAATGAATAAAATTTTAATAAATAAATAATAAAATAAAATAAAATAAAAAATATCAACACAAATTTACCTATAATGACAGAAATCAAATCTGTGTTTGATAATGCAGGTGGAGGGAGAGATTTATCACAGAGGGCCCCAAGAAAACTTTCAGGGGTGATGAGAATGTTTATTATTTTTATTATGTTGATGATTTCTTCAGACAAATGACATATGATTTCTCCAAATGACATAGGATAATTTCATATGTCAAAACGGATCAGATTTAATATTTTAAATATATGCACTTTAATTACATATCAATGAATTTGGGAGAAAATGGCAAAAAATACATAAAGCTTATTTTTGTCAGACCTGTCAATATTTTCTTATATAATCTTTTGTTTCCAAACTTATGTATTTCTTTGTCATCCAGAAGTGTGATGTATATTTGTATTTTCTTTTGTTTTTTATGCCTTTTAAAAAACATTTAGCGCTTTACTCATTTTAGAATTTAAATGAGAACTTGAATGAAAATAAACTAGTAAAGTAGGAAAAGATAGGAACTACTGGGTTGCACTCATTTTGCATCCAGCATTTGGAAATAAAATTCTTAGTAAGCTAAAAATGGTCAAGGAAAGAATGTACTTTTAACCATCTAATTAGAAATGCAGTCAACATGTTTCACCCTAAAAATGAGAGATAAGAGTCTCAAATGACCAGCAAGTGCCTTGAGTGGGTTGCAATTAACTAATTACTGAGGATGTTAGTTCAGTGCTTATTAATCAGGCAGTCATTATAAAAGAGAATGCGAGCCTGAAAAATCCAAATCCGGAATTTCTAAAACTAATTTTAGTTTTCATGTTTAAGTAAAGGGGAAAAATAAAGATGTTGACAAAGGTATATATTTCTAGTCCCCGATCACACTTGGTTTAGGAAACTTTTGTTTGAATTAGGAACAAAAATCACAGATTTTTCAATTTCTTTATTTCAGATATTGTTCTATTTCATTCATAAACCTTCAAAACATTTCCACATTTTAAATTCTACTCCTCAACTTTTTCTAGCACTAAAAGGGCACAAAAATATAAGCAAAAAAGATAACACTAAATGTAATTCCTACATTAAAAAAATAATGGTGACTGTGAGGCAAAATATTTCTAAGCTCTGTTAGGAAATCCCTTAACAACACTGTATTATCTGACATTTCCGAGAGCTATGATGTCCCCAATCTTATCACTGATCATTACCTCCAGAAATAGAATTAGATCTTGAAATATTGAAATAAGAGGTATTCTGGGACCTTTCCATGGTAAATTCTGTCTCCCACTGAATTACGCTGTCAGAACAAATAGAACCAAAAAGACCCACAACATACTGTAATGGGAACATGTTAGGTTTTGGCATTAGACAAAATAATTAAGCTCATGATCAAGTCCTTTGCCTTTCAAAACAAATGTACTTGATCAACTTCCAGAACTACAATTTTCTCATCATGAAATGGATATAGTAATATCTGTTTTGCCGTGTAAGCATTCAAACTACTACAGTTGTCCATCAATGAAGGTTTAGTATATTGAGTTTCATGGACAGATACCATAGTTTTGTATGTCTCACATCATCCAGCATTTGGGAATCACTGACTACTTTGCTATTTAAAAAAAAAAAATTACTCAAGATCCTATCCTGTGTAAGTATAGAAAGCCCAGACCCATATCAAGTATTTATGATAATTCCCTAATGGCAAGGGCTTCCCTTTCCTCTGTTGCTGCCTATAGCCCATTCTTTTGAGTGCCCACTCCAAGCTTCCTCTTGACCACTTCCCTCTTTCTCACTTCCTATATTTAATGTCTTTCCCTCCCGCCTTTACCCTTCATCCAAGCATGGAAACACTCCCTTCTCATTCACTGCCACCAAGATGCCGATGCTATTGTATATTAATAAGCTTTCATTCAAGTTTTAAGTTTTCAAGTATTAAGTTGTTATATTTATGAATATATTTCTCATTGCAAAACCATCAATGCTAATTCATAAACATTATCAAAAAAATACTCCTGGTTGTTACTGAACTTGAACTAGCATTTTTGCCCAAAGACTCAATTATAATAGATTAATTTTCACCCCATGTCTGCTTTGCAGTGTTACTTTGGTAGCATTACTCCCTTTCCTTTTATAATGAGGAACAGAAAAATCCTAAGACATAAGCCCAAGTCATAAAAATCCACTTTGTAATAAAAATAAAAACCCAGTCCATGGTTCCCTTCACTAAATGGACTTCAGTGCAACTATGCTATTCATTTATGAAACAAATATTTATTGAAGGCCTACAAATTGCTGGGTACTATGCTAGGTTTTAGGAATAATGGTAAACAAAAGTCATGATTCCTCCCCCATAGGGAGGAGTCCAGTGAATATAGCCATAGAAAAATAACTTGTAAAGGATCTTGGAAATTATACAATAAAAGCCCTTCATTTTGTCAATAAAGCCCAAAGAAATGAAATTACTTGCTAAGGGCCAGACAAATTGGTGGCTAAACCGAGATTTCATTATGAAGGACCTAACTTCTTCTTTGATGTTGTAAAACTACATTTATATGACCTCCAAGTTGCACAAAGTGATCTTTCTAGAACTCTTTCATAAATATACATGGGACATGAGCCAAAAAGCCTCTAGTTGTAGTAGTAGTAGTAGTAAAAACAATAGACACTGATGTGTACTGAGAGTTTGCTAAGTTCTGAGCACTTTTAATACATTAACTTATTCAATCATCACAGCTCTCCAAGGTAGATATTACTATCATCTGCACTTACAGATGAAGAAACTGAAGTTCAGAGAGGTAAAGTAACTTGCCAAGGTGTCTCAAAGATAGTAGTTCTTAGAGGTTTCACTCAAAGCTACTCAGGTCTTCTTATGACAAAAATCAATGCTGCAACCTCTAAACAAACATTATACAAAAAATAAGTTAATGAAAGATTTCTCTGAACATCTGATCAGGATATAGAAAATGCGTAGTGTAACTGAAAAGAAGACAGACACCAGAGATGACACAGTAGAACAAGCCTTGTAACAAGCTCTCAAACTCTTTAGAAGGTTGAAAACCATGACAGTTCTGTAGACATCTGAGTAGCTCGGGAAGTTGACAAATACATTTTGGCACTCATAATTTTTCTGTACATTGTCAATTAACATGTTGTTAGACCATCAGGGAAGTAGATTTCAATGGTTTCTTTAGTTCTTCAGAATCAGCACAAAGATCTACACAACTCCTCCATAAATGATTCACTCATTCTACAGATTTTTACTGAGTGCTACTATGTATTAAGCAGTGCCTGTAGGGCTTAGAATGTAGTGGTGAACAAAGTCAACATGATCCCTATTCACATGATTACGGCTGAGCAGGAAGTAATGATTTAGTCTCTCCTTCCAGTGAAAGCCCTATCGGCTCCTTCTCTTCTGTCCACAGACTCTGGTTTTCCTCAGCCTGAAATGGCTACTCTTCCTTCTCTTTCTTTTCACCACCCCCCAAAAATGGTTTCCTTGAAATCTCTTCTTACTCAACTTCAAACCTCCTCCCACTTGTGCCTCCGAACATTCTGGTGAGCTGTTCTTCTAACGACTTTTTGTTACAAGAGTAAACTGGGCAAAGGAGAATATGGTAGGCTGAATAAGGTCCCCCCCAAAATATTAAGGTCCTAATCCCTAGCATCCATGACTGCTATCCTACGTGATAACAAGAACTTGGCAGAGGTGATTAAAGGATCTTGAGATAGGGTAATTATCCTGGTTTATTCAGGTCAGGCCTAAACGTAATTACAAGTATTGTTATAAGAGGGAGAAAGAGGGAAATTTGAAGATGGAAGAGAAGAAGGCAATGTGAAAATGCAACAAAGAGAAAGACTTAAAGACACCACACTACTGACCTTGAAAACAGAGGCAGGGTCCATGATCCAAGGAATGCAGCTTTAGAAGCCAGAAAAGGCAAAGAAACTGATTTCCCTCCTAAAGCCTCTGGAGGGAAGATAGCCCTGCTGACACCTTGTTTTAGCCCCATGAAACCCATTTCAGATTTCTGACTTCCAGAAGAGTAAGAAAATAAATGTGTGTTCTTTTAGGTTACCAAGTTTGTGGTCTGTTTTTTTGTTTTTTGTTTTTTATAGCAGCATAGGAAACTAACACAGAGGATGGGTCCAAGAGTCTTCGCCCAAATCTGTAGTCTCTTGGTCTTCCTGATCATACAGCTAGATGATGTTTCTCAAGATCCCTTCAGTTTCTCTTCCTCTGTTTTGTTATAACTCTCTACACACCTTAAAAAAGACGTCATATGCCTTGAAATTCTCTCTCTTGTGGATTCCTTGATTCTTCGCTACTCTGCTTACTCACTTATCTTTAGAACCACATGAACTCTGCCTTCTCCAACAAGGTCCTCCTTCCTCCCTTTCTCCATGGTTTCTGCTCCATTCTTTGTACATCTCCTCCTTGACAATCTCATTTCTCTGAGAGTTTCACCTGCGACAATGATGCACATAATAACCAGCTCAATGGACCCAGCCCCAGCCTTTGGTTTGTCCAACTCACCTATCAGAGCCTGCACAGATTGGACTGATAGAAATTTCCATTTATATTTATTGAAAAAATTCAACTCTCTCATTTTTCCCTATGTTTGTACCTGGCACCATCATTCTCTCAGTCAGCTGCAATCAAGACTTAGAGTCCTCTTTGTGGAAGGATGAGGCTTTGCATTGATTTTTTATATAATATCTATTATAGTCATTAAATCAATATTTACTGAATGTTTACCATATTCCAAGTACCCCACTGGGCTATAGATACACTGGTATACTGAATAAAGTTTTCTGCCCTTATAAAACTTACATTTTAGTAAAGAGGGCACACAATAAACAAATTAAGAAGTCAGTGTGTATGTTAGGTGGTGCTAAGTACCATAGAGAGATATAAGCAAGGGAAGAGGATAGCAGAGACTGCTAGGTCTTTTCTTCTATCAATATTCCAGAGTAACATTTCCCAGCCTCCCTTGCATTTAGATTTATCCACGTGACTAAATGCTAGTAAATGGAATGTGAACAGAAGTAGAATGTGTCATTTTTAGGCCAAAGTTTTTTAAAAACAGATGCATCCTTATGTTTGCTGCAGGTTTTCTATACATAGATACTCTTGAAGAGATCCAGTATATACTACTGTATATACTACTGTACATAAGGATTATTTTAAGCTGATGACATTTTAGAATCAACAGATACAGGAAGAGGTTTTGTTTTGGTTTTATTTATTTATTTATTTATTTTCTGAGCTCCTCTTAACAGGCTAAAAGCAGAGTCTCCTGAAAGAAGTCAACTGTCATAAAGCCCTTCCCCGGAATTTTGCAACCAGAGAAGTTTAATTCCCATCACCAGTGATAAGAAAGCAGCACTGCGATAAGAAATTGCCTAAATAGGCAATTATCACAAAACTATCATATCTCCCATCTATTCTCCAAAAGGCTTATTTATCTTTCCTAAAAGTCATTTGTTTTCTCATGCCCTTCCTCTTTTCCTATCAGGATGGGATATAAGCCCCAAATTCTTACTGTCATTTTGAGCTACATTTTCTTTGAGCTTGCATTTAAATGGATACAGGGATAACTTTGTTTTTTCTCTTGCTTAATCTGCCTTTGATCAGTTTAATTTATAGACCCTCAATTACTTAAACTAAGAGAGTAGAAGACAAGTTTTTTCCTCAACAGTCTCTATCAAGATTCTTGTTCCTGGGGGCGCCTGGGTGGCTCAGTGGGTTAGGCCGCTGCCTTCGGCTCAGGTCATGATCTCAGAGTCCTGGGATCGAGCCCCATGTCCGGCTCTCTGCTCAGCAGGGAGCCTGCTTCCTCCTCTCTCTCTGCCTGCCTCTCTGCCTGCTTGTGATCTCTCTGTCAAATAAATAAATAAAATCTTTAAAAAAAAAAAAAGATTCTTGTTCCTGTTTGCTAACTGAATCTATCACATACCTGTGTTAAATTTTATCTGGTACATTTTCTACATCTATTAAGATAATCACATGTAATTCATTACATTAATCTATTATTTTAAGAGATTTTTCTATGTAGGTCATTATTTAGTGGATATTTATCCACCTTTGCATTTTTAAAACAAAGCCCAGTTGGTCATTATCCCAGAAGCTGCTAATTGTCCATCAAAATTTATTTCTTGATCTCCCCACCACCCACTGTAACAGAGTTGATACTGAATGTGGTGACTGAATGACAAACAGTAGGGTCTGGTAAATGTTTGACAACTGGCCTTTTCACTGGGGGGAGCCCTAACTGGTAGTGTTTGCCAGTGTCTTTGCTATATTTATGCTATAGCACATTTCAAGCTACCAGTGTGATATGACTAAGTACAGAACTAGAAGAGAATTCACCAATACCCCACTGCCTAGAGACCACATTTTCCAGACCAACTCGCTGTTGGATGTAGTTAGATATAACTGGATGACTAGGTTCTCACCGGTAAAATGAGAAGGAAACTGAGATGTGTAACTTCTTTTACCTTAAGAGAGTGATCAGACATACCCATATTCCTTTTTTACCTTTCCTGGGACCTGCAACCCATCCTGATCCATTTCATAAAACACGTGTATGATGTTTCAGTAAAATCTGGTCCCAGATTAGTAGCATCATCATCACCTGGGAATTTTTTTTAAGAGGCAAATTCTCAGGCCCCCACTCATAACCTATGAAATCAAAAAATCTGAGGGGGGACCCAACAGGCAGAATTTTTTAAAGCTCTCTAGGTGATTCCAATTTGCACTAAAGTTTGAAACTCACGGTCCTAAGAGATGATGAAGCAACGCCATGGAGGAACCACGGCTGGAACACGTGACGTGGAGCTAACCAGGAGCACCACCACCCCCAACAGCCGCAGTGCTCAGATACACAGGAACAAGTCAGTGCTCTCCAAATCACTGATGCCCTCTTTGTCTAACAGTTTAAGTTCACTTTAATTAATATAGCTCTGAATTTTTTTTATTAGCACTGAATCTGATTTAATAATAGTTTATTTAGGATCTAACTTAGTAAGATTTCACTTCAGATTCTTGCATTTACATTCATGATTGAGGCTGATGTACTTTTCCTTTTTACTTGCCCTAGTCCAGTTTTCATATTAAGGTTATACTGGCCTTGGTAGGGTCTTTTTTTCCTTCCCTCCTCACTCTCTAAGCATTCCATTCCCTGTGCAGGACACCTCTGGTGACTGTCTCCACCTCCAAGTCTTACCACAGTGGGGTGGGGTCTTTGCTCTGTGACAATTTATGAACTGATCAGACCTCTTCACCTGCCAGCAGCCATCTTGGCACAGTTGCTGGTGATGGGCCCAGGCCACCATTGTGGCTTTCCACCTCCCTGGTCCCCTGCTTGCCCTAAGCCCAGCACTTTTCTTGTAAGAAACATTTTAATAACTTTCAAGTAAATGATCATAATTCCCTACAGCAACCATAATTTAGAAATGTCAGTAGTTAACTGTACATGGATGTGTATACACACAGACACTTGATTCTCCCTATGATCAAACTTAATTTTTTCTTTTGAGAGAGGGAGAGAGAAAGAATTTCCTTCAATCTCTTGGAGGGACAGAGTGAGATGAAAAGACAGAATCTTAAGCAGACTCCACGCCCAGCACAGAGCCTAATATGTGGCTCAATCTCACAAACCTGAGATCATGACCTGAGCTAAAATCAAAAGTCGGATGTTTAACCAACTGAGCCACCCAGGCACCCCAAACTTAAAGACTTTTGCACTAAGGCAACAGAATACACTTAATCTTGAGATGTTTGCCCTATCTGGTTCCTTCTTTATAGCGCCGCCATACTTCTTTTTACATTTTATAACTTATCTTAATTGAGAGGGGTTATGACCAGTTCAGCACTTTGGAGTTCACAAAATTCTGACAAAATAAAATGCATTTGTACTTTTCCATACGAATGGACAGACTGAGAAATCAAGGTTCACCAATTTTTCATCCTACATCTTGAACCTATCGTCTGTCTCCCATATTCAGGCATTGCCTGAGCCAGTCTCTTCCATAATCTGTCCATCCTTGGCCTTCCCACTGCCAAGATTATTGCAATGATCTGCAAAACAGGTCTTCTTTCTCCATTTTATTCTCTGCAACTGATGTTACATTCTGCTCCCCTCGCCCCAACCATAGGCCTAATATACATAATATTACAATTGTGGCTAATATTGGAAAGTCCCCACACTAACATACTCCTGAAGAACACATTCTCAGTGCCAAATCCAGGGTCCTCAACTGTCTAGTGTATGTTTTAAATCTAAATACATGCAGCCGAGAGGACGCCTTTTAGCCCGCTTTGCTGCTCACCTACACTGTCCTTGCCCACCACTGCTGATATGTGTCAAAGTCCTCCCTGGCCTTTGAAACCCACAGCAAATGCTCTGCCTGACATGAATCTTTTGTAAATGCTCCAGCTGGCAGTTGGTTCCACTCCTGAAACCCTGTAACATTTTTTCCTCTCTCTTTTGGCTGTTCTTCTGTTTTACTTTGTATTTTGACTCTGTGTCACCTCTGCTTTTGTACACCCAATTTTGGTCTCATTATGGTTACAACAGGCTTACGGGAAGTGCTTGATAACTGAGTGTGTAACTCATGGGTTTTTTTGGTGAAGTGAGGGAAAAAAATCACCACCATCACCACCCCTAGCCACCACTGTGGTCTGCTTAGTCATATGGGGCACTCTCCCTACGAATTCGATCTAGGATGTATTTTTATGACATTCAAATTTCATAGCTTCTGGAACTTCTTTATGCCACTAAAGGTATCTCAAGGTTAATAATCAATTTAGTTAAATTTAGCATAGCACATCAGTCAGGTTTTAGATATGCAAATGATGGCTATTATTGAAAGAATTTTTACCTAAGGCTGATTTTTAATGGATATCCATTACTCAAAACATGTCTACCTTAATTTTACCATTTCAGGGTCCTGCAGAGTGAAATTTTCCAGCTTTCTAAGGTGTTTGATTTCTGGGCTTTCTCCATTCCCTTCAATGTCTCTTTCCAAACCAGCCATCGTTCCTAGGCTCATTTCTTTCTTGCAATTCTTTTGCTAGTGGCAGCCAATTACAACCAATACACACTCTTGTACCCTGTAGCTAGAGTCTCAGTAGTCACAAGATCTGATGGCAAGTTTTCTCAGGCTCATGATTTTATCAAAAAATCTGTCATTGCATAAGACGGAACTCCAGTGTTTCTGTTTCTGATATGTAACTGCTGAGCCAATGTCACACATTTTAAGTCTCTGCTACAATAGCACACCACTTAACAAATACAGGGATTAGTACCATGAAATCAGCGCTAGCTATTCTAGCCTACAAATTCCAAAATCTCAAAATACATGCCTATTTCTCACTCACATAAAATCCAGTTGTTGCCAGACTACCACTCTGTGTAGTCACGCAGGGACCCAGACAGACAGAGGCTCTGTCATCTTCCAAACGGCAGAGTTTCTAAGGTGGACCTGGATATTGCCATCCCCTGGAATATGGGGGAAGAAAATGTAGAGAACCATACAGAAGATTTTATGGACCAGGCCTGGAAATTATATATATATAAATGTAATACACACACACACACACAACCTCTCTCTGTATAGTCTATCAACCAGAACTCTATTACCCAGCCATAAGCCCTTGGCAGACTTAGAAATGCATTCTTGCCATGGCCCAGAAGAAAGAGAAGCCAGATTCACTGAATCCCTTACTCGTTTCATTCCAGTGGTAATTTGTGGACTTGTAAGAAAATGTACAACTTAGTGACTTGAGAAGCAATGTCTTAAAGTGGAAAAAGCTTGGTCTTGAACATCAGACAGATCTAGGCTTAGCTCTAGGCTCAGTCACTTTTACATATGTGACCTTAATTTTATTAACCTCTCTGTGACTGATTTCCTTACCTGTAAAACAGAACTAAAGTACCTACTTCATATAGGTCTGTGATGAAAAGCAAGTGAAGTAATATATTTAAGAACTTAAAAGCATCTGCCAAAAATATTAGCATTTATATCAAAATTACTGAAAAAATTTTGCTGAGAAATAAGAAGTATAACCTGGTATTAGTTTTACTTTCTTTATTCAAAAAAAAATCAACTTTGAGCTGATACTTCTGAAACTTCTAATTGTCAAATAATTCTTTCCCACTACAAAGAAATAATTAAACTTCCAAAAGTCAGTTAAAAGGAATCTGAAAGAGCTTATATAAAGATAAAAGTTGCTTCACAGATGTTCCAAGTAGAACAAAACAAACCACTAAGAAACATCTGCATGGGGTCAGACTGTGTAACTCTGCAGTGGTGTACCCCAAAGGGAGCAAGCCAGTTTCTTCTTGGGTAGAACTAGCAGGGTTTGGTATCTTGCTTATGTCAAGACAAGATTGCTTTCAGAATCTAAAAGTAAAACATTTTTCATCTCCCATTTGCAAATAGAAAATTTCTCTCTATGAGCAAGAACAAACCCCAAACAATGGATTCAGTATGGCTGAAGTTTTCTTGAATCACACACATAAAAAAGGTTCATGGCACAAAACCTGCCTGTGACTTCATCCTGCCCAGGAATGTCACTGTCTCTTCACACCAAAGCAATAAGCCATCAGTATTTTTCCTCATTTTGACACATCTCACCCAAACATCCTCATTTTGTCGAACATATCCCTGAACAATCCAAACTCCATAAAACTGGGGGAAATGCTAGAAAGTTTTAAGCAATCAAATAGAATGTGGTATGTATGCTGGGAGGGAGGAGGGGCAGGAAAAAACAGTAAGTGAACTTCCTGGAAAATAAATCCAAATTATTGATTTTAAAGTATACTTATTTGTGGGGCACCTGAGTAGCACAGTCAGTTAAGCGCCTGACTCTTGATTTCGGCTCAGTTTGGGATCTTAGGGTCACAAGATCAAGCCTCACATCAGGCTCTATGCTCAGGAGGTATCTGCTTGAGTTGCTCTCTCCTTCTCCCTCTGCCCCTCCCCCCTCAAATAAATAAATCTTTAAAAAAGAATATAAGTATATTCATTTGGAATTGGAATTACATGCATTCCAGATGTAGTTGCCATGCATTGGTTTTATTATTCATATTGAGATTTCAGGAAGATCATTTTCCAGAGTCCACTGTATCTCTTTTCTGTCTATAGTATTAGCCCATATTTAAGTCTTGATTTTTCTTTAGAATTATCTCTTGCCCAGATGCTGGCTCTATTCCATTCACAGAAGTAGAGAGATAAAGAAAGGTATTTAGGCATAAGGGAGGCAGAAGATGTGGTAGTATTTGCTTTCTTTCTCTACTTTGGTGGTGATGTTGACATGAGGTTACTAAATTTATGCAACTACTATTTTTGACTCATGAAAATCATAGTTCTTTTGCCTGCCTCCTGCTTCCTTCTCATTGTTTTAAAAAATCAAAGTTTAAGGGATAATTGGGATTATCTACTGACAATAACTAACTGTCCTTAAATAATCTTTAAATACCAAATGTCTACATGCAAAGTTGAGGACTGATATCTAAGCAGTGTCCTGGCCAGAGTGGGAAATGGGCCCCAACTGGAAGTGAACATAAATCATGACAGAACTGAGAAGTAAGATGTCATCTGTCCTCATTACGGGCATTTGGTTTTTTGCAGAGCCTTTAGGAATCCCAGACATTCACTTTGGTTGGTTTCAACAGATATGTAAGAAAAAATAGTCTTTCATCCTAACAACCAAACCAGTCAGGCACTAGTACACAGATAAGTATACACAGAAGAGAGGAAATCTTAGGAAGCATATTGTTTATAAGCAAATTGTTATTTTCCAGAGATGACCATATTATCACCTCCATCACAACATGCCCTTCCTACCAGGTGTTATGGACTGAATGTTTGTGTCCCCCCAAAATTTACATGCTGAAACCCTAACCCTTAATGTGATGGTATTAGAAAATGGGAACTTTGGGAACTAATTAGGTTTGGATGAGGTAATGAGGGTAGAGCCCCATGATGAGATTAGTGCCCTTATAAGAAGAGGAGGAGACACCAGCACTTCCTCTCTCTGCCATCTGAGGACCCAGCAAGATGGTGGCCACCTGCAAGCCGAGAAGAGTACCCTTAACAAGAACCTGCTGATATCTTGACCTTAGACTTCCCAACCTCTAAAACTGTGAAGAATAAATTTCTACTGTTTAAGCCACCCAGAAAATGTTATAGCAACTGATATGGTTAAGACACCAGGTACCCTGGACAGTTCTCCCATCAAGTGGTAGTCTGTAGGTTACCATTCCCTTGAATATGGGTGAAACTTTGGCTTCTACCAATACATACGGCAAAAGTGAAGTTATACGACTTCTGATGCTAGATCATAAAAATTCCATACACATCTGCCTTGCTCCCTTGGGATGTTCACAAAACCCAGCCTCTGTTCTATCACAGAAAGAGAATCAATAAAGAGGCCACATACATGTATTCTGGTCAGACCACCTGAGGGTCCAGACAATGGTAAGCATCACTACAGATCTGTGAGTGGGACCAGACAACAGTACGCATCACTATAGATCTGTGAGTGGGACACCTCCAGATAATCATAGCCTCCAGCTATTGAATCACTCCCAGCTTTACGTTTTGCCAGCTTAGACCCCAGAAAGTGTGGAGCAGAGACAAGCTCTGTCCAAATTACTGAACCACAAAATCCATTAATATAATTTTTTACACCAGTAAGCTTTGGGGTGGTTGTTACAGCAAGTATAGCAGGAACACTGAACACCATCTGTAACGTGTGACTGGAAAACGGCTCCCCTACCTTCCTATCCCTGGCACCCACATACGTGGGTAGGTGAGGTGGATGAGACACTGATTACTAGAGACCAAACAAGCTTCTATCAGACCTCACACAGGATTGTGCCCCTGCTTGATGACATCAGCATTATCTTGTTGCTGCCCCTAAGTCAAACTTTCCATAATTTTAACCAATTCCTCCCATTGATCAATGACCAAGAAAACCTTTGCTCTTCCCCAGAGCCACCACCTAGGAGCAGTCTTCTTGAGAAAATAACTATAGGAGCAGCATTTCTTCACACCTCAGGGGCAGCTGTACTTGCTCATTATTTGCCAAATAACTAATGAATCTTGAGAATATGAGGGGAAAACACTGCTAGGGACAATTTTGAATCTTTTTCCTACAAAATGAGATAATGCACGTAAAGCATTAAAACGTGTTAGATTGGGCTCTCTGGATATAGAATCTGAGATGGAATCATGCCTGCAGGTTTACTGGGAAGTAAATCCTCCTCGTCCCCTATCCGCCCAATACTTTTCCTTTCAGGGCCATGACCAACTAGCCAGATGATGTTTCTGCCCATGAATCAATGTACAGTCTCACCTTGAACTATCTCCTTCAACATAAAGTGAATGACCACCTGCACAACCCAGGGTTTTGCCCATTGGGAAGATTTTCCAAACTGACATCTATCAAAGTCACTCCTCATTGGGTTGCAAAGTAGCATCAGTCCATTTTCAGCTCATACTGACACATAAAACAGACCCAACAGTAAGCCAAGCTCAGTCCTCATCATCATCTGTGATTGCTTCCAAAAGTACACACCAAACAGCTATGGGTCTGAGCTGAAGGAGAGGCAGCAATACAATGGAAGCAGATGGCATTCAGTGGTCTAGGTCATCTACCCGTGCAGCTAACTCAGGTCCACTCACCGCCCTTCTCACGACCAATCTGGAATGGACCACTGCCACCATATTATAATAGAGTACTACTGAGCCCACCCAAATTTACGACTCAACAGGTAAGAGAATCCAGCTAATGAAGATTAGTTCTGGCCACACATGACTTACCGCCCAGGATCAGATACTCCCTCCTCTCTACCATATCTAACAGCAAGCAGGAACTGCTTTCTTAATGGTATAAATCTGTGCTACAGATGAAATGGATTTGCTCTAGAACTGCGTTGTCCAATAGGATAGCAACTGACCACATGAAGCTACTTATGCCTAAATTTAAATTAATTAAGATTAAGTAAAATGAGCCCGCACCCTCCATGCCAGTCTCACACGCTCACCACAGATCCCAGCAGACCACGTGTGTGTGGCAGAGAAGATGGCGGACGCAATTGCCGCAGAGACAAGTGCGGAAGCAATGACGCATGTCCCATATCCGGGTCATTGTGAAGAGTTTTCCCCGCCCTCACCTAGGTGTTCACCATCAATCAGCAGGCACGGGTGCTGGTGACCAAGGTTGCGGAACTCCTTATTCAGTATCTGGCCTCCTACTCCTAGAGACATGGTAGTAGAAAAGAAAAGGAAGCACTCAATGGTTTGTGAAATACTGCAGAGGAATCGGAAACTTTTTAGTTTCTTGCAGGTTTATTACCTGAGATTATTTTAGCTAGTAAATATCTGAAAAAGGTTAAGGAGGGGAGAAGATAAGGAAGAGAATGACAGCAATGATGAAAGTGATGGGGATGAAGTAGAATCCTAAACCAAACAGGAGGTACTTTAAAAATCAGCCTGCTGAGGACCCTCCTGGGTTGGCACCATTGCTTCGAAGTAAACACAGTGCAGTGTGACTTTAGACTCCTCCATTTTCAGAGACTTGAAATTCATTGTATTCCTTCCTGGCTGAGAGGAAGGACCTGATATGCCCACAACATAAATGGCCAAGAGGAAAGTAACCCAGACAGCAGCTTCTCTCTGAGGAGCCCATGCTGCTGTTGGCAGTACCAAGAAATTCGCCTTTATAGCGCTACCGGCTGATTGGCAGCAGCTGCGAGCTGAAAAGGCAAAGACAGTGTTGCTTAACTTTTTAATTTACAGATAGATTTTTGACGAGCCGCTAAATACCAGTGTGTAAATTCATAGCTGTATATTTGGAAATTAGTTCTTATGAAACAACTAGATCTAGTTTGAGCTAAATATGTAGCTTATGCGTAATATGTTACATTTTAATTTTCCTCTTTCAAGAAAACTTGACTGTTTTGTCCAAATACTTACTGCATGTTTTTAACTGTAAAGAAATAAATTTTTCCTTTTTTATTACAAGTGGTATTTTTACAGTAAATGCTTTATACAACTAGTTTTTGAGCCCTCTTTTGTTCTTATACCTTGCTTATTACCTGAAACTTTTGTGGAATTTAAAAATAACCACTTTCAACATTTTTATTCCCAGAAAAGAAGTGAACATTAATTAAATCAAATACAAGAAGAAGTATTACCTCTGCATATTTTTCTTAAAAACATTTTTTTTAATTTTGTATATGGAAGATCTCTCATTTTACTGTTCCTTTATGCCCAAAGTCATTGTTTTTATCCATGAGAGAAAAACGTAAGCCCTATTTTTTTTCCTCACAGAGTAAATTTTGAGCTGTCTTGTCAGTCTCTTCTTTAAAAAGATTGAGTTATCATTTACATCCAGTAAAATCATCCTTCAATGTCTGACCTGTTGGTTGTATAAGCAATCAATATACAGGACAGTTCCATCACCCTAAATACTCCCCCCATACCCTTTGGAGCCCCTTTCCATAGCCCCAGGCAATCACTAGTGTTTTCTGTTCCTCTTGTTTTAAAAATTTTATTTTAAAATATTTTAAAATCCCAAAAAATTAAATTAAGTAAATCATTAGCCAGATAGGTAGATAGATGATAGATAGATAAATAGATAGGCAGGTAGGCAGACAGATGAAATAACACTAGCCACACTTCAAGTGCTTGGCAGTATATGCAGCCAGCAGCTACCATATTGCATAGAACATTTCAACAGTGCAGTAAGTTCTATTACGTAGTGCTGTTCTAGAACCCTAAAGTTCCACATAGCAACTCTTCTTTGGAGCTTGCTATAAACTCTACACAGTGCCCGTTCCCACTATAGATACCTTTAGCACTACAGGATTTGCCAGGTTGCAAGATCTAGGTGTAGGACTGTTTACTTCATAGCCTAGACTTGCTGCAGACTCTCCTATATTTAAAAACTGTCAGTTCATGTTTTTTATTAAAGGCAATGGAGCAGTATTCTCAAATATGGGATGTAGTGCCTCCAGAAGTCCAGAAGAGGTTTACCAAGCATTGTGCTTGGTATCTGTAGTAGTAGGAGATGTGACAATGTGTCTCATTTTGAATTAGATGTTATAGTATGCCCCCAAACTCCAGGCTGCTACCAATTTCACTGAGAACCCCTGGATTTTCATAGGGTTAGCACCTACGCTCTGGAACGCATGTGTCAGGTACTTGTGACTTCTTGCTTATCTGATTCAGTTACCATGTCAATACAGTGGAAGAATGTCATGTTGCACAGATGTCTGAATGATCTGGGTCCCTTCAGACTATATCATGACTAAAGGTGGAGAAGTGAATATTGACACGGAGAAAGATCCTAACTAAATGTATACTCTTTGCTGTCTCCTGGGAATACAAACTGCTCATTGGCCTCCTTTCAAAGGGCGATGGAAAAGAATGCATCTGCTAGATAAATGGCTGTGTGCCACATGCTAGAGGCTGTGTCATTCTGCAGAAAGAATGGAAGGAGGGAGCGAGGGAAGGAAGGAAGGAGGAAGGGGGAGAAAGAGAGAAGGAAGGAGGGGAGGAAGAAACAGACAAACTACATCCAGCCCAACAGCTGCCACCAAGGCTCTAACTTGGTTGTTTACGCATTTGACTATCACTCAGTGTGAAACCTCTAGTGTCTGTAGAGGTCAGACTAGTAACTAAATGGGGATTTGGAAGGGACCACCATCCCTGCAGGAAAGAATGGCATTAATCTTCCCCACGGGATATAGTAATTCTTTTGATTTACTATCTGGGCCAGGGATAGAGAGTTTGAAGGAAGGGAAAAATTTAGAGACTTAGAATTGAACTTCCCTTTTTTTTTTTTAAGATTTATTTCAGAGAGAGAGAGCATGAGTGGGGAGGAGGCAGAGAGAGAGCGAGAGAGAATCTCAAGTAGACTCTGCACTGAGCATCAAGCCTGACATGGGGCTTGATCTGAAACCAAGAGCTGGACGCTTAACCAACTTCACCACCCAGGTGCTCCCAACCTTCCCTTTCTATGACATCTCTTACCTCACAGGTCCAAGAACCAATCTGATGTTCTGCCAACTGCCAAGTCTGTCCCTTCCAGTTGTATATTGGAGGAACAAGAAAATAACATCTTTGTAGGCCCATGGACCAGGTGGATTCACAATAAGCCAGTCCTGAGGTAAGACTCCTTTTACCACCCACTGGGAACCATGGTGGCACTTTGGGTCCCCAGACACCAATGAAAATCAGTCTCTGGCCCAACAATCGTCAGAAACCTGTATGTTCTCCTTTCCCCCAATGCAAGATACCCTAGTAAATGTCTTTACATCTATTTGGGGAGAGATGTAGAGAAATACTACTGATTAAATGTAGCATGGTGGGGATGCCTGGGTGGCTCAGTCGGTTAAGCCGCTCCCTTCAGCCAGGTCATGATCCCAGGGTCATTGCTCAGCAGGGAGCCTGCTTCTCTCTCTGCCTCTGCCTGCCACTCTGCCTGCTTGTGCTCTCTCTCTCTCTCTGACAAATAATTAAACAAACAAACAAATAAAATCTTAAAAAATGTTGCAGGATCCCTCCTCATAGGGTCCTGGCATCTGAGAACTGGCATAGGTCCAGAAACTAAATAGCAGATCATGTGTTTTGTTGGGGCTATTGTTAGCTTCCCAATCACCTGTCCCTGGTTTATATGGATTGTGTAAATCAAGTAGTATCCTTATCGTTTGCCTGCCCATCTGTCTTGCCTCTAGGAATACTGTATGCCATTCCGCATCTCCATAGCTCTCTGCAGAGACAGACCCCTGGTTGCCACTCTGATTTTGTCACTTATTGTGGCAATCGTCTGTATCTTTCTCCCAGTGGTTGAACTGCTTGCCAGCTATATTCTAATATTTCAGATTTTCTTCACCCTCTTTGCTATCAGGGGCCCAGTTGTACAGCATCATCTTCTATTAGCCTCTTCTATAGAGCTTCAGAGCTTCTCAGTGATGCTGGTACCCCTCCCACCAGCACATTTATCATCACCTGGGAAAACTGACTTCCATACTCTCATGCAAAATACAATCAGGTGTTGGGCTCCTGGCCCACTCTCACATTCCCAGTTCTCCAAACCTTTGGACGCCTTTCTCCACCCTCTGCCAGTAAGTCTCAACTTTTATTATCATTAAGCAATTCAGCATGTCTTCTACCTAATCCTAATTTCCATTATGAATTGAGACAAGAGGACAGAAAAATAAAGGCAAATACATTGAGAGATAAGCTGATAGCACAGATAGACACAATTAAACTTCCTAAGAGAATTTAGTTTTTACTTTGACTCACATTGCTTGTCCCTGTATTTACATTTTGAGGAAGATGTCTACCCTCCTTGCAGTCATGCAAATGAGATTTAATATAAACAAACTGGTAAAGAATCTTCAGGTCCTCAGAGAGCAAAAATATAGCAGGCTTGGAAATTTCACCAAATTGGTTCTTTTTACTGGGAAATTGTGCCATTATTTACTAATGTTACAATGATAACCTAATAGAACTCCATCTGCCATCTAGAGATTACCTTCCAATAATCAAAGAATTTACAGATATGCAGCTACTGTTAGAAATTTGCTGTAAAAACTGGAAAAATTATGGAATTTCACCTCCACTCTGCAAAAATTAATGAAATAAGTGTCTGTTTTTATCCTGGAGCAAAACTAGAATAATATACTTCCTTGTCTCCATTGAATCTACTACTGAAATGGGACCTGATTTCACCCTCATGATTGACCCACTCCATTCTGACCCTTGCATAGATGTAGCCCAGCAAGCCTAAACAGAGACTATCCAAATTTGCAAATGTCTCATTCTACTTTAACCAAGCAGAAAAACAGACTCTCTTGGGAATGTGTTGCTTATGATGTGGGAAACAGAGGCAAAAGAAAAGTTATTAAATTTCCTTACCCACTGACAAGCCCTTGAAACAGAGTGATATTCCTCTAGGGACTCAACTACCTCCACCTTAAGGCTTTGCTAAGGGCAAAGGGCCACCCTAGCCTGACCCAGCCCTATCCCCAACCAGGATCCTGTAAGTCTACTTCAACAATTCCTTTGGAAACTTCCTTTATCTCGAAACCCTCCAAGTTATGTGTTGACAATCATTCCCAAGCATAGGGCCCACTGAAATACATCTGAAGTGTCTCATAACAAAGGTTTTATTACCAGTAATGAATAACCTTTTCCCCAACAATAGCTAGCCCCTCAAGGTCCTGGAAACCTTGCTTCCAAAATTCCTTATAGACTTACACTACCCTTGACCCCCTCCTAACTTGCAAATATATAATGGACCACTCCTCACAGCCCTGGGGCAGCAGCTCTTTCTGCCCACGGGTCCTGTCCCCATGCTTTAATAAATACCATTTTGCACCAAAGATGTCTCAAGAATTCTTTCTTGGTCGTTGGCTCCAGACCGCACCCCACCGAACCTCACCTATGTTCTAAAACGTCATCATTTAGACATGTAAATCAGATTTTAAAATTCAGTCATTGTTAACTTTTCCTGAAAAGTAAGCTAGTGAAAGATGGATTGAGAGAAACTTTGGGTGAAAAAAGGCTACAATCTCCATGACAAAATTTGGAAAATTGTAGGCACTTACATCCATTTTTTTAGCACAAATTTCATGGAAAAATAGGCCATTTGATGCTCTGAACTTCCTTCTCTAGGGAAATAAACTATGTATCTAGATTAAAGTACTTTTCTTGCCAAAAATGTAGAATCATCTCTCTTGGTGTAGTCTCATCTAGGCTTCAGTTTAGGGAAAAAAAAAATTGACAAAAATGTGAGTTCTGTTTTGCTGTCTGGGCTATTTTGATGACCAGTTATCAAAACCAGAATCCAGGTATCTGATGTAAATGGAAGGACACTCTTATCTATCCTCACAGATGGATTCTTGAATCATTTGGCTTAATTTTGGCAGGGACTGATAGAACCAGACTCAGGAAAAGCACTGATAATTTCCTGGTAGGTTCTCAATATAGTAAGAGATAGAGGGAACCCTTTGGAAAAACATAGGATAAACAGATTTTTTTTTTTTAATCTACCAAACTATTGGACTCAGTGGAAATATGAACCTTGGGAAGGCAAAGGAGACCCTTTCAAAAGATTTTGCGTTTCCCAAATTACTTTTCTCTCCCTTCAAGAAAATGCCATTCTGATTCCTGGCAAGGTTCAAGTGCATTCTATTTGGGGTTAGTTGGCAAGACTCAAATTGCTTCAGGGCCTGCTCTGATTGGGATTCTGTTTCCTCAGCAGCACTGCAATAAAATACCTATCCCCTTAAAGTAGTTATTATCAGAGAACCAGGACCTTGCCATCTAGCCAGCATGAGGCGGGGTGTTATTAAGTATATTAGCCCTCTTCTACCACCCTCATTAACACAAGATAATCTGGGGTCTTTTGATGGCTATGGGGGGAAAAAAAGACATCTTTGGGTAGTCTGTTTATCTCCTATGCCAAGACATCTAAGTGGGTCTTTGGGGAAGACTTAATTAGAAACTGTGGCCCTCAGCTCCATATGTATCCTGATGACATTCAGATTTATCTTTTCCCTCCCTAAAGACATTAGTGGGGAAGATGAAAAATGACTAGACCTTGCCAAATGCACAGTGCTTAGAGTTCTCAATAAATAAATGCTATACTTCCAAAATAAGAACTCCTTCTGATGAAAGGAGACAAACTTGTTGCTTTCCCCCATTTCCTGCATTCTGACCCTACACATCCTATCTTTTTGTGTTTTTGCATTTGCATATGGCATTCGCATCTCATTCTCTTGAATGAGAAACATTAAAAGGATTGACTTGCCATCACCAAAGGGCAGTAAACTACATCCCAAAAAGAGGTTGATTCCCAGGCCTGGCACAACTGACTGATCTAAAATAAAAATAAAAAGAAAATAACCCACTGTTCGTGTCGGGACTGATTTTAGCTGCAGGTAACAGAAAACCAACTAAAAGACACTAAAACAAATAGTTATAATTTGCTCTCAGGTTACCTGACTGCTGATATAGGATCGACAGGGCCAATACTGTTAGAGCTTAGTCTCTGACATATTCTCGGCCTTTCATTCAGTTTCAAGGTGACTCTTGCAACCCCAGGTATCATTTCCACACACAAAATAGGACAAAGAGAGAAAGTCAATAGCAATAGATTTTGATCTTTCCCAGAAAGTTCTCATTGGCCAAAACTTTGTAGCATGGCCAATCCTAGCTGCAAGAAGGCTACAAAAGTGAGTATTTCATTTTCCTGACCTCTATAATGGAAGATGATAAAAGAGATAATGGTTGAGAATGACGATTTTGCAAACCATCAATATTCCGCCACATCCTCTGTGATGTTTAACCCAACAGTTCAGCCATAAGAAGAATGCCAAATACTTGACCTTTCAGGATACTTCTGAGAATAAAAGAGGAGACTATCAACAATTAGGCCAAGCAAAGAGCAGCTAAGTAGGACTGACCTGAGCAAACTGGAATATATGATTCACTCTAGTGACAGACAAAGTATTCTGAGAAATCAGCCCCACTTCCTTTAACAGTTTGACCAGGGAACTGAAAATCTGCTTCTCAGGTAAATAGAATCTCTCAAGTTGGACGCGGGTTCTTTTCCGTTTGTGCCACACCTGCCACACTTTGGAGTAGACCAGACCCCTTTTCTACGGGAGGCTTTGTTAAGATCATTCATGTAAGGGCCTATTTAGCCAGAGCGGCTCCACCTCGTTTGAACAGCCATTTTGTTTACGCAGTAAAACTTAAACTAACCTTGCCCCCCTCCCAGGAGACTTACTTAAAAGCAAGTCCACGAAACCAGTTGAACAGTCCCTGATAACAGAGCCCAAATACAAGGGTGGGTCAGGTCAGGTGGAGATAACAACCCGAATGTAGGGATGAGTCGGGCCAGGTGGAGACATCCAATCAGTGGGGCGCACATACTGTCTCCCTAGCTACCAAGGAGTGTGGGCCCCCACCTTTAGGGTGCCAATTCTAACCAAGGTGATAGGCTAGTTCAAATAGCTACTATGGGGTGAATTGTAATTCAAATGGCCACCCATGTGTGACCTAGCATGACTGGGCAGCTTTCTCTGTGTGTTACAATCTCATTGGCCACCTGTGTGTGGCCAGGCTCAAACACATGGTCTTTGCTCTATAAAAGTCTGTAAGGCAGGGAGGGGTCGCCCTCTCTGTAAGAAGTGGCCCCTAACAGTTGGTTTGATTCTCAATGCTTGGTGAGAAATAAAGCTTTGCTTGACTTTCGCTTTGTATCAGTCTCGTTCCTTTGACCATGGACCCAACAATTGGCAAATAATACTCAGAGGTCCTTTCTTCTCTTGCTTCTGTACAGCCAGTCCTTTTAGAGCACATATTATTCATGCCTTTCTCCCACCTACCATCCCACCTGTCAAATGTAGATGACATTGTTCCATAAGTCAAAGAGATTCTCAGAAATCAGACAGTACTATTTACAGAGGGTCAGGATAGTACCCTCTCACCATCAAGACAAAAAAGAAGTTTACCAGTAGTATAAATTGAAACCTCTCCAAACATTTGACTTTTCTATCCTGCCTTTATACCTTTATTCATTCATAAGGATAACAAAATAATCTGGGAACAAAATTTGGGCCTGGCACCATGATTATAAGGTGGTACAAGGTTATTTCTAGTCTTACAGCTAGAAATTGTTTTTGATGCCAGAGTATGTCACTGGAATACTAATAAATGTTGAGTTCTAGTTATTTTTATGTTGTATCTTCCCAACTTAAGATTTCTGTTTTCTTCTCTGTAACTTTCAGCTTCCCAAACTTTCTACTATAAGCAAATCACAATATATTACTTTTACTTTTATTTATTTATTCTGAATCATTATATGCCCTTTCCTTGGTTTTTGAGGGAATGCATACTTGTTAAAAAAAAAAATCAAATATCACAGAAATAAGAGTAAAAAGCACATCTTCAATCATAAACCTCCACCACCTTTGCCAACTCTCAGAGAAAACCACTATTAACATTTTGATGTGTGTATATTTATATTTTTTATTCTATGAATTAACATGTCCATAAAATCAGTGAGCATACATATAATTCATTCTTTTTATGTAAGAGTCCATTTGTATATTTCACTATATCTTTCTTTTCAGGCCATATTCTGTGCCATAATATCTAATATTGTGAGAAACACCTAAGAGATATGGAAGTCATTGTGAATTGTCAGAGGTCTTTTCAATAGAAAAAAATAGAGCAAATTATACATAGGTATACTGGCAAAAGCACTAGAAAACTATAGTATGGTACAAAGTGTAAAATATGCTGCAGTATTCTCACAGAAAATATTATGAAATAAGATTTTTCTAAAGAGGGTAAGGGTAGAGAGAACTTTGTATGAATGTCACACTCCATGGTTTGGGAAGTTCTAAAAATAAATTTAATTGACTGTTTTAATAGGGTAGATGTCACTTCAAGGATCTTTTCTTTAAAAAACAAAAAAAAAAAGATCATTTTGAAGTCTAGACTCAATACAAACATTAAAATAAGTCATTCTTTTCAACAGAACTTCAACATTCTCCAGATATTTGACATTTTTCCTAATGAATACACTGCCGTATTGGCATATTCTCATAATGTGTTATTTAAAAGCCTTCTTTTTTTTGCCAACATTGTGAATTTAAGCAGCATACACTAATTAATGAGCTTAAGTTAATCTTCCTTTCCCTCTAAATCTTAACTACCCATCCAGATTTTTCTCATTCATTCTTAAGATTTAAGACCTCATAGAATTTAGAGCACTTTTTTTCTTTCACTGCACTATTTTTTTTTAGTTTTATTAGTTTTTAGTTTTTATTAGTTTTTAGTTTTTATTTAAATTCCAGTTAGCTAACATACAGTATATTATTAGTATCAGGATTACATTATAATTCAATACTTATATATAATACCTAGTGCTCATCACAGGAAGTGCACTCCTTAGTCTCCATCACCTACTTAACCCATCCCCCATCCACCTCCTAGTAACCATTAGTTTGTTCTCTATAGTTAAGAGTCTATTTCTTGGTTTACCTCTCTCTTTTCCCCTTTGCTCATTTGTATTGTTTCTTATATTCCACATATAGGGGTTCCTGGGTGGCTCAGTCAGTTAAGTGTCTGCCTTCATCTCAGGTCATGATCTTAGGGTCCTGGGATCAACCCCCCACACACACATTGGGCTCCCTGCTCAGTGGGGATTATGCTTCTCCCTCTCCTTCTACACCTCTCCGCCTCCCCTGCTTGTGCTTGTTCACTCACTCTAGGATAAATAAAATCTTTTAAAAAATTCTACATATGAGTAAAACCATATGGTATCTGTCTTTCTCTGACTTAGTTCACTTAGCATAACACTAACTCCATCCATATCATTGCAAATGGCAAGATTTCATTCTTTTTGATGGCTGAGTAATATTCCATTGTATGTGTACATATTCTTTATCCATTTATCAATGGATGGACAATTGGGCTGTTTCCATAATTCAGTTATTATATATAATGCTGCTGTATGCATCAGGGTGAACATATTCCTTTGAATTAGTACTTTTGTATTCTTTGGATAAATACCTAGTAGTGCCATTATAGGATCATAGGGTAGTTCTATTTTTAACTTTTTGAGAAACCTTCATACTGTCTTCCAGAATGGCTGCACCAGTTGGCATTCCCCCCTTTTTCCACATCCTCACATTCCCCCCTTTTTTCACATCCCCACCAACAACATCTGTTGTTTCTTTTTGTTATTTTTAGCCATTCTGACAGTTTTGATTTGTATTTCCCTGCTGATGAGTGATGTTGAGCATCTTTTCATGTATGTGTTTGCCATCTGCATGTCTTCTGTGGGAAAATGTCTATTCATGTCTTCTACCCATTTTTTGACTGGATCATTTGCTTTCTGGGTGTTGAACTTTATAAGTTCCTTATGTATTTTGGATACTTACCCTTTATGGGTATGTCATTTGCTAATACCTTCTTCCATTCCATAGGTTGCCTTTTAGTTTTGTTGACTGTTTCCTTCAATGTGCAGAAGTTTTTTACTGTGACATAGTCCCAATACATTATTTTTGCTTCTATTTCCCTCAGCTTCTATTTTGCCTCAGAAGACCTATCTAGAAAGAAGTTTCTATGGCTGATGTCAAAGAGGTTACTGCCTGTATTCTCTTCTAGGATCTTTATGGCTTCACGTCCCAGGTTTAGGTCCTTAATCAATTTTGAGTTTATTTTTTTGTATGGTGTTAAGAAAGTGGTCCAGTTTCATTCTTTTTGCATGCGGCTATCTAGCTTTCCGAACACCATTTGTTGAAGAGATATTCTTTTACCAACATATCCCTACCCACTTTGTCAAAGGTTAATCGACCATACAACTGTGGGTTCATTTCTGTGTTTTCTATTCTGTTCCATTGATCTTTGTGTCTATTTTTGTGCCAGTACCATACTGTGTTGATTACTACAGCTTTGTAATGTACCATGAAGTCCAGAATTGCGAAGCCTCCAACTTTGCTTTTCTTTCTCAAGACTGATTTGGCTATTCAGGGTCTTTTGTGGTTCCATACAAATATTAGGATTTCTTGTTCTAGCTCTGTGAAAAATGCTGGTGGTATTTAATAGAGATTGCATTAAATGTGTACATTGCTTCGTGTAGTACAGACATTTTAACAATATTTGTTCTTGCAATCCATGAGCGTAGAATGCCTTTTCCATTTCTTTGCATCATCTTCAATTTCTTTCATCAGTGTTTTATAGTTTTCAGAGTACAGATGTTTTACCACTTTATTTAAACTTATTCTTGGGTATTTTATTGGTTTTGGTGCAATTATAAATGGGGTTGATTCCTTGATTTCTCTTTCTGTTGCTTCATTATTGGTATATAGAAATACAGCAGATTCCTGGGGTACCTGGGTGGCTCAGTGGGTTAAAGCCTCTGCCTTCGGCTCAGGTCATGACCCCAGAGTCCTGGGATCAAGCCCACATCAGGCTCTCTGCTCAGTGGGGAGCCTGCTTCCTCCTCTCTCTCTGCCTGCCTCTCTGCCTACTTGTGATCTCTGTCTGTCAAATAAATAAAATCTTAAAAAAAAAAAAAAAGAAAAGAAATACAACAGGTTTCTGTACATTAATTTTGTATCCTTTGACTTTACTGAATTCATTATGAGTTATAGCATTACTGAGGTGAAGTCTTTTGGGTTTTCTATTGAGTATCCTGCCATCTGCAAATAGTGAACATTTTATTTCTTCCTGGTTAATTTTTATGCCTTTTATTTCTTTATGTTGTCTGATTGCTGTGGCTAGGACTTCCAGTACTATGCCGAATAAAAGTGGTGAGAGTGGACATCCCTGCTTTTTTCCTGACTATAGAGGAAAAGCTCTGTTTTTCCCATCGAGGACGCTATCACCTGTGGGTTTTTCATATGTGGTCCATATTATGTTGACGTATGCTCCCTCTAAACCTACTTTGTTGAGGGATTTCATCATGAATGATGTTGTACTTTATCAAATGTTTTTTCTGCATCTATTGAAATGATCATATTGGGTGGGGGGGCACCTGCATGGCTCAGTTCAAGTGTCTGCCTTTGGCTCAGGTCATGATCCCAGGGATCATGGGATCAAGCCCCACACTGGGCTCCCTGTTCAGTGGACAGCCTGCTTCTCTCTCTCTCTCTCACTACCCTACCCTTGCCCCAGCTTGTGCTCTCTCTCGCTCTCTCTCTCTCGCCCTCATTCTATCTCAAATAAATAAATCTTTTTTTAAAAACAATGATCATATGATTCTTATTCTTTATTTTATTAATGTGGAGTATTAATGTGGAGTAATGTGTGATTGAACCACACTGGACACCCAGGAATAAATCCCACTTGATGGTGATGAATGATTTTTTTAACATATGTTGCATTCAATTTGCTAGTATTTTATGGAGGATTTGGGCGTCTATGTTCATGAGAGATATTGTCCTGTAGTTTTCTTTTTTTGTGATGTCTTTATCTGGTAAATGCTGGCCTCATAGAATGAATTTGAAAGTTTTCCTTCCTTTTCTATTTTGGAACAGTATGAGAAGAACAAGTATTAACTCTTCCTTAAATGTTTGGTAGAATTCCCCTGTGAAGCCATCTGGCCAGGATTTTTGTTTGTGGAAAGTTTTTTGATTACTGATTCAATTTCTTTTCTGGTTATAAGTCTGTTCAAGTATTCTACTTCCTCCTGTTTCAGTTTTGGTGATTTATGTTTCTAGGAATTTATCCATTTCTTCCAGATTGTCCAGTTTGTTGGCATATAATTTTTCATAATATTCTCTTATAAATGTTGTATTTCTGTGGTGTTGGTTGTTAGTTCTCTCTCATTTTTTATTTTATTTATTTGGGTCCTTTCTCTTTTTGATAAATCAGGCTAGAGGTATAGCAATTTTACTATTTTTTTCAGAGAACCAGGTCCTGATTTGTTCCATTGTTTTTTAAGTTTCCATATCATTTATTTCTGCTCTAATGTTTATGATTTCCTTCCTCTTACTGGCTTTAGGCTTTGTTTGTTGTTCTTTTTCTAACTCCTTTATGTGTAAGGTTAGATTGTTGATTTGAGCTTTTTCTTGCTTCTTGAGATAGGCCTATATTCCTATATACTTCCCTCTTACGGCCACTTTTGTTGCATCCCAAAGGTTTTGGACCAGGTGTTTCCATTTTCATTTGTTTCCATATAATTTTTTGTTTCTTCTTTTACTTTCTGGTTGACCCTTTCATTGTTTAGTTAAAATGTTCTTTAACCTCCATGTATTTGTGATCTTTCCAGGCTTTTTCTTGTGTTGACCTCTAGTTTCATAGGTACATGAAAAGATGCATGGTATGACTTCATTCTTCTTGTATTTGTTGAGTCCCGTTTTGTGGCCCAATATGTGACCTATTCTGGAGAATGTTCCATGTTCCCTTGAAAAGAATGTGTATTCTGCTGTTTTAGGATGGAATGTTCTGAATATATCTGTTAAGCCTATCTGGTCCACTGTGTCATTCAAAGCCACCTTTTCCTTGTTTATTTTCTTTATAGATCATCTGTCCCATTGAAGTGGGTGAGGTTTTAAATTCCTCTACTATTATTGAATTAGTATTGATTAGTTCCTTTTTGTTACTATTTGATATATTTTGGTGCTCCCATACTGGGTGCATAAATATTTACAATTCTTCTATCTTGTTGTTGGATTGTCCCATTTATCATTATATAGCGTCCCTTCCTTATCCGTTACAGTCTTTGTTTTAAAGTCTAGTTTGTCCAACAAACTGTGAGATACTCTAAACTATGGGGAAAAAACTGAGGGTTGCTGGAGGGGAGGTGAATGGGGGGATGAGGTAACTGGGTGATGGGGTAATTGGGTGATGGGCATTAAGGAGGGCAAATGATGTGATAAGCACTGGGTATTATATGCAACTGATAAATTACTGAACTCTACATCTGAAACTAATAATGTACTATATGTTAGCTAGTTGAATTTAAATAAAGAAAAAGATTGATGCTCATAGAAAATAAAAAGAAATAAAGTCTAGTTTGTCCAAAATAAGTATTGCTACTCTGGCATTCTTTTGACATTGATTTGCATGGTAAGTATTTCTCTGTCCCCTCATTTTCATTCTGCAAATGTTTTTAGTCCTAAATTGAGTATCTTATAAGCAGCATATAGATAGGTCTTGTTTTTTCACCTATTCTGATACCCTATGTCTTTTGATTGGAATATTCAGTCCATTTACATTCAAAGTACTTCTTGATAGATATGTATTTATTGCCATTTTATTACTTGTTTTGTGGTTGTTTCTGGAGATTTTCTGTGATCCTTTCTGTCTTTCATATTTTGTTGGTGATATATGTAGATTTCTTTTTCTCTATTCTTTGCATGTTTATTAGTAATTTTTGATATATGGTTACCGTTACGTTTGTATATGACCTCTTCCATATATAGCAGTCTATATTAAGTTGATCATTTCATTTTGAACCAATTTTTTTTTCTCCTCCCATTTTAGGTATATGTTATTATATCTTACATCCTTTTCTTGTGAGTTCCTTGACTGATTTTTTTTTTTACAGAAATATTCATTTTTATTGCTTTTGTGTTTCCTGTCTTTATACTGTCACTTTTGGTCTGTCCTTTTCACTCAAAGAGTCCCCTTAGTATTTTTTGCAGGACTGGTTTAGTGGTCATGAACTCCTTTAGTTTCTGTTTGTCTGGGAAACTCTTTATCCCTCCTTCTATTTGGAATGATAACCTTGCTGGATATTCTTGGCTGCAGATTTTTCCCATTCGGCACTCCGAATATATCCTGCCATACCCTCTGGCTTGCAAAGTTCCTGCTGAAAAATCTCCTGCTACCCCTATGGGTCTTCCCTTGTAAGTTAAGGATTATTTTTGCCTTGCTGCTGTTAACACTTTTTTCTTTATCACTATATTTTGCTAATTTAATTACAATAGGTCTTGGTGTGGGGCTGCTTTTGTTGACTTTGATGGAAGGCCTGTGTGCCTCCTTGATCTGGATGTCTCTTTCCTTCTCCACATTAGGGAAGTTTTCTGCTATTATTTCTTCAAATAGATTTTCTGTTCCCTTTTCTCTCTCTCTTCTTCTGGGACTCCTAAAATACAAATATTATTACATTTGATAAAATCGCTGACTTCTCTGAGTCTGTTCTCATTTTGTGAATTCTTTCTCTCTTTTGTTCAGCTTTATTACTTTCCATTACATTGTCTTCTAGGTCATTAATTCATTCCTCTGCTTCTCCCAGCCTACTGTTCATAGCATCAAGCATGTTTCTAATCTCATTTATTGCACTCTTAATCTCTGATTCTTTTTAAGCTCTTTTATCTCTGTCTCTGATGTTTTCTATCCTTTTCTAAAGGCCAGGGAGTATCCTTATGATTGTTGCTTTAAATTCTCCATCAGGTATGTTACTTATATCTGTTTCACTTAGACCTCTGGCCATGGCCTAATCTTGTTCTTTCATATGGGATAAATTCCTCTATCCTGCCCTTCTCCATGACCATGGCTCCCTCCCCTTCACAGTATCCAGGATCTCTTTCTCCCCTAAACCATATCTTCATACTTTCTACCTTCTTTGATGTGTCCTTTTCTCTCTCTTTAATTGTGGAGTTTGTTCTATGTCTTCAGGTCGATTTCTGGGGTATTTTGGATGATTTGATGAGCCTCCATACTGCTAAGGACAAGTTATCTAGTTGTACTGGTGGGATCCCACCATCTTCCTCCCTCCTAGACTCCCTATTTACCTATTTATTCTAATCATTTACTTTTTCTAGTAATATTTCTGGAGCACAAAGTCACATTTTCTATAATTCTTCAGTTCTTCTAACCCCCCAAATCATAAACTGTATGGATCTGAAATATATTTATTTGTTTGAAGCAAATTCTGTTTATGTCATTGAGACATAATCTTTCTTCTAAGCTCATAATGCCATATTCCTTAACCATGGAACACTTGACATGATATTGACTTAAAATTATACAATAAGAGTCTAGGGTAAAGAGCAAAACAAAATCCTCAAGGATGTCTATTTAGCCTCTTAGCATCTCATTTAAATTTTCAATAAAATGCTTTAAAAAAAAAACAGTGTTCTCTTTTTAATCTCTTTACTTCTACTATCCAATCTCAAGTAACTGAAAGTGTGATAAAACACAAAAGCTTAAGGACCAATATACTAAAATCTATACTTAGCCTGTAGGGTAGCAGTTCTCTATGGATTTTGGATAATAGCCCTTTAACAGATAGGTCATTTGCAAATGTCTTCTCCATAGGTCGTTTGCAAATGTCTTCTCCCATTCTGTCGGTTGTCTTTTGGTTTTGTTGACTATTTTCTTTGCTGTGGAAAAAAACTTTTGATCTTGGTGAAGTCCCAATAGTTCCTTTTTGCTCTTGCTTCCCTTACCTTTGCTGATGTTTCTAGGAAGAAGTTACTGTGGCTGACCTCGAAGAGGTTGCTGCCTGTGTTCTCCTCAAGGATTTTGATGGATTCCTGTGTCACATTGAGGTCTTTCATCCATTTGGAGTCTGTTTTGTGTGTGGTATAAGGAAATTGTCCTCTTTCATTCTTCTGCATGTGGCTGTCCAATTTTCCCAACACCATTTGTTGAAGAGACTGTCTTTTTTCCATTGGACATTCTTTCCTGCTTTGTCTAAGATTAGTTGACTGTAGAGTTGAGGGTCCATTTCTGGGCTCTCTATTATGTTCCATGAATCTATGTGTCTGTTTTTGTGCCAGTACCATACTGCTTCATGAATACAGCTTTGTAAAAGAGCTTGAAGTATGGAATTGTGATGCCACCGACTTTTGTTTTCTTTTTCAACATTCCTCTGGCTATTCGGGGTCTTTTCTGGTTCCATATAAATTTTAGGATTATTTGTTCCATTTCTTAGAAAAAAATGGATGGTATTTTGATAGGGATTGTGGTAAATATGTAGACTGTTCTAGGTAGCATAGACATTTTTGCAATATTTGTTCTTCCAATCCATGAGCATGGAACGAACTAACTGTAATTTTAAAAACCACTTAGAAGAAAAAAGGTATTCTGAGAAACTTTTTTTTTCAAATACAAAGTAAGCCTATCACTTTGAGGAAAACAAACTGTATTTATTGCTAATGATAAAATTTTAGCTTTTCATAGCAATGGATTAGCTGAGACAAATACACTTTTTTCCAAAATTCCATAGCAAAAATGGAATTATGGAAAATATGACCAGCATAATAACCTTGACAACTTCCCAATATTCAAAGACTTTTCTGTTGATATTAATAAACATGACTTTTCATCTTTTAGAATGAAACATGTCAACATTTGAAGATCTGAATAACTCATTACCAATACTTTCCAAATGACCAAGACATAAGGTTACAAAATTATGTACAGGGAAAAGGTTTATTCAAAGTGTAATACAGACTACAGACTAATGGATTTTAATATAACAGTACAAAAAGTTCACTGATATGGTTTTACAGTCTATTCTGCAACTAATTTTTAAGAAACTACCACTTGTCAAACTTTGGTATAATATCAGAGGAGAATATCTACAGGAGAATATCTACAACTATCTGAAAAAAAAAAACTGTTAAAATTCTTTTTTTCCACCTTTGAGCTATGCAAAGCTGGATTTTCTTCACATACTTCAATCAAAGAACATATGGTAACAGATTGAATATATATATGTGAGAATCTAGTTGTCTCCTATTATCAGACATTCAAAAGATTTGCAAGAATAAAATGATGGTGCTCTACTCGCTACTTTTCTGTTCTAGAAAGTACCGGTTTTTGCATAAAGAAATTTTTTTATATTAACATAATGGGTTTATTGTTTTTAAATACATTAGTAAGAAAACACATAGATTATCAGTTTTAATTTCACAGTAAATATTGGTAGATATAACTTACGTAAACAAAAGTTCTTTGGGGCCCTCAATAACTTTGAAGAGTATAAAGAAGTTCTGAGATCAAAAATACTAAGAAATGCTATTCTAGGGAATACTCCATAAAAGGAAAAATAAAAGTGAGCAAGCAATTTCATAAACCAATGCAAGAACCAAAGGATATGAAATCAAATGAATTTTCGCTATATCTTTACATTACTAAGTCTAGATTAGGTTCTTTTGGTTTCAAAAAACCATCTCAAAGAAAGACCACAGCAGCATGATCATCAGCCATTTCAGCTCCAGCAACCATCATCAACTAACAACTTCCCTGTGGATTAATCGGAGCAGATTTTTAAGAGATCAAGTGTATTTGTCTCAGCTAATCACTATCATCTCTGAGAAGATACCTCCAACTGAAAGCCTGCCACAGGTTACTGGTCAGCTTATGGATACTCCTAAGTGGTTCAATCAGAGCCACTCCAGTAGAGTAGTGAACCTCCTAACACCACTTTGGAAAGCAGAGGATTTTGAGGGAGGCCAGTTTAAAGCCAAAAGGAAAAATCAAGTGCTCACAGGAAAATGGAGTAGCATGTCCAAAAACTCTATTTCACAGCCTAATGCACCAGAGACATGACAAGTTACTGTGACTCAGACCAGGCCCACAGAATTAATCCTAAGACTGAGAACAGAATCTAACTCTCAACTTGCTTTCCAGAACCTTTGCAATTAATTAATGTTTTTACTTTTTTTTTTTTAGTCTTTAATGCATGAGGGGTCAACCCCCTACTGCCACCATAGCATCTACCAGCCCAGCCACATGTCGACCCTAAACCAATCACCTTAATCTCCTTTGAATTATACTCCTCTTTATCTTTATAGATATTTTATAAAAGCAAGCCAATGCTTTGCAGTCCTGTCTCCAACGTAACTGGGAGAGGGCAATTAAAGGAATACAGAGAATCTCAACTCACCAAAGCTAGAAGATGCTGAGGTTGTGCAGAATAAAGCCAGGGACCTCATTGTATTGCCTTTCTTTTACAGGCCCTTTGATCTGCACTCTTCTGCTCTCTACTTCTATCTTCTTATAAATAACCTTTTCTCTCCCTCAAGGGTACTAAAGAGTAAATACATGGATCCCTTGACAAATCAATATTGGCAAAGAGAAATGTATTAGTTAGCAAGATTGCTATTTCCCTTTTCCAGGGAGGGGAAAAAGTCTTACTATATCCAAATTGTTTCGAAAGAGCTTTAATGTCTCCATTAACTGGCAGCACAGAAAAAGCTACGTCAGAGCAGAACTGTTCAAATGATCAATGATCAACAGTCCATGCCATGGTGGTTGGGGAGTGGAGATTGGACTTGTTGAACTTTTAGAGTCTCTTTTCCCTTCATTCACTCCTTTCCTGAAACATTAAATTGCTTCAATTTGATGCTAAGACTTACCAAGGCAAGAACAGCAAAAAATAAAATAAAGGTCTTCTGAGGACTTAAAAATAACACCCCAGCTTTCCAACTGCACTTCAGAGTAGTGCATTAGCTCTGTTGTGATGAGCTCCTTTCCAGATTCTCTACACTTTATTCTCTTTCTGCAACAGAAATTAATTCTGTCAAGGATAAATCCATTCTCAGATTTGCAGTGCTGTCTAGCTGAAGGGCATCTCTTCCCCTGACCTGCACCTAGCCCAGTGCCTGGCATGTAGTAGATACATATGTGAACGATGTGAGAATTCAATGTATCACTCATTCCAATTTACCCAAGATCCTACTCTTACAAAAGAAATATTAAAGTTACAAGACATAATTATAAAGAAGAGGAGGTGAAGGAGTAGAGAAGTTTTTTTGTATGTATTTGTGGAAGGTCCCAAAAATCACAGAAATCAATTTTTAATTAAAAATAAAGACTGTAAGGGGGCCTGGATAGTTAGTTGGTTAAGCATCTGACTCTTAATTTTGGCTCAGGTCATAATCTCAGGGCTTTGAGATCAAGACCCATGTTGGGCTCCACAGTGACAATGGAAGACTGCTTAAGATTCTCTCCCTCTGTCGCTCTTCTATTTCTCTCCCCCTATTCCCATTCTGTAAATAAATAAATAAATAAAAAGAGGGCACCTGGGTGGCTCAGTCAGTTAAGCATCTGGCTCTTGATTTTGGCTCAGGTCATGATCTCAGGGTCATAAGATCAAGCTCTGTGTGGGGCTCCATGCTGAGCATAGAGTCTGCTTCAGATTCTCTCTCTCCTTCTCCCTCTGCCCCTCCCCCATGCTCTTTCTCTCAAATAAATAAATAAATAAATAAAATCTTACTGAATGAAGTAATGAAACAAAAAATAAAATAAAAATAAATTACTATAATCTGCTGGAGCTCTGCATTGTTCCTTAGGCAGACCACCTATATTTTTGTGCATACCAACTTCTCTAAGGCAAAAACTATTTCTGTGCACATAAAAACCACGTCCCAGATTTTCTAGGGCTTTCCAAATTTCTTCTAATTGAATTCTATTCCACCAAGTCGATATATTTATTACAGAAATGTTAATTTTTATCTCTACTGGGACTTTAACTGAAAAATCCCTAAAAAGTATCCTTCACTGTACATACATCATTTTATCCCCTTTTTTCTCTTCCAAAATAGCTACCAGAGACCTGCATGAAACAAAAAATCACCATGTTTATTGATTACTAAATTAATCAATTAGTAGTTTAATTTGTTATAAAGTGACTTCCTTAAAAACTCATTCCTGATGTGGGAAGCACAGAAATTCAAATTTTCTTTCATTTTAAAAAATATCCTTAAGGAAGATAAGACCATAAAATGACTAAGAAGCTAAGCTCTAACCTAAGAATTTGAAAGTATTGTTTCTATATGCACCACCTTACCCAGCTGCCATTAAAACACTCAACACTCACTTTTCCTATATGAAATAAAATTTGGTTCCCAAAGGGGCCAAAGTAGAAGGAAGTAGAAGAAAAAGTGATTTTTACCTTTTGGCTTAAGGACTGTTATCATTGTTTACAAATGGATAGCAAGTAGGCAGGCAGGAAGGAAAAAAAGGAAGACGAATATAATAGACTTATGCTCTAAAATTGTATTTAACATTCTACCACACAGTGATTCCCAAATTTCCACCAAAATATCTAGGAAGACATAGAAAGTGATAGAACTTCCTGATATCAAATAACAAGGCATATGGTCCATCTACTGCCAACTTTGGGAGGAAATTGCACTGCTTAGGAAACTGAGGGTGTTCGAGTTGACCCCACAGCCTCCATGGCTCCCTTCCTAGTCAGAGGAAGCCTCTCTGGAGCTGCGTTGTTCAATACTGGAGGCACTGTTTGCATGTGGCTATTAAAATCAAATAAAATTTAAAATCAAGGTACTCAGTACTCGACGCCCACAGTGAGTAGTTGCTACCATATTAAATAGTGCAGATACAAAACATTTCCAACATGTAAGGTTCTACTGGACACACATACTTTTAATCCACAACTGGGGTGGGTTCTGCCTTTCTAGTATGATATTTCCCTCTAATCTATGTTTTATGCAAAACTTTTTCTTTAGATCTCATTCTTGGCCTCCACCCATTCCCTTGAATTGGACCTTGGATCTTCCCCTATTCCTGATCTGCCCCCATCTGGGAAACAACAATTTCCTGTATCCATGCCTTCCCCATTCCTACTCAGAGCCCAGATCGTCTCTCCGCTACCTCCTGGGTAAAGGAAGGTTAGACAACAACTCATAGAGGATGCAGGGTCTGAGACTTCCGCTGGACTCTGCCTTGGTTTCCTTCCCGGTCCAGGTACCACCCTCCCATCCCCCATCCCCATCCCTACCCCACCCCCATCCTCTTCAGAAGCATTTGCTTGAAAGCTTTGAGGTGATGTTTCCTGTACAAACAGGTAGCGGCAACTAGGTATTACAATCCTAGAGTAGAAGGTCCCAGAAACATGCTCTTAAAAGTGAGAATTAGAGGGATGCTTGGTGACTCAGTTGCTTAAGCCTCCAACTCTTGATTTTGGCTCAGGTCATAAACTCAGAGTTGTGGGATTGAGCCCTCTGTCAGGCTCTGGGCTCAGCAGTGAGTTTGCTGGAGATTCTCTCTTTCCTTCTCCCTATGGCCTTCCCTCACTAGCTCTCTCTCTTTTTCTCCCTAAAATAAATAAATAAATAAATCTTTTTTTTTTTTTTTAAGAGAATAAGAGATATTGGAAGGACTCTACACATCCCATAAGCCAATAGGGGGTGTAAAAAGTTCTGAAAGAAAACATTGGCAGGAAAAGCCCACCACATACTAAGAAAAATTAACAAGTAAATAAACTATATTCAGATATTTCATGATTATTGGTTGATATGGGAAAATATTTCAAGCACCTAGATTTTCAGAAAAAAAGTAATCTGAAAAGAAAAAATCAAACTGGCCTAACTTCCCTGAAATAAATACTGGATTTCAACAGAACAATGTCAACATGATTTTGGCAGGAAAACATTTTAATCTATGGAATTTTTCCCTAGCCAAGTTGTTATTCATGGGTAAAGAAAAGAAAAGACAGAAAATAAACTCTCCATGTTCCTGTTTTAAATAAGTTTAGATAACTAATGGTTATAAACCTTCTTCTGGAAATAAACATTGTCAATAATGTATATATTTATATGTATATATAGTGTATGTAAATATATACATTTTGTATATGTAAGCATCTATATATTATTGTATATTTTCTATATCATATCTAAAATACAAGGAAAATAGTGATAAAAATAAAATTGACAAAATCCTATGTTACAGAAATGAATCCCACATTTGCCTTAAGAAAACAAAAGTAGTTTAATCTTGCTTTGAGGGAAGAGGTCTCAAAAGGTAACATTTTATGGTTTATCAACCAAAAATATAGAGCAAAATAAGCTTTTGAAAGTTAAAACTAATCTCTAAATTTAAACTATATAACATCAAAAAAACTGGAGAAAATACAAGCAAGGAAATAGAGTCCATACACATACAGACATACACACACACACACACACACACACACCCCTAAATAAAGAGAACAGCACTAAGAAAAATATGTAAGTAAAACAATAAATAGAAAGATTGTGTAAAATATTTACTGACAAACCTTTCTTCACTGATCTGAAATGTCAAATTATCTTAGACTACATTTCTATACATAGTAAGATTTATGTATATGTTCTTAATGAGGCCACACTGCATCTGTTGTTTCTTTAATATCTGCTTGAAAAGTTCTTTCTCAGCAACAACAAAAAAACCACTTTCTAAAAAAATTTGGAGTTAAATAAAGACAAATATTTAAGTGATCAGGATACACAGAAAAAATTTATACATATATGCCTGAGAAAATACCACAAAGGAAAAAATGTCTGGACCATGTGAAAGTAAAAAACACCTGTATAATGGAAAAAAAATGAAAAGACCACCACAAACTGGAAAATAATATAAATATAATTGATGAATCAAAAATAAAACCAGTATTAATATTTAAAGAGCCAAAGAAAAATGAGAAAAATTGTTTATCCTCATTATGAACCAAGGATATATACGTTTTTAGATGCTACTTTTCATTTACCAAGTCACCAATTTAAAAATATTAACTATACTTTTGGGGGCACTGGAGTGGTTCAGTCAGTTGAGTGACTGACTCTTGACTTTGGCTCAGGCCATGATTTCAGGGTCAAGGATCTAGCCCATGCTCAGTATGGAGTCTGCTTGTCCCTCTCCCTCTGCTCCTCCCTCTACTCCTCCCCTGGCTCGCTCGCTTGCTCACTCTCTCTCACACACACACACACACACACACACATCCCCTCTCCCTAATAAATAAATAAATGAAGTCTTAAAAAGTAATTAAATAAAAAATTAAACTACTAATTATACCTATTTTGTTTGATGGTATGTGAGATGGGCCTGCTCATGAATTGTGCCTGATAGAAATGCACTAGTACAACTTTTCTGGAAAGGAATTTGGAAATTCATATTAAGAACCTTAGAATGTTCACACAGTTTGACTTGATCATTCAATTCCACCTAGGACTCTGTTCTAAGGAAATGATCTTAAATACTACCAAAGATTGAATTTCAGAGATACTAACTGCAAATAAAAGAGAAAAAAAAAACCTTTCTAATACACAAGAGAATAATTAAAACAATGTAGTATACAGAAATGAAATATTGTATCTCATATCTATTAAAAACATAGTGTTCCAAGAATTTTTTAAATGAGAAATTTCTCACCACAGAATGTACGTCAAACACAAGTGCAATATAAAAAAGCAGGATACATACAGAGTATGTATTAAGTGCTTTTTAAAATATTAATAAGGCTATCTCTAGAGATGAGTCTCACAGTTGATTTGATTTTTAAACCTTTCTATATTGCTCATATTTTTCTACAGTGTGTCTATATTGTTTTTAAAATCAGGGACAAAAATGTAAATACTTTCCATGTGATGTAAAACTAAAATTACAGATTTAGCCTCTAAAAGGCCGCATCCTGTGACTGAATCCATGTGAAATTCATTACCCCAATGTGACAGCTAATTTTTCATCAAGCCCACTTGTGAATAAGCCTCCATGACTTCCTCCATTGTGTTCCACACAATTTAGCGCTTGATTATACGCTGTTTTGTGTGCTCTTTGGGGTTCCTCACTCTTAATGCATATGCGTTAGAACTACTCAAACCTGGTAAACATTTATGAAGCCTCAGTCCTGTTCCAGGCTTGGGGTTGTGCTCTGTTAGTTTGCTTTTTATTTAATTACCACAATTCAAAAACATTCTTAGTATTTGCCAATTTTTAAAGATGTTAAAAGGTTAAGTGACTTACTCACACTCAGAGGGGCAGAACTGAAATTTAATCAGAGATCTCCTCTTTCCAGTATTTCACAGTTGTTCCACTAAATAGCTTTTGCACTCCAAGAGTGCAAAACTCTTTTCACTTCAGGTGACCAGAAAGCTTCATGAATACTCTGTAAGGTTATTTAATTCCCTAATGGAGGTTACCATATGGAAGGAATGCCATAATCTACTTCTCTTTTTCCTTTTTTTTTTTAAGATTTTATTTATTTATTTGTCAGAGGGAGAGAGAGAGAGAGCACAAGCAGGGGAGTAGCAGGAAGAGGGAGAAGCAGACTCCTCACTGAACAAAGAGCCTGATGTGGGACTCGATCCCAGGACCCTGAGATCATGACATGAGCCGCCACCCAGGCACTCTGACTTTCCAATCTCTGTATGATACTGAACAGTGCTTATCAAATTCTGGATGTGTGCTGGTTTTTTAGGCACCAATTCAGAGGTTTATCTTGAACATTTGCCCATGTGTTGAATGCATGGCAGACACAAATGGAGGAAAGCAAACCACACAACTATTCCACAGGGTATGCATGAAATGACTCTTGGAGAAACTGACAAGCAGGAGATGTGTAAGATGAGGCATGCAGTCCTCTGAGTTGTCAAAATCCCATGGAGAGGTATGTGGAGGCCAGACCACACCATGGGATGTGCTCCAGGAGGGGCTGGCTGCCACCCTTGAACTCTGCCATCTTATACAGGGCAAGTAAGACCATAGCCCTTCAAACGGAGCCATGAAGTCAGCTTGCATGCCAGCCATTCATGCGGCTGTGCTCACTCATATCACCTGGAGTCCTGACAGGAGGTGAGACTATGTACTGCCCCACCCACTGGTGGGTGGTAGGAAGGACTGGTACCTAGGGGGTCACCAGTACCTAGGATCACCTAGAGGATAATGTTCTGCCACCAAAGACATAAGACTTGATGTTTTAGGTGACACAAAAGAATTTCCTTCATCTTTTCTCCCTCCCATTCTACCATGAGGAAGTTCTACTAGCTGAAAGCCCTCCCAGCCTAGATGAGTCGGGAACCCCCCACAATGTGCTGCTAGACCCACTCCATGAGTATCTGTGTTTCTGTTTGACTCCTCTTTCAAGGATGCAAATCTTCAACTTCTGTAATTTTTCATCACTGTATCCCCAACATCCAAAACAGTAAATAATAGAGAATCAATACATATTTATTGATTAAAAATGAACATGTAAATAAATGAATCCCTTCCAGCTCTTATATTCATACTTCAGTTGAATACTCTGGGGAAACAAACTTTCTGTTGGCTGGAGGCCGGCTATAAGGCAATTTAATAAAGTAGCACTTGGGCAGGGAGCTATGTCCCTAATCCTATTACCAGACTGAACCTTCCCTGCTTCTCCAAGTTCTCCCCAGCTGAAGGTTCCTCCAGTTCTTGGGTCCAGACAACCTGTGTTTGAACATGATAGTGTATGTTCCATTAGCTGGAGCACAAACTACCCACTCGAGGGCCTCTGATGACACCTGGTGACAGGAGCCCCATGTCCCTGGGCTCCCAGGTGGTCTCTTGGATGATCCCATTTCTGCTCCCATATACCCATTCCAGGATCAAACTTCTGTGAGGTATAGGATTTCTTCTTACTCTTGCTGGTCTTTGAACTCTGCCCGTTACCCTAAGGCCAGCTGGTTGGCTGCTGAAGAGCTGTCCACTTGGCCCATCATCCTTCTCCCAGTTTCTTGTGTCCTCTGCCCTGGGCTTCCTCTAAACCAACCTGTGGGAATATAGCCACCACCCCCTTAGAAATTTCAAAGCTGGCTGTCGCCTGAATCATCACTGGCTTGGGATAAACCTTTAAGACACTGACAGGCCTGGGGGCACCTGGGTGGCTCAGTTTTTGAGCATCTGCCTTTGGCTCAGGTCATGATCCCAGTGTTCTGGGATCGAGCCCCAAGAACAACCAGCTCCCTGCACAGTGGGGAGCTTGTTTCTCCCTCTCCAGCTCCCCCTACTTATGTTACCTCTCTTGCTGTCCCTCTCTGTCAAATAAATCTTTAAAAAAAAAAAAAGACACTGACGAGCCTGGTATGCTAGTTCCTGTTCACTGCCTCTTGGGCCCTCCCAGACATCACACTGGCCAATCTCAGGGTGCCTGCTTCATGCTAACAAGAGCTATCATACCTAGACCCAGGATAAGCTACCTGGGCTTCCTTCAATAGCCCCAAATCAAGCATGGCTTCATTTCTATCCTTCTTTTTTTTTTTTTTTAAGATTTTTTTTTTTTTTTATGTATTTGACAGACAGAGATCACAAGTAGGCAGAGAGGCAGGCAGAGAGAGGAGGAAGCAGGCTCCCCGCTGAGCAGAGAGCCCGATGCGGGGCTCGATCCCAGGACCCTAGGATCATGACCTGACCCAAAGGCAGAGGCTTTAACCCACTGAGCCACCCAGGCACCCCTCTATCCTTCTTTCTTAACCCAACTTCAAACATTATTGTAGCAAACTGAATGGATATTGCTTTTACACATTTGTAGGTCCAAGTTTGAGATTTATTTCAGGACTCAGATTAAAAGTTATTTTCCAGTAAGATATTCTCCTAAATGACTCCAATTGCTCAAAACATTGAAGATGACTAGCTTTCTGGACCAAAAACTTCTTATAAGGGGAGGGAAGTTCTCACAAGTGTGGCAGCCACTTAACTTTCAACAGATTGGTTTCTGGCCAGTTTCTAATTCTGCAGTGACATCAGCTCCTTTTTAACAAATTAGTTGCTAGGTATAATAGAAACAAACTTTCTACCATTATTTCTATAGAGAAGAAAAATATTTTGTAGTTCTGCACTTTCACGTGTGGTTTCTTTCTGAGTCATCTATTTTTCCTTCCCCTAAAACTCTTTGGCCACTAAAGCTTGGCCATGAAGTTCATTTATCACAGGTAGGGTATGCAACCATCAGTGTTTGCCCAGGATCAAGGGGTTTCCTAGGATACAGGACTTTGGGTTCTAAAATCATTTCATTCCCAGGCGAACCAGGACGGTTGGTCACTCTAAGTCCACAGGACAAGGGAGGGTAGGTATGACAAAGTCAACCACAGTCTGCTGTGACATGCAGGACACAGGGTGACCCCTACATAGGAGCTAGTAGGAACAACAGAAATCCCCTCAGTAGGAAGAGAGTTGTCAGGGTGGATGTGAGAATTGGGACTATGCCAGGGTCCCTCAAGGATCTAATATCCCCAACCCCAGAGCCTTTGATCTAAGACCTCAATCAAGGAGGCATTGAAGAATATAGAATATTGGGGCACCTGGGTGGCTCAGTGGGTTAAGCCTCTGCCTTCGGCTCAGGTCATGATCTCAGGGTTCTGGGATTGAGCCCCACATCGGGCTCTCTGCTCAGCGGGAAGCCTGCTTCCCCTTCTCTCTCTGCCTGCTGCTCTGCCTACTTGTGATCTCTCTCCCTCTGTCAAAGAAATAAATAAAATCTTTAAAAAAAAAAAAGAAGGAAAGAATACAGAATATCCAAAGTGCTTAGGGGAGGTAAAGTAGAAAAGCTTGTGCCCTACTTCACACTGGGTTTCTCAGGAGGAGACCACATTTCAGGGTGTCTCTAGGCTGACATGTAGCAGCTACATCAGAACAGAAATAGCAACAGCACCCCCTGTTACAGCAGCGAGGGGAGGGCCTACACTTCAGGAGCTAAAGATAGGACTTGGTGAGGACTCAGAGGCTTTATATTCACAAGAACCAAGATGGGCTTGTAACGACAGTTGGATGGGGCAGAGTAGGTTGTTTCTAACCTCACAGAGAGTCCGGATCTCAAGCAACAACAGCCCCCGTCACTTTGGTAGGGGATGAAATAAAGACAGATGCCAAAACTGAGAGGCCAGAGGTCAACCGCATATCAGCAGAATTCGACAGGGAAAGTCAGCACTTGCATGGGCTAGGAGGTTTCTCTGCATCTGATGCCAAATGGAAAAAGCACAGGAGGGGAAACTTTTCTTGAAGAAGAGAAACAACGAGGAATTGACTTGAAACTGAAGACCTCAGTAAAAATAAGAGCTCTGGTGGCCTTTTCCCACCATCCCCAACTGTATACATACAAAGGAAAGTACCTTTGGGCACATCTGAGCTGCAATTAAAAAAAAAAAAAGAATCCTGTCATATTTCCATGGCATTCAATTCCCTCTACCTCCTTTACTATGTATTGTTTTCTATGTTCATTCCAAATATATCCCTCACTTCAAATCAGGATATAAATTTCTATTTCACAGCTATGAATTACTGAGTTTGGAAAGATGATGCCATGAAATCAGAACACTGAAGACTTGCATATCAGATTCATTATGAAACTGAACTTGTCCCTCTTACAAAAAGAATCTTAGCATCTTTCATAGCCGTATCATGATTTCCATTCTCTCTGTTAAAATTAAAAAAAAAAAAGTGCCTAAAGCACCTTTCCATACTTTTTATTCGACACCTTTGTTTTGCACACTTGTGATACAGGGATCTAAAGACTATGTCTAGGGGCACCTGGGTGGCTCAGTGGGTTAAGCCGCTGCCTTCGGCTCAGGTCATGATCCCAGGTCCTGGGTTCAAGCCCCACATCGGGCTTTCCGCTCGGCGTGGAGCCTGCTTCCTCCTCTCTCTCTGCTTGCCTCTCTGCCTACTTGTGATTTCTCTGTCAAATAAATAAATAAAATCTTTAAAAAAAATTAAAAAAAAAATAAAGACTATGTCTAATTTTGGGAAGTTCAAGCACTTAAGTAAATTTTGGAGGAATAAGTCCTTCAATAGGTGAGCCCACATTGCTCAAACCTTGTAACACAGGACCTTACTGATCTGGCTTCCGCTTGGGCCAAAACACACGATTATCTTGGCAGGAAACTAGAATTTCCTTTTGACGAGGAATGGATTAAAGTTTCCTTTCTAGAAAGTACACTCACAATGGCACTCTGTTCAGAGTCAGGCCCATGCAGGTGTGACTTGGCAGGATTTGGGAGGCATAATAATAGAAGATATTGTAATTGGAGTCATTTCATTCAGGTTGTACAAGATGAGTTTCTAATCTACTCAAGCAATAAAGATTGAATAAACTGCATAAAATACCATTCTCAAGAGGCACTGATCCTATGAAAAGTATCATACTTCTGAAGCTCCTAAGTTATCCCACTGTTAATTTTCTTCATCCTGCTGTCTCAGTTTAGTCGTACCTTGGGGCTTGCATTCCTTCCCAACTAGACCTAATTTTATGCTCTGACAGTTCTCCCAGAAATCTGCTTCCAATGTAGCCAAGGTTGTACACTTGCATTTCAAGTCGTGCTGCCTAAAGACTTCCTTTGAGAAATATATCAGGGTTTACCATAGCACAGCTTTCTTCCTCTGCAGCATTTACCCTTGAGAAAGTGTGTTGTCAGACAATCTCAGTGGAAGCACGATAGATTCTACTGTGGGTAACATGTTCACACAAGGATGAGAGTGTCTGGAGAAACAGAACAGTGTTAGCCCAGAGCTAGCAACTCTGATTCAGGTAGGTTTTGGTTAACAGTCTACAGAAGAGTCTTCAGCAGCTACTGCTTCTAGGCTAAACCTGGCCCTCTGCCTGTTTTTCTAAATAAAGTATTATTGGCACATAGCCACTCTCAGTTGTTTTCATTTTCATATTGTCTATGATGGCTTTCACACTATGTGGCAGTGCTAAGTGACTATACACCTGCAAAGTCTAAAATATTTACTTTCTAGCCTTCTATAGGAAAAGTTGGCCAACCTCTGATCTAGAACCTGAATAGTGGACACACCACACTGCTATTACCCTTCCCTCCTGCCTCACTAATCAACGAAAGCCTTTCTTCCCACTGAAACTGACCTCAGAAACCTTCTGGGTACAGACAAACACCAATATTCACTCCAAGTTGCCACCTACAGCTTTGAATAAATAACTTTCAAGGTCATGTAGGGCAGCCAATAGGGAATCCCATTCCTCATAAACTATATAACCTAAAGATTAAACCCAGGTTGTTCTTTAATTATCCTTTTCTCTAGACTTGAATAAAGTTAGTTATACTATCTTCCTATGTCTGGTTTTCTAAACTAGACCACTGGGCTGGTAGAAACCACAAGCTCTCCCTTTGTGTTTTTGAGATTCCCTAGAACTTGGTAACTATACCATCAATAACTGAACTGAACCATTTCTAAGAATTGCTAAGAATTTTTTTAATCTTTAGGAAAGGATAAAGTCACCTTCCATAGCAGCCACAGACTGTCTAATGAATCTATTTTTTCTTTTTCTTTTCTTTTTAACTTCAAATCAATTTCATCTTTTTCTGTCATTGAACAAAGGTCATCATCCTCTGTACTTTCCTTCTTAATCAATTACCTTGCCACAAAGCTCTTTTGTTTTTAAGAATCGGGCTTACCAGAAAGTGCTCACAGTGGTGCTTCCTAACCAAGGAAAGAGAATATAATTATATTTTTCATTATCCATCTCCCTTTCCCTAAGCATATGCCCAGAAAAGCTACAGGGGAGCAATAACTCATAGCCAGGCCTTAAAATGAGGAGTCTTCAGCAGCTACTTTACTCTTCTCTAACTAAATGAGAAAGCACTTAACAAAAGCACTTAAAAGTACCATGGAATACCCCTGATATGGAAGGAATTATTTATCCTCCACTTAAGCACCACATAATGAGATATTATTAATAAATGAAAATTGATCTTCTTTGTAAACCATAAAGCTCAAATCTCTTTCCCACCAATGGTGACGTCTCTTTCTCCGTGCAGCCCACAAAGGAAAAGCAATTTCACTCAAGATAGCCCCAAGATGTAAATCAAAGGTTTTATGGCTTTGCTGCTTGTTTCTCTGGTGATACACTTCACTGGTATCAAATTATAAGCATCTGAATCAGTAAGCATTGAAGGTTATTAAGGGTCCTAAGAGTTCCCAGCATATGTGAACAGTGAAATAATCACCGAGGAATTGATGTTGCTTCATTTAGCTTATTTTCACAAACATAATGTTAACAGTAGTTATCACGACAAGCTACTCTCATTTCTTTATATTCTTTATGTCTTTGGTCTTTAATTGGAACTTCTAAGCTTCAGGCTTCAGAACGCAAGGTAAACTCCTAATAGGTAGAAAACCGCACCAGGAAATGGCTAAGGCTCTGAGGCTTTGAAATATTTAAACTGAACACAGTATGGAAATTAGGATTCATTCTTTAAAAGATCCAAAATACCTATTTCTAGGCATTTCCTGTACATGTGGTCACTGAATAGCCACTCTTTTATAGTCGAAATCTCAACCTGAAGTCATTTTTCTTTTGCTTTAAGGGGGGAAGAGAAAAGGTAGGAAATCCCCACCCCAAGCCAAAATAGTCTTAAAATAGCTGTGAGGCTTTTTACCTTTTATCAAATGACCCAAACACTAGACATCATACACCCAAAGGCCTGCCATGATTCCAAGACAATGGTGTCCTAAGGAGGGCAAAGATTCAAGAACCATTAACGTGGGAAATCAAACAGAAATGTGAAACCAGAGATAACTCAAATCTAAGAGTGAATTTGATGGATGGTTCAGCATGAAGGTTAAATGACTTGTTGAAGGTCACAAGAGAGGCTATAAAGAAGGGACTGTACTCGAATATTTTAGGCACTTGTCTCCACTCTCTGGCATTTCCTATAGAGCATCAATTCCATCTCCAGCTTCCAGTAACAGGACCGCAGACACCACTGGCATTGAAGGTGACTTCTCCACCACAGCAAATTACTGTTCTACATTTGACCAGAGAACGCAGATTCTTCTGGGCCCTTCCAAACCTCCCTCGAACATCGGAGGGTACAGCCTTGTCATTTTCATGATTTCTTTCTAGAATTTTATAGTAAACTCCAAACTCTCAATCCTTAAAAAGTATGCATTCAGGTTTAATCAAAATGTGACTGTTAGAATCTGAAGAGCTTCACCTATTGCCTGCTGTCGGTTTTTCAGAGTCTTCTTTGTACAACTTAAATCATTTTTGCTCTATTATGAACAGAGGTGCTGATGGGTGACATTCCAAAGTCTGTGCCGGCCAGATAGGCCAAGCAACAAATGCATTTTATGGAGAAATGAGCTGAGGAAATAAGACAGTGAAATTCATGGTAGATAAAGAAACTGAAAGAAGGCATGGAACACTCTTGCTTCTCCAACCTCAAATTTTCGCTCTCTGTTGGGTTATTCTCTTTGCCTCCTCTTATTTCTCTCTTCTTAATAATGAACAAAAACAGCCCCCAAATTTTCCCCTGCCAGCTATAGACATATTTCTTTGCAGAACTCTTCAGAGGAGTTGTCGATACTTCTAGTTATTTCCCTGTCCCCAATTCCTCTCCGATTTCTCCGCAACCCACTTCCCTCAGGTTTTCAGTGCCCATTGTACCAATGAGACTGCCCTCTCTACTGAACTGAAGCCCCACTCTTAGTCCTCTACTTACCTGACTTCTCAGCAGCTTTTTTTTTATTATTAATTTCTTTTCAGCATAACAATTCACTGTTTATGCACCACACCCAGTGCTCCTTGCCATACATGCCCTCCATAATACCCACCACCTGGCTCCTCCAACCTCCCACCCCCCGCCCCTTCAAAACCCTCAGGTTGTTTTTCAGAGTCCATAGTCTCTCATGGTTCATCTCCCCTTCCAATTTCCCTCATTTCCCTTCTCCTCTCCATCTCCCTATGTCCTCCATGTTATTTGTTACACTCCACAAATAAGTAAAACCATATGATAATTGACTCTCTCTGCTTGACTTATTTCACTCAGCATAATCTCTTCCAGTCCCGTCCATGTTGATACAAAAGTTGTGTATTCATCCTTTCTGATGGAGGCATTATACTCCATAGTGTATATGGACCACATCTTCCTTATCCATTTGTCCATTGAAGGGCATCCTGGTTCTTTTCACAGTCTGGCGACCGTGGCCATTGCTGCTATGAACATTGGGGTATAGTTGGCCCTTCTTTTCACTACATCTGTATCTTTGGGGTAAATACCCAGTAGTGCAATTGCAGGGTCATAGGGAAGCTCTATCTTTAATTTCTTAAGGAATCCCCACACTGTTCTCCAAAGAGGCTGCACCAACTTGCATTCCCACAAACAGTGTAAGAGGGTTCCCCTTTCTCCACATCTTCTCCAACACACGTTGTTTCCTGTCTTGCTAATTTTGGCCATTCTAACTGGTGCAAGGTGATATCTCAATGTGGTTTTAATTTGAATCTCCCTGATGGCTAGTGATGATGAACATTTTTTCATGTGTCTGATAGCCATTTGTATGTCTTCATTGGAGAAGTGTCTCAGCAGCTTTTAAAACAATGACGATCCCCCTCCACCATGATATACTTCCTTCACTGGGCTACCAGATCCCCACATTCTCTTGAACTCTGTCCTATAAGCTTGGCCCCTTAGTCTCCATCTCCTCTGCTGGTTGCCCTCCATCACCACGACCTCCTAAGCATGGAGCACCCCAGGCACTCTATCACCTCGTTTCCCTCCTCACCCACTCCCTTGGCCATTTCAATCACACTCTCAGCTTTAAATGCAAGCAGCACGTGTTCAGGTCTTCCATATATGCCTCCAGCCTATGCCTCTCCCTTCAACTGCATCTCAATCTCTAATAGTACAAGATTTAAAGATCTAAAACCAAACTCTTGGTCTTCTCCCATCCCCCAACACCTGCTCTGCATGCAGTCGTCACTCTTTCTGTCCATGACAATGTTCTTGAGCTGCTCAGACAACACCTGGCTGTCATGCTGGACTTTTGTCTTTCTCTTAAATCCTACATCCAGTCTGTCAGGAAATGCTGTCCACCTCCATCTTTCTACTCTCTGCCCCCAGTCTCAGTCAGGAACAGCTCTACTTGGCAACACAACAACATCCCAACTGGGCTCTCTCCTTGTTCACTTGCTCCCTAGCAATCTGTGCTCAACCATTTAGGGTGCCCGGAGGCATCCCTTCAACTTAGGGCAAAAGTGCATGTTCTGTCAATGGCCTACAGAGCTTTAAGAGCCTGCCTTCCTCCACTTGACCCTCCCTCCACTCTCTGCCACTCACTCTCAGAATTCAGGTCCTATCTCTTTGCCCTGGGCTCACTCCACTCCAGTCACTCTGGCCTCTCTCCTGTCCCTCTGTGCACAAAGCATGCTCTTGCCCTGAGCCTTTGCAATGACTATTATTCTGTCTAAAACACTCCTTCCAAATATCAGCCTGACATACTCCCTTGTTTCCTGCAATTTCCGCTCAGATGTCCCCTTCCTGTGGAAGACTATCCTGAAAACCCTATTCAAGATTTCAACTACCTCCTGTCAACAATCTTGTGCCCTTGATCCAGTCTATTCCTTTCCTCTGTGGTACACAGCAATTTCCAACACTCCATTTAATTCACTTATTCATTATGTGGATTGTTTACTGCCAACCTTCCACCACTGGAATTCAAGCCCCATGAAGACAAGGATTTTTGTTAGTTTTGTTCACTCATGTTCCACAAACACCCAGGGGGGACTTGGCACGTAATTGGTGCTCAAAAATGTGTTGAAAACTGAATGAATGGTGAATCAGGACAAGAGCCAGAATATAGAACTTGTGAAAGGCAGAAGTCACAGGATATAAAACACACACAAAAAAACTAACCTATGTCCAACTTTGACTATAAATCATGCATTACAAGTGTTTTTCTCCTTTTGCCAACTTCTCCATGACCTCATTGCACTTTCCTCTTGAAAATAACTAAACATTAGCAGTATTCCTTTTGAGCATGTAGGTGACAACATACACCTATACTCTCTGAAACTAATAAATCTGTCTGGGAGGCAGGGGATTTCCTCTATTCCAGCGTCCTCAAGCAAAAAAGATGCGGTACCCCAGTGAACTTGAACTCCCCAAGTAAGCAAATATCGAAATATTTCTCCTCATAGCTAAGTCAGAATTGTTGCCCTTAGCAATAAAGTTTACATGGCTGTGATGGTGTCAGGCTTATGTCAGAACTTTAAGTATTGGGGGGAAGTGAACAGATTATTCACATATAGAAAATGACAAATAGTAGCACAGAAAACTAGTTTCTGGGAATAATAATATAACTTGAGCATACTAAAAGCCAGAGGCATGAATTAATAGACTAAGACAAACAATTCTCTTAACCTAAGTCTCTCTATTGTTAAAAATCAGGTAGCTCAAAATGTACCATTCTAAACTTGATGATTTTTAAACAAAGGGATCAATTTCTTCTTTTCTCTCCATTGAACTAAAAAATATGACTCATTTGTGGAGCATAACAAATAGCATGGAGGACAAGGGGAGTTAGAGAGGAGAAGGGAGTTGAGGGAAATTGGAAGGGGAGGTGAACCATGAGAGACTATGGACTCTGAAAAACAATCTGAGGGGTTTGAAGGGGCAGGGGGTGGGAGGTTGGGGGATCCAGGTGGTGGGTATTGGAGAGGGCACGGATTGCATGGAGCACTGGGTGTGGTGCAAAAACAATGAATACTGTTACGCTGAAAATAAATTTAAAAAATTTTAAAAAAAATATGACTGATTCAATTGAAATATAGGCAAAACCAGGAGACTCACCCAAATAGTGTCTCAAGCAGCACTATACCCCAAGAAAGGAAGCAAACCCACTGGAGATTTTAAAAATTACATTTTACTTACCAGCCTGTCCTACTATGCAATAGATCAGAAAGATGAAAATGGCTAAAGAAGAAGAATGAAAGGAGAATGGAGAGTGATGGTGTACAGGCCTGAAAAAATAAACTCATTTATAAAAAGAAAGTTAAAATCTCATATTTCTGCTTTCTCCTGGGTTCTAACTATTGGTATAAACATGAGATTAAATTTTTTTCATGTTGTGGGGCACCTGGGTGGCTCAGTGGGTTAAGCTTCTGCCTTCAGCTCAGGTCATGATCCCAGGGTCTTGTGATCGAGCCCCACATCGGGCTCTCTGCTCGGCAGGGAGCCTGCTTCCCCCTCTCTCTCTGCCTGCCTCTCTGCCTACTTGTGATCTGTCTGTCAAATAAATAAAATCTTTAAAAAAAATTTTTTTTTCATGTTGTCTATATTTACTCTTCTATGAAATGCCTCAATAGGTCTTTTGCCCATTTTTCTTACTATATCATAGATAACATCTATAAACTGTGGATATTAACAAAATAGTTATGTGTGTAGCAAATATCTTCTTTTGATTTATTATTTATTATTTGAATCTCCATGAGGCATCTTTTGATGGACAGGGATTCTTTGTTTTAACTTGGTTAATTTTATATAATTTAACCTTGATATTTAGCTCTTTTATTTATTGCTTTTAAAAAAATGAAACAAGATGGGATCAGGAGGGAGAACAAACCATAAGAGACTCTTAATCTCTCAAAACAGAGGTATGGGGTCGGGGATGTAGGGATAGGGTGGGGCGTGGGGAGGTAGGGATAGGGTGGCTGGGTTATGGACATTGGTTGGGGGTGAGGGGTGGGGGTGGTAGGGATAGGGTGGCTGGATTATGGACATTGGTGAGAATATGTGCTATGGTGAGTGCTAGGAAATGTGTAAGCCTGATGATTCACAGACCTGTACTCCTGGGGCAAATAATACATTATAAACAAACAAACAAAACAGAAACAAATCCTTTCCTACTCTGAGATCATAGAGATACTCTCCTCTATATTCTTCTAAACATCTTAAAGATTTGTTTTTACCGATTGTGTCTTTGATCTAATGGGATTGATCTCTGTGTATACATGGAAGAATATATAAATCCATATCACGGATACGGATATCATATATCATGGTCTTCCCTCACAGATAACTCTCCAAATACCAATTATTGCAAAGTTCATCTTTGCTAAATATTATGCAGTACCAACTCTTCCATAAATCATGTTTCCAGACCTTCTATTCCACTCCATCCGTCTGCGGTATACCCTGTGCCAATACCACACTATTTTAATCAGTGAAGATTTACGCCAGACCAGTTTCCCCACTACACGCCACCCCAACCACCTGATTCATCTTCTTAAGGAGAATTTTTGCTCTTTCATACAAACATGAGGACCGCTGTGCTGAATTCCACAAAAATTCCTGTTGGGATTTTGAGTTACTTGCTCTAAATTTCTAGATCGATTTGGAGAGAACTGACATCTTTATGATGCTTAATCTTCCTATCCATGAACATATCTTTCCATTTCTTCTGGACTTCTGTAAGTCTTCCCACAAATTGCTTATCTTTTGTAGGAATTGTTACTAATACTACATATTCTTGTCTCTATTTTAAAATTTTCTAACTCTTTAATGTTTTGCATAAAAGTGCAACTTACTTTTTAAAATACTGATCTTAGGGGAATCTGGGTGGCTCAGTCAGTTAAGCATTTGACTCATTGGTTCTAGCTCAGGTCATAATCTCAGGGTCATGAGATCAAGCCCCCAGTCAGGCTCTGTGTTCAGCAGGGAGTCTGCCTAAGGATTCTCTCTCTCTGCTCACCCCACTGATCTCTCTCTCCCTAATAAATTAAAAATAAATAAATAAAATATTGATCTTATACTCAAATGAACTTATTTGCTCAGTCTTTCATGCAGTTAGGTATGTTTGAGCTCTGGCAAATGGAATAAGGATGGAAGCAAAATAAGCCACTTTTAGGCTATCTTATAAATTTCCCATGTGATCTTCCATGCTTTCTTTCTGGTTAAAGTTTGATACTTGGCGTGATCTTAGAGATGATCAGTTGAGACCATCTGTTGTCCTGGGCGCCTAAATGACCACACTGCACAGGGCCCCCACATGCCACAGACACCTTCCTCCCAACCAGGAACACCTGTTAGACTATTTATTGAAACAAGAAATAAATTTATATTGTTTTAAGCTACTGAAATGTTAAGTTTATAACAATTAATGTTCAAATTGTCTGCTCAACATTTGTTAAAAGAGATCTGTTAAAAAATCTCTCACTATGATGTGGGCTTGTCAATCTCTTTTATAGTGTGTACATTTGTTTTACATATTTCAAAACTATTAGAAGTACTTAAGCTAATAATGTTGTATCTTCCTGACAATTTGAAACTTTTATTAATGGTGATCCTCTTTGTCTCTAAAAATATTTTACACATTAAAAATCTACTTCTTCAGACATTAAAACAGTAACGTCAGAGGGAAGGTGTGTGTGCCATACTTGAGTGGCACTGTCTTTTCCTAACTCTGACCTTCAACTGAGTCTTTATGTTTTTGCTATGTTTTCACAAGTAGCCTAATACTTTAGTTTTCAGTGTTTTCATCAAGTCCAAGGTCTTTTTTCCTAAGTGTAGATTTTCCATTTATATTGATTGTGATTACAGATAACACATCTTATTTTGTACTTTCTATTTTTTCTTCCTCCCCCTTCTTGCCTTTTTTTTTTGGATAGAATAGGAGGGGTTTTTTCCATGTTTCTTTCTTTTTATTTTTTTAAGTTTTTATTTAAAGTATAGTTAGTTAACATACAGTGCATTATTAATTTCAGGTGTAAAATTATGTGATTCAACACATACAACACTCAGGGCTCATCATAAGTGCCCTTCTTAATTCCCATGACCCATTTGACCTATCCCCACCCCCACCCCCCACCTACCTCCTCTCTGGTAACCATCAGCTTGTTCTCTATAATTAAGAGTCAGTTTCTTGGTTTGCCTCCTTCTTTTCCTCCCCTATGGGCATCTGTTTTGTTTCTTAAATTCCACATGAGTGAAATCATATGGTATTTGTCTTTTTTCACTTAATATAATAGTTTCTAGCTCCATCCACATCATTGCAAATGGCAAAATTTCATTCTTTCGTGTGGCTGAGCAATATTCCACTGTGTAAATACACACCACATCTTTTTATCCATTCATCAGTCAGTGGACATTTGGGCTCATTCCACAATTTGACTATTGTAGACAATGCTGCTAAAAACATAGGGGTGCATGTATCCCTTTGAATTAGTATTTTTGTATTCTTTGGGTAAATACCTAGTAGTGCAACTGCTGGATCATAGGGTAGCTCTATCTTCAACTTTTTGAGGAACTTCCATATTGTTTTCCACAGTGGTTGCACCACTTTGCATTCCCACCAACAGTGCAAGAATGTTCCCCCTTCTCCACACCCTGGTCAACACCTGCTATCTCTTCTGGTTTTGGTTTAAGCCATTCTCACCAGTGTGAGATGAATCTCATTGTAGTTTTGACTTGCATTTCCCTGATGATGAGTGATGTTGAGCATCTTTTCATGTGTCTGTTAGCCATCTGGATGTCTTCTTTGGAAAAATGTCTATTCATGTCATCTGCCCATTTTTAAACTGGATTACTTGTTTTTTAGATGTCGAATTTGGTAAGTTCTTTACATATTTTGGATACTAACCCTCTGTCAGCTGGGTCATTTGCAAGTATCTTCTCCCATTCCATAGGCTGCCTTTTAATTTTGTTGATTGTTTCCTTCACTGTGCAGAAGCTTTTTAGTTTGACGAAGTTCCAATGGTTTATTTTTGCTTTTGATTCCCTTCCCTCAGGAGACATATCTAGTAAGAAGGTGCTACAGCTAATGTCAAAGGGGTTACTGACTGTGCTCTCTTTTAGGATTTTTATGGTTTCTAGTCTCACATTTAGGTCTCTCATCCATTTTGAGTTTATTTTTGTGTATGGTGTAAGAAAGTAGTCCAGTTTTCCCAACACCATTTGTTGTAGAAACTATCTTTTCCCCATTAGATATTCTTTCCTGCTCTGTCAAATATTAATTTACCATACAATTGTGGGTTCATTTCTGGGTTTTCTATTCTGTTCCACTGATCTCTGTGTCTATTTTTGTGCTAGTGCCATACTGTCTTGATCACTACAGCTTTGCAATATAACATGAAGTCCAGAATTGTGAAGACCTCAGCTTTGCTTTTCTTTCTCAAGAATGCTTTGGCTATTTGGGGTCTTTTGTGGTTCCATACAAATTTTAAGATTTTTTTTTTCCAGCTCTGTGAAAAATCCTATTCATATTTTGATAGGGATTGCATTAAATGTATAGACTGCTTTGTGTAACAAAGACATTTAACAATATTTGTCTTGAAATCCATGAGAATGGAATGTCTTTCCATTTCTTTGTCATTTTCCATTTCTTTCATGAGTGTTTTATAGTTTTCAGAGTACCAGTCTTTTACCTCTTTGGTTAGGTTTGTTCCTAGGTATTTTATTGGTTTTGGTGCAATTGTAAATGGGATTGATTCTTGACTTCTCTTTCTGCTGATTCATTATTGGTGTATAGAAATACAACAGATTTCTGTACATTGATTTTGTATCCTGTGACTTTACTGAATCCATTATCAGTTCTAGCAGTTTCAGCATGGAGTCTTTTGGGTTTTCTATATAGAGTACCTTGTCATTTACAAAAAAAAGCTTGACCTCTTTCCTTGTTGATTTTTATGCCTTTTATTTCTTTATGTTACCTGACTGCTATGGCTAGGATTTCTAGGATTATGTTATATAACATAGTGAGAGTGGACATTGCTGCCTTATTTCTGACCATAGAGGAAAAGCTCTGTTTTTTTTCATTGAGGATGATATTAGCTGTGGATTTTAGACTGGGGGTACTAATATTACTTGTTTCCCCTTATTTTTTTTCTCTACTTCTTTAGAAATCACTCCATCATATGTTTTTATTATTTACTCTGGAAATTTTAATATTCCTGATTAAATTTACAAAGTCCAAAGTTAACCAAAATTAAGCAAGACCAGAATCTTATAACTTTTTTTACCCCAACAAGAATTTTGGTTGCTGTCTAGGATTTTAGTTCTATTTCCATTTTTAACCCCATAAGCTCTAATTTTTCTAATTATATTTTCTAATTTAAATAATTTTCATTTTACTTTGTGCAATTGTTTTTGAATTTTTATTTATTTAAGTAAGCCCTACATGCAATATGAACCTCAAAATCATGACCCAAAGATTAAGAGTCACATGCTCTATCAACTGAGCCAGCCATGTACCCCTTATTTTGTGCAGTCTTTGCATAGATTTACCATCTACAGGGATGTAAAAAGTAATCATCTCTTGGAGAAGTGCATGGAAGAAAAGGAGAAGAGAAAATTTATATACTTGCCTGCCTTATACCTCCTAATTAAAGTAATTAAAATTTGCCATATAGGAAATTAACTCTTGCTACAATTCCAAGATTCTCATTTGGCCCCCAAGTGGCCCCCTGGGATGGAGATCCTACACCCTGCCATATGGACTTGCATCCAAGTCTGAAAATGTAAAAATATCCAGAGATACAAGGTATATAGTTGCTTAGCCCAGTGCCCCAACAGCAGACAGGGGAGCTTAATCATTAGCTATCCTCAAGTAGTAGAACTGCACAAGTCAAAGACAAATCCATGGGATGCAGTAGTTGTAAAGCAGAGCAAGAGACTGAGGGTCTGGGAAGGAGGTGGAGCCAAGGGAATATGAAGAGATAATTAAGACTTGGGTGAAACACATCCCATTCCTTATAGCCAAAGTCTGTTCTGAGCTTTCTTCCAGAATTATCTTTCTTCTTTCTGACATGTATTCTTCAGAAGTTCTTCTACTAAAAGTCTGTTATTAGTCTTTATTTCTCCCATTTTTTTGAAAGATATTTTTGATAGGTATCAAATTCTAGGTTGACAGTTTGTTCTCTCAATACTTTCAAGTTATAATTCTACTGTCTCAATCTACTTGTTGTTCCTTTGTAAATAACTTCTATTTCTTTTGAGCTGCTTTCTTTTTTATCTTATCTTTGGTGTTATACTTCAGATTTATTATGATGTATCTAGATGTGAATTTTGTTATATTTATCCTGCTTAAATTTTTAGGGCTTCCTGACTATATGGATTTAAGTCCTTCTTCAATTCTAGAAAATATTAGACCAGTATACCTTTTTATATTACTTATCCTCTCTATTCTCTTATCCCTTATCCTCTCTATTCTCTTCTTTTATAACTCATTATATTCCATGTTGGACCCTCCCATTTTATACTTAAGTTCTCTATTTTTTTTAAGATTTTATTTATTTATTTGACACAGAGAGAGAGATCACAAGTAGGCAGAGAGGCAGGCAGAGAGGGAGGGAAAAGCAGGCTCCCTGCTGAGCAGAGAGCCCGATGTGGGGCTCAATCCCAGGACCCTGAGATCATGCCCTAACCCAAAGGCAGAGGCTTACCCCACTGAACCACCCAGGCGCCCCATACTTATGTTCTCTTAATATATCATTTTACATCTGTCTCGTATAAATAAATTCATATAATTTTTTCAGTCCTCTCTTTCCAGTTTCATTCTTTAACTATGTATAATATACTCTATTGTCTAACCAATGAGTTTCTAATTTTAGTTATTACATTTTCCATATTTCTTAAGTTTTACCTTTTTCCAATTTACTTGGGAAAACTGGATGGTATTATTCCTCATACTATATGTCTATACAATCCATTTCTATAAACATTAAAAATACTATTTTAAAATTGTAAGATCCAGTCATTGCAGGCCTGTTTTAGTGGTTTTCTCTTTCTAGTGACAAGGGATCTTATTTCCTATTTTATTTGGTAATATTTTTAGCATGAGCATATATTTCATGGAATCCCCTCTACAGAAATCCTTTGAGGTCTCATCTGGTGTTCTATTGCTTTAAGTAGATTTGTATTTACATAGTACATAGAATACTAATAACACAGGATCAACTTTATTTTTTTTTAAAGATTTTATTTATTTATTTGACAGAGAGAAATCACAAGTAAGCAGAGAGGCAGGCAGAGAGAGAGGAGGAAGCAGGCTCCCTGCTGAGCAGAAAGCCCGATGTGGGGCTCGAACCCAGGACCTGGGATCATGACCTGAGCCGAAGGCAGCGGCTTAACCCACTGAGCCACCCAGGTGCCCCCAGGATCAACTTTAAACTAGATTTCCAGTTCGAGTTTTTGAGACCATACAGATAGTATGAATTCTAGCCCTGAGCTCCCATGAGAATTTTCACTTTTTCTCACTTGCTTAGAGCCAAAACTAAGACAGGCATATATACCCATTCTCTCCCTTTGTGGATTGAGTTTTGTTTTTCTGCTTTAGCGACTAAAGCTGTCAACTCTAGAAACTCAGCTCTATTGTGTGTGTGTGTGTTACAGCACATATAGAAAAAGGATCTCCAATTAGACCTCACACATTAGTCCTAAACTTTATCTTTTGTTTTTCACAAATATGACCATTAAAAGAGCATGCTAGACCATCAAGAATAAACAAATAACCTAGAGCAAATACAGGCTTCAATACTGGCTTAGCCCTTTAATTCTGTCTTTCTCCTAATTTTCTGCCTCAGATTAATTCCTGTACTTTCCTGACAGCACAGACATGAAGTATTTTTTTTTTGCTTTTACCTAACAAATTTATATCAGAAAAGGGTACTATAAACATCTAGTTTGCTGCCAAAAATAGTATTTTAGCAGATATACCAGCCAAGATTCAAATTCCCAGAAGACACTGCAATTAATCTAGTTTGTGTGGCATACCCACACCTCAGTGGAATACAAGGCCCTTAATTAACAAATCTACCATTTCTAATCACAGTATTAAGCAGAAATGTGCTCTCTGTGATCAAAATGAGAGCTTACTCCAATGAGCTCCCAACAACCAGCTACTCCCTAAATGTGAGTATGCTATACCTCTATTACAGAAAGAGAAATCATTAGTTTGTTAACATTAATTTTAATACAGTTTTGTGGGTCACCATTCACATGGCATGGCTGTTATTACTTGCCAGTTCATTTAGTTCTAAGTATCCAAATATTCAAAACAGTTCAGAGTATACTCCATGGGCTAGAAACTCTTAAACATCTAAGAAAAGTCTGCCCTCAAAAACACTGACCATCTAACTTAAGTAACCAAGTATTTTTTTCCCAATGGATAATATAAACCAGGACATAAAAAATCCCTAACCAGCATACTTTAAGATTAGAAAGAATTTAGTAATTTGTACACTTATTTTTTAACTAAATTTTTATCATTTCCACCATAGTCATTCTGTAGTCTGTCTCCGATGGGCTAACATATTTCAGGAGTTTGAATATATACAACCAAATAGCCTGGGAGTTTCAAGACTTATGAGTCAAACACATGGGGAGAGATTATAATTTGTAGGCAGATTAAAAAATACATAATCATGTTAAGCAATTAATATATTTATCTAGTAGAATAAATTACAAAAGAAAATTCAACTCTTTTTATTCAACTTAGTTACAGCTAGCTGTCATATATAAAATTATAGCTCTTTGATATTTGATTACCTTCTCCCTCATACACTTTCCCCATGGCCTCCTAATAAAATGGTGTCAATTCCAGAAAAATTAAATGTACTCTGATATTCTGAATTTTCTCAACCTAAGTAAGGTAACAAGAGCCTACTGTATGGATCAGGATAGGCTACATTATGCTATTGTTACAAAAAGCCCCCAAATCATGTGACTCCAAATGACAGAGGTATATTTCTACGCATGCTCACCATCCTCACTAAGGGATGCAAACTGATGGAGCCTCCATCATCTTGAATATCACCAGTCAGTGGAACATGGATAAAGGCAGCTGAAAAATCCTATCCTGGTTCTAAAAGTCTTCTGTCTAGAAAAGATTCTCCTCGCTCCTACACTTTTTCCATTGGCTGAGTCAGATCTTATATTTGTGTCTAAGTTAACTGCCTGGAGTGTGCTTGGAGAGTAGGAAGGATTATTGTTGAGCATCCTTAATGACTAGGGTACAACAGTCATTTTCCAGTTAAAATTACCTTCCACACAGAGTAATGTACACATCTCTAATACTGTGTCTTTTTCACTTTCAAATACCTACATCTTTCAGAATCCTAATCTTGAGATGCTTCTCTCTATCACAGAAAGGATTTGCTTTCTAAACTGCTAACCTCAGGGTGCCTGGGTGGCTCAGTGGGTTAAAGCCTCTACCTTCGGCTCAGGTCATGATCCCAGGGTCCTGGGATCTAGCCCCCTATCAGGCTCTCTGCTCAGCAGGAAGACTGCTTCCTTCCCACCCCCCGACCTGCCTCTCTGCCTACTTGTGATCTCTGTCTGTCAAATAAATAAATAAAATCTTTAAACTGCTAACCTCTAGAATGCTTCTGTGCCTATTTAAACACCATAATTTATATATACAGTATAATGTCCCATGCATAAATATGGACTTGCTGTTCAAATAAAATAAAATTCAAACTACGTTGCCATTTGGTCATAAAACTCCTATTATATTTAAGGAAAACATTCATTGACAGTTTGACAGATTATCATATTTTACTCCCTAATAGTATCAGCTAAAACTTCAGAGGACTTAGAGAGCAAGGGCACAGCCCTGTTGGAAATCAGACTTCAAACTGAGCCAAAATGGACTTCCTGATATCACAGGGTGAGTCGACACACAGTCTCGCCATCACTAAGCATTAAGATGATTTTTACATTTTCTCTTCTAAAGAGAAGGTCAAAACATTATCCTCAGGATGAAAATTATATTCCACCTCAGAAAAGTTAGTTTTTAAAATGATGTATCTTAGAGATGATAATAGCATAACTAGACTCAAACTATGGAATCTAGTGTCATACAAAATAAGTGATCATCCCTACGTAATTTTATGGAAGTATTAGAGAATAATCATAGAATATCATATGGAATAGAGTGTTCAAGGAGTTTGAACTTTATTCTGGATTCTACCTTCCTAGTGATGCGCTCTTCTGTTTTCATTTCTTACTGATTCCTTTTATTTGACTATTAATGATAGTTTATGAGAGATCCATTCAGGTATACACCAGCATAGCAAATCATGCTAAGGAAAACTCAAAATGTAAATGAAAGTCAATGGATAACAGAGGAGGAGTACCACATCCTGGTCACAAATCAGTATTCCTAGAGCACAACAATTAGAAATACTGACAAAATACTTATTGTTTTACTTCTAATAGTTTTCTTTTTCTTTTTAATTTGGGGGAGAGAGGTTGTACTCTCTTGGAAATTTAAATGACACTCACTGTGGGGCACCTGGGTGGCTCAGTGGGTTAAAGCCTCTGCCTTCGGCTTGGGTCATGATCCCAGAGTCCTGGGATTGAGCCCAACATCAGGGTGTCTGCTTCCCCCTCTCTCTCTGCCTGCCTCTCTGCCTACTTGTGATCTCTCTCTGTGTGTGAAATAAATTTTAAAAATCTTAAAAAAAAAAATGACACTCACTGAAACATTTAGAATTTTCAGCACTTCCCACAGAACAATTCATACTCTAAATCTGAAAGTAAGTGGGGTAAGGGGATTAGAGAAGCCTGCCAGGAAAGTTGAGGGTTGGAGTGGAGAAGAATGTTCCAGAAAGAGCAAATAGCTCATGCAAAGTAGCAGAGATTAAAGGATGAATGAGCATTACATGGGCAAGGCTCTGAAAGAAGTTCAAAAAGGCCAAATTCTAGAGAGGTAGGAAAGATGGCATGTGTTGAGATCAAATCTTGCATAGTTTTTGAAGCTGTATTCAGGAATTTCAGCTTAATACAAAGGACAAAGAAAACCACTAAAGGATGTTAAGAAGACATGGCATGATCAAGTTCACTGTTAGGATGGTGTTTAATATAAAAACAACATAAATTTCATATGATCATACCTTACTATATCCATTTTAGTTAGGGGAAACTATATTTGAAGTCCCATTTGAAATCCTATGTCAGATAAAGAGGCATTTTTCCCCCATCTACTGGGAGCTCGAGTACACACTATCTCATCAGGAGAGGAAAGCCATGATGCAGTTAACCTTACAATTACACAACTCACCATGTTTTTTTAATGCTCCTTTTTTTTGGAGTATTTGTGTTTAGCTAGTTTCAGCAGTAGTTTGTAACAGTGATAATTTCATTTATTGTTCCCTCCATGCCGTCAATTTGTTTAGTGAATGCGATATTGTTTCCAGTGTTTTTATTTCCTTGGCATTTACTGTTTTGTTGGAATTTTTACATTAAGCCTGATTACTGAAAGGTCACCTGGTTGGCTCAATTGGTTAGGCATCTGCCTTAGGCTCAGGTCACGATCCTGGGGACCTGGGATCGAGCCCCACATAGGGCTTCCTGTTGAGCAAGAAGTCCACTTCTCGGTCTCCCTTTGCCACACTCCCACCACACCCCAACTCATGCCCTGTCTTTCAAAAAAATCTTTTTAAGAAATTGATTACTAAACACTAATATCATATATACAGATTCTGGTAGTGAGCATATTCTTAAATGTAAAAAACATCGTAGTTATAAAATAAGTTAACAAGAGCAGGTACAGGGGCTCCTGGGTGGCTCGGTGGGTTAAAGCCTCTGCCTTTGGCTCAGGTCATGATCTCAGAGTCCTGGGATGGAGCCCCGCATCGGGCTCTCTGCTCAGCAGGGAGCCTGCTTCCTCCTCTCTCTCTGCCTGCCTCTTTGCCTACTTGTAATCTCTGTCTGTCAAATAAATAAATAAAATATTAAAAAAAAAAGAGCAGGTACACAGCCACACTATAGAGAAATTAGTGCAGAGAAATACTCTTACAAATATAAGTTAAGAAAACCAACATTTTCCTAATGTTAACTATTGGAACAATCATTCGTTACTGGAATATTGGGTTTATTTAATAAGATTTGTCATCTGGGTATAAAATGGTTGTCCATCTGGGGTTTCAGGGATGGATAGAGAGGTCTCATGTTAAAATAACAATAACTGTATATGTTTATTTTTGAGATTACACAGATAGTTTGGAGATATTTGACCAGGGAAAAAGGCAGGTGGTTAAGCGTGGACATCCCTTTATCATGCTTTCTCAAGAGCAGCACTTCTGATAATTTGAATCCGATAATTCTTTGTTTTGTGGGGTTGTCTTGTGCATTGTAAAATGCTTACCAGCATTCCAGGTCTCTACCTACCAAATGCCAGTAGCACCCGTCCCCAGTTGGGACAATCACAACTGGCCTCAGACATAGCCAAATACCCACTGGTTTGTTTTTTTTTTTTTTTTTTTTTTTAGATTTTTATTTATTTATTTGAGAGAGAGACAGTGAGAGAGAGCATGAGTGAGGAGAAGGTCAGAGGGAGAAGCAGACTCCCCATGGAGCTGGGAGCCCGATGCGGGACTCGATCCCGGGACTCCGGGATCATGACCTGAGCCGAAGGCAGTCGTCCAACCAACTGAGCCACCCAGGTGTCCCTACCCACTGGTTTTTGACAACACTGCCTTGAACCAGTCAGGAGCGCAACACAACAGCTGCAGTAGGTGGCCTGGACAGCAGGAGTGACAGCGGGGATGGAGAAGAGCAGGCTGAGGAGAAATATTTTGAGGGAAAAGCACCAGAAAAGCACAGGCGGATAAGACAGGGTTGCTACTAGAGGGAAAGGAAGTTTGACCACCGGGTTTAAACCATGAGCAATGACATGGCGCCATCTATTGAGTTAATTAGTAAAATGAGGACCAGGATTGGGCGTATTGAAGAAATAGGGCATTTAATCTTTTCATATTGATTTTGAATTTGAGATGCCTGCAATGCATCAAAAGAAAGAAGTTTGTTAAGAACAAAAAGTTGTGGGGCGCCTGGGTGGCTCAGAGGGTTAAAGCCTCTGCCTTCGGCTCAGGTCATGATCCCAGGGTCCTGGGATCGAGCCCCACATCGGGCTCTTTCCTTGGTGGGGAGCCTGCTTCCTCCTCTCTCTCTCTCTGCCTGCCTCTCTGCCTACTTGTGATCTCTCTCTGTCCAATAAACAAATAAAAATCTTTAAAAAAAAAAAAGAACAAAAAGTTGGGGGTTCTAATGTTACTTTCTCTTATTTTTATATTCTATTCATTACTCTTGGCATTTTGAGGGAAAGAGAAACAATGAAGTATAAAAAAAGAAAGGGGAATAAAGTTTATTAAATACTTAGATTTTACTCAATTTTCGGAGCTATAATTGACATACAGCATTATATTGGTGTCAGGTACGCAACAGAATGATTCAGTATTTTTGCACATGGCAAAATGGTCACCACAGTCATTTTAGTTAACATCCAGGACTATAATGTTAATGTCAGATTTTACTGGGATGAGTCCTAGGATATTTGCTCTCACTCAGATCCTGTCTCTAGGTCTTCTCTATCAACCTGTAACCGTGGACATCACTCAGAATTTTATTTCTAGCCCTTTCTCTTTATACTATCACCCAGCCTTAGGCTTCAGACACCATTTATGGTGTAACATTATAATCCCCGCAATTTTTCATGAACTCCCTCAGGTAATTAATTTTATAGGTGGCACGCGGGTGCCCACACACACACAACTTTCTCAGCACACCAGGGAACACATGAAAAAAGCATTTTTCTTCAAAGTTATAAAAAGTTTAGTTAACATAAAATATAAATATCACATATTACATGAGTAGACTCCATTTAGACACCCGATCTGCAAAGCTTAATTACTGAATTTAGAACAATTCTTTATTCCTTTGCCACAACAAAAGGCCCTTTAACCTGGCGCATGCTACCAGGTTAAACTTGCAAGCATTTTCTTGGACACCACTGTGGGCATTTAATCCCATAACTGGCCTGAAACTCCTTTTCACCTCTACTTCAAACTGGAATCTCTGTCAGCACTGGCTCCATCTGCCTTCTTGCTGTGGTTTCCTGACTCAATCCTTCAGAAAAGCCACTGACCAGGCAGCACCATGATTTCTCTAGCTGGATTCCTATTGTAAGCATAGGAGCTCCTGCTGGGTGGGAAACAAAAATTGTCTTTTTTTCTTGTTTTCTGCCTTTGCTTTTATTTGTGTCACTGGGTAGTTTTCATCCCCAGTGGCCAATCTTCCCATTCTTTTTAAGAAAATAATCCCCAGTGATTCTGATCACATGGGAGATGACTCTGAAATCCATCTTAGACTTGATATTCCAGCCTGCATTCCAGCCCTAAATGGTCAAGTCCCTGCCACATACCCTAGACTCTACCACCAAATTTTTCCCCATCCGCCATTAGTCCCCATCCTCTCAACAAATGACACCACTTTTCCTCACTTGCCTGGCTTCAGACATCTCACTCATCCCAGGACTACCTCACCTGCTCCCATGACCAAGTCCCAGTGGCTCTGCTTTTAAATCACACCTAGATGGTGACACTTCATACAACCCCATCACTGCCTCCCTGGCCCACGCCACCACCCATCACTTCCAAGAGCTTCTTTACTGGTCTTACCACTTCCATTGAGTCCATTCTCAGCAATCAAAGCCATCTTTTTTAAATGCAGGTAACAGAATCTCTTTTCTTTGGGGACCACCCTTCCTGTATGCTCAGAATGAAAAAACACTATGTCACCAGACCCACACCACTGGCATCCCTGCTGCCCCGTGTGACTCATCATCCCCCTCTCTGTGCCAAACTGGTACAGACTTGCTCATCCTTGAGCATGCATTGCTGGTTCTTGCCTTGAAGCCTTTCCACCCGCTATTTCCTCTGCCTGGAATTCCGACTCTAGGTCCTTCTAGGACAGACTTCTTCCAACTCAGGTGTCTGTTTCAAATTCCTCTCATCAGAGAGACATTTCCTGACCACTGAACAGCTCCCCCTGTCTGGTTACTCTCTTTCCATTATCTTCTTTTACTGGCTATTTGGGGCTTATTAGAACCTGAATTTTTTTGTACCTGGTTTTTATCAATATGTCCCTATTAGAAAGCATGTTCCATGAGAGTGAGAACCTTATCGGTGTTTTCTTTTCTTTTTTTTTTTTTTTTAAGCTTTGTATTCCAAGCACCTAGAATTAGAGTATGTCATTGTCATACATCTTGTAATGTTTCTTCTTCAAAAATGTTCCAAGGGCGCCTGGGTAGCTCAGTCAAGCATCCAACTCTTGATTTTAGCTCAGGCCATGCATGATCTCAGGGTGGTGAGATGGAGCCCCACATTGATCTCCGAGCTCAACAGCGACACTGCTTGAGATTCTCTCTCTCCCTCTGCCCTTCCCCTCCAACTCTCTCTAAAATAAATGCATCATTAATTAATTAACTAATTAATTAATCCTAATTAGCCACAGGAATTAATTTTAAGCTCTTTAATATGGCTTTTAAAATTATTCTCAACCTGGTCCTCCAGCTCCTTTTTAAGTTGTTTTTCTACGTTTTTAAGCTTCATTTCCATGTGCTGATGTACATTTACTGTAGGTTCAATTCCAGGCCATGGCAATAAGGCAAACATTGCAATAAGTCAAGTTGAATGTATTTTTTTGCTTTTCCAGTGGATATAAAAGTTATGTTTATGCTATCCTGTAGTCTACTGAGTGTGCAATGGCATTATGTATACAAATGTACATACTTCAATTAAAATATACTTGATTGTTAAAAAAAATGCTAATCATCATCTGAGCTTTCAGAGAGTTGTGATCTTTTTGCTAGTAAAATATCTTGCCTTCACTTTGATGGCTGCTGGCTGATCAGAATGGTGGTTGCTGAAGGCTGGGGTGTCTGTGGCACTTACAGGAACAGTGAAGTTTGCCCCATCCATTGACTCTTCCTTTCAAGAATGATTTCTCTGTAGCATGTGATGCTGTTTGACAGCATCTTACTCAAAGTAGAACTTCCAAAATTAGAGGCAAGCCTCTCATATCTTGCCACTGCCTTGTCACCTAAGTTTACGTAGTATTCTAAATCCTTGACTGTCATTTCAATAATCTTCACTGCATCTTCACCAAGAGTAGGTTCTGACTCAAGAAACCAATTCCTTTGCTCATCCATAAGAAGCAACCCCTCATCTGTTGAAATTTTATCCTAAGATTGCAATAATTCAATCATGACATCAGGCTCCACTTCTAATTCTAGTCCTCTTGCTATTTCCATTACATCTGCAGTTACTTCCTCCATTGCATTCTGAAACCCCTCAAAGTCATCCACAGGGCTGGAACCAACTTCTTCCAAATTCTTATTAACATTGCTATTTTGACCTTTACCCATGAATTACAAACATTCGTAATGACATCTAGAATGGTGAATCCTTTCCAGAAAGTTTTCAGTTTACTTTGCCCAGATCCATCGGAGTACTCACAGTCTGTGCCAGCTTTACCTAATGAAATGCATTTCTTAAATAATACGACTTGAAAGTCAGAATGACCCTGTGATCCATGGGCTGCAGAATGGATGTTGTGTAAACAGGCATGAAGAAAGCATTAATCTCACTGTGCATCTCCATCAGAGTTCTTGGGTGACCAGGTGCACACTGCCAAGTGAGGAGGAATATTTTGAAAGGAATTTTTTCCTTCAAGTGGTAGGTCTCAAAGTGGGCCGAAAATACCCAGTAAACCATGTTGTAAACAGATGTGATGTCATCCAAGCTTTGTTGTTTCATTGATGGAGCACAGGCAGAGTAGATTTGACATAATTCTTAAGGCTCCTAGGATTTTTGGAATGGCAAATGAGCACTGACTTATTTCTTAAAATCACCAGCTGCCTCAGCCCCTAACAAGGGAATCAGCCTGTCTTTTGAGGTTTTGAAGCCGGGCATTAACTTCTCCTCCCTAGCTACAGAAGTTCTAAATGGCATCTCCTTCCAAGATTAGGCTGCTTCATCCACACTGAATTATCTTAGTGTAGTCACCTTCATGAATGATCTGAGCTTGATCTTCTGGAGAACATGCTGCACCTTCTACATCAGCATTTGTGGCTTTGCACTGCACTTCTGTTACGGAGATGGCTTCTCTCCTTAAACCTCATGAACCAGCCTCTACCAGCTTCTAATTTTTCTTCGGCAGCCTCCTCGCCTCTCTCAGCCGTCACAGAATTGAAGCAGAAGAGGGACTTGCTCTAGATTAGGGTTTGGCATAAGGAAATGCTGTGGCTGATTTGATCTTCTATCCAAATGACTCCAACCTTCTCCATATCAGCAATAAGGCATTTTTGCTTTCTTACCATTCATGTATTCACTGGCATAGCCCTTTCAATTTCCCTTAAGAACTTTTCTTTACAATCATAGCTTGGCTAACAGGTGCAAGACACCTCACTTCCAACCTATCTAGGCTTTTCTCTTGCCTTCCTCACTAAGCTTAAAAATTTCTAGCTTTTGATTTAAAGTAAGAGACGTGGAGCACCTGGCTGGCTCAGTCAGCAGAGAACGCAACTCTTGATCTCAGGGTTGTGAGTTTGAGCCCCATGATGGGTAGGTACAGAGATTGCTAATAGGTAAAATTTAAAAAAAAAAAAACTTTTTTTTTTAAATAGGGGTGCCTGGGTGGCTCAGTTCATTGGGTGTCCAACTCTTAGCTTCAGGGGGGTGTAGTTGCAGGGTCGTGGGGTTGGGCCCCACCTAGGGCTCTGTGCTCAGCTTGGAGTCTGCTTGAGATCTTTTCCCTCTGCCCATCCCCCTGCTCACGTGTGTGCATGTACACACTCTCTCACTCTCGCTCTCTAAAATAAATAAAAAAGGGGGGCCTGGGTGGCCCAGTTGGTTGAGCATCCAAATCTTGATTTCAATTCAGGTCATGATTTTAAGGTCCTGAGATCAAGCTCCACATCAGGTACTACGCTAGTGCAGAGTCTGCATGTCCCTCTCCCTCTGGTCTCCCACCCCGTCTTGTGCTCTCTTTCTCAAACAAATAAATAAAACCTTTAAAAAATAATAAATAGAAATTTAAAAAAAAAGAAAAGAAATCTTTTTTAAAAGTAAAGCTAAAGGGGCATCTGGGTGGCTCAGTGGGTTAAGACTCTACCTTTGGCGCAGGTCATGATCTCAGGGTCCTGGGATCGGGTCCTGGGATTGAGCCCTGCATTGAGCCCCACCTTAAGCCCCACATTGGGCTCTCTGCTCAGCAGGGAACCTGCTTCCCCCTCTCTCTCTGCCTGCCTACTTATAATCTCTCTCCCTGTCAAATAAATAAAATCTTTTAAAAAAATAAAGTGAAAGACCTGAAACTCTTCCTTTCACTTGAACATATATAGACCCTTATCAGAGTTATTAATTGGCCTCATTTCAATATTGTTGTGTCTTGGGGTACAGGAAAGCCCAAAGAGAGGGAGAGAGATGGAACAAGCTGGTCAGTGAATCAATCAGAACATACACAATATTTATCAATTAAGTTCACCATCTTAAAATGGGCATGGTTCATGGTGCCCCAAAACAATTACAACAGAGACATCAAAAATCACTGAACACAGATTACCATAACAAATGTAGTCATAATGAAAAAGTTTGAAATATTGTGAGAATTGCCAAGATGTGACCCAGACACACAAAGTGAACAAATGCTGTTGGAAGAATGGCACCAAGAGACTTGCTCAACATAGGGTCATCACAAACCTTCAGTTTATAAACAACACACAACCTGTGAAGCATGATAAAATGAGACACGCCCACCCTGACATGCATTATGTGCTTCCTGAGAGTCAAACTCCTGCCATTCCTTGAATACATCGTACACTTTAAAATACTTCTGAATCTTGTCCAAGCTATTTCTACAGACTGGAATTCCCTTTCTTCTCCTTTCTTCCCAGTGAAACCCGTTTGCCTTCTTCAAATCCAATTTGAATGCCATATCCTCTGAGGAATTCCTTATCCTGTCAGAAATTAGCAATTCTTTCTGCTGAGCTCCCATAGCCCTCATGAAGCCACGTGCATGACAGCACTTGACACATTCAACTAGATTAAAGCAACTTTGTGTGCTTCATCTCAGTAAATTATGGACATTGTAAGGGATAGAAACTGACTAGTTCACCTTCCAGCTTCCACCTTCCATTCAATCTTCATGCCCCACTGTGACTTCCCATCCTCTCCCCCACCATCCTCCTTACAATATTTTGATGTTCTACTTATATATGTTCCTCTTCCATTTAAGGTGCCTCAAATCCATTTTTCAAAGCACATTTTGGCAGTGGAGATTCATATCACTTGAAATCTCTGGTTAACATGGCTCATGCCTCACTTTAAGTGGAGAGCACATGGGTAAGAACAGTGAAGTCCAAAGTGTTAGCCAGCTATTTGTGGACTCAAACTGAATTTTTAAAGATTCAGACAGGAACAGCCAGACGTTGTGTGCCTACTGATACAATGCATTCGGAAACACACAGAACAACCTTTGTCGTATTCTTGCCCAAAAAGCTGAACTTCAATCTAATCATTCCTCTAAACTAACTCCTATTTGGAAATACAAGGGACAACAGATCAAGCTAAGTGACATCACGAAGAGAAAAAACAAACAAACAAAAAAAGCAAAATGGGGTAAATTCTATAAGACAACTGATGTACTTTTTGTATCAAGTCAATGGGAAAATGTGAAAAAATGTTTTTTAATATAGTATAAGAAGGGAGACTAAGTCAGTCGGAAAAAGACAAATACCAAATAAAGGACAAATACCATATGATTTCACTCAATGTTGAATTTAAGAAAACAGATAACATAGGGGAAAGGAAAAAAAAATAAGCAAGGGAGGAAAACATGAGAGACTCTTAATGATAGAGAATGTTAGGGTCCGTAATCAAAGGAGCAAGACTGATAGAAAGCGAAGGTCAAGCAAAGCTTTATTTCGCGCCAAGCATCAAGAATCAAACTGACCGGTCAGGGCCTCTTTCTTACAAAGAGGCGACCCCTCTCAGCCTCACAGACTAACTTTTCCAGAGTAAAGGCCATGTGATTGAGCCTGGCTACACACAGGTGGCCAATGAGATTATAATACACAGAGAAAACTGCACAGTCATGCTAGGTCACACACGGGTGGCCAATTGAATTACAATTCACCCTAGTAGATATTTGAACTAGCCTATTACCTTGGTCAGAACTGTCATAAGGCGGGGCCCACTCTCCTTGGTAGCTAGGGAGACAGTATGCGCACCCCACTGATTGGATGTTTCTACCTGGCCTGACCCACCCTTGCATCTGGGCTTTGCAAGTAAGTTCCTCTGGGAGGGGTAGGGTCAATCTAAGTTTACTGCATAGGGTCAATCTAAGTTTACTGCATAAACAACAAAATGGCTCCCTCTGGCTAAGTAGGCCCTTACAGAGAACAAACTGAGGGTTGATGGAGGTGGGCTGGGGATGGGTGAGATGGGTGAGAGAGCGTACTTGTGATGAGCCCTGGGTGTTATAAGTGATGAATCACTAAATTCTACTCCTGAAACCAATATTACACTATATGTTAACTAACTAGAATTTAAATAAAAACTTAAAAAAAATTAAAATTAAAACAAAAAACAGCAAGAAGAAGATAGAAAGCAGTGTCAAAAAAAGAAGGAAAAAAAATAGAGCCTCTGGAAGGAGCTGCCTGTAGTGAAAAGGGTCTAAGAAGCTACAGAAGATGAAGAACATTTCTAAAAACTCCTTGACTCAGACACCCTGCTTTCCCGAGCTGTGGCCTCTGTAAGAGCAAAGTAATATATAATCATTAAGTTTTTCCAGACTCTGCCACTTATCTCCAACAGTCCTACTAAACTATCTACACTTCAGTTTGATTTTCTGCAAAACTGAGAGTGCAACCATAGCTAGCGGAATAAGGGGAGAGCAAGCTTCTCAGTGTATCCAACTGGTCCTCAACACGAGTGACAACTCTAGCGTCATTCTTAGAGTAAATGAGGTAGTGGCCAAATTCACTGCTAGGAAGCCAAGAACAGCTCTCCTGACTTGCCTGTGTGACTGGGAAGTTCAAAAAACACACAAAAATGGTGGCTGCAGAGGACTCCAAAAAAAGATTCCCATTAAATGACCATCCTATTAAAAAATGCAGTATCTGTCTTATTGGCAGCCTCCTGGACTTTATAGATATTAACAGTCTGCCATTTCCTTCCTTAATGTTCCCATGTTCTACCTGGACGCCAATGCATTCTTTTAAAATGGGGGAGGTGGGGGCAGGGAGTGGGCATTGCTCTCCACTTCCCCAGGCTTTCAGTCCTCCATCCTCCGATGATACTAAGGGAGGAAGTTAAGTATCTGCCCTGTGGTTTCAAGTGGAAAGCAAGCACAGAAAAAGTCACTTGAGTGACATGAGACTATTTAAAGCTGTTACTGTTTGTAGGTGTGGCTGCCAGGCATCAAAACATTTAAGCACGGTGGCTCACAAGTTGTAATGAGGTAAAAAGAGCAGTCATCTCGGGCTTCTCCCACTAGCGGGACATGGGGTGAGCAACTTCTCTGAATCACAGCTGAAACAGAAATTGTACAGCCTGTCTCTTGAAAACGAGGCAATGTGAGTGATGGCACTTTGCGCACTCTAAAGCACTACCTAAATGTTAAGAATCACTGCTACCAGGTTTGTTGCCTCTTGCATATTAAATAACAATCACAGGGCTCCTAGGTGGCTCAGTCAGTTAGGCATCTGCCTTTGGCTCAGGTCATGATCCGAGTACTGGGATGGAGCCCCATATCTCCCTGCTCAGTGGGGAGTCTGCTTCTCCCTCTCCCTCTGACCCTCCCTCCTGCTAGTACTCTCTCTCTCTCTCAAATAAATAAAATCATTTTTAAAAATAAATTAATAAATAAATAGCAATTGTAAAGTTGTGTTAGGAAAACAAACTATTTTATATTGACCACGTACTAGACAGAAAGTCAAATCCCTACAGGTCTAGCTGCCAAAATTCTCAAACATGTTACACATTCCTGGTGTATGGATTCAGTAAGTTTGTCAACTATGGTTACACTGAACAAACAATGTGTTGTGTTTTTTTCCTTTTAATTAAATAGGCTTCATGCCCAACTCATGATCCTGAGATCAAAAGTCATATGCTCTACTAACTGAGCCATCCAGGAACCCCACCCACACTTAACAAATAAAATAACCTATCACAGTGAAGAGCAGAATATACTTGCTATCCTTTGGGGTCCCCATGAATTGTTAATTCTCTGAAAGATAAAGGGTACATGCTCATTTCCTCAATCATATAAAAAATATCAAACTCGGTAAGTACACCAGCAAGTACTTACACTCAGTAATTAGGACCCTACATTTTTTTTTATTCTAATAGCAACTTTTGCTAAGTGTTATCAAAGACCAAGTCAAAATTTACCCACTAAATTTTAGAAAACCTTCTTTTTCTTATTCTACTATTTAACTGCATTTTCCTTTAGTATAATAACAGTATCACCAGGATATATAAAGGACCTATTACATGCCAGACATTGTTCTAATTTCCCACACATATTAACCCATTTGTATGGTACATATTAACTGTAAACAGCTTTCACATCTATTTTAATTAACTCGAAAAAATTTCTCTTTATCACCTATATTTTGTTTTACATACGTTGTTGCCAGTTCTGATGATGAATGAGAGAAGTTCTCATCTACTCCCAAAATGGAATTCCACCCCAATACAATGAGATGACATATTTAAATCAACTCTGAAGGACTACAAGTTTATCTCAGATTTTCTGTAAAAACTAAAACAATAATTTATCCCTACTATAGTATGTAAATTAGTTAATAATGCATAATTTTAATCCAAATTTCCAAAGTAGAAAAGTTTAAAAAACGATTATCTTTCTTTATATAAATAGACAAGAATACATTCAATTTCTAGTGGTTCATATTACAGTTTCTCTCCCAGAAAGTTAACAATCTATGAGGAATTCTCTATAGCTTAAATTCCAAAAAGATAAATCATTTCCATCAGATTTAATTTGTTAATACATATCTCTACTGAGATTAGTCAGAGATTCAGAGTAATTAAAAAAAGACGGGCAAATGTAGATGATTTTAAATACCCACCAAAGCCAAGAAGTGAATGCTACACTTAACAAAAAGCAAATAAAAAGCATCTTATTTCAAGGTGCGAACTTGAGAAGTTTTGATCAGTGCATTTAAGGACAATCCCCTACTCCCTGCTCACCGGGTTTCTGACTGTCACAATCAATAGAATGGGCAGAGATATGCTGCAGCCCCCCGCCGCTCTGTGCATGAAGGCTGCTATAAACAGGGAGCTGTAAATCTTTCTCCAAAAGCTAAGGAGCCATTAAGAAAGCCACAAAGCACTTAGTAGACAGTGTGCTTAGCAGGTTCCACATAATTACATCAACTGTTTCAATACCATCTACAAAACAGGCACAGGTACTCTGTATTTCACAATGAGGAAGTTGAGGCTTAGATGGGCCAAGTACTTTACTGAAGGTCGCACAGTAAGGGGCAAAGAACAAAATCAAATGGAAGTCTGATTCCAGAGCCCAGTTTCTTAACCATTTAACGCTATATTAACACTTAACACTGTATTGCCTGAATGTGACAAGCTCCAATATAGAAAATTATCATCTGGGTATCAACTGCCTAATTTGGGTTATTTACGCATCTTATTTTAAAGTCTAGTGTATGTCACATTATAGAGCATTACTCATCTTTTGAAATTACCCAAAAAATAAATCTCTGAAAATCTGGTGGTTTTGAGGTCTATCAAGGAATAATGTTTATCCCAAGCTTTAATTACTCTTATAAGCAGTAGCAACGTAACTTACATATTAGATTATTCAGTTATTTAAATTCATGAATATCCAGCTCTAACAATTCTAAACAGCTCTGTGTCTTGCTAAATATTTGTGCTGTTTTCCCCATGCTATTTTTAAAAAGATTATCTTAATTTAGTGATTTGAGTATCACATTAGAAGTTAGGAAACTGGGTAGCTCTGTTCAGCTCAATCACTAAATTCCTCCTAAAACATGAAGTAGTTTCTGTTTAAATACCCTGGACACTGAGAGATGTAACTGGCAAAATAAGGGGAGTGTGTGTGTGTGTGTGTGTGTGTGTGTGTGTGTGTGTGTGTGTGTGTGTTTTATGTATTTATTTATCTGAAAGAGAGCAAGAGAGAGAGTGAGAGAGCAGGGGCAAGGGCAGAGGGACAAGCACACTCCCCATGGCTCAAAGAGCCTGACTCTCCCTCCCAGGACGGGGAGATCACAACCTGACCCAAAATCAGACACTTATCCAACTGAACCACCAGGTGCCCTGGGTCTGTGTGTATTTAAAGTGAATTTTAAATCATATCATTTTCACTGTTAATTTAAGAACCAATGTGACAAAATTTCTAAGATAAAAATAAATCTAAGCAATTGTTCGCTTTTTAAAAAGCACTTATCTATGTACTTTGCTGTCCGCATAGCGGATTCATTAGATACTTTAAGTTTCCCTCAAGTTCTAAAATTCCTGGTCCACCCCTTATACCATCATGATACAAATTCCAGGGCAGTCCATCCTAGCCATCAAATACAAAAAGGAAACCTCTGTTCTGATGATAGTTGCAATCCTGAATCCATCTTGAATTCTCATTGCCAGCGCCCTCCTGAAAACGATGACATTGGTCAACCATGGCCTACCTATTACCATAACTCCAGCTGTTCACCTCAGTGATGAGTTTCTCTATAAAACCTTTAGATTTAGGATTCCAGAACTGGAAAATATCATAGGGAGCATCTCTATATACCAACCAGCTCATTTTATAAAAAAACAAAAACAAAAACTAAGAAGGATAGAATTTGCCTATGTGCACTCCATTTATAAATTTATTTTGATGCTAAGATTGGTGGAATAGTAGAACTAAACTGAGGCAAAAACAATCAGTTCGGAGCCAACTCAAATTTGGGAAGTTTTATATTATTAAGAGGATCAGTGGGTAGATTTTAATTCTGATTCCATCAGTCTCTAACCTTGGGCAATTCACTTAAATTCATGAATCTCAGGGCACCTAGGTGGCTCAGTGGGTTAGGTCCTGATCCCAGAATTCTGGGATCAAGTCCCACATCAGGCTTCCTGCTCCTTGGGGATCCTCCTTCTCCCTCTGTCTCTGCCTCCCTCTGTCTCTCATGAATAGGTAAATAAAATCTTTTTTAAAAAATTCATGAATCTCAGTTTTCTATCCTGTAAGGTAAGCAATCAATTACTCTTGAAATCTCCTTAAATAAATGAGGAAAGTAAAAATATTTACTCCTGATCATTAAATACATTAAAAAAAAACTTAAGAGTAAACACTTGATTGGAGATATGAATTAGAATAGCTCACAAAACAAACTGAGGGTTGACGGGGGGAGGGGGGTTGGGAGGGGGGTGGGATTATGGACACTGGGGAGGGTATGTGCTATGGTGAGTGCTGTGAAGTGTGTAAACCTGGTGATTCATAGACCTGTACCCCTGGGGATAAAAATATATTATATGTTGGGATGCCTGGGTGTCTCAGTTGGTTGGACGACTGCCTTCGGCTCAGGTCATGATCCTGGAGTCCCGGGATCGAGTCCAGCATCGGGCTCCCAGCTCCACGGGGAGTCTGCTTCTCTCTGTGACCTTCTCCTCGCTCATGCTCTCTCTCACTGTCTCTCTCTCTCAAATAAATAAATAAAATCTTTAAAAATATATATATATATATTATATGTTTATAAAAAATAAAATAAAAAAAAAAGAATAGCTAACATTTATTGATCATTTACCATGTTTCAAATAGTTACCTGAATGTTCTATATGAGTTTATTTTATGTAATCCTCACAACCTGGAACTGATTCTACTACCATACTGATATTGCATGGAAAGAATTGAGATGTAAAGAATTTAAGTAACTCAGCCAAGGTTTCACCTTTTAAGTGGGGCAGTAAGGATTTCAACTCAGGTTGTCTAACACCAAAGCAATGCTTCAAAACTGCACTGCCCTTTAGATAACTCTTTTGCTGTTATATTTCTTAACTAGTCACTTTTCTGGACTTTTTTTTTTTTCCCAAGAACCAACGTGCATCCTCATGACTCCTGACAAAATCCAATTCCTAGCTCTGTGGGCAGGCATTCACTCTATTTCCGTTCCCACTGGCATCTGTAAATTAGCCTCTGGTAATTATCTGTGAAGGGAGCAGCAGGCAGTATACAGAACAATGTAACTGCTGGTCAGATTCCAACATGGGAATTCAGCATTCTTGAGTCATCAATCAACCAACCATAGCCCAACTTGAGGACGTATTTGCTCAAGCTATAAAAATAGGCTTAACTGCATCCCTGTAGGCAAACACTCTTCGGAGACCTGAAACAGTAAATCCTCCATCTGCAAGAAAGAACAGGTGTTCACACCTTGCCCTCAAAGACAATTGGCTCCCACTGTGTTTGACCAGATGGTGAGTACAATTTAGGGGCATCTGTCCTCCCTTGGGTACGTACTGTCTTCAGTTCCAGAAGTCATATACAGGGACTAGAAATGTAGCCCTAGACATCACTTTCATTCAAAAGTTAAGACAGATACTCGGTAGCAGATGACTAACTTCCAATGAAGCCTAAAATGTCACAGTGTTGCACGTCATTACATCCCTATGCTGTGGAACACTCACTCTATTTCCTTTCACACTACTTCTCTTTAGGGCAACTAGAGCAATCTGGGGAAAATAAAACTAGAACCACCCAAGAGAATAGGTAATCTTGGGCTTAAAGGAGGGATTGGCAAATCACAGTCTGCTGGCCAATATCCCTGCCATCTGTTTTTGTAAATAAAGTTTTACTGGAACTCAGCTACATCCATCTGTTTACACACCGTGTCTGCAGCTTTCGGGCTACGGCTGCTGAGCAGTTTCAGCAGAGGCCACAGGACATGTACTAAAAGATGTATTATCTGGCTCTTCATAGAGAAAGTTTGCTGACCTCTGGCTTAAGACATGGTGAATTGGAAATATTAATGTACTTACATTTTTGGAATTTTCTTAGAATATATAAATGAAAAAGCAGGAGTGCTTGTAAGGCCTGGTTGGCCAGAGGGAGTCATTTTGTGTTTATGTAGTGAACTTAGATTGACCCTATGCAGTAAACTTAGATTGACCCTGCCCCTTCCAGAGGAACTTACTTGCAAAGCCTAGATACAGGGGCAGGTCAGGCCAGGTGAAGACATCCAATCAGTGGGGCGAACATATATCTACTAGGGTAAATTGAAATTCAATTGGCCACCTGTGTGTTACCTAGCAGTTTTTTTCTGTGTGTGGCAGACTTAGCACGACTGTGCAGTGTTCTCTGTGTCTTGCAATCTCATTGGCTACCTGTGGATAGCCCGGCTAAACTACCTCTATAAAAGTTAGTCTGTGAGGCTGGGAGGGGTCGCCTCTTTGCAAGAGACGGCCCTGACTGGTCAGTTTGATTCTTGATGCTTGGCGCGAAATAAAGCTTTGCTTGACCTTCGCCTTGTATCAGTCTCGCTCCTTTGATTACGGACCCTAACAGTGCTCTGATCCTACTACCCATTTTATCTCACTTATGAAACCATGACCTAGCAATCCAGAATCAACCCCTTTTACATCAGTTCCGTTAGCAGATAACTGTGCTCTTCCCGTAACAAAATACTTGACCGTCAAAATGACTTAGTACTCTGGACAGAGGTATGTCCTGATAAACTGTACTTATTGAAAAAAATGGGAAGGGAAAGAAACAGTGCCAGGCACAAGGAACATAATTGTGGACACGGATGACATACTTCATTTATTTCACAGCTATGCCTACGTCTGGCTATATTATCCTCTTACAAAGTATGTAACAATAGGAGGTCATGTAAACCCAGTCTCCTCTGGAGCCTAAGATCAAGCCCTAAAAGTGAAGAAAAGCAAACACGACTGATCCTTTGGTCTAAGTAGAAATGGGAGACAGCTTCAAGGAAATAGCACTTAACAAATGTGAACCAAAGAAATAGCATGTAACATAAGTAAAGCAGATCCTAAGTGAAATGATGGTTCTTATTTTCTACTGGGGCTCTAGTCTTCCTTTGGACTCCTATATTTCAAAGTACCTGTCTCTTTTGTTCATGAATGATCTTGGGATTCCACTAAGTACCAACAAAAATTAGAGTGATAGATCACTAAGGGAAAACCTAATTAATATTTCAACTTCAAAACAGCAGACTCTTGAAATGCTGAAACTTACAAGTTTACTGAAGCACAAATTTGTATCGCATGCTTTGTAAAACTGGTGAACTGAAATGAGTCATTTAAGTAATGAGTGAGCACAGCTGATGCCCCAGCTCCCACATCTCAAAATAGCTTTATAGTTCTCTGTTCACCTTCTCCATGAAGCAGCATTCATAAAGTGATTAGAAAAATGGTGCCCCAAGGAAAACTACCTGCTGGGGCTCAAGATAGAGGGAGGAAAAAGTAAAGAAGGCTAAAAAAGGAGAGTTCTAAAGCCACAAAACAGAAGGCTTAGGAGTACACGCTATACAGTGATGATAATCGTGAATGTGGAGTTCTACTAGCTACACTTCATGCTTGTGTCAAGGGAGGAAGCAGGAAAGGACGGGTATAAAGACAACAAGAACTTTAGTGGTGGTACTGTGTACTCTGGGACTTGCAGCATATCATGCATACATTAGTTCAAAGTATCAAAAATCTGAGCAGTGGGTTTTGGATGCCTTCATGGTAAAGGAGAACATATGCGTGATTATCTGTTAGATCCTTTAGGGGAAATTAACCATAAATTTAGTGCACTGACTGGGGGCAAGTGCAATCTCTACACACTGTATGCTGATATACAGTGAAATCTGAAAGGATTTGGCTCATCTGACAGTCAACGACAACAACAAAATAGCATGAAGACTAGATGGGGCTATACAGCAAGGCAGTGAAAGAAATTGTCCTTCTGAAAGATCAAATGAACAGCAAATATCGAGAAGTTAGTCACTACAGAATCCAGCAGGAAACTTTAAGCAACTATTTAGCATTCTCAATAAAATGTTTTTAATTTCCACTCTAAGAGTATTGCTATATGGAGGGAGCAAGTCAGAACAAGAAATTTAAAATGTGATAAAATGTAACAGGTTGAGATGAGGAGATGGACCAATGCAGAGTTAGGTTTCCACTTCTGAGGATTCACTGGGATGTTTTCTGCTCATCAGTTTTAATTATTTATATTTATTTTTATTACTAATATTTTCCTGTGTTTTAATGAAAACATGTATGCCTTTTGGGGGTACATGCCAACTACTGGGCCATAAAGTACGTGTGTATTTAAATATTAGTATCTACAATCAAACAATCTCCTCAGTGGTCATACCAATTTACAATCCCATCGGAAAATATATGACAATTCAAATTGCCTCACATTCTTGACAACACTTGACCTTTAGTCTTTTCCAATTTAGTCATTCTGATATGTATGTCACACTATGATTTTAATTTGCATTTCCCTGATGCCTAGTGAATGTGACCAATGTTCCTTACAATTTAGATGTGCTCTTTTGGGTTCACATCTTCTATCCATTTTCTTTGGTCATCTTGCCTTTTTCTTTTTTTTTTTAAGATTTTTATTTATTTATTTGACAGAAAGAGAGATCACAAGTAGGCAGAGAGGCAGACAGAGAAAGGGGGGTTAGCTAAGCAGGGAGCCTGATGTGGGGCTTGATCCAGGACCCTGAGATCATGACCTGAGCCAAAGGCAGAGGCTTAACCAACTGAGCCACCCAGGTGGTCCACCTTTTTCTTATTAATTTGTAGATGTTCTTTTATGGACTCAAGTCCTATTTGAGGCTTTCCCTTTCACTTTCTTAACCCTTCTTTTGAACGCTTTCTTAATCTTAATATGGTCCAGTTATCATTTTTTCCTTTCTGATTGGCCTTTTCTGTACACTATCTTGTGTACCATTAAGAAATCTGTCCTAGGAAGACCTGGGTGGCTCAGTTGGTTAAGCGTCTGCCTTCAGCTCAAGTCATGATCCTGGGGTCCTAGGATCGAGCCTCATGTCGAGCTCCCTGCTCAGCAGGGAGTCTGCTTCTCCCTCTCCCTCTGACCATCCCCCCTGCTAGTGCTCTCACTCTCTCTCAAATGAATAAATTTCTTTAAAAATCTTTATGAAATCTGTCCTAGACCTCCTCTGTTCAAATTATAAAAATTCTATTTTTTTTCTAAGAGCATTGTTGTTTTACCTTTCATTTCAAGATCTATGGATGCATCTAGAACTTACTTTTGTGCATATTAGGTAAGGGTCAAGATCCATTTTTCCATATTGATATCCAATTGAATCAAGAGTATTTATTGGCACTGCAAGGGAGGATCTTTGACCATCAACATGGTCACCTATGTGTCATAATTAACAGCTTTATGATTTTGAGTCTTTCTATCCACTTTTTCTGGCTAAGACTAGTCCTTGTGTACCCAGGACATACTTAGTACAATATTTAGGTCATGGTGGGAAATTATGGAAGCCATGTGGCAAATAGAGTTATGACTTAAATCCCCACATAGTCAGTCCAGTTGAATTCTGGACCTATTCCAGAGATACTTTTCTAGTTTCTAGGTTTATGGTTGGAATAGATATACTCAAGCAACTGACAGAACACCCACACTGGCTTTCTGACCCATTCAGTAAGAATTACTATATTAAAAAAAGGATAAGTGGAAGCCCCTGGATCCCCCAATCCCTACCAAAATAATAAACTAAAAGTAATACTATACATACAAACATGGGATGATGGCCTGAGGTATGAAACTTTCCCAATTCATGGGTAATGGCTGATGGTTTGGCCAGATGGTAAGGGACTTGTAAACAACTAGATGGGAAAAACTAATGTGAAAGGAGGTTTGGAGAGAAGTCTATGGATACAGAGTGTGGATTATTTGTATCCCATGAAAATGCTAATCAAAAAACCCTTTCTGTGAAATTGTCTCTCAAGGCAGAAGCCTAATAAAAATAGTTCCTATGAAAAGCTTAGTAAGGAAAACAAAGTGTAGAAAGAATAAAAGTAAAGAAAATTAAATATAAATGTTTTTTTAAAAAATTTGAGAACCTGGTAACAGTACAGGAAAGACAAAACTAACCACTGGTATTGTTGTATATATTGTATGCTCTAATATATAAAAAAATATATAAGACAAAAGTAACTATATATACACTATATATTATATATAACTGTAACTATATATATACATACATATATATCTCTCTCTATATATATAGATAGATATACACATATTATATATTTAGTTACTTGCTGTCCATTAAACGAGACCCTCTCCATTTTAAATTCTCTGGAATATAAGCCTGGCTTTTCTGGTGAGGCAGGAGATGGGGGGCTAGGGAGGCAGCCAGACTGTATAACATAGAAAAATCAGGTAACCTTCCCATGCCGTTCTTAGCCCCATGACTTAACCTCATCCTCCATGGTACCTGTAGCTGTTAAATCCTGAACAGGTCTAAATTTTCAGCAGCAGCACTTGGTTTCCATCTTCTTCTGTTTTCGATCTTTCAAAAATATGTTGACATCTCCCATCCATTGTTGCCTCTTCTCCCATTCTCTAAAATAATCTTATGTTTCTACTTAGTTTATAGTTTAGTGGGAATTGGGAAGGGCAGAAAGATAAATTTATGTCTTCAAGCTATCATTACAAGCTTCAATTTATGTTTTCAAGCTATCATTTAATAACACTCTGTTCTTACGTTTTTGATCACCTCCTTTTACCAAAGGTACCATTTTCCTCTATGCAGTTCTTTCTCAGCAACCATGGTCCTGTTTGTTCCCCTTCTAGCCCATGGAGCCAAATCTCCACCTCTGTTCTTCCCTCATCCCATCAATCTTGGTCTCCTATTAACATTTTTCTGTGAGAAACATCCCGGACATCAGATTCAGAAAAAGAACAGACCAGACAAAAGGAAAGTTGAGTGTATTTTGAATTTGGTGGTGGTTCCTGAAAAGATATCAGATTCCTTTCCTTTACAGGAGGCCTCATCTGCTTTGGTTGCCATCCCATCCTTTCTATAGGGCTCCAGGTCACAATTGGGTCCACTCAGCTTATCATTCCTGGAATGTTGATGTCTCCATGGTAACCACGTCCAAAGGTTCTTACTCCTTTTTCTAGTTTAGCCATTTAATAAAAGTATTGAGGCCAGAAACTTTTCTGTAATTCTCTCTGAAATTTCTTGTTTCTTTGGAACATTATGCTAACCTCATCACATTTCAAACTTAAATTTCTAAAAGGTTCTTTGCACATGTATACTACACAGTACCTACTATATATATTTATGTACATATATACACATATATCCTATATTCACTGCCCAGCTGCTCACAACCAATTTATGCCTTTAAAACCCTATCTATGCTGCTCTCTACTCTCCATTAATAGGTATCTCAATGTGACCCAAACCAAAGCCCCCAATTCCAGCACATTTCCTCCAACCTGCTCCTCTCATACTCTTCCTATCTGAGTAAATTAGATAGCAAGGTTATCATTCAGATTTGAAGAAGAGATACAGAGTTTCTCAGAAAAACAAAAGATAAATGAGTTTATTGCCACTAAACCAGGCTTACAACAAATGTTATAGGGACTTGAGCAGAAAAGAAACAGCCATAACCAGACATAAGAAAAATATGAATAAAAAGATGTAAAATATGACAGGATATACATAAAATGTGGAGAAGGGAGTAAAAAGGGAAGAAAAGGAAAAAAGAAAAAGAATCCCTTTTCTGTTTTTCTTTTTCTTCCCAGAACCTGTCTGAACTTAAATGACCATTGAATGAATATGGACTCTTATTAACTTAGGATATTATACATGAACCTCATAGTAACCACACACCCAAAACCTATGATAGATACACAAAAAACAAAGGGGGGGGGGAAGCCAAACATAACACTATAGAACTATAGATACCCATTGATCACAAAGAAAGAGAGCAAGAAGAACTACCAAAAAAAAAAAAATCAGAAAACACATTTTTTTCAGAAAACACATTTTTAAAATGGTGATATATACATACATGTCAATAATTACTTTAAACGTAAAGGGCCTCCAATCAAAAAACATAGGGTGCTGGAACAGATTAAAAAGAAGAAGAAGACCCACCTATATGCTGCCTACAGGAGACTGACCTCAGACCTAAAGACATATACAGACTGAAAGTGAAGGATTAGGAAAATATTCACCATGCAAATGGAAGTGAAAAAAAATCCAGGGTAGTGATGCTTATATCACACAAAATAGACTTTAAAACAGGAGATTGTAAGAAAAGACAAAGAAAGGCATTATATAATGACAAAAGGACAAAACTAATATATAAAAAACTATATATATAAAAACTATATATATAAATATATAAATATATAAAAAACTATATATAAATATATATATAAAACTATATATATAAAACTATATATATATAAACTATATATATAATATATATATATATATATATATATATATATATATATATATATAAAAAACTATATATATAAAAACCCACAGCTAACATTATCCTCAATGGAAAAAAACAGAGAGCTTTCCCTCTAAGGTCAGGAACAAAATAAGGATGTCCGTTTTTACCACTTTTATTCAACATAAAACTAGAAATGCAAGCCACAGCAATCAGACAAGAAAAAGAAATAAGAGGCGTCCATATTGGTAAACAAGAGGATTTAACAACTGTAAATATGTACACACCCAATGCTAGAGCATCTAAGTACATAAAGCAAATATTAATGGAAATAAAGAAAGAAATTGCTGGTAATATAATAATAGGAAAACTTTACATTGTGTTGATCATTTCACCATATATATGTATATTAAATCATCACATGATAAACCTTAAAGTTACCCAATTTTATACATCAATAATATCTCAAAAAATCTAAAAAAATGGTAAGAAAAAAAAAACTAGGAAACCTCAACATTCTACTTACATCAATGGATAGGATCATCCACAAAGAAAATCAATAAGAAAACATGTCTTTTAATGACACATTGGACCAGAAGGACAAAACAGATATATGCAAAACATTGTATCCAAAACCAATAAAATACACGTCCTTTTCACATGTACAGGTAACATTATTCAGAGACCACATTTAGACCATAAAACAAGCCTCGATAATTTAAGAAGACTGAAATTACACTATGCATCTTTTCGGACCACAGTGGTACAAAACTAGAAATATATCACAAGAAAAAAACTGGAAATACACGTGGAGACTAAACAGGATGATACTAAACAATCAATGGTTCAATGAAGGAATCAAAGAAGAAATACAAACTACATAGAGACAAATGAAAATGAAAAACAAGGTTCCAAAATCTCTGGAACACTGCTGTGTTCTAAGAGGGATGTATGTAGCAATAGAGGCCCACTCAAGAAACAAGAAGAAGCTCAAAGAAAGAAGGTCTAACCTTATGGTTATAGGAATTAGGAAAAGCAAAACAAAGTATAAGGTGAGTAGAAGAAAATAATAAGGATCAGAGCAGAAATAAATGACATAGAGACTAAAAAAACAATAGAAAAAAAACAAGAGCTGGTTCTTTGAAAAGATAAAAATTATAAAAAAGATAAAAATGACAAACTCTTCACCATATTAATGGCATATAATGAAAAATTATATGCCAACAAACTGGATAACCTAGAAGAAAGAGATAAATTCCTAGAAACATACAGTCTTCCAAAACTGAACCAGGAAGAATCTGAATAGATCAGTTACAAGTAACAAATTGAACCAGTAATCAAAAAACTACCAAAAGTTAAAAGTCCAGGACCAGATGGATTCATAAGTGAATTCTACCAGACATTTAAATAACAGTTAATACCTATTGTCTTCAAACTCTTACAAAAAAGAGAAGCAGAAGGAAAGTTTCCAAACACATAGCACAAGGCCAGCATTATCACAATACCAGTACTAGACAAACACTACAAAAAAACTATAGGCCAATTCCCCAATGAACATAAAGAAATCCTCAACAAAATATTAGCGAACCAGGGTCCCTGGGTGTCTCAGTGGGTTAAGCATCTGCCTTCAGCTCAGGTCATGGTTTCAGGGTCCTGGGATCAAACCCCACATCAGGCTCTCTGCTCAGCAGGGAACTTGCTTCCCCCTCTCTCTTTGCCTGCCTCTCTGCCTACTTGTGATCTCTCTTTCTGTCAAATAAATAAATAAAATCTTTTTAAAAAACTTAGCAAACCACATACAATAACACTTTAAAAAGTTTATACACCACAACCAGGTGGGATTTATTCCTTGGGATGCAGGGATAGTTCAAGATTCACAAATCCATGAATATCATATACCACATCAATAAAATAAAGGATAAAACTCATATGATCATCTCAATAAATACAGAAAAAGCATTTGACAGGATTCAACATCCACTCATGGTTAAAAAAGAAAAAAAAAAAAGGAAATCTATCAACAAAATGGCGTTAGAGAGAATATACCTCAACATAATAAGGGGCATATTTGAAAAACCCACAGCTAACATTATCCTCAATGGAAAAAAACAGAGAGCTTTCCCTCTAAGGTCAGGAACAAAATAAGGATGTCCGTTTTTACCACTTTTATTCAACATAAAACTAGAAATGCAAGCCACAGCAATCAGACAAGAAAAAGAAAGAAGAGGCGTCCATATTGGTAAAAAAGAAGTTAAACTGTAACAAGTCAGAGATGACAGGATACTATACATGGAAAAACATAAAGATTCCACATAAAAAATTACTAGAAGTAATTAAAAATTTCAGTAAAATGGCAGGATACAGAATTAAGTCCCAGAAACAAGTAGTATTTCTATATAGTAACAAGGAAGTCTCAGAGAAATCTTAAAACCACCATTTATAATTACACCAAAAAGACTAAAATATCTAGGAATAAACTTAACCAAAAAGAGATGAAAGACCTGACTCTGAAACCTATAAAATATTGATGAAAAATTAAAGATGACACAAATAAATGGTAAGATAATCCATGTTCATGCTTTGGAAAAATTAACATTGTTAAAATGTCTAATTACCCAAAGCAATTTATAGATTCAATGCAATATCAAAATACCACTATCAAAATACTAACAGCATTTTTTTTTTACAAAACTAGAACAAATAGTGTTAAAATTTGTATGGAACCACAGAAGACCCTGAAGAGCCAAAGCAATCCTGAGAAAGAACAAAGCTGGAGATATCACAATTCCAGATTTCAAGATATACTACAAAGCTGTAGTAATCAAAACAGTGTGGTACTAGTACAAAAACAGACACATAGATCAATAGAACAGGATAAAGGCCTCAGAAATAAACCCACATTTATGTGGTCAATGTACAACAAAAGAAGCAATAATAAACAATGGGGAAAAGTTTTTCAATAAATGGTGCTGGGAAATCTGGACAACTTTACATAAAAGAATGAAACTGGCCTACTTTTCAACACCATATATAAATATACTCAAGATAGATTAAGGACCTAAACATGAGACCTGAAACCATAAAAATCCTAGAAGAGAACATAGGCAGTAGTTTCTCTTACATCAACCATAACAACATTTTTCTAGATACAACTCCTAAGGCAAGGGAAACAAAATCAAAAATAAACTATTCAGACTACATCAAAACAAAAAACTTTAACACAGCAAAGGAAGTCATCAAAAAAACTAAAAATCTGCTGAATGGGAGAAGATATGAAGCTGTCCAATTTTCCCAGCACCATTTACTGAAGAGACTGTCTTTTTTCCACTGGATATTTTATTTCTGATTTGTCAAAGATCAGTGACCAGAGAGGGTCCATTTCTGGAGTCTCTATTCTGTTCCATTGATCTACAGATGAAAGACCTCAATGTGAGACAGAAATCCATCAAAATCTTAGGGGAGAACACAGGCAGTAACCTCATCAACATTGGCCACAGCAACTTCTTTCAAGATACATCTCCAAAGGCAAGGAAAGCAAAAGCAAAAATGAACTTTTGTGATTTATCAAGCTAAAAAGCTTATGCACGACAAAGGAAACAGTCAACAAAACTAAGAGGCAACCTACAGAATGGGAGAAGATATTTGCAACTGACATTAGAGATAAAGGGCTGATATCCAACATCTATAAAGAACTTCTCTAACTGAATACTCAAAAAACAAAAAACCTAGTCAAAAAATGGGCAGAAGACATGAACTGACACTTCTGTAAAGAAGACATCCAAATGGCCAACAGACACATGAAAAAGTGCTCAACATCACTACTCATCAGGGAAACACAAATCAAAACTACGAAGAGATACCACCTTACACCAGTTAGAATAGCAAAAATTACAAAACAGGAGACAAGAAATGTTGGCAAGGATGTAGAGAAAGGAGGATCCTCTTACACTGTTGGTGAGAATGCAAGCTGGTACAGGCACTCTGGAAAACAGTATGGAGGTTCAAGCTATTAAAAATAGAGCTACCCTACAACCCAGCAATAACACTACTAGGTATTTACCCCAAAGATACAGCTGTAGTGAAAAGAAGGGACACATGCACCCCAATATTCATGGCAACAATGTTCACAATAGCCAAACTGTGTAAGGAGCCGAGATGCCCTTCAACAGATGAATGGATAAAGAAGATATGGTACATATATACAATGGAATATTATTCAGACATCAGAAAGGATGAATATCCACCATTTATACCAACATGGATAGAATTGGAGGGGATAATGCTAAGTAAAGTAAGTCAAGCAGAGAAAGACAATTATCATATGGTTTCAATCATATGTGGAGAATAAGCAAAAGCACAGAGGACACAGGGGAAGGGAGGGAAATCCAGAAGGGGAGAAATCAGAGAAGGAGATGAACCATGAGAAACTATGGACTCTGGGAAACAAACTGAGGATTCCAGAGGGGAGAGGGGTAAGGGGATAGGGTAACAGAGTGATGGGTACTAAGGAGGGCATGTACTGTGATGAGCACTGGGTGTTATATGCAACTAATGAATCAATGAACACTACATCAAAAATTAATGAGGTATTATACAATGGCTAACAACATAATTAAACACATATATACACACATATAGGGGGAAGAGCAAGATGGCAGAGGAGTAGGAGACTGAAATATCATCAGGTCCCAGGAGTTCAATTAGATAGTTCTCAGACTATTCTGAACACCTACAAACTCAAGAGGAGATAGAAGAGAAAAAGAGCAGCAATTCCAGGAACAGAAAAGCAACAATTTTCCGGAAGGTAGGATGTGCAGAGAAGTGAATCTGAAGCCATGGGAAGACAGACCATGGGAGGAGGGGCCAGCTCCCTGCAAGTGAGAGAGCAGTAGAGCACAAAATTGGAACTTTTAGAAGTCTGCTCCACTGAGGGATGTCACTCCAGAGGGACATCACTGCAGAGGCTAAGCATGGGTACAGCCCTCTTGGGGACAGTGTGGTCTCAGGACCCATGGGGTCATAGAAAGACCAGGGGTGTCTGAGTGCAGCAGAGCTCCCAGGTACTAGAGTGGGGAAGCCAGCTACAGAGACAAAGGCAAGAGTGGGCTCTCAGCTCAGGGTTACCTTAAACCATGATCCAAGGCACAATCGGGCCACTGCTCTTCGAGCTGGGACTCCACAAGTGGCAGATCCAGAGAGACCCCCTCCTTCCTCCTCTGGGAGGAGCAGCATGGGACACACAGCAGGAATCTACTGGGTTTGGAGACTCCAAAGGGGCCATGCACCAGAGACAGAAATGCTTGGTCACAGGCTGGGGGAGCTCGGACTGTGGCCGGAGACCAGGGAGATGGGAGAAATTGACTACTTTCCTCTAAGGGTGCACTGAGGAGTAGGGCCCTGAGCTTTTGGCTCCTACAGGGCCAAGATTGGGAGGCCGCTGTTTTCATTCCCATCCTCCAAAACTGTACAGAAAGCATTCAGGGAACAAAAGCTACTGAGAGTGAACCGAACAGATTAGTTAGCCTGGCCCCTGGCAAGGGCAGTGCAATTCCACCTCAGGTCTCAGTGATTCCACCTCAGAATCACTGCAACAGGCCCCTCCCCCAGAAGATCAGCAATAATATCCAGCCAAGAGCACATTCACCAATCAATGAGAACTGTGGAACTCCAATGCTAGGGGAAAGCAACACACAGTATTCCTGGCTTTTCTCCGATGTTTCTTTAGTCTTTCAATGTTAAATTTTTAAAAAAATTTTTCGTGTCTACTTTTTAAATTTTTCCTCTTTTCTATTTTAACTTTTTTGACTATTTTATCTTATCAATATCTCTTTTAAAATACTTTCAGATTTTCATTGTTATAGTCATATTTTATCCCTTATTATATTTAACCTTATCATTTGTGTATATACAGGTTTTTTTTCTTTAAAATTTTGGGATACAAGTTTTCTGCCTGTGGACGCCGCTGAGTAAGCATCGTTAAAGTCTCCCCTCCCACCACCGTCATGTCTAAGTCAGAGTCTCCCAAAGAGCCTGAACAGCTGCGGAAGCTCTTCATCGGAGGTCTGAGCTTTGAAACAACCGATGAGAGTCTGAGGAGCCATTTTGAGCAATGGGGAACACTTACGGACTGTGTGGTAATGAGAGACCCAAACACCAAGTGCTCCAGAGGCTTTGGGTTTGTCACATATGCCACTGTGGAGGAGGTGGATGCAGCCATGAATGCAAGGCCACACAAGGTGGATGGAAGAGTTGTGGAGCCAAAGAGGGCTGTCTCAAGAGAAGATTCTCAAAGACCTGGTGCCCACTTAACTGTGAAAAAGATTTTTGTTGGTGGCATTAAAGAAGACACTGAAGAACATCATCTAAGAGATTATTTAGAACAGTATGGGAAAATCGAAGTGATTGAGATCATGACTGACCGAGGCAGTGGCAAAAAGAGGGGTTTTGCTTTTGTAACATTTGATGACCATGATTCTGTAGACAAGATTGTCATTCAAAAATACCATACTGTGAATGGCCACAACTGTGAAGTAAGGAAAGCGCTCTCTAAGCAAGAGATGGCTAGTGCTTCATCTAGCCAAAGAGGTCGAAGTGGTTCTGGAAACTTTGGTGGTGGTCATGGAGGTGGTTTTGGTGGGAATGACAACTTTGGTCACGGAGGAAACTTCAGTGGTCGAGGTGGCTTTGGTGGCAGTCGAGGTGGTGGTGGATATGGTGGCAGTGGGGATGGCTATAATGGATTTGGTAATGATGGAAGCAACTTTGGAGGTGGCGGAAGCTATAATGATTTTGGCAATTACAACAATCAATCCTCAAATTTTGGACCCATGAAAGGAGGCAATTTTGGAGGCAGAAGCTCTGGCCCTTATGGTGGTGGAGGCCAATACTTCGCCAAACCACGAAACCAAGGTGGCTATGGTGGTCCCAGCAGCAGCAGCAGCTACGGCAGTGGCAGAAGGTTTTAATTACTGCCAGGAAACAAAGCTTAGCAGGAGAGGAGAGCCAGAGAAGTGACAGGGAAGCTACAGGTTACAACAGATTTGTGAACTCAGCCAAGCACAGTGGTGGCAGGGCCTAGCTGCTACAAAGAAGACATGTTTTAGACAATACTCATGTGTATGGGCAAAAAAACTCGAGGACTGTATTTGTGACTAATTGTATAACAGGTTATTTTAGTTTCTATTCTGTGGAAAGTGTAAAGCATTCCAACAAAGGGTTTTAATGTAGATTTTTTTTTGTACCCATGCTGTTGATTGCTAAATGTAATAGTCTGATCATGATGCTGAATAAATGTGTCTTTTATAAAAAAAAAAAATTTGGGATACAATTTCTTCTAATAGATTAAAAAATATAGCCTAAACCTAGCACATGGCTTTGTTCTACTCTCCAGCTTGATCACATTCTTTCCTCTTTTTTCTTTCTTTTTTCAACCAAGTTCTTCCTTTTTTAGAATCTTCTTTAATTTTAATCTTTACAGTCATATTCCATCCTTTCATCATGTTTACCCTTATTTTTGTATATATATATAAGTTTTTCTTTCTTTAAAATTTTGGGAAGTAGTTTCTTCTAACAGACCAAAATTACACCCAAAATCAAATGTGTGGCTCTGTTGTATTCACTAGTCCAATATATATTTTTTTCTCCCCCCCACTTACTTTTCCCCCTGGTTTCAGCTGTCTTCTGATTTTGTTAGTGTATGTCTTCTGCAGTTGTTGCTATCTCTTTAATATTTTGTTCTCTCATTCATCTATTCTTATCCAGATAAAATGACAAGTCGGAAAAAACCACTGCAAAAAAAAATAAATAAATAAAAGAACAAGAGGCAGTACCAATGGCTAGGGACCTAAGCAATACAGACATTAGTAATATGTCAGAACTAAAGTTCAGAATGACGATCATCAAGGTGCCAGCTGGGCTCAAAAAAAGCAGGGAAGATATCAGAGAATCCCTTTCTGGAGAAATGAAAGAACTAAAATTTAACCAAGTTGAAATCAAAAAAGCTATTAATGAGGTGCAATAAAAAATGGAGGCTCTTACTGCTAGGAAAAATAAGGCAGAAGAGAGAATTAGTGATATAGAAGACCAAATGATGGAAAATAAAGAAGCTGAGCAAAAGAGAGAAAAAAAACTACTAGACCAAAAGGGAGAAATTGAGATATAAGTGATACCATAAGACAAAACAATATTAGAATAACTGGGATCCCAGAAGAAAAAGGAGAGAGATGGGGACAGAAGATATATTGGAGCAAATTATAGTAGAGAATTTCCCTAACTTGGTGAAGGCAACAAGCATAACCCAGGAGGCACAGAGAACCCCCTCAAAATCAATAAAAATAGCTCCATACCCCATCATCTAATAGTAAAACTTACAAGTCTAGTGACAAAGAGAAAATCCAGAAAGCAGCTCAGGATAAGAGGTCTGTAACATACAATGGTAGAAATATTAGATTGGCAGCAGACCTATCCACAGAGACCTCGCAGGCCAGAAAGGACTGGTATAATATATTCAGAGCACTAAACAAGAAAATATGCAGCCAAGAATACTATATCCAGGTAGGCTGTCATTGAAAATAGAAGGAGAGATAAAAAGCTTCCAGGACAAACAAAAATTAAAAGAATTTGCAAACACCAAATGAGTCCTACAGGAAATATTGAGAGGAGTCCTCTAAGCAAAGAGAGAGCCTAAAAGTAACAGACCAGAGAGGAACACAGACAATATACAGTAACAGTCACCTTACAAGCAATACAATGGCACTAAATTCATATCTTTCAATAGTTACCCCAAATGTAAATGGGCTAAATTCCCCAATCAAAAGACACAGGATATCAGAATGGATTAAAAAAAAAAAAAGGGGGGGCGCCTAGGTGGCTCAGTGGGTTAAGCCGCTGCCTTTGGCTCAGGTCATGATCTCAGGGTCCTGGGATCGAGTCCCGCATCGGGCTCTCTGCTCAGCAGGGAGCCTGCTTCCCTCTCTCTCTCTCTCTCTCTGCCTGCCTCTCCGTCTACTTGTGAGCTTTCTCTGCCAAATAAATAAATAAAATCTTTAAAAAAAAAAAAAAACAAGACCCATCAATATGCTGTCTACAAGAAACTCATTTTAGACCCAAAGACACTTCCAGATTTAAAGTGAGGGGGTGGAAAACAACTTACCACACTAATGGACATCAAAAGAAAGCTAGGGTGGCAATCCTTCTATCAGATAAATTAGATTTTAATCCAAAGACTAACAAGAGATGAGAAAGGACACTATATCATACTTAAAGTGTCTGTCAAACAAGAACATCAAGCAATTTTAAATATCTATGCCCCTAACATGGGAGCAGCCAATTATATACACCAATTAATAACAAAATCAAAGAAACACATCAACAATAATATAATAATAATAGGGGACCTTAACACCCTCCCTTACTAAAATGGACAGATCATCTAAGGAAAAGATCAACAAGGAATAAAGACCTTACATGACACACTGGACCAGATAGACATCACAGATATACTTAGAACATTCCATCCCAAAGCAACAGAATACACATTCTTCTCTAGTGCACATGGAACATTCTCCAGAACAGATCACATCCTAGGTCACAAATCAGGTCTCAACCAGTACCAAAAGACTGGGATCATTCCCTGCGTATTTTCAGACTACAATGCTCTGAAGCTAGAACTCAATCACAAGAGGAAAGTTGGAAAGAACTCAAATACATTGAGACTAAAGAGCATCCCACTAAAAAATGAATAGGTCAACCAGGAAATTAAAGAAGATTTTTAAAAAGTCATGGAAACAAATGAAAATGAAAACACAACTTTCAAAATCTGCAGGACTCAACAAAGGTGGTCCTGAAAATAAAGTATATAGCAATACAAGCCTTTCTCAAGAAACAAGAAAGGTCTCAAGTACACAACCTAACCCTACACATAAAGGAGCTGGAGAAAGAACAGCAAAGAAAGCCCAAACCCAGCAGGAAAAGAGAAATCATAAAGATCAGAGCAGAAATCAAAGAAATAGAAACCAAAACAATGGTACAACAAATCAATGAAACTAGGAGCTAGTTCTTTAAAAGAATTAGTAAGGTTCATAAACCCCTGGCCAGACATATCAAAAAGAAAAGAGAAAGGACCCAAATAAATAAAATCATGAATGAAAGAGGAGAGATCACAACCAACACTAAAGAAATACAAACAATTATAAGAACATATTATAAGCAAATATGCCAGCAAATTTGACAATCTGGAAGAAATGAATGCATTCCTAAAAATGTATAAACTACCAAAACGCAACCAGGAAGAAATAGAAAACCTGAATAGACCCATAACCAGTAAGGAGATTGAAGCAGTCATCAAAATTCTCCCAACAAGTAAGAGCCCAGAGCCAGATGGCTTCCCAGGGGAATTCTACCAAACATTTAAAGAAGAATTAATACCTATTCTCCTGAAACTATTCCAAAAAACAGAAATGGCAGGAAAACACCCAAACCCTTTTTATGAGGATAAAATTATCTTGATCCCAAAACCAGACAAAGACCCCATCAAAAAGAATTACAGACCAATATCCTTGATGAAATGGATGCAAAAATTCTCAGCAAAATACTAGCCAATAGGATCCAACAGTACATTAAAAGAAATATTCCCCACAACCAAGTGGGATTTATTCCTGGGATGCAAGGGTGGTTCAACATCTGTGAATCAATCAATGTGATACAATACATTAATAAAAGAAAGAACAAGAACTATATGATACTTTCAATAGATGCTGAAAAAGCATTTGACAAAGTACAGCACCCTTTCTTGATCAAAAATCTTCAAAGTGTAGGGATAGAGGATACATACCTCAATATCATCAAAGCCATCTATGAAAAACCCTTAGTGATTATCATTCTCAATGGGGAAAAACTGAGACTTTTTCTGCTAAGGTCAGGAACATGGCAGGAATGTTTACTATCACCACTGCTATTCAACATAGAACTAGAAGTCCTAGCCTCAGCAATCAGACAACAACAACAACAAAAAAAGGCATCCCAATGGGCAAAGAAGAAGTCAAACTATCACTCTTTGAAGATGACATGATACTCTATGTGGAAAACCCAAAAGACTCCACTCCAAACCTGCTAGAACTCATACAGGAATTCAGTAAAGTGTCAGGATATAAAATCAATGCATAGAAATCAGTTGCATTTCTATACACCAACAGCAAGACAGAAGAAAAGAGAAATTAAGGAGTCAATTCCATTTACCATTGCACCCAAAACCATAAGATACCTAGGTATAAACCTAACCAAGGAGGCAAAGAATATGTACTCAAAAAACTATTAAGTACTCATGAAAGAAACTGAGGAGGACATAAAGAAATGGAAAACCATTCCATGCTCATGGACTGGAAGAACAAATATTGTGAAAACACCTATGCTACCTAAAGCAATCTACACATTTAATGCAATCCCCATCAAAATATCATCATTTTTTTCAAAGAAATGGAATAAATGATCCTAAAATTTATATGGAACCAGAAAAGACCCTGAATAGCCAGAGGAATGTTGAAAAAGAAAACAAAAGTCGGTGGCATCACAATTCCATACTTCAAGCTCTTTTACAAAGCTGTATTCATGAAGCAGTATGGTACTGGCACAAAAACAGACACATAGATTCATGGAACATAATAGAGAGCCCAGAAATGGACCCTCAACTCTACAGTCAACTAATCTTAGACAAAGCAGGAAAGAATGTCCAATGGAAAAAAGACAGTCTCTTCAACAAATGGTGTTGGGAAAATTGGACAGCCACATGCAGAAGAATGAAAGAGGACAATTTCCTTATACCACACACAAAAAGAGACTCCAAATGGATGAAAGACCTCAATGTGACACAGGAATCCATCAAAATCCTTGAGGAGAACACAGGCAGCAACCTCTTCAACATCAGCCACGGCTACGTCTTCCTAGAAACATCACCAAAGGCAAGGGAAGCAAGGGCATAAAGGAACTATTGGGACTTCATCAAGATCAAAAGTTTTTGCACAGCAGAAGAAACAGTCAACAAAATCAAAAGACAACTGATAGAATGGGAGAAGACAGTTGCAAATGACATAACAGATAACGGGCTAATATCCAAAATCTATAAAGAACCTCTCAAACTCAACACCCAAAGAACAAATAATCCAATCAAGAAATGGACAGAGGACATGAACAGACATTTCTGCAAAGACAACATCCAAATGGCCAACAGACACATGAAAAAGTGCTCTACATCACTCAGCATCAGGGAAATACAAATCAAAACCACAGTGACATACCACCTCACAACAGTCAGAATGGCTAAAATTGACAAGTCAGGAAAAAACAGATGTTGATGAGGATGCAGAGAAAGGTGAACCTTCCTACACTGTTGGTGGGAATGCAAGTTGGTGCAACCACTCTGGAAAAGAGTATGGAGGTTCCTCAAAAAAAGTTGAAAAAAGAGCTACCCTATGACCCAGCAATCGCACTACTGGGTATTTATCCTAAAATACAAATGTAGTGATCCAAAGAGGCACGTGCACCCAAATGTTTATAGCAGCAATGTCTACAATAGCCAAACTATGGAAAGAACCTAGATGTCCATCAACAGATGATTGGATAAAGAAGATGCGGTACAGATATACAATGGAATACTATGCAGCCATCTAAAGAAACAAAATCTTGCCATTTGCAACATGGATGGAACTAAAGGGTATTATGCTAAGCGAAATAAGTCAATCAGACAAAGACAATTATCATGTGATCTCTCTGATATGAGGAATTTCAGTGGCAGGGCAGAGGGTCATGGGGGCTAGGGAGGGGTGAAAAAAGGAAACAAGATGGGATCGGGAGGGAACCAAACCACAACAGACTCTTAATCTCATGAAACAAACTGAGGGTTGCTGGGGGAGTGGGTAGGAATAGGGTGGCTGGGTTATGGACACTGGGGAGGGTACGTGCTATGGGGAGTGCTGTGAAATGTGTAAGCCTAATGATTCACAGACCTGTGCCCTGGGGCAAATAATACATTATATGTTAATTAAAAAAAATTTTTTTAAAGCACACACACACACACAAACAAATACAGAAAACAAACTGATGGTTGCCAAAGGGTCAAAGATGGGAAATTGCGCAAAATGGATGAAGGGGAAAGGGAGATTTGAGCTTCCCAGTTATGGGATGAGTAAATCATGGGCATAAAAAGCAGAGCAGCAGGAATACTGTCAACAATATTGTAAAGGCAACATAATAGGACAGAGGGTAACTATATTTCTGGTGAACATAGCATAACATATAAACTTGTCAAATGACTAAGCTGTATACCCAAAACTAATGTAACATTGCATGTCAGCTACACTCAAATAAAAAAAATAATTAAATGAAATGACGCCTGATACAGAGAAGTCATTCAATAAATACTTATTGAAAAATACATAAACACATGCCAGTATCTGCATAAATTTTTTTTTCCTGAAGGGCTACAGAAAAGGCTAAGCAGTAACCTTTAGAGAAAGAGAAAGACACAGGGTGAAATGGGAAGCGATATTTTGTTCCTATTTCATGCCTTAATATATTATTTGAGTTATCTCATTATATACATATATTCAATCTATGGCTTTTAAGTCATCAGGAATTCTCTGATGTTTTGTTTTTTATAACTGTGGACTAAAAACAATAAATGATTTTTTTAAGTAATGAAATGGGTATCTACTATGAGAACTTTCCCCAGACTTAAGTGATCCATCTCCTCCACAGATCAATGAAGTTAAGTACCCACCTACCGCCCCACTGCTCACCAATCTTCTCCCTGGAGGAATATACTCTACCTAATCATGGCCCATTCTAAAGACCATGCAAGGATTTGCAGTGACTATAACAACAGAAAAGTAGAGGAGTGTCCTTATTACCAGAAAGCATCATATCCACTAACTAGGGAATGGTCCTAGCTGAAAAATATATCTGAGTCTACCTTCTGTTCACCAAGCATAAAATTTGTCCCAAGAGGTACAGTACCTTCCTTACTGTATGGCTCTCACGTATATCAACTTCCCCTTTCAGTCAGCCTCCTTCCCCCAGGATCCTTCATTGCCAATGTGCTCAGAGGAAGCACAGCACAGGCGTACCCCACTTGAACTTACCACTATTCTTTCTATCCCATCCACTTCTCTCTCAGGTCAGGCCATCCCTTCCCTCTTCCATACCGCATTCTTAAAGTCCTCTCCATTTCCAACCATGCCTTCAGAAACCTGTTTTTATTAGTAGTAGTTTGTGGTTTAAAAAAAGCCCCTTAAATCTACCATGGAGTCATAAAAGCACAGACCTCCAAAACAAAAAGCGCTAGATATTTCCGTGAAATAGATAGCTGATGAGTTTATAGCTAAAACAAACAAACAAATCACTTCTTTCTCAATCAAATGCCCATGTTATATACAGATAAAAGAATTTTTTAAACTCATTCTTAATCCAACCATGAAAAGCTTGCCAGAACTAAAGCTAGGGCGCATTTCCATGATTATATCATTGAAACCATATATTTAAATGTGTATATTAATTTTTTTTACTTTCCATTGTAACATAAGCAATAAAACTTCTCTATAAGCATAACTTTAAATGGCTGCTCATCATCCCATTATATGGATGCAACACAATTTACCTTAATCATTTCCCATTCATTGGATACTTAAATTGTTTTGCTGGATATATAGAATTGTCCAATTAGAAATGATGCTAAAATTATTTTATGAAAATCTGTACCTTGTATCATTTCCTTAGGAAAGATCCTGAGAATGGGAGATGCCAAGTCAAATAATATTAATAGTTTGGGGGCTTTCAATATATGTTATCTAAATATAATATAGGCATGTAATTACATTTTATACTCAGAGCAAGCATGCTCAAGCATTAGACATTTGCTCTTTGATAACTATAGCTGACCCTTAAACAATGCCAGGGTTAGGGGCACCAAACCCCCATGCAGTCAAAAAATCCATGTATAACTTTGGACTCTGCAAAAATTTAACTACTAACAGCCTACTGTTGACCAGAAGACTTACTAGTAACATAAACAACTGACTGCCACACATTCTGTATGGCATATAAATTATATACTATATTTTTATAATAAAATACTAGAGAAAATACATTTATACCACTGTACTGTATTTATTTTATATTATATATTATATTTTATATTATATATATTTATACATATTTATATTTTATATTATATAATATATATATTATATTTTATTAAGATTTTATTTATTTATTTTTTTGAGAGCAAGAGAATGAGCAGGGAGAGGGGCAGAGGGAGAAGCAGACTCCCTGATGAGCAGCTCCAGGATTATGTCCTGAGCTGAAGGCAGACTCTTAATAGACTAAGCCACCCAGGCACCTCTGTACTGTACTTCTTTTTAAAAATCTGCATATAAATGGACCCTCACAGTTCAAACTCCTGTTGTTCAAGGGTCAACTGTATATACATAAAAGAGTACCTCATTCTTTTTATATTGATTTTTTTTTAAAGTAAAGGGATTTTGTTAAGGTTTCTTGGAAAATTCTCTGAACTGTTCACATCTTTTCCTCCTTTTCTAAGTTTTGGTCTTAATATATATTTCTTTGGATGCCAAGTAGAATATTACCTTAGGTAGCTGTTAGAAATATTCCCCTCCCACCAAAAAAAAAGAAAGAAAGAAATATTTTCCCAATGTGTTACATGCATTTTACTTTGTATTGTTTTGTTTTGTTTTTGTTTGCTTTTTAACTTTGTATTTAACAATATATCTTCAGGGTCTTTCCATGTCAGGGACACTTGGGTGGCTCAGTTGGTTAAACTACCTTTAGCTAAATATAGTATATAATTCATATGCCAAATGTGTGCCAGTCAGTTTTTTATGTTATCAGTAAGTCTTCTGGTCAACAGTAGGTGGTTAGTAGTTAAAGGAAGGGTCCTGGGATCGAGTCCTACATCAGGCTCCTTGCTCAGCTGGGAGCCTGCTTCTCCCTCTGCCTGCTGCTCCCCTTGCTTGTGCTCACTCTCTCTCACACAAATAAATAAATAAAATCTTAAAAAAAAATAAAGGATCTTTCCATGTCAGTTCTGGTAAATACAGTATTTCAGAGTATTGTTTTTGTATTTTTTAAATAGAAAAAGGGTTTTTTAAAATTATTTTTATGTGAGAAGTCAAGTCTATCAGTCTTCTCTTTCATTGCCTGCAGGCTAAAAAAAAAAAAATCCTTTCCTATTCTTAGATCAGATAACATTCAACCATATTTCTATTATTTTCATGTTTTGTTGACATTTAGTGTTTTAATCCATCAGAAAATAGATGATCATTTGGTAAGAGAAAATTCTAAACAATTTTCTAGTAATTTTAGAAGTAATGATTAAATAATCCTACGCTTTATTACTGATTTGCTTTGCCTCCTTTTCAGGCATTAAGTCTTATTCACATCAAGTTATTTTTCTAAATTATCTATTCACTTACCTACTAGTACCATACAGATATAATTGCTATAGTTTTATAAGTGATAACAAATATTTTAAATACACTCCAGTAAGGTTGCTTCTATAATATTTTATTTCTTTCTCAGCATTTTTTAGTGCTGTTCTCACCTGTTTGTTCTTCCAAGTGATGGTAAAAGAAAAAAAAAATCTCAATTTTCAAGGGAAAAATATCCTGTTGGACTTTTTATTGCATTAATACTATAAGTTAATTTGGGAAAAAAAAAAACTGACATTTTCACATAAATCCTCATCCTTTTCAAGGACATTTTATGTCTACATTATTCCAATTCTTTTATATCTCTCAGTTGAGTTTTGCAATGTTCTCCACAGAGGTTCACACATTTCATTTTCGTGTTATTCATAGACATTTTTCTCCCTCTTATTATTATTGTGAACAAATCTTTTTTTCATTGTTACTGCTAACTGGTTATTGCCATAGAGATTAGCCACAATAATATTAACCCAGAAAACTTTTTTTTTAAGATTTTATTTATTTATTTGACAGAGAGAGATCACAAGTAGGCAGAGAGGCAGGCAGAGAGAGAGAGAGGAGGAAGCAGGCTCCCTGCAGAGCAGAGAGCCCGATGCGGGGCTCGATCCCAGGACCCTGGGATCATGACCTGAGCCGAAGGCAGAGGCTTTAACCCACTGAGCCACCCAGGCGCCCCAAACCCAGAAAACTTTTAAAGCAAGTATTACCAAGTGCTCATTTCTACAAAAGAGAAATAAATCTCTGTAAAATACTCAAAATGCATCTACCTTTAAGAATTCTGTCATTCTGATGAACCCTCTAAAATAAACTGTGCATAAATAAGTTGATTTGCTCAATTGCTTAAGCCGTATATTTTTTTAGATACAGGATAATGCTTACTAAAATATTATTGGTTAGAATGACTGCTCTGAAATAATTTTTGCTAATAATTAGATAACAGAGCCAGTTGTCTACTAATATTTCTCCTACTCTATAAAACACACACACACGCACATGAGATCTGTATAAAGGAGACTGCTTAATTTTCTCTTCTCAGTAATGGAGTGAAATAGAGGGAAAGGCAAATGGGTCCAGCTCATTTGAAAATGCTGTAAAGTCTCTAAACTGCATTTGCCCTAAAGAAAAAAGGTCAAAATGTATCCTTATTTTAATGCGATGAAAATGAACTTTTGCAAACAACACTTCAACTCAATCCATCCCTAGACCAAAATTGACTCATTGACTCACATAATTAGAAAGTCCAAGAGTAGAAAGGCATATTCAAGGTTTGTTTCCTCTACATCCCCCTCCCCTTCCTCTGCCTTATCTTCTTTTGGTTCTGCTTTTCTAGGCTTCTCTTTGCATACTGACTTCATTCCCAGTGGTGATAAATAGGATTTATCTCCACCCCTGGAACCGTTAGGCTTTCCCATGTATTTACTACCTATTTCTCATTCTCCCTAATAAACATCTCATCAACATGATGGACCAAAGTGAAGTTCTGCATAGTGTCCAGATAATCTAAGTCCCTTCAGACTGTATTACAACAGGTGGAAGGACAGTTAGCATGGACCTGTGGCAAGATCATAAATGTGTATTGTTGTCCAGTCCACACAGATGAAAACTAATTCTGACCCTTTTTCTTGCTAAGGCTGAAAAGAAGGCATCCACCGTATTGAGGACTGCTTACCTATCATTTCTCTGAGGCTGAGTTTAATCTGCTCTGGGTTTATCTGTTGATATGTCTGGCATAGCCACCACAACGGGCTACTACTTGACTGTAGTTTATTGTCATCTGCCAGAAACCATTTCATTTTTGTAGGGTCAAGATGGGTAAAATAAACAGGGATTTAAAGGACCACTTTTGCCTTTTTTAAGTTTGGAGTGGGGCATCCGTATCTGAGACAGCCCTAGACTGCAATATTTTGTTTTTTATTTACTCTCTTGGCCAGGGTGAAGGACAGTTTCTGAGGCTTCCCCATATGACCACTCTTCACCATAGACCAAGAAACAATGTGAGAGCGCTACCGACTTCCAGTAAGACAACAGAACACCTTTCTTCTTTTCAAATATAAGTTCCCTCTACACAGGACATGAGCTGCATCTTAAATTTCAAATGTATTATATTCTCATTTTCATTCAATTTGAAATATTTCCTAAGTTCCCTTATGGATTTGTTTCTGACCCGAGACTGCTTAGAAGAGTGTCCCTTCTAATTAAATATTTGGGAATGGGGAAATGCCCACTGAGTGCACTCAGGACTCTTTGTGAGGTGGACCCAGCCAGGACTCCATTTATTACCTGGACCCCATCTACTTACCGCCTTTCTCCATGAAAGGCATAATTCTTTTAGGTTCCCTGATATCAGTGTCAATTTGGACCCTACATTGAACAGTCTTCAAAATCTTCTTTCCGCAGCATAAGATTTCCCTAGTATAGGGTTATGGCCATGATCCCTTTGCAAGAAAACAGAGAAGTTCCTTAATGCTTATACTTTTCATAATGCTTCAGCATTTTTCCTCATGGGAACCGCCTTCTCCTTCAGTCAATGGCTTCTGTGTGTGAGAATTGACTCAGTCCAAAAATTGGGCAAGGACAGTGAGATTTTATTGGGCTAATTGATATAAGCCTCCTGATCATCCATCCCTAATTTCTCCTGATAGTATAAATTATGCAATACTCTTGTTAATTGTCATCTATCTGGATCCTAATAACACTGCATGCTAGTAACAGTTTCCATAGCTCTCTCAAGTTCAGGGCCCCCTCACCACCCAACCAACCCTGCTGTTCATTACTCTAATGGCACTCACCTTGTTTCAGATGGTTAAGCAGTGCCACCTAGCCCCTATTAGGGATAATTCCGTAACAGCATCTCCTAGCACCAGCTCTGACATACAAAACTTCTCAAGGGCGGCCTTGCCAATCCTGTGAGGAGCTCCTGACCTGGGATAGATCTTCAGAGTTGCTCCAGATTGACACACGCTGTCCAGGCCTTTGTACCCCTGCCTGCACTGACCAGTCACTGAATGCGGACTGCTCCCCTGCCCCCTTACATGCAGGAGAAAGTGTAACTTTTGGTGAATGAGCAGCTCCCTTTAGCCCAAAACTCCCAAAGAGAGATGCCACTAGAAGTTGTGACAAGCCAGCACTCCTGGCAGCTAGGGGACTGAGGGCTTCCGTCCAGAACAGGGATCTGGAAGATACATCACAGCATCCATCAACATAAAATACATGCAAGGATGATTAATAAGATAAAGGGTTTTCAGAAGATGGGGGAGTAGGGGAGTGAATTTTTTTAATCGACTTAATGACACTCTAGGTCAAATCAGTTGAAACCATTTCCATAGAGCTAATAAAATAAACTCAGATGATTAGACACAAAGTTTCAAAGTCGTCATTGAATAGCTCCCAAGGCAGGACATCTTCTCCAGATACTTCCTTTAACTTTATGAAGAACTAGGGTATTTGGATTGCACACTGGTGGCCTAAAAGTCCAAAGGCTGTTCACAGAGGTATTTTGCTTGGCACTCAGTGTTTTCTAAAAGTCAAACGAGGCGTGGGATGCCTGGTGGCTCAGTCATTAAGCATCTGCCTTCGGCTCAGGTCCTGATCCCAGGGTCCTGGGATTGAGCTCCACATTGAGCCCCGCATGGGGCTCCCTGCTCAGTGGGAAGCCTGCTTCTCCCTCTCCCACTCCCTGTGCTTGTGTTCCCTCTCTCACTATGTGTCTCTCTGTCAAATAAATAAATACAATCTTTAAAAGTCAAATGATGTGCAAATAGGTAAAATCAGTCAATCTCACAATAAAATCAGATTTTCATCATCTCTTGAAAAAAAAAAAAAGATCCAGAAACACTGGTCTAACAAGAGTGCATTCTCAAGAGTGGACTGCACTCTCCCCCTATCACACTCAATGGCTGGGACCCCAGCTAACCTGGCCCATCTTCTGGTAAAAGCACTTTCTATCGCCTGTGGCATAACAATACCAAGTTGGCAAAGGTTCAGGTGCAGCAAGTTTGCACCACTGAGCAGCCGAGAGTCTGGAATATATATTTTTTTTATTTCCTACAGTTTCAGAGAATCACTAATAAAATTTGCACTTCAATCCACCTAGCTCTTCAAGACCCTTAATCTCCAAAGGTCAACCATGTGAACAGACAGAGTTTGGGACAACTATGCCAACAGTGAAAAAGAGGGCCCTGTAACTTTTTTTTTTAATTAGATTTTTTTAAAGATTTTATTTATTTATTTGACAGACAGAGATCACAAGTAGGCAGAGAGGCAGGCAGAGAGAGAGCGGAGGAAGCAGGCTCCCTGCTGAGCAGAGAGCCCAACGAGGGGCTCGATCCCAGGACCCTGGGATCATACCTGAGCCAAGGGCAGAGGCCCAACCCACTGAGCCACCCAGTGCCCCAAGGGTCCTGTAACTTCTTAACCAGCCCAAAATATCCATTTCTAAATGTATTTATAAACAGAAATGAACTATGCTGTGCCCCATAATGCTGGCTTCCAGATTAATTACTTTTAAGTTTCCCCCAAATTACCTCCCACCCTCCCATTCAGTATTAAAAGCTATTTTGTAAGGACTTTTCCACTTTAAAGTGTACATCTTTATGAAAAAAATAGCCCATAATAGAATAATCCTCCTGCTCACTGGTTCCTAAAATGTTATGACATTCAGATCCCCAAACACCATAAATTTCTTGCATAATATGTAGAATGGACCAAAGAACTTTGTGTGACCATCTGTCCTAAAGATAGCAAACAGCCTGACACAGGGAAATATAAATGTTAAGAGCAAGCACACCTCGATGACTGGGGAACCAAAGAAGGAAATGACAGCAGAAGATCCCTGTCACTCATGGAAGGGACTGAGAATGAACCTCCATAATGCTGACAGGGAGGAAATGGTAGTAACTTTTATTTCTAACAAAGTATTGTATGGTCTTTCCCCCCAACATCCGAGAAAGGGATCAAGTGTAAAACCTTGATTATGGTTTTAAACACAAATCTCTTGACATTAACAGCACTCAAAAGGCAAGCCATCTCTATGCAACCCCCAAACAGAAGATCCTCAATCAAGGCAGGGGGAGGATGGGGGTCATGAAGGGGATTCCTAATAATCATTCTTCTTCAGTGGTAATGGGTTTGGCTACAGCAAGCAGAACAAAGGGAAGGAGGTAATGGTGACAGCCTGGGGAAAACAAGCAGAACGCTGAGGTAAGAATATGAGGTTCCTAGCATTGGACACTTTCCAACGATAAGATAAATCCATCTCACAAGAGTCTTGTGGGAATGAGGTAATCAAAATTATGCTATGGCTTATTATGCATAGAATGATGAACAGATGTTTTCGCTCTCCTCTGAGGAGCCAACAAGTAGGAAAGGGCACACACTGCAGAACAAAGGATGTCACTGTGTTTCTACAACTCAGTGTATATCTGCATCACCTACTGAATCCAAATCTCTCAGGGAACAGGGTCAAGATTTTGCATTTCTGGCAAATACCAGAGGTGATTCAAACTGAGAGGGTCTACAGACTGTACTTACATATATTCTGCACATGAAGCGAGACAGAACGAAGACCGTTCTAGAAGTTGGGAGTTAAATCTCTAGAGTGAGGTGGTAATAAGGAATGCTGAAGAGAACAGAAATTTCTAGAACGGAAATCCTTCTTTCCTAATCACTAAGAAGAGGGGGAAATTATATTTTTCCTGTGCATAGTTCCAGAAAGCAGATGAAAGGAGAATTTGAGGCAAAAATGTTCTTTTTAGAACAGAACCTCATTGGCTACATCAGCAGGAAGTCAAGAAGTAAACACTAGAGTGGAAGGGGTCTAGATTGCACTTACCGAGGAGTCCTTGCCCCCAACAACTCTAACTGGCAGAGTAAACTTCCACAACTGCTTTACTCTGTGCTTCTTTGGATACGATTTTCTTCATGAATAAAATGAGATTAGCCTAGAATTTCTAGGTGCCCCTCTTTAGTTTTCTATTGCTTTATAACAAATTACCACGAACTCAGTGGCTTTAAACAACACAGGTTTACTATCTCACAGTTCTGGAAGCTAAAAGCCCAGAGCTAGATTCTCTGCTCAGAGTCTCACCAGGCTGAAATCAAGAGGCCTCACCAGAAACTAACCCTGCCAACACTGTGAGAACATAAATTTCTGTTGTCTGAACCACCCCATCTCTGGCATCTTGTCCTGGCAGCCCTGACAAACTAATACATCTTTCGAGCCCAGTGGCTGTAGCAGAATTCTGTTTCTTGTGGTTGTAAGACTGAAGTCCTTGTTTCCTTGTTGGCAGTCAGCCAGGAATGTTCTACACGCCACCTGCCTTCCTGGTCACGTGGTCCCTTGCATCTTCAAGTCAGCAATGGAGAAATTCTTGCACACTGAATCTCCCTCATGCTTCAAACCCTTGACTACCTCTGTCTCTAACCTACAGACTCAGATTTTAAAAGCTCGCTAACTGATTATGTGATTACATCATCTCCACATAGATAAACTGTCCCTCTTAAGGTCACTTGATTTGGGACCTTAATTACATCTGCAAAATTTCTCCAAGTGCTACCAACATTAGTGCTTGATTCAACAATTGTGATAACTTGTATGTATACCAAGGTCCAGGAATCTTGGGGACATCAGAATTCTATCTACCACATGCCCTTCAAGCCAGCTAAGGGCTAATGTTTTATAATTTTATTATGTGAAGACAGTTTATTTACTCATTATATTTCATGAGCATATATAATATATATATATTACATATATTATAAGTATATATAAATATATATCTTCTCTATATAAATTTCATGATATATATTTCTTATATATATTTTCATTATATATAAATTTCATTACATAAAATATATAAATTTATATATACTTCTTATAGGAAATTTTATTATATATGTGTATATATATTTCTTTCACTATATAAATAAATTTCATTATATATTTTATTATATATAATATATAAATGTCATTAACAGTGTCATGTTCCTGGCAAACCTGGACACATTACACTGTACCATCATAAAGTTTCTGCTTTTATGATTTTCCCCTAAAAAATGTAATTTGTGATCACTGTCATTTTTGTTTAAATAGAGTTGTGATTAAAGTTTGTTTTTAAAACTTAAAAATACACAAAAAAATACATTTAGACTACTATGTTTCATCTATAAAAGAATAAAACTAAAGACTTTAAAATTGTTTAGTCCACTGGTTTTTCAGTATTCCTTTTTTTTTTAAATGTTGTTAGTCACCATACAGTACATCTTTAGTTTTTGATGTAGCATTCCATGATCCATTGTTTGCATATAATACCCAGGGCTCCATGCAATCCATGCCCTCCTCAATACCCACCACCCATTCCCCCATCCCCCTCCCTTCTAAAACCCTAACTGAGAAGCTCTTAAATCAAGTGAAATCTTACACAGAACCTCAAATAACACTGAGATTACACTGCTGAAGTGAAATGAGGTCCCACTGTGCCCCCAATACACATAAAAGCACATCTGTAAGAAACATAATCCCACTTCCTTACTTTTTCTGAAACTTTCAAGTTTAAAGACAGAATATGCCTCCTCCAAGTCTATATTAACATCAGTAGTAAGTCAAGCCTAGAACTCAGATATCCCAAGTCTTGGTTTAATGTTCTTTGTAGCCAGCATGCATAACAGACTGTAGATCTCTCCGTGAATCCTTTCTACCTACCATGCAACAGTTGGAGAAGTGGTTTCAGCCCACTTCCAGGGATGGGACCTGATTGTTTTAACCTAATTAGCATGGTCCCCTTACTTTTGCCACAGTTAATTGGTTAAGGTCAACCAGACCTGAATCACTTTCTGAATAGTATTCGTTAAGTCAAAAGTAAATGATTCAGAAATGAGAATATTCAGGCTATTTGGTCTTAAACAGAACTTTACTTCAAACGAAGACCTCTCACTCTTCTGGGTCAGTAGAAGCCTGTCCTCACAAAGATTGATGCTTAGCTTAAAAACATCTCCGTATCTGACTGAATTTAGGTAATCAGTCCCTGGCCTAATTGCCTTTGAAGCAAAAGAAAATCATCACTGGGGCACCTGGGTGACTTGGTGGGTTAAAGCCTCTTCCTTCAGCTCAGGTCATGATCCCAGGGTCTTGGGATCGAGCCCCGCATCGGGCTCTCTGCTTAGCAGGAAGCCTGCTTCCTCCTCCCTCTCTGCCTGCTTGTGATCTCTATCAAATAAATAAATAAAATCTTTAAAAAAAAAAAAAACAACAAAAAATTCTCTCTCTCCCTTTCCCCTGCTCTCTCTTTAAAAAAAAAAAAAAGAAAAGAAAAGAAAATCATCATTGGAGAAAGAGAACATTGTCTACAGCCTCAACTTCTTTTTATAATTTTTCATATACTATGTACAACATTCAATCAAAAATTATCAGACATCAAAAAAGTAAGAATTGCCTGAAAATTAAAGGAAAAAAACAGACAACAAACAGACCCATAGGAAATCCAGCTTTAAACTTGTCAAACACAAAATTTAAAACAGCTTTGACTCATATTTTCAATATAAAAATCAAGATGGAAAATTTCACAACTAAAAATGATTTTTAAAAATCAAATAGAGGGGCTCCTGGGTGGCTCAGTGGGTTAAAGCCTCTGCCTTCGGCTCAGGTCATGATCCCAGGGTCCTGGGATCGAGCCCCACATCGGGCTCTCTGCTCAGTGGGGAGCCTGCTTCCTCCTCTCTCTCTCTGCCTGCCTCTCTGCCTACTTGTGATCTCTGTCTGTCAAATGAATAAAAATAAATAAATATCAAATAGAAATTCAGAAACTGGAAAACACAGTATTAATCAACTTACTATAGAAGTAATGACAAAAAGATAATTCAAAATAAAATACCCAGTAGATAGGAAGACTCAGTATCATCAGTTCTTCCCAACTTTGTCCACAGATTCAACACAATCCCAAACAAAATCTCAGCAAGTTATTTTGTGGATTAGACAAACTGATTTTAAGGTTTATATGGAGAGGAAAAAGGCCCAGAAGAGTCAATACTGAAGAAGAACAAAACTGAAAAACTGATGTTACCTGATGCCAAGATTTACTATAAAGCTACAGTAATCAAGAAAGTGTGGTATTAACAAAAGAATTTTTAAAATTGATCAATGGAATAGAATAGAAAGCCCAAAAGTAGACCCACAAAAATATAATCAACTGATCTTTTTAGAACATAGCAAAGGCAATACAATGGGGAAAAGAAAGTGCTAGAATGGGTGCTGGAACAACTAGTCATCCACATACAAATAAATGAATCTATACATAAACTTTATACCCTTCACAAAAATTTACTTAAAATGGATTGTGTACCTAAATGTTAAATTCAAAACTACAAACTCCTATAAGATAACATAGGAGAAAACCTAGATAACCTTGGATATGGGGTTAAGGACTTCGATATAACACCAACGGTGTGATCCATGAAAGAAGTAATTAATGAGCTGAACATCATTAAAATTTTTAAAAGAACAAACAAAAAACAAAACAAAACAAAAAACTTGTGCTCCATGAAAGACACTGTCAAGAAAATGAGAAGCCACAGACTAGGAGAAAACATTTACAAAAGATACATCTGATAAAGAACTCCTATCCAAAATACACAAAGAATTTTTAAAACTCAACAGTAAGAAAACAACTACTCAATTTAAAAATGGTCCAAAGAGCTTAAGAGCACCTCACAAATTTTATTTTTTCATTTGTTTGTTTGTTTATATTCACACATACACAGATAGCAAATAAGCATATGAAAAAATAATACACATATACCAGGGAAATGCAAATTAAAACCACCAGGGAAATGCAAATTAAAACAATGAGGTATGACTACACACTTTAACAAAATGGCTAAAATGTGAACCACTGACAACATCAAATGTTGCAAGGATGTGGAACAACAGATGGGAATGCAAAATGGTACAGCCACTTTGGAAGACCATTTGGTGGTTTCTTACAAACCAAACATACTCTTACCATACAATCCAGCAATTGTGCTCCTGGGTATTTGTTTGAAGGAATTAAAAACTTACGTACACATAAAAACCTGCTCATGTATGCTTACAGCAGGTTCATTCAAAATTGCCAAAACTTGGAAGCAACAAAATGTTCTCCAGTAGGAGAGCAGATAAAATTTGGCACATCCAGACAATGGAATATTCAGTGCTACAAAGAAGTTAGCTACAGAGCCATGTAAAAAACGCAGGTAACTTAAATGCATATTACTTAGTGAAAGAAGACAATCTAAAAAGGCTGCATATATATATACACTATACAAACCATAGGACACTCTGGAAGAGGCAAAACTGTGGAGACAGGAAAATGACTAGTGGCTGCTAGAGAATGGGAAGGGAGTAAAGGATAATAGGTGGAACACAGGATTTTTAGGGTAATGAAAATACTTTTCATGATACTATAAGGATGAACATACATCATTATACATTTGTCCAAACCCACACATCAAGAGTGAACCGCAAGGTGTACTATAGATTTCAGGTGATAATGATGGGTCATTGGAAGTTCATCAACTGCAACGAATGTACCACTCTAATGGGAGATGTTGGTCATGGGGGTGGCCAATGCATTTCCAGGCGCAAAGGGATATATGAGAAATCTCTGTGCCTTCCACTCAATTTTGCTGTGAACCTAAAACTGCCCTTAAAAATAGGCTTTTGTGGGACGCCTGGGTGGCTCAGTGGGTTAAAGCTTCTGCCTTTGGCTCAGGTCATGATCCCAGGGTCCTGGAATCAAGCCCCGCCTTTGGCTCTCTGTTCAGCAGGGAGCCTGCTTCCCTTCCTTTCTCTCCACCTGCCTCTCTGCCTGCTTGTGATCTCTGTCAAATAAATAAATAAAATCTTTTTTAAAAAATTGGTTTTTGTAAAAAGGGAATATCCAGAATGAATCACAGAGAGGGGAAAAAAAGGAGAATCTAAAATGTTTAAGAGGCCAAAGGAGTATAATAAAAAAAAATATGTTGCAGGGCGCCTGGGTGGCTCAGTGGGTTAAAGCCTCTGCCTTCGGCTCCGGTCATGATCCCTGGGTCCTGGGATCGAGCCCCGCATCGGGCTTTCTGCTCAACAGAGAGCCTGCTTCCTCCTCTCTCTCTGCCTGTTTCTCTGCGTACTTGTGATCTCTGTCTGTCAAAGAAATAAATAAAAATAAAAAATAAATAAAATCTTAAAAAAAAAAGACAAAATTAATATATAGTGTTAGATGGCAGAGTGGTGATTCCTTTAGGAAGCATTTGTTGTTCTGGGGGGTGGGGCATGGGAAGGGCTTCTGGGACACTGTAGCACTCTAGTTCTTCAAATGAGTGGTGGTTACATGGTGGATTTCACCCTGTAATAAGTTACTGGTCAGTAGAATTATGACTTTTGTACTTTCCTGTATGTACTTTATAATTAAATTTTAAAGATCCACAAAACACACACTCATCATCTCATTATGAGTGGATGACTTTGCTTCCTATTTCACTGAAAAAGTCAAGGTCATCTCTAAAAATGCTTCTTCTTCCTGCCCTACCCAATCAATCACTCCCCCTTCCAAAATCATATGCAAACCTAAACCTAACACAGCTTTCCTTCCAAAGACAGTGGAAGAGCCAGCCCACTCCTGCCCAGGGAAAATTTCTCCCTCTTTGTTCAGGATTATCTCTTTGGGAACATCATGCCATGAAGTGCCTTCCTCTCTCCTCTTTCTCACTCTGTTTTGTCCTTCCCAGTAGCATCTACATTCCTACGCATGTCCCATTATGAAAACCATACTGTGGTCCCAGGGCCCCCTCTACTACTGCCCTCTGACTCTCCTTTCTCGGAACAGCTGCTTCAAATTCTTACCTAGTGCTTGCTTTATCTACTTATCATCTTGCCTTCACTGTCCACAACGCTGCAACCTGATTTTGTCCATGCCATTCCACGAAATACACCCTGACCACCTGCTTGCCAGGTAATAAAATGTCTATTTCTCAGCCCTTGTCTTTTTTTTTTTTTTAAAGATTTTATTTATTTATTTGAGAGAGAGACAGTGAGAGAGAGCATGAGCGAGGAGAAGGTCACAGAGAGAAGCAGACTCCCCGTGGAGCTGGGAGCCCGATGCGGGACTCGATCCCGGGACTCCAGGATCATGACCTGAGCCGAAGGCAGTCGTCCAACCAACTGAGCCACCCAGGCGTCCCTGAGGCTTTCTCAGCCCTTGTCTTAATTTACCTCTCTGAAGCAGTGGGCTCCTCCCTTCTGAAAACATTGCACGTTCCTCTCACCAGATTCTCCTTCACCTTCCTGCAGTCTCTGCACTGCTAAAGCAGCTCACATCATGTTCATTTCCTCCTTCAGCCTGCCACTGCTTGTCATTTTTAAAGGCTACCTGATCAGGCCAGGCCCACCCAGAATAATCTCCCTTTTGATTAACTCAAAAATCGACTCATTGGGGACCTAAATTACATCTGCAAAATCCCTTTACCTTTGCTGTACAATGTAACGTGATCACAGGAGCAATATCTCATCAGCTTCATGGGTCTGCTCAGCACGAGGAACCATACACCAGAGCATGGGCCACTGAGGGTCACCTTGGAATTCTGCCAACCACAAGAGCTATGGTTAGGAAAGGGCTGCCAAAGAAGGGGTGTTTGAAAGGGAACTCACAGGAGTAAGAGGAGACCTCACCAGGAAATAAGAAGAGGGATGGATTGCTCCCCACCTAGCTGAGAGGATAATTTTCTTGCCACCCCTACTGGCCACCAGATGCCCCAAGTGCACTAGTCCAGCACTGGGAAGTTCTGCCTTAGGCAATGGTAAAGCTCCAGATGGGAGATTTTCCCCTGTAGGCCATGACCAGATGGGAGGAGGGGATGGACAGAGGGGCAAGAAATCAAAATCTGAAAAGGAATAGGAAGGTTGCTTTTTTTTTTTTTTTCCCCACATTTATCAAAAGGAGTCCTGGGATTTGATAAATTGTTGCGCTAGCTATTGACACATAAACACATGAATGCATGATCAGATCTAAGTCAGAGGAGGACAGCGTGAGAAAGCAAGGGCAAAGGCGTGAGCAGGAGAGAGCTCCTGCAGCTTCCATCCACGTTATCCCCCAAACGCCAAGTAAAGTGTCCAAGTCTAATGGGAGCCAGTACTAGTAGCTGCTCACTGAGCTCCTACTAAGTCACCTTTACTACACAGAACCTGATGTACGTTGTCTTATCTGCACCATAGGAAGTAAACATATCTTCAGCTCTCAGATGAAGAAACTTGTATCCGATTCCCACAGCCTAGCTTGCCAGTGGCCAAGCTGGACTCAGGCCAGACTGTCTGCCTCCAAAGGCTATACCCTCAGCTACGATGGTAAAGCCCCACCCAATAACCCCAAGCATCTACTCTGAGCCACACGAGCTAGAGGCTTCGCAGGCATCCTCGCAGCCAGGCCTCCAGACAACTCCATGAGCACATGTTAGCTCTGTTTCACAGATTAGGGGAAAAGGATCAGAAACACTTTGCCCAAAAGCAGAAGTGTCAAAACTGGACCTCAAATTCTGATCGAAGGTTAGAACAGGGATCGTTTCCATGTTGAAGTGTATCCCTTTTGTAAGTGAGCAAAAAACAACAGAATCTGGAGTCTTCTGAGCAGATCTGCACCTCGTTAGTTACAATGGGAAAACTGTCTCTTATCTCCCCTATCCTGTCTCTACGTAGTTTTGGCACCTTTCCCCTCTTCTTTTTTTTTTTTAAGATTTTATTTATTTATTTGACAGACAGAGATCACGAGTAGGCAGAGAGGCAGGCAGAGAGAGAGAGGAGGAAGCAGGCTCCCTGATGAGCAGAGAGCCCAATGTGGGACTCGATCCCAGGACCCTGAGATCATGACCTGAGCCGAAGGCAGCGGCTCAACCCACTGAGCCAACCAGGCGCCCCCTTTCCCCTCTTCTTTATTTCCACCACCCCCACTCTACCTCCCGGAAACATCTGCTTGTAAAAGGAGCCATCTTTGACACCTTGGGATGGATTTAAGACAATACTTTCACTTTCTAGAAATAGGGACTTTTAAGTCTCATTCCAAATTGCAGATTTGCTGGTGTCCTCCCCAGGTAAGCAACTTTAGCAAACAGGAGGAAATTGGAGAAGACAACTCTAGAAGTTTTGTCATAGACTGTCAACTGTTCTCTGGCTCTGTGCAACTGGATACCTTATAATTTCCTAAATAAAAATTTATACACAAGCATATATATAATATATAGAAATCGTAAGTTCTAGGGTCGGGGGATGGTTTTGAGACCACTGGGAATCATGAGAAAGATGTTCTATTCTTCTTCTGTCTTAGGGCTTCTTCAAATTTCCAGTACTCCTGATCATTAAAATAATTCTGAATCGTTAAATTCTCTTAAGACCAACAGTCATTTTGGATTAGGGCCCCCACCCTTAAGGCCTTAATTACCTCCTAAAAGCTCCATCTCCAAATACAGTTATAAGTGATGAGGGGGCAGGGTAAAGAGGACACAATTCTGTCCATAGCAAGGACTAAGGGGTACATTAGGTATTTATGGCCTTTGAATGAAAAGCATCTTGTCTAGTTAAGGAATAGAATTTGATCACTGTGTCATGGTGGCACCTGGTTGTCTAAATTAATCTTTATTGATTGCTTTCTCAAATCAAGTGTGGAGGAATAGAGAATAAAAAAAGCAATAAGCTTTTGTAAGGCACACATAAAGCAGTAAATGCCCAAATTGATTATTCAGTAAAATACTTTTTTTTTAAGTTTCTATCCTCTCATTTCTACACTTGGCTGCTGTAAGTCTTCCTTTTGTTAACAATGTTAGAAAAAGAAACGTCTCCTGCGCAGATTTGGGTTTCTGTGAACTCAGCTCTCCACCCAGTGGCTAATACAGAAATTGCAGAGACACACACCCCATAGGGCACTTAGGCAATTAGAAGATAGGACCACTTGCTTTCCATTGAACAGTTTGACATAGTTACTGCTAATTACAGCTTCCACCTCCAAGACAAGACACCGCCTGTGAAAAACAGTCACTTGAAACCTAAAGTGGGTTTTCCTTGGACTTTCTACTTAGGAGGGGGATAGAAAACAGATGGAGAGGGGGTTTGTGGGCAGAATCCAAATCTACTACTTAAGTGATTAATATCTACTCAAATTATTATTAAGTAATAATCAAGTATCACAAGAGCTTCTTTCTCAGACTTCTGATGGTAAGGATTCTTCCTTTTCCTTCAAATATCTGAACTCTCACCCATTTTATGAAGAACCAGTGAGGCTGGTCCACCACCAAGCCCCAAGGGTTAGAACTGCCTCCTCCCCCTCATACCCAACAATTAAGCTACCTGACTCCCTTTTACATCAAGCTGATGAGACTAATGAGAGGAAATAGTAAGTTTTCTCATTTGAGTCACTTAAAGCTGAGCTTCCTCTTTTTTCCTCAATATTACAGAATAAGAAGTACGCATGATTTCTCAAAGAGCAAAAGATGCAAGAAACTTAAAGTATATTTCATCTTCTGTTCCTTTCTCTTCTTGCAACTTGTGTACAATAACTTTGGGGGAGGAAACTGCTCAGAGCTAGCTCTAAGAACAAAAGTAACAGCCAGTCAACCCCTCTCCCTCCAGGGGAAAGAAGAAAGACAAACATAAAAGGCAATGCAAGAGCCTGAACCAAATTATGACTTTTAAAAATCACCTCCCCACAATCTCTGATGGCCGTTTTCTGTTACAAAAAGAAGTCTGAAAAGTCAGGGCGAAGCCCAGGACAGTGGATCCAAAATGTGAGGCTGAGAAGCATGGTGCCTAAAGGGAAGCCCAGGGCCTTATGCTTCTCATAAGCAGTGGGACAAGAAGCCATACCAGACAGGAGCAGTGGCCTCTGGCAGATTTAACCCCCTCCTGACAGAGAAGCGGGATCCAACCAACAGGTTAGGCTTTCCCTGAAAACAAAAAAAAAAAAAAAAAAAAAAATGGTGGAGGGAGCGGCGGAGGGATATTCCCTTCACAATAGCCAAGAATAATAATGGAGAAGCCTTCCCTTCACCAATAATACCTGCTTAGCGCTCTCTCTCTCTCTCTCTCTCTCTCATACACGCACACACAGTCCTTCCTCTTTCACTTCAGTGCTGGAATAACCAAGTCCATACGAGTTAGGAACACGGCTCTCTCAGGGAAGCAGACTTACAGGATATCTGGCAGATTGCTACCACTTTCATGAGACCTCTCTGCCCACACCTGGCTCTTTATGTATCTTCTCTGGGCTCATGTGGATGAGATTTTCGTACCTGAAATCTCGGAGATGCCCGAAACTGAACATCTACTAAATTAACTTCCAGGCCAGCCTGCTCCCTGAGCCAAAATTCACTCCCTACCTAGTTCCCAACTCACATTATGCCCAGCTGCACTAAAAGAGCTTCCCAAAAATGTGTGCAAGGAGAACAAGCGACATTCTTAAATCCCCAAATCCTTCAGCAGCAATATACATAGGCACCAAATTGAGACAAGATGAACCCCCTCAAACAGTAGGTGTCCAGAGAGAAATTGGACTCTGGAAACAAAACCCGCATGTACGGTATCGCTGGAAAAAAAAATTAATCCCCAAATTTGTTCCAAACCAAAAGAGAATCGAGGCCTGGGTGGAGTCAGGCCCCTGCATTGGGAACCACAGCCTAAGTGTCACAGAATGGGTGCCTTTATCACCTCCCAAGCTCTATTAACAAAACCCAAATCCCTCCCTGAAACCACGTGTCCGAAGAGTCAGAGTAAACAGGAAAAATAAGAAACCAAGCATCAGCACCCGAGGCACAAACTGTCGAAAACACAAATGACCAGCTCCTACCACAGTGCTCTAAACAAAATATTCGCCTCAAAAGCCAGTATTTAAAACAATCCAGAATCACATGAGGAGAAGTGTACCATCAAAAAGGCAAGTGTGATACCCTCTTTCCTTGGAAAAACAATTCTCTATGCGTACTGCACCCTCTCCCCGAAAGGCATTTGAGACACCCCTGTCTCCCAGCATGCTGGCTGGAAACCTCGGGAGCTTCCCGGGGGGAATGTGAAACTCCCCCCACCAACCCTATGTCCCCATACATGGAGGGCAGGGAGAGACCGAAGAAAGGCAGACCATTCCACTGGCAGGTGACAAGTATGATCAACTTGGGAACTTACCTTCGTGGTTCCTCTGGGGCGGCCAAAAGCTGAGTAGATCTTCACGCCCAACTACCAGAATCTTCAGAGCTTGTACCGAGGCTTTAACTGGATTTGGTCACGTAGAGCGCCTAGATGATCTTAAGGATATCTGAGTCTCTCCGGGCTGTGTCCTTGAAAATGCCTCCAGCTGTGGGGATGGTCGAAGGACTGTACATTCCTAAAGCCCAGGAGGCAAGGAGGAGCCAAGGATTGAAGGGGACCAGCCCCGGGTCAACCAGCGGTCACGTCCTCCCCAAGAGCTCCTCCAACGTGGCAAAATAGGGAAATATGCAAGGTGGTCCCTCCAAGTCTCCAGATACTCCCTGAAATGCCCTTTGCCCACCAGCATCCGTTCTGCGTATTTTAAAGTCTTGTAATTCCCACTTGCCTCTGAGCTTTGTGCTCCTGGCATCTTTACACTTAGCCGGTTCAGAATCCAGACAGGGAAGACTGGACATTATAATTATAAATTCGTGCTCCTCAAACAGCCCAATGACTCATTGACCATCATAAGATCCCCCTTTCCCAAGCCCAGTCCCAAAAAGAACACAGATCCCACATATTTCCTATCAGTCTGACCTGATCATTAAGATCTCAGTCTCTCCCCAGGTGCCTGGGTGGCTCAGTGGGTTAAGCCTCTGCCTTTGGCTCAGGTCATGATCTTGGGATTCTGGGATTGAGTCCCACGTCGGGCTCTCTGCTCGAAAGGGAACCTGCTTCTTCCTCTCTCTGCCTACTTGTGATCTCTCTCTCTGTCAAATAAATAAACAAACTCTTAAAAAAAAAAATCTCAGTCTTTCTCCTAATGAAACAGGTTTCTCCTTTCACACCTCAATTAACAGCACTTTCTTCATTTTCCTTTTACTTCTCAAGTGTTCCTATTCAGAGGTCAAGCCTAAATTCTGACTTTCCCAATTCTATTCCTCCTTACATTTTGGGACAACCTGGTTCTTAGAGGAACCTGTATTCCAGGTAGAGGCCCTTCAATTTTCTTCTGAGCTTTAGGGTTTAGAGTCATTTAAATTAATTTATTCTCTGCCTCAGGGGGAAAAAAGGGGGCCACAAGCATACTTTGAAGTCCCTTGAGTTTATAACATTTGATATTAACTAGTTGTAAAATGCAGAGGTAACAGGCATTAAGGGAAATATATGAGTTGTATGAGACTCAGTTTTTCAGGAGATAATTCTATGCTCCCCACGTGAGAATAGATATATTCCCTAGGATTGCGGTTTCTCTCTTAAGCATATTTGTACTGTTCCTCCTCTAAGTTGGGATCAATATCTTCCTTTATTACCAGATCCAAGCACAGTGTCCTACATATAGGGAGCGCTCCTGATTTGGGGAGTACCCATACACCCCCTAACAAAAATCACAAAAATTCCTCACTTGTATTCTGTCGTGGCTCTGATTCTCGCCACACAGGATGCAGAGTCAAAAGGCCATGGTTTGGTTTCTGCCCAGGCAATAAGTGGGTTGTATGACACTGTAGGGTGGTTTCCATTCAGGGGCCTCTCTTGCCTTGCTTGTAAAATGGGAAGACTGAATTTAACCCATCTGCGACAACATCTCTTACAGCTCCAAGTTGCCATGAGAATTATCCTGAAGTCTTTTTAAGATGAAGTATGCATTTTGACTGTGCTGAGATATTTTATGTAGAGGAAGAATGTAAATAATTAAGCAACTAATATTAAAATAATTAACTTACTGGTTGTCCCTGCATAGAGCACTTAGCAAATTTTTAAAATAGATATGTCATCCCATTTATAAATTTTGAGTTTGAAGTAGGAAATATTGGGGCATGAATCTTGTCTCAATTACACCATCAATAGAATCCTGAGCACCCCACGGGCATCCTGACCCCCTCGGGGTTCAGAGTTTTCCTAAGAGACAGGAGGCTTACCCTGGGAGGTGACCCCAGACCTGGCCCATCTCCATCGCCGTCACCAGTCTGCCAAGGGTCAGCCTTGATCCTCAGAAAGCAAACAGCTAAACTGACTGTTCCACTTTCCATATGTTCCAAGAAGCTACTATTAGCCGATGCTTTTCCTTTTTTTGCTTTAGGTAAGTCAATGATTCTTTTGAAACTGTGCTTGTCTCTCTTAAGTTCCTGCACATTGTTGGGTCTCACTGTTGACTCGGGTCCCATCACTACCCTCAACATTTCAGCTCACGGTGGCTGCCTTTGTGCAGCTGGAGTCTAGGTATACCATAAATGAGCAGCACTAATTCTAGAGGGCTCCTCAGACTGATCTCTGCTTTCTTAGACTTTCAGACCCCCCTACCTTCATGAGAATATTCTCACCTTCAATAAATGATCAGGTATCACTGCATTTCAATGTGAGCACACTGTCGGTTCAAGACATCAAAGGGATTGTAAGGGAGAAGAGCTGTTGGGGTGGTTGGTGGGCCTGACCCTCTAAAAGTGCCAGGTTAATGACCCATTTACCCACCAGTTCAGATCAGGAATTAAACCTTAATTCTCTATAAGAATAGCAAGGAGAAACTGGATCGAGTTGGAAGAAAAGTTGTGCATCATGACCAAGAAGTGAAAAATAAATCAGTTCCTCGATACATCCACAATTTCTCAGGGAGAAAATCCAATGGCTTTTTTTTTTTTTTAACCTATAGGCTAAACCCTACCCACCCCATTCACCATGTACAATCACACAGACACACATGCCTGCACAGTCACATATACACACAGCTGCAAAATATTTAGATCCCACCAAAATTTCATCTATATAGTTACACTATGCCAATATTTTAGCTTCTGGTAAATGCACAATCTGTTTTCAGATGTTATTTATTCTATTTCTTTTTATAATACTGGATACACTGAGTGCTTTTTTTTTTCTTTTAACTTCACTGAATACTCAAGTCATAGTTCTCTCTTCTTCGTCAATAAATCAGACTATATTTTTCCATGTAATCAATGTCTCTTCAACGCATTGTCCTAGAGAACTTCTTACAACCAACACTTCTCAAGAGAAGAGATTTCCATTAGCTTTAGACTACTTTCTGAGTTTTTCTAGGACTCTAATGGGAACTCCAAGATGGACATAAAGTCTTCCCTCCATGGGGAGATGAAGTCAGATCTAAGGGACACCAATTAGAAGGGAGTCTTGATGTGGAAGCTTGCCCTGGGAACCAGGAAAAGGGAAAATGTCGAACACACTTTGATAGCTCCGAGAGGAACAAGCTGTCAAGAGTCACACAACCATGTGGGGATAGCCAAAATACACAGAGGAGTAATCCTCTACCAGCTTCTACCCAAGAGCAGATCCAGCCACAAACTTAGCACTTATTTCCCATTTAGTTGCAGAGAAGGGCCTGCCATGAGATGGGAAAGACAACCATCATCTCTGTTCTGCCAGGTGCCTTCATGCAACTGGGTTCTTTCCATGTGTTCCATGACTGATTTGCAGATCTCCACAGGCTCTGCCAGCCGCTTGCCCTCACCCAGTGCGGATCAGGCTGAATACATCCAGTGCTTTACAACCAGCTTCCTCCTGGTAAGTCAACCACATACCAGAAGTTGGATCCTTAAGACTGCTTATGAAAAAAGCACCATAGTTTGAAATATTATGGTAGGAGGAACCTAAGAAAAGTAATTTCATTTACAACTTCTTAGCTAACAAGTTAGTTAACATAAAACTTGCATTTTAGGGCACCTGGGTGGCTCAGTTTGTTAAGTGTCTGCCTTTGGCTTAGGTCATGATCTTGGGGTCCTGGGATCAAGCCCTGAGTTGGGCTCCCTGCCCAGCAGGGAATCTGTTTCTCCCTTTACCCTGCCCAAACACCCTATCCTCCCCACCCCCACTCATGCTCTCTCTCTCTCTCAAATAAATAAATAAAAATCTTACCAAACCCCCCCCCAAAAAAACTTGCATTTTATACATCAAATGATTGGGCATAAAATAATGAAGTTAGAAAATTGATACCCTTACAATCAACAAATAGTTGGACCACTTTTTTTTTTTAAGCTTAAAAACACATACTTGATCTTTCAACAAGCTGAGTATTAATACTGAAGTAACTCTTTGTCTATATGTTAGATATATCTGAATGTGTGTAAATTAAATTTCAAATAATTAAGCTCTTTTAGGTAGTCTCACAAGAGAAACTTTTTTTAAAAAAACAGAGACCTATAATTTAGGATATAGTCATGCCCCTAATTTATACCTTTGGCAAATTTTTGTGTTTTTTTCAGATATTTTATTAAATTCAAGTCTGCTTTTATTACCTTAAAAAAAAAATTGTGGCTAATCATGAACCAGAGTTTCTGACAACAAAGGAAAAATCCACTTCTATCATCTACCAGCGTTGACAGTCATTTCAGAGAAAATATTGAGGAATTGGGGTATAAGAAAACATAGAAACTCTACTTCTTGCAACTAAAGTTACAACAGGACCTTCCTCTGGACGATCTATCATAGCAACACTCCACCAGCAGAAATGCCAGCCCTTCTGAGGCACTAGAAAGTTGCGAATGGCCTGAAGGATAGAGCACCACCTTCTTGCTACAAGAAGCTAAAAAAGGAAGGTTCCGAATTCCCCACTCATTTCTTTCCATGGCCTCTGAAAAAGAAGCCCCTTAGGAAGTCTGTCCAACTTAAGCCTTTTTCATTGTAAAGGTCCTTTAAAGCTATTTTAGATCACCTCCTAAGGGACAGAGCTATTGCTTTCACTGTTCAGCTGCTCTGAAACTACACACAGGGTAGTTGAAGGTGACCTCAAACTGAGTATTGTTACAGATCACAAATTCCATTTCCATGAGGCACAGAGCATGTTAAACCTTGGAGCAGATGGCCTTTCAGCATCACATCTGGTGAAGGCTCTTCTAGTAAATCAACTCAGAGACCAAAGTGTACATCCATGGAAAGATAAGTCCCAAAGCCCTTGGGAAGTGAACCTTCTGGTGACCTTGAGTGGGCACTAAAATGGATGTTTGTTCTGCAGACAGATTCTCTTCTCATTCCGTTCCTCATGGCCATTACCCTAAGAGCATTTGGAGGGTGGATTGATATAAACAGTCTATCTAACAACTGGTGAGTTTGAAAGACGTAAAGCTTGGCTACTTACCAAGATCTAAGAGAGCCCTAGCAAACAGGAGAAATCTATATGGATTTTGACCCCCCAAAATCAAGCACTAAGCAGGCAGAGGACTGCTTCTCCCCAGGAAATGGGAACTAGTTTGAAAGGAGTAACTCAGAAATAAAGATAAATTTCATACTGATCCTGAAGGGGTTCCCCTGGGGTCCCCTGAAGAAAGCTTGAGTTTTGTAAGAGCAGCCTGGAAAAGGGGAGTGAGTCACCCTTTCTTTTCTCTTGCAGATTAAGTGCAAGCCTCCTGGAAGTTAGGCACAGGCAGGCACCATTTAACATGACAAAAGGCAGAAAAGCCTGGGCTAATTACAGCCCTGGAGGGAGGCAGGTGGCCAGCACTTCCTCAACACCCAGCTGTCACAGAGAATGAGTCACTCTGAACCCGGCTGGGGGGCAGCTCAGTGCCCTTGAGACTTCATTTATTCAGGAACCACCATCTGAGCCAGCCCAAGACAAAATTGAGCCATTTGAATGTGCCCCTGGTATCCTCCCAAAGTATACTTTTCCAACCCCTTTAGGCTCCTGAGCAGTAGAACATTACCTCCCCTCCCCTGAGATTCATGATTTTTCTGGTCTGTCTTATTGCTAGAAAGGTTCCGAAGAGAATTAGTTGGAATCATCACCACCTCTATCCAAGTCATGGGAACAACCCCAAACCCGAATCTGCATCTCTAGGTTGGAACTCTCTCCTGAATTCCCCAAATCTTCCCCCCCTGCGTTGCAAAGCCTTTCTCCACAGTATGATCTGCATGTCCCAGAAGTACCTCTAAACTCAGCCTACACACAACTGAGTATCTCTCAACCCAGTCCTCCAACACCTCCAGCATTCCCTCTCTTGATTAAACCACTACCATACAACCACTCTCCCCAGGGAGAAGCTGGGCACCATTACAGTCAGCTTCCCTCAATCCAGTCTCAAAAGCCTAACAATCAAAGCATTTTAATATCTTTAAAATGTGTCCCTTCTCTCTATCCCCATCACCACCTAACTGATGTTAAAAATAAAACCAAACCAAACAACAACAACAAAAAACCGACATGTCCAAAATGGCATCCCTTAGGTTAAAGCCTCAAGTCAATAAACCAAGACTTAATACCTAAGTATTAAGCAGTTTTGATCCCCTAGGTATGTCACCTTTAACTAGCCAGCATGTGGACTTCCTGGTCAGCACTAGGAAATTCACTGATAGACCCTTCTGATCCCATTAGGAGGGCAACCTTACCTAAAACAATGGATTCTTTGCTAATAATTTCCATTTTCCTTCTCCCTCTCTACCTTTAAAAACCTTTCCTTTCCTGTAGCCCTCTGGAGCTTGCTAGAATCAATTAATAAATCCAATTAGATCTTTAAAATTTGCTCAGTTGAATTTTTGTTAATTGAACACTAAGAAGCTCCTGGGTTATAAAATTGAAGTAATTCCTTTTAATTGTGATTTTTTTAATATTTGGAAGAATGAAAGATTATTTTTACATTGGGAGTTAACTATTTCCATATTAAAAGTGAATAAGTGAGGTTTTATCTGGAACCCTCAAGAAATGAGACCACCACTTTCTAATAGGACGTTTTTCAAGAGACATATATGAACCTAAATAGATAACACCAGATAATACAGAATAGCATATACATATCACAGATCTGAGAGAAACTTGACTATTTCCTCCAGGCAACCTAGTATTTTAGACTATGTTAGAGTTAGTCCCTAAGCTGACTATCTGCTCTTTGCCCTCTTTCATGTCAACCTTTCTCCCTTCACTGTGACCCCAAGGAGGTTTACTGGAAGATGCTACAGCAGGGGGATATTTTGCTTGTTGACTTCCATTTGGATTTGGCCAAGGGAAGGCATTGGGAAGGGATCAGAGGAAAGAAGGAAAAGAGGTTTGGGGATTTATTCTCTACCTTCCCCATCAATTCCCTCCCTCTGGTTTGCTGTGAGTAGACTGACTGCCTCTTCCTCCCAAAGGCCACAACCTCTATCCGAAGCTTTCTCAACAGTTCTTCGCTCTCCAGATTTCCAGTAACCACTTCTGCCCCTTGCCTTTTCAGACCAGAGTGGTATCAGCTCCCCACAATCACTAACCCACAGTACTACATTATCCTTTGTTGGTCTCCTTAAACCTTACCTACACCTTTATAGATAGTTCCTTATCATTTCATCCTCAAAATAACTACTTTGAGTGTACCATTTGTTTTCTGACAGGACGCTGACTGATGTAGTAATTGGTGCTAGAGTAGTCCTAGGGGAACGACTTTAGAATGGAATTCTGTGATCTGAAAAGTTCACAGATAACTTTTCTGTTAAGACAAAATATATTCAATGGCACAGTTGGCAGGCATCACAATTACTCAAACTTTACAGGGCCTGGGATATACTACAGGTAGAAGGCAAGTTGCTGAGAAAGGCTATGTCTGGGACATATCACTGCTATCTATGATAATACTTATGCTTATCAAAATTTGGAGAGGTTGATTATAAAGATTGGTGGGCCAGATGGCTTCTGACAGCACTAAAGAACATATACGCAGAAAATAAAAAATTGGAGTTTGTGACCTTCCAACTCAAAACACTGGTGGAAAATCAGGAAGATTCTATGGCAGAATTTAATGAGTCGGTTATCTTACCGTAACATAGAAGATATGGCTAAGGCACAAGAGCAGGCCTAATTTTAGGGGATATAAGTTACAAAACCTGGTAAATGTTCAGCTCCACCATGTCTCTTCACCAACATAAGGGTATTGGCTGGTGGTAAAGAAGTGAAAACCTGAGATGTGTGAGGGGTCATTTGAGCAGTCAGAAATGAGGGTGAAAACTTTGAAACCCTAGATCCTTCTGAACTTTCCTTAAAAGTAGAGCCAACCCTTCCCTACTCTCCACCTTAAGGATGCAGCCTTCTGGGGAAGAAACATATTTCAATGGCTATACCTGAAGTAGTTGCTTCAAAAATGGATGCATATTCTCCTCAGGAGCCAGCCCATCAACATTTTCTTGTCTCCAAGTTCATAATGGGAGTCCAGTGCTAACAGAGCCAAGCCAAAGGAGTGAAACATCTGTCACAGGATTCTGAAAAGCACGTACACAAGTGATCTGAAGAGTGTGACACCAGGGAAACTGAAACATAAAGCTTCATTGGATGGATTTATTGGCATGAGTACACTTATGCAGTAATTAAATTGAATAAATTGGCTTTAGCACCCAGGAGTGGTGTTAACACTTGACTGGACTGGTTAATTAAAGTCTGGACTCAACAGGAACAAGAAGTCGATGAGGTTAAAATCCCCCAAATTCTCTGGCTTACAAGTAGAAGAAGAAATCCAAAATCTCAACAAGATGAAAATGTTGGACCAGGTCTATTTTAACCAACCTGCTCAGCCATCCCTAACCCAATCTTACCTTCTAGAAGGAACTGAGGACACTCCTTTCATGAAGACATTAGGAAATTAAGATATTTATTAAAGAGAGGGGAAGGTATTATTGGTGAGGAAGGATGGTAACTAGCCACTTTGAAAAGCTCTTTGGCGGCTGTCCTCTACCAACAACAGGGAGGGATGCCACAAGGGAATTACACTCCCTGCTTTCAGTGGAAATAATGGGATCCCCAAATAGAGACAACAGGCAGTAGCCCTCATCACCACAGACAAGGTAGACACAATTGCCACAATAAGCCATAAGGACCAAGTTGTCAGCAGAAGGTCTAGACTAACAGGACTCTGTAAGATCATCATCTAATTAATCATGAAATCCCAGAAAAAAAGTGGATGAGCAGCCTACAAAAGATGCTGCTTGGCATGTATAGGTGGAAAAATTCCGGGTCTCCTGGGCAGACACCTAACTCTAATTGCTATAGTGAGCAGTTCACAGCCTCTTACCTAGTTCCCACACCTAAATAAGTTCACAGATCCAGAACTCCTTGGCTGAGCAAGAACTTTGAGAAAGATCCTGTAATGCAGTCACAGATATCTATCCATAAAATCATCCTTCCAGACTTTCCCAGAGGTGTCAACAGCCAGTTAAGAGAATAACTAGACACTGGAAGGTGAAACACCAGATATTTTGGAGTTACTAGATACTGCTCTGAAGCGACCCTATTCTCCAGAGATCCAATATCCACTGTGGTCTACCAGAGTGGAGGCTTCAGGTCAGGAGATAAATGGAGTCTTGGCCCAAATGGGTCCAAATGGGACGAGAGACCCATTCTATTTATAGTTATTCCCCTAATCCCAGGATGTAGAGTGGGAATAGATATATTTAGTAACTGGTAGAATCTCTATCTTGGTCCCCTGGCCTTTGATATAAGGGCTATTTGGGTAGGCAGGGCAGAATGGAAGCCTCTGGAACTACCTCAACCCTTTCCAAGATAGTAAACCACACACAATACAACATCCCTAAGGTAACTGCAACAATCAGTATCACCACCATTAAGTATCTGAGAGATGCAGAGATGATAATTCATGGGTTGGTTTGTTTTACTTTTTCAAAAACTGTGGTTAAAAAAAAAACACATATAACATATAATTTACATCTTAACGATCTTTAAGTGTACAGCTGAGTAGTGTTAAGTGTATTCACATTCTCGTGTAAAAGATCTCCAGAACCTTTTCATCTTGCAAAACTAAAACTCTATACCCATTAAAAAAATTCTCCATTTCCCCTTCTCTGCAGTTCCTGACAACCACCATTCTTCTTTCTGTTTCTATCAATTTTGACAGGTATTCACTTTTTTTTTTAATTTTATTTATTCATTTGTCAGAGAGAGAGAAAGAGAGAGAGAGAGAGAGAACAAATGCAGACAGAGGCAGAGAGCAAAAAAGGCTCCCCGGTGAGCAAGGAGCCCCATGCAGGACTCAATCCCAGGACCCCGGGATCACGACCCAAGCCCAAGGCAGTGGCCCAACCCACTGAGCCACCCAGGCATCCCAATTTTGAGAGGAAGGTATTCTTAACAGACCATTTAACATTTGCGTTTGCCCAACGCAAAAGCCAGATAGAGCATAAAGATGACTAGATTATCACAAACAGTAGCAAATAGTGAGGCCAATCACTAGGCAATTCAGATGTTGTATTAGCACTGGATTAGCATAGCCCCTGGCAATGAGTGTGCACTTAGCAATTTTTTCATTCTTATTAAATACAATCAGAAGTGATTGCCTTCCTGTGGTAGGAAGAACCATATACCTACACTGCCTTGAGTCACAGCTATAGACACAAATCCCCAAATTCAAAAGACATATTGGGAATAAAAATAAAAAGAAATGATACAGGAAATAAAATTTAGTAAGAAAATGGACAGATCAGATCTAAATCAGAAAAACATAATCTCTTTTTAAGAAAGAAGAAATTAAGAAAAAAAAATTTTTAATATTCTAGAACTTCTCAATTGAAAATATCTACTAAGTGCCCAACACAGTGAATGAGAAAACACACAAAACACATCATCAGGACATTTCAGAAGCCTAGCGATAATGAGAAGATCTTAAAAGCTTCCAGAAAGAAAAACAGTTCAGTAGTGAAAATGATTTCACGGGTGCCTGGATGCTGAGTCCAATTCTTGCTTTCAACTCAAGTTGTGATCTCAGGGTGGTAAGATTGAGCCCTGGGTTGGACTCCACACTGAGTGTGGAGTCCGGGCTTCTGTCTTTCCCTCTGTCCCTCCCACTCTCTCTTTCTCAAATGTTTAAATAAGTCTTAAAAAAAGAATAGCTAAAAAAATGATTTCAGACTTCTCAACAACACTGGAGGCTAGAAGATAATGGAAAATTGTCCTCAAAATTGTTAGGAAAAAGTATTTCTTTCTTTTTTTTTTTTTTAAGATTTTATTTGAGAAAGAAAGAGTGCTCAGAGGCAGAGGGAGAGGGACAAGCAGACATTTAGCTAAGACTGGAGCCTGATGCAAGACTCCTGAGATCCAGGAACCTGGGATCATGACCTGAGCAGAAGGCAGACGCTTAACAACTGAGTCACCCAGGTGCCCTGACCTGACCAAAAAAAAAAAAAAAAAATTTTTTTATTTATTTGACAGAGGGATCACAAGTAGGCAGAGAGGCAAGCAGAGAGAGAGGGGGGGGGGAAGCAGGCTCCCCGCTGAGCAGAGAGCCCAAGGTGGGGCTCTATCCCAGGACCCCGAGACCATGACCTGAGCCGAAGGCAGAGGCTTTAACCCACTGAGCCACCCAGGCGCCCCAGAAATATTTCTAATGTAGAAAAAACATATATATAGTTTGCTATGGACTAAATGTGTGTAAACCCTCGAAATTCATATGTTAAAGCTCTTACCCCCAATGTAACTGTATTTAGAGATAGAGACTCTAAGGAAGTAATTAAGGTTAAATGAGGTCACAAGGGGGACTGATCTGAAAGGATTAGTGTCCTTACAAGAAAGGACACTGGAGAGCTCTCTTAGTCTCTTTCCATATTTAACAAAGACCAGATGAGGACATAGTGAGGAGATCCATGTCTGCAAGGGAGAAAGGGTTCTCACCAAAAACAGAATCAGCTGGAACCTTGATCTCAGACTTCTAGCTTCCAGAACTGTGAGAAAATAAATGTCGATGTTTAAGCCAGCCAGTCTGTGGTACTCTGTTATGGTGTCATGAACAGATTAACACATAGTTGAAACTACTAAAGTATATGAGTAGAATGAAAACATGTTCAGACATGCAGAATTTCAAAAAATTAACCTGACATGAACCCTTTTTCTAGAAGTTTTTAAAGAATGTGCTTGACCAAGTATAGGAATACACCAAGAAAGAGGAAGGCATGTGGTCCAACACAAGAAAGAGGCAAAAAGAATTTCCAGAATGATAGTAAAAAGGAAACCAATATTCAGAAAACCTCTTGGAGAGAATCTATTCAGATTGGGGCACAATTCAGGGCTACAGAAAGTCACCAGGTATGGGCGGAGCTAGAGGGAGAGAGGGTAGAGGGCGGAGAGAGATTGGGAGGAAGGATGGAAGGAAAGGGAGAAAAGAAAAAGTGACCAATGTCTTAGAGTGTATTGTGATGAAATTTATAGTTCTGACAGATGCAGTTTGGGACTCAACTAAATAGGTCAATAAAAAAAAGCTAGAGGGCACCTGGGTGGCTCAGTCAGTTGAGTGACAGACTCTTGGTTTCGGCTCACGCCATGACCTCTGGTCATGGGATAGAGCCCCACATCAGGCTCCATCCTCAGTGTGAAGTCTGCTTTAGATTTGTCTCCATCTCCCTCTCTCTCTGCCCCTTTCCCCACTCTCATCCTCTTTCTCTCGAATAAATAAAAATAATAATAAATTTTAAAAGCTAGAAATTTTTAAATAAACACTATATTTAACAGATAAAAAACTAAAGTTGTATAAAAAAGTAAACTACAGGGACACCTGGGTGGCTCAGTGGGTAAAAGCCTCTACCTTCAGCTCAGGTCATGATCTCAGATTCCTGGGATCGAGCCCCACGTTGGGCTCTCTGCTCAGCAGGGACCCTGTTTTCCCCTCTCTCTCTGCCTGCCTCTCTGCCTACTTGTGACCTCTCTCTCTCGCTCTCTATCTTTCTGTCAAATAAATAAATAAATAAATAATCTTTAAAAAAAGTAAACTACATGCTCATCTGTGGATAAGTACACGGTCAAAATAAACTTAAATACTGATTTATCATGTATGTGATAATATTAGTAGGATGGGATGTTATAGGCATGGAGGGGTGGGAGGTATAAACGTTTTAAGTACTCATCTAACAAGTGGAAATTTTGGGGAGGGAGGAGTCAATAAATAGTGATATAAATATGCTATTTAGAAATATGACAATAAAGGGGTGCCTGAGTGGCTCAGTTGGTTAAGCGTCCAGCTCTTGATTTCAGCTCAGTTTATAATCTCAGCATTGTGGGTTGGAGTCCCACATGAGGCTCCACGCTCAGCAGGGAGTCTGCTTGAAATTCTCTCCTGCCCCTCCCCCCACTGTCACGCACATGCACACGTGCACGCTCACTTGCTCTCTCCCAAATAAATAAATAAAGCTTAAAAAGAAAGAAATATGAAGTAAATAACAAAAGGAGTGATTAAAGGGTCAAAAATAGCAATTAGGGTGAGAAGGAACAAGCCCTTGTCAAATATTCTATTTTATATACTGTTTCATTGTTCTTTATTTTATAATTATTATAATAGAATGCCAAAGAAAGAGTACCCTCCTTAAAAATTATTAAACAACCATTTCTAATGGTGGAACCCAATCCTTACAATTAGTCCAACAGTTTTAACAGGAGAAGTACAGTCTTTTTTTAAAGAATAGCCCCTTGATTCATGAAGATTCCCTTTAGTAAACAATAAATTCAGGTCTTATGACTTTTATTTTGTTTCAGATGTTAAAACATCACTACAAAAACCTCTGGCTTTTAAAAATGGAAAGGAAAAGGAATATTCCTCTGGTGACTTGTGGGGCTTTACTACCACAGACCAGGAGTAGCAATAACATATACCTGGTTCCATTAACTAATTACTTCCACTCTGAAGGTATTATTCAAGATGAACTATTCAAATTCAAAATCTGAGGTTTTGGTAAATGTAGTCTAATACTTAACTGCCTAGAAATCCCACATTGTGTGTCTCTTTAGTTAACCTGAAGGATTCACCCAGAACTAATACTATTAAATTTAGATGCCTTTTTTTCCTTCTGCTTATATTGGGAAGCCTAAGGATTTCATGACCATGCTTTCTTGTATAAAAACTTAGAATTCATTATCCCATTTGTTTTGGTGTTAGAAACACTCTTACTTTTTTTATTTTATAAAAACAAAATCAAATAAGTAAAATAAAATCAAACCTGTGCCTCATTCATGAAAGAAAATCTGAATAGTTTTTCTACCCATGACATTTGGATACACCCATATCAACTATCTAATACAGAATACCATCCATCCAGACTTCCTGAAGGAGTAGAATCTCACAATTTTGCCATCCAGTGCTGATCAAAAGCAGTTTCAAAGCATGATTTTATGGGTAATTGCTTGACAATAAAAAGACCGTTTTTGCCTGACAATCAAAGAACTAAATACCAGAACCACATCATTTAAGTCCTCATAGGATGGTTTACACTGAACTGTTAGTGACACAGTGACAGCAGCTCGCTTTGGCAGATGTAGTAAGCAGCTCTACCATATCCTTTATAATACCCCATTTAACACATCTTGATCAGCACAGATTTGTTATAAATCAATTTATGATGGTAAATTTTATGGGTCAACTTGACTGGCCTCAGTGCCCAGGTAGCTGATAAAATATTATTTCTGGGTATGTCTGCAAGGCTGTTTATGGAAGAGACTAGCATTTCAATCAGTAGACTGAGAAAAGAGATCTGTCCTCACCAATGTGGGTAGGCAACATCCAATCAGTGGAGGCCCAAATGGAACAAAAAGACAAAGGAAACGAGAATTCCTTCTTTTCTTCTTGAACTAGGCCATCCATCTTCTGCCCCCTGATATCAGAGCTCCTGGTCTCAGGCCTTAGGTCTCCAAGACTTAAACACCATTGGCGACTCCAGTCTCAGGTCCTTTAACTACACCAACTTTCCTTGTTCTCCAGCTTGCAGATGGCAGACTCTGGGACTTACTGGTCCTATAACTGCATGAAGCAATTCCTAGGATGAATGAATGAATGAATGAATGAATGAATGAATGAATAGATGGATGGGTAGATAGATGAATATTATTCATCTATTCATGTTTCATTCTGAATACATATATATGTTTCTGAATATATATATTCTAAATATATATTCCTGAAATATATATATTCATATATAAATATATATATATTTCTCTTTCTTTATATATATAAAATATATATGTGTTATATATATAACATATATGTATATATGTATTTCTCTTTCTACTGGTTCTGTTTCTCTGGAGAACCCTAATGAGTATACACCTGATTCTGAAATATCTTTCTAAAGAGACATAAACAACTTTAGTACAGGGTTTACATACCTTCCCAATGTTCTGCCTGCTATTCTTAGGCATTCCTGATGACTCAGAGTCACCTCTTATATTAAATAGTCCTTCTGTCTCCAACTTTGCTGTCAGCTGTCATTGCAGTTTCTTTTCTCTTAAAATGTCTCTTCTAGGCCATCTGTACCCCAATGTTTATAGCAGCAATGACCACAGTGGTCAAACTGTGGAAAGAACCAAGATGCCCTTCAACGGATGAATGGATAAGGAAGATGTGGTCCATATACACTGTGGAGTATTATGCCTCCGTCAGAAAGGATGAATACCCAACTTTTATATCAACATGAACGGAACTGGAAGAGATTATGCTGAGTGAAATAAGTCAAGCAGAGAGAGTCAATTATCATATAGTTTTACTTATTTGTGGAGCATAAGAAATAACTTATGGAGGACATGGGGAGATGGAGAGGAGAAGGAAGTTGGGGGAAATTGGAGGGGAAATGAATCATGAGAAATTGTGGACTCTAAAAAACAATCTGAGGGTTTTGAAGGGGTAGGGGGTGGGAGGTTGGGTGAGCCTGGTGGTAGGTATTATGGAGGGCATGTACTGCATGGAACACTGGGTGTGGTACATAACAATGAATTCTAGTACACTGAAAAGAAATTTAAAAAATAAAAGATAAGGGAAAAATGTCTCTTCTAGTTGGCCACAAAGCTTTCTTTTAAGGAATCACTTCTACAAGCTGATTCTACATCGATAGACACTCCAATAGGTTTCTCTGAGGAAGGCTCATTCCCAATGGATGGTGGTTCTCAGAGACATTTGGCTACATCTTGGAGCCCCAGCCTTCTCACTATCAAACTCCAGCCCTGATTCTGTAGCTTTCAAGGCAACCTGTCACTCTTCTAAGCTACTTCTAAATACCTCCTTCCAATCCCTCTCCCATTAGAAATTTGCTCCCCATGCTCTCTCTTGCTTCAACTATTACATGTTAAGATACTATTAAAGTTCTTTTCTTCAGTATCAATTAATCTCCCTTCAATGAAGGATTGGTCTCTCTTTCCTAAAGAGCCATCTTATTGACCACACAGACCAAAGGCCAAGTCCTAATGCCTTCACATCAGAGTCTAACCTTGATGTCAACTGCTCTACTGTTGGGTTGCTTGTGTAAGACATGAAGTCCTCCTCCTCCTAAATAAATAAATAAAGACATTAAGTTCTCCTACAACCAGTATGTAACTAAGTCCACTAGGTCTGTTCCCTTTCTTACCAAAATAGTGGTGCCAAAGCCAAACATAGTCTAGGGGTAACATTAAACCAAGATTATTGGCAATAGGCCAGGCTCTTTGGAAGAAGGCTCCTATCTTCTGATAGGTAGTTTTGGGAAAATAAGCCCAAGTATAGCTCAGGACCACCAGACATACTCTGAGACCCAGGACAGGACCCTAAACTCCAGAATGGTACTAAGATTTACTCTCCTTGGTGATGTAGGTTATCAGAACTAAGGAAATCGGGATCCAGGGAAATTAAGAGGACCCTAGAAGCCTAATATGGGACCATCTAGGAACACTTTGACCCCACTGTCCACTTTCTTAGGATCCATGATAATGTAAAACCAAGGCATTCTACCAGAACCCCACATCAGCCACTACTGGCATCCTCCTCCATTTCCAGCAGTGTCTGTACACAGCCCTACACTTCTAATTAAGCCAGATTTTCTGCTATGTAGACCATAGGGAACAAAATCAGGAACCCCCACTTCCACTAATATCATAGCACAGTGATATGGCAGAAAGTGAAAAGAAATGTCAGAGCCACTTATTAAAACTAAACCAGAATCATACCTACTCCTTGTAAACCCCCTCAGTCACCAGGAGTCTCTTCATTACTCCAACTGTTGATTTGCCTTCACAGTCAACTGTATTGCAAGATCTTCTTGACCTTTTTTGTTATTATATCATGGTGATCATCTGTGAGAGAGAAGCTTCATGGAAGCATTTAAGAGTCTGGATGGAATGGAGTGGATCAGCATCATGACCACTATGACAAAGGCAAGAACAATTAATAGTCCCTATAAGCTGCTTCAAAACCAGGAATTCCAATTGCTCAATCGAGTCCAAGAAAACAAATCCCATAGGCCATAGGATCAAACATAGAAAGCCAAATGGTTTTTCCCTCAAGGTAATGTTTCATTGTTCAAAGTACAACAAAAAATGTTAGCAATGGCACAGACATCACTATGACTAGAGCAATGCAATCACTCATCATGACACATGCCAATGAGTTGAGACTGATCTGTATTCTATTTTGGGCAGAGATGGTGTCTTTAATGACTTCTGCTAGAGTTAGTGATAGGTTTACTTATAGTCTTTTCTATTTGTGTGATTCCCACCAATGGGAACACTGCTCTGATTGTTCTAATCTAAACAATGAGTCAGTAATTCCCTAAGATAGTATGCCTGAATAATCAAGAGTGACCTCATTTTGAAGGTCTCATCAAGATCTGAGTCCAAACTTGGTGACTTTGAGAGTTTGGATCTTTGTTACAGACAAGTGTCAGAATACTATTCCTAAAGTGTATGAGGTACTAGTCTAAAGGCAAATAAAACCAGGTGTCCTAGCAACAAAGGAAGCAGTATCCAGTAGGGGCACATGGATATACAGGGAAAAAAATGAAACATTGAGGACATAAGCTTGGAACCAAGACCTTCCATTAGTTGAGTCACATACTTGGATCCCTATGAGTCTCTTCCAGATTATAAGTATTTGGCCCATTGCCCTATGAAGTTTGCTGAATTCAAATTCAGGATCACCTAGGGTCTGACTGATAGGTTGTAATTACTAGTTCTTTATCTGGGGCAAATAAATATTAGCAAAGTCACATGTTAATTTAAGGTCAGTTGTCCACGTAGGTACAAGTGGAAATGCTATCAGCTGTAAATCCCTATGGTCTCATGTGATGAAATCAGAATTGTCCAAAGGTTTTATTATGGGGTCTGGTGATGGACAGCATATCCAGGAGTCAGTAAGATTGAGAGCAATGTTTACTGTTTGTTTAATCTAAGAATGGTGTTGGTATGAGTATGTCCTGACCTAACAATTATAATAATGAGGGAGAAGGAAAGAAAGGGTTATTATGAAAGAAAAAGACCAAAAGGCCTATATAAAAGAAGAATTATTATAATCAAGCAGATAAATAAAATATGAATTAGATAAGGGTCTTGATCCAACCTCTTGGGCAGAAGCTACCCAATATCCATTGTCATCTGTTTGTTCTAAAGATGTTGGGTCAGCTGTCTATTTCTAAAATTCAACTGTTTATGGAATACTCATTTTGACTTACCCTATTGGAGTAGACTTCCAATTGTGCAGAGTTCTGATTTCTGTTTCAGTTGTAAAACATGGACCCAAAGACTAACTCCCTGGAGTTTCACTGCTGTCTTTGTTGTTAATGGTGCTTGTAGGCTCCCTTCCAACAAGTCTCAAGAGTAGTTTTTCTCCAAGGTCTCTTCCAGTAGTTGAATCTCCTGGTTAAAAATCATGGAAAGACAACTTCAGACTATCAGGAAAATGTTGTGGGAAAGGTGGCTTTAACCTGTTGGTGAGAGAACCTGGTATAGGACATGAATCTCTTGCAATTTTTTGCCATGTCCACATGCAGTAGGGCAAAGCCTAGTGTTCAAGGTGAAATCCTAAATATACAGATTTTCCAATTACTAATTCATAAGTGAATAACAAATGTGATCCCGAGAGAGTAGACTGCATGGCCATAAGGACCGATGGGAATACTTCTGGCCAAGAGAGCTAAAGAGTTTCTAAAATTTTCACTGATTTTAAGGATACCATTGGCCCTTTCAATCTTTTCAGATTGAGACTATCAGTGGTAAGGACAGTGTAGTTTTTGGACAAGGGGTAATGCCTTACAGATTTCTTTTACAATGGTTCCCAAAAATGTGTACCCCAATCACTTGATATGAAAGTATGAATGCCTTAAGTTGGAAACTCAAAATCCAGCAGCTTTTTAACAACTATAAGGACTATAACTTTTTGGCAAGAAAATGCCTCAACCCTTTCTGGAAATAGACATATAATAACTAAAACATATTCAAATACCACAGAGAATAAAGTTGGATAAATCCATCTGAAGGTGTTCTAAGGGACCCTGAGGTTTTGATTCCTAACAATGTTCCACATTTGCAATTTTTCCAGGATTATGTTGTTGACATATGACATATGATATATGACACATGACCCAGAAATACTCTGTCATATTTTTTAAAGTTTCTGTATCAATGTTGATTGAAGACACTAACGAATTTCCCTCATCTATGATGAGAAGTTTCATGGAAATCTTAGCTAATATCCATTTAAAATCATTTGGTGCTACCAAGCAGCCATTTGAGAACACCAGAGATTATCTGAGTGAAGGGTACAACCAGACTTTTTTTCTAATCCTCCTTTTCAAAATCAGGGGCTACAGGTTGATATTTTATAATGGCCTCTTTGACTCCCTCAAGATATTTATCCTTTAAAGGTTTAGTTAGGATCATAATTTTGGTTAAAGCAGCTTACTTGGTATAGTGATCTTCTACTAGAACATTTCCATTAGCTTCCATATTATCTTTTTACATGGGTTCCAACCTGTATAATTGCCACTTGTTCCATATCCCACCTGGAATATGGGAGTGCATCTTGAAGTTCTTTAACTTGCTATTTGTAATAGGTATTCCAGCAGAGATGAGAAACCCTCTTCATTTCCAAAACATCTCAAAGTCATGTAATACTACAAGAGCACGCCTGCTATTAGTACATATGTTTGCTCTCTGATCTTTGGGTAGTTGACAAGCTCTAGTGAGTGCAGTAAATTCTTTCAGTCTGGGCCAATTTTGCCTCGGGTCAAGGACTGTATTCTTAGAAGAGTGATTGTATACCCAAGTTGATAACTTCAAATTTCAGTTTGAAGTATGATTCATCAGCAAATGATATTAGGTTAGCACTGGGGCACCTGGGTAGCTAAGTTGGTTAAAATATCAGCCCTCAGCTCAGGGCATGATCCCAGGGTCCTAGGATCAAGCCCAGCATTGGGCTCCCTGCTCAACAGGAAGTCTGCCTCTCCCCCTCTTTCTCTCCCTTTGCCTGCTCATGCGTGCTCACTCCCTCTCTCTCAAATAAATAAATAAAATCTTAAAAAAATATATTAGGTTATTTTTTTTCAGTAAGAGTCTCTAATAAACCTTAGTGAGGTACAGCAAGTTCTCCCCAAGGCAAGATGATCATGAGGCTCCCCTTCTTCTGGTAGGTGCAGGACAGGATTCAGGGTGTTTATGGTGGTGTAGAATGATGAGGAGTAATGTTCCCCTGAGTCGCCAGTGGAGACCCACATCGTTCTTGGGGAAGTTATGCCATTGAGAAAGACAGGCACGAGAATTAGGAGGTAATGAGAGTCCGGGTAAGATGCAGGCATTTTTCCTGGCAGAGGAGAGGATTTAGACTTAGACAACCCCAGGAGATGTGGCAATGGTTGGAAGGAAGGTAATGCTTGTGCGCCTTGTGTCATGGGTTCCCAGCCTAAGACAGGCTGCCTCTGAAAGCAGACCTGATCATCTGCTCTTCCACCCCATTCCAGGCAGAAAACCAAATAATGCTCTCTCAGCATGAAAGCCAAACCAAACTAACACGTAAGGAAAACCTCCTCCAGTTTTATTGGTGATTCACAACAAAGCTTGTCCAAATGGATGCTGGTCCACTCAGAACCACGAAGTCTGTGAGGCAGATTCAAACAAGCTTGCAGGGCCTATGTCTTACCCTATGATTCTCCTTGCCTAAGGCTTTGAGACAACATAACACAAAACAACAATGCAAAGGATTGCAAAAAGGGATGATGAAAAGGAATGGCTTGTCTCTACCAATGATGCCCCCAAAATGGGAACCAGTAACAAAACCTAGGACCAAACTGAGAATAGTCAAGGAACTCAACACAGTAGAGCAGACTCTACATTGACTGACCATGTCATGTCACGGACTCAAGGCTCCAGCAGGAAGACAGAAGGGACCACTGGGCACTGCACTTGGTTAAAGGCTGGGGTCTATGGCAGCAGGGCATACAAATCGGGTGTCTGTTGCCTCTCCACAATAACTGTGGAGTAAAGACCACCCAAATGGGAAGCAGAGGCTATTTTGTCAGATCTTGTTATATGTATCAAGGGAGTCAGCCCCTATCACTTACATTTGGCAGAAACTTGAAGGCAGAGGAGTAGGAAAGCTTCATAGTGGGAAAAGGGGACAGCCTCAAGTGTGCCATGGCTAGAGGCTGTTGGCATGAGAAAGCTGTAGGAAAACTAACTGGAAGCAGGGATGTATTTGGCTTTTTCGTGTTGGTCCTAAGCTAGGAACAGACAAAAACTAGGGAAGCTGTCAGTTATTAATCAAGTCCTGGCTGTTTTCCACCAACTGTTATGAGGGTTATTGTCTGGATTCCTGCATTATTTTCTAGAAAGAGTGGTCTGATTTCCCACAAGTCTGACCTGTAGATAGTAGATGGCTTCCTGGGCTGTTTCCTATAGAAAATGGGTCAGTTTCCTGGGCCTTTGGATCATGGGTCAGAGTTCTCTTTTTATGTATGATTTGGCCACTGTTCATTTGTATATTCAGTCTCTCACAACATAGGGTAAGTACTATTATTCTCATTTTACAAATGAGGGGAATGTGACATAAAGACACAGTAAATGGTAGAGCACGAATTCAAACTAAGGCAATCTTTCTAGGGTGTGCCCTCAGCCCTGAAGGTAGCTGTCTTGAATGTTGCTATCTTAGTGTTGGGTCCATTCCAGAAATTTCTTTTTGGTGAAAAAGTTCAAATCTTTGTTCTTCTACCCAGTTGTTTGGGGTCCTACCTACTTGTTTTTGTGGCCCAACTAAAGAAGATGTATAAAGTATTGTTACATTAATAACTTATGAGATAACTTTTGGTTTTTAGTTTTTGTTTGCAATTTTCTTCCCTTTAAAGACTGGAGAAGGAGAATTTTTACAGTCGGGTTCCCTGAAGCAGAGATGAGTGTACAGTAAGCTTACCAGTGAAAGTTCTTGGACTCAACCCCTGAGGAAGTGGGGGAGAGGGGAGCAGAACTGAGCAGAGAGAAGCTGAGCTATGATACAGTCTCAACCAAGGTCTCAGCCACACCCATGGGAGTCAGTGGCGTTGGGATGACCCTTCAGAGTCTTCACTGTCTCCTGGCAACACTCCCAGCATCTAGGAGAATGAGTGCATTCCCCATAAAGGGGAATCACTGTGCAGCATGTTTAGGTACTGGAAATATCATTCTAAGAGAGAACAGCTCTAAGAAATTACTCCTTAGAAACCATTAACAATTAAAAAAAGGTAGACGGTGGTTTCAAGGGCTAATTCCTGGAGGTGCTATATTTGGCTGCACTAAGATGGAAACTGTTGAGCCAATAAAGGACAAATCCTGAAGGCTGATTGACAACCTTCTGGGTAAGTGCACTAATAGAAATACATACCCAGAAATGTCAGGGATGGTGGGGATGGCAGAGAAGCTTCTTCCAGAGATGCTTTGGGTCCCCACCTGGTCCTCATTCACACCACACACTTTGGGATTTCCTTATGACACCCATATAAGCACATGAGATTTGATTCCTGAACTTCAATAAGACCAGAGTATGGGTCAATCTGTAAATTCCTTTGGACTTATTCCTACTTGTTCCAGGTAGAAATCTTGTAACCTCTGAGCCAGGGGTCTCTCCCTTGAACTCAAGGGTGATCTGGAAAGAGACTGAAAAGTTCCAAGAGGAGGCAGGGATGGGGCAACAAAATGGGAGAAGAGAGCAGATATATGTAAATAAGGAGGAGAAAGGGGAAAAGGAAAAAAGAAGAAGCAAACTAAGACTAAGAAGGGAGAGGCCACTTACATAGTGTCCTACCTAACCACTGGAGACAGATTAGGAGACACTTCAAGATTCTTTCATCCTCATGATTCTAAGATTAAGTTGGCATTGCAAGTAATTTCCTGGCAGAGATCATATGTCCATCTCCCCACCTACGAAGGCTGGTCTTATGTTTGGAGAATAAAACATTATTCTACCCCCCTCACGTCCTACAGGAGAACAGAGTAAAGCTTTAGAACATTTCTTTCCTGTCGGTTTTAACAAATACTCTACAGAAAGACACAAATCATGCAATAAAACAAGCCCTCCCCAAGAATAAGGAAAATGGGTGAGAGACAAAGCCAGGATAATACCTGAGTCGTGAATGCTGAAAGCCATCTTTTCAATTCACACTAAATGTAGGACTACAAAAAGGAATCATCTGTTTTCCAAGTGATTTGCTCTTTTATAACAAAGTGCTCAACGCAAAACAAAAATGCTTAACAGTTCATAAAATAGCTTTGAAAGTTCATATATAGGAAAATGTTCTCAAAATGTTTTGCCTACACAAGACTATACCATTTGTGGGCGAAAACATGGCTTTCCAAAATGTTGAAGGGCCCAATAAATGCATCTTAGATTTTCTAAATACCCTAATAGAAAATCCTTCTCTGTGTTGCATTGAATGATCCCATCAGAATGTTAAGCACAACTTTATTCTGAAAGTGTACTGCTTTGAGATTTGGATCTTTCTTCTTTTTCACAGGTCTCTGACCAAACCATTCAGGACTCCAGATCTCCTGCTGTCTCAGACAGCTCAACTCTTCACAGGTTAAGGCAGGTTTTGGAAACTTGTTTTTTTGACTTACAATATAGCTAATTCCCAAATTAATTTTTTAAAAAGTCATTCTTACACAGATTTAGCTAAAACTCAAGTAGCCTGAACCATATTCACATTAGAAGATGTTAGAAAGTATAACCGTTTGTTATGCAATAAGATTATTTTTTCCCCTTAGTTTTATTGTTTGGCATTCAGCCTATAAAAGCCTAGAAAATGATTCAAAGTTACTAAGAGGGGGTACCTGGGTGGCTCAGTCAGTTAAGCCTCGGCCTTCAGCTCAGGTGATGATCCCAGGGTCCTGCTCTGCTTCTTCCTCTCCTTCTGCCCCTCCCCTCTCCCTCTGCTCCCCTTCCTCTGCCCCTTTCCTCTCCTTCCCTCCCACCCCACCCTCTGCTTGTGCTCTCTCTCTCTCAAATAAACAAGTAAAAAATCTTTTTTTTTTTTTAAAGTACTAAGACATGTCATAGGTATTTGGCAATCACTTAACTATTACTTATTTAACCAAACTGTCCACTGAGGTCACTTCTGGAGAGGTTTTTTCATTTTGTCTTTGGTTTTGTTTTTTATTTTGGTATTAGAAGATCCTCCTTCCTTTTTGGAAGCTATTAGAATTTTTTTGCATGTACTTAGACTGGAAATGTCTTCGAAGAAATTCGTAAGGTTGAACCATGGAGCCAAGAATATGCTCTAAGTTTTTACTGGGGGTGGGGCGGTCAGTCTGACCGAGTCTGTTGAGACTTGAGGGATGACACCATCATCTCTAAACGTGGCATATCCTACTTCTTTTTATTTAGTGTTAGATGATAGTATTGTTGTTAGTACCTGAGACATAAAAAATAGGCTCACTTAGGCTGTCATTCCCCAGCCACCATAACACACTATACTAAGCACAACCCCAGTTTCATCAACACCCTGGGACCCTTGGATTTCAGAGTCATGGTGTCTCCATTGCAGTGACTTCTCCACTTCAACAAGGTTCTGAAATTTTGTATGACCTGTTTCTATAACTTGTTCCATTTTGTGCGGTATTATGCATCCCCTGGCAGACACCACTTGGCAGGAAGGGGCTCTCAGAATAGAGCAAAGTACCATATCACAGGAAGGCAAAGCTCCACAGAAAATGCAGAAAAAAAACTGATGCATTGCAGTCTGTCACAGGAAGGAAGGGTAAATAAAAAATCGTCACTTCAGCTCTGCTCCTGTTTCCTAAATGCCAGTCTTAAAGAGTGTGGATCTTGCTGGGATGGAGATGACTGTGCACAATTTCAGAGGCCCCAGGGCCAAGAATTTAATTTTCTTTTCCATCAAGTTTTGAAGTGGTATTTTTCCATTTTTCCCAGGAGCACAGAGAGACTAACATAGATGAGAAACAGAGAATTGGTTGGTGCTAGTGTTAGCAAATTACCCCAGTTTTGCTCAAAATAGACTTTGGTGAAATTCTACATAGGGTTTATGTTGTGCCAAACCAATTACATAACTAAGGTGCTAAGAGAGTATAGAAGAGTCAGCAAAACTTTCTGTTTGAGTAGATCCATGAAGGCTTCATGGTGGAAGTGACATTGGAACTAGGCCTTGAAGAGACAGCAGAGTTTCAGTCGTTGGAGGGCATTCTGAAGCAAAGCAGCATGAAAGCCCCGGAACCCCGTGGCAAGGCTGGCTGAGTGCAGGTGAAGTGACTCTTCTGGGCTCCTGGAAGAAAACAAAATATCCTGCAGTCACTTTCAGCCATAAAATAGCGCAAATCAAAAATTAAGATAACAAGTCCCACATAACAGGGAAAGTTCCAGAAGTTAATTTAGTGTCACATTAACTTTGCTGACTTCCATTCTGAAGTGGGGAAGGCAGTGTGTGGTTCTTCGCCCTCTGTTCTCTTCAAGCTTGCCTCCTTCCCCAGGGGGAAGCTCTATTTTCAGAACCTTCCTGGGTCAAAGCAGGTGGAAGCAAGGGAGGAAATAAGGGCTTCTTGCTTGACTGGTTAGCATTCCCAGATAGATCTGGCTGGTAACATCACATGGATTGTAGTAGTGCTTTCCATGAGCTCTTAAAAGTTCCCTGAAGTTTCCATGACCCGACAGACTGTTAACAACTGTCAACTGTTAACAGACTGTTAACAACTCAGATGGGTACCGCCCTCTCAGTGCTGAGTTTCCCTCACTCTGCCAATCAGGCTCTCAAAAGACCCCACACCAGGTCTCCCCTCCACTTGGTCCATATGTGTCCTAATCACACATGTGCTACCCTGACAAACTCTAGGATACCAGGCTGCTCCCAGCACACCAAGTGCCTCTCCTGGCTCTGCCACCAGACCAGTTATTAGTCTCTCTCTCATGTTCTGGATTCCTATACAGCTGTCAGACCTCAGTCCTCCATGTCTCCCAGCTGTGGAGAACACGTTCAAAGCTGTCCAACTGGCCCCATAGATGCCCTTGCAAGTTAAGTTTAGAAAAGAACCCTCTCAGGGCTCAGGTCATGATCTCAGGGTCTTGGGATCAGGCCCCAAAACAGGTTCCATGCCAAGCCCAGAGTCCACTTGTCTCAGTCCCTCTGCTCCTTCCTCCCCACTCCATCCCCCACCCTCAGGTCCCAGGCTCTCTCCCTCCCTCTCTCTCAAATAAATAAATAAAATCTTTTAAAAAGGAGAGGAGAGGAGGATAGGGAAGGAGAAAAGGGAAGGGATGAGATGGGAAGAGAAGGGATGGGAGGGAAGGGAAGGGAAGAGAAGGGAAGGGGAGGGAAGAAAAGGGCAACCCCTCTCATCCCTCTTCCAAAAGGTGCATTTGTTTGTGCACAGGTATCGATTGATGGACGAATGAATGGAGAGAAGACAGATAAACAGGTAGATAGAATAAATGACATCTACTTAAATAGGATCATACCACTTTTAATAAAGTGTATTGAACTTAATTTCACTTAAACTTAACTGAAGGAAAATTGTGAACATTGACTCAGTGTTCTTTCTTCACAGGAGATATCGTTTCTTAAAATATCCTTCTAAAGATAAGAAAAAACATTCAAGAAAAGTTTTCAGTCATTATTTTTTTTTCTTACATGCTTCAATTTTAGACATAATTACCTAATGAAAGAACACCTTCTCCCATATCCCTTTTCCCAACTCCTTGATTTTTCTTAGTTATATTATTATTTTATGCTGTTCAGATTTGTATCATTTACTTTATATTCTGTAACCATGATTCTTTTTTTTTTTTAAGATTTTATTTATTTATTTGACAGAGAGAGATCACAAGTAGGCAGAGAGGCAGGCAGAGAGAGAGGAAGGGAAGCAGGCTTCCTGCTGAGCAGCGAGCCCGATGCGGGACTCGATCCCAGGACTCTGGGATCATGACCTGAGCCGAAGGCAGCGGCTTAACCCACTGAGCCACCCAGGCGCCCCTGTAACCATGATTCTTAAAAGCTTTAGTATGAGATCTATGTTTAAATGGATTTAATGTATTTCACATTTTATCAATGTCTCTATTCTTACATTTTTATTTTAATTCAGCTCTTATTTTTCTAGATCCATTTGGCTAAGAAATTTAAATGAGTATTATAACTCTCATGTGCTTTATATTAGGCAACAGGGACCAGCAGTCTTTAGCTGAAGGACATCTTCACTGGCTATAATATTCTTGGGTCAAAATTTCTTTCCCCCAGAATTTTGTGGACATTTTCCACTGTCCTCTGACTTTGAACACTGGGGAGTTGGGGGAAGGGCGGGGGCCAGTCTGATTTCCCCCATGTAGCTGATTTGCTTCTTCTGTTAGGATTCCCAAAGGTACAAGTGGAATTGAAGAAACAATATCACAGGAGCTGGAAAGGACCATGGTACCCATACAACAGCATAACCAAGGCAAGGCTGTTTGTTCTAGGCACAACCAAGTGCTCTCTGCTTGTGTTTTAATCACTCTCCCTAACGAGAAGCAAAGGTCTACAGGAATATTCTCTCCCCCAGAGAAAAGCAATGCTTTTCAGATCCCTGTGACTGGTGGAAACAGCCCAGATAAAAGTCTGTATCTTCCCCAACAGTTCTAACACAAACAATATTATGAATAGAATTTTTTTTAAAAAAATGAATAAATCAAGGCCTATCAAGTATTTCTCCATCATAATATACAATTAGAAAAGTACAGTCTAAATATTTGGAATAAATAAGTCTAAATATTTGGAAAAGCAAAAATTTCTTTGGTCCAGGCTTGATTTGAAGAAAACTACACATATATAGCAACTGGAACCTAAAGTTTACCGAATACATTTAAGGGGGAAAAAATGAGATCTAGCCACTAGTAATCTTTAACAAGATTTATAAATTTAAATATTGTAATGAATTTCTTACAGTACAAAAGTCAGTTAAAATTCAATAAAAGTTTATTCAATGCATTCAGTGACAACTTATCTTAGAATAATTCCTAATTACAGTAGTTCCCCTCTTACCTCTGGTTTTGCTTTTAACTTAAAAGCTCTGGATACAACCAAAAAGCATTGGGAAACCCTAAAAAATGGAAAGAAAAAAGTGGAATGCCCAGGGATCTCAAGACTTAAGAAAAGACAGTGCTAAGCCCCCTGGATGCATTATCAAGTCTCTACAGAGCAATAGAATGGAGGGTATATATACAGATTTACACAGAAAGAGATTTATTATGAAGGGCTGTCTCACATGATTATGGAAGTTGAGAAGTCACACAATATACCATCTGCAAGCCACTGGCCCAGAAAGTCCAGTGGTGTAGTTCCAGTCCAAACCAAAAGGCCTGAGAAGCAGGGACCCAACAGTGTAAATCCTACTCTGCAGAATCTGAACCTGAAAGTCTGAGCCTGAGAACTAGGAGCACCAATGTGCAAGGGAAGAGAAGATGGATGTTCTGGGTCAAGCAGAGAGCAAATTCACTTTTCCTCCTTTTTGTTCTATTTAGGCCCTTGGTGGATTGGATCATGGTCCACCCACACTGGGGAGAGCAATCTACTTTACTCAGTCTACCTGTTCAAATGCTAATCTCTCCCAGAAAAATCTAATAGACACACTCAGAAAAGTTGTTTTACCAGCTACCTGGGCATCCCTTGATCCAGCCAAGTTAACACATAAAATTGACCACCACATTGGGTTTCTTTGTTGGCACACTTAAATCCCTGACACAGTGCAGAAAAGCCTCCAACCTGAGATCACCAGCAGAAACATTAAAGCTCAAGAAAGGTCCTCCTAGCCAAAGGACTGAGGAAAAGGTGAGCTAACAATAGAAAATCTTTTTGGTAATACCTGCTGTATTCCAGCCAAACACCAAAAGGAAAAACTACAGCCATCCCTATCTCCCTGTGGTCTGAAAGGGACTGGCAGGGATTCCATCTTCCCTCCCACCACTACTCCACCTCTCCAAAGCAGGCATGAAGTGGTGTTGGTGTCAGTTGGGCCAAATAGGGAGGTGATCTTTCATCAACTCCTGGGTGAAGCAAATGATGCCCCAACCCCCCCCCCACCTGCCAGGAGAGTGCCAGCCGGGTCCAGGGCAGTATTGCCTTCAACCCCACCAGACAGTAATAAGACTTGAATGACGCCATGAAAAGTTCCCTCTCTCCCACCACCAGTATCTTCAGGACCCAGTGAGAACCATGGCCTCCATCCTTGCCCAACAAACTAGAGAAACTGAAATCATGTCAGGTGGGTTAGTCAACACTCCACTCACCTTCTTCCTCTCCCTGGCGGCAGGAGGGCCAGGTAGGGAGTTGAAGTAAAAATCCCACTTGGAAACAATAGGGCGGTATAAGTCAGTGTCCCCCTTTGACCAGGAAGGTATCAGTGAGGACCAAGGAGAAATCTGAACTTCCACCCTACCTTTCTGGAAGGAAGCAATGTAAATCAGTGCTTCACTCTTTCTGGAGTGGTATCAGGGGGGCCCCTGGAAGAAAGCTTAACACACCTACCTGGTCTTCCAGCTACACTTCAATAGGGGGACTGCCTGGTAAAAAGAAAATTAAATAGCATTCTGAGTCTCGTAATATAATATCCATGTTCAAAAGACAATTTTCTAATTCCAGTATAATTAACATAAGTGTTATATCAGTTTTAGGTGTACAATACAGAGATTCAACAATTGTATACATTACTCCATGCTTATCGCCATAAATATACTCTTTTTTTTTTTTTAAAGATTTTATTTATTTATTTGACAGAGAGATCACAAGCAGGCAGAGAGGCAGGCAGAGAGAGAGAGGAGGAAGCAGGCTCCCTGCCGAGCAGAGAGCCCGATGCGGGGCCCGATCCCAGGACCCTGAGATCATGACCCGAGCCGAAGGCAGCGGCCCAACCCACCGAGCCACCCAGGCGCCCCGTCCATAAATATACTCTTAATCCCCCTCACCCATTTCACCGATGCCCCACCTACCTCTTCTCTGATAACCACCAGTTTGTCCTCTATATTTAAGAATCTGGGGGTTTTTTGTCCCTGATTTTCTTTGTTCATTTGTTTTGTTTCTTAAATTCCACACATGTGTGAATTCATATGGTGTTTGTCTTTCTCTGACTGACTTATTTTGCTTAGCATTATACCCTCTAGACCCATCCATGTTGTTGCAGATGGCAAAATTTCATTCTTTTTGATGGCTGAGTAATACTCCATTGTATATAGATATACCACATCTTTTTATCCATTCATCTATAGATGGATACCTGGGTTGTTTCCATATTTCAGTTATTGTAAATAATGCTGCAATAAACATAGGGATACATATATCTTTTTGAATTACTGTTTTTATATTTTGGGGGTAAATATCCAGTAGTGGAATTACTACTAATTACTACTAATTAATCATATGGTAATTCTAATTTTGATTTTTTTGAGGAACCTCCATGCTGTTTTCCACAGTGGCTGCACCAGTTTGCATTCCCACCAGTGATGCATAAGTATTTCTTTTTTAGGAGACAATTTAAAAAGTCACTTGTCATACCAGGAACCAGGTAAATTATAACATGAATTTTCAAAGGCAGTTAAGGCCCAGATGGGTTTATCCATGAATTCTATCAAACATTCAAAGGAAGAAATTATGCCAGTTCTCTGAAATTTTATCAGTTCTCTACAATCTCTTCCAGAAAATAGAAATGCAGGGGATACTTCCTAACTTAATCTATGGGATTAGCATTACCCCAATATACCAAAACCACACGAAGACATTACAAGACTACAGACCAATATCTCATGAACATTGTTGCAAAAATCCTCAATAACATATTAGCAAATCAAATTCAACAATGCATAAAAAGAATTATACATGATTACCAAGTGAAATTTATTCCAGGTATGCAAGGCTGGCTCAATATTTGAGAATCAGTTACTGTAATCCATCACATAAAAAAGCTAAAGTAGAGGGGCACCTGGGTGGCTCAGTGGGTTAAGCCTCTGTCTTCGGCTTGGGTCATGATCTCAGGGTCCTGGGATCAAGCCCTGCATCAGGCTCCCTGCTCGGTGGAGGGCCTGCCTCCCCCTCCCCATCTACCTCCCTCTCTGCCTACTTGTGATCTCTCTCTCTCTCTCTGTGTCAAATAAATAAATAAAATCTTAAAAAAAAAAAAGAAGAAAGGCTAAAGAAGAAAAATCACATGATCATATCAATAGATACAGGAAAAGCATTTGACAAAACCCAACACCCATACATGATATAACTTTCAGCAACTAGGAATAGAGAGGAACTTCTCAACTTGATAAATAACATCCATATAAAAAACCTACAATTAACATTTTGCTTAATTGTGAGAAACTAGAAGCTCTTCTACTAAGATCAGGAATAAGTCAAGAATGTCTCTGCACAACTCCTTTCCAATATCATACTGTAAATTCTACCTAATGCAATAAGAAAAGGTATACAGATTGGAGAGAAAGAAATAAAACTGTCTTTGTTTGTGAATGATATAATTGTCTATACAAAAAATCCAAAAGAATAGACAAAACAAAACCCAAAAAAACCATTCTTGGAACCCATTAGAGGTCATAGCAAGATTGCAAGGTACAAGATTAACGTACAGAAACCTACCACTTTCCTATAGACCAGCAATGAACAAATAGTGGAATTTGAAATAATTTACATTTGCATGCAAAAAAATGAAATACATAGATATAAATCTAACAAGTATGTACAAGATCTATGTAAGGAAAATTATAAACTATGATAAAAGAAATAAAAGAAGAACTAAATATATGCAAAATACCCAGAGCAATCTACAGATTCAATGTAACCTGTATCAAAATACCAATAGTATTTTTCACAGAACTAAAAACAAGTAATCCTAAAGCTTATATAGAACTAATAAAGACACCAAATAGCCAAAGCAATCTTGAGAAAGAAGAACAAAGCTGGTAGTATCATGCTCCTCGATTTCAAATTATACTACAAAGCTACAGTAATCAAGTCTATATGATACTGGTACAAAAAACAGACACATAAACTAATAGAACAGAATAGTGTCCATAAATAAACCCACACTTATATGGTCAATTAATCTACGACAAAGGACACAGAATATACAATGAAGAAAAGACAGTCTCTAATAAATAATGCTGGGAAAACTGGACAGCTACATGCAAAAGAATGAAACTGGTACACTATCTTATACCATACATAAAAATAAATTCAAAATGGATTAAGGACCAATGTAAGACCTGAAACCATAAAATTCTTAAAAGAAAACATAGCATCTTGGACATGGCCTTCACATATTTTTCTGGATGTGTCTTCTCTGGCAAGAGAAACAAAAGCAAAAACAGCTGGGACTGCATCAAACTAAAAGGCTTTTGAAAAGCAAAGGAAACATCAACAAAACAAACAGGCATCTTACTACATAGGAGAAGATATTTGCAAATTATTTGACTGACAAGTGGCTAGTCACCAAAATATTTAAAGAACTCATATAACTCAGCACCAAAGAAACAATCAGATTAAAAAATGAACAAAAGAGAAATCAAAATACATTTTTCCAAAGAAGACATACAGATGGTCAAAAGACACATGAAAAAATGTTCAATATCACTAATCATCAAGGAAATGAAATTCAATGAGATACCACTTCATACCGATCAGAATTATTCTTACCGAAAAGATAAGAAATAACAAGTGTTGGCAAGAATGTGGAGAAAAGACAACACTTGTGCACTGCTGGTGGGAATGTAAATTGATGCAGCCACTACGAAAAATAGTATAGAGGTTTCTCAAAAAATTAAAAATAGGAATACAATCCAATAATCCCACTTCTGAGTATTTATCTCCAAAAAAAATGAAAACAGTAATTCAGAAAGATATATGCACACTATGTTTATTCCAGTTTTATTCACAATAGCTAAGATATGGAAGCAACATAAATGTCCTCTGATAGATGAACGGATAAAGAAGATGTGGTATAGATGTATAACAGAATATTACTCACCCAAAAAAAGGATGAAATCTTGCCATTTCCGACAACATGAATGGACTCTAAGGTATTATGCTAAGCAAAATAAGTCGGACAGAGAATGACGAATACCATATGATTTCACTTATATGTGGAATCTAAACACAAACAAACCAACAAACCAACCAACAAGAAAAATATAAATAGACTCATAAATACAAAAAACAAACCAATAGTTGACAAGGGCCGGGGGAGGATGGGCAAAATAGGTGAAGAGTATTAAGAAGTACAAATTTCCAGTTATAAAATAAGTAAACCATGAGGATGAAAAGTATAGCATAGTCAATGCTGCATACTATATAGTCAGTAATACTGCAATAATTTTCTATGGTGACACATAGTAACTACAGTTATGGTGGGCATTTCATAATGTATATAATTGTTGAAGCACTGCATTGTATACCTGAACTAAATCAATATAATTGTATATCAACTGTACTTCAATCTAAAAAACTAAATAAATGGAGAGATGTTCCATATTCATGAATAGAAAGACTCAATATTGTCAAGATACTGATTGTTTCCAATTTGCTTTATGGATTCAGTGCAATCCCAATCAATATCCCAGAAATTTACTTTGTTAATACTGACAAACTGGTTCTAAATTGTGTATAGAAAGGCGAAAGACACAGATTAGCCAATACAATATTGAAAGAGAAAAAGTTGACTTGAAGACTCACTATAAAGCTTCAGTACAACTTAACACCATATAAAGACAAATCAATCAAGACGGTGTTGTACTGGTGAAATCACAGGCAAATTCATCAATGCAACAGAATAGAGAGCCCAGAAATAGACCCATATAAATACAGTCAACTTATCTTTGACAAAGGAGCAAAGGCAATACAATGGAGAAAAGGTCATCTTTTCAACCAATAGCACTGAAACGACTGAACATATACATGCAAATAAATAAATCTAGCCATAGACTTTACACCCCTCACAAAATTAATCCCAAATGGATTATAAACCTAAATGCAGAACACAGAACTGTAAAACTCTTAGAAGATAACATAGAAAAAAATCAAGATAACCTTGGGCTTGATGATGATTTTTATTTATTTTCTTAAGATTTTGTTTATTTATTTATTTATCTATTTATTTGAGAGAGAGACAAAGATAGTGAGAGAGAGCACAAGCGGGAAAGAGAGGGGGAAGTAGGCTCACTGCCGAGCAGGAAGCCTGATGTGGGGCTTGGTCCCAGGACCCTGGGATCATGATCTGAGCCTAAGACAGATGCTTAACCAGCTGAGCCACTCAGGTGCCCCAGATGATGACTTTTTAGTGTAACACCAAAATTGCCATCCATGAAAAAAATAACTGCTACGTTGTACTTCATTAAAATTTTAAAATTCTGCTCTGCAAAAGACATAGTCAAGAGAATGAGAAGATAAGCCCCAAACTTAGAGAAGTATTTGCAAAAGACATCTGACAAAGGACTGTTTTCCAAAATACACACAAAACTCATAAAATTCAACAATGTGAAAATGAACAATCCAATTTTAAAAAGAAGTCAATGATCTGCATGGAAAACTCACCAAAGAAGATATGCAACATATTTCTCCACTTCATTGCACCAATCAAAATTATGTATATATTTGTTTGTTAGGAACTGGATTTTGCATATCCCTAAACTCCCAGTACCTTGTCCAGTCCAACAGCATATCCAATAAATACGTATTTAATGAATAAATAATTAAATGAGTAGATGAACATAGCAGAAATAAAAATGGATAGTTTCACTTGTAAACAGAGGAAAAGTTGAAGAGAGCAAAGGAGAGGGAGAAGGGAATGGTAAATGGAAAAGAAAAGGAAATGTAAACAAAAAAGGAAGAAATGCACATAAAATCAAACTCAGAACTTTTTGTTTCAAGTTGGTTTGGCTCAGGATTTAAGAAGTTCTTTTTTTTTTTTTTAAGATTTTATTTATTCATTTGACAGACAGAAATCACAAGTAGGCAGAGAGGCAGGCAGAGAGAGAGAGGAGGAAGCAGGCTCCCTGCTGAACAGGGAGCCCGATGCGGGGTTCGATCCCAGGACCCTGAGATCATGACCCGAGCCGAAGGCAGAGGCTTTAACCCACTGAGCCACCCAGGCGCCCCATCAGGGTTTAAGAAGTTCTTATGAAGGTACAATTCAGTTAATTATTCAAGAAAGTAACCTTGACTGGTTCAAGTTTGGCATTCATGGTTGGTTCATTTTGTCTCAGGAGTTTGATTTATAGGAATTTGTAGAGTCATGGAAATGAACACATCCACATTCACACCCACCTAGTAAGCACTGATCACAGGAAAAAATATATATATAAAAGATGACTCAACTTTGGGGTGCCTGGGTGGTTTAGTGGGTTAAGGCCCCTGCCTTCGGCTCAGGTCATGATCTCAGGGTCTTGGGATCAAGCCCTGCTACCTCCTCTCTCTCCGCCTGCCTCTCTGCCTACTTGTGATCTCTGTCTGTCAAATAAATAAATAAAATCTTAAAAAAAAAAAAAAAAAACGACTCAACTTCTATTTCTCATCCCGGATATTTACCCAGCTTAAGAAAATGCCCATTAGCGTCTGGGTGGCTCAGTGGGTTAAGCCGCTGCCTTCGGCTCAGGTCATGATCTCAGGGTCCTGGGATCGAGTCCCACATCGGGCTCTCTGCCAGCAGGGAGCCTGCTTCCCTCTCTCTCTCTGCCTGCCTCTCTGTCTGCTTGTGATCTCTGTCTGTCAGATAAATAAATAAAATCTTAAAAAAAAAAAAAAGAAAATGCCCATTAAACTAGTGGCTTCTTAATATATCTGGGGCATTTTATCACAAAAAAAGTCAAGGTTAGAGCCATCTGAATTAAATAAGTTCTCTCCCATTAGAGGAACTGAACTTTTGGAAGGAAGCTAATTGGTAGGTTCTACAATCACTCATCTCTAAAATTGCAAGGCACTTTTCTTTATTATGTTATATTGAAATGACATACTCTTGAGAAATTAGTTAACTTTTTAATATCATCAAAACCAGGCAGCCACATTATTTTATTTTTAAATCAATATCCTGGCTCACTTGACAGAACTCCGAGCAGACTTATTGATGGATCAGCAGTCTGGGATCCTGGCACAGGAATTCTAGAGGAGACCTGCCACAGTACAGAGCAGGATTAATTAGGCAGGCTATGATAATCTGATCATACCATTTTTGAAGGGCAGAGTTCATCTCATTAATTAGAAAATTACAGTGGGAACCCAGGGCATTTCTGGGAATTGATGGTCATGAGGGAAAACTAAGGACTTCAGATTTTGTTTACTCTTATTATGCCTAGCCCTTAATCATGAACCAGCCATTAGCTGCTCATTTATCCCCTGGATCTCCATTTTGTTGATCTTGCTCTAGTGTCGACCTCACTTCCCCCATCCTTCTCCAATCCTGCCACCTTCACTACCGCAGCCACCATAATCTTGCCATTTGAAATTAATCTGGAGGAAAGTAGGTGGGAGGAGGGTGACCAACCAACACCTGGGATGTAGCATATGGGAGGAGGACTTTGAAAAAAAATGCAAAAAGCCTTTCCATTCTCAGAAGACTATACACTAACATAGTTTAATCATATTTAATACTGTTGGTTGATAAAACAGATGCTAAAATCTGGTGAAGTCCATGTGAATGTCTCAGCACTCATGAAAAACAAAATTGGACCAATACACTTCAGCTCAATAGTGGGAACTATCCTTCCTTCAGGCAGAGCCAAGTCCTGCTAATAAGAGAAATATTCTTTCCTTTTCTTTCTGTTTTTTTTTTCCCCCTTTCTCCTTTTTTTTTTTTTTTTGGTCGTCTTATCCTCATGCTGTACACTGTATCATCACATCCCCAGGACTTACTTATTCTATAATTGGAAGTTTATACTTTTGACCACCTTTACCCATTTCACCCATATTCCTTTATTTATAAAGGATTAGACCGTGTTGTATATTTTAAAAATTGCCTTCTAAACAGTTATTAGTTGATTGTCTACAGTTCCATTGGTAGGAAAATTATACTAGAACTGAACCATTGTTCACATTCTCACCTTCCCTGCACTCCAGCCCATTCTCCTGCCTGAAAACAGGTGCAGAGGCAAACAGCAATATCTTTTCTTATAAATTCTTTAGGTAGTCCTCTTTTCCCTTTCCCTGGGACTGAAAGATTAAAACAGAGACTCATAGCATTTCTGGATCTCCAATTCTAACACTGGAAATTACAGGAAAATTTGCCTATGAGATTAAGCTACAGAGAGAAATCACCAGACTCATTGAAAAGAAGTAAACATAGGACACCTGGGTGGCTCAGTCAGTTGAGCTTCTGACTCTTGGTTTAGTCTCAGGTTATAATCTCTAGGTTGTGGGATCAAGCCCAGGGAATCTATTTGGGGGTTCGATCCTTCTGCCTCTCCCCCCAGTCACACACATACTTTCTGTCTCTCTCTCTAACATAAATAAGTAAATCTTTAGAAAAGTAAAAATAAAAGAAATGGACTAGCATGAGGAATGGGAAGTACATGTCCCTTTATGATATGATTTTCTTGCAAGAAACATATAGTAACCTTTGAAATATATTGTATTATCACTATAATTCAGAAGGATGTTGTATCTAAGAAAGAGGGGAAATCCAAGGTCAGGGAAAAATGGAGAAGATTGAAAGTCTAATCTGATAAATTCAGAAGAATGTGGAGATGAAAGAAGGAAAAGAATATGGGGGACAGTATCACAAGGGTTTAGCCTGGTCTAGAAGTCCCTCAAGTCTGGATCCAAATCCCGGCTCTGTCTAAATCAGCAACCTACAGAATTATGTAGCCTTTTTAAGACTTTTTCCCCCATCTATAAAGTAGAATCAATAATAATAGTATCTGAGTCATAGGTTGTTGTATGATTTAAATGAAAAAATGTGTGTAATGGGGGCACCTAGGAGGCTCAGTTGGTCAAGTGTCCGACTCTCAATCTCAGCTCAGGGCTTAATCCTGGGGTTATGAGTTTAAGTCCCATGAGAGAGAAAGAAAGTTAAAGAAAGAAAGAAAGAGAAATAAATAAATAAATAAATAAATAAATAAATTATATGTAATGGATGTGACTCAGGGCTTGGCACTTAGGAAACACCTAATAATATTACTGTGGATGTTGTTGCTGGTGCTGATGAAAATGATGTTGCTAATGGCAATAAAAGATTCAGAAACATGAACACACTTGTGGTGAGAATTGCGGAACGAGAGAATGAAGTAGACAGTGAGCAGCAATATGTCAGAGAGGATGTTTTGGCAAGCATTTGGCAAGCATTTGACAAGCATTTGACAAGCAATAGAAAACCCCACAAAAGTAGTATAAGCAATAAGGAAGTTCACTGATTCACAAAAAAAGATATTCCAAGGTAGGGCAGCAAGATCCAAACTCTCTCCCTCTCTGTATTCCACTGTCTCAGAGGCTGTCAGCTAATCCCCTCACGTCAACCAGATGGCTTCAACAGCTCGAGGCCTCACATCCCCACATACCAACATCTGCACCAAAAAAAAGGTGGGATGGGGGCTCTCTCCTTGCAATCCACTTTTTGAAGCAAAGAAACCTTGTCCAAAAACACTCCTAACCCAACAGACTTCCCCCATTATCTCACTGGTCAGAACTAAGTTCAATGCTCATCCTAAACAAGGATGGGACACTATGATTTCCATTAGGCCGTCTATCTGTCCTAGCAGTTAACATAGCAGAGTTACAGGAAAGTAGACTTCTGGCAAGCCATGTTCTCTGACTTAAGTTTGTGTGTCCATCAGCAATGTGTCCAGGTGCTCATGACAGGAAACACAACCATCGCTGCCATAGGTTGTTATGGGAACTTACCTACCCAGAAGTCCCAAGCTTGTGCAACTTGTCAGCAATGCCATCAGGGACCCAGATTCTTTCTTTCTTCTCTGCCGTTCTTAGCATGTGGGAGTTCCTTGTTAGGCTTGTCTTTTGCTGTACCTCCAAACATCAAATCTGCAGTTCAGTGAGGAACTTTCGTGAGAAGGAAGGGAAAGGGGCAAAGAAGAAAAAGGGATTCTCCTGGTGAAGTCTGCCTTTTTGTTCCCAAAGCAACTCTGTCTCCAGGAACTTGGACCTACATCTTACTATGCCGGAACTAGCTGTCATGTAGACCAGAAATTGAGTCATTTTAGCTAGATACATTGCTGCCCTCAGCAAAACCCAAGTTCAGTTTCTAGAGAAAAATGGAAGAAAACAGATATTAGGATACTAGTAGCACAAGTTACACTTGTAAAATGAGAAATAAAGACGATAGACATTTAAAAACATCCAACACCCTGCAAATTTAAAATCAGTCTCCTTAGTAATCCTTGGATATAAAAGGAAATAAGAATTATAACACCATCCATACCAATTATAATTATTATCATATAATAATCTATTAAATTTTATATAACTAAATAAAATAATTATATAATAATATATACAAAAAGCATACAAAATACCCCAAAGTGCTAGAGTTAAGATTTGGGATTTTTTTTTAAAGATTTTATTTATTTATTTGACAGAGAGAGAGATCACAAGCAGGCAGAGAGAGCAGAGAGGGCGGAGGGGAAGCAGACTCCCTGCTAAACAGAGAGCCTAATATGGGGCTTGATCCCAAGACCCTGAGATCATAACCTGAGTCAAAGACAGATGCTCAACTGACTGAGCCACCCAGGCGACCCTGGGATTTTATTTTTATTATTACTTTTTTAATAAAAGTAAAGAAAATAATTGAGGAAACTATTTAAAAAAGACCACAAAATTAACCAAATAGAAGAAGGAAATAGAAATGAATTATGGTAAATCAGAAATCAATTAATTACAAAATTAAAAAGAATTACAGTTCATAAATAAATAACAAGTCTGTTTTTTGAAAAGGCCAATAAAAAAAAACAATAAGAGACACAAACCATAGGCAAATCTAACCAAGAAAAAAAGGGAGAAAGTGAAAATATAATGAATTAGAAATTAAATATGGTCACAGATAAAGAGGAAAATGTTTTACTTATAAGGCATGTACAATTTTTCAGTGATAAATGTGATGACTTTAATCAAACTAAGATATACAGATATAAATTACTACAATTGACTCAGAAATAAGTTAAACTTTTTTTAAAACAATAAAAATGGTAAAAAAAAAAATAAAAAACCCTCAATTTTTTAATGAAGCTGGGACAACCATGTACTGAAACCTATTGAAGGAAAGACAAAAGGAAGGAAGAAAGGAAGGAAGGAAGGAAGGAGATGAGAAAGGAAAGGGAAAAAGAAAAGAAATAATGAATCACACTACAAACATAACACAAAGTAAGATAAGAGTATATTAAATCTGGCTCTAATTTAAATAATTCATCACTACCAGAAAAATAAGAATTCTGAAATACTAGAAAAATCTGTATATAATTAATCATATTTATAAACCCAATGTAAAAAAGAAAGTATATAAATCATTTGGACAGATGTCAATAAAAATGTCCAATAAATAAAATATCCACCCTGGAAAAAAATTAAAAGCTTATAAATAGAAGGAAATTTCCTGGATATAGTAAAAATTATCAGAAATCACTATTAAATACGATCAATGATAAAACAAAATTATTATCAGAAACAAGACAAGAATACTTGATTTTACCACAATTACTCAACATTGTTGTCAATGTTCTTTCAATGCATTTAGAAAAACAGAAGAATTAAGAGATATTCACAACACACAAGAAGATAAATCATTTTTTTGGCACATGAAATACTAATCTGAGCTATGCTATGCTAATCTCTGGAAAGTCATAAAGACCCAATGAAAAATTTATAAAACTAACAGTGCTCGCTCAAAAAATATTATTAGTCCTACCATAACAACTGGGAAAAGTTTCTATTCAGGACACCTAGGTGGCTCAGTCAGTTGAGCGTCTGCCTTTGGCTCAGATTATGATCCTAGGCTTGAGCCCCGTGATGGGCTCCCTGCTCAGCTGGGAGTCTGCTTCTCTCTTTCTCTCTGCCCCCTCACCACTTGTGCTCTCTCTCTCTCTCTCTGTGTCTCTCAAATAAATAAATAAAATCTTTTTTTAAAAAGTTTCTATTCATAATACACAAACAAGAACAACAAAAATTACCTATGTATAAACTTAAAAGACATTATATATATAGAACCTAGACAAAGAAAACTGCAAAGTTTTGCTGAGAGGCATAAAAGAAATTTAAGAAAACCAAGAAATAAGCTGTATTCCTTATATGGAAATTTTTATAATGTTGTAGTTCTCTTCCAAATTATGAAATTAATCCAATAACAAAAACAAAAAAAAAATTTTTTTTTTGGAACTTAAAGTAATTCTGAACTCATTTAGATGAACAACCTTAGAGTAGCCAAGAAATTTTTGAAAATGGTAAGGACGGATTCCATAGTAGATATTAATTTATTAGAGTCGCAATATTTAATATAGCATAGCACTGGCACAGGGATTGATAGAACAATGGAACATAATAGACCAAAAGAGATCTAATTTCTAAGAATTTAGTAGGTAATACCATGAAAGCATTAGTTGTTCAGTAATTGGTCATGGAGCAACTGGCTAAACATTGGAAAACTCTCTAATCTCACTCTCCTTACTCCAAAATAAATTCTAAATAGAATTTTATTTCTAAATAATTCCAAATGGAGCTTAATAAAATTTTATAATATATATGTCTTTATTTTGTTTGTAAAAAATATATCATGGATACAATTAAAAGGTAAATGATTCCCCCTCAAAAAGGTAAAGGACAACCTGGGAAAAATTATTAAATAGGTACAACAGAGAAAAAGTTAAATACTTCACTGATTAAAATGTTTTTATAATTTTATAAGTTGCTTTTTTTTTTTTTTTAAAGAAAGAGAGCATGTGAATGGGACAGGGAGGGACAGAGGGAGAGAGAGAGATTCTTAGCAGGCTCCACACTCAGGGGAGCCCAACTCGGGGCTCGATCTCACAACCCTGAGATCAGGACGTGAGCCAAAACCAAGAGATCAGATGCTTAACTGACTGAGCCACCCAGGCACTCCTATAAGATTTTTTTTAAGGCAAAAAAAAAAAATTTTTTTTTTTAGATTTTATTTATTTATTTGACAGAGAACACAAATAGGCAGAGCAGCAGGCAGAGAGAGAGGAGGAAGCAGGCTCCACTGAGCAGAGCCCGATGCGGGGCTCAATCCTAGGACTCTGGGATCATGACCTGAGCCGAAGGGAGAGGCTTTAACCCACTGAGCCACCCAGGTGCCCCGCAAAATTTTTATTGGATAAATAAAAAATACAAATTGCCAAAGAAAACCCATGAAGTAATGTTTGATCTTCATTAATAATAAAAGAAATTCAAAATACATACAGTGGTGAAACAACTTTTGTCCTATCAGTTTGGCAGAAATATAAAAAAAAATAAAAATAAAAAAGAATAGTCCTGGAAAGGGTGAGAGAATGAGCAATTTCTGAAAGACAATTTAGTAATATGTATCAAAGCCCTAAAATGGGGAGTTTTGACCCTACAAGTCTATGTCCAGGAATTTATACCAAAGGATTTTCATTTTTTAAAAGTATTTTAAAAAGATGTCCATTGAAGCACTGTTTATAACAGCAAAACTAGAAATATTCTAAGTATGGAAAAATAGGGGATTAGTTACATAAAGCATGGTAAATCATACACTAGAACTCCGTTAGCCATTAAAAATGATGGGCGCATGACAAAATGTCAAAACCTATTTCAAAGTGAATGAGAAAGCAAACCCCTAATGGAAACTGTGGTTAACTATGAGTGGCTGGACTGTAAGAATTCATTTTCCTCATCGTATTTCTATTGTTTTTGATGAACATATGCTATATTTGCAACTTCACTGCTAAGTTTAACATAAGGGAAGTTAGTGCCAAGTGCAAAAGCCGTGCATTTCCAGCTAAGGTTCTTAGAGCCGGAAAAATCCAGACAGGACATCTTCAAATGTCAAGGAGCTTACTTCTGGCTGATTCTCTTCCATTCCCCTCTCCATTGTTCAGGATGAGCTCACCAGCTCCCAAATGAGGTCTAAAAAGGGAAGAAATGGGCCGAGGCTTGCGTTCCCACCCTGGAAAACCTCTGGCCCCAACAAGTTGAGTGTGTGAGTGGAAAACATCGCTCAGAGAAAGCCTGTGTAACAGTCCGTTTTCTCAGGATGAGGTTGAGTGATCCAGGAACTCCGCGTGTTTTCATTTGCTTAGACTCCATGACCAAATACCACAGCCTGGTGGGCTTCAACAGCAGAAACGTATTTTCTCACCCTTCTGGAGGCTGGAAGTCTCAGACCGAGGTGTTGGTCATCAGGGTTGGCTTGCTGACCTCCTTCTCCCCCTGTCCCCACATGGTCTTCCCTCTCTGTGTCTCTTTGCCCAAATATCTGCTTCCCATAAGGACACCAGTCATATTGGATCGGGCCCCCATAATGTCGTCCTTTAACTGAATTACCTCTTGAAAGACCCTACTTTCAAGTACAGTCACAGTCTGAGTTGCTGGGGGAGGGGAGGGGTTAGGACTCCAACATACAAGTGTGGGGGGAACACAACTCAGCCCACAACACAGGATCATCCTGAGATCTCGGTTATCCCAGCTGGGAATGGGTGGCCTGAAGGTGGGTGTCGTGTAGGATGATAAGCAGTACAGTACTTACCCTAGGCTTCTGAGATGCTCTTTACAGAAGTGCTATCCCATCTTCAAGACACTTAGGATCTAGGTTTGGAGATGAGACATCATCATCACATTTGTTAAATGAGGACTAAGCATTGCTCTCGTTCTGTGAGGCCAGGGGTTGAATTCTCTACATTGGGGTGGTACGGTAGATGAGAAGAAAGTTTTAAAAGCTCCTTTCTGGACTGTGGGGAACCAAAGAATCTTCTACATCCAGGTCCACGGAAGATTTCCAGTAGGGAGCAGAGAAGAAAATCCTAATATGTCCTGCACATAGGAACTGATGAACAGGCTTAATTCAAATTCCTGCTGCTCTATAAATGAATGAACAGAATCCAGCTTCTCTGTAGCTCATAAAAACTGACCCAGAGTAAATGCCTCTCTCTTTCCTTCCAAATCTTGACACATTAGCCACGCAGCTGAAGCCAAAACCAAAGCAAATGATCGGACTTTACCGGCACCCCATATAACCTGAAATTACCGAAATTGACCAGTAGGTGGTGCTCTTGCACCAGCAAGGCAAAGAGTCCTTTCCTCCTCCCAGTGTGAAAATGATGAGCCACAGGAGGAGCCAAAGAAAGAAAGAAACTGGTGATTCTTGGTGGATGCTTAAACGTTAAGAAATTCAAGTGAGTCAATGAAAGTACTAAACTGTCCCTATTAGAACTTAAGACAAAGAGGCTCTGGGGCCTTATCAAGTCCCATATCTTCTCTAAGGCTTACTTGCATGTTCAGCAATCCCCAGCTTAACTACCTCTATCCTTAATCAGCTACAAGGAGCCCTTGAGGAAATTAGAAGTAATTTATATTCAGAAATGTTGAGACTGGGTCTTAACAGAAAACCAGTTCATGAACCAGAATATCTCATCAACTTCCAAATGTTTTATTATTCCAGTTATTTTCTTAAAGGCTTCTGGAATGTCCATCCTCTCGTATCCTTTGTTAAATGAAAAATAACAATTACTTTAGTACATCAGGAAATCCACCTGGTGCCTTTACATATCAAAATGACCTAACCTCTCTCTCTGACCAAACTACTAGGCAACCTTCTGATTATAATATGCTTCCCCGTAGCCTTCCTCTAGGTAAAGAATGAGGTAGCATTATTCCCACAGTGTACTAAGAACTGTGCAAAATCCTGTACTTGTAATTCTCCAACTAAGCCTGTTTCTTCCTCTATAAAATGGTGTTAATAAATGAGACTTATAGAGGATTGATTTGCTCAAGGTCGTGGTGAAAGCTGTCAAATCCATGCTAATTCCAGAGTTCATTTCTCAGCAAGTCCTTCTGTGACCCACTTTGCAACACTCCCCACCACCTTCTCTGCTTTGTCCTCCTAATGCTTATCACCATGTAACATTTTACTTCTTCTGTCATTGTTGAATCCCTAGCACCTGGGACAGTGCCAGGCACATAGTAGGTACTCCATAGAATTTGTTGAATATTTACTTCCATCTCTGTCAACTTGGAAAAAGAGAGCCTGAATCTACCCCTTGAAAGAAGGATCCACTTTAGGGTGGGGACACCCCAAATTTCTGAGCGAGAACAATAAGGGGCACACACTGGACCATGGTGATTTCACAAGTAGTGACCAAGTAATGTCTAAGGAGATAGGTCGCCTCCTTCGGACACCCAACCACAGAGTCTGTCTTTTCCCTTAGAAATTTCTACAGCTACAACTAGGTGAACATCAGTCATGTGTGCCAGCCATTGTTCAATGTTCTACATGCACCGAGTTTAATCTCAGCAACTTCTCTTCGCGTTACAAAATGTCTAAATGAGCTCAAAGTATCTAAGCAATTTATCCAAAGTCACACAGCTAGTAAGTGACAGAGCTATGGACTTTAGTGAACTACTAATGTCCAGAGGAAGTTATAAAGGAAAACTGAGCTATTGGTGCTCATGGACACACCCCACTCTATCTGCCCTTGGCTCTTTTCTGCACCACAAAGAGCTCCTGTGCATACATGTGAACACCCACCCTGGACATCCGAGCCTTGTCCATTGTCCCTACAAATAGCCATTTTTTGCCCACTCTTCAAGCCAAGGAAGGAGCATACCAGAGAGTGAACCAAGGCCAGAGGCCCCTGCAGGCTCAGGAATGTTTAGGCCAGACACTCTGGAGTCCTGTGTACTGGGAATGTAGTTTAGAAAAGGGGAGAAGGTATGGGCTCCTCCAGATAAGCATGACCCTTGATCCCAAGGATTCCTCACCTGCACAGAAAGGCAAGGGATGTCTTCTCATGAAGACTCAGCTGCCAAGGAATCTAGCAGGAGCAGGTCATCAGAAAGCTGTCAAAGCAACAGGATAAGCCCCCGATCCCTCAATCTCACAGAGTTCTCCCACTTGGGGAATGAAAAGAATTTGGTCTACTTGTTTAGCTTCTCCTGAGTTCTTTGGGGTCCAAAAGATCTGACACATTCCAGAAAACCCAAACCAACCTTCCCTCTGAGATCCAGGCATCTCCCTGGGATCCTCCACACTCCTATCTTTGTCCTAGCTTTCCCTGATCCAGGTATCAGTCACCAGCCAGGGCTCTAAGACCTTGCTCGCCTGCTGGTCCTAGCCAGCAAGAGCAGCAGATGGAAGTTAAACCGGGACAGGGTCGAAGCAAACATACTGGTCTGCCGTCATCCTGGGATGCCCTGCTACTCTAGTTTCATATATGAAACTAGAGTAGGGTATATATAGAGAGTATATATATAAAACATATATATGTATATATGTGTATATACATATATATTAATATATAAAAATATATTTTTATATATTTTATATATAAATACATTATATATTTTATTATATTTTAATATATAAATATATAAAAATAATTTTTATATATTTATATATATTATACAATTATATATAAATTTATTATATATAAATAATTATATATTTTATATTTTAATATATAAAATATATTTTTATATATTAATATAGACATATATATATAAAAATATATATAAAAATATTTTTTTTTCCCTGCATACTGGTCATTAACAATGATTATTACACCAAAAAGGCATTTTCATTACACTTATGTGTACATTAATGTTTTGATAAAAGTGCTATTTTTCTCATTTCCTGTGGAAGCTTGGCATAATCTTACAAAATCTGTAAAATAAAGAAAAATGTAGAACTTAAATTTAATTGTGAAGGAAGACTCAGCTGAGAAGGTCACTTCCCCCATTGAGGTGCAGACAGCATTCAAGGCATAAATTCTCACCTTCCCCCTTACTCTCTTTGGAACAAAGGAAGCATGGCAGCTTCCATCTTTTATTTCAGCCCCAGACTGTCCAAGCACCTTCTAAGATAGCCTTCCCTACTTTCTGCAGCAACGGTGCAAGTAGGGGTCTCTTTCCCAGTTTCATTCCCCGCCCTGCAACTCTACTGCTGAAACAGGAGAGCCCCAGGCATGATGATGCTCCCACGGGAGGCAGAAGCAGGAGAGCCGGTGGAGAGTGCTTTCTGGAACTTAGCAAAGATTATTACATATCAAAGCTGACTGAGAAGAAATCTAACTAGAGACCATCATTCTACATAATCCTAAACTCCCCAGAGACTTGCTGAAGAAAAACCTACAGTTGACCTCATTTCTAAATTTCAGACCCTCGAGCCCCCACCAGACTGGTGTCTCATATTGAGTGGCATCATTGGAAACGGGAGTCAAGTGTGACCTGGACATTCAGAGCACAGGGCCTCAAATCTGGATCTGCAAACAAGAAACAAGGAAAACAAAAAGGGGAGTAGGAGGGGGTGAGCGAGTTTGGGGTCTCCCTTTCCCGTCCTCACCAGGAGCAATTTCCTGCCTCTAAACAGTGTTAAGAGCTCACAGAGAGCTCTTAACTCTTAACTCTTAACACAGTGGCGGCTGCAGCATCCCTTTGTCTGCTCAGTTCCCAATCCGCTGTTCTGAAGAAAGACAGCATCTTCCAGGCACTGCTTTCCGCAAGAGGCCTGTTACTGCTCACGAGGTTTCCCAGGAGTGACCCCCCTTGAGTCGATGCTGGACTGTTTCAGTAGAGTATCACCATTCTCGCATCCTCATCGAGAGTCTGTGAACAACCGGTTTCGCTGACACGTACGCAATCAATTTTGCTTTAAAGAGAAACTGGGTATGAATGTGTATTTACAAGATTCCCCAGTTTTTTTAACATCAGTGGCCATTCCATTCAACATTTCGCTCCCATGTTATATGTAACGGCAGTCTCTAAAGACCTATATATTGTCGAGTAGTTTGGTGAAGCTCTAACAGTTTTCTGTATGTATTTTTCTTTGCAGATGAGGAGGAATTTTTTTTTTAAACCAAAATGCAACTGAAACCATAAGGATGGTACTCTGAAGAGTTTGTAATCTCTGATGTGATCTTAGGGATGGGAGTTCAGTTTTAATTTTAAAAGCAATACAGATTTCATTTAAAACAGAAATTATAAAAATGGAAACATCTGGCCCTTCCACCCTTCCCCTTCCACTCCCCAGAAATAATGTTAATCATTAGGAGTGTCTCAGCCCACAACTTCTTTACGCTCCTACGACCACATACTGGGCGGACAGGCTGGGGTATAAGCATAAACTACTTTTTCTAACTGCCACCGAGTGTCAAATCGGTGACCCCAGCTCATGCTAGACGATGGCCGCAGCTGTCTCCCCTAAATCACCTCCCGCTTCTGCATACTTACCCTTTGGAGTTGGGGGAGGGAGGAAGTGGAGGAAAAACACAATCCCATAACTGACTAGCAGAATTGCTCATTCCTTTTCGATTCCGATTGCTTCTCTAATTGACTGGTAGTTGCTCAGCGCGTTGGCAGATACCCAAATGCCAGCTCTCTCCCGGGGTGCATTTGTTGGTGGTTTGTTGCCCTCCACAAGCTGTGTTCCCTTGCAAACTAAGTTCTCCCTCTCACCCAATACTTGTCTTTCACGGAGGGGAGGATGGAGAAGTAGTACCAGGGCCAGTTTTCCTTGGTTACATGTTCATATCTTGTGATCTCTTTTTCCCCACTTTTATATTCTGTCTACACAAAGGTAAGCAAATACACGTAGGCAAATACAGGATTCGAACTCTTCATGTTCTGCTGAAGAGTAACTGCCCAGGGTGTGGTACACAGCAAATGCTTAATAAATGATTAGCTTAATGATTCCTTTATGGTCTCTTTTTTCTTCCACATTGGTCATTTTTTTCAATATCTTAAAAGAGTATGTGATGTATCTTCTTCAAAATGTTTTGTTTGCTGCAAGAAAATACTTTTGTGATATGCTTTTTTGTTAATTCTTCACAACGTAACTCTTCCCCTCTCTTAAGCATGGGATCCATGTTGTGTTTCCTTCTTCTATTTGTTCCTTCTTTATGAGGCCAGTCTATTGTCTTGCAGCCTATGAATGCAAACGTTTACTGAATGAAGAAGTATTGAATAAATGAGTACACACTTCTCATTAATCCTTTTAAATCGAGTTAGAAAATGAAGCTGGATGTAAAGCAGAAGTTTCACAAATTTTCTGAAAAACAATGAAAGCTCTGGGTTTAATGGTTACTAATATTAATATGAATCTTAGTAGTAATAGTAAGCATAATGTTAGATCTTTTTTCTTTCTCTCACAAATGAAATTTGTTGGTGATGGAATTCTATGCAATAACATGTTTTTTAATCCTTATTAGATATTCCAATAATGTTTCAAACTTGGTAGGATTTCAGCTTTAAAAGAACAAGCATATGCTAATTTTTCAATGATACATATTTAAATGGAACCACAATAACAGAATAATCTGTTATTCTAAAAGCTAAATTATCCTGAGCATTTCAGATGCTTACACTATCAAATAAAGACCTCTTATTCCTTAACCCTAAAATACTACCACCAAAGGTTTAATTTACTTCATATTCTACTTATTTACAATTTCTTTCAATGTTTAAACACATTTACCTAAGGATGTCTGTATGTTATCCCAAATGATTTTTGGGTTGCCTTACCCCAAAAAACTATGTGGCACCTTTTCAGGTAACTGAGATCCTGAAGTTTGCAGTTCCCCTCACGACTGTAGTGAACACTCTTCAGTGTTTTTGTTGGTTTTTTTTTTTTTTTTTTTTGCTTCCTATATGACAGTTTAATGTCTAGTTAGCTCTAAAATGACTTTACCGTCATGTCATTGGATCTTTCATGTTCTTAGTTACTTCTATAGCAACCTCTCTGAACATGAAGAATCCTACATTCTTTGCTTACTCTATCTGGTAGCACCATAGACTTGTGGGTTTTTTGTTTTGTTTTTGTTTTTATATTCTAAATAACTGTCAGGGCATTGTCTGACTCCATAGTCGGAATTCTAAATGACAACACAAGAGATCATCATCACTACTTTGTGGAGGAGATAGCATAAGACAAAGACATTACAAGAAACTCCTTATTTTTTAGAACGAACCTGAGGCAAACTTGAGGCCTGACACTGCTGAGAAATGATAATACACCCGGGAAAGTAAAGCCCAGTTCATCAGTTCTTAGTACGTTGTGCTGTACTGAGTCATTAGGTACTAGACACTTGCACCTGGTGACAAGGCCGAATACAGTAGAGCCTCCCCAACGCCCTCTGGTGGTAGACAGTGATAGGGAGCACGCCCTGGCGGAAGGGAGTGCTAGGGAGCTCACCCTCCTGGTAGGGAGTGGTTGGGAGCTGGACGGGGTGGGGAGAGCGGAAGGATATGGAAGTTCCACAGAGAATGCAGGCGAAATGGGGCACCTGGAGATTTAGGAAGTCTGCCCCTCCACCAAGGAGCAAACTGCTTTGTCACCTACTCTGGGGAACTAGCTCTATGAGCTTCCCACATCCTTCGACATTTAAAAAACATCATTATCTTTTGTGTCTGTTGTTGGGGGTGTCTATCAATGACATGACCGTACTGTGGTGACAAGTGCACAACATTGTAAGTTAAAAACGAACAAAAAACCCTTATTCAAACAGGTTTAACCTAAGTAAAGGGAATTTAATGCCCGTGTATGTGAAATATTCAAAGATATGTCTGACTTTGGGAAAGGCATGAACTAGTAGCAGGACAATATCACCAATAACCTGACTTCCTGCGGTTTTCTACTCTGCCTACCTCAGCACCGGGGCTTCACTAAACGATGACTCCTCAGGGTCCTAAAATTGCTCCAACGTTCCCAAGGTTCATGCTTCCTCATTAGTATCAGCAAGGGGAAAGAGAACATATTTGTGCCAGCATTACCATAAAAAGTCCCAGGATTCACTGTCATTGGAGTAATTTAGCCAGATCCAAATACTGCGGCGAAAGACTAGCTTACATGAAGTCACTGGTGCCAATCCCATATCCAGATTGGAATTTTTCTCCTTGGAGCTAACTCAAACATAAATCAAGAGCCATGTAGCTAAAAGGCCAAAAGTCCATACAAAATTATAACCAAGACAAAAAATAATAACTCTCTCCCTCTGGCTATTTGGCATGAGCTTATAACATATTTCATTTTAAGACTATTCAAAGCAGAGCTTTAAAAGAGCAGAAAACTGGATGTGATTTAATGTGAAACAATAGGAAATCAGCTAAATAATTCATAGTACATCTGTATAATAAAATACTATGTCGGCAGTTCTCAATCTACTATATCTCAAGCTTCATTTATATTCTTAAAAATTAAGGACCCAAAAGAAATTTTGCATTAATGTGCATTAAATCTATTGTTATTTAACATTTTAGAAATAACACTGAGAAATGTTTAAGAAATGTTTATTAATTTAAAAAAAAACAGCAGTAAATCCAGTATATGATAACATAAATAAATTTTACAAAAATATCCCCCACAAAATAGAAGAATGGCATTGTCTGGCTTCACAGAAGTGGCTGGAGTCTCAGATCTGCTTCTACATTCAATCTGCTCCTATATTCAATATATGTTCTTTTGGTTGACATATATGAAGAAAGTGTGACCTTAATTAAGAGTATTTTAATAGCTTTTCCAGATAATTGTAGACACTCTTCTTTGAAACTATACCACAACTGGACACCTGTAGTTTCTTAAAGATTGGTTGCAGTATACAATCTGAATCCATATAAATAAATGTTTTCATACTCTGCTACATTAAAATCCACTGGGCCACTATGTAGTTTGGATGACTCTTTTACTTATGCATGATTTTATAAGATCACGTATTAGTCACCTAGAAAATACTGGAGTTCACTGGGTTGTGTAGATCTTCTAAAAAGTTTGTTAATTGTATGAATAATACCTCATTAGAAAAGCCTTTATATTATTGGAAGCTTTCAAACTCTTGGCAGCAGACACAAGTTTTCCAAAACTATAAATTCTGCCAGAAATCTCAAATTTTATCATTGCCAACAAATAACCATCAGTTTTCCTTGAAGTGACAGGATGACTTCATTCAATTTTGAGAAAATACCCACCAAAAGCCCAAGTCTCAATAACCAATCATAGTTTTCTATCAGTCATTCTTTTCAGTAAGAAATGGTATTCCATGGAAAAAGAACTAATTCAATTCACAATTCAAACAAGAGTTTTTCCTGGAGACAACCATCACACTTTGGTACAGAGCAGAAGTGTTTTATACATACTTGCCACTTCATCACATAAAAGATTGAAAAGATGTGTTTAAGGACTGAGAATTAATAAAATCAATAATCTGGTGTCATTGTCTTGATTTGCACTTATGTACCAGTGGTTTAACTAACGACTGCTTTGCACCCTCAATGGAAAAAACAAAGGACAAAAGGCAAATCACAACTTGGTATTATGAAAATAGTTTTCCTTTGCAAATTCCTTGAAGGAGTCTCAAAAACTCCTAAAAGGCTGCAGACCACACTTTGAGAATCTCTGTACTATAAAAAGCCACCAAAAAAGATTCTGTGGAAAACGATTTAATGACATGGAAAAAAAATATTCATAATATATTCAGTGAAATATAAATTTCAGTCTCTAATTCTACTTCTAGAAATAATCTAAAGTAGAAAAAAAAGACAAAAATCACCAATAGGAAAGTGATTATATAAAATATAATATATTCACCATATAGAATGGTAGGTAGCTGTAAAAAAGAATGAGACAGACCAATATATATACTGACATGGGAAGTTCTTCATGACATATTAAGTGAAGAGTTTGCTGCAGAAAGTTGCATACAGCATGATCTAACTCACTTTAAAAAAACAGTAATGTATGTGTAGATATATAAGCAAAGTATTTACAAAGCATGTAAATGCGTAAGGAATGACTAGAGAACTCTAAGTCACGTACTTAACAGGAGCTACTTTCTGGAAAGGGAATGGTAATGAGAAGTAGGAAAATGGGAATACAGGGATCTTTTGTGTTTTAACTTAAATGTTTTACAAAGAAAACACATTCATTTATTATTCATGTATCAAACTAAGAAAAGCAGTGAATACAGAGGCTTAGCAGGATACACAAAAGGGGTTAACTGATGATCTGCTGGGTACAACCACCAGTGATTTTTATTTTCTTCTTTTCATCTCTCCAGATTTTCTAGTTCTCCTACAATATTTCTTCTTTATTAACAGTGATTTTTAGTTACAAAACATCAGTTAAAGTCCGTAAGGTGAACTGGTTAAAGTGTTATTAACCATGGTTTACCAAACTCAGCGTCAGAGTATGGGTTTCGATAGCGAAGTCACATGTGCTACATAAAGAGGGATTACAATCAAACTCCAACATCCTCAAAAACTGGAAGTGCTCAAGGTAATTACATAAAAGTTAAAAAAAAAATATATATATATATATACACACACACATATATATAATGCATATATAACATATATATTTTGTAATATTCAGTATGAAGGAATTTAGTACTTGAAAGATAATAGAAATAGCATACAAAATACAAAGTGCATGGTTACCTAGTGAAGTTGGTCTCCTTTGCTACATTATTTATCTTTACATGCATGGAACCCAGAATGTTTCATTTTCACTGGTCTGTTCCACTAATACCATTTATCAATGTGTGTAAGAGCTTCTTGTAAAGATGGTAAGGACAATTTGTAAAAATAACTATGCTTCCTTCGTTCACAAGAAAGAAAGCTGGTAATATATGAAGATTTTCTATCACACACGTAATCATCCTACAACCACCAGTCTGTTATTTATATCAAATCGGCCCCCCTTAAACATACTGCTGAAATAAAGAGATTAGGAAACAGAGCAGTAACGGTTTCTTAGAGAAGCGTAAAGGAGATTAATGTATTTATTCTATTCTATGATTACTCACTCAGGCTCTCAGAAGACTCAACTTTAGTAAACTGCACAAGGCTGTTTTAAGATGTTAGCTGTTCAACAAATGGGTTAGTCTGACTTTTGAGATTAGAATAATTTGTAAACTGAAGTACTCGTCACCACTATTTTCAGAAATGAAACACAGCTCCCCTCTTCTAATACAGTAAGACACACACAATTCCTCTGGCAATTGCCAGTTTAACTAAAAAGACCTTTCTTTTTTGTTCTGGCCATTGATTTCTTGCTGGTGTCAGCTGAAGTCTCACTGCCTTTGGCAAACCACTCAGGTAATTTTCTCTTTGAGGTTACAGAGGCAGGCTGTAGGAAAGAAACAGAAAAAGAAATATGTTAATGTTGAAAATGTGTGTCGGTTGTAAAAAGTAACATAGGTTACTGTATATACACCCACTACCTTCCCTTGTAGAGTAAAACAAAATAGTGAGAGCCACAGAATTTACTTCTAGATCAAAAAGTAAATAAAAGACAAAAATCGCTATATCATTTCTTCAGGCAATTTCCTGCCATCTTCTTATCTGTTCTCGGGCACTCAAGTGTACATACACATTTGAGAAGGAAAGAACTAGATATTATTTCAGATTTCTGTCTCATGTGTACTTGGTTTGGGCTGACCAAAATGGTTAATTTAATGTTCTGAGGAAAGGCATCTGCTCAGGCGCACACACATATAGACACCCACACATAAACACAAACACAGACACACACAGTATCACGTTAGGTGTTTGAAAAAGCATGTACTTCTATGTCTCCAAAGGTTGACTAGCAGAGTGATTCAAACACTATCAGTGCCTTGCAGAGTTGCTGGGACATAACAGATACTCAAAAAACAGTCACTGAAATAAATGAAAAAAATTGTTGTTTCAAAGAGTCTTTTGAAATCTGCTAAAAACGAGATTCACTTCTTTTTTTTTTTTTTAAGATTTTATTTATTTATTTGACAGACAGAGATCACAAGTAGGCAGAGAGGCAGCCAGAGAGAGAGGGGGAAGCAGGCTCCCCGCTGAGCAGAGAGCCCGATGCGGGGCTCGATCCCAGGACTCTGGGATCATGACCTGGGCCGAAGGCAGAGGCTTTAACCCACTGAGCCACCCAGGCGCCCCTGGAGATTCACTTCTAAATGAACACATACGTAATACTTTGCACAATTTTAGGAGACTTAGGCACCAAATGAAGCCTCAGGACCCTAAGTTAAAAGTCCCTGAAAAAAAAAATTTAGGAACCCAAAGGCAGTGGTTGTATATTATGTGATCTGCACGTGAAAAAGATAAAACAATTTTTAGTTATGTTCCATAAGCATAAACTGGTAGTAATTATTGTTATCTCAGTTTGACAAGAGCCTCAAACCAACATGACAGACAAATCATTCCAATGTAAGCATACCTTGGAATCCAGCAGTTAATTTAGTTATTGGAACTATATGAAGGACTTTATGATAAGGTGACCTCAATCTAAGTTATAATGTGTCTGTTAGTTGAAGGTAAAAAAGCATAATTTATTCAATTTCCAGAATGAAAAATATATACGGTTCGTCAATTACCTGCTATGTTTTGTTACATTTTCTATGTTTAAAAATGGTTTCAAAAGATTTAAGAGTGGGGAAAAAAGTCAAAGATCCTTCACAGAAAACTGTGAAAACATATATTTAGAAAAGGTTAAAAAAAAACCAAAACCCTATTAGCTCTTTTGGCTTAATTAAAGAAATCCAATGAAGAAGAAAGAGCTACTCACACTTTAGTAATAAAGCTAAAGAAAAAAAACAGGCTAAGGATAGCAAATTTCCTCACAGGGAAGAGAAGTCCAAGGAGAACAGATTAGATTTACATAGACTGCATGAGACGATATTTGACTCAGAAATAATAAATACTGGCGATATATAATGCCACAGACAAAAGGCATTTGGGCAGAGATAAAATTGGTCCAGAAATATTTATTCTTCCCTTAAAATCTTTTTTTTTTAAAAGATTTTATTTATTTATTTGACGAACGAGATCGCAAGTAGGCAGAGAAGCAGGTAGAGAGAGGAGGAAGCAGGCTCCCCACTGAGCAGAGAGCCCAAAGTGGGGCTCAATCACAGGACCCTGGAATCACGACCTGAGCCAAAGGCAGAGGTTTAACCCACGAAGCTACCCAGGCACCCCTTCCCTTAAGATCTTACTAACACAATCCCTTGGAGCCTACAGTTGTTTGCAATTATAGCTGGAACACCTGTGTGCATCTGGAGAAAGGAAAGAAGTTAACATGATAACAAAAGCAAAAAGCAAAACAGAACATGACATCTGCACAGGAACAGAGCAGAGAAAAAACCCTAAGTCTTGCAGCTGAATACCATGGAATAAATAGGGACTGCCAACCAAGACAGAATTAGGGTTTGAGCTCCAATTGAGTCACTTGCTAAATGTATGGCCTTACAAATGTTATTTCAGCCTCAGTTTCTTCACACAGAAAATGAGAATAACAGTACATAACATCACTGGATTACCTGGAGGGTCGAATGAGAATACATGCAAGCTATCAAAACACATCCTGATTTAGTTTTGGCATTAAAGACTTATTATTAATTAGTAGCAAATTATCATTAATTAATTATTATTATCATTAATTAGTAGCTAATATCACTGAAAATGTTCTATCTTCTGTAATATTTCTACAGAATATGACCTTCAGTATTTACCACACTATTATAATAATGATCTTGTTTCACTGAGAAAGAGGGAAAGTGCTTACTTACACTGACTATATCTTTTGAGTCTCAACAACAAGTTTTTGGAGAGACTTTAATTATGAGAACTGAGTCACCTAACAGAAACAATGCCTTTCAGTGACTACTTCCTTCTTTAGTAGTCAACCAAAATTCCCAGAAATCATAGTGAGATTTTCAGGGGGGTTTTCTGATACTCCAAATTCTATTAACAAATAACATTAAATTAAAAATACAAAACATTAACTCGTTTGTTGAGTATATGTGAGCATATATATGTAAGCAAACAGAGAAATATATATGTTATATTCACATTTAATTTCATCTACACTAAGACAAATATAAAAATAATAATTATCAAGTTGGATGTAGTTATCATGAAAACTACTTTATTAATTTAATCTTAATTGAGAATTAAATGAGAATCCGTAAATAAATCTGTTTTTGAATCGCTGGTTGGCTGATTCCAAGAAGTTAGTCTTAGGGAATTTCTGTGACTTTCATCTTTTGGTGAAAAATCACAAGGATTTTTTCGATCAACCTTTAACATTATTATAGAACACAAAATAGTTACAGCATGCACTATTTTCTTAGAGAACAACACAAAACAAAAACTATGCCTAAAAAGGCAAAGCTTAAGAAAATTCTAATTGTTCTGAAGTACTGAATTTTAATAATAATAATTATAATATTATTTGTAAGGCATTTTTTTCTGAGTATCTCAAAACAGTTTATAAATAATATTGTACATTTTAATTTATAATGAAGCTTAGTGGCAGGGCAGAAAATATCACATACTTTCTCTCTTAGGCAGTGAAGAAAAATAAGGAGGAAAAAAGGTGATTTGGGGGAGAGGGTTCTGGGAAGATGGTGGAAGCAGCAGCATAGTGTTTTAATCTCTCTGAAGCCCACCATTAAAACAGAATTGACAGGAAAACTCTGAACTCATAATCTACATTTACAATAAAACTAAGTTTAAAGGTATCCCAAAGAAATCCAAACTCAGAGCATGTGAGGATAAACCACCACCAGCCATAAGACCTGCATAGTACCACTTACTTAGACAAGAGAAAGCAGAGAAAGCAGTGAGGTGCCCAAGAACAGAAGAACCACAAAGTAGCCTACAGATAGACATCAGAAACCATGATAGATTAATGGGAAAACAACAACTGAAAATGAGAGGGCTTCTGCCTACCGCAACAACAAATGACTTATAAATGGTGTCTTCAGCTAACGCAACCGGTTCCTGTGAACGCTCCTGACCAGCTACCACAATGCCTTCTGGGAGAACTACTGGGTGAAATCGAATCAGCAGTTCAAGTAAAACAGAGACAAAGGGAAGAGTGACAAAAGAGTGTATCTCATAAACTAAGTTTCCATATTTTGAAAAATTACACAAAATACCAGAAGGGAGAGCTCTGTGAACTTGGGAAAAACTACCTTGAAACATGCTTTCTTTTGAAAGTGCAGGAAAACTAATTTCACGTGAAAATGAACAACAGGAAAGTATTAAGATCAAATGGGACACCGGAAGAGTTGCTAAGATACAGAATAAAACTGTAACCTCTTAAATGAGTTGAAAAACATTAAGAAAATTATTCAAAACATGAAAGAACATCATAAATCAGAATCAGAAAAATTCAAAATGGAGGAGAAAAGTTTAGTTAAGACTTAGAAGCAAAAGGAAAAATGTAAAGAAGTGAATACTAAACTAGAAGGAACATAGCAATAAACATAACAGAGTCTGTCCAGAGAAATAGGAGGTGAAAAAGAAGAAGATGAAGAAGAAAATTTTAAATTAAGGAGAAATGGAAAACTAGAAAGAATTCATGGAAAGTGACAAATATTGCAGCTAGGCAAAGAAGATCCAACATATAGTCGAAGTCCCTGAAGAAGAAATATAAAACAATGGGACAAATTCTAAGAAGCAAAATTTAAGAAGACTTTCCAGAAATTTAAAAAAAAAAAAAAAAGATGTACTCAAAGAATCCACTGTGCACCTGCATATTTTGAATCAGAACTACCAATATCAAGATGGAATCTTTCTTCATTAAACAAAGGCATCATGGAGCTTCTATCTTAACAGTAATCACAATAGGCGTAAAACTAACAATGCACCAACAAATACAAAGAATTTGTTTTGACATTATTCTTTATCAGAAGCCTCATATTCATCCAATGAAACAAATTAAGAGATATAATCCAGGTCAGCAGAGAAGATGAATGTTAATAGGAAAGATCTGACACCAGCCCTCCAACAGACTACAGTATTCGAAGCAGCCTTCTGTACTTGGGAGTCGGATGAAAGAAAAATACTTAGGCTGGCTCACTCATCTCTTAATCTACTTCCTATCCCCAATATCCTTGTTCCCCTAAATGTGGGGGAGGGTAAATCCAGTAGGCTCAGCATGACTTCTACCCATCCACCCACCACCGCCAAAATCTCCCCACTCTGTTGTCAGCGTCTGATATTATTTCAATAAGGGAAAAGCCAAACGCTAATATGTGACTAAAATAATAATTCATATAAATGTGCATCAATAATCAGGAAAAAATGGTAAGTTTCACCTCTTCCTTTACTGATAGGTAGAAGCTGGGAAAAAACAAGGTTTTAGGCATCTGGTATAGATTTCAGAAATAAAAGGCTGGGAATAGAGGCCAAATTTCACTACTACCACCCAACATTATTTTCTTTAATATCCTTCCCACAGCTACTTCAATTGACTAAATAATGTAAAGACTTCCAATTAATCAAATTTCATTAGGTTATCTATGACATGTCTGTATACAAGCCTAACTGAAGTACAGAATGTAAAGCTCCTCTTATTTTTAAGCTATTGAGAAAATGGGTTTAACTCTTAGAAATCTATAAAGACTATCTTGAAACTGGAATGGAATCCCTAATGCACATTATGAGAAAACACCTACTACCATGCTCAATTTATGATCTAGAAACTAAAATAGTTTTTTAGCAAATCACTAGTTTTCACAACTTTTATCACAGAATCATAAAATTTTAGACCTGGAAGGTAACAAAGGCCCAATTTTCAAATTTATACAATCATTTAATAGAATCATCATCAAAAAATAGTTATCTCATACAACATATAGAGCAATAATTTCCAAAGCATTTTAATAAAACTAAAATAATACTAAATAATACTAAATTCATGGTTTTTCTCAGAAATATGTATGGTATATGTGCAGGACCATGGGCAACAATTTTCCTTGTACCTAAGAGATTCAGTATGACAAGAACAAAGCAGGAGGAATGACAGAACGATAGACAAACTAGTTTTGGGGGTATTCATAACGGAATTTGTTTTCATTTTCATAAACTACATAAACTGCCATAAGTTCAAAGCCAATACTATGTCTATGAAAGAAAAAGGATTTCCACTATATATATATATATATATATAATCGGTATGAGGTAGAAGTAAAATTTCAGCTGACATTCCACACAAAAAGCTAAGTAGATGGGCTACATTTCCCTTTTTCTGTTGTTTAAAAAAATCACTTTTCTCAGATAAGATTTATGAAAAACAAAGGAAATAGAGCACAGATTTTAAAAAGTAACCTTATAGCAGAATTTATAACAGTTTAAAAAATACAGCATTTTAGTGTTAGAATATGTAAATCGAACCAACCGACAATGTATGAAAATTCTACATATAATTAACACCTTAGTATTAGCGCCTACTTCTTCCCTGCTTCTCTTAGAACTTGAACAGCTCTCTTCAGAGTTGGGGAAATATCTCTTTCTGTTGGAAGTACATGAAAGCTGGTCTAACAGTCTGTTGTCACAGTCTTTTCCCAGGATCTCAAGTGCCATGTGGATAAGGTACGTGTCAATGTTTTCAGGAACCAGCTTTCTAATTAGTTTAACTTCATTTATATCTGTAAAGGATGAAAAAAAACAAGAGTTGAAAATAAATTACACAGAACATTTTAGAAACCTATGAGCTGGAAAGAGTGAAATACTTTGTAGAAAGGAAGGAGGAAGGTGTCTGAAGAAAATGTTTCTCTGGGTGCCTGGGTGGCTTAGTGGGTTAAAGCCTCTGCCTTCGGCTCAGGTCATGGTCTCCCGGCTCTGGGATAGAGCCCCACATCAGGCTCTCTGCTCAGCCTCCCACCTCTCTGCCTATCTCTGCCTACTTGTGATCTCTATCAAATAAATAAATAAAATCTTAAAAAAAAATGTTTCTCTTTAGAATGCCTGTAGCCCTACAAACCAAAATGAAGTAAAGCATGTTCTCCCCTCACCTCTTACCACCTGCAGCCTTGCTTCTAAGACTTAAAGTCAGGTCAATGCCATTGACTCTGTATAAATGATGTCTCAAACCGCTTCTTGAGAGGTGCCCTGAGAACCAAAACCAACCTTCACAGAATTGTTTCTAAAGGAGTTACACTTCAAATTCCAAATATCTATTACAATTATTTTTTAAAGATTTTATTTATTTACTTGACAGACACAGAGAGATCACAAGTAGGCAGAGAGGCAGGCAGACAGAGAGGGGGGAAGCAGGCTCCCCGCTGAGTGGAGAGCCCAACGCCGATGCCGGGCTGGAGCCCAGGACCCTAGGACCCTGAGATCATGACCTGAGCAGAAGGCAGAGGCTTAAACCATTGAGCCTCCCAGGTGTCCCTACAATTATTTTTCTAATAGAACTTACTCTTAAAATAGAAGCTAATCGTACTTGTGAATAAGATGCTACTAAAAAAAAAGATCCTTTCAATGGCTATTGTAGCATAACAAAACATATCAATTATTTAAAATGCATATAACAAAATGAGTTTTCTGGGAAAAAATCACTTATTTTCACAATCAAGGAATTTTTACTTTTCGTAACTCAACAGAACCAATTCAGACTGTGTGTCTTCACACCTTTTACAAATTATTTAGCAATCTCCTACAGTCCACTACTTATGTTTCAAACACTTTCAACAACACATTCATCTGGAATGCCCTGGAGTATCATAAAACTAAGCAGCTCAGTTTCACCCATCTTCATGTAATTATAAAACTGGTATCAAACATTTCTGACACCCAATTCAATTAGATCAGAATCCAAGTATTTTTAAATGTCACCCTGAAAGGGCAGTCTTTCAATTTTCCATTTTCAAGATTTATATTCTCCTTTCTTCCAAAGATCTTATCTTGCTACTCTTGAACTTCAAAAAAAACCTGCAGTTAAGTTTAAAAAACAAAAACAAAAAAATCAACAGGTGGTGTCTGGGTGGCTCAGGGTCCTGGGATCAAGCCCCACTTGGGCCTCCCTCATTTAGGAGCCTGCTTCTCTCTTTCCCTCTGCCTCTCCCTGCCTGTGCTCTCTCGAATGCACTATCAAATAAATAAAATTATTTTTTAAAGATTTTATTTGTTTGTCAGAGAGAGAACGAGCAGGGGGAGCGGCAGGCAGAAGGAGAAGCAGGCTCCCCACTGAGCAAGGAGCCTGATATGGGGACTTGATCCCAGGACCCTGGGGTCATGACATGAGCAAAAAAGACACTTATCAGACTGAGCCAGCCACTCAGACATTCCTACAAATAAAAGCTTAAAACAAAAACAAAAACAAAAACAAAAAAAACCACGCCAGCAAGAGGTGGTCACCCAGCTAATAGAAACTAGGACCATGGGGGTATATATTTAGCCTATACTCTGTTACTTAAAAGTGTTAAGATATAAAACTGATCCTAAGCAAAATCTTGGAAAATAAGATTTTACCTCTAAATGTAATAAAATTAGCAATATGACTATTATTTCTATTGACCAACTAAAATTCTATTTGCCCTTCAGTCATTATGCCATCAAAATACCACAGAAATTTGGCCAATTTTATTACTTCATTAATTTCTTAATGACTGAGGCATCTTCTTTTGTATTGTCTATCCAAACTTACTTTGAGTTCCCTATCATTTGTCTTCAATTTTTCTTTGAAAACAAAATGACCCAAAGAACATTATATTACACATTTTTTTCCATATCTCTAGATTCTTAGAAGTGGGATTGCTAGTTCAAAGGTCAAACACATTTTATGTTTTCATGGGTATTGCCAAACTATCTCTGTAATTGTGCTTCTGCTACAATGAGCACTAACAACATGTAGCTGACAAGCTCCTGAAATGCGGCTAGGATGGTTAAGAAACTCAATTCATCAATCTGAAATTAAATTTAAAAGGTGATACTTGGAAAAAAAACAACTGATATTTGATTCAATTATTGAAAACATTTTAGAATGTTTGGAACACAGAGTATCTACTTTATTCAATTGTAAAGTTTATGAAAGCTAAATACAAATCAAGTATTTTCAATTAAAATTTGGCATCAGAATTGAGATAAGCTATAAATGTAAAATACATTCCTGATTTCAAAGGCTTAGTACAAAAAACACAAATATCTCATAATAATTCTATATTGATTATATGTTAAAATGATAACATTTTAATATACTGGGTTAATTAAATTATATCATTAGAATTAATTACAACTGTTTATTTTTGTTTTTTTAATTCAATTTTTTTAACCTTTTTTTTTTAGATTTTCAAACTTATTTTTATTTAGGGAGAGAGAGCAATCAGGCACTTGAGATTAATGGAGGCAGGGGGAGATGGAGAGAGAGAATCTTAATTATTTTGAAAGGAAAAATGAGATATTTTATTCCATCAAAACAATCTGTTTCTAAAATTAGAATGTCTTTTTTTAAATAAAACTATGATGTATCATTTAGTTATGGTTTTAAACCACTGTTAGTGATTTAACAAGTATACAAAGTTATTGTACTATAATCTGAATATAATTTCTAGATATAACTAGAAAATCCATAAATTCATTTACACATTTCTGTAAATCCTCTACATTTGTACCTTAAAGTCATCCTACAATACACTTATGCAAAAAAGGGGCATCTAGCATTAAAGATACATCTGATTCTATCCTAACTTTCCAGGCAAGTAAGTGCTGAAAATTTCTATTGGGAGAATAATGAACACCGGCTGCACTCCTTCAGTGCTTTAAAAGAGATCATATTACTCCTATTTTTGTGGCAGGTCCCTTAGAAGCCACCCTTAATTTTCCAGTTATATGCACATAAAGAATGGAAGAATGAAATTATTCAAAATATTACCTAGACACCTCATTAAATGCCTTGCTTAATTTATTATTAAGCATAGTTAGAATTTCAACTCCAAAAAAGAAGCTTAAAATTACATAAGTGTGGATAAACTAAAAGATTAAAATGTTATAGAATTCCTTTAAATATTAAATTACAAGTACAAAATGTACTTAGCAAATAAGACAGCATGAAATAATACATATGATTTCTCAACTCAGAATTACTCTATTTTCAGGTATAAGATTATGCCATAACAAAAACATAGAGAATTCTCAATTCAGAATTTTGAAAAATTTAAGTGCCAATCAAACTTGTTCATTTAAACACCAAATTATATCACTTCTCGGCCTTTTGGCTAAGATCAAGTGTAAACACCAAATTATGTGAGATAGCTACAATTAAATTAAAAAAAATAACATACCTGAATCATTAATGTAATAAGTCCATCTGCATTTCTTTTTATTTTTTATTTTATTTTTAATTTTCTTTGAAGATTTTATTTATTTGATATAGAGAGAGAGATCACAAGTAGGTAGAGAGGCAGGCCAAGAGAGAGGGGGAAGCAGACCCCTGCTGAGCAGAGAGCCTGATACAGGGCCCAATGCCAGGACCCCAAGATCATGACCTGAGCCGAAGGCAGAGGCTTAACCCACTGAGCCACCCAGGAACCCCCATCTGCACAATGTTTTCTCGAATAGGAGAACAAATAGTATTTTATCAAGGAAAAACAAGAATTCAAAAGTAAAATTTCACATCAATAAATGTTGTCTTACACACCATAAACGTATAATCAAAAGAAAATTGAGTTCCCATAACCTTAACTTTCTCAATTTTTGCTTTGGAAGTAAACTACAATAATATATTTTTTCATATTGTATTGTATAACCTACACACAGTATACTGACAGAAAGATGAATTAAGTATTTAATAAGTATATTTAAAAGTGTTCTCCCTTCTTTAGAATTTAGTATTTATCTCTAAATGAAAATTTATTTGCTATATTCAGTATATAATGGATAAGATAAATGTTTTAAATACTGTTTTAGTCACTAATGATTACAGATGCTTCTCTTCTCTCAGATATTTATTCAATCAGGCCATGCAATTTTATATGCAATTTTATTTTATTATTTTTTTAAGATTTTATTTAGTTATTTGATAGACAGAGATCACAAGTAGGCAGAGAGGCAGGCAGAGAGAGAGAGGAAGGGAAGTAGGCTCCCTGCTGAGCAGAGAGCCCGATGTGGGGCTCGATCCCAGGACCCTGAGACCATGACCTGAGCCGAAGGCAGAGGCTTAACCCACTGAGCCACCCAGGCGCCCCTTTATATGCAATTTTATATTCACATTTATATATTGTTTGACTTTAATTTTTTTTTTAAGATTTTATTTATCTGAGAGAGAGAGAACAGAAGTAGAAGGAGAAGCAGATTCCCTGCTGAGCAGACAGCCCGATGTGGGAATTGATTCCAGGACTCTGGGATCATGACGTGAGCTGAAGGCAGATGCTTAACAACTGAGGCACCCAGGTACCGTGGCTTTAATATTTTTTAATTTCAAAAGTTGTCTGGGGCACCTGGGTGGCTCAGTGGGTTAAGCCTCTGCCTTCGCTCAGGTCATGATCTCAGGGTCCTGGGATCAAGCCCCACATCGGGCTCTCTGCTCAGCAGGGAGCCTGCTTCCCCGGCACCCACCTCTCTCTGCCTGCTTCTCTGCCTACTTGTGATCTTTCTCTCTCTCTCTCTGTCAAATAAATAAATAAAATCTTAAGAAAAAAAAAGTTGTCTAATGTCAGAAATTAAAATTGCTAAATCAAAATTTAGAGGAGACTAGATAGAGAATATTTAAAGGCACTATACATACAAATATGTTAAACTGAATATAATTAAGTATATCTACTTTACCTGTCAATTAGAAATTTATAAACCCAAATCTTATATCAGGATTAGAAACTGCATACTTCGGGGTGTCTGACGAACTCTTGATTTCAACTCAGGTCATGATCTCAGGGTTCTGGGAATGAGCCCCACCTTGGGTTCCCCATAAGCTCGGAGTCAAATTGGAATTGTCTCTCTCCCTCTGCTCCCCAACCCCTGCCCTGCTCACTCGTGCACTCTCACTCTCGCTCTCTTTCACTCTCTAAATAAATAAAACCTTAAACCAAAAAAGAACCTGCATATTTCTTTCTTTAAATAGTTGGCAGTACACTTTAACATGGTATAGTAAAAAGAAAAACTTGCTCAGTCATTAATCTTCACGTGATATTAAAACAATCTGCAACTCTCTAGGCCTCAAATTCCTCTCTCTAAAACAGGGCGGAATTCATAAAGTGAAAATTTAATGATTTCCAATTTCCTTCCCAAATCTAAAATCCTAACTTTACAACTGTATGATTTGGAAAGCAACTTAGCAATACCTGGATTCTTCACCATAGCCAAATAAAATAGATGTTGTCAGTAATTGGGTAAATAACAGAATCTTAAATCTTCCTCTACCATTTTCTCCTGCCAATAATGAACTGAAATTAGAACATTTATTTTATGTCACTCAATAATATTTGCCCAAGAATTCTTCAGTACTTGAAAAAAAAAAGGTAATTATGACCAGCCTGAATTATTAAAGTCTTAAGGTTCTATAAAGTTCAGTTTTAGGGCGCCTGGGTGACTCAGTGGGTTAAGCATCTGCCTTCAGCTCAGGTCATGATCCCAGAGTCCTGGGATCAAGTCCCACATTGGGCTCCCAGGTCCACAGGAAGTCTGATTCTCCCTCAGACCCTCTCTCATGCTCTCTCTCGCTGTCTCTCTCTCAAATAAGTAAACAAAATCTTTAAAAAAAAAATAAAGTTCAGTTTTAAAATCTCCCTTCTTGTACACTTTTTTATTAACTTATTTTCTTAATTAGCTACTAAAAAGGATAGAGTATAAAAGCAATCATATTTAGAGGGGTTTTTTTTTTAAACGATTTTATTTATTTATTTGACAGACATCACAGGTAGGCAGAGAGGCAGGCAGAGAGAGGAGGAAGCAGGTTCCCCACTGAGCAGAGTCCAATGTGGGGCTCGATTCCAGGACCCTGGTATCATCACCTGAACTGAAGGCAGAGGCTTTAACCCACTGAGCCACCCAGGCCCCCTGGAGGGTATTTTTAAGAAGCTATAAGATCTTACCATCTACTTCTTCGTTCATATCATTATAATCACCATTACTGCCACCATCACCATCTACGAAATACTTACAGGTGCCAGAGTGTTCTGTCAGTCAGTATCTAATTATTTCTCACAGTTCTGTAAGAAGAGGCAACATTACCTTGCCCTGTTTTAGAGATAAGGAAACTGAGGCTTAGGGACACTGGGCCATTCACCCAAAGTCACATGGTTTTGAAGTGGTGCAGCCTACGTCAATCTAAATCAGCTGTTACCAGAGCCTTTGCTCTTACCGACCAGGTTAACACACCCGTCAGTACTCGGGATTTACGACAGACAGCCAATAATAGTCACAAGGGGAAAACTAGAAAAGAAAAAAGGCTGCGCAAACTCAGAGAATACTGCCTACTATCCAACAGCTCATCAAAAGACATACATTTCTTTAAGTCCTGAGAGATTATACATACATACATAAAGAAAAAAAACACCAAATGTATTAAAATCAAGATGATATCTGAGTTTTTGACCTTCTCTAAAATACTATTTTACTTTGCATTGGAGAAAGAGAGGTTTTCTATGATCACAATTCTACCTCTATAGAATAATTGCTGCTTTCCTTTCTCTGCCTTAATCTCTAGTTCGGTGGCTGCTGGAGTTCGAAAGACTGGAATGGGACCAGGATAGCTGCTTAGCTTTCTCGTAAGAGGACTCACAGCTAAGTTACCTTGGATGTTTTATCACAGTCCAGGATATGGCCCTAAGGTTTTCAGATTTAGAAACTTAACTTTACCTTAATAGATCCACATTAACCATGTTCACAGATTGTCAATTCACTGATTTACAATAATGGGTTTATAATTTCACATAGATAAGTACCCAGATTAGCATGACTAGTGCATGACTAGTCTCATTGGCCAGGATTAGAAATTGCACATTTCCTTCTTGTAAATAATCAGCAGTATAACTTTAATATGGTAGGGGACCTGGCTGGCTGAGTTAGGAGAGCACGGGACTCTTGAGTTGTGAGTTTGAGCCTCATGGAGAGATTGGGCAGAGAGATTACTTAAAAACAGTAGTAGTAGTAATGATAATAATAATAATAATAATAATAATAATAATAACAACAGGGCATCTGGGTGGCTCAATTGTTAGGCATCTGCCTTCAGCTCAGGTTATGATCTCAGGGTCCTGGGATCAAGCCCCACATTGGGCTCTCTGCTCAGCAGGAAGCCTGCTTCTCCCTCTCCCACTCCCCCTGCTTGTGTTCCCTCTCTCACTTCTCTCTCTGTCAAATAAATAAATAAAAATCTTAAAAAGAAAGAAAGAAAGAAAGAAGTTTGAATAAATAAGTAAATAATGTTTTCAGAAAAAAAAGGAAGAAAAATTTAGTTCCCTGAGAATAATTTAGATGACCACTGCCCAGATTTATCCCTGTCTTTCTCCTGTGCTTCCATAGTTGACCAATGCAACACATGAAGGTGTTCTTTCTTTACACTTCAGTCAAGTCTTTCTGGAGTTCAGAATTAATGCTGTCTTTTTAAATATGTTTTTGGGTTTTTTTTTAAAGATTTTATTTATTTATTTGACAGACAGAGATCACAAGTAGGCAGAGAGGCAGACAGAGAGAGAGGAGGAAGCAGGGTCCCTGCAGAGCAGAGAGCCCGATGTGGGGCTCGATCCCAGGACCCTGGGATCATGACCTGAGCCGAAGGCAGAGGCTTTAACCCACTGAGCCACCCAGGCGCCCCTTAAATATGTTTTTTAAAGAGTTTATTTATTTAGAGAGACAGTACAAGCAGGGGGAGGGGCAAAAGCGAAGGGAGAGAAAATCTCAAGCAGACTCTGTGCTGAGCACAGAGCCCAACTTGGGGCTCAGGTTCATGACCCTGAGATCAAGACCTGAGTGAAAATCAAGTCAGTCCCCTAAGGGATGACCCAGCTCCCTGGGGAGCACCCAGGTGCCCAATGCTGTCTTTAAGGTGACTTTAATATTTTTGTTCTGACCAATTTAGTACAGTATTGATTGTACTTTCAGAGGGTGATCGTATTTCCCTTATTTCTAAATCCCTGGGGGAACCACCTAGTTGTTCCCAAGTGGGAAAGAATTCAAGTTAATGAAAATTTAAGTATTTGCATTGCAGTTCCTGAGATAAGGCTTTCTGTATGTCTACTGTTCTGTCTTAAGAGTCTGAAAATTTACTGAGTTAAAACACATCTAGTTTGTACATTTATGGGGAAAAAATCCTCTGAGGTACCTCATCCTTAATTCTGTAAAAAAGAGATAATCGAAAACTTTCTGCAGGGCAGGCAAATGTGCTCAGTCTCCACGAGCACAGCTGACACTCTGCAGCAAAGGGACAACAGGAAGCCCTTCTACAAGGGACCCAGAGACCAAGGACCATCCCTTCACACCACAGCAACTGAGACCACTGATTGCACTGCTTAGAAAGATTATTTACGTGGGCCAATGACAAGGAATCTGTAAGATTTAGGGGAAAATGAGAAATTAGTAAGCTATGAGAAATGAATATGGAAAAAAATGTGTTTTTTCCAAGAGGTGAGGTAGAAGTTAGAAAAGGATGAAAGCCCACTGTTTGGGGATGGGAGTAGAAGTCATTATTTAAAGCTGCAAAGGAATACAGGAATTTCTCAGACTCAGATTTTCCTCTGATAATGGGAAGAAAGACTGTTTTTCAAAAACAACAGAAAAAGCATTACAAAAGTAAAGTTTCCCTTGTAGCATAAGGGGTTAATGCTGGTAAAGTGAAAAATACAAGTGGACTGCTTGTTTACTTCCTCTGGGTTCAATGACTCAAGTCATTAAGGCTGCAGACTAGGGTCAGAGCGATCACCTGAGTTGATGGGAGGGTTTCGGATAACATCAGCAATAATCTTCTGAACCTCTGGAGTCAGGCCTGCTCGTTCCGTATCAAGTGGGCAGCCAGCTTTCATTGCTTGGGTTAAGTGCATCCCAACCATTGTGACAGGCATAACCCTCTCCTTGGATATACTTATCTAGAGAAACAGGAGCAAAACAACCAGTGAGGTCTTAAAAGTTTGCAATGTACCATATGTAAATAAAATGTCCAAAACCTTCAGGTAGTCTATGTTCATTGATAAATAATGCACTGAACCTTCGCTTAAAATTTTCATTTTTACTATTTCTTTAAAACTACCCATGTTATAGATCTTTACACATGTTTTACCTTTTATACTTACTACAGTGAATAAAACAAAATCCTCCAGCTTTAGCTAAGAACTCAATCCTCATCCCTATGTAATTATTCACTTCAAAAACCTATTAGTGGCAGAGACTAATCATTCTGTGTAAATCTAATAACTGCCACAGCCTTTTGAAAATATCATAAATTGTAATCCAATATTCTGTATAATTGAACTAACACATGGTACTTTAGTTATATGAATGTCCAAGAAGACAAATCCTAAAATGCTTAGTGATAGTGTAAGGCTCCAGATGCATTCTATAAAAGGTTCTTAAGAAAACTTTAATAGGGTGTTTTATATTGGCTCTATTCATAAAATAATGACCACAATTTATAAAGAGCTGTCGTTTTTTGCCTAGCGTTAAACTTAACATGAATTGTTTTAAATTTAGGATAGTGTTACATATCTTATGTAGCTTTTTAAACAAAAGTAGCTCTAAATCCATTTAAGATGTACATTTGATAAAACATTCTTTTAAACACTCAGAAAGTTTATGCAGCTCTAGATTATTTCATGATACCTTCTTTTAATGCATCTTGGAAGTCTGAATTTGGACTGTATTTATGTGAAGGCTGTACTTTCACAGAACGGAGCATTTAAAGCAGTATTTTCAGCCTTCAAAGGTAGGTTTTAAGTTACCTTCATTAAATGTCTACCTTTTTCTACTACACGGTCTGTACCATGTGTGCATAATATCAGGGTTATTTGATACCAGGCATCAAATTACCTAGAACTAATTGTATTATTGCTCCTGATTAATTAGTCCTTAGGCATGTTTAATTTTGTGGTTAACTGGCACAGACCCTCTCAGACCCCTGGGAGGAACAGATAATTATACCATGATATTACACAATAATATAAAAAAAATAGCAAAAGATCAATGAAAATATACCACTCCGTATTTTTAATCATATATAATACAACACATGAAACCATGTATCAGGGCTGAGTATTAGAATGTACTTTATTCAAAAAATTTGGAGGCTACACCAAATCTTCTTAGTACTGTATTCAGTTATACTATACATAGTCAAATTATGTATTTATAAGCATACTTAACACATACATGTAAGTTACTATTTAAATAAGAAACTGAACTTAAAATTTCTATTTATCATGCAATTCACTTCAAAAATAGTACAACGGAATTGTTCGGTTTCCTCTGTAATGGCTTTTGTACTTTTAATTTCAGGAATCTGTGTAATTAGAACATCTATTAAGTGATGAAGACAAGCTATAAACTGTTTTTCTTATTTATACTGGATTTTAACCAGAATAAGAAGTATAATATAGCCTAGTGAATACAGACACAGAGAACAGGAAAAGCAGGCACTGGACCATATAGCCTTTCCCTAATCAATTTAATGACACAGAGGATAGGAATTCAAATTAGTTAAACCTAGCTGGACGCCTAATTCTGTCCCTATTCCACTAAGTTATACTCTTCATTTTGTATATTTAAAGAAACCTCAACAGCCTTAAGGACTGAGGCCAGAACAGTGAAGAAACATTAAGTGTGGCCATTTTTCACAGTAATTAAGATTTTTTTCAAAGACCAATCAGGCATGGTTTAAAATAGAGAATAATAGTAGATGATCTAGAGTGAAAAGCAAGCTGTTTTTTAAAAACTTATTTCCAGCTTCTTGGACATCCTTCCAGAGACAGTTTATACATTTTTGTATACATACACAAAAATATGTAAATATATAAGCATGCATATATACACACACTTACATTTATGCTTTTCACACTGCTCTCCATCTTCCTTTTCCTTAATGTTTCTTGGAGATTATTTCTTATCAGTACATATGCTAACAGTTTTTAAACTACTAATCCCAGTTAAAAAAAAAAAAAACAGTCTTAAAATACAACTGCTCTAATATCCCTAAGCTGTAAATATGTTCAGCAGAACCTCTGATACAACCTCTACAAAGTAACCATGGTCAAAGTACACTTACTCTTTTTAATTAATTGACAAAGGTAGGTTTGGCAGAAAAAGAAAATGACATTCTAGTCCAAGATTAAATAGAAAATGAAACAATATAAAATACTTCAAGATTAGAGGAAATTTACCCCAAGTCACAATTTTACTATTTGAAAAGCTGATAAAAACACATGTTTAGATAAATTTGAAAATCTGTCAACTTGAAAGTAAAACACTAACCAAAGACATCTTCTTTTCTTGGAATAAGTAATACGTGATGGCCACAGGCTGTGAAAGGGAGCATGCTTCATTTTTAGCCACCATGCTGTTCCTTTGTTCTTCCTGAGGTTTTGTCCTTGAAAAGAGGTCTGTCTACAAAATTTTAAATGTAACACAAATGATTGATAATAATATCAATATAATGATAAAGAATCAGTATGATCATTAGGCATGAGGGAAAAAAAACCACACAAAACTTCAAAGGAATGGTCAAAAATCCCCTTTTTATGAAGAGCTGAAAAAGGTTTTGTTTTTGTTTCCTTTTTGTTTTTGTTTTTTTACATATTGATCTAAAAAGGTGAAATAAGGATGGAGGGAATAAGTTTTTAAATAAGATATCTAAAATAGTAAACATGTTTATAAAGCGAGAAATTTCTAGTCTCCCCTTTAGCCAACAAAGAGGGAATAAAAAATGAACTATAATGTTAACCACTCTGACTCTAAATTAGTCCCTTAATCTCTGGAAGTGAATACTGAATGAATGAATAAACCAAATTAATATTCAAATTTGATGCCATAGTCACAAATTCTGCTAACATTTTGTAAGTAAATACATTACCACTATATACATATAGTTTAAAAAGATACATACAAACTGTGGCTCTAAACTTGAAGCATTATGTAAATTCTTAAATATGGTTCCTTAGGAGACGTTTAAAAGAGAAAAAGCAGACAAAGGATTGAAAAATGAGATTAATAGAGCAATAGTGGAATTTTTTTTAAAAGATTTTATTTATTTATTTGACAGACAGAGATCACAAGTAGACAGAGAGGCAGGCAGAGAGAGAGAGGGAAGCAGGCTCCCTGCTGAGCAGAGAGCCCGATGCAGGACTCGATCCCAGGACCCTGAGTTCATGACCTGAGCCGAAGGCAGCGGCTTAACCCACGGAGCCACCCAGGCACCCCGGAATTTTTTTTTTTAAGATTTTATTTATTTATTTGACAGACAGAGATCACAAGTAGGCAGAGAAGCAGGCAGAGAGAGAGAGAGAGAGAGGAGGAAGCAGGCTCCTTGCTGAGCAGAGAGCCCGATGCGGGGCTCAATCCCAGGACCCTGGGATCACGACCTGAGACCCGCAACAGTGGAATTTTTTAAGAGCCTGAAAAAAAGGTAAAGACCAAGTGAGAGTTATGATAGAATTATATGATGTATGATTCGCATGGATTAAGAATAGTTTTCCCCATGCCAACTTTACTTTTCAAAACATAAGCACCAACTTAAAAGAATTAAATCCAACAGAACTTGGTGTATTGTAACCCACAGCGGTCCATTTCTACCCTAAATAAATAAGTGAGTCTGTAGATTAGTTCAGATACCTGGGACCACGCAGTTTGGGGGAACAGAGAAGCTAGACAATACCACAAGTTGTTTCTAGGCACCTCTAGATTTTCAAGGAAGAATATTTTTTATTAAATGAAGTGTTTCTATCTGAGACCTTAACACTGTCAAATCTGGCCTTAAATTGCTAGGCGTGCTTAATATCAGACCCCATTAGCCCGATTCCTCAGTCTGTCAGTATAGGCGATAGCTGGAGGCAACAATGGGATATCCCAATACCAAGGTCTTAGAAATGTGACCACTGTGAATTATACTGGCAAATCCATAAAGATTTTATTACTTATAGGACAAAATCATGATGTCATCTGTAAATGTGAGACTAAAGGGTTTAGGAACATTCAAAACACTAAGCAAAGTACTATGAGGGCAGTAATCTCAAGAAGGAAGGGCTATTCTAATTAAGCAAAAGTCTAATCAAATCATTCTCTATGTAGATAAAAGACTATATGAACAGAGAGTTATCAATGGAAACATAAGTAGGAAATCAGTGGAAACAAAAATAGGAAAGGCAGAAGGACCAAAGCAGGCAATACCTACCCAAGCACTGTTCAGATGACAAGACATCTTGGCTAACTAGATTTGAATGTAACAGTTTCTCTGGCAAGTAATGTAGGACAATGCCTAATCTGCCTTGATGTGACAGACTACTCTGACACTATCAGAATTCCCCTTGTTCTTTCTATTCCAGGCTTTCTAAGCAACTGTCAGATAAACTGGCTTCCCATATACCTTCTTATTCAATACAAGAGGAGAGGACGCTGGTTGGGTCAGGTGAAACTTCAGTTACATTTCTCACGATAAATTAATGAATTTGCATTCCAATGTAACCACTTACATTCACATATGCACACATGTATACATAAAAACAAGCTCACAGAGAAGGATAATGCAAATCTACTCCCCAAAACACAACTATTCTGTGATGAGACATACCAGATTTTTAAAGGGGGATCCAAATGTGCATGTCCAAAGCTTACAGGAGATTCTTAGAAGCGAAAACAACCTCTTAATACTGCCTTCCATATTTTTAATGCTTTAATGCTTTTTATACCCACCCCTTATCTTTTGTCTTTCTTTTTTTGTTAAGCTTTATTTATTTATTTGAGAGACAGTGTGTGTGTGAGCAGAGGAAGGGGCAAAAGGAGCGAGAGAGAGAGAGAAGCAGACACCCTGTGAGTGCAGAACCCAAGACTCCAAGATCATGACCAGAGCCAAAATCTTAAGTCAGATGCTTAAATGATTGAGCCACCCAGGCATCCCTATCTTTTGTCTTTCTAATTAATCTATTGTTTCCTTAATATGGGGAAGGAAAGTATCCTTTCCATTGTGTAGTCAGGAAATGGCAATGGAAACCTAAAGATGTTAAAGAACACTTAGAGTCAGGCTCCCTGCTCAATGGGGAGTCTGCTTGTCCTTCTCCCTCTGTCCCTCCCCTCCTCATTCTCTCTAATAAATAAACTCTTTAAAAAGAAAAGGGGGGGGTGGTGGTGCCTGGGTGGCTCAGTCAGTTAAGCACCTACCTTCAGCTCAGTTCATGATCTCAGCATCCTGGGATGGAGCCCCGTACCACTCCCCTAGCCCCCTGCTGAGCAGGAAGTCTGCTTCTCCTTCTCCCTCTGTTCCTCCCCCAGCTTCTGTCAAATAAATCTTTTAAAAAAGAACACATTCAGCTTCAACAGGTAGACTATGGGAGAATTAAATTCCTAATTCCCTGATTCTGAGTCTAGTAGACTTTCTACCGCCTCGCAATGCCTTGCCTTTTATGTTGGAGTACACAAAGTTAATAGAGTCTGCATGTGGGGTTTAAAGAAAGAAACCCAAAGGATCCTTATAGAAATGGCCATTTATGGTGGAGCAAAGAGTAATAAAAGAATAGGAAGAAAATGCTATTAAGACTGAAGAGAAGAACATGTATTCTACTTAATATCAAAGGACAGCATGACTGGAAGGAGAGGGTAATTAGGGAATAAAATAAATAAAACAGAAAAGAAAGTGGCTGGGCTCCACGCCAAGTGATAGTAAAGATAACTTTGCAGCTTTAATTTCTATCTCCATCTAAAAGTAAAATAATTTATCAACCTAAAACACAGTACTTTTTCAAATTTAAAAGCAAAATCACTCAACAGAACAGAAAGACATGAGCAGCCTGGACAACTACTTAAGCATCATCTTAAAAATTAGATAACATGTTTTTGTGGGTGATTTACTACAGGAGTAATCTGAATCGATTTTCTAAGTGTCCAGTGTGGAAATGAAAACACAGCTGACCCTTGAACAAGATAGTGTGAAGTGGCCAGGTCCACTTAGATGCAGATTTTTTCAATAAATACAGTACAGCGCTAAAACGTATTTTCTCTTCCCTATGATTTTGTTTTGTTTCAAGTTTTTATTTAAATTCTAGTTACTTAACATATAGTGTAATATTGGTTTCAGGAGTAGAATTTAGTGATTCATCACTTACATACAACACCCAGTGCTCGTCACAAAAGTGCCCTCCTTAATACCCATCACCCATTTAACCCATCCCCTGCCCACCTTCCCTTCATCAACCCCTTATGATTTTTTTTTAAAGATTTATTTATTTATTTGAAAGAGAGAGAGAGTATGCACAAGCAGGGGAGAGAGGCAGAGTGAGAGGGAGAGAGAGATTCTCAAGCTGATTCCTGGCTGAGTGTAAAGCCCAACGCAGGGCTTGACCTCATGACCCTGAGATGATGACTGGAGCGGACACTTAACCAACTGACCCGCCCAGGCATTCCTCCCTTATGATTTTCTTAATAACTTTTTTTTCTCTACCTTACTTTATTATAAGAAAATAGTATTTGGGGCACCTGTGTGGCGCAGTCTTTTAAGCATCTGCCTTTGGCTCAGGTGATGATCTCAGGGTCCTGGGATTGAGCCCAGAGTTGGGCGGTCAGCTCAGTAGGAAGTTGGCTTCTCCTCTCTCTGCCCTTCCCCCCATCCCTGCTTGTGCTCTCTGGCTCTCTCGCTCTCTCAAATAAATAAATAAAATCTTAAAAAACAACAACAACAAAAGAATACGGTAAATAAGACATATAACATACAAAATATGTGTTAATCAACTGTATGTGTTCTCAGTAAGGCTTCTAGTTAAGTTTTGGGGGAGTCAAAAATTATACATGGATTTTTGATGGTGTGGGGGTCGGCACCCCTAACCTCCCACATTGCTCAAGGGTCAACTGTAAAGGGAGAAAATGTTGCTTTTGAAAGGTGTTTTTTAAATCATCAAAAAATGTTTATTCTCTCACAGTTCCTGCAAACCACAGTATTTTACCTGAGTGTTATTTATTTGACAGAAATCTTTGATGACTTCCAACAGAGGGGTCAACATATTAGCTTTGCCTTCAGACACACCATCGATCCTTTTCACATTTTCAAATGTAGTAGGTCTGTCATTTAAAAAAATTAAAAAGTCAAGAAACCACTAAAACATTATCACTCCAGCAACATAGCTGATGTTTAGCTTCATATTAATACTTAATAAACGTATATTTTTCCATTAACCAAAAACAATGTGTAATATAAGTAATGATGTTTCTCTTCGCTTTCCACCATTTAAAGATTTATAATTTTAGCAGTTTTTGAACAAAAACACCACCACCATTATCACCACAAAAACACAGTACTAACTGGTAAACAGGCCATTAGCATGAAGAAACAGGCTAATGTTCTACTCTATTACTGATCTTATCACTATTACTATTTTTACAGATATTAAAAAAAACTATGAGGCTCTGAGGATAACCAAGAGGCTAAGAAATACAAAAGAAAATCTCATTCATTATATACAAACTATTTACCTGTAATAATAAACTTGCTAACTACTTTAGGCTTTTAACTCAGTATTTCTTATTGTGTCCAAAATCCAAGAGATTGTATGATGTCTACTTTCTAAAAATCTGCCAATCTAATTATTACTCATTTTCCTTTAAATTGTCTTCACTAAATATTAAAATGTGGTTTTTGAATATTTACTTTTAATAAAATAATTATTTTAAAATATAAGCACCACATTACTAAAATTTCTACACTAAAGTAATATCTTCTGGATGAAACTTAATGATAAAAACAATTTTTTAAAAGAAAGTATAAAAGATGAATATAATTGGGACACCTGGGTGACTCAGTTGGTTAGGCATCTGCCTTTGGCCTAGGTCATGATCCCAGGATCCAGGGATGGAGTCTCATATCAGGCTCCTTGCTCAGCAGGGAGCCTGCTTCTCCCTCTGTCTGCTGCTCCCCCTGCTTGTGCTTGTGCACTCTCTCTCTCTCACAAAAAAATAAAATAAAATTTAAGGGGCGCCTGGGTGGCTCAGTGGATTAAAGCCTCTGCCTTCGGCTCAGGTCATGATCTTAGGGTCCTGGGATCGAGCCCAGCATCGGGCTCTCCGCTCAGAGGGGAGCCTGCTTCCCTTCCTCTCTCTCTCTACCTGCCTCTCTGCCTACTTGTGATCTCTGTCAAATAAATAAAATCTTTAAAAAATAAATAAATAAATAAATAAATAAATAAATAATTTTTTTTAAAAAGGGTGAATACAATTATCAAACAAATGCTTTTTTTCTTTTAAAGATAGAAATTTTTTGAAAGATTTTATTTATTTGTTTATTTGTCAGAGAGAGAGAGAGAGAGAACACAAGCAGGGGGAGCAGCAGGCAGAAGCTTAACCCACTGAGCCACTCGGGTGTCCTTCAAAAACCGTTCTTTGGAAATAATTTCTTCTAAATACTTATTGACCACCTCATCTTTATTAGGCATTGTGCCAGGTGCTTTGGAAGACACAAAATAATGAGGAAAACAGTGTCTTTATTCAAAGTTTAAAATCTGGAAGATACAAGCACGTATACCAATAATAACAAAAAATAAAGCATTATGTGAGATGTGTCACAGAAGCATCTTCTAAATTTACATTTTAAAGTCCTTTATGAATTCAGGGGAAAGGAATTACTTTGCTGCTAAGAGCATGAAAGACTTCATGGAGAAAATCTTGAAGGATTTCCTAGCAGGAGTTTTGGGAAATCAAGGAAACGACAAGGCAGAAGCAACACTGTAAACAAATACATGGAATTTGAAAGGGGATCTTCAACATGTGGTCGGATAAACCACTCAAAATTCTGTGACATGGATGTAAAAGTATGTTTAAGTCCATAAATGGAGGGCTCTGAATTATAGGCTAAAGAAGTTAAGACAGTTAGGAACTAGTTAGGCAGAAGTAGGACATGAGAAGGAAAGACTGATTTGGTCTCATGTATCAGATGAAACAGAGACAGAGAGAGGAAGGAAAGATTTACTAGTTAAGAGGCTTCTGCAACAGCCCAGGGGCAATGGTCTGAACTAACAGGGTGTGACAAAGAAGAGAGAGGACAGCATACACGGACGCATGAGGAACGCTTTAATGAAAAAGTCTCACAACTATTTAAGTAGGACTAAGACGGGGATCCACGTTAGAGGAGTGAAAATAACACCAGGCATTTTAAACATGTATTGTTGAGAACATAAAAGTATGAACTGACAAAAAAAAAGAGAGAGAAGAGTTTTGGTAGTTGCACAAAATGCATGCACGTAGGGTTTGTGGATAATGAGTTAGATTTCATATACACTGAATGTGACGCTGAAAACGTTTTTCATTCATGTTGAAACGTAAGACTACAGCTCAGTGGAGCGACGGTGGGCAGCATGGGACACTGGGGAGTCACCTCACAGACAAGACAGCTGGACCCCAAGTCGTACGGTCACTAAACAATCTACATTACAAATCTATTATGTTAGGAGAAAATAAGTTAGAACACGTGCCGACAGAGAGCTTACCTCATTTTGGCCATATCCAGTAGTATCTTATTTGTTGCCAGGATAGCTGGAGGGACATCCATTTTACTGGCTTGTTTCTGCCTGGCTTCCACCAGTTTGCCGTACAACACAGTCTGAACGAAAAGCAAAGAAACAACTGAACATTTGTTGTTGTTTTTTTAATGTACTTAGAAAAATCCAGTCCTTTATTTTTAGAGCTTCGGCTATTACATTTTCCCTCAGGATGAAGAATTAACTATATCTCAGACTCAAGCTAAAGAACAACTTTTAAAATGCTGGCAACAGGGGCACCTGGGTGGCTCAGAGGGTTAAAGCCTCTGCCTTCGGCTCAGGTCATGATCTCAGGGTCCTGGGCTCGAGCCCCGCATCGGGCTCTCTGCTCAGCAGGGAGCCTGCTTCCTCCTCTCTCTCTCCCCGCTTGTCTCTCTGCCTACCTGTGATCTCTGTCAAATAAATAAATAAAATCTTAAAAAAAAAAAAAATGCTGGCAACAAAATCTTAAGCATGCTTTCAAGCACTTTCAAGCACTGCCTTTTCACAAAAGCCATACCTCAGTCTCCTGCTCTTGAGCTGAAATAACAGGTTCTGAGGACTTGTGAGGTTTTCCTGGTGAACGTACCATGATGCTAAAATATGTAAAAGAAAATAAATAGTAAAGGCGTTTCTTTCTCCATGTTCACTTTTTATTTCACCCCCAAAATGAGAATATTGTTGCAAGTCAACAGTAACATTTATCTTTCATAACACCAGTAAAATAATTGTGATATGGCAGCCTAGATTTTAAGCAATTTCAATCAAATGCATTCATTATAATGGTAAAGTTAAAACTGTAATTTGAATTCATCAAAATGTAGTATACTCAAAAACAGCCTTTGCCCCATCCTCATCCTCAACCAAATTCTTTAAAATACTCCTTCCTTATCTATACTTAAGGTAATTTTTTTTGTCCAAGAGAGATACAATCTATGATTCTTTACTGTGACATCACTAATTTTTGGTTGGTAAGGAACATTAGCATGGGACTAATCAAACTGTTCACAATTTTCTTCAAAATCAAACAAAAATAAGCCAAAGGGGATTTGTCTTTTGACTCCACAAAACAAAGATAGAAAGCATGCAATTAGCAAACAACATGGAAGGAGCGAGGCAGCAAACTAGACAGAAAACCAATTTCTACAAAGAACATTTCCCATTGATAAATTAATTCTAAAGACAAAAAGATATAAAAATGAAATTGTATGGAATAGCCTATATAAAAGATGCCCAATTTAAATAAAGCCCTTTTTCGGTAAGGAAAGGGGGAACATGTTTGATATTTAACAAATGTTTATAGTAAGATTTTCACAATTATCAAATCCTATCGCTAAAATAAGCAGATTTAAATTAGAGGAAAAAAAAACACCAGTTCAAAGAATTAGTAATATCAGGTTATTCAAGATAATTATAGATTTGTTTTAAATAATAAAATTATATTACCCTTTATAATAGTATTTATAAAAGTCTTTATACTAACGTACTGCTTGCAAAACGGTATTTTAGATTATTTCACAAATAAATTTAATTATCATATATACTGGCAAAATATGGGCAATATAGCCCTGAAGGAGAAATATACATGAAAAACAATAATAAATGTTTTGCCTATGAATACTATTACAAGTGCACAGAAGACAAGCCCAAAATAACTATAATGAATATCATGAAAAAGTGGAGATGTTGGGGGCACCTGGATGACGCAGTTGGTTAAGTGTTCGATTCTTGGTTTTGGCTCAGGTTGTGATCTCAAGATCATGGAATCGAGCCCTACATGGGGCTCTGCACTGAGCACAGAAATCTGCTAGCTTCTCTCTCCCTCTCCTCTGCCCCTCCCTGCCTCATGCTCTCTCTGTAATGAGAATGAATGAATCAATCAATCTTTGGGGGGGGATAAAAAGTGGAGATGTTCTACGCATGAAACAAGAAAAGACTACCATGTTAAAGAAGAAACAGAACAAGAAATAGTTCTTAGAAATTAAGATTTTAATAACTAAAATTAGAATCTTACTAGATGGAAAGGAATATAAAGTCAAGGAATCCAAGAGAGTACACACCAACAAAAAGAAATTGAAAATAAGGGGGGGAAATGAGTAATAAAAACACTAAAAACCAAGCCAAGAAAACAAAAAAGATAATTACTAACAACAAGGAAAATTAAAGTAGTCATGCCTTAGCCACAAAGACTGGCTTAGTAGTATATAATATTTGTCTAAGTATAATAATGTAAAAACAAATTGTTAATACGGCCACAACTTGAAATATAATTCTGTTTTGGTCAAGGGAAGAACTTAAGGAAGGGAAATGAGGGAAGTGCATATGGAAGATAAGCCACAATCTACCATTATAGGTCAATAAAAAAACTTCTAAAACTGATAGGTCCAAAAATAGTAATCTAAGCATGTCACTTAGAAATATGGAGGCAGGGGAACCTGGGTGGCTCAGTTTGTTAGGCATCTGTCTCTTGATTTTGGCTCAGGTCATGATCTGAGGGTCATGAGGTCGAGCACCAGGACAGGCTCCATGCTCAGCAGGAAGTCAGCTTGAGATTCTCTCTCCCTCTCTCCCTGACCCTCCCCAACTTTTAAAAAATGGAGGCAAATATCTACAAGCCCAGCTGAAAGATTAGAGGATAACCACTTCTACAGAACAGAGCAAAGTGGATTTGGGAAGGATGTGAACTGGCTTGCTTTGTTATATGCCATTAAGTACCAATTGACTTTTAAAACCATGTACATGGGGGCACCTGGGTGGCTCAGTGGGTTAAGCCGCTGCCTTCGGCTCAGGTCATGATCTCAGGGTCCTGGGATCGGGTCCCGCATCGGGCTCTCTGCTCGGCAGGGAGCCTGCTTCCCTCTCTCTCTCTCTGCTTGCCTCTCTGTCTACTTGTGATCTCTCTCTGTCAAATAAATAAATAAAATCTTTTGAAAAAAAATAAAATAAAATAAAACCATGTACATGAATTATTTTAATGAAAATTCAAATGAACTTTAAAATAATAGTTATTGATATGTAAGCATCTTCCTCGTTCCTATACACTAAGCCCATATATTAAAATTAATTTCTGGGCCACTCCACAGGTATGTCAAACCCAGTATGTCTATCACTAAACTCCTCATCCCCTAAATACCCAACCTCTCAAACCTGTGTTCCTCTTACGTTACCAGCGACGGGAATGACAACACTCTCGCCTGCAATCAGACACAAACCTAAGTGTCATGTTCAAGTTTTCCACTTTCCTAAGCCCACCTCTGTTTTCAATCACTTAGTCCTAACAATTCTAACTCCTAAATATCTTACAGTCCTTTCTCTTTCCATGCCCACTGCCATTTCCCTTGTCTAAGTTCCCACCGCCTCTTGCAATAGCCTCCTTATGGGGTCTCTACACTCTGATCCTCCTGCCTTCCATTCCCTCCACAGCCAGAGTCATGGATCAAGGGTCGGCACACCAGGGTGCACGGGACAAACCCATCTGTTCTGATAAGGCTTGTAAGCTAAGAATGGTTTCTTACATTTTTAAACAGTCAAAAAAAAAAAATCAAAAGAACATTTTGTGACATGTGGAAATTATATGAAATTCAAATTTCAGGGTCCATAAATAAAGTTTTATTGGAATACAAGCCACACTTTCTTTACATATCAACTATGGTTGCTTTAAGGCTACAAGAGTAAAGTTAGACAGAGACCACACAGCCCTCGGAGCCTAAATTGTTTACTATCTGATCCTTGATGGAAATGGCAACCTCTGTTCTCAATCGTAAATTTGATGTCACTGTCCTACTGAAAAATCCTTCCTTAGCTCCCAACAACTCCTCTGCCTTTATGACCAAGTTGAGGGCTGGATAGACACTGGATATTCTGGGCCCTATTTAATTCTTCAGTCTTAAATTTTCACCACCCCTCTGCTTCCCTCTACTAGGTAACTGCTAGGACTGTTGAGTTCCTTGATCATATCACACCCTCTCTTGCTTTCAGGTTTTAAAAATTGGGCCATTCCTCTGCTCAGAGAACTTAACCTCACGTCACTTAACTTCTACCTAAAGTCTCAAGTGTCATTTCCAAGTGTGTTTCCAAAGTATTACAACTTTGGATTGTAATTTCATGTTCCCCTACCTGTATACCCCACTAGAGTATAAACCCTGGGAAGGCCAGTGACTATGTCTCTATTTTCCCTACCAAATCCCAATGCGAAGACTAATACCCGGCACAAAGATGTTTACCAAAATGAAACAAATGTTTAAATGAAGAAATACTTCAGCATACTGAATGGATATCTTGTTTTATATACTCCTTAACCCTTTTGTTTATACACTGTAATTAATTAGCCCATATCTAAACAAAAAGAAATTGTTTTGAGTGAGAGACTAGTATTATGGTAAATATTTCTGTCAGATCGAAAGTAGTATTATCTAAGTGAGAAATCCACCAGAAAGTAACAGCATCAGAGCACATTAACTTCCGTTCTCCTGATAGGTATATAAACAAAGTCCACTCAATAATCTGTATATAAGTCCTGACAAGTTTTTCAAACTCTCCATCTTTAGACCTTCTCTAATTCTGTACATTCTCCACACTTTCATTAAGTTAGCAAGTCAAATATTAAACTCCAAAGTATAATAGGTCCATTCACTATTTCTACCAACTCTAATATCTACCATTTTATGTTCCCATAACATGTATTTTATATGGCCTTGGAATATATATTTTATACATATGTAGTGAGTGTTTAGAAGCTAAAGGTTGGGGGCACCTGGGTGACTCGGTGGGTTAAAGCCTCTGCCTTTGGCTCAGGTCATGATCCCAGGGTCCTGGGATCGAGCCCCAAGTCGGGCTCTCTGCTCAGCAGGGAGCCTGCTTCCTCCTCTCTCCCTCTCTGCCTGCCTCTCTGCCTGCTTGTGGTCTCTGTCAAATAAATTTAAAAAAAAAAAAAAAAAAAAAGAAGCTAAAGGTTGACAAATATAGATTTGAAAGTCAGATCTGCCATACGTGACTGAACAAAGTTAACTTCTTAACCCCTGGTATCTTCAACTTTAAAATGGGAATAAATAATAGCAGCCAACTTACAGATTGTTGTAACAATTAAATGAGATGTTATAAATAAAATACTTAGCATGTAGTGTATGGCTTGGCAAATAATAATACCCAAGAAGTATTAGCTATTAAATTAATATTAATACTATCATTTTATAGGTCTTATTTAATAATTATAATTTATATATTATATATAATAATTTTATCTACATAATAATTATGATAGGCTTATGCTTTAACTTTAACTTCCTTCTACCTTCTACCAATGAAACAATCCAACATCTGACAGACCTTTCTCTAGGAAAGAAAGAAAAAAGGTGTCGATACAGTTAACATAGAAAATAAACATTTTGAACTCTGTACCTTTTTTTAGGAATGTTTCTCCCAGAAGAAATTTTATCAGTTGCTTTATAAGAATACATCTTCTCCAAGTTAGGCTGCTTTTAAACATATAAAGATTCATTACAAGAAATCGGAAGTTTCAAAACTTTCAAATACAAAAAAAAAAAAATAATAAGATACAAAAATCTCACAATGACAACTTTTCCTCTGATTAATCAAGTCATCAAATAAAAGTCATCACCTGAAAACAGCTCTTGGATTATCAATTTCTAGGATTCTAAAGGCAGTTGGAAATGTAATGTCCTATTTCTCCCAAATCTATAGAGAATACATAATCAGAATAATTATTTGAGGCACAGTAGAGGCCCAACTTATAAAATGATTCAGTTAAATTCTGCATACTTTAATACAACAGAAAAACTCTGACAAAAAATTAATTCAGCACATTTTCCTGTTACTCCAGTGTTCCAATTAGTTTAAGTCTGCCTGTGGTTCTTTAACCTGTAACTGTTATCTAAGATCCAAAAACAAAGCAAGAAAGTATGTGTGCATGTGTGTGTGAGTATGCATATAGCTTTCATGAGAACACTTAGGAATCAGGCTTATTATTTCTCTTAGCTTTAAGTATCGTACTTTGTAAAAAACAAAAAAACTCCAGGCCAAATGAGTTATAAAACAGGTTTTAAAAAAATTAAAATAAGTCACTTTCTCTATTTTTAACTGTCCTATTAGTCCCAGAAATCACATCCTGCATCTTTTATTCTGTTCACATCACTACTCTTTCCAAAGTTTATGTTTTATTACATATGGCATTTCGAAGGAAATCAGTAGGAACCACCTCTTTAAACAAACCAACCTTCTTGTCTGTGGTTGACTCAGCTGGTACTTGATTATAGGAACCCTGTTCAACTCCAGGTGGTACAGTTTTAGAACTGAAAAAATAATAACATCAAATTATCTCAAATGCTGAAATATGATTATTCAATTATCTAATATCATAATGCATCCAGTCTCAGAAAGACAGATGAGAGTCTACTGTTTTGGAACCGAAAATTTTTTATTTTTATTTATTTTAAAATTTTTAAAAAAGATTTTATTTACTTGTCAGCAAGAGAGAGAGAAAGTCAGAGAGAACACAAGCAAGGGGAGTGGCAGGCAGAGGGAGAAGCTGAGCAGAAGCTGAGCCCAATGTGGGACTCGATTCCAGGACCCTGGGATCATGACCTGAGCCAAAGGCAGAGGCTTAAATGACTGAGCCACCCAGGAGTCCCCAAACTGAGATTTCTTTAAATTAATTTTTTTTTAGGACAAGCTCCGAAAGTGCTTTTTAAGCTCTTTAAAATTTAAGTTTAAAGCTCTTTAGAGTTTTTTGACTTTAAAAGAAAAATTGATAATAAAATGCACACTATAGGGATTACCATCAACAATATTATAAACTTCAAAGTTGTGAAGAGAGTTGTATTCAACACAGAAATGATAATTATGTCACATGATAGAGGTTTTAGCTAACCCACTGTAGTAATCTTATGACAATATATAAATCTATCACACTAACACGTTGTACACTTCAAACTTACAAAATGTTATGTCAATTATATCTCAATTTTTTAAAAAAGGAAAAAACCCATAAATGATCAACAACATGTAAAGATACAAAAAAGAAGGCAAAAAGTATATTCCCTTCCCACTTTCTAACATAAGAAGAAAATCTGAGGGGTGCCTGGGTGGCTCAGTGGGTTAAGCCTCTGCTTTCTACTCAGATCATGATCTCAGGGTCCTGGGATCGAGCCCCACATCAGGCTCCCTCAGGGAGCCTGCTTCACCCTCTCTCTCTGCCTGCCTTTCTGCCTACTTGTGATCTCTCTCTCTCTGCCAAATAAATAAATAAAATCTTAAAAAAAAAAAAAGGAGACAATTTGATATATGGATGCTTCAACATTGATCTCAGTGCTGTTTCTTTAATCAATGGGAAAGTAGCTTTCTAAATACTATAATACTCAACTACTTCTTATCAATCAAGAAAATGATCTATGATTTATCTTTCACCCACTAACTCCCAATTTCAAACTAGCTAAAAGACGTATGCAAAGCAATCTTTACTCACTTTATCTTTGTGGTGCCTGTGAATTGGTATAATTTGCCATTTCAACCACAAAAATACAGAAGTTAAAAAAAAAATGAAAAATGAACCTTGGTAGAAGAAACACCCTCGGACACAATTCTTCACTAGCTTGGAGGATAAGTTTCTTAGGAGACTCTGTACCAGCTTCATGAAGCCAACATCTGCCCTATTGAAACAAGAAGAATCTTTTAATACATAGTGAGAAAAATTAAATCAAACAGGTAGTCTTCTACATTGCTTACCTTTTCCGTAAGAGTGCAAATCCTTACAAATCTGCGTTTCCCAGAAACTTCTACCAAGAATCCCTCAGCCATGAGCTGGTGGGACAAAGCCTTCCACCAACTCTCTGTCTGATTCTTGCCACTGCCAAATAAATTGTGTCTGCGATATTGATCTGGAAGACGCTGGGAACTCTGAAATTAGGAATAAAATCAGTATCTAAAAATGCTTTTTTTACTTAAACAGGATAAGTAAAATGGAACTGCCTATTCACTTTTTGGATTTAACACTAAATTTCAGCTTTAAATACCTACAAAATTTGATGCCCATCCTGCTTGTTCTGAGCACTTAAGTCATAAATAAATATATAATCAAAATAGTGTTCCTTTCCTGTGTGAAATAATGGCAGGTAATTTGATACACATGTTTTCCAATGCACAGCGTTGGATATGTTTGGCATATTTAACCTAGGCTATTTAGGCCTTTTATCAACACACATTACTGTCTGAAAACAGTACTCATAAGCTGTAGCTCAAGACTAGAGGCAGGGGTGTTAAAAGGCAGGATGACCCCACAGCTAGTCATCAGTGAGCGCACTGCAACGATTCAGTCCCCACAGCGTGGCTGCATTCACCGTACTTTTGTTCACGAGGTACTACAAAGTTTATTTAATCATTTCTGATTTAGCTACTTTACAGAGAAACTCCAGGGAAAACAACTGCATGCTACCCAGGAACTGTTTTTGAGATTCTTTTTTTTTTTCCTAAGTGAAGAGAGGATTCCAGTAGGAGACTCTGCACAGGCCATCACATTCTGGCAATGTTGGGGAAGATGGTCTGCCATGTGCAGAGTCTCCTATATAACTCTCTTGCCCTCTGACAGAGGGAACTCCCCGCACCTTCACTCTCTGTAAAGTACTTTTCCATTCACTGTGCCCTCTTACTACCTCCTCCACTTACCCTACACATTCAAGAACTGCCTTTACATGTCTATAGTATTTTATGAACATAATTCTTTACGGAAAGTTGCTCCTGTCTAATGTACTTGTGGTGAATACGTCAGATGGTCATTCAAGGATCATTCTAACCTTCAGCCACTGTACCCTCTTTCACTGCAGAATCTGCGAAGTTATAAATACTGTTCCTCAAAATCCCTTTCGCCAGAGTTCTGGGTATGATTTAAGAGGCATTTTCGCATGACATCTCGAAGCACGAGATGAGGTCGGGCTACTCTGTAGCTATTCTTGCAGGGACACGTGATTGTGGAGGTGTTCGCTTTTTATGAGAAAGTGTTAGCCAAGAACCCAGCGTACGACTACTAGCATCCTAAGTCTCAAGAGGCATATACTTTTTGGATACAGATTATAGCAAGTACAGGTGGTCACCAGAACAAGAAGGAGAACCTCCCTAGCTGTTACAGCTCCCTGTTCGGTGCACTGTGGGGTCTGGTGCTACAGCGGCAGCTTCCCAGACTGATAGCTTCTTGTCACAGAAGAGGCAGCAGGTCTCATAATCGATTACTTTACAGTACAATCTGTAAGTTTTTTAATGCCCAGTAATATATAGCTTTCTGTTTAAATTATTTAGAGTGATTATGAGCAAATATAAATTCTGTATTTTAGGTTATATTTAGATTTCAAAAAGAGTCATCCCTTGACTATGTCAAGAGGTTATTCTAAAAATTTCAATATTAAATCCAATCTAAAATTTTTGAAACAGGCACAGCCCATCATTCAACATTTTTACATTTTACCTATATTCCATGAAGGCTTAATAATCAATGCATATAAAAATCCAGGGGTCAAAGTCAAAACAATTCATAGACAGCAGACATAACTCAAGTACTAGAAGGTTCTCTATTATGAATGTACTGGTTTTATTCAACTGATGAAAATTGTTACAGCTACCAGTTTATCATTTTTGGAACATTGAAACATGTGAATAAAAGTGAAAGAACCTTGGGAGGCCTGGGTGGCTCAGTCAGGTAAGTGTCTGTCTTTGGGTCAGATCATGATCCCAGAGTCCTGGGACTGAGCCCTGCATCGGGTCCCCTGCTCAGCTGGGACCCTGCTTCTCCCTCTCCCACTCCCCCTACTTGTGCTTGCCCTCGTGTCTCTCTCTCTCTGTCAACACATGAAGGAATCCTAGGCTGACGTTAGATTAAAGTGGAACAAATTCCCATCAGAGACACTTCAGTGCCTAGAAACTGAGCTTAACACCCATAGGCTTCTGACAGGGTAGTTAAAGAGTCTATAACATGCATTCTACTTACCTTAAAAATAGAAATAGAATTCTTTTTATTACAATAGATAAGTAATGAGCTTTAGTATCATGGTGATTATATTTACCAAAATTTTATCAGAACAAGATTTAGAGAAATAGAAACACCCAGGTACAACATGGTACCCTTTTCCCTACCTAAGCCAACTGACTTGAAAAGAATGCTTAAACTCAAACATCAGAGAATTTCAGAGCTAGAAGAACACTGGAGTTCTTTGATCCACATGGTTATTTTTTACTCATATTGCTAACAAATAGTTAGAGGCTCAAAGAGTTAAGCGGTAGCTAAGGTCCTAGAACTAGGAGTAGAACACGGGCCTCCAGAGTACTAGTTCGAAACCTTCATTACTATATCATGCGAATACACACACAAATATACATATGCAATACATACATATACAACAGAGATACCACATATCCATACCCCACATATCCATATCTATCTATACACACACACACACACATTGTTTGTAGTTAGTACAGCAAGACTACCTGGATTCAAGTCCCAGGAATGGTACTTTCTACCTTTTTGACCAGGCAAGTTACTTAACTTACCTGGGCTTCTAGTTCCTCAGCTGCTACCCAAGTATTAACAACATCTTCTATCTCTTGGACATGTTGTAAAGACTGAGTAACCAAGACAGAGCCTGACTCAGTAACATTAACTTTCTTCTTATTAGTTAACAGTTGATCCTTTAACTCAACCTAAATTCCCTAATCTAAAAGAAAAACCATTATAGGGGCACGTAGGTGGCTCAGTCGGCTAAGTATCGACTCCTGATTTCTGCTCAGGTCATGATCTGACCTGCTCAGATCAGACCATGAGACTGAGCCTTGGAGCTGCGTGTGGAGCCTGCTTAAGATTCTCTCCTCCCTCTGCCCTTCCCTCCCACATAAGCACATGCATGCGTGCACTCTCTCTAATAAATAAGTAAATCTCTAAAAAAAAGAAAAGAAAAGAAAAAAGAAAAATCACTACCTAGTATCTAGTCAGATTTCCTTGTGACACTGGTAATGGTACTCTACATCTACTAGGGGCTTATCCTTGTAGCAGGAGCTTCTACTGCTTGCAAACTAGTAACACCAAAGGTATTAAATTGCCTAACTAGTACTTACTAGCAATCTCAACACTAAAATTATTCTTCTAGCCTTTCCTTTCATAAGGAAAAAAAAAAAAAAAAAAAGACAAAACCTGAAGGGAATTAACACATTCACCAGTATGAAGCAATAAGATTTTTTCCTAATCAGCAGGGAGTAATTGTCCTTCCCCTCATGATCAATAATTGCAAATACTATATACTGTGTGAATAAATTCACATTGTCTTGTTTCCATGGCAATCACCATACCCAGAAAGCTGCTATCGAGAACACAGGGATTTGAGCATTGATTTTAAGGAAGGCACATTTTACAGACACATCCCGTACCAACTGCATTCATTCTAGTATCTCCAGATCATTCAATCTAAAAATAAAAATGTAAAACTGCATGTGAACAGCATAATGAATAGAAAAGGCACTAGAACAGTAGTCAGGAAAGCTGCTTGCTCATCCTGATTGTGGCACAAAATAATGTGACTCAGGCAGGTCCTCTAACTTTCAGGGATTCAGTATCAACCACTGTCAAATAAGGCAAGAGGAATAAATGGTTTTTTTGCTCTAGGAGTCTACACTTCTATGGGACACACTCAAAAAGGGAAATTATCTCGTTCTTTTCTTTTAAAAATCAGGTTGGGAAAATAAGGAGCACCAAACTGGTATCAAGGAATATGGAAACCCACTAACTATGGATAGGTGTTTGAACAAAAAGAGCAGACTGGCGAGAATCCATGACCCAAAGTATCACTTTCTGATAAAAGCAAAGTCTTTGAACCTTTATCTGTTAGAGAAAAAACAACAACAACAACAACAACAACACACAAATCTGCCACTTGTCTGAAGTAACTTCTTTAAAGATCACAATCATTTTGTAAGATAATTCTTTCTGCTGGGAATGCCACACTCCCCTCCATCTTTCTTTCCTCATCTCATGTCTGAATGCCAAAATCTACTATTATCTCCCACAAAAAAGAAAGCTCCAGCAATATTGACAGCATCACAAAGACTTCTCTAACTTGCCGGCTATGGACAAGCACTCTCTCCAGAACCCATGTCTATTCCTATGTTTTTTATCTCTTTCAATGCTACACTATACTATTTCTTCCCAAGTAACACCTTTCATACTAGAGGATGAGTTTTGGTTTTTTGGATTCCCTACAAAACACAGTGCCTTACACACACACACACACACACACACACACACACACACAAGATGTTTAATAACGAGTGGGAAAAAATAGGTATGAGCTCTCTCAAGTTTTAAATCTCTAAGTTCTTAAAGTGTGAAACAGGCCCACAGTTTCTGTCTACGTTTTAACTTCTTTTGACTCTTTCCCAACTCCTACAAGCCAAAGAAGCTTGGAGCTGCCACTTCAGGTCTTAACAAAGTCACCTTCAGGGCTTTTATTCTAAATGCAAAATAAAATTAAAAGATTAAAAAAAATTATCTCTAGGAATATGTTTCAATCAGACAAAATAGCTTATCCAGAAAATTAAATTGATAACCCTCTCCTGTTCAATACTTTGAAAATTATAAAGGGTGTTTAAAACCACCAGTAGAGGGGTACTTGGGTGGCTCAGTGGGTTAAGCCTCTGCCTTCGGCTCAGGTCATGATCCCAGGGTCCTGGGATCGAGCCCCGCTTCGGGCTCTCTGCTCAGCAGGGAGCCTGCTTCCTCCTCTCTCTCTCTCTCTGCCTGCCTCTCTGCCTACTTGTGATCTCTGTCTGTCAAATAAATAAATAAAATCTTTAAAAAAAAAAAAAACTACCAGTAGTTTTCTCGCGGCTGCCTGTAGTCAAAGCATCTTTTATCGGAAGTATTACCTAATTCTGGAGCCATGACAAGGCTCAGCACTTTGAAAATATGATCAGGAATGAGGTTTCACTTAATGTCCTGGTTATGCAAATTACGTACTGTGTTTGTTTTCGAATCTATCCAGTTATTATTGTATAGATTCGAAAACAGAAACTTATTCATACAAGGTGTTTAAAAATATTTATGTGGTGAGCTATTTAGACAGCTAAAACAAAGTTTCTTAGGCAACATTTCTAGTATTTAATTTCTAATTAAACTTGAACTATTTAAAAACAACGTTTTAAACTCCATTTACAAATACCTGGATGGGCTGTATAACTGTTTATACTATTTAGAAAAATCTTGTGTAAGAAAGGAGAATCACATGCTGCTTAAATTATATTTCTTATATATATATGTAAAAATATTATCTCTTTAAAACTCTAAAGGTCTTCAGTTTAATATATTTATCATCTTACAGATCTAAATTATCTACAAAGCTATAAATTTTACCTAAATTAGTTAAGGTGGATGATTTACTAAATTCCTAAAGGAATCATAATTATAATTTTTAAAACAATATCCCAATAGATACCAAGATCACTGAAAGGAAGGGGAAAAAAAATTACCTTATTTTTCCTTGTAGTTAATGTCTACAAATTTTTGTTAAGTGGTACTTTTTTGAAAAGTTTTATACCTTTATCTAGCAAGGGTAGTATAAAATTTCACAAAGAATAAACTTCTTAATTTGAAGACTCCCAGAAGAGACTGTCAGTATAAGCAGTCTGACTTGGTTTTCAAATAATAGGTGAAATCTGATCCCTCTTGTGACCAGTTCAAGTTTGTATAGGAGCCCACTTACACTTATTTGTTGATACTGGATACTGCTGGCTTAAACCAAATTAAAACAAGGATCATTTTTATAAATTACACATTCAACTGGGATACACAGGTTTTGAAGATGACAGAGACAGAAGAAACTTTCATAGATCCCAATTAAGCTTAATCTATCTCTTGTAACTTAAATTCTTTAATAAAAAAGATACTAGAAAAAAAAAATAGTAGCACTCATAGCAGCTAAAACCAAGTTCCTTAACTCGGAACACTACTTAAATAATATACAGTGACAACACTTATTAAATTTCTAATCAAACTGGTGATTTAAAAACAAAATTATAGCGGGGCTGGGGAAAAAAATAACAAAAAATAAAAACATAATATTTTAAACTCCATGCAGAATCTAAACCATCACTATCTGAAAAGTTAACATGTTTTCAATATTTCATTTAAAAATATTTCACAAATAATTTAACATGTCCCTTTCTAAACAAGATAAAAACTCAGAAAATAAATATTTACATGAAGCATTCAAGTATTTAACTAATAAATGCTTACTTAAATTATTTTTTAAAATTTTACATGCAAACTGAGAATATTAATCTCTACTTTTAAGTATATTTTTAATAAATATACATATTTGTGAAGGATTCTACCTCCGACTTTGGTTTATTCAACTAATAGCAATGCATGACACTTGGCTTTGCTTTACAGACTTCTAAACCAGGAATAAAATCATATGAACAAAAGGGCTACTGACTGTTAAGGGTCATGACTTACTCATAGTATACTCGCAAATGTTAGCATAATTCTGGCATGCTAATCACTAAAACAAAAAAAAGTTGCTGAATTGGCTATCGCTATTTATTCAATGGTAAAGCCAAAAATGAAACAAACAAACAAAAAAAATTTTTGGAATTTTAAATACCTGAGACGAGAAACGGAAAAGATGTAAAAAGAAATAGTATACCTCCAAATATTGTTATTGAACTTAGACATTTACAAATAATCACTGAAATTAAAGTTTTGCTCAAAGAATTTACTACTTTTCAGGGCACCAAAGAGATACTTTTGTTCTACCTGTCTCCTGATACAATGAAAGCTAACTTTTCTTGATTATCCTAAGAAAGACCAGTTTAGGGATTTATCCAACTGTAATCTAATAAGCTAATACAATGCTTCTAGAATGAGCTGCAGAACTGAACATCAACTTGAAATATGAAAACAGCAGTACATGTGATAACATGCAGGTTTTGTCAAAAGTAACGAATGTAATGCTTGACTGGAGCTTCATATGGCTGACTTCCAATAACTCATCTAAAGCCAAAGCTGCCATCCCAAGACAAACTTCTGAAGAAAAATCTAACAGGAGTGCAAGAAGAACTAGGAAGGTGATTCACAGGTATACTTACAGATCCTTGGAGAAATAAAATCGGAAGTCCAATTCCAAACTTTTCTCCTAAGATTTCCACAGCAGATAATAGCTGGAATGCTTGTGGACCAAAGTCCTTTGATGTCTCATCTGAGTCATCAATGGCATAGCAATGATCCAATCTAAGTAACAAACAGTATAATAGAAAGTTTAGCTAAGGCATGTATCTTTAGTAAAAGGCGAAAGATTTATGCGATCTGAAGAGAAACCAGAGTATAAGGCATGTACCTTTAGAAAGAAAAAGATTCCATGTAACAATTAGCTAAGTAAAAAAAAAAATCTCAAATATGCCAACTGATTCATAAGCTAACAAAGTTCACAGCCAAGACCATGTGAAGTATGTAAACCATGAAATATAAACCATAATTATAGCTTTGTATGTTATGTTGATGGTTCTCAACCCTGGTACCTTGGAACCCAAATTTCATAGGAGGTACCTTAGACCATAAACAGAAGAGTAGCGAGGTTCAAGCAAGCAGAATTCAGAAGTACAGCTTGAAAAGCTCCACTCGAATGATTATATAAATACTGGACTTTTGGGTTAGGTTGTAATAGGAGAAAAAAATTTTTGCAAAAAAAAAAAAAAAAAGTTGTTAACTTAAAAACCAAATCTCCTATGCAATAAATTATTAGCTTAAACTCCGATGTCTGTAAAATACGACACAAAGATAAAGTGCACCTCATTTAAGTCCACTTGGAAGTTACATTCCTAAGCCATCCTTCAGGTAGACTTAGAATTATCATTAATACAAATGAGAATTTTTTTTTTAAAGATTTTATTTATTCATTTGACAGAGATCACAAGTAGGCAGAGAGGCAAGTTGGGGAGGGGAGGAAGCAGGCTCCCTGGTGAGCAGGGAGCCTGATGGGGGGCTCAGTCCCAGGACCCTGAGATCATGACCTGAGCCAAAGGCAGAGGCTTGATCCACTGAGCCACTCAGGAGCCCCAAGAATTCTTTAAAGCTGGTTGAGAACAAAAGGACTCCTTAGAGAAAATCAACTAATACAGTTCAACTACCTAATTCAATAGCTTTCTTTAGAACAAATAGCTTTGAAACAGCAGTAGGAATACAGTCAATATTCCAGCTATAATATGTTTTGGGGGAAAGACTACATTTAGGTTTATTCTCCTATTCTAACTTCTTTAGTAGGATACTTAGCTCATTATTTTTCTTTTCTAGTATGAATATTTAAAGCTATGAGATTCCCACAAAGTGCCACCTCTGCTATATCTTCCAAGTTTTAATGTATAATATTGTAATCATTACTAAAGTTCTAAAGATGTTTTAATTTCCAATCAGATTCTTTCTTTGATTTATGAGTAAGTTAAAATTGTTATTTATTTTTAATGTCCAAGTGAATGAGAATATTGTTTATCCTCTTATTTTTCTTCTAATTCAATTGCATTCTGATCAGATAAAGTGGTGTGTTTAATACCAATACATTGAAAACTTTTAAGACAACACTACAATCTAGTATAAGGGACAGAAAGCTTTTTATAAAGGGCCAGAGAGTAAACAGTTTAGGTTTTGTGGGCCATACTGTCTTTGTGTCACAGCTACTAGACATTCAACTCTGCAAAAACAGCCATAGACAACATATAAACAAAAGGGTACGTTGTATTCCAAGAAAACTTCATCCATAAAAACAGGCAGCAAAGTGGGTTTGTATACAAGCCATAGTTTGCCAGCCCCCTGCTCTAACACGGAGTCAAATTTTTTTTTTAAAGATTTTATTTATTTATTTGACAGAGAGAGAGATCACAAGTAGGCAGAGGCAGGCAGAGAGAGAATGGGAAGCAAGCTCGCTGCTGAGCAGAGGGCCCAATGTGGGGCTCGATCCCAGGATTCTGAGATCATGACCTGAGCCGAAGGCAGGGCTTAACCCACTGAGCCACCCAGGTGCCCCCAGAGTCAAATTTTTATCAATGTTCCATGTATGTTTGAGAAGTGCAGTCTCTAATTCAGGGCTTCCCAGCTAGTGTGCTGTAAATGGATTATAGGGATGCTAGAGAGTTAATCACAGTTCTGGACAGAATCTGGACCCGAGTAGTAAATAGCCTAATGTGCTATCGTGGTATTATCATTAGTTTTGTGGATCATGAAGTGAAAATGTTTGCAATACATTGTTCTAAATGCTTAGTATAGAGTTCTAAATAGCAAGTGTGTGATAAATCAAACTTGTTACTATGTTGACCAAATTTTCTACAGCTTACTCATTTCTGGGTTGTTTAACCTGCCAATAACCAAAAATTATATCAAACTCTTCTACCTTAATGGTGGATTTGTTGATTTCTTCTGGCTGTCGGTTTGTGCTTTATGTATTTGTAGGGTTTGGGGGTTTGGTGCATAGAACAATTCTGTCCTTTTGCAGAAGAAACTTTTTGTCACCACAGAGATCATCTTCATCCCTAATAATTACTTTTTTGTCTAATAGTTACACAGCTACTATGCCTAGGTACCTATGGTTAACTCAACTAAACAATTTGTTTTTATTTTTTCAATTAATATACAGTTAAATTGACTGTGTATCTGTGCATATGTAAAGTTCTATGAATTTATTTTTTTTTTAAGATTTTATTTATTTATTTGAGAGAGAGACAGTGAGAGAGAGCATGAGCTAGGAGAAGGTCAGAGGGAGAAGCAGACTCCCCATGGAGCTGGGAGCCTGATGTGGGACTCGATCCCGGGATTCCGGGATCATGACCTGAGCTGAAGGCAGTCGTCCAACCAACTGAGCCACCCAGTCGTCCCAGTTCTATGAATTTAAATACATCTATTGATTCATATGCATAGATTCACCCAACAACCGTAATCAGCTACTATCACAATGAGGACACACAACAAATCCATCAGAGCAAACACTCCCTTAGGCTAGCCCTTTGTAATCATACCCTCCACCTCCCTCTACCCTCTGGCAACCACTGATCTTTTCTCCATCCCGACAGTATAGTCTTACTTTTGTGAGACCACCATATAAATGGGACCATACTGTAAAACTGGTATTATTTCTTCCTTTAAAAGTTTGGTAAAATTTGCCATTCAAACCATTTGGGCTAGGGAATTTTATTCCAGAGGTTTTTAACAGCTCTAATTTCTTTAACAGTCGTACAACTATCTGGGTTATCTATTTCGTTGTAGGTGAATTTTGTCAGTTTGAAGTTATCACGGAATTGGGTCTGTTTCCTCTAAATTACTGAATGTACATGCACTGTATTATTCACAGTGTTTCTTTATGATTCTTTTAATGTCCGTTGGACCTGTAGTGAAATTACTTTCATTCCTCGTATTGGTAATCTCTGTATTCCCTTTTTTTCTTGTGAGAAGTTTCTATCCATTTTATTGACCTTTTCAAAGAATGAGCTTTTGAATTCTTTGGTTTTTCTCTTTTGTTTTTATTTTCTATTTCATTTCACATATGCTCTTATCTTTATTTCCTTCCTTCTGCTTCCTTTTAGTTTATTTTGCTCTTATTTGCTTCCTAAGGTGGAAGCTTAATTACAGCTTTGAAACTTTTCTTTTATTCTAAGTATTTAATGCTCTAAATTTCCCTCAGTATTGCTTTAGCTGCATCCCATACATTTTATATGTTCATTTCATTCAGTTCAAAATATCTTCCAGTTGACCTTGAGGCCTCCTCTTTGGCTCATGGGTTACTTAGCAGTGTGCTATTTAATCTTTTGAGTGTTTGGAGGCTTTCCTGCTATCTTTCTGTTATTGGTTTCTAGTTTAATTCCTTTAAGGTCAGAAAACACATTCCATACAAGCCGAATTCTTTTAAATGTATTAAGGTTTGTTTTATGACCCAAAATATAATCCCCATTTGTGAACATTCCATCAGTACCTGGGAAGAATGTTTACTCCACCATTGTTGGGTGGAGTTTCTATAAAAGTTAATTAGATCCAGTTTGTTGGCAGTCCTGTTCATTTCTATCTTCTTACTGATTTTCTGTCTATTAGTTCCATTAATTACTGAGAGATGTTGAAATCACTAACTATAATTATGGACTTCTGTATTTCTCCTTTCAATTCTGTCAGTTCTTTTGTTAAAGTATATACACATTTAGGATTATGTGCTCTTGAACATGATGGTTAACTTGATGTGTCAACTTGGCTAGGCTATGGTGCCCAGTTGTTTGGTCAAACACTAATCTAGATGATGTTATAAATATTTTGGAGATATTCCAATCACTTCCAATCAGTTGACTTTAAGAAAAGGAGATTACCTGATAATGTTAAGTCTCATCCAATCAAATGAAGGCCTTAAAGAGCAAAGACTGAGGTTTGCTGCACAACAAGGAACTGTGACTCAAAAATATTAACACAGAAATTCTGCCTGACTTTCCAGCCTGCCAGCTTATCCTACAAATTTCAGCCTTGCCAACCCCCACAACTGCCATCAGCCAATTCCTTAAAATCAATCTCTGTGTATATGTATGTGTGTGTGTAACTCTGGAGAACTATGATTCATTGGTAAACTGACCCTTTTACCATCATGTAATGTCTTTCCTTATCCCCGGTAATATTCTTTCTCCAAAGTCTCCACTGTCTGATATTAAAATAACAACCCAGCTTTCTTTTGACTAGTGTTTTCATGGTATATAGTTGTTATCCTTTTATTTTTAATCTACCAATATAATTACACTTGTGGATTTCTTATGGTCAGCATATAGTTGGGTCATTTTTTTCCCCCCAAGTTTACTTATTTATTTTTAAATAATCTCTACACCCAATCTGGGCTCAAGCTCATGACGCCAAGATCAAGAGTCTCATGCTCCTCTGACTGAGCCAGCCAGGCTCAGTCATATTTTTAAACCAATTCTAACAATGTCTGCCTTTAAATGGTGATTTTGGACCATTTACACTTAATATAATTATTGATACATTTAGATTTAGGTCCACCATTTATGTTATCAATTTGTAAAGCAAAATAATATTGCTTGCTTTGTCTTACATTTAAATAAATTATTTTGTTTTTTAAAACTGTAATACATATCATTCAACAAAAACTCAATTAAAAATTATTTGAGGGGCCCCTGGATGGCTCAGTCAGTGGAGCATCTGACCTTGATCTCGGAGTCTTGATCTCAGGGTCGTGAGTTTAAGCCACCTGTTGGCCATGAAGCCTACTTAAAAATATATATATTTGAAAAGGAAGAGAAACAAAGACTTTAAGAATCTCCATCTAGAAGAAAAAAATCTTTACCTGGACCTGCAATTATCACAGCATTTTTCAGTTCCCATAATACCCACGGAGGCCTTTCTTAGTTGTTTGTCTTCAAAATGAGACAAGATGAGTCTACCCAAGAGAAAATTTAAAATTAAATAAAAGAACAAAACCATATATGTTAAAATCATTGCTTAAAATAATGAGGTGAAATCATCACTAATTGATTCACCTGGGATCTCATTATCTGGCTTCAGTTTACTGAGGCACAAAGAAAGTTACCTTAAAATTTCAGCACATATGTAATACCAACAAGATATGGTTTCTAAATATTTCTAATTATTTTGCAAAACTTTTTCTTAAAAGAGCATCATTTTTTTTTAAAGAGCACCATTCTTAAATCTGTTATTAAGTAATATAAAACAAATAATACCTACTTTCGCCTACACCTTCTGGAATGAAGATATTTTTCCATCTTTGCCATCATCTTTAATTTGTATAATCGAAACTTTTCATTGGGAATCTCACTAAGGAGATGCCTGTCAATTACAAATATCACAGGAATATATAAAATTGCATTAGTGATTTTGTTATTTTTACATTTATTACTGTTTACTTTTCACAAACTATACCACCTACACCTCTATCAAGATAAAAAAAAAATTTTCTATCATCCCAGAAAGTTATATGTCCCTTTCTAGTCAAGTCAATGCCCCTAAGAGGCAAGCATTTTTCTAACTTCTATGAAAATTACTTTTGAAAGAATTCTGTATCTATATTCAAGCATCAATTTTTTAGCTGCCTTTGAAAAAATTATTATAAACCCTAAAGTTTTTCATTTTGATTTATATGCTACATGCTTTTTGGCAATATTCCCACTATACATGGATTTTTACATTTTCCCAGTAAAAGGTTATTGTTTATTTTATTTTATCTGAGAAACTAAAACATATTGAAAGAGGTTCAAATCCAAATATAAGCCTTAATCCCTATTTGCTCTTCAGAGGATTTCTCATCCCCCTTAAAACTATCCCTTTATACTATAGTCTATTTTGAGACACCAATAAAACATCAGAATTAAATTCTTCCTCGAACAATTATAACTCATTTTTCTATAATACTTAATTTATTTTAAAATTGTTAGCACTAGACATGTTTGTCTTTAAAAAGTTAATTCTAGTTTACTGTGAAGAAATTCCATGAATATCAGATATCAGAAGATGATGCACATCTTTCCAAGAATTCTTTTTTTTTTTTTAAAGATTTTATTATTTATTTGTCAGAGAGAGAGGGAGAGAGAGAGCGAGCACAGGCAGACAGAAAGGCAGGCAGAGGCAGAGGGAGAAGCAGGCTCCCCGCTGAGCAGGGAGCCCGATGTGGGACTCAATCCCAGGATGCTAGGATCATGACCTAAGCCGAAGGCAGCTGCTTAACCAACTGAGCCACCCAGGCGTCCCCCCAAGAATTCTTTCAAGAATAAATAGAAGTCTGAGTTGAGTAGATTTCAGATATTTCAAAAGAAAACAATGTTTGCATGTAAGCTCTAATTGATAATGCTGATCCTCATCAAAATGGACCTCACTAATATTATGACTATTCAAACTTCTGACTGATAAAAATAACTCCGTACAATTCTCAAAGATGACACCAACAGGGAATCCAGTTAAATGACTTCTGGAAAGTCTGAACATACAAATGATCACTTATTCAAAACCATTCTTATGATTTGACACCACCAACCACCATGCCTTTCCATATAATTTACCCCAAAATCTCTTCCAACTATTGACTCTAGTTCCCCATAATCTCATTCTTCCTAGCCCATGCCCTAAAAATTATAGTTGACCATTAAACAACACAAGTTTAAACTGCATCGGTCCACTTACCTGTGAATTTTTTTTTTTAAAGATTTTATTTATTTATTTGACAGAGATCACAAGTAGGCAGAGATGCAGGCAGAGAGAGAGAGAGGGAAGCAGACTCCCTGCTGAGCAGAGAGCCTGATGTGGGACTCGATTCCAGGACCCTGAGATCATGACCTGAGCTGAAGGCAGCGGCTTAACCCACTGAGCCACCCAGGCGCCCTTACCTGTGAATTTTTTAATAAATACAGTATAGTACTATAAATGCATTTTCTCTTAAGATTTTTTAAAATAGCATTTTCTTTTCTCTAGTTTATTTATGGTAAGAATACAGTATATAATAGATACAGCATATGAAATAAGTGCTAATCTACTGTTTATGTTATCTATAAGGCTTCAAGTCAACAGTAGGCTACTGGTAGTTAAGTTTTGGAAGAGTCAAAAGTTATATGTAGATTTTTGACTACCTGGGGGAGTCAGCACTCCTAACCCTCATGTTGTTCAAGGACCAACTATAGTTCTTTTTTTGCTTTATTTATTTGTTTAGCTCACCTCTTTCTCCTCAGGAAGGACAAAGAAAACAAACACCTACACTCTAAGTACTATAGCCTCCTTTGTATTTGGTTCAGATGACCTACATTTAACTTCTCATTACAGTGTCAGTAACAAATCTGAAAAAATAAAATTACAAGTCTCTAAAAGCAAATCTAGTAAATATTTATTTTACTTTTAGGACTATTAAAGTAAAATATTCCACAGAATAAAAATAAGTTGAAAAGGAAAAAAAATTCTAAAAGCAATCCATAAATACAAATCAGATGGAACCAGATGGAAGAATTATTAAATTGAAATTAACCTGCAAATTATTCCCTTTTTAAAAAGTTTACATTAACATTGGGTTTGACTGTTTAATAGCAAATGCAGACATTGAGATGTTGCCAATCGTACTGCTTCTACAATAAGAAATAAAAAATTACATATTTACACTGATGACTGGACAAGTTTTTCTCAATCATAGCATTCTAGTATAAGATACACTCTAAAAGTTTTATGAATTATAGTAATCTTTCGACTGAGAACAAGAAACTCCATTTATTCTCAAACTTTGTTTCCTTCAATAGAAGAGATCTGTCCCAAGGATGACACAGATCTGTCCTAAATCCTCACTGAATTCTCTTTTATCATGATTAACCCTGAGGTTTAGTATTTCCCTTAGGATGGATGCAAAAAACAACCTGTCTTTACTAAAATTCAAGTATGGGTTTTCTGGCACCATTATTTGATTACTAACCACTATTACTTCTGTGAAATCTTAGAAGAGGTAACCATTTAAAATATCTTTTGAAACCAAGATGCCTTCAACAGACAAATGGATAAAGAAGATATGGTCCATATACTATGAAGTATTATGGCTCCATCAGAAAGGATGAATACCCAACTTTTTTATCAACATGGATGAGACTGGAAGAGATTATGCTGAGTGAAATAAGTCAAGCAGAGAAAGTCAATTATCATATGGTTTCACTTATTTGTGTAGCATAAGGAATAACACGGAGGACATGGGGAGATGGAGAGGAGAAGTGAGTTGGGGGAAATTGGAGGGGGAGACAAACCATGAGAGACTGTGCACTCTGAGGAACTAACTGAGGGTTTTGGAAGGGAGGGGACTGGGAAGTTGGGTGAGCCTGGTGGTGGCTATTGTGGAGGGCACGTATTGCATGGAGCACTGGGTGTGGTGCATAAACAATGAATTCTGGAACACTGAAAATAAATTTAAAAAATAAATTTAAAAAAATAATTAAAAAAATAAAGTATCTTTTGAGACCCAAATAAATAGTAACTATATCTACTGATGAACCTGCATAGTCATAGTATAAAACTCCGGCTGCTAAGTGTTCAGCACCTCTAGTACAATATATAAATAAATCAGAATTGGTAGGAATCAACATATGTTTGATACAACCCCAAATTTAATAGTATCAGATAGACCTGTTCTCTATCCCAGTTATTTTAGTTTATAAAAAGCTTTTACATAGGCAACCGTCAAAAGAAAAACAATAATTGTTCTGTTTAAGGGGATGGTTTTATTAACTCTGTGTTAAGAAACAAAAGCTATGACTGTTCTTTAAAGAGCTTAAAATTTACACCAAACGTTTTTATCTAATTAATCCCTGTTCTTCTTTCATAACTCACCCTATCACTTCTTGAAGGAAGACTTAACCTGAACTTTTTAACTTGGTAAATACGCATCTAGTATATTCTTACTTACAATTCAACTGTCCTTCAAAGTACTTAACACAGCTGTAATTTTTACACAGATTTGCATAATCCCTTTTAAAAACTCTTTTGGTTATTGAAATTGTCAAACACAATGAATCCTGAGTATCTAGAGTTGTGGGTACATACTCTGTATGTATGTACATACAGAATCACAGAATCTGTGATTAAGGTCTGCCATTTCCATTATATTCTCTGAGAGCTCTCTGAGAGCAGGCACCATATCTGTTTTTATTTATCACTGTATCCCCAGCATAGATCATAATGCTTAAAACATAGCGGGCACTCAGAACAAAACACTGCTGAAATGATGAATAAAAATAAAAACTGTATTGGATAGGTACTCTCGTCATTTTAATAATATGAGCTAATATGTCCACGCAAGAGCTCAGTTTATTCAGCAACATGGATGTGCATTTTGAAAATAACTCATCTTAACAGCCGCATCAATTACCATATATAGGGGTTTTTTTCCTGAGATTTTATCCTCCTATGGATGAGGGCATCAGTTGCTAAACCCTGCCCCTGAAATTTTTGCAAGATGAAGTTTTCCATTCCAATATAAATCTCGTAGAACTCAAGTACCAGTAAAAGACTTGTTTCATGTTTAAGTAGAATGATCTTCCTACATTTAACTGAACACTTAATGTTTTTCATGGCAGTCAATCAGTACAGTGAATGGCTAGCTGTAGTGCAACACGAGTATTCACACACAATCAAGGAGAGCTGGCATGCTTTCACAGAACTAACAAAAGAAACAAATGGTAAAGAGAGTCAAATAGTAAAATTCACTTGGAATAAGCACCATTGTAGCACAGGAAAAAAGAACCAATAACAAAATAAATGCTATCTGAAGAAAACTATGGCTGCAGACATACCAAAACTCGAGAGGACCTGGGGTGAAAAAGAGTTTGTCCGGGCGCCTGGGTGGCTCAGTGGGTTAAGCTGCTGCCTTCGGCTCAGGTCATGATCTCAGGGTCCTGGGATCGAGTCCCACCTCGGGCTCTCTGCTCAGCAAGAAGCCTGCTTCCCTCTCTCTCTCTCTGCCTGCCTCTCCATCTACTTGTGATCTCTCTCTGTCAAATAAATAAATAAAATCTTTAAAAAAAAAAAGAAAAAGAGTTTGTCCATGCACAATATTAGGAAAGCACCCATAGGATCCATGTTCCATTCCCAGTATAGTTAATTCTTCACACTAGATGAAGTATAGCTGAAATCAGGTCATCTCTGGGTGGCAACACTTAACCACAAAGGTTCTTACATATCCTCTGTTTGGTTGGTTTTAAATACACTTATACACATTACTTGGAATTTTGGATGCAGCTTCAAAATACTTTCAAAGCTTATACGGAAAGAAAGAAATCTGCAAAAGTAAAAGCAATAAATGGTTTTACCTGTTTAAGTTAATGTCTGCTGGAGCCCACAGTACATGACAAGAACTCTGAAGTCCATCACGGCCAGCTCTCCCAATCTCCTGGTAATACGATTCCATTTCTTTAGGAGCACCATAATGAATGACTTTGCGAATGTCGGCTTTATTAATGCCCATTCCAAAAGCTATGGTAGCTATGACACACTGAGAATAAATAACAACATAGTTTGACAAATATGTAGCAGAACCAAAAGCTGACATCTTTACCTTTTGGCAAGAGTAATAATTAGCTCATTAACTAAAGTCCCCGGGATGAAACTGAATTTAATATAATTTCAACCAACACTTACAGATCAAAAGATTACCTGCCCAATTTATGAATTAGAGATTGGTAACCCTAAAATAGGATTTCTATTTCCTCCCTATAAGAAGTAGCAACTAAAGTGGTCTCCCTGAACACCTATGAGTGAGTACAAGACACAAAATAGATTCTTAAAATACTTACTATATTAAAAGGGACTTCATGTTATTATGAAGTTTCAAGAGTCCTTACCTGATTACCAAATATCTAAATATTTTCTAGCATTATTCCAAGATGGAAGGAAACCTCTCATTAAAGATGGTAAAGTGGAACATGAATTTATCTCTGCAACTTTAAAAGACACCTAACATATATGAGCATATTGAAATGATATTTACATCATTGGGAGAAGTTTTAGGGAAGAATGAGTGATAAGAACATAAAAAAAACTAAAAAAAAATTTTAAAGTATTAACAGTAAAAGAAGATATGCAATAAAAGTAACTATAATTTACTCCATGGCTTAGAGATAAAAAATATTTACAGAGAAATATATATATCGATCTAACCAAATTACGTTAATGTTGGGAGGAATGGGGGTTAGAAATACATGAACAGTGTAAGCAGAAGGCAGGAAGGGGTATGAAAGGGAGATAAACTCTCACTCCTCATAGTGGGAAGTCAACAGACAATGCCTACATCTAATAAATGAAAACTAATAATAAATTTTAAAAATCTAATAAATAAAAACTAAGTAATAACAGTAAAAGCAAATCACTGCACAATCTAGTGGTAAACAGCAAAAGAATAAACTAAGAGAGATGAAAATAGGAGACAGAAGTAGGAAAGGAAGGAGGGGCTGATGTTCCCATTGTAAGCATTGCAGAAGTAGCTAGTATTTTAAACTGTGCCTGTATAACCAATAAAAGTTGAAGTGCTATTACAAAAATCTATTAAGATGGACCAAGAATAGAAGAAAGATAGAAAGAAGGGGGCAGAGAGGAAGAAAGAAAAAGAAAATGCTAAATAGATAAAAGGAAGTATAAGAAAAGTGAAAGAAAAAAAAAACATTGAAATAGAAATTTATTAAGAAAAAGCTTTAAGGGGTGCCTGGCTGGCTCAGTCAGTAAAGTACTGACTCTTCATCTTGGGGTTTTGAGTTCAAGCCTGAAATTGGATGTAGAGATTACTTAAAAATAAAATCTTAAAAGAAAAAGCTTTGAGTGAATAAATCTAGGCCATTTTGCTATATTTGAAAGTGAATAAGCAACATAGTAATTTTAAGGTCTTTAAAAATGTATTTGATTCTCTTAATCTCACAAAACAAACTGAGGGTTGATGGGGGGAGGGGGGTTGGGAGAGGGGGGGTGGGGTTATGGATATTGGGGAGGGTATGTGCTATGGTGAGTGCTGTGAAGTGTGTAAACCTGGCGATTCGCAGACCTGTACTCCTGGGGATAAAAATATATGTTTATAAAAAAATAAAATTTAAATGAACCATAAAAAAAAATGTATTTGATTCAATTTTCTTCCAGCTTAGTTGACATATAACACTGTGTAAATTTAAGATGCATAATCTGATAATTTGATATACGTATACACTGTGAAATGATTACTTATAAAGTAATAAAGTTACTTATCACATCCATTACCTCCCATAGTTACCATTTGTAAGTGTGTATGTAGTATGTGTGTGTGGAGAGAACTTTGAAGATCTAGTTTTCACCATATGATCCTGGTTTGTTTTTTTTTAAGATTTTATTTTTAAGTAATCTCTACACCTGACATGGGGCTTGGTATCTACAACTCTGAGATCAAGAGTCGCATACTCTACTGACTGAGCCAGTCAGGCACATTTATGACACTGTTTTTCACCCTCTTCTACAGACATGATGTTCAAAATACCATTATAAACTCTCCAGTGAAAATAAAGTATTTTATCAAGTAATTTATTCACAGACTCATCTCAGAAAGAAAAGAATTTGAGACCTTAAAAAAGCAAATGAAATACAAAAGAACATGTAACAAAATCAGGACTAAAAGTAAGAATGAATGGTCACAGTCTAAAAATGCAAATCTACATCTGAATATGGTTAGATATGGTTAAGAACAGTAAGAAAAAATTTTTTTCTAAAATTATAAAATAGAAAATAGTAAGATTCTAAGCATCAGTCAATTCAAGATATGAAGAGCTTGGGAAGTGAGCTCTACTTTCAGGCCCACACCAAAGTATAAATCAACTTCAGAAAGACAGGAGAGTGAACATCTAGAATTCTATGCATGTATGCATTCAGTAGGCACTCAATAAATACTCAATGGCAAGTAATCAATTCCACGAGCACCAGACTATTCTATATAGATGAGGAAATGTATTTTTATCATCTTGAGGAGGTGTCTGAGAACTCTTCATGCAAATGTGAAGCTTACAATTTATTATAATAGCAAAGAAGGAGTACATTGAGGCCAGTTGTCAGATACAACAGGACCCCTAATGTCGCTAGGGTGACAGCATCAATACTAATTTATTAATTTTCCTAATGTGCATAAAACTTTTTGGCATCCTGCCACAGAAAGGGAAAATACAGTGGCACATACATATAATACCTTTCTAGATATTAGGTATAATTGGTGATCACTGTGAGGTCTTTAAAGCCATATTTCAAAGCATCAATGTTTCACTGAAGCTGAACGTGGGTAGCAAAACCAGATGCATCCAACGAAGTCTCCCCTCACAATATAAGAGAGAAAGTTTATAATCTCTCATATCTGTAAGAGATGCTTCTACCTAAATGAGTAATTAATAATAAATCAAGATGAAAGAAATCACTGATCAGTTAGTGGCTCAAACATCAATTGTTAAGATCCAGTAAGCAACAGCCAATAAATTTTATCTGATAATTTTCAAATTCCTGAGATAACAGAATAAAACTATAAACATTTTAGAATTTAGGTAACTCTATTCTAAGCAGTTGTGATAACTGTTCCTATCTTTAGAAAGAAGAGAAAGAAAAAGAATGCTTTTAGGTAAGTATGCATTATAGCATGACAGTGCATAGTGAACTTTATAGTGTATATGAACCATACTAGAGGTAAGCTGTTTGAACAATGTTGGTTTGAGGATCATTACCAACTACAGAACTGGACAGAAAGGAAATGGAAGACCTTCTGAGCAGAAAATGCAAAGCAGAAGTTAAGTTCACGTCTTAACTTCAGAGGAGGCCTAGTCCACAGGCTTGCATTAACAGACTTTGGATAGGATACTGACAGCATGAAACTGTAAACCTTCCAACATGGTCTGAATTTAAGTCCTCCTAAATATTCTGCATGACACCCACTAAACCAGGATTCCAATCACTTCAGATTGGAATTATTACATTATTTCAATCATTACAAGAATCTCAGCTAGAACACTTCACAGTGACTTCATTGATACCCTTTCTTCCTTCAGTCTTTCCTCTTCAAATCAATCCTGCATAGGGCTGATAATCTAATGTCTCTATGATACTACAATCTTGCTCAAAAATACACATTAGTCTGTCATAATGGTTTTCAAATGCTATTCTGTGGAGCTCTGAGAATTATAGAATACCCCCAGAGACTGTCTTGGGAGAATGGAAGTCTCTTAGATCTCTTTCTCTCACATCAACTTTGACAAGAATTAATCCACTTCGATTTGTCTTACCTAATAGATAAAAATGAATTAAAAAATTAAATGAAAATTTAAATTAAAAATTCTAAGGCTAAAGTGGTCTAGAAAAACTACAGGTACATTATTACATCAATCCCAGCCTGCCTCTTTGCAAATTTTAAGGCCCTTCTCCATAACCTGGCCAACCAAACTATTCAACTTTTTTCCTGTGAGTCTCTAACAGTTCTTCCCTGCCTTTTCAACCTATACTTTGTACCAATCTTACTCCACACTCTCTTTCTCTCCAACCATTCCAAACTATTCCCAGTTTCCTAAACCCAGTATGCACTTTCCTACCACAGTGTCCTTGCAAATGCTAGTCCCTTTCCTGGGAATTCCATAACCAAGCCCTTTGCCCTCATCACACACTGGCCTCACATACCCGACAAACTTCCACCTACTTGTTCAGATTCTGTGCTCAAACTGCTTCTCCCTGGTTGGATCATCACAAAAGAAGCTACCTTAACAGCGAGCATTCCTTCCTCTATGTACCTAAGCACTATGTGCAGCCTGCTTTTTGTACTCACCTGCAACAGTCTGTTCACCTGTCACCCATATCATACATTAATTCCCTTTGAGAGAAACTTCTTTATACTCAACAAGATAGAAGATAGAAGAGAAAACAAGATAGAAGAAAAAGATATGGGAAATAAATATTAGAGAAACATCGGTTTCCATGGGGAATAGAGAGTAATGATGATGGATCTTCACACCTGAATTTCATCTCTCATGAAACTATGATGAACCTCTCTCCTTGATTTAACACTCAGGCCTGCATGGTATGTTCCACAGGCTAAGTTCAGTTTCTTAAGTTCAGCTGTAACTTGTTCTGTCATTTTTCTGGAAGGACAATAGATGATAGTTGGACCCTCAAATTCCCAGGTGGTACTAAAATCAAATAAACAAACACACACAAACAAAAGAACAAAAACATATAAATATATATATAAATAATCTGTTTAAGATTATCTTATTTAATTTCCCCTTTCTTTTTAAAACTTTAAATTTCATTTGTTAAATTTTAATTAATTTTCTTTTCAGTAAAACACTATAAAAAGAAAGCATATAAAAAACAATGATACATTTAATTACATAAAAATGTGGAAAGTCAAATGTGGAAATGAATTATATTAAATCCCAAACACCTTCGACTCATCTTTTGTTCAAATTAAAAGTTAAAACCAGAGACAAGTTTATTTAAGTAAAAGCCTTGATAAAAACTTAACAAGCTACTGGAAATTCAATTTCCATACTTTCAGAATGCAAAGCACTAGATGAAGGATTAGTCTTCATTTACATAAGAAAGGTAAGTGAATATTTACATAGGAGAATAGTTTTACTCTTTCTCATGATCAAAAAATTGAGTTTCTATGTATGTTTACTAGAAAAACAGTAACTTTTTTGTAATATTAAAGATCATTTTTGTAGTTCAAAGAAGTATTTACTAGTAATCTTGGGACTACTACAGACAACATCTGTTCGAAAGTCTGTTTTAGAATCCTGTGCTTATTTATTAAAAATGCAAAGGATGGTTTCCAAAGAACATTCATTTAATGCCTCAACATATTCATTTACATGAATATATTCATTTATGCCAACTTAATATTAAAAATGTATTATTTTAGATTTGGGAAAAATTTTAATTTTTAATGCATATATTCTGATAAAATTTCAACTTTAGGAATTTATTTTACAAATATCTGCCAAAAGACACATATACACAAATATTCACAACAGAACTATATTAGTGAAAAGTAAATGTTCATCATTATGTACATTCATACTATGAAATATTAAGCAAACAACAAAAAATTACTGTATCTAAAAACCTTTAAGAAGGACTATGCAAAAGTCATTGAAAAGGGGAAAAAATAAGCAATAATTTGACTCTACAGGTTTTACTGAATAATCTACTCAAAGTAATTTTTTACAGTAACCAAATGGGCTTCCATAACAAAATGTCCCAGCAGATAAGGAAAAGAGAAAAATTACAGTTTTTTAATACACAAAAATATCTTTTTTTTTTTTAAGATTTATGTATTTGAGCGAGAGAAAAAGAGAGCACAAGTGTTGGGAGGGACAGAGGGAGAGAATCCCAAGCAGACTCCCTGCTGAGCCTGGAGGCTGACAGAGAGCTGGACACCACAACCCATGAGATCATGACCACAGCCAAAACCAAGAGTCAGAGCTTAAACTGATGGAGCCCCCCAGGCGCCCCTCACAAAACTATCATCATTTTAAAAACATTTCTCAAAGAAGAAAAATTTTTAGCCAAAATGTGAACATTATAATAGCCTACATATTAGGGCCCTAATTTTAAAAAATCACATTATGCAGAAAGATAGCAAAAATGCTTTTTCTTAATAATGATAAAAGTTTCCATTTATTGAAGATATAAAAATCCTAAATGTGTCTGTACCAATTAACAGAGTTTTTTTGTTTCTTTAAAAGGTTTTATTTATATATTTGACAGACAGAGATCACAAGTAGACAGAGAGGCAGGCAGAGAGAGAGGAGGAAGCAGGCTCCCCGATGAGCAGAGAGCCCGACGCGGGGCTCAATCCCAGGACCCTGGGATCATGACCTGAGCTGAAGGCAGAGGCCTTAACCCAATGAGCCACTCAGGCGCCCCCAATTAACAGAGCTTTAACACATGAAACAAAAATTGATAGAACTAAAGGGAGAAAGAGAAACACATCTATCTCTCATAACCGGAGATTTTAACCTGTATCTAAGCAAAGACACTTCAAATCAAAGGAAAATATTGCCTAAAATATGGAAATACTCTGTAACTACTCCTGCATAAAGTTAACAACAAAAACTGGAAGTGCATATCTGCACAGCACAGTTAGAGAAAAGAAGGGTATAAAGCTCAATGCCCAAATAGTGATCATTTATGAACAGTGATAAATCAAGAACAGAACCAGAAGATGTTAAGTATTCTTACCTGACATGTTTCTGTAGTGTTCAAATTGATACTAAGACCATGTATCAAGTTTTACATTTAAAAAAAGTAGAAAATACACAAACATTTGAACTTAGTAGAGAAATCAGAGGAATAAAATTTTATCTCTATTACAAAAGGATTCATTACTTCGCCAAGTGGTTTACTAAACATTGTTATTTCCTCACAACAATTTCCTGCAAGGAAAGAAATCTATCTTCATCTAACCACCAAATTAGATGGATGAGAGAGGCTTATCTATTCAATTTCAATGTATCATGAGTATAGAAAACAAATAAGGTCAGAATTTAACAAACAAGTTGGCCCAATGAATAGGGAAAAAATGGCAAAATTAAATAAAGAGAAGAAATAGAAATAAAAGGCAACACTCTGAAGTCTTAATTACCCTTCATCTAATTATTGCTTGTTAAGAGGAAAATTTCTATTTGCCTAAAGTCTACAGGAAGCATTCTGACTCGCAGGGGTTGGTGATACCATAACTCTTGGAGGACTGAAAATGAGTGCAAAATCTTTCCTGCTTTGATCTCGGAAAAACCACTGTCACAAATATAAAAATCTCAGATGGTCTTGGATGTTAGGCTAAGGAGTCTTGCTGTTAGTCCACAGGGAAGAGGGAGGCACCAGAGAGGAATGCCAAGACTCAGGGATGTGCTTTCAGATGATGAATCTGACAACCATGTCTAGAATGCAAGGAACACTGAGGAGGAGGGAGGTCTATTAAGGGACATGATAACAGTCTAGGCTAAGAGACCCCCACTAGTATAATTAACATGAAAGATGGTGAGAAGAAAACATAAAAGGACAATATAGTCAGAAAGATAAAATGTCACAATGTCACACACACAAAAAGGTAAACAGTTTCAAAAAGGAGAAGGTTATTAGGGGAAGGCCACAGAGATTGAAAATAATATGGACGGAAAAGGATCAAAGATTAGGATAAAGGGAAGTAAAGTACAATGAGTACTCACTTCAGAGAGATCACCAGAGCTGTGCAAATACTCAATACAGCCATTACTTTCTTGTTTTTTATTTTTTTAATATTTTGTTTTTAAGTAGTCTTTACACCCGATGAGAGGCTCAAACTCACAATCCCAAGATCAAGAGTCACATGCTCTACCGTCAGAGTCAGCCAGGCACCCCCATTACTTTCTTGTTTTAATCTGAATATAGTACAATTATGCCAATAGAAAATCCGACATTTAAATTCATCCTAAAGAACCCCAGGAGTCCTTCAGGAAAATACTATTGATGTTATTTAAACTATTTGCCCAGACTTGTTTTATGTTTGTGCTGGTAGGTCAAACATTATTCACATGTGTTCATTTTTTTTTAAGATTTTATTTATTTACTTATTTGAGAAAGAGAAATGAGAGAGAGAGAACACAAGATCAGGGAGGGTCAGAGGGAGAAGCACTCTCCCCACTGAGAAGGGATCCTGATGCAGGACTCGATCCTGGGACTCCAGGACCATTCCCTGAGTCGAAGGCAGTCACTTAAACCAACTGAGGCACCCAAGTACCCTATTTTCATGTACTCTGATTTAAAAACACATTTCATAACGTGACAGTTATAAGCTTTTCACCAAGAAGACAGATCAGGGAGATAAAACAAAGGAAAGCTTCTTAGTATACATATAAAATGCCTCCAAACAAAAGAAACAGGAAAAAGTACGAGTGACAGCTTCTTCTTCAATAAAATGAAAATAGTATGTAGCTTACTAAGCAGTTATAAGAATTACCAGATCATTTATATAAAGCACCTAGGATAGTCCCTGGCACATAACAAAATGTTTATTATTAAGATGACTTTTAAAATTCCCTAATACTCAATTAGTCATATAATTAGTGAGCTAAAGAAAATTCAGTTAAAAGACTCAGTTGTTTCTACTGTTTACTTGCCAACTGTTTTTTTTTAAAGACTTTATTTATTTATTTGACAGAGATCACAAGTAGGCAGAGAGGCAGGCAGAGAGAGAGAGGACACAGACTCCCCGCTGAGCAGAGAGCCTGACTCGGGGCTCGATCCCAAAACCCTGGGACCATGACCCGAGCTGAAGGCAGAGGTTTTAACCCACTGAGCCACCCAGGCGCCCCATACTTGTCAATTATTAAGAGTGTAGGGGTGCCTGGCTGGCTCAGTAGGTAGGATATGCAACTCTTGATCTCAGGATTGTGAGTTCAAGCCCCATGTTGGGCGTAAAGTTTACTTTAAAAAAAAAAAAAAAAAGAAAGAAAAAGAAAAGGTGTACATCCTGTTCAAGCAACGACATGAAGTACCAAAATACCAGAATTATTTTCTGCCTTCAAAATTAAGCTATTTTCTCAGTTGTTGTCTTGATTATATAACATCACACTTGACTTGAACCAAAGCTAAGCAGAATGTGAAAAATGTTAAATATGCATTAGAAAGAAATAATAAATAAATAAGCAAATACATTCATAAAACAAACAAAGAAAAAATAAGGAAATAGTTAACCAAAATTTATCGACATGAAATCCTCACTTTGTCTTTCGGATAAGAAATTGGACAAGATCCTGAATGATGTTTCCTGTTTTTCGCCCAACTTCTAAATACAAGTTTGGTCGATCAAAACCAGTACAGGTAATCTGAGGATTCTTCAGGTTTAAGCAGCGCACAATGTCTTCCCGGATTGAAGAACTTGCAGTGGCAGTAAGTGCAACAATCGGAACCTGAATGAAATGAAACTGATTTTTTAAAAAGTAGAGCGCTCATTAATTCCCAACATTTCTACTGCCTTCTTACAAACAGACTGGATGACAATTATAAAAGGAATAATGTTTAAAATGCAACTTAAAAATTACTCTTTTTCGAAGAAGAAAAAGAAAACTTCCTACTTACTTGTTTCTCACCTTTGGAATACTTTTTTTTTTTTTTTTTTTTTTTTTTGAGAAAGAGAGAAAGCGAACATGCCAGAAGGGGTTGGGCAGAGGGACACTGGGAGAGAGAACCTCAAGCGGGCTCCTTGCCCAGCGCAGATCCAAAGCAGTGTTTGATCTAGGGACCCTAAGATCATGACCTGGGCCAAAATCAGGAGTCAGATGCTTAACCAGCTGAGCCACCATGGAATACACTTACTTTTTAAAAATCAGAAGAAGTTTAAATAAAACACTAAACCCATAAGATTTCTAAATACAATTACCTACTTATTAGCGATCTAACTCTCCACTATTTTTTATTTTTAACATTTATTACATTAGTAATAGTACTGATATAAATGAGGGATATGGTATGCCTTATTTTTTTTTTAAGATTTCATTTGTTTATTTGACAGACAGAGATCACAAGTAGACAGAGAGGCAGGCAGAGAGAGAAAGAGGGAAGCAGGCTCCCTGCTGAGCAGAGAGCCCCATGCGGGACTCGATCCCAGGACCCTGGGATCATGACCTGAGCCGAAGGCAGCGGCTTAACCCACTGAGCCACCCAGGCGCCCCTGCCTTATTTTTTATTAATCTATAATTCACAAATTATAAACCCTTTTGTTCACTGAAAATCTAACAATACAAAGCAGTTAAGTCTTTTTTTGTCTTCTGTATTAAAGATACCGGTTTATGGCTTCTCAGATGTAGAAGCAAAGCTCTTAATAACCTGATAACCTCTGTCAAGTTTACTAAGTTAATCATGGCATACTATACATAAGAACATATAACACAAAACATCCATTATTAACTGATTCCTTAAGCAACCAAGTCATGTTCTATTTTCAGTCTAGCAAAGACTTCTTAACTGGATTAGCAGCCAAAACAGGAGACATGGCAGTTACTAGGAAAAACAGGAATACGTAATCATTCAGAAATTCTAAACTAGGATAATGACATACCTCCCATGAAACTCGATTCATTATTTTTGCTCCTATTATCATGGGGAATTATGATAAATTATGTTATTATCTTATATTCAGAAAAAAAGGGACTAAGTCTTCAAGTTGTTCCTAAATCATTAGCTATTCTATGTCCAAAAATACACAGTAAAGTAAATGACATCCTCATAAAATAGCTCTCCAGATGCCCTGTACCTACCTCATAAATCAGTTTAAGCAATTATTTTCCATGGAAGTGAAAATTTAGGTGCAACTATACGAAAAGCAATTATAGAATTTGGAAAACAAGATACAATTTGCTAACACTATAAACTAGTTTTACAATCAATATGGCTTTACTGAATTAAAAATTATCTCAAAGCTCATGTAAAAAAGTTAGCTTTGCAGTAGGTTTTTTTTTTTTTAAAGATTTTATTTATTTATTTGACGGAGAGAGATCACAAGTAGGCACAGAGGCAGGCGGGGGGGGGGGGGGAAGCAGGCTCCCCGCCAAGCGGCGAGCCCGATGTGGGGCTCGATCCCAGAACCCTGGGATCATGACCCAAGCCGAAGGCAGAGGCTTTAACCCACTGAGCCACCCAGGCGCCCCTGCAGTAGGTTTCTTTAAATGGAAAAAAAAGGTATCGGAACCAATGTGAGCAGGTAATTGGCATTTTTGCATTCTCTATCCTTTTATATTCTGTGCACTTACTTAAATTGTTAAATATTATTTAAATACTTTATTTTTTTAAAAAGACTTTTTATTTATTTACTTGATAGAGAGAGAGACAATAAGAGAGGGCACATAAGCAGGGGGAGTGGGAGAAGGAGAAGCAGGCTTCCCACTAAGCAGGGAGCCCGATGTGGGGCCAGAACCCAGGACCTTGGAATCATGACCTGAGCTGAAAGCAGATGCTTAACAACTGAGCCACTGAAGCACCCCTATTTTTTTTTAAAGATTTTATTTATTTATATGACAAAGAGAGTGACACAGTGAGAGAGGGAACACAAGCAGGGGGAGTGGGAGAGGGAGAAGCAGGCTCCCTGCCAAGCAGAGAGCCCGATGCAGGGCTCAATCTCAGAACCCTGGGATCATGACCCAAGCCGAAGGCAGACATCCAAGCCTGAGCCAGCCAGGCGCCCCAATTTAAATAAATTTATTTAAAAATTTTAATTTCATTATTTAAAAATGAAACTCCCAAATTAACTTCATTGATTTCTGGCTTTCAATCAGACTGTTCTCTGAATTTAGAGAATGCCTACCGAACAACTTATAAATAGACCAATTAATAGAGAAGTTGGTTTATCTAAACAAGCTTATACATATATATATATACATATACACACACATACATACACACACAGGTATATATATATATATATATATATATATATATATATACATACATACATACATACGCACGGAAAGTTTAAACATTAGAAGCTCTTAGGACATGCACATACTCACCCTCACAAAAACATTTTTTTTAACCACTCTAAGTGCTTTACTCAAACAATTTATAAATGCACTAACAACATCCTTGTTTAACTGCATATGCAGAGAAAAAACAAGGTTTTCAGGATACAAAGAGCAAGAGGGTTTGGTTTGTTTTTCTAAGCAGTATAATGTATGAGTGGATAGGCAATGTACTTACGAAGATAAAATAAACATGAAACAGGATACCTCTTAAAGAAATTAATTTTAAAAATCAGGCAATGCTGTAAAGTGTGTAAACCTGGCGATTCACAGACCTGTACCCCTGGGGCTAATAATACATTAAATGTTAATAAAAAATAAAAAATGTTTAAAAAATCAGGCAAAATAGCAGCATGGTAGTGAAAAATAACTGGCTTAAAGTCAGATGCCTGAGTTCAAAACCCACCTTTGTCGCTAAGTAGATGTGAGATTTTGAGCTGGTGATTTCACTCTCTAAGTTTTGGTTTCCTCATATGTAAAGAGATAACGATTACAGCAATCTCATAAAGTCATGGTGAAGACCGAATGATGACACAATGTGTAACTTGCTGAGCATGATGCATGGTACACCGTAAGCACTCGAAAAGTTTCAACTATTGGGGCGCCTGGGGGGCTCGGTCAGTTAAGCGTGGGACTCTTGGTTTTGGCTCAGGTCATGATCTCAGCATTGTGAGATGAAGCCCCCCCCACCGGATGCACTACTTCAGATTCTCTTTCCCTCTCCCTGCCCCTCCCCGCTTGTACACTCTCTCTTTCTTAAATAAATATATAAAATCTTTAAATTTAAAAAGCGTTAACCATTATTGATGCTGTTATCACAACCACTGAAAAGAATTCTATACAAGAATTCCAGAGGCATGGGCATGACTCCCAGATTTGCCACTGACTTTGGCAAGGGCTTCTTTTAGCCTCAGTTTTCTTCACTAAAATATGAGATGTAGAGGGTTATGTGATGTTAGACTCTCTTCTAACTTAAAAATTCCCACCTTGCCATTAGAAACTCCCTAAGTCCATGACCTGTAAGTGATGAAAAATCAACAGAAATGCAGTCTTTCACCCCCAACCTTCTAGAAGGTTGCAGTTAAGAATGCTGCTTCCACAACTAGAAAACAGAATAAAATAAGGGCATATATTAAACTTAAAGAAACAATGGTTATTTATATTCACTTCAGAAATGAAGAGAATCTTTTATAAGTTTGTGGTGCCTTATGACGTTTAAAACTTATAAACTAGAGTGATGCCTGGATATAACGCACAGGCTGGCTAGGAGAAAGATGATCACACATCCTGGTTTCCACACCAGCATATCCTGTCCTCATAGCAGAAATACTGACACCTCTCAATCTCTTTCAAGAGCAAACTGATTTGGACAATAAACTTACAGCATCACTTAGTTAAATCAAGCTCTTAATTCATGAAACTCTTACTCTTTAAGTTGGAAAATTCAGTCTCTTTGGAAATAAGTACCAAGTTTTGTTAAAAGCCGCAAAAACTATAAATTAACCTTGTGACTATAAATTTAGGAATGGTTTAATCACAGGCTTCAATGGCGCAGCATCTACACATTCAGAGAACTGTAACTGTTCCATCTGTTTCTAAATTTGGGTCATGTTGCTAATGCTAACTCCATACTACATAATATCATGCTGCATTCATTCGTTCACTCATTTCAAAAAGTTACCATTCACATTATTCAAGGAGTGTCTATATGTGCTATCTTTGGGAGAGGACTGGGGAGGGAGGAATGGAAAGAATCAACACGTCTCATGGACATCACAGTACGTTTTACTAGAATTTTACAAAATCTTAAGACTGATACAGAGCTTTCTGCATCGCTGCTCTTTCTTGAAACACTTTGTCTGATCCTCTCCAAATGCAAATCTTTATGCCAAGTGCTTTAGTGATTTCTTTGCTATTTTTAAACCTACTGAAATCATATGGTATGAAGCGGCAACAGTTGTCCCAGTGTAATCGCAACTGGAAGGAGGAGAAAAGCACTGAGAACGGTGAGGAAAATAAGAGTCCTACAACCACCAGGTGGCATTTCTCACCACTTAGCTAATCAACAGGACTCATGAAAACACTAGGGGGAAAAGGTTTTCTCAGCCATTGCTTGACAAACACCCTGGGCTATACTGAGTCATTGCAAGAAATGAAAATGATCCAATAGAGTCCAAAGCCAGACATAATAAAAGATTTAATTCACCACTGAAAAGTGTTTAAGAGCTGCATAAAATATTTAAAACTCCTCTAACACAATCCTCTTAGCATCAAAGGCCTCAGAAAGGATTACAGAAAGCAATCTTCCTATTTTCCAAAAGCTTACTTTAAAACCATTCTAAATTAATGGAAAGCAGTCCTTGAGGCATACTGAGCCTCCTGACTTTCACCATACAAATATCTTGTTTATCTATTACGTGTACTGTTAACCTTTCTTTATTATTTATACTGTTTCACACACCATTTACTGTGTTCCACATACCATTTACTGTTTGATACTTTTGCTTCTACAGGTATGGATCTAAATTCCTTTACTGCACCATGAGCTACTTCAGGGCAGAAACTATGTTTTATACTTATTTCTCATCACTTGCTTGAGATACCAACACAGAGTCCCAGTGTGAAGCTATGGCCCAACTCTACCACTCCCCGCTGGGAAAGTGACGTCTCTGATTCTTTGCTTTCTCGTCGGAATTCATTTTTCATTTACCCAAGTACTTACGGAGCGCCCATTATGTGCCCGGTCCTGTTCTAGATTATATGAACAAAACCATCAAAAGCCTGTCCCCCATAGAGAACATTCTAGGAGGGACCCACAGACAAGAGACAAAATTTGATATGGTAAGTAAAACAGTGATAAGTGCTATTAAAAAATAGCAAAGGAATATGAGGTATGTCGAATGTTGGAGGGGGAAATTAATTTGAAATTTTTAATATGGTGGCCCAAGAGGCATAAATGAAAAAGTAATACTTCAGTAAAAACTTGAGAGAAGTAAGGGATCATCCCATGTGAAAAGTATTCAGGGAAGGGCACCTGGGTGGCTCAGTTAGGTAAGCGGCCAACTTCTTGCTTCAGGCTCAGGTCATGATCTCATGGGTCCTGAGACTGAGCCCCATGTCACTGGGCTCCACACTCAGCAGGGAGTATGCTTGAAGATTTTCTCCCTCTGCCTTTCCCTCAGACTTGCACACAGACATGTGCGCATGCGCCCTCTCTCTCTCTCTCTCTCTCTCTCTCTCACTCTCTCTAATAAATAAATCTTTTTTAAAAATAAGTATTCAGGACACCTGGGTGGCTCAGTCAGTTAAGACTTTGCCTTCGGCTCAGGTCATGGTCCCACGGTCCTGGGATTGAGTCTCGCTTCAGGCTCCCTGCTCAACAGAGAGCATGCTTTTCCCTTTGCCTGCTGCTCCCCCTGCTTGTGCTCTCTCACACACACACACTCTCTCTCTCTTTTAAAAATAAATAAATAAATAAACTTTTTTTAATTAAAAAAAATAAAAATAAGTATTCAGAGAGACGGAAGAGTGAGAACAAAGCCCTACTGTAGGAGCATGCTCCGTGTCTGAAGAATATCAAGGGGAACAGTGTGGCTAGAACCCAGCGAATGAGGAGACAAGCAGTAGAGAATGGAGTCAAAGACAAAACCGAAGACCAGATCACATAAGTAAGACCTTTGTCATGACTTTTGTCATTATTTAGAGTGAAATGGTCACTGCTAGAGGATTTTCAGCAGAAGACATGACCTATCTGGCTTATTATTCCAAAAGGATCACTCTGGATGCTGTACTGAGACTTAAGGAGGGCAAGAGTGAGAACAGGGAGACCAATGAGGAGACTGCTTCAATAACGCACCCTCAAGGGCATGATGGCTTGTGCCAGGGCAGTGACAGGGATCGAGAGAGAAAGTATTAGATTTGGTATATATTCTGAAGACCTCAAAAGAGTTCCTCACTGTTTAAATGTGGGATGGAGTGCGAGAAAAAGAGAAGAATTGAACATATTTGGCCTGAGCACCAGAAGGATGATCTGTTATTAAATGACATGGGGGAAACTGAGGGAAGAGCAGGTTTGGGTTGGAAAGAAAATCAGGAAGCCACAGGGCTAGGTTAAGTCTGAATTGCCTATTAAGCATTTAAGTAGAAAGATGCCGAGTAGTCAGTTACATTTATGTGTGTATGTATGCGTGCGTGTGTGTGTGTGTATTCTATAAAATAGTGATAATACCAAGTGCTAGCAAGGAGGCAGAGAAACTGGATCACTAATACGTTGCTGATATCGACTGAGGGTGGGGATATAAATTTGGGAGTTGTCAACATATAGATGGTATTCAAAGCGTATGTTAGACGAAATGACTAGGGGCTTAAGTGCAGACTGGAAAGAGAATAGGTCAAAAGACTTCAGTTTCAGGCACCCTAATGTCAAAAGTGCAGAGATGAGAGAAACAAGCAGAGGAATCGCAGAAGGAAATGACAGGAAGAAAGGAGGAGAACCAAGATAAGGTGCTATCCTGGTGAAGGGAACAGAGATATTAATCTTGCTGGGTTTGGGGGAGGCTTAACCGAGATGAAAGCATTGAACAGGGTCAGTCCCGTAACTCGTGTTCAATTCAGTCTAGTTTGATTCAGTATATACCTGTTAATTGGTACACTCAAGTTTTCTGTGTTGGTTTGTTTTATTTAGTTTTATTTAGTCTGCTCTAACCACATCTTTATGAGAAGAGCTACAGAAAAAAAAAAAAAACTCTCAATTTTTCTACCTATAAGCATAATTAACATGCAATGGAAATGAACTAGATAATTTACCAAAAGAATAACAAACAATCTTTAATGCTTTTTCTTAGTTTACTTGTACTACTGTTAAATCTTGAGCTCAGAGGAAATGATAGCTTCACTACTAACAGGAAAACCTAAACATAAATCAACCTTGTTTATTCATTCAAAATTAATACAGTAGGGGCGCCTGGGTGGCTCAGTGGGTTAAGCCGCTGCCTTTGGCTCGGGTCATGATCTCAGAGTCCTGGGATCGAGCCCCGCATCGGGCTCTCTGCTCAGCAGGGAGCCTGCTTCCTCCTCTCTCTCTGCCTGCCTCTCTGCCTACTTGTGATCTCTCTGTCAAATAAATAAATAAAATCTTTAAAAAAAAAAAAATTAATACAGTAGACTAGAGAACCCAGAAACAGATTCACCCACATATACCAAAGTGATTTTTAACAAAGTGTCAAAAGCAATTCAACAGAATTGCTTGGAGTAACTGGACATCTATAGGCCAAAAAAAAAAAATAAAGAGCCTCAATATAAACCTCACACCTTAAACAAAATTTAATTCAAAATGAATCCTGGACTTAAGTGTAAAACATAAAACTATTAAAATTTTGGGGAAAATCATAAAAGAAAATCTTCAGGACCTAGAGTTAGGTGAAGAACACAACAAAAGTTAAAAGTGATAAACTGGATTTCATAAAATATTAAAAATCTCTGCCATGCGAAAGACACCGTAAAGACAATGAAAAGGCAGCTACAAATTGAAAGAAAATATATATAAACCACATATCTGACTAAAGATTCATAGTTACAATAAAACACTTTCAATAGTTTAAAAAAAATTCCCATTAGATCAGGCATTTCACAAAAGAGGTAATTAGTACATGAAAAGATGTCATCATTAGCCATTAGAGAAATGCAAAGTAAAAACAAAAGGACAGGGGCACCTGAGTAGCTCAGTCTGTTAAACGTATGTTTTCATCTCAGGGTCCTGAGATCCAGCCGCACGTTGGGCTCCCTGCTCAGTGGGGAGCCTGCTTCTCCCTCTCTTCCCCACTTGTGCTCTCTCTTACTATCTGTCTCTGTCTCTCTCAAATAAGTAAATAAAATCTTAAAAAAAAAAAAAAAGCAGGATATAGGCACTTGTGTGGTTCAGTCGGTGGAGCACCCAACTCTTGGTTTTGGCTCAGGTGTCGGGCTCCGCACTCAACAGAGTCTGCTTGAGATTCTTTCCCCCCCCCTTCCCCTCTCCTCTTCCCTTTGCTCATGCTCTCTCTTGAATAAATAAATAAAACCTTAAACACACACACAAAAAACAGGATAACACTCCACACTTAATCAAAATGGCTAACATAAAAATTACTGGTAACATCAAATGTTGGCAAGGATGAAGAGAAACGGAGTCATTCAGACATTGCTGGCAGGAATGTAAAATGGTATATAGCCACTCTGGAAAACAGTTTAGCAGTTCCTTAAAAAATTAAACATGCACTAACTATAGCACCAGCAACTGTATTCCTGGGCATCTACCCTAGAGAAATTAAAACTTACGGTCACGTTGTCTCACCAACTGAAGGACCTTTGGGTTGTACACAAATATCACAGCAGCACTGTTCATAATAGCCCCAAAGTAGAAACAACACAAAAGTTCCTCAACAGGTAAATGGTTGAACAAGCTGTGGTATAATACAATACTAGGCAGCAATACAAAGCAACAAACTTGACTTATACTCCGACTTGGATGGATCTCAAGGGAATTATGCTGAGTGAAAAAAAAAGCCAATTCCAAAAAGTGACATACTGTATGATTCCATTTATACAATATTCTCAAAATAAAATTATAAAGATGGAGATCAGTGGTCACTAAAAGTTAGGGTGAAGGGTGGAAGGAGAGGTGGGTGTGTCTGGAAAAGGACAGATCCAGGAGCCTGGTGCTCATGGAGCAATTCTGTACCTTGAATGCAATGGTAGTTGCACAAATCTACATATGGGATAAAACTATAGATAACACAAACACACGTACTTATAAAACCAGGAAAATAAGGGTAATCTGTGAAAGGGCGCCTGAATGGCCCAGTCAGTTAAGCATCTGGCTCTCGATTTCGGCTCAGGCCGTGATCTCAGGGTTGAGGGATCAAGCCCCTCGTAGGGCTCCATGCTCAGCGGGGAATCTGTTTGGGATTCTTTCCTTCTCCCATCCCCCCACTCATGACCCCTCTCTCAAATAAATAAATAAACCTTTAATTTAAAAAAAAAAAAGAACTATAAAGACCATACCAATGTCATATTCCTAGTTTTGATATTGTACATTGGGGAAACTAAAAGGTACACAGAGTCTCTCTTTCCTTTTTTTTTTATTAACTGCCTGTGACTCCATAGTTTTTCAAAAAATAAAATGGTTGCCATTATTGTGAATTTTCAAGGTGCTCATATAAAACATGCCATTCATGTAGAATACTCATGTAGAAATCTGCTATTCTTTATGATTAGGGAAGAAAGTAGAATTCTGGTACTAAAAACTTTACTAAAACCTCTCCAGAATAGTTCATTTCTCATGTTTTCAATATGATGTAAGAAGAGGTAACCATACTTTCACAGCATCTGAGAGTAAAAGGACACACACATAAGAGCTCAACTGAGAAGGCATGGGATCTAAACATGGTTCTAAAGTCGAGTCTGTGTTCTACAGGTGAAATTTGGTCCACAGACGGTTTTGTTACTGCCCACAAGCCAACAGTTTTTACATTTTTAAAAGGTGGTGAGAAAAAACAAAGAAAAATGTGACAGAGACCATACGTGGCCTATAAAGCCTAAAATATTTATTACCTGGTTCTTTCGTAAAAGTTTTCCAACCCCTGCTTTATAGTATTCCTCAATAAATTACATGCCAACCTTAGAAGAAAGCCAAAATTAGAGTTTTTAAAAAACTCTAAAACTTTAAAAAAATCCTTCCCCTGCTTTCACGACCTGTTTGCCCTTTCATAGAGAAGTCTTCAGCCTTCTGGCAACTCCCCAATCCTGGACTCTCCTTTGATAAGAACATCATTTCAAGACGTTGCACTTGCAAGCTTACCGATGGGAGTATTGCCTTTAGGGAGCCCAAAGTCCGGAACGAAATTCTAAAGTCATGTCCCCATTCAGAAATACAGTGAGCCTCATCCACAGCAATAAGGGTGATACCTACAAAAGTGAAAAACATAAAAATGGGGGAAATAAAGTTCAAAAAGAAGTCATAAATTCATCTAAATCAGTATCACCTCCACTTAGAATATATAAATTCTACAGAAAGGAGAAAAAATAACTCCAATCAAAGTATATGCTTCATATAAAAATATAAGCATAAATGACATCAGGTAACACCAAAATAAGCATCATGAGAACAGAGGATGGGAGATATAAAGGCGTATGGATAAAGGATATGGATAAAAGGAAACATTCATATATTATATATTCATATATCATATATTATTCAAACAACATTATTTATTAGGTTTCAGCTTTCATCATTATTCCTCAAAGAAATGAATTACTTACTACTACTATACCCTCAAAACTATCACTCATGAACCATTTGCAATGACAATGCCTTAAAAAAGAAGAGCGGTTTTCTTTTTCCTCTTTGGTAATACTTTCAATTTTATCTCATCAATTAGTTACCAAAAGAGATTAAAGAGCACATTCCTACTGAGACGAGGTGCATCATCACTGTCCATGACCGATCACATATCAGACCGCAGAGAGTTCCTCTGGAATGCCAGTATTGGAAGACAGGATGATAGCTGCATTTTCTAATGTAAAATGGTAAGAACTAAAACTCGGTATGTACAAGTAGGTAAGAAGGAACAGAACTCATTCTTTCTTCCCCTATCAACGCCCCCACTCTGCCCCCATACCACACACGCACACTGAAACAGAATCAATAGTGTATAGTAATGCATTTCAGAAAAGGGCTTTATTGTAAAACCGTCCATTAAAATGTCCAAAGTAATGACAGTAGCACTTTTGCCCTGTATTATCAAATTAATACTTGAGACAAAAATAAATAATTTTTCCATTAATGGAGATGATCATTACTTGATAATTGAATATTAATGATTTTCTGCCATTGGGGGGGTGATGACAAATATGTCCTCTAGAGTCAGACAACCTGGCTCCACCACCAACATTGTATTACCTTAAGCAAGTTACTTAAGCTTCCAAGTGTCAGTTTCCCACAAATAAAAGGTAAATATAGTAATACCTAACATTTTTTAGTCACTCTGAAGATTGTTAGGTATCAAATACACATAAAATACTAAGATAGGACCTGGCAAAAAAGGCAGCTCAATAAAAACAAAACAAAACACCGAACAATTATTATTAGAGTCATTAAATGCCTACTATGATCAAAACACTTCTCCAGGGGCGCCTGGGTGGCTCAGTGGGTTAAAAGCCTCTGCCTTCAGCTCAGGTCATGATCCCAGGGTCCTGGGATCGAGCCCCGCATCGGGCTGTCTGCTTGACAGGGATCCTGCTTCTTCCTTTCTCTCTGCCTGCCTCTCTGCCTACTTGTGATCTCTGTCTGTCAAATAAATAAATAAAATCTTTAAAAAAATAAATAAATAAATAAATAAATAAAACACCTCTCCATAGGAAAACATTAATAAGATGTACTCTATAACCTTGAGAAGCTCCGAATTCCACAAGAGGAGACCAACAAGCAAACAAACAATTATAATTCACTGAGATTACAAAATACAATAGAGATGAAAGAGAAAGCAAAAAAAAAAATAAATAAATAAACCTACTAAATATGAATACAGGCTGATTAGCATCAAAATTCTCTGGCTGCTGCTGCATAGCTGGGAAAAATTCAATGTTACCACTAATTTTGGCTTTAGAAACTAAATGACCCAAATTTTAAATTAGGTTAAAACAAACATGATGCCTTTTCTTTTATTTTAAAACCCTGCTTAAAATTATAGGTTTAACTACCTACCTCTTAATGAAGCTAAACTTTGTCCCTTAGCATCAGTTTATGGAGCTTTTGCTAACTTTTACTTTAAATTCGCAAGTCCAAGTGTCTGCCCAAGTCCTAGGCATATTTCATTTTGGCATATCTGCCACTCAAGCCTTATTTCTAAAGTCAAAAGACAATTATAAGTGTCTTTGCTTTTAAGGAGTCTCCATATAAAATTATGTTTGCTGCTTCTGTTATATACTCATACTACTTAAATAATGTAACATAAAAAGCATAAATCTGATTAGCTAAATGTCAGACTACCATACAAATATAATTCTGAGTAGATTCATTTTTGCAAGCATTTTATAATTTCCTACAAACAAAAGCCGAAGAAAAAAATATTTCAAAAAGAATTTATCCCTTTTTGTTCAACATTGAGAGTCAACCCCCCAAAAAAAGGATGTTCATCCATCTTATGCAGAGTATTCCTCTCTAATGATGGCAGTTCATAATTTAATCCATTACAAAAAATAAAAATAGAGAATTAGAACTAGCTGTCAAAGGATCTAAGTAAATACTTAAGCTAACAACTAATTAACCCCACCCCAGAAACAAAGCAAGTATTAAAATGGAACAAAACATATCCAGCTTACCATGGACACAAATCCTAACTTTTGATATAAAGCCATAAAATACATATATCTAGGGTATTTAGGCCTAATCCAAAGTGAAATATCATTACGAACTTCATACAATCTTATAAGACACACACCAAATTTGTCTTCCATTAAAGACAAAAATATAATATGCCAATAAGAGATAAGAAATTGATAACACATCACTGATAATGTATTTAATCAAATGTTAACTTCTGCTCTGATTCTTTTGTTCGTATTTAATATATACCAAAAAGAAACAATTTGTTTTCATTTTACTGTTACAAAAATTATTAAATGCATTCCTAGAGTTATATGCTACTAAGCAACAATTAAATGAGGTGTTGCCATATTGAAAATTAACCTATCCAGAATATTGTAATATATAACTATACAATGAGATCATATAATATTAGGAAACTAAAACTGGTTGGTTCAACTGAATGTTTCAAATAACAGTACCTATGACTGCAATTTGTGGGTAGCTTATTCTAGCCATCAAGAAGGAAAAAAAAGACAAAAATTTTTGAAGTACAAAAAGGGAACCAGCTATGGATTAATTCTGTATTCACATTTTCTAGGAAATAAGCTGACTTACTATCTAACTTTTTAAAACCATACTCAATAGTGGGAAATAATCAAAGGTAGTATGTTTTCCAACCCTAACTACACATCAGAATCACTCATGAAAAACTATAGGTGCCAGGGGACCAACCCAGGCATGTTGAATCAGAATTTTCAAAGTTGGAGGACACTATATTTTTCTAAAGTTGTTAAAATGATTATCACGAACAAAGGTGGAAAACCACTACTGTGATTTAATTTAGATTCAGAATACAAAAAAAAGAAATTATCATTTTACAGAATCTAAGATTCAACATTTATTCAATAAAACATGTAAATCCCTGCTATATGCCAGGTACTGCATTAGGGTATTTTTTTCCCCAAAAAGTTTATAGTCCAGTGAAAGAAAAGAGATATATAAATACACAATTTATAATACAGGAACCTGATTTCTACAGCAGAAGGACTATTAGGTACTAGGGGATAAGACTGGAAAGACATCAAGTTGGAAAGTCAGAGACTTCCTGGAGGAAATACTGTCTGAAATCAACTTTAAAAGAAGTGAAATCCAATATGCAACCACATATTTAACTTTAAAGGATAACTCAACTAAATCAGTACTTATAAAAAGATCCTATGGCACCACTTACCAATATTAGCCTGAAGTTGCTGGAGTAGGCTCAAGTTACCTGAACAGAATTCTGGAGTTAGGTATACAATGCGGTATTTGCCTCTGTAAAAATAAGCAAACAAAAAAGAAACAGGAAAGGAAATATGCTATACTAAAGGAAACAATCATCCAGTGAACTACAACTTAAAACCGTAACACCTGACAAACTTTTAAATGATACATTACACCATTTAAAACTAAAAAAATGTTATATGCATGTATATATTCACACATATTAGTCCTCTGACTCTACTTCAACAAAGCAAAATGAAAAGTGGCTCTCAGGGGGTACTTGGCATTAAGGTGACATTAGAAGCCATGTTCTAATTTCCAGCAGTCTAGCCCCAAAACTATAGTGTTTAACAATCAAGCCTATGGTAAGCCTTTTATGTGCTGGCAAACCACCCACATACCACCCTCCTTCTTGGAGAACTACAACCCATCACCCTCCCACTGACTCCCTCCCCATGATTAAGCCCATAGCACCCATGTTTCTCCTGTGGATTTTGTTCTCTTGCCTAAATACATCTTCTTGGGACAGGGTTAGCAACTTTATCGATGTCAAATCAATTAGTCTCTGTCCTAGATTTTGAGGGTCTGACCAAGAAACAACTAATCAGTCCCTGCCAATGGCAAGACCTGTAATATTTGAAATAAGTTGTTGCAGAGTGGTCTTCTCTATCTTGTGACTAGAAAAGTGGAAAATGCTCATTTCCTCAGAAGAATAAGGAAGACACACAGAGGCTATAAATAAAAGAAAGCCTTATTGTATTCTTGATACCCAATTCCAAGTCTCTTCCTAAGGGGTGGATAACTTGTGTTCACCGTGATCCATGAGACATTCCTATATCCTTAATACAAAATTCAGTATTTGTTTAAGCTAACTTGATTTTTTTCTGTTCTGGGCAGACAGAATCCTAAGACAATGTTTGTAATAAAGGTTAGTAGGGCATTAAAAATATATAGTCTCCTTTTCATTCTACCAAGTGAAAACATAAAGTAAAATAGAATGAAAATCAATTTCCCTTATAAAAAGACTCTAAAATATTTCATCTACTGCATGCTAGGCATGGCGCTTTCATTAGGAATTAGGAACAAAATAGATATGCTTTTAATTTCATGAAATTATTCAATATTCTAATTCACATTAGAAAACAGTATAAATAACAAACTCTGATGTCAAACTGCCCAAGGTTTGAGTCTCAATTCGGCTTCTTATAAGCTAAGTGATCTTAGCTAAGTACTTAACTTTAGTGTGCCTCAGTTTCTTCAGTGTAATATAGTAATAATGATTATAAGGACAGGGGCACCTGGGTGGCTCAGAGGGTTAAAGCCTCTGCCTCCATATGATGTAATGTATTCACCAATAAAAAAAAAGGAATGGGGCTCCTGGGTGGCTCAGTGGGTTAAGCCTCTGCCTTCGGCTCAGGTCATGATCTCAGGGTCCTGGGATCGAGCCCCGCATCGGGCTCTCTGCTCAGCAGGGAGCCTGCTTCCTCCCCTCTCTCTCTGCCTGCCTCTCTGCCTACTTGTGATCTTTCTCTCTGTCAAATAAATAAATAAAATCTTTAAAAAAAAAAAAAGGAATGAACTACTGATACATGTAACAAGATGGATGAATCTCAAAGTAATTATGCTGTGTGATCTACAGCAGACAAAATAAGAGCACATATTATAGGACTAATTCTGTTTATGTACAATTTTAGGAAATGTAAGCTAATCTAGAGGGACAGAAAACAGATTCATAGTTACCTGATGAGTGGAGTAAAGAAGGTAGGAAAAAGAGAGGGGGATGGATTACAAAAGGTATGAGTATACTTTGAGGATGACAGATATATGTTCATCATCTGGACTGCAGTGATGCTTTTGTGGGTGTTTATATGCCAAACTCACCAAATTAGATATATTAAGTATGTAAAAATTATTGTATGTCAATTATACCTCAATAAAAGTAATTTAAGATGTTTAAAGAGAAAGAAAACATACATTCAAAAAAATTTATAGGAATGTTCATAGCAGCTTTATCAGTAATAATAGCCCTAAACTACAAACAGCTTAGGCATCTACTGATAAGGAAATGAAAAAACAAACTATGGTATTTTCATACAATGACATAGCACTCTGATATATTTTTTAAAAACCACGGACACATACAACATGAAGTATTCTCAAAACATTTTGCTGAATGAAAGAAGTCTTACAGATAAGTTCATATTGTATGACTCCATTTATATGAAATTCTAAAACAGGCAAAAATATGGTAAAAAAAAAGACAGTAGTCTGCCTTAAAATGGAGAAAGAAGGACAGACTGGGAAGGGACATGTATAAGCTTTCTGGAGCAAGAGTAATACTCTATACCTTGATAGGGGTTTGGGTGATATATTTGTATGAATTTATCAAAACAATAAATACATGTATATATGTGTGTTTACTAATAAAATACATACGTGTTAATCTATATAAATACACACAAATTTTTGTATGAGTTCAAAATTTCATTCTTATTAGGAATTAAGCCATTTAGAACTGGTGGGACAAGAGATCTAGAATCCAGTCCCTGCTCAGCCATTAACTCATCGAATGACTTTAAGCAAATTATTTTCTCTGGGCCTCAATTTGTTCCTCTGTAAAAGGAGATACCTACTCTCCTAATTCTTGTTCAAAACCAAAATTTTAAAACAATATGACAACAATGCTAATGTTACAGTCCAAGAACTAAAAATAATAGATTTAAGTTTAAAAGATTTTTAAATTGAACAATTCTATAAATGTACTAGAAAAACAAAGTACATTTTTAAATCATGAACATTTTGTCCACAAATTAAATAAAAATTTTTATATAAATTTTTAAATAAATTATATATTTTTATATACAATTTTGCATAAAATTCTCACATACATCAGAAACCATATAAATTACTCACGATTTAATATCTTCTAGAACATTTTTTGACTGTGCTGATCCCAGAAAACAAGCTGGAATGTTGGACATTCTATAAGAAGAAAAACAAGTATTCTTGGAGCCATGTACATACTACATAGATCAACTTCATTCTTAAGGACTAAGGAAATACAGTCCTCTTCTCTATAATCCTCACTGTTTTTGTAACTCACTAATTTGATAAACAAATTCCTCCAAAGGCAGTATTAGAAAGCAGGTTGTTGGGGCACCTGGGTGGCTCACTTGGTTAAGCGTCTGCCTTTGGCTCAGGTTATGATCCCAGGTTCCTGGGATCCAGCCCCACTTCGGGCTCCCTGCTCAGTGGGGAGCCTGCTTCTCCCTCTCCCTCTGCTCCTCCCCTGCTTATGCTCTCTCTCTCTCTCTCTCTCTGTCAAATAAATAAAATCTTTAAAAAAAAAAAAAAAAAGGAAAAAGAAAGCAGGTTGTCAGGGCAGGTTTTTCAGAAAAATTGCAAGGTCACATTAAAGAGGTTTAAAATTTTTCTGTAACTAAAAATTATACTTCCATGTATATACTTCATACCAAGCTAAAGAGCAAGGGTAACCAAAAGAGAAAAGAATTTTGAGATATGGATGTAAACTGGCTTAGAGTTTGTGGTTACAAAAATTTTTATTGAGACCATCTGGTAGCCTTGGATTATAAAGAACTCAAGTAAAAAGATAAGTTCTTCCACCAAAGAGTCATTTATCACTAAAAAAGACAGAGCAACATTCACAGAAATGTGTTACTGGGAACTAGATTTTAACATACATGATAGGTCACATGTTTCCCTCATGGAAGAAAAAAAGGGTGATAATGTAGCAATGAAAACATTACTAGGGCACCTGGCTGGCTGAGTGGATAGAGCCTGCAACTCTTCATCTTGGGGTTGTAAGCTCAAGCCCCACATCGGGTGAGCGATGACGTAAAAATGGAAGGAAGGAAGGGAGGGAGGGAGGAAGAAAACATTACTTACTTAAGCTGGAGGACTTGGTCTTCCATCAAAGAAATAAGAGGAGAGATGACAAGGCCAATCCTGCCTGAATACACAGCGGGGTACTGGAAGCACAAACTCTTTCCATATCCTGGAAATAAAAATAATGCACTGATAGATATAAAAATAAAGCCTTGGTACTTTGATTTCTTCCTACAATGTACTTGTGTGAGATGAACGGTCCTTACTAACATGCTATCCTCTTAAGAGCTAATTTCTGCATAAATTTGAGCATCTAATCTCAAGATCACTCTCTTCTGTACTTTATACCATTTGCATTTGTATTTATATTTTGAGAGTGTAATAAAAGATCACACATTTAAAAACCTTTAAGTTTTATATTTTAGAGGACTAAGTTATTATTGCTTATGTACAACTTACCAGTTGCCATCACAACAACATTATCTCTCCTTTCTTCCAAAACAGAATGAATCACCTTCCACTGAACCCTGGAGGGTAAAAAGCAAAAAGGCTATTTTGTTTTACTAACAAGAAACCCAAGGACAAGTGGAAAACGTTTAATTTTTTCACTACCTCTAACAGAATTTCTTTTTCTTTTTTTTTTAAGACTTTATTTATTTATTTGACAGATAGAGATCACAGTAGGCAGAGAGGCAGGCAGAGAGAGAGAGAGAGGAGGAAGCAGGCTCCCTGATGAGCAGAGAGCCCGATGCGGGGCTCGATCCCAGCACCCCGAGACCATGACCTAGAGCCGAAGGCAGAGGCCCAACCCACTGAGCCACCCAGGTGCCCCAGAATTTCTTTTTCTTAAAGACTGTATGTATTTATTTTACTTTTTGTTAAGATTTTTTATTTATTTATTTGACAGACAGAGATCACAAGTAGGCAGAGAGGCAGGCAGAGAGAAAGGGGGAATCAGGCTCCCCGCTGAGCAGAGAGCCTGATGCGGGGCTCGATCCCAGGACACTGGGACCACGACCCGAGCTGAAGACAGAGGCTTCAACCCACTGAGCCACCCAGGAGCCCCTATTTATTTTATTTTAGATTGTATTTATTTGTTTTATTTTAGAGAGAGCATGCACATGTGCAAGTAGAGAGAGAGGGAAAGAATCTCAAGCACACTCCATGCTGAGCACGGCCATCAGGGGGCTCAAGCTCACCACTTGAGGAGATCACACTGGAGCCAAAACCAAGAGTCATAAGCTTAACAGAAAGTCCCACCCAGGCACCCTTCTAATAGAATTTCTTTTACATTTTTGAGCTTCAATATATAGACATAAATTTATTGATTAATATAAAAGAGGGACAACTGGGTGGCTCAGTCAGTTAAGCATCTAACTCTTGATTTTGACTCAGGTCATGATTTCAGGGTTGTGAAATGGAGCCCCATATTGGGCTCTATGCTGGGCATGGAACCTGTTTAACATTCTCTCTCTCCCTCTCCCTCTGCCCCTCCGGACACTTGCATGCGCAAGAAAGTGCACGCACCCTCTCTCTCTTGCATGTGTGTGCACATGCTTTCTCTCTCTCATTAATTAATTAATTATTTAATTAATTAAAGAAATGCTCCAGAGGCCAGGATTGCCTGAGAAGGGACATGAGGGAACTTTCTGGAGTTACTGTAATGTTCCATATTTGACTAAAGGGTTAGGCTACATGGGTGCATGCATGTCCTTTAATATGTGCAAATGCACATTTAAGGTTTGACCATTTTCCTGCATGTAAATTTTACATCAAAAGAATAAATCATAAATATTTAACTATAGTTAATGATTTATACACTGAAGTACTTAGGGAGATAAATAATGATGTCCTGTCTACCCTAAGATGCGTTTTTTTAAATTAGGTAGATTAAGGAATGGATAGAGAAGTGATAGATGGATATTATGATAAAGCAAGTATACTAAAATGTTGAATATACAGGTATTCATAGTAAAAAAAAATTCTTTCAGCTTTCCTGTACCTTTGAAAATTTTTTAAATAAAATGTTGAGGGAAAAATCAATAGGAAAGGTGATCTTCTGATGTGCTGATAATGACCTATTTTTTCCTTATGTGAGTCCTGGTTACACAGGGTGCTTGTAAAAATTCATTGATCTGTACATTTATGTGCACTTTTCTGTATGTAGAACATAGTTTAATTAAAAAAAATTTATGATCAAAGAAGAAGAAAGAAATGTTTCCATGGGTTAAATTTTAAATTTGCAGAATAGGAAAAAATGCAGTCTAGGTTTTTACATTCTTATTAGTTTTATTCAAAATTACTTGTTCCTCATTTCATTTTTATTCACCTTATTTTAATACTTATAAATGTGCCCCTTTAGACATAAATACATTTGAATATATTAAAACTGATAAGATTATCACTATTCTTCAAACTGTTATCTCATGAATTTCTATTATATCAGCATGCTTTGGACAGTAAGTTGTATGAAATAGACAACACAGATACTTAATGAAAAACAAGTCAACATTAAATTAATTTATTAATGTGTTTAAACTAGTATCTATACAGAACTCTCTATGGTAAAGAAAATCACTTTCCTCTCATAAATACAATTTGTAGATACAAATTTTAAATAAGTATTATTTTAAAATAACTTTATAGTTATTTTAGTCACGGAAATGCAGTGTAGAATGTATAAACTACAGTGAAGTTTTGTTATTACTATTAAACAGATGGATTATTTGCCATTTTTCCTTTGTGAAGAAAACTGTAAATATGCAATTTAATTAACTGAGATTATACTCACGGCTTAAAACTGGAATGGCCAAAATAGATCTTGAGGAAATTAATTTGGCTTGCATTAGGTCCTGGTAATGAATGGTCTTAAAATAAAATGAAATAGTCATTTATGTTATAAGTGATAGGGAATGAAAGTTTTATTTCATCGACTTCTTTTAAAGAATACAGTGATAAGTACCAGACATCACTGTTTCCTGTCTTTTAAATCCAACTAATTCAGTCCTCTGGATACCAGTCATGATTTTAGTTACTTTGATTATTACCTAATAACGGATTAGAACTTTGTGCTTCTACTACAAAATGGTTCACACTTTGCCAACACTGTAAGAGAACAATGTTTTAGAATTTGCTAGTCTGCTATAGCGCTAAAACCTAACATTTAAACCCAACTATGGCAAGCGACATACCAATGCAAATTTCACAATACAACCAACTTTAAATTAATAGTAATCAGAAATTACATTACTATCACAAAGAAAGCCACAGATAAAATTAAATCTTCATTTTAGTTAGCTATCCACCAAATCCTTGACCATAATTCTAAAGGCATAGAACAATGGAGTTACATTGATTTTATTCAACTAATTTTTATTTTCTACGCAGGTTGAACAGTTCATGAGTGGCCAAGGCAGAGCAAAGCAATGAATCAAGACCACTCATCTATAAACAAATGAAAATTCATTATTAGATTTTTTAGCTTTTAACAATTCTAAATAGAGAACTAAATTGATTTGGAGATGTTATGCCTTCATTTCTTTCATTTCTTCATTAATACAAGAAAACAAAGAGAGTAACATTTTCTTTAACATTTTTATGTACTTTCCACCTACAATATGTATTTTAATTTTCCCACGCTGTAACATTGATGAATATAGCTCTTGAGGAGTGTTCTACTTTATGAGAAGACCCCATGGTTTGCCATAACAAATACTGTCACTTACACTTAAATAATAAGAAAGGTTCATTTCATGGATTCCTAACTATAGTTGGCATACACAGTAGGAAAATCAGTCCATTTTGCTGCCTGACATTGTGCCACTTGTTTGAAGGAATAAGTTCCTAAAGAACAAACACCATGTATCTATGCCTTTAACAATAGTGTTTACTTTAAGTCATTAATGATTCTTAATAATGATTTTCTATTATTTTGACAAAACACAAAATTCAGGATGAAAAGTTTCACGTCACCAAATGCACCAAACACCACAATGCTTCTATCCCTCTACTTTCATAAATGGTAAGATTTTTGCTTTATAAAGACCAAACACCAAAGCAGCTAATGACAAGGTTTTAGGACCTCATTAATTACACGCCATAAAATCCTTGCCTCCAAAATGTTTAAAAACTGGATGCTAAATTAGAGTCAGCAGTAGGTAGGAGAGGTGAGTCGTTTCAAACATGTTCCAGCGCTTACCTGCACCCTCCTCTTCTTCTTCTTCAATAGCTTCAATCTCATCTTCGTCATCTTCAAAAGGAACATCCGGATCTCTTTCCATGTCTCTGCATTTTGAATGAACTGGATCTGCCGTGCCAGTATTTAGGTTTTCTAAAGACTGAAAGTTTAAAAGCAATCTTAAAAGCAAAACCATTGACAGTGTTGCATCTTTTTCACCCAACACAAAAGAAGTATTATTAACAGAACCTACAATTTTGTTCAAAGCTGGCAGATGTGCAACCAATACCACAAAAGAACATGTGTGCTCTAGTTTAAATATGTGTTCAAGAATGGTTTCTAAGGCATAAGGCCAAAGATGGAATACTTCCAGCATAAACAGGGTTCGTTAATAGCATATCATAAACTGCCTGTGGGGCAAGTTATCAAAATTTTGAATAAAATTTGAATTTTTTTCCTTTATCATACTTCAGTGTTTTCAATTGCCAAGAGGTAAATGTGAGTTTTACTGATATTTTTGTAACGAGTTTCTCCTATCATGTGTCAGCATAAGATTTAAACAGTAAGCAAACAATAAATGTGTTTCTGTGAATTATGTGAATATGTTTATGTGAATTATGAAAACAATAAAAGATGCAAATTTTAAGAATGGAATATTACAAATGTGAATAAAGTTGCTCTTTATTTTGGCTTGACAATATTGGATTTTCTCCCCTAAATGAAGATTATCTGTTTAAAGAACATTAGGATATTACAAAATTGTTTCGTCTTCACAGTTTTTTACTGAAAAGAGACAGAAGGATTATTAAACCACAGTTCTCATTTTCTCTTTTTATTAAACCTTCCATTTAATAAACTTGACTTTCATGGTTTTCTAAAAAGTGTATTCATTTCAGGCCTGGAAAAGAAAAAGAGTGATTCTGTTTCTGATTTTTTATTCAAGTCAACAAATATACTTAGAAAAGCATTTTGAAAATAAAGTTCTCTCATATGGGCATCCAGATTGCCTTCTAAGAGGTTCAATATTAAATTTAAGTTTGTGGAAGTCTGCAAGTGTCCTGTACATGTGCTACTTGAACAGCACTCCCCAGAGAAATGGCTAATCAATTATGGAATATGATTTAGTATTTATGTCCTATTATTACTACTAGCTAATATTTATTAAACACTTAAGAAATGCCAGGCTCTGAACAAGCTCTTCACAAATAACACCTTAAATAATAATAGCTATTAACTGAGTATCGAAAAGACTAAGAAACTTGCCCAAAGTCACAGAGCAAATAAATGGAGAAGCTGGGATTTAAACCCACATCTAAATTCAGACTCATATTCCTAATCACTACTTAGTGACTCCTAATCACTATATTCCTAATCATATTAGGACTATGATTCCTAATCACTACTTACTACTCCAGTTCATAACGAAGAATAAGGAACCTAATCTCATTTTGTTAAAGAAAGAACAAAAATTTCACATCAATCTAAAGATGAGGAATAAAAAGCATGAATAACAATGAACTTCTGTGTTTTTCTTCATTTTCAATTAATCTGAAATTTAAGATTTTCTTATTGTCCATCTCTGGTTCATCCCTGGTTCATTCCTGACAAAGAAACTGGAGGTTGGGTGTAGTGGTAGAAAATTTGTAATTACAAAATAATATTTTCAACTTTGATAATAAATTAGTGGAAAATGAAATAATTTAAAACATTAGAAAATGATATATAATATATCCATAGTAACTAAAGCCAAAAGAAGTAAAGAAGAATATTGAATGTATACCAACAGAACTCCCAAATAAAAGGGGATACACATGGATGGGAAGAGAAAGAAACCTATTTCAACAGAGGAGGGCAAAATCACTACCAACATTCTAGGAAGAGATTAAAAGAAGTGACCTGACAAGAATATGTTTTATAATATGTAAGAATTAGTATACTGCTACTAAAACATTATTCATAGGCCATATAAAGATGTAAACAAATATGAAACGGAAAATAAAATCTAATGGTTATATAAATGATAGTAATCTCATTGTGGAGGGACATTTAGAACTAGGTAATATTTTACATAATTGTCCTTTTTGAAAGAACTAGAAGTAAATTTTCATAATTTCAAACATACCTTAATCATCTCCATTTCTAAATCTTCATCACTTTCAATTACATAAGATAGATCCTCTTCTTTATCCTTAGAAGATAAATGTTTAAAAAACTATTTTGAACATTAATTTTCCAATATAATTGACCTCATACCCTGTTTTCTACAAAATAAAGTTCCTATACACTAGATATCTGTAGACAACTTCCTCTTCTTGCCTAATAGATAAATTTATAATACCTATTTACGTGGTTATATGAGGCATAGATAGGAAGAAAGGGTAGTAAGGAAGAAGAAAAAGAAGGAGAATAAACAGAAACAAAGAATCAAAGAAAAAGAGAAAGAAAGAAATGTAACTGGAAAGATAAACAAGAGAGACAGACTTGATATAAAGCCCACAATCTAAGACAGAATACAAGTGATAAGTTCAACAATAGTTAAACAATATCAAACTGTGTCCCAACTTGAGTACAAGAACCTCTTTACTGTGTTGAAAATTTCTATTCTATTTTAAGACGGTTGGTTCTTTTATATCCACTAACGTTAAAAAGATCACAAAGGGCTCCTATGACTGTAACAATACCTTTAAATAAATCATTATTTTACAAACGGCTTCTACAAGTACTTGAAAAATAGTGTCAGATAAGTTATTTATACAGCGGTTGTCAATGTTGGGATATGAGAAAACTTTATACTAATTTGGGAATCCCCAGGAAGCAAGTGTCCAACAGCATGGGACCCCTGAATAAAAGAAATGTAGAAGGACCCCAAAAGTCTAATATTTAAGTTGAAAGTAGGAAAAGGAAGCATAGTCATAATTAATCTGCAAAAACCAGTCTTAAAAAAGGATTTTATTTTTATTTATTTATTTATTTATTTGAGGGGCTGGGAAGGGCAGAGGGAGAAAGAATCTTAAGCAGGCTCCTTGCCCCAATGAGGGGCCTGATCTCACAACATTGAGATCATGACCTGAGCCGAAATCAAGAGTCAGACACTTAACAGACTGAGCAACCCAAGTGCCCCTTAAAAAAGGATGTTAAGGGGCGTCTTGGTGGCTCAGTGGGTTAAAGCCTCTGCTGAGCCCCGGTTTCGGGTTCTGTGCTCAGCAGGGAGCCTGATTCCCTTCCTCTCTCTCTCTCTCTCTCTCTCTCTCTCTCTCTTTCTCTCTGCCTACTTGTGATCTCTGTCAAATAAATAAATAAAATCTTTAAAAAAATAAAAAAGGATGTTAAAATAAGCTTTATAAAAAGAGAAAAAAATTCTTTTACTTTTAAAATAGGATCTTTAATAAGTAAAGAAAAAAACTGCTAATTATCACACAATAAAAATGGCAAGAATTGGAATAAAAGATGACAGATCATGAAATCCTGATCATAATTCTATATTATGATACGAAAAATACTGTCTTAAAATGTATACCTAATAAGAAATTTTCAAAAAGCTAAAGCGTGATGCAAACATTAGCAAATGATATTTCCTAAAAGGGGAATCTGTTTTAAAAGTGGTTGGTATGAGAATAGTCTGAAAATCATTTTTTTAAAAAATGCATTTATATATTGGTAGACATGATTTCTAATATAGTTACCAAACAGAGAATTTCTCAACTACTGAGACTTTTGACTGACATTAGAAAACTGAAGAGGGAAATAGCCCTATTAAATGACTTTCAAATTTAATTTTAAAAACTATAAACTTAGTTATTACAAAATAAAATGTATAAAATTCTACCAAATACAGGCATCATAGGTAATTTCCTAAACTAATGAAAAACAAGTGAGATAAAAAAATACAGCTACATGATGTCTCATTTTATGATTTGTATTTACAATAAAAAAAACATACAGATTTCTTCTCTAATACAACTTAAGTATTTCAAAAAACATCCTTAACTTAGCCAGGAGAAAAACAACCTCACAAATTAAACTACTCAGAACATATTAGAAATCTAAACATGAAGTTGACAGATAATATAAAATGTTTCACAACAATCTATTAAGAAAAAAACGTAGGTCACTGACTCTCCAGATAACAGTAAAAGTTAGTGTCGAGTAAAAACACTAGTTTATTAGAAACCCTCTCACAATAAGTAAGCAAAGAAAATCTTGTATAGGGAAAGATAACTACTCCCAAAAATCAAGTTTGGAAGAGTTAACACTAGTAGGAATAGGGGAAATCCAAAAAAGCCAAGGTATCTATTACATAAAAATAAGGAGAAATACTAAAATACAACAAATGTGTACTGGCATTTTAAATCCTTCCATTACAAAACCATTAAGTTGTGCTTATTATACTAAGTCAAAAACAGCAAACTATAACTCACAAGCCAAATTCAGCCCACTTTTTGTTTTTGTTAATAAAGTTTCATCAAGGGGCGCCTAGTTGGCTCAGTGGGTTAAAGCCTCTGCCTTCAGCTCAGTCATGATCTCAGGGTCCTGGGATTGAGCCCCATATCAGGCTCTCTGCTCAGCGGGGAGCCTGCTTCCTCCTCTCTCTGCCTGCTTCTCTGCCTACTTGTGATCTCTCTTTCTGTGAAATAAATAAATAAAATCTTAAAAAAAATAAAGTTTCATCAAAATACAAACAAGCTCATTTGTTTGCACTTGTCTATAGTTGCTTTCACACTAAATTTTTAAACAGAATTGAACAGTAACACCAGAAAACATGTAATTGATCTGCGTAGTCTAAATGTTTACTATCTGCCCTTCCACAGAAAAAAATCAGCCAACCCCTACTAATGAATAAAAATTGTTTTCTATTTTTTTAGTACCTCAGGAGATTTGCAAGTCACATCATTATGAAATTTTTCCTGAGCCTGCTGTTCCAAAATTTGGAGGTCACATTCTGTAATATCTAATGACGTCAAACAAATTCTTTCTGTGTTTTCTTTCAACTTATTGCCTTCTTCTAATCCAGCTTCAAGCCCATCTTCTTGTTTCACTTCATTTCGAAGTACATTTCCTTCATCATGTATAATTAAATTATCAAGTGTTGTGTCCCATAGATCATCTTCAACTTCAGTAAAAATTTTCTGTTTTCTAATTTGTTTATGTTGTACTCTGTCAGCAGCTGGATCTTCCAATGGTAATAACTGAACAGTCTCGGCAGAATCAAGTATCATCTTCCTCAATGAATACAGATTTTCTGAAATATCACGTAATAATATAGAAATCCTAAAAAAATTAAGAAAGGGTAATTCAACTTTAACTTCAATAACTACCAGCACAGTTGTAATGCTTTTTTGTAAGTACAAGCTTTCTAAATTGACCTTCATTTAAAGGACACACTGGATTACAGTTATTCTTCATTCCCTAATAACCAAAATATGCTTACAGCTGTTAGCTACTCCCTAGTACAGCAAGGTACTTCTGCATTCAACTTATATACTTACTAAGCATATATGCTTATAAGCTTGTTGACTTGTATGCTTCCTAATTGTCAGTAGTGTTTGGTCCCATACTAATTCTTTATACCAGATATACTTTTTATGGTAATTAATTTAATTAAATATGTCAAATCAATGACACATGACCATAAAAAAAATTTACACTGAACATGTTAAAAGACACAGCAATTTCCTTTTTTAAATTTTATTTTATTTTATTTATTTATTTGACAGAGAGAGAGAGATCACAAGTAGGCAGAGAGGCAGGCAGAGAGAGGGGGAAGCAGGCTCCCCACCGAGCAGAGAGCCCGATGCAGGGCTTGATCCCAGGACCCTGAGATCATGACCCGAGCCGAAGGCAGAGGCTTAACCCACTGAGCCACCCAGGCGCCCCAGCAATTTCCTTTTTTAAAAAAAGTTCTGGGGGTACCTAGGTGGCTCAGTGGTTTAAGCCTCTGCCTTCGGCTCGGGTCATGATCTCAGGGTCCTGGGATCAAGCCCTGCATCGGGCTCTCTGCTCGGTGGGGAGCCTGCTTCCCCCTCTCTCTGCCTGCTTCTCTGCCTACTTGTGATCTCTCTCTCTCTGTCAAATAAATAAATAAAATCTTAAAAAAAAAAAGTTCTGTCTGATTAACTATAGTCAAAACAACTATAAGAGGAGAAAAAAATCTTAAACACTCCTAAGACTATGCCATCAGATTCTTTCAAGTGTCTTGTTTCCACTCCATTTTAAAGAACCTAAAACTAGAAATTGCAGATGATACATAATGAGTGTGCTTTAAACAAGAACCACTCTGCAGAATTCCAAAGAGTAATCCTATATTTAATGAAGAAACCATGATGAATATCAAAACATTGGGAAACAAATAAACACTAATATATCAAGTTAGGAGAAAATTTTTATGATCCCACGTTTTAACTAAATGACTCAATTTGCCAATCAATTACTAGTTCCAACTGTAACATATAAGGGTGTTTATGTTATAATTCGAAAATGATGCTGCTGTGCATGTTCAATAATCACAAAACCCGACACATATTCTTTGGAACAGAAAATAAAATGAACAAAAAACTTCCCATCAGTAAAAACTGTAAAAGGTAAGAAAATATGGAAAAGTTGTATATCGATAAATACGAATTTCTTAACTCCTTAGTTATAGTTGCTAATATAACATTTTAACTAAGTGACTTTATTTATTTTTAAGATTCACTTATTTATTTATTTGAGAAAGAGAGCATGAGCAAGAGAGACAAGCAGGAGCAGGGGGAAGGGCAAAGGAAGAGGGAGAAGCAGACTCCCAGCTGAGCAGGGCGCCTGATGCAGGGCTGGATCCCAGGACCCTGAAATCATGACCTAGGCCAAAAGGAGATGCTTATCTGACTGAGCTACCCAGGCACCCCTAACTAAGTGACTTTAAACAGCTATTTAGAACAAACCTGGTTAACTGCACAGGAAAACAACTGCTAGAGTGTAAAATAAGGCATACTATCTGCAGGTTATAGGGTTTATTAAAGCAATTTTAATTACTTCATAAAAGTATAAGTTCGAGGGAGAAGAGGGAATAAAAGAAAAGAGACATTTTTCCTATTTAATTAATACTTTTGATTAGCTTTTCTAATTCTTCTGTATTGAAAACAATACTTAATAAAATCCAATATGACTTTTAAAGTTTTATATTGACGATTCAAATAAAAATTTGATCATTTATGGGAATAGACTATCAAAAATGTTGAGTTGTTTCATGATTTTTTCCATGCTAAAAATAGCACCAAAGTTGGGCTCAAGCTTAAAGTGACAAGTCTACATCAATATAAATTAAATTCAAAATCTAAAAACTCACTAATTCTAACATTCTAAAATTTTCAAATCTTATAAAGAATAGTCAGTATTATATACAGTTATTCAAATATAAGAACTTACATAAATACTTTAGTAGGAACAGATATGTGATACTATTTAATCGTTACATGCATGGGAATGTTGTAATACATAAATATAGCGACAGTGACATACAAATTGATAAAGACTGTAAGGGCGTATTTAGTCTGTGCTAACATCAGAGAATGGCTTGTCCCATATAAGATAACTATTTACTCCAACAAATATCAAACGATGTCTTCAGTAAGACATAATATACATTTCCTTCTTTCCTAGGATTGTTATTATGCATATTAGTAGCCTACAGAAAGCCTCAACACGCAACAGAATGTTAAGTACATGACAGCAATACAACAGATGTGTAATGAATTTAAATCAGTGAGTAAGTAGTACTGTACAATCCAATAGCTTCCAGGGCCACTGAAGCATAAAGCTGTTCCCTTCTGTAACAAAACTCAAACTACTCTATTTTAAAGTTCTCAGTTTGCCTACTCCTTCACAGATTGCCAGCTGTAACTTCCAGCTATGGTCATGTGCATAATATTCCTTATCAATACCTTGTTTTCATTTTAACTGGATAGCTAAGCTTGTCAAACTGTATCTATAAATGAGAAGAAAATAAGCTCTGAATGTCCCTTCATGCACTCCACTAGAAATACAGTTAAATATGAGTTTGAATTCATGATTATGACATGTATTTTAGCATGCAGAGGTCTTTTTTGTTCCTCTCTGGTTCTGAGGTGTAATTTGGTAAGTTAGACATTACTGTAGACTTCTTACAAAGAACCTGAAATAAGAAATTTAACTAGTTCTTAATTGACACAAAGTTGACAAGATCTTTCTTTACTAAAATGAATCCAGTATTTCCCATTCTCAAGTTTTAAAAAAACCTATTTTAGCTTTGTTATTACAAAGCAAAGCATTAAGCAGATATAACTTATATTCAATAGATAGTTTAAGTGCTAGAACAAATTCTGAAAGACATGTAAACATCACGTAAACAGTGATTATTTTTCTTTCATAGAGGAAAAATGTGAAATTGAATACAAAATGGCTTAATTGTTACCCATCCCCATTTGACAGTTAGGTCTTTCAGAATTCTCAGTTACATTAAAACTACTAAAACAAAGTGCTAGGACGAAAAGGGACTTTGAAAAAGAGCTAAATCTCTGTATCATATTTTGAAATATCAGAATCAAAATTTATCACAAATCTCATCTAAAAAAATAACACTAACATTGCATTTTGTCAGAATCAGAATTCTATTTCAACTAACCGCTTGACATTCTACAAAGTATTTTTGCCTCAATATATAACTACATTGTAATCATTCACTGTTCAAGAGCATTCCTGGTATTGGAAAAAGTCATTCAGCAATTACGGCTAGGGAAAGTCCTGGTTCCAGAAAGAGTTAGCTACAAGGCACTGATAATCCAATGTCTATTAATCCAAGTATCTTAAATTATGTAGGGCTTTAGACATAAAATGGCATTTAAAATCTGAATTCCCCTTGTTCTAACAGCCTAGTGATTATATAAAATTCCTATTTAATAATCAGATAAAAACATGAAAAAGGAAGCTATTCAATATAAAATTTATTTGTATGTATATATTTTAGGTGACCAAACTATGAATATAATTAAATGAGAGATGCCTGTAAACAAAAGAAAAAGACAACTTTGAATCTAAAGTACTTTCCTTTCTGTGGACATCTGAATTTTATTTTGCCTTGTTTCATGAAACATCCTACAAAGCAGATAGAAAAGCCTTAAACTTCTTGATGGGCAATTTAACACACTGGAAAGATATTTCTCAAATTTATAGATCAGGCTGTGGGCATGTGTTGAAGCAAATTTCTATCTGTCAACGCACATGAGGCTGACAGCAGACTTGTCCACACAGACCTGGCAGGCCAGAAAGGACTGGCATAACATATTCTACATGCTAAATGGGAAGAATATGCAGCCAAGAATACTTCATCCAGCAAGGCTGTCATTCAGAATAGAAGGAGAGATAAAGAGTTTCCAGGACAAACAAAAACTAAAGGAATTTGTGAACACTAAACCAGCCCTGCAAGAAAAATTAAAGGGGATCGTTTGAGCAGAGAGAGAGCCCAAAAGTAACAAAGACCGAAAGGTACAGAGACAATATATAGGAACAACAACTTTACAAGTAATACAATGGCACTAAATTTATATCCTTTGAGGCACCTGGGTGGCTCAGTCAGTTAAGCAGCTGCCATAGGTTCAGGTCATAATCCCAGGGTCCTGGGATAGAGCCCCATATCGAGCTCCCTGCTCAGTGGAGAGCCTGTTTCTCCCTCTCCCTCTGCCTTCCACTCTCTACTTGTGCTCTCTCTATCAAATAAATAAATAAAATCTTCTTTTAAAAAATTAATTAACTAAATAAATTTATATCTTTTGATAATTATTCTGAATGTAAATGGACTAAATGCTCCTATCAAAAGATATGGGGTATCAGAATGGATTAAAAAAAATAAGTTCCATCAATATGCTGCCTATAAGAAACTCATTTTAGACCCCAAAACACCACTAGATTGAAAATGAGGGGGCACAGAAAAAAAAAAGGAAGTAAGGGGGTGGAGAACCATTTATCATACTAATGGAAATCAAAAGAAAGTTGGAAGGCCATTCTTATATCACAAAAACTAGATTTTGAACTAAAGACTGTAATAAGAGATGAAGAAGGGCACGACATCACAATAAAGGGGTCCATTCAACAAGAAGATCTAATAATTGTAAATATTTATGCCCCTAACTTGGGAGCATCCAATTATATAAACCAATTAACAAAATTAAAGAAATTCATTGATAATTATACAATAATAGTAGGGAACATTAATAATCTACTCACAGCAAAGGACAAATCATCAAAGCAAAAGATCAACAAGGAAATAAGAGCTTTCAATGACACACTGGATGAGATGGACTTAACAGATATATATAGTGCATTTCATCCTAAAGCACCAAAACACACATTCTTTTCCACTGTACATTGAACATTCTCCAGAAGAGATCACATCCTGGGTCACAAATCAGATTTCAACCAGTACAAAAACACTGAGATCGTATCATGCATATTTTTAGACCACAAGCTATGAAACTTGAAGTCAGCTACAAAAAGAAATCTGGAAGGACCACAAATACATGGAGGTTAAAGAACCAATCTTTGCTGGTTGACCTAGCAAATTAAAGAATTTTAAAAAAACATGGAAGCAAATGAAAATGAAAACACAACAGTTCAAAACCTTTAGGATGCAGCAAAGGCAGCCCTAAGAGGGAAAAATATAGCAATATAGACCTTTTTCAAGAAACAAAATCTCGAATACACAACCTAACCTTACACCTAAAGCCTAAATCCAGCAGGAGAACAGAAATAATAAAGATCAGAGCAGAAATCAATGATAGAGAAATCAAAAACATTGTAGACCACATGAACAAAACTAGGAGCTGGTTCTTTAAAAGAATTAATAATATTGATAAACCCCTAACGAGACTTATCAAATATAAAAGAGAAAGGACCCAAATTAAAATTATGAATGAAGGAGGAGAGCTCACAGCCAACACCGAATAAATACAAACAATTATAAGAGAATATTATGAGCAATTATATGCCAACAAATTAGACAATGTGGAAGATATGGATAAATTCCTAGAAACTTATAAACTACTAAGACTGACAGAGAAGAAATAGAAAACCTGAATAAACGTATAACCAGAAAGAAAATTGAATCAGTAATCAAAAATCTCTGAACAAAGAGTCCAGGGCCAAATGTCTTCCCAAAGGAGATCTACCAAACATTTAAAGAAGAATTAATACCTATTTTTCTGAAACTGTTTCAAAAAAAAAGAGAAATGGACAAAAACTTCCAAACTCATTCCATAAGGCCAACACTACCATGATCCCAAAACCAGACAAAGACCCCACTAGAAAGGAGATTTGCAGCCAATATCCATGATGAACAAAGATGCAAAAATTCTCACCAAGATATTAGCCAATAGGTCCAACAGTACATTAACAGGATTTAACCACAATCAAGTGGGATTTACTCCTGGGCTGCAAGGGTGGTTGAACATCTGCAAGTCAATTGATGTGATACACCACATTGATGAAAGAAAGAACTATATGATTCTCTCAATAGATGCAGAAAAAGCATCTGACAAAATACAACATCCTTTCTTGATTTAAAAACCTCCTCCATGTAGGGATAGAGGGAACATACCTCAATATCATGAAAGTCATATACAGAAAACTTTCCACAGCACACATCATCCACAATGGGGGAAAAACAGAGCTTTTCCAATAAGGTCAGGGACATGACAGGAATGTCTACTCTCACTACTGTTATTTAACATAATACTGCAAGTTCCAGCCTCAGCAATCAGACAACAAAAAGAAATAAAGGGATCCAAATCAACAAAGAAGAAGTCAAACTTTCACTCTCTGCAGACAAAATGATACCCTATGTAGAAAACTCTAAAGACTCCACCCAAAAATTGGTAAAACTGATAGAGGAATTCAGCAAAGTCACAGGATATAAAATCAATCGATAGAACTCAGTTGCATTTCTATACACTAACAACGAGGCAGAAGAAAGATAAAGCAAGAAATCAATCCCACTTACAATTGCACCAAAAACCATAGGATACCTAGATACAAACCTAACCAAAGAGCTAAAAGATCTGTACTCTGAAAACTATACAATGCTTGCGAAAGAAACTGAGGAAGACAAAAAGAAATGGAAAAACGTTCCAGCTCATGGATTAAGGGAACAAATATTGTTAAATGTCTACACCACCCAAAACAATCTACACATTAAATGCAATCCCTATCAAAAGACCACCAACATTTTTCAGAGCTGGAACAAACAATTCTAAAATTTGTATGGAACCAGAAAAGACCCTAAACAGCCAGAGTAATGATGGAAAAGAAAACCAAGGCTGGAGACATCACAATTCTGGACTTCAAGCTCTATTACAAAGCTGTAATAATTAAGACAGTATGACACTGGCACAAAAACAGACATGTAGATCAACAGAACAGAATAGAGAACCCAGAAATGGACCCAAAACTATATGGTCAACTCATCTTCGACAAAACAGGAAAGAACATTCAACGGAAAAAAGATAGTCTCTTCAACAAATGGTGTTGGGAAAATTGCAGAAGAATAAAACTGGACCACTTTCTTATACCACACACAAAAATAAAACTCAAAATGGATGAAAAACCTAAATGTGACACAGGAATCCATCATGGGATATAGGACATAGAAATCCTAAAGGAGAATTCAGGCAACAACCTCTTCGACCTTGGCCACAGCAACTTCTTGCTAGACAGGTCTCCAAATGTAAGGGAAACAAAAGCAAATATGAACTATTAAGACTTCATCAGGATAAAAAGCTTTTGTGCAGCAAAGGAAACAGTCAAAACTAAAAGGCAATCTAAGGAATGGGAGAAGATGTTGACTTATCAGACAAAGGGCTAATATCCAAAATATATAAAGAACTTATCAATCCCAACATCCAAAAAAAAAAAAAAAAAAATCCAGGCAAGAAATGGGCAGAAGACATGAACAGACATTTCTCCAAAGAAGACATACAAATGGCCAAGAGACACATGAAAAGATGCTCAACAGCACTCGGCATCAGGGAAATAGAAATCAAAACCACACTGAGATAGCATTTCACACCTGAGAGAATGGCTAAAACGAACAACTCAGGAGATGACAGATGTTGGCAAGGGTATGGAGAAAGGGGAACCCTCTTACACTACTGGCAGAAATGCAAACTGGTGCAGCCACTCTGAAAACAATATGGAGATTCCTCAAAAAGTTAAAAATGGAAGTACCCTATGACCAAGCAGTTGCACTACTAGGTATTTATCCAAAGGATACAAACATAGTGATTCAAAGGGGCATCTGTACCCCTATGTTTATAGCAGCAATGTCCACAATAAACCAAAATATGGAAAGAGCCCAAATGTCCACTTATTTATGAGTAGATAAAGATGTGGTATATATCCACACATATATCTATGAATGGATAAAGATGTGGTATACACACACACACACACACACACACACACACACACACACACACATAGGAATATTACTCAGCCATCAAAAAGAATGAAATCTTCAGGAGCACCTGGGTGGCTCAGTGGAGTAGGGGGTCTGTCTTCGTCTCAGGTCCTGATTCTAGTGTCCTGGGATCAAGTCCCAAGCTGGGTTCCCTGTCCTGCAGGAAAACTACTTCTCCCTCTCCCTCTGCCTGTCGTTCCCCCTGTTCATTCCCTCTCTCTCAAATAAAAAGTTTTAAAAATCTTTTTAAAAAAATGAATGAAATCTTGCCACTTGCAACAACCTGGATGGAACCAGAGGGTATTATGCTAAGCAAAATAATTCAGTCAAAGAAAGACAAATACCAGGTGATTTTACCCGTCTATGGAATTTAAGAAACAAAACAGATGAACATAGTGGAAGGAAAGAAAAATAAAAGAAGACAAAAACAGAGAGGGAAGCAAACCATAAGAGACTCTTAACTACAGGAAATAAACTGAGGGTTGCTGGAGGGGATATTAAGTGCGGGGATGGAGTAGTTTGGTGATGGGCATTAAGGAGGGAACATGATGTAATGAGCACTGAGCAACTGATGAATCACTAAATTCTAACCCTGAAACTAATACTATAGTATACATTAACTAGATGGAATTTAAATAAAAAATTTCTATGAGTCTACCTTAACAAACAGTAATTCTTTATAAATAGGAATGTGAAGTAAGAACAAACAGAATTGATAAAAACAGGTAATATTTAACCTCTGTGGATCTTCCACTTTTTTCCAAGTGTCAGGGAGATGCTTAGCCAGATCCATCATATTCTCAGAGATTGATGTCAGTTGTTTCTTCACATCACTAGGTAGCATTTCCTCCTCTGGACAAAAAGAATCAATGTTAATTTTCAAACCACAATGCAGAGAGATTTATTTAGTCATTTATTTAAACAGTGTTAGGGTTCCATTTTCATTTTCTTTCCTTAAGCAAATTCCAGCAAAAGGACTTCTTTATTCTACCTCCGTATCACCTCAGTCACTTTACTTCCCTTTCAGATTTTTGCTACTTGAATTTTAGAATAAATTCCAAATGATCTACATTCATACACATTACAACCAGCAGTTAACAATCTAGACTGAAGAAGGCAGAAATGAGAATCTGAACCCAACTACACTATCTCAAAATCAGAACAGATTTCTGCAGGCTCTTACTTATGAAACAGAGTTCAGTAAACATAACCTGAGCCAACAGCCAAGCCTCACTTCCCTTCTCATCAATCATGACCAAAATAAAATGCAAACCTTTCTAATCAGCGATCATCTTCCAAACTCTCAACTTCATTCTGTCTGGCACATCCTTGTCCATCAACACCACGCCTGCCTGCCTTCCTCGAACCCTTCTCCTGCTTAGAGTTTCTTAGAGCTCATCACCATTTTCTCTTGTCCTCAAAAGTCCAGCTCCGCTGAAGCATGTGACATGTCCCATCTGCTATTCCTGATTGCTGAACACTTCGATCTCAAAATCACATTCTTTCATTCATTGAAGATTTCACTGCCTGGTTCACCGTTTTTCCCTTCACTGCTACTCCTGTGATAATTCCACCTAAAATTGTGGCCTTTTCAGTGCTTTGATCCTTCCATTTCCAACAATCTTTTCCTCAACTGACCTCAGCCACCCATTCCTAGACATTTGACCTTATAATTGCCAATAAAGTCACTACTTCCAAACTTAAATGGTAAGCATTCCACCCGCCCTCGGAACACCCGCATGCTGGCTTGCCTTCCAGGATGCCCTCCCCAACACAGCTATTCTTTCACACTTTCAGGATCGAATCCACTGATCCCAGCATCTTTTCCATACATCTTATTCTTCCCAATCCCACTCCCCACCATGTCTTTTTTTCCTTTCTTGCCCATATTATAATAATCATTCCCTTGTAGGACTCTGACATCTTTTGCTCCTTCCTCCCTCCACGGTACTTTTTTTTTTTTTTTTTTTTTTTTATTTGTCAGAGAGAGAGAGAGCGAGAGTGAGCACAAGTAGATAGAGTGGCAGGCAGAGGCAGAGGGAGAAGCAGGCTCCCTGCCGAGCAAGGAGCCCGATGTGGGACTCGATCCCAGGACTCTGGGATCATGACCCGAGCTGAAGGCAGCCGCTTAACCAACTGAGCCACCCAGGCGTCCCTCCACGGTACTTTTTATCTAGGAAAACCCCTACTCTAATTAATCCCAGCTTTTTTACCTACTTGATGCCTATATTCATAGAGCTGACTATAACTGAAGATAAAACACAGCCAAGATGACTCAGCTTGCTTTAAATTCATGACACAGATCTCAAAGGAACCCTCGGTAGACTGTTAAATATTCTGTATTTCCCACTTTTCTACTATCAAGATGACTATTTCATACCTCTTTCTTTCTCTCCAAGCTTCTAACATCTGCTTGCTCCTTTTACTCAAGGAACAACTTCACCCCTCATAACACTAAGAAAATAGAAAAAGAAAACTATCTCATCTTCCCACCCCCCCAATCTGCTAATTAGTCTGTACTCACAGAACTACTCTTATTTACAGCAAAATTCCATGAAAGAGTTGTCCACACCGCACAGTCTCAAATTTTCTACTCCCATTTTCCCCTAAGCCTTTGCCTCCACCAGCACGGCATGGCTGCTTTGGGAAAGGTTATCCCGTGACCTCCACACTGTCAAATCTAATTATCAGGTCTAGTTCCTCATCTCCCTCAGATTCTCAGCTATTTGAAAGAGCTGATAATTCCTTCCTCCTTAAAACAGGTTCTTCCTGCAGCTTCTGGACACAACACCTCTTGACACTCTGTCTTCCACCACCACCCCTTCTTGGACCTTCTCCACTGCACTTTCCTCCTCTCCCTGATCTCTAAATGTCGGTATGCCCTCAACATCTCAATACTTGGACCTCCTCTGTTCTTTATTCCAGTCACTGCCTCTTTCATCTCATCTCCTTTCACTGCTTTAACTGCCGTCTGTATCTTGATGTTTCCCAAAGTTACATCTCCAATCTCAACCTTCCCCCTGAACTCCAGAATCACATTTCCAACTGCGATATCTGCCTGGATATCAATAAGCACCTAAAATTGAGCATATCCAAAACTGAAATCTAGATTTTTCTCACCCAATCCCCCCTTTCCCATAACCTTTCCACCATAACTGATCCTTCCATTAACTCAGCTGATCCCACCAAAATATGTTTATTGTCCTCTCAGTCTCTGGATCTTACTCCTACGGAGAATTCATTGGCAAATCCTTCACAATTTATACCTTCAAAACATATACACATTCTACCCACTTCTTACCATCTCTACTGCTACCAGCCTAATCCAAACAATTGTCATCTCCTGCTGGGACTACTAGAGTAGCCTAATAGACTTCCCTGCCTAAACACTTGCTCTTTTATAGCAGCCAAAAAAAAAAAAAAAAAACCTTTTGAATTAAAATTTAATCATGTCATTTTCCTGCTCCAAACTCTCTAAGGGTTTCCCATCACTCTACTTTGTATTTATCGTGATTAATAAAATATGAAGCCATAGTCACCACCTCTAAGGCCCTAAATGATCCATCTGGCCCAAGCTCCTTTTCTAGCCTCATTTCTTCCCACTCCGACCCTTACTCATTTAGGCTCAGTTCTCCTCACTGTTCCTCAAATAAAGCAAGCAATCACCCTCAGACACTTCGTTCTTTCCCCGATGCCTGTTACATTCTTCCCTCAGATATTCACGTGGCTCCTTCGCGTACTCTGTGAAATGAAGTGAAGGTGCTTGGTCTCCTGTGTTCAGTGCACTTTCCCCCACAGCTGAAACTGTGTGTGATTCATAATAAACATCCAACAAATATGTCATATGCATGAATGAATATCCCCTTACAAACCAATCTTCTAAAGAAGAAGTTTTTTATACATGCTTCCTCACATCCCTTGGATCTAGTAACTTCTCTAATCATGTTAGTATGACTTCTACTCACACCACCCCACGACCCCCTCTTGCTCTGCTTCTAGCACCTCCATTTCCCAAAGCCTGTGACCCTTCTCTTCTTTTTTTTTGTTTTTTTAAAGATTTTATTTATTTGATAGAAAGAGACACAGCAAGAGAGGGAACACAAAGCATGCCAAACAGAGAGCCCAATGCGGACTCTAACCCAGGATCCTGGGATCACGACCCGAGTTGAAGGCCACCCAGGTGCCACAACCCTTTTCCGTTTTAATAGCACATGCCCCAAATAACCACTCTCCCCCTGAGAACACTCTTTTGTCACCCAGTACACCAAAGCTGCTAGAGTCAAAGGTTACAAATGGTTGTCGCCTTGCCAAAACTGATGATTAATTCTAAATCCTCAGTTTCTCAAACTCAGCAGGACTTGAAACAGGTTGATAACTCCCACGTAAAGCATGCCTCTTCACTTGGCTTTCTGCCCACCATATCTCCTAATTTCCTTCTACGCCAGTGCTAGACAACTCCTTTGTCATCCCTTCCACCTTGCAAAGACAAACTACTAAGAGTTCCTCAAAATTCTTAGTCCCAGTTCTTTACCTCTAACTAAAGCTGTCCTCTGAGCTACGGCCTGGATATCTGAGTCCCACCTGGCCCCTTCTACCTTGCTGACAGCCTTCCCTCCTTTAACATATCTAAAATCAACAGTGACCCCCTCGGCTCCAAAGCTTGCTCTTTTTCATCAGTGGTTTTCACCCGTTGTTTGTGGCAGCAACAGAGGAATGATCCTTGACAAATGGCTCTCATCAGCACACCAAATTCTGCTGACTCTACTGCTCTATTAAATGTATTTTGAATCTATCCCCTTCTCTCCATTCTCAATACAACCATCCAAGCCGGGTCACCACCGCCTCTCCCTTGGATTGCTCTCAAGGCCTCCTAACAAGCCTTCCCACTGTGACCCTTGCCCTGTTACAATCCATTTTCTACTCTACAGCCCAAGTTATTCCTTTTTTCTTTTTCTTTCAATATAATTCATGTCACTCCTGTGTTTAAACCCCCTAATACCTCTTAGGAGGAAATTAAACTCCTCACGTAAACATGGCCTATCTGCTTTCCTTGTTCTGCGTCTCTGTCCTGCACTCCATCATATTTAACTGTTCACCACACTGAACTACTTTCAGTTGCCTATCTATCCTACAATCTCTTTTTGTGCCGGCTATTTCCTGTGCCTATGACACTTTTCCTTTATTCTTCCACTACCTAACTCTTGTTCCTATTTCAGGTCTCACCTTAAACATCACTTTCTCCAGGAAATACTGCAATACTTCCAAATATGCATCAGATGGCTCTCCTATGTGCTAACCACAGCGCCTTGTTTTCCCACATCATGAGACTCATCTCCCTGTAGCCATGCCTCCTTTGTTCATCTCTATATCCCCTACAAACCTGTAGATTTCCCTCTCAGGAAGCAGATCATGAGTATCTTGTTCATTACTGTATCCCCATATCATAAAGTCCTCAACAATTTTTAATAAATGAGTAAGTGTGTTTTTATCTACTATATTGTTCAGTGTTTATTGGCTACCATCCTAGAGTAAGCTAATATTTTAACAAGAAGAAACAATATGTGAATATCCTTTTACTTCCTGATGTTATAATCCACTTTAATTCTTTAGTAAGAAGAAAAAACACAATTTTATAACTAAAAGTGGACATTTGAATACATCATGTATAAATACACCAGGGAAATTAAACAACAGTGAGGCTGATACCTCTGGCTTCCTAACAGGGAGGAAGGAAGGGAGGGAAGGGGAAAAAAAAGAAGAGTGGTAATGTTTGTTACAATTCACTAAGATCCTAGTCAATGTACCTCACTTCAGATGTCAAAATATATTCACACATATAATGCAATAAAGAATAAAAGTGAGTGTCAAACAATGCAGTACTGAAATGACAGGTACACAGATACCAGGACTTCTAGTAGCGACTTATAAACATATGGTCCTTCAGTGAGATATCTTAAACATTTCCTTAGAAGCATTTTAATCAGAGACAAAATTGTAAGTATAGCCCTAGAAGTAATTCTGCAAACCACAGATTCAGAAAACCATGAATCCCTCTGTTGAGTTGAATTCTGTTATGACTTAAATAAGTTCTATATTATTCTCCAGATTAGCTTCAAAAACATATCATCTGCTCAATTTAAGCAAGATAATTTCTAGCCACAGTACCTTTGGCTATAGAGAGTCAGCAAGCTCTCATCAGAAGTGACTTTCCAGGGAAAGAAAGAACACCCAAGGAGTCTTCTACCTTACTAGATAAAGAAGGAGGGTCTATTACAAAGGACATGAATCCCTTCTTAATGGCAATCAAAAAGGGTACAACATAATTTTATATGAGGAGGTCACACCTTATCTTTAAGCTTATTTATAAAATCACTGATTTAATTAACATCTTAACAAACACAATTATTTAAAATCTCCAAAACAAGCTATAAGAATAGGAATAACAACTCTATACAGATCAATACAGGTGCTCATAATAGTCTGTCCCTTAGTGCTCACTATTCTATGCACTAGATATGGGGCTATCATCTATATTCCAAGCATGGGGAAACATGTAAATCTCAAGTCACATGGCAGGGGTTTGATTTCTGTCACAGGAAGAACCCATGCTCTTTCACTCTACTGTGTAGAGTGTGTAGCTATCACTGACCTATTGAGGCATATGAGAAAAGCATGGAAGTGGAACAAAGTGGCCATACTTTTTGGAGGAAAACAGCAATTATCTTACCCTAGAAAAAATTTAGAAATTCAAACCAGGACACTATAAAGTAACTTGTACATTTTAAATATTTATAGCAAGGATGTAATAATCTCCAGACTGGGAGATAACTGGTTGTGTCACTGATGTTATCAAACCCACAAAGCCCCAACCAAAGAAGCCTAATGAAAAGCTATGTGACAAAGCAGTAATAAGTCCTCCTCTGCCACGAGTAATGTGCCTGAAACTCCAATCTTGGGCCACAGAGATCTCACACCCTAATGTCAACATGGTTCAGACACTCAAGGAGTTGGAATACTAAACAGTTAGCACATGCGTGAATACTGACTTTTGGAGATAAACCTCACAAGAGAGTAAATTCAAATTTTATCTTTTATTTTTAGAGCACCACATACCTTTTTTATTTATAGCAAACCTTTGCACAGCATCACCTAAAATCTCTAATTTTTGATAAATGATGAAACCAGCCTATTAAAAAAAAAAAGCAGAAAAGTGAAAAGAGTATGCTAAAGGTAATCAAAATAAGGCTTTATGTCCCATCTTTAGAAAAATCAACTGTGACTCCCAAAGCACCCAAAAGGATGCATTCAACTTATTATGTTACACAAAGATCTATGGCTTCATTAAATCACCATACCAATTTCGAGAGTGGGTAAAATAAGCTACTTGTGCCTTAAAAGTTTTACATTTTTATCTTTTAATATTCAATATTCTAAGGAGTTATCCAAATCAAATAACTTATAAATGGGACTCCAACAAAATACAATCAAGTACGAGAATTGTGTTTTGGCGACACATATCTACTCCCCTGTATCTCATTAAATCAGCTGTGAATGTCGGCTTAACGAACAGCCCTCCTTTCATGCACGGTTAACAGGAACAACCAAATCACACTGATTTTTCATGAATAAAAATATTACAGAACTTGCACAAGTTCTCAACAAGTTCTATGATTTTTTTTTAACAGAATGCAAAGGAAAATTATCACCCTATTTCCTGACAAGATTGAATTTTTTTGTTTTGAAAAAAAGGAGTTTCCAGACCTAAAAATAGATGTGAAAAGGGAAACAGCAAGATATTCATTTAAAAATGAAAGTATAAATTAAGGAAAAAGAAATCCACAGGGACATAAAATGTATTTCCTAGCAAAAAACAAACCGAGAAATAAATAATGCTATACATTAAGCCCAAATTTCAGTATGTATGAATATGTAAATATGAAAATACAACTGACTAACAGCAGTGGAAAGCTAAATTTGGAGGTAATTTTCCTAAATTTTTAGCATATTTTAAATGTAAATATAAGAAATAATGCCAGTCTCAATATAGGAACTATAATTATTTTTATTCTGAAGTTGCTTATAAATCAAATACATCATCAATATCATTTGTGTTTGCTCAGCCTGTGTTTACTAGCTATCCATGTTTTCAGAGAGATTATATTGATTACATAGAAATTAGACATTATTTTGGCTTCATGACAATAAAAAATACTAGCAGTGAATAACCCATTGATTGGTACTTGCCAATTAATATTGAGAATTATCAGTTTCACTGTCTTCTTAAGCATGTTTAATGCCAACCTAATTTAAAATATTGGAGTTATTACAACAAAAGTTTTCTAAAGTAATTTATTATAAGTTTAAAAAAGCACATCAGAGTTTAAAGATCTTTGATACATACATATGCATCAGTGGCTGCATACAGTTTCTGATCCTCAGTGAGAGGAAAGTCACTCCAATTGCTACAGCGGATAGACCTGTCTTTCAGAAGCTGTTTGCCGAAGAGATGTTTAACCAAACCATTCAGGCTCCAGATCTCTGTACATTTCAGCTGGAAGTAAAGAAAAATCAATACCGCAAAGAAGTATTTCTATTTTCAGATATTTCTAAATACCAGTAAATGCCCATGCCACAAATAAAGCTAGAAATGTTATACCAAAATATATGGCAGAGTTAGTCCTTAATAAATTTTCCAAATAGTGTAATATTAGTTTCGGGTGTCCCGACATGGTGATTCAACACTTCCACACAACACCCAGGGCTCATCACAACAAGTACATGCCTTATGTCTACCTTTCATTGGCAACATCTGTCAGCTCCACAAAATTCTTCAAATCGATGTCAAAGTCACATAGAAGCTTCCGCTGATCTCCTTTGATTCCCACACCTGCTTTTTTAATTGCTTCATTTTCAAGCAACATTTTTAATCCCTGAGGAAAAACTGTAACATTTTATTATTATTTCCATAGGTTCTATCAAGTATTACTGATTTATTTTCTACTTCTTATACATGCTATGTTTATATTTAAATTTATTTTATGTTAAGATTAAATTCAGAAACACATTCACCTTGAGTATTTCTTTTTTTTTTTTTAAGATTTTATTTATTTATTTGAGAGAGTACAGAGGGAGAGGGAGAAGCAGACTCCCTGCTGATCAGAGAGCCTGATGTGGGGTTCAATCCCAGATCCCTGAGATCATGACCCAAGCCAAAGGCAGACGCTTAACCAACTGAGCCACCCAGGCGCTGCCACCCTGAGCATTTCTTTTCTTTCCTTAAGCGAAGTCCTGACTGATAAATGACAAGAAAAACAACTGGTTTGACTACTTTCTCTGCTAACATTAACAATATATTCCTGATCATTTAGCCCCTCTAAACTTCACTTCTCTACTGTCTAAACCAGGAATAATAACAATACCTGATGGAGACGTTGTAAAAATAAATAAAACAGGGATATGAATGAATCAGGTCGAACATGAATACTTCAATAAATGTAAGGTGATGAGAAAAGCACCAGCTATTTCAAAAGCTTAATTTTGTAGGGATAAGGTTGACATAATACAACTATCAACCATATAAAAATGAAACAAAGAGATACTAACCTGACATAGAAGAAATATGAAACAAGTAACATTTGCTCTCTGACACACATAACTGAATCAGTGCAACTCTGCTCTGTTTCCCTTTACTGTACGCTGGTGGCCATTCCATGTCAAATCCTACCACACCTCCAGTACACAGATCCGTGCTAAAGGGGAAAAATACAGTGCAGATGAGCTACATTAGTATTTTAACTTCTGTATAACTTCTGCATTCCAAAAATTAAAAGACAAGTCATATATGGTAGAAGATATCTATGATACAAATACCTGATAATGAACAGCCAGAAAATATTAAAAATTCCTTGAAAAGTTCGTAAGAAAAAAAAAACAGATAATCCAGTAAAAAGGAGGAGGAGGAGGAGCGGGAAGAGGAGGAAAAGGAGCACAGTATCAAGTACTGAGAAAGATACCTACCTGCTCAAACACTAGTGAATGTAAATTGGTAAAATCCTTTTAAAAAAGGCTTTGATAATATTTAGCTGAAGATGTATAAACACTATGACCCAGAAGTTTTTTCTCGTAAATATATCAAACTCTCAGATGCGTACAGCCAGACAGATGTTTAAGAATGTTCACTGCAGGGGCACCAGGGTGGCCCAGTTGGTTAGGCATCCAACTCTTGATTTCAGCTCAGGTCATGATCTCAGCATCCTGGGTCCGGCCATGCATCAGGCTCTGTGCTCATCAGGGAGTCTGCCTGAGGTTTCTCTCTCCTCTCCCTTTGCCCCTCCCCCACTCACACTTGCTCCCATGTACGCTCTCTCATGTTCTCTCACTCTCTCCAAATCTTTAAAAAAAATAATAATTTGCTTTAAAAAAAAAGAATGTTCATTGTAATACTGTTCTTTTTGACAAAAATGGAAACTGCATTTCCATCAACAAAAGAATGGGCAAATTGTGGCATATGGAAACAATTAAATATTATATAAAAATTAAAATAGAACTACATATACCAAAAAGGAAAAATTCTCAAAAAAACATAAAATGTTGAGTGGAAAACACAAGTGGCAGAATATACATATAGTTTGATAGCATTTTTTAAAGTTTTTAAATGGGCAATATAACAGCATATGGTATTTGAGGATATAAAAGTATGGATATAATAAAAAACATGTGAGGGAATGTTAAACACTGAACTCATGCTAAAGTTATCTCAGAGGGCTGCAGAGGGAAGAATCAGAATGGACATACCTGGGGATTCAGCTGTATTTTACCATACCACTTCTTAAGATTTAAAGAAAATGGATATTAAGATTTGCTAAAGTGAGGATTTTGTTATATTATTTTCTATTTTTGTTTATGTTTGCCTATTTTATAATTTTTAAAAATTAAAAATGTATATCACAAAAGAATCTCAATTTCCGCTTTGGGCCAAGATGGTAAGACATATCTTTCCTCTATGAACAAACAGAAAATTGGACAAAATAGGTACAGACACTGAACGATAGGCAATACAGGACTGTGCTCTCTGAGGGAAAGAAAACCATGGGGGAGCCCTACCACTGCCCCCACTTTCTACCTGGAACACTTTCCAGACAACAGAACAGGGAGAAGTCAAAGCAGAGCACTGAGTTAGGGAGACAGGGTTCCCAGCCAGAGAGGCTGAGGGAGCTAGAAGTTGTTTCTGGAGAGGTGGGAGCTAGGCAAGAAAGAGGCTGAACACAGACCAACCAGGGAACCATCGGATGAACAATTCCTAGGGCTTACTTACATGTAGGGAAGAGGCATTAAAGTTCTGAAAAGTGGCCTTAGAGAGTCTTGTTGATCGCCTGGGGCAGTCAGCAAAGACTCCAGGGCCACACCTTATTATTATAGGGCTAAATTACTCCCAGAGTAAAGACGCCTATCAATCTGCCCTAATAAATCTTAAAAATAATGGCTCAAAAGGTAAAAGCTGATCTTCAGGTAATTTAACTTCCTGACAGAGCGAAGCTCTTTTCTTTGAAGAAAAACAAGCAAACCCAACAGTCAGCAAGGTAAAATCACATGTCCAATCAAAACTGCGGGCATTAGGAAAAAAAACAGAAAATGCGACCCCTAACCAGGATAAACATCATTTCATATAAAAAATCAGTAAAATAATGGAATTAATAGACAAGCACACTGAAACCACCACTATAAATATGCTGAATATGTTCAAATATTTAAAAGAAAACATGAATATGAGAGCCAAACTGGAAGATACTTCCTAAAAAGAAACAAATAGAACTTCTAGAGAAGGAAAAAAGAATAAGGGGGGGGTACTAAAGAAATTTTTTAAATCTGTTGAGACTAGAAACCCACAGGTCTGAAAAGGTCAATGAACCCCCCAAGCAGGATGAAGACAAACCACACTACACAACGTGACATCATAATCAAATTGCTGAAAACCTGTGATAGCAAAAATCTTTAAGCCAGCCAGTGGGGGGGTAAGAAAAAAAAGCCTGCCTATCATAATGCACACAGAATTCATCAGAACTACATTCCTCAAATCACTTATGCTTATTGCCTTTACATATGACATGCTATGGCCCTGACAAAGGTAGAGTTAATATATAATCATAACTGACAGATTTTACCTTCTCTGTGAGACAAATTTTGTTCTATATAAAGAGACCCAATAGCGGGGCCAGTTAACTAGGAGTGAGGACACTTGAATACTATTTCTAGAATTCATCTACCACCAGGAGATCATAATAGCTTAACTTAACTCTGTATCTTTTAACCATTGCAATGTACAACAGTTTAAAAAAAACAAACAGGTATAATAACTTCAAAGAAGATCTGAATGAATTCCTTCCTTCTTCTTCTCCTTGTAAATGCTTAAGAACCTTAGATTGCATTATTGCATAATCCTAATTTAACAGGGCAATTTTAAAAAATACTAACAGTCATTTCTAATGTTCTTCTTAGGAATCATTTGCTATAACTGTTGCAAACTAAACGCAACAGAGCTGATCACAACCATTATTCACTACTAATTTGCTATTTTAATGAAATATAAAAGGGACATTGGAGGTTGAATAATTCTTACATTTTTTTTTGCCCTACATTGGTGAAATAAACAATGTGTTTAAGTATTAAAGTACTGAAAGTAACAAAAAATTAGCTAATAGAAAGGATTATGAACATGTACATTATACATTTAATCCAGTGATTTTAAGATTTTTAAACGTAAAATTAGAACTTGTCAAATGATATTCTACATGTAGAAATGATTATCTATAGAACACACATTAACTGTAAAATTCAATCTACTTACAGATATTGTCATAATAGTTATCTTCTAAGGGTTCAAATTCAAATGAAACTAGAAAATTCAAATCTCTTACCTAATATCTTCTGATAGAAAAGAACAATCACTAGCTTCATAACTATAAACAATTGATCCAGTGAATTCTAAGAAAGGGAGGTCATCTTCAAAAACACTCTTCTGAATAGATGCCTTGAGTTAAATAAAATTTCAAAAAGGCACAAATAAAGTTCACATTAAATAAGAGATATTCACGGAAAAAATACAGTTCAATGGAGCATTCAAATCATGGTTCAAGTTTTATCAACTAACATTTTACAGACTAATGAAGTCATAAGGACAATGTAGCAAAAATAAAGCTATCCACTATAAAATTATTTTTCTAAAAAGTTATTTACAAACTTCTACTCCTATTTTCATAAGAGTTAATTTTTTTCTGTAATTATATTAGCATTCTAGATGTAATAATGTTGCCTTAAGTTGCTGAAGAATGGCTGGTAGATCTTGTATCTATGAAAACTTAAACATGCTTACCCACAAAAATTCACCAAAGTAAATACCTTTCTAAATTGACTAAATTAGAACAAACTAATAAGGTCAACCCTACACAGCAAGAAAAAAGGTAAAATACAGAGTAAGAATTCCCATTATGTAAACCCCATTAAAATTTAGTCCCATTCACCCAATAAATGACTAAGTTGTGGTTCAATCACACAAGAGCTATTCTAACTTTAATGTTGACCTGAAGTTTAACAAGTGAAGACTGACTGATTTTATAGTCAAATGTACACTAAATTTCCCATTAACGAATAACTGGTGAACTGCATACCTTTCCTTCTACTGCAGGACAGGTCTCATTCTGCCCAGACATCCATTCAGGAAGCTTCCGCTGCTGTAGAGTTGTTTCCAACTTTTTTTCATTCATCTTTAATAGGCTCCAGTTGCAAAATCCAAAACACAATTACTCTGTGAATAAATACAGTGCAATCTTTGGAAAAAAAAAAAAAAAACTCAAAGAGTCCTATGGATACTACTGAGGAACCAAACATGCAAATTTAAAGTTACAGCATTTGGCCCACCTTTAGGTTTTAAGAGCTAGAATTGCAAAACAAAAGGAAACAGATATAATATGCTGGATCTAATAATTATATAATCAGTAATATTTCTTCTTTTTAAAATAAGTGAGCCAATTTAATTGAGTTCTAAGGTTCTAGTAGTTTCAAAATCCTATCATTTTATGACTTTGATCCTTTCAAAGAATAATCTTTATCTCATCACCAATGACAATCCTTGAGTGTGTAAATTCTTACAGATTTTGACATCTTTAATTTTCTTATCATCTGTCCTAAGATCTAAGTAAACTCAGCAAACTGTTGGACTTGTTCACAAGTCTACTTGAAAAATGAATTTTTAGACAGAGAACAGCTTTTCTATATTAAGGGTTTTCTTTTATTAAGCTCTTGGCCTAGTAAGTGAACAAGTTTCCCTAAGAATAAGAGTTTCACAGAGGATATTTTTAAAAATCTGTTACTAGCTGTGAGGGCTCTTCTCAATGTAAACCACACGTAAAAAATGGTTATAGAAAACACAATGAATAGGAGAACCATGACAAACTCTTTTTGTTAATGGCAAATGGATCCATACCCTAGCGTGACCTAACACACTAAACTGAAGCAGTTTTAATTTCTTAATAAAATCTTTCCAACTCCAACCTTAGTTCCTATTATCTCAAATTGCGAGTAAAGGAGCAGCAGTTTTAAATATATACCTGAAGATTCTTATGATGAAACATGTTAATATGAAATAATCACAGCAACTACTTATGATTTAGGATAATCTGTTATCCCTATTGGTACTTAGCAATATAAACCCAGAAGAAATTACACAGTATCAGCAGGTATCCATTTTAATTGCTCATTTTCTCAAGCATAAAGCCCCAAAACTGAGAATACTGATAATTTATAAAGGAAATTTTTTTAAGGAAATTTTTAAAAGATTACTCTAGCAAAATTTTCTATATAAAACCAACTCTACCACTCTTATGCATTGGGAAGAAAGGGTTAAAAACAGGCTAGTAATTTACTCTCCTTACTGGGGAGAGGAAATGAAAGACTTCAACCAGGGATCCCAGTAATAACACTCACGATCTCAAACCAGATGGTAGCCTTGTAAAACTACAATGATATTTACTAGCAGAAAAACACCAAAGAGTACCTATCTAGAAAATGCCATTCACAAGATACAGCTCAACTATCTCGACTGCTCATCACAAATGAGCCTGGAATTCAGAATTTATTAATTTATGGCTGAAAAATGGGGAGTAGTCAAGTAAGCTGTGTCATTAAAACAATATAAAATAGAGGCATTCCAAAACCAACACAACTTCCTTTGTGCAATTTTTTTTTCCCCCACATTGCTCAAAACTATTCTGTTAATCTAAAACCATAACATGTCCTATTGCAAAAGAAAAGGACATTTTTGGAATCCGTGTCTGACAGTCTGGGGATCCTCCAAAAAAAGAATACGCCATCTGCACTTGGTGCTTGCTTGTATTCTTTGAATCATTAGCAAAGTTTGGCGTTGGGTAAGATCTATGATTCACTGAATCAGAATGGACAACTCAAGTTTGGGTGTTACCATTTACATTATATTGGTAAGATAATATATGTAAAATATATGTTTTTATAGTCATCTTACAAAACATTTTACAAATGTTAGTAGTTATTAATACGTTTATATGTGTCACAAATTCAAAACTCTTAACAGGAGAGTTAAAATTTGATCCCAAAGTGTAGTTTTTATATATGCTCTGTTCTTGATCTTAAAATATTATTTTTATGAAGCTGGAAAACAAGTTTTGGCTATACACAAAGTAGATAATTTGCAAAACTGCCAGAAAATTGTGGTTTCTGCAAATAATAGACAACTCTATAAAAACACTATAAAATCTTAGTATTTTTTTACGTAATTCATTCACACTGCCAAAACAGAAATAAACTTCAGTAACTCTTCCCTGAAGCCACCTATAACACTAAAATCATTTTAATTTGAAATGCTTAGTTTTCAGATGTAAAATACTCTCTTTCGCACACAAAATTCTGTCTAGATGCTTCCAGGCAAAGAATTTGAAAGTAAACTTGTTTACGGACCTAACATCTTCGTCAAATTTACTTAGATCTCAAGACAGATAAAAAAGCACACAGAAAATTAAGGTTGTAGAATAATATGCAACAAGGAAATTCTTCAAGATACAGGAGGATTTGATCAAATAAAGGTTACTCTCAGAAGGGATCCAAGTCATTGAATGATAGAATTTTTCATTTATATATTTAGCTGTTGTGCTGTTGAGTATAAACAACTTTGACATGTCTTTTTCTAAAATCAAGACTCATCATTTCGTAACACTTTATCTCATACCATTAAAAGATCTTAAATTCCTCTTTGAAATAAATACAGATGGTCCCTGACTAACAATGGTTTGACTTGGGATTTTTCAACATTACAATAGTGCAAAAGCAATACACATTCACTAGCAACCACAGATTTTGAACTTGGATCTTTTCTTGTGCTAGTCCTATGTGGTACGACCTTCGGTGGTGATGCTGGGCAGCAGCCTGGAGCCACAGCTCCTGGCAACCATTCTGTAACCATGCAACCATTCTGGTTTTCACTTTCAGTATAAGATCTAATAAATTACATGAGATGCTCAATACTTTATTATAAAATAGTCTTTCTGTCAGATGATTTTAGCCAACTGTAGACTAACTTAAGTGTTCTGAGGACACTTATGGTCAGCTAGGCTAAGCTATCATGTTCAGGAGGCTAGGTATGAAATACATTTTCAACTTTCGATGGTCTATCTGGGAAGTCGTAAGTCAAATAAGATTTGTAATATACTTTGATTTGCACTGGTTTGGACTTTCCTGGAATCATCCTGCCTATCTACCCACCATTATCTGCTACTTTTCAGTCTTGATCATTTTTTTAAAGGCTACCTTTAAACATTATACACCTGGGATTTTTATTATTTTTTTATTTTTCAATTTTTTGTTTTGAATAATCCCATTGAACATGTCTCTCAATAGCGTAATTCATCTCATTGCATTTAGTGTAAGAACATGAGTTTTCTCTCTCATTTTACTTTGATTAGTATTTACCTTACTTTCTTCAGTTTTCTTACTTTTTTTCATTTTTTCCTGATTGGCTGAAATTATCATCCATTCTCTTTTTCCATTATCAATGACAATATGTCAATTTTTTTCCATCCAACTATTACCATACTATCTCAGCAAAATAATACAACAATATCCCTTCCCCATCCTGACCCTACATTTGCACTGTCCTGTTTTTTACTTTCCACCCTTCTAATTACTGTTTTTTGCTGATATGGTTTTGGCTACAGCCTGTCAGTCTTCTTAGTACTACTCTTTTATTTCAACAATCCTTACTATTTTCCAAAAATTTATTTTATAAATTTCAATATCTATTTTAATATAAATGTATTTATAAATTTTAAAAATATAGTGTTTACTATAGTTTCCTCTTCCCTTCATCTCACCCCTCTTGAATCTTTGTTCTGACTCAACTGTTTAGAGAACTCTAAATTATTTTCATCAAGTAGAATATGAAGGTAATAAACTCTGATTCCCTGCATATGTGAAAATGTATTTCTTCAATAGATAAAATGATGTGTTTGTTGGCTGAGTAAAACAGTCCCTCAGTTGTCTATAGCTATTCGCTTACTGTCTTCTATCTTTTGATGCTGCAAGTAAGAAATTCATTGTTTCTCTGATGCTTTTTCTATCGTGAGTCATCTATTTCCCATCTGGGAACTTGAAAGACTTTCAAGGATGTTTAGATTTTAAGGAGCCTAAGTGTAAATTCTATTCTCCTTGGGATCAGTGAGTCCTTGGAAAGGGCTCCTTTCCAAGTCTTTTTCTTAAGATCAGAAAACTTTCCCCTCAATATGGGTTGAATTGCATCCCTCCTCAAAAAAAAAAAAAAAAAAGAAGTGTCAGAGTCCTAACTTCCAGTACTTCAGCATGTGACTCTTTATTTGGAAAAAGTCATTACAGAAGTAATCAAATTTAAACAAGGTTATTACAGTGGTCTCTAATCCAAACCGAATGGTGGCCTTACAAAAAGGGGAAATATGGACACAGAGATGTCTCAGGCATGCACTGAGAGAAGATGTTGTGAAGAAACACATAGAGGAAAAAAGAGCCATCTACAAGCCATGAAGAGGTCTAAAACAGATCCTTCCCCCACAACCCTCAGAAGAAAACAACTCCACCAACAATTTGATTTCAGACTTCTGGCTTCCAAAACGATGAGACAATAAATTTCTGTTTAATCATGGAGTATGCAGCACTTAACTGTGGCACCTGCAGCAAACTAATATACCCCTATTTTTAGTTTAGTTATTAATTGCCACTATCTCTTCCCTTTTTTCCTTCTACATTTATTCACATGCTGATGAATTTCTTCCTGCCTGGATTTCTCCTCCTAGACTCTATTTTTTCCTTCCTGACTACCATCTCTTGAATTTTGTTCTTTGTATTTTAAGACACTCCTTACACTTGACTTCCAAGATGCTAATTTCACTCCCAATGGTGATAGTCCTTTTCAGTTTGTCTACTGAATTTTTATAATGTTAAGATCTTGATTGTTAGTTCCAAAAAGTTTCCTTATGCTCTAGTTGAGTCTCTCTAAATATGCTTATTATTTCTTTCTTTTGTAGGTTATAATCTAGTCCAAATATCTCTTTCAATAAAAGTCTCCTATTCTGGGTGTTCTTTGGTCTTCTTTCCACTGATGCTGGCTTCCTTAGTTGGACCATTATTTTCCTTTGCCTATAAACTCTATTTATCATCAGCAGTCATCTGCTCTTAGGATCCCTCAGGAACCTGAGAACAGGACAAAAACTGTTAAGTCTTCCAATGACGTATTAGGAAGCAATTTCTCTATTAACAGGTCTCCCAAATTGTAATCTCAAGACCTAGACCACCAGCACGCTGAGCTCATCAATACAACTCATCTGGAAGTGTTCTAAGACAGGAAAGATGAAGCAGGTATCCCAGGACCAGTTGTTCAGTTCACTCAACAAATACCTATTTCATTTTCAGCCATATTTGTTCTACCACAGTAATGCTATTGAGTATTTTATTTAGGGAATTATGTTTCAGGTCCTTTCTTATCCTGCTATTTTCCTTTCAATACACTTTCAATTTCCTTTTTCTCTTTTTCAAATTTTCAAATTTAAATTTAAAATTTAATTCAAATTTAAATTCTAGTTAGTTAACATATTATGTAATATTGGTTTCAGGAGTAGAATTTAGTGATTCATCACTTACCTACAATACCCAGTGCTCATCATAACAAGTGCCCTCCTTAATACCTGTCACCCATTTATCCCCTCCCCCCCACCCACCTCCCTCCATCAATCCTCTTCAGGGGTTTTTTTTTGGTTTGTTTTTTGCTTGTTTTTTCTCTTTGGTTCTTTTATTAACACATTTCCTGCTGAATCCACTGGTAATACTTAAAAGACTTTTAGGGTTTCATTGTTTAGAAATTATTTTTTAAAGATTTTATTTATGTGACAGAGAGACTATAAACAAGGGGACTAGCAGAGAGAGAAGGAGAAGCAGGCTCCCCGTTGAGCAGGGAGCCCTACCCTGGACTGGATCCTGGAACCCTGGGAAGGCAGAAGCTTTACTGACTGAGCCACCCAGGCACCACTAGAAATTATTTTTTATCAAGGGTCAACTACTCAGCTAAGTAAGCTTGATAGCTGTTGATTTTTCTCAAATACATGATGATTCTCAGTGCCCACTTCATTTATAAATGAAAGTCTATACCAGGAGTCTACAACATTCCTCAACTTGATGGCACATTCAGAAAATGAAAATATTTTTATAGCATACTGGAAAGGCGATCTGAGAGTGTGCATATGACATCTTGTAAAAATTGCGTATCTTCATTGTAAAATTAAACTTTTTAAACAAAAAACTAAGTTGTTTGGATAAACATAACTTTTGCATATTAGGCTTTCTACTTAAAATGAGTACATACAACTCCTGATTAAAACATTTTAACATTTTCTTAATATTCTATATAGTCACCATCACAGGGAAGCTTTATTAGCACAAGTGGTAGCAAATGGCAGAAGAGGAGGCTTTACTCTAAAAGGCTAAAAACTTCTTTTTAACAATTAACCAGCATTCCAACAACTCGACCTCTTTAAATTCTACTTCAAGAATGCTGAAGTTCTTTAAATCTAACAGCTTCTCCTTTTCTTCTATTGAAAACTATGTTAATTCCTTCTGATGATATAAATAAGTTTTGAATACAAATGAATTTTTTATATCAAGTATTTCAATATAGTGTGCTAAAGCTCTGTCATAAGCATACACTGAATTTGCTCAAGTATTATTAATCCATTCTTAGGATTCAAGTGATACCAATTATATGTCACTTCTAAAACTATTTTAACTTCATTCTCCCAAAGCTGAATTATTACTCTGAATCCATAAACTTTGTCAGTACATGTTAATATATTTTTCCACATAATCACTGCACTTTCAAATTAATTCAGGTGCTCAAAATGTCCATTAAGAATACTGTTTATTGAAGCCAATAAGTAAGTATACTTCAACAAATCTGTAAAGTAAGAACCATTCATATGGAATAATTTGAAATTTTCTTTTAGCTTATAAATCTTCCTTTAGACTGTCAATACACTTCATTACTGAAATAGCCAACCACATTTCTTTACCTAAAGCTGAAAAGAAGGTAGGTACTATAGTAGCTTAGACTTCATTAGGTTCACCATTTTTATGACTTCATTTAACGTGGAGCTCAGAACTACAGGCAATTTTTAATATATAGGAACTTCTCTGTGAACAAGACAACTTATTACTTAGAATATCAGGGTTTTTTTAAATATATTGAACTAAATGTACAGCCTAAACCCGATTATTACCAGTCCCAAACTTCCACTGTTTCCATAATATCTTGTATGTTTCAAGATATTTCCTTTGAATACTTCAGTTTTGAAGCTTCTTTGCCAAGCAAATAATGTCCTTTCAAGCATTTTTCTTCAAGGATTCTTAGAGCTTTCTGAGGCCCATTATCAACATTTATCAACAGATATGGATTCATATCTACAATGAACACCTTTTCACTAAATAATCTGAATTAGTACTGTCTTCTTCTATGTCTTTGACAAATCTTGAACATATCTTCTAACAAAATAATTGAAAATGGCAACTTTTTCATTTCCTTTGCCTTACGGATCCCAAACACAGCATTCCATACAGACAGGAAAAAAGAGCAAATTTGGCAAACTAGTGAAATACAGGCTTTACTAACCGAGCAATCCTGTATCTGGTTTCTTGAGCTCAATCTGATGATCACAATCTCTTAAAAGAATTTTGTTCTACAGGCACCTGCGTGGCACAGTGGGTTAAGCATCTATCTTCAGCTTAGGTCCTGGTCCCAGGGTTCTGAGAAGGAGCCCTGAATATGGCTCCCTGCTCAGTGGGGAGTCTGCTTCTCCTTCTCCCTCTCCTTCCATCTCTCCCCACCCAGCTCATGCTCTCTCCCTCTCTCAAATAAATAAATAAAATTTTTTAAAAAAGAATTTTATTTTGTGTTCAAAGATGATTTCAAAAGTTCATACTTTTTTTTAGTAAAATAGCTGTTTTATGAAAAGGTATTAGAGTATTTTTTTTTATTTGTATTTATTTGACAGAGAGAGATCACAAGTAGGCAGAGAGGCAGACAGAGAAAGAGAAGGGAGGAAGCAGGCTCCCCGCGGAGCAAAGAGCCCGATGCGGAGCTCGATCCCAGGACTCCGGGATCATGACCTGAGCCGAAGGCACAGGCTTTAACCCACTGAGCCACCCAGGCGCCCCAATACTAGAGTATTTTGTTTGACACCCTTATTTCATTTGATTTAGCCTATAAAGAATTATGGAGGGGCACCTGGGTGGCTCAGTGGGTTAAGCCTCTGCCTTCGGTTCGGGTCATGATCTCAGGGTCCTGGGATCGAGTCCCATGTCGGGCTCTCTGCTCGGCAGGGAGCCTGCTTCCCTTCCTCTCTCTCTGCCTGCCTCTCTGCCTACTTGTGATCTCTCTCTGTCAAATAAATAAATAAAATCTTTAAAAAAAAAAAAAAAGAATTATGGAAACGTCATATAATTGAGATAATTCTTTACTTTAGAGCCTAATTATTGGTGAAATATTTAGTGTTATATTTAACTCACACATCAGATGACTTTACAGCTTTTACCAATAAATTAGAGATTAAAGTGGGAAAGTAAATATCTGCAGAAATTAAATTTATTTGAATATAAAATAGTTAAAAAATAAAGTGCTTGAAATATTGTAAGTCCTTCATTCCTTGGGAAATGCTTCTTGCCAATTTTTTAGTCTAAATTCTTTTTTTTTAAACAAATCTTATCCCAAAAAACTTCTTGAATGAAAAAGACTAAACAAAAACAGTGTACTGAAATATTTTCAGTTCTTTAATAATTTAAATTTTTAAAGTAAGCAAAATACACTTGTAATCAAAATATTTTTAAATGAGGTTCTGAAGATACAAAGGCCTATATTTCCCTTATTAAAATCAATGGAATTGTATTATGTTCAATTATTGATTATTTTTAGATAAGCACTATATATAAATTCTAAATATAAATTCTAAAAACAAACATATTGTGAAATTCTATCATAATCAGGGTTTGACAAATTGTCACATCAAAAGGCCATAATAAATAAATAATTAAAAGTTACATAACAAGCAAGAAAATAAACAAAATTCATTGTTTTCTGTTAGAAAATACTGATAAGAATTAGCTAACAATCATGCTCTTTTCTGTTAGCAGTAAAATAATTATGAAAATTAAGACAAAAATGAAAGAATTTTGGGGTGCCTGGGTGGCCCAGTGGGTTAAGCATCCGACTATTAATCTCAGCTCAGGTCTTGATCTCAGGGTTTTGAGTACAAGCCCCACATGGAGCCTACTTGAAAAAAAGAAAGAAAGAAAGAAGGAAAGAAAGAACGAATGAGCTTATGTATACACATACAACTTTCCCAATTATTAAATAATATACACATACAAAATGAAAATAATAATTAAATAGTAAATTATTTAACAGGAAAGTCAGGTGGAAGGGCTACATAATACAGCCACAGAACAACCCTGTCTGACCATGTTTCCTATGCACAACCATCCAGGTTACTGTATTGTGGATAGAAGTTTCTGTGACTTAACCTGCATGACGGGCCACCCAGGCCTGCACGGAGGCAGGCAGGTTAAAGAAGGCTGCTTATTAAGACTTGTGCTGCTGAATGATCTCGGGAGCCTGGTTAGCTGACATCAGCTAGCCTCCGGGTCAGAACTGGCCCTTCTGGTCTAGACACCAAGAGCTATAAACTTTGCCTTGCGTCCCCTCTAGCTCCAGCCTGGGCAGGCCCCCAAGAAGAGAATCCAAAAGGAGAGGCCAACACAAGGAGCCCAGGCTCCTTGAAGATGTAAAGACATGATAACACAGAAATGCTGCTCGCTCCTAACTGCACAGAGGCAAACAAATGTTTAACTTCACACCTGGTCATTTGCCCTATAAATACCACCCTTAAAGGGATGGTATTTTGGAATTCTCACCTGAGAGGAAGACGCTCCGCTTGGGCCTCTCAATCTGGACCCCAGCCTGGCAGTCTCCACAGGGCTTCCCCAGCTAATGAGGTTGGACACTGTAAGTGCCCAACTGGATGTAACTCTTCCTTATTCTCCTTTACTGCTTACTATTGCCCTGATTTATGCATAGATTTCCCTTTTCTTCTATTTCCACTCGGTTTTTTACTTTATAATGAAGTGTTTTTTCCCCGCCGCCCCCCCCACTCGAAACTGAGAGTATGGCTGCTGTGAATCCTTTCTTTAGAAGTTACCTAAGTAGTTTACAAAAGGATCACCATATAGAATAATGTTCAAATATGATTTCACCTATTATAAATCTTTGAATGTTTCATAAAATGCTTCTATGTTTGAAAAACATAAAAAATATACAGCCATCAAAACCTTGCCTTATAACCCACATCACCATGCTACAGCTAGAAGCCACTAACTTTGCTCCAGCTAACTCTTGCCAGTAGTGAATATGAACCCAGTCAGTGTTACCAGGTCTTCCAATTTTTCCAAATATGAAGAAATTGCACCAAGCAATATTCCATTTAATACCAATATCCAAGACCCCTCTACAGGCCAAAATTTGGCCTGCAGTCCTTTCAATTTACAACTTCTGCTACAGACAGATCAGTACTAGCAGCTGGTGTGGGTACCCACAGTAATTTTTAATGTCAATATACATTTCCAATTCATTAAGTGAAATACTTGGGTACATTTCTATAGGAACCTGTGGAATTAGTGATGGCAAAAAAAAACTAGGAATATGCTAACAAATGGCAGTTCCTTTAAAGAAGCATACACAGGACACAGAGTGGTTGACTGGAACAGCTACTTAATTAGAGCAGTATCAAGTGAATTCCCCTAAGAATGGAGGACATCTCCTTTTACGCATCTCTGAGTCTACTGTGTCAACTCGTACTAGACCGGAGCATTACTCCACCTTCCTCAATGGCTCCGATAATAATGCTAGGAGCAGGCACACAAGAAATCTACTTTCCCAAGCTGCCAAATTGTGAGTATAAATGATGAAGCCACAGCGAAGCACAGGCCCAGTTCCTTTAGTCCATCTGCTATAGTACCAACTATATGCTTTGGCAGTCAAGTTATTTAAGGGCTGGTTTGATGGTCTAGTTTGAAAATTATTATGTTTAACCAGAGCGGAGGTTAAATGAAAGATAAGCCATCTATTTCATGAGGCGGGCCAAGAAAGTATTTTCATGCACTACCAATATTTCCCTCAAAATAATTCTCTAGATTTACACGTAGTTTCATTTTTAAGAATTAATCTTACCAAAAAAAAAAAAAAAAAGCATTCCTCAGAAAGATTTATATACAAGGATAGTCATTCTTGTTATATATGATAGTATTTAAGATATAAAATGTCATATACAATATTTATAATGATAAAGAGTTGAAAACAGTGTAATATCCAACAATGGTAAGTTAAATAATAAATTGTTACATCCATAAAGCAGAGCACTATGTAGCCATTAAAAACATAGTTATAATTTATCAAGTGAAAAACCAAGTTAAACTCTAATTTTACATAATAAATATGTGTATATTTGTATGTGTGTATATATATTCTATAGAAAAAGACATATGTATACATACACATATATAGGCAAACATTTACATATATACACATACTATATTTTTAAAGGTGTGGAGCAATGTATACCAAAATATTAGTGGTTAGCCCACAACTGCAGATGGCTTTTTATTTTCTTCTTTATACTTTTCTGTATGTTTCAAATTTTCTATAAGAATATGTGTTACTTTTAGCAATCAGGAGGAAAGTATGCTAAAAAAGGGGAAAGGTTGATTTTGTTTTGGTTTTTTTTTTAATGAACAATCAAGGCTACATTTTTTATACTCTAGAGCAAGAGTTAGCAAATTCTTTCTCTAAAAAGCCAGACAGTAAATATTCTAGGGCTCATGGCAGATTGTCTCTGTTTGGAACTACCAAGTCAGACACTGTGGCGCAAATGTCATAAATAATACTTAAATAAGCATGGCAATGTTCCAATAAGACTTTATAGACAATGAAATCTAGATTTATGCAAATTTTGCAAAATTCTTCCTTTTGATTTCTTAGCCACTTAAAAATATAAAAACCATTTAGCTCATAGTACAAAAACAAGCAGCAAGTCAAATGTGACCCACCACAAGTTTGCCAACTCCTGCTACAGAACAGACAAAATGGTCTAAGACTATAAAATGTCCAATGCTACTGGCATTAACAACTACAGTTTTTTTTTAATCACAATAATACAGTGATAAAATAGGTAATAAGAAAAAAATACCTAATAATAATACAACTTCTTAGTAAAACCTTTTTGATATCTTACTTGCAAAATGGACTTCATGATACCTGAATGGGTAGGCTTACTACTCAGGGTTAGTAATATTACCCTATTAAATGTTAAGAGATTATCTCCTAAAACCACGAATTAGGTTTTGAAAAAATTCATTTTAAATGATTTTATTTGACATCAATTAGATTACTGCAGGCACTTTTAGTGCCTTTTAGTCCATGGCAAAAGAAACACATCAGTAAGATTCAAGATTTAAGTTTGACCAAATACAGAAATTAAGACCAACTGTATCCCATATTAACGAAGAAGGGATAGCTTTTTAATTACCTAGCTTTTAGATCATACTCTACTTCACTCTATCAGAGTAGAAATTCATCTCAAGAGCACATTTTTCTACTTAAAATGGTATCCTCTTCTAAAGAATGGACAAACTAACTCCTATTCCATAGAAGCTGGGTTTCACTGGATTAGCTCAGAGATGTCTTTGCTCCTAAAACCTTTAACTAATGCTGGGGTGGTGCCTGGGAGACTCAGTGGGTTAAGTCTCAGAGCCCTGAGACAGGCTTGCCACTAGACATAGTTTGCCTGATATTCTCTCCCTCTGCTCCTCTGTTACTCTGCCCCTCTGCCCCCTTCCCCACACTGGTTCTCGCTCTCAAATAAATAAATAAATAAATAAAAACCTTTAACTAAGGTAAGGAAACTAATACCTACTGTTACCATGGTAACTGACTTGCCTAATTGCTTGAGGGCTAAACTGAATAAAGTATCCCAACCTTCTTAAAAAGCATTAAAAAAAAAAAAACAAAAACCCACTGGTAAGTACAAATAACCATTTCAGGGCCAGGAAGAAATTATTAGTAAGTAGTGAAATATTTAACTGTTAGACAATTACCTTGTTTAACATGAACAAATTTTCACCTACTACTTAAAACGGTTCACCTCTATTTTTTTCAAAATACATAAAGGCTAATCTGATCAAATAGTTTTTGGGGGTTTTTCTAAGATTTATTTATTTATTTATTTATTACACACACACACACACACACACACACACACACACACACAGCAGGGAGCCTCTCTCAAATAGTTTTTTGGGGTTTTTCTAAGATTTATTTATTTATTTATTTGACACAGAGAGAGAGAGAGAGAGAGAGAGAGAGAGCGGGGAGCCTGATGCGGGGCTCAATCCCAGGACCCTGTGATCATGACCTGAGCCAAAGGCAGAGGCTTTAACCCACTGAGCCACCCAGGTACCCCTGATCAAATACAGTTTTATAAATTCTAATTATTTAGTCAAAAATCAAGAATGTTTACAGTGACTCTGAAATTTGCTAACAAAATGTCATAAAAGAGTAATTATAGTACATAAGCTATAATTTTAATTTCTCACTTCTGGTATTTATGCAAATTTTCAAATATCCATTGAGTTTCACAATATTCCTCTGAGGAAGAAAACTATCACCATCGCTGTATAACAAAGGAAAATGTATCAAAAAGGAAAACTAATAACAAAGACTAGCTAATTTTGCAGAAGTTAGCAGACTACTCTAATGGTAAAAATTATGCTATGAAGAGGTAGGGAAGTAGAATGGAAAGAAATCTGGACTTAGAGTCAGAAAACTCATATTCTCATGTTGCTTTGTGTCAAGAAAAATTACCCACAATTTAAAAGACAAAGAGGGACGCCTGGGTGGCTCAGTTGGTTAAGCAGCTGCCTTCGGCTCAGGTCATGATCCCAGCGTCCTGGGATCGAGTCCCACATCGGGCTCCTTGCTTGGCGGGGAGCCTGCTTCTCCCTCTGCCTCTGCCTGCCACTCTGTCTGCCTGTGCTCGCTCGCTCTCCTCTCTCTCTGACAAATAAATAAAATCTTTAAAAAAAATAAATAAATAAATAAAAAATAAAAGACAAAGAGAAGGCAGTATGTCCTTTCAATGTCATAAAGGAGCACAATCTTAACCAAAGATGACTTCATTAGAGAATAGACCTTTATATGACTTGCTATTTACTACTGATAAAAACTGAGACTCTGTGAAGTTACTTGTTAACTTGCAAATTTTTGTCTAGTAAAGGTACAACTGAATTCTGTCCAGTAGAAAAGATAATCTCAAAGGCTATGCTTTTTACTGCTCTGTAGGGATGGTTTTTGTATCTAACCCAGCAATTTTATTCCAAAATTCTTTCTCCAATATGTATATGTACTGGTCAGTTTTATCTGTCAACTTAACTAGGGGTTACCCACCCAGAGCTAGTCAAACACTATTTCTAGGTGTGTCTGGGAGGGTGTTTCCAGAGGAAATTAGCATTTAAATAGGAAGACTTTGTACAGAAGACTGCCCTCACCAATAAGGCATCATCCAATCTGCAGAGTCTCAAAAAAACTAAAAGGCAGACAGAGGGCAAATTGTCTCTCCATTCAAGCTAAAATATCCATCTTCTCTTTCCCTCCCACATCAGCACTCCTCAGTTCTTGGACTGTCATACTAGGAGGAGAACTAGACCACTCGCTCCTCTGCTTTGTAGGCCTTCAGGTTTGGACTACAATTACATGACTGGATTTCCTGGACCTCCAGCTTGGAACAGCAAATTGTGGAGTTCCGGCCTCCAAAACTGCATGAGCCAATCCCCCACAATAAATCTCTTTCTGTACATCTATATATATCCTACTGGTTTTGTTTTTCTGGAGAACCCTAATCCACTATATCTTTGTTCCTCTTTGAAACAATTTTATCTCCTGCTGGTTCCCTCATTAATGAGCTAAATATGTGACATATGTTCATTCTGTATTTGTATGAGAACCAGTCTTTAATATTTTGGAAAATTATACTTTGATGCTTTGCTACTTGGTATCCATGTGATCTTGGACAAGTCACTTTACTTTTCTATTTTCATTTCCTCATCTGTAAAATGGGGTTAAATTCCTACTATATTACTTGCTTTATTATATTATTTTTTTATTTTTTTAAAGATTTTATTTATTTATTTGACACAGAGAGAGAGAGCATGAGCAGCGGGGAGGAGAAGAGGGACAGAGAGAATCTGACTCCTCACTGAACAGGAGTCCCGAGGGGAACTTGATTCCAGGGCCCTGGGATCATGACCCCAGCTGAAGGCAAACGCTTAATTGACTGAACCACCCAGGGTTCCTATATTACATTTTTGTTGTTGTTGTTGTTTATTGGACAGAGAGAGATCACAAGTAGGCAGAGAGGCAGGCAGAGAGAGAGAGGAGGAAGCAGGCTCCCCACCAAGGAAAGAGCCCAATGTGGGGCTCGATCCCAGGACCCCGGGATCATGACCTGAGCCGAAGGCAGAGGCTTTAACCCTCTGAGCCACCCAGGCGCCCCCTTATATTACATTATTATTAAATATTATATTACCAGGGGCCTGGGTAGCTCAGTCATTAAGCATCTGCCTGTAGCTCAGGTCCTGACCTCAGGGTCCTGGGATGGAGCCCCGCATCCGGCTCCCTGCTCAGTGGGAAACCTGCTTCTCCCTCTTCCACTCCCCATACTTGTGTTCCCTCTCTTGCTGTCTTTCTCTCTGTCAAATAATAAATAAGATCTTTAAAAAAATAAATAAATATATTACTTGCCTTACTGCATTAATATAAACAGTGATAAACAGGATGTCACATCTTTTAGTCTACAGTTACAGTCAGTTGGTATACTGACAGTGTTAGCTAGGATGTAACACAAAGTTACTCAAATCAGAGGCCTGAAAGCTATCAGCAGAAGGGAGAAGGGGAAGGGACAAAAGCAGGGAAGGAATGTGTTTTATTTTACAGAACCAGCAGTTGGACCAATAAGATACCCAGCCAGATGGTTTCAGCTAATAGCCCCTTGCTAGGTGTTTCACCTGATAGCTTCTTACGTGAGACAGTTTGAGCCATCTTGGACTGGTTGAGGACCTGAGCAGAAGCCCCAAGTTGTCTTGAAGTAATCCTTAACTCATTATAATATAAAGATATCCTTCTATGGGAAGGAGTTTTCCCCCATTTTTTGAACATACTATGGATGCACTAGCATGCTGACATGCTAGGCATAAACGGTTGAACTGAAGTGCCTAGGGAACAAAATATGCATAAGTTCCTTGATGTATATACAAGCTCCCTCCCTCCACCCCCAAATACACTGAATAAAACCCCCTTAAACCAACCCCACAGGGAGACAGTGCTTTGAGAGCAATCCCCCCGTCTCTCTCTTACTATAAGAGGTAATAGAGAGTTCTTTGCTTTCAATACTTCCTTGTGTTGTGTTTAATTTTTTTTTTTTAAGATTTACATATTTATTAGAGAGAAAGAGCATGAGTAGGGAGAGGTGGAGGAGGAGAGGGAGAGGGAGATAATCCTCCAGCAGACTCCCTGCTGAGCATGTAGCCTGATACTGGGCTCAATCATAGGACCCTGAGATCAAGACCTGAGCTGAAACCAAGAGTCTAACACTTAACTGACCAAGCCACCCAGGCACTGTGTTCAATTTAATGCACCCAAAGGAGCGAACCCTTTGAGTTCAGTTACAATAAAAATTATGACAGATCTTTTACTACTATTATACATCATTCTCTTTAGTGTACTGAGAGGAATCAAGGAAAGACAACCAAATTCATACCAACTAGACAAAGTTTATAAATTTATCAAAAATTAAGCACTCAAGTGCTTCATCACTAGAATGTTCTTTTAAATGATAAATTCAAAGAGAGAAAATGGATTCATTTATCCAAGAAGACTTCATTCTTACCCATCAGACCTGACCCAAGGAGTACTGGATTTCAACACGAATCCACTTTTTTTTCGTCTATAACTATACTGTACAAACTGTATTTAGGAAGTTTCCAAATACAATTTAAATTACAACCATAATAATCATATACTCATCTAACTTTCTGTGTATGTAGAAAGTAATAAGAATGAATTAAAAAAGTGTCAATGACTTGTAAGATGGGATTAATAAGTACTAAAAAAAAAAAAAACCTAACACAACTTATAAAACCAAAGCAGCTTAAATGTTTCAGCAGTTCAATTTGGTTATCTATGCCCTAATTTTGGTTAGATTCTGTGAGTTTCACCTGTACAATTATGTTCTTTTTACTGAGAGGCAAATTCTAGTCACGAAGTCTTTCAAATTTAATCAACAATGCAATGAACTTTAAAAATTCTGGGTTTGCATAAAACTTCTAAAAGAAAACAGTCAGTTAACTTTTGGACATCAGTCTTAGCAATATTTTGGGATCTGACTTCTCAGGCAGGGCAACAAAAGCAGAAAACAAAACAAAAGAAAACAAAACCAAAAAACAATTAGGACTGCATCAAACAAAAAGCTTTTGCACAGTAAAAGGAAACCACCAACAAAACAAAAAGGCAACCTACTAAACAGAACAAGATATTTGCCAATGATATATCCAATAAAAGATTAATATTCAAAATATATAAAGAAATCATAGAAAAAAATCTGAATAAAAAAATGGGCAGAGGACCAGAATAGACATTTTTCCAAAGAAGACATACAAATGGCTAACAGACACATGAAAAGATGCTCAACATCAGTAATCATACTGGAAATTCAAATCAAAATTTGAGATACTACCTTACATATGTCAGAATGGCTACTGTCAAAAAGACAAGAAATAACAAATGTTAGCAAGGATATAAAGAAAAGGAAACACTTACGTGCTGTTGATGGAAATGTAAATTGGGGTAGCCACCATAGAAAATAGTATAGAGGTTCCTCAAAAAATTAAAAATAGGTATACCAAACAATCTAGTAATTTCACTGCTGGGTATTTACCCCCACAAAAAATGAAAACACTACTTCAAAACCACCTAGAGCATTTTATTGTATATAATGTTTATTGCAGCATTATATACAATAGCCAAGACAGGGAAGCAACCTAAATGTCCACCTATAGGGGAATGGACAAAGAAGATATGGTATACAATGGAATACTACTCAGCCCAAAAAAAAAAAAAAAAAAGAATGAAATCTCACCACCTGTGACAAAATGGATGGCCCTAGCGGATATTTTGCTAGGTGAAATAAGTCAGAGAGACAAATCCTATATGATTTCCCTTAAATGGGAAATCTGAGAAGCAAAACAAATGAACAAACAAAACCAAAACAAGACTCATAAACACAAAAAACAAAATGGTGGTTGCCAGAAGGGAGGGGGGGTTCAGGAACAGCCAAATGGACAATGGGGATTAAGAGGTACAAACTTTCAGTTATAAAATAATTAAGTCAGGAAGATGAAAAGTACAGCATAGGGAATATAGTTAATAATACTGTAACAACTTTGTATGGCAACAGATGGTAACCACACTTATCATGGTGAACATTTCATTCTGCATATACAGTTGACCCTTGAACAACATAGGGGTTATGGGCACCAACCCACCACACAGTCAAAAATCCACCAATAATTTTTGACTCCCCAAAACTTAACTACTAATAGCCAACTGTTGATGAGCAGTCTTACTGATTTGATAAACAATTAATATGTATTTTTTTAGGGCACCTGGGTGGCTCAGTGGGTTAAGACTCTGCTTTCCGCTCAGGTCATGATCTCAGGGTCCTGGGATTGAGTCTCGAATCAGGCTCCCTGCTCGGCAGGGAGCCTGCTTCCCCTCCTCTCTCTGCCTGCCTCTCCACCTACTTGTGATCTCTCTCTCTCTGTCAAATAAATAAATAAAACCTTTTTTAAAAATGTATTTTTTATGTTATATGCATAAAGTAAGCTAGAAAAAAGAACATTTCGTTAAGAAAATCATAAGGAGGGGTGCCTGGGTAGTTCAGTTTGTTAACCATCTGCCTTTGGCTCAGGTCATGATCCCAAGGTCCTGGGATGGAGCCCTGCATCGGGCTCCCTGCTCAGTAGGAAGCCTGCTTCTCCCTCTCCCACTCCCCCTGCTTGTGTTCCCTCTCTCACTGTCTCCCTCTATCTCTGTCAAACAAATAAAATCTTTAAAAAAAAGAGAGAGAGAAATAAAATCATAAAGAAAAGAAAATACATTTATAGTACTATGACTGAAAAACATTCATGTACAAGTGGACACATTCAATTCAAACCCATATTGTTCAAGGGTTAATTTTAAGTGTCAAATCACTATGTTGCACACCTGAAACTAGTAACATGTCAACTGTACTTCAAAAAATTCTGGGTTTGCTTTCTTTTAATTTATTATGTATTTTCTGAAAATATAACCTCACCCTTTAAGTTGATCTACACTTACCAATATACTAGCAACTACTTTTTTTTATTAGCAACTAGTTTATACACACACACACACACACAATCTATAACTTACTGTAGAAAACATAATTTATAAGGTATTCTTCTGCATTGTTTTTGAGAATTCTTTCTATTTTTCAATGTACTAACAGGAATAGGAGGGGTTAGAGGAAAACAAAGAAGAACCAAAGAATCCGTGACAAAGCCCTCATTAAATCCCTAATTAAAGAGGCTTTCAAGACTTTCATTAATCTGTTGCTAGATTTCTGGTAATCTTAATTTCCTCCCAAATAACCCAGGCAAGCAAATTAGAAAAGCTAAATAAAACTACCTAGAGGATTTTTTAAAAATATTTTGTTTATTTATTTGACAGACAGAGATCACAAGTAGGCAGAGAGGCAGGCAGAGAGAGGGGGAAGCAGGCTCCCTGCTGAGCAGAGAACCCCACGAGGGGCTGGATCCCAGAACCAGAGATCAGGACCTGAGCGGAAGGCAGAGCCTTAACCCACTGAACCACCCAAGCACCCCTCACCTAGAGCATTTGGTTTGGATAGTAAGTCACTGAAATTTGAAAAATAATAGGATGGGGTTTTTTTGAGATTATTTATTATAGATATCACCAAATGTTCCTAACTACCAAGTATTATATGATTGATATTAATAAAGTATAAATAAAAATTTATATTAATAAAATCAACTGAAATAAAGTGTAAATGAAACCAATCAAATAAATATAATAAAATGCCATTAAAACACTAGCAACAGGGAAAAAAGAAAAATGCCTCTCTCAATGCTGTGTCACTGTGAGAAGCCACACTGCCCATAAATCAGGAACACAACTTGACCTGAACTGAATCCATAGCTCAGTGAAATGCTTTATAACTGAATTTCACTATCCAACTGAATAATTCATTATTTTTAGTGAATTTCCTCTGTTCTGTAAGTAGCTACAGCCAGTAAGCTGAAATCAACATTATAAACTGGGAAACGGTAGAGAAAGTTTTTGAGTAAGTCAATTTAAAACTTGCTTAGACTGCCTATTTTTTCTTTTATATTTATTACTGTTACTTCACATGGCCTGAGATGAAATTGTATAGGACTCATTATCAAGGGTACATTGATAGTTGCCCACCCACCATCCATTTCACCCAACACCCTTTTTATGGCCATAAATTTAATTTAGAACAGACCAGTTATTTACCCACAAAGGTAGCATGCTTTAGGAAAGCTGCCCTCATACCCAGCTCCCACGGTAAACCCAACTGATCTACAAATAATCCCATTCCTTTTGACACAGTCATGATTCAAAAACTCAGGTTAAACTCAGGGCATTCCCCCAAATTTGCTTTAAGAATAAAATATACAGGGGCACCTGGGTGGCTCAGTGGGTTAAGCCTCTGCCTTCAGCTCAGGTCATGATCTCAGGGTCCTGGGATCGAGCTCCGCATCAGGCTCCCTGCTAGGCGGGAAACCTGCTTCTACTCTCCCTCTGCCTGCCACTCTGCCTTGTGCTCTCTCTCTACCTCTCTGTCAAATAAATAAAATCTTTTCAGAAAATAAAAGAAAAGAATAAAATATACAGGGGCACCTGGGTGGGTCAGTTGGTTGGGCGTCCGCATTCAGCTTGGGTCATGATTCTAGGGTCCTGGGATTGAGTCCCACATCAGGCTCCCTGCTCCAAGCGGAGCCTACTTCTCCTTTTCCTACTGCTGCTCCCACTGCTGCTCCCCCAGCTTATGTGCGTGCGCACGCTCTCTCTCTCTCTCTCTCTCTCAGACAAATGAATTTTTAAAGAAAAAAAAAGAATTAAATATACTTTGTTTTTTAAGTAATCTCCACACCCGACGTGGGGCCTGAGTTCATGACCCTGAAATCAAGAATCACATGCTCTTCTGACTTGATTTAGGGGTACCCAGGTACCCCTAAAATATGCAACTTAATTCAGGCCAATGAGACACAAAGAGGAGGGTTCCTCTAAAAAATACTGTCTTGCAATGGTAAGAGATGCCCTCTGCCTGACAATGTGAAGTCTGGGCCTTTTCCACCCATTTGCCACTATAATGGAAGTCAGCTTGAGGAGAAAGCCAACTTAAATACACAGCCAACATACAGAAAAAGGCAATGATGAGAATGGAGCCATAGTCAACAGACAGAATCAGTCTACTAGTGAGTCCTACCTCAGGCTTCAAGTTACATTTTGGGAATAATAAATTTCCTCATTTTTTTAAGTCTGTTTGAAAGAAGTTTTCTGTTTCTACATTCTAAGTAATATACAAATATAAATGAAAATTAAATTGTCATTAATCCTTCCCTTTAATCTCTCATCTTAAAATAAATTATAAAGCTAAAATAGCCACACAAAGCATACAATAACAAAAGTTTCATAACTTGGTATATAGTTTCAAAAACTTTAAAAATCAGAGTAAAAATCAAAAGTAACAGCAATTTAAGTAATAGCAATTTAACAGAAACTTATAACAACTAAATGGGAGTAAAATTTAACTTCAGGATGCAAAGTTCTGCACTGCGTTGAAATGCAGCACTGCCACACATAGAAAGAAAAAAATGCATGAATTTTATTTATTTTTTTTTTTGGAGGGGTAGGGAAGGACAGAGAGAGAGAGAGAGAATCCCAAGTAGGTTCCAAACCCTGCATAGAGCCCAACACAGGGCTGGATCCCACAACCCAAAGATCACGACCCAGGCCAAAATCAGGAGTCAGGTACTTAACTGAGTAAGTCGACCAGGAGCCCCAGAAAAATGCATAAATTTTACAACAAGATCAGTAAAAATCAGAGAAAGAGTGAAAAATAAAGGAGACTGGGTAAAAAAGAAATTGGGAAATTAATATACAATTCCAAAAGCAACCGTAATTTTATCCAACGAAAATCTTTTGTAAGAACCTATCTCTTAAGACAGGGTGAGTGTACATAAAATGAATAAAAGGAAATATTAGCAATTTTGTGATTATACAGCTCCTAGAAGGCAAAAGTTATCTTCCATCCAACTGTCTTTCTACTGTACTTCAATGCCTTCATTTTTTAAAAAATATTATTTACTTATCTAGGGGAGAGAGAGAGATGGAGGGAGGGGCAGAGGCAGAGAATCTTCAAGCAGACTCTCCACGAAGCACAGAGTTCAATGAGGGGCTCACTCTCACCACCCACAAGATCATGACCTGAGCCGACACCAAGAGTTGGACACCTGACTGAGCCAGCCACACGCCCCTTCAGCGACTTCATTTTATGAACGAATAGCAAAAACAGATCAGGTTCCAGTAGGTGATGACACATGCTGCATGTCAAAATTTCTAGGAGAAGCGTAAGAACTTCAGTATTTTGTTCAATGGCTTCTATTATTGCTACACACACTAGGAAGGTCCCATCCCTCTTTCTTCTTGGCTTCAAAGTCCCTGAAGAGAGGGTGACTCCATGCCTTCCTCTGAAAAACTGGCCTATCAGACAAAATATGGAAGAGATCATAAAATGTAGAGATAAGAACCTGAAAGTCTGAAAGAAACAAAGGTTTGAAGTAGGCTCAGGAGAGAAGGTCATACTGGTTTCACTTATTTTGGGGAGAATATGAAATTACTCCAATTGCTTATTTTCCCATGAAGAAATTATTAAAAAGCCACCCTCTTTCTTAATTCTCCCATAAAATTAAGCATTTTCTCAAAAAAAAAAAAAAAGAAAGAAAGAAAGAAAATAACCTTTAGAAAAGGCTGACTACTACTACTAACCAGTTTTTATAAGAGATAAGCGTAACTTTTACCAAAGAGCTAAAGTCTCAGGGCACCTGAGTGGCTTAGTTGATAGAGCATGCAACTCTTGATCTCAGGGTTATGAGTTCAAGCCCCATTTTAGGCATGAAGCCTACTTAAAAAAACAAGAACAAAAACCAAAGTCTCCTAAAATAAATAATTTTCCCCCAGTATCTTTACGGCAGGTAATTTACCTCTTCAATTAAAAGGAACAAATACTCTGACCAGATTCACGTTAAGCGTACCAAATTAAGTACTTTTCTGTATACGAGCAAGAACCAATTAGAAAATATAATTTATACTTGAACTCAGTAACAGCAAAAATGACAACCTACTGAGAAATAAACCTAATATAAAATATATGAGACCCAATTAGAGACAACTAGAAAAGTCTACTAAGATATCCAAAAAGGGCTAGATAGGATACACTGAGCTCCTGGTCAGTAAGTCTCAAAATTATGTTAATTACATCAATATGCTCAAGAAGCAATACCAAGAAAAAAATGTCAACATGATTTTTCATCAAATCACACAGATTTATATTAAAGTTCTCTAGGAAGAGAAAATCCTCAGAAGTAGTAAATATTTTTTGAAAAATAAGACCAATAAGGGGAAGCTCACTCTAAATAGGAAATGGTACAAAATAGTAATTAAAATCATGTGGAACTGGTATAAAAAGAGATATAAAACAAGAGAATAAAATATACCATGGCCAGAAACAGATCCATGTAAATACAGAAATTTCATATACAATAAAGGCATTTGCCATCTTTATTTTTTTTTTAAGATTTTATTTATTTGTCAGAGAGCACATAAGCAGAGGGAGTGGCAGGCAAAGGGAAAAGCAGGCTCCCTGCTGAGCAAGGAGCAATATCTGGGACTTGATTAGAGGGTCTTGGGGGATCATGATCTGAGCCAAAGGCAGAAGTTCAACCAACTGAGGCACCCAGATGTCCCATTTCTCATTTTCAGAAAGAACAAAGTATTCAATGAATGAGGCCAACAAAACTGTCTATAATCCTGATATATCACTATCAGCAAAAATTTAAAAGATTAATCATATATAATATATTTGCAAGAGAAGAAAAACTGGCCTTACCATTTTCAAAGACATTTCGTAGAAGTTATCAGCATTTTAAACTGCATACCCTTCAAGCCACCAATGGTATCTATCCTATGGAAATACACGCACACATGGACCAAGATATATGCAAAGGATGTTCATTACATCAATCTGTAAGAGCAAAAATACAAGAAGCAATTAGTAAGGTAAAATTAATAGTTAAGTAAACAATGACATAACCATAAGATGGCATAGTAAGCAGTTAGTAAGAAAACAGAACTACATGTATTCAGATGACAAGTTCTATAACTTGTGCTAAGTCAAACAGGAAAAGCTAAGTGTCAACAGTAGTCACCATTTAAATTTCAAAATACAAAATGACATTCTGTGTACATATAAATGCAAAGAACAATCCAGGAGGATACATATCAGTTAATGGGGGCCCCTACAGGGAAAAGAATGAAACTGAAGTCAGGTATATGAATGGAGAGTTTGAACATTCTATAGTTTGTTTCTCAAAAAGCATCTCTCTCTCTCTCCCGTCCTTCATCCTCCCTCCAGTCTTCCTCTTTCTTGCAATCTCAGAGTAAAAGAGCCTCTGTAAATAATGAAAACAATAATGATTTATAGTTTTCCAATCTGGGATCCTGAAGATAAACAAACTCTCACAGTTTTAGTAAAATCAAGAATGAGAGGGGCAAAACTAGACTGATTATCCTAATACTAGAAAAGAGGGTAACAAACCCATTTAGTCCATCCCACCACCCGCCTTGTGTATAATAGCAAAGCACTTTCGAAGAGAATGACCTCATCACCAGTACCAGGAATGAAACCCAACTGTTTTAAGGTCGGGGGGAGGGGGGAGTCCTATTCCACCTGCCACACAACTGACTGAGGGGCAGGAATTACAACCTAAGTCTCAGTTCTCTGGTCTCTATCCCTTGTCCATAACTATAAGATCCAAAGTGATCCTCAGAAGTCTCTTTCCATGGTATGGGAAGGGATGCTTTTGCTACTGCTACATATGAAGGAAGAAATATATTACCAGGGTGGATGCACACAGCCATCTTCCAACTATAAAAGAAATCACCCCGAAGGTAAAACACTTTCATGCCTTCTTTGTAGAAGAGGGTCAGGCATGGCCAGAAAAACAGAGCCCTGACTGAACTTGCCTGCAGGCCACTCTATTTCAGGGTGTATCAATTAAGCAGGCCAGTAACCTTTCTTTGCTAAAGTCAACTTGACGTGGGTTTCTCAATATTTGCAATTAAAACATCCCTGCTGATGGGATGGAGTAAGTAAAACTCAATGCTACTTTTTGAACTGATTTTTTCAAGACTATATAGAATTCCATTTTCTCTATTTACCATAATTTATTTAACTATTCCCTATTGATGACAGGTGGCTTACAAATTTTATCACCAATAACAGTCAATGAACACCCTTATGTGCATCTGTAGGCATTCATATTATTATTTCTATAGGACAGATTCCTAAATCGATGAAATTACTAAGTCACAGAAAACTCCTACTTCTCTGCCTGCCTTCTCACCAATAAATTATTCACAATCCTGAGAGAGAAGACAAGCCAAAGAAGACTACACAGAAAGCAGAAAAAAATTTCTACAGAAGCTGCACTATAATAAGCCTTTGGTGAAAGATTTCAAACTGACAACTAAGAAAAGATGCCATATGTCACCTGCCACTCTTATAAGAACACTTGGGTCAAAGAAAAGAAGTCCATGAAGGGCTTATGGGTTGACTATGAGTTGTAATATAACCATATGTAATTCAACATCTAACTTTTCAGGTTGGGTATAGATCAAGTTGGTGATATCTGAGTTGCATGTTAATGGACCATTATCATCACCATCAACATCGGTATTATGGCCATTTACATCTACATCCCACCTTTTTTTCCCCTCTACTTGTCCAAGGGCTTATAATCTTTGATACAAAATTTCCAAAGAAGATAGTGCCTCTCAGTTTTCTGACTAGTTCTCCAATTACCTTGCCTACGCCCTGCTCTACTCATTTGTTCCCATGGGGATGCCATGTCATTACCAATGACTGAATCCCTCTATAATCTTAATTCTAAGCATCTCATTCCCCAATCAACATCTCCTATTTTTCAGGTTCATTCCCTGTAGAAATTAAATTCAAACAATCCTCTGACTCAACTAGGACCTAAAATCTAATGGTCCTGCTACCTTTTCACTCTCCATACCCCCAAGTAGTCCTTACTTCCCCCTTGACCAGTTTAAATTGCAAATTTTAACCACTATATAAAGTGGTTTAATATAACCACTTCTTTCATACTCCCTTAACTTCGCTGCCCATCTCTGGTTTCGTGTTTCTCTCCTATCAAAACTCTAACCCTGAGTAAGAAAAATTCTCTGCCTACTCTGTGCCTATACCAATGCAGCTAAATGAAGGCAGCATGTGAAAAACACAACCATGTTGACTGGTCTCACCTTAAATTTATGACCACCATCCTCAAGTGCACCCTCCAACTTCCTAGGAATTCTACAATTTTTCAATTACTTATTTACCATGCTCACCTTCATAGCTTTTCCTCTCTACTTAAACACAACACATCTCCTCCCCATCCTCATTCTCAGCTCACACCTTGCTTCAGATTTCACTGAAAAGAAAAACAATTAAAAAAGAACTTCCATAGGTCTGTACCCTGTAGTTTAGTCACATAATTGTATCTATACCCATATACTCTGCCATGACGGTTAATTTTATTGTGTCAACTTGAATGGGCCACAATGTGCCCAGGTTTTCAGTTAACCATTATTCTGGGCATGTCTGTCAGAGTGTTTCTCGATGAGATTAGCATTTGAATTAGCAGACTATATACTGCAGATTGGTCTTCCTGGGTGAGCCTCGTCCAATCTGTTGAAGGCCTAAATAGAACAAAAAGGCTGAGTAAGAAAAATTCACTCTCTGCTTGAACATATTCAATCTAGGTTATTAGTCTTTCATCTTCAGAATCAGACTTGGAATGAAACACATACCATGAGCTCTGCTGGTTCTCAGGCCTTCAGACTTGGACTAGAACTATGCCTTCAGCTCTCCTACATCTCCAATTTGCCAACTGCAGATTACGTGTGTGTGTGTATGTGTGTGTGTATAATATAGATAATATATAATAACATATAGTATATGTAATACACAATACATACAACATACACACATTATAGTATATATCTCTCACAATAAGGAATTGGGAACTAGCCCATGCTACTAAGGAGGCTGAGAAATATATATACACATTGATATCAACATCGATATAGGTATCAGTATAGTGCGCGCGTACATACACACACACCTACATATATCCCATGTGCTATCTGTGCTCCTAAATCCAGCCCCTCCCTGTGTGCACTAGATTCCATACTCAAGGGCATTTTTCCCCTCTCTCATGCATCACCAATTTTTCTCTCTCTACTTGTCTCCCAGAAAAGTCCCAAAGTCCCATCAGTATATACACATACCGCGATTTCTTCCATTTTTAAAACACACTCTTGGCTAACTACTCCATTCTTTTCCCCCTCGTTAAAGAAAAACTACTCAAGAGAGTCATCTGTACCAGCAATTCCATTTCCATTTCTTCTACTGTCTCTTAAACTCACTATAACCACTCCATCCCACCAAAAGGGCTCATACCAAGGTACCAATGACTTTCATGTCACCAAATCCTACAGTCAATTCTCAGTCCTCATTTAGCTCACTTCATCAGCAACATATGACACAATCAGTCACACCCACCTTCATAAAACATTTTATTAAACTTCTGTGACAATTCTGGATTCTCCACCTACATCAGTAAGAATTCCTGCTCAGTATCTTTTTTTTTAAGATTCTATCCATTTACTTGATAGAGAGAGTGTACAAGCAGGGGGAGTGGAAGGCAGAAGAGGAGAGAGAAGTGGACTCCCCACCTAGCAGGGAGTCCAAGGCAGGGCTCCATCTCAGGAACCCAGGACCCTGGGATCATGACCTGAGCCGAAGGCAGACGCCCAACTGACTCAGCCACCCAGGTGTCCCCTTTCTCAGTATGTTTTGCTGGTCCTTCCTTATTTCCCCAATCTCTAAACATCACAGCATTCTAGATTCAGGTTACAGACCTTTTCATTCACTTCCTTGAAAATCACAACCTGATGGCTTTAAAATAATCTATAGCACACTGATGACTTCCAAACTTATATAAACAGCCTGGCCCACTGCTCTGAACTTCAAACTTGTATATCCAATTACTTACTATATACTTGATTTCTAATGGGCATATCATGTCAATATGTATAAAAATTTCCCCAAACTGCTCCTTTTATAAGTTAGAATTCTCAGTAAGTGCACCTTCATCCTTCTGATTACTCAGGCCAAAATCCTTAGTCATCCTTGCCTCTTTCTTTCACACTTCATATCCAATCTATCAGCAAAAATTTTACCTTCAAAATAAAGCTGAATCTACCTTCTATCACCACCTTCACAACTAAAATCTTGGTTCAAACCTCATTACTTCTTATCTCCTTGCTCTACAATCCAAAATAGTAGCCAAAATGATTCTGTTGAAAGATAATTCAATTTAAAGAATGATACACCATAACCAAGTGAGATTTATGCTAGGAGCACAAGAGTGGTTCAACATAAAATCAATCAATGTAATGTATCACTTTAACAGAATGAGAGAAAAATACCACATAATCATCTCAATTAACACAAAAAAGGCATCTGAAAAATCCAACACTCTCTCATAATAAAAGAGACTCAAAAAACTGGGAGTGGAAGGAACTTCCTCAAAATGATAAAGGGCATTTATAAAAACCCACAGCTAATACATTCAATGGTGAAAGACTGAAGTTTTCACTCTAAGAGCAAGACAAGACTAGTGAGCATATCAAAATGTGTATGATTGTTGAGTCACGATGCTATACCACTGAAATTAATTTACTATTATATATCAACCATCCTTTGATATAAAAAAGAATTATTTGGGGGTCACCTGGGTGGCTCAGTCAGTTAAGCATCTGCCTTCAGCCCATGTCAGGATCTCGGGATCCTGGGATCAAGACCTACATTGGGCTCCCTGCTCAGTGGAGAGTCTGCTTCTCCCTCCCCCTTTGTCCCACCCCTCAGCTCGTGCTCTCTCCCTCTCTCTGTCAAATAGATAAAATCTTTAAAAAAAAGAAAAAAGAGGAAGAAAATTATTTGGAGTAGATATGGAGAAACTGGAATCCTTGCAACATCGCTGGTTGAATATAAAACAGGGCCACCAATGTGGCTGTGCAGTTAGTTCCTCAACAAGCTAAACAGAATTATCATATGATCCAGCAAGTCCACTCCTAGGTATATACCCAAAAGAAATAAAACAGGAACTCAAGCAGATATCTGCAATGTCCAATGCAGAATCATTCACAACAGCCAAAAGTGGAAAAAAACCCAGTGTCCATCAACAGATAATTAGATAAAACATAGCATAATCACACAATGGAATATTATTCAGCCATAAAAAGTAATTAAGTTGATACATGGTACAACATGGATGAATCCTGAAAGCATTATGCTGATTGAAATAAGCCAGATGCAAACACACAAATATTTTTTTAATTAATTAAAAACAAAAATAAAAATAAATTTAAGATCCCTAATATTGTGATTCCAGAATAAGCAAATTCATAAAAAGAGATTATATTAGAGGTTACCAGGGGCTAGGCAGAAGGAGCAATAGGGAGTTACTGCTTAACTAACCAGTTAGTTAGAATTTGTTTGGGGTGAAAAATTTTAAAAATAGTGGTAATGAGAACACCTGGGTGGCTCAGTGGGATAAGCATCTGCCTTCCGCTTGGGTCATGGTCCCAGGGTCCTGGGATCGAGGCCAGCATGGAGCTCCCTGCTTAGCAGGAAGCCTGCTTCTCCCTCTCCCACTCCCCCTGCTTGTGTTCCCTCTCTTGCTGTCTCTTTCTGTCAAATAAATAAAATCTTTTTTTAAAAAAAACCATTCCAATGATGGTGTTTCCCTGATAAAATTCTTCAACAGCCTCCCATCTCCCTCAGAATGAAAACCCAAATTTTCAAAATACCCTACCAGGTTCTACACTATCTGCCCCCTACTCTTTCCTGTCTGATTTTATCTCCTACAATTCTTCCCAATTTCATTCTGCTCTTACTGGTCTCCTCAGCTGCTCTTTGAACACAAAAACAGGCTTCTTCAGGGCCTTTGCACCTTCTTTCCCCCAGATAGCCACAGATCTAGCTCTCCCATTTCCTCAACTCTTTACTCAAAAGTTACCTTTTGAGTGAGGACTTCCCTGGCAAGCTACTATAAAACTGCAGCTCCCTACTCCCACCCACAGTCATCATCCCTCTTTATTACTCTTGAAAGGACTTTCACCTTCTGACATACTGGGCATTTAACTTACTGTCTATGTCTCTCCAAAATGTAAGGTCCAAAAGCAGAAAGATTTGTGCCCCTTTTGTTCAGTGTTGGTATCCCCAGAGCCTGGGGGAGTGCTCAATAAATATTTGTTAAGTTAATAAAAGGAGACCACTATTCAATGACATCAAAATCTAAACTCCCCTATCCATCCCAATATCCCTAAAAGTAACATGCCAAATTATACAAAACCTGAAGTACCATGACTCTAAAGACCGCCAAAAAAGCATCCTAAGGATTTCATACCATAGGGACTGGTATTTTAACATACTCAAATCTATCCAGAAAACAACTCAGATTCAGCCGGGGGTGGGGGGGTAGGGAATACGGATTAAACGATTTAAACTCAAAAAATCCAACTTAATTTGCTAAATTACACACAACAGTTTATCTCCCCTGACTCTGCTGTATAAATGGAGTGGCTCCACGTCTGCAGGAGTAAAGGCTGAATCCGAAGGGCACAATCCTAAGGCCCCAAGACAGGCAACCGGTGGCACAAGATGAGGGAGGGAAGCTCTGGGCAGGCCAGCGGCAGGTGGCGAGGGGTGCCCTTTGCCTGTCTGCTCCGGAGGTGGAAAGGGGCAGAGGACACCCATTTCTAACGCACCTCCCACACATTGTCCAGAGGCCTGATCTGCGGGACTGAGCACCTCCAATGCCGGAGAAGGCTGGAATGATCGAAAATCCGGGGTCTGGAGCTAGCTCAGACGGGGTGGAGAGGACACGTTACCCGGAGAAGAGACAGTTCAACCGGCCTCCTCTTTCAGCTGGATGACTCGGAAAGTGCCACAACAGCAGGGCCTGGAATCCAGGACAGGTAGCAATTCGACAGACTTTATTCCCGCGCTGCGGAGCGCACGCCGCTGCGTCACGGCGCCTCAAACACACATCAGCTCTGGAAGGCGGACGCCCCGCCCCGTCGCCGTTCTCCGCTCTTGTGGCGCTGCAGCCGGGCCACCAAGCCCAGCTGGCTACGCGGCGCGCATGCGCAGAGCCCCTCGCTGCCGCTGAGTACTCCGGGAGGTGTAGTCTCTGTGCGGGCGCCGGTGGGCCGCCAGAGTCCTGCGTCCCGGCGGAACCTGGAGAAGTCTGAACACACTCGGCACCCCCGTCCTCATTCCCATCTTCACACCTGTCCAGTCACCTCGCACTTACGCTCCGTCCCCGCGCGCTGGGCTTCGGTCTCGGCGCGCCCGCAGGAAGAGCGCGAGACCTTCCCTTCAGCAGGCTGTGCTGGAGGAGGCGGGGTCCACGGCCCGCCCCCTGCCGCCACCCCCCCCCTCCCCTCCCGGCGGGTATCGGGCCGGTGCCCGAAGAGAGGCGGCGGCCCCCGCAGCGGCCGCAGGAGGGGCGGCGGCGGCGGGCGCCGCAGGCGATGCCCCTGCCCGGCTGCGCCGGCGGGGGACGGTGCGAGCGGCGGCGGGGGAGCTGGCGGGGGGCAGCGGCTACGGCGGCTGCAGCAGAGGGGCCGAGAGCTGGCGGCGGTGGCGGCGGTCGTGAAGGGCATCGGTAGCGGCGGTGATGGCAGTGTCGATGTGAGTGTTGGCTGACTGGGGTCCCCGGGGCTGCGCAGCCCGAGGCTGGCGGTCCGGCGGCGAGCGGGAGGCCGGGGCGGCGGAGGGATGCTATGTGCGCGGTGCAGAGCCGGGAGACGCCGCCTCTCGCCGCCGACGGTCGGGCAGAGGCTGGAGCCGGGACTCTGCGGCTGCGGGCGCCTTGCACCGCGGCCCGGAGTGGGGGTCCCGGGCGGAGGCGGGGGCAGCGCAGGCCAAGGGGCGTCTGCGATTGTTCTCAACACCCCTCCCCCACCCCACCCCGTGTGTCTGTTTGTCACTTGCAGCTGAAGATGGAAAGAGCCAGGCGAAGGGGAGGCGGCGGCGGCCGCGGCCGCGGCGGCAAGAATGTAGGGGGCTCTGGCCTAAGCAAGAGTAGACTCTATCCCCAGGCCCAGCACTCCCACTACCCCCACTACGCGGCTTCAGCCACCCCTAATCAGGCTGGGGGCGCAGCCGAAATCCAGGAGCTGGCCTCCAAACGAGTGGACATCCAGAAAAAGAGGTTTTACCTAGACGTAAAGCAAAGCTCCCGGGGCCGGTTCCTAAAGATAGCCGAAGTCTGGATAGGGAGAGGCCGGCAGGACAATATCAGAAAGAGTAAACTGACTCTGTCCCTATCTGTGGCAGCGGAGCTGAAGGACTGTCTAGGGGACTTCATCGAGCATTACGCCCACCTGGGCCTGAAAGGCCACCGGCAAGAGCATGGCCACGGCAAAGATCAAGCCTCCAGGAGGAGACAGAAGCACTCGGCACCCTCCCCACCTGTCTCTGTAGGGTCCGAAGAGCACCCTCATAGTGTCCTCAAAACAGACTACATAGAGAGGGACAATAGGAAGTATTATCTAGACCTAAAGGAAAATCAACGGGGTCGCTTCCTAAGAATTAGACAAACCATGATGCGAGGGACTGGCATGATAGGTTATTTTGGTCACAGTTTGGGCCAAGAACAGACTATTGTGCTCCCAGCACAAGGAATGATTGAGTTCCGTGATGCCTTGGTTCAGCTCATTGAAGACTATGGCGAAGGGGACATAGAAGAACGAAGAGGTGGAGATGATGACCCACTTGAACTCCCAGAGGGGACTTCTTTCAGAGTGGACAATAAAAGGTTCTACTTTGATGTGGGCTCTAATAAATATGGAATTTTCCTGAAGGTAAGTGAGGTGAGGCCACCTTACCGTAATACTATTACTGTTCCATTCAAAGCTTGGACAAGGTTTGGGGAGAATTTTATCAAGTATGAAGAAGAGATGAGGAAAATTTGCAACAGCCATAAAGAAAAGAGAATGGATGGCAGAAGGGCCAGTGGTGAAGAACAAGAATGCCTCGACTAGAGTGAAATTGAACTCCATCAGGCAAAATTTAAAATCATAAATTGGCTAAAAGTACTGATCCATAATCATTTGAAGAAGTTTTTCCTCTTTTTTTGGCCCTTTGTTATTAGTAATACCTCTGGTAGTTTATACTTCAAGGAGTCTGATTCTCATGTTATACACAGAATATTATAATTCTTAAGGGAATTCCAACCTTCCCAGAGCTAAATAGTTCAGCTGCTTCACCTGCTCCAGACTATTGAAGTATGCAAATCAGCACAAAATGTGATATTCTGACCTTCTAAATACCATAACTAAGATTTACATTACACTATGACATGATCCCGAGAAAATATACATATACTTAATATGGAAGTGTGAATTTCTATTTAACAAGTTCCCCGAAAAAGTATTCCATCCCTATTTCATTAAAAGGCTGCTAAGCTTTCCTGTAGGGCAGTTACCACAGAAACAGAAATTGACCTCAAGTATAGTATAAATATATTTCTTTATAAAAGTACATGTAGAAATATATTAGTTGTTCACTGGATGAGTGAATATCAAAAGTACCATGAAAGAATTAAATCTTACAGTTATGATAGGATTCTATAATTTCAAATTTTGTGGTAACCCTGCAGTTGATAGTTGCCATGTCAAAGCCGTGGGAGAGTTTTAATTGGTTATTCTAAACTAGTTGTAATCCCATCTTTACCTCTATTCACTATACCCTTTATTTTTATTGACTTTCCAAAGTTTGAAGAATTACTTTTATGTCACTGTTGAGTGGGAGGCTTCATCCTATGGCTTTGCTATGGAAATCTTGGTGTTTTAGCCTTTCATGCTAATTTGAAGGTTGTGCGAGGTTTTTTCCCAAAATATATCATGGACTCAAGGTGTTATATTTTATGCTTCTTCTTTAGCACTATTTCAGAGGGGTTGGTGCACCAGTTAACTGATACAAAAATACATCTGTAATAATACATTTTAGTAGCACTTTTGCAATTGCTACCCTTAAAACCGTGTCAACACTTCCAATATAAACCTGGCTTTTACAGGTATTTTAATTCCAGAAAGAAAAAAAAAATCTTTTTCTAAAAAGCATTTAGAATATAAATTTTCAGCCTGTGAAAATTATTTAAGGATTGGTTATAAACATATTTGAAAGGAAAATTCAGGCATTTTCCAAGGTGCTCTTTATGATACTTAAAAATAAGGTTTACTTTACACAAGACTCACCCATTTACCTGTATTAAAAATGACTTTCCAGGAAGTGCCACAGCAATTTTTCAACACCTAAGCAATTTTTAAACAAGTGGTTATAGTGTATATGTGTACCAACCCACCGTGTATTAACTGACTGGAATTTTATCTGTTGAGCTGCATTTTATTCTGATTGAAATTATTGTCTTTTATCTTGGCTTTATTCACCTCCCACACAATAAGTCCATATAATCATCTTTAAGAGCCAGACACTGATTTCAACCCCCAAATATAGCTCTCATTGATGAGAGCTGGCTGCATGGATTGAGATCAGAATGTAGCTCTCCTTTTATATGCTATAAGTAGTTCAAAATTATTTTAATAATTTTTTCCTTCAGCAGTTTGTCCCCAAATCCATTTAAGTAAGGTCACTAAGAGAACTTTGTGAGTTAAAAAAAGAATATTTCTGGCTTATCTTATTTCAAAACAAGCAATCAGTAACCCAGATATATACGCTGGTATTGGTTTTCAGATTGTATTTCACGTTTCCTCAAGTAGTATGAAGGAATCTCATTAGTTCATTATAATTGTGGACCATCTGGATTACTATGGAACAACTGAAGGTTAGAAGATAATGTTAGTACTAGAGTTAATAGCATATGGTGGGTGTTGAGACTCTAAAAGTAGCAAGGATCTTTAAGCAGTCCTAACTGTAAAATAACTATTGTAGACTTGATAAAAAGTAGTTCTTGGTATATGAAGGAGTGATGTGCACTTGAATTACTGTACTACTGATTGTTATTGCTGCCCATCATAGTGCCTACTAATAATTATCAACCTGTCAGATTTTGGCAAACTGGAGTGATGAATGTTCCAGTATTCGAGTGTTCCTATCACTATTGCTATGACTATATACTCTTTCTTAAAACCTTCCCTCCTAAAATATTTATATCCATTAAATCTACATGATTTCTTTTTTGGTTTTAGTCTGATAAGATTTGAGTGTTTATGTCTATATATATACATATGTGTGTATATATACATATACACAATACTATGTCAGACTTAAATATCTTTAATTCATTGTATATAAATATTAATTTTGCATTAATTATTTAAGTCAAGAATTAGTTAAGTAGCCAAATCTTCTACCTTGTATGTATACTTCAAAGTTATTACCGTCTCAAAGCTATAGATTGGTAGATGCATATATACCGGCAACTGAATATACATTAGAATCACTAAGCCTTCTGCCAGTCCTTTTGTTTCACTTTTTTATATGTATTCATTGAAAAATGAAATGTTATGATTTTTTGATACTTAAAATTCCCAATTATTCATTAGCCATAATCAAATAAGATCCAGTTCAAAACTCTGGTATTAGGACATGTATTGCCATGTATCTTATAAAATAAGCTACTATTTTTTCTGTGCAATATGCATTTTATTTATTGTCATTTGTAACATAAATGAAGCTGCAAGTGTACATGGTATTCTTCAAAATAATAGGATCCCAGCCTTGAGGATATTAAACTCTTAAGGCAACTGGATGTTAGAAGTCAAAAAGTGAGCACTCAAGTTAGTAACCAAAATTACTAGTTCACTGTATAATTCTAAAACACTGATGATGTTTGCACATAATAACCCAAGTATAATGTGGTATAGACTCAAAACTGTAATAATATAAGCTAATAGTATGAGATTTGGAAACGGGTTCCTCATAATGGTTGGCAGTGTGCTCCTAGCAATTGAAAGCAACACTAATCTGTTGCTTATATGCAAAAGATGCAATGTATTATAAAAGTATTAAAAGTTCTGCCACATTTTATAATTTTCCTTGTTAAAGCCCCAAACTGCCATGTCCCTTAAACTTGAGTCAAACACAAGCTTATTTGCACTAAAGAGCACGGCCAAAAAATAAACGACAGGGTGGAAAAGCTAGTTGGAACCTCTTGAAATAATTGGTTCTAATGGGAGAATTTCACATTTGTCTAGTTGAAAGCTATATGGTCCAGGCAGACAATCTGTCAGTTCACTAATTTAATAATGCACTTTACCTTTTGTATATAGAAGATGTACATTTATGCCACTTGACAGGTGGGATGTGTTTCAATAACTATGTAGTTAGAATCTGTAGGGTGATCTCTTGCATGCAGACGTTTGTGTTGGAACTGCTGTAATACAAGTTTCCATTAAATCAGTGTAATGGAGGAGGATAGAAGATGCTTTTGAAACAAGTCCCAATACATTTAACAAACACTTTTAAAGTAGAGTTCATATTTGTATTCTTAAGACCTAAAATCAATAAAAAAAGACATATTTCTAGCCCAGCTTAGTATTACAGTTGAGACTATATCTAGTTGAGACTCCTCATAATACCCTGAAAGTTAATTTTGGGAATTTGTGCAGACAAAAAAAAATTTTAATAATTCTGTTTCATTGTTGATGTGTGTTAAAATGACTAATGAAAAGACAGTAGTACCTTATACTGTATTAGAATTAAAAGTATGGTTGGCTGATATGGCATCCTTAAGAAAACACCCAGACTAGAGAAATAAAGTTTCAAATTAAGAAAATGCAAAGACCCTAAGAACCATCGCTAAAATAAACGTAGTATTATTTCAAAATTTGCAGAACTAACTTTCACCAACCAAAAAGGGTATTGGGAGATTTAGCATATCCTTTCATCCTAAAAACTTCCTGAGATGTACATTTGAAAACTAGATAATTGTTGCTTAATAATAGGTTGTATGTACTTTACTAAGAAACACTGTGTACTAATAATTCATTGAGAATATGCTATATTTACTGCATTCATTTTATATATATGGATAAGAATACATTATATATAGTCATTCTATCTTAATATATTCATGTATTTATATTGTAATTTTGCAAATATTTTCAGTAAAATAAACATTTATCTGAGCTGCACAATTTGAAGAGGATGAAATTGGAATACACCCTCAGACACTCATTTTTAATAAGCAGCTACCATTGAAAGTTGATGTATGTACTATCACTCCTTTAGATTTTGTCGTATGGTTTATTTTAATATTTAAGTGATTAGGACTTAATTTGAACTTTTAATGGTGTTCTGAAAATAATTTTTATAAGTGTGAGATATTTTTCCCCTGCTTATTTCAAAATGCCTTTCATTGGAACTATTTATAAAATCCTATTCCAAGCTTTATGTAAGGGCTTGGCTTAGTCACCACATAGTTTGAAGTCTGTCTTTACCAAAACACCAAACATCTTTGGCAGGATAAAATCTAAAGTAAACCACAAAGAGAAGTTAAAGTTGATTCTATGCCAACAAAATAATACAGGTACAATTTTTAACACTGCCAAATAAGGTTCTTAAAGTCCTTCTGAAGTTTTCTTAAAGATTTCTTGAATTTCTTAGAGATATGGTGGCTAATGGCTAACCCAGCAGAAGAGAATAAGAATGTTAGTATGCTGGTGAGACAATCCATAGTCCACAGTGCTGTAGCAATGAGGTACAGGGAAAATGTTTTTTCCCAAGCTAAGGTCATGCAAAATTTGAATTTTTAGATCACAATTACTATCAGAAAGTAAATATAACAAAATTTAGGTAGGTGGATCTTGGGAAAACAATATATGCGTTAGTATACTTTCTTGTATATTGTAAAAAATTAGTCTTTTTTTCTTAATTTGACATGATTGTTAAAATTAATTTTAGTAGTGGTTTTTTCATCAATATTTTTGAATAGGGAAAACATATATATCGTACAAATTTAATGCTACGGTTAGTGAAAAATAACCAATGTTAACCAATTTCTTGTGTATCCTTCTAGAGTTACTCTGAATATACAAGCATATGTGTATATACATATATTCTTTTTGCACATCCAAATGAAAATATATACACTATCCTGTACCTAGTAATATCAATTTTAGATCTGTCATTTTAAATGAATTTTTTCCCTTTTATTCAGATACCATACTTGATCTAGTTAACATAGCACTTAATTTGAACTGTATTATTACCAAGGGAACCTCAAGGAAATTTTGAATGAATCCCATTGATACTTACTTAAAATGCAAATATATGTATATATTAATTTAAAATGTATAAATATTTAATTTCCCTTCCCTATCCCTAACCACCTTGCCCCTCCTGTCTTCCCATCTTCCTTCCCACAGAAGAGTATTGGTTTTTTTCCTGAAGTAATAAGGTTCAGGACTGGCAGGATATTAAGCTATTTTACCAAGTGTTATTTTATCTTAACTGTGTTCTCCAATGAAAAAAACCCGTATTTAAAAGCTTTAACAAATTATCACTTTTAGTCAAGTTTTACTAACTCTGATATTATCTCATTTTTATCCAAAGACCTTGACATTATGAGAGCAAATGAGCACTAGAACTATAGTGGAAGTTTATGCTATGACTGTTGAAATCTTTTGATTTGTTAACATGAGCTTTATCCTTATGATGATAAGGTTATTAATGAATAATGCCTTTAGCAACTTAGTCAAATCCAGCCCTACACAAAAGGGTAACACTAGTCCTGATTGTTTAAAGCATTGATTCCCCCACAGAAGGACTCTGGTCCTTGAGACCAGAAGGGGTACTATGATGATTTGGAGAGAGATGAAAACTTTGGGGCTATGAGGTTTCAAATACAACTAAACCATCTCCATTCTCTGCTAGAAGATTATAAAACAGTAAATTATTTTTTAAAATGAAGTTAGCATAGTGCTTTAATAGTTTTGCAAATCCCCCAACCCCCCAAAAAGATCATTATTCTCTTTTCATTCATATCAAGCATGTATTTTAAAGTCACCTTTCTAATAACCACCAAGAAAAAATTATATGACAAATTGGAAGTTCTGTACTGGAACCCTGAAGGATACTATCTAGTTATAAATCAAATCAACCATAATAAAAAATCCAGTACTATTAGAAATACCTTAAAATATATGAGGATTGAGGAGGAATTTTTTTAATGGATTTGTTTCTGTAAATTTTACAAAAATTTTAAAAGGTTTAAAAAAATTCAACCATTGGTCTAAACTTTAAAATAATATCTCCATAATTGGTTGCATGATTTTCTGTTTGTAAAATGACAGAGTTGTTCTTAGAAGACAGAATCTTCTTAAACATATATTTTTAAAGCATAAAAGAGTTCTTTTAACGATGAATATCTCATCATCCTTTGCAGAATCTATAACCTTGGTAAAAATCTCCAGATATTTACTTGTTAAGGCTTAAAATGGTTTTTATGTTTTGCTTCTTATTTAAAGAAAGGGGTCAAAAGGGAGGTAAATTCTCCTGCAGGAATGAGTTTTGCTTAAATTCAGGCTAAAAAAGTTAGGAACTTCCCATACGTAATCAAGGGGTTTCCCATGTTAGTCCTTCCTGGTAAATTATGTTTTCCAAACTTTATCTTCTTTTGAACATCCTTTGTGAGAAATTGCTTATTCTTATTGAGGCCAGTGATATTTACCAGTGAGTAAAAACTGGCTCATAATGAAATTAGTGCTGCTATAGTGAAGTTAGTTTGCAATGTGGATATAAAGAAAATACTCATTTAAATGGAATATACAGTTTCTTCTGTTGTTGACTTATTTCTAAGACTAAATAGGAGTTGCTTGTTCTCTCATTTTTTCCCCCTCGTATAGTTAGTTTCTGTGTTATTTTATTCAAAGTTTTCATCATTCCCAGGAAATAGTAGGGGTAAAGAAAAGGAAAAGTAATCCCTAAGAAAATGTTCATAGTAGTTAAAAGTTTAGAGTTGCTCAAAGTGTAAGATTGGGGGGAGAAAAATGCTTTTGTGGGGTTTTGTCTTTATCAAAATGATTATATAAACCTGTTTGCTTTATTTGATCTGATTAAAGATAGAATTTCTTTTGAGATGCCGATATTCAGAAATATTTACTATCTTATTTTTCTTAGAGAAAATGGCTCAGTAGTATAATACATACTTTTCAGGATTTTATTTATTACTTGTTGTGGATTTGATGAGGTTGTTGTGTAGAGGTAACAAATGTACAAGTAAGAGAGAAGAGAAAGGTAGTGACTCATTATTTTATTTGCCTATAACAAGGGGAATCAGTATAACTGAAATGGGAGAAATAAGAAATTCTCAAAACCAAACCCCTATTTATTTAACCTTTAAAAGATAAGGAGGGCACATATTACTTGGAGCACTGGGTGTGGTGCATCAACAATGAATCTTGGAACACTGAAAAAATTAAATTAAAAAAAAATAAAAAGTGATTTGAGAAAGAATAAAAAGACCTAACTCTGCCAGTGGACGGCCTCTCAGCAAACCATTTCCTTCAGTAGAAAGGCTTCCGTTTATGAAAAATGAACAAGGGGCTTCTGGGTTGCTCAATCCTGTAAGCATCTGACTCTTGGTTTCAGCTCAGATCATGACAGGGTCGTGAGACTGAGCACTGTGTAGGTCTCTGCACTCAGCTCAGAGTCTGCTTGAGATTCTCTCCCTTTATCTCCCTGGTTCCCCAGCAATCTCCCCGCTCCTGCTTACTCTCTCTCAAAATAAAATAAAGTCTTCAAAAAAAAAAAAATGAACAAGATCATGCTGGAAGCTAGTTCCCTCCTACTCTAAACTTCTAAAATTCTGTATCAATGGAGTGTGAAAGAAAAAAATAAGAGAGTACCAGAATTGGAAAATGTAAGACAGTCTCTCTTTATATTAAAAACAGCTGAAAAATGCAGCAGTCTGTGATGATACCCAAAGAACATGCAGACGTGGCGGTTTTTTATCACATGTATGTACCTCTTTAGCCACACAAAATGAAATTTTGTTCCTAGTCCTTTTTAAGATCAAATTGTTATGCACTATCTACATAACTATCCTATGCTTTAATTTTTTTATGGAAATATTTTTGTTATCTATATGAGGTCTTATCCTTTGGAAGCATCACTTGTTTCTATATACTCTAATAATTTCTTATATTCTACATGGCAAAAGAATTTTAAAAATAACATCATTTTCTGAAATGTCATTGTACCTGAAATAACCTTAAATTACATTGCTAAATGATACACTGCTACTATCACTGCAGGGGCCCCTGAGAAGGAAGTACTACCCTTCACCCCTATTTCCTTGGTCTGTTGAACATAGTATGTTACAATAATGATGTTTAACAAAGGAAATCAGGAAGGGCACTGAACCATGAACAGTAGGGTTCTACTTTAGAGGACCTGTAACTACTAGGGTGTACAAAGATAAAACATCATAATGAGTTTGTTTGTTTTGTTTTTAGCCTTGAGAAACTACCAAGGTTGATGATTGAAGGGGAAGAGAAAAACACACAAAGGTTTTTTGTCCCAGATGCATTTATTAGGTGCCCCGGTCCTCCAGTGGACAGTATGCTACCACCACTCTCAATAGAGCAAAGGTAAAAAAGAGAGACCTCTCCTGCTGGACTAATCTTTTTGGTGCCCATTTGTTTATTAAAGACAGTACTTAAGAGTAACCAAAGTGTATTTTGAAGTGTGTGTACACATACATATTTTATTAATTTCGAAATATCTGTGCACATAAAATTTCATTGCAGGCATATTACATATACTAAACCAGCCTTTAGCCCGGTTCACAATCTGGTTGGTCAGTTATCTGGTTGGTCAGTTATCAACAAATTCTATAGAGTGAATTGGCTGTTGTAGAAATGTTTTTCTCCCCCCTCTTCTCAAAGCAACTGATACATTTTATTGTTATATTGTTTCTTCAATGTTGCTTGAAATCTAAGTGGGATATGAAAGAATCGTTTAGTTTTGTGATAATTTGCCCTTGCCATTTTGTAAAAATTGTCCTTAGCTTCCCATTTCAAACATTCTGAGCAACTTTACCAAAAGAACACACGCAAGTGCCAGAAGTACCCATTAAATAAAACAGCAGAACCATAAGATAATAATTTAGAAAAAAAGGATATGTACAAGACACCTAGATACACACACACACAAAAAAAAGTCCTTATCATTTGCTTCAGAAGCTGCTGTATTTTATTTCTAAGTTTTTCAGACTAGCAATGTGATTTATACCAATGGTTGACAGTCTAGAATCTCAATAGGAAAAAATAGTTTGAAAGTTCAGTTGAATTTATTATGGAATTTTATGTATTGCTTTTCTCCAGAAAGGGTAAGCCATACTATAATCATATATAGAAATAGAGTTCTAAAATTCCATCACTCTTAATCTTCCTCCCTTCTTTTTCTCCCTCTCATGCACTGTACCCTGTTGGAAGTGGGTAAGAACACTAATTTCTCCCACTACCCCCAGGGCCCCACTCCATCCTATTTGTTTAGGGGACAGTTGAAACACAATAGAGAAGGCTAAAGAAATTGCCTTGTGAACTAGATCTATAAACTAAGAAAGAAGGGCTACTACTTCACTCAACTATTCTCAACACTCTTGCCATATTCCTTTACAGTAATTTAGGATGAATAGAAACATTTCACTTGGGAAGATATGGACTGAAAGGTCAGTTAATCTAACTTTCAGTACACAGTGATTCTTCAGGAAATTTGACTAGCATGATTGACATGCTAAACTAATTTTAGAAATGAGTTTAGCCTCTAGAAAAATTGCACCATGACCATTTTTAAAGAGAAGGTGGTAACAAAAGGAATTGTCAATCAAGATTTATTAGTACTAACAACTATTACTTATTGAATACCTACCATATATTAGGCATTGCTGAACCCCTTGTAACTATTCTAATCCTTCTAACAACCCTATTACTATCCCCATTTTAATATGATTTTCTGGAGATTTTTGAAACTAATTCAGTATTTCAGATGAAATATTAGTATTTCAGAACTAACATATTTGAAACCAAATTGACACCAAGCCAAAAGATTGTGCTCATTCAATTAAGCCAAAGTATCTTGAAGACTTTCTCCAAAATTTAAGCCCCCTGATTAATAAAGCACAATCTATCCTGGAACACCACTGGTAAATCTGCCTCAGATTACTAGGAATTATTTTACCCAAAACTATTATCTATGTATGGGGCTAGTACCACCAGGAGACACTCCTCATTGAAGGGTTCATCTAGTTCATTAAAGTTCAGTACTAATAGGGGCGCCTGGGTGGCTCAGTGGGTTAAAGCCTCTGCCTTGGGCTCAGGTCATGATCCCAGGGTCCTGGGATCGAGCCCCGCATCGAGCCCCGCATCGGGCTCCCTGCTCAGCGGGGACCCTGCTTCCTCCTCTCTCTCTGCCTGCCTCTCTGCCTACTTGTGATCTCTGTCTGTCAAATAAATAAATAAAATCTTTAAAAAAAAAAAGTTCAGTACTAATAAATACAATTTATTTGATCTTTAGTGTAGTTTTGACATTGAAACTCTAATCTCAACCAACTATGTCAATAATTTTGAAAAGAGATCAAATGATGAGAATATAGATGGATCATCCCAATTTAATCCTTAAGGGCAAAGAGGAGACAAATTACTATTTACCGTGGATCTACAATTTCATTTTCATGAACCAAAACCAACTGGTCGTGTTGAATTAATTTGGTTATAAGTCTTATCAATATTAGTGAAAAGTTTATTTTTTCTTGCAACTCTTTTTACTATCTTATTCTTCCTATACCACTCTACTTATTTTCATATTTCATTACCAATTTTCCTCCTCTTTTCCTTATCCCCAGCAGAATAAACTGGTATGACTACCCGATTTACAGATACACATTTTCTCCATGACTCCAGGCCAGTGGTTTTCAAATTTTGCTGTGATTAAGAATCACTCAGAGGGTTCATTAACACACAAGATTGCTGGCCCCACTTCCTGAGTTTATGGTCTGTAGGTCTGGGATGGAGAGGAGAGGACCAAAAATTTGCATTTCTGACACATTCCCAAGTGATCTGATGCTGCTAAAATGGGGGCCTCACTTTAAGAACCACTGCTGTACGTTGATGTGATTTTACCTTAGCTACAAAAGACCGTGAAAGAGAAATGTGGTCAAAATAACTATAGCATCTTGGTTGGTAGAAAGAAGACTCAGAGCTTTTCATTCTGCCTTGAGAGATTTACAAATCTAAAACAATATTTTTTATAAATTGCCTAGACGTTAGATAAAAACCATTTTCTTCTCTTTATCCTTTCATTATATTTTATAACTTCTATCTGATTTTTTGACAGCACTCTTGAGATAATTCTGGTAGGGATTAATAATTATGAATTCTTATATGAAAAGTTTAGCATTCAAATTTATGGAGACTGAAGCATATTTTTAATTTGTTAAATAACTGATATATAAATCTTAGTAAAGGAAAGTAAATAATTTCTATACTCAACAGTTATTAATACAAGTGTTAGTGAATATTAAATATTAAAACTTGAAGGGACCCTAGGATTAGTTCAGTCCCTCAATTTTCCATTTTGTGACATATGTCATGAGGCTCAAATGATTCATAATTACTAAAGTAAGCCAGGTAAACAGAAAATAAAAGCTAAATCTCAAAATGCTGATTGTTTCTTAAGATATATAAATGATAATAAATATACTAATTTCTTTTTAAAGCATATGTTTTCACCATCTTCCTGTGTCTTATCTATATGCATAGGATAGAGGAACTATATATGTACTGTAATGTATTTATGATAATTTTTCAAATTAACAGTGAGACCCATTGATTTAAATCGAGAGATACTTCCCCTGGATGCTTGTTGAGCATATTTGAAAACATAACTAACATACTTAAAAATAATTGATATTATGTTTGCTAACCTGTGGACATTCCATAATTAATGTGTTGATCAAAATTAATAAAATGATATTTTGTATATAAATCTATATAATTAATATGTATGACATAACCTTAATAGCTGTCATTCTAGTGGATCATATTTTATCAGAAATACTAGATCATTCATACATATACATTTTGCAGTTCTGCAAGTTCATTAACTTCTCTTACCAACTACTACGACTTCAATGATTAGTGCTCCAAAACAATGAATTCCCAGTTGTGAAAAAGATCAACATAACTGAGATAAGCACCAAGTCAAAAAGATCATTACAAGCAATATAATAACTTTTAAAAAAAATTCTCTGTCCTGTTTGTATTATAACTACAATTTAAGTTTTCGATTTGAAAAATTTAAGTCTTACAATTATAATCTGGGGAAGCTTCAGGCAGAATGGAGATTTATAGGAAATTTCAGCTCAACATGAGGGCAGACTTCAAGAAGTAGTGCTGTTTCCCTGTTTCTGAAATTTTTTAAGGCAGAGAATAGACATGCAATTAATTTAGGATGTGTAAAGGGAATTAATAAATCAGAAAAAAATGGATTGTTATTACCTTGAAGATTCTTTTCAACTCTGAGGGACAGGATTTTGAGAATTCTTTTTTTTTTTTCTTAAAGATTTTATTTATTTATTTATTTGACAGAGATCACAAGTAGGCAGAGAAACAGGCAGGGAGAGAGGAGGAAGCAGGCTCGCTGCTGAGCAGAGAGTCCGATGTGGGCCTCGATCCCAGGACCCTGGGATCATGACCTGAGCCCAAGGCAGAGGCTTAACCCACTGAGCCACCCAGGTGCCCCAGGATTTTGAGAATTCTTAGAACTTTTGTATTCAGGTCTTCTATTAATGATCAAGTTAGATAAAGAATTAGGATTTCAATATTTCTAGCATTATTCTGAAAACACGTTAAGAAAAAAAATCATGTCCTCCCACCCCTTGTTATTGCAACACAATATAAGATATACTTTCAAATATTTATGAGCTGTAGTAATTAAGTGAATTAGTTAAGATAGGTTTCATGAGATTTACCCTACAAAATTAGGTCTATTTTTTATGATTTTCATAAGAAATTTTGCACTTTTAATCGTATTTTTCAGAAACAACCATTTGAAGGAATGAACATAGTACTTACGTTGCTTTTTCAAAAGTACCTGCTACAGGTTTATTTGGAAAGACATAAGTGATAGTACAGTAAATTAGAAACCCAAATCATTGGATATTATCAAAGTTTTTCTTTGTAGAAGTCTAAATTAAATTTGTTTAAAGATTGAAGCAATCAAGTAATATTCTCTATTTGTTTTTTTGCACACTAATTTAAGATGGAAAGAAAACAACATGGTTCACTATTTCATCTTAAGGTTTCCATATCGGAGAACAAGATTCCAAGTAGGTTGATTATTTCTGCAAAAAATATATGTGATTCTCTCCCAGAGAGTTTCAAGGCTTTATAAAAGTCAAAAGGGTGGCTGTGGCAATAATATCTAAATTCAGGGATCTTGTGTGAACCAATATGGAACTCTGTTCTCACTTGCAGGGTCCACTTTTTCTTGTCCTTCTTTCAGGCATCTTGCGCTTTCTCATGATATAACAACATTTTCATATTTCAGTGGACAAATAATAATGCCTTTTAGAGAGACAGCTGAGTAAGTCAAAATGTATTACACCAAAGTCTATAAGCTATATCTGTATTACACATTTCTAAGTATTTAGCTAAGTGAATTTTACTCTGCATGAATATTACACGTGTGTGTGCGTGTGTGTGTATAAAATTTTAAAGGGAAACCAATCTTCCCCCACCCCACACCACCTCCATATCCCCAGAGCAGTACTGACAAATTGGTTTCATCTTGTTCGTTACTACAGTTGATTGGCTGCCCTAAAGTTCTATGTTGAGAATGTGAAATCTGCATCTATAGGGAAAGAGAGCAGAACAACATTCATGCCAAATATTTGCTATTTGTCATCCCTGCTTTAGAGCTATAAAAGTTCTCATTATAGCTCTATAAACATTTCAAGCTTAGCCAGGCAGCTGGTTCTTGCAACACAGACTACCATTTGACTCACTTAAGAATATCTCTTCTAATATTTCAAAGAGATTGTTTTAATCCAATAATCCCTCCTTTAAAACAATAGAGACTCTCGGATGTGCCTCTAAGGAGCTCAAAGAATCGTGGCCATGATGGTGTCATCAAGAATACCCTTAAACATTAAACTGTGTATTTGCCTCTAATGAGTTCTAACCTCCATTAAAATGACAGCGGTTTCTCCCTTTAAAATTTAGTCCAGTCATTCTCAAACACTCGTGTACATAGTATATTTATTAAACATGTAGATTCTGGTCCCCACCCCCAGAAATTCTGATTTGATTGGTCCAGAGTGGGGTTCAGAAACTGGCATTTTTTGTCTTGCTCTTTCGGAATGGTGTGGAGGCCATTCTTTGTCATGCATGGCCTTAGACTTGCATTCTTTCTTCCATATCATCTTTTCAGCTGGCATTGTTTAGATTTTAATGCCATCAGCCAAAACGATTTTTTTTTTTTGTTGTTATCCTACCAACAATTAATATCTAGGGCTCACTTTAAACATAGAGAGGCTAAACACATAAATCCAAGTATTTAATCTAGGATTTTGTATTATATTGTCTAGCTTTCTGGGCAATGATCACTGGGAATGCTAGTTTCTCCCCCACCTCCTATGCTCAAATTCAAACTATTTGACAAGTAACCATTAGTTACTTTTCAAAATTCAAGATTTCAAAAACAAAATATTCTGTCTTTCCAGCCTGAGTCAAGTCCATAAGTGGTTGGTCTTTCACTTTCTCACAAGTTGACTCTCTAAGTCTCGAATGACTTTTCTCATTTATTTATTTATTTATTTTTAGATAGAAACTCACAATGTATTGAGAGTACAAAAAATATCCTTAGTCAATCTGAATACCTCACTTTTCTGGTCTAGTTCAACTCTTTTTTTTTTTTTAATTGTGGTTAAAAAAAAAACCATAAAATTTACCATCTTAACCATTTCTAAATATGCAGTTCATTAGTGTGAAGTATATTCACCTTGTTGTACAACCAACATCCAAAACTTTCTCATCTTGCAAAACTGAAACTCTAAGCACATTGAATAATCCCCTATCCCTCTGCCCCATCCCCTGGCAACCACCAGACTACTTTCTTCTCATATCTGCTTTCTCCTATCAATAATGGGTTTATAGTTATTGCTACTTAGCTCTCCAAGTATAATCTTTACAACCTCTGTTGTTACAGTTCTCACTTGTGAAAAGATTCACATTTGCAGGGCATCTGCGTGGCCCAGTCAGTTAAGGCTCCAGCTCTTGATCTCAGCTAAGGTCTTATCTCAGAGTTGTGACTTCAAGCCCCACGTTGGGCTCCACAGAGGGGGTGGGGCCTTCTCAAAAAAAAAAAAAAAAAAGATTTATAATCACAAAGCAATTGTGCTTATATTAAGCGATCCTTATAATCTTTTGGTGACTGCAAATGAAATACATCTGGTCCTGGAAGCTTTCCTCTGAGTTACAAGGAAAGGGAAACTTTATTCCTCATGAGACCTAGGGAATTCCAGAGGGATACTTCTTGTATGTTTGTTTGTTTGTTTAAGGTTTGAGGTTAGAATTGCCAGGACAGTTAAGCTTAAATCATCCAATTTCTGTAGATTTTTCCTATGTATATTCTAGAATTGGTTCCTCGTTATTTATGTAGTAGATTGGAAATTTGTCTGGAATTTGGCAGAGTTATTGTTCATTAAATGCTTTCAAAGTCTTTGCTGAGTCCGATATGAAACTTTACTTTTAAGCAGCTTTATTAGAAATATAATTTGGAGACACCTAGATGGCTCAGTTGGTTAAGTGCCCAACTCTTGATTTCCGCTCAGGTCATGATCTCAGGGTCCTGAGATCGATCCCATGTTGGGCTCCACCCTGGGCATGGAGCCTGCTTAAGATTCTCTCTCACCCTCTGCCCCTCCCCCCCTTAAAAAAAAGAAATAAATATAATTGGGGAGGAAATAGGCATATATAAAAATACATTTTCTGCAAATGGAGTGTTTCAAGCACTCTTTTCAAAACCTTTGGCAGTAAGAAAAGCCCAAACCCAAGAAACATTCTTAATACTCTTACTTCTCAAAAGTTTTTTTTTTAATTTCTCTGCCTCTGTTATTAAAATTTTTCAAGAAGTTAATAAAGTTTTATTTTTGAAGAAGTTAGTAAAGCATTAAATCCTACAAGCAATATTCATCTAAATAAACAGAAATGCTATAATTTTGAGCATTATGCTCATGATTTTGACATAGAAAAATATGTACCTTTTCTTGGCCTAAGTTATCTTGGAACTAACACAAAAACTAGTTGATAGTGATTCTTGGATAATGATAACTGAAGCTTTCTTCATCTTGTGAATTTAATAATCCATAATATGAATGTATATGATTTTTTCAGACAAATGTTATTTATCTAGAACAATTTTAAGTAATTTCATAATTTTGGTAGCACCCAGCTATTGCTTTAATGATCTCCTGCAACGTACTGATAATATTTACTTCAAAGGAAATTCTTTAATATTGAATCTCATTATTCCTTTGAACTCCATTAAAGAATTAGAAATGTTTTCTCAATAAGAGGAACAATTTTTGAGTTGAAAATATTTAGTGAAAGAGTTGTAGTGCATCCAGTTCAGTGACCTACTAAGCAATTACTCTATTTCCTTTCCAGGGCCCCATCACTATTAAAGATCTTTCCTCATTGCACACCATTATCACACCTAAACCACAGAAATTCATCGAATGCCAGCCATGCGATCCTCAGGGCACACACTGCCAGCCACCTAGAACTTAACCTCTCCTCCGTAGTGGCTAACATAAGCTTGGCACTAGTATTTTGCCCGGGAGACTCTTTAATACAGAAAAAACTTCAGGCTGAAAATTCCCCAAGTCCTGAGCCTTTTTTGATAATTACATACTTTATCAATTATAATATTAAATTTACTTACAATAAAGAATGCCCATTTGATTTATAATAACTAAAGCTAGTTTGCATTCTTGTTCTTCGTGTGCTATTAAACTGTACTCCTACTTAAGGAATCCTTTGAGTCATCAGGTTACTACGTGCAATTTGGTTTGTTAATCACCATTTGCTGTTTGAATGATTGAAAAAAAAATTACACTTAATGACATACCAAGCTGGGATTCATGCAGTGCACATTAAAGTGAGTTGCTTCTGACTTCAGAAATATTACATAAGATCTATGTTTTATTTGATAGAAATTTTTTTACAGTTTATGTTGGAGAAAATCAATCTTAGGGAAACAGAGTTCGATTCTTACATCAGATTTTCAATAATTTAATTCTAAATGATTCATCTTAATTATTTTGTTACAAAATAACTACAAAATGAATGTGATACCAAATTACTCACTGTATTTGTGCTATAATTAATAAAACCCCCCAAAATGTATTGTGTATTATTCAAACTATTGTTTCAAGCATTCATGGAATTTTAAGAATTCTAAGTTCTCTCTTTTTCCCTCCTGGTGGGTAGTGGGTGTGGTACCGAACAGAGGGCTTGGTACCCAATGGAGGTAATGGCGCTGTGTGAGACGCCTGGGCTCCCTGCCTTGTAGCTGACCCGGGGGCCAGTCATTTAATCTCTTGCTTATTCATCAGTTGTGAGAACTGGATCACAATAGATGATAGGAATCTTTCAACATCTATATTCCTGGGGTTAGTGAAACTTCTCTTCCAGGTACCTTCGGCTTCCTTGTTTGGCCTTCCCTCATTTTTCCCCGAATGCTCTTTGTTTCTTCTGACATTTATGGACCATCCTATCCTCCTCAGTATCCTTCATACTTAGCGATGGTTGCTTTAGAAAAGTGTTTCAGGGGACAGTTCCCTCTGTCTCATTTGTCCAGTCCCCTTTTTTATTAAGTTTAAAACCAGAAACTGTTTCTTCCTTTTTTCTGTTCCCGTCCACACCTAGCACTCTGCTGATTACTTCCATCATCTTTCTTCACATAATCACCACTGTTCCCATTCCTGTTTTGCTTTGAAATCTTGTTGCTTCAGGATTCCAGAACTTCACAGACGAATCAAAATGAAGCCAAGTGGGAATGAAAGCGGTAATTTTAAAACCCAGTAAGAAATACCATGTCATTTTATTATAAGGATTGACTCAACAAATAAAGACGCGTAGAATATGGGATCTTTTGTTTCCTGCCTATCCTAAATTTTACTTCAGAAAATTCTTTCCCTTGCTTAATAGATCAGTGATCCTGTTCTATTCACTCAGTGGATGTCGAGTGGCTACCCTGTGCCAGGCTTTATGCTAAGGACTGGAGATAAAATAATTTACAAAAGAAAAATATCCACTCCCATTAGCTTTAAGTATGCCGTGTCTTAAGTTACTTGATTCAAATCAGCTTTTGGAACCTAATCAAACTATCCTTTTTTCATTCAACAGATACTCATCTGATTATCCACAGCGTACCAGACAGTGCGTTGGTATATGTGAGAGGTGTGTTTGAAGCTAGCAATTATAAAATGCTGAATGTTATTTTCCCTTTAAATATGATTTACTTACCTGCATTACTTAATTTGAATATGATATAATTATCTACCTATGTTATAATGATCAAAGTATATTTCACTGATGCAAATTTAGAGAGCCACAACAATACTGTTTTAAATAATGATTCTGTCTTCTCCGTTCCAAATCTCTTTTGATGTCCTAGGATGAAAATAATGATTCTGTTTCATCTCATGGGACATCTTCATGTGACTACTGTATTCAAGTGGTAATGATTTCCTAAACTCTAAGCTGGAGATGATTGTGAAGCCCCTTGCAGGTTGAGTGGGGGAGAGATTGAGGAAGGCGAGGAGTAGTGACATCATATCATATATTTGCCCTCCCTGCACTTTAATTTTATTTCACTCTCCTCACACTTAACAATATCTTCACAAAATCCTTTTCTCTCCATATGTCTGGATTTATAGCAAACCATCAATGTTCTCAACTCTGAATCTCACTGATACCTTAGCCAAATGAAATGAGCCTGATTCTACTGTTACCCTGTTAGTAAATCTGAAGCTCGAACAATTTTCTGTAGATGCATTTCAAAGAAGAGATATTAATGGATAAATTCAGTTAGTTACTGATACAAACGATTCATTTGTCCTGAAAGTTTTTCCATAACTGGAATTTCTAATCAAATTAAATGTAAAAAGAATATGGAATTTTAATTACAATAATTTACATGTAATTTCACATATTTTTCAAAGTTCCTTCACATATTATATCTCATTTCATTCTGATAAAAATACTGATTTTGTTCATTATCTCTGATCTCACTTAACAGATGAAGAAAACAGGCCCAGGCAGGTTAAATGATTTACTATAGATCACTTAGTGATCTAATAAAATACCAAGGTTTATAAGAAGCCCACTGCTCATTACAGCCTTCATAATAATGTTACAGAAATTTTAAATGGTGAACTTGAAATCAAAATTTCATAAAATTAAGCACATATTTTTACGGATAATTTCAATAGTTATTTTAAAAGTTAAAATTGGCATACAGTATTATATTAGTTTCAGGTGTATAAGAGAGTGATTCAGTATTTTTATACATTACAAAATGATCACTACAATAGGTCTGGTTACCATCTGTCACTATACAAAGTTATTACAATACTGTTGACTATATTCCCTATGCTGTACATCACTTCCGTACCATGTATTTATTTTATAACTGGAAGTTTGTACCTCTTAATTCCCTTCATGTTTTTTGCCCATCAACCCACACCCCCATTTACCCTCTGGCCACCACCAGTTTGTTCCCTATATCTGAGTCTGTTTCTGTTTTGTTTCGTTCATTTGTCTTTTAAATTCCACATATAAGTGAAATCACATTGTGTTTGTCTTTCTATGACTATTTCGGTTACCATAATACCCTCCAGATCCATCTGTGTTGTCCTTGTCATGTGTGTATCTTGTTTGGGGAAATGTTCAGGTCCTCTGCCCATTTTTTAATCAGCTTGTTTCTTTTTGTTGTTGTTGTTATTGGGTTGTATGAGTTAATGTATATATTTTGGATATCAACCCCTTCACAGATATATCATTTGCAAGTATCTTCTCCCATTCAGCAGCATGTTTTTTCATTGTTGGTGATTTCCTTCATTGTGCAAAAGTGTTTTAGTGTGATGTAGTTCAGATCATTTATCTTTGCTTTTGTCACCTTTGTATAAGAAGACATATCCAAAAAACTATTTCTTAGGCCAATGTCAAGGAGTATTTTATGTGTTTTCTTCTAGGCATTTCATGATTTCAGGTCTTACATTTAAGTCTGTAATCCATTTTGAGTTATTTTGTACATGGTGTAAGAAAGTGGTCCAGTTTCATTCTTTTGTGTGTATCTGTCTAGTTTTCCCAACACCATTTATTGAAGAGACTGTCTTTTCCTCGTTGTATTTTCTGTCCCTTAGTTGTTGATTAATTGGCCATAAAAGTATAGGTTTATTTCTGGGCTCCCAATTCTATTCCATTGATCTGTGTGTCTGTTTTTGTGCCAGTACATACTGTTTTGATTACTACAGCTTTCTAGTATATCTTGAAATCTGGGATTGTAGTACTTCTAGCTTTGTTCTTCTTTCTCAAGATCGCTTTGGCTATTCAGAGTCTTTTGTGGTTCCATACAAATTTCAGAATTATTTGTTCTAGTTCTGTGAATTAAGCACATGTTTTTATAGCCAATTTAAATGTTTTTTTTTTAAATGTGCTCTAAACATTTTCTTGTTTTCATCACATCTTTGGGTTCAGTTCTGCACTCAATATACTGTGGGTTTTGGCCCTAGCAGAAGGTATATCAAATCATTATTTTGGTAATCAATATATTTGTAATCAATATATTGATTGATTGATTGGTAATCAATATATTTGCCTAGAGTCAGCCTTTTTTCTTTAATTATTGAGTCTTTGGCATCTCTATTCTTTAGTCTATTTCCTGAGCTCCCACCTTTAAAAAAATATTTATTTATGTATTTATTTGTGAGAGAGAGAGAGAGCACAAGCAGGGGGAGCAGCAGGCAGAGGGAGAAGCAGGCTCCCCACTGAGCAAGGAACCTGATGCGGGACTTGATCCCAGAACCTGGGGATCATGACCTGAGCCAAAGGCAGATGCTTAACAGACTGAGCCACTCAGGTGTCCCCTGAGCTCCCGCCTTAGTGAACCTTCCAGAACTTGATCCTAATGACTAGAATGCAGATCTCTTGCTGTCGTATCATCACAAGTCTTATCATGGCTCCTGCAATGCAGTGTAGCCTTCAAAAAGTGTTATTTCGAGAACTTCAGAGATAAAAATACTTCATTTTCAGTCAGGTCAGTTAATAATTAAAAACCAACTGGAGAATTTTTTCTTAAACTCTTATGAGCAAGAGCAAATGGCCACATAATAAGTTGGAAGCAGGTTTTTTTCAAAACCTATTTGAAGGGGAAGTTCTAAGTTTATATGAAATTAACTCAAGAACATATATATTCTTCATTTACACCATTATATGGTGATTATAGTTTTGTTTTGTTGTTGTTTTTGTTTGTTGTCCCTGCAGTGATTATAGTTGTTAACAATGAAGATTATAAAAACATTGAAGTATTCTCATGCATATAAAATTTCATTGTGCTCTCCATATTGTATTCAATCAATATTCAATAGGAGTCAATTTCAATAGAATTAAAAGTATTGTAGTTAAAGGTCTGTTGCTAGAAATTCCTTTAAATAAATAACCTTGCTCCTAGCATTCCCAGTGAGCAGTGGCTTTGCAGCATCACTGAGGAGTTAGCAGGCTGAGCTCTAAACTGTATGTGCAGATTCAATTTTTCTGGCCCCATATATCCATGGCCATAAAAGTTTCATATTGGCTCCATCTGCACAAGTTATCACATGGTTATAAATATAAAAAGATCAATATGGCCAAGATTATCAAGAAGGAGCTTAGGGGCACCTGGGTGATTCAGTTGATTAAGTCTCCGACTCTTGATCTGAGCTTGGGTCTTCATCTTGGGGTCATGAGTTCAAGTCCTGCATTGGGCTCCATGCTGGGCATGGAGCCTACTTAAAAAAAAAAAAGAGGGACACCTGAGTTGCTCAGTCCATTGAGCGAGGGTTGGACTCTTGGCTTCGACTGGAGTCATGATCTCAAGGGTCATGGGCTTGAGCTCTGTGTTGGGCTCTGAGCTCAGCACAGAGTTTGCTTGAGATTCCCTCTACCCCTGCAGCCACTTGTGCTCTCTCAAAAAATAAACTTAAAAAAAAAAAAAAGGGAGAGGGGTGCCTGGGTGGCTCTGTTGATTAAACAACTGCCTTCGGCTCAGGTCATGATCCCAGAGTCCTGGGATCAAGTTCCGCATCAGGCTTCCAGCTCCACGGAGAGTCTGCTTCTCCCTCTGACCTTCTCCCCTCTCATGCTCTCTTTCACTGTCTCTCTCTCAAATAAATAAATAAAATCTTTAAAAAAAAAAAAAAAAAGAAGGGGGGAGTGTTTAAAAGAAGTTCCACATTTGCTTTTTGCTAGGAGAGGAATAAAACCACAATAACTTTAAACCATTCTGTCCACCCCTTAAATAATAGCAGTAATTTCAGCTGTATCTTTAGGTTCTGGGTTCCCCCAGAGTTATCAGGCAGTCTTAGTGGCCTCAGTACGGAGTTATAAAGAACACAGAATTTGGTGTCAGCCAGTCCTAGGTTCAAATCCAAATTATGTCACTCTTATGAATAGTGAGCAAATTATATAACATTATAGACTTACTGTGTGAATTTATTCATTCAGCATTCAGTTTATTAATTACTATTAATTACTCTGTTCTGGGGCAATGTTCTTGGTCCAGAGGATGTATCAATAACAAACAGATAAGATCTCTTGACCTTACAGAAGCTATAGTCAGCCAGGATTCTCTTTAGAAAATTAAACGTGTTAAGATATATGAAGCTGTTAGCAAAGTTTCTATCACATAATAAGCATGTGATAAATACTAATAACATCATTATTAATTCTTCCCAACTCATAACATGAACAGCTCCCCAGAGAGTATAAAAAAATTATGCAAAATTGGAAGGGAACCTCCTTTTACCACAGGAAGTCTCAGGTCCAGCAGTAGCCAGGGAGTTGGACTAGTTATAATCTCCTGAAGCTATTGTCAGTCAAATAGAAAAGCACACAACTATGTAGGCAGAACTTCCTTGGACAGGAAACAAAAGGTACTAACTTTTATAAAAGAAAAAAATTAAAAATTAGGTACGTCATCAAAATTAATGTGTTCTTTTTATCAAAAGATGCCATCAAGAAAATGAATAAACCGTCCACAGACTGGGAGATATCAAAGTATATTTGTATTGCTGGAGAGAATCTGAACTGCTTTATTTCCTTTTTTAAAAAGATGATCGTCAGTTTGCATGATTTGGGGATCAGTGACCCCACTACTAAAAGGATTATATTCACCTGTTTTACTTCATGACTTGACAACTTAAGATTTTCTTGTCTAAATCTGCTATCAGCTTTAATGTTTTTTTGCCTGAAGCAGTCTTTGGAGTCATTTAACACCCTCATTGTAAAACAGATAGGAAAAATATTAAAGAGAGTATGTGACTTGTTCATAATCATCTAACCAGTCATTTCAGAACTTGAGCTAGGTTTCAGGAAGTGCTCCTTCCGCTACTCTATTTCTGCTTCTCTGTTGCTTCCTTGAAAGTCAGCGGGAGATAGTATATGGGCTTTATTCAGGATATGTGTTTTCTTCTGTCAACTGGAACGGTTTTCACACTCGTTTATTTTAAAGTTGAAAGCATTGCAAGATTATGGTTGCAAGATTATGGTTTCAGCTTCTGTAAGATGAAAAAATAGCTTTTTGATGGTTAGTAAATGCTTTAAAACATGGTTTCAGGACAGTTTATGACAGTTAACTGGGACCAGTAAAATGTAGTTACAGTAACTACATTTTACTGGTCCCAGTTAACTGTCATAAAGAGGCCCCTGCAAACCGTCATCTTGATCTCTGAGCTTTTTCTCATTTCATATAATCTCAAGCTATATTTTTTTTTTCTATCTTCTAGCACTTGATATTCCGTTTGTCTTTGGTACTGACGAACTTTTAAATCTCTATGTCAGAGATTTACATGAAACATTTCACAACTATCCAGTCTGTTAATTATGAAAGTTTTTTATTGTTCATCTAGCAAAGCAAACAATGTCCTTTAGTGTCATTGATTTAGTTGGGTTTTTAAAAGATTTCATCAATTAATTAATTTATTTATTTATTTATTTACTAACTTATTTATTTGGAGTGGGGAGAGGAAGGAACAGAGGGAGAAGGACAAGCAGACTCCGTCCTGAGCGTGGAGCCCAGTCCAATCCGAGGTTCAGGCTCACAGCCCCGAGATCATGAAATGAGCAAAAATCAAGAGTAAGGGGCGCCTGGGTGGCTCAGAGGGTTAAAGCCTCTGCCTTCCGTTCGGGTCATGATCCCAGGGTCCTGGGATCGAGCCCCGCATCTGGCTCTCTGCTCATTGGGGAGCCTGCCTCCTCCTCTCTCTCTCTGCCTGCTTCTCTGCCTACTTGTGATCTCTGTCAAATAAATAAATAAAATCTTTAAAAAAAAAAAAATCAAGAGTAAGACGCTCAAACGACTGAGCGCCCAGCCACCCTTTATGGAGTTCTTATTTTTTTTTAATTTTCTTAACGTTTTATTTATTTATTTGAGAGAGTGAGTGAGAGAGCGTGAGAGAGCACAAGCGGGGGAAACAGCAGAGGTAGAAGACTCCCGGCTGAGCAGGGAGCCCCACTCTGGGCTCACTCCCAGGACCCTGGAATCATGACCTGAGCTCTGGGCAGACACCTAACGACCGTACCACCCAGGCGCCCCTTTAATTGAGTTTTTAAAAGGAAAATTTTATAGCTAAAAAATCTCATCTTCTATCAATATAGAATTTATCTTCTATCAATTTGTTTCGCTTTCACAATTGTGTTGGTTTATATTTATGTGATTTTTATGTCAACAAAAGCTGGAGCAGCAATAATGACACATGGCTTAGGGGTTTCAGAGCACTGCCCTCTTTTACTAAGTCAATGTCTATGCTTTTCCTTTTCCATCATACTGAATTTTTAATTTGTAGTAAGAAGCCACTATGTGAGGTAAGAAATGACAATCAAGGGAAAGGAAAACATTCATTCATTTATTCAGCAAATACTTATTGAGTTCTTTTCAGAGGCCAGCCATTATGCTAGGGAAATTGGTTACTTTTTTTTTTTCATTTTTTTCAGTCTAGTCTCGGGAGAGAACATGATGAGTAGTAAAATTATGTGTTTTAGATGTCGCCGTATGACATGCAGATTTAAAACAACATAAAACCTTGGTGGATTTGAATTGGAATTAAAAAAGAAATAAATTGGATAAATAATTATCTGGCTTTTGATTATAGTTTTAATTTCCCATGAATCCTTGGCATTACTTGTAGGTAAATTCTATTCAGGGTATTACTACTTTCTTCTCAGAATTAATAGTATTTTTTCACTTATTTATTTTTAGAACTGTCAGTGTAATAAGGTTATTTCTGTAGGAAATTGGGACTTCTGTGGTTATTTTGATTCTGATTATAACCTCTTTAAAGCTGATGAACATATAGCCCCTTAGATTTGAAGTGGCAAGGTAATCATAAATTAGGCCCCAAACACTGGCGTTCAAAATGGTTTTAAAATGTAATATTCAATATATACACTTGAATATGCACCAAAGTTACATAAATAAAATCTTGCTTTCTTTCCACCTAAATGTTTTAAGTTCCTCAGTCATCTTTAGATACCAGTGGTATACTACTACTCTCCACCGTTGTTCACTCATCCTTGGGGAAACAAAAAAGAGTGAAGGCCATATTGCCGTGATCACTGCTAAGTAGCATTTGAGCCAAGTTTTTTATTGCTATTTTTTATGCCTTTATAAATTAGTATTTTCACAAGGATAAATCGAACTTAAAAACCCTTTTCTGTTCTCAGGTATTTTTTAATGTAAGATGTTTTATTGTCCTTTCTTAGAGCTGGGTCCATAAAAGAATTTGTCTTCTTTTTTTTTTCCCAGCAATAAACTAAACCTGGTTTAGTTCAGTGCCCTGATATAAAATCCACATTCTCTGTAGAGTATTGGTCATGGGTCCCGTTCTAGGATGTGTTGCTCTTTATGGGACAATGTGAAGGCAGAAGTTCTGGAATGAAAACAAAAACTCCATCCTACACTAATGCTTCAGCAAGAACATTGCGTTCAGTGGCAATGCTTTTTCACATTTTCTATTAAAGTATAATTTACTTACAGTAAAATGCTCAAATCTTAACATATCATTCAATCAGTTTTGACAGGTATCAAGACACAGAACATTTTTCTCACCCCAGAAAATTTGTTTCCCTTTCCAGTCAACAGCCCCACTCTTTCCCCAATCCAAACCTCCAAAAGCAATCCCTGATCCAATTTCTGTGACTACAGGTTAGTTTGGTCTGTTCTGGAATTGTATATAAATGAACATGTAGTTTCATCATTTGGCTTCTTTCACTCAACCTAATATTTTTGAGGTCATCTGTGTTGTGGAGTTTTTCAGTAAATAGTTTCCTTCTGTTGCAGATAAGACTTTAGGAAAAACAGGCAAAAAATAATTAGATCTTCACTGAGCATCTTAAATGACACATGGCGATCATTAAAGTCAGGGCAGCAAAACTGCAGCAGGAATGAGGGGACAAAATACCCTCTAATATTAATATTCAGTGACAGTACTCCCACCTTAATTACTGTTGGATGCATCAAGAGGTACTGTTCTGAGAGATTTTATTAACAACAAAGATACTGGGCAACTAACTGCACCACAGCAGTTATAATGGCTCTGCTACTATATGTTTCCTTCCCTTTGTACGTCTGCTTTGACTTCAGAAAGCAAATGTCAGAAATAACTCCAGGTGAGGAAGTACATCTTATGATATCTCCGTAATCAAAGCATGCTGGAAGGGATGTTTTCACTGTTTATCAATATGGTGGTGATGGCTCAGTAGCTTTTATGCACTCTTAAAATTGTATAACATAGACTTTATGAACTCAGTTTTATTATTACAAACTCACTTTGATCCATAATTTTTACAAATAGAAGAACAGATACAATGAAACCAACATCTCCAGATTGCATTTTTGGGGGTTTTCTGTGTTTTGTTTTGTTTTTTAAGTTCTAATTGAATTTACCGAAAAATTGCCATTTTAAGCAAGGATTCGTTGAGATTTGGGAGCCATAATAAATTTAAGTGAAGATGATACCGTGACTCTAGGGAGTCACAGTAAATTGTGTACCAACAGATGTGAATTGTTACTATCTGCTGTTGTCTTCTCTCTCTCTCTTTTTTTTTTTTTTTTTAAGATTTATTCATTTGTTTATTTGACAGAGAGAGAGAGAGCACAAGTAGGCAGAGAGGCAGGCAGAGAGAGAGGGGAAGCAGGCTCCCCACCGAGCAGAGAGCCCAATGCGGGGCTCCATCCCAGGACCCTGAGACTATGACCCAAGCCAAAGCAGAGGCCTAACCCACTGAGCAACCCAGGTGCCCCTGCTGTTGTCTTTTTCAAGAGAACATTATTCTGACTGAAAAGGACTCTGAATTTTGACCTAACTACATAAAGGCAAGCACTGAGCTGGCCCTGGGCTAGTTCCTCCCAATCCATACCATCTCCATCTTTAAGATTCTTAAATAAGAAGCTGCGGAACCGCAAAGAGATCGCAGAACATTAACTCACACACCAACAGTACACACAACGAGCACCTTCTTAACTTTATGGGATGTTAGCATGTCGTTTTCAGTGTTTATACAACTCTTCAGCCAGGAGAAAAATAACCATAAAATACCATGGTGCTTCTATCAGTCCTATGGAAAAAGGCATGCAAAAAAAATTAGAAGTTTTGCCAGAAAACTTAGAAAATAATGTTTCAGATTATTCCCATCCTGTGACTCCCTCTTACCTACTGATTTTCTCATTTCTTTCTACCTTCCACTAAATACACCTTCCTTCTCCCCTCTCATACTTATTTTTCTTCTTATGGTTCCTAAGATATTTTATTTACCACATTCATATTTCATTCTAATAATTCCAGAAATGTTGAAATGATACTTTCCTTATACAACCTACCTTAGTGTAGAATTTGGCTTAAGTTAAGCTTACGTCTCATAAGTCTTAGTTCATATGAAAAAGGAGTTACATTTAAATCCTCAAAAGAATCTCATTAGTATAATTTAAACTGTACAGAGGACTTGCTGTGCTATCCTACCAAGCCTCAAGGATCTATGTTCTAAACCATAAAGATGATTAACTACTTTTGAGCAGTATGAATGAATTCTCTCAGCAGTTTGTCATCATTTTAGTTGGAGTAATTAATTTTAATTAACTGCCAATAATGTTTGTTGCCATGTGGAAAAATGAGAATATGGCCCTTGTTCCCATTTTAGCATGAGTAATGATATCAGTTTAATGTTAGAAGGGTAAAGAGGTCTTGGGTTGTGAAATATAGAATTTTAAACCTGATTTCCCAGGGAGTACACTCTGCTTGAAGGGTTTTGAGAAGTCCTAGTTTAGCAAAAATTAAAGCTGATAGTAAATCATCTTTCCTCCTCCCACGTATTTAGGGTTCTGGCTTTTAAAAATTAGATTCTTCTCAAGAAACAAGGACAGTCTCAAGTACACAATCTAACCTTACACCTAAAGGAGATGGAAAAAGAACAGCAAATAAAGCCTAAATCCAACAGGAGAAGAGAAATAATAAAGATTAGAGCAGAAATTAATGACAGAGGAAAAAACAACAACAACAGTAGAACAAATCAACAAAACTAGGAGCTGGCTGGTTCTTTGAAAGAATTAATAAAATCAATAAACCCCCAGCTGGACTTATTAAAAAGAAAAAGGAAAGAGAAAGGACCCAAATGAAAACTTGATTTTGCTTCCTAGTTTTGGAATTAGTATTGTTTTTGTTGCTTCTCAGTCAAAATGTTTGAGTTCATAGTCCTGTTTTATAAACATATACAGTAATTTAGAGATTCAAACTTAATAGCATAGCCTTTTGTTTTTCCACTGCTGTGATTGAAAAAAATTAAATAATTTCACCTCCTCTCTTTGAAGTTGGAAATGAGGTCATGAATTGTACTTAATTGTAATTAACTTAAGACTTCTTTAGGGGACAGGTTCATGCAAAGTAGCAGGACCAGGGGCAAACTCCTCACTACTAATTTTGCTTACAATATGAAGTATTGCCAGCAAAGTAATATCCATACCACATTGACATAATTTAAGTATATTTATTCAGGATTTTAAAGGCTTTACATGGAATTGTTGCAAAAGAAGGAATAATGGTCGTTTAGAGAAAACTTTTAATATTCACAGTTGCTCAAGAGTTCTGAAACATCAAACTTTTCAAGTTTATCCCTTTTTTAAAAAAATGAAATACTCTTTGAATACTGTGTATATTCTCATCTTACCAGAAGAGGAATCGGGCATCACAAAATAGAAATTTAGAGCTGGAAAAGACTTTCAATATCTTATAGTTTAAACTTGACATTAACCTTGTTCACTAAAATCACTATCTTCTTAAGGATCTTAGTTTTCCTGCACTAATTTCCAGAAAATTAAAGAACCTCTAGTCCCCAGTGTTTTTTGCTGTAATATGTCTGTCTTTTCAGTCCCTTCTGATATTCTCCATAGTCATGCTGATGATTACAGCTATGAGGATTTTCTTGATTCTTTATGTCTGAATTAGCTTAAGAATAGTATAGTGTGTGCAGAAACATAACTTTTAATTTAAATAGTTGGCCAAAGAAAAGGTGAATAATGCAGTTTTAGGAGTAGTAGCAGTAAAAGTTGAGTCACCAGTATTCTGGAGGACACATACCATAGGGTCTTTGCCATCAAGGTTTAAGAGTGAGTAATACAACCCTATTAGGTAAGAAGGGTAATACCACTTACGTTACTGTGGTGGAGAAGCAAGAGTGGGTACGCATGGCTTTTCACTTGGAAGTCAAGGGTGAGGGGCACTATGTTAAGCTACTTTGTTTCATTTTTTTGGTCTTATTTCTCATTCCTCAAATCGACAGATATTTATTTTGCATTCAGCATGAGCTAAACATTCTGATAGATCTAGGTATACAGCAGACAACAAGATTGAGTCTTTGACCTCAAGGGGTATAGACACATAGCAGAGGGCATTGCTAGATATAACTGCATACAGAATAGAGAAGATACATAGGATCTTGAAAACCCTGTGTGGTTCCACCACTTCACAAGCCATTTATTAACTTTGCCCTCCTTCTGGAATAAGAAATAACTATTATAATCAGTTGTTTGGCATTTTGGAAATGAAAACTGCTATAAAAGAGCGGAATAATAGAAAACAAGATTAAAGTATATGGTAGGAATGGCTCTTACAGGTTTGTCCAGTATTTGTCCTCACTCTAGGACTGCTACCAGGGTAAAGCTGTTAGGTAAATGCAATTGCCTAGGTTTTGCGAAGACAAGAGAATATCTGTGTGTATTGCCAAGAGGGATTATGCAATTTATATGACTTTGGATAATTCAGGAACTAAAGATAGTAGGAATCCCACGTGGAGTATGGGGTTTCCACTTGCCTACAGCTTCTATAAGGATCTTCTGCATTTCAGTGTTCATTTGAAGTATTTCCTTAACAATTTTTAAACCCTGCCGCTACCCAAAACTGTTACCCACAAGTGATTATATTTTCATATTCAGAAACTACAAGAAGATTCATTAAATTATATAGAATGAATATCTACCTTTCTGTGATTGACCTATCTGTATATTGGATTTGGGGAAGTTGTTATCAGTGATTTATCATGCCCGATTCTTTCTGATTTTACCTCTTTTTTTTAAACTTTGTTAATTCTCTCAGAGGACTAGGATACCAATTGACATCCCATTCTCCATCCTCAGAAGATGAAGAATTTATTGAATTGGGCATTTCTTTCAAATGCTTTTATATGATTACATTCTTACACTGAACATGGAGATTCTTGAACTGTAGGAAAAAGAAGGGGTTCTTTTTTGATAGTCATTGAATGGTCCTTGACTATGAACTAATCTTAATTTTATTATTTGCATTTTTATGTTTTTGTCAGCGCTTTCACCCTAATTAAATGAGGCACTACACCACAATGTTTAGCCTGTCACATAATACAATGCAGGTGACCTGTCACTGAGAATCATGATCTTACCTTCTCTTTTTCCCTCTGAACAATTTTTTTGGTCTCAGTTTATAATGACATACCTCTGTAGTTTAACTTCATCACATTCAAACAACAAAAATATTAAAAATCTTACCTTATATATGTGCCACTGATTTTTTTAAAAGCATATTAATATAATTATTGCTTGGTAAACAGATCTTATTTTTTACTGTCCTCCCCTGATTTAACAAATGTAATGATATGGAAAATTTCCATACAGTTGCTTATTATTTTATTTGCTCCATATCTGTGCTCTGATCTTTAACATCCTCATGTCCTTATCATATTATCTCTATACATTTCCATTTAGAATAAACAGAAGCATGAAAATTAATAACCCATACATCAGACCTTTTTGCTGTACTTAATAGGAATAAGCAGTTAAGGCTAGAAACCTCAATGTTTAATGCTGTTTTTAAAACTCAGTTATTCCATATATTGTCACTTCAGTGATTAAAGAGTGTAAGTATAATATGTAGTCAGATTAAAACAGGATAACTAAACCAGTGTTTAAAAAAAAGAAAAAGCTATGGTGTCTGTGCATTGCATGGCAGAATACTACTAAAATTTGCTTAAATAAATTCTCATGATGTTTTTGATACTGTGGAAATGCTTTCGCTGTACTTGGGTTTGAATCTTCATAATGACAAAGGTTCTAACAGTTATCTTTAAAAAAAAAACACTATCCTGTTTTTAGAAAGTTATAACTCATCTTCCCGGTTATATTTGTGATAAGTTTGTGAAACTATACTATACTATTATGAGAAAGGTAAAACTTATGTGTACTTAGATTTTGATAAGTAGCATCGTATGCATTTAAAAAAGATTTTTTGGTAACTTGTGGCACTTTGGTAAAGGAATGTGCAATTATCAAGGTTTATGCCATTTTGATTTTTTTTTTTTAATCACCAGGAATTACTCTTACTAGGCTTTAGATTGAAAACCAAACCCAATTTTAAGACTGGCACTTTTTCCTACTGGTAGTTCCTGTTTCTCTAATTATGTAGAACATTTCATTTAAACCATTCTTTTCAATGAATTTTAACTTTCCTCCTCCCTCTTAACCTCAAAAACCTTTAATTTAAGGAGCATTTTAAATTCATCCAGTGGTAGTTAGATAAGCATTTTAGGTATCATGGACATTTAATCTGGTGCCTGGCTTTAATAATCTTCTGATAAAAATAGCTAAACTCCCGAAAAAGAATATTCGAACATTTTAATTAGTTTGTATGGGTTATAATCAACTGAGTAAGTTGATGTCCATATAGTCATAATTTATCTTAAAATCTGGGGCTGTCAACATAACTAACTACACAGATTGCTTAAAATACCCTCATGTATTCCAAAGAGAAATGACAAGAAGAAATAGAATTCTGTATGATTATAGCTATTGTATACACTTCTGTTAGGTTTCCAGTACTTTACTGTGATACACCCATGGGTAGTAGAAGCAAACCGAAAACAAATATAAATGCTTTAACATTGGATGTTGGCATACAGTTCAGATTATGCATAAGCTATTGCAATAAAAAAAAATACTCATTGTGCCTGTATTTGAAGAATTTATCTTAGATTTCCTCTGGCCTTTTATACTTAAGGCTGTGCAATCATTTAAATGTAGAGACAACAGAATATATGAATGAATGAAATGATGGCCCTGTTGGCCATGGGATAAATATTCTGTTGAATTTTTTGAGAGCATTGCCTGTGGTCTATTATGACATAAACTAAATTGTTCACAAGCCACATGTGAGTCTTAAGTACAAATCACAGCATTGAGAAATTATACATCTCTCTTTTTCCTCACAAAATGAATTCAGAATTTATAATTCAGATTTATAATTTTAAGCTGCTGATTATTAAAAAGTACCTAATATGAATTTAAAGATTAAATGAAATAAGACCTATGAAAGAATGCTAATTAATAGCATAATCCTGTATACTATCACACTTCTGATAATGTTAAGTTTCTTATAAAGCCTTAAAATATTTTAGTGAAAAATTAATTACCTAGAAATGAAGGCACTTTATTACCTTGAACTAGCTATTTGTCTGTATAGAATTTGTCTAAAATCCCATAAAATATTCTTTATCCTTTTATAAATTTATCCTACTTATGTGTTTTTCTAAAGCTTCTTATAATACAATAATTCAAAACTATTTTAACTTAATAGAAAATTGTGTTATGTGATAGAACCAATGAACAATTCAGAAATAAAACTCTAGAGAAACAAAAGTGTGTGTGAGAACAGCAAAACTGTTAGTCTAAGTCTACAATCATTTGAGGTTAAAATGTAAAATTTGGAGGCTTTTTCATTGAGCAATTTTTAGACAGCTTTTATTTTTTTAAATCTTATCTTTAATTAGTTCTACCTTGTGTTGAAATGTTGGTCAAATTATAAGGGCAATCGAAAGTATTAAGCCAGCCTGTCATAACTCAATTTTCTTTATTTGGTTTTTTTTTTTTAATGTAATTCTAAAGCATTAAGAAACAAGTCTTGTTTCTTCTATGTTCAAGTCAGCCCTGCCTGCCAAATTATCAAATTGAAATCAGAAACGTGGATGTGCAGCTCTCTAGAGCTGCTGTACCCTCTTCAGAAAATTAATAGTTGATTTATACAAGGGATTTGATTCAGAGGAAAAGGCATAGGATCCTTTTTTTTTTTTCAAAAGTTAACTTTTTTCTGAAATTCATCCTTACATCTTTCTGATATTTAAAAAAAATAGACTAACTTTCATCCAAAAATGTTTTTTAACAGAAGAATATTTCACAGCAAACAAACTTTGCTTTCTTTTTTGTTTGGGGGCAGTTCACTTAATAAAAAAAAAAAAACTGGTTTATGATTACACTTATCTTTAGTTCTTTCTCCGTGGTGGCCATTTTTCTATCACCGGTTTTAAGTGTTTTACTAAATGTAAATGCTGCTTCATAGACGCAGTTATCATTACACAGTACAGACAGGAGTCAAGTTTATCAGCAGTCTTCTCTTATCAAGGAGAAACTAAAAATAAATTCCATGTCAGTTCTTTGGTTTGTATCTTGGTATCTTTTTAAAATACGATATATTAACCCAAAGGTGTGTTAATGTCATGGCATGAACAATCTTAAATGTAGATCTATCGAGTATTTTGTGATGCTGAGTAACAAACTTTTCTCAAATCTCTGTGATGCTGAATATTTTCCTTAGGAGGTTTTGTTTCATGTTAGATTGTTGTTCTGAAAGATGTTGGTCCTAGTGGGATTTTTTTTTTTTAACTGGGAAAACAAATAAACGCATGTATTACAAGTATAGCAATGGTGAATTGTAAACTTACCGTATAATATTGATTCTATTTTCAAAAATGTTTTGCTGTTAAATATATACAACATAAAATTGCTGCCGTACTGTAATTGAGTACTTTTTCTTAAATGACCCTGTTATCACTATTCCAGAATTAGAAGTTGGGCAGATACATGATTGACTCATGTGTCTGCATAGATGCGTCAAGGTATATTCTTCTCTTGGTGAGTAAAAATATATTTTCCTTGGCATCAGTGCATTGAGATCTGAATATACCTGTAGCTATCTGTTCCTATTACACATTTCTTATACAGTATCTTCTAATATGCCAAAATTGGCCTCCACACAACTTAAAATTGAGGGTTTGTTACATGCTTTCTAACAGAAAGGTTTTCAGTAATATTCATTATGGGTTTGTACTGTGAAAATAGTGAAACTCCCTTTAAAATTTCATATATGCTAAATTTAAATTAATATTTTTTCTTTAGCTCAAATTTCCCTAAATCCAGAGAGAATATCAACCCTTTTCACTGTTGTCAAATCCAGCATAAGGAACAGCCCTATGACACTACAAAAACAGTTGAGGAATAAGGAATAAGTCTCTTATGTTACACTTCAGAATAAAGGCATTGTGTGAACGAAATGAACCGAAGTTCATCATGAATGCAAGGCTTCTTTACTTGACATTCCTCCACCGAAGGGAAGACAAGTGTCAACACCATTGGCGTCATTTTTCAAACCGATCTTGAGTGGAATACCTTCCACCACCCTGGAGTACTTCTTGACTCTTAACAGGTTTTGGTTTGGGTTTGGTTTGGTTCTAATTCATTGAGCCTTTCAGTTTTCCAAAAAAAACCCATTTGTCAGCACTGAGCTAGAGAGACATAGATTTGAAAATACTTTCTTAAGAGATCATGTAACTCTATAACTCAATTTCAAAAGAGGAGGAGGGTATAGTTTCAACCCACTGCCTCTCACAAGAAACATGTTTTTGAATCTGTAACTGTTTTAGTGTTAACAGGGTACAAAGTGTTTTTGTCCTGTATTGTACTTAAAGGTTCTCATTGATTGGTGATTGTATTGTACTGTATGAAAACAAATCATAAATTGCCTTGTACTGTTTATAATAGACCATACCACGTACTACTTCAGTTTTTATGTTCCAAGTTTTCCAGTGATGCATGTTAACAGTTAGGTCCTAAAATTCTGTGGTGCTAATTCTTCCATATCCAATGGTGCTTTTGTGGATGCTAACTGCACACATGCTGAACAAAGCTTGAAGTTTAAAACTTTCCTCCCTTCCTCTGTTTATATAAAGTAAAATGAAATAACTTGAATTTGTCTCAAAGTATCACTGACAATCTAATAAACTGGTTTCTATGTGTGATTACTTTGGATTCTTAATTATTCTTCAGAAAGCAAATTAGTTCTCCCGGGCCCTTCGATCAACCAAAAGTTGATTTTACTATGTGCTTATTTTGTTATTTCATTTATGCCCCAAATTTTGGGGTATGTATGGGAATTTAAATCCAGTTGGCCTAGTTCCCTTAAGCAAGTTTATGTTAGATCTACAAAAACTAGACCCATCAGACATGGAAATTAGTATGTTGAAAAAACCAAAAATGTGCTGTTTGAGTGCCTTTATTTTAGTATGTTGCTAATAAGGTTTTATTATCTACTTGAACCATAAGATAACATTTGCATGGAAAAAAGTATGCCTTCAGAACGTTTATTATTGCTCAAATGACATTGAAAAGGCCATTCCTGTATGATGACATTTAAAGTAAAAGTTCCACTTCACGTGTTTATGAAAACATGGACAAAAAAATAAAATAAAATTGGAACTTTCCAAGACAAACTGATTCCATATGCCAGAATGGCATGGTCTTACTGGATTTTTAATTTTAGCATCAGCACTAAGAATCACAGCATTAGGACAAGTGAAGCTGCTATCCTCATGAGGGCAGAGGTCTGTTTGTCCCAAGCTAGAGATAAAGTCAATATTAAAGCAGTGTGCAAATTTGCATTCTAATCTTGGTCTCTTGTCCACCCCATGGGTAACCTTAAATTTCAAAAGAAAAGATCAAAATCAATCTAATAAAGCTCCTTAAGCAACAATCACTGATCTCAAATAGAAGACAAGCAAACCTGTCCATCTAATCTCGTGGGCCTAATGACTGAAATGACATTCCCATGCTGCTGTGGTTTTTTATTTTATAAAGACTGTAGGTGCAGCAATTTTGCCTCAAATAGTTATTGAATCGTGTCTAACTTCTAATATCAGAAAATAAAGTTCACAGAATAGAGTCAATATGATTATCTTGAACATCTCCAAGACTATCTTGAACAAATGCAGTATTTACTAAATCACAACCTCTCCAAAGATATTTCTACTGTATATTTTTGTAACTATCTTTACAGCATTCCATTCTATGAAAACTGGCAAACAATAAATGTGCTACAAAATAATTTCAGGTCTTCTTTCATCAAAAAGAGAGAGAAAATAAGTAAGTCTATGAATGTTTTAGAATATCTTTACTTCTGCAGTAATATTTTGCCTGTTAATTGAAAGAAAAAATAATTCTAATTTTATAAAAAGATAAAAGAAAAAACTGCTTTTGGAAAAATATCTACTTTTCAATCTACATGAAAAAATCTCTAATTTTTATACCTACAGCCACCAGTTTTATGTATTATTGTTCACCATAATGTTTGTCCCACCTAAAAAATTATTCTAACAAAATTTATCAGGTTTTTTTTGTATGAAATTATCTTTAAAAATCAGCCTTAAATAAAATGAGTATACTTTGTAAGTTTGGTTCATTTATGAAGATAATGTAGTCTCTCCCTCTTTAAGTTAATTATTTAAGCTTTTTAAAAGTTACATAAAATTATGTTTGTCTTTAGTTTTATCAATATTATTTTGGTAAGTTGTATTTTCTGTTCCTAAGATAATAATTTCCCTTGAAAATCTTAAGCTCAAGGTGTCATCTGTAAATCTGTGAATGAAAGTACTTTCAATAAAGATCCAGATATTCTCCATTGAAGAACCTCTTTTGAAATAAATTTCATGTACATTAAAAGCCTAACCTGATTCATCTTAGGGAACTGACTTTTTTCATCAGGAATTGCTTTGAATTTGAAAATGGCCAACAATAATAATCTTGCCCTTATTAAAAAAAAAAAAAAAGTCAGTCTGTAACCTGTATCATTTCAGATTTGTCTTCTTCATGAATTTTTTTAAACCATTGAGGTGGGTGCATACTGAGATCACATTAAGACTAAAGTCACTTTTCTTACCCTCCAGTTTATTGTTAGGGCAGTGAAAATTCATGCAAAAACAAATGAGTGGTAGTTTATAAGATTGAATAAGCCATATAATGCATGAGCACAGCATTGTACGTATTCTCCCAAATTGGTCTCACAGTCTGTGAGTAGTACCTAAAGCTTACACTTTCTGTAGAGCATAATGCTTGCCATCATAAAAGACTTAACAAAAAACCAGCTAATGAAAATATAAAGGACTCTTAATGAAAGAACTGGCCCTCGGTTTGGGGTATGTAAAAATGCAGTTTTGTTAGTTCATTCTGAGTAAATACACAAGAGATTTCTTTTAAACAAGATCATAAAGAAAACACCTTGAGCATCAGATACCCAGGGAAGAAAATTAATTTACAACAAAAAATAAAGTGTTATTCCCATTGAGTAGGACTGAAAGGAAACTGTGTATAAGAAGTGGACTTCAAATTTTGCTTTATACAACTCTTTATTTATTGATAAGCATGTATTACTTTTATCATTTTTAAAATGATTTTTAGAGGAAGGAAATAAATGCTAAATAAATTAGAAGACCTGCATCAACTGGTTGCATATTCTCTTTCTGGAAGGAAAGTCTACTTATAAAATCTAATTAACGTCAGGACGTTGCTTGATAAGTATAAAATCAGGTAAAAGGAAATGAGTAATATTAATGAACAGCCTCATCATGTTATGATGGGCTCCATAAGGAACCAGAAATCATTACATTAGCTCATCAGAGAAGTCATCCCAAGTCAGAGATGGAGATCACTAACATGCCCTTATGTTTTGTATCTTTTTTTCCGATTCCATCTTTCAGTGTGAAAATATTATTGCTTACCAATATAATTAAACTACATATTATATTTTTATCATTTTAGGCTCCTTAGTGATATAATTATCATTCATCATTAAGCATTAACATTATTCAAATATTACATAGTCATTATGTATTAAATCATAATTACTAATGCAGTCATATTATTAGTAATAATTAGCCATACTTGGCATTATTCATTCACTATAATAACACCACTCATCATTAACAAAAGTTTCGTATACAACAGATATCCCTCAGGCTACAGCCCTTCTTGATGGAGATTTTAAGAACATCCCAATTCACCAGTAGCAACTAATGAAGGATTAAAACCCTCTTACCTTACCCACAGGGCAGAACATATCAATAGGTCATGGAATTCTTTCCAATGGACCAGATACAGCTCTAGAATCTTTTTCAGCTCAGCACTCCTAGCAGCCATTACCAGTTGACTAGACTTAGTGCACAAGGTTGGCATATATGACACTCTGCCTTTGACATCTCAGGAACATATAGAAGCCATCTGTGTAAGTCTGGGTCCTCCAAGAAGCAGATGCCAAGATGGGATTGGATGTAAAAATAGAGTTACTAGAGGAAATGCCACTAAGGGAAAATGGAGGAGTTGATGGAGGTGTCACAAGGCAATGCAGGTCTGTACCCTAGGAAGGAAAAGACAGAAGAAACTAGACTTCAGCACAGTTCTGAGGAAGTTTTAACTAAATGATGGGCAGTCCTGGAGCCAAAGTGACCCTTCAGAGGAAGCTGGCATCTTACAGGTATGGGCTGGCTTAATTCCTCTGCCACACTCAGTCATAGTGTGGTGGCTGAGAGCCACCACGGCAAAGCACAACCTCAGTACCAACTTGGTGATGGATTGCAGAGCATAGCAGAGCATAGCAGCTCGTCTGTGGGTCACTTATGTGCCCCAAAGGAGGAAATCTGAGAGATGCCTTTTCAGGGCCACCACAGGTTTCTGTTTGCACAGCACAGGTCTACATGTCCTTCTAAGTGGGAGGATCACCCTCTCCATGGTCGTCACAGGCCTTTCTTCGCAAGGGGAAAATTCAGGAAAGAGAAGTTAGGGAATAAAGCCCCGCCCCCGACGCTGCATTAGATCTCAGGGTCACAACGGGAACGTCTCCTCTTCCTCCTCCCCCATCCATTCTAAATGACCCCTCACCTTAGCATGACTTGCCTTGGCAGGACTTGTCTGGTGGTAGGACTCAAACCTTCATTCCTGAGGGGTCTGATCTCCTCATAATCATACTCTTCTCAGGCTGTGGTTGCCGTCCAAGTCCATTAGCAGTTACAATGGGGCAGGGAAGTACCAAGAAGCTGCTGGAGCAGATCGTGCACACATTCCTTCCTCCCTGCCTCCATTGTTTAAAGCAGCACTATTTCCTCCTAATGGTCGGGTTTAATTATCCCTGCCCAGTTGGTGACTGCTGATTCCTAGGCACAAAAAGTCCCCAGTGCCCTGGCAGCAGCTATAAGTTATAGTTCACTGGATACAGGTTGTGTCCTTTGCCAGGAATATGCCCCATTTGGGGACTGGAACCTCCAGGCTGCAAAGCCCAGAGCTGCGGGGACAGGAGGCACCAGCCCCCAGTGGTCATTAGTAGTGATGATACTGAAGCAACACCTGCTTCCACACCCTTGATTCTCAGATTGATGTCCTCTTCCTATTAAGTGCACAGCACGATAGAGACAGGGGTCCCTGGTTTAGTGCACATATTGTGTCTTGAAGGCTGGCATCCCATGCTTTCAGAGTATTGCCTCCCATTGGCCCTTCTGCCTTCCATAGAGCTGACTTCCTCTGGATGGTGTGATAGTCATAGTCAGAGCAGGGGCCAACTCTATCCACCTCCTTCACTGGGAAGTGGGTGTCCTGGTTGGATGCCTCTGTCTCTGCTACTGCATGAACATGCTCCGTTTATGTGCCCACTGTGCTAGTTCTGAGGTGGCAGTGGCAATCTGACCCATGTCCGTTGGCCAAGTCATTTTGTCTACTTGTTCGGGGCTTCTTCCATGATGGATGCCTTCTGGTGGACATTCACTTACATAAAATGTCTCTACCCCCAGACTTTTGTGTTCTGATCTTCCAGTTTTTTTTCCTTTCAGGTCACTGACCAGAGAGCCAGGCCAATGACCACTGTCTAGGAACTGTAAATACTTTCACCTCAGGCCATTTCTTCCATACAGAGTTGACGATAAGGTGCACTGCTTGCAACTCTGCCCACTGGAAATATTTTTCCTGTCCACTGTCTTTTAAGGCCACCTCACCCATTTTCAGCTTGTACCCACATACCTAGTAACTTATCCATAAGCCAAGCTCAAGCTAGGACCTCGGGCTGCCTGTTCAGACAATATATTCATGATCCCTGGTCCTACCCAGGCTTGATCTTGCAGGTATCATTTCCATCTCTTGGTAGACTACCCTTGGGCCCATCCAACTTCATGACTTGGAGGGTTCAACAGAACCCGAACAATGATAGGCAGTTTCTAGTCCACAACCCTCATCTCCACCAATATCCTACCCCTACCCCTCAATATCTTTCTCAAAAATTTCAAAATTCCTGCCACTTGGCTTGGTCTTATTCCAGAATTGCAGGTGCCTGTTCTGTGAATCTTCCACTGGGGTTTGCCAAAAACTCTTATCTTTTCTCACTGCATCCTTCTCAATCCTGAGACTTCCAAAGAGGTAGGGTCTGCCTAATTATAGGAACCAAAGAGCAGGACTGCTGTTCCTTCCATTTCCTGCTCTGAGGCCTGCCCAAATCTGGCAGTTTTCTAAGTCACCCAGTATGCCGGCCAGAGTAAGATGCCTATCTGTGGAATGTGTTATCTCCTGAGCCCCAAAAAGTCAACCAGGGTGCTGAACTTCCTCTATATTATAGGGATGAAAGAAGCACCCCTGTATCTTTTACTTTGGAAAATATATCCTGGCATGCTCCTGATCATCGGACCCCCTAAAAACTTCACCAGAGTGGCAGGAGCCTGAATATTCACAGGATGCATAATGGAGCTCCCGCTTTCCACAGCCTCGTTATTCCTTCTCCTGATCATAGGGAGCCACGAGCAATGTGGCCTGCACCACAGCCTGAGCCCATTGCAGAACCCTTTCCTACTGAGAACAACTCAGAAATTCCCACTTCACTGAGTGTTGTTATTGCTCTTTCCAGACTTCTCTAAGAACTGCCTAGCAGTGAGTTTGCCCCATTCCCTGAGGTTTTTGAAAATCTTAGATCCTGAGAAAGTTAAATTCCAAGTCCCTTATCAAGTACTCTCAAAATATAGTCCAAGGTATATGCCTCTGGCTCCTGCTGGTACGTGCCAGAGAATTCTGGAAGCTTCTCTGGTGTGCAGTTTCTTTTCTTCTTTGTCATTCCTAGCATGTGTCCGCCCAGGCTATGCTGGGACTGATGTTTAGTTATCAGACAGGGAGGAAGTGAGGCTGGCTGCAGAGAGGAACCTGTGTTCCTTGTGAGGGAGAGGTCTCTGCAGCATCTTCTAGGGGGACAGAATGCTGGCTCTTGTCAAGGAAGGATGGGACACCTCTGCAACCCTAAAGGATGTGGCAGCGTTGAGGTGGGAAGGAGAAACCTGCAGAGAAAATATATTCAGGAACATCCATCTACATGTCCTTATCCTAGCTTTCAGGGTCCCAGGGTCCCCCAACCAGCACCTTGACCTTGGCAGGAGAGATCTGTCTTGGCTGAACATTCTAACATCTGAGGAATCTCTAAAATTCTGATTGCAATAAGTTTTTAGATTATTGCAATAATCTCTACAATATCTGATTCTCAGTCTGTTCAACTGTGTCTGTCTCCCACACTATGGAGGTAAGGGCCTCTTTGTAAGCTACCAAAGAGACCCTCTGGTTCTTACACTTAGCCATTAACTGCTTATTAATGGCTCTGAGCCTTTCATTATCCTGCTGGTATCAATACAACTTAGCAGTCATCAGCCAACTCTGCTGTCTTTGAGGACATTGTTCTCACCATAACTTTAAAACACATGAATCATCACATCTGCAACAGCATTCCCTCCTCAGATGGGACATCTCTCTAGGTCACTATCAATGAAATATGTAGCACTTGAGTCACCACTTCATGCTAGGGATTGTCCTTGCCCCATCTATCAATCAGGTTAACACCCTCTTTGCCCACTAAGTGATCAGTGGGTTGGTCCCAAATTTCAATCTTTTCTTGGATCATTCTTTGGGACTCATTGTGTTAGTCCAGGTCATCTGAAAAACAGAAGCCAAGATAGAATTAGGTAAGTGTAAGAGATTTCTTGGGGCAAAGGCTGGTGAGGGAAAATGGGGAGCTGGAGGAAGCTGGGAGATCCATCAAACCAACGCAGATCCCATCCATGTGCAGGAGAGAAAGAACATCTCAGACAACAGCACTGGTCTAAGAAAGTTTTGGCAAGACCAACAGGAGATCTCAAGCCAAAGGTATCCTTCTGAGGACTCCTGTGTCTTCGAAAAATGGCCCTGCCTTTGTATCCCTGCCATGAGAAGTCACTGGGAACAATTCAGGGGAATGGAGCCTTAGCATGGATACAATGATAAAGGTCAGAGCACAGCAGCAGAGGCCTTTGGTTAATTATCTTCCCTGCAGCAGATGACCTTCCAGGCCATGCCATCCCCTAGGGGCATTTGTGTTCACAAAAGTCTTTCTCAGCCATTGTTGAAATGCTAATGCTTACTTGGCTCAGTTTTAGAAAGCGATAATTTTGATCCTTATGCTGAAAACTGGGGAAGAAAGATTAACCTAATTGGAGTTTGAGCTGACCATAAGCAATAAACTTAAAAATAATATTGAAATACAAATGAATACTCTTTTAAAAATTTTTTTTTAAGATTTTATTTATTTATCTGAGAGAGACAGAGCATGAGCAGGGAAAAGAGCAGAGGGAGAGGGACAAGCAGACTCCGTGCTGAGAACAGACCCCCACACATGGCTGGATCCCAGGACCCTGAAACTGTGACCTGAGCTGAAATCAAGAGTCAGACGCTTAACTAACTGAGGCATCCAGGTGCCCCATATTAGTGAATAGTCTTAAGTTCAGTAGTCAAATTTATACTCAAAAAAACTAGAAGTTTTTTTGAGTATAAAAAACTTTAGAAGTTTTAAAAATATTTCGACATACAAATACCTCATGTGTATTTATACACATCTTATATTTTGCAAGAAATATTTTCAATACAAAAAGCCTAAATTTATATAAAAAGTAAATAATAGGGTGATTTTTGTGGAACTAAGGATTTTTTTTTAAGATTTTATTTATTTATTTGAGAGAGAGATTGAAAGCTAGACAGAGAGCATGAGAAGGGGGAGGATAAGAGGGAGAAACCGACTCTGAGCAGGTAGCCTGATGCGAGACTCCATCCCAGGACTCCAGGATCATGACCTGAGCTGAACAGAGTTGCTTAACCACCTGAGCCACACAGACGCCCCAAGGATTATTTTTAAAAGATTTCCTATGTGATGTATTCATGAGCAAACTGCTAGTATATTTATTTAATAATTTAAAAGTATTTGATTTTACTCGATCACAAGTTATATGTATATATTATATCATTTTTAAGGATTTATTTATTTGAGAAAGAGCGCAAGTGAGTGAGTGGGGGGAGGGGCAGAAGGAGAGACTCTAAGCAGACTCCCTGCTGAGTGGGGACCCCCTCCCCCCCGCAAGGAGGGGCTTGATCTCATGACCCAGGAGATCATGACCTGAACAGAAACCGAGAGTCAGATTTTGTTTGTTTGTTTTTAAACAATAAACAAATAATTTGTTTTTTTATTAATTTTTTTTATTATGCTCAATCAGCTAGAATAAAGGACGTCATTAGTTTTTGATGTAGCATTCTTAGCATACTGTTTTCCAGGCTTATCCATGTTGCAACACGTACGAGTGCTTCATTCCTTTGTAGGCCTGAATTCCGTTCCGTTGTGTGGATATACCATTTGATGTTTGTCTATTTATCAGTTGATGGACATTTGAGTTATTTCCACTTCTTGGCTATTATGTACAATGTGGCTATGAACATTTGTATGCAAGTTTTTAAGTGGACACTTGTTTTCAGTTCCTTTGGATATATACACTTAGGAGTAGACTATTTGAGTCATAGGGTAATTCTGTGTTTAATTGTTTGAGGATTGTTGCCTACAATGGCTATACCTTCTCACCAGCAAGCAAATTACTTTTTTAAAAAATGACTTATTTACTTTGAGAGAGAGAGAGAAACCACCAGCAGGAGGGGCAGAGGGAAAAAGAGAGAGAATCTCAAGCAGACTCTGTACTAAACGTGGAGCCCCACGCAGGGCTCAATCACATGACCCTAAGATCATGACCTGAGCTGAAACCAAGAGCCAGATGCTTAACCAACTGTGCCACCCGGGTGCCCCAAAGAAATTACTTTTACACTTCAAATATCTTAGGCACCTTTCTGGGCATAGAGATTAATAAAATTATTTTAATAGCTATTTAGTAGTCCATTACAAGAGGGCATCAATTTATTTAATTAATCTCCTGATAATGAACATTGCATTGTTCTCAGTTTTTTACAATTTCAACTAGTGCTGTATTCCATTTTACACATATTTTAACAAGTAAAGTTACTTGTTGAAAAGAGATACTGGTTCTAATTCTTTTATTGAGGCATAAGTGGCATATAATACACTGTACCTATTTCAGATATATAACCTGATACGTTCTGATTATGTTTACAACCATGAAACCATCAGTATGATCAAAATAATAAACATACATATCACCTGCAAAGTTTCCTTCCTTCTTTTACACCCAACCTCATCTTTATCCCTACCCCCAGGCAAACACTGACCTACTTTCCATCAATATGGGTAAATTTGCATTTTCTAGAACTTTATATCATTAATTCATACATTATATTCTCTTTTTTGTCTGCCTTCTTTTACTCAGCATGATTTTTTTAAGGAATCCAAATGATCTGTATCAATAATTAATTCCTTTGTATTGCTAAGTAGTGTTCCATTGTATGAACATAGTATAATTGTAAATATATTAATCACCTGATGGACATTGGAGTTGTTTCCAGCATCTGGCTATTAAAATCAAGCTGCTGTGAAAAGCTGTGTTCAGATATTGTCGTATACATTTGGTTTCATTTCTCTTTAGCAATGGAATGGAATGATCAGATCAAGGTGAGTATAGGTTTAACTTTTTAAGAAACTGCCAAACTGTTCTCCAAAGTGTTTGTTCCATTTTACACTACTTCACATCCTTGTGAATCCCTGGTATGGTCAGTTTTTCTAATTTTTGCCATTTGAATAGGTGTGTAAGGGTAATTCATGTGATTTTAATTTTGTATTTCCCTAATGCCTAGGGACATTGTGTATCTTTCCATATGTTTATTTACTATCCATATCTCTTAAGTAAAGTTGCAAATCTTTGCCTATTTACCAATTTTTTCTATTACCTCGTTTTAATTTTCAGAGTTCTTTATACAAGTCCTTTATCAGCTATGTGATTTGCAAACATTTTCTCCCATTCTGCGGCTAGTCTCTTGGTTCTCTTAGCAGTGTCTTTCAAAGAACAGAAGCTTTTAATTTTGATAAAGTTCAATGTGTCAGTTTTTTTCCTTATAAATTGTGCTTTTTGTACCATTTCAAAGAACTCTATGCCTAACTCAAGGTCACAAAGATTTTCTTCAATATTTTCTTTCATAAGTTGTCTAATTTTATGTATCATATTTAGGTCTATGATCCATTTTTGTACATCCTGTAAGATATGGATCCAATTTCATTGTGTTACAACAGAATATTCAGTTGTTGAATCACTATTTTTTGCTAAGACTCTTCTTTTTCAGTGATTTACCCTCACATCTTTGTGGAAAAATCAGTTATCCACCTATGTGTGGGTTTATTTCTGAATTCTGTTCTGTTCCATCACTATATGTGTCTATCTTGGTGCCAATACCACACTATCTTGATTAATGAGTCTTGAAATCAGGAAGTGTTAGCTTCTCAATTTTCATATTCTTTATAAAGTAATTTTGCTATTCTAGTTTCTCTGCATTTCCAAATGCATTTGAGAATCAGTTTCTCAATTTCTGCAATAAAGCCTACTGGGATTTTGATGGGATTGTGTTCAATCGATATACCCATTTTGGGAGAAATTACATTTTAACAATATTGAGTCTTCCATCCATTTATTAAATTCTTCTTTAATATCTCTCATGAGTTGTAGTTTTAAATGTACAAGCCTTGTACATCTTTTTTTCAAATTTATTAAGTAGTTCATAACTTTTATATTATTGCAAATCATGTTGTTTTTGTAATTTAAGTTTCTTATTGTTCATTCCTAGTCCATAAAAATACAACTGATATTTGTATATTTTGTATATAACTGATTTTTTATATTTTATATCTTGCCAAAATAGATATCTATATATGCATATGTATTATAGGACTACATATATTTAATAGTAGGATACCCTATTTTGGCTTTTTGTTGTTTTTTTTTGCTGGCTTTTTTTTTTTATAAGGAGCCATATTTGTTTATTCCTCAAGGAATTTTTTTTTTCTATTTTTAAAGTGTAACATACAGACAGAAAAGTACAAGATACACAGGCATACTTAAATAAAATACACAAATAAGTAAACAAATATGTGAAATACAGAAGTCCTAAGCTTGATAATTTACCACAAAATGAACACAACTAAAAAAAAAAAAAATGAACACAACTATGTAACTAGTACACTGGCCAAGAAATAAATATAACTAGCCATCCTAGATAGACACCACCCCCTGAGCTCCTGAAGTCTGACTTGACTCATCTTGCCTCCCCAGAGTTTATCACCTTCCTGACATCTAACAGTAAAGACTAGCTTTGCCCATTTTTTAAAACTTTAAAAAAATTTTTTAAATTAATATATAATGTATTATTTTCTTCATGGGTACAGGTCTGTGAATCATCAGTCTTACACAATTCACAGCACTCACCATAGCACATACCCTCCCCAATGTCCATCACCCAGCCACCCTGTCCCTCACCCACCACCCCACCAACCCTCAGTTTGTTTCCAGAGATTAAGAGTCTCTTAAGGTTTATCTCCCTTCCCAGTCCCATCTTGTTTCTTTTTTTCCCTCATTTCCCCCTCCACGACCCCCCACTCTGACTCTGAAATTCCTCATATCAGAGAGATCATATGATAATTGTTTTTCTCTGATTGACTTATTTCTCTTAGCATAATACCCTCTAGTTCCATCCACATTGTTGCAAACGGCAAGATTTTGGGTTTTTTGATGGCTACATAGTATTCCATTATATATATACAGCACATCTTCTTTATCTATTATTCTTCTGTTGATGAACATTTAGGTTCTTTCCACAGTTTGGCTATTGTGAGCATTGCTGCTATAAACATTCAGGTGCCCATGTCCCTATGGATCACTACATTTGTATCTTTAGGGTAAATATCCAGTAGTGCAATTGCAGGGTCATAGGGTAGCTCTATTTTCAACTTTTTGAGGAACCTCTGGATGGTTTTCCAGAGTGGCAGCACCAGCTTGCATTCCCACCAACAGTGTAGGAAGGTTCCCCTTTCTCTGCATCCTCGCCAACATCTGTTGTTTCCTGACTTGTTAATTTTAGCCATTCTGACTGGTGTGAGGTGGTATCTCACTGTGGTTTTGATTTGTATTTCCCGATGTTGAGCACTTTTTCATGTGTCTGTTGGCCATTTGGATGTCTTCTTTGCTGAAATGTCTGTTCATGTCTTCTGCCCATTTCTTAGTTGGATTATTTGTTCTTTGGTTATTGAATTTGATAAGCTCTTTATAGATTTTGGATACTAGCCCTTTCTCTGATACATCATTTGCAAATATCTTTTCCCATTCTGTCAGTTGTCTTTTGGTTTTGTTGACTATTTCCTTTGCTGTGGAAAAAACGTTTTGATCTTGATGAAGTCCCAATAGTTCATTTTTGCTCTTGCTTCCCTTGCCTTTGGTGATGTTTCTAGGAAGAAGTTGCTGGGGCTGAGTTCGAAGTGGTTGCTGCCCGTGTTCTCCTCAAGGATTTTGATAGATTTCTGTCTCACATTGAGGTCTTTCATTCATTTGGAGTCTATTTTTCTGTGTGGTGTAAGGAAATGGTCCAGTTTCATTCTTCTGCATGTGTCTGTCCAATTTTCCTAGCACCATTTGTTGAAGAAACTGTCTTTTTCCCATTGAACATTTTTTCCTGCTTTGTCAAAGATTAGTTGACCTTAGAGTTGAGGGTCTATTTCTGGACTCTCTATTCTGTTCCATTGATCTCTGTGTCTGTTTTTGTGCCGGTACTATACTGTCTTGATGATTACAGCTTTGTAATAGAGCTTGAAGTCTGGAATTATGATGCCGCCAACTTTGGTTTTCTTTTTCAACATTCCTCTGGCTATTTGGGGTCTTTTCTGGTTCCATATAAATTTTAGGATTATTTGTTCCATTTCTTTGAAACATATTGATGGTATTTTGATAGGTATTGTGTTAAATGTGTAGATTGCTCTAGATAGCATAAACAATTTCACAATATTTGTTCTTCCATTCCATGAGTATGGAACATTTTTTTCATTTCTTTGTGTCTTCCTCAATTTCTTTCATGATTATGGTTTTCTGAGTACAGATTCTTTGCCTCTTTGGTTAGGCTTATTCCTAGGTATCTTATGGTTTGGGGTGTAACTGTAAATGAGATCAACTCCTTAATTTCTCTTTCTTCTGTCTTTCTGTTGGTGTATAGAAATGCAATGGATTTTTGTGCATTGATTTTATATCCTGACACTTTACTGAATTCCTATACGAGTTCTAGTAGTTTTGGAGTAGAGTCTTTTGGGTTTTCAACATAAAGTATCATATCATCTGCAAAGAGTGAGAGTTTGACTTCTTCTTTGCCCATCGGGATGCCTTTTATTTCTTTTTATTGCCTGATTGCTGAGGCTAGGACTTCTAGTACTGTGTTGAATAGCAGTGGTGACAGTAAACAGCCCTGCCATGTTCCTGAACTTAGGGGGAAAGCTCTCAGTTTTTCCCCATTGGGAATGATATTCGCTGTGGGTTTTTCATAGATGGCTTTGATGATATTGAGGTATGCACCCTCTATCCCTATACTGTGAAGAGTTTTGATCAAGAAAGGATGTTGTACTTTGTCAAATGCTTTTTCAGCATCTATGAGAGTATCACAGGGTTCTTGTTCTTTCCTTTATTAATGTAAGTTTCACACTGATTGATTTGCAGATGTTGAACCAAACCTGCAGCCCAGGAGTAAGTTCCACTTGTTGAGGTGAATATCCTTTTAATGTACTGTTGGATCCTATTGGCTAGTATTTTGGTGAGAATTTTTGCATCTGTGTTCATCAAGGATATTGGTCCATAATTCTCTTTCATGATGGGGTCCTTGTTGGATTGGGGATTAAAATAAATAAATAAATTTGGTCTCATAAAATAAATTTGGAAGTTTTCCTTCCATTTCTATTTTTTGGAACAATTTCAGGAAGATTAGGTATTAAGTCTTCTTTAAATGTTTGGTAGAATTCCCCTGAGAAGCCATCTGGCCCTAGGCTCTTGTTTGTTGGGAGATTTTTGATGACTGCTTCAAACTCCTTAGACCCTTTGAGTATGATAGAGTGTCCTTCTTCATCTCTTATTATAGTCTTTAGCTTAAAATCTAATTTATTTGATATAAGGATTGCCACTCCAGTTTTCTTTTGATGTCCATTAGAATGGTAAATTGTTTTCCACTCCCTCACTTTAAATCTGGAGGTGTCTTTGGGTCTAAAATTAGATTCTTGTAGACAGCCTATTTGTGGGTTTTGTTTTTTTATCCATTCTGATACCCTGTGTCTTTTGATTGGAGCATTTAGCATATTTACATTCAGAGTAACTATTGAAAGATATGAATTCAGTGCCGTTGTATTTCCTGTAAGGTGACTGTTACTGTATATTGTCTCTGTTCCTTTCTGGTCTACTACTTTTAGGCTCTCTCTTTGCTTAGAGGACCCCTTTCAATATTTCCTATAGGGCTGGTTTGGTGTTTGCGAATTCTTTTAGTTTTTGTTTGTCCTGAAAGCTTTTTAACTATCCTATTTTCAATGACAACCTATCTGGATATTGTATTCTTGGCTGCATATTTTTCTTACTTAATGCTCAGACTATATCATGCCAGTCCTTTCTGGCATGCCAGTTGTCTGTGGATAGGTCTGCTGCCAATCTATTTCTACTGTTGTATGTTACAGACCTCTTGTCCTGAGTTGCTCTCAGGATTTTTTCTTTGTCACTGAGACTTGTACTTTTACTATTAGATGACAGGGTGTTGACCTATTTTTATTGATTTTGAGAGGGTTCTCTATGCCTTCTGGATTTTGATGCTTGTTCCCTTTGCCAAATTAGGGAAATTCTTTGCTGTAATTTGCTCCAATATACCTTCTGTCCTCCTCTCTTTTTTCTTCTTCTGGGATCCCAATTGTTCTAATATTGTTTTGTGTTATGGTATCACTTATATCTTAAATTCTCCACTCATGATCCAGTAATTGTTTATCTCTCTTTTGCTCAGCTTCTTTATTATCCATCATTTGGTCTTCTATATCACTAATTCTCTCTTCTGCCCCATTTACCCTAGCAGTAAGAGCCTCCATTTTTTATTACACTTCATTAATAGCTTTTTAAATTTCAACTTGGTTAGATTTTAGTTCTTTCATTTCTCCAGAAAGGGATTTTATTCCTCCAAAAAGGGATCCTCTTGTATCTTCCATACTTTCTTCAAACCCAGCTAGCATCTTGATAATCATCATTCTGAACTCTAGTTCTGACATCTTACTAATGTCCATATTGATTAGGTCCCTAGCCATTGGTACTGCCTCTAATTCTTTTATTTGAAGTGAGTTTTTCTGCCTTGTCATTTTACCCAGATAAAAGTAGATGAGTGAGAGAACAAAATACTAAAAGATTAGCAACAATCCCAGGAAAATATACACTAAACAAATCAGAAGAGACCCAAAACCAGGGGGAGAAGAAAGGAGGAGGGAAAAAATATATATATGATCAATCATAATATTATATATATATATTAGACTGCTGAGTAGAACAGAGCCACACACTTGATGTTGGGTGCATTTTGGTCTGTTAGGAGAAATTGCTTCCCAAAGATTTAAAGAAGGAAAAACTTACATATATACAAAAATAAGGATAAACACATGAAGGGATGGAATATGACTGTAAAGGTGAAAATTAAAAAGGATTCTAAAAAACAAATTGATAAGAAGTTGGCTGAAAAGAGAAAAAGAAAAAGGAAAGAATATGATCAAGCTGGAGACTAGAATAAAGCAATTCACTAGATCTAGGGTATATTTTGATCTGTTAGAAGAAACTGTATCCAAAAATTGTAAAGAAAAAGAAACCTATATGGATACAAAAAATAAGGTTAAATACAATGAAGTGTATTTAATGAAGTATTTAATGAAATTAAATACAATGAAGGGATAGAATATGACTATAACAATGAAAATTTTAAAAGTTTTTTAAAAAGGTATTGATAAGATAAAATAGTTAAAATAGGACAGAGGAAAAGTTTTTAAACAATAAAATAAGAAAAAAATAAAATTAAAAAAAGTTTTAACTTTGGAAGACTAAAGAGTCATGGGAAAAAGCCATGGATTCTGTGTTACTTTCCCGTAGCTCTGGAATTCCGCAGTTCTCATTGATCGATGAACTTGGTCTTGGCTGGATGTTCTTGCTGATCTTCTGGGGGAGGGGTCTGTTGCAGTGATTCTCAAATGTCTTTGCCCAAGACAGAATTGCACCGCCCTTGCCGGGGCCAGGCTAAGTCATCTGCTTGAGTTCGCTCTCGGGAGCTTTGGTTCCCTGAACACTTTCCGTACAGCTTTGGAGGAGGAGAATGAAGATGGCGGCCTCTCAATCTCTGGTAGGGAGGAGCCAAGAGCTCAGGGCCCTACTCCTCAGTGTTCCCTCAGAGAAAAGCAGTCAATCACTCCTGTCTCTCTGGTCTCCGACCGCAAGTTCACCCAGCCTATAACTGAGCATTTCTGTCTCTGGTGCATGGCTCCTTTTGGAGTCTCCAAACCCAGCAGATTCATGCAGTGCTCCAGCACCACTCCCTCCAAGGGAGGAAGGTGAGTCTCCCCAGAACTACCATTTGTGGGGTCCCTGCTTGAAGAGCAGTGGTTGGACTGTGCCTCAGATCATGGTTTAAGGTAATCCCAAACTGAGAGCTCACTCCTCTGCTCTGTCTCTACAGCCAGCTTCCATTCTCTGTTACCTGGGAGCTCTGCTGCTCTCAAGCACCCCCTGGTGTTTCTGTGACCCTGAAGGTCCTGAGACCACACTGTTCCCATGAGTGCTCCACACCCGCCCCCCTTAGCTTCTGGAGCGATGTCCCTCAGTGGAGCCAACTTCTAAAAGTTCTGATTTTGTGCTCTCTGCTCTACTGCTTGCCAGGAGCCGGCCCCTCCCTCCAAGGTTTATTTTCCCAAATGTCACCTCAGATTCACTTCTCCACGTGTTCTACCTTCCAGAAGTTGTCACTTTTCTGTTCCTAGAATTGCTGCTCTTCTCTTCAATATCCTGTTGACTTTGTAGGTGTTCAGAATGGTTTGATAACTATCTAGCTGAACTACTGGGACCCAACAATATTTAGGTCTACTCATCCACCATCTTGCTCCTCCTCCCTCAGGATACCCTATTTTGATTCCTTCATCTTTGGGATAAAATTTATTAAAGTGGTGTCTGGGTAGCTCAATGAGTTGGGTATCTTACTCTTGATCTTGGGTCAGGTCTTTATCTCAGGGTCATGAGTTTAAGCCCTGTGTTGTGCTCCACACTGGGCATGGAGCCTATAAAAAAAAATTTTTTTTTAATGGGAAAAGGCAAGTGAAGTCTCTGAAACTACCCCCTGCCTCAGCAAAATAGTAAATCAAAAATAATATCGTATTTCAGGGAGGAATGGCAGAAATTAATTCTACCCTTAAAGACCTAAGTGGTACAGGGATTATTGGTCCCCATCATACATTTATTTAATTCCCTAATCTGGCTCCTACTGAAACTAAATCATGAAAGATGACAACTCAAACTCAACAACATACTGGCTCAAATTGCACCTGCAGTGTCAGATGTGGTATCTTTGTTGGAGCACACTAACACTGCCTCTGGTACATGGTATGTGACCATTCAGCTGTCAAATGCATTCTTTGTCATCTCTATCAGAAAGTTCACATTGACTTATGCCAGACAACATAATGCATTTACTGTCTTACCAGAGGTATAAGTTAACTATTTCACTCTCTGTCAAAATATAGCCCAGAGGTCATTGAATTTCTGGACATTCTGCAAAATATTACCTTGGTCCCTTGTAGGGACATCATCATGTTGACTGGATCAGATGAGCAAGAAGTAGCAAGTATGTTAGTGGCCTTGTGAAGACACACACGCCAACCGTGGGAAATAAGCCCGGCAGAGATTCAAGGCCCCACCACATCAACAAGAATTCAGGGTCAATGGCCTCAGGCATGAGAGGATATCCCCTCCAAAGTGAAAAGCAAATTAGTATCTCTTACGCTTCCTACCAGCAACATGGAACCATAACACCTAGAAGGGATTTCCAGGTCCTGGAAGTACCATAAACACTTAGAAATATGGTTTGGCCCATTTTACCAAATAACAAGGAAGTCTCCCAATTTGAGTAAGCCCCAGAGTAGCAAAGGGCTCTAAAGCAAGTCCAGGCTGGAAGCAGCTCTGTCACTCTGCCATCTAACCCAGGAGACATTATGGTATTAGAGGTATCTGTGATAGAAAAAGATGCCATATGGATTTTATGGCAAGTCCCAATGTAAGAGTCACAGTACCGGAGCACCTGGGTGGCTCAGTCAGCTAAGTGCCTGCCTTCAGCTCAGGTCATGATCCCAGGGTCCTGCAATCGGCACATCAGACTCCCTGCTTAGTGGGGAGCCTGCTTCCCTGCTTCTCCTTCTCCCTCTGCTCTTCCCTGCACCACTCACTCATACTATCTCAAATAAATAAAGTCTTTTAAAAAAAGGAGGGAGAACCACAATGCAGATCCTTTGGATTCTGGAGTATGATCATGCCATTTGCTGCAGGTATTATAAACCATTTGAGGGACACCTAGCTGGTTCAGTTAGTGGAGCACGCAGCTCTTTATCTTGGGGTCATGAATTCAAGGCCATGCTGGGAGTAGAGTTTACTTAAAAAGAAATCGATTTAAATAAATCATTTGAAAAATAGATTCTGGTATGCTATTAGCTTCCATGGAAAAGACAGAAAGCTTGACTGTTGGACATCAAGTGACTATGTATCCAGAAATGCCTACCATGAACTGTGTTCTGTAAGACCCACACAGTTATAAGGTCAGGTGTGTTTGGCAGCATTCCATTCTGAAATGGAAGTGATGCATTTGGAATTGAGCACAAGAAAAGGCAAAGGGCAAAAGTAAGCTGCACAAGCAGCTGCCCCAGGTTCCATGTCACACCACCATGGCACCATCGTCTGTCCCACAGCTCACCCAGGACTACACAGGGGGACTTTTGTGAACAGCTCACAGAGAAGGAAAATGACAGGACTTGGTTCATGAATGATTCAGCTCATTATGTGAGTACAAGTCAGAAATGGACTACAGCTATACTAAATGTCCACTCGGGGACGGCTCTGAAGATGGGGGGTGAAGGAAAGTCTTCCCCTCTGAGCAGAGCTTGCCTTGGAGCTCTTCATTCACTTTGTGAATGGAAAGGGAAAGTGGCCCAAGGAAAGACTACGTAGACTCATGGACATGGAAAGTGGTTGACTGTTTGGTCAAGAGCTTAAAATGAGAAGGATTGGAACACTGAGGATAGGGAGGTCTGGGGAAGAAGCTTGTGGATGGACATATGGGAGAAGGCAAGAAGTGTGGAGATCTTTGTATTGCTTACTCATAGCCACCAGAGAATAGTAATCAAGGGAGAGGCCCTAAGAAAATCAAGTCACTAGAACAACCCACACACAAATCTTAGAGTCTCAGAGCCTTTTTCCCAGAGGAACCTACCCATGGCAAATACACAGTCTTTGGTTCTTTATCTGATTATATTCAGTACCAAACTGGGTCTTTTCTCCCCAAATCATAATTTTGATATCAGAAGAGTGTCCATATTTTTCATATGTATATAATATGGTACCATTTGTACAAAGACAGGGAAAATATTATATGCTCATAATTGCTTTCATATACAGAAAATATTCCTGGAAGGACATACCAGGAACAATGAATGATTGGTGCCTTAGGGTAACAGAACAGTGCGATAGATTAAGGAGAACTTCTTACTGTACACTCTTACTTTTTCTGAAACCATGTGTATGAACTTCTAAATAAATTAGAAAAAGTAAATTTGACCCAAAAAGAAAATTCCAAAAGAGTGAGTCACTTTTTCAGACAAAATTTCTTTGCCCTCTTTCCTCATCATAATTCCATACTCACAGAAGTTGCCACAAAAGCCCTAATCCATCCATTTTCAGGACCTTCAAAATTAGTTTCAGGCAAACTCCACTTACACAAGCTCTTCGCTCTCCCTAGCTACTTCCCCTTTCCGTATCTATTCTTTTCATCTTCTAGTAAAGCCTTCTTTTTTCTCATGCAGCCTCACTGATCTCCCCATGCTCTTCAGGCTCTTCATTTTTTTGTTGTTCCACTCCGACCATTATCCGCATGAACTTAGGCTAGTAATAACATAAGCTTCTTCCTCCCAAGAGGTGAGGGGAGAGATTAGAAACAACTAAAATCTAATATATTTTCCTTTCTCATTATGACATCCCTTCTTAGCATCACTATCAGTTTTAATGTCTTGGCTTAATAGAATATCTCCTGTGCCTAAGACAGGACCTGGCCCATGACTGAGGCTTATAATTTATTGAGTTAAATGAAAGGACAAAATTTGTAAATAAACCATACTCTCTGTTCAGAGGTCAGCTCATTTTTTCTATGCAACCTTAAAATAAATATTGCCATTCCCAGATTTTAGGAAGTCTGTGGCCCCAGTGTCTGTCCTTGGACATCCCCTAAAGGTGATCTGGAGAGACCCGACTTCCCACTGTGGGGATATTTTTGTTGGTTCTGTTTTTGTTTTACCAGATCATTAGTTTATGTGAAAAGTATATAACATAGGAACAGCTACATGGAGGAGACAGATACACAGGGCAAGTATGGGGAGCAGGGCAAGGGCCAAGGGGTGGGGCAGTGGAGACCTTTCACGCCCTCTCTGGGCGCCCCATTCTTGCAGCACCTCCAGGCATCCATCAAACCGGAAGCTCTCTGAACCCCATACTTTGAGGGTCTTATGGAAACTTCCTCACTTGGGCAGGATTGATTAAAGCATTGGCCAATAGTGATTGAACTCAATCTGTAGCCTCTCTGGGCAGGGTGGGTTCCCCTGGCAATCGACCCCCAGCCACAGGGACTTTCCAAAAGTCAGGTCATTAACATAAACTCAGGCGTGGTTAAAAAGGAACTTGTTGTGAATAACCAAAGACACCTTTATTACCCATATTATCATGCTCTTTTCACTTAGGGAATGTCAAGGGTTTCAGGAGCTCTCAGGAGCCGGGAATAAGACAGACAAAGACCAACACCATGGTGATATTTAATGATACTGCAGGGGTGGCTTGCTGTGCTTCGTGATTTCTCTGAATTCTCTAATCTCTCCGTCTCCTGTTATTGTTGCTGTTAAAAGCGTTTTGGCTTGGTGTCCATGCACTCCACGCCTCTCTCAAATCAGCTTGAAGGCTAGGGCTGCTAAATTGGAAAATGTCCTTGTCTCTCAGGACACTACTATAACTGCTTGATTTGTAGGTCTCCAAGCAGAAGAGTGAAAATTTTTAAATTTCCTCACAGTTCTCAAAGGAGGCCAGAGAGTAAAAGATTGAAAACACCAACACCTACCACACAGATTGGATATTCTTTCCTCCATGCTAACAAAGTGGAGATGCTAACAAAAATTGGATCATCTGCTTTCTCTGTTCTGTCCTTTCGCTTCTGCCCAGGAAGCAAAGGTCTAAATACTGAAAAATCACTAATTATATTCTGAATCCCTCGTATAGCTGCAGCAATTATGTATTAGTGAAGAGCTTCAAGCTGAAGCCTGCTTTTTATTTAGCAGAAAACACCCTCTCCTGCTTATTCAGAAACTACTATATCATTTATTTATCACACACCCGCCATATGCTAGACACTATGTTATTTTCTTTCACATAAGTGACTTCCTTTAATGTATCTGTGTGTGTGTGTGTGTGTGTACATTTATTCATTCATCACACAACTGGTAGCAGAAGAAAAAACATTCTAACAAGGATTTATCCTTCTTGACTTGCTGGGGTCCTCAGCCATGAGGACAAAGCAAATGAAGGGTTAGTGTAATCAGCTTTGATTTTCTACAGATGGAGCATTGTTATTTAAATATAATTTCTTTCTTTATGTTGTAGTTCCTGGTTTTAAAAGACGGTTTCGTGGTTGAGCTAAAACTAGATACACAACATCAGTCATTTAAACTCTCACTTGTTAATTATATGAGAAAACATTGCACCCTGAGTATGGATTTGAAGTCGCTGGCCATACTCCAACTTTGTGAAAGATGCGGTATAAACAGAGGTATGTCTCACCACCAAGTTAACTCCAAATGCAACCAAGTGATTTTGCTATGTCAGTACTTGAAGTGATATATACTTCTACATGCAAATTTACTGAGGCTTAAATAGAAATAAAAGAGGGTGGCTCACCAACAGCCGTACAATCTAATTTTAGGACATTTTCCTCCCTTATAAAAGAAACTCCATACCTATTTGCTGTCAATGCCATCCTCCCCCCATCCCCCACTCTCATCACTTCCCAGCTCTAGGCAACCCTAACTTTCTGTCTCTATTGAGTTTCCTGTTCTGGACATTTTATATAATTTTTAAACTTTTTTTAAGATTTTATTTATTTATTTGACAGAGAGACAGAGAACATAAGCAAGGAGAGAAGCAGACACAGGGAGAGGGAGAAGTAGGCTCCCCACTGAGCAAGAAACCCAATGCGGGGCTCCATCACAGGACCTTAGGTTCATGACCTGAGCCAAAGGCAGACACTTAACCAACTGAGCCACCCAGGCGCCCCTGGACATTTCATATAAAGGAAATCAAGGCTCATCCGTGTTGTAGCATGAATCAGTACTTCATTTATAAAGAAAGCTTTTTTAATATCTAAAAATCAAATAAATTCTTTGTGAGGTAATGAAAAAGGTATATGGAAGATAAACACATAATTCAGTTATGTACCAAGTATCTTATTTCGATGGTGTCAAGGTCAGGATTTTTAATTTGCACATTTTGATAGACAGCTGTGTAGGTTCAGAAAATGATAATTAAAGAGAAGGACTAAAATAGGACATGTTTTATTGTTAAATTTGGTGATATATTTCTCCATTTCTGAAAATTCATAGATATTATGGAAAGATGCTGGTTTAATGCATTCACAAAGGAAAACAATCTGAAGGGCTGAAGAAAATGGGTGCTTGCAACTGACGCAGAGATTGCTTTTCTTTAATCAAATACCAAACAGAGGTCTGAAAACTCATTTTAGCGTAAGAATATTTAGTTGCCTCATAACTAAAGCAAGGTCATGGGTTTTCCATTGTGTAAAGGGAACATGAGAAATATCATGCCTATTGCCCGCTGCCCTTAGGGCACCAGGCAGCAATAACACCTTTTAGCAATTCACCCTTAATTCTTCTCAATTTTTCATAGATCCCTGCACGGTTCTTTGCTCTAACCTTCCTTTGACTTTCAGTCACCTTCTTTCCTTTGACTTTTTCAGTCACCAAGAACAAGACCCTGTTCTTGGTCTGCTTTCCTATCATCAGATGCGTCTTACAAGGAGAAAGAGAACACAAGTCACCAGGCACTAAAATGCCCAAGTGACCTTGCCTTCTGCAGAAGCCTAAAGTGACAGCCGCATTGTTGTGGACTTGCCCGGGCTCTCTACGAGGCCAAATAAGCCTTGGTTAAGGCTTCAACATATCAGGGATGCCAATCACGAAGAAAAAATTAAGTAAGCCTATGTTTCATATTTTCAAAACTCCTCTGATAGCTATGGTGGTATAAATTTTAAAATAACTGGACTGACTGACACTTATTGTATAAATTAATATTGCTTGTACTTTATATCACACAATGGTGAGGTGTTGCAAACGGATCTCAGCCACTTTAGTATGCACGACACTTATGTTCTTTTGGAAAGATGACAGTAGCCACCTAAGAAGTTTGCCTGGAATAAAGATTAGCACTCCCCCACAACCTTGGCGCCTGGCTATGAAGAAAGGAGTCCTCAGACGACATTCTGCCAACACACACACATTCACCATCTAACCATTGCCTAAGCAGGCAAGCACAAAAGCCATTCATACCTCCTATTCTGAGCTCAAAAGAAATTCCTGCTTGCTTGCTTTTCTTTTCTTCCCTTCCTTCCTTTCTTTCTTCTTTCCTTCCTCTCTCTCTCTCTCGTGTCCTTTGTCCAGATGCTCTAGCCACTCTAGGCAGACTCTCCAGGACAGAACGCAAGAATCCTTTGAGCCTAAGATTACACACCGAAGAAAACCATGCTGTAGAAATCTGCTGATTTTATACCTTATACATGCAAGCATGGGGAGTGTCTCTAAAACATCTCACAAATCAATACATCAAAATTACCCATTTCTAACTTTCTTCATGCTATTTTACAAGTCACTAATTTTACCATTAAAATGACCATAGTTGACCTTTAGTCTGCTAAGAAATAGAGTAACTACCAGTTGGTCACAGCACAGGTAATCACAGAAACACCATCTGTGTAGGCTAGCTGTCTCCAGCAATCTCTGGTTAGAATGCTAGCTGTACTTAGTTGTAGCTTAATCTTAGTAACAAACACATAATAACAATCCGTCCGTGCTAAACTTTTTTTTTTTAAGATTTATTTATTGACTTGAGATAGAGAGCAAAAGACAGCAAGTGAGCACAGGGTGGGGAGAGACAGAGGGAGAGGGAGCAGCAGACTCCTCACTGAGCAGGACCCTGAGATCATGACCTGAGCCGAAGATAGACGCTTAACCAACTGAGCCACCCAGTGCCCCTGGTTCTAGAATTTTTTATGGTTTCAGGTCTCACATGTAGGTCTTTAATCCATTTTGAATTTGGTTTTGTGTATGGTATAAAAAAGTGGTCCTGTTTCATTTTTTGCATGTTACAGTCCAGTTTTCCCAACACTATTTGGTGAAGAGATAATCTTTTTCGCATTGCTATTCTTTATTGAAGATTAGTTGACCATATAATTATGGGTTCATTTATGGGTTTTTTATTCTGTTCCATTGATCTATGTGTCTGTTTTTGTGCCAGTCCCATGCTGTGTTGATGATGACAGCTTTTGTCAGGTAATTTGAGGTCTGGAGTTGTGATGCCTCCAGCTTTGCTTTTCTTTTTCAAGATTGCTTTAGCTATTCAGGATTTTGTTTTGTTCTGTTTTAAGTAAACTCTAGGCCCATTGTAGAGCTTGAACTCATGACCTTAATTTAAGATCAAGAGTCACACGCTCACCAACTGAGCTAGCCAGGTGCCCTGCTCTTTGGGGTCTTCTGTGGTTCCATACAAATTTTAAGATTGTTTGTTCTAGTTCTGTGAAAAATGCTCTTGGTATTTTGATAGGGATTACATTAAATGTATAGCTTGCTTTAGGTAGTAAGACATTTTTATCATTATTTATTCTTCCAATCCATGAGCATGGGATGTGCTTCTATAAGACTAACTTTAATGAGGACATATACAAAATATGTCAATTGTGATTGAGTCCCTACTATATGCTAAAAGTGCTATGAAGTGTCAATGACTTAAAGAGGAAATTCTCTGCTTTCATGGAGCTTACATAGATTTGTGTCACACTGTTAATACCTCTTTCTCCTATTCTTGGATCACTTTGCTTATCACCAATTCATTAAAAAAAAAAAAACTGTTGGAAACCTAGAATCACTTTTCTTAAATCATGTTAAATTTCATAAGTGATATGCAAACAAAACTTGTGTTATGAAAATCTGGTTTCAAGCCAATTTTTTAAAGTGTAGATACTCTCCTGTCCTATTCACAATCCTGAACTACCATGAGGACTAACTCACGCACTCATTTTTTAAAGACAATTGTTTACTGAGTGTTTACTATGTTCTGGTGATGTAGAGGTGAACCAAACAAAGGTCTTGCCTCAGGAACTTACTATTCTAGGGCAGAAAGACAAACAATAAACAAACAAGAATGTGCTGGGTTGTAACAGGTGCTAAGCATGGAGGAAAAATAAAGCAGAATGTGAAGAATAGGGTGGGCCAGGGGTAGAACTAAGTCCTCATCCTTAGGGAAGGTCTCTCTGATACGTTGAATTTATGCAAAAACTTGAAGGAAGGGAGGCAATGAGTCATATGGATATAAGGGGGAAGAGCATTTTTTAAAAATTTTTTTCAATTTAATTTACTTATTTGAGAGAGATAGCAAGAGAGAGCGAGCATAAGCAGCAGGAAGAGGGAGAAGCAAGCTCCCAACTGAGCAGGGAGTCTGATGTGGGGCTCCATCCCAGGATCCTGAGATCATGAACTAAACTAAAGCCAGATGCTTACCTGACAGCCACTCAGGTGCCCCCAGAGGAAAGAGCATTACTGGCAGGGGCAACAAGTGCAAAGACTTCTAGGTAGGACCATTCCTGGCAAGTTGAAGGCACAGGAGGGAAGTCAGGGTAGTGGGAACAGAGTGAACAAGAGAATAGATAAGATCAGAGTGTTGAGAGGGGTAGAGGAGACAGATTCTGTGGTAGTGTGGAGGCCATCTTAAGGGCTTTTACTCTGAGTGAGATGAGAAGTCACCAGAGTATTTTAAGCATGTGAGTGTCGTGATCTGACATATATATTATTAGAACCAAATAAGCCACAAAGGGCAAGGTGGAAACAGAGGAAACCATTAGGAAGCTTTAGGAGTGACCCAGGCAAGTGATGACAGTGGCTTGAACCAGGGTAGCAGTGGAGACAATGTGAAGTGGAAGGACTGTAAGTATGTCTTGAGGACTCAATTTGGATACATTTTGGATAATGTATGTGAGTTATGAGAGAAAAGTGGGACAAGGGGGACCCGATTGTCTAAAAGGTGAATCCCTTCCAAAAAAGAGATAACGTATCTTTAAAATTATAGTGCAATTTTACATGTCATGTGTGTGAACTATAGCAACAAAGTAACTTTGTATTTGACATTCTAAAGCCTTCTCATACTTATCTCCTTTTTCTTCATGTATCTGTCAGGTAACACAAAAATCTCTGCTACTATATTATGTAAACATACATGTACATATATAAAATACCTCTGCCTATCTATTGGTAAAACACCAAAACAGTGCGTTGGCTTCCTCAGGTTTATATGACACATTATTTCATACTCTCATTCCAAACATTGCTTTTTCTTTTCATTCCCATGCGCAGCCACATCAACATTATCCTCCAAAATTCTGTCATACATGGTATGAAAGTTCACATGAATGATGGGTATTACATTCAATTTTCAAGAACTTTCAGGCAGAAAAAATGTCTCCTTCAGTCCCTTTAAAATGAGGTGACTATGGTGTAAAAGTTTTCAAAAAATGATTATTCAGGAAAAAACATTATTTAAATCTAATGTATTTTTGGTCTATTATTATTGGGCTTTTAATATCAAGTCACGTAATTTTGTAGGCATTTGCAAGTTAAATTTTCAGAAGGTTGAGCTCTTCTCTGGCATGTTTTACACATCTTTAAAGCTCACCAACCCTTTTCACATTCCAGCTCTGTTGTACATTAGCAGCACAATCTTGGACATTTCCTCATTGTATAATGAAGACAATAATAGTACCTACTTCATTAGATTATTGAGGATTAAATGATGTGCAGAATAATGGATGGCACATTGTAAACATTCAAAAAACAATATCTTCAGCCACCACCGCTGCCATTCTCATCATCAAGCTACCACAGTCTGTTGGTTGGTAAATCTTAAAATCTTAACTTGTTTCCACTCAATGCAAAAACAACCATTCGTTGCAGTCAATCCGTTAAAAATATCATGAAACCTAGTACAGACAAAACACCAGTTGTCCGTTAGATTTTTCCCCTACTGCCTTTTAGCGGATTGTTTTTAGCATTCCAGAGGAACAGACAATGGAAAGAAACTTTGCTTTCCATCTAGCCAGTGTTTTTTCCCTTTCGGAAAATTGCTGCCAACAGGTATAGTCACTTAAACGGCAAGGGATGGCTCTTCTCTTTCAGGGCAATCCCTTCTTGTTCCGGACAGTAGCAGCCTGCGGGTTAGGGAGCAGCAGAAACAGGTCAGTGCAAGTGCTTAGCGTTGGTTTTCTCTCTTGCTCTCATCATTACCCTGTAGAAAGTTGTTGGAACAAAACAAATTCATTCATTGCAAATAAAATTAAATAAAATCTTCAAGCTTGAGTTTCTGCCCATTTTTACCTTAAAAGGATGATTTCTAACAAAATTCACTTTCTCTACCAAGATAAAGCACATTTGTTTTGCCCTTTGCCCTGTATGTTCTATGGATTTCCTACACAAAATCTAAGCGATATCTTCCATCTCTCCTTTAAGTTTTAAGAAAGCCACTCATCTTATAAATAATGTTCCATGGTGGGGAGAGGGAAAAGGGACCAATGTGAATGATGATTATTTTAATCCCAAACATGAGGTTCCTCTTTCTCTGCATCCTCGCCAACACATGTTGTTTCCTGTGTTGTCAGTTTTAGCCACTCTGACAGGTTTGAGGTGATATCCAGTTGTAGTTTTAATCTGTATTTTCCTGGTGATTGGTGATGTTGAGCATTTTTTCATGTGTCTGTGGGCCATCTGTATGTCTTCTTAGAAAAAAAGATGTCTATGCATGTCTTCTGCTCATTTTTTAACTGGATTACTTGCATTTCTTAATGTTGAGTTTTGTTAGTTCTTTACATATTTTAGATACTAACCCTTTATCAGATGTCATTTGTGAGTATCTCCTCCCATTCCAAACGTTGCCTTTAGTTATGTTGATTGTTTCCTTCACTGTGCAGAAGACTTTTATCTTGATTTCCTATTTTTTAAAGAAAGATATGTTCAATGTAGGTATGTAATCAAAAAGAATTCTGAGAAAAATCACTCCACTTGAGGACTTTTAAGTAGAAAATTCAATCTTGCAAATTATTATTCTTCCACTTGCTCAGGAGAAGTGGTGATTTATTAAACACAAAAGTAAAGAGATCAATTAGTACCCATGTTAAGCATTTGGTAAAATCGGAGATGATACCCTTTTCTGGCCTTGATTCTTTAAAAATAAATCATAGGAAAAAGTTTTAAAATGCCAAAAGACTTAGAGACCAATAAAAATAATTTTAAACACCTGTTTATTTGCTAACCAAAACAGAATTAAACAACCAAAAAAACAGGTATTGTCACACCAGTTTTAGCCTTCTGTTTATGGGAGTTCTTCCTTTCTTCATATGTTTAATCAGATGTAGCCCTCCCCACACTCAACAAAAAGGCAAACACAATGGTTCTCACCTACACTGGTTTTCCCCTACTTCAAGGGGAGAAAGCATCTGGACCTCAGGGTGCCTGACTAGCTCATTTGGTAGAGCATGTGATTCATCTCAGGGTTGGAAATTTGAGCCCCTGTTGAATGTAGAGATTGTTTAAAAATAAAATCTTAAAAAAAAAAAAAAGCTTCTGATGCAGAAGAGAGGGGCAACAGTGACATCTGATTGTATTTCTATTACCTTAGTTAATAAGGGTTCAGTGGATGGGTCCCTCTCTTTTCTTTCATACTGATATTAGCATTTTTATTACTTCAAATATTAGTACAATATTAATAAATTTCAGTTTATACTAATATTAGTACAAATATTAGTGATTTCCCGTAGGAACTTTGAAAACATCACACATTCCATTTGTGGTGATAATGCAATTTTTTTAATCCAAGAAAAGTCCACACAGATCTTGACAAGACTTGCTTAAGAAAACTAGTTAACAGTCAGTTTTTTATTTCTATTTTTTTTTCCCAAAAGAGGAGGGGAAATGAATGTATAATGAGTATCAATAAGCTCAGGGCTATAAAAAGGAATTTTACCAAAGGTCTTCTAGAAAAGAACTCCAATATATAAATAAAATCTTTACACTAAAAAGCACGTAAACTGACTTTATGTAAATAGGTTTACTTTCTAAGTGCTGCTAGGGTCATTCCTATTTAAGAGTGTCTATGGAACGCTTTTTTGAAATTAAAGAATCTCTTTGTGATATGAATCTTCTTAACTGAACAACTTGGGTGCATATTGAACTTTCTTAGTAGAGAATTCATCAATGGGTAAGTGAATTGTGGTTCACTATAGAAGGGTCTGCTATGTTGATTATAATACCATTCAGCAATGGAATGGACCAAACTACTGATTGAGAAATGGCCTGCCATTGCAGCTATTCCCCCAAAGACAATTACAACAATTTGATCACCAAGAAACCCCACAAACACCCTGGATCCCAACTTTTGTCCCAGGAAATGGCTGGCCACAGAACACCGTCCCTCTAACACTTAATACTCCCTCCTCTTTTGAAATGTCACGTTCCCCCTTGCAGGGTACCAAGGACTACCAAATACCTGAAAACCAATTAGAAAGACTCCCCACGGGGCGCCTGGGTGGCTCAGTGGGTTAAAGCCTCTACCTTCGGCTGAGGTCATGGTCCCAGTGTCCTGGGATCGAGCCCTACATTGGGCTCTCTGCTCAGCAGGGAACCTGCCTCCTCCTCTCTCTCTCTGCCTGCCTCTCTGCCTACTTGTGATCTCTGTCAAAAAAATAAATAAAATCTTTAAAAAAAAAAAAAAAAGTCTCCCCACTTCCCCAAATCCCACCTTAATAGAATACTTCCCTGTCAGGGACTATCTCAGTATTTCCCCTTTTTCCTTCATAAAACTTATTTTCCTTTCTAATACATCTGAGTCCTTGCTGAAGCAAAAGTGATGACAGATGGGCTCCCTTGCCAAGAGTAAATGAATAAACAGTCTTTGTTAATTTTGTCTCAGATTTAGCTTTATCTTTGACATGATATACACAACATCATGGATGAATCTCAAAAACATGAAGTTGCTTGAAAGAATCCAGACACTGTATGTTTCCATTTATATAAAATTCTGGAGAAGGCAAAACTAAGCTATGATGGTAGAAATCAGCTTAGTGGTTGCCACTGGGAATGGAATTGACTGGAAAAGTCCCAAGGGATCTTTCTGGAATGATGGAAATGTTCAATATCTTGATTGGGGTGGTACTTACACTGATATATATGTTTTTCAAAGCTCATTGATTTATATACTTAAGCCTGGTTCACTTTGTTGTATGTGAATTATACCTCAATTTTGAAAAGTGAGAATGTCTGATTTGGAAGACTCAGAGATTATAACATCCAGTGTCCACCCATGATTGATTTAGAAAAGCCAAAGCTCGGATCACCTGGGTGGCTCAGTCAGTTAAGCACCTAACTCTTGATTTCAGTTTAAATCATGATCTCAGGGTCCTGGGACTGAGCCACACACCTGGCCCTGCACTCAGCAGGGAGCCTGCTTCAGGATTCTCTCTTTCCCTCTACCCCTCCCCCCCATCTCTGTCTCTAAAATAGATGAATAAATCTTTAAAAAAAAAGAAAAAGCAAAGCTCATTTTGTGCCTTACAAGGAAATCCACCATCTTTCTAATGAACTCCAACCTCTGTACCCCAAAGCTGGCAATAGAGAAGGAATCCCCAGAATAAAAATCACAATCACTACTGTTTCATGAAATCTTACCGTGTTCTTCACATACATTATCTCATTTAATTCCCACAATAACCTTCTGAGGTAGTATTACTTTTATCCTCAGATAAGAAAAGAGAAAACATAGGCCCAGAGAGATTAACAAAACTTCCCAGTTAACTAGTAAGTTGGAACTAGTAAGTGGAGAATTCCAGTATGAAACCCAGTCAGTTGGATCCCAAAGTCTATGATTTTACTCATTGTGCTATATTGGCAAAGAGCCTTTGGCTTTGACCTCAAAACTCATTTTCTTTTGGGAATTCTCATTAATCCGCTGTTGCAAGACACCAAAAAGTAATAAGCCATTTTAAGAAGGTTATTTCTGTCTCTCACAACGGTCCCAGTGATGGTCCACATTGGTAACCAAATCTGTCTAAATGTCCTTCAGGGACCCAGGCTAATAGAATAGCTGCCCTACAGTCTCAATGTGTGGTTTCCAAGGTCACTCTAATCTTCTTCTTCCCAGGCAACTGGCAAGAGAAAATAACAGTTACCCAAAGTTAGGAATTTTTTCATAAGCAAGTGAAAAGTCACAAAGATCACTTCTGTGCACTGCTCAGGGATACTTTAGCTACAGGGCATACCTAGCTGCAAGGGAAGCCAGGAAATGAAGTCCCTAACTATGCAACTGTGGTCTAGTTTAAGTTTTTTATTATGAAAGAAGCAGAGAATGGATTTTGTTGGACAGTTAGTAGTCTCTTCCATATTACTCTAGACATATATACATCATTCTTAATTTCCCTAGACATACCTAAGACAAAGCAGGAACATGAGAAAATATTATACTTTGGGGAATAGTAAGAGGAAGAATTAATGCACAATATACTGCAAAATAATGTGTCCTAAAAGGTACAATTTGTTTGCTAATGTCTTTTTCCATCTCCTAGTCTATTTCCTGAGGCAAGAATTGCCTCGTTCTAGGTTCTTTATAGAAGTTAGAGGAGAAAAGAACTACAGTCAAATTTAGCTCAAGTAAAAAGACATCTTCTGAAAAGGATGCACAGGCAATCTAAAAGGTATCCCCACAGGGTACCTGGATGGCTTAGTCAGTTAGGCATCCAACTCTTGATTTCTGTTCGGTTCCTGTTCTCAGGATCCTGGGATCCAGCCCCACATTGGGGGAGGAGGGGTCTGTGCTCAGCAGGAAGTCTGCTAGAGATTTTCTTTCTCCCTTTGCCCTTCCCCACCCCTGCTCTCTTGCTCTCTCTCTAAAAGAAATAAATAAATCTCAAAAAAATAAATAAATAAAAGATAACTTCACAAAAGAAATAAAGTAGAATTGATTAAACTACTTAGGAAAGAACTAGAAAAAGAAAGTTCTGGATATTATTCATTCATTCAACAAATATTTTTGAGTATTTATTATGAGCTACAGAGCACTGTTTTAAGTGATATAAACACAACAGCAAAAAATCTCCCCGAACAAACCTTCTTAATCATAGAGTCCGCACTGTAGTAGTGGAGACAGATAATAAATAAAATAAGTAAGTGAAATATATAGCATATTACATAGTCTTAAAATGTTATGAAGGAAAAAGAAAGAAAATGGAAGTAGAGGAGCATCTGGCTGATTCGATCAGTAGAGCATGTGTCCCTTGATCTCAGGGTTATGAGTTGGGGCCCCATATTGGTTGCAGAGATTACTTTAAAAGAAAATCTTCAGGGGTATCTGGGTGGCTCAGTCATTTAGGCCTCTGACTTCAGCTCAGGTCACAATCCAGGGTCCTGGGATTGTGCCCCTACATCACATTGGGCTTCTGGCTTCACGCTCAATGGAGTCTGCTTATCCCTCTCCTCTGCCCCTCCCTCTGCTTGTGCCCTCCCTGTCTCTGCTCTCCTAAATAAACAAATAAAATCTTTAAAATAAAATAAAATAAAATCTTTTAAAAAAAAGGAAAGAAAATGGGAGTAGAAAATATTCGAGTGACACTTTGCAATAAAGATTGGTCAGGTACTACTCAAACCTGCCTTTCTCTTCTTCCTGGGCACATGGCTAAATTACATTTCTCAACCTCACTTTGTAGTTCGCTGTGGTCAAGTGACTGAGTTCCACTCCATGGAACATAAGTAGATATGATACCATCTTTGCATTTCTTATCCAGGACACCTCCCTGAAAAACCCTCTGTAAAATCCAACAAGAACAAGACCCCAAAGAGGACATACATTCCCTGTTATACATCCTAAGTTCTGGTTTATTGAGTTAAGGTCAATTGGATACATGACACCAGGAAAAATTGTTTCCTTCAGAGAAAACTCTCACTCTATTCATAGGGGGGTGTATTGTACAACATCTGCAGCACATTAACCAAATCTGGATTCAACATACTAACCCCAACATAACAAAAGAATTATATGTAGAGTAACAAGCGAGACAGCTATTGTGATCATGGTGAACTACTACTCTCAATTGCCTTTCATCACTAGTTCCTTCTCTTGTCCTTAAGAATTGGGGGGGAAAGGGGCCAGTCAGTTAAGCGGCTGCCTTCAGCTCAAGTCATGATCCCAGGGTCCTGGGTTCAAGCCCTGCATCGGGCTCCCTGCTCTGTGGGGGACCTGCTTCTCCCTCTGTTTGCTCTGCCTGCCGCTCCCCCTGCTTGTGCTCTTTCTCTCTCTCTGTCAAATATATAAATAAAATCTATTTTTAAAAAAATTAAGGGGAAAATACATACTCCCACTTGTGGTAAGAATTCTTGATGGGGACCATTATCACTTCTCCTGAATCTTCCATTGAAAGATACCTGAGGGCTTGAAATAGCAGAACTCCTGAAAACACAATAATCTAAAATCTACACGGAAATTTCATGCCCGTGTACCAGTGAACATGGCTCCTGAACTCTATGCAGCTAGCCAGGAGAACAGGGCAAATCCTTAGGGAAATCAAGGAGATTCTTGGCCTAAATGGACTCATTTTAGATTTCTAAAGGGCTTTGGGGACAGGTTGAAGTTTTACCGGCTGTTGCCTCTGGTGGTATTACATGCAGGACTTAGGAAAAGGAGAAGAAGAAAAGGAAAAGGGCACATGTGGGAGAGAAAGTGTGTCAGGAGAGAGATGGAGAGGGACAATAGAGAGAGCAAAGGAGACAGGCATTTTTGAAGGATGGAAAGTGAAAGAATGCCTCTGACATCCCCTTCAGATTCTAAGTGAAGGCCTCCACTGGTTACCCAGTTGAGACTGAGACGGTATCTTTTTCAGCTTTCTCTGTATTCTGCACAGCCCCACCCCCTAACCCCCACCCAACCCCACTGCAGGCAGATACAGATGCACACACAGAGGCTATTTTACTATATTCTAATGTGTACTTCCCATCACCAATTCACTTCGGTACCTTATGCTCTCTTTTCTCTAATTTTTTTTCCAAGTTTTAAAATGCTTTCAAAATTACTTTTTTAAAGACTCAGAAAAATGAGAACACTGTAAATCACACTACCAAGGACTTGGAGTGTTTTGATTTGCCAGTGGGAATCCCATAGTATTTACACGTCCATCAGCGTCTCTGATGATGAGTCTTAGTCTGCTTTCATTACTTAATAAGACTTTGCTTGTACTGGCACTTTCTATAATCCTAATATTAGTGCTGTGGACTAACAGGTCTGCCCAAATTCATACATTGATGCTCTAATGTCCAATGTGATGGTATTTGGAGATGAGGTCTTTGGGAGGTAATTAGGTCATGAGAGTGGAGCCCTCATGAACGGGACTAGTCCCCTTCCTTATAAGAGGAGACACGAGAGATAATCTCTCTCTCTTTCTCCAGCAAGAAGGCGGCCATCTGCACTGGGAACTCAATCAGTGGGTACCTTGATCTTGGACCACCCAGTCTCCAGAACTGCAAGAAATTAATGTTTGTTGTTTAAGCCACTTAGTCCACGGTATTTTGTTAGAGCAGCCTAAACTAAGATAATTAGAGTAAGAGGCACTCAGGGAGCAGCAAGACTGTGTCCACTCAATATGAAATTGGGGGAAATAGCTCCATTGTGACTTGTGGACAACTTATTTCCTGGTCCCCACGGTATTGCCAGTATAAGTTAATTTCATATAATGGTTTTAACTCAGCATTATTGAAATTGACTTGATCTCTTAGAAAACAGATTATAAAGAAGAAAATTTACCTGAAATGCTATTTTTCAAACAGGCTAAGCTAAATGGATAGGTTGATAGTTATACAATATTATGAATGTATTTAATATCACTGGACTTTAAAATGGTTAAAGTGGAAAATTTTATGTGATGTATATTTTACTACAATAAAAAAGGCTAAGCTTATACTAATAATAGACAAATCAAATAAAACAATGGAAAGAAAAAGCCATTGATCAATTAAAGGTTATATGGGCCAGATTTCTTTGGTTCTTAAGCACAAGAAAGGCTTATTTAAATTTGCTTATGCAAATTTATGCAAACTTAAATTTGCCTATGAAAAAAAAGAAAAAAGAAAGACAGAAAGAATGTATCGGCTCATGTAATTGAAAAGTCAAGGGATAATTTTGTTTTATTCTAGTCATTGCTAGATTGAAATATTCATCGTCATCATAACTCCTGTCTATATCTATTGGTTGTGCTTTCCTCTGTGGTAGTTTCATTCTCATGCAGGTTCTCCCCAGATGATGGTAAAAGTGACTACCCACAGCTCCAGGCTTATATCCCAGCACCTTAGCAACCACAGCAGAAAGAGAATGATCTCTCCCAAAAGTTCCAATAAAAATTCTGGAGCTAATTTCATGGTCTGGCTTGGATAAGGGCCATTCCCTGAGCCAATTACCTTGTCTAGGGGGGATGAAATGCTTTAATTAAGTAAGCCTGGCATGTGTTCTCACCTTTAGAGCAAGGAGAGAAAACAAGCCCCAGCTAAGCCAACTGAACTGAGGATGGGGGAGAGGTGACTCCCTAAGAAAATTATGTACTATACCAAATGGGATGAGAGACGTTGGGCAGGCAAAGAAGATAGATATCCAAGAAGGGTACCGAATTGACATTGGGACATGTTTGCCCCAAAAAATGAAAATCTGGGCTCCTGGGCAACTCAGTGGGTTAAGCGTGTGCCTTCAGCTCAGGTCGTAGTCCTGGGATGGAGCTCCCCGCTTCTCCCTCTCCCTTCACCTCCTCCCCCTCACTTGTGCTCTCTCTACCTCTCTCTCTCAGATACATGAATAAAATCTTTTTAAAAAGAAAGAAAAAATCAATGGAGTCATTTACAGACTAGAGGCGGAGACAAAATTTTCTGACTGTATTTGGTAATATCCCATTAGGATGGGTGTTGCTTTCTTGACGGTTTGCTGGGTTTCGACCCTGCATTTTTCTATTAGCTACCACTCTCTCTCTCTCTCCCTTCCTTTTTGGCCAAGATTCTTGAAAGACTTGGAGACGCTCCTGTAGAATTGTGGTCTGAAGTGATAAACAACGACATCGCCACTCCCCTTCTCCTTTACCCGCCCCGCGAAATTAGCATAATGGACTGCCAAGCGCGACCGAAATGAGAACATTCTGTGAGTTAATAGATTGAATCTGCGTCTTTGGCCTCATACTACATGGCCTTCTCAGACTGTTTCCATGGGAGAAAGAGCTGACATTTGCAGACTAGAATTTCGTAAATATGCCTCTGTGTCTTTTCTTAATGTTCATTATCACAATAGAGGAGTGCTCCCAAATCAAACAGATCCAACATGAAACTCTCAGCTTTCAGAACTCCTCTGTATAGGCTGATAGCACACAATGGCTAGCACCCTCCAAGCTCATGTGACTTTGTCCCTGCATTATCACTGGAGGCACACATATGCTTTGTCATGTCTGACCTTGACCAGCAAGCACACGGATGGCCAAGAAGATAGCTGCTCGATGGTAATTATAGTCACTCACCGCATAACCATGTAGTTAACGGAACTATAACTGGAATCCTCCCCTACCACCCCAAATTCTTTTGTTTCTCTTCTTCACAAAACTTTCTGGAAATATAACCACATGATTAAATACTGAGCAGAAATACCACTTTGTCAAGATAACAGATCACCTGTGCCCCCGTGTTCAACTGATGGATCTTGTCGTCATTATTCCATTAACCCAAACAATAGTCAGGAAAAGGAAGGCTGATTTCTGAAGCCATGTTTAAAATCCATTAATGTGGGGCACCTGGGTGGCTCAGTTGGTTAAGCCTTCCTCTTGGGTCCTGATCCCAGGGATGGAGCCCTGCCCTGGGGTGGGGAGGGGTGCAGGGATAGGGGGTGGTCTGCACTGGGTGTAGGGGGTCTGATGCTCCCTCTATGTCTGCCCCTTCTCCCTGCTTACGTTCTCTCTCTCTCCCTCTTTCAAATGAAGACATAAATAAAAATAAATAAAAATCCATAAATGCTACCTGGGATACATTTGTGAGGCAGAACAGACAGGGATTATCTTTTCTCGCTCTCTACTAACCCAAGGAAAAATTCACCTATCTTCACCTTGGAAACCAGAAAAGAGCAGAAAATCTCAGCATTACATTAAAATCTCAGTAAATTTGGAGACCAGAAATTTCCACAGAGGGACAGTCATTATGCAGGCACTGGAATAGGAAGGAAAAGTCCCAGATGAACTCACAGTCCTTGGAACGAATTTTAAAAGGGAGAATCAGGTTGAAGGGGGGGTGTAGTGTGGAACACAAGCAAAGAAGTTAACAGGAGAAAAGCAGGTATATTTGTCATTCAATCTAGGAGAGATAAAAAAAAAACCCAAACAAATAGATATTGTGCCTACTGGGGAAGAAGTAATTGAAACATGGTGAAAGGGAGTTCATAAAACAAGAGGATTCTGCCGTGGTCTAGTATGAAACCAAAGCCCTGTCACTTAGATGGGAGGCAGGGAAGCAGACTGGGGAATCACTCCCTCAGTCAAACAAAACTGAATAGAATACATTAAGGCGGTTCAATGTTTTTCTGTCTCAAGCTTAGAAATTTCTTTGTATCTCCTGTAATATTGTAGGAGCTTGAAGCAGATCTGAACTACTGAAGAGAAACTCATGATGAGAATTTATGCTTCGGAGAAATCACCCTATCTTCATTATCTTGCAGCCTTACACCTAGAAAAGTGGCAAGTACATAGTAGGTATTCAATAAGTGTTGAGTAGTTGAACGTTGTAGCAGATACAGCTAGAGCTTTGATCTTGTCCTCTTGGCGCCCTCACCGAGGTCATCAGCAGTCTTAATTGTGAAATCCCTTCTTGCTCAAGGCCTCTGTTGTGTTGGTCACCGTCTAGGGACAGTGATGCTTTGGGCATTGTCTTTTGGGCATGCCTAAGCAGCTGGCAATAGCTTTGATCAGGATGGATGTGAGGGCGATCTGGCTGCGACATCTGTCACCCCATTGATCGCCAGGGTTGATTCGGCTGATCTGGCTGGCTAGGCGGGTGTCCCCTTCCTCCCTCACGGCTCCATGTGCGTCCCTCCCGAAGCTGCGCGCTCGGTCAAAGAGGACGACCTTCCCCGATAGAGGAGAGGACCGTTCTTGGGTCAAGGGTATACGAGTAGCTGCGCTCCCCTGCTAGAACCTCCAAACAAGCTCTCAAGGATGGGTGTCTTGGAAATAGATACCTTGGCAATGAATGCTTAATGTCAGGCACTTACACTACAGCTTCCTAGCATTTCTTGCCTGAAGGAGCTGTCAGCCTGGGCACAGAGCAGACCACAAGTACCATAGGAATGATCCTCAACTAAAGATAGGCAGGAGTTGGTGAATTTAAAATCTTCCTTGTTCTTGGGTGAGACAAGTCTGAGGTATGGTCTGCAGGGTCTCCCAGGGGGTCCCTAAGGGACAGACCATTGCCACCGCTGTAACCAGCTCATTAAGAAACCTTGATTGACTTTCCTCTCTTCTGTCTGATTTCTCCAACCCTTTACTATGGCTTCTGGGATACCCTCTGAAGAAACTACTTACACTCAAATCATCGTCTTAAAGTTGCCTTTCGGGTGGTTCAAAAACTAAAAACGAATCGCTGATAACCTACTAAGTCAAGTGACTTTCTCTTATTATTCCCTTGACCTTGTGATTCCTTTCACAGAGTCTATGAACTCTGGGCTATAGAATTATTAGTCAGGGAGAAACGTGGTTTTAAATCCCAGGAGACAAATTTTGTTATTCATCGGAGTGAATCAAGTCTGAATAATAATCAGATTCTGTTGATTATAAAACTGAGGCAAGATATCCATTTATCAAAATTTTTTTGAGAAATCTGAACACCAAACTGTGTTGAACCCGTCATTTATAACTCATATCCAAGAGGCTTGTATTAATTCTAGTATTAATTCCCTACATAGACCCAACTTTTTTTTGTCCAAATTACCCTCTAAGCAGCTCCATTTTTCTTATTTGTGGAATGGAGATAATCAGGTTCACCAGCAACTTCACAAGTACGCTGTGAGGATTCATGAGTTAATGCTGGGAAGCAGAGTTCTGTCTTTAGATGAATGTTGCTATATAAATGCAAATTATTGCATTACAGCGAGGCTTACATGTGCTAATGCAGTAACTTTTAGATCCTAGATTCTTTCAGAACACGGAAAAACAATTCTGATCTGAACACAGCTGCCTCAATTTTTTTGCCCACGAGAAAAAGCAATCCATCCGCAGGGTAGCCCGGAATGATCGAGGTGCTCCCGATACTTTTTCCCAGGCCCTCCCCCGGTCTGCTAATTGCTCCGTGGTGGTGTGTCTGGGGCTCCTCTCAGCTACTGTGCAAGTGACCATCCCTCCCTCACCTGCTGTGTGACCAGGTGTTCCCATCACTCCTGGAGCCCTTTGAGGCTGATTTAAATGAGCTGTCTGCTTCTATTCTATATCTTACTTCTTTCTCCTAATTCACCTCTTTGAAGCCTGGCTCGGTGGATTCTGGGCAGTGGTCAAAGAGGAGTGGAATAAAGTCTTTAATATTCCTTTGATCAAATTATCCCCTGCATCACACTTGGGCAATTTTCCATGATCTGCAGGATGACGTCCACTCTCCTTCTCTTGGCTCTCTGCCTTGTCCATTCTTTTTTTTTTTTTTTTTTTAGATTTTATTTATTTATTTGACAGACAGAGATCACAAGTAGGCAGAGAGGCAGGCAGAGAGAGAAGGGGGAAAAGCAGGCTCCCCACTGAGCAGAGACCCCCCCCCCCCCATGCAGAACTCGATCCCAGGACCCTGGGATCATGACCTGAGCCAAAGGCAGCGGCTTAACCCACTGAGCCACCCAGGTGCCCTGCCTTGTCCATTCTTAATTCGACCACAAGGCTCTTTCATCCCTCTCTGTCACTATCATCCTACACAGAAAGAAAACCCTTTTCTTATCTACCTTACAGCTTTGAACACGTGGATTTAGTCCTTTTTTTGGCCCTTACTACCTGTGTGACCTTGTGTAAATTCTTTTTTTGCTTAATTTTTTTTTATCAACATATATGCATGTGGCACAAAACTCTAAAGACACAAAGAGTGTAAAAGCAAGTCTAAGGATCTGCTGTCTGCAAGCTGAAGGACCAGGAAAGCTGGTGGTACAGTTCAGTCCAACACTGAAGGCCTGGGAACTATAAATCAAGAAATCTTGTCTTAAAAAAAAATTAAAACTACATGTTGAAAGCATATACCACAGACATATTTATGTCAACCTGAAAATCACCAACCCAGGACACTTCTAATAAAATTACTGACCTTGAAAGAAAAAAATTATTTGGGCATCAAGGCACAAACAGCAAATGACATAAAGGAAAGAAAATTATACTGTCATCAAACTCTTGTCAGCAGCAGTTGAGGCCAAAAGAAAATGGAGTGATAGTTTAAGATACTCAATAGAAGAAAATGTGAGCCAAGGATTTTATATCCAGCAAAAACGGCTTTCAAATGTAAAGGGGCAGAGGCAGACGATTATTAACACACACAAACTGGGACTTCTTGCTTCTTCTTCCCATGGGCCCTTTGGGGAGGACTTTGAACAACCAGGGTGATTAGAAAGACAGAGACAAAAGAAATGATTGAAAACACGCATGTGTACCAACTCTATCTACACTCCAGGTGGGTATTTCTTCATGCATTGTCCTGGGAATTTAAAGGACAGTTTCAATCTTGAAACTTAGTTCAGAGAAATGTTCTTGTATTCTTCATTTGGAAATAACCTCCTCTAAAAACAAAAGGGAAGGGAAGGGAGTTGGGCATCTGACTGGATCAGTCTGTAGAGTGTGTGACTCTAATTCTCAGGGTTGTGGGTTTGAGCCCCACATTGCATGTAGATATTACTTAAAAATAAAATCTTTAAAAAAAGAAAGAAAGAAAGAAAGAAAGGAAGAAAGGAAGGAAGAAAGAAAGGAAGAAAGAAAGGAAAAAGAAAATCCTCTCCCCTACATTTTTAGTTTTCTCTTTCTGAAACACCTATACATCAGATTTACTGTGTCTCTTTGCCTTTTTGTTATACATTTTGAGTTACTGACTTTATCTTCCACTTGTTATACTAAAAGTTTTCATTTTAAAAAAATTTTTGAAAGATTTTGTTTTTAAGTAATCTCTATACCCAGTGTGAGGCTCAAACTCACAACCCCAAGATCAAGAGCCACGTACTATACTGACAAAGCCAGCCAGGAACCCATGAAAATCTCTCATATTTTTAATTTCCAAATGCTTTTTCTTCTTTTTTTTTTTAATAGAAATTAGGTATTGTTTCATGGATGGAGTATCTTCTCCGATTTCTGTGAGGATATTATAGTTACAACGTTTTTCTTCTGCTCTTTATAATATCTGTTTCCCCTGAGTCGCTTTCCTGATCTCTGTATTTCATGATACTGGCTTTCTTCCAATGTATGGAGACCCATAATTGTCCACTCATATTAAATTGAAAAAATGTTTTAAGATTTTATTTGAGACACAGAGAGAGATAGAAAGAGACAGATAGTGAGAACAAGAGTGGGGAGGAGAGGGAGAAGCGGGGAGTTCGATGTGGGGCTCAACCCCAGGTCCCTGGGAACATGACCAGAGCTGAAGGCTGATGCTCAGGGCTGACTAAGGCTTGAGAGCATAGACTGGCTTGACCAATGTAGGGCATTTAGGCAAGGACCCTGGTGATTTAAGAGACCTAAAAATATCTCTTCTTGTAACTTCTTTCCTCTGAAATCATTCTATTTCCCTGGAAAAGTATCTTGCAGGGGATTTTTTGTTTGTTTAGTTGGTTGTTTGTTTTGTTAGTTTTTTGCCTGTTTTTGTTTTTGTTTTTGTTTTTTACCTGGAAGTCATAACCTTGATTGCTATGAATCAAGAGATGAACAGGGAAGGGTGATTGGTTGGGGGTGGTGAGTGCTCTGACTTTCAATTGTGCACATTATTATTATTATTATTATTATTATTATTATATTTATTATTATTTTATTTATTTGACAGAGAGAGCACAGCAGAGGGAGAAGCAGGCAGAGGGGGAGGGAGAAGCAGTCTCCCACTGATCAGGCGGCTAGATCCTGGGACCTGGAGATCGTGACCTGAGCCAAAGGCAGACACTTAACTGCTTAACTACTGAGCCAGCCAGGCACCCTCAATGTGCAAATTCTTATACTGCTTTCTGTCAGTCACACACCTGACTCTCCTCCATGCTGCCCAGTGTCCTCAAGCATGGAACTTCTCTAATTCAGTTTCTCCAGATTATAAACCTCTGCTGCCCTATAGAGACTGGAGAAAAGCTTCTTCCTACAGAGAAAGGAGGAATACAGAGACTTAGCTATGAAATATGGGGTGGGGGGGGGGACCTGGACTCTGTCTTATATACAGACTTTCAGTTAATCATTTAGCCTCATCACTTACTCTTACCTTCCTCTGTTCCTAGAGCTTCCAGGAACTGACCCTTACTGTAATTTGGGGGAAATGGGCTCTTTCTTTTTTGTCATCCTTTTTTTTTTTCTTTTGTTTTAAGATTTTATTTTTTTGACACAGAGAGAGACACAGCAAGAAAAGGAACACAAGCTGGGGTAGGGGGGGACAGGCCTCCCGCCAAGTGGGGAACCCAGACTCAGGGCTTGAGTGGGGGCTTGATCCCAGAACCCTGGAATCATGACCCGAACTGAAGGCAGCCCCTTAACGACTGAGCCACCCAGGCTTCCCCTTTTTTGTCATCCTTATGCAAACATGTAAGATTTCAGCTTTCTCTGTTCTGTCAAAGTTATCAGTCACTCCTCTCTGTGCTTACTATCCTCCAAAAATTCGTTGACGTACTAGGCCATTGTTGTCTCTGTTTCTCTTTACCCTTGTGAAATCTTATATTTCAAATTTATTTTCTGTCATTTTATTGGGGCGTTGGGAGGAAGCAGCTATAAACAAACCTATTCAATGTATGCTTAAAAGGAAGTCCTTCTTTCTATTCCTTGAATAAAAGTATTGTGCTACTTTCAATGGCAGAGTTGTCACACATGCTGTTCCTCTCTATAAAAGGCTCTTTGTCCTTCCTTCACTCCAGAATATCCATTCACCTGATGTAGGGGGTTGAATTGTGTCCCCAGGCAAAAGATAGATCCAAACCCCGTACCTGTGAATGTGACCTTATTTAGCAATAAGACCTTTGTGGTTGTAATTAAGTTAAGGATCTCCAGGTGACATCTTCCTGGATTTAGGATGGGCCCTAAATTCAAGGATTGATGTTTTTATGAGAAAGCAGAGGGAGGTTTGTGACACATACACACAGAGAAACCCAAAGAGGTCCCTGTGAAGACAGGGGAAGAGATTTGAGTGATGCAGCCACAAGCCATAGAACTCCAGGAGCCACGAGAAGCTGGAAGAGGCAAGTAAGTCATCTCCCTCTGAGACTTCACAGGGAGCACACTCCTGCCAACATCTTGATTTTGGATTTCTGGGCTCCAGAACCATAAAAGAATAAATTTCTATTGTTGTAAGTCACCACCTTTGTGGTTATTTGTTGTGGCAGCTCTAGGAAAGCAATACGCCTGGATAATTTCAATTCACTCTGCAGGTCTCTGCATAAACATCATACTAATGTATGTGCACCAAATCCCGTCCCTCAGCTGTACAACCTCACTGCAGTCCTTTGTAGTATTATGACAATTTCCATTGTATAATCATTTGTGTACTTTGTTTTGTATCCACCTCTTGTAAGGGGCAGGACTACATTAGTCTTGTTCACTCTTTTTTTTTTTTTTAAGATTTTATTTATTTGAGAGAGAGGAAGAGAGCACAAGCAGGAGGAGTGGCTGGCAGAGGGAGAAGCAGGCTCCCCGCTGAGCAAGGAGTCCAATGCGGGATTCGGTTCCAGGACCCTGGGATCATGACCTGAGCCAAAGGCAGACTCTTCTTTTTTTTTAAGATAGATAGATAGATAGATAGATTTATTTATTTATTTATTTGACAGAGAAAGAGAGATCACAAGTAGGCAGAGAGGCAGGCAGAGAGATGGCGGGGGGAGCAAGCTCCCTGCTGAGCAGAGAGCCCGATGAGGGGCTCGATCCCAGGACCCTGAGATCATGACCTGAGCTGAAGACAGAGGCTCAACCCACTGAGCCACCCAGGCACCCCAAAGGCAGCCTCTTAACTGCCGTCCTGACACTCACGTATCTTCCTGACACAGTGCATTGCATATAATAGATACTTCATTCATTTGTTAATTCACTCACTATTCTGCAATATATTCCTTCATTTTTTTTCAGTTCTACCCATTTTGATAGGTATTGCTGCAAAGCATTTCCTTATTCCAACTATGTTACTGATGACCTAGACCTGAAATGTTATAATCACTTTCTGATGTGTACATAATTTATCTCCCCAACTCCACTATGAGGTCTTAGCATTCCAATCACTCATTCATTCACTTATCCACGTACATTGAGTAAAAACCACCTACATGTAAGCTAACAAGTGACACATAGCGTCTACATCTAAAAATCAAACACTGGGAGCACCTGGGTGGTTCAGTCAGTTAAGTAACTAACTCTTGATTTTAGCTCAGGTCATGATCTCAGGGTTTGTGAGACCAAGCCCTGTTTTGGGCTCTGCTTTGGGCTCCATGTTGGGCTTTGAGCCTGCTTAAGATTCTCTCTCTCCCTCTCTCTTCTTTCCCTCTCTAAGGAAAAAACAAAGAATGAATTAGAGACAGAACAAACTATAATATGTAGTATGATAAATGCCAAAGAAGAGGTAAAATGTACAGGGAAAATTTTAGCTGGAGAGGCCAGGAAATTATTTGTAATAGAGGTGACATTTAGGCTCCCTATCACCCCAGCAACCATAGCATCTATCACGGTGGGAGCAAATAGACATTTGCTGGTGGTGGTCATAATAAATCCTTCAAAAGTTAATCATTTATCAGACAATATAGTTAAGTTGTCTTCTCCTCTGTGTAATTATCGAGAATTTAAAAAGTCAGAAGCAGATGCAACATACTTTTCCCACCATATCTCTGGTTGGGAAAAAAGAAAAATCAGTGACTCTGTGGGCTTCCGTGTTTATAGTCTTTTAAAAGCTTTACTTATTTGAGAGAGCAAGAGCAGGGGGAGGGGCAGAGAGAGGGAGAGAGAATCTCAAGCAGGCTCTGAGCTGAGCACAGAGCCTGACCTGGGTTCAATCCCATGACCTCTTGATCATGACCAGAGCTGAAACCTAGGGTCGGATGCTTGACCAACTGCACCACCCAGGCACCCCTGTGTTTATAACTTTTGATCACAATTTAACTGAGTATTCCTGAGGCTGGAGCAAGATGTCCTCTAGCAGCTTTATTCTATACCTCTTTTAATCAGTATAGACCCTTAGTTTTACACCCAGTACAACTATATGATATAGATATGTGTGTGTGTTCATATTATGTAACTATACATTTGTGTGCTTCCCCCACTAATATGAAAGACCAAAGAGAAAGACTATGACTTATTCATCACTACATGCCTCTCCCCTAACAAAATGCCTGGCATACAATAGGAGAGCAGTGTATGTTTGCTAAGTAAATGAATGTCACTTGGTGAAACTTGCTCTGTACCTGAAAGTTCTCATTCTGGATAATTTCTAAGAGTTGAACTTTTTAAATACTATAATTGTATGTGCAGACATCTAAGGTGCCTGTAAATCAGGGCTTAAACCAGACGGCTGCTCTTTTGGAATTCCTGGACCTAATTTCAATGTGTGTATGGGGGTGGAGGGCTTTCCATGCACAACACCTAGCAAGTCTTGAACACCAACAAAGTGTCCAAGACAATTCTGACACTGTCTACCTGGAGATAACATCAGATTCCACAGATTAAGGCCTCACTCATACTAGAAGAGCCCCTGTCCTCCATCATATACCAGTCACCAGCTCCAGGATGTTACCTGTTCTTCTGACCAACAGCCTACCAATTGGAGGTTCCAACCACCTCTTAGATTTGATTAATTTGCTAAAGCATCTTACAGAACTCAGGGCAACATGATTACCAGTTTTCTAAAGGATATGAATCAACAGCCAGGTCAAGAGATACACAGGGCAAGATCTTGAACAAAGAAGCTTCTGTCTTTATGGAGCTTGGGTGTGGCTTGGTGGCATGTGGAAGCATTCTAGTCTTGAAACTCCCTGAAGAGAACCAAAAAGTTGTCCTCTTGGATTTTTTTTGGAGGCTTCATTACAAAGTCGTATTGACTAAGGTATTGGTCATTGGTTGATTCAACCTCCAGCCCTCTCTCCTTCCCAGAATTTGGGGGTATAGGAGGACTAAAAGTTCCAGCCCATTAATCACATGGTTGGTCCTCCTGGCCTCCAGCCTCTAGGCTTGGATGGGGTCCAAAAGTCACCTTCATTAATAATAAGACATCCATTTCACCTTTATGGCTCTGAAACATTTTCAAGAACTGTGGATAAAGACTAAATATATCTGAGAAATCTATTTTGGTCATCTGAATGATTGAAAATAAGTATTTTTTTTTTTAGAATTTATTTATTTATTTGACAGAGATCACAAGTAGGCAGAGAGGCAGGCAGAGAGGGAGAGAGGAGGAAGTAGGCTCCCTGCTGAGCAGACAGCCCGATGTGGTACTCGATCCCAGGACCCTGAGATCATGACCTGAGCCAAAGGCAGAGGCTTAACCCACTGAGCCACCCAGGTGCCCCCAAAATAAGTATTTTTAATAAATCATTATATCATGGGTGCTCATTAATGCTCATATTGATATCCACTGTTCTATTTGCTTTGTGTCCCTGTAAATAGGCATGGTGTAGAAGTCCATCCTACAGTGAAGCAAAGGACAAGAATAGCTACATCCTTCCTTTATACTATTATCACTAATATTAGAATGTGTACGCATTAATCCTGATGACAGCTAAACAATGGGAGACACAAGCATGTGCCCAGATGAAACCTGCTAGTATTGAGGAGTCACAAAGCACACTCATACAGACATACGAGAAAGAATTCTCATCTCTCCAATTTAACAAATAGTGTAAAAGGCCTACCTGTTTGGCTATGTTGTTGTCCAACTGCTGTGGTTTGCTCTCCTCTTCCAGAAGTCCAACTACCCGGGTAATCAGAAAAATCTCTTGGAAGAACTGACAAATGTACCACTATAACTCTTCAATCAGTGACATGGACATTATGGGAATTGCACCTACATTCCCTTCAGACTCCTTGAGAACTTTGAACTCTCTGGGTCTGCAGAAGTGGCCTCAGTGTCCCTGGCTAGAGGATAGCAGCCTGCCCCTTGCCTAAAGACTACATAAGGCCTCAAATGAAGCAAATGCCCTGTGCTCCTCAAGACCAAATATGCCCTTGACCTCAAGTGTGGCAAACTCTTCCTCTCCTGGCCACTAAACTGGTAACAAGGAGCAAATCTCACTGCACCCTGACTGGAGAGGTGCTGGCCTTGCTGCAAAGAGTATTTACTCAAGGAGCTTCAAGGCCTGGCTAACATGTCTGGGAATGGTTGTTGAGGATGTTGGACCTGAGTGTGGGACAGTATACTAAACTGGATAAAGAAGAGTTTAATATGAGGCACTATTATATCACTCAGGATTTAATACCCAGGTAATGGAACCAGTTTTAATGTGCTGTTGAGATGGCTTTTAGAAGTTTATGGGGGGAAATAGCCCACATTCAAAGAAGTAGAGATGCCAGAAATGCCTTGGCAGAGTGTTAGGGATGGTATTTAAAGGCTCAGAGATAAGAGCATGTCAGAGTGAATCAATTATTTAAGACTCAAGTCCCACTCTATTCCTTGTAAGGGCCCAAAGAACTCTCCTTTCACTTATGCAGTAAGGAAACTTCTAATGAGAGGGACATAGCACTCTTGAGACATTCAGTTGTGAAGTCCTTCATTACCAAGGGCTGATGGTTCCAGATGCTGTTATGGAACCATTTTCCTTAATGACAATGGGGATGGTGGGATTCCGGAATAGTAGAGTCCAGGAGGCAGATCTTAACTACCAGAAACAAAGTGAACTTCATTACTATAATGTTTGGCAAGGTTGGAATAGTTCATGGATGGTCAGCTTATTGGAGGAAGCTGCACGTGAAATGGACTGCACCACAGCCCATCCCATGCAAAAGTGTTCTTGAAGACAGTGGTGAGGAGAAATCCTCTTAAGGGGCTGAGTTTCGAGTAGTAGTATGTCTGGTTTTCTACTAGTATGGAAAGAAATGATCCAGAGTGAGGGTATTGTATGGCCTGTTGGGCAGATATCGTTGGGAGAAGGGGCAGTGGGGGCATGCCACCCCAGCATGGAGGGATAGTTTAATACGTACATTGTTTAGAATTGTCACTATACAGTGACAATAAAAAGTAAACTGAATTTTAGGCATTTTTATTATTGTTTGAAAATCTCTGCTGATAACACACCCATCTTACCTACACAGGAGAGGACCCATTTTGCCTCTGTCTCCCTAGTTCACCACTGCTCGTAGCAGTGGTGATTAATTTAGTTGTTTGGTTAGAGATCTGGAAGGAGTAAGGCTGGGGACATGACATCCTGGGGGCCAATGTATAAGGATTTCTGTATCCCCCATATGCTCACCAGAGTGGATCCATTGCAGAAGTTGTGTTAAAGAACAGAGGACTTGCCCAAAATGTCAGTCTTCTGTCACTAGCCACTTGGTGCCTGCACAAAGACGGCCAAGATGGAAGCTACGCAGGGCCTATCCGAATGGACACCCCTTCACCAGGGCTGATTTATTAGCTATTGCAGCTGCTAAATGTGTCTGGTCTATCACTAGCAGGGACCGACACGGAGCCTGCAGTATGGTACTTTCCCCAAAGGAGGCCAATCAGTGTCATGGTGGAAAGTTAATTACACATCAGATCCCTACCACCCAGGAAGGGGAAGTGACTGCTCTTGACTGCAATTGACACATTTTGATTTCCTTGCCCACAGGTATCTTGGAATCCCACTAACAAAGCCTCACTTTACATACAAAAGGAACCAATTAAGAGCAAAGGAGTCACAGCAAGGACCAATGGTCCTAAGATCCATTGGGCCAACCACAGATGGCATCATGTAGTCACAGCTTGCCAGAGAGTTAGAATGATCTTAAAAAAGCTCTTAAAGATACAGCTCTGACACCAGCTTAGGGATAACTCCCTATAAGTTCAGGTCACTGCCTTTCAGAATGTTATAACTTCAACCACAAGCCTTTCTTTTATTATTATTATTATTATTATTATTTATTTTTAGAGGAGGAGAGAGAAGCAGCAAGTGGAGGGGTGGTGGCAGGTGTGGGGGCTGTGCAGAGGGAGAGGGACAGAGAGAATCTAAGCAGACTCTACGCTCAGCACAGAACCCAACATGGGGCTTGATTACCTAACCCTGAGACCATGACCTGAGTCAAAATCAAGAGTCAGACGCGTAACTGACTGAGCCAGCCAGGCACCCCAACCAATAGCCTTTATGTGGTGCTATGCGCCTCCCCTCACAATCAGAACACAGGTCCAGACACTGAGGAGTGGAAATGGAAGTGGCATTGCTGTAGACAGACCCATTTGGAGAATTTATTCTTGTTATTTTTATAGGTATAGGTTCTGTGAGTCCACATATCCTGGTTGCCAGAGAAGAAATGTTTCTGCCATGGGACACCATATAAGACTTCTAATAAACTTGCAGCTATAATGCCACATGGTCTTCCAGTGTTCTTGTCATTAGAGTAAAAGCCAAAGAAGAGTTACTACACTGACAGGGGCAGGTGACCCCGTTCATCGTGAGAAGATAGGGCTGATGCTACAGAATGGGGCAGGATGGATGCCCTCTGAGTCCCACTCAGAGGACCCACTGGGGCAAGGTGTGCTGTCTCCATGCCCAGTTTTAACTCAAAAAGGGGAATGCAACAGAAATGGCATAGGGGCTTAGGAACCAGGGGCTGACCTAGCAAAGATCAGGGTCTGGGTCACATCAGTAGGTAAGCCCTCTGTGGCCAAAAGAAATGTTTTCTAAGGAGGAGCTAAATGAGAATGGGTAGAGGAGGGAGATGATGAATATCAGTTATGACCTCCAGACTGTCAGTACCAGTGGGGTTTTAGCTGACTTCACCAATGGTCTTTTGTTAAGTTTCACCCAGGAAACATGGCCAACCACCATCTTGAAGGAGCCAAGACAGGATGGAATGAACTTAAAGTGAGACTCAAGTAGATCTGAGTGTTAGAATGAGGGGATGGTAGGGGCTACTGTTGGTATTTTACTGGACCCCCTATAATTCCTTAATTCTTTCTGTGTGACCTCTCTCATTTTCTGTGTTTTTTTGTTTTTAATGGTTTGGATATGCAACTTTCTTCATACAACTGACTAAGAGTTACTGGAGCCTTTGCCCATACTTGCTGAGAGCCCAAAATACCTGGGAGCTTACACCCCCTGGAGAGGTCTTAACCAGTAACTGACCGGTGGGAGAATATGCAAGTCAAGCTTCCTTGTTTTAAGTTTCCACAAACTCTGAGATATAATTTATACTCTAGAGCTCCCCACAGCATCATGTTAAAGCTGGTACTATTCCCTGTGGTAGGCAGAATTCTCAGATGGCTGCCAATGACCCATACCCCTGTATAATCCCCTCCCCTTGAGGGTAAGCAGGACCTATGGAATATCAGTCCCGTGGTCATATTGTATTACATGGCAAAGGGGAAATGGTTTTGCAATTGTAATAAATATCCTAAGTCAGTAGACTTTGAATTACTAAAAAAGGAGATTGGGGTGCCTGTCTGGATCAGTCAGAAGAGCAGGTGACTCTTGGTCTTGGGGTTGTGAGTTCAAGCCCTATGTTGGGTGTAGAGATTACTTAAAAATAAAATATTTTAGGGCACCTGGGTGGCTCAGTGAGTTAAGCCTCTGCCTTCAGCTCCAGTCATGATCTCAGGGTCCTGGGATGGAGCCCCACATCGGGCTTTCTCCTCAGCAGGGAGCCTGCTTCCCCCTCTCTCTCTACCTGCCTCTCTGCCTACTTGTGATCTCTCTCTCTGTCAAATTTAAAAAAAAAAAAATCTTTTAAAAAATTTAAAAAATATTTTAAAAAAATGAAAATAAAAATTGGGCATCTAGGGGGCTCATTTGGTTGAGCATTTGACTTCGGCTCTGGTTATGATCCCGGGGTCCTGGGATGGAGCTCCGCATTCAGCAGGGAGTCTGCTTGTCCTTCTCCCCCCAAATAAATAAATGAGTAAAAATCTTTAAAAATAAATGTAAATAAATAAATGAGATGATCTCATTTATGCCAGGATTTAAACAGGTGAGCCTTTCAAAGAAAGCTCAGGCCTTTCCTGAGAAATGGAGCCTAGTATGGAGGTAACTGTAGCGGTCCAGGCAGGCGTTGATGGCAGGGGGGCTGGAGATGGGGTGAGGGTAAGTGGTCAGATTATAGATAAATTTAGAGGCAGAATGATGGGATTGCTGATGGCTTTGATAGGAATTCTCTCAAAAGCACCTTCCTAGATCTTCAGACAACTCTAATTCAACTAACAACTGATAACAAAAAACTCATTTTTTTGTTTTGCCATCATTAATAGGACCTTTTCTCTGATGCAATAAGTCAGCTTCATATGACTCTGCCATTTGGTCCTACTCTCCACAAAGTGTAAGCACCTGAGAGTTAGCCTTTTGGATTGCAATGCAAATGCCTGACATAAGCTTTTGACTGTGGAGGCATCTGCTTCCCAGACCGCTTTCTCAAATAACCACATTGCCAGCTATCAGACTGAAGAGCTAGGCAGACCTGCCTCTGAAGTCTTCTTTGTTTTAGAGATTTCTGACTCAGCTACCCATTTGACTACTTGTTTCCCCTTTTCCACTCTTTAATTCCCAATCTTATGTGTAAATTTCACCAATCAAGAGCAAAACCAGAGGCCCTCAACCCCAATAAAAGCAGAACAGCAAGCCCACGTGCACTCTCTTCCTGAGACCTCTTGGTGTGTCCCCAGGCCTGCCATGGTCCCTGCAGGGCCTGTGGGAAATAAAACCTTGTTTTTCTTTCCAAAGTTCCCTGATAGTTGATGCTGAGGTGTTTCTTTTAATCAGAACAAGAACCACAAAGTCTATTCTGGCCACAACATTGGCCTTCACTGTGGGGGGTCTCACCTTGGGCCTAGGTGAGGGCCCCCAGGCATTCCTAGCCAATAGCATCACTACCAACAGGCTGAGCTCGGCACAAACACCCAGTCTCTGAAATGGTCCCAGAGAACCCTGCTCGCTCTTCCAATTTGCCAAATACCAGCCACTGCTTACTCATGTCCTATACTTGGCAGGATCAGCCCTCCCTACTTTTCAAACCCATGAAAACCCCCCTATTTTTCAAACCCATGAAAAGCTAGCTTCTTATGAAGCTCCCCTCAATGGTTAAGTAGTGGGGGTATGGATATAATGGCTATTCCAAAGGTGAAGAGTCCTGGAAGTCTGTGTAAGCACGAAGCCGCAGCCTGCCTACAATTTTCACCTCCAGGAAGTAAACAGATACACTCCCATGCTCATGGCTTCCAAAGATAGCCAGTGTGTCTGGTTTGTCTACTAGGGTTCTCTACCCCTAAGCAGCTTTCTCACTGGAAGTAAAGCTTGGCCCTGATTCCTACTTGGTAAACCATAACCCAGATTTCCTTCACTGAGTTAATTCCACTGTCTTTGATCCAGAACTCTTGCTAGTCCTTGAGTCTTCCCTGACTTATAATTCTGGAAACCCATCCGCACAGCCCTATGCCCATTGCTGTCAGAATCGAACTTTCCCCTTGGAGAGTAATGCTGACTTAGAGTCACCTGGCGTTTGCCACATCCCCATGAACTCACTGGTTTGACTGTATACCTTTCCCTCAGGCTGAGCTAATGCCCCCGGGGTTTCTCCACAGCTCTGTCACTTTCCGATCCTAGCTCCCTGATGCTGCTTGTTAGAACGTCCCAGCATGCCATGCAGCTGGGACTGTGAATTATGACATATGACAGAAAGAATGTTAGAACTTGAAGGAATCTTACAGATCATCTTGTCCAGTGCCTCTCAAACTTTTCTCTAAACCACACATCTCAGGAAAAAACACAAATAATAGCAGTGAATACCTTCTCTCTACAGACAAAAAAACAAACCTAGAAGCTAAGAGCCTCACCAAAGGTCTTACAACCAGTAATGATTAAGAACTAATTACCTGAAAGGTAGTATTCAGCATTTACGTATCATTAAGAGTCATGTTCGTTTGGATCTTTTTTCTGCTAACTTGGGTTTATTACCAACCAAGAATTTTCAGGATTAGTATGTGCACAGTTCAAATAAACTAAATTGATCTAAATCAGGGATCCTGCGGAAATCCTGAAAACATTAAGGTGGAATTCTTTTTTAAAAAAATTTCCCAACTTTATGGTGTTAGAACTGACATATTGCATTGTTTAAGTTAATGTGTACAATGTGATGACTTGATACATATATATAGTAAGAGATATTTACTATAGAAAGAATAACACAATCTTTTAGCTCATGTAATTGCCATTTTGTTGTTGCTGCTGTTGTCCTTATGGTGAGATAAGAGAGACTTCTGACGTCCACAAAAACATAATAGTTTGCCAACTCTGCTTGAATAGAAATGGAAATCTTGATAGCCTGATAGGGAGGGTCACCATTTTTCAAATGGATTCAGATGAATAAAGTTAATATGTAGGGCATAAAGGAGATAATAAAATGTGTATGGAAATTAAGGTATTTTGGAAATTTAATTCTAAAGCAGAGTTATGAGCTGTATTTTTCTTGACTAGTAAGTTCAAAGAACAAAATCACATTGTACTGCATTTTCCTCAGTTTCTTATCTAAAGAAAACAAGACTATTTTAATAAAATCTGAGCAATATGAAAATGATAAGGGATGATTGAGAGAGAAAAAGATTGAGGACAATAAAAAAAGATGAGATTGCAAGTTTGAATCCTTTGAAAAAAGTCAACAGGGGATCTTGGTTAAATGAAAGAGTCTTAGAGAAAGATGCTAGGGCGCTGTATTAAGCCTGTCAGAGCTGCCATAACAGAATATCATAGCCTGAATGGCTTACACAATAGAATTTTATTTTTTGATAGTCCTGGATATTGGAAGCCCAGGGTAGGGTCAAGGTGCTGGCAAGATTGGTTTCTGCTGAGGCCTCTCTTCCTGGCTTGTAGACAAGACGCCTTCTCTGTGTCCTTGCAAGGCCTCTCCTTTGTGCTTTCACATACAGAGAGAGGGAGATCTCTGGTGTCTCTTCCCCTTCTAAAGAGGATACCAGTCCTATCAAATTAGGGCCCCACCCTTATGACCTCATTTAACCTTTACCACTTCCTTAGAGGCTCTACCTCCAATGAAGCCACATTAGAGGTTAGGGCTTCATCTGAATCGGGGAAGGACACAATTCAGTCCATAACGGTACTTCCTCAAGTTTTTCTCAATATTATGCACTAACTCACTCCTTTTCTTGAAAGTTACCTCATGTGTTCACAGAAGAGACCCAAGAAAGAATTAGTGTCTGCCAAGGTAGCAGCTTTGCCACGGTGATACAGTGTTTATTGTGTGACTAATGGGCTTCTCAGTCTCCAGAGAGCATGCCATACCTGAATTCACCTCCTAGCTAATGTAAATGGAATGCAGAGGATTTGGCCACTCTTCATCTTCTGGTGACAACTCATTCTGCACTGATCAAATCAATTATTAACAACTCCTTGCCATCCTCATAGGCCTTGTTCAGGCCTTTGCTGTCACGGGATAGCTTAGTTTTTTCTTTTCTGGAAATACTGCTACAAGTTTTCTACATATGGCTACATTGACAGCATATATATTAAAATTGGCTCAACACATTGTTGATATCTGATATGGTAAAAAAGGAAAATATTACAAAGGCCATGGATACATGCTGGACTAAATTTCTCCTGTGAACACTGAAGTTAATGGTGACAATAATATCGACTGATTTTTGTTAATAATCGACTGATTTTGTTGATTCTTTAGGTAAAATGCTTTCCTTTAATTTTTTTCCTGCTTATTTTAGTTGTAAAAGCAATACATGATGTTGTTTAAAAAAAGAAAACTTAGCCCTCCTCAGGGCTGGAGGAGCCGCCCCCGCCCCCACCAGAGGGCCAGGAAGAAGAGGAAGACGATCAGCAGCGACAGCATCAGGGCCAGAGCTGAGCTTGAGCGGCCATCCGCACAAGCTGTGGACTGGTGTGACAGCGTGAGATGCCTTTTGAGTGTACAGCAAATAAAAGTTTTCCGTCCTGGGAAAAAAAAAAAGAAAACTTAGGAGCATAGAGTAAAAAATTAAAGTCTCACCTACCAGGGACACCTGGATGGCTCAGCCAGTTGGTCGTCTGACTCTTGATTTTGGCTCAGGGTTGTGGGATTGAGCCCCAAAATTGAACTGGGCAGGGAGCCTGCTTGGGATTCTCTCATTCCCTCTCTCTTCCCTTTCTCCCCTCTCCCCACCCCCCAGCTCATGCTGTCCCTCACAAAAAAATTTTAAAATAAAATCTACCTACCTTTACTCTTACCCATCTCACTCCCCACACTAGAATAATTACATAAGCCTGATGTGTTTTTTTCTAGATCTTTTATTAAATACACAAACACACGCAAGTGTGCACACATACATGCATGCAGAAATACACTCTTCCTCTCTGTGTATGTTACTTCTAGAATAAAAATTGGATGATACTTTATGTATTTGTGCACTTCACTCCTTAAATATATCATGAACAAGAAAGAGATGAAATGAAAATTGCAGAATGCTTATAATTGTTGAATCTGGATAATGAATACATGGAGTTACATTATTCTCTTTATTTCTGGGCTAAAAAAAAAAATATGACGAACTTCCATAAAAAAAAACCCAAAAACAGAACCAACCAACAACAACAAAAAAACCTCATAAAAGAAAAATCAGATTTACAGAGGCAAGGGGTAGAGGGTAGAAGAATTGGATGAAGTTATTCAAAAGGTACAAACTTTCAGATAGAAGATAAATTAGGGGATGTCATGTACAATATGATGACTACAGTTAACACTGTCATATGGTATATTTGAAAGCTAAGAGAGTAAATTTGAAGATTTCTCATCACAAGGGGAAAAAAAACATTTTCTTTCTTTTTTTTGTATCTATATGAGATGGCAGATATTTACTAAACTTATTGTGGTAATCATTTCACAATAAGTCAAGTCATTATACAGTACACCTTAAACTTACACAGTGTTAAATGTCAATTATAGCTAAAACTTGAAACAAGTAATATTCCACTGAATAACATTATTTACAGAAGGAGACTTCTAACGGGGTAATTGGGTTTTCCATATGCTATGTCAAATGATGCCTAATCTCTCTCCTCTCTGCTACCAACTCCCTACCGTAAACTAGGAGATACTTTATCAGTAGGGTCAGTTCTAATCTTTGGAAGGCACTGAAGGAGGGCTAATCCCCAAATACTGGACTTGATACCATCAAATCTACACTTTCACACTTCTGACACTTAACCTGAATTACCGTGACCACCATTCTTCTATCTTGTTCCACATTCCTTAATTCTAATCTTGGTCACCTTTCTAGGTCAGCCATCTTTTTAGGATTGGAGACCTGAATTCTTCTCAGTTATTGATTCCAGGAGTTGATCTCTTTGGCTACCTTTTTTTTTTTTTTTTTTTTTAAGTAGGCTCTGTGCCCAACGTGGGGCTCAAACTCACAGCCCCAAGATCAAGAGTTGCATGCTCTACCAACTGAGCCAGGCAGGCCACCCTCTCACTAACTGTTTGAATCTTTGATTTCCATTGCCTCAAGAACTGACTTTTATTTATTCCACAAGACTCTTCAAGCACTCCCTACCTTATTTTGGACCACCTTGAGATCAGTCTTGTTGCTTTTCAAGATCTCTCAAAAACTTTGTTCTGCCTGTTGGTCTGGACTTCCTCCTCACCTCGCAGGATATGTTGTACCTCATGTTGCAGGGCCCATTCCACTTTGTAGGTCTAGTTCAAAGTCTTCATAATCTCCCATCCAGTTGTGGTCTGGACCTATAAGAGTCTTCAAATGCAAAAAAGACCATTCTCTATATACCTCAAAAAAGTTCATACATTTCTAGAAATGTAAAGAAAGTGTAAAGGAAAAGTCATTCTAAAAGAGAGAAGCCAGTAAGGATCAAATTATAATAGCTCAGGTGAAACTGGGAAAGACCCTCTCTATGAATAGAGATGATGGTGGGAATAGTCTCATGAGACTGGTTAAATAGAGTTTTTCGGAATAAATGAAATTGCATAGAGATTAAGGGATCGTATTGTCAATAAATAATAAATTCTACAAACTAGAAATCTCTGACCAAAATAATACTAAAAATAGAAGCTATCAATAAAATGAAAACTTTTTAAAAAATCAATTGCCTGGAAATGTTAAATGACACCTCTAAATAACTCTTAGGTAAAGAAGAAATTAAAGCAAATTTTACAATAAAACTGAAAAAAAACTCTGAAATTACAGACTAGAATGTAGAAACTATGTCACACTATTTATAAAAACTTTTAGAATATAGTTAAAAATCCTGTTCATGGAGGAGTGCCTGGGTAGCTCAGTCGTTAAGCATCTGCCTTCAGCTCAGGTCATGATCCCAGGGTCCTGGGATGGAGCCCCATGTTTGGCTCCCTGCTCTATGGGAAGCCTGCTTCTCCCTCTTCCAGTCCCCCTGCTTGTGTTCCCTCTCTAGCTGTCTCTCTCTGTGTCAAATAAATAAAATCTTTAGGAAAAAAATCATTTTCAGGGAAAATTCCATGCTGTTTAATATTTATATTAATAAGCAAAAAAATTGATCAATTATACATTTACCTCAAGAAAAAAAGGAGGGGGGGATCATATGACTCTTGATCTCAAGGTCATGAGTTAGGTCCCACATTAGGCATAGAGATTATTTAAAAAATAAAAGAAACAACAAAAAAAAGTAAAACAAGGGAATGTTCTAAGTATTACACTAAAATTGGAAACCATGAAGGAAAATATTAACATGTTTAACTGCAAAACTTATTTTTAAACTTCTAGAGCAAAATAGACCATAAATAATAATAAAATACAAATGACAAACTGGGAAAGATACATGAAACATATGGCAGAAATGTTATTAATTCATCAAGGATTAGGATACCTTTCAAATCAATAAAAATCACCAAACACTTAAGTAGAACAATGAATGTGGATTTAACAAAATTCGCAGAAGCAGAAGCTAAGATGGTATTATACAGATGAAAAGATAATAAATTCACTGAAATCAGAGAAATACAAATCAAAGAAAAAGAAGCTATTTTGAATCTATGAAGCTAGGAAAAATCTAAAGGAGCAATTTAGCCCAGAGCTGGCATGGGAATTGGAAATTGGCACTCTTGTCTACTATTGATAGAAGTGTAAACTGGTACAAATTTTATTTTGAAAGATTGATTTTGACAATATGTTTTTGAAATTTAAAATTTCCATATTAACTTGATGGCCTAAGCAAACGTGTTTATCTCTCACCCTTGCTAAAATCTCATTGAAGTGATAGAAAAATACATCAAAGGAAGTTCTTGGGGTGCTTGGCTGGTTCAGTCAGTGGAGTGTGTGACTCCTGATCTCAGAGTTGTGAGTTCAAGCCTCACATTGGGTGTAGAGATTACTTAAAAATAAAATCTTTTAAAAAAAAAAGGACATTCTTTGCCTGATATGGTAATTGTAAACTAAGAAACCTGAAACCCAAAATAAAGGTCTAATACCCAGTTGTGCATGACTTTCATCAGTGCTTTCTAGAAAGAATGCCCAAGTTCAGAGTGAGGTGCCACATGTCCTGTAGAAGGCAAAATTGCCCTGGATTGAGAACCGCAAGTCCAGATGTAGGGATGAGCATGGCCCTATCCATATCATCTTAACAATGATCTTTACAGTATGGAATTACAGAGTTTGACCTCTGATATATTATTTGAGTATATGGTATATATTCACATATGGGTGCCCATGTTATAGCAGTCATTATTACTATCACTAAAAATATTCTGAGGAGATAAAAGGATGAGACACACCATTTTGTACCCATTCAATAAAGACAGGGATTAAATGAAATCTGAATTATCTGAATATGCTATTCTGAGTTTAAGGGTAAAAATCCAAATTCCAGATGAGACAAACTGGGCCTGGTCAAACTGAATTACATTTTATTTATTTATTTATTTATTCATTCATTCATTCATTCATTTTAAGATTTATTTATTTACTAGAGAGAGAGTGAGCACGACCCTGATGGAAAGGCAGAGGGAGAAGCTGACTCTGTGTGCGAGGAGCTGGACAGGGGCTGGAGCTCACAACAAGATGGTGACGGGAGACAAAATCAAAGAGTTGGTCGCTCAACCAAGCGCCCCAAACTGAATTGCACTTTAGGAGAGGATTAGAAATAGCTCCTGAGAAAATATGACTGTGGCATTTTGTGAGTGATTTGTTTTCTGAAGAGTTTCAATGTGAGATCACCTTTGAGTTTTACCTTTAACTTAAAGAGTTTGTACCACAGCCGAGCTAGGCGATGCTTTCCTGAGGAGCCAACCAGAGGATACATCACTAAGTTCATGTGTCACCTTCTCTTAGATTCATATTTATTTCTCTAGTCTCTTCCTTCATAGATATAAGGTCTGATAGATTCATTTCTTTTTAAAAAAATATTTTATTGATTTATTTGACAGAGAGAGAGAAAGCACAAGCAGGGGGAGTGGCAGGCAGAGGGAGAGGAGAAAGCAGGTTCCCACTGAGCAGGGAGCTGGATGTGAACCCAGGACCCAGGACCCTGGGATCATGACCTGAGCTGAAGGCAGATGCTTAATAACTGAGTCATCCAGGTGCCCCAGGTCTAATATATTTCCAGTGACCTACAGGTTAAACGAGGAATTAGAGAATCAGTCAAGAAAACAAAATGTTTACTGAATGGCAAGTAAATGCTTAGTACTCTACTAATACTTAGTACAGCTAGTAGCACCCATGCAAGAGGCCTCTTTCCAAAAAAACAACCCTGTGGAAAAAGAAATCCTGTGCTAAAACTTTAGTAAGTCTCTTGTATTACTTTATCATGGTTTGGTAGGTAAAAGGATAACGTGCCTCAGAATAAGAAATTTAACTATAAATTTAACTACTTCTGTATATTTTTTAAATTAATCCAGTTCACATATCATAAAAGTCAACCTTTTAAACTTTCAGTGGTCTCTAGTATATTCACTGTGTTGTGCAACTGGCCCCAGTAGGTAATTCCAGAATATTTGTCATCACCCCCAAAAGAAACCCATATCTGGTACCAATCACTCACCATCCCCCATATCCCCTGGCAACCACTAATCTACTTTCTATCTCTATGCATTTGCCTATTCTGGACATATCATAGAAATAGGATTATACAATATGTGACCTTTTGTATATGGCTTCTTTGGTTTAGTGTGATGTTTTCCAGGCTCGTTCGTGTTGTAGCAAGAATCAGAACTTCACTTCTTTTGATGCCTGAGGAATATTCGATTGTTTGGATATACTGCATTCTGTTTAGTATTTATTAGTTAATGGATATTTGGTTTTCTACTTTTGGGCTATTGTGAATAATGCTGCTATGAACATTTGTGTACGCATTTTTGTGTAAATATAGTTTTCCCTTCTCTTATGTATATATCTAGCAGTGAAATTGCTGGACCAAATGGTAACTCTATATTTAACTTTTTGAGGAATTGCCAGACTATTTTCCATAGCACCTGCACCATGTTACATTACCACCAGCAGTGAATGAGGATTGAGTTCTCTACATCCTTACCATCACTTGTTATTTCCTTTTTTTTTTTTGACAAAGAAATATAAATTTAAACCTGTTGGATATGAATTTAAGATGAAATCTCAAAATGCGTGCATGTAAATATTCTTCAGACATATACCATGTTGCTCATAATGAACCCAAGCTAGTTCAAAGAGATAAAACAAACTGATCTTCAAACTGACCTTGGGATTTCAGATCTGAGTTTGAACCCCATAAATTCTGTGGCTTCAGGTAAGTTGTTAATCTTCTGAACCTCAATATTACTTCCCTATTATGATAATTCCTATTTCCAGTATGGGAGCCAGGATTTGGGGTCCTGAATCTTAAACAGTTTTGAGGACCCAAGTTTAAGGACAAGAATAAAAAATTATGAACACAAAATTGGGTATGAGTAAGAAAAGATATCATAACAAAGTACAGATTTAAGTGGTTGACAAACATCAGAACATCACGAAATGCAAGAAAATAATGTATTTTATTAATTAATATACTTTCTCTCCATATTTGTCTTCATTTTCTCTAAATATCTCTTTCTGTGATGTAAGGTTGCAGTACCATTTTCAGAGGTGAGACTAGGGAAAAAATTTAGTCTTCCACTTTGGTTGGATGATTTTTTCATTTTACAACTGATAGTTGGGATATTAAAAACATATGCATTCCTACATATATACTTGCTGTTTGAAACTCTATTACAGGTTTTTGTCTTGCAAACAGGAATTCTGATAAATATTGGCTGAGTGCAATAGGATCCACTTAAGTAGTGATGCAACTTCTCAACATAGATGCTAGACACAGAAGTGGCAGTGAAATACAAAATTATATGACATAAACTCAAATGTATTGCTAATTCAAGATCCCCACAGTCACTTCCCTAACTTGCCCACAGCCCTTTCAACGCTACCCCAAAGGAGAACAGAAGTAGAAAAGAGGAAATGAAGTTGACTCTGTGGTCTTAAAAATTACTATTAAAAGATCTTCTGGGGGCACCTGGGTGGCTCAGTTGGTTAAGCATCTGGCTCTTGATTTCAGCTCAGGTCATGACCGCTCAAGTGTGGAATCTGCTTGAGACTCTCTCCCTCTGCCCCTGCCCCCAATTGTGCTCTCTCTCAAATAAATAAATCTTTAAAAAAAAAAAAAAAAAGATTTTTTGTAAATTTTAACCAAAGCATACAGCCATGCAAACCGCACTTCAGCAGCTCCTTTCCAGATCTTGGGAGGGGTCATGCAAATGAGGATCATGAAACTTACATTTCTTTGGCTTCCTGGTAAACCTGCCCCTGCGTATTTCATAGAACAGCTGAGGGTGAATGAAACAACATGCTAACTATTCACTTTTGTTTTGCACAGACCTTTACACAGTTCCAATCCCACCAGAATAGTCCACTTTTTATTGTCATAAAATCAGTGCATTTCAGTGGGTATATCTTTTCCTTTTGAAAAAAACAAGAGGAATCATTCTCCCCCGCCCCCGCATACTATATAAAGCTATACTAGAAACAGAATGCCCTTTATGAACATGATTACTTCTCTTTTTCTCTCTAATAGCCAACTTAGTATATGATATGAGCCAAAAAGTCATATGGAAATAATTTATTTAATGGTCCTATTAATGTAACATATTAAAGGGTAATGACAACACATAGAATATCTAGAATTCTGTATAAATATATCAAAGCACTATTGTTTTTAAAAAGAGATCTCCCATGTGGGGTTTTTTAATCAAATTTTTTCAGGTAAGAGATTCTGCATTTCTAAAGAAAAGACGGATTAATTGAGATTTTTCAACAGAACAAGAAAAATTGTTCAGACTAACTTTGATCTGGATTCTGTGTGTATTGGCACAGCCCGGAGGTGGGGTGGGAGTGGGGGAGTAGCCTGCACTGCTGTAATTATAGAGTGGGAGGAATAGAATTTTTCAAGTTCAGAAGGCTGGTTTGTTCAGTCCTGATGTAGGGATTCCTCTGTACAGTAATGTGTGCACAGCTGCCCTCTGCTGGATGGAATGACAATTTGCCCAAGTTCACTGAAACCGAATTCTTTTACTCAAGTGTTCACTGAGCATTTAACAAATATGACTTTCTTAAGTACTGTGTTGAGCTTCAGGGATACAGACATGGGGAAAACACAGTGCCTTTCCTCAAACGACTCACAGAAAATTGGAGGAGACTCATAAGAATATCAGTGATTGCAATATAGTGGTAAGTGTTATAATAGTGCAAGGCATAAATACTATTAGATTACAGAGAAAATACTATTTATAGTCTACTTTGGTTTATTAACTGGTATGACACCTGTTTGAGACCTCATCTGACAAAACTATACAGACATTCTGTAATTTTTACCTTAGGGTTGGAGTTGACAGATAAAAGCAGGCACACAGTTAAGAGATGACATACAAAATACTTATAGCATTGTTTCTTTTGCAGGAAAGCATCTCTCAGAACCAAAAGATTTAGAATTAAGTATGAAAATATTTACAAGGATGCTTGGGTGGCTCAGTCGGTTAAATGTCTGTCTTTAGCTCAGCTCATGATCCTAGGGTCCTGAGATGGAATCCTGCATCTGGCTCCTTGGTCAATCAGGGAGCCTGCTTCTCCCTCTGCTAGCTGCTCCCAGGCTTGTGTGCTCTCTCTCTGACAAATAAATAAATAAAACCATTATAAAATATATTTAAGAAAATTTTGGCATTTTAATATGTCTGAGTAATCTTTGGAATCTAGTTGAAATTGTATAACTAAATCTATTTACACTATAATTTTAAGCTTAAATCTTAAGCTTACACTGTTGGAACACTTAAAAGATCTCAAGTATCACCATATTCATGCTTAACCTTTTAGCATTATAAATCATTTAATACTTGGGGAAATTCATCAGTTGGACAACTAATGCATACAAATAAAGCATTGACTATAATAAATTTATAAATGGAATTCAAAAAATAAATTCAATTATCTAAATTTATAAAAAGCACCAAATATTTAGAAAATGCCTTTTTAAAAATTTTTCAGAGAGGGAGACGTGGGGAGAGGGGCAGAGGGAGAGGGAGAGAGAGAATCTTAAGCAGACTCCATACCCACCATGGAGCCCAACTCAGGGCTCAATCTCACGACCATGAGATCATGACCTGAGCTGAAATCAAGAGTCAGACCCTTAACTGACTGAGCCACACCGGTGCCCTGCAAATGCCTTTAAAGCAATTATTATACTTTAATACATTTATAAATCAAATAATAAGATTTGTAAGGTGGATTTAAAAGCTTTAGGAAGGACCAAGCTTTAAAATGTTTAACCTTAAGAAAAAGCACATTAATTTTACAAAAGCTAAGAACACTAGAATAACCTTTTCTGGGCATAAAAGTAATCCTCAAGGATTCCAAATACATATATTGAAAGCAGTCGTTCATTTGATAAATATTTATGGAGCATTTACTATGTGTCAAACACAAGCACACAGTATGGGGTCTGAAGATACAACAGTTAACAAAAGAAACAGGAAAGGGCTCAGTTTTGTGGATAAAGCGTGGTGTTTGAGAGGATATGGGAATTTGTATTTAGTCCAAGTAAGCAGACAACAACCAATGGGTAGAAAGAAGGGAAAGTCCTTCTACAAATGAAATAGCTGAGTATTTCTATTTGGAACCCAGATCCTGCAGTATAAAAGGAGGAGGAAAAATTAATGTTTTAGATTCAAAGGAAGTGTATACATCTGAAAGAAAAACTAAGGGGCACCTGGCTGGTTCAGTTGGTAGAGCATTTGACTGTTGATTTCAGGGTTGTAAGTTTGAGTCCCACGCTGGGCATAGAGATTACTTAAATATAAAATCCTTAAAAAAAGAAAGAAGAACTAATAGAAGAAACACATAATTTTTTTTTAAAGATTTTATTCATTTCATTTGACAGACAGAGATCACAAGTAGGCAGAGAGGCAGGCAGAGAGAGAGAGGAGGAAGCAGGCTCCCTGCCGAGCAGAGAGCCCGATGCGGGGCTCGATCCCAGGACCCTGGGATCATGACCTGAGCCGAAAGCAGAGGCTCTAACCCACTAAGCCACCCAGGCGCCCTGAAGAAACACATAATTTTAAAAAACATCTTTGTACTTGGAAAACTCAGAAAATGTAGATAAGCCCAGGGATGAATGATGAGATTATAAATCAATAGACTGTGATAAAAAGGAAGCAGGTAGAATCAGAAATTGAATTAGGTGCCAAGTGGAAGGAATGGCAGAGTTAGAAAAATAATCATTTTGTGATCATCACAGTAAAAATTGATTCAGACCGGAAAAAAAAAAAATCAATGGATACCAAAATTACCAAGTGAAAGTTTGATGGGGAATAGGAAATGTATACAGTCTTAAGGTATATACAGTCTCAAATGATATTAATTGTAAGGAAATAAGTAACTTTATAGTGAAGAGATCTGGTGGAAACCATCCTAAATGAGTGATCAAAGTTAAAATCACCAGTCATAGGACAATTGAACATAACATTCTTCCTGATGTGATGGACTGAGAAGGACCAACATCAGGTATGTTACATTCCTGCTAAAACTAAATACCTTATTCTAATTACAGCAAACCCAAATTAGGACACACTGCAAAACAACTGGCCACTATGCTCCTCAAAAATGTCAGTCGTGAAATACAAACGAAAGCTGAGAAAGCATTCTACATTTAGGGAAACTAAAGAGCCATGATAACTAAATGGAATGTGTGGTTTTAGATTGGCTCCTGTATTAGAAAAAAATTTAAGCATTACTGGAATGAATGACGAACTTTGAATACAGACTATATTGTCAGATAATAGTACTATAACAATGTTAAATGGGTTATGTAAGAAAATTTCCTTGCTTTGAGTTGATAGAAGCTAAAGAGTCATGACATATGTAACTACTCTCATGTGTTTCAGCAGTTATACCTGGAAAGGGTTTGCACCTCATTTAAAAAAAAGAAATAAAAAAGCAGGGGTGCCTGGCTGGCTTAGTTGGTAGAGTATGGGACTCTGGATCTCGGGGTGTGAGTTCAAGTCTCACACTAGGTGTATGTAGAGATTACTTAAAAAAATAAAATGAAATAAAATCTAAAAAAGGAATAAAATCTAATTACACATTGTTTATAAAAATTCAGGTAAACCAAGTGGCACAGAATAGTAAAAGGTTGGGCCAAGAAATAGGATGCAAATTCAAACAGAAAGAAGGAGTAGCAGGGGTGCCTGGGTGGTTCAGTGGGTTAAAGCCTCTGCCTTTGGCTCAGGTCATGATCTCAGGGTCCTGTATCGAGCCCCGAATCAGGTTCTCTGCTCAGCGGGGAGCCTGCTTCCCCCTCTCTCTCTGCCTGCCTCTCTGCCTACTTGTGATCTCTATCTCTGTCAAATAAATAAATAAAATCTATTTTAAAAAAAAAGAAAAGAAAAGAAAAAAGGAGTAGCAATAATAGTACCAGTTAAAGGAGAATTCGAAGGAGGGAAAAAAAAAAACATTAAATCTGATAAAGAAGGTCAGGGGATGGGTGAAATAGGTGATGAGGATTAAGGAGTGCAGTTGTGATGAGCACCGGGTGCTATATGGGTGCTGTATGGAGTGTTCAATCACTCCATATCAATCGAAACTAACATAACACTGTATGCTAATTAATGAATTAAAATAAAAACTTTAAAAAATGGGACACCTGGGTGGCTCAGTAGGTTTAGCATCTGCCTTTGGCTCAGGTCATGATCCCAGGGTCCTGGGATCCAGCCCCAAGACTCCCTGCTCAATGGGGAGTCTGCTTCTCCCTCTGCCCCTCTGCTCATGCTTTCTCTCGCTCACTCTCTCTCTCAAATAAATAAAATCTGAAAAAAAAACTTAAAAAATTATAGATTCATCCTACATTGATAAAAGGTCTAATATACATAAAAATAAAATCTTCATAAAGCTTTATGTACTAAATAATATAGCTCTACATATATAAGGAAAAAGCCATAAATCTGAGGAGAAATTAATAGAAACACATTTCTCTGAGTGCACGTTTCTCTAATTTCTTGGAAAGGTCAGAAGGCAAAACATTAAAAGTAGGGAAAAAAATAAAGATTTGAATAGTCTGAATAATGTGAGTAGTAAGACAGATATAATGTGTGTATGTTAAATTTTATGCATCACAGAAAACAGCAATGGGAATTTTATAAATATCAACACATTTCAGGCTACAAAAAAACCCCAATAAAGCAAAATTGCACAGATCACATTTTCTGATTATATTGTAATTAAACTGGGAAATAAGAACAGAAAATACAACATCTAAATTCCTTAGAAATTAAAAAGACTTTTCCAAAATAACTCTTCATAGAAAGAGGAAACCAAAAATGTAAATACAAATTCTTTAGAAAATAACAATAATGAAAACACTAAATATAAAAACTCACCCTATGATGCCAATGTATGACCTCAAAGGCAGACTCATAGTCTTACAAATGATTTCTTAATATGAAAAAGATGAAAATAAAGTAACCAAACCAAAAAGTTAATAAAAAATGAAATATATCTAAGAAAATAATAAAGAATAAAACAAAAATTAATTTTTTAGATAATGGAAAATAAATGGTAGATTTTTTTTTCAGAATTTCAAAAGGAAACAAAAATGAGAATAGAGGAAATAGATACTGATGTCATAAGTTTGGTGTAGTTATATAGTGCTGCTCACAAGATAATTCTTTTGCTCAGTTGTTTTTTTTTTTTTTAATATTTCATTTATTTATTTACCGACAGAAGAAAGAGCAAGAGAAAGCACAAGCAGGGGGAACAGTAGAGGGAGAGGAAGAAGCTGGTTTCCCACTGAGCAGGGAACCCTGGGATCATGACCTGAGGGGAAGAAAGACAATAAGCTGAGCCACCCAGGGACCGCTCTTTTGCTCAGTTTTATCACATTTTACCTTTGACTTTTCTATACAGAGAGCAAACTAGTGGTTGCCATAGGGGAGGGGAGAGGGTGATAGGTGAAACAGTTGAAGTTGATTAAGAGGTATAAAATTCTGCTTATAATATAAATCACAATGATGAGAAGTACAGCATAGAAAATATAATCAATAATATTGTAGTAGGGGTGCCTGGGTGGCAGTAGGTTAAAGCCTCTGCCTTCAGCTCATGTCATGATCCCAGGGCTCTGGGATGGAGCCCCTCATTGGGCTCTCTGCTCAGCAGGGAGCCTGCTTCCTCCTCTCTCTGCCTGCCTCTCTGCCTACTTGTGATCTCCCTCTGTCAAATAGATAAATAAAATCTTTAAAAAAATAATAATAATATTGAAATAACTTTGTATGGGAACAGATGATGACTTCTTTTGACAATACATTTAATTGTCAAATCAGTATGTTGTACATCTGAAACTAATATATGTCAACATACATCAATTTTAAAAAAATCTATTTTTCCTACTGATGATGTATGTCCATTGTAAGAAATTTTAAAGTTACAGAAAAACACAAAGATGAAAATAAAAATCACCTATAAGCCTGCAACACACTGACTTTCTTGGAAATCACTTTTTGCTTTTCTATACACTTTAACCATGCAAGTATGCATCCCTAAATATGCACTTAGTTTTGCCTATTTTTGAACAGCATATAAATGGCAACTCACGATATGTATTCTTTTCTGCCTGATCTCTTTCCCTCACCGTTGTGTATTTCTTCCATATCATTGCATGTAAGTAGTTTGTTGTTTTCATTGTTGTTAAAAATGGCAGCAGATGAATATGCCACCATGTTTTTTTACTTTGAGAAAAAAAAAAATTATATACAGAGCAAATAGTCCAGAAGAATATATGGTATAATTATGGGTTATGTTAATTTTCTTCTTTTTTAAAAAATTAACATATAATGGGCGCCTGGGTGACTCAGTGGGTTGGAGCCTCTGCCTTTGGCTTGGGTTGTGATCCCAGGGTCCTGGGATGGAGCCCCGCATTGGGTTCCCCGCTCAGCAGGGAGCCTGCTTCCTCCTTTCTCTCTGTGCCTGCTTCTCTGCCTGCTTGTGATCTCCATCTGTCAAATAGATAAATAAAATCTTTTAAAAAATTAACATATAATGTATTATTTGCCCTAGGGGTACAGGTCAGTGATTCATCAGTCTTATACAATTCACAGCACTCCCCATAGCACATACCCTCCCCAGTGTCCATCACCCAGCTACTTCATCCCTCCTCCCTGCTCCACCAACCCTCAGTTTGTTTTCTGAGATTAAGAGTCTCTTATGATTTGTCTCCTTCTCTGGTTTCATCTTGTTTCTTTTTTCCCTCCTGTCCCCTATGATTGTCTTCTTTCTCAAATTCCTCACATCAGTGAGATCATATGATAATTGTCTTTCTCTGATTGACTTATTTCATTTAGCACAGTACCCTCTAGTTCTACCCACGTCATTGCAAATGGCAAGATTTTGGGGTTTTTTGATGGCTGCATAGTATTCCACTGTGTGTGTGTGTGTGTGTGTGTGTGTGTGTGTGTGTGTCACACCTTCTTTAACCATTCTTCTGTTGATGGAAATCCAGGCTCTTTCCATAGTTTGACTATTGTAAAGATTGCTGCTACAAACTTTCGGGTGCACATGCCCCTTCAGATCATTACATTTGTTTCTTTGGGGTAAATACCCAGTAGTGCAATTGCTGGGTCATAGGGTAGCTCTATTTTCAACTTTTTGAGGAACTTCCTTATTGTTTTCCAGAGTGGCTGCCCCAGCTTGCATTCCCACCCACAGTGTAGGAGGGCTCCCCTTTCTCTGCATCCTCGCCAACATCTGTCATTTCCTGACATTAATTTTAGCCATTCTGACTGTTGTGAAGTGGTATCTCTTTGTGGTTTTGATTTGTATTTCTCTGATGCCAAGTGAGGTTGAATACTTTTTCATGTGTCTGTTGTATACCACCATTTTTGTTGATAGGTATTTGGGTTGTTTCCAGTATTTGGCTATTATGAATGGTGTTGGTATGAAATTCTTATACATGTCCCTTGGGTGCAAATTCCTAGGAGTATAATTGCTATGTACCCTAATTTTTTTTCTTTTCTTTTTATTTTTAAGTAGGCTCATGCCCAGCACAGAGCCCAGTGCAGGGCTAGAACTCACAACCCTGAAATTAAGACCTGAGCTGAGCTCAAGAGTCCAACTAAGCCACCCAGGGGCTCCTGGCACCCTAATACTTAAGTGTAAAAGGAAGGATAAAAGGAGCACCTAGTTGGCTCAGTTGGTAGAGCTTGCTACTCTTGATCTCAGGGTCCTGAGTTCAAGTATCTTGCTGTGTGTAGAGATTACTTTAAAAAAAATAAAAAGAAAAGAAAAGGAAGGATAAGGGTCAATGGAGGAGAAAATGAGAAATAGATCAATTTTGAACTTTGCTTAATATCAAAATGAGTTTTTAAAAAATATTGTATTTATTTTTTTCATTATTTACTTGATAGAGAGAGTTCATGAGTTAGGGGGGAGTAGCAGAGCGGGAGGGAAAAGGATAGAGAATCTCTAGCAGACTTTGTAGGCAAGTGCAGGGAGGGGGGGACCCTCCATTTCATGACCCTGAGATCATGACCTGAGCCAAAACCAAGAGTCTATTGTTTAACAAACTGAGCTACCCAGGTGCCCCTCAAAAGAAATGATTAAGAGTAACAATAATATTTTGTTAAATAATTTTTTAAAATACGTTTTATAGGGGCACCTAGGTGGCTCAGTCATTAAGTGTCTGCCTCAGACACTGACCTGTCAGGTCATGATCTGACCTGCTTAGGTCGTGATCCTGGTGTCCTGGGATCAAGCCCTGCATCAGACTCCCTGCTCAGCAGAGAGACTGCTTCTCCCTCTGCCTTTCCACTGCTGTGTTCCCTTTCTCATTGTCTCTCTGTCAAATAAATAAATAAAATCTTTTTTAAAAATACATTTCATAGGCACATAATCAAAGAGCAGTTCTCACCACTTTGGGTAGAGTCACATATCTGAGAGTCTGATAAAAATTACAGAACCTTTTCCCACTAAATTGAATTTAAACATTTTCATATTGCTTTAGTGTATTCACAGATTCCTGAAGTTCCCTTTTCATCCAAATTAAAACGAAGGAACAAAAACTTTGCTGTCTACAGATTTTTTAAAAATATCTGTCTCATGATATGCTACAATCAGGTTTTACATTTAAAATTTAAAAGTACATTTAAAATTTGCCTTATAATAAGCGACTATTGGAAAATGAGAAGTTGTATCATTCGGATTCGTTGCCCCAACATCTTTACCCATAAATACTGCAGGATGCTTCAGGTGTTCAACTGTGGAATTAAATCCAAGTTACTGTACTGGAGTACCTGGGTTCTATAGTCTACGGAATTCTTGAAAAGGGCTGTAAGACCCACGTTACAAAAGAATTTTCTGGATGAAAGGAGTCTTAAAAATCTCGCTATTTTAGATCCCCTAAACTTGTGATAAGTTTAGCTAGCTTTGATAAGTTTAGTAAGCCTTAGCTAAGACAGTTGGCTATGACCTGTGGAACATAAAAAGTCTTTCCAAAATTTTTTAAATTATAAAGTCAACTAAAAATATATCAGAATAGCCCCTTCATAAGAACTGAAGAGGACAGGAGGCTTCCTTAAGCAAGGCCCATTCTGTTCAATTTAGGGAAGAAAACCCAGGCTTCCATCTGAATCTAGAGAATGCCAGTAACAGGCATATTCCATTCACGTAGTCATTCAACAAATGTTTGTTGAGAGCCTACTATGTGCAGATTGAGTACACACTGAACACACATTTCGCGGTAGGACATCGAACTGGTCTATGAAGTCCATCCCTACCCAGCAGCCCTCAGTCCCCAGCTCTTCAGAACTCCCCAGAAAAGACCTCGTGCTCCGCCCACTGCGCAGGCGCAGAAGCTACCTACTCCTCCCCTGCCCAGAAGCCTCTGCGCCTGCGCATGAGTGCACGTGCCTGCTGACTTTGTTCCTGAAGTTTCCTAGGCAGGAGGTGCGAGCAGTTTTGTTTCACGGTGAAGATTTAGATTTTGAGTAACTGACTGGACGAACAAGGTTGCCTAAGGTTTGTGGGGAATGTGGTGGCGGGGCGGTTTAGAAGCAGGCAAGGTTCTTGGTGAATTAGGGAAAGAATGTTAATGATCACAAAGCTCAGGGATTTTTCTTCTAAAATATTTTTTTTCTTTCTTTCTTTTTTTAAGTAATATCTACACTCAGCGTAGTGGTGGGGAGGAACTCTATAGCTTGGACGTGGCCAGGATTCCGGTCCCCTTGATTCTCGGTCTCCAGAAGACCGAAGGGAGGAGTGCGAATCCTGCGTGCCTCAGCTCGGAGCCGGACGCGTCAAGTGTTCGCTTAGCCATCTTTCAGGGCTTTTGTTCAGGCGCCCCCGGGGGCGCTTCCCCTGGGGGCGGGACGGGGCTGCTCTCGGAGGCGGGCTTCGTCGGGGGCGCCGCCCACTCCGGCTGCAACTTCGGACGCGCGCTCGATCCAGCCACTCACTAGCGTGTCGGCGGGGCTAGCCGAACGCCGCCCGGTGACTGCTGCTCTCGCGGCGTCGCGAGGCGCTGAGCGGCCCGGGCCACCCGGGCTCTCCGCGCGCCGTGCCGCGGCGGAGCAGAGCCCGCGCTCGGACGATGCCTGCCGGCGCCGGCCTCCCGCTGTCTCGCTGCAGGAGCCGGTGGACGTCGGGGCGCTCGGGTAGGCGAGGGCGGCTCGGGAGGCGGGCGTGCAGGGTGAGCCCGAGGTGAGCATCCCCCGACTGCCGACCGGGCTGGCGGGCGGGCGGACCTACGCGCCTGCCGCGTGTCCGTGGCGCTTTGGCCGTTGTAAGGGCTGAGTGGAAGTTTTGCGAGGCTGCTTTGCCTTGATAGTTCTTGACTTCTTGGTTCACCTCTTTGAACAGATTGAAACTTTTCGGGTCCCACAGTGGTGTGGGTGCAGAAAAAGTCTCCTGACCGTCAGGTAGTTGAGTATGAGCCACTACCTAAGCCCATACCTACTCAGATCTCTTAAGGCAGTTTCCATCATTTCCACTGATGATTGAATTTATTTGGAATGCTCAGCTTGAGGTAGGTACAGGGCCGCTCTGGTGGCCGGGAAAACTACTGCTTAGTAACGTTACAGAAAGCGGAAAGGTCGAAGGTTATATGTAACTCCAGGGCTTTAAAAGAGGGCGCAGTTCCCCTCAAGTTTTAAAAATTGTGGGGTCCAAGTGCAATGTAAAGCACCCCAACACCGTAAGTGCATTGTTTGCCTTTGGGGGTGACAGCTGGATGTGGGACTATTTCGAAGTAAAAAGTGGAAGTAACACAAAATTATAATCCGCTTATTTAAGTTTTTGAATTTGCTTTTTGACAATTATGTGTTAAGTGTGTAGAGGGAATAGAAATGGTACAAGCTTTAAGAAAAGGGTGAATTCACGTTTTAAAAGTAGTAAATTGTATTTATTAGATAGTCTAAAAAGGTTTTAGGCTTCATTCAAAATACGTCGTTTATTGGAAAGGAGGTTACATTTTAACATTAGAGGCCAAGGGGACTGAAGGAGTGAAATCATTATTTATAGATATTTTCAATGTTCTGTCATTGCTCATTTTCTTAAAAGCTTCTAATTTAAGCAGACACCAAAACTGTCCTTAATCTTATTGTCCAGATATTTCAAAATCTGAACCTAATATAAAAGATGTCAAAATTTTGGAGACAATGCCTAAGCATCTTTAATAGTCATGCGCATTTTCTTAAAATTTTATTGAAAAATTCGGGCTCCCTGACTGGCTCAGTCAGATAAGCATCCAAGTACTGATCTCAGGATCATGCATTTGAGCCCCACGTTGGATGCAGAGATTACTTAAAACTTTAAAAAATTTAAGAAATCATATGACAAGGGGAAAATTGGAATTCTCTGTAGAGGTTAGTTGTTAACCAGCAGGAAAAACTGCATGATAACTTTTTTTTTTTTTAAGATTTTATTTATTTATTTGACAGACAGAGATCACAGGCAGGCAGAGAGGCAGGCAGAGAGAGGAAGGGAAGCAGGCTCCCTGCTGAGCAGAGAGCCTGATGTGAGGCTCGATCCAAGGACCCTGAGATCATGACCTGAGCCGAAGGCAGAGGCTTTAACCCGCTGAGCCACCCAGGCGCCCCTGCATGATAACTTTTATTTACATTTTCTGAAATTTTAATTCTGGTGTCTAGTGATAATTTTAATTTTAGTATGCATTTCAGTCATATTTTTATAGTTAAATACATTAAAAATGTTTTGTTATTTTGAAGTATGTACATATGAAATCATTATGTTGTATACCTGAAACTAGTAAAATGTGAAATGTCATTTATCTTTTAATTTTGTAAATGTTTTATACAACCAGCAAAATATAGAGTATTTTTATTAATAAAATATATCATTATGGTTCTTTACTCAATTGCAAGTAACTTGAGGATCACTTTTTCTCTCAGTACATCACCTACTAGGGCACTTTTGTAAAGTTATTTTCTATTATTCTGAAGGATGATATACTGTACCTGGATTGCAGAATTTTTAAATTAGAGAAAAAAATTATTTTCACAATACCTGAAGATTAATTTTAGAAAATCGGCAATTATGTTTTTTGATAGATGTGTTACTTTGGTCTGCTTTTACTGTGTTCCTGTTTTTCCTCCCATTTATTTCTAAATATTTTTGCTTTCGCGAAGGATTTAGGGAATTGAAGCGCCTGTGTGTTATGCTGTTAGATGTGTTGGAATCTGATTAACTGCAAACTGTGAATGTGTTGCACAGTTGGGATTAGTTTTCCTTTAACTCTTACCTTTTTAAAAATTAATATTTGTTACTTGTTTTTATTATCGGAAAGGAACTTTTTTTTGTTTAACAAATATTTTCAGAATACCAGTGTTTTATTCATTGATTTGTTGTTGTTGTTTATAAGTGATATTCTTAGGCTGATTTGTTTTTACTTTGTAATACTTTCAGTTTTATGAAATTAGTCCAGGTATAGACTTAGATTGTCAGAAATTGACTTTTTAGGAATAGCTCTATTTTACAAGGTGAAGTGAAGTTGCATAGTAAGCTGAGCAAACTTCAAAAAATTTTAAACTCATATATAGAATAAATTTGATGTTTGCTTTAATGAGAACTTTTGCCTATTAAGATGGTCCCTGAAGTCCCGTAGCAACTCTATATCCTTGGAATGTATGATCCATATAATGCAAAAAAGCCTTTCTAATTACGCTCTTTGAAATTAATGATAGGTGCTTCTGAGAGTCTGTGTCTAATTACAGCAGCTGAGACTTTGGCAAAGCTGCAGCTACTGCTTTCACTAGTGTGGCGGTGGATATATGTGAACAATTAAATCCTTAACAGACATAATTTTCATATTGGATGGTTCAGGTAGTGCTTATTAGACCCTAGATATATAAAAATATTAATTTTTTCTGACGAGTTTTTTAACCTACTATAATTCAAATCGAGGATTTGGAGGACATTATTGTGATAGAGAAAAATCACTGTTGTATCTAGCTTGTCAGGATACCAAAAAAAAAAAAGCCAATTCTTTGCTGCTTTCATTAGTCCACAGTTGTTACACCTTGTTATAACCTCTTTTTTGATAGGCCAGTGTTCTTTTTTTTTTAAAGATTTTATTTATTTATTTGACAGAGAGAAATCACAAGTAAGCAGAGAGGCAGGCAGAGAGAGAGGAGGAAGCAGGCTCCCTGCTGAGCAGAAAGCCCGATGTGGGGCTCGAACCCAGGACCTGGGATCATGACCTGAGCCGAAGGCAGCGGCTTAACCCACTGAGCCACCCAGGCGCCCCTGATAGGCCAGTGTTCTGTACTTTGCGGCTTACAAGTAAAAGCTTTTAGAGACATTTCAAGTTCATGTAAGCATTTTAATGACAGGTCTTAACAGGAACTATGAGCAAAAAGTGAATTATCATACATAAAGATAGGAACAAATATTTCGTAATATAAATAGATGAGAGCATTGCTGCAGTTCTGTGCCATTAATATAAAAGAACAAATCCAAAAGGGACAGAGGTTTTATAAAATCAACAAATTCTTTGTTAGAATTACATACTGTAATAGTGGTCAGGAAAGTCTGTAAGCCCTTTGACCTTGGATTAACACTTTTTTAAAGTTTCTATTCAAATTCCAGTTAACTAACACACAGTGCAACACCAGTTTCAGGTGTATAACATAGTATTAACAACTCCACACAACACCCAGTGCCCCCCACAACAATCCCCATCACCCATTCCCCCCTCCACACCAAATTCCTCTACACACCCAAGAGTGTCTCTTGGTCTGCCACTCTCTCCCCTGACCCATTTGCTTGTCTGTTCTGTCTCCTAATTTTCACATGTGTATGAAACCACACAGTACTGTCCCTCTCCAGCTGACCCACCCTGCCCAGCAGAACTCCCTCCAGGTTTATATATCTTGTATATTCTGTGGGGTACATTGCATATGATGACATCTTAAGGCAAGGAATAGGAAGCAACTTCAACAAATAGCAAAAGGACAAATTTTAAAGATAAGTTCCACAAATCCATCTTCCTCTCTCAAAAACCTAACCTTTTATTTTTGCATGTCTTTCAAGCCCATTTCAATCAACTAAACTTAGTATTGTAGTTTTTCCAGATTTATTATGTGCCTGCTCATCTGAGGCATTTAGTATATACAAATACATGCACTTTATATATTTTTGTTCCCTCTTAAAGCTAAAGAGAGAATAGGGTTTCACAGGTCAATAAAATAACTATTTGAAAAAAAGAAGATGAATGTTAGATGATTAACATTAAACTATAAGAATTTAACCCACTGAGCCACCCAGTTGCCCCAAACTATAAGAATTTAAAAGTTATCTCTCTCTATGTAATTAAACATACACGAATAATAGTGGCCAACACTTAGTAGCACCGTGTTCTGTAAGTTAGTGTTGTATGTATTGTACATATTAATTTAGTTCATCATACAGCAGGAGAGTTAATTAACTGAATTAACTTGAGTAGATACTTGTTAATTTTCCAAAGTTTAATATACGAAGAAACCGAAGCATAGAGAGATTAGGTAACTAACTGGTCTGGAGTTGCCCATTAAAAAAAGGGGCAGAACAGGATTTGGAACTAGGTGATTTGGCTTTACCAAACTGCCATTAAAAATATTTATCTCTGGGGGCGCCTGGGTGGCTCAGTGGGTTAAGCCTCTGCCTTTGGCTCAGGTCATGATCCCAGGGTCCTGGGATCGAGCCCCTCATCGGGTTCCCTGCTTGGCGGGGAGCCTGCTTCCCCCTTCTCTCTCTGCCTGCCTCTCTGCCTACTTGTGATCTCTCTCTCTCTCTGTCAAATAAATAAATAAAATCTTTAAAAAAAATTATCTCTGATCTGTGGCATGAACGAGTCAAATAATTTTCTTTTAAAAACAGTTTATCTGAACCACTTATGCTTTAATTTTTTTTGAAAATTAATAACTGAAAATTTTCTGAGTCTGAAAACAAAGCTAATGGCAAATTGTTCTGTTTTGTTCACCTTATGTTTATGGACTACTGAAAAGTGGTACTAAAATTTTAGTCTAACAGAAGACTAGCATAAGAAAAGCCAAGAAAAATGATCTAAGTTCATTTCTCTGCTTAGGGTGCTATAATCAATGATATTCTAGTTAGTTTGCTTCTAGAGACTCGATAATACTTGCCTACAAGTTTCTTTGAAGTCTCCAGTCTACTTGGTATAATCCCCACCAGGTTTATTTCAGTATCTTTTTTTAAGAGAGGGAGGCAGAATGAGAAAGAGAGTGGGCTGGGGGGGAGAGGTGTGCAGAGGGAGACAGTATCCTAAGCAGGCTCTGTGCCCAGTGTGTAGTGTAGGCGGAGCTCCTGAAGCAGGGCTCAATCTCAAGACCCTGAGATCATGACCTGAGCAGATTTCAAGAGTCAGATGCTTAACCCACTGAACAACCCAGGTGCCCATTAGACATTGCATTATTAAACTGCTTCTATGGAATTTTTGAGAAGTCTGCTTGTCAGGTAGAATCTTAAAATGAATATGATGTTAGAAATAGACAAATTATATTAAAGTCCATTCTTGATATTATTGTTGTTATCTTCTCAAATTTAACGTAAATATGAAAAAAGTAATTTTTAAAGGAACACCCTGATTCTTTTATTAGAAGGATATACAATTAGATAAATTTATTTAGGATTATAACTGCATATTAGTGCTGGGTATGACTCCATTACAGATATACATGATCCAATATTAAATAGTTATCTTTAAAAAATTATTTTACTTTAACTTTCTGGCCTCAGCCATGCCTTTTTTTAGGTTCAGCAGACCCGGAATAGGTGAGTAATGATTGGTGGCTACATTTTCTATACAAGTTGTGTAGAAAGGAAATTGCTGTTGAATTCTTTGGACCAACAAAGAGAGATATTTTAAAATGAACACCTTGAATAGCAAGAATGATTCAGTGCACCATTCATTGAAGTTAAAGGGCAATCTGAGGAATACTCTTGGTTTTTAATTAGAAAACAATCCAGTGCAAGAGGAAAAGTTGATTCAGTGTTGGTTAGTCCTAGTTAGAAATTTATCAATGTTTCTTGTATTACATGTATACATTAATAAGAATGAATATTGTGGGTTCTTAGATAAGACCGATTTTAGAGATTACTTTGTTGTTGGAGAAAATAAGTGATAATTTTTTTACAAGGATTAAATAAGGAGCTTTATTATTATTCTTTCTCCTTCAAGATTTCATGTGTTTAATTCCCTTGAAAATTATATGTCATTATCTTTAATCCTCTGATTATTCCTTTGTATTTCCCTAACGTCTTTTTAGAAGTCTCATAGTGGTAATAGATTAGGTACTAACCTTATGCTTTTGCTTTTACAATTCCCTAACTCCTTTTATATGTAATTTTCTTCTACACAGAGAATATGCTCAGTTTGGAGTTCAGTTGATTGATCTACTCTTCATTTTTCACAGCCTGGTAGCATAATTAATATCCATATTTTACACCCTTGTGGCAATACATCTCATTTCCAGGCAATTGTCTCTGTTTATATCTGCATAGGGAGGATAGAAGTGGCTTTAGGCTGGCAAGGTGGTGACTTTCTTGATATCTCATTTGCTTTTCAGTAGTTTTCAGTACATTAACTTGGAGGAAGGCATTCTTTGTATTTAATAATTGGGCTCAATAAGTAGTAAGAATTAACCTTTCATTGTGTTCATCTATAAATTATAGAAGAGGTTGATACATAGGAGAAGGGTAGGTAATCCAGGTTTTCTTCCATGTTGTATGATAGGATGCAAATGATCCTTTGCTAGTTTACTTTGTGGTAGAGTGATTCTGTTTTGCTTAAGCCAGTCAGAATTTGGGCACTTGAGAAGGTTGAAAGAAGAGCTAGGGCTGGAGGATTGAGTTAGTAAGACTTAAGATTTTCTTACCTTTCTGTGTGGCTAGGATGACCCTGGCCTCTTTGTGGAACCTGATCTATTTTTCCAAAGCTCCTAGACTCCAAAGGGAAAGAAACCAGGGGAGTCCTAACCCTTGGGGGCCCCTTAACTTTAATTATTCCCCTGATGGAAAGCAGCTGGACTAGAAGTATTCTTTCCCATAGACTAGACTCTTGGGATAGTCTTTTTTTTTTTTTTTTAATTTACTTTTAAATGCAATTTACTATATGAGCAATTCTTTTTTTTTATATTTTATTTATTTATTTGACAGAGAGAGTGATCCCAAGTAGGCAGAGCAGCAGGCAGAGAGAGAGAGAGAGAGGAGGAAGCAGGCTCCCCGACGAGCAGAGAGCCTGATGCGGGGCTTGATCCCAGGACCCTGAGACCATGACCTGAGCCGAAGGCAGAGGCTTAACCCACTATGCCCTTTGGGATAGTCTTTTAAAGCATATAAACTACTTTTAACTTTACACTCATTTGACCATGTGTAATTAAATAGATAAGGATCCTCCTTGACCTGAAGGGAGAATCTTCCCCAAATTTTTAGAGAAATCCATTCATATAGTATAGGACATTAAAACAAAATTCAGAAGTTCTTAGTTACAGCAAAATCATGGAAGGGTCTGAGTACTAGCTTTTGCTTCTAGTTTAGGAAACCCCTCCTTGTTAGAGGTTGGCTGAGGCAACAGACAAGTGAACATGGATTGTGATAAAATAGTTAAACCATGTAGTTTAAAAGATATCTCATCTGTTCCCTATTCTTTTTGCTTTCAAAACAACAGGCAAAATCTCAGCAACAAATGTACATGAAAAGAGCTTGAGAAATGAACTGGTAATTCTTAGATCTTTCTTTCCTGGAGTTCCCAGCCCCAAATTTTATGATGCCTGATTATCTGGATTGGTGGTTATCAGAGTATGGTCCCTGGATCATCAGCATCACCTGGGAATTTATTAGAAAAAAAATTCTTTGGCCTCAGTTCAGACATACTGAATTAGAAATTCTGGAGGTGGGACCCAGTAATCTGTGTTTTAATAAGCTCTCCAGGTGATTCTGATACATGTCAAAGTTTGAGAACCACTAATCCTAGATCATCAAGAATGGGACCATATTTTTTTGCTTTGCTAGTCCATTGCTTCAGTGTACATACAATTACTACTTATGGCTTATGTGGTATTATTGTTTATATGCACACCAGGAATAGGCAGTTACGTTGTTAATTACATTGGGTTAATTATGTTGAGTGGTACCCAAATTAAAATTATTGGAGTTCTTTTTACTTCCTTATCTTTCCTTTTTGGTGAGTACCCGGAACAGCATAGCTGCTTGATGAAAACTTATTAAATGAATCGGTTGCCTGCCTTCTTTCCGAGCCTAAAAAAGGAAAACCACGTTCCTTCTTTCATTTCTCTTGACTTCTTCCTTTGCAGGAGCATTAAGACTGAAAATGGCTACCAGTTAAGAACACTTCTTTCTCCTAATAGTGGCACTGTTTGAAAGAGATTGGTAATACTAAAAATGAAAAAGAAGAGAAAAAAACAGTTCTTATGTAGCTGATTGCATACTTTCCTCTTATCTACCAGTAGATCTCAAACCTAGCTTGCTTCAGAATTTATCAGATCACAGATTACTGGGCCTAATTCCTACAGTTTCTTTTTCTTTTTTTTTTTTTAAGATTTTATTTGAGAGAGAGAGAGAGAATGAGAATGAGCAGGGGAGGGGCATAGGGAGAGGGTCGAGCAGACTCCACCCTGGGCCAGGAGCCCAATCCCGGGCTCCATCCCAGGACCTTGAGATCATGACCTGAGCTGAAGGCAGACACTTAACCAACTAAGCCACCCAGGTACCCATAGAGTTTCTGATTCGCCAGATTTGCATAGTCAACAAGTTCCCAAGTGATATGGATGCTGCTGTCTAGGGACCACAATTTGAGAAACACTGCCTCTGGTAATTTCCTGAATGTGAATGTTAGTTCCTGGTGCTTGTGCAGACAGTGATCTATAACTGGAAAGTATAATATATAACTGGGTAACAAACTTACTGAATAATATTTTTTAGAGGTATCTGTTAAAATCTTTTTCAACACAGAACTTTTTTCAGACTTCTTTAAAAACTGATTCAAAACTCAGCCACCTAAATAATAGAATTCGAGAGGAATAGATTCTTTACCTAAAGTTTGCTACACTGATCATTTCTCTGCTTCTCTGCTTCTTTTCATCTCAAGCTTTGTTGATTTTAACTAAGCTACTCCATGGTATTGCTGCCTCAGCAATCATTTTGTTTGGCCAGGCAGCTTTTGGTGGCCTTAAACTGACCCTGGCCCCCTCATGCAAATGCATGCCATAGATACTAGCCCTCAGAGTCACAAGCATATGGAAGTTTCTGAAATGACTTCCCCAGCAGCCCTTCTGATCAGTAGCATCTCTCCTGTCTCCCATTGCTTTTCCCTTAAGCACACTTAATAAGCCCCCAGTGTAGTTTAGCAAAACTCTTTGTTTTTTTGGTTTGAGTTGATGAATCCAGCTTGGGCCAGAGACCACGAAACATTCCACCCACAGACCCTAATAAAGGCATGTGCTCAAGTCTTGCCTTTCTGTTTGCACTCTGCCTTGGTCTTCCCCTGAGGTCCCTTTAGGCATGTCTGGTGCTATCTCCAGGTCCTGTCCTCTTGTGGTCTGTTGAACCTTGGCTCACTATTCCAACATCCCATGCTGCACTTAGTAAGTGTTAATTTGACAAACTCATAGCAAGCATACTTAATTTCCAGTATAATTTTATACCCAAACACTTGTTGCTTGTTTATCCTCTGAAGCTGATCTGTTTCTGTATTTTCTGTACTTTAATACAAGTTCAGAAAGAATGGGGAAAATGATATTTCTTGTGGGTTTTTTCTCACAACTCAACAGCTTTGTAGATTTGACTCCTTGTCACTTTGATTCTTACACGTGCACCCATTCTTAGCATCTCCTGAAATAGATTAAAAAGAAGTGAAACTGAGACTTTCCCCCCAACTCTTTTATAAGTCTTTTTTTTCCCTGGCTAAATGGGTAGTTCTAAAGAAGAAAATCTGAAAAATTTGTCAGTGGATATAGAATTTTTCATATTTATTTATTTATTTATTTATTTATTTATTTTTTGACAGAGAGAGAGAGAGAGGTCACAAGTAGGCAGAGAGGCAGACAGAGACAGAGGGGGAAGCAAGCTCCCCGCTGAGCAGAGAGCCCAATGTGGGGCTCGATCCCAGGACCCTGAGATCATGACCCGAGCTGAAGGCAGAGGCTTAACCCACTGAGCCACCCAGGTGCCCCTAGAAGTTTCATATTTAATAGAAACTTTACTTGCATATTTTCAACCATACCCATACAAACACGTACATCCCTCTGCAGATTAAATTCAGAATTACTGTACTCAATAGGTTCTTGTAGAGAAAGGTATAAAAGACAGGTTTTTTTCTTTTAATGGAATGTCTCACATGAATTTATGGAAAGGCTTACCAAATCCGTACCTTCTTTGTTAAAACTGTAGTTGGTGTTGCTCTATAATTTCAGTGTTCCCATAGCCAGCATTTCCCCCTATATTCAGGGGTTTGCCACTGTTTGTCATTTCAGAAAGTCTGGAACAGCTCTGTGCAAGTGTTTTGTGTTATTATCTTTTCTTGAGCAACTTTCATGATCGAATTAAGAGTATTGATAACTGTTACTTCCTTATACATATTTTTTATACACTCTGGTTGTGTTAATTTGCAAGTTTGCTTCAGATTATTATTAATATACTGACTTTAAAAATATCTTTTAATTTACTACAATTACAGTAGACATGGATATGCCACTAATCATCAATTTCCAAATGTACATATTATCCATGTAATTATTACTGAATATTTCATGCTATTATTGATATGTTTATCTGGATAGACCATCACTATTAATTTCTCAGAATTTTTAGTTTCTAAAGTGCCTGGGTAGCTCAGGGGAATAAGCATCTTCCTTTGGCTTAGGTCGATTCCAGGGTCCTGGGATCGAGCCCCAAGTCACATGCTCTGCTCTGAACGCCTGCTTCTCCCTCTCCCTCTGCCTACTGCTCCCCTTGTTTGTGTTCATGCTTTCTTGTCAAATAAATAAATAAAATATTTTTTAAAAAAGAATTTTTAGTTTCCAAATTATTTGGCATTTTATTTTCATGTATCAGTCTCTTTTCTTTATTACTTTGATTATACTTACTCCTGATTGTTTCTTTATATTCTCTGCTTTTATTTCTTTGGGTCTCTTAGGCACTTGACTAAAACATAGGCAGAACAGTAAAGGGTAACATGTTCTTTTGTTTTTGCAGAGTTTTAAAATGGGTAGTAGTAACATTTTCTTTTCAAAAGTAAATCTACTATGACTATTTTAAATACCTTTTTCAGGGCACCTAGGTGGTTCAATTGGTTAAGTGTCTGCCTTCGGCTCAGGTCATCATCTCAGAGTTGTGGAATCGAGCCCTGCATCAGGCTCCCTACTAAATGGGGAGTCTGCTTCTCCCTCTGCCCTCCCACTTGTGCATTTGCGCTCTCTGTCTCTCTCTTTCTTAAGTAAATAAAATATTTAAAAGATAATATATTTTTTATCTTCTTGAATGCTTAACTTGGAGAAAAGAAAAACTCTAGAATTTGGAGTCAGTCCAAAGTTTTGTCGGATGTTTCACTAATTAAAAAATACTTCTTCTTAAAGAATGTGTAGCATTTTAAATTATGTTTAAAGATTTTATTTATTTGAGATAGAGAATGAGCGGTGGAGAAAAGAAGAGAGAGAAGGAGAAAAAGTGCAACGGTGTGATAGAGAAGGCACTGAGATTTGTGGCAAACAGACTCCTTTCTCCCCTCAAATGAAACAGGACTAAAAGGAAAGCAGAAATCGGGAGAAAAAAAATGAAGGGGACAATAAAGTGCTTATTCTGGAGGGAGCTTCTGACCATAATTCTCTTCATGTCTTCCTTTTTCTTTTTTTGTAGGTATTCCTTTGTCATTTTTCATGTATAGACTGAATCCTGATCATAACTGTATGATGGTAGATACCATTGAGGAGTGGTAAGTATCAAATAATGATTTTGCTACTGCTGTTACTTCCAATACTGTTTTGACTTTTTTTCAACCCACTATCGATAATTTACTTTGTAACTGACTTATAAATAATTGGGCAATAAAAAAGTATGTGAAAAATATGTATTTTTTTTCACGCATTGGAGGAATACTTTTAAAGTATCTTTTGCAGTAAATATTTATTGGGTACTTATTTTATGAGGATCTCTGGTGCTGGAGATCAAAAGATGGGTAAATTATAGTCCAGTGGAGAATATTGACCCATACAAAATTGACCTTAATTTAGCATAAGTATTCAATTTTTGAATAACTAAATTGGAAAGTCAAGCCAATATGTAGATACTGCTTAGAACATTTGTGTTATTTGAGGTTTGGAATTACCTTTGAACTAGTACTTAAACAATAAGAAACTTAGTTATTTTAAAGCCAGATTTTTTGCATTGCTCTATTTTTAATCAAAAGTGGTATTGTGTGCATGTCATATTTGTGTTAATAAAACCATAAAACTACCCAAAAAATGGAATTGTTACATTTGGTCACCCACCTGTTAATCAGATGGGTTTTAAATTATATTTGCTTGATTCTAAAAAAAAAAAACCATCTCAGAGGATGGAAATTAGATTAACTGTTGACATTTAAAAAATAAAAGTGTCATTATCATAGACAGAAGTACTCTAAGGAAATAAGTTTTCTAGTAAGGCTCTTTGACTTGTGAAGCTGTCAAACTTTTATGACATCAACTTGCATACAGGATACTATTTCTTGCATAGGCCTCTATGTGGAACCACAGAAAGAATATAAACAAATAGAACCTGAAAGCGGTAGAAAGAGGGATAGGTATAGGGGGAAGCAAAACATTTTATAGTTTACAATACAGCTTTAGGTCTTACTGAAACATAGATGAGAAGAGTAACATTAGGAGCACACATTTAGTGAGTGACAGAATCAGGACAAGAAACTGTGTCTGCTGATTTCTTATATAGAGTGCTTGCTTTATTATATCATAAATACTTCAAAAACATTCTTTTTCAAGCTGATTTCATAAAGACAATTTGATAGGAAAGTGAGAAGTTTGATTGTTAAGTCGCAGGAGTTTTAACTGTAGCCAGGTGAGCCTCAGCTACTTGTAACTGGGCCTGAGAATTTAAGGTGTTTTTCTGTGAATGTTTTAACTAATTGCTGTGATCAGTTCCCGACTTTTTTGCATTTGGGGAAAAAATTGCTTGTTCAATCGTGGCAAAGTCTTCAAAAGAAATCTGAGAGCTTTTCTTAGTTTTTATTATTTTATTATTAGCCCCAGGGGTACAGGTCTGTGAATCGCCAGGTTTACACACTTCACAGCACTCACCATAGCACATACTCTCCCCAATGTCCAAACCCCACCACTCTCTCCCTACCCTCCTCTCCCGGTCACCCTCAGTTTGTTTTGTGACAGTAAGAGTCTCTTATGTTTTGTCTCCCTCCCAATCCCATCTTGTTTCATTTATTCTTTTCCTACCCCCCAAACCCCCCACGTTGCATCTCCACTTCCTCATATCAGGGAGATCATATGATAGTTGTCTTTCTCTGATTTATTTCGCTAAGCATAATACCCTCTAGTTCCATCCATGTCATCGCAAATGGCAAGATTTCATTTCTTTTGATGGCTGCATAGTGTTCCATTGTGTATATATACCACATCTTCTTTATCCATTCATTTGTTGATGGACATCTAGGTTCTTCCCATAGTTTGGCTATTGTGGATATTGCTGCTATAAACATTCAGGGGCACTTGCCCCTTCGGATCACTACGTTTGTATCTATAGGGTAAATACCTAGCAATTGCTAGGTCGTAAGATAGCTCTTATTTTAAACTTTTTGAGGAACCTCCATGCTGTTTTCCAGAGTGGTTGCACCAGCTTGCATTCCCACCAACAGTGTAGGAGGGTTCCCCTTTCTCTGCATCCTCACTAGCATCTGTCATTTCCTGACTTGTTAATTTTAGCCATTCTTACTGGTGTGAGGTGGTATCTCATTGTGGTTTTGATTTGTATTTCCCTGATGCCGAGTGATGTGGAGCACTTTTTCATGTGTCTTGGCTATCTGGATGTCTTCTTTACAGAAATGTCTGTTTATGTCCTCTGCCTCTTTCTTGATTGGATTATTTGTTCTTTGCGTGTTGAGTTTGCTAAGCTCTTTATAGATTTTGGATACTAGCCCTTTATCTGATATGTCGTTTGCAAATGTCTTCTCCCATTCTGTCAATTGTCTTTTGGTTTTATTGATTATTTCCTTTGCTATACAAAAACTTTGGATCTTGATGAAGTCCCAATAGTTCCTTTTTGCCCTTGCTTCCCTTGCCTTTGGTGATGTTCCTAGGAAGAAGTTGCTGCAGCTGAGGTCAAAGAGGTTGCTTCCTGTGTTCTCCTCAAGGATTTTGATGGATTCCTTTCTCACATTGAGGTCCTTCATCCATTTTGAGTTTATTTTTGTGTGTGGTGTGAGGAAATGGTCTAGAGCTTTTCTTAGTTTTATTTTATAAGTCTTGGATTTTTTTTTTGTCAACATTTCATAATACATTTATTACATTCACCCCCCAGGTAGTAAGATTTTATTCTTCCCTAGTAGTCCAAATTGGTATAATTTTACTGTAAATCTCTGGAAGTTTAGCTAAATAGTTCATTCTAATGTATGACATTTTTCTTTTGATACAGCATATCTTTCTAGAGAAGTGTTCGATATGGGCACTGGTTTTCAGAAGCACACAGGTTCTACTTGTTTAAATCTTCTACATCTCATTAAAACAAGTATCAACAGAGTAGAGCTATTCTCTTGGGAATTATGTTGGCTTTTTTCTTTTCTTTCTTTTTTTTAATCTTCCTCATTATTTGCTGTAGTGAGTCCAAGTAGCTACTGGAATTACTGTGTAGTTACTATAAAACCTTGTGTCTGATTCATAGTAATGGCCCCAAGGGAAGGTAGGACTCAACAGATGACTCAACTTTTCCAAAAGGATTTGCTGATATTCACATGGTACTCTTTCTGAAAGATTCTGAAATTTGGCTGTGGCAGAATAAACAAGATGACCAGAAAAGAAATAAGATAGTCTTGATGTCCATCTTAAATAAAATTTAAAGTATAATAAAACTACTCCAGCTTCCTTTAAGTTTTCCATTAATCTTATATGAAGAAGATGGAGATGCTCTAGAAACATCTTTTATTTAAGAATTTCTACCTTTTGTGTGTAAGACTAAGGGGCAGGGTTTTTTTTTGTTTCTTTGTTTGTTTTACATAAGCAATCTCTACACCCAACACTGGGCTCAAACTCACTACCCTGAGATCAAGAGCTGCGTGTTCTACCCACTAAGGTGCTCCTGAGGGGTGGTTTTTTTAAAAAAAAAGCAACTTGTGATCATCATTTTTCTGTGTTTAGGCATTCCCAACATCCTTCTCTCCTGCTAAGCCAAACCTCAAGAACTTGAAAAACAGTTAAAGATAGAATTTCCTGAGTCACTACAGTGATGAAATTGAACTTTCTTTAAATGTATGTGTTCATGAAGTGTAGGAGCACCTGGGTGGCTCAGTCAGTGGGGTATCCAACTCTTGGTTTAGGCTCAGGTCATCATCTTGGAGTTGTGGGATCAAGCCCTACATAAGGCTCCACGATGATTGTGGAGCCTGCTTGGGATTCTCTCTCTCCCTGTCTCCCAACCCCCAACTCATGCCTGCTCTTTCTTTCTCTCAAAACATAAAATAAAACAATAAAAAATAAATTATGTGTTCACGAAGTGTTGACATATAAACTTCTGGATACTTATAAATTTATCTAATGGGATATGTGTTGCAAATAAGGCTACATAGATGTTGAATCTGAAATGAGAAGAAATCTGATGCTCAGCCAGATGCTGCTACCCAAATTGATAGACAAAGTTAACAACATTCTGTAAGTGAAACAAAAGAATTACTTAATAGATTTTACTGACAGCAATTTGGGGGCATTCTCTGTTCCTTCAAGGGGTTATAAGCTTCTAGTCCATGAAAAACAATGTATTGTTTAACTTTACCTCTTCAGTACCCCCCACCCCATTTAACAGACATTTATTGAACTCTGTGTGTAGTTAGGGGTTCATTATGCTGTATGTTTTTTGGGGGGGTTCATTATGCTGTATGTTTTTTTTTTTGGTATGAGCTTTTTTTCTTCCCATGACACAGATCACTATCTCTTTGATTATGACCTTGCTCTTTATGTTACTTCAGCCTCATCTATTGGAGAGCTTTGAAAATTCTCCAGTATTCATATTTTCCCTCTGAGTGTTCTATTTGTTTATTATGGCATCAGAAGGAATAACCCCTTCCAGTTTTCTGTCACCACCCCATTCCTTTGCATGGGTCTGGACCTTTCTGCTCTTGGTCTCCTCAGTGTAATGCTTCATTTCCACTTGAAAACTCTTCATTACCAGAAAGCAATACTGGCCACTGTGTTAGTGTTGCGGACACACCCTTTAACCGCCCCCTTCTTTTTTTTTTTCCCTAAATGCCCAGTGTGGAGGCCAGCGCTGGGCTTAAACTTACAACCCCGAGATCAAGAACTGTGCTGAGATCAGGAGTCAGATGCTCAATTGACTGAGCCACCCAGGTGCCCCTTTTTACCTTTTTGACTGCAGTCTCTTGATATGCTTCTATTCCATCTTTGCTATTGTGTTTTTTAGCTTCGTTATAATCGGTTTCTCTTTTTTTTAATTTAATTTAATTTTGTGTGTAGTGTTCCAAAATTCATTGTTTATGCACCACACCCAGTGCTCCATGCAATATGTGTCTACTTGCTTTTAGGTATACATATGCAAGAACTTCCCTGGGGTAATGGTTCTCAGAGATGGGGGTTTTAAAATTTGCTGTTGCTACCCTAACTGCTGCGTATGCAATCCAGTTCAAACACTAACCACTAGAGCCTAGGTAGCTTAGTTAAGCATCTGAGTCTTGATTTTGGCTTAGGTCATGATCTCAGGGTAGTGAGATTGTGCCCCATGTCAGGCTCTGCCCAAGGGCTGGAGCCTGCTTGGGATTCTCTCTCTCTCTCCCCCTCTGCTCCTACCTCCCTTCTTTCTCTCATTGTCTCTCTCATTCACTGTCTCTAACTCCTTCTCTAAACACACATATACACACAAAACCCTAATCACCTGGGCTTAGTGGCAAATGTTACAAGTTAAGAGCTTAGTGTTCCACAAAACTGCCCTTACTTCAGATGCCAGTCAGAAGTGGGTTCCCCAAGCCTTTCACATCTGTGACCAAGTTAAAAATTCAAGAGTTCCCCAAACCCTTCAGTTTCAATAATTCACTAGAACAACACACAGAACTTAGGAAAGCACTGTACTTAAAATTATAGTTTAATTACAGGGACATACATAGAATGGGGTCTGGGAGGTTCCTGAACACAGAGCTTCCATGTCCTCTCTCCATGGAGTCTGGAAGCATCACCCTTCCAGCACATCAGTGTGTTCACCAATCAATAAGCATCCTTGAGCTTTAGTGTATAGTGTTTATTGGGGTTCCATTAAGAGGCACAATTAATTAAATCATTGGACATATAACTGAACTCATTCTGCTGCCCTTTTCCCAGGTGGAGCAACTGAAAGTCCCAACCCTCTAATCACATACATGGTCTTTCTGGTGATCAGCCCCCATTCTGAAGCTATGTAGGGGCCCACCATGAGTCCCCTTTTATCATAACAAAATCAGTTCTGTCTTTCAGGAAATTCCAAGGGTTTTTGAGGCTCTTTGCATAGGACAAAACCAAATGTATTCTTTATACAGGGTCCCTTTCATCACCCTTCAAATTTAAGCCCTGAAGAACTTTTGTTAATGAGGATTACGTCTATTAATGTTTACTGTACCACGTTAGAATCAAGATATTTTAACATACTAATTTTTCATTTAGAAATAACACATTCATCACATGTTGATATAAATAATATTTCAATGAAGAATAACTATTTCCTGAAGTAGAGTGCTGTTGGTTTCCATTATTGCAAATCAGGCTTAATAGAAGTCAGGTGAATTCTCATACCTGCTTCTGCGTTTAGTCTTCTGGAGTTTTTGTTGTTTTGGTTGGAGAATATGAAGAAATATGACCTCACAGATAGATAGTTGTAAAGAGGACCTTGCTGACACCTTGAAATATTCTTGGGGATCCTCAGAAGTTTTTGGATCACACTTTGTGAATTGATGCTTGATATTTAGAGAATGGAGTTGCTAGGTCAGAAGGTAATGCACATCTTCAAGCTTACAAGATAAGTGTATTCTAAAGTGACTGTACCAGCTTACATAATCACCAGAAATATATGAGAATTCTAGTTGCTCTGTACCTTTTGCAGCATTTGATATTGTCAGACTTTAATATTTTCTGATCTGCAAGGTATGGAAAAAATATACTTCATTGTAGTTTTAACTTTTGTGTTTTTGTTTTCCATGTGGCTAGGTACTCTTTAAATATAGATTCCCCACTGATTTGAAATACCAATATTAGCATCTTCAAAATCCTGGGAGTTTTTGGTGTTTTTTCTGCCTGTGATGTTCCATTGTTGTTGTTTTTTTGTCTCAATAACCATAGTTTTAAGTTGCCTATTACTTACTATCCTCTTTCTTAGTAATAAAACCTAAATTTAATTGAGTGATCGTATACCCAGCTAATTAAAATTGCTGTAATTATCAAATAAATTACAATATTTAATAGTGCCAGTTTCCGTCCTCTAGTTACTGTCTCAAATTTCCTTGATTGTTTCTTTTTCCATATATCCTTTAGTATTATTTTTGTCAACTTAAGGATTGAATCAACTTTAGGGACTTAACATAGAAAGATTTTGCATATTCACAATAATAAGAACTCCTTCTCAAGAATAAATTATGTGTGTTCCATCCTTAAGCAAATCCTTTATGTCCCTCAGTATTTTAGAAGTCTTCCTATCAGCCAGGCCATTTCTTAAGTTTATTCTTAGATATTTTATACTTTGTGTTACAATAGTGAGCAGATTATTTTCATTTTTAAGAGTTTATAAATTTGCGAAGATAAAAATTAAGGTAAAAAGATATAAACTGAAAAATCTCTCTCTTCCCCATTCCTAAATCCCCTAGGGTTCCTTTCTCCATAGACAGCTAATATTATCTTTTAAAGATAATTTATTCACATTTATCAAAACACTCTTATTCTTCTATTTTATTATGGAAAATTCTAACATATATGAAAATATAATACTATAATGAAGCCCATTTTAAAGGTTCAGCAGTTATAAACTGGGTAATTTTAAAGCAGACAAGTCAGATATTATATCACTTTTTTTAATGTGTGTGTATATGTGTGTTAAATCAACTAGTGATTTTAAATCAACTTTATTGAGAATGCAACCTAGGAAAAAGCGATAAAATATATGAATAAGGGGTTAGGAAACATGAATAAAGGTAGAAGTTTGAACGTAGATAACTAGAAGTTCTAAGGAAATAGAACAATGCCACAACAATATTCAAAGATAAATTTGCAGAGAATTTCACATAAATGTTACAGTTACCAAACCTTAAATATAAGAAGTCCCTGATATACTTATACTAGAATGTTATAATGAAAATGCAGAACACCAGGGACAAAGATTTTTAAAAGTTGTCAGAGAAAAAAGCTTCACTTATGAGTGACAATTAGATTGGAGGTGATTTCTTAATAGGAGCAGTGGGTGGTAGTAAGTAGTGGGATAATATCTTAAGAATGCTGAGAGAAAATGGCAGTCAGTCTACAATTCTATACCCAGGAAAATTTAACCTGATACAGCAGGTCTTTCAAAAAAAAAAAATAGAATTTGTCATTAGGTTGTAAAGATTTAAAACATTCCCTCTAAGTCCAGGGAAAAGACCACGGCATCTGACATTATCATTTATATTTGACATATGTTAGAACTCGCAGCCTGCCCAGCATGGCAGGCATAAGAAATAAATGGTGTAGTCATTGGAAAAAAAAGAAATAAAAAGAAAATCGTTATTATATGCCCTTCATCAATCAGAGAGGTTGTAGTTGTTTATGAAGACAAATTATTAGAATTAATAGGAGCTTAACAAGGTTACTATGTAGTCAATGCATAGAAACAAGTTTCACTGAAGGTCATTTTGCCTAGTAGTTAAGGGCATTCACTGTGATGCCAGACTGCCTTGCTTTGAATTTCAGATTCAACAAACACTTCCTAGCTATGTGTCTTTGAGCACATTATTTAACTTAAACCTTTTCCCATAATTTATAATAAAGGTATCTTATAGGGATATGATGATTAAATGGATCAATATATATCTAAAGCACTTAGATAAGTGTCTGATTCCTAATAAGTGGTACCAGATTAATGTTAGTCATTACTATTATCCTGAATGCCATTTTAAACATTAGCAGTGAATAAGTAAAACTTTTTAAAAAGATAATGTGTAGTAATTCTAAAATTATGAAGAGCTTAGAATAAACTCTTCAAATCATGTTAGACCCTCATGGAAAAAATAAGGCTTTACTGAAAGATATTAAAGACATGAATAAGTGGGGAGATAGCCCATGTTTAAGACAGGAAGACTAGTAAAATGATGTCCTTGGTCAGTGGTAGATTCAGTGAATTTTCAATTAAAGCCTAAGCAAGATTTCTTATTAGACAAACATTTTAAAATATGTCTGTGAAAGCAAAGATGATTCAGAAGAACAAGATTTGTTTTTCCTTTTCTTTTGGTTTTGTCCAAACATATAACAATTACTCTGTGGTATGGTGTTGGTGCAGGAATACAGAAAAACATCAACCAGTAAAACAAATCGGAGAGCCTAGAATTCATGCATATATTGAAAGTTGATTTATGTTAAAGATATCATAGATAAACAGGGAAAAAATTTTCAAGTAAATGCTAGCATGATTTGATACTGATATGGAAAAATTGAGCCCTTCTTACTTACCTCAGACCAAAATGAATTTCAGGTGATTTAAAGACTTAAAAGTAAAAGGCAAAACTATACAACTTTTCAAAGAGAATAGAGGAGATTATCTAAACCTTGGGGAAAATAATTTATTAAATTTGATCAAAACCAAAAATAAATCTAAAGGAAAAGTTCATAATTTCAACTACATTAAATATTTTTGTTGAAAAAAGTAAAAAAATAAGTTCAAAAATTGAGGGAAAATTATTTGCGACAAGTATGATTGGTGAAGAGCTAGGATCTGAAAAAAAAATTTTGCAAACCTATAGAATAAATAACCACATAGAAAAGTGGGTAAAATCTTGAACAGGCATATCACAAGTTTGAGAAAACAAATGACCAATAAATATACTCAGTCTCATCAAAAATCAAACAAATGCAAACTAACCATAGTGAGATAGCATTGACAGATACCAGATTGGCAGAAATTCGTCTGCTAATATCAAACGAGGTGAGGATATGGTACAACTAGAACTTTTCACATACTGCTGGTAATAGGATAAAAATCCAGAATAATAATAGAATGAGAAATTAAACTACACAAAAAGTAAAATTTTTGCTATGGGAAACAAATGCCATAAACGAAATTAAAACAAAAATATTGCAACACTTATTATGACAAAAACTAATTTCTCTGTATGCAGAGTCCTTACAAATCATTTAAAAACCTGTAAAAAGAAAAAATGGAGAAAAAGAAACAAGTGATAGGAAAAAAATAACCTCGCTAGTAATGAAAGAAATGCAAATTAAAACCACAAAATTCTGTTTTTGTTGTTGACTAAAATTAGCTTGATAAAATACTAAAAAAAATTTTGAAGAGAATATTCTCTTATTTCCCTTATATAAGTAAAAATTAATTAAAACAATAAAAGCCAAATAAAGTTGAATTATTAAAAGACTGAGAAAGCACCACCTGAAGTCAGGATTATGAAGTCACAAAAGTCAGGGGAAGAGTATTATTTCAGGAACAGATTAGTCAACAGTATTGAAGGTAGAAAGGCCAAGTAAGTTATGAGCCAGAAGTGTACTTAAATGAGTGAGATACTGATGTGAAAAATCACTGGTGACTGAAGATCGCTATTGAGGTGGAGTTGGAAATCGAAATAGATTGAGGAGGGAGTGGGAATTGATGTAAATAAGGACAAATATGACCTAGCAGATTCTCCTTTGTTTTTATTTTTATTTTTAAAGATTTTATTTATTTAAGAGGGAGAGAGAGCACAAGTGGGGTGAGAGGCAGAGGGAGAGGGAGAAGCAGACTCCCCACTGAGCAAGGAACCCAGTGGGGGCTTTATCCCCGGACCCTGGGATCATGACATAGCTGAAGATGGACACTTAACCAACTCAGCCACCCAGATCCCTCTTCTCCTTTATTTTAAAAATGATCAGGTTTGAACTTGTTTAAATGCTTTTGGGCAGAGAAGCAAAGTGAGTCGGGATGAAATTCAGAATTCATTGGAGAGATAATAGGAGAAAAAGCCTTGAAACAGAAATCATGAAACTTAGTTTTTATTGTCCCAAATCTTTGATATTTAGTTGATATTTGATATTTATTTCATCTCTAATGGGTTGGCATACTTTTCCATAAAGGGTTAGATAGTAAACATTTTAGTCTTTGTAGGCCATAGGGTCTCTTGTCACATTTGCTCAGCTATGCTTTTTAATAGTAAAGCAGCTGTAGACGATAGATTGAGGCTGTGTCCCAGTAAAACTTAGTGTGGGACCCTTACATTTGAATTTCATGTAATTTTTAAGTGACATGAAACACTATTCTTGATTTTTTGTCATTTAGCTTGTAGTCCCTATGAAAACTAAGAGTAGGCTATAATTTGCCAATCCCTGATCTGTAAAATGAAAAATAGGGCAAAAATATATTTCATCTCTGCACTGTGTAGTTTTAACTGAGGGATTCTTGGCTTAATTCCACTAAGTGTATATGTAGTTTATCATATGTATGATCTGATTTAACCTTTTGTTTATCAGAAATAATTCTTAGTCTGAACCCTTTAGCACTCTCTACAGAAGAACTCAGAATTTACTTTTGTGACTAAAGTTCTGAGAATGTTGCTTATTCATCATTTATTTATTCATCAGGAACTCTGTCCTGAGATTACTAGAAGAGGAATGAACGATCTTTTCTGATCATCATTACATATCATTACAGTAATTACTGTAATATTCTAAAATAGACTTTTTTCAAGTATATTTTGGGATGGAAAATGAATAGAAAATCAATATTTGGCACAAATAAAAGGTAATTGTAAAAATAAGTTAAAATAGAGCAGTATTTGCCAGAAAATTCTGAAACTAAGGCATCTTTTGTTAAAGAGAGATCAACAAACTTTCAGAGATTTTAAAGTTAATAATAAGCTGACTCATATAAAAGTTTGAAGGAGAACTGAGAAAAACTTTCTCATTAATGCTTTGTGTATCTGGAGATATTCAGTTCATTTATGTTAGGAAACCTTTTCATAAGTGATAGCAGTTGAAACTTACTAAAGAAACTCTAGGGCTCAAAGTTTTTCAGTTGAAATACTAATTCTCTTATTAAGACTCTGATAATAATCAGATAAAAGATTTTGGGGTTTATTTAGTAATCTCTAATCAAGCATTTCAAGTCCTCAGCGTTTGGTGATGGTCTTAGGAAACCCAGTACAAATATTACAGAGAGCACAAGCAGGGGAGCAACAGGCAGAGAGAGAGGAAAAAGCAGGCTCCTCACTGAGCAGGGAACTCGATGCAGAGCTAGATCCCAAGGCCCTGGGATCAAACCCTGAGCTGAAGGCAGACACTTAACTGACTGAGCCACCCAGGCTTCCCCAAATATTCTTTTAAAATAGACCTCTGTGTGAGGTATTGATACTATTATTAGTCTCAAAGAAGTTAGGCGTTTTGCCTGTCATAATATTATTAGTTAATGGTAGAACCAAAATTAGAAACATGATTTTTGCCTTTCTTGCCATCTGCCCCTGTGAAATAAAAGGTATAAAGCAAGCTAAAGAGGAAAGGAAAAAGATTTGGGAATTTCTGGGAGTGAAAGAATGTGAGTCTCAGCTTGAAGGAGAAAACTTGGATGAAGTTTTAGACAGATGAAGAATGAATTTTACTTAGACAAAAAATCATAACAGCCTACTGTAGAAAGAAAGCAGAAATAAGGGAAACAAAGCCATTCTTGTTTTATTCTTGATTTAAAAGGTAGTGCTTCTGATATTTAGCAATTTGCTATAAATTTTTGGTACATATTCATCAAATTATAAATGTTTCTGTCAATTCCTCTTTACTAAACTTTTTTTAAAAATGAATTTTGAATTTGATTAGATGCTTTTCTGCATCTATTGAGATAATCACTTGATTTTCCTTTTTTAGAAGGTTTATGTAGTAAGTGAAATGTAAATATTTCTATTGCTAAATCTCCCTTGTGTTTCTAGGATGTACTCTTATTTATGATACATTAATATCATTTTTATTTTTATAATCCATTTGTAACTACTAATTTAATTTCTTCTTAATAGTATTAGGATGATGAATTCTTTTAATTCCTTCTTGAATCACTTTTAGTAAGTTTTTCTTAGAATTATTTTGTATAATACTTTTTTTTAAAGATTTTTTATTCATTTAGAAAGAGAGTGAGCACAAGCAGGGGTGAGGACAGAGGGAGAAGAGAATTTCAGGCAGACTTTGTGCTGAGCAATGGAGTTTAACTGAGGCCTGGATCTCACAGTCCTGAGATTATGACTTCACAATCCTGAGATTATGACCAGAGCTGAAATCAAGAGTCAGATGCTTAACTGACTAAGCCATCCAGGCGCCCCTTGTATAATCCTTAAATGTATTAGCTTAAATCTGCTCATAATATACAAGTCCTATATGAAAGATGTTCTAGTTGTTGGGAAAACTTTCCGCTTTTGGTTTGTTTGATCTTCTTTCATTCATTCATTCATTCAAGTATCATTTAAGAACCTAATATGTGCTGTGCCCTGTGCATTAACTTTTCCTGAAGTTTTTAAAATTGGTTTTTCTCTTTCTTTTTTTTATTATGCTGTATTAGTCACCGTACAGTACATCATTAATTTTTGATGTGTCCCATGATTCATTATTTGCGTATAACACCCTATGCTCATTTCAGCACGTGCCCTCCTTAATACCCATCACCAGGCTAACCCATTCCCCCACTCTCCTCCCCTCTGAAATCCTCAGCTTGTTTCCTGGAATCCATAGTCTCTCATGGTTTGTATCCCCTTCTGATTCCCCCCCATTCAGTATTCCCTTTCTTCTCCTAATGTCCTCCATGCTATTCCTTATGTTCCACATATGAGTGAAACCATATGATAATTGCCTTTCTCTGCTTGACTTATTTCACTTAGCATAATCCCCTCCAGTTCCACCCATGTTGATGCAAATAGTGGGTATTCATCCTTTCAGATGGCTGAGTAATATTCCATTTGTATATATGAACCACATCTTCTTTATCTGTTCATCTGTTGAAGGGCATCTCTGCTCCTTCCACAGTTTAGCTATTGTGGACATTGCTGCTATGAACATTGGGGTGCATGTTCCCCTTCTTTTCACTATATCTGTATCCTTGGGGTAAATAACCCAGTAGTGCACTTGCTGGGTCATGAGGGTAGCACTATTTTTAACTTTCTGAGGAACCTCCATACTGTTTTCCAAAGTGCTGTACCAACTTGCATTCCCACCAACAGTGTAAGAGAGTTCCCCTTTCTCCACATGCTCTCCAACATTTGTTGTTTCCTTGCCTTGTTAATTTTTGCCATTCTAACTGGTGTAAGGTGGTATCTCAGTGTGGTTTTGATTTTGATTTCCCTGATGGCTAATGATTCTTCTCTTTCTACTGCTCACCTAGAATAACCCAGGACCTAATAGGACAGCCTCAGCATGAACACTCAGAATTCAGACTTCCTGATTTCATTTTTACATATATAAAAATAAGTGATATATGTAAATACATGGACAGTGGTTATAGGACTATTGTATATATTCTGCAGTATGTAATGGAAAAAATTTTTCATATGTTTATAAAGATAGTATAAATATAATGGTTATGGAATTGTGACATATGAATGTAAAGATCTGTATTGATTTGTTACTACTTTAACATGGCTGATTTATTTGGCTGAAGTTTAAAAGTATTATTCCTACTTGAAAAATTGCTGGGTGCAACTTATTTAATAAAAAACGTTGAATACCATTGTGCCCTGAATATTCATCTTTCATCATAGTTTTTAACTTAACTACCTTGAGGGGCATCTGTCTAGCTCACTCAGTAGAGTATGTGACTGTTGATCTCAGGGTTATGAGCTCAAGTCCCATGGTGGGAATAGGGCTTACTTAAAAAACAAAACAAAACAAAACAAAACTTTCTAACTTAGCTGCTTTGTGGCTAAGTATTATCCTAAGCCCCCTAAGGAACAAAATCAGTGAATTTCAGAGATCTACTTTATTAATAAATTCTATTAGAGGAATATTTTATAAGAAACCATAGAGCTGAGATAGTATTCATCTTTACTGAAAACAGAATTTAACTGTAGCTAAAGGCAATATTGAGTATTGTTGCAGTACTTGGCTCTTATTCAACTGATGATAGTATACATTTGTGTGCAATAGGTTTAGATCATGATTAACTGAAGAGGTTTTTTTTTTTTTTTTTTGTAATTTAAGTTATTAAATAAGCTATTCTTCCCTTCCAACACAGGGCTCAAACTCACAATCCAACGATCAAGAGTCATGTGCTCTACCAACGGAGCCAGCCAGGCACCTTGGCTCAAGCTAGTGTATCTGAAGGGTATTCTTGTTAGGAGGCAACACTACTAGTGTCTGTTATTGACACTGGATGAGAAAAAGTCTGATTTTCTTCTATTTCTAGAGGTCTCTGTCCTCTTTTTCCATTTCCTATTCTGATCCATGTTTGATTAGGAGGTTGTAAGATTGTCTTTCATAAATGGTGAAGTGGAGATTGAGGGCAAGGTCTTTTGTGAACTTTCTGTAGAATCTTCTCCTTTGTGATCCGTCTATAGAATTTTGGCAGCTGTTAATGTAGATTATGATCTACGTTTGAACCAAGCAGTTGATAGCTGTCAGGAGGCCTGTGAACCATATTATGAAATGGTATGAAAGATCCATGTCTACATATATTTCTCTGTGTGTAGGCTCCATAACTCTCCTTCAATACCTAGTATGAGTTCTACTTGAAAGGTTAAGAATTATTGTGTTGGGTGGTGGGGGAGGGAGGGCTGGAAAGAGAAAGAAGGAGGAAAGAAAAGAAATCTGTTACAGGTATGATAATATATGAGGTCTTATATATTTAGAGTGATGCTGTGGAACAATAGCCAGTGGGGTGACGGGTGACTGCTTAGGCAATCGTGGGATAGTCATGCAGTAGTTAGTTTATAACTTTAGTAAGTTTCTTCCAGAGGCAGAGATTTTGATTTAGAGAATATCATTCTATTCACAGAAATGTGTCAGCAAAATACTTTAAAAAATAGACTGTTTGCCAAGAATTTTACCAAATGTGAACAAAAATTGTTTGGAAGTTATTAAGCTTTTTAGGAACACAGACTTTTGGTTTACCCAATTATAGTTACATAAATTATATAGAAAAGAACTATTAGAAACTATAAAATAAATATTCAAAAAATTACAGAAAAGCTAAAGTTGTTAGTTCATTTTTTTATTTTAGGTAACCTGGCAAATTGAGATTGGAATCGGTTGTCAATGTGACCAATAATATATATTTAATTCCCTGTAAGAATTTTAAAACTTTTTACTGCCATTGCCTCATTTATTGACCTTTTGTTTAATAATTTGGGTTCGATTTTAGGCCACCAACAAAATGGAAATGAAAGAGATTGCTAAACACAAGACACTATGGAAAATGAACTCAACAAGTGAACCTTTATTAGTTACTGGTGTAGAAGTCAGTCCTCTGAAAAAATTCACTATTCCCAAGATCAGAAGGACAGCTGGGAAAGGTAATATATACTGTCTCTATGGGAAATAGGTTTATTTCATAACTATTACTGCATTTCTCTGATTCTTAGTTTATGTTTGTCTTGTTTTGACTATATAAAATTTGGTTAATTCCTTAAACACACATGTATACACACAAATGTTCATGGAACAGACATAACTCATAAGTACACTTAAAAATTCTGGATATCATGCATAAAACAAATATTAGAAGACTTTGAAAAGTTTAGAGAAGAAAATGGACCAGCTAAGAACCCTGGAAATCAAGAATGTCATTGCAGTAAGTTCTCTAGATTTTATTTTTTTGTTTCCTCCATGTCTTAGATTCGATGCCAACAGTCCAGGAATGCCAGCTGGAACAGACATAGAAAGCCCCAAGAAAAGTCTCTTCTCCCTTGCCAAGAACTGGGAAAGGCACATCCTAGAGAAATAGAAACCTGGTTGACAATAAATACCTTACTTCTACAAAAAACTAGGGGGGTGGAATATAACATGCACACCTTTGTTAGCACAGACTTAAGTGGAGGACTTAGACTTCCACTACTGCCTTCCATGGCAGTAACAAGTTCCCCTCCCTGCCATCCCCTGCCCCTGCAGTGTCCATGGTTTTCCACCCCTCCTCTATGATAATAAGCCACCCCTTCTCACTTAGAGTAGAGTCAATAAAGACCAACTAAGGAGCCTGGACTTCTATCACACCTGCCAATTAGAAAGCACCCATCCATCTTCCAGTCTGTCCGTGGAGGCTGAGTCAGGAGCATTGACTTCTACATAATAAAGCATCCCCCACAATGTCATTGGAGACCCCGTGGAGAGCCAGGATGTCAGTCCCACCTGGTACTAAAGAATCGATTACCCTCTGCCTTCCCCTACTGGCAGATTCCCCTGCTGGCTCACTTTCAGTATAAGTTTGCTAAAACCCAAGATTAAATATGATCCAGAGTATCTTACTCTTGACATCCAAAATGACCAAGATATAATTTTTTGAAGTCATTCATTTACCATCAACCAGGAAAATCTCAACTTAAATGAGACAAGATAATCCAGAAATGCCAACAGGCAGATGAAACAGAAGTTGGAATTATCTGATGAGGCTTTTAAAGCAGCCACTATAATGTTTCAGTAAGCAATTATGAACACTCTTGAAACAAAAGAAGACTAGAAAATCTCAGCAAAGAAATGGAAAATGTAACGAAGAACCAAGTAGAAATTTTGGAACTGAAAAATACAATAATTGAAATAACTCAGTGGATGGGTTCCAGAGATGAATTGAGAAGATATTGGGAAGAGTCAGTGAATTTGAAGATAATAACAATAGACATTACTCAGTCTGAACAACATAGAAAAAAAATGGCAGAGCTTCAGGGACATGGGGAACAATAATAAAAGATTAAACATCTTTGTCCTCAGTGTCCCCAAAGTAAAAGAGAAAGAGTGTGGGAAAGTATTTGAGGAAATATTGGCTAAAAATCTCCCAAATTTGGAAAATGGCATAAAACCTATATAGTCAAAGGGCCGAATAAGCTTTAATAAATAAGATAAACCCGAAAAGTCCATGCTATAGCACATCATAATCAAATTTCCGAAAACTAAAGAGAGAAAAATCTCAAAAGCAACTAGAGCAACCATATATCTATAGGGAAAAAGAACTTTTTTAAGACTTTTTTTTTTAGAGAGCATGCAGAGGAAGGGGCAGAGGGAGAGGGAGAAAATCCTCAAGCAGACTTCTCTTTGAGTGCAGAACCTGACACAGGGGTCAATCCCAGGACCCTGAGATCATGACCTGAGCCGAAAACCAAGAGTCAGCCATCCAACCAACTGAGACACCCAGGCTCCTTGGCGGCAAGAAAAACGTTTTTAAGTCCTACTTCCAGCAGGGTCTTGAGTTCATGACCCCAAGATCAAGAGTCACACACACTATCGACTGAGCCAGCCAGGTGCCCCTATAGGGGAAGAATTTTTTGAATGACAGAAGAGTTCTCATTAGAAATCATGGAGTCCAAAGGAAGTGACACATTTTCTTTTTTTTTTTTTTTTTTAAAGGTCTGGGTAGGTTTTTTTTTTTTTTTTTTTTTTTAAAGATTTTATTTATTTATTTGACAGATAGAGATCACAGGTAGGCAGAGAGGCAGGCAGAGAGAGAGAGAGGGGAGGAAGTAGGCTCCCTGCCGCGCAGAGAGCCCGATGCGGGGCTCGATCCCAGGACCCTGGGATCATGACCTGAGCCGAAGGCAGAGGCTTTAACCCACTGAGCCACCCAGGCGCCCATGGGTAGTTTTGTTTTTTTGTTTTTTTTGGAAGTGACACATTTTCAAGTGTAGAAAGAAAAGAACTGTCAACCCAGAGTTCTGTCCCTAGCAGAAATATACTCCAGGAACAGAAGTGAAATAAGCATTGTCAGATAAAGTAAACTAAAAATTTTACATCAGCAGATCTAACCTGAAAGAATGGTTAAACAAATTTCCCTAAAGAGAAAAGGTCAAAATAAAAAAACTGGGAACATTAAGAATGAAGAACAAACAATAGGGAGAGTCAAAATATAGGGAAATTTAATGGGGCCATCCTTCTCTTGAGTTTTCTTTTCTTTTCTTTTTTTTTAAGATTTCACTTATTTATTTGAGAGAGAAAGAGAGAGAGCTCCCAAGCAGGAGGAAATGGAAAGGGAGAAGCAGACTCCCTACCAAGCAGGGAGCCCAATGCAGCAGTCAATCCAGGACCCCAAAATCATGACCTCAGCCACAGCCTAACCAACTGAGACACGTAGGCACCCCCTCTTGAGTTTTCTAATTGTATCTGACAACTGGAGAAAAATTTTAACATTCTGTGATGTGATTCTCTAGGAATTTGGAGGAAATAATTATAAAGTGAGATACTACCTTTGGAGGGTCCTGGGTGAATGGGTACAGGCTCTCTCTATGTTATGTATTATAACTACATGTGAATCTATAGTTAACCTCAGAATTAAAAGTTTTTATGAATATAGATAAAAATGAATTTTTTAAATGTTCAAGCAACCCATAGGTGGTCAGGGAAATGAAATAGAGAATTGAACAATGAAGGGAAAAATAAACAGAGATGGCAAGCTTAAGCCCCAATATATCTGTTATATTAAGTGTCAATGATCTAAATATACCAATTAAAAAACAGAAGTTGACACAATATATTAAAAACATGACTCCAATATATACTGTGGATAAATTCACTTCAGATATAGTGATACACGTTTTTTGAAAATAAAGATAAGCAGAAAGATAGGCCATGCAAACAATCAAAATAAAGTGAGAGTAGCTTTATTAATATTCAATAAAGTAGACTTCTGAGGAAAGAAAATTACTAGGAACAAAGATAGAGCATAATGATGGAAGGGTCAGTCTACCAAGAAGACATAGCAAACTTCAATGAGTATGCACCAAACAACAGAGCTTCAATATGCATGAAGCAAAATTGTTAAAACTGAAAGAAGAAATGTAGTTGGAGACTTTAGTGCACCTCTCTCAAAAATTGGTAGAACTAAAACCAGACAAAATCCCCAATAAAAAGAATTACAGACCAATATTCCTGATGAACATGGATGAAAAAATTCTCCACAAGATACTAGCTAATTGAATCCAACAGTACATTAAAAGGATTATTCACCATGATTAAGTGGGATTTATTCCTGGGCTGTGGAGGTGGTTCAAAATCCACAAATCAATCAACATGATACACCAAATTAATAAAGAAAATATAAGAACATGATCCTCTCAATAGATGCCAAAAGAGCATTTGACAAAATACAGTATCCTTTCTCTATATAAACTCTCAAGAAAGTTGGGATAGAAGGAACATACCTCAACATCATAAAGGCCATATATGACAGACCCACAGCTAATATCCTCAGTGGAAAAAAAGTCTGAGAGCTTTTCCTCTAGAGTCAGGAACACAACAGGGATATTTGCTCTCACCACTGTTGTTCAATATAATACTGGAAGTCCTAGCCTTATCAGTCCAGATAAAAAGTGTCTGCAGAGTGAAGGAACCAATCAATAAAACTAAAAGATACCTTTGGAATGGGAGAAGATATTTTTAAACAACATATCTGATAAATGGTTAGTATCCATAATCTATAGCGAACTTACCAAACTCAACACCCCCCCCCAAAACCAAACAATCCAGTTAAGAAATGGGCAGAAAACATGAATAGACATTTTTCCAAAGAAGACATCCAGATGGCTAACAGACACATGAAAAAATGCTCAACATCACTCATCATAAGGGAAATACACATCAAAACGACAATGAGATACCACCTGTCAGAATGGCTAAAATGAACAACTCAGGAAACAACAAATGTTGGCAAGGATATAGAGAAAGGGGAACACTCTTACACTGTTGGTGGAAATGTAAGTTGGTATAGCCACTCTGGAAAACAGTATGGAGGTTCCTCAAAAAGTTAAAAATAGAACTTCTCTATGACCCAGCACTTGCACTACTAGGTATATAACCAAAGGATACAAAAATGCTGTTTTGAAGGGGCACATGCATTCCAATGTTTATAGCAACATTATCAACAATACCCAAATTATGGAAAGAGCCCAAATGTCCATTGACTGATGAATGGGTAAAGATGATGTGATGTGTGTACACACACACACACACACACACCCCAATGGAATATTACTCAGCAGTCAAAAAAATGAAATCTTATCATTTGTAACAACATGAATGGAACTAGATGGAGTGTATTATGCTAAGCACCATAAATCAGAGAAAGTAAAATATTATATGATTTCACTTATATGTGAAATTTAAGAAATAAGACAAATGAACATAGGGGAAGGGAAGGAAAAATAAAATACAAACAGGGAGGTAGGCAAACCATAAGAGACTCTTAACTATAGAGAACAAACTTAAGGGTTGAAGATGGGGTGGGCTGGTGGGAGAATGGGCTAAATGGGTGATGGGCATTAAGGAGGGTATTTGTGGGGGTGAGCACTGGGTGTATTATAAGTAAGTGATGAATCACCAGATTCTAGTCTTGAAACCAATACTACTGTATATGTTAAGTAACTTGAATTTAAATTTAAAAAAAAATAAAACTATTGAGACAGAAAACCAGCAGTTGGGGCACTTGAGTGGCTCAGTTGATTCAGCATCCAACTCTTGATCTCAGCTCAGGTCTTTATGTCAGGGTTGTGAAGTTCAGGCCCCATGAGTTTCACCCCCACATCAAGGCAAAAAATCAGCAAAAATATGGAAGAACTTAATACTGTCAAGCCACAGAATGTAATTGACATTTGTACATAACTTCACCCAACAATAGCAGAGTAGACATTCTTTTCAAATGCTGATTTGACACCTACCTAGAGAGACATATGTTGGGCCACAAAACACATCTCAACATATTTAAAAGAATTGGAGTCCTGCAGAATGTGTTCTTGGACCATATGCAAAGTAGAAACTAACAGAAAGTAATATGTAAGTCTCGGAACAAATGAAAAATAAATAACACATTTCCAAATACTGATGAGATTTCAAGGGAAATAAAAATATACATAAAATAAAAATGAAAATGTAACATATCAAACTTGAGGGACACAGCTAAAGGATTGCTAAAAAATTTATAGCACTAAATACATTAGAAAAATAGGAAGGATTTCATATTATCAAGTAATATCACTACTGGGTATTTACCCAAAGAATACAAAAACACTAATGCGAAAGATCTATGCACCTCTATGTTTACTGCAGTATTATTCACAATAGCCAAATTATGGAAGAAGCCCCTCTTTGTTTACTGCAGTATTATTCACAGTAGCCAAATTAGGGAAGAAGCCCAAGTGTCCACTGTTAGATGAATGGATAAGAAGATGTCATATATATATGCACATGCACACGCAATGGAATATTAATCAGACATAAAAAAGAATGAATCTTGCCATTTACAACAGAATGGAAGGATCTAGAAAGTATAATGCTAAGCAAAATAAGTCAGAGAAGGACAAATACCATATGATTTAAGAAAATCATAATGTTGAATTTAAGAAAACAAGCAAAGATACAAACCAAAACCAGACTCTTACTATACAGAACAAGCTTATGATTAGCAGTGGGGGAGGGGGGAGGGGATGGGTAAAATAGGTGAAGGGGATTAAAAGTACACTTATAAACACTAAATAATGTATAGAATTGTTGGATCACTATATTGTACACCTGAAACTAATATAACACTGTATGTAATCTATATTGGAATTAAATTTACAAAATAGGATTTCATAAGAGTAATCTCAGCTTCTCCTTAAGAAAATAGAAGAAAAATAACAAATCCAAAACAAGCAGAAGAAGGAAAGTCAATGAAACAAAAAATCTGGTTGATTGAAAAGATTAAAAAATTGACAAACCTTTAGCAAGACTGACAGAAGACACAAATGCCACAAATTCTACTATCAGGAATAAAATGAAATAGCATTTCTGACCCATAGCATTTAGAGGTTAAAAAGGAAATATGAACAGATCTATTTACATAAACTTGACACCTTAGATAAAATGGACCAGTTTGTCAAAAGTACAAAGTAATAAAACTCACACTAAGTAGATTATTCAAACACCTTAATTTATAACTATTGCAGAAATTGAATTCATAATTGAAAACACTGTTGGAAAGAAATCTCTAGGCCCAGATGGTTTTACTGGAGAATTCTAAAAATTCAGAAAGCGTTGATACAAATTCTACAGAAACTCTTCCAGAACATAGAAAATAATTGTATGAAGCCACTATTACCTTGGTATTAAAACCAGACAAATGTAATAAAAAACAACAACAACAACAACAACACATACCAATATCCATTATGAACATTGGCACAGAAATCTTATACAAAATAAGAATTCAGCAGTACTGTATATAAAATGATTTTACACTACCTCCAAAGGAGTTTTATTTCATGGATGCAAGCCTGGTTTTATATTTGAAAGTGAATGTGTATCTGAGGTATAAAGAAGAATTACATGATCATATTAATTACTGCAAAAAAAGCACTCAACTAAATTTAGCATTCAACTAGGTTCAACACTCAGGATAGAGACCCAGCAAACTAACAAGAGGGGAATTTCTTTAACTGGAGGAAAAATACATGTAGCTAACATCACTAAATGATGAACAACTGAAGCTTTCTCTATAAGACAAGACTGCAAGAACCTTCTCTTTTGCCATTCTTAACAACATAGTACTAGAAATTGTAGCCAGTGCAAAAAGGAATAAATTTAACTTAAAAGCAGAGATTGGAAAAGGAGAAATAAAATTGTTTCTGTTTGAAGGTCACATAATGCTCTACATAGGAAATCCCAAAGAATCTACAAAAAAAGAAAAAAAACTCTCTAATAAGTTCAGCAGGCTTCCTGGGTGCAAGATCAAAATAGAAGAACTGTAGAACCAACCTGAGTGTCGATGGATGGATGGATGGATGAAGAAGGTGTGGTATGTGTATGTACACTCACACACACACAAAAATTACTCAGCCGTAAAGAAAGAATAAAATATTGAATGTATATAATTGTTGAATCACTATGTTGTATATCTGAGCTAATGTAATACTGTGTATCAACTGTTTCAATTAAAAAAATTAATTGAATACATATTAGCTAAGAATACATGAAAATCAAAATATTAAACATAATGCCAATTATAATAGCTTAAAACTTGAAATACATTTTTATAAATCTAACAAAACATGTATAGTGTTTTTGTGCTTTAAGTGCAAATATTAGAGCACCTAGGTGGCTCAGTTGGTTAAACATCAGACTCCCAAGGGACACCTGGGTGGCTCAGTTGGTTAAGTGACTGCCTTCAGCTCAGGTCATGATCCCAGGGTCCTGAGATGGAGCCCCGCATCTGGCTCCCTGCTCAGCAGGGAATTTGTTTCTCCTTCTCCCTCTGCCCCTCTCCCCTCCGCCACCCCACCCTGTGCATGGAGCCTGCTTAAGATTCTCTTTCTCTCCCTCTGCTCCTCCCCCACCCTGCTTGTATGGCACTTTCTCAGATATACAAAAAAACAAACAAACTGCAAATGCTGATGAAAGAAATCAAGGAGAACTTGTTATTAGGGAGGTGTACTTATAGATTAGAAGACTCAGTGTTATGGATTAGAAGACTCAACATAACGAAGATACTGGTTTTCCATGAATTTAGATTTATTGCAGTTTTTCTCAAAATCCTGGCAAGTCTTTTTCTAAATAAACAAACTTATTTTCAAATTTACATGAGAAGGCAAAAAAACTAGAAATAGCTTAAACAATTTAGAAATAGAAAAGGAAAGTGTTTGTAATTACTCTGCTCAGTACTAAGGCTTACTATGTAGCTACAATAATCAAGATAGTGCAGCATTGGCAGAGGGATAGATCAATGGAGCAGAACAGAGATTCCAGAAATAGACCCACATTAATATGCTCATTTGATTTTCTTTCAGTTAATTTTTACAAAGTTATATTCAATCAAGAAAAGTAGTCTTTTCATCAGATGTTGCTGGAGCAACTGGACAACATCCATAGGCAAGAAAAGGAACTTCTCCCTAACTCACACAAAAAATAATTCAAAATCAATCATGGGTGAGCCCTTGGCTGCTCATTTGGTAAAGCATGCAACTCTTGATCTTGGGGTTGTGAGTTCAAGCTCCATGTTAGGTATAAAGATCACTAAAATAAATAAACTTTAAAAAAGATAAATTGGCTTCATCGCTCTTAAAAAACTTACTTTCTGAAAGACAGGTAAGTGAAAAGATAACTTAGAATGGAAGAAAATAGGGCTTTTGGGTTTGAGGGGTATAGTTTATACACAATGTTACATTATTTTCAGATGTACAACAGAGTGATTCAGCAACTCTATACATTATGCTGTGCTCACCACTAGGATAGCTCCCATCTGTTACCATACGACACTGCTACAGTACCACTGACTATGTTCCCTACTCTGTACATTTTCTCCCCCTGATTTATTCATTCCTTAACTAGAAGCCTGTATCTCCCATTTCCCTTTACCCATTTTGAACATCCTCCCATCCCATTTCCCTCAGGCAACCATCAGTTTTACTATGTATAGGTCTGATTTTGTTTATTCATTTTTTTTTGTTTTTAATTTTCCACATATAGGTGGAATCATATGGTATTTGTCTTTCTCTCTCTGACTTACTTAGCGTAATACCCTCTAGGTCCATCCATGTTGTTGCAAATGGCATGATCTCATCTTTTTAATGGCTGAATAATATTCCATTTTGTGTGTGGATATGCATGTGCGTGCGTGTGTGTGTGTGTGTGTGTGTGTGTGTGTGTGTATCATATCTTTACCCATTCATCTATTCTTGGACACCTGGGCTGCTTCCATATCTTGGCTACTATAAATAATGCTATAACAAACATAGGGGTGCTTGTACCTTTTCACATTTGTGTTTTCATTTTCTTTGGGTGAAAACCCAGTAATGAAATTATTGAATCATATGGTATTTCTATTTTTAATTTTTTGAAGAACTTCATTTCCACCAATAGTGCACAAGGGTTCTTTTTTCTCTACATCCTTGCCAACTCTTGTAAATCACATATATGAAAAGAACTCATATCCAGAACATATAAAGTACTTTCAAAACTCATTAGTAAGCTAAAAAAGGTGGTAAAACAATCCAGTTAGTGAGGAAAAAGGCATGAACAGACAATTCACCAAAGAGGATGTACAGATGGCAAATGAGAACATAAAAAGATGTTCAACATCATAGCCATTAAGGAAATGGAAACCAAAATGAGATATCACTATCCATTTGTTAAAACAGCTGAAATTAAAAGAATAACAATGCCAAATGTTAGCAAAGATATGGAGAAACAAAATAAGTCATCTAGCCAGTAGAAACCAGATACCTCAGCCACTCTTTGAAAAACAGTTCAATAGTTTTTTTAAAAAACTAAACATGGAACTACCGAATGACCCAGTAATTACACTTTGGGGGCATTTATCCCAGAGAAATGAAAATGTACATCCACACAAAAAAACTATACACAAATGTTCATAGCAGCTTTATTTGTAATAGCGAAAAATAGACAACCACCTAGGTTTATAACCAGTGAATGGTTGAACTATGATACATCCATACCATAGAGTACTTACTCAGCAATAAAAAGAAAACATCTATTGAAGTAATAACTTAGTTGGTTCTCAAAGGGATTATCCTAAATGAAAAAAGCCAATGTCCACAGGTCACAACTAAAACATTCTACTTATAACACATTCTTGAAATGACAAAATTTATAGAGATGGAGAATAGTAGTTTTCAAGATTGAGGCAGAGAAAGAATACAGTTATCAGTATGATTCTATTTCTAAAACACCTCAAGGAAGATCTTTGTGGGAGGAAACACTAGTGTATCTTGATTATGATGGTTGCCATGAATCTACACAAAGGACAAAATTTCACAGAACTGTACACACACAGGTGCCTGTAAAACTGGTAAAATCTTAAGATATGTGGATTTTAACCAACATCATTTTTCTGGTTTTGATATTATGTATGTCAATATGTAGATGTACAAAGATGTAGTTTTAAAGTCAAATAACCCCTTCCCTTTTCTTTATCTTTAGTTTACTTGTCATCTTGTTGCACCAATACTAGAGAGTATAGTTTCATACATGATACTCTTAACCAGTGCCAGCTTGATCTAGGCTGTGATCTACAATCATCATGGCGGTTTGGGGATACAAAACTGGTTCACAATGAGGAGTTGGAAAAAAACTTTACTTCTAAGAGGTAAGTTACTATGACCTAAAGAAGGTTGAGATTTTGGGTTATTTTTGCTCTGAAGTCATAAGAATTAGTAATTTCTACCATTTGAGTAGAAATTTGGTAAGTATTACTAAGAAAATAAGTACAGAGATTATTTATTATTTTGTTGGCTTCTCGTAGCCTTGTGTAATAGTGAAGAGCTAAGTGTAAGATTTTTTTTTTAAATTTATTTAACACAGAGAGAGAGATCACAAGTAGGCAGAGAGAGGGGGGGAAGCAGGGTCCCTGCTGAGCAGAGAACCCGATGTGGGGCTCGATCCCAGGACCCTGAGATCATGACCCGAGCTGAAGGCAGAGGCTTAACCCACTGAGCCACCCAGGTGCCCCTAAGTGTAAGATTTTGATTAATAAGTTTTACAGGTTAATGTAGACAGATTTCAGACACTTGTAATTTTTTTAATCTTGATAGTTTTTCAGAAGCTTACATCAGCACATTTATTAAGCACCCATTTTGTAGATTTCCTGTGCTTCCTGTGTAATATAAAATAGTTAAAGTATTCAGAAAATAACTTTTTTCCCTTGATTCAACTGTTCAGAGACTTAGCTGTTGTTTTAATTTGGCAGGATTATATCTGGCTATTTCCAGCTCTTCCACTAGAGCCACTTTTTCTTCTAAAATTTTTTTTATTTGAGTATATAACAGAGTGTTAAATTAGTTTAATTTTAATTTTTTTAAAAGGTACTGCTTATACTTTTTAGGAAGGTATAATCCATTATTTTGTTTTTATAAGAAAGGATAAAAGCACATGCAGAGCTCTCATTGTAAACATTTTATATTTATTAATCTAGATCTTATGTGAACACAATTTTACCTTTTTCATTTTCTGATTTTTTTCTCCTTCACTAATTGGTATTTAACTTAAAACCTAACTGTAGCTTCATCAAGGACCCCCACTTAGAACTTGTTTTAGAATGGTTTTGGTTTCTTTTTTTTTGTTTTAGAATTAATTCCTCTTGACTTAAACATACTTACCCTCTGATATCACTTTGAATTGGTAGAAATGACAGATGTAGTTGACAGCATTTCTGTCATCTAAAAAACAATAATTTTGAGCAGAAGTGGAATGGACTGGATATATCCTGCCACTTCCAGATTGAATTAAGAGTTTAATCAAAAATTAATTCCTGGTATTCTTTGATTTCAGTTCTTTTAGGCATTTTAAAATTTTGTCCTTTTTTATAATGCTCCCCTGCCCAACACTTAATTTACAACCTGTTGATGTTAGAGAAATTAGAAAAATTACCCAAAAATACACAATATGCTAGAACATTGCAAATAAACAACCACCCAGCAAATACTGATTTCTTAGTTATTTGTCCAATTAGACAAACTCATTTTTTCCCATAGTACTTTATACTCATTTAATAGGTCTTTTCTACCATATACTGGTTTTGTCTGATTTACCTGCTTCGTGAGTTTCTTCTTCCTTTTTTTCAAGATTTTATTTATTTTTTAGAGAGTGGTGGGAGGGTCAAAGGGAGAGGAAGAGAATCTCAAGCAGACTCCCCACTGAGCATAGAGCCTGGCGCCGGGATCTCTCTCACCACCCTGAGATCATGACCTGAGCCGAAACCAAGAGTTGGATGCTCAACTGAGTAAGACGCGCAGATGCCCCATGGTTTTTCTTTCTGTCATTCTATTTAGAGGAGTTATATCTATGGGCTCAGCAAAACAAGTATCTCCAAAGGATACCAATTTCCATTTCTTATCTGCATTCCATCTACCACTTCTTAAGTATGAAATCAGCAAAAGCATTAAAAATCTAAACATCTGTGTATTCCATCAGCTGTTAAAACATTTCAGTACCTGCTGTGTCAGACATCACATTTGATGACCCTTGAAGAACAATGAATGTTTTTTTCTGTCTTAAAGAGTTCACATTCTAGTTTAAAAGACATACAAGCAAATATAAAATAAAATGTTATAATAGAGATATAAGTCGGGGCACCTGGGTGGCTGGGGCACCTGGGTGGCTCGTGGGTTAAAGCCTCTGCCTTTGGCTCAGGTCATGATCCCAGGGTCCTGGGATCGAGCTCCACATTGGGCTCTCTGCTCAGCGGGGAGCCTCCTTCCTCCTCTCTCTCTGCCTGCCTCTCTGACTACTTGTGTTCTCTGTTTATCAAATAAATAAATAAAATCTTTAAAAATAATAAAGATATAGGTACACAGATGAGGGACTGATTATTCTTTTTTTTTTTAAAAGATTTTATTTATCTGAGAGAGAGAGAGAGAGAGCATGAGAAGAGGGAGGGACAGAGAGAAGGAGACTCCCTGCTGAGCAGGGATCCCGATGCAGGACTCGATCCTGGGACTCCAGGATCATGATCTGAGCCGAAGGAAATATTTACTTTTTTTTTTTTTTTAAGATTTTATTTACTTGAGAGAGAGAGTGTGTGCATGTACAAGCAAGGGGAACAGCAGGCAGAGGGAGAGGGATAAGCAGGCTTCCTGCTGAGCAAGGAGCCAGATGCAAGACTCTATTCCAGGATCATGACCTAAACCAAAGGCAGACACTTAACAACTGAACCACCCAGGTTCCCCTGGGACTGATTATTCTTAAGAGTTTTGAGAGATGCTTTGAAGCGTTAAGAAAATTGAGCTAGTCTTAATGGGTAAAAGAGAAACTGAATTATTCTTAAGTCCATTGCCTTATTTGTATCAGTTTGACCCTTTTTGTTTTAAAAAATTTTCAAATTTACATGAAAGGATATCATTTTAAAGATTTTCAGTACCTGGCTTAATGTTGTGACTGAATTAGTACTTGATATCTGTTTATGTCTCACTCCAGATGTAGTCTGAGCCATCTCTGGTTAATTTCATTTACTTTATCAATGATTGGTTCCAAGGGTGGGCAGAAATAAATCATTTTGGGTCAATAACACACTCAAGATGGATTGGCTTGGGACGTCTCTAGGAAAGAGAAGCCGTTTGTGAACCAAGGAAGCGTGTTTAAGTTACTGATAACACCCTTGTGAGGTAATAAAAAGACTAGTGTTAGGATGACCTTAAGGCTGAGGACAGAAGGACAAAGAGATGGAAAAAACCTGGATCCTTGCTGATATCTGGAGCCAAGAAATCTATCAACCCTGATAAAGGCTGCCTGATTTCTGAATTTCTTATAATAATAATAATAAGAAGAAGAAGTAGTCATCTTATATTTAGCCAAATTGAGCAAGTTTTTGTGCTTGAAGTCAACAGCATTTTAGCTGATAATTGCTTACTGGGAAAGGGGTACTGGCAAATTAGAGATTCTACACTATGGATTTAACTTGAAGACTGGGCAGTAAGGGTGCCAACTTGAGAAGTTGGTGATAATCCTTTACACCTTGTGCACAAATATTTGCTTCATGAGACTTTGGTTTTGGGCGATATACAGAAATTCAGGATGTTAAGGTGTGTTGGCCCTGTCCTGCTTGGACGCAAAAGGCCTTTAAAATTCAGATTTGGTAAGAAAGAGCCTTTCTTCTTATGATCTGGTATCACAGATCAGCTTCATAAGATTAGCCTGGAGTAAAGAATTCATCTTTTCCAAAGTTAGTTTGAATTTGGGTTTAAAAAGATTTAACAGGAAATAAGTGCTGCAAAGCACAATTCTGTTGCCTTCAACTTTCCCATACCTCCTTTTAAGTATTTTCTACCAGGTAAATGGGAAGTACTCAGGTTTATACAATAAAGATATATTTTAAAAATGCAATTGGGTGGAAGAAACGGATCGTTGCGAATTGGAGTGCAGTAAAGGCCATTTCAAATTCAGAGCCTTGGAGGGTGCAAAGGTTTCAGAGGTTTGCTGCCACAAGACTGAAAGTTCTAACTGCAATGATTGTCTAAACATGATCTTGCTATGGTTACTAGTCTTTGGAATTTTGAGGGTAGAGAATCCTAGCTTCTTTTCAATGAGATGTCCTGTTGCTAAGGGCCATTTAACACCATTAATGTGTCATTCTTCACTTTTCTGAATTTAATTGTAGTTATCCTATTATTTTCCCTTCACCAATGTATTTTTGGGTGTAGGTAACTTAATCTTATAGCTATACATTTTCAGAATGGATGATAACTATATAGATCTATATCCAGACCTGTTAGAAATGAAGGCATATTACTCCCAACATAGATCTGAAGTTGGGTGGTTCCCTTTCTGCAAGGTGGATTGAGGTTGTTTTGTGTGGCCATGAATACTTTTTAAAGTATATATGTTGGAAGAAGGACGTGTATAAAAGGTAACCAAGTTAGTAGACTGCAGTATCTCTAACAATTCTAAATCATCTTATATAATTTAAACTGTTCTTTGTCTTATTCTTTTTATTGGTTTACTGATGTACAAACCTAGTCTGTATAGGTCATTAGAACCCAGCATGAGACTTGCCTGGACATCCTGAGATGAAGTCAGTGTCTCTAATAAGGACTGCATGCAAGGAAGCTTATAGATCTAGCTGCTGCTTGACAGCATTTTAAAGACTTAAAGGAGCTAGACAAAGATAAAAACTGTGGACAGCAGTGTGGAGAATCAAGGCAGAGAAACAAATTCTTAATATTGTTGGGGAACTGAGTAAGTTCAGAATCTGCCTTCTGTAGGTAGAATAGTGTACCCCCAAAGATGCCCACATCCTGATTCTTAAAATCTGTAAATATGTTACTTTACATAACAAAAAGGATTCCGCAGATCTGGTTGACATCACAAACCGGCAGATGGTGATGATCTTGGGTTACCTGAGTGGGCCCAATATGAATGAGTGGGCTCATGATATGAGCTCTTAGAAATATAAGAGGACAACAGAAGAATGGGTCAGAGAGGAGACAGAAGAAAAATTTCAGAGGGATTCAGTCTGCTTTTTCTGGCTTTAATGATGGAGGAGAGAGGTGTTATGATTCAAGGAATGCAGGTAACTTCTAGAACTTGGGAGCAGCCTAGAAAGGAAATGGATGTTAGTCCTCCATCTGCAAATGATTAAATTTTGTGAACAAGAGATCCTCCCCCAGACCCTGAGACAGGAATACAATACAGATGACACCTTTATTTTAACCCATTGAGACTTATTGGACTTATGTCCCACCTAACTGAAAGATAATAAACTTGATTTGTTGGTACATCTGGGTGGCTCAGTTGGTTAAGTGGCCAACTTCTTGGTTTCGGCTCAGGTCATGATCTCAGAGTCATGGGATCAAGCCCCTTGTCAGGCTCCCCTCAGCCACAAGTGTGCTCCAGGATTCTCCCTCTTTTTTTTCCCCTCTCCTAGTTTGCCCTCTTTAAAATAAATAAATGGATCTTTTAAAAAAAGATTTTCTTCAATCCACTAAGTCTGTAAGAATTTGTTACAGCAGCAGTAGGAAAGTACTACACTGCCTTATCCAGACTTCTTGTGTGAAGTAGAAAGTTTTTTCCTTCCACCTTTATTGAAATATGATACACATATATATTATGAAATGTTTACTACGATAATGTTTGTTAATTCATCTTTTATTTCACATAATTAGCCATTTTGTTTTGTTGTTATGGTGAGAACATTAAAGCTCTATTCTATTTATTTTAAGCTAACTTTTGTTTTTTTTTTTAAGATTTTATTGAGAGCACAAGCACAAGTAGGGGGAGCAGCAGGCAGAGGGGGAACCAGGCTCCCCGCCAAGCAAGAAACCAGCTGCGGGACCTGACCCTGAGATCATGACCTGAGCTGAAGGCAGAGAGAGACTTAACCAAATGAGCCACCCAGCCATCCCAAAGCTCTATTCTTAGAACAACTTTCAAGTAAATGATACAGTATTATTAACTGCAGTTAGCATGCTGTCCCATAGATCCTCTGAACTTACTCTTATAATTGATATAAAGTTCGTACCCTTGACCAGCATCTCACCATTTCCCCCCATCTCTAGGCCTGGTAACCATCTTCTGCTGTTTTTATGAATTTGATGTTCTTAGATTCCACATGTAAGTGAGATTATATGGTATTAGTCTCTCTCTGACTTAACGCAATTCCCTCAAGGTCCACTCATTTTGTCACAGGCTGAAGGATTTCCTTCGTTTTTATTGCTGAATAATATTCCATGGTGTTTGCGTGAGAGCCCGATGTGGGACTGAATCCCAGGACCCTAGGATCATGACCTGAGCCGAAGGCAGCTGCTTAATCAGCTGAGCCACTCAGCATCCCTGTACCACATTTTCTTTATTGATTCATGTGTTGATGGATACTAAGGTTGTTTCTATGTCTTAGCTATTACAAGTAATGCTGGCAATGAACATGGTTGATACAGATATCTCTTTGAGGTAGCAGTTTCATCTACTTCAGATACATGCCCAGAAGTGGGAGTACTTGATCATAGAGTAGTTCTATTTTTAGTGTTTTCAGAAATTTCCATGCTGTTTTCCATAGTGGCATACCAATTTATATTTCTTTTAACAGTGCACCAGTGTTCCCTTTTCCCTACATCCTTACCAGCACTCTTTACCTTGTCTTTTTGAGAATAGCCATTTTGGCGAGTATGAGATGATATCTCATCATGTTTTTTGATCTGCATTTCCCTGATAATTAGTGATGTTGAGCACCTTGTTATGTACTTGGTGGCCATTTGTGCATTTTCTTTGGAAAATGTCAATTAAAGTTCTCTGCTATTTTTAAATGAGATTGTTGGTTGCTTTTGAATTGTATGTTCCTTATGTATTCTGGATATTAACCCCTTATCAGATACACAAATTGTAAATATTTTTTCCCACTCCATAAGTCAGCTTTTCCTTTTGTTGATTCTTTTTTGCTGTGCAGAAGTATTTCAGTTTGATACAGTCCTACGTGCTTATTTTAGCTTTTGTTGCCTTTGCTTTTAGGGTCAGATCCAAAAAAATCATTGCCAAGACCAATGTACAGGAGCTTACTGCCTGTTTACTTCCAGGAGATCATTGTTTCAGATCTTACATTTAAGTCTTTTATCCATTTTGAGTTAATTTTTATGCCTGGTATAAGAAAGTGGTATAGTTTCACTCTTTTGAATGTGACTGTCCAGTTTTCCCAACATCATTTATTGAAGAGACTGTCCTTTTCCCACTGTATATTCTTGGCTTGTCATAAATTAACTGATTGCATATGCCTGGGTTTATTTCTGGGCTCTTTGTTCTGTTCCATTGATCTGTGTCTGTTTTTATGCTAGTACCATGCTGTTTTGATTTTTATTATTTAGGATTTTATTTATTTATTTGTCAGAGAAAAAGAGACAGAGAGGACATAAGCAGGGGGAGAGGCAGGCAGAGGTAGAAGCAGGCTCCCCACTTGAGCAAGGAGCCGGATGAGGGACTCAATCTCAGGACCCTAGGATTGTGACCTGAGTTGAAGGCAGATGCTTAACTTACTGAGTCACTCAGGCGTCCCAGTTTTTATAGCTTTAAACTGTAATTTGAAATCAGGGATCATTGTGCTTCCAGCTTTGTTCTCTCTCAAGATTGCTTTGGCTATTCGTGATCTTTGTGGTTCCATACAAGTTTAGGATTATTTATTCCATTTCTATGGAAAATGCCAGTGGAACTTCAGTAGAGATTGCATTGAACTATAGATTGTCTTGGGTTGTGTGGCCTTTTTAAAAATGTTAATTTTTCCAGCTCATGAGCACAGACATTCTTTATATCTGTGTCTTCTTCAGCAAATGTCAGTTTTCAGTGTACATGTCTTTCCCCTCTTTGGTTAAATTTATTCCTAGGTATTTTATTCTTTTCAATGTAGTTGTAAATGGGATGGTTTTCTGAATTTCTCTTTCTGATAGTTCTCTTTAGTGTATAAACATGTAAAATTTTTCTGTATGTTGATTTTGTATGCTACAGCTTTTCTAAATTCATTTGTTCTAAGAGTTTTTTAGTGGAGTCTTTAGATTTTTCTGTATGTAATATCGGGGTCATCTGCAAACAGAGATTGCATTTGCTTCTCCCTTTTATCTCTTTTTCTTACCAATTTGTCTAGGATTTCAATACTATGTTGAATGTTTAGAGTAATTTGAATTCTTAGCAGTATAAATCCTATATCTCCATTTCCTTGTGCAAGTTACCGGAAGTTCACTCTATGCCTTTGGTGGAGTCATACTTCACTGATTCTTCATAATCTTTAAAGCTTTGCATAGGTGTCTATAAATTTGAAGAAGTGGTCATGTCTTCCAGAATTTTTATGTTGAACTTCGGTAAGTATAGACCTTCACCTGCAAGTGAGGACATGGTAGAGTGTGCTCTGGTGCAGGGTGCCAAGTGTAGGGCATGTAGTTGCTTCAGGTCTAGGGGGTGGATGACAAATCTTGGATCAGTCCTTGGCCTGTACATTATGAGCAGTTGTGTGGTCTTTGGTGAGTGCTCCTAGGCATTCACATATGCTGCAAGGCTGTTGGGGTTCTCAGCATCTCCTCCTGGTCCATCAGCTGGGGACCAGAGTAAGCAGTGGTAGTGGCCAGAGTCTGCCATATGGACACACTCATTTGCAGGTGCCTGTGTTGTGGCAGGGTCCAGTTGCTAACACATGTGTAGTGGTGAGTGCCAGGGTAGGCAGCAAGGGCCAGCCAAGAACATGTGCACTGGCAGCTGTGGGGATCCTGGCTGTTGTTCATTACTGTGTTGGCAGTATCTTGCCCTGGACACACAGCAGTGTGGAGGTTAATGATGGGGATTAGGCCAGAGGGTATTCAGGTGCATAGCTAGAGTGGCTAGGTAGGTACAGATGAACCTAGTGATACAGGACAGTGACATATGATAGAGCTTGCTCTGGCCCACATACCGCTATAGGAGTCTTGGGTATGGAAGTGGTCTAATGTGGCTGCAGGATATTGCCATGGTGTGCGCACAGCAGTTTAGGCTGGTGACAGATGTTTAGTCAACAGCATCTAAGTACACAGCTGGAGGAGCTAGCCCTGAGCACCTGCATCCTAGTGAGTGTCAGCTATAAGAATCTAAGTTGGTGTGGTTGCACTCTAGGAGTCAGAGTCCTTGGCGGGCTTCTCGTGGAAGGCGGGTGGGAAGACATAAGCTGACTGGTGTCAACAAGTATAAACACCTGTGGGTCTGAGGCTAGTGATATTTGCAGGGGTATGCTGCAGCCACAGTGGCTGTTGGTTTCTTCAGTAGTGAAAGCTAATGATGTTTGCTCAGCAGTCAGTGGGAAGGTGGTTGCTCCTGCTGTATAGCTCCTGTTGGTAGCCTCTGCTTTTTTTCGTTGTTCCTAGCCATCTCTTTGTGTCTCAGCTTTGCCATTCCCTGTTTGGAGTAAAACAAAAGCAGATCCTTGATTCTCCATGCAGTGCCCCAAAGGGCTGGGGAAACTGGCTACTTACCTCACTCTCACTTTCCTGGTGAGGAGAACTCTCTATCTAGGGAATTCCTCTTGACACTGAGCAGTGCCTGCTCAGTATGTGGAACGGTACAGGCAAATTGAAGCTGTTCATCCTTCCCTTTTTGCACAGTTATTCTCTAGCTTTCTATGCCACCATGTGCTGAAGTTTCTTAAGTGACCTCCAAAGCTCTCCCAAAGCTGTTTTTGTTCATAGGTAGCTATCTAATGGTTGATCTTTGTTGCGGGGGCCGGAGGGTGGGGTCTGCTATGCTACCATCTTTGTGACGTCACTACCCTTGAATCAAAAATGTACTTCTTCTGGGGTGCCCTGGTGCCTCACTTGGTTAAACATCCATCTTGATTTCAGCTTGGGGTTGTGGGGTCAAGCCCCATGTTGGCCTCTGTTCTGGGCTTGGGATTCTCTCTCTCCCTCGCCCTCTGGTCCTCCCCATACCCATTTTCCCTCTCCCCCCACTCCTAAAAAAAAATTTACAGTACCAGGGTGGCTCAGTTGGTTAAGCATCTGCCTTCAGCTCAGGGCATTATCCCAGGGTTCTGGGATCAAGCTCAAAATCCAGCTCTCTACTCAGCAGGGAGTCTGCTTCTCTCTCTCCCTCTGTCTGCCACTCTACCTGCTTGTGCTCTGTCTCTCTGTCAAATAAATAAATAAAATCTTTTAAAAAGAAAAAAAAGAAATTTACTTCTTCTGTGAGCTTAGTTAAATCCCAATTTTTCTTACCTTGTTTATGCTTCTTTTCACACATTGTACTTCCTGCCAGGTAGAGATGGATCACTTACCAGCCATCTTATGGATTTGAAAACAATTAAATTCTTTTTCCAGCTCTCCAAAGCCAATTATTTCATTTTCTTTAACTATTTCCTAAAAGACATACTTAGCTGAATACTTGTATTCTCTCCTCCACACACCCAAGTACCTAAATAGAGTTCTTTTGTTTCCCGTTAAACTTTGAGATATGATACTGAAAGTGTTTCATTTACTCAACAAAAAATTATTTACTACCTATTATATACAAATCTCAGAAATCTATTCTATGTAATGTAATTATGATCTGGGCATTCCATCTGAGGCACTTAAACCTTATACTTTGTTGTAGTTGGTTTCAGTAGGTAGATAAACTTCACAGTAGCACACAGTCATTTCTTTTTTTTTTTTCCTTAAGATTTTATTTATTTATCTGGGAGAGAGAGCATGAGAGGGGAGAAGGTCAGAGGGAGAAGCAGACTCCCCACAGAGCTGGGAGCCCGATGTGGGACTCCATCCCAGGACTCTGACATCATGACCTGAGCCGAAGGCAGTGGCTTAACCAACTGAGCCACCTAGGCGCTCCGTACACACAGTCAATTCTAAGGTCATGGTCTTCCAAAATATATCCAGAATTCTTTTTTTTTTTTTTTTTTTAACATTATTCTTTTTTTTTTTTTTTTTTTTAGATTTTTTATTTATTTATCAGAGAGAGAGGAAGAGAGAGCAAGCACAGGCAGACAGAATGGCAGGCAGAGGCAGAGGGAGAAGCAGGCTCCCCGCCGAGCAAGGAGCCCGATGTGGGACTCGATCCCAGGACGCTGGAATCATGACCTGAGCCGAAGGCAGCTGCTTAACCAACTGAGCCACCCAGGCGTCCCTATATCCAGAATTCTATCCACTCATTTGTTGTGTTGTGTTAACTTATACATAACTTCTCTGTCCATATGAATTTTCTTATCTAAGTTTTTTATGTTTATTAACATTTAATAAAATAGTGGTTAAAAAAATGACCAACCCGGGACACCTGGGTGGCTCAGTTGGTTAAGCTGCTGCCTTCAGCTCAGGTCATGATCCCAGCGTCCTGGGATCCAGTCCCACGTCGGGCTCCTTGCTCAGCGGGGAGCCTGCTTCTCCCTCTGCCTCTACCTACCACTCTGTCTGCCTGTGCTCATGCTCGCTCCTGCTCTCTCTCTCTCTTTCTAACAAATAAATAAATAAAATCTTTAAAAAAAAAAAATGACCAACCCACAACCAAGAGTATATCTATAGGTTAACTCTCGAGTGCTGGGTTGATTTAGAACTTTCCACTCCAGAGCTTAAAGTATGTATAAGATACAGGGCCTGACAGATTGTGACACTTACTCCTTATTAGTATTAGTGCATAAAAACATGAGTAAATATTTCTGGAAAATTATTCTTAACTATTATTTGTCTTTTATCTTTAAGATAATATAAATATCCTGTTAGCACAGAATTTGATTGGCATTAATGTTTCTTGGTAATAATGCAGGCAGGCTGGGTCCTCGGACCCAGAGAGGGTTCCCATAGGACCATCCAGCAGGGTCCTTGACTTCATGCGGGAGAGAAAATAAATGCAAGCCAGGAAGTGAAAACAGAGTTTATTAAATAGCATAAGTGGCAGGCAGAGTAGCAGACAGAATATGTGGGAGTTCAGAGAGTAAAGGAGAATGAGTCTCATCACATGGGGTTAGGCAATTATATTGGAAAGAGGTTAAGGGTATGTTTTCTCTCAGGAATCCAGGGTAAGGTCCAGTCAGAGGCAAGTACCAAGTGAATAATAGGTGTATTTTATAAATCACCGAAGGTAGGAGTTATTGATGCGAGCACTGGCCAAGGTTTGTTTGCAGCTAATAGCCTGGAATGTGTTTGGGGTCCAACTCTTAGATGTTACCTCATGTTTGGGGGCCTAGGACAAGAATGATTAACTTTCTTGTTTCCCACTTAGGATGGGAACATAGCTTCTTTGGTTTATTCAGATGCAGAATATCAAACAAAAGTAAATGGGGCCTAGCAGAACAACAGCAGAGATGGAACCTTTCTAAAAATGGAGTCTCTTCAGCTTCCTCTCTCACTAATAGGTCACTTTGTATGTATTAGGTCTTTATATTCTTATTTGTTTACATGTCACTACAAAAAAGGCTATTCAAATTCATATTACCTGTGATATCTGAAATGGAAGTCTTGAGACTCCGAGCTTCAGTCATTTTAATAAGTTAACATAGATCCTAGTGTCTGATAACTCTGAAGAGCCAGCCTTTTAATAAAGCTTCTAAAGACACCAAAAAATAATCCAATTTAAAAATGGGCAGAAGACATGAATAGACATTTCTCCAAAGACAACAGATGCCCAACAGACAGATGAAAGGATGTTCGGTATCATTCATCATCAGGGAAATGTAAATCAAAACTACAATGAGATATCACCTCACACCAGTCAGAAGGGCTGAAATCATCAACACAAGAAACAACAGATATTGGTTGAGGATGTGGAAAGAGGGGAACCCTCTTGCACTGTTGGCAGGAATGCAAACTGATGTAGCCACTCTGGAAAGCAGTATGTAGGTTCCTCAGAAAGTTAAAAATAGAACTACCCTATGATCTAGCCATTGCACTATTAGGTATTTACCCAGAGAATACAAAAACACTAATTCAAAGGAATCTAAGTACCCCATTTATTGCAGCATTATTTACAACAGCCAAATAATCGAAGCAGCCCAGGTATCCACTGACAGATAAATAGAAAAGAAGATATGGTATATACACAAGAGAATATTATTCAGCCATAAAAAAAGAATGAAATCTTATCATTTGCAATAACATGGATGGATCTAGGTTAAGTGAAATAAGCCAGTCAGAGAAAGACAAATACCATAGAATTTCACTCATATGTGAAATTTAAGAGACAAAACAAAAGTACAAAGGAGAAAAAAAGACAAAAAACAGACTCTGAACTATAGAGAACAAAGATGGTTACTATAGGGAGGCGGGAAGGGGTGGGTGAAATAGGCAAAGAGGAACAAGAATACACTTACTTGACGGGCACTGAGTACTATATGGAATTTTGAATCATTATATTATATACCAGAAACTAATATAACGCGGTATATTAACTACAGTGGAATTAAAATTTTTTGAAAACTTCTAAAGAGTAATTTTTTATTGCTCGTTTTTGTCTAAATCATATTTAGTCCTAAATGTTTTTCAGATGTTACTCTGAAAACATAGATTGAAAACAAAATATCCAGTATTATTACTAATTCGAAACTCAAGGAATACTTTCTACTTTAATTTGTAAAGCTTTTTAGAGCTCTGGGTCAAATCTTTATTAAGTTATATTTTTACATTTTACATTTTAGTTAGTCCTTTAAGAGAATATAATGTTAAGCCAGTAAGATATCTAAGTAACACAAAGAATTACTTAGCTCACATGTCAATGATATGTGCCACTGTTGAGAAACCCTGCTCTAGGGTTTATACAGTGTACCTTCACATAATGTTATATTCATGTGTAGTGTAAGAATCTTACAACAGTGAACATTTCCTTCCTTCCTCCCATCCTTTGTGCTATTATTGTTAGTACTCCCACATGGGAATTCCTTCTAGGCACGCTCAGAAAATGAATGCTTTTCCAGAGTCTAGGAAAAAACGAGTTGAGAAATTGGGGAAACAGAAAAAAGTACTCTAATTCTTCTGTGATATTTAAACCCTATCAACATGGAGATCTTAGTGGTTCATAGAATCTACTGATGTCAAGTTGCAAGCAGGAGCAGAAGATAATGATATGTGGAGTTGATAGTTAAGTTTGATATTTCCAGGAATTGGGACAAAGTTGTCATGATCTAATCAGTTATTCTTGCTTGTAACTGTTGCCATGTGGTTTGTGGCCTTGTGTACTGTAAACAGGAAGTTATTCATGCAAATAAAATAAATACTAATATGCTAATGTGCTTAGTATACTTAATACAAACTCTGAGTAGTATTCCAGGAAATAAAAAATATTGGTAGCAATGTGGCATTCAAGAACAATTTTCCTTTTGTGGTATACACCTTACTTTACTCTAAGTTATGAGGTTCTCCACTGCTGATAATGATTTGGAAGCACACCTCTGTCCTAGCAATTGGACGTCTCTACTGTATCACCTAGTGTGGCAGTTCTTGCTGCTACTACACCTGAGCAAGCCTTCTAGATTGCTTGTCTGTACTGTTAAGTGGTTCTTAAAAAAAAAAAAAAAAAAGATTATTTGAGAGCAGGAGAGAACATGAGGTGGGGAAGGAGCAGATGGAAAGGGAGAGGCATACTCCTCACTGAGCAAGGAACCTGATCCAGGGGTTTGATCCCAGGACTCTGGAATGATGACCTGAGCCAAAGGCAGGCGCTCAACCAACTGAGCCACTCCAGCGCCCCCAGTTAAATGGTTCTTGTGGCGTATAGTCAAAATTTCAAGAGTGTATGTACTTCAGATTATAATCTTTTGAGGATGATTCTTAATTTTCTGACTTATGTGATAGGAGTGCTCTGTAATCAAATTCTAGTCTGTTTCTCCAGCTGCAGCCTGGATCCCTGAACAATGGAGAATGTCCCTAATAATTTATCATATTTGTGTCTATATATTTATTTAAGAAATGCACGTTCTTTCATCCATAGACAAGTAAGTGAGAACTTGAGCTCTGGAACTTAGCAAACAAAACTTCACATATATAATTCCAGCTCTTGTCGCCTTGCTATTTTGGCAAGTTATACTCTCTGAACTTCATAATCCTCATTTTAAAAATGAGTATAACAGGCCAGGAGGATGAGGGGAAAAAATGATTATAAAAACAACAATAAAATAATGATAGCAATCAATTCTTGGAAAATTCAGAAAAATTTTACAAAAATGCTTGAAAAGGGTAAGTCTTAGCATGCTGGGTATTTTAGTAGTATTTGAGAAATACTAGCCCTTATTACCACTGCCCTATACAGAAAGTAGTCCATAATTCTGGACGAGTAGTTATCTACGTCTTGAATTCTTTCCTTAGATGATTTTCAGCCTAATTTGTTATAGAATGGTGATGTTTCTGAATGTTACCAGTAATTGTCTTGCTTTCTAACTGTAGCAAACTGAAATATTTATCTTCACCTTGAAAATTCTGTCAGTATTCTCATTTAACTACACACAGTTTGTTTTGCTTTAGGTCAGAGATGCGTGAGAGTGGAAGACATGGCAGAGAACTTGAAGAACATTTCTGCTTTTTAGCACTTCCTCAGAATGATGTGGCTGAAATATATCAAAATGGGATAAGTACCAGAACATCTACATTGAAGATATTAGGAAATCCTCTTCTTGGAATTTATGTATTTAAACATGTTGATGTTGCTTTGAATTATGCTCATAGTAGAAGCATTACTGTAGAAAGTATTATAATTTTTAAGGTAGGTAGCAGAAAACAATTACTAAATATTGTACTCACTTACTTACTTACTTTAAATTGACCTGAACATATCTCCTTTCAGTATGAATTATTATGTTTTTAAGTTGTATTATATAAAATAAATAGTATATATATATTACTTTCATCATCATTATCATTTGAAATTTTCCCCTATTTCTGACTTTAGTTGGGTATGTGGCATAAAACAAAACTCCCAAGTAAGCAAACACAGCCTGTATCATCTTTGTCTTTCCAATTTACATCTTTTTCTGTCTTAAATAATCCTTCTTTCTCTTTTTTGTTCAGACCATAATTAATACCAGAGTGTTTTAAGTGTTTTTCTCCAAAACATTGATTATAGTAATTCTGGCTTAAGCAAAAGTTACTAAACTCTTAATCTTTATTTTCATTAATAGTATTATACAAAGTTAATTTCTTTTTGTTTTAATTTTTTATTGAAGTATAATTGACTTACATTATATATCACATTAGTTTCAGGTTAAAACATAATGTTTCTTAGTTCTCATAATTTTGCCATGCTTATATAAGATGTTAACTTTAGGGAAAACTGGATACAAGTATCTAGGACCTCTGAACTAGTTTCCCAACCTTTTTGAAAGTTTAAAATTACTCAAAATTGAAAAGAAATAAGTCTTACCAAATCTTTTTTTTTTTTAATTTATTTATTTAACAGACAGAGATCACAAGTAGGCAGAGAGGCAGGCAGAGAGAGAGAGAAAGGGAAGCAGGCTCCCCGCTGAGCAGAGAGCCTGACGCGGGGCTCAATCCCAGGACCCCGCGATCATGACCTGAGCCGAAGGCAGTGGCTTTAACCCACTGAGCCACCCAGGCGCCCCAGTCTTACCAAATCTTAAAGCATCAACTAACTGGTTAAGATACACTTTTATGGTTAATTGTAGCTTTGCCAGGACTACTGAAATTATATTATGTAGGCAGGATCCTCAGGTTTGTAACATAGGATGGGTACATATAAAACCAGTGCTTCCTTTGGAATAATTCCTTAGTGTTTAGGCTTCAAATATTATCAAATTTGTAAGGCACAATTTTTATATTAAAAAGTAATACAGGAGCGCCTGGGTGGCTCAGTGGGTTAAAGCCTCTGCCTTCGGCTCAGGTCATGATCTCAGAGTCCTGGGATAGAGCCCCACATCGGGCTCTCCGCTCAGCAGGGAGCCTGCTTCCTCCTATCTCTCTGCCTGCCTCTCTGCCTACTTGTAATCTCTGTCAAATAAATAAATAAAATTTAAAAAAAAAATTTAAAAAAAAGTAATACAAACTGATTTTAGAAAATGTGGTGCATACCAAGAAGTTCCAAAAAGCCCATTAATAACAACAGTTCATTTTTTTATATATCTATAGTCTTGCTTGTGTATGCAGATATGCATGTATAATGGTAATTAAAATATATTCTTTGTGTACTATATAACTTTTTTTCATTGATTATAAGACAGATTTTTCATTGCATTAAATAATTATTCTTCTCTAAAAGCTTTTTTTAAAAAGATTTATTTACTCATTTATTTGACAGAAAGAGATCACATGTAGGCACAGAGGTAGGCAAAGAGAGGGGGAAGAAGGCCCCCCGCTGAGCAGAGAGCCTGATGCGGGGCTCGATCCCAGGACCCTGGGATCATGACCCGAGCCGAAGGCAGAGGCTTTAACCCACTGAGCCATCCAGGCACCCCTCTAATAGCTTTGTTTTTAAGGTTTTCTTTTTTTTTAGGTATAATCTTTACAACCGACATGGGGCTCGAACTTACAACACCAAGATCAAGAGTCACATGCTTTACCAGCTGAGCCAGCCAGACACCCCTCTAATAGCCTTTTGAATAACTGACTACATAGTATTCTACTATATAGCTCTCATAAATTTGCATAACAAATTTTTAAAATTGGGGATATAAATTATTTGGTTTTTTGTTTTATACTTTTAATATTACTTTGATCATCCTTATAGGTGTATTTTTACACACCTATTTGCTAAGAACTAATTGCTTAATTCCTACCAGGAAATCAGATTAGGAGCCAAAGCTATGTATACTTTCACAGCTTTCAATATGTAACGTCCAGCTGTCCTGAGAAAGGTTATGTTAATTAACATTTTTTTTAAATGTTTTTTAATCTTTTTTTAAAAGATTTTATTTAGTTATTTGAGAGTCAGAGATAGGGACAGAGATAGCGAGAGAGCGCAAGCAGGGTGGAGATGGAGAAGCAGTCTTCCCCCAAGCATGGAGCCCAATGCAGATCTTGAAGTGGGCCTTGATGCAGGGTGCTGGGATCATGACTTGAGCAGACGCTTAAGGCAGACACTTAACCAACTGGAGCATCCAGGCGCCCCTTAATTGACATTTCTATCCACAGTGTGTAAGAATGTTATCTCACAACCCTCACTTTATATATTATACTTTTAAATCTTTGCCGGTCTTGTTCTGTAATAGTTTGTAATCATTGGTTCAGTTTTTTCTTTCATAGTTACTGCTGAGTTTAAACATTCTGCATATATTTATTAACGATATTTAGTGAGGGGTGTTTGGCTGGCTCAGCAGGTGGAGTGTGCAATTCTTGATCTTAGGCTTTTGAGTTCCAAGCCTACATTGGACATGGAGCTTACTTTAAAAAATCTTTTAAAAATTAAAAAAAAAAACAGTAGTTACTGATTTATATCATTTTTTCCGAATATACTTTCAATTATATTTTATCACTTAATATTCCTTTTTTTAAAAATAAACTTTTTGTATTGGAATAAATTTAAATTTACAGAAAAGTTACAAAGATAGTACAGAAAGTTCCTGTATACATTTCACTTACCGTCCCCCTAATATTAGCATTTCACATTGCTATAACACTTTCATCAAAATTAAGAAAACAGCATTGTATATGTCAGTTCTATTTCAGTAAGAAAACAAAAATAATAAAATGAAAAGGCTAACATTTATTCAGTACCGTTAACTAAGCTACAGACTTTATTTGGATTTTGCCTGTTTTTCTACTATTTTTTTCTCTTCCAGGACCCAAATGCAGGATACCACATTACTTTTAGTATTGTATTTTAGTATTTTAATTTTGAACGAATGTATTATTATATTGAAAAAGCAGTAATAGAATTACTGTGTGTACTTGTCCTATTGTACTTTCTTCCACCTTACTTTTATCAGTTAATTATGTTCATGGTTTTATTTCAAGATTTTATTTATTTATTTATTTGAGAGAGAAAGTGCACAAACAGGGGATGATAGGAACAGAAGGAGGAAAACAAGCAGACTCTGTGTTGAGCACAGAGCCAACATGAGGCTGGATTCCAAGACCCTGGGATCATGACCTGAGCCAAAGGGAGATGCTTAACCAACTGAGCCATCCCGGCTCCTCTTGTTTACTTTTCCATACACAGCCACCTAAGTGTTCCTCAGTATATCCTACTCAATGCAGTATCTTCACCCTGATCCAAATTAGTAGGTTAATATTGTATGTATATGATATGTCTTAGTCTTATTTTATTTCATTTTTAAAATTTTTTATTTTAATTATAATATAGTTAACATACAGTGTTATTTTAGTTTCAGGTACAATACAGTGATTCATAAGGTCCATATATTACTCAGTGCTCATCAAGATAAGTGTACTCAGGGCCCCTGGGTGGCTCAGTTGGTTAAGCATCTGATTCTTAATTTCAGCTTAGGTCTTGATCATGAGTTGGTCATGAGTTCCATCCCTGCATTTGGGCACCACACCTCTCCCCCTCCAAAAAAAAGATGGGTGCTCTTAATTCCCTTCACCTATTTCACCCACTCCCCTCCAATCAGTAGGTTGTCTTTTAGTATACTCATTTGTTTTTGATGTACAAATAAATGTTTTGGAATATTTTATAGTTTTATGTTTTTGGTTTATGGGTTCTTGGCATATATGCTTAGAAAAGAATTCTCACTTTGAGGTTAGATAGTGACATTTCTTTCTACAGTGATTGCATTACCTAAATATTTAACTTGTTTGGCATTTATTTTGGTCTATATATGAGAAGGGAATTTAATTTTTTCTGTTGTCTCATATCATTTATTGCTTTTGCTTTACTTATTTCAAATGTTAGTTTTAACATTATATTTTTATAGATTATTGTACTTATCTGGGCCTTTTTATTTTGTTCATTTTCTCCCTCTGCCTTTTTTGTGGAGTACCATCCTTTTAAAAAACACTTAGGGGTCCGGAGTGGCTCATTTGGCTGAGTGTCCATCTCTTGATTCTGGCTCAGTTAATGATCTTGGTATCCTGAGATATGGAGTCCTTCCTCAGGCTCTGTGCTGGACGTAGAGCCTGCTTGGGATTCTCTCGTCTCTCTCTGCCCCTTCCCTGATATCACTTTCTCTCTCTCCTTCTCTCTAAATATTAAAAAACAAAAACATTTAATACCTTGGAAGTTCAAGTCACATCCCCTCTTCCACATTCTTTTATCTCTGACCCAACATTTTTTTTCTAAAAAAAATTTTTTCAGGTGCCTGGGTTGCTCAGTTGGGTAAGCAACTGCCTTCGGCTCAGATCATGATCCTGGAGTCTTAGGATTGGATCCCACATCAGGCTCCCAGCTCCATGGGGAGCTCCTCTCTCATGCTCTCTCACTCTCTCTCTCTCTCAAATAAAATTTTCAAAAAAAAATTTTTTTTCAAAATTTTCTGGGCTATTCTTATTTGTTCAGTTGTCCAAATAAGTTTTTAGACTAAAATTCATTTCTACATATAGATTTTCTAAAATTTTAGTTACAATTACTATAACCTTAGAGTTTAATTTAGAAAGGGAATTGGCATGATTAATAATAAGTCATCCTATTCATCTGGGACATGGATTATCTCTCCATTTTTATTTGTGTCTTTTAAAAAAGATTTATTTAGCCTTACTTTATGTTCTAGCATGGGAGTTTAAAATGTTCTGGTGTATTCGTATTTTTATGGACCTTTTTTCTTTTTTTCTTTTTAGGTTCTCTTTGGGAAAGTGAAGAAAATTCAGCCTTCGGTGGATAAAAACAAAGTTTCTTTGGATCCTTCTCCTAACTTTGATTGCCATATGTCCAGAAGCATACCTTCTCTGAAAGATACCATTGAGTTACAAGCCTACAATTCAGCGGTATGTTAACTTTTTGGATCATTTGACTACTTGGAAGTGACATGGTTCACACTGTATGATACCTGACTAAAAACAGCTTCTCAAAATATTAAATGAAAATCTCTTAATTTATTCAAATAATAAGACCTTAAATAAAATAAATAGGGGCACCTGGGAAGCTCAGTTGGTTAAGCGGGTGCCTTAGGCTCAGGTCATGATCCCGGGGTCCTGGGATCAAGCCCTGCTTCAGGCTCCCTGCTCAAGGGAGCCTGCTTCTCCCTCTCCCTTTGCCTGCTGTCCCCCTGCTTGTGTTCTCTCTCTGTCAAATAAGTAAATAAAATCTTTATTTTTAAAAAGACCTTAAGTAAATAGTGAAAGGTGCTTTAATATTTGTGATCTAGGAATGTTAGTAGTTCCCAAATTTACATTTAACTAGTTAGTGTTCAGAATACAGTGGATGGTTTCTTTTATTTAGTTGTTCCGTAGATTGATTCCTAGCTTGCAGAACATGTCAACTTTTTTATAACAAGCTATTTTGAAATAATGTTGATCTTCTCTACTTTGCAACAGGAGAAAGACTTAACATGTTCATCATTACATGTGAAACGCTCATTTTCTGTCATAATTGCTAAGACAGTAGACCATTCATCTTCTTTAGAAGATTAAATTATATGTAATAGACACTGAATATCAGCATATAAATGATTAAATGAAGATAAATTTTCTAGAAGTGTATATATGCTCCCAAATGTAAAATGTATTGAGCTATTTTTTTTTAAAGACCTTATTTATTTGACAGAGAGAGAGATCACAAGTAGGCAGAGAGGCAGACAGAGAGAGAGGAGGAAGCAGGCTCCCCACCAAGCAGAGAGCCCGATGTGGGGCTTGATCCCAGATCCGGAGATCATGACCTAAGCCGAAGGCAGAGGTTTAACCCACTGAGCCACCCAGGCACCCTGAGCTATTAATATTTTTGCAATTAACTTTTTCTTCCAACTAAAACACTATAGGTGTTCATAACATATGCAAAACATTGAACTTTTAGTGGAAAAATACTTGGTTGTTTAAAACAGACGGTTTCTGCTGCTCCCCACATTGATACCCTACCAAGTAAAATATATGTGGTTGGGGGAAAAATTTATACTTAAAAAAATCTAGAGGGGTACCTGGGTGGCTCAGTTGTTAAGCATCTGCCTTCAGCTCAGGTCATGGTCCCGGGGCCCTGGGATTGAGCCCTGCGTTGAGCTCTCTTCTCCGCAGGAAACCTTCTCCCTCTCCCTCTCCTCCTGCTTCTTTTGTTCCCTCTCTCACTGTCTCTTTGTCAGATAAATAAATAAATAATCTTTTAAAAAATAATAAATTTCAAAAACTAAGGTTGAAGATGGGGAGAAGAGGTTTGTATATGGAAGCCAGTGAATAAATAACATCATGCAGTTACATAGCTTTTTAAATGTGAGCTTATTTAATTCTGCTAACACTAATTAGCTCAAAAATGTTTTTATCCCCTTCTTTATCTTTCAGGTATACTTCTATGAATACAATGTTCTTTCAAAGCCAGTAGATAAACCTAGGCAGTGTCTTCCATATGCAATATTAACAGTAAAATTTATTGGCCAAAAAGTAGATAATGGACACCTCATGACATCTTTGAGATTCCTCTCAACTGGATTTCCTAAGAGGGCTGGTAAGATACATATATTACTCTGCTTCAGTAGCATTTGTCCTGGTCTTGGAACTTCCGAGTATTACTTTCTAATACATTATGAATCTGTAAGAGTAATAGTTGTGCTTTCACCTATTTTTTATTTTATGTATCTAGAATTATAATGCAAATATTTTTGTGACTCCTTTTGGTCAGTATTAATGTTTGTGTGATTCTTCTATGCTGATAAGTGTACCTGTAGTTTTTTTCATTCTTATATATGTATTTACATGTTATTCCATTTGTTGATTACACAGTATTCCTCTGGGGATATTTGGATAGTTGCCAGTTTTCTTCTTATTACAAATATTGCTATTTTAAACTTTTATCTGTCTCAATGCATATGTGCAAGAGTTTTTGTATAGAATATTATATATCCACATCAGAAATGTGCAACTTAATCCAAAGAGGATGTCAATTAGTTTTCAAAAGCAGTTGCATCAGGTTACATAATTACTCTATGTCCTTGCCAGCACATAAATTTTTTTTTTTAAATGTCTGTTTGTGCCAGCTTACTGAGTGTTATTATTATCATCTCAAAAAGAAACCCTTGAAAAGGTATCATATCCCTTTTCTCTCAGGCCCTTGCCCCTAAGCAGTCACTAATCTAGTTCTGTCTCTATATAGCTGAGCCTTGAATATGGAAGTAAAGGTGCCAACCCCCTTGCAGTTAAAAAATCCATGTGTAACTTTTGACTCCCTGGAAACCTAACTGCTGATAGCCTTGTATTGAGTGGAAGCCTTACCCAGAACATAGACCATAGACTAACATCTACTTTGTTATCTTATATATATTTGATACATTGTATTCTTAAAATAATTTCTAACTTTTTCTTAATCTTTATTGGCATCTCTAGGCTACATGGGTCATCTGTGAGTTTTTTTAAATTGTGGCAAATCTCCAAATAATTTTCCAATACATTAATTTAAAAAGAATCCATGTGGACTCATACATTTCAAACCCCTATTGTTCAAGGATCAACTGTATTTGCTTATTCTGGGCATTTGATATAAGGGAAATCATAAATATGTGCAGTGATATGGCCTTTCATGACTCATGACTTCCACCTAACAGTATTTTCAAGGTTCTCTCATGTTGTAACATATTAATCATTCTTTTTCATGGAATAATATTACATTGATTAGATCTACTATATTTATTCATCAGTTGAAGGATGTTTGTGTTGTTTTCGCCTTTTGGCAATTATGAATAATTCTGGTATGATTCTTGAACAAATTTTGGTGTACACATGTGTTCTCATTTCTCTTGGGTAGATAGCTAGGAGTGGAATTGCTAGGTCATATGATGACACTGTGTTAACTGTTTGAGGAAATGCCAAACTGTTTTCCAGAATGGCTGCACCATTTACATTCACACCAGTAGTATATGATTGTTGGGATTTTCTACTTCCTATATTACTATCTGACTTTTTGTTTATAGCCAACCCAGTGGATATGAAGTAAAGGTTTTCAGGTTAAGTTTTATGCTTTTTTTTTTATAATCATTTTTTTAAATTTATTTTCAGCATAACAGTATTCATTATTTTTGTACCACACCCAGTGCTCCATGCAATCCGTGCCCTCTCTAATACCCACCACCTGGTTCCCCCAACCTCCCACCCCCCCACCTCTTCAAACCCTTCAGATTGTTTTTCAGAGTCCATAGTCTCTCATTGTTCACCTCCCCTTCCAGTTTCCCCCAACTCCCTTCTCCTAACTCCCCATGTCCTCCATGCTATTTGTTATGCTTCACAAATAAGTGAAACCATATGATAATTGACTCTCTGCTTGACTTATTTCACTCAGCATAATCTCTTCCAGTCCCATCCATGTTGCTACAAAAGTTGGGTATTCATCCTTTCTGATGGAGGCATAATACTCCATAGTGTATATGGACCACATCTTCCTTATCCATTCGTCCGTTGAAGGGCATCTTGGTTCTTTCCACTGTTTGGCAACCGTGGCCATTGCTGCTATAAACATTGGGGTACAGATGGCCCTTCTTTTCACTACATCTGTATCTTTGGGGTAAATACCCAGTAGTGCAATTGCAGGGTCATAGGGAAGTTCTATTTTTAATTTCTTGAGGAATCTCCACACTGTTCTCCAAAGAGACTGCACCAACTTGCATTCCCACCAACAGTGTAAGAGGGTTCCCCTTTCTCCACATCCCCTCCAACACATGTTGTTTCCTGTCTTGCTAATTTTGGCCATTCTAACTGGTATAAGGTGATATCTCAAGGTGGTTTTAATTTTAATCTCCCTGATGGCTAGTGATGATGAACATTTTTTAATTTGAATCTCCCTGATGGCTAGTGATGATGAACATTTAAGGTTCTACTTCATATCAAAAAATGGGCAGAAGATATGAACAGACACTTCTCCAGTGGAGACATACAAATGGCTATCAGACACATGAAAAAATGTTCATCATCACTAGTTTTATGCTTTTTTTAAAAAATTTACTCCCGAGTATTTTGTTTTTGGATACTTCTTTAAGTAGAGTTTTCTCAATCGCATTTCTTTGTTCTTCATTTAAGTATATAGAAATATTGTTGATTTTTGTGTATTGATCTTATATCCTGTTAACCTTACTAATCTCATTATTAGTTCTAGTTGTTTTTTAGTGATTTCCTTAGGATTTCTATATACAAGATCAGGTCACCTACAAATAGAGTTAGTTTTACTTCTTCCTTCCCAAATTGGATGCTTTTTCTTTCTTTTTCTTGTCTAATTGCCATGGCTAGGACCTCCGGTTGAATGTTTAATAGAAGTGGTAAGAGTGGATAGACATCCTGTCTTGTTCCTGAACTTAGGGGCAAGCATTCATCCTTCACTAGTAAGTATGATGTTAGCTATGCAGTTTTTCGATGTTCTCTGTCATGCTGAAGAAGTTCCCTTCTGTTTCTAGTTTGTTGAGTGTTTTTATCATGACAAGGTATTGGATTTTGTCAGATCCTTTTGCTGCATCTATCGGGATGATTGTGTGATTTTTAGTCCTCACTGTTTACTGTGCTGTACTACACTAACTGATTTTCAGATGTTAAGTAAACTGCATTGCTGAGATAAATCCCATTTAGTCATGGTATGTAATTTCTATTACATGTTAGTGGAATTGGTTTATTACTAATTTTTTTGTCTATATTTGTAAGTTACGTTGATCTGTAGCTTTCTTGTGATGTCTTTAGTTTTGGTATCAGAGCAATACTGGTCTTATAGAATAAGTTTGAAAAGGTTTCCTCCTTTCCCCTTTTTTTTAGAAAGAGTTTGTGAACAATTAATATTAATACTTTAAACATTTGGGAGACCTCACTGTTAAAGCCATTCAGAAGCACCTGGCTGGCTCAGTCAGTTAAGTGTCTGACTTCAGCTCTGGTGATGATCTTGGGGAACTGAGATTGAGCCCCATGTCAGGCTGCCCACTTAGCAGGGAGCCTGCTTCACCCTCTTCCTCTGTCCATCCCACTGCTCATACTCTAACTCAAATAAAATCTTTTTTAAAAATTTTTAAAAAGTCATTTGGGTTTTTTTGTGTGTGCAAGTAGTTTTTTTTGTTTTGTTTTGTTTTTAACTAATTCAATTTCTTCACTTACTATAGCTCTGTTCAGGTTTTCTGTTTCTTCTTGAATCAGCTTTAGTGGTTTGTGTGTTTGTAGGAATTTGTCCATTTCATCTAACTTATCTAATTTAGTGGTGTAATGTTGTTCATAGTATTTCTTTGTAGTCCATTTTCCTTTCGTAAAGCCAGTAGTAATATTTTCTCTTTCAGTTGTCATTCTATTTATTTCAGTCTTCTGTCTATTTTCTTTGTCAGACCGGCTGAAGTTTTGTTAGTTTTGTTGATCTTTTCAAGGAGCCAACTTTTGATTTCATTAATTTTTTAATTTTTCTCTTCTCTATTTTATTAATTTTTTCTCTGCTCTTTATTTACCTCCTTTTTGTTTCAGGCTTAGTTTGCTCTTCTTTTTCTGGTGTGTTAAGGTGGAAGGCTAGGGTATCGATTTGAGATCTTGCTTTTTTACAGCTATAAATTTCCCTGAAAGTACTGTTTGAGCTGTATCCTGTAAGTTTTGGTATGTTTGTCTTCATTTTCATTCATCTCAAAGTATTTTCCAATTTCCCTTTTGAATTCTTATTTGGCACATTGTTTTTTTAGAAATGTGTTACTTAACTTCTTTGTGTATGTGAATTTCCCAATTGTTTTTTCTGTTACTGATTTCAAATTTTATTCCATTGTAGTTGGAGAATATAATTTGTACTATCTTTATCCTTTTAAATTTATTGACCCTATCGTGTGTTCTGTCTTGAAGAATTTTCTGTGTGCACTTGAGAAGAATGGAAATTTTGTTTTTGTTGGGTAGAGTGTTTTATAAATGTCTACTAGGTCTAGTTGATGTATAGTTGGCTCAATTTTCTGTTTTCTTGATGATCTTCTCCCTAGTCATTCTCTCCACATTATCCCTCACCTAGAAGGCTTAAAATGGAAACCATAAAGTAAGGATTTTCCTTATTTCTACTCCTACATATCTACAAACTTATAGCTAATTACTTTAATCAAAGAATGATGGATAATAAATAGACTTGTGGTGATCAGTTTGCAGTGTATTCAGTGTCGAATCACTATGTTGCACACCTGGAACTAATATAATATTGTATGTCAGTTATACCTCATTTTTAAAAAAGCAATAAACACTGATGCCTTTTGGGGTAATAAATTTTGAGGAATACCTGTGTTATGCCCAAAGTCAAGGCCACATGTGATGGCTATCAGCATATTCATCTCCCTCTAGAGTACTGCAGACCTGTGCTATCCAGTACAGTAGCCATTAGTCACATATGGCTATTTATACTTAAATTAATTAAAATTAAATTAAAATTTTAATTTCTCATTCACATCATCCCTCATCAAATCAGTAACTACATGTGGCTATTGGGTATTGTATTGGATAGCATAGATAAAGAACATTGCCATCACCACAAGTGGTAGTTTGCTTTGTTAATTGTAATTTCATTTTCTTACAGTTTCTTACATTATTGAGGATGTTGGGTTTGTTCTCCATTTTTCATTTGTTATTTGGTGAGACTGCCAAAAATGGGAATAAACTTAAATTGCCCTTATTAAGGTTAAGCAAATAATTTAACCTATTGATTAAGGTTCTACTGCTTATAAACTGTGATCCTGGGCAAATTACTCTTCACGTCCTCACCAATAAACTGGGAATGTTGTGAAGATTAAATGAATTAGTGTGCATAAGACACTCAGAAAAACCATACCTGTCATCCATATTAAGTACTTTATTAGTAAACATTATGGATATATTAATATGCATTTACCATACATTTATGGAATTCAGATCATTAAACAAGTTAGGTTTCTTTTCCCATGTTGCTTTGTATTAATTTATGTTAATATTTGTAATAGCTGCATAACATTGTTTCTAGGGCATTTGTTATAGCACATAAGTATAGTACTTTTATAATTATTGATATGACAAATTTATTTAACCAGTTTCATTTATTAAATTGTTCTATTTGAGGGGCACCTGGGTGGCTCAGTGGGTTAAAGCCTCTGCCTTCGGCTCGGGTCATGGTCCCAGGGTCCTGGGATCGAGCCCCACGTCGGGCTCTCTGCTCAGCAGGGAGCCTGCTTCCTCCTCTCTCTCTCTGCCTGCCTCTCTGCCTACTTGTGATCTCTGTCTGTAAAATGAATAAATAAAATCTTTAAACAATAAATAAATAAATAAATAAATAAATTGTTCTATTTGAGTATAGTTGACATATGATGTTACATTAGCTTCAAGCGTACGACATAGTGATCCAACTTCTCTATAGTATACTATGCTCTTCACAACTGTAGCTACCATCTGTCACTATACAGCACTATTACAGTATCATTGACTGCGCTTCATTTGCTATGCCTTTTATTCCCATGACTTACTCATTTCATAACTGGAATCATTTGTCTCTTTATGCGAGTACCATACTATTTTAATTACCATATCATTGTAGTATATCTTGAAACCTTATTGTCTCAAATTGATAGTTAGGTTTCTAGCTTTCAGCTGTCCTGGATTATTATTCTAAAAATTCTTGTACATATATTGAGTATTTATGCAAGTAAGTTAGAATAATAAATGCATAAAAGTAAACTTACTGGGTATAGATGATTATACATTACATTTTGCTGAAAAATTTAGGTTTACTTTCTAGGAAATTAGTACCAGTTTATACTCCCATGAATAGTATAAGAGTGCTTTACATCTGCAAGATATTAATTATCCTTTCAGGTCTTTCCAATCTAAGCAGTTTTTTAATATGACTCTTGTTTATTTTTTTTTAAAGATTTTATTTATTTGACAGTAAGAGAGGTAGCACAAGCAAGGGGAGTGGGAGAGGGAGAAGCAGGCTCCTCAGTGAGCAAGGACCCTGATGTGGGCTCGATCCCAGGATCCTGGGATCATGACCTGAGCCAAAGGCAGACACTTAAAGACTGAGCCACCCAGGTGCTCCATACTCTTGTTATTTATTTAGTGGCATTGGACATCTTTTCGTGTTCATAATTTTTGTGATTTTCTTGTTCATATATTTGCCCACTTTTCTATTGTATTGTCTTTCTGTTAATCTTTTGAAGATGTCTATATACTCTTTATGCACTCTATGTGTAAGTATGTACTAAGCTTGCTAATTCAGAAAATACTTTTCACCAGTTTGTCCAAGTTTTATTTATCATGAGTTTTGACCTGTTAAAGTATTTAATTTACATATAATTGCCATCTTTTTTTAATTTCTAGTTTTCTGATATCCAGATATTTATCTTAAAAACTACTTAGTTTCGGGGTGCCTGGGTGGCTCAGTGGGTTAGATCTCTGCCTTTGGCTCAGGTTGTGATCTTGGGGTCCTGGGATCGAGCCCTGCATCAGGCTCTCTGCTCGGCACGGAGCCTCCTTCCCCCTCTCTCTCTGCCTGCCTCTCTGCCTATGTGTGATCTCTCTCTCTGTGTTAAATAAAATCTTTTTTTTTTTTTTAAAGTACTTAGTTTCTGTCTCAGGATGATAAAACTATCTCTCCATCTTTTCTTCTAATACTTTTATGGTTTTTTTTTTTCAATGAATTGTATTTTATTTTGGTATAAGTTGTATAGGGATCCACCATTTTTTGTCTGTTCACTGCATCTTTTACTCTCAAGAATATCTCTATTACGGTCATATTTCCATTATAGCTTACTATGATTAAAAAATATAGGGGCGCCTGGGTGGCTCAGTGGGTTAAAGCCGCTGCCTTCGGCTCGGGTCATGATCCCAGGGTCCTGGGATCGAGCCCCACGTCGGGCTCTCTGCTCAGCGGGGAGCCTGCTTCCTCCTCTCTCTCTGCCTGCCTCTCTGCCTACTTGTGATCTCTGTCTGTCAAATGGATAAATAAAATCTTAAAAAATAAATATATATAATTATACTTGGTTGCAAAATTTAGAAGTCTTCAACAAAGCTATCTTTCAGTATGTTGTGATAAAGAATCTCATGGTACATCCCAATAATATGATTATAGTTTCATATATTCATAAATCTCACCATCAATTTCTCATCATTAATATCTGTTTTAATAAAGATAATTTGGGGCATTACCTATGAATGTTTTGTGAACATTTTATTTGGTAACTATGCATTTTTATAGGTTCCTTTGTTGTTATAGTTAGTTCTTTATGAAATTGTGGGAATAAATTCCAATAATTATAAAAGAAAATTTGTTTTCATTTTCCAGATTTGTATTTATATACATTATTTGCAGGAATACTTACTTCACTATAAAGCAAGAGTAGTGCTTTGCTTTTGCTCCTGAGGAGGATTTTATGGAATATTTTTGCTCTTTTCTCCTCTGTTTCCCCCTTCATTCCCCTTTTCTTTCTGTTTCTGTTTTCTCCTGACAGAGAGAGAAGGTGGTTAACAGTAGATAAAAGGGAGACACTTTTGCCTATTGATATGTAGATTCTGTTATTAAGTATCTGAATATAGGAAATTAATATAAGAAATATCTAGTCTTTGAGCAACATATTTCTATTTTTTTTTTTAATTTTCTCTTTATTTGTATTTGTCAGAATTCAAATTTCTGTGGTAAATACTTTTTTTAGTAAGGGTAGTCTAGGACAGAGTTCTTTGTTGTATCATTTCTATTTTATTGGTTTATCACTCTTCTCTCCTTGCTTTTTCTGATGAGACCAACTTTAATCATAATCATAGTGAACTTTCAGTTAAAACAAGTGACATAGCTTACCTATGTTAAGAGTTCAATGTAGAAACCCTTTTCCTTCCTATTTTTTCATATTTTTTAAAATTATTTCCACAGAAAGAACGTGCTCTCTGAATAACTGTACAGTGGCGAAAAGAATTGGAAAAGGAAAAGATGCTACTGTCATCTTTGAGCATTTCAGGAAACCTGTAGATCCATTTGTTCAGGAAAACTGTTCTTGCAGTGCCGTAAATTCAGAGATAAATCCTTCCAACGCAAATATTTCTAATTCCTACGGAAATGTACAAAATGGAAACATTCCTATACATGAAACATACAGTGGACAGATGGAGCACAATTTAGCAGAATGTAGAGGCACTTCTCAAGTACATATATATGATTCAGGTCTTTCATTTTTTCCCAGTGATACCAGAGAAAGTGTTAATGGGGACTTCATGTTAAATTTGACACAGCTTAAAAATGTTTTAAGTGATCTTTCTGCTGCTTTTCCCCTTCATAACAATAATGGCTCAAGCACAGTTATTACTTCAAAACTCATTAAAGACCCAAGACTGATGAAAAGAGAAGAAAGCATAGGAAAACATAATAATATTACAGGTTTAAATAAGATTTTGCCACTTGAGAAGAGTTTAAATTTTAATTCAGAAGTACACCTATCATCTATGCGAAATAATTCTACCTTCTCATCTGAAGTTGTGCCTGGTGATCGTTCTATTCTTACTAATTGTTTGGACACCCCTTGCTTCAAAGTTTCTTTCGATGATTCACAGTCACAGGCTCACAACCTGGGCACTAAGAACTATGATTATACAACTCCCAATAAAATTACCATGGCAAGACAGTGTAAGGGCCAAGACAATTTTTCCTTCCCAATGTGTTTGCCAAATGCAGTTTCAGAAGTTGAGAACCAAAAACACAATGAGGAAAAAGTCCAGAGATCCCGGCAGAGAGGCAGCATCCCACTTTTAATTGAAGAAGAAGGTGAACCACTTAACTCTCACGAATCAGTGAATACTTGTACAGAAGGGGCTAGTAGTCACATCTCTCAGGAATCATGGTCTTCTAATTTAGAAACTATGTATCAGACTGGTCAACAAATGTCTACAGTTTTTCCTCTCCAAAAGAAGGAAAGCATACATGGGTACCTTCAAAATATTGGAAAAATGAGAGACTTCACTAGTCCAGAGGATAATTCTGAACATGGAGAAAAGCAAATTTTGTGGAAAGAAAATGATTTTACTAATGAAGCGAAAATTAGTCCAGTAGATAATTACATTTCTTTGCACCAAGAATACAAAGAGAATGAGAGTCTTTGTTCTTTTGGAAAAAATTGTGATCAAATACCAATTACTCAAGAATTAGAAATACCAAAATCTTTTGCATTTACCACAAAGGATAAATATGACCTAGATCATCTAGCATTGGAATTAGAAAGTAATCTTACTCCAAGAGTGGAGAGCCTTTCACAAAAACATTCTCAACCCTCTTTGGAGTATGAAGATAATATTCATACAAGTTTTGCAATTTCTCAAAAACTAATGGAACTAAAATTGGAAAAACCAAATCAAAATGGTGTTAACATTATGACTAATGCTTTTCAAGAAGCAAAAGACATTCCTCAGGACAAAGAATTGCCAACTAATAGAATTACTTCATCTCACGACATTAAAACAACTCATGACAATTCAGATTGCAGCATAGCTGGTGAACATACATTTGTCCATGAAAATGATCCAGTGTCACTGGAGAACATGCAAAAAGACTGCAGAGAAACTTTTCAAAATGCTGATAAAGGTCAGGGTCATACTGTGTGCTGTAATGCAGAGTTGTACAGTGATATACACCTGAATACTGATTTTAAAGAACAAGGAGACAATGATAAAGAAAATGAAAATGAGGCTAAAGATGAAGACACTGCTTTGTCTACAGAAAACAACAGACTAGATATATATAAAGATGAGAAGCAGGGTTTTCGTACAGACAAAAATTATGCCAATATAGATGAAAGAAGGGAGAATGAAAATTACAATAATGTAGAAATTCTGAGTTCTGAAGAATTTTGTACATTTAATTTGACTTGGGGGAAAAGACATGTATCAACAGAAACTGCATTTTTAGAAAGTGAAGATACTATCACTGCCATAAAACAGAAAGATTCTCAAAATACAAGCAGAAGTGTAGAGCATTTGGCTTCCACAACACTTCCCAAAATTGCAGCATCTTCAGTGCATGTAGCCTCAAATGCTGCAGTACAGATAACTGGTGATTTGGTACCTACATTAGGCACGAATCATGAAGATCACCAAAGATACCAGATTAAAGAAACTTGTTCTTCTGAGAGTCTAGATGTTGGTCTGTTAGTCAAACATAAGGTTTCTGATTGTGAAATGGATATGGATAACAATACATTTCATGACTCATTTAATCAGTCAGTCAGTGACAGCCCCATTCTTCAGAGTTGTGAATTGGAAAATAAGATTGAATTGGGTTCAGAACTGTGTGATGATGCTTTTCTAATTCAACAAGATACTCCTAACCATAGAAATGCTCTGTATGAAGAATTTGGGGCCTCATATGAGGCTCTAAAGTCTCGTATTGATTGGGAAGGTCTGTTGGGAAGCAATAATGGGGAGAGGGAAGTTTTGAAAAGCTCCAGAGGAAGGGAGAATAATGATCAACATTACTCTGAGGAAAGTAATTCTTCCTGTTCCTCTACACAAAAAGACAAAGAGCTCTTCAATACAGTTTTACTTCCAGATTTACAAGTGAAAATCACTAATATATTTATGCCAGGATTCACTCCCACTTTTGAATCCCCTGCATTGGAAGATAATTTTTGCAAAAACATAACTAAAACCAAAGAACCAGAAATGGATGAGGAGGAGAAATTGCCAGGATTTGAAATCTATTCCCAGTGTTCTGGTGAAAATTCACATCATCCATGTGAAAATGAATCTGGTAATACAAGCCAAGAATCAGGACTAGTGAGTAAATCTGAAATCTCATTTTCTCTTGATGCAAATCATAATACACAAGGGAATCATGCTTCTGAAAAACAAAACAGTGGACCTTTGCTTACAGAACCCTCTAATGTCACAGCATTAAATAATGAAAGAAGTTGTTCCTTGACAAAGTCAAAAACTGATTGTAATGATACTAGAAGTAAAAAGGACACAGGATCAAGAATTAGTAAAAGAAAGCCAAATACACCTTTCAGGAATGAGAACACAGCACATAAGGATTTAAGACATCATGAAATTTATGGAAAGAGGAGGAAGCTAACCGATCAAGACTCATCTGAATGTTTTTCTTCATTATCCCAAGGGCGAATTAAAACATTTTCAAAGTCAGAAAAACACATTAGGAGTGTCCTAGATATTCTAAATAGTGAAGCATCTTTATGCAAAAGCAAACGTCTTTCCAGAAAACTTGACAGAGCCGTTCTTCACTTAAAAAAAGCCCATAGGAGAGTTCACACATCTTTGCAACTTATAGCTAAAGTAGGAGAAAAAAGAAAAGGCCCATTACCAAAATCATATGCAATAATATGCAATAATTTCTGGGAAAGTTGTGACCTTCAAGGTTATAGTTCTGTGTCTGAAAGAAGATACTATTCCACTAAACATTTTTTGTCAAAAAAATATGACAAGCCAGGAGAGAAAAGAGCTTTGGGATTTGAAGTGGGTAAATCATTAACTCATGTATCAAAGCACAAGTCTTTCAAAACAAGTAGAGAGAGAATCACAGAGTGCATTTCTAAGAAAAATGTAGCTGGCAGTATCTCCAGAAGTCACACCACTATTCATGTGAGAGAATTTTGTGATCAGGGGTATCCTGAATCACAGTTAGCCCTGTGCTCTACACCCCAAAGTACACGTTATTCAGCTTATAACAAGAGGTGTATGAAAAGTCTGAGATCATCAGAACTTCAGCCATTTTCTGGAAAAACTGGGTTTTTGTATTCCCCATCCTGCCCAGATAAACTAACTAAAAAAGAAAATAAAATTGACACAACATTTTTATCTAACATCAGTAAATATGAAAAGCCTGAGAACCATTCAGCAAATAATAAAATTAAGGATCTAATGAAAGAAAGTAATTCTGAGACTAATAAATTAATAAATAAGAGTAATTCAGTATCTTTAAATTGCATAAAAGAAAATAATGTAAGTTTTAGCAGAGACAAAAATGATGCAACTTGTATAACGCACACAAAAGTAAAAACTGACATAGTTATTTCAGTTTTAGAATCAAATGTGAAGCACTTTTTAAATGTTGATATCTATAAACCAGATAACCTTATTTTATCTGGTTATAAAAGAAACTTGGAAGTAACCTTTCCTATCGAAGAATGGAGCTCAAAACCAGGAGCTCAGAGCTCCAAACCAGGCATAATTACAGAAGACATGCTTATGGACTCATTAAATCCAACTCTGATAACCCGCAAAAAGTATAACAGTGTTCCTCAATTGTTAACAACCACTCCAGTGACAGCTAGTGAAGGAGAATCTTCAGAATCTTATTTGGATAGACAGAGAACTTTTTCAGTAGATTCTTTTGCAACATCCACTAATGTACCACACTGTCAGCCAGGATGTGGTGGAAAGGAGTGTCTAAAAACAGAACAGTGGTCTTCAAGTAATTGCTTCCATATAGATGAGAATGAATCAGGTGTTCTTGAGAATTCTGAGTTGGGTCTCAAATTAGTAACCGAAGAAAGTAAAAGTTGTAGGAAAAATACAATGAAGAAACTATTTTCCAATGATAGTTCTTTGCTCTTAAAAGGTAATATGAAGTGTTCCTCTTCAAAAAAATGTATGGCAAAGACAGACATTCAGGACAGAAAAATGTGGAAAGTTAAACATGCAGAAAAAGCAAAAGATTCACTTCACATAAAAACCATGACTGAAGGATTCACTGCTACTAAGTACAAAAACCAAAAGAATAAGATCTTAGAAGATTCCTCCTACTTACGTGAGAAAAGAATTAAAAATAATGTTATTGATTCTCATCCAATCTTTGAAGATATTACTGAGGTAGTCTCTTTGAATAACACAGTTTCTAATCATCTTAGCAAAAGAGAGAAAGAAGGGGGAGTTAAAGTTAGTAATAACTCTCAGTCTGACTCTGCGTTGCATTCAGAAATAGCTTGTAATTCCAAACCACACATTACAGGAATGAATCATAGGCCTGTTTTACATATGCGCTCTCAAACCTCTGAATCCTCTACTGAGAAGAAGCCTACATCAAACATGAATGGATTAAAAGAAAAACATTGCTCAGCCGATCATTCAGCTCTTATACCTAGGCTAGCTCAAATTTTGAGAAGGGCAGATGAAACATCATCTTTTCAGATTCTACAGGAAGAAACTAAGGCTTGTCAAAGTATTCTCCCATTATTTGTTGAAGCTTTTGAAAGAAAACAAGAATGTTCTCATGAACAAATCTTGATTTCAAGAGAACTGTTGGTAGAACAAAACCTGTGGAATAATTGCAAACACAAATTAAAACCATGTGCTGTTGACTCCTTGGTGGAACTTCAAATGATGCTGGAAACTATTCAATTCATTGAAAACAAAAAAAGGCTCTTAGGAGGTGAACCAACTTTCCGAAGCTTGCTTTGGTATGATGAAACATTGTACGGTGAGCTGATTGGTAGACCACGTGGATTTCAACAACAATCCAATTTCTATCCTGCTTTTCAAGGAAGGTTAAAATATAATGCATTCTGTGAGTTGCAAAACTATCACGATCAGTTAATTGAATTGTTTGAAGAAACCAAAAGGGAAAACAATTCATACTATGCATTCTTAAAATACAAACGGCAGATTAATGAATGTGAAGCAATAATGAAGCGTTGTTCTGATTGCTTTGACTTTTCTCTTTCTGTTCCATTTACCTGTGGAGTTAACTTTGGAGATAGTTTAGGAGACCTAGAAACCTTAAGAAAAAGTACTTTAAAGCTGATTGGTATGTATGGGGACTCTCCTAAAGTTGATTCCTATCCGGGAAAACAAGATCATTTGTGGATTATCATAGAAATGATCTCCTCAAAAGTTAATTTTATTAAGAACAATGAGGCAGTAAGTATTAAGATATCTCTTTATGGTCTGGAACATATTTTTTTTGATGCTGCAAAAAGTCTTGTTTGGAAAGAAAGGAGACAGTCTTTCAGCAAAAAATATTCAGGAAAGAAGGATAAAGAAATGCTACTCAAAATGAATCAGTATGCTTTTTCTAAGTTGAAAAATATATATGATATGTTGTCTAAAGATTTAAGCAGTGAACAAATATCCAACTTTCGGCTTGAGAATACTGAGATTGCTTCCAGAAAGTCAGATGACCTAATAAACAAAGCTACAGTTAACATAGAAGACTGTAGGTTTAACAGTACTTTGCTTTCACATCCAGATATCTGTTGTGTTAGTGAAATATTGGATCAGGCTGAATTTGCAGACTCTGAGAAATTGGAGGAACTCACTTTGAGATGTATTGGACACCTAGAAATTTTAAAAAAATACTTTCAGATGCTGCAAGAAGAGAACATAGATCATATTTTTATCACAGAAGAAAATGTTTTGGACATGGTGAAAAACCACAACCATGGAGCCATAATTTTAAAACCTGCAGCCATTGAAACCTATATTGAAATTGTCATGCTTTCAGAAACTGTTCACTTTCTTAAAAACACAATGGCAAAGAAACTAGACAAACAGAGGTTTCGAGGTATGCTTTGGTTTGATTTGTCACTTCTTCCTGAGTTGGTTTGCTGCCAAGAAAAAATGGCTTCTTTTTCGTTTCTTAAAGATAACTCAACAGATTGCCTTTGGAATGTCATAGAGACTGCTATTTCAGAACTTAAAAAAGATCTGGATATTATTTACAAATATAGTGAAGGGATTAATTGTTCATATGCTCTTCATTTGCTCTCAAGAGAACTTGCAGAACTTTCAGAAATAAAAAAACTTCTAAAGATGTCTAAGTATTCCGTTTCTACATATATTGACTTTGTGCCATATATAGCATCCATAAATTACGGAAGCACTATGACAGAGTTAGAATACAACTACAATCAGTTTTCTACACTGCTCAAAAATATAATGGCTGCCCCTCAGAAAGATTTAGGGAAAATGGCTCATATTATGAAAGTCATGAAAACTATTGAACATATGAAGATAATATGTGCTAAAAATGCCGAATTAACCATTTCCTTTATTCTGTGCCAAATGCTACATAACAGAAAGAAGACTTTTCAACTGAAGAGAAAAGAAAAAATGAATATGCATGTAAAACCTAGGAAGAGTATCAGTAAATCTAGTACTTTTATGAACGTGCCCTCAATTTCAGAGTGCATAATGAAAAATGTTTCAAATTCCTCTAAAAAACGATCTATCACTGTAGACAAATGTGAAGACTCTCAGGAACAAGAGAAAAAGAGTACTGTTTCCAGCTGTAAAAAACAAAAGGTAACGAATGTTTCAAAACATAACGTATGTAAGTATTACTTTTGAGAACAAGTCTACTCTTGAAACAGGTAGTTTGCAGATTGGTAAAAATTGAGAATGCTTTGTATATTGCCTTGCAATGTGAATTTACTAAGTAAAGAATTGTATTAGGGATATCTGGCTGGCTAAGTCAGTGAAGCATGCAACTCTTGATTTTGGGGGCATTAGTTTAAGCCCCATGATGGGTGTAGAGTTTACTTAAAAAAAAAAAATTGGATGAAATAATTCCTATTAGCTACAAAATGATGATTCTGTATATGAGAAACACCTTGCAAATGTCTACTTTTAAACTAAAAATTATTTAGAAGATATTTCTTGGAGGAATATATATAACTTCTTAAGGGATGTCCAATGTCAATGTAAGTTATTAATTTATTAAGTAGCTTCTATATAACAAGGCTATACTTAATGTAGTAAATATTAAAAGCTGGCTAATGGAGCCTGTGTTCTTGCCCATTATCCACATGGAAAGAATAGGACAGATTTTTTAAATAGGTGATTAGGAAGGAGTTACAAGAAGTCCTACATAAACACATTTTATTTAACAAATTATAGAAAACATTTATTTTGTACCTGGCACTATTCTAACAATTGCACAAATATTAACTTCTTTATCTTTCACAAAATCTTTATGATGTACTATTATTATACATAGTATTATGTACATACTATTATAGTACATAGTATTATAAGGTACTATTATTGTCTTATTTAAAGGTATAAGACAGAGTACAGAAAGGTTAAATAACTTTCCCAGGGTCACAGAGTTAATAAATGGACAAGCCCAGATGTAAAACCAGGCAGTCTAGCTCCAGAGCCCATACTAACCTAACAACCTACACTCAGGGGCTACTCTTAAAATTTTTTGAGAATTTCTCAGTTCAGAAGTAAAGAGAATCCTATATGCAAAAGGAAAAGTAAGAATTTTGTCTTAGGTTACTGAAATTGTATTTGTTAATTAAACTAGTTCTGGAGGCCAGGAAACCAATCATTTATTTCACTGTGTTGATAGGAAAATGTTTACTAAACAACCAGTTTGTAAGCATACTTCCAATAAGAGTACAATTTGTGTATGCCACCTCAACAGTAAAATGAGAATAATACGAAGGTGTTATAAATATTTAGAAGAAAAGTTTTTAAAAAGTTTTTTTTTTTTTTTAATTTCAATGAAGAGCACAGACCAAAGCTTTGTCTTAAATTGGGAAAATGTGTTATCTAATGAAAGTTAAATTAAGAGGGGTATCTAAGTTATGGAAAATATTATGAGCAAAGGCACAATGTTTATTGACATTATTTGAGAAATGAGTTTAAAACTAAGTCTAGAAAAGAATTTAATTTAGTGGACAATACCAGTAAGCTAAGGATATTTCGGAAAGAATATTGTTTCAGATTATAAGATGTCTTAAATATAGGCCCAAGGAGTTTAACTTTATTCTGTATGTATTGAAGGCAATGTCCTGTGAAATGTGTTTTTTCAATGATTTAAAGAGTAGAGATTCTGAGTACAGTTAGAAGTAACATGTCATCCAGGGCTTAGTTGAGGGTGCTATTTTACAGAATAAGAAATGAAAGTCCCTATTTGACAATTACTTAAAAATGGGACTTAATGACTGGTTTACCAGAAAGAGCATATACAAAAAGAGCAGTTATAAATGGACTCCAAGATTTGTTATAAGATATGGGGATAGAAATAAGTCTGCAAAATGTCTTTTTAGAAAAGTCTCTCTAAACATATGTGACATATGGGAAGTCTAGCAGAGTCCCTGGTTTTTGAAAGGGGGAGGATTAATGAATGTGGTTTTAGACCGAGCCTTTTAGATGATGACACAACAAGCAATTGTATCTGATGTGAAAATTATATTTATATTGTATTTTATGCCATTACCAATGTAGGTTTTCTTTGTAACTTTTAAACATAGGTTGACATGAAAGATGTAACAAAAATCAACAGAGAAGAGGCCACATTCAAGCATCCAAGGTAACAGCTGACATCAGCCCTATCTGAAGAAAAAACAAAATTAAGCACATATTAAGGAACAGTGCTAACACATTTATTTATATACCTCTATTGGATATACATGTAACTTAGAGGACAAGAGTAAGGTTAGGAGGGAGAATAAGGTTTCAGATTAGGCAGTACTTTAAGGTTTAAGGAATTTAAAGTTCATTCTGTAAGTATTGAAGGTATACCCTGTGGAACGTTTTTTTCAGTAATTTAAAAGGATAGGGAGATTCTGAGTAGAGGTAGAAGTAGTAGTAAGAGAAGAGTGGTGTTCTGTAGAATAAAAAAGTAAAATTCCATTTGACAGACATTGTTTAAAGAATTTATGGGCATTACTAACTGGTTTGCTCAAAAGGAGATAATATGACAAGTGATTAGATTGAGTTTTTTAAACTTGTGGATACTACAAACCAGTCAGATTTCAAAATTGGTTAAAAAAATAGAAATTGCTAATTTATATTACTAAGGGGGAACTTAGTCATCAACATACATGTATTATACTACTGTCTCATTAAAGGATGTTTAACACCATGATATAGGAGGAACATGATTTCCAAATAAAGGCTAGTTCTTTTTTTTTTTTTTTTTTTAAAGATTTTATTTATTTATTTGAGAGAGAGACAGTGAGAGAGAGCATGAGCGAGGAGAAGGTCAGAGGGAGAAGCAGACTCCCCACGGAGCTGGGAGCCTGATGTGGGACTCGATCCCGGGACCCCGGGATCATGACCTGAGCCGAAGGCAGTCGTCCAACCAACTGAGCCACCCAGGCGTCCCTAAAGGCTAGTTCTTTAAACTGAATTGTTTTTATGAAAAACTCCCTACATGATTTATATTTTTTCAATCTGACATGAAGTGGTGCTGCTGGACATATTGACCATCTCTTATTTCATTCAGCTCTCTCAGAGCTGTCAATTTGTGACAAGCTTTATTTTTTCTATTTTATGAGAGAATGGGTAATACAGAACAAAAAAGATGAGAATTCTAATTTCTGTCTTACTTGGTTCCCCTTCTTTATACATTTTATTTATATTTCTAGAATCCTTTTTCAGACTCTTTAAATAGTTGTGTAGTGGCACAAAGATGAATAGGCTTTTAAAGGGATAACATAAACCAGTTTTACAATCATCTTAGTTCTGGTAATTAAACATAGGTAGTATTTGATACTCAAAAATCAGACTTTCCTGCTCACATAGGGGAATTAATCCAAATATAAGGTTAATAAGGGGTGATATTTTCATGGAAGAATACTCTCTAAGAGAATGGGTAGAAGAGTGACCATACAAGCAGCTGTCAATGTATAGGGTTGAGATATCACTGAAACATCATTAGAAATGTGATAAAGCAAAAATTGTACCTTCTGCAAAATGTCAAAATATTGTACAGAATTGGATGAAGATGTTGGTTGTCAATAAAATGCCTTTTAGAGGGGCACCTGGGTAGTTCAGTCAGTTAAGCGTCTGTATTTGGCTCAGGTCATGATCCCAGCATCCTGGGATCGAGTCCTACATCAGGGTCCCTGCCTAGTGGGGAAACTGCTTCTCCCTCTGTGCTCTCTCTCATCTCTCTCTCTCTCATTCTCCCTCTCAAATAAATAAAATCTTTAATTAAAAAAAGCTTAAAAGGCCTTTTAGAGAGGCTGGATTAAGTAAAATATGGGGCATTTAGTTTGAAACTAAATATATACAGATTCCAGGCCAAAGATTAATTTCTTTTGCCTGGGGAGGAACGATTACTTTTTTCTTTTCAACATGTTCTTTTCCACTTGTAATTCAGAGAATTTGATGAGACACCAAAAAATATAATCATCCTGGAGACCTCTATTAACAGTCTGGCTCTAGACATTTCCATAGTGGATGCTTCCTTCAGCCTGGTTGAGACTCTCTAAATTTAGATAGGAATGTCAAGGATATTAAATTGGCATGATATTTTGGAGGTCTGTATTTCCTCTTCTTAACCTTGAATGGAAAAACTATCTTGGGTAGTTCCCAATAACAGAAGATGATCTTTTGGCAGGGGCAGGGCACAGATTTTGTCAGTTATATATAGCCATTAAAGTAAAGAAGATCACCAACAAGTTGGAAGTGTATGAATGCAAAACTACAGTAAAAAATTGGATGTAGTTTCCTATTTCTAAAAGCCTCTGTCAGGAAATATCTGGTGTATAAAATAATTACAATATTGACCACACTGCATATATTTCTAAATGTATTGGAAATGCATTTGAAATGCGGAGTGTGTAATATTTTGCAGGAAAAGTATCTCAATTCAAAGCAAGGAAGTAGGGGTGCCTGGGTGGCTTAGTTATTAAGCGTCTGGCTTCACCTAGGGTCATGCAGGAAGCCTGCTTCTCCCTCTCCCCCTGCTTGTGTTCCCCGCCCCCCCCCCCCCCCCGGTCTCTTTCTCTGTCAAATAAATAAATAAAGTTTAAAAAAAAAAAAAAGGGAGGGGCGCCTGAGTGGCTCAGTGGGTTAAGCCTCTAACTTTGGCTTAGGTCATGATCTCAGGGTCCTGGGATTGAGCTTCACATTGGGCTCTCTGCTCAGCAGGGAGCCTGTTTCCCCCTCTCTCTCTCTCTGCCTCTCTGCCTACTTGTGATCTCTCCCTCTCTGTCAAATAAATAAAATGTTAAAAAAAAAAAAAAAAGCAAGGAATGAAACTGGGGGAATAAGTTACACATACACTGCTGATAGAGAAAATGTAAATCTTAAGAATTCTCCTGAATAAAAACTTCAAATTCATGTTTATATTAAGTTTGGGGATTCTGTATATTTAAAGTTGTTTTTGTGTATATGTTATACTTAATAGGACCACGAGATCTCATCCCGAAAGTCCAAGCGAAACAGGAGCAACTTCATCTGGCGATCTGAAAAGAAACCATGTATCTCCAAAAAAGATTGAGGTGGAAAGATCACTACCTGACTCACTCTTACCTTCAAAGAACTTAAAAGACACTTGCACATCAAAGCCAGAGGGCAGAATAGATTTAACTAATATTTCATCTAATACTTCGAAAGACCTCACTGGACAACAGGGAAACTTAAGTAGCATGAAGAAAAGCAGTGCGAATTTTAGTGCTACTGAAACAAAAACTGATAAGAAAGATTGTTCTTCTTTCGCAGTTTGTGAACAAAGAAGTGTAGATGGCGTATTTCCAAAAGACTACAAGATGCCTTCACAGAGATTTCTTAATCCTGCAGAGAAATCTTGTTCCTCAGACATAAAACCAGGAACTGAGCCTGATGGATCAGTGCTCTCAAAGCCTATTTTCCGTTTTGTTAGGGACATCCCTGCCAATTTAGAAACGAATGACACTGTCTTTGAACTTCAAGATAATGAAGTATTAAATTCTTCTATTAAAAGTTCTGCATGCACCAATTCTTCAGAGTCCAAATTTAACCAGGACAAATCTCCTATTCTGCAAGTAAATAAAACACAGCCTGAAAAACCTGAGTTAAAAGAAAAATACATGGATACCTTGAGTCCCAGTTCTATACCTCTAGGAGCATCTGAGGACATAACCCTTAATGTAAATCAAACAGCAGAATACTCTTTTTCTGAACAACAAAATAATGAAAATCCAAAAGTCCTAACTCAAAATGCTGCAGCATATTGGAATGAACTTCCACAGTCTGCATGTGCTCCAATATGTAATTCTTCAGCGCATGCATTTGGAACTTCATATCCTTACTACGCTTGGTGTGTTTACCATTACAGCAGCAGTGGCGGCAGTTCCCTTACCCAGACATATCGTGGGATAACATACGAAGTACAGCCACCTCCTCCTGGGATGTTGACTGCAATTGCAAGTACAGTTCAAAGTTCACATTCCAATCTTTTATGTTCTCAATATTTTGGTTACTTCGCTGGGGAGCGACAAGCAAGTGACTTTCTGCCAGTGAATGGGTATTTTCAATCTCAAATGCCTGTTCCCTACAATTTTCAGCAGCCAGTTTTTTCACAGTATGCTCCCCATCAACCATTCCCACAACCTGTATACCCTTACCCTCCTGATTCAGGTGTGCTTCCAGAAGTTCCATGGACTTATGGTAAGTTTTATAAGTTTTAGTGCTCACTTTATTGAGTTTTTACTTTTCTCTCTTTGTACATTTATGTAAGTGAAATTTACAGCAGGTCATCCATAGTAGTCATTTTTTGTGCAGGCTCATAGAATTGTTCAAATCTGTGAATTATGTTGTCACATGGGAATCTGGTTGTCAGAGATTGAAACTAAAAGAAGTGATAATATCACTAATACGTCCTTCAGCAAAAACCAACTTTGGGAACTAGTTAAGTAAATTATAGTTAATTCATACCGTGAAATACAGTGCAACAATTACACAGTTTAATTTAGTTTGTGGGGGGTTTTTTTTTGAAGATTTTATTTATTTATTTGACAGAGACCACAAATAGGCAGAGAGGCAGGCAGAGAGAGAGGAGGAAGCAGGCTCCCTGAGAGCCTGATGTGGGGTTCAATCCCAGGACCCTGGAATCATGACCTGAGCCAAAGGCAGAGGCTTAACCCACTGAGCCACCCAGGCGCCCCAGTTTGTGGGTTTCTTAAAAGAGTTTTTAAATTTATTTATTTGACAGGGAGAGAGTGCAAACAGGGGGAACAGCAGGGAGAGAGAGAAGCAGGCTCCCTGCTGAGCAGGGAGCCCAATGTAGGACTTGATCCCAGGACCCTGGGATCATGACCTGAGCCAAAGGCAGAGCCACCCAGGTGCCACTTAATGATAATTTTTAAAACTATGTCATATAAATTTACCTGTGTAAGTAAAGGAATGCCTAGAAATACTGAAATGAAATACAGCAACATTTTAACTCGTCTGCCTCCGGGTAATAAAATTGGGGGATTGTAGAGGGAGTTCTTAATATTTTCTAGATTTCCTACTATGAAAATAACATTATTTTGATAAATGGAGAAAAAGTAAAAAACCAAGTTGGAAAAAGAAACTTCCATCAGATAAAGCAGACTTTCTCTTGGCATTCTAATATACTATCTGAGCATAAGTGAGTAGAACAGCTTGGTAATTTGCCACTAGAAGTTGAAATTTTTTCTCTTAAATGGAACTTTATTTGTAAAATATGTTTAGAACATGGATTTTTAAAATTAAATTGAAATGTATATTTACCAATATAAAGCAAAATTTAAAAACAACTATTAATCTGACAAAAACTACGGTTATCCATTAACACTCCAGTATTCTACCATCATATGTAATATGTACTGTAAGTAAGTTTAACCATCTTTTAAGGTCTTAGAGAAATGCAAGGGAATTTCTTTCAAATTAAAAAGTTGTTTCTGGAACATATGTGGTTGGCTCATTTAGAAGAGCATGTGACTCTTGATCTCAGGGTTGTAAGTTCAAGCCCCACATTGGGTGTTTAGATTAATAAAAGTAAATAAACTTTTAAAAATAATAAAAAGTTTTTTCCCAACTCTAGATTCTCATAAATTAGTAAGTAGAAAAAAAATTGAGTTCATTTATTCATTCTTTGGTCTGAATTGGATAAGAAGCAGCTTGTTAGCATAACTCTGTCTCTAATTAAAAAATCTGATCACAGGACCTCTATGTTGGAGTTGCCACTTGACACTTTATGACCTATAGGATAAGATTCAAATACTTTAGCTTGAAACGCAGGGTCCTTCACAGTTTATGTAGCCTCATCTCCCACCACTTCCACCTTTGTATTCAAGCCACATTGAACTTACTGTTCTCTCATACAATTCCTCTTGTACTTCCATAGAACTTTTTGTGTGCCTTTCTCACATGATAAGTTATATGAGTATTATATGGTATTGTAATTATCTCTGCATTTTTCCCTTCCCATCCTGACCCACCAAATGAGTTTAAACAAGACTGGAAATTGTTCACCTAAAACAGAAGAAAAACAGTAAAGGAAAGGAGAAAGAAATAGGAGTGGAAGTGGCGAAGTGATTTTCCTTTGTGATTTTCCTTTGTGATTAATTTGGCACACTGCTGTTGCTGTAATAATAAACAGACCAAACATAGTAGATGTGGCGAGCCTATGAATTAAACTAGAAATTTTCATTTCTGAAATAGGAAATCTTGAATGTAATTGTTTCATAAAGGTTCTCAGAGTTTGAGCTTTTTCATATTCTTAATAATTAAGCTGTTGGTGATGCTCAAAAAGATAACTCTGGGATCAAATCCGGCTTTGATTCTCAAGAATTTTAATTGTTAACTTACTTGGTTATATTAGTCAAGTGAAAATAAAAGGAAAAGAAACAATTACTTACTGTATTATTCAAAAGTAGCTCTAAAGGTATTATGAGGCAGTAAGCACTTCATTTAGTTTTTATGAGTACAAATAATCTATAGAGATCACCGCTCATGCTTTCAGGAACTACATCCTTCTAAACATATGAAAATCCCTGTGGCCCATTTTTGATGTTTTGCTCTTGATACTTGTGTTCAGTGCCATAAATGGAACTAAGAGAGGGGCTAGGTGAGCCCTGTGTGTGAGGCACATTATTACCTCCTTTACTCCATTTAACTCTCCCAGAATACCAGAGAGGCATGTAGAGATTATTGTTCTCTTACAGATAAGGCAAGTACTCCTCGGAGATCCTTAAATAACTTTTAAGATCCCATGGCTATTAAAGGGCAGATGTGCAGTTTGAATTCTAATATTTTTAGTACTAACTTAACTCAGGTCTTCCATTGTACTATTATGTATTATGCTTAGTCAGCATCACTAACTTATCTCAAATCTTTGTGGTTTTTTTCTTTCAGTTCCGTGGCAACAAGAACCTTTTCAGCCAGGACATTGAAAAAAGTCTTCTGTCTACTGAAATAAAGGGAATTTAACAAGTTTTTCCAAGTATTTTTTACTTACTTTTTATTTTTACATTTTTTTAATATATGTAAATGTGGTAGGAAAGATAAACCATATAGCTCTTTATAAAATGTTTAAATGCAATAGTGTATCATATAATGCAATTGGAAATCAATTTCTGACATCTGAAATACCAAAATTATTTCCATGCAATATTTTAGTGAATGGTAGTAGGCTATTTTCAATATCCATCAGAAATATTAATATTTTGAAATGTTTCCATCACAAATGTTACAGTTATATAAAAATTCTTTTCAGATTATCCTAATGGAATAAGGAGAGTAAATGTACCATTTAATATGAGTAAACTTAAGCAATAGTAGTAAAATCTTTAAGATTTTTCTCTCTGATATTTTTTGATATATTGTTTATAGTAGCATTGTGCCATTTGACTTAAAGGATATTTTTTTTACTTGGATTGGTCAATCAGACCAATAATTTTATAATTCTTGATATTTTACATAATTCTTTGTCGAATGTGACAAATTCCTTTAATTTCAGTATTTTCTAATTTTTACTTGCAAAATACATTTTAATAGGGAATTTGGTTTGTATATTTTCAGTGTTTGTCTTTGAGTAGAGATTTTTAAAATTTTTATGTTTGAAGTAGTTTAATATCATTGTATTGAAATTAAAGTACATTTAGTAGCTTTTCCTAGGACCCTCTTCCACAAGATTATTTCTTTTGTATTGTATTTCATAATTCAAACTTTTCTTAAAATTGATTTTGTAGCAAATAATAAGGAATAATTTCTTTAGCTTATGCCATTAGTTTAGCCATATTTTAGTAATTTAAATAATGCAGCACAAATAGAAATTTTTTAATGCTGTGGTGATTTTTTTTTTCCTTTTCCAACATTCCACAAAAGCAAAAAGTGTCTCAGAAATAATCATCATAGAACAACAGGAGTTGCAGTGTATAACTCTGGTGTTTAGCACCCTCTCTGCCCACTAACACCCAACCCTGTAAAATTACAGCTGGAAAGATCCCATACAACTGGATGGGCCTTTCTCAAGTACTAGTGGGCCAAAAGATGTGACAAGAAATTTGCTTTGGCTCAAACCAAATAGCAGAGTTAGTGTTTTCTCATACTTTCTATGTTAGCAGACTTTTTATGTTACCTAACATAGGCCTCCAAAAAGAATATAATTCAGCCAAATTTATGTAGAAACTAATTTTTCAATTTAGAAAAACACTAAGAACCCCCAGGATAAGACTCTTTACTCACAACCAAATACAATGGAATTCAGACTACTTAAGGTTCTTCTCTAACAGATCTTTAAAAGAGGAAAGTCAAGCAGAGAACTGCAAGAAAGAACTAACGAATTTGAAGATTATAGAATTTAAGCAATATTAAAATAACATGGACAAGGGAGGAAGGTGGAGTGAGGGCTTTGTCCTTATAGTTTTATTTGAAACTAGTCTGTAAAATCTGAACTCCTGAACAGATATTAAAACAGTAATACTTTACTCAAAAAATGATTATCTCAGTCATTTGGTCAATTTATTATTAAAAATGCCTCTATTAGATAAACCAGAAGTTAAATGTTAAAAAAAATGCTTTCTTTAAACAACATTCAGTTTCTGTTAATACTATCTTGTGATACTTTTATTTCATGAGTTTTGATTTCTTAAAAAAAAAAAAAAAAGAAAAAACCTTATCTAAATATTCAGTTATATTTTAAAATCTGTGCTACGAAACAGCACATGAAAAACTAGGGCATTTTCTTCCTGCCCCCCCCAAATATGTGTTTTGGTTCCAAAAGTAAAAATAGAAAAAATTAAAATTTGAGCAAACATTATTTTTTTAAAAAACCTGGTTATTTGTAAATATTATTGTTTTGGAATTAAAGAGTTACCTGAATAAACTGAATTCCGTCGAGTTTCAGTGTTTTTTTTCCCTTTTGTGTTTCTTGACTAATGAACAAATATATGATTGATCCTTGATTTACACATACCCACTACATGAAAAACAAACCACAAAGAACTGACTTAATTAGACAACTAAATAAACTGTTGGAGCCCTCCTTCCACTGCAACTTGGTTTTGCCTTCACCTTCCTTTCCCCCCACTCTACAAACTTCCCTACTTCCTGGAGTTCCACAGGACAAGCCAGAGTCCCTACATTTCATGCAGTTCTCATGCCATTCAAGAGGATAAGTAATATACATGTAAGTGATTCCTTTCACATCATGCAAGTAATACGGAAAACAAAATAAAGTACTAGAACAGAGAATGACAGGATGATACAGAAGCTGAGATGATCAGGGAGGTAATCAAATTAACTTCTGTATTCTTATGTTTTAATTATATCACTCTGCCTTCCATTTATATATATATATTTAAGAAGTACCTGTGAAACTTAAGTTCTGGATCTAGCCACATACAAGGCTTATACCCCTCATTTTCACAATGAGGAGATTCCCAAAACCATTTTTTAGTGAACTTAAATATATAAACTTTTGGAGATACATCTGTATGTGATATAAAAATATTTAAAATTGTTTTTTATTAACATATAATGTATTATTTGCTTCAGGGGTACAGGTTTGTGAATCATCAGTGTTACACAATTCACAGCACTCACCATAGCACATACCCTCCCCAATGTCCATAACCCAGCCACCCTATCCCTACCCCCCCCAGCCCCCCAGCAACCCTCAGTTTGTTTCCTGAGATTAAGAGTCTCTTACTGTTTGTCTCTCTCCCGATCCCATCTTGTTTCATTTTTCTCTCTCCCTACTCCCTACAATCCCCCTGCCCTGCCTCTCAAATTCCTCCTATCAGAGATATCATATGATAATTGTCTTTCTCTGATTGACTTATAAAATTGTTTTTTTAATGGGATGTCTGGGTGGCTCAGTTGGTTAAGTATCAGACTCTTGGTTTTGGCTCAGGTCATGAGCTCTGGGTCATGAGATGGAGCCCCACATTGGGCCCTGCTCTCAGCGTAGGGTCTGGTTGGGATTCTCTCTCCCCCTCTCCCTCTGCCCTTCTCCCTACTGCCCACTGCTCGCATGCTCTCTGTAAATAAATTTTTTAAAAGATTTTATTTATTTTTGACAGCACGAGAGAAGGAGCATGAGCAGGGAGAGGGGCAGAGGCAGAGGAACAGGCAGACTCCCCACTGAGCAGGGAGCCTGGCATATCCATCTCAGGACCCTGGGATCATGACCTGAGCCAAAGGAAGATGCTTAACCGACTGAGCCACCCAGGAGCCCTAAATTTAAAAAAAAACAAAAGCAAAAACAAAACAAAACTTCAAAAAAATTTTTAACTCATTTTGTAGAATGATTGATTTATTGATTGTATCCTGTCATGCATCTTTGATATCAATATCTGTCATCAGTAGAGGCTTTTTGAATTCTATGACAAAATTTTTCAAGGCATATCATCCTTATAAGTTGTTTGAGGTGTATGCTTTTTTAAATCTCTGTATATATCCAAAATTTCTTTTCACTGAGGTCATTTCAGGCTAATTTCTTTCCCCAAAACATTTTTTTGTGTAATGATTTGAGGTTTTATTATTTTTTTTTAAGATTTTATTTATTTATTTGACAGAGAGAGATCACAAGCAGGCAGAGAGGCAGGCAGAGAGACAGGAGGAAGCAGGCTCCCTGCTGAGCAGAGAGCCCGATGCGGGACTCGATCCCAGGACTCCGAGATCATGACCTGAGCCGAAGGCAGCGGCTTAACCCACTGAGCCACCCAGGCGCCCTGATTTGAGGTTTTAATAGAGTAAATTTCCATACTTTTTTTGATGGATATAATTTTATGAGGAAAAAATGTCCAGGCATATGTGGTATTTTAAAACTATTAAAAGGTTTTTTTACAGTCATAGTTTGAATTCAGTTTGTACAATTTTGATAGTGCTTGAGTGCCATGTTGTCCAGTGCCAGTTGTCCATACAGTTTGAAAAATAGATTGTGGAGGAAGAAAATTAAATTTTTTTTTTTTAAAGATTTTATCTATTTAACAGAGGGAGAGATCACAAGCAGTCAGAGAAGCAGGCAGAGAGAGAGGAGGAAGCAGGCTCCCCGCTGAACAGAGAGCCCGATGTGGGGCTCGATCCCAGGACCCTGAGATCATGACCCGAGCCGAAGGCAGAGGCTTAACCCACTGAGCCACCCAGGCGCCCCTAAATTATTTTTATAAGACATTTTTCAATTTCTGATGAGTACAGTTGTAAGAGCAGTGACTACAGATTCCTAGCTAATGAAAAGAAACCGAGAAAGTAAGAGGTTGCTTAGTAATGCAATATAAAAGTAAGATTAAAAGAACTCAGAGAATAAGACAGGAAAATTTTCTAAGACCAAAATCCTCATATCTTGAGCAGTAAGCTCTGCTGACTGCTTTATTAATACCTTCTTATTTCTGAATCTTGTAACCATTTAAGAATCCCTCTGGTGTTTACAGGAAACCTCCTTTGAAATATTCTACGGAACCCTTAATCTCATAATACACTGCATTCTAATTTGTCACAAGAAACTGCATATATCCTGAGATAACTACTTTCATTTTTAAAGTCTATTTTCCTTTATTAGGTAAGAATAACTTAGATCGGGTGCCTGGGTGGCTCAGTGGGTTAAAGCCTCTGCTTTCGGCTCAGGTCATGATCCCAGAGTCCTGGGATTGAGCCCCGCATCGGACTCTCTGCTCAGCAGGGAGCCTGCTTCCCTTCCTCTCTCTCTGCCTGCCTCTCTGCCTACTCGTGATCTCTGTCTGTCAAATAAATAAATAAAATCTTAAAAAAAAAAAAAGAATAGCTTAGATCTATGACAGATACAATTTTTTTTTTTTAAATCGAACATCTTTGTTTTAAGAAAGCTAGTCCAGTCAATTGAGCTTATTTGGTTGAAGATTACACTTACATTCAGGCAGCAATCACTGAACATCTGGCGTGTGCTAAAAGTATGCTATTCTCTGCATGTGCATAAACTAATCTTTATATCAGCCCCATAAAAGGAAGCATTCTTTGCTTATTTTATAATGCATTCATTCAGAAGGCCATATAAGATTTCTATTCCTCAACTCATCTTTGTGAACATTAGTTAATAGTTTCCAGTATTGTTAGTTTGAAAAGAATATAAGATCTGTCTTAAGTTTCTCTTTGACATGCCACTTGCTTCTTAAATTCCAGACATCAATTTATGGTACCTAATATATAATCTTTTAAAATTTGAATTATAGAATATGCAAAAAACCACAATAATTTAATATTTTTGCATGTTTGATTAAAAGATAGTTGCTCTGTACATACTAATAATTCCAGTCCTTTGGCTAGGACTATTTTAGTTGTTTTGAGAAGTAAATGTATTTTTCATGTTGGGAGTTCTACTAAATCAGGTAGTTAATGACTCCTAATCCACAGATTCCCAACCAAGTGTTTTGACACCATGTCTGAATATTAATGAAGTATTAAACTACTGAACTGTAAACTTGAAAAATAGGGTGGTAAATTTTGTTATGTATATTTCACAATTAAAAAAAAAGAATCCTACCAGGAATCCTTCAACCAGGAATATGTTCTATGGGATGTGCTGGTACTTCCTTTCACTCCTGTGTTAAACCAAGTGTTCGGCCAAGGGATAATGCCAAATTACTATGCTACATTGAGGCCTTGCCTAGGATATAAAATCTATTGTTTCTCTCCACCAACTTTAATTATTCCATGGGAGATGGGGTGTGATATGTATTCCTTTTACTTCTCCATAATGCATACAGCCACACACATAATGTCAGTGGAATGCTTTAGGTTGTGATCACATGTGTCTCCTCTAGCTAAAGACCTCTCAACTTTTCAACACGTATAACTCAAAAGCCTGTTCATGACTCAACTTAAAGTTGCCTTACTCTTACAAGTATTCCTAGATTCCAGTGGGGTGAAATATAGTCTTTTAAAACCTATTAACACCAAGTGGGAGCATCTCTCCCATTATTTATCTCACTTTGTGAGATATCTTGCTTGCTCTTAACAAAGATTGTAAGCTGCTTTCAAGCCAGAAATACCTCACTGACATTTCAATTCCAAATGTCCACTGCTGGGCTGAGCAATAGAAGATGCTTAATATACATTTGCTGTTTGTAACTTGGAGTATATTTTTACTGAGTGGAATGGATTTTCATTTTGTCTTTTTTTTTTTAATTTTTTTTGAAAGATTTTATTTATTCATTTTACAGACAGAGATCACAAGTAGGCAGAGAGGCAGGCAGAGAGAGAGGAGGAAGCAGGCTCCCTGGTGAGCAGAGAGCCCGACGCGGGGCTCGATCCCAGGACCCTGGGACCATGACCTGAGCCGAAGGCAGCGGCTTTAACCCACTGAGCCACCCAGGCGCCCCTCATTTTGTCTTTTTGAAAATAAACTACTATCATTCCCACTCTCAAATCTTTTTTGGATTTTTTTTTTTAACTCTGACGTCTAAAAGGGGCAGGATAAAATATTCACTAACAAATTGTTCTTACTTTGCCATTTGATGGGTGCTTACAAGATGTTATAGGAGAAACTTTTTTCATTATTGTAGGTTCCTAGATCAAGAACCCAAAAAGCAGGGAGAAAAAATTCATTTTTTGTCTGTCTCAATATTTTGCCCTGAAAAATTAGTGGAAGATAACAAAAGTAACACAGCTGGTTCAGCAGGCTGTATGTGCATTTTCAATAGATGACATATTTGAAACATTACTTTCATTTTATATAGTTGATCTGTGAGAAAGTTAAGAAGGTGGCTATAGGCCCAGGAAATTACCACAGAAGTAAATGGTCTTGAGATAAGAGAGGGAAGGAAGTTAGAGAGCCTGCCTCTTCATAAAGAATATGGAGCAGAATAAGCTTCAGCATAGCATTTGAAGAGAAAAAGTGGGGACAGAATCGATTTTGAAGAAAGTGCCCCCCATCTCCAGAACTTCTACATTCTGCAAAGCTGAAACTCCAAACCCATTAAACAACTCCCCTTTCCCTCTCTCCAGTCCCTGGCAACCACCATTCTACTTTGTCTCTGATTTTGACTCCTCTGGATATCTCATAAATGGATTCCTACAATAGTTGTCTTTTTTGATTGACTTAGTTCATTTAGCATAATGGCCTCGGTCCATTCATGTTGTAGCATGTGTCACAATTTCCTATTTAAGGCTGCATAGTATTCCACTATATGTATATACCTCATTTGTTTATTCATTCATTCCATGAACATTTGTGTTGCTTCCACTTTTTGGCTATTATGAATAATACTGCCATAGATATTGATCCACAAATAACTCTTCAAGACTGCTTTTCATTATTTTGGATGTATACCCAGAAGTGTTACTGCTGAATCACATTGTGATTTTTTTTTCTGAAATTTTTTTATTTTTTTATAAACATATAATGTATTAGCCCCAGGGGTACAGGTCTGTGAATCGCCAGGTTTACACACTTCAGAGCACTCACCATAACACAAACCTTCCCCAATGTCCATAACCCCACCCCCACTCTCCCAACCCCCCTCCCCCCAGCAACCCTCAGTTTGTTTTGTGAGATTAAGAGTCTCTTATGGGGGCACCTGGGTGGCTCAGTGGGTTAAGCCTCTGCCTTCGGCTCGGGTCGTGATCTCAGGGTTCTGGGATCGAGCCCCGCATCGGGGCTCTCTGCTCAGCGGGGAGCCTGCTTCTTCCTCTCTCTCTGCCTGCCTCTCTGCCTACTTGTGATCTCTGTCTGTCAAATAAATAAATAAAATCTTTAAAAAAAAAGTCTCTTATGGTTTGTCTCCCTCCTGATCCCATCTTGTTTCATTTATTCTTTTCCTACCCCCCAAACCCCCCACGTTGCATCTCCACTTCCTCATATCAGGGAGATCATATGATAGTTGTCTTTCTCCAATTGACTTATTTCGCTAAGCATAATACCCTCTAGTTCCATCCACGTCGTTGCAAATGGCAAGATTTCATTTCTTTTGATGGCTGCATAGTATTCCATTATATATATATTATATATATATATATATATATATTATATATATATATATACACACACACACCACATCTTCTTTTATCCATTCATCTGTTGATGGACATCTAGGTTCTTTCCATAGTTTGGCTATTGTGGACATTGCCACTATAAACATTTGGGCGCATGTGCCCTTTGGATCACTATGTTTGTATTTTTAGGGTAAATACCCAGTAGTGCAATTGCTGGGTCATAGGGTAGCTCTATTTTCAACTTTTGGGGGAACCTCCATGCTCACATTGTGATTTTTAATTTTTCAAGGAACTACCATAATGTTTTCTACAGGTGGCTCCACTATTTTACATTCCCACCAACAGTGCAAGAGGATTTCAATTTTTCCACATCTTCACCAACACTTGGTATTGCTGTATTTTTTTAAAGATTTTTTTCCTAAGACAGAGGATGAGCGTGGTGGGGGGTGGGCAGAGGGAGAGAATCCCAAGCAGACTCCCTGCTGAGCCCAGAGCCCAATGGCGCACCATCTCACGGCCCTGAGATCATGACCTGAGCCAAAATCAAGAGTCTGATGCTTAACCAACTGAGTCACCCACATGCCCCACTGTTTTTGTTTTTGTTTTTGTTTTTGTAGTAGTCATCCTATTGAACATGAGATGATATATCTTTGAATTTTAATTGTCATTTCCGCAATGCTGTTATTTGGCTTTTAACACCCAAGATTCACATTTTATAAATCTATGTTTTTTTCAGCCAGATTAATATTGGAAAAAATATGTCCCTCCACAAACTCGATGTAATGTTTAACAACATGATGTATAGAAAAGCCTTGTGACATTCCAAATGCATAGACCATTTAGACACATTTTTAGAAGTGACCCAGGTGTCAAAAGTAGGATAAGTATCTTGATAGCACAGCTAATTCTCAGTGTGAAACTTTCTCAATGATTGCATGTTTATCCTAAAGCCTTTTTTCCACATTTATCTTTCACGCGTAGCCCTTGGTTTTCCTGGTGCATGTTACCATCCCAGATGAGAGCACATTGAAGAAAATTGCAGATAGACAAGAAGATAACTAATATACAAAGCTACGGTTTATAAAAACCACATTGTTTGGTGGTCAAATCTATGTTTTAAGCATTTTACATTCAAACATGATAGCCTGTTATTGTTACATGGATAATTTATCATGTTTTTGTTAATTTTAGGAAACTGGAAATTTGGGGTTAGCATGTGCGTTATCATTTTTCCCATTTAAAAAATTGGAAAATGGGCTCCAACTGATGGAGAATGACTTTGTTTTCAGATAAGGGATACTGGTTTTACCTCTACCTGATTCTGATGAAAAACAAAAGTTTTTTAAACAGCCACAAACTTACAGAAAAGTTGGAAAAACGTTTACTCTTGAACTAAGGGTCAGTAAGTTGATACCTCACCACTCCTGAATACTTCAGTGTGTGTTTCCTACAAAGAAGGAAATTCTCCTACATAATAGTATAATCATCAAAATCAGGAAATTAACACCAATACCTACTACCAGCTAGTCCTTAGACCCCCATGTACTCTTCACCATTTGTCCCAGGAGTGGGCCTTATAGCAAAATGATCCAGGTTAGAACCACATGTTGTATTTCATGGCTAGGTCTCTTTAGAATGTCTTATTAGTCTTTCCTTGATTTTTATACCTTGACACATTTAAAACATAAATTAACTTGTACAAAGTCCCTCAGTTTGAGTTTGGTATTTCCTTATTATTACCTCTTATTCTGGACCCCTGTTTTTCATAGTGAACAAACCTATACGAAGAGTTAATAAACTAAAATGTAGACCAAAGAGTAGGAAATGATTTAAGACCCAAAATCACAAAAAGGAAAATAAAATGGATTTGACAATAAAATGGATTTCTCAACAGACTGAGAAAAGTTACTTGACACAGAACTAGAGATCAACATATAGAACATACTCCTGGAAATCAAACAAAACAAGAATACTGAGCCTCCTGTTATTTGAATAGGCAAATCACAGAAGAGGATGCCCAAATGCCAACAAATGTACAATGAGATGTTCAAACTAACTAGTAGAGGGGAAATGCAAAATAATAATGAAATACCACTTCATACTCCTCAGAATTTCAAAAGAAAAGTCAGGTAGGTAATGTCATTAGGCAAATAGATAAACTACTATGAATTCATACAATGGAATACTACTATACATTAAAGTTAGAAGCTAAGGACGCTTGGGTGGCTCAGTCAGTTAAGCATCTGCCTTTGGCTCAGGTCAGAATCCCAGGGTCCTGGGATCAAGTCCTGCATGAGGTTCCTTGCTCAGCAGGAAGCCTTTTTCCCTCCAGTTGCTGCCCCCCCTGCATGTGCTCTCTTTCCTTGACAAATAAAAAATAAAATCTTTAAAAAAAAAAAAAGTTAGAAGCTAAATACTTAATACCATAATGGCCACCACTTAGTGAAGTTGGAAATAAATGCATAGCACAATACAAATATATTTATATGCATTTGAGACATAATACTGTATATATTACATGGATAATTTAAGGATATATGTGAAATACATTAAAGCATACTCCTCAAGGGAGAGAAATGAGGCTCTGTATCCAAGATGAAAGAGGGAACCAAGGATTTTGCACAGACTTCTTGACAGTACACCATAAAATAAGAGGATTAAGTATACCTGTGCATCTGAGAACCAAAAGAAAATGAGGAGTTAATTTCCATAACAAACTATCAAAAGATATAAATTATATCCATGAACTTAAAAAATTATGTGACTATGGCAACTTTAACTTTTTTAAAGTGTTAAGATGACAATAAGCTAAATATAGTTGTAACCAAGACTGTAAATGTCATAAGTTCACCTGTCAAGAGATATATTAAGATAAAAACTTCATGTGTTGCACTGTTCTGTCATTAATTCCATGACACTAAATGGGTGTGTTGCAATTTACTTCAATTCTGACACCACATGGTGTTAGCACAGACCCCTCAAGTGAAGTGCAGAGTCCTTCAGAAGACTGTTTCCACTTGAGGCCTTGTTTGGTTATTTGTACCCAATACTCCGGGTTTTTGATTACTTGAGGCCCCTCCAGCCTCCAATTTCCAATTTTTCATAGCTTTCAGATCTTGACTCAGAGTTAACCTCAACATTTTTATTTTTTTTTAAAGATTTTATTAATTTATTTGACAGAGTATGAGAGAACACAAGCAAGGGGAACAGCAGGCAGAGGGAGATGGAGAAGCAAGCTCTCCACGGAGCAGGGATCCCGATGTGGCACTCGATCCCAGGACCCTGAGATCATGACCTGAGTCAAAGGAAGACACTTAACTGACTGAGCCACCCAAGTCCCCCTCAACACTAATTTTTAAATGATTTTATTATTTTTAAAACAAATAATAACCCATCCAATTCTCTCTCTCTCTCTCTTTTTTAAAGATTTTATTTACTTATTTATTTGAGAAAGAGTGACAGATAGCAAGAGAGAGCATGAACAGAGAGGAGAGGACATGGGGCTCCATCCCAGGATCCTGGGATCATGATGGGAGCCGAAGGCAGACATTTGACCAACTGAGCCACCCCAGCACCCTTAACCCATCCAATTCTTTTTTTTTTTTTTAAGATTTTATTTATTTATTTGACACAGAGAGATCACAAGTAGATGGACAGGCAGGCAGAGAGAGAGAGAGGGAAGCAGGATCTCCGCTGAGCAGAGAGCCCGATGCGGGACTCGATCCCAGGACCCTGAGATCATGACCTGAGCCGAAGGCAGCGGCTTAACCCACTGAGCCACCCAGGCGCCCAACCCATCCAATTCTTGACATTTATTCCCTACGTTTTCTGTCAGCATCCGCGCTAATAAATGCACTAGCATGTTTCTTAATTACTCACTAGATATTTGCATCTTAGTCTCCTCGAAGGCTCATGTGAGAAAACATGCATAAGTGAACTTTGCGTAAGTGAACAGACTGTTCTTTGCCTACTCAACAGTCATCCCTAGTTAGAAATGTATTTCTTTGCTGTTAACCAAATTTTGTTAACCCTGATTTTGTTCAGATACTGCGTGGAGAGCCCTTGAAACAGCGGAAAATACATCCCTGCTCCAGACCTAGGGAATTATTCATAATTATGCCAGTCATAGTAACCTAGTTTGGGAGAAAAATGAAACAAGGACAAATGCAAATTAAAAATACATCAAGGTACCATTTCTCACCTATCATACAGGCACAATTTTAAAAGATTGACCATGTACTCTGTTGGAGAAGCTGTGGGGAAACAGGCACTCTGCTACACTGTTTGTGGGAGTGTTAAGTTGCACAATGTCTACAGAGCAGAAGTTGTCAATATTTATGAAAACTACATATGCCTTTAATCTCTGACTCCTGGGATTGAGTCCTATGCCAGGCTCCCTTTCTCTCTCAAATAAATAGATAAATCTTTAAAAAAATAATAAAACACAGTATCTTAGGATCAATGGAAATTAGAGTTAGATGAAGAATCCAGATAACTCAAAAGTATTAGAATAAGCACCAAATGTTCCTAAGCTGTCAGAGGTAGGGCTCTCCTGAAGCTTATGACAAGTAATACATAAAGGTATATGTAGGGGCACCTCGGTGTCTCAGTCTGTTAAGCGGAAGACTCTTGGTGTCAGCTCAGGTCCTGATCTCAGGGTCATGAGATAGAGCCTCCTGGCAGACTCCGCGTTCAGGGGAAGTCTGCTTCCCCTGTCTCTCTCTCCCTCTGCCCCTCCTCCATGTGCACACACACTCTCTTCCTGAAATAAATAACTATAAACATTTTTTAAAAAGGTATAGGTATATTAGGGGGAATGAGATTATTGTTTAATTGTTACAGAGTTTCTGCTTGGGGTAGTGAAAAAGTTCTGAAGATGATAGTGGGAAGAGTTGCTTAACATAGTGAATGTACTTAGTGCCATGGGACTGTATGCTTAAAAATGGTTATAATGAGGCCACCTGGATGGCTCAGTCATTGGAGCATGTGACTCTAGGTCTCAGGGTTGTGAGGTCAAAGCCCATGTTGGGTGGAGAGATTACTTTATATTTTTTTTAAATTAAAATAAATAAATAAAAGGGGCACCTGGGTGGTGCAGTCCGTTTAATATCTGACTCTTGATTTCCACTCAGGTCATGATCTCAGGGTTGTGGGATTGAGCCCCAAGACTCTCTCCCCCTCCCCGATGTGCTCCCTCTCTCTCTTCTGTGTCTCTGTCTCTCTCTCTCAACTAAATAAATAAATGTTTAACATAAAATAAAATAAAGCCTTAAAAATAGAACATTTCTTTCTTAAAAATAAAATTAAACACTTTGTATCCAAGTAACACACTGTGTTAAATATTTGAAACGGGTATCTCAGGAAGCCTATAAATCGGTACTGAGGAAGTGAAAAACCCAAGAAATAATGAGCACTCAAATTCACATACATGGTATAAATGTCAAAAAATATGAAAAACTGCTCAACCTCACTAATTGTAAAAAAAAAAAAAATCAGACTATTTTCCACCTATCCTTTAGTGAAAGCAAACAGTGAATAGTATCTGAATGTATCAGTCAGGTTTGTGCGTAGATGTAACAAAACCCCCAAACGAACCTCAAACAAAGAGGGGCTTTTCCTCTCATAATAAGCCTGGAGGTAGGCGGTCCAGAGCTGCTATTCTGGTTTTGCATTGCTATAAGAAACCGAAGTTCTTTTCATCTTTCTTCTTAGCTATCCTTAACATGTGGTCTTTAGCATCTTGCATTTTTCTAGTGGCTTCAAAACGGCTGTTCCATCTCCTGCAATGAGTTCTAGGCAAGAGGATTTTAAGTTTACTCCCTTTAACAATCTTTCTGGTTCAGCCCCTTAGCTACTTCTATTTACATCTCTTTTACCAGAATTACACTACCTGACCACTCTTATGTAATTTTTTAAGCAGGGCATTTTTGTTTTTTACTCCAAACAGAATTGTATAGTGAATATTAGCTAGATTACAAGCAGTCTCTACTGAACCAGTGTTGCTTGGAATGAAAACTATGGTGTCAAAATCAAAATGAAAAGAACTATGATTTTTTTATTAATAGCTTATTTGTAGTGATTTGTAGATTTAAATTCAAATAAAGCATTTCCAATTTGACTTTCTTTCTCTCTCTCACTCTCTCTTCTTTCGTTCTCCTTCTCTCCTTCTTTCTTTCTTAGCTCCATACCCAGTGTGGAGCCCAACACAGGGCTGGAACTCACAGCCCTGGGATCAAGACTTAAGCTGAGATCAAGAGCCTGGTGCTTAACAAACTGAACCACCCAGGTGCCCCTGACTCTGTCATTTTAATTTCATCATTACTAATGGAGATTCTGACACAGAATTCCCTTTGTCAAATTCAATAGTACTAACTTTACCTTCCAATTATCAGAAAGTTTTTAAACTAGAAGTAAAGGTGTTTTATTTATTTTTTGAGAAGTATGGTGGTATAGAAGAATCATTTTTAGAACAATACAATGTATAATTTTAAATGTAGCATATAACTGAATACATTACAAAATTTAAATGATTCCCATTTCATATTATTAAATGACACAAAGCCATTTACATCAAGAAAAATTATCACCATTTATATATTTTAAAAGAACCTAGTCAGTTGTGTAAGAACAAAATCTAACATGTAATTTTAAGGCATGTAGGATCTGCTGAAGTCAGTGGTTTTAAAATTCTTTGACCAAAGGCACCTGGGTGATTCAGATAGTTAAGCGTTTGCCTTTGGCTCAGGTCATGATCCCAGGGTCCTGGGATTCAGCCCCAAAACCTGGGATTGAGGGACGCCTGGGTGGCTCAGTTGGTTAAGCAGCTGCCTTCAGCTCAGGTCATGATTCCAGCGTCCTGGGATCGAGTCCCGCATCGGGCTCCTTGCTCAGCAGGAGCCTGCTTCTCCCTCTGCCTCTGCCTGCCATTCTGTCTGCCTGTGCTTGCTCTCTCTCCCTCTCTCTCTGACAAATAAATAAAATCTAAAAAAACAAAACAAAACAAAAACCTGGGATTGAGCCCCACAACCTGGGATCAAGCCCCGCATCCTGGGATCCAGCCCCCCACATCAGGCTCTCTGCTCTGGGGGCAGCCTGCTTCTCCCTCTCCCTCTACTGTTGCCCCTGTTTTGTCCTTCACTTGGTTTACAAGTCAGTTGATATCAATATGTCTTCCAACCTCATTTCCCACCACATGACCTACTTCTCTTGATAGAAGTAGCTTTCCAGACCATTTCACACGTGTTCTCTACCAAAACACACAAACAAACAAAAACAGCACCAAAAAAACCTCCTTGCAACTTTTCTTCTTTTTCAGTCAACTTCAAGATTTTCCCTGGGAAGAAGTTTCAAAAGTCAATTCAAATCCCACCTTCGAAAACTTTCTGAAACTATTGCCCAAAGGCATAAAGCGTGCTGCCCTATTGGATAGGCACATGTAAAATATTTCTTCATTATTCATATTTCTTCTTACCGAAAAGGTAAGCCTTACTAAGCCCTTTTAATAGATGAGGAATCTGAGTCTGGAGGAGATTTGCTGATTGCCCAAGGACACAGCTACGAAGTTGGCAAAGCCAAGATCAGACGGCTTGCCTACTGCCTTCTCACTGCGTTGAGCTGCAGTAGTGTGTGCCTTCTATAGAGTCAGTACGGCTGTTTAGCACCTGATCTACAAGAGACGCGGCAGTTTATTAGCAGTTGCTCAATAAACATTTGTTGACTGTGCAAATCATTAGAATTCAGTAAGCTCTGCAGAAAATGCAGCAAAGAACACTGGAGCTGGAGGGGACACAGATTGTTATCATACAGAAATATCATGAAAGAGGGGGACCTGGGAGGGCTCAGTTGGCCAAGGGACTTCAGCTGGAGTCATGATCTCAGGGTTCTGGCATCCAACCAGCTTCAGGCTTCCCACCGCCCCCTCCCGAGGCAGGGTTGAGGGGAGATGGTCTGCTTCTCCCTCTGTCACTACCTCCACTCTCAGGCTCTCTCTCTCTCCAATAAATAAAACCTTAAAAAAAAAAAAGAAAGAAAGAAAGGGAGGCTTCGAGATGTTAGGGTTCACTGCTAGTTAGTGGCAGAGATAAGGCTAGAAAGAATTCATTTATACACCAAAGAATATTATTGAAGGCTTGCTACTGCAAAGCGCTAGACTCTGGGGAGACAATGTTGCCAATTCCTCTCCAGAGCGCTGAAATAATACTGCAGGAGACTAAGGTGGGTCTAAGTTCCCAGAGAAAAGGCTGTGAAGGAACGACCAGGAGATGTTAGTCCGGACCCCAAGCAGGGAGGGAAGATAGAGAAGGGAGGAGAGGGAAAAATAGAGCCATCCTCCGCGCCCTCCCCCGGGGCCGTTTATCCGCCGAGCCACACGGGGGCGCTGCACCCTTCCTCTCGTCCAGAACCCTGGCGGCGCCTCCTGCTCGCCTGTTCCCGGCGGAAATGCCCGGGCGATGACGGAAACCCAGAGGGAGGGGAGAGAAAGAGCGAGAGAAGGGGCGAGAGAACCGGGAGAGGCTGGCAGGCGGGAGGCGGCGGCGGCGAGTGGTTAGCGTCCGGCAGGTGCTGCGTCGAAGTCCCGCGCCGCACTCCCGCCAACCTCCCCGCGCCCTTCACGCACTCCCGGAGCGCGCAGCCGGGCGGGCGAGGGTCTCCTCGAGGCCGCGCTCCGGGAGCTGCCTGCTGGCCTTGGGCGGGGCGAGGGGCCCGCAGCCGCGCTCTCCCGCTCCCTCCTCTCCCGCTGGGAGCTGGCGGCCGCGGCGGCCGCGGGAGAGGGGAGCGGCGCCCGGGGCAGGGGTGGGAAGGGGCGGGGAGGGGGGAGGGAGGCGGCGGGCAAGGGGATCGGGCCGCCATGGACGATAAGGCGTTCACCAAGGAGCTGGACCAGTGGGTCGAGCAGCTGAACGAGTGTAAACAGCTTAACGAGAATCAAGTGCGGACGCTGTGTGAAAAGGTAAGAGAAAAGAGGAGAAATGCGGGAGCGCCAGGCCGCGTGGGGGCGGCCCCGGCGACTCCTCCCCTCCCGGGCCTGTCGGCGCTGTGTCGGGTGTTGCCGGTCCCGGACCCCGCGGGGCTGTGTCTCCGTGCTGGGACGCCCACCTGGGAGGCGGGACGGGCCATTCCAGGACCCGGCTTGATCTGGCCGCCCCGGGCCCCTCTGCCTCCCCTCCGGACCCACCCTGCGGCCCCCTCCGGAAACTCACTTCGCTGGCCTAAGGGACCGGTGTAGATGGGAGGGGAGACGTGGCGCCGGGAATCCACGCCCTAGATTTTATTGGGGTCACCGACGCTCTCCTGGGGCTTACTGACCCTAACATTTCACGCGAGGACTGGCGATCTCGGCGCCTTAGAATGCCGGCAAATTAATATAATGCAGTCTCTTGTTTGAAAATATACCGAAAGTTAACCTGGTGTTAGTGTCAAAACTTGTTAATAGATGTTTTCTCAGGTGGATCGGGCCCTGGAAAAGCTTACTTGGAATGTGTCAAGCGTTTGTTTTTAGAGAGGTGGGTGTAATGGCAGACTGGTTTTTAAATAGAGGTTGACTTTGGTTTAAACAGACGGTAACTAGTCTTCGTACTGACTCTTGGAAGCATATGCTGATTGTCAAAAACGAGACGGTATGTCTTAAGTTTGATAACAGTGATTACTTAAGATGATAACTGGGGTACGTGTTTTTGGTGCAGGATGGCCCGTTTCAGAAAGTTTTTTCTATTTCTATTATATGGGAAGTGTTTTGGGGTTTTGGTGGTTGTTTTGTTCTTTTCTATACGAAAGAGTAATACAATATGCAGGTGGTTAACTGCTTACGGACGTTCTCGATTGGGTGATCGTGGACTACTTTCTGAATTCTGTATCCATTGTTTTCTTAACCGCTGGAATTATTTCACTCTTACTCTTTCAAGTCCAGAATTTTTCTCGTCCAGTTTTTATAGTCTGGACTAAATAATTTTCACAAATTTTTCTGTAGAAAGGTGCTGTATGAAAGAGTAACAAAGTTATTTATTCTTAAGGTTGGGTTTGTTTGATTTTTAAGACTTTTTTTGTAGTTTGTGTTTGGAAGTCAGAATGCCTCAAAAATGCATTGGAGGAGGAAATAATAGGGCACTTTTAAGATTATGCAATTTAGTGATGGAGGAATAATAGCTAATATTAAGATAGGATAGTGTTTTTAACAAGTGTAATGTTACCTAAGATCTTTATATATTAAATAACTCTTTGTTAACACAGGAAAATTTCTTAAATAGAACTGCTAAGCCAATAGTGTTTTTTTTCCTTTCTGAAACGAACGTTACTTGTAGCTTCAAGTTGACGGTTTTCTTGTTTGATAACCTGTAATTTCGTGAGTCTTAAAATTTACATTTTAAATTGCTTTCTCAAGGTCTAGTGTCAACATTAAGTTTTAAAGTACCTAGTTTTGAAATTAGTTGAGCCTGTTAACCCTGCTATGAAAGTTAGATGTAGACTTGAAGTTTTGGACAAAGTTGGTGTTGAACCGGTTTTTCCCTTTGACTCTCTAATAATTTTAAGATACATTCCTAGAGAAGAACATTGTACTGCTACTCAGTCATACTTAAGTCTTTTTTTGTTTGTTTTTATGGATTTTTTTTTTTAAGTTTTATTTAATCTCTACATCTAACGTGGGGTTCAAACTCATAACCCTGTGATCAAGAGTGAGATGGCGGCTCTTGACTGAGCCAGCCCGGCACCCCTCAGTCACACTTAAATCTTGAGGAAGCTTTCTGTAATTGTCAGGAGAGATTACTTGTACTTCAGCTCTTACATAAATTGGACTACCAATCACTAGGACCTTATAGGTCTGTATTTAAGCTTGTTATGTTCCTCACTTTAAAAAAAAAAAATTGTACTTATCTACTAAACATGGAATTTTATTTTATTTTTATTTTTTTAAAGATTTATTTATTTGAGAGAGCACGGGATTGGAGTGGGGGAGACTCAGCGCAGAACCCCATGCAGGGCTCCATCCCACCACCCCGAGATCACGACCTAAACCATACCAAGTCGGATATTTAATCAAGTGACCACCCAGGCGCTCCTAAACATGAATTTTTAAGTGAAAAATCCCCAGTCATTTATGTTGGCCTCCACCCCTTGTTGCCAGTGGAATGGAGAAGTGTAGTATTCCTTTCTCGCTACCCTTTTGTGCAGAGCTTAGTTTTACAACTGTCTTCTAGCTGCTGTGGCATTTCTTGGTGGCATATATAGTCTATCTTCCTACTTTAGTCTTTGGTTCCATTTTATATCCCTATCCCTAACATTATTTTTCCTGACAAGTGTAATGTTTACTTATTGTAAACTCCGGTCGTCTGCTATCTGAATTCAAACCCTGGCTTCACCCAGTTTCTTTGCACCTGATTTCTTTTTTGTAAGACAAATGTAATTATTTGCCTATCTTAGCCTAGGATGCTTGTGAATATTAAAATAATACCTATGTAAAGTACCCCTAAGCAATAAGTATTTTAGGAAAAGCCAAATAAAAATAGCCATTTTATCTTGTTTTGATTCTGTCATCTCATTTTCTTTTGGGAAAAGATGCAAAATAAATAGGTGTATTGACATGACTTCTCTATGGAGAATGTACTTCAAAAGAGGTTTTATGTATAGAGGTTGTAGAACCCTGAAAAATACAATTGCGGTATTTCATGTGGTCCCTGTTACCTGAAGCACAAAGTACTAGGATTAGTAGCAATTTTGTGAAGTAACTTTAAACTCTTTGCCATCTCTCCTTAATACTTCCTCTTTCTTTCCAGAGAATGAGGAATGGCAGGCATATAGAAAGAATGTAAAAGAAAAATAAAATGTTAAACCTAGTTACACAAATCCTCTTTTTGTTTAATTCTTTGTGACTGGATTGGTTGGTTTTTTGTTTTTAATAGCATGATTTTTTGGAGTCTCTTGAAAATATTACTCTATAGGAAGTTCCATTATATGGTGGTGATTTTTCCCCTCAAAATGAAATTCCTGTTCTAAATCGGGTTGCTTAAAAACTGAGGGAGTCAGCTGAAATTGAGACCAAAGTGGTACTGATAAAAGCCCTCTTTTAAGGTAGTGGCAAGACTAAGATCCATCCTAATGCCAAATGGCGAAGAACTACAAAAAAATACAGGTATGGATGGTCTGTCCTTTGAGGTTAATTTCTGTGCAGAAAAAAATTGTTAACATAAAATAGTAAGACACATCTTCTGAGAGAACTAGCTCTTAAATTAAGGCAGTCCTGCTTTTGAAGCTAATTGCAAATTTGACTTATGTGTATGGAGAAACTGTTTCTGTGATTCATTTCTAGAACAGCAGTGTGTACAGTAATTTTAAAAGATAGTGTGCCTGGAGAGCCAGTCTGGCGCTGTTCAGGACATTGTGTGACTAGAACTATATTTAACTCTTGGTAGCATTGCAGGAAGAGAAACTTTTTAGGTTCTTTTACCTGATAAACTTTATTTTATACGGAAGAACCTGGGTAATGATACTGTAAGTAGATAGGAAATTTAGCCTGTTTGTGTGCACGCACATCTTTAGTCTGATGATTATAAAGTACCTACTTAGAAAAATTCTGAGGCTTTTGTAGGAATATAAATACATAAATAATATGTAAGACTAATGGATAGTTTTCTGGATTGTGGCTTCAGCCTTGAGATAGAAATATCATTAGGATATTAGTTACCTCATTAATGTGAAATAGCATGCTTAAATTCCTGAATGCCTGAAACCATCTTAATGAAGATTAGATTCTAGTAAAAATGATTTTGTGTATAGGAAAAATCTCTTGGATTACGGTTTTCTTTGATAGGTTGTATCTAAAAATTAGGGTCTTAACAGGCAGAAAGCCTAACTAGTACTTCATTTTAATTTCCCTTGAGCTTTGGTGGTCCATCTGACAGTCTAAAATGTAATGATTTAGAAAGTAGTTGCTTCCTTTCTTACTGTAACACAAAATGACCTGATTACAATGGAATATGAGGTTAAAACCCAATTCTGCTGACTGAACTAATTGTTTTCCACGCGTATCTAAGCCAGCCTCTTAGCAGACAGATAAAGAAACTGAAGCAAACTAGACTAGCATGAACTGTTAATGACAAGAGCAGACTTTTAAAAATCAGTTCATTTCTCAACTTTATATATGATGTGTGAAACAGTATCTGTAGGTAGATAAAAAGAAGAGTCTACATTATATATTGTTTTTTTTTCCCACATGGAGTAGTTTTTTGGTAGCATATGTCTTCTAATTTGAAGACCTGCGGAAATTTTTTCTTCACCATCTTTTCTTCAGAATATATACTGTGAGAGACCTGAATGAAATCCTTCTTTGGTAAAAGGAAACCAAATACCAGACTTTGAAGATAAAATTAGTGCCAAAACAATCGCTGTGTTTTAGACTATATACACTATATTTGTTTATGGAACTTAGTCTAAGAAGTATGGCATTAAAATCATAGACATATAAAATCAGTCAATGGATTATCTATTGTGTATGAGAATTTGAGTTTACTTTAGATTAAATAGGAAATTTGAGTTATTTTGAACTGATTTCCTTATACTAATTCTTCATGTAAATGTAAGTTAAATGTAAACCTGATCTTGGTTCTTTAAAGTAACTTGCATAAATAAATATTTTCTTTCGCAGTATTCCTTTACTAATGATTAAATCTTGTCTCTGCTTTCTATAACATTACTTTTCAAATCTCAATTTCTTTAATAATCATATTAAGCTAGGAAATGGGGAAGCTCAAGCTTAGAATTGGTTTGCTGTCTCTTGTAGTCTGGGACAGTTATTATGCCTTGCAAACTGCCATTTGATTGAAATAACTTTTGCACAAAAAAATTAAATGGTAATCTTGAGGTGCAAGCTGAGATAACTAACTTGTACTACGATAGCACTATGATATAGTACAATGGAAGTGTGCAAAATTCCATTGAAGATCTGCTAAATAATGTTTTATACAAGGACAGTCATCTTATTTTGAGAATGGGATGGGAAGGTGAGACTGTCTTGACCAATTCAGCCTTTTTTTTTTTTAAGATTTTATTTTTTTATATTTAGAAATAAAGAAAGCATGGGGACAGGGGGGCAGAGGGAGAAAGAGAATCTCAAACTTCTTGCTGGTTGTGGACCCCCATGTAGGACTTGATCTCACCATCCTAAGATCATGACTAGAGCAGAAACCAAGAGTTGGACGCTCAACCGAGCCACCCAGGCGCCCCTCACTCATGCATTCTTCTGTGAAACTTTGTTTGAAGTGACTTTTCAGCATGTGATTTTTTTTTTAAGATTTTATTTATTTATTTGACAGACAGAGATCATAAGTAGGCAGAGAGGCAGGCAGAGAGAGAGAGAGGGGGAAGCAGGCTCCCCACCGAGCAGAGAGCCCAATTGAGCCCAGAGGGCTCAATCCCAGGACTCTGGGATCATGACCTGAGCCGAAGGCAGAGGCTTTAACCCCCTGAGCCACCCAGGCGCCCCAGCATGTGATTTTTTTTTTTTTTAATGTGCCAAGATAGTGTGTAGGCTATCCTTTAATTTTGCTCTTTCCATTTCATAGAGAGGAAAGTAGTTACAAAGTTTCTTCTACCTTTGATAGATTTCCCATGTGATAAGTTATTTCTGAATAAGGAGAATTGGCTCAGTGCGGTCTTGCCTTTGCTTTGGTAGCAAGAGAGGCACTTGTTCTGTGGGAAATGAGGGAAAAAAAAGAAAAGAGTGACTGAATAAATGCTGTCATTGTGTTTTTGCACCATAAATTCAGCGAATTTTAGTTGTACTCCTGTGTGCCAGATGCTGTTTAAAGTGCCAGAAATTCAGCTGTGAACAGAAGAGGAGACAGATGATAAACAGACTTAATAGAGTGCCAGACAGTGATTCTTGGTAGGAAGAAAAAGCAGAGGATAGGGGAGAGTGATGGGCTTGAGTTTAGGAGGCTCTTTTAATAGAGTGGCCAGGGGAAGTGTTGCAGATTACTTGTAAAGGTGGTTTACTTTCGTGATCTGAAACGGTATTGCAGGAATTAGAAGGCACAGTTCCCAGGACTGCTCTCAGTTGTGACACCAATTGCATGTTCAGTGGGTTTCCAAACTGCTCTCCCAAGTTCAGTAATTCACAGGAAGCCCTCACAGAACTCACTGAAAGCTGTTATACTCGTGATTGTAGAAAGAATAACAGATTAAAATCAGCCAAGGGGAGAGACACGTAGGGCAGAGTTCAGGAGGGCCTAATACCTTCAATCTCTAGTTCCTTCAGAGGCAGAACAGACACTGAGCCACCCAAAGCTCTCATCATAAATCACCTTGTTAGACTATCCAGTGGTCAGAGCCCTCACGCAAAGATACTCACATGAAGCAGGACTTTCTGGGGCCTGGCGGTCACCTCCCAGGAGGCAAGAGCAGATGCCAGACCACTCTGTGGGTAAGGTTCTTAACTGCACAAATTTTTACTCCGTAACAAATTTAGGTGACAAGACAGTTAATAAATAAGTGAAAAATAATGCCAAAATAAATGAAGAAAACATTGGGTAGATTTATCAGAATCATAGTGTGTAGGATATGAGAATATTTTCCTGCTAATTAAGTTGTGTATTCTTTGTTATAATTTCATAACATTTTCTTGATTCTGTTAACTCTTTGAAAATGCAGAAAGTTAGCCATTTAATGTTTAAAATACTCTTTCCCTTTTAAAAAATTTTCTACTGGATATTTTAGCATTTTTGTGTAGTCAGAATGTTCCAACTTTTCCTTAAGCTTTGTGTGTGCGTAAACATCACTTGGAAAGGAAATAAAAAGTTCAGGTTCCTGGGGCACCTAGGTGGCTCAGTGGGTTAAAGCCTCTGGCTTCGGCTCAGGTCATGGTCTCAGGATCCTGGGATTGAGCCCTGCATTGGGCTCGAGCCCTGCATTGGGCTCGCTCAGCGGGGAGCCTCCTTCCTCCCTCTCTCTGCCTGCCTCTCTGCCTGCTTGTGAGCTCTGTCAAATAAATAAATAAAAATCTTTAAAAAAGAAAAAGAAAAGAAAAAGTTCAGGTTCCTTAATTCCATCCCAGAGACTGATTAAGGCTTGGCAGGTTCAAAAATCTACATTTTTAAAGATATCACAAGTCTTGTTATCTAGAAATTCCAGACTGCATTTTGAGAAATGCTACTTTGAGGAATATGCTAAGATTCTGATTTACCTTTTTTCTTAAGTTTGGATCAGCTTCCAACATCCGATTTCTCCTTTGTGCTTTCAGTGTTGCAAGATGTCTCTAAGAGCTTCTTTACTGAGATTTTTGCCAGTGTCACTTCTTCTGGGATATGTTCATTCTTTTCCCTACAACCACTTTCCTTGTATATGTCAATAAGTTTCCGTATTTATATCACTTAGTCTGTTTATTTCCTGGTTGCATATCTAGAGTCTCTCCAGGGGCAGCAGTATCCACATCCCACAGTCAGCCATTTCTTCTATATATTTGTTATTTGAATTTCATTTCCAGTTTTACCACTTTTCCATTTCTTTGCTACAGTTTCATCATTGTTGACCAAATCCCTCTTTTGAGTATCCATTTTTGTAAAAACGTCACATGAGTTTATTGCTAAAAGGTAAGGGGGCAACACAGCTATAACACTTTGCTGTCTGGGTATAAACTAATAACAAATGTGCTATGACCCATCCCTAAAAGATTTTGAAAGAAATTATTTCAGGGGAGCCTGAGTTGTTAAACGTCTGCCTTCGGCTCAGGGCACGATCCCAGGGTCCTGGGATGGAGCCCCACATCAGGCCTCCTGCTTGGCAGGAAGCCTGCTTCTCCCTCTTCCACTCCCCCTGCTTGTATTCCCTTCTTGCTGTGTCTCTGACAAATAAATAAATAAAATCTTAAAAAAAAAATTGATTGGCTGTTGATCATGATGCTGCATTTTTTGTTTATGTAGTGATTTGTATGTCAGCAAAATTTTTAATTACAGTAAATATACTGTGGTGACTTAAATTTGAACCATGTTGTTGGGGGCCCAATTTAACTAAATCTTGGTGACTGAAATTTGTGCATATGGAAACTAAGACAAAGTGAGAACTGCCTATTTTAAAGAGAAATGATTGGGTAAGATTCAAATCCACTAAATAATTTTGTTCTAACTCCATTGGGCTACAGTAGTATTTCACACATTTTCATCACCCTGGGAAAGAAACCCTGCCTATTAGCAGTCACTCTCCATTCTTCCCGCCCTCATGCCTTGGCAACCACTAATCTGCTTTCTTTATAGATTTGGCTATTCTAGACATTTTATATAAATGAAATCACACAATATATAGTCTTTCTTCTCTGGCTTCTTTCACTTGGCATAAAATGTTAAGATTCTTCTGTGTTGTAGCATATATCAGTACTTCATTCCTTTTTATGGCTGAATAAAATTCCATTATATGGATATAGCTCTGTGATTGTTTTTATAATTAAGTTATTGCCATCTGGATTTTTTTTTTTTTTTAAGTTTAAAATTATTTTTTTCAGATTTAAAAAGTAATATACTCTTAGGGGCCCCTGGGTGGCTCAGTGGGTTAAAGCCTCTGCCTTCGGCTAAGGTCATGATCTCAGGGTCCTGGGATCGAGCCCCGCATTGGGCTCTCTGCTTAGCAGGGAGGGAACCTACTTCCTCCTCTCTCTCTGCCTGCCTCTCTGCCTACTTGTGATCTCTCTCTGTCAAATAAATAGATAAAATCTTTAAAAAAACATTTTTAAAAAAGTAATATACTTTTAAAAATTTGAACATTTATAAATGTAGGGGAAAGAACACAAATGCTCTTCAGTGTTGCACCTACCTTCCCCATCCACGGCCCTCCTACCACAGAGACAAACATAGTTTTTTCACTCCTTGTTCCTGATGTGCAAAAAACATGTGTTGGGGAACGGGGTATTTTTGGTATATTCTTTTTATTAAAATGGGATCATTGGTATAACATTCTAAAACTTTTCCCTGAGTAATAGATTTTGACTTACGTGCATGCATGTACCTCATTCTTTTTTTTCTTTCAACAGAGTATGATTTATTCTTATGTATGTTTCCAGGCTTGAAATTGCTTTGTACACAGACACTTGACTGTTGCTGAACTGAAAGGAAAGGTTTGCTTCCTTGCATTAAAAAAAAAAAAAAAAGGCAGCTGTCCATTATTATTTATGGAAGAACCTTGTAACTGTATGGTTAAAGTCAAAAACACAAGAAATAGCAAGTGTTGGCAAGTATGTAGAGAATAAGGAACCTTTGTGCACCATTGGTGAGAATGTAAATTGATGCAACCTGTGTGGAAAACTTTGGTGAGTTTTGAGTTTCCTCAAAAATTAAGAATAGAATTATCATGTGATCCAGTAATTCTACTACTGAGTATTTATCCAAAAAAACCAAACACAACTTAAACAAGATCTGTGCACCCTTGTTCATTGTAGCATTATTAAAATGGAAGCAGCTGCAGTGGCCAGTGATAGATGAATGGATAAAGAAGATGTGGTACTTACATAGTGGGATATTACTCAGCCATAAAAAAGAAAGAAATCTTGCCATTTGCAATAACATGAATGGCCCTAGAAGGTATAATGCTGAGTGAAATAGAGAAAACAAATACCATATGATTTCACTTATAAGTGGAATTTCAAAAACAAGACAAATGAACAAAGAAAAAAATGAGATGAAAAACCAGACTCTTAAATACAGAGAACAAATAACAAATTGGTGGTTACTCGAGGGTGGGTGGGGGGGTGCATGGGGGCAGGGTGAAATAGATAAAGGGGATTACAAATACCTTAAACACAGATGTATAGAATTGTTGAGTCATTCTGTTGCACACGTGAAACTAATATAGTGCTGTGTTAACTGTACTTGAATTTTTAAAATTTTAAAAAATATCGAATGTCATTTATGGAAACACCTTTAACTATAGGAAGAAAGGCACCCTACTTATATTAACTTAGGTCTGTAGGTTTTTTTTTTTTTTTAAGATTTTATTTATTTGACAGACAGAGATCACAAGTAGGCAGAGAGGCAGGCAGAGAGAGAGAGACGGAGAAGCAGGCTTCCTGCTGAGCAGAGAGCCCGATGCGGGGCTCCATCCCAGGACCCTGGGATCATGACCTGAGCCGAAGGCAGAGGCTTTAACCCACTGAGCCACCCAGGCGCCCCGGTCTGTAGGATTTTTAACTTCATTTAATCTTACTTGTTTCACAGATCAGTCTGTTCTGTGGCTTTCCTCAGATGAATTTACCTGTAATATTTTAAAAAAATTTTTTTTAATATTTTACCTATAAAATATTTTAGATACTTTATATTTAGAGCCGATTATTTATGTATAAATAGAGGGGAAAGAAAATTTGCATACTGACTCTGCCAAAACCAAATTCAATTGCTTTTCATTATTATGGCTCTGGCGATGGGCACCAGCACAAAAATAGAACGTCACCTGTTAAAAGAAATCTTAGTACATTTACATATTCTGCGTTCCTAAAACATGGGTAGAAGGGAATATAGTTCGTTTATCCTATTTTATGTGAATGTCATTCCCAAATTATTGTTTTCTCAGTTCTCTTCCTAAGATAGCTTTGGTTCATAGCAGCAAGAAAGAATATGTCTTAAATGGATGAGGAAGGCAACAAATTTGAATGGATACATATACAGCATTGCGTGCAACAGTAACAGCGTCCTGCCACGCATTTACCATGCCCACAGTCATTCACTGTACAGGTTTAAACTTGGTCTTATATCCTAGAGATAATTAAAGTTTTGGTGCTAAGTAACATTAAAAATCACTCGTGGCCATTACATATAGGATCACAAGGTGTATAGAAAAGAGTTGACATAGCAGTCCTGAGACCACTATCTGTAGAAAGGCCTCATTTCAAGGTCGCCCTTGGACAGTGTCTGGGAAACATGAATTTGGGGAAGGTTCCCACCATCCCCTCTTAAGAATGACTCAGTGTGCCTAAACTGTTACACAAACGGTATGATTTCTGCTGAGCACATGCTTTCCTCTGGGATATACTAGGCAGAGAGTACCTATGTTACCGGCTCCCAATTACAGTTCCTGAGCACTGAGTCTCTAATGAGTAGACATTTCCATGGTAGACAGCATTTCACACTCTGGTCAGAACTCATTGCCGAAGGCATTCAGTGTACTCTGAGGCGCCCCCCCCCCCACCCCAACCCAGGGGAGAGGACTCTTGGAAGCTTGCCCCTGATATACTCAGGACTTTGCTTCCCTATGCCTTTTCCTTTTGCTGATATTACTTTGTATCCTTATGTTGTAAAAATTAATAACCATAAGTATGATTCTATATTGAGTTCTGTTGGTCTTTGCAAATCACCACCAAACCTGGGGATGTTTTAGGGGGCCCCTGACACACAAAGGGTTTCATATTAAGAATTTTAAATATTAGATGAACTATATACTTCTGCCATCCTAACACATAATTGCCCTGAAGGCAAGCCAAAGTGATCTTAAAATAATATGATCACTTGGTGAGCTAGGAATATGAAGAAAGGGTGCGAGTTAAAAATCAAATGTTTCAAAACAACAGGGGATCTGTACAGTAGAGATAGAAATTTGGGGGGTGGGGTGGATATTGCAATGCCTGAGAAGTACTTTCTTCACTACTATGTAGTTAGAAGCCCAGAGAGTATTACTATGAAACATATACATGTTCTATATCCTGTTTTGTTTTGTTTTGTTTTTCTTAAGATTTTATTTATTTATTTGACAGAAAGAGACACAGTGAGAGAGGGAACACAAGCAGTGAGACTTGGAGAGGGAGAAGCAAGCTTCCCGCTGAGCAGGAAGCCCCATGCGGGGCTGGATCCCAGGACCCTGGGATCATGACCTGACCCAAAGGCAGATGCTTAACCAACTGAGCCACCCAGGCGCCCCTCTATATCCTGTTTTAACCCATCCATGTAGTTTTGTAAAATCTGTGCTGGTTTAAGATAATCATATATCCTTAAAAGAAAAATTGAATTGGAGAATATTTGTATTTTGGTGCTTTTCATTTTTATATTTAAAGTAAATGATAAGGATTTCATATGAAGCAGAATTTTCTTTTTAGAGTTGGAACCGTCAGCTGAGTGTTGATTTAAAAAATAATAATAGTAATAAATAGACGACATTAGCTTCAATTGAACCTTCTACTGATTTGTGCTATTCAGTAGATTTTTTTTTTCCTGACCAAATTGGGAAGCTATCTTATGGATTAAACTTGGTCAGCTTTGCGCAGTGGCAGTATCATAGCCAATGAGGTTTATCCGAGGCGCGATTATTGCTAATTGAAAAGTTGTTTCATTTGTGATTTTAAACTTTTTTGAGCTGTTTTTCAGACTCTGTATTAGATAACTAATAATTTAAAATTTCCTTCAGGTGTAATAGGAATTCCACCTTGCAGTGGCTCTACCCTCATTCTAGTCACATGCCAGTGATGCATTAGGGCAGCAGGGAGCAAGTCTCAGCTGGCTAGTGAAATGTAACAGGAGTGGCTGAGTGAGACTTCTGGGAAAGTTTTAGAAGATGGATGGACTAGGCTAGCATGTACTCTTTGGTCTTTTGTCCTTTCTGTCTTCTTGCTGAAATAGGGTACCAGAAACAGTGACTAGAGATGCACCACCCTCTTCTGACCATGAGTTGGCAATTAAGTTTACCGAGAGTCAAAAGAAGGTAGATGGAAAGATGGAAGGAGTGCTACCCTGATGGTCCTTGAGAAGATGTACCCAGGGATGCCTACCTCCAGGCTTCTCAGAGCCTGCAGTTTGTCTGCTCTGCCTTTCCCACCGAAAAGGATAGTTTCAGTAATGTTAAGTAAAATAGCATATTTGCCACACAGCTAAATATCAACCCTTAAAGAATTTCAGTTTGGAAAAGAATAGCTATTTCCAGATTATATTGTGGAAGTAAGACTGCGTATTTTTTTAAGTTTTTTATTTGAGTAATCTCTACACCCACTGTTGGGCTCAGACTCACAACCCCAAAGATCAGGAGTCACATGCTCCTCCAACTGAGCCAGCCAGGCACCCCAGTACTGCCTGTTCTAGAATTACAGACCAATAGATACCTTGTCTACATGAAGAAAGTAAAAAGTATGTAAGTCTTGGGACGCCTGGGTGGCTCAGTTGGTTAAGCAGCTGCCTTCGGCTCAGGTCATGATCCCAGCGTCCTGGGATCGAGTCCCACATCGGGCTCCTTGTTCTGTGGGGAGCCTGCTTCTCCCTCTGCCTCTGCCTGCCACTCTGTCTGCCTGTGCTCGCTCTCTCTCTCTCTCTCTCTCTGACAAATAAATAAATAAAATCTTTAAAAAAAAAAATTTAAAAAAAAAAAGTATGTAAGTCTTAAGGTTACACAGTTAGATTTGAACCGGGGGAGAGTCCCTATTTCCTGGAAGATTTCTGTACATGTAATCTCATTCTAATGAAACTGTAGGCAAAGAGAAGTAAAAACATGAGCTACATTGTTCATAACTCTTGGAAAGATCTACCAGGCTAATTTAAGCAGAAACAGAAGAATATTTGGTACCCTAGAATCAGAAGGGAAGCTGGAGAACCCAGGTTGGAAATTGCACGGAAATTAAAGCACATGGAGTCAAAATCACACCTTAGAAAGGTTTTAGAATGCTGTAGACAACAGCTCTTTTGGAATAGAACTTGCCATTGTCCCTACTGCGTAGAGTCACTTCAAATTAAAAGTCTGGGCTAGGTGCATCCAACTGACATAGACGAATCTGGAGATAAAGACTTCGTGATTTTTACAACATGTATGCGAACCTTCGTTGTGATTTGTTTTACATATTCTAACATCAGTACCTTGGATTACTGTAATAGGACACTAATAGTCACTGAAAACAAGTTGATGTGAATAGGATACATGGCTTTGTAGCAGTGTGAACCTGCTTACCCTTTACATGATCTCTGTTATCTTACATGTAGGTCAACAGAACAAAGGCATTAACATAGAAATTAAGCTTTTTAGTCTCCTGACACCTTTATACTCTTAAAATTTAAGGACTGAAAAGAGCTTTTCTTTATGTAGGATGTATTATTGATACTTACTTTATTGGCAATTAAAATTTCAAAAGAATAAAGTTTCTTCAGTCTCAGTATTACAAGTCTTGGAATTATTAAAACCATCAGTATTATATCTTCTTACCCAGACTTAAAAATAACTTTTTGATGTTATAATACAGGAAAATATAACTTTTTAAAAGGATTTATTTATTTGAGAGAGAGAAAGCACAGAGGGAGAATGAGAGGGAGAAGCAGACTCCCCGCTGAGCAGAGCGCCCTATGTGGGGCTCCATCCTAGGACCCTGAGGTCATGACCTGAGCAGAATGCAGACGCTTAATTGACTGAGCCACCCAGGTGCCCAGAAAATAAAACTTTAAATTACATTTTAAGTCAGTTAGTATAAAAATAATTATAGGCCGTCTTCATTTAACAATTGAAACAAAGATGGCTAATTTAGAGCTTTATATTCCCAAATATTCACATAGTTTCTTAGGGTTTCTCAAAAATGTGTCTTCACTATTAACATTGACTGCCAGTTAGTGATTTTTTTAGACATACTATATTCTACAGATATCTTTAGATAATAGATGTCAGTATGTTTCTGTTATCTTGTGTGCTCTAAATATTTTCCCAGGATTCTCCTTTGTCTCTTTTTGTATAGAGAATTTTTTTTAAGATTTTATTTATTTATTTGTCAGAGAGAGCACAAACAGGCAGAGTGGCAGGCAGAGGTAGAGAGAGAACCAGGCTACCTGCTAAGCAAGGAGCTCAATGCTGGATTCGATCCCAGGGACTCTGGGATCATGATCTGAGCCGAAGGCAGCTGCTTAACCGACTGAGCCACCCAGGCATCCCAGAATTTTTTTTTCTAAAAAGATTTTATTATTTATTTGAGAGACAGCATGAGCAGGGAGGAGAGGGAGAATCAGGATCCAGGGAGCCTGACTCGGGGCTAGATGTTAGGATCCTAGGATCATGACCTGAGCCGAACGCAGGCACTTAACCAACAGAGCCACTCAGGCGCTCCCAGAAATTTTTGTTTTGTTTGGTTGAGCCTGTCTAAGCTAGCCTGTTGATGCTAGAGAGTTTAGCTGTTCCTCTTTTTATCTCTGGTGCCCGGCCTACAACAGACACTTTGCAAATGTTTGTTGCATGTACACATAAACATAACATTCAGGAATATTTTGATGTGTCAGGTGATTGCTGTGTATGTATGGTGTATATCAAAGCGAATGGTTTATCAGCCTGATGAATGCTGTCCCATACAGGGTACTATATGTTAAATAATTTTTACTTTGTTTTTGGTAACGTTTCCTTTAATGGATTTTTACATATGATTATCTTGTTAAATTCTTAATGTTCTGACTTAAGGATTCTCTTTAAACTCTTTATGCAAAATTTTGGTTACTCACTCTTGTTTAACTTGAAAAACAAATTACTTGTTGCTTGCTAAGTAAATGACAGTGATTTTCTCATTTTAAGCTTGTTGCCATGGACTTTTTTTCCAGCTGATATTTCCATTGCAGGAGGTTATGTTGCTTTTGAGAGACTTCTGCTGATTATTTTCTCAATCTTCAGCTATTTTACTAGAATCCTGTTGACTTTGGGATTTGGTTTTCGTAAACTCCTTAAGGACTTTCTTCTTTACCCCTGATGCATTAGTGGTTTCACTGGACTTGGCTGACTTTGCTATAAGTATTTTGCCCCTATGACTTAAACCAGCTATTTGGAGAACATAACCTACTTAAAAATTAGAGCACCTTCTTAGAGTGGAGCTCCTAGACAGTTTTCTTTAACAGGTGATCATGTAGTAGTTTTATGACTTGGTTTTTCATTTATATATCAAATGCTCTTTATTCAGATATCTGCATTAGGTTTCATACATATAAAAGAAAACCTAAAGTAAGGGCTTAACCAAAGTAGCAGTTTTTGTATTTTTCTTAATGTATAGGCAGATCCAGAAATAAGCACTCCAAGGGTGATACTGTAGCTCTACAAAGTTGCTAGGAAATCAGACACTTGGTGTGTGATTTTTCTGTGGTTGCTGCAACAAATTACTACAAACTGGCTGCCTTAAAATAGCAGAAGTCTATTTTTCTCACAGCTGTGGAGGCCAGAAGTCCAAGATCAAGGTGTCAGCAGGGCCACACACCCTCTGGAAACTTGGAGACAATCTGTCCCTTGCCTCTTAAGCTTCTTGTGGCTGCTGGCATTTCATGGCCACATCGCTTCATTCTGTCTCTGTCTTCCTGTGGATATGTGTGTGTGTGTGTCTCTCTCTCAAAACTCCCTCTGCCTCATTTAGGCCTGTCAGGATAATGTAGGATGAGCTGCTCATGTCAAAATCCGTAATCACATCTTTTTCATATAAGGTCGTATTCACAGGTTTTGGTGATTAGGATGTGAATATATCTTTGTGGGTGATTTTTCAGTCTGCCACATCGTCCAGCACTCTGTTCTGCTGTTGCTAGGGAGCAGTTCTTGTTCTTATGGTCTCCCGTGGCTTCTGGAGTTGCAGCTGTCGTCACATAAACATTCCGGGAAACAGAGTGGAGAGTGTTGAAGGGCATGTCCCCTCCTTAAGGAAACTTTCCAGTTGCTACATAACACTCCTTACGTCTCACTGACCAGAGCTTAAGTCTCGTGGCCATTTGTAGCTGCATGAGAGGCTGGTGCTAGGGGCTATTTGTATCCTCCCAGAATTTGTATATGAACCTAATTACCAAAATGGTATCTGAAGGTGGGGCCTTTGAGAGGTAGTTTGGTAAAGCTCGCATGAGTGGGATTGGTGCCCTTATCAGAAGAGACACTAAAGAGATGATGTCTCTCACACACTACTGTGTGAGGTGCAGAAGGCATGCTTCTGCAAAACAGGGTAAGGGTCCTCACCAGGAATCAAGTCAGCTGGCACTTTGATTTTGGACTTCACAACCTTCAGAACTGTGAGGGAGCAGTTTCTGTTTTTCTGTTGTTGAAAGCCACCTAGTCTGTGATCCTTGTTATAGCAGCCCGAACTAAGGCAGCTGGAAAGTGCAGTCTTTGAGCTGGGAGTATGTCTGCCTTGGCTACAATTAGATTAATTATGGAGAAGAAAGAGGAGAGTAGATACTGAGGTTAGGCAGTCTTTGCCTCAGATCACTTTACATTTTGTTAGCTACTGTCAGTTGCTTTCCAAAGAAGATGTATAAATGTGCATCCTCACAGAGGATTTGAGAATAGCCTTGCTTAAAAAAAAAAAAAAAAAAAGGGTAACAATGGGTAAATGTCATTTTTGCCAATCTCGTGAATGGAAAGGAAGCATATTTTTGTAGTCCTCGTCCTTTATTCACCACCGCATGCATCAGGTTACTCCAGATGTGGCCTGGCCAGCAAGGAAAATGGATAATTACCTCTTGTTTTTTCTGACTACTAATAATGATACGAACAACAAACAGAAAAAAGTTAAAGGACAGGAAATAATCAGTAACTGAAAAGAGGCACAGCAGGGCTGTGATCACTGAGTGACACAGTGAAGTACTATTCCTCACTACACCCTGCCATTCCAAGCCATGTGGGTGAGCCAGCAAAACCCAGAGGATTTTCTTTGATATCCCAGTATTTCTGAATGGAGACAGTTAAAGTGGGACCTTGAACTCGTTTCTCTTTTGTCTGAGAAGTGGTGGAAATGGCTATTGGAAAGGAATAGGGAATGATAGGGACAAAATTGAATGCATCAAGGCTGCCCAAACTAAGACAACACGTTGATTGGGGAACATGCCCAGGGTCTCAGAGTATTCCCCTCTGGGAATGGAGTGAAGCATAAAAATCCTCAGAAATGAATAGGCATTCTAGACCCCACACTCCCCCTTGTGGGCCCTCTCACACCCTCCCTTGTCTACAAAGAGAATTGAAATTAACTATCTTGACTTTATTTTTTTTTTAAAGATTTTATTTATTTATTTGACAGAGATCACAGGCAGGCAGAGAGAGGAAGGGAAGCAGGCTCCCTGCTGAGCAGAGAGCCTGATGTGGGGCTCGATCCCAGGACCCTGAGATCATGACCTGAGCCGAAGGCAGAGGCTTTAACCCGCTGAGCCACCCAGGCGCCCCAACTATCTTGACTTTAAACCTGTGGTTCATTGGCAGAAAACAAACCAGTCTCACATGTGGTAGAGTGGGAGTTAATAAATGCTGCACACAATGGAAACAGCCAACAAAACCAAAAGAACTGACAGAATGGGAAAAGATATTTGCAAATGATGTATCAGATAAAGGGCTAGTATCCAAAATCTATAATGCACTTATCAAAATCAACACCCAGAAGAACAAATAATCCAATCAAGAACTGGGCAGCAGATAAGAATAGACATTTCTGCAAAGAAGACATCCAAATGGCCAACAGACACAAAAAAGTGTTCAGCATCACTCAGCATCACTCAGCATCAGGGAAATACAAATCAAAACCACCATGAGATACCACCTCACATCAGTCAGAATGGCTAAAATTAACAAGTCAGGAAACAACAGGTGTTGGTGAGGATGCCGAGAAAGGGGAACCCTCCTTCACTGTTGGTGGGAATGCAGGCTGGTGCAGCCCCTCTGGAAAACAGCATGGAAGTTCCTCAAAAAGTGGAAAATAGAGCTGCCCTACAACCCAGCAATTGCACTACTGGGTATTTACCCTAAAGATACAAATGTAGTGATCCAGAGAGGCATGGGCACCTGAATGTTTATAGCAGCAATGTCCACAATAGCCAAACTATGGAAAGAACCCAGATGTCCATCAATGGATGAATGGACAAAGAATGCAGTGGAATACTATGCAGCCATCAAAAAACCAAAATCTTGCCATTTGCAACGACGTGGATTGAACTAGAGGATATTATGCTAAGTGAAATAAGTCAATCAGAGAAAGAGTTATCATATGATCTCTCCTGATATGAGGAATTTGAGAGGCAGGGCAGGGGTCATGGGGGATAGGGAGGGAAAAAATGAAACAAGATGGGACCGGGGAGGAAGACAAACCATAAGAGACTCTTAATCTCATGAAACAAACAGGATTGCTGAGGGGAAGATGGGAGGGATAGGGTGGCTGGGTGATGGACATTGGGGAGGGTATGTGCTATGGTGAGTGCTGTGAATTGTGTAAGTCTGATGATTCACAGACCTATACCCCTGAAGCAAATAATACATTATATGTTAATAATAAAAATAAAAAATAAATGCTGCACAGTGTGTTGGAGTAAGTAGAAGGCTTAGACTGATAGCTCAGCAACAGTGAGAACAGCATGGCAAGCAAGTAACAGCAAGTGAGGAAGGAACATAGCTTGGGAAATAGACAACCCAAAATTAAAACAAGTCTTACCCTGAGGAACAGAAAGAAATTACCCAGATGTGCCCACATTATAAAACAACTCACTATGATGTGAATTAAATAAAAGATTAAAAACAAAAGCATAGCACGAGCTGAATATTTAGGAAACAAGTTGAGGGCAAAACTAGTAGTAATAACAAGAAAAGCAGAATAGATGTAACAACGAAAAAATCTAACTGCCTCCAGAAAGTTAGTCACAGGGAATGCAGGTGACAACAAAAAAGAAAGAGTGCCTGATTGACGCAGCCAGTTAAGCATCTGATTTTGGCTCACGTCATGAGCTCAGGATTGTAAGATTGAGCCCCACATAAGGGCTTCATGCTGGGTGTGGAGTCTACTTAAGAGTCTCTCTCTCCTCCTCCCCCTGCTCTACCTTCCTCCCTCTCTAAACTTATTTTTTAAATTTTTTTTTAAATTTTAAGTTCTAGATTAACATACTCTGTTATGTTAGTTTCAGGTGTACAGTATAGTGCTTCAGTCCTCCATACGTGACCTGGTACTCCTCACAAATGTGCTGCTTAATCCCCATCACCTTAAAATGTCCCCCACCTTAAGAAATTACGAGACTTGTAGATCAGAGGAGTTTGATCTTACTAAGTTTCAGGAAATTTTGATCTTAGACTTCTAGAACTGTGAGAAATAAATCTCTGTTGTTCCTAAGCTGCCCAATCTATGGCATTTTTGTTATAGCAGACCAGACTATTTATGACATTAGTAACTATAAGATTTATAAAGGGAAAAAACAAAAGTGTCATTCTATAGTATATATGAAAAATCCAAGAGACTCTATAAACTAAAGTTTTAAGTATTCCACGTTATAAGAGTATTAAGGAAAAATCTGGCATAGGAGGTATTTTTAAAATCCCAGCATAGTATCAAATATAAATTACTTTGGATTATATCTGACAGCAGCAACAGCAAGTAGATATTATTAGACAATTATGAAACTGAATAATAAGGGAAATCTAAATAATGGGCAATACCGTTTTCATCAGTGGAAAAAAACAGTATTCTAAAGATGACTACAAATATATGTAAATTCAATGCAATTTGAGTAAAAAATCTAATGGGTGGCTCAGTGGGTTAATAAGCCTCTGCCTTCAGCTCAGGTCATGGTCTCAAGATCGAGCCCCGCATTGGGCTGTCTGCTCATCCCCTTTCTCTCTGCCTGCTTGTGATCTTTCTGTCAAATTAATAAATCTTTTTTTAAAAAATCTAAACAAAGTTTTAATAGGCCTTGACAAAATAGTTTTAAAATTCATATGGCAGGCTTAATGAAGGGATCAAAAATAGATAATTTTGAATAAAAGAAATAAGGAAAGGAGGGAGCTTCAGTTCCCTGTTACCATGATTTCTCATCGTAATTAAATCAGACTTTTATTGATGCATGGGCAGTAGACCAGTGAGAAGGGAATCTGAGGCAAGGATTAAGATGCTGACACTTTATTCAGGGACTGTGCAAGCCCTAATAGATAAGGGGAAGGGGAAAAAAAATTAGGCAAGAAAGCTGTGAAGCAGGGTGACACATGATGTGTTACGTTGGGAAGTGGGGCTTCTGCCAAAGCAGACAAATACCTCAGAGAAGTTCATGAAAGGAAAAAACAGGTTGGCAGTTTATTTCCCTGTTGCCTTCGTTTTCTCTCTCCTTCGGGTCAAGGTGCACTCCACGAGATGACTCCCACCTGTCTCCAGATTGTGCATCCCTCCTTCAGCCCCAGCTCAAGAAGCCAGATCCCCCATCCCACCATGTGGCATTCCATCCACATCTGGAAGGAGAGGAGCAACGGGGTGTAGTTAGGGCTCGGGGTGAGGCCCAGGCAGCTCCACCACCACAGCTTAGACTCTAGCCAGGCAGGGCGCTATCAGCGGTGACCGCAGTGCAGTTCAGAGGACAGGCAGCGTCTTCAGGAAAAGAATTATAAGGGAATCTAAGAGGGTGTGCAGGGTTGTTTCAGTGCAGGTAAGAAATCAGGAAACAGAACGTGGGTCTTTACAAAAGGATGGCACTGTATAAATAATAATGCTGAGCCTGCTGACTAGCCATTAGGAAAAATCAAGTAAAAATTGAATCACAGGGTGCCTGCCTGCCAGCTCAGTCAGAAGAGTGTGGGACTCTTGGTCTTGGAGTTGTAGATTTTGAGCCCCACATTGAGTGTAGATTACTTAAAATCTTAAAAAAAGAAACCCTACATTATGTCATAAAACAAATTCCAGCTGAATTAAAGACGTGTTAAGTGTGAAAAACAAAACTGGGATAAAAATGCAAGAATGCCTTTTTTGACCTCTGTGTGGAGAACAAATTTTTTAAAGATTTTATTTCTTTGAGACAGAAACAGGCTGTACACAAGGGCAGGGGGGAAGGACAGAAGGAGTGGGAGAAGCAGACTCTCCACTAAGCAGGGAGCGTGACCCAGGGCTCGATCCCAGAACCCTGAGATCATACCCTGAGCCAGAAACAAACACTTAACCAACTGAGCCACCCAGGCACCCCAGGAGAAAAATTTCTAAAGCAAGACCCACCCAAGCAGCACAGACCATAAAGAGGGAAAACTGATACAACTATATAGGGAGAATATAAATAACCAAATAGAAAGCCTGATTTTGTGAGTTAGGCATTTCTCTCTCTCTCTCTCTCTTTCTTTCTCTCCTTCTCTTTCTCACACACACACACACACAAAGCTGCTTTAAAAAAAAAAGTATACTATTAGAGGTGCAAATTAAAAGATACTGTTTCACACCCATTGGCAAGACTCTCTGTTGACAGAGATACAGAGCAATAGGAACCTATGTATAGAAACTCAAAATTCATGTTTTTAAATGCTCCTAGATGATGACATCTGGCAGGGCAGAGAAATGTCCCTAAAATTCTGCTCTCCTACCAGTTTCAGCTCTCTTCTACTGGGTCCTACTTTAAGTTTCATCCTTAGTGTTTGACTTTTGTTGCTATATCATTTTCTATACCATCACCCTGTTTCAGGTTGTTTCTTATTCTTGGTCCCAGTTCCTACCACTTGTCTTTTGGGGTTTTCTGTTCCTAATCAGCCATAGACCTGGAAGCTGTAAATCTCTTACTAGAATTTTACCCAAAAAAAAGAAGAAGAAGAAGAATTTTGCATAACAAAAGGGCCAGAAGAAGGCCTAAGAGACTCTTCTGGCAGATTGGTGGGGAGGTACATATACTTTTATCATCATCTGTTTTAGTACTTCAGAGGCCTTTTTTAATTTTCTCTGATTCTGGGCTCTTTCTGTTAGGCAAAGTTGCTGGGTAGATGAGGTGTAATGAACTTGAACTTAGTTCATATATTTAATTTGCCATTGTATATATATAAATCCTGTCCTTTAGGGCCTCCTAGTTCTACTGATACATAAAATGGTTGGAATAAGGAAGTTGAATATTAGCCTATGAATTGGTATAAGGTGTTTGCCAAAATTTTGAATAAGCGATTTGTTACTTTTATTAACCTTTTTAAAAATGCAAATAAGATTATTTATTGGTGTGGTACATAAACAATGAATCTTGGAACACTGAAAAAATTAAGATATTTTTTAAGAAGATTATTTCTTGCGGGGGGAAGGAAGGTTTGTTTTGTTTTTAAGTAGGCTGCATGCCCAACGTGGAGCCCAGCACAGGGTTTGAACCCCTAATCCTGAAATCAGAACCTGAGCTGAGATCAAGAATTGGATGTTTAACCGACTGAACTACCCAAGTGCCCCCCCAAAACAGCTTTTTTGAGATAGAATTCCCCTTGATGTACTCCTACTGAATATAATGCCTTTCATTTAGAGTGTACAGCTCATTGGCTTTTAGTATAGTCAGATATGGACATCCATCACCACAGTATTTTCATTTCCCACTAAAGGAACCCCTGTACCTCTTAGCTTTTATCCCCCAATCCTCTCAGCCCTAGGCAATTTTCTGTCTCTGTATATTTGCCTCTTCTGAACAGTTCACATAAATGGAGTCATAATATAAATGGCCATTTGTGACTGCCTTCTTGCACTTAGCAATGTTTCCAGACTTGTGGCATGTATCAGTACTTTTTATTGCTGAATAATACTCCGTTGAACAAGTAACACCACGTTTTATTTATCCCCTCATCACTTATTGGACATTTAGGTAGTTTCCACTTTTTAGCTATTATGAATAAAGCTGCCATGATCTTGTGTAAACTTAAGTTTTCATTTCTCTTAAGCCTATATCTAGGAACAGAATTGCTGGATCATGTGGTAATTCTGTTTAACGTCTTAAGGAACTGCCAGACTCTTTTCCACGGCAGCTGTACCACTTTGCATTTCCACCAACAGTGCGTGAGAGTTCCAATTTCTCCACATCCTCAGAAACATTTGTTACCTTTTAAATTTAGCTATCCTAATAATCAATATCTCATTGTGGTTTTAGTTTTATGATTTTCTAAGGCTCTTTTCAGATGTCTTTTTTCCCAGGATTTTCTTTTACTGTGCAAGAAATGTTGCTTTTAATGATTTCTTTTCTTTTTTTTTTTTTTTTTAACAGGCTAAGGAAATTTTAACGAAAGAGTCAAATGTGCAAGAGGTGCGTTGTCCTGTTACGGTGTGTGGAGATGTGCATGGTCAATTCCATGACCTTATGGAACTCTTTAGAATTGGTGGGAAATCACCAGATACAAACTATCTATTCATGGGCGACTATGTAGACAGAGGCTATTACTCAGTGGAGACTGTGACTCTTCTTGTGGCATTAAAGGTATGATGAATGAAATTCAATTTTACTTTTTTTTTTCATGCTTTAAACTTCCAAAAGGCGAGGATGGCAGTATTGCATATCATCTGTTATATTTTATGATCTATTCAGTTTATAGCCCCTTGAAATATAATAGTTGGTTTTACATCTTGGAAAAGAGAGAGAAATGAAAATTATACATTCAATGTGACCTCCGTACTTCTGGTAAATCATTCCCTTAGATAATCCACAGCTGAAGTCTTGGAACCATCTTTTACTTAGGTATCCCTCATATACAGTCAATTTAATTCTTGCCTTGAGAAGTCTGTTATTCCTGTGTCTGTTTTTCTCTATCACACAATTCTGTCTGCAATCACTTCACAGCTTCAGTTACTGTAAAAAGTATGGGAGCTAATGTTGCTGATCCCTCCAAATCTGCCTTACGTATGCTTCAAGATTAAATCTCTGTTATTTAACACTTTCTTCTTACTACTCTTCTGTCCCGAAACTCTTCAGAGATTCCATGTTGCTGGTAGCTCAGACTGCTTGGCTGGCCCTTTGTAGTGTAGCCTGAATTTGCCTGCCAGTATTTGGTGGCATAAACTGTGTATCTCTGATCAGAGTTTCAGTGCTCTGCCTGTCTTCATTATTTCCTTATCTGATTTCCCTATAAGGTTACTCTGACTTCTTACCTCTTCTGCCAAGACTCACTTAAACCCTACATCTTTCTTGAAGCCTTCAACCACTTTAGCGTTATTCCTTCTACTCTGAATTACTGAGAAACTTAATTTCCCACCCCTTACATATATCACATAGTGGCTTATTACCTTGTATTATTTATGTCTCATATCTCCTTGATGAGATGAATACCTAAACAGAAGTCATGTATTACATTTATGTAGACCTGGTACCTAGCTTTAAACGTGAACTTAATGTGGGGCACATAATGGATAGTTAATGCATATAAACTGAAGTATGCATTTGCAACTTTTAGGTTAATTGGGTTTACAGAATTCTTACCAGACATATGCCTGACCAAATAGTATGCTGTAAGGTATGTCTCTCTGTTTTGTTATGAAAAGAAGACTCTAAATACATTTGAAATCTTGCTCAAATTTGGCAAAGGCCTGTTTTTGTTAGCAAATACAGTTTTTCTGTGGAAAATAAGAGGAGAGAGAAATTAGTATATAAGGGAATTTGTCTTAGGTCCAAATCTTTGGCTATCAGTATCCATTCAGCAGTAAGACATAGTGTTTTGAAAAGACATAGAAGACTGGTGAACCTTTGGGATCAGGAGGATATTAATGACCAAGAACCAGATACAGTTTTGTTACAATAACATAGATATCAGTTAGTAAGTATTCCAGTGAGGGTGGTATAAATAGTAATGAAAATGATGGACTATAAATATTTCAGAGGTGAGTCAGTAATGAATGAGAAAATGTTTAACTCTGAATAAGAATTAGCATTTAATGTAACAGCACACAAAAGAACCATTTTTAAAAAAATGGGTCAGAAGTTAATGTGCTTAACACCAGTAAAAATATGTTTTATATCATGAATTTCTTTTGCTTTTCCTGCAGGTGCGTTATCCAGAACGCATTACAATATTGAGAGGAAACCACGAAAGCCGACAAATTACCCAAGTGTATGGCTTTTATGATGAATGCCTACGAAAGTATGGAAATGCCAATGTTTGGAAATACTTTACAGATCTATTTGATTATCTTCCACTTACAGCTTTAGTAGATGGACAGGTGGGTATGTGCTTATATGGTGGGTGGGGCAGAAATAAAAGTAAGAAAAGATTTTCTATTAGTAATTTAGGGTTTAGATTTACATGACATGATTTCTGCATCCCCTTGGCCTTCTCTACCTCTTTTCCTTATAATTAAAATTTCAGAATAGAGAATTAGGGTAAGTTTTATGTACACTGTGACCAGCAGATTTCCCTGTTGTTCTCAAATGTGTGTGTAAATATTTTTGCTAAGGAATTTGCCAATATGCTTTTCCTATTATAAATATCATAAATAAATGCTTAAGACCCTGAAGTACAATACTAGTGTAAAGCAAAGCTGTTTTTTAAAACTAGCTCCATCCATAAACACATTGTTTGCTGGTTACCATTAATAACTTTTTATTCCTATTTTCATGGTAATTGCAAGCAATAATAATGTGTACTACATAAGAAGTACATGCTTTGTTTCCACCTGTAACGAGTATTATAGGACATACTGTAAAACATTCAAAAGTATAATTGTGCAAGTTTCTATATTCGAGTTTCTAAGAAATAATCACTGTGAACGTGAACTGATTTAACTTTAAATATGAAGCATACAGTACCAGTAAATAACATGTGGTGCAAGTCTACCATTCCTAAACTGTATAAATGCCTAGAATTGTCATGGGCATAATAGATCACTCATAATTTGGTTGTAGCCTTACAGTCCACATTTTCCCAGCCATGATATTGGACCCTGAAATAATTAATTTTAAAGAACAATATTTTGCCTAGACTTGGCTAAAATGAAAGAAAACAATGTGGACTTTAAGAGTTCACAAATTTTTTTTTTTTTTTAAGATTTTATTTATTTATTTGACAGAGATCACGAGTAGGCAGAGAGCAGGCCGGGGGTGGGGGAGCAGGCTCCCTGCCAAGCAGAGAGCCCGACGTGGGGCTCGATCCCAGGACCCTGGGATCATGACCTGAGCCGAAGGCAGAGGCTTTAACCCACTGAGCCACCCAGGCGCCCCTCAAAAATTATTTCTAAATGACAGTGGAAGTACAGTGTAGACCGAAAGTTTTGGATGTAAACAGGGGTGAAATGCAAGGAAATACATAATCTCACATTTCATTTTGTAAAAAAAAAAAAAATTAAAGGAAATGTGAAATATTTAACTCAATGAATGGCCATTGTAAATAAACTTAATAGTATTAAGTTTATAATAAATAGTTTATTTATAAATAAATTTATAAATTATAAATAAAGTTTGTAATAAATAAATAAACTTAAGTAAATAGCCATAGTAAAAAAAAACTTAAAGGATTAAAGATAAAAGCAGACGTGGAGGGGTGCCTGGGTGGCTCAGTTGTTTAAACATCCATCTCTTGATTTCAGCTCAGATCATGATCTCAGGATCCTGGGATCAAATCCCCAAGTCAGTCTCCCAGCTCAGCAGGGATTCTGCTTCAGGATTTTGTCTCTCTGCCCCCCCTCCCCCAAATAAATAAATCTTTTAAAAAAGCACAAATGGATACCAAAAAATCACTAGGAATGAGAAATAAGGCATTACTATCAATATGGATCTGCTTACATATCACAGTAACAGGGCACAGCTTTATTGCAGTTGAAAAGATGAAATTTACTATAGCAAATAGTTTTTGAAGAAATTAGGCCAATGTAAATAGACTACCAAACTTAGAAGAAATTGGAAAAGTAATCAGGTCTGGATAGTTTTCTGGGCAAATTCTACCAAACCTTTAAGGAACATAATTTATGTTCTAGAGCTTAGGAATGGAGAGCTTCAAAAGTATCCTCTCACTAACTGAGATGTGGCAAGCACCAAAAAAATAAAACTAAATAATTAAGTAGTAAAATAAGATAACATTAATTGAATAAGGAAACTTATACTGACTGTACTTAATCAGCAAAACATCAGAAACCTCATCAAAATCAGGAAAAAAATGCCCTCTGAAACTTTTGTATTACTATTCTCTCTGATCAGAACCCTAGAGGATGGGTCTGGGAATAGATATTTTATCCAAAACAAGCAGAAAAATTGTATTTTTCAGTTTTGTTTTAGAAATCCTAGCCAGTGCACTGAGCATTAAAAAGAATTAAAAAGTATAAACATTGAGAAGTTAATAAATATTTTTGCTAACAACATGATTTATGTACTCAGAGAACTCTTTAAGAAAGCTGAAAAACTGTTTGAGCCAGTAATAGGATTGGTAGTGTCCTTGCTGTTAGAGAAACAAAAAAATTCTATATGTTAGCAAAAAGTGTAATGCTGAGTCACAAGAATAGAGATCCCATTCACTAGAGAAGGGGGAAAACACTACACAAAATATTAGGATTATAAAGACAAAAGTATTTTAAAGTATTGGTAGCTTTTTCTAATAACGTGATTTTTGTTTCCTTTTTCATTGTATTTTATAAATTTTCCCCAGTGAATTTTTTTTTTTAAGAATTTATTTATTTATTTGACACAGAGAGAGAGATCACAAGTAGGCAGAGAGAGGTGGAAGCAGGCTCCCCACTGAGCAGAGAGCCCGATGCAGGACTCAATCCCAGGACCCTGAGATCATGACCTGAGCCGAAGGCAGAGGCTTATTAACCCACTGAGCCACCCAGATGTCCCTCAACAGTGAATATTATTAAACTTTATTTTGTAAAGCAAATCTATTAGGATTTACATTTTGTAACTATTAGTTATTTACTCTCCATTAACTTTCAGCATTTAATAAAGCTTTTTTTTTTTTTTTTTTTTTATTCACAAACAGATATTCTGCCTCCACGGTGGCCTCTCTCCATCCATAGATACACTGGATCATATAAGAGCTTTGGATCGTTTACAAGAAGTTCCACATGAGGTAAACTTAGTTTTAATTTTAAAGAGAAAGAAATATAATCACATTGTGGTAAAGCTAAATTAGTTAAACTTGACTGTTAGTAATTTATAACATGTACTTAATTTTCTTGTCCAGGGCCCAATGTGTGATCTGTTGTGGTCAGATCCAGATGATCGTGGCGGATGGGGTATCTCACCACGTGGTGCTGGCTACACATTTGGACAGGACATTTCTGAAACATTTAACCATGCCAATGGTCTCACACTGGTTTCTCGAGCTCACCAACTTGTAATGGAGGTATGTCTTTTTCCTAGGGGATGATGATCTTTATTTCAAATAAGTATATATCTCTGTAATAAGGCTTTGTGGAACATTCCTCCCTATTACCTAAATGAAATGAGAAAACATTGAGTTGGTTTTAGCAAATAGGGGAAAGTACTAGTTGGCCAGAGCAAAATCATAACTCACTTCGGAAATTAATTTAGACATAAAGTTTCAAAAATACTATCAAAAAATCCCCTTGTATTCTACATTGATTCCTCAAATATATTTTCATATTTTACTCTTCTGTCTCTGTCTTCCAGCTTCTCCTCCTCCACACGTTTCTTTTTCTTTTTTTAAGATTTTTTATTTATTGGGGCGCCTGGGTGGCTCAGGTCATGTCCTGGGATCAAACCCCACGTCAGGCTCCCTGCTCAACAGGAAGTCTGCTTCTTTCCCTCTCCCCCTGCCATGTTCCTTCTCTCACTGTCTGTCTGTCTCTCTCTCTCATCAAATAAATAAATAATTTTTTAAAAGATTTTGTTTATTTGACAGAGAGACAGTGAGAGAAGAAACACAAGCAGGGGGAGTGAGAGAGGGAGAAGCAGGCTTCCCGCAGAGCTGAGAGCCTGGTGGCGGAGCTCAGTCCCAGGACCCTGGGATCATGACCTGAGCTGAAGTCAAGACGCTTAAGGACTGAGCCACCCAGGCGCTCCTGAATTTTATTCTTTTAAATCAGGGAGTGACTTCAAGATGTTAGAGAAAACTTCACCCAATTGAGGCAGGAAGAGTGAGAACATGGTTATTAATAAGGAATATAAATTCATATGGTAAAGATAAACCTAATTATATCAGTAATCATAAGAAATGTGAATGGTTAAAATTTTTTACTTCCCTAAAATACTGAGACTCTGAATTAGATAATCAGAATTCACCTGCTACTTGGAATGAATCTAAAACATAATGAAAAAATAAAAATAAAACATAATGGCACTATAGACTAGAAGTAGAGGAAAAATGGTATATCGGTATATCAGTTAGATAATTATCCAAAATACAGCTAATAATGTGCTTCAGAATAGCTTCTGGGATAAAAAATGCATATAGAAATAAGAGGTCTTTACTGATGGAAGCTGGCCCAGTTGGCTAGGGAAGAAACAATTCCGAGTTTGTGTTTACCTAGTAATAGATTCAAAATATGTAAAGCAATAACTCATAAGGAAAAGTAGGAAATCTTCCATCTTTGTGGAAGAAATTTTAATACGTACCTGAGCCAAGAGCCGAAGCCTAGATGTCAGTAGAAGAGCACCGTTCCTGAGCTCCCGCCTCAGTACCCTGGCCCAGCAGTGCAGTGCAGTATTCCGTGCGGGTGCACAGTGTTAAGGATGGATACCATTTAAGGGAGCAGAGAAGACTACATTTCCACCAACAATATTTGGAATTTTTGAATTTAGTTTTCTAAACTGACCCATATCAAGATTACAATTTCATAGTGAAATGTTGTTTTGTGTTTTTTTTTTTTTAAACATTGCAGGGATACAATTGGTGTCATGATCGGAATGTGGTTACCATTTTCAGTGCACCCAATTACTGTTACCGTTGTGGGAACCAGGCTGCTATCATGGAATTAGATGACACTTTAAAATACTCCTTGTAAGTAACTGGAAATTTTTTAAGTTGTATGTAATAGCTTTTAGGAAGAAAATTTTAAATGCAATTACTAAAATTGGAGGATTTCTGCTTCTGGAATAGTGGAATGAGGAACGTGGCAAACCCTTTCCCCAACAGAAATAGTTATTTACCTGGAAGGTTATTTTAAGTAATTATTACAGGTTTTTTAATATTGTCTGAAATGCATACAGCCCATAGAGAAACACAGACTAGAAAATACACTAAATATCAGTAATAGCCAGAATCTGTGGATCGGGCTCAATATAACCTGTTCCCTCTCCATCTTTCCAGATCCCATGTACAGAAACGGCTCCACAGTCATTCTACTCTGGGCCCTGCTCAGACTTTTTCCTGGTTTTAACCTTTAAACCTTTGTTAACTAAACAACAGAGTTGTTTAGAGGTTCTCTCTGGGTGGGCATAAGCCACTTTTACTGATCAGAGGTTGTGCTCCAGCCCCCTTGGTCACTGAAATTTTAGGGCTCACCCTAATCCAGTGAACTTACTGGGAACAGACATGGCTAGAAGTTGCTATCAGAGTAGAAAGAATACGTATTTTGGCTCACAATTCAATGAAGCATACTAGTACCTTGGATTTTCCTTGTTTGATTAGTCCTTAGAGGGTGCAGCCTTAAGGATGCACATAATGTCATTTTCCAAACCATCAGAGATGTATGTGGCTGGGATGTTAAGCCTGGCTTCCTAGGAGTTGCTCCTGGGTCACAGTAACTTGATCAGTATTTGGTTGGAGATTGTGTTTAAACTCCTGGTATCATTGAGGGTTATATACCCTTTTGTTGATTAATCTATGTTTCAGTTTCCTAGGGCTGCTCTAACAAAGTACCACAAAGTGGGTGCCTTAACGGAAATTACTCTCACTTGTGGAGGCTAGAAGTTTGAAATCAAGGTTTTGGCAGGGTGATGTTTCTTGTAAAGGCTCTAGAGGAGAATCTTTTATTGCCTCCCTCTAGCTTCTGGTGGCTCCTGCAGTCATCACCCCAGTCTGTCTTCACATGGCACTCTCCCCTGTGTGTCTGTTTCTTCTTTAATAAAGATACCATCAGATTGATGGGGTGCCTGTGTGGCTCAGTTGGTTGAGCATCTGACTTGATTTTGACTAAGGTCATGGTCTCGGTCATGAGATGGAGCCCCATGTTGGGCTACATGTTGAGCATGGATCCTGCTTGAGATTCTCTCTCCTCTTCTCCCTCTGCCCCTTCCTGCTCATCCTCTCTCTCTTTCTCAGAAGAAAAAGAAAAGGATACCACCAGAGTAATTTAGGGCTCAACCTAATCCAGTAAGACCTCACTTTAACTAATAACATCTGTAAAGACTTTATTTCCAAATAGTGTCACATTCTGAGATTCTGAACTGACACGAATTTTGGGGGTAAACTATTTGACCCAGCATAGTCTGTGTGTGGCTTAGGAATGTTTTCAAGAATGCCCCAGATGCTCCTCTAATTGTTCCTGTGTGGGTATAGCTAATATATGTGCACAGTCATCTTGTCTCCCAGTAGTGACTGTGATCCTAGGAAAGCTTTTCTCTGCTCTTTTTTCTGTTACATTTCTTAAAAATTCAGCTATACTACAAATACATCCATATTGTTTTTGCACCCATATGTAGCTGGTTTTTAAATCCGTTAAAAAGATGCAGTTATACTGTCATTTACAGTTACTGTCGTGTACATTGTGTTTAATAACTTGAATCCAAAGGAAGAATATGAAGAAGGTAAAAATGAGAAGTTAATGTAACAAAATCTGTACATACTTGCTCTTTCTCAGCTTCTTTAAGGGCATGAGATTGTATGAAAAAGTAACTATAACAATGTATTTTGGGGATTTTAACATCAGTAGCAAAAAAATTAAGAAATGGAAAGCAGCTTACTATGTAGAAGTAAATTTCTCTAAATTGACTGGAATTTATAAACCTGCAGTAGAATTAAGTTGTGTATTGTAAATTCTCAAGCAACCAATAATAATTTAGAAAATAACTGAACTTATTAAAGGAGTTTAAATGGCACACTAGAAAATACGCTTTTAAAAAAAAGCAGTTGAAGTGGGAACCAAGAAACAAGACAAAAAAAGAAAAAATGGCAGGTATAAATCCAGTCATGTCAATATTAAATGTGAGTGCTTTAAGTAATATAATAAAAAAGGCAAAAATATTAGATTGGTTTTCTTTAAGATCCAGCTTTATATATCTACAGAAAACATAATTTAGATTAAAAATAAATGGGTTGAAAGTAAATTAGATGAAAAATATACCATGCTAACAGCAACCACATGACTTGAACTAGTTATACTAATAATTAGACAAAACAGATTTCAAAATAAAAATTGTAAATTAGACATAAAGACATTTCACAATGATGAAAGAGTCAAAGCATTAGGAGTATATACCAGTTAAAAAAACACACTTAACTGTGGAGCAAAAATGAACAGAATTGAAGGGAGAAATAGACAATTTAAGAGTTGGACTTTATTATGCCACTTCCAATAGAAGACATGAGAAGTACTGTAACTTAACATTTATGGGACATTACACCCAACAGTAGCAGAATACAGTTTTGTCAAATGCACATGGAACATTCTCTAGGATTGACTTTATGCTGGGCTGTAAACCAAGCCTCAGTAAACTTAAGACTATTGAGGGGTGTCTGGGTGGCTCATTCAGTTAAGTATCCAGCTCTTGATTTTAACTCACGTCATAATCTCAGGGTCACGAGATCAAGCCCCATGTTAGGCTTCACACTGGACCTGGAGCCTGCTTAAGATTCTCTCTTTCCCTCTGTTCCCCCTTAAAAAAAAATAATATTGAAGTCCTACAAAATATGTTCTCCAAACACAATGGGATGAAAATAGAAATCAGAAGTAGAAGGGAAACTGGAAAATGTATAAGTATGTGGAAATTAACATACTCCTAAATTACCTGAATCAAAGAATAAATCATAAGGGAAATTGAAAACACAAAGTGCCAAAACGTAGGGGAGACAATGAAAGCAGTGTTTGCAGGGAAGTATATAACTGTAAGTGCCTATATTAAAAATCAGATTTTAGAAAGGTCAAGTCAGTAACCTAACTTTACATTTTAAAGACCCTAGGAACAGAACAACAACCTAAACCCAGTGCAAACGAAATAAAGAGGGAATAAATGGAAAAAAATACCAAAACCAGAAGTTGGTTCTTCTCAACTAGACTAGCCAAACAAAAATCAGTGAAGATTCACATTACCAAAGTTACTGCAGACCTTACTGAAATAAAAAGAATTACAAAGGAATACAATGTATAACTGTCTGGCAACCAACTAGGTGACTTGGATAAAATGGACAAATTCCTAGAAAGACAAACTGCCAAAATTGAGTCAGAAAATCTGAATAGACTTGTAACAGGCGAAAAAGTTGAATTGGTATTTTATTTATTTTTTTTTTTAAAGATTTTATTTATTTATTTCACAGAGAGAGAGAGATCACAAGCAGGCGGAGAGGCAGGCAGAGAGAGGGGAGGAAGCAGGCTCCCCGCAGAGCAGAGAGCCCGACGCGGGGCTCGATCCCAGGACCCTGAGATCATGACCTGAGCTGAAGGCAGCGGCTTAACCACTGAGCCACCCAGGCGCCCCTGAATTGGTATTTTAAAACTTCCTACAAAGAAAAGCCCCCAAGCCTGGTTGACTTCACTGATGGAATGACTAAAGGTTTAAAAAGGAATTAACACGGGGCGCCTGGGTGGCTCAGTGGGTTAAGCCGCTGCCTTCGGCTCAGGTCATGATCCCAGGTCCTGGGTTCGAGCCCCACATCGGGCTTTCTGCTCAGCAGGGAGCCTGCTTCCTCCTCTCTCTCTGCCTGCCTCTCTGCCTACTTGTGATTTCTCTCTGTCAAATAAATAAATAAAATCTTTAAAAAAAAAAAAAAAAGGAATTAACACGAGTGTTTCACAGAGAGAATAGAATACGAGGGATCATTTCCCAATGTATTCTTTGAGGTCTGTATTTCCCTAATACCAAAATCAAAGATAATTTAAGAAAATTACAAACCAATACTCTTTATGCTTATAGTTGCAAAAATCTGCAGCAGAGTATTAAAAACTGAATCCAGTAATATGCAAACAGACTTATACACAGTGACTGTGATCTATCCCAAAAAGGCAGAGTTGGTTCAAGATACGAAAAATCAAAGCAATAAACTGTTGGACAGAAAAACACATGATCGGGGCACCTGGGTGGCTCAGTGGGTTAAGCCGCTGCCTTCGGCTCAGGTCATGATCTCAGGGTCCTGGGATCGAGCCCCGAGTCGGGCTCTCTGCTCAGCGGGGAGCCTGCTTTCCTCTCTCTCTCTCTCTGCCTGCCTCTCTGCCTACTTGTGATCTCTCTCTGTCAAATAAATAAATAAAATCTTAAAAAAATAAAATAAAATAAAATAAAGAAAAAAGAAAAACACATGATCATCTCAGTTAAGCCAGGAAAAACATTTGTCAAAATCTAGCACACTTTCCTAATAAAAATACTCATCCTGATAAAGGTCATCTACAGAAACCTCACAGCTAACACCATTTTTTTAAAAAGGTTTTATTATTAGACCATAAGCAGGAGGGGCAGAGAAAAAGGAACAAGAAGATTCCATGCCAAGTGGGGAGCCTAACACAGGCTCCCCTGGGATCATGATCTGAGCCTAAGGCAGACACTTTACCAACCAAGCCACCCATGCGTCCCTAATAACATCATTCTTAATCATGAAAGACTAAATGTTTTCCTCTAAAATCTAGAACTAAAAAAAAAAAAAAATGTCCATTCTCACAGCTTTCATTCATCTGATAATTATACTGCAAATCTTTTCTCCCAGGCACTGAATCAGACATTTTGTCTGCTTCAGTTTTCATTGTAGCTCTGTGAGATAGTTTTACGGAAGAACATACCTGCAGTGACTTGCCCAGGGTTTTTCCAGTACTAAACATAGCAAAAGTGGGGAAATCAGTACCACTCTATTACAGGGTCTTACTCTTCTTGGATTTGCTTTTAAATTCAAATCCTTTAACTACTTCCTTGCTTCTTTTCCATTTATAGCCTTCAGTTTGACCCAGCACCTCGTCGTGGAGAGCCTCATGTTACCCGGCGCACCCCCGACTACTTCCTGTAAATTCCTCCTGGGAAAAACCTGCCTTTGTATGTGGAAGTATACCTGGCTTTTTAAAATATATATATTTAAAAACAAAACAAAACAAAAGCAACAGTAATGTATGTGTTTCTGTAACAAATTGGGATCTCTTTTGGCATTAAACCATATCATGGACCAAAATGTGCCATATTAATGATGAGCATTTAGCACAATTTGAGACTGAAATTTAGTACAACACTATGTTCTAGATCGGTCAGTCTTAACAGTTTGCCTGCTGTATTTGTAGTAATCATTTTCCTCTGGACTGTTCAAGCAAAAAAGGTAACTAACTCCTTCATCTCCTTTTGCACTTACTTGGAAATTTTAGTTATAGTGTTTAACTGGCATGGATTGGTAGAGTTGGAGTTTTATTTTTAAGAAAAATTCACAAGCTAACTTCCACTTAATCCATTACCCTTTATTTTATTGAAAATGTATAGTTAAATTAACTGAAGAAAAGATTCTTGGGAGTATGTTGTCATAACATTTAAAAAGGTTTCCCTTCATTTAAATTACTGTTTTCTGTTGATCTGCATATTCTGTGTACTTGTCATGACAGTGCTTGCATCCTATTTGGTGTACTGAGCAAATAAACTTTCCATTTTAAACAAAAATTGGTTTACTGTGGTATGCTTTAAATGAAAAGTTCTATTTTGACACTTGATATAAAGCCTCTTAAAAAATAAATCTTGACCTGTGATAAACAGTTGTGTTGAGATAATTTATTTGCAGTGTTTTTGTGTCAGGCTTATATTCAGAAGAAAACCTCAAATAGTAGGCTGGAAAAGTTTAGAGCATAAAAACCATTTTTATTTCTAAATATTTTACTAGGTAGTTTGTATTAATGTATTCAAGTATGTAGTATATGCTAAAACTGTAGAATGTTCTATAGCTAGGAAGAATCTTTTAAAAGCCAAAATACATTTTGTCTTTATTCATTGCTCTAGAAATAAGAATTAATCTCCAAAAGAGAGTTTAGTAGAAATAGTAAGTAAGAAATAGCTCCATTACTAATATATAATATAAATTCCAAGGGGGGGTGGATAGAGAGTCAATGTTAAGGGTGAGTGTTGGAGGGTGGAAGACACAAGAAAAAATTAGACTTTTTAAGTCTTTATAGAAGAAAACAAAATGGTAGACTAAATATCTCAATGACAATGGACACAGTTCTCTAGTTCATAGACATAGGGTCATTTTTTATTTTTTTAAATCCAACTATATCCTGATTACAAGGCACATACCAAAAGCAAAAGTCAGGCATGTTGAAAATAAAAAGATGGAATAGACCGGGAAGATACTAATCAAAGGAAACCTGAAATAGCTATATTAATATTAAAATAGACACTGAGACAAAATTTAAGAACAGAACATGAATACAAATAGAGTTAACTCATAATTCTAAACTTGTATGTACATACCAAAATAGCCTCACTATGTTAAAATTAAAAATCCTGAAAAAGGTTGACAAGTTTTGATTATAATGGCAGAATTCAACTCATTATTAAGTCAAAGAGGTAGAGTATTTAATAAAACATTTTAATAAGATTTATATAATAGAAGGGCGCCTGGGTGGCTCAGTCAGTTAAGTGTCCAAGTCTCGATTTTGGTTCAGGTCATGATCTGAGTCATGAGATCGAACCCCATGTTGGACTCCATGCTCTCTCCCTCTTCCTCTGGCCCCCATTCTCGTGCACTCTCTCAAAAAAAGGAAGGGAGGGAGGAAGAAAGGAAGATATAACAGACATAGTTAGATCTCTGTGCCCTAACAGAGCACACATTTTGTCAAGTTTATTTGAGACATTTTATAAAAATTGGTAATTACTAGGCCCTAAGGCAAGTCTCAAAAACGTTCAGAAAATTAATAGGACACCTCTGACTACAATGCAATTTAGAAAATAGCAAAAATGAGAGGACATGATATTCTGTAGAAAATGTAAAAAGACCAAAAAATTACTAGAACTGATGCATGAATTCAGTAAAGTGTCAGGAAAAATATTTTTTAAATGTCTGTATTACCCAAAGCACTCTACACATTTAAAGCAATCCCTAACAAACTACCACCAGCATTTTTCGCAGTGCTATAACAAACAATTCTAAAATTTGTATGGAACTATGAAAGACCCTAAATAGCCAAAGGAATGTTGAAAAGCAAAGCTGGTGGCATCACAATTCCAGACTATATTACAAAGTTGTAGTGATCAAGACAGTATGGTAGTGGCACAAACACACACAGATCAATGAAACAATAGAAAACCCAGAAATGATCACACAATTCTACGGTCAACTAATCTTTGACAAAGCAGGAAAGAATACCCAATGGGAAAAAGAGTCTTTCAGGAAATGGTGTTGGGAAAACTGGACATCAACATGCAAAAGAATGAAACTGGAGAACCTTAAACCATACACAAAAATAAATTCAAAATGGATGAAAGACCTAAATGTGAGACAGGAAACCATCAAAGTCCTAGAGAACACAGGCAACAACCTCTTTGACATCCGCTGTAGCAACTTACCAGGTACATCTCCGGAGGCAAGAGAAACAAGTGAAAATGAATTATTGGGACTTCATCCAAATAAAAAGGTGCTACACAGAGAAGGAGACAACAAAACTACAAGGCAGCCTTTGGAAGGGGCAAAGATACTTGCAAATGATACATCTGATAAAGGGTGAGTATCCAAAATTTATAAAGAACTTAACACCCCCTCAAAAAAGTAATTTGTGTTAAGAAATGGGCAGAAGACATGAATAGACATTTTTTCAAAGAAGATACACGCATGACCAACAGACACGTGAAAAGATGCTCAAAATCAGGGAAATAATCAAAACTACAATAAGGTATCACCTCACACCAGTCAGAATGGCTAAAAATAACAGGAAACAACAGATTTTGGCAAGGATGTGGAGAAAGGGAAACCTTACACTGTTGGTGAGTATGCAAACTGGTATAGCCACCCTGGAAAATAATGTGGAATTTCCTCAGAAAGTTAAAACTAGAACTACCTTATGACCTAGCAATTGTCTACTAGGTATTTACCCAAAGGATACAAAAATAGTGACTCAGAGGGATACATGCACCCTGAAGTTTATAGCAGCATTATCAACAATAGCCAAATTATGGAAAGACCCCACGTGTCCATTGACTGATGAATGGATAAAGAAGAAGTGGTATATGGGATACTTGGGTGGCAAAGGTGGTTAAGCATCCATAAAAAAGCCATAAAAGAGAATGAAATCTTGCCATTTGCAGTGACATGGATGGAGTATATGCTAAGTGAAATAAATCTGAGAAAGACAACTACCACATGATTTCACTCAGTAATTTAAGAGAAAACAGATGAACATGGGGAAAAAAGAGCAAACCATAAACATGCTCTTTAACTATAGAGAACAAACAGGACTACTGGGGAGGTGAGCGGTGGGATAGGGTAAATGGGTGATGAGTATTCAGGAGAGCACTCGTGGTGATGAGCACTGGGTGCTATATGTAGGTGATGAATTTTCAGAGGTACCTATTCTTTTTGGAATTTAAACTAATATTAGTTTCAGTAGAATGTAGTGATTCATCATATGAGTCATATGAGTCTGTTTTCTGCCTCTATAGTCCACCTTGCCACTCTGACTATCTCACAATTCAGACTCTCTAAAAATTTTTGCTTTTAATAGTTTCAAGTTTTTATTTAAATTCTAGCTAACTACTACTATTAAAAGCAAAAATTTTCAGAGGTACCTATTCTTTTTGGAATTTAAAGAGTTAAATTCAAAGATAAAGGAACTTTTAATTTCCATAAAACAAAATATAGAAAAACTGGTTATTAAAAAATAAATTTTAAATATGTGGACAAAACCTCTATAATAGCCAAAATAATTCAGAAAAACAAGAACGGGTACATTCACTTTCCAATGTCAGAACTTGTTATAAAATTATGATTTTCAAGACAGCCCGGATACACAGATCAATGAACAAAATTAAGAGTCCAGAGGGTGCCTGGGTGGCTCAGATGGTTAAGCATCTGCCTTCAGCTCAGGTCATGATCCTGGGGTCCTGGGATCGAGTCCCACATCGGTCTCCCTGTTTGGCGGGGAGCCTGCTTTTCCCTCTCCCTCTACTGCTCCCCCTGCTTGTGCTCTCTCTCTCTCTCTCAAATAAAAAAATAAAGAGTCCAGAAATAAATCCTTACATTTATAGTTAATTATCTTTTGAGAAAGTGGTAAGGCAATCCATTGAGGGATTCTTCAACAAATGGTGTTAGGACAATTCTATATACACTGCTACAGAAGGAAAAATTTAAATGCATACCTCATACTGTAAACAAAAATTCACTAAAAACAGATCAGAACTAAACATAAGAGCTGTTACAAACTTTAGAAAACACAGAACCCTGAGGCACCTGGCTGGCTCAGTCAGAAGAGCATGGGACTCTTGATCCTGAGGTCAAGAGTTTGAGCACCATTTTGGATATAGAAATTACTTAAAAATCTTAAAAAAAGAAAAAAAAATAGAACCCCTTTGAGACCTTGGGTTAGGCAACGATTTCTTAGGTGTGATGTCAAAAGAAAGGTTCAATGCTTAAACAGAACTGAAAGAAAAGACAATAGACTGAAAGAAAATATTTTTAAGACACATACCTGATAAAGGACTTGTATCTAGAATTTAAAAGAACTGGGACGCCTGGGTAGCTCAGTCGGTTAAGCCGCTGCCTTCAGCTCAGGTCCTGATCCCAGGGTCCTGGGATGGAGTCCCGCATCGGGCTCCTTGCTTGGCGGGGAGCCTGCTTCTCTCTCTGCCTCTGCCTGCCACTCTGCCTGCTTGTGTGTGCGCGCCTTCTCTCTCTGATAAATAAATTAAAAAAAAAAAAAGAACTGTTAAACTCATTAATAATAAGACAACCCAATCAGAACATGGGCAGAAAATATGAATAGACATTTCACCAAAGAAGACATACAAATGGCTAATAAGTACATAAATGAAAGCTCAGCATTAAGGAAGTGTTAACTAAAAGCACAACTGAGGTACTCCACACCCATTAGAAAGGCTACAATAAATAAGACCTTCTTTATTAATAACAATTGCCAAGGAAGCCTGGGAAGATGACAGAGTAGGAGGAGCCTAAGCTTACCTTGTCCCACAGATACACCTAGATAACAGACACATCAGTGCAACTAACCCAAAAAACAATCCAAAGACTGGCAGAACAGACTCTCCATAGTTAATCATAGAAAGGAGACCACATGGGAAAGAAAAGTAGTAGGGAAAACTAACCAGTGAGATCAACCACAAATGGAAGGGACATCATAGGCATGAAGAAAGGAGAGGAAGGTCCACACCACACTGCCGGACACAGGGGACCTGCACTGGGAAGATGACTCCCCGTAGCATTTGGCTTTGAAAACCAGAGAGGACTAACTTTGTTAGTTCTTGCAATCAGTGGGGCTTAACACTGGGAACTTTAAAAATAAGCAATTTTGGCTCTGGGAAAGCTGGAGGGAATAGAAAACTGAGTGTCTGCCCTTAAAGAGATGGTATAACAAACAATCTTGCTGAGATACAGCATAGAAACAGGTGTTGGAAAAAATACCTGGAGTAAATGGGAAGGCGATTTAATCTCAGAATGTGTATTAGAGGGGGAAAGATCTTTAGGGGACTTCTCTAAGAACAAAAGAGCTGATGTACCATCTCCCTCCTCTATATCCAGCCTAGACATGCACCCACCTATAGGAACCAACATGAACACACCACCTAACTTGCTAACAATGTGCACTCTGTCCCAAAGTTCTCCTTCTGCTGCCCTACTCAAACTATCCCACTTGGCAGGAGTCCCTCCAAAGTAGCTGACATGTCTCTTTCTGCAAACATCCCCCATAGCAGCCAACACAATTCCAAAGTGAGTCTTGTCCTGGAGAGAGGAGAAGATAACCACACACACCAGCTCCAATGCAGACCCAGCAGTGGACTGCAGACAGACATCTCGTCTGACTTCAGACCCTACATCAGTAATAGCCTCTCAGGGGACAATGCAGGGAGTACACCCTCCAGGTAGGTGCATTCCAGCAAACAGACTGAGGGCAGGATCTGATCTGTCTGCTGACACCATCCAACTTTATACCCAAGGTGGTCCCATATAGGCCCCTTAACAATACAGGAAACAAACTCTGCCCATAACAGGCAAAGATGGCTATTGCAGCCAGCTGGACTGAAGGTGAATGTGGCTCAACCACCACAACGGGGTGGGTGCAACACACATAAGAGATTCCCATGAAGCACCAGTTTCTAGTGAGTGGGACACTGCACTGCAGGGTACTATAGGACCTCTTCTTCATAAGGCCATGACTTTGAAAAGCAGGAGACATGGCTGACTTTCCTAACACAGAGAAACAGACACAGAGTTAGATAAAATGAAGAGACAAAGTATACAACCCAAATGAAAAAACAAACAAACAAACAAAAAAACAGGACAAAAGTCACAGCAAAAGAGCTAAATGAAATGGAGATATATGCCTGATAGAGAATTCAAAGTAATGGTCATAAAGATACTTACTGGACTTAAGAAAAGAGTGGAGAATCTCAGTGAGACTCTCAACAAAGAGATAGAAACATAAAAAAGAACCAATCACAGATGAAGAACTTAATAAATAAAAAAAACACTAGATGTAATAAATAGTAGATTAGAAGAAGTAGAAGAACGGATGAGTAATCTGGAAGGTTGGGTACTGGAAAGCAACAGAGAAAAACTGGGGAAATTAAAAAGGATAAGAAGTGAGAATAGGTTAAGGGAACTCAGTGATCTCCTCATTCACATTATTGAGATCCCAGAAGAAGATAGAAAAAAGAGGGTAGAAAGTTTATTTGAAGAAACAATAGCTGAAAATTTCCCTAATGTGAGGAAGGAAACAGATATCCCAATCTTATTGGGAGCACAGAGAGCCCCCAATAAAATCAATCCTAAGAAGGTCCTCACCAAGACACATAATAATTAAAATGCCAAATACTAGTGATGAAGAGAGAATTTTAAAGCAACAAGAGGAAACAGTTACTTACAAGGGAAACTCCGTAAGGCTATCAGCTGATTTTAATGCAGAAACTTTGCAAACCAGAAAAAAGTGGCATAATATACTTAGAGTGCTGAAAGGAAAAAACCTGCAAACATGGCTGCCTGGGTGACTCAGTCTGTTAAGCATCTGCCTTCAGCTCAGGTCATGATCCCCGGGTCCTGGGATCAACTCCCACATTGGGTTCCTTGCTCAGTGAGGAGCCTGCTTTTCCTTTTGCCTTCTGCTCCCCTTGCTTTGCACGCGCTATCTCTCTCTCTCTCCCTGACAAATAAATAAAGTCCTAAAAAACAAAACAAAACAAAAAAACACAAAAATCTGCAAACAGAAATGCTCTATTCATCAAGGCTATCAATCAGAATAGAAAGGAAGATAAAATTTCCATACAAAAGATAAAGGAGTTCATTACTACTAAACCATACTCACAAGGAACGTTAAAAGGTATTCTCTGAGTTAAAAGAAAAGGCCTTAATCAGGAGTAAGAAAATTATGAAAGAAAAACCTTTCACAAGTAAATACAAACATAATAAAAATAGATGAATCACTTATAAAATCAGTACAGAGGTTAAAGCACAAACACAGTAAAATCAACTATATCTATAAAAATCAGTCAAGGGAGTCAGGAAATAAAAGTGTAACATCACATACATAAAACTTTGGGAAAGAGCAAAAATTTAAAATGGATTCAGGGTGGGAAGATGGGTGAGCCCAATGGTGGGCACTAAGGAGGACATGTATTGCATGGAGCACTGGGTTTTATACACAAACAATGAGTCTTGATCACTACATCAAAAACTAATGACATACTGTATGGTGACTAACATAATAATAAAACAGATTCAAACTTAAACTATCAACTTTGTATAGACTGCTATATACATAGGATGTTATATGTGAGTAACCACAAATCTGTAATAGATACACAAAAAGAAAGAAAAATGAACACAAGCATATCACTAAAGAAAGCTGTCAAACAAGAGCAAGAGAAGAGAGCAAAAAGCAGTAATAACAAGGAAGTTTAGGGGCACCTGGTTGGCTCAGTCTTTAAGCATCTGCCTTTAGCTCAGGTCATGATTCCAGGGTCCTGGAATCACCACCCACATGGGGCTCCCTGCTCAGAGGGAAGTCAGCTTCTACCTCTCCCATTCCCTCCCCCTTCTCTCACTGTGTCTCTATCAAATAAATAAATAAAATCTTTTGAAAAAAAATAGAGGGAAGTTTATAGTAATATGGGCTTACCTCAAGAAGCAAAAACAAAAACATCTTAAGTAAACAACCTAACCTTAAAACCTAAAGCAGCTAGAAGAAGAAAAAAGCCAGGGTGCCTGGGTGGCTCAGTAGGTTAAAGCCTCTGCCTTCAGCTCAGGTCATGTCCCAGGGTCCTGGGATTGAGCCCCGCATCGGGCTCTCTGCTCCTCGTGGAGCATGCTTCCTCCTCTCTCTCTCTCTCTCTCTCTCTCTCTCTCTCTGCCTGCCTCTCTACCTACTTGTGATCTCTGTCAAATAAATAAATAAAATCTTAAAAAAGAAAAAGCTCAAAGCCTGCAGAAGGAAAAAAAATAATAAAGATTAGATCAGAAATAAATGAAAGAGACTAAAAACACAATAGAACAGACCAATGAAACTGGGAGTAGTTCTTTGAAAAGATCAAGAAAATTAATAAACCTTTAGTGAGACTCATTAAAAAATGTGAGATAACTCAAAAGCAGAAATGAAAGAGGAGAAATAACAACTGACACCACAGACAAAAAATTATAAGAAAAAAATTATGAAAAATTTATGTGCCAAAAAATTGGACAATCTAGTGAAAAGGAATAAGTCCCTAGAAACATAAAACCTTCCAAAACTGAATCAGGAAGAAATAGAAAATTTGAAGAGACTGCTTATTAGCAGTGAAATTGACTCAGTAATCAAAAAAACTCCCAACAAACAAAAGGCCAGTACCAGATGGCTTCGCAGGTGAATTCTACCAGCATTTAAAGAAGACTTAATACCTCTTCTCAAACTATTCCAAAAAATACTAGAGAAAGGAAAGCTTCCAAATTCAGAGGCCAGCATTACCCAGACACCAAAACCAGACAAAGACCTAACCAAAAAAAAAAAAAAGAGAGAGAGAGAGCAAGAGAACAAACTACAGGCCAATATCTCTCCTGAACATAGATACAAAAATCCTCAACAAAATATTAGGAAACTGAATTATACAATAAACGTTCATAACAAACATCAAGAAAATCATTCACCACGATCAAGTGGGATTTATTTATTTATTTATTTATTTATTATAGGGATGCAAGTGTGGCTCAGTATTCACAAATCAATCAACACAATACATTATATCAACAAGAGAAAGGAAAAAAAACCATAGGAACATTTCAATAAATGCAGAAAAAACATTCAACAAAGTACAACATCCATTTATGATAAAAACTCCCAACAAAATAGTTTTTAAAGGAAATATACTTTTACATAATAAAGGCCATATATGAAAATCCCATAGCTAACATCATACTCAATGGGGAAAAACAGATTTTCCTCTAAGCTCAGAAAAAAGACAAGGATGTCCACTCTCACCACTTTTATTCAGCGTAGTACTGTAAGTCCTAGTCACAGTAATCAGACAAGTAAAAGGCATCCAGATTGGTAAGGAAGTAAAACTTTCACTGTATGAAGATGACAAGATATTATATATAGAAAACCCCAGGGACTCCACCAAAAAACTATGAGAACTGATAAATGAATTCAGTAAGGTCACAGGATACAATGTTAATATACAGACGTCCATGGCAGGGGCACATGGGTGGCTCAGGTGGTTAAGCATCTGACTTTTGATCTTACCTCAGGTCTTGAGCTCAGGATTGTGAGTTCAAGCCCCATGTTAGGGCATGCTGGGCATGGAACCTACTTAAAAAGAAAAGAAAAGAAAAAGAAAAAAGAAATCCACAGCCTTCCTATACACTAATAATGAAGTAACAGAAAGAGAAATTAAGAAAGCAATCCCATTTACAATTACATCAAAAAGAATAAAATACACTGACCTCTACCTCTGAAACTAATAATACATTATATATTAATTGAATTTAAATTTAAAAATTTAAAAAATACTTAATGAACTTAGCCAAGGAGGTGAAAGGCCTGTATTCCAAAAATTGTAAAACACTGATGAAAGAAATTAAAGATGACACAAATGGAAAATTATCTATACTCACGGATTGGGAGAACCAATATTGTTAAAATGTCCCTACTACCCAAAGCAATCTATAAATTCAACATAATCCCTATCAAACTACCAACAGCATTTTTCACAGATCTCAAACAAATTACCATAAAATTTGTATGGAACCACAGAAGGCCCCAAATAGGCAAATCAATCTTGAAAAAGCAACACAAAACTACAATTATCATAATCCCAGATTTCGAAGATACACGAATCAAAACAGGATGGTATTGACACAAAAACAGACACACAGATCAACAGAATAGAATACAGAGCCCAGAAATAAACCCATGCTTCTATAATCAATTAACCTATGACAGAAAAGGCAAGAATATACAATAGGAAAAAGGCAGTCTCCTCAACAAATGGTACTGGGAAAATCGGACAGCTACATACAAAAGAATGAAACTGAACCATTTCCTTACAGCATTCACAAAAATAAGTTCAAAAAGAATTAAAGACCTATATATGAGACCTGAAACCATAAAATTCTTATAAGAAAACATAGGCAGTAATAACTTTGACATCAGCCATAAAAACATTTTTCTAGATAAGTCTCCTTTGGCAAGGGAAACAAAACCAAAACTAAACTATTGGGACTACACCGGAATAAAAATCTATTGCACAGTGAAGGAAACCAACAAGGCAAAAAGACAACCCACTGAATGGCAGAGGATATTTGCAAATGATATATCTGATAAGGAGTTAATATCTAAAATATATAAAGAACTTATACAACTCATTACCAAAAAAAGCAAATTAAAAATGAGCAGAGAATATGAATGGATGTTTTTCCAAGGAAAATACACAGATGGCCAACAGACGCATGAAAAGATGTTCAATCATCACTTACTATCATGGAAATGCAAATCAAAACTATAATGAGTTACCAATCTTTTTTTTTTTTAAGAATTTATTTATTTTTTTGACAGAGAAAGAGATCATAAGTAGGCAGAGAGGAAGACAGAGAAAGAGGGGGAAGCAGGCTCCCTGCTGAGCAGAGAGCCCAATGTGGGTCTCAATCCCAGGATCCTGAGATCATGACCTGAGCTGAAAGCAGAGGCTTAACCCACTGAGCCACCCAGGCACCCCAATGAGTTACCAGTCTTAAACCTTAAACCTACAAGAATGGCTAAATTAAAAACACAATAAATAACAAGTGTTGGCAAGGATGTGAAGAGAAAGGAACTGATGGGAATGCAAGCTAGTATAGCCATTATGGAAAAAAGTGTGGCAATTCCTCAAAAAATTAAAAATAGAATTTGATCTAATTTGATCTAATAAGTCCACTACTGGGTATTTACCCAAAGAAAATGAAAACACTAATTTGAAAAGATATGTGTACCCCTCTGTTTACTGCAGCATTATTTATAATAGCCAAGACATGGAAGCAACCCAAATACCCACTGGTAGATGAATGAATAAAGAAGATGTAGTAATACGAAATGGAATACTACTTGGCCATCAAAAAGAATGAAATCTTGCCACTTGCAACAATATGGATGGATCAGAGGGTATAATGCTAACTGAAATAAGTGGGTCAGAGAAAGACAAATACCATATGATTTGACTCATCTGTGAATTTTAAGAAACAAATGAACAAACAAACAAAGATTTCTTAAAGACAGAACAGACTAGTGGTTGCCAGAAGGGAGGTGAGTGAGGGGATGTGTGAAATAGGTGAAGAGGATTAAGAGTGCACTTATCTTGATGAGCACTAAGTAATATATGGAACTTACAAATCACTCCATTGTACACCTGAAACTAATATAACACTGTATGTTAATTATACCTGAAGAAAAAAATAATAAATGTTGGTGAGAATGTAGAGAAATTGGAGCCCTCTTACAAATTGGTATGAAGAACTATAAAATGCTGCAGCCCCTTTGTGAAATTTGGCAGCTTCTTAAGCATAAAATTACCTTACGACCCAACAATTCCACCCATACATATCTACCCAAGAGAAACTGAAATACATGTTCACACAAAGATAAGTATGCCAATATTTACAGCAACATTAATTCTATGGTCAAAAACTGGAGACAATCTGAATGTCCATCAGCTGCTGAACGGATAGGCAGCAATGTTAGATTCATACAATGGTAACATACCACCAGTTGGAAACGTATTATAATATGGATGAACTTCACAACATGCTGGTGACATGACAAACTACATATTATGATTCCATTTATGTGAAATGTCCAGAAAAGATAAATTCCGGGACAGAAGTAGATGAGTGGTTGCCTTGGGCTGGCCAGTGGGAATGGGAAGTAACTAAATAGGCAAGAGAGATCTTATTGGAACAATGGAAATGTTCTAAAACTGATCTATGGTCATGGTTGTTTCATTGGGTAAATTTACTAAAAAGTCTTTTTTTTAAATTTTTAACTTTATTTTTACTTTTTCTTAATTTAAATTCAATTAACTAACATATAGTGTGTGTTTCAGAGATAGAGTTTAGTGATTCATCAGTCCTCCATAATACGCAGAGCCCATTCCATCACATGCCCTCCTATGTCCATCACCCAGTTACCCCATCCCCACCTTCCTACAGCAACCGTCAGTTGGTTTCCTATGATTAAGAGTCTCTGGGCACCTGGGTGGCTCAGTCAGTTAAGCATCTGCCTTCAGTTGAGGTCATGATCTCAGGGTCCTGGGATCAAACCCCACCTCAGGCTCTCTGCTCAGTGGGGAGTCATCTTCTCCCTCTCCTCTCTATAGTCTCCCTCTCAATCTGTCTCAAATAAATAAATAAAATCCTGGGGCACCTGGGTGGCTCAGTGGGTTATACTTTAGTTATAAATTTCCCTGTAAAGACTGGTTTGGTTGCATTGCAAAAAGTTTATTTTGTTCTGCAAACAGTTTTACTAAGGTATAGTTTATATATAAAATTTTCCCATTTCAAGGGAACAATAAAAGATTTTTGGCTGGGTCATTCAGTAGAGTATGTGACTCTTGATCTTGGGGGTTCTGAGTTTGAGCCCATGTTAAGTAAGAAATTACTTAAAATCTTAAAAAAAAAAACAAAAGATTTTTTAAAAGATTTATTTATTTGACAGAGACAGATCACAAGTAGGCAGAGAGGCAGGCAGAGAGAGAGGGGGAGAAGCAAGCTCCCCATTGAGCAGAGAGCCTGAAGGGGGGTTTGATCCCAGGACCCTGAGATCATGACCTGAGCCAAACTAAATATTTGTATTGTAATAAAGGAAAATCTGGAAATTATGAGCCAAGTGTTTACTACTCCATAAAAGATTTTTTAAAAAATGAGAACAAATATCAAAAGAAACAGAAGTTTCCAAAGAAAAGAACAAAAGTTGGCCCTTGAAGACCAATAAAATATAAAGCAGAGGCAGGCACAAATGAAAGCATGAATTTGTAAAATAAAAGATACAGAAGGGGAAAAAAAGATACAGAAGGGGAAAAAGTAAGAAGGTCTATGAATAATACTTGCCAATAAATTGAAAACAGAAGCAATGAACAAATTACTAGAGTATCTTGACCTCATTGAACGGATTAAAAAACAAATGCAGTCTAAATACTTATCTTGGGGCACCTGGGTGGCTCAGTGGATTAAGCCTCTGCCTTAGGCTCAGGTCATGGTCTCAGGGTCCTGGGATCGAGCCCCGCATCAGACTCTCTGCTCGGCGGGGAGCCTGCTTCCCCTCTCTCTCTGTCTGCCTCTCTGCCTACTTGTGATCTCTCTTTCAAATAAATGAATAAAATCTTTAAAAAAAATACTTATCTCACCATTAAGGTAGTTGAATCACTCATTTAAATCTTAAAAAGAATACACTAAGTACCATTGTTCATACCAGCATTATTCACAATAGCCAAAAGGTGGAAACAACCAAAATATCCATCAACAGACGAATGGATAGACAAAATGTAGTGTATACAGCCAGTGCAATATTATTCAGCCATAAAAAGGAAACTGATTCATTTTACAACATGGATGAACTTTAAAAACATGCTAGTTGCGATAAACCAGACACAGAAGGACAAATATAATTCCACTTACATGAAATACCGAAAATTGGCAAATTCATACAGACACAAAATAGAACAGAGATTACCAGGCCTGGGGAAAAAGGAGGAGGCAATGGGGAGATCATATTTAATGGGAACAGAGTTTTGGGATGATGAAAACGTTCTGGAAATAGTGGTGGTTGTTGCAGAATATTGTGAATATACTTTAAGCCACTGAAATGAATAAACTGGTTCAAATGGTAAAATTTGTTATATTTTACAATAAGACAATTTAGAATCAGCTTGTTGTATTCACACATGGAGGGGAGAAAAACACTAGTAGGATTCTCACCAGGATCTACTGAGTCTCTATGACTTTGGGGAGAATAGACTTTTTTTTTTTTCCACATTGTGTGTGTCAGCCTATGAAGATGACATATACCTCCTTTAAGTCCTTAATTTCTCTCAACAATGTACTAATATTTGGTGAATTCTTGCCATATATTTGATTTTTTTTTCTTTTTTTTCTTTGAGATTTTATTTGTTGACTTGAGAGAGAGAGTGAGAGGGCAAGAACAGGGGTTCCAGGCAGAGGGACAAGCAGACTCCCTGCTGAGCAGGGAGCCCAACACGGGGCTCAATCCCAGGACCCTGAGATCACGACCTGAGCAGGGCAGACACTTAACTGACTGAGCCATTCAGGTGCCCTTGACTTGTATTTGATTTTAAAATGTTGTTGTCAACGACCGCTTTCTTTCCATTTTACTTTCCAATTGTTTATTGATAATAGAAATAAGGGCTTTTAAAATATATATATATATATATATATATATATATATATATATATATATATATATATATATATTGTGCCTGTATCTAGGAGCTATACCAGTGGCACCTATTTCTTATACTTACCAAAAATTATTTTGGGGGCATCTGAGTAGCTCGGTTGGTTAAGCATCAGTCTTTTGATTTTGGCTCAGGTCGTGATCTCAGGGACGTGAGAATAAGCCCCACATGAGACTCCGTGCTCCGTGGGGAATCTGCTTGAGATTCTCCCTCTGCCTCTGCCACGCCCCTTCATGGATTTTTTGTTTTTCTAACAAAATCATGTTTTCTGTGAGTACAAAGCTTTTTTTTTTTCCTTCCTGAACTTTATGACTCTTTTAAATTAAAAGTTTTTAAATAAACTCTAACCCCAACATGGGGCTCAAACTCACCACCCCAAGATCAAGAGTCACACCCTCTACGGGCTGAGCCAGCCAGGCGCCCCTATGATTTTTCTTATGTGTTTCATATGGCATTAGAGTAGAAAACCAGGATTCCATGTTAGCTGGAGGTTTGGGGAAGGGCTTGGTATTTACCTATTACCGCTGTTTCCGTTAGACAGCATCTAGTTGGGCATTATTTTTTTTTTAAAGATTTTATTTATTTATTTGACAGAGAGAGATCACAAGTAGATGGAGAGGCAGGGAGAGAGAGAGAGAGAGAGGGGGAAGCAGGCTCCCTGCTGAGCAGAGAGCCCGATGCGGGACTCGATCCCAGGACCCTGAGATCATGACCTGAGCCGAAGGCAGCGGCTTAACCCACTGAGCCACCCAGGCGCCCCTAGTTGGGCATTATTTTTAATCCAATCAAACACTGTCTTTAACTGAGGTATTTAGGCCATTTAAATTTAATGAGATTTTTGGTATGGTCAGGTTTAAATCTGTCATCTTACTTTTTTTTAAGATTTATTTATTTGACAGAGAGAGACACAGAGAGAGAGGGAACACAAGCAGGGGGAGTGGGAGAGGGAGTAGCGGGAGCTACCAACACAGGGCTCGATCCCAGGACCCCCGATCATGACCTGAGCTGAAGACAGACGCTTAATGACTGAGCCATCCAGGTGCCTCTTTCCATTTGTTTTCTGTTTGTCCCATACATTCCTTTTCTTTCGTAATTTTTTTGGATTAAATATATTTTATTCCCTGTATCTCCTTAGTGCCTTATTAGCGATACCTCTTGGTTTTGTTACTTTAGGGTTGGTTGCTTTAAGACTGATCGGGCGGTATACCTGTTTAACTTAAGTCTCCCTTCAAGTGATATTACACCACTTTATGTATAGAATAAGAACCTTTTACTAGAATACTTCCATTTATCCCCTCACACTTTGTGCTATTATTGTCATACATCTTCCTTTTACAAGCATTAAAAATCCCATCTAACATTACTTTTGTTTAAACAGTAGATTATCACTTAAAGGGATTTATACAACAAGGAAAACCTTTTCTGTACTCACTCATGTAAATAGATACTGTTTCCAGTGCGCTTTATTCCTTCGTGTAAATTCGCACTTCCATGTGGTTTAATTTTTCTTCTGCCTTAAAGACTTACTTGAAATTTTCTTTTTAAATTTTTCTTTTTTTAAATTTATTTAGGAAAGAGCACAAGTGGGGTGAGGGACAGAGGGAGAAGCAAACACCCCGCTGAGCAGGGAGCCCAATGCCGGCTGGATGCCGGCACCCTGGGACCATGACCTGAACCAAAGGCAGAGGCTTAGCCGACTGAGCCACCAGGGCCCCTGAATATTTCTTACTACGGGGCAAGTCTGCGAGTGACGAATTCCTTCAGCGTGCGTATGTCTTCCGTGTTCCATTTTGAAACTCGGTTTCAGTAGGCACAGAATTCTATGAGGACTCCCGCTCGGAGCCCGCTTTCCTCACCTCCACTAACAGAGGGCTGGCTGCTATCACCTTGACCTTGGGGGAGGGGGTGGAGTGCCAGGTTTTTCTGGGCGGCTGCCCCCCACCCAGCTTTCCGTCGCCCCCGCACACCTGTATCAGCGAGAGCGTCCTTCTCCATGCTCTTTCCCTGGGTGGCCCGTTGCCTGCAGTTGGTGGGGTTCTGGGCTTGGCAGGAGCGGGAGAGACGCCCCATGGTGCTAACCAGCGTCCATCTCGGGCAGGCTCTCTGTGCTTCGGCTTCAAAGTGAGGCTTTCTTAGCATTCCTGCTCCTCCCACCTGTGGCCGCCAAACTCGGCCTTTACCTGCGGTGGGTGGAGGGTGCTGGTTTTCTGCGCCTCCCCCAGACAGGGCAAACACCTGTCCGAGAGCGGCCGCTGCCCCTCCCCCAAGAACAGAACTAGTTCGCTTCTACTCGTCCCCCAGGAACAATAAATCTTCCCCTGAGTCTCGAGAGTGGCGGTCGCTTTTGCCTGTTCTGCTTCTCCAGAAACAGTAAATCTTTGCCAGTGTCCTGTGGTCACCTGCTGACCGGCCTGCGGGGGCTTAAGACTTGGGGGAGAAGGATCCCCGCGAGTTAGCGGAGCTTTAGGCTGGCTTCTGCGCAGGCACCAGTCACCCCAGCTGCAGCCAGGAGGGCTCCCCCTGGTCTCCTGCGCAGCTCTTGCTCCCTCCCGTGAACACCTGGGGAAGGCTGGTGGGGAAGAGCTTTCCGCTGCGCGCAAACTCCCTCGGGGTCTGCGGCCCGGGTCAGGACCCTGCAGTCACCCACACACCCACACGGAGAAGGTCCTTAAGGTGTAATGCTCTGCTGTCACCGTCTGGAATTCTTCATTTTTCCAGCAAGTTTTCCCACACTTCCATCTGGCGCTAAAACCCACAGATTAAACAGCCAAAGCGATACAGAAGCCCACACCTGGTCTTTAAACACGTTTAAAATCTTAGCTGGATTTTTCCTCGCTGTTTGTAGAACACCCACAGGGCTGCCATGTTCTGCCAAAGGGAGAACGGGCGGGCGGTCGGTGTGCCCCCTCTCCTCCTAGTGGATTACTCCTCTTTGGAATTCGGTTCCGTGAATTCTTTGCAGCCTCAGCGATCGGAGGCTCAAAAATGTTGAGATTTTTTTGTATCATCCAGCTGCTTCTTGTTGGAGCGAGAGAAGCAATCCTTGCGCCTTTTTTTTTTTAAAGATTTTTTTTTTTAATTTTTTTTACGGAGAGAGAGATCACAAGTAGGCAGAGAGGCAGTCAGAGAGAGAGGAAGGGAAGCAGGCTCCCTGCTGAGCAGAGCCCGACCCCGACCCGGGGCTCGATTCTAGGACTCCGGGATCATGACCTGAGCTGAAGGCAGAGGCTTTAACCCACTGAGCCACCCAGGCGCCCCCAACCTTGCACCTTTCTTTATCCTGAGTAGAAGTCCAAAACTGCTGGATGGTTTAGAACTTGGTATTTTTAGGATCTCAGTTTCAGCTGGCAGAACAATTAACTCATTAAAACTAGTTCCCCAACGGCCACCACCTCCCCTGCATTTAAAGGAGAATGTCACATTTAAAAAATTTTTTCCTTTAGAAAAAAAAAAAATTCCCTTTAGAAAAAGTTCCCTCCCTCTTTAGAAAAAGACGGCTTTAAGGTTTTTATTTTCTCCCGTGACAAAATACCCCTTAGTATCACAGGCATATTAATGGGGCAACCTAAAGTGAGATTTACGTTGTTTCAATAACAGGTAACTACTGTATTTATTAAACTCAAATGAGTTATCTGCCACATCGGGCCATTACAGTGAAGTTTACAAAGTGAAGCATGGGACACCTGGGTGGCTCAGTTGGCTGAGCGTCTGCATTGGTTTCTGCTCAGGACATGATCTCGGGGTCAGGCAACGGAGACCCCAGCCGGGCTCCACACTCAGCGGGCAGTCAGCTGGAGATTCTCTCCCTCTGCCCCTCTGACGCACTCTCCCTCTCTCTCTCTCAAATAAATCAATCTTCGAGACACCTGGATGGCTCACTGGGCTCCTTCTCCCCCAAGTCTTCATCCACCGCAGGATTAGAAAATGATAAATCTCGGGACGCCTGGGTGGCTCAGTTGGTTGGACGACTGCCTTCGGCTCAGGTCATGATCCCGGAGTTTCAGGATCGAGTCCCGCATCGGGCTCCCAGCTCCATGGGGAGTCTGCTTCTCCCTCTGACCTTCTCACTCATGCTCTCTCTCACTGTCTCTCTCTCAAATAAATAAATAAAAATCTTAAAAAAAAAAAAAAGAAAATGATAAATCTTTAAAAAAGAAAAACTAGTGAAGCATGAATAGAGATGAAGAATAATATAATTAGGGAGAATTCTCTAAATAAAGATATGTGGCTGGTGTGCTAGAGAGAAACAGGTTATAGTGTACTCTGTCATTCTGACTGCCTGCCATGTTTCAAGACTCAGAATATTCTATATGTAAGATCTAGGTCTTTTAAGTTTTTCAATTTTATTCCTCCACTGAAGTATATTATTAAAAACAATAAGCATGCCAAGTAGAAATAGCATTCAAGTTAGTTTTCCTTGGGACTATTTTTTTTTTAATCTAAAGCTATTTTAAGTCACAGCTTTCTCATATATCAGTTGACAAACTTACAACTCTGTCCTTTTTTAAAATCATAAGCCTGTTAATATCATGGGAAACTATGCAAAATTAGGAAGAAGAGTATACGGTAACCCAATGTATCTTTCATTTACCTTTAATACTTATTCAGCTATATCCCCACCTACTGTCCTCTCCCCATTATTTTGAAGCAAAATTTTACCAGAATTCCTATTATAGCATATATCTTTAGAGATACTTTTTCTTTCTCACCTAACCACAATGCCATCATCACACCTACAAATAATAATTCCTTAATTGTGTTTCTAATTTTTCCAACTCATTGCAAGAGGACTGGTATAAAAGAATATTATTATTAACTAAGAATCTAAAGATTTAAGGCATCTGTAATTCCTTTCCCTACATCCAGAAGAATTAGCTTTTGTAACCAAGGAAACAATTAACATCTATCATTAGCCCTTTAGCTATCCACGCAACAGTGTTTTGTCTTTGTTTAAAGAAAAATGTATCGCTTTGCAAAGAAATGGCCTTAATGATTTATGTGTTAGAAACTATGGGGACAGGAGGCAACTATTCCACAAATTTTAAGGACCATCTGTTAATTACTAAAATTTTGTCTTTTTAAACAAGAACAAAGTTTTTTTTAAAGTTATTTATTTTAGGGGCACCTGGATGGCTCAGATGGTTAAGCATCTGCCTTCGGCTCAGGACATGATCCCAGAATCCTGGGATCAAGCCCCATGTCCAGCTCCCTGCTTAGCCGGGAGCCTGCTTCTCCCTCTCCCCCTGCTTGTGCTTTCTCTGTCAAATAAATAAAATCTTTATAAAAAAAAAAAGAGAGAGAGATTTATTTATTTTAGTTGGGGAGGGACAGAGGAAGAGAGAAGCTCAAGCAGACTCCCTGCTGAGCATGGAGCCCAATGCAGGGCTCGATCTCACAACCCTGAGATCATAACCCAAGCTGAAATCAAGATTCTGACACTTAATTGACTGAGCCACCCAGGTGCCCCATATTTTTTTTTAATGATAATCATTTTCTGTAGTCTGTATCCTTGGACGTGGATGTGGACAGACAACTGAAGATAGAACCTATGAAAGTCTGAGATCAGAACAGGTGAATATGGAAGCGTCTGTTCATTTTCTTTTGTATTTCTATCTGGATTTGAGTCTATTTCAAAAAATACTGGACACTTGCTGACTCTTCAAAAGGAACCCTAATTAAGACAAATTACCAGTCACAGAAACCAAAGAATCTACCCACAACAGTAAAAGTCATTCATCCTGAAGACCTCTTTATACTGTTGGGGGAAATGTCCTTAATGTTTCTTGTACTAGTTTCTCTTGCCACATAACAAATATCCCCTTGTCGGAGCCAGCTATCACAATTCCTAAGTAGCAAAACTTCTTGGTAACTTTCACAATAATCAGTTTTTCCAAGGGGTCTAAAAATTTGGGGTCCTTTTTTTGCTTTTTTAATCAATTGTACATAAGTATGAAGTCCAGCAGGACACACAGAAAACTGTAATTTTAGTCACACTTACTTCTGGATATTGAGATTATGGGTGATTTTAATTTTGTTTTTACAACTTTGTGAAGTTTTGAAATCCTTTTATGATTAATTTAAAATGAGACTTTTTCATTTTTTTCAATGTGGGATATTCCAGAGACAAAAAAAAAAAAAAAAGAGGTTGAGACAGCTTATTATTTTCAAACATGTATTAAGCATCTACTATATACTAGGTACTTCTGGAGGAAAAAAAAGATACAATCCTTGCTTTTAAGGAATTATGTATTTGGGGAAACAAAAACACAGCAATAATACAGTGTAATAAATTCTACACAAGAGGTAAAGGGAGCATTAAAGAGAGGCCGATACACACAGGAGTCAATTGACTCAACACACATAGGAAAAGAAAAAGGGAGTGACCATAACAAAAATCTTTTTATACCACACTTGTGAGTTGAACTTGGTATTACTAAAACATGAATATAACACTGCAGGAAGATGAAATAACAATATATATAAATATATTGTCACACACACACACACACATTCCTACTTAATAGACTTTAGAGAGTCTGAATTGTGAGATAGAGTGGCAAGGTGGACTGTAGAGGCAGAAAACAGACTCGTATGACTTTGTTTTTCAACATAGTGATAAATGATGTCAGCTAGGAAAAATACAGATCATTGAGTATCTTACTGTAGACATTTTTATCTAGTCTTCATTTGGCACATTATAAGATGGCACATTCCAAAAACTATTATATGCAGAGAGTAATCCTTTTCTAATCCTTTATGTCCACATGTTACCAAGGACATCAACATTTAAGTGTTTCCCTCCTTGAGCTCAATCAAGGGATGGCATAATTTTAATGTGAATCCTTTATTGTCCTGTAAGGCCATGGCATTGCTGATTTTATGGAGAACAGGTAGTTCTCCTTTCTTCATTAGTTGTCTGCTCGTTCTCTTCCACATTGAGTACAGTATCCACAGTTATTCCTATGTCCTGCAGGGACCAGCCTCCCCCCACTTCCAGAGGGCATCTGGGAAAGGAAGTAGACAGGCTGTATTGGGATGTGTGGTACCCAATTTTCATCATCCAGTCAAATAAGACCTAAAGGATAAAAAGTTTAGCTATCAAAAACTGTGCACAGTTGTGTCCCTCTAGAACATCATGATATTTTATAATTCTTCCACTGTGAAATCATGTAATTGAGTAATGAAACAGAACCATCTACAGTTTAAAGGAAAATAATACGCCTAGAACTGTGAGATGCAAATTACCTTTAATACCTTTCCGAAGTTTCAGAGAAGACCTAGGGACTAAAGCATCTACAGATAGCAGGGGCATTTAACAATTAGCCAAGCCCCAACCCTAGGAAATGGAAAGGCTATTCAATTAAAAATTATGAATAAAGGTTAGCACCTGCAAAATAAAATTATTTCAATCAAAATCAAAGCCACTAGTCAAAAATCATTCAGGAACTTTGTCACCAGAGACATGTCCAGGCCCCAGTGACTGCCTTATGATAGCCCAATTTTCAATGGGCTATTCCTATTAATTGAGAACATTTCTTGTTATGAAGATTTCCATAGTAACTGTCAAAACTTCCATTTCCTATTGCCTAAAAATGCCTGCCAAAGGACTGTTTGCTTTCTTCTTAGGAAGAAAGCTGGATACTAGAATGTTCTTGGGGGAAGCTGGAGTATCAATTACAGATAATCTCTGACTTTTCCTGCTAACTACCATCCAAGAACCTACTGATACTCCATTCTTCTAGGTTATAAAGCTTCATAATCTTCCAGTATTTGGATACACCTTCATTCAACCAATCCCCATATAAACACCTATATCTTTGATCATTTGTCTTATTTTTTTTAAAGATGTTTATTTATTTATTTGTCAGAGAGAGAGCACGAACAGGGAAAGCAACGAACCAAAAGATATATATATATTTTTTAATTTTATTTACTTGACAGATGGAGATCACAGAGAAGCAGGCAGAGAGAGGGGAGGAAGCAGGCTCCCTGCTGAGCAGAGAGCCCGATGTGGGACTCGATCCCAGGACCCTGAGATCATGACCTGAGCTGAAGGCAGAGGCTTTAATCCATTGAGCCACCCAGGCGCCCCCCAAAAGATATATTTTAAAGATTATGAGGGGTGCCTAGGTGGGTTCAGTCAGTTAAGTGTCTGCCGTAGGCTCAGGCCATGATGCCGGGGTCCTGGGATTGAGCCCCTTATCGGGCTCCTTGCTCAGCGGGTAGCCTGCTTCTCCTTCTCCTTCTGCTGCTCCCTATGCTTGTGCTCTCTCACTAATCTCTCTCTGAGTCAAATAAGTGAATAAAATCTTTTAAAAAAGAAAAAAAAGATAATATGAGTAAATTATCCCATAGGAACAGTGGCCCAATTTATATTCACAAGAAAAACTAATGAGAATCACTGTTTTTTCCACACACTGCCCAAAATTTTGTACTTTTTTCCCTAAGATTTTATTTATTTATTTGTCAGAGAAAGAGCAAAAGCACAGACAGCTGGAGGCAGAACAGGCAGAGGCAGAAGGAGAAGCAGTTTCCCTGCTGAGCAAATAGCCAGATGCGGGACTTGATCCCAGGACCCTGGGATCATGACCTGAGCCCAAGGCAGACGCTTAACGGACTAAGGCAAACAGGCGTCTCAGTACTCTTTATTTTTGACAATCTGATAGGTACAAAATTCTGTCCCAATTTATTTTGCACTTCTTTGATTCTAAGTGAGGCCTAACATTTTTATGTCATTTTTTTTTTCTTTAGGAAATCCTTCTTTTTTTTTTTTTTAAGATTTTATTTATTTATTTGACAGACAGAATGAGAGAGATCACAAGTAGGCTGAGAGACAAGCAGAGAGAGAGGGGAAGCAGGCTCCCTGCTGAGCAGAGAGACTGATGCGGGACTCATCCCAAGACCCTGGGATCATGACCTGAGCCGAAGGCAGAGGCTTAACCTACTGAGCCACCCAGGTGCCCTCCTTCATGTTTTTGTTTTTGTTTTTTAATCTGTCATTCTACTGAGTTTACCTCTTCCTTGATTAGTATACTCCCTATAAAGAAATGGCTATCATATGTAGATATAAAATATTTTTTCCAAAGTTTTAACTTTCTGAATTTTTTCTTTTTGTAGTAAGATTTTATTTATTTCCTTGAGAGAGAGAGATCACAAGCTGTGGGGAGGGGCAGAGAGAAAGGGAGAAGCAGACTCCCCACTGAGCAGGGAGCCCCATGTGGGGCTCCATCACAGGACCCTGAGATCATGACCTGAGCCAAAGGCAGATGCTTAACTGACTGAGCCACCCAGGTACCCCTGAACTTTCTCTTTATAGAATTTTACATTTCTATGTAATCAAATCCATCAGCATTTTCCATTATAGTTCACAGCATGCTCGTCATAGAAGGCTAAATGCAACAATCATGACAGAAAACCATTTAGATATATTTGTAATACAATGCATAGTTAAGCACACTTAAAAATAGAAATACACCAAAATATTAGCAATTGGCCTTGGCATCAGACTGCAGATCAAGTCTTTTTTCTCTCTACTTTTCTGTTTTCCAAATTATTGCTAATGAACACAGCACTGTTTTTAAGAGAAAAAAACTCTATTAGAACAAAAGGAAATGACCCCTAAAGAATGATCTGAAAATTACATATAAGCAATAGGGCTTAAGTTAATAACCCATCAAGGATAATGGGAACAAAGTTAAGACTGGCTGCTTGCTAGAGATTTGAGAACATCATTATCTACCCAGCTGTGAAAATGTAATTAATTAAAAAACCAATTAGGGGCACCTGGGTGCCTCAGTGGGTTAAAGCCTCTGCCTTTGGCTCAGGTCATGATCCCAGGGTCCTGGGATGGAGCCCCATGTCGGTCTCGCTGCTACGTGGGGAGCCTGCTTCCTCCTCTCTCTCTCTGCCTGCCTCTGCCTACTTGTGATCTCTCTCTGCAAAATAAATAAATAAAACCTTAAAAAAACAAAAACAAAAAAACAAATGAAAAATAGGAAAAGAACAGGATAAAAGGGGTGCCTGGTGGCTCAGTTGGTTAAGTGGCTGCCTTAGGCTCAGGTCATGATCCCAGGGTGTTGGGATGGAGCCCTGTATTGGGCTCCCTGCTCAGCAGACAGTCTGCTTCTCCCCTCCGTCTCTGTCTCCCAGCTTGTGGTCTCACTCTCTGTCAAATAAATAAATAAGATCTTAAAAAAAAAAAAAAAAAAAGAACTGGGGAAAATAATGCAGAAATCACAGTTCAAAAAGATCCAGAATACCTAATTATCCAAATTTCTGCAACACCGAGTACATACAAATGCCCTTGGCCATTCCTGAAGGGAAACCCAGACAAGAGAGTGGTACGGCCTCCCCCACTGCACAGTAGACTTGCCAAATTCAACAAAAATATTTCTCAAAATACAAATGGCCTCACCTGTGAACTGCAAGACTTAAAAAATCTTCTTCTCAGGACACTCCCACTTGGACATCGGAGGGCAACAGTAACTACCTGAGGAATAAAAATGTTCAAGTAAGAATTCCAATCTGCTGCTCTTTGCGGTTCCAAAATGGCTACTCCTATGAAACGTCTCTAATTCTAAACAGCTTGTGGGGGGTTTTGTAGACAATTTATTTCTGAGAGTAGTAGGCCAAAAAAAGGTCCAGATAAAAATCACTCTAAATATAAAAATGCCTTCTGAAATGGAAGAACATCTTCCTATTGACTGATCAATGATGGAACCTTCCAGAGAGGACACCAGAAACTAGATGCTTCTGTCTAGATAATATCAAGGTTGCACAAGGGCTTCAAAATTCATCTACCAAACCAAGAAGGTTCAGTGGCACCTCAGAATCTAGAGGAGAAAAACACCGGACTGGAAGGAAACAAAAGTTCCCAAGTGACTCTATAGGCTGTGCCCAGAGGAGTAGGTCCGAGTTGCGGGGATAGAGCTTCTGCTCCATCTGCTTTACGGATTGGGTTTCCACATCATTTCTTCCTGATTAAACAGTTAAATAGCTAAAAAGAGCCTGGAAACTGTTAGTTAATATTAAAAGTCATTTAAAAAACAGATGAGGAAGTCATTTTTTCTCATGTTTATTAAATAAATGATAACTGTCAGGAAACCCTTTTTTATATTATTTTATTTAAAAAAATTTTTTTTAAAGATTTTGTTGATTTATTTGACAGAAATCACAAGTAGGCAGAGAGAGGCAGGCAGAGAGAAAGGGGAAAGCAGGCTCCTTGCTGAGCAGAGAGGTGGATGTGGGGCTCGATCCCAGGATCCTGAGATCAGGACCTGAGCTGAAAGCAGAGGCTTAACCCACTGAGCCACCCAGGTGCCCAGGAAACCCTTTTTAAAAAGATTTTATTTTGCAAGAGAGCAAGAGAGAAGGAGCACAAGCTGGGGGAGGGGCAGAGGAAGAAGCAGACTCCCCGCTGAGCAGGCAGCTGACCTAGCACTGGATCCCAGGACCCTGAGATCACGATCAGAGCCCAGGGCACCCAGGTGCTGGTCCTCTCATTTTTAAATTTTTACCATATTATTTAGAACTCTATGGATGGAGGGGTGCCTGGGTGGCTCAGTGGGTCATGATCCCAGGTCCTGGGTTCGAGCCCCACATCGGGCTTTCTGCTCAGCAGGGAGCCTGCTTCCTCCTCTCTCTCTGCCTGCCTCTCTGCCTACTTGTGATTTCTCTCTGTCAAATAAATAAATAAAATCTTTAAAAAAAAAAAAAAAAGAACTCTATGGATGGAGACGCCTGGGTGGCTCAGTTGGTTAAGTGGCTGCCTTCGGCTCAGGTCATGATCCCAGCGTCCTGGAATCGAATCCCACATAGGGCTCCTTGCTTGGTGGGGAGCCTACTTCTCCTTCTGCCTCTGCCTGCCTGTGCTTTCTCTCTCTCTGACAAAAAAATAAATTCTCTAAAAAAAAAGAAAAAAGAAAGAAAAAATAATAAAGAACACTATGGATGGTTATAATACTAAATAAATAACACTAAAAGAATCAAAATGTACTGCTTAAGTAAGAACTGGATTGTTTCAGATCCCTTTATCAGAAACCCATGCAGTCTTTAGTTCTATTAGTCTGCTCTGAAATGCAAGCAAGCTTTGGCCAGAACAGGAATTTTCTTAGGGCTCATTATCATAGAGTCACAGCTACCCCATATACATATATATATAGTGAAAGCCCCACCAATCTGTTCTGTAGGAATGATGTCATGTGTTTTAAAAACAGAGTAAATTCATAAAAGGTGTTCCCTGTCAAACCTGAGCTGTATTTAATTACTTCTGTATGATAAATGGTTGTCATGGATAACAACCCAGCACTTGATGTGAAGTGAGAAGGTAGAGTGTGCAGGTCAGGACGGACATAGCACAGACTTGAATTTGTTGGGTATAAAAGAAAGGAATTAGAAATTGTTTTTCTTTTTGTGTGTTTCTCCTGGAGGTTCGGTGTCTGGGTTGTACCCTTCATTGTCTCTACTATGACTTTTGGATTTTCCTAGGACATCCAAAATCCTCAACTAAAACGTTGTGAATGTGTTGATAAAAATGAGACCCTCCTGGTGGCTTTCCTGGTGGCCTCAAAACCGGTTTTTAAGGAGTCTAACCACTGCTGAGCCCTAAGACCATCAGGGCTTTCCTTTGTGGCTTTAAAGGACTTTGGGGCTTTAAAGACCTGTGCTCCCAGGACATTAGAGACCCATCTGGACCTCAGCCTGGGGACCACAGGAAGGCAGCAGACATGGCTGCAGCACAGTTGGGCAGAGGACAGCTCAACACGGAGCGAAGGGTCAGTCAAACCCTGCCCCCCCAAACTGCAAACCATCCTTCAACTCAAACATCTACACAGTAGCTGCATTCTTCAGTTCCTCTATCTTAGGGGGAAAACTACAATTTGAAGTCATCTGCCTATATTGATTCTGTTTGAATAAGTAACTCCTGGGGCGCCTGGGTGCCTCAGGTCATGATCTCAGGATTCTGAGATCGAGCCCCAGGATGGGCTCCCAGCTCAGCAGGGAGTCCGCTTCTCCCTCTCCTTCTGCCTGCAGCTCTGCCTGCTTGTGCTCTCTCTGTCAAATGACTAAATAAAATCTTAAAAAAAAAATAAATAAATAACTCCTTTGCTGAGCTCAGGTTTGGAAAAGCCAGTGTATCCTTTCTCTGCCCCATGAAGTGGGAGGGCTCTTAACGCCCCACCCTCAGCGGACAGTGGACGGACGGTGGGCTCCCAAACAGGACGAGAGCTGAGGGGTTTAAGATCACACCACATTCAAAACTGACCTAGTTACAGTGCAATCTCATACACATGGGTGCCCGCTCCTCTTTCTAAACCCAAACCGAGATAAGAGGTACTCACTTGACATTAAAGAAAACAAAATATATTTAATTTCCAAAGGAAAAAAAAAACAAGCTTACTTCTTCAGCTCTTTCAGGAGGTTCTTCAGGTAGATCAAGAACCTAAAGGTAAATTGGGATTTGTAAGAGGAATGTAAACATTTTGAAGGAAAAAAAAAAATCCCAGCAAGAAGAGTTCCTTTTAATGCAGAGTTCAGGCATATCTAAGATTAATGAAATCTTTTAATAGATATTTATAAAAAATATGTAATATGGAAGAGCTCCATTAATAAACATTTTTGGGGAAGCAACTCTGTGCTGAACAGATGATAGTAACAGGAGGTGAGCTGACAGCTACCCATCCATGCACATGTAAGAATCTTATTTTTATGATATTCCAAGATACTATATAAAATATATTATTTAACGAAACAGAGGATAAATATTAACTTCAACAGACCCCCCCAGATTATTTAGGTGCATATGTGCATATATATCACATCTTAAGTGCATATTTTTCTTGACTGGCACTTCTAGGGGACTAGATAACCACCTTTCACTTTGGTTGTCTTCATGATTTACTCTGCTTTCCCTATTTCTATTTATCCATTACAAAACCAGGTGTTCAGACCATTTTCTCTCATTAAACAGTTGCCAACAATTTCCCCTTAAGTATGCTTTTTGTTTTTTAATACCGCAGACTCATGTTTTATAGCATTTTATCTAACCAGCATTAATTGCATTTTATCAAATAAACCATTTGTTTTTCTCTGGTATCAAAAGCACAGGTGATAGTCAACCAAAATTTACCATCAACTTGAGACAACTCATGTTATGAACAAAAAGCAAAGAATCCTGGGTTTTAAATTAGACCATACAGTTCATTAGATCTTTTTGAAATGCTAGAAATAGTTCAGTGACCTGATTGCCACCTTCAAGCCCCGTTAAAGGACCAAGAAACCTCAGGCAGAGAAGCAACACTTTAGAAACTATTTTCAGGGAAAATACGGCCTCCCAGCTTTCCCTAAGAGTTAGTGCAAAGAGACCTATTTCCAACCTTTGCCACCTCCAAAAGAGTTAATTTGGAACTGAAGATATGAAAGAACAGAAGGAATAATAAATCTGAGCACTGTTCCAAAGTGAATGGTTGCTAACCCCTTTCCTAGCAGGGCCACTGAGAAAAATGACACTTGCTAAATATGGCTTAATCGTGTCTTAGCAACCTGTAGGAATGTTTTGGTTAATAAACATTATATTTTTCCTTTCTACATAATCGAATTCCCTCCTCAGAAATAACTGAGTATTTTCAAAACCTATTAGCATCTTTTTCACATCTTCTTTCTGTGTGGCGTTCAGAACGTTAATACCAAACAGGAAAAGCGATTCGCAATGAAGCTGATCCTTTTGCAGGATAGTGGGAGACACCATCTGGATCAAAAGCCCGTCCTAATCTTTACTCACTGTGCCACCTGGCCCAGACAGCAGTATTCCTATCGCACAGTGATACGATTACATGAGTAGGCATTTAGGAATGAACCTCCTTCCGCGTGGGCTGCTCAGCAGATGGTGAGATTTTGGTTAACAGCTTAGGCAAGTTTCGTCTCTTTGCTGCTTCTCTGTTTGATGTTTTAAAAGCCTCATTTTCCAGCACCAAATCTTCGTCACCCTAGTCAAAAAAACAACAGACTATTTCTAAATGCTCTCTATTACCAACTTTATTCTATTCACAGTGGTTATTTCTTTTACCCCAATGGCATTTCAGTAAAAAATAGAATTAAGTTCGGGTGCCTGGCTGGCTCAGTCAGTAGAGCAAGCAACTCCATCTCAGTGTCATGAGTTCAAGCCTCACATGGGGAATGGAGCCCACTTAAAAAAAAAAAAAAAAAAAAAAAAAGGGAATTTAGTCATTATGTGGCCCAGAAACTTAAAGTATTATCTCCTTAGACAAGAAAACATGGAGCTTAACATCTTGTAGAAGCTGGTGTGCCTGGGTGGCTCAGTGGGCTAGACATCTGTCTTCAGAAGGGGTCATGATCCCAAGGTCCTGGAATTGAGCCCTGTGACGGGCTCCCCACTCAGCGGGAAGCCTGTTTCTCCCTCTCCCTCTGCCTGCCTCTGCCCTTGGTGCACTCTCTCTCTGTCAAATAAAATCTTAAAAAAAAAAAGAAAAGAAAAGAAACTACCCTTATCCAGTTCTGGGGCTCCCTCTGATAGATATAAGGTTGGAGGGATCTTTCCATTTTAACTGATCCCCAAGTTTTTCAGTAGGATGGAAGAAAGAAGAAAACCTGGATGATAACCTTTTCTCCTTTCATTAAAGAAAGCAAGACAGTGCAAGGGATTATGCTTCAAAAGGTTGTGGAAAAAAACAGGTCTGCATATGTGACCATGAAATACTTTCATAGCTAAATGTGGCCCTAGTATCCTGTTATATATAAACATGGTTAAGTTCTCAAATTCAAACTCTCATCTTTCTTTTGAATTAATCACTTTGGAAGGCAAAGGATTTGTTATTCCAGAAACCATAAAGATTACTTTTTGTTAATATTATCCATTAAAACTTTCTTCTGTGCAAAATAATTGCCAGATTCTCAGACACATGCTTATCTGTCACAAGTTCCTCTGAACTTCCAGTAGCAAATGATGAAATTCAGACTCAATGGCAAGGGAAAAAAAGAGCCAAAGGTTAACTTGGCTTTACGGAAACAGAGTCAAACATAATGAGCAAAATGTGAGCTTATAGTACCAGGGAGATCTTAGTTAAGGAAAGATCTGAATTTCCTCCTATAAAATATGGTGATTAGTCAACAGTTCTCTCAAAGACTACCTTATGTTAAAGCTTATCAAGCACCTAAGTTATATGCTCTTTTGGCACCAAAAGCATTTAGCCATTCGACACACAGATATGCTCTATGTATAATCACGATCAGTAAAGACTCCCCCAAAACAGACCATATTACTAGTTTAACCTCATTTGAAAATAAAAAATTCAATATCTGTTATATACATTGGACGTACTTATACATTGCACACAATATACATCGATTGCATATACGTAATAGCAGAATTCAAAATATGGAGGGAGGATATTTTCTAACCCCAAGCTTATGGCCATTGCTCAACTTCCAGGTTTCACCCGTCATCTGATAAAAGCGTTCTTCCAGTTTTCTCAGCTTCATTTCCTGGTGAGGTTTTAGAACATTCTCTATGTATCTGCTGGCCTGTTCAAAAAAATAAAAGAGGCATTGTTATTATGCCATTCCTAAGATTTTATGTTGTCTACAAAGTAATAAATAGGAACCAGGAGAAGAAATTGTGTTCTCATACTAACTCCATTTTGCCCCAAAAGCAGCAGCCTCCACTTCAACAACACTCTCTACAAATCTGCATTTATACGTAATGCTGATAAAAAACAAATGTTCTATATTTATGCTTATTTGGGAGTCTGCCTCTATCCCTTTAGTGTGTTTTCATTTCTTTTTCTTTTTTTTTTTTTCCAGTAAGGGTTTATTTTTTTAAGTAATCTCTACACCCAACGTGGGGCTCAAACTCATGACCCTGAGATCAAGAGCTGTGCGCTCTGCCAACTGAGCCTGCCAGGCGCCCCCATCCTGAGTTTTCAGTGCGATGAAAACTTACGAGGAGCTAGGGATGTAAAGATGCCTAGGACGGGATCCTTGACTTCTAGGAGCTTTGAGTCAGAGCCGTTTGTTGAAAGCACGCCCAACACATGAAGTTGCTTGGAAGAGCGTTCACTGAATAGCTTAATCACAGCGAAGTTGAACATATCTTTGGACTTAAAATGAAAAATGGAGACTATAAGAAAGAGAGAAACAGGAATTTCGAAAACCACACTGGAATTTTTAGGCTAATGCTGCAATATTTCAAAATTCTAGGCATTTTTAATCTGTTCTTTGCCAAATCAAACTATCAATCAAGAATCAGAAGGGAAAAATCACCATTTTACAATGCCAAGCCTCAAAAATTTTACTTATCAGCAGGTACATATCTGCACAAGTTCGGCACTCCACCATCCACATACATAGACTATACAGAGACACTAATTTTCTTTTGTCCAAAGAGAGAACTTTAATGGGTTAAAGACTTCTGCCAAACAAAAGAATCCTAACTTTACACACCTTTAGGAATTACAGACACTGGTTAACAGAGAGGTGGCATCTAGATGTCCTTATAATTTACTAATTATCAAGCAAGGCTTTACAATTAATAGTTCCTTCCACTGGAAATAACATGATACAGTTCAAACATTTACAAGAGAATTTCTTACAAAAGATCTTGCAAGGACACTTGTATTGTTCTAAATTCAGATTAGGGTAGTTACAAATGTAGTAATCTCCCATCTCCCAACAAATACATAGGCTTTTACTCTTGTGACTTGTTTTCAGCCTTCACTTGTTTACTTAAAAAGGAGTAATTTGTTCACCAGAAGAACAAGTTGTTTAGAAGCTGAAACATATTGATAACAAGTTGAAAACAAGTTGATAGCTTTCAAAATATTAGTGCCCTTGTACCAAGCCTTTGTAAAAGGGCTTATGTTAAAACAAACTAAATAAATAAATAGTTTATGTTTTTAATATTTAGATGAAAGTCCACATGAGTCCCTGCTTTCACAAAGGTTAATGATCAATCTGGCAACTACCTCGGTCTGACAGTTCAAGGTCAAGAAATAAGTGTTAGATGATCATCCACAGTAAATGGAATTCCTAGCTATCAAACACAATCTTGAATAGGTTACAGCAATGCTCTGAGCAGTGCTCAGAGGGAAAGTTATACCTATAAACATCTAATTAAAGAATAATCTTAAATCAAGAAGTTAACCTTAAAAAACTGTAAAAAGAACAAACTAAACAGAGAATAGAACAGAAAAACAACCAGAACCAAAATTGGTTCTTCAAGAAGATCAACAAAACTGACAAAACTTTAACCTGATGAAGAAAAAGAGGAGACAAATAATTAAAATCAGAAATGTGAGGATATTACTACCAGCCTTACAGAAATAAAAAGGATTAGAAAAACAGTATTAGAACAATTGTAGACCATCACATCAGAAAACCAAAATAAAATAGACAAATTCCTAGAAACACAAATTGCCTAAACTGATTCAAGAAGAAATAGGAGGGGTGCCTGGGTGGCTCAGTGGGTTAAGCCTCTGCCTTCGGCTCGGGTCACGATCCTGGGGTCCTGGGATCAAGCCCAATGTCGGGCTCTCTGCTCAGCAGGGAGCCTGCTTCCCCCCCCTCCCCTGCCTGCCTCTCTGCCTACTTGTGATCTCTCTCTCTCTCTGTCAAATAAATAAATAAAGAAGAGGAAATAATGGGGCGCCTGGGTGGCTCAATGGGTTAAAGCCTCTGCCTTCGGCTCAGGTCATGATCCCAGGGTCCTGGGATCGAGCCCCGCATCGGGCTCTCTGCTCAGCAGGGAGCCTGCTTCCTCCTCTCTCTCTGCCTGCCTCTCTGCCTATTGTGATCTCTGTCAAATAAATAAATAAAAATCTTAAAAAAAAAAAAAAAAAAGGACTGAGGTACTGATACATGTGTATGGATGAACCCCAGAAAACATTATGCTAAGTGAGAGCAGCCAAACACACAGGTTACATGTTATAGGATTCCATTCATATGAAATGTTCAGAATAGACAAATTCATACAAATAGAAAGCATAGGTGCCTGGGTGGCTCGGTTGGTTGGGTGGCCAACTCTTGATTTCAGCTTGGGTCAGTCTTGGGGTCCTGGGATTGATCCCTGCATTGGGCTCCGCACTCAGTGGCACTTAGTCTGCTTTTTTTCTCTCTCTGCCCCTCCCCGCTGCTCCCTCTCTCTGTCAAATGAATAAAGAAAATGTTCTGGACCTAGACAGAGGTAGCAGTTGCACAACACTGTGACTGTTCTAAATGCCACCGAACTGTACATTTTATTTATTTTTTAATTTTATTTATTTGGCACAGAGAGGGAGATCACAAATAGGCAGAGAGGCAGGCAGAGAAAGAGGAGGCAGCAGGCTCCCCGCCTAGCAGAGAGCCAGATGCGGGGCTCGATCCCAGGACCCGGAGACCATGACCCGAGCCGAAGGCAAAGGCTCAACCCACTGAGCCACCCAGGCGCCCCGAACTGTACATTTTAAATTGGGTTTTTTTATTTGGTAATTTTAGGTCATGTGAATTTGACCTCAATAATTAAAAAAAATCTAAGCACAAACATAGAAAGCAATAGACCTCAATTTTAAATGCCCCAGATATTCTGTATTCTCTCTATATATACTCTCTAAAAATTATGCTTTACCTTTTCACCCTGCGCCTCTTGTTGTTTTTTTCTGACAAGTTTTTGTTTTTCCTCATTCTTCTCTTCTTCTTCTAAGACAGCAAAACATAAAAGTGCTTTTTAATTCCCAAATATGATAAACTGAATGCTCTTTTCTCTGAAAAGAGTCTGTAGATAACATTTCAAGAGAGACAACCCTTCAAAAAAGACTGTAATTTTTGAAATAATGAATGAGATATAAGCAGATAGTTCAAACAAAGAAATCCACAAGTAAAATCTATAAGAAAAGGTCTGTTCTGAAACAAAAGTTCTTTCACATGTATTGATTATTTTATGTACAGTTTGGGTGAGGAGGCTTCAAGAATGATTATGGGAGCACCTGGGTGGCCCAGTTAAGCATCTGCTTTTGGCTCTGGTCATGATCTCAGGGGTCCTGGGATCGAGCACTGCGTCAGGCTCCCCGCCCAGTGGGAAGTCTGCTCTGCTTCTCCCTCTCTCTCTCTCTGCCCCTCCGCCCCTCGTGCTCTCTCACTCTGTCAAATAAATAAATGAAATCCTAAAAAAAGAGTGATTATGGGGGCGCCTGGGTGGCTCAGTGGGTTAAGCCTCTGCCTTCGGCCCAGGTCATGATCTCAGGGTCCTGGGATCGAGCCCCGCATCGGGCTCTCTGCTCGGCGGGGAGCCTGCTTCCTCCCTCTCTCTGCTTGCCTCTCTGCCTACTTGTGATCTCTTTCTCTCTCCCCGTCAAATAAATAAATAAAATCTTTAAAAAAAAAAAAAAAAAGAGTGATTATGCTGGGGAGAGCCTGGGTGGCTCAGTTGGTTAAGCATGTGAGTTGGATTTTAAGTGTAGGCCCTTGATAGGGCTTCAGCAGCTCCAAGACATGGCATAGAAGCTCATTACTGAACCTGAGCATGGAATGCTGCACTGCAGACTTGAGTACCATTTGGTCACCCTTGGACATGACCATAAAAGCAAAATGCCAGGATGCCTGGCTGTCTCAGATCTCAGGGTGGTGAGTTCGAGCCCCATGTTGGATGTAGAGATTGCTTAAAAATAAAAACATAAAATCATAAAATCATTAAAAAAAACAAATGCAGGGGTGCCTGGGTGGCTCAGTGGGTTAAAGCCTCTGCCTTAGGGTTGGGTCATGATCTCAGGGTTCTGGGATCCAGCCCCGCACTGGCTCTCTGCTCAGGAGGGAGCCTGCTTCCCCCTCTCTCTGCCTGCTTGCCTGCCTGTCTGCCTACTTGTGATCTCTCTCTCTCTGTCAAATAAATAAATAAAATATTAAAAAAATAAATAAATGCAACATGCCTAGACCCCGAAGCTGGGGTGTGTTTGGCAATTCCACTTGATCTTAGCCAAAAGGCCGAGAAGCGATGTGTTTGGCAATTCCAATGATTGAACCACTATTAGGTTATTAGCCACTGAATGGCAAGAGAAAGGATTTTTGCTGTTGTATGACCTTTTTCATTCTGGGTATACTAAATTAGTTATTTTAAGTGGAGCCCAACATGGGCTTGACTTCACAAGGCTGAGATCAAGACCTAAGCTGATATCAAGAATGGTAGCTTAACCGACTGACTGACCCAGGCACCTGTACCAAGTTTCATTTAAATTAATTTAACTGTATTCCCTGGAGGAATTATCCATCTTTTTGGAAAATATATCCATTAACCTGCCTGGCTCTTTAAATAGGAACACTCCTTTCTGTCAACTACTTTCTCTCCTGGCAATAAGTGTTTCCTCAGATTTATGAAGGAAAGATTAGGGGAGCAGCAAAGCACACAGGAAATCAGAAGGCCCAGTCTGGCCACTAACTCGCTATGTGATGAATCAGACTTAGTGATCTTAAGACTCCCTCCTGACTCTGAAACAAAGAGTATAGCTTCTAAATAAATCAATAACAGGTGATTAAGGAGCTTTAATTTTTTTTTTTTTTTTAAGTAGGCTCCATGCACAATGTGGGGCTTGAACTCACGACCCTAAGATCAAGAGTTAATGCTCTACTGACTGAGCCAACCAGGAGTCCCAAGGGGCTGTAATCCTTAAAGCCACTGAGCTTTTGATACATTTCATCATACAAATCTTTACAAAATATGGAGGATTAAAATTTGGGAAGACAAAGTATATAAACAAGCTGATTTTTTACTCATTTGAAGAAAATCTGACAATTAAGCACTGGGGATTTATAGTCCATTAAAAATCAAGACAAAAGTTGTAATGATGACTCTACCTTGAAATTGTACATCACCAATTAACAGTAAGTAGCTCTTACTATGCAAAGTTCTAGAATCAATAAAGGAAAGAAACTTGAGTAGAAAATTATAAAAGGGTAGCATAAATAATAAACTTACCTTTCAGATACACTTGGGACGATTTAAATGAATTAAGCCATGAGGTAGTCACAGAAATAATTAAAGTAAGAAGAGCAAGCAGTAAGAAAATCCGACCACACAGCAAAATTAGATCTTTAATGCCTTATAAAGGTAAAGAAAAAAAAAAGTACAATTAAAATTCAAAACACTTTTCTTGATACTAATAATAAATAGCAAGGCATTAAAATAATTTAGAGTGGTATAGTAAAAGTTAATTTATGCAACTGTCTTATGATTTTTTTAATACAGTCTCCTTTGTGACCTAAAATCATCATGGTTGTCATTGCCAGAATGAGTTTTCAGAAAACAATTTTAGAATAGCTTCTGTCTCAGGAATATATGTATAATTCAAGTGACTGGCTACATTATAAACAGTATGACTATCAGTAATGAATAAATTCTGGTTTCCCTCTATCCAGAGAAGGAAATGAAATTATCCCACCAGGAATTAAATTGTGACAGTATCATCTTGTCAAATTCTCATTCTATTTAAAAACAGTCATTCTGGTGCTCGCTTCGGCAGCACATATACTAAAATTGGAACGATACAGAGAAGATTAGCATGGCCCCTGCGCAAGGATGACACGCAAATTCGTGAAGCGTTCCATATTTTTTAGACAAACCATAAGTGACTCTTAATCTCACAAAACAAACTGAGGGTTGATGGGGGGAGGGGGGTTGGGGGGGTGGGGTTATGGATATTGGGGAGGGTATGTGCTATGGTGAGTGCTGTGAAGTGTGTAAACCTGGCAATTCGCAGACCTGTACCCCTGGGGATAAAAATATATGTTTATTAAAAATAAAATTAAAAAAACAAAAACAAAAAAAACCAGTCATTCTGAAACATGAAACTCATATTTCTCATAGTTAAATTATACAACTGTGTACTTCTCTATTTCTGAATGTTTATTCCATCATTTGCAAATAAAATTACTATATACATACATGTTCACCTAGAAATAAGTACAAATTCAGTATTTCATCTTATTTTAAGAATAAAGATGAAAATTAGATGAGCAAAAATGTAACAAATACCTATATTTTGTGTAACATTATTTGCTAATAGTGAGAGAACAAATACAAAGTTGGGTTAAAATGCTTTCTATGCTTCCCTCTCTCTCTCTCTGCCTGCCTCCCTGCCTACTTGTGATCTCTCTCTGTCAAATAAATAAATAAAATCTTTAAAAAGAAAAAATGCTTTCTAACCTCCAAGAGTTTTTAGTTTGGTAGTTCTCAAAAGTTACCAGGCATAATCAGGGCAAGTAATCAGTCCAATTAAAGATTAAAGAAGGAATTATATATACATACTTAAATATTTCTTTCTTTCTTGAAGTATAGTTGACTACACTTGTAATAAATATTTTATTTATTTTAATTAATTTTTAAAAAAATTTTTGTTTAAGTAATATCTGTACTCAATGTGGGGCTCAAACTCACAACCTGGAGATCGAGAGCCACACATCTTCAGACTGAATAGGCCAGGTGCATAAATATTTCATTTTTAACTCAAAACTGATATATATGTTATCCTTTTAAAAAATAGCAACTTAAAGTTGTTTAAAGAAATACTTGTTTTGGGACACCTGGGTAACTCAGTTGTTTTGGCTCAGGTCATGATCTCAAGGTCCTGGGGTCTGGGGATTGAGTCCAGCATCAGGCTCCCTCCTCAGTAGGGATTCTGCTTCTCCCTCTCCCTACCCTCCAACCTGCTGGTGCGCTCTCGTGCTTGCTTTCCCTCTCTCAAATAAATAAATGAAATATTTTTTTAAAAAGAAAGAAATACTGTTTTGTTTTGCCTCATAGTCCTCCAACTTTTGCCAGCATTAGCTGTTGACCCAAGTGTTGTTCAAAACAACACCTAACTAAATCTAGGGTATAATAAAAGTAATTTAATACCTACAGCATTGGTATTTAGAGAAACCACTCAGGTATGGGACTTATGTTCCATTATGCTGCTTTTTGTTCTAACAAGCAAGCAATTTGCAAATGTCATATGGGAATATAAAAGAACTAGATATGTGTGCACATCTTTGAAGTAAAAAAAAATCTATTAAATTGATTTTTTTGGTACTTATTCTCAAGAGCCCACGTACAAGGCACTTCAAAGAATAATACATGTGAGGAAGTGGCATTAATATATTTAGCTGTAAGTACAAGTAAAAATGGCAATGAAGGCTTTTACATACTAGAAAAAGATAGGAATCATTTTTTCAGTCTGTCCAAAAATACAACCCAGGTGAATGGACAGGTCTGGGATTTCTAATTTTCCAGCCAGGAATGCAATTAGCAGCTCCGGCTGAGTATTAGTGTCTGTAAGTACTGCTCCACATGTAACCACCCCTGCAGCCATTGCACTGGGACATATGGTTTGTAAAATAGACTTAACTACTATTACTGGATATTTGGAGGATGAGTATCAAGAAAATAAAGTAGGGGCACCTGGGGAGCTTGGTCGTTAGGCATCTGCCTTTGGCTCAGGTCATGATACCACCTGGGATCGTGCCCACGCCCTCCTCAGCGGGAAACCTGCTTCTCCCTCTCCCTCTGCCCCTGCTTGTGTTCCCTCTCTCACTGTCTGTCAAATAAATAAATAAAATTAAAAAAAGAAAAACCTGGGGTGCCTGGGTGGCTCAGTGGGTTAAAGCCTCTGCCTTTGGCTCAGGTCATGATCTCAGGGTCCTGGGATCAAGCCCCGCATCGGGCTCTCTGCTCTCCAGGGAATCTGCTTCCCTCTCTCTCTGCCTGCCGCTCTGCCTACTTGTGATCTCTCTCCGTCAAATAAATAAATAAAATCTTTAAAAAAAAAAAAAAGAAAAAAGAAAAACCATTAAGTGCGAAGTAGAAGAGAATCTAAATTAACAGAGGTGGATACTGTAAAGGCAAGGGAGCAGGTAAATTCAAGAATAGGTAAGAGTGAATTTAACATTTCCTTATGTAATTTGGATAAAGGTCTTTTGTTAGATTCCAATACAGCCTGAGTGAGTAGGAGGTTTCTAGAGGGACTCTGCAGATTTTTTTTTAAAAAAGCATTTTATTTTAAGTTCTTATTTTCAGCAACATTTCTAGGTACCTAACTTCTTGGGGCTGGGGAGAGGGAGAAGAAATATACAAAGCTAGGTTCTATCATGGTCTCTAACTTAAAAACTGAACACAGGGAGGGAGACATGCATGTAAACCCATGACTAACATATCCAAAAATGGACTGATTCTCAAGTCCACTTTTCTCTCAGTTTTCCCTTTATCACTGGCACTATCAACTACCAAGGGTTGTTCAACTTCACATGTAGAAGTCATTCTTGAATCCCTCCTTTCCATTAATCCATCCACAAATCCTGTTGATTCCACTTTGTAAATATTCCAAGTCTGTGCACATTTCATCTGTTATCATCCTAGTCCAGGTCATCATCACTACTTGCCTACTTCAAGAGTCTCACTTGCTTCACTGCTTCCACTACAGTCTCCTTCCAAAACATTCTCCACAGACTCCACTGACTATCCAGTTATCCCTACGCCTGGCGTGGGGCTTGAACGCACAACCCTAAGATTGAGTCGCATGCTCCGCTGACTGAGCTAGCCAGACGCTCCTCCAGGGACTCAAAGCCTTAGGGACGCGCTCAACCTCCGTTAAGTCTGTTTTCTCAAGTGTAAAATGAGGATTGTAACAGTAACCACCCCCATGGTTATAATACAGATTGGATGAGATAACAGAGTTAGGCTTTTAACAGGTGCTCAGTGAATGTTATTATCTCGAGCCACTCTCCCCTTAAGTCTCCTTGATTCATTAACAGTGATGTTCACCCTTTCCTCTAACACGTCACAATTCCCTTTGTCTAGAATGTTTTTGGCTCTGACTCCGTATCATTCCTTAAATTCCACGGAAGGCCTACATCACACCACCCTATTTCCTTGTGAGCGTTCAAAACAATCTGCCAGTAGTTTCTACGTATGTTCCTGTGCTTTCTGCCAGCCTCTCCCCTTGCACGGAAAACTGGAAGACCACCTTCTCCGCCAAAAAACAGCCAGCCACCGCAATGCCCCGGGAGTCTCGCTCCCCGGAGACTCGGCGCCGGAAGAGAGAGGCGGGCGCGATGCAGCCTGGGAATTGTAGTCCACGCCGCCCATAGAGGCTGCGGCCTTGAGACCGGAATTCGACGCAACATTCGTGGTAAAGTTATGCGGTTGTGAGCGCCAGAAGGAAAAAGCCAACACTTACCTAGATGGGGGATCCCACGCCGGAGCTCCAGACACAAGAGGGGGAGAGCAGAGAGGAGGAAAACCCCAATGACCCCACGAGAAGCCATGCTAGCAGAAGCTCCGCGTCCGGGGGGGCCCCGCCCCTTCCGGTTGCGCCTTCCTTCGGGCGATGGTGTGGATCCCTTCCTAAGGGACGGTTTTTCGGGGGCATCTAGGTCCTGAAGCTGGGTCGTTGGTTCGACTGATATCGCCCCTGTTTTAGAACTCATAATCTGTAGTCTTATATCAGAAGAAATGCAGGTCACCTCCCCACGTCATATGTTGTCCAGAGAGATGGTCTGTCTGGCTGCCCGCCTAGCCAAATCCTGTGAAAGCAAAGCTTGGGCGCTGGCTGCAGCTCCCTGGCGACAGGGCCCGCAGCGCTCGTCCCTTCGGCTGGTGGACTCTGGAAGCTGTGAAAAAGAACTCTCGAAAGTAAAATACTGGAAGAGAAAGTGTAGGGGCAGCTGACTGTGTCAGAAGGCAGCCTCTTGCCTCGTGATCTGCCTTGTGTCCGCAGTGGGTGATTGTGGGCTTATGGGTCGGAGCTACTAAGCACTACTCTTCTGAAGGATCTTCCTTACCTCCCTAACGGTTCCTGGCCCCTTCTGCAGCCTCTTGTTCCTCTGGGTTGATGCTTGAAAAGTGGGGCCTGAACCAAATTCCAGGTCCTGGAGACCCTGGAGTCCTGCTACTCCTTGCCCTGTGCCTCAGTTTTGCCAGAGCAGGTGTGACTGTTGAAGGCTTAACTTGGCCTCGCAGTTCTATGACCTCACTGCCATCCCATGACTCACCTCTGTGGCGTTTCTAAGCAGCTGCAACTCAGTTAAGCTCTGATGGTCCCCACAATTTACGAAGTTTAATGCTTTGAAATTTCGTTTTCCGACCCATCCATCAGTCCTCCCACCTCACCTTTCCGTGTATTATAACATTTATTGAGCCCCACAGTTTTGCCCGGTACTGCAGAACTACGGGAGATTCAAATACATGTAAGTTACTGAATCTGTCCTCAAAAAACTCAGTTTACTAGCCCTGTAAACGGATAAATACAATACAGCACCTGAGTGCTGTAATAGGGATACACACAGGGTGCTGGCAAACCTTACCCCAAGGGCTTGGGGGAATGCCTTCAAATTGTGTTGTAAATGTCAGGAATTAAGGGGGGCAGTGAGGAACAAAGGAAGAGTGAGATTTCAAATTTAGGAAACTGAATGCAGAGGAACTACCAGTTTAAATATGTAATGGTTTAAATAGTTTAAATATTAAATATTTAATGGTTTAAAAGAGTGCAGTTTAAAGTGGAGGTGTGTAGTTAGGTTAGAGCTAGGCCCACGGGGAACTTTGTTTTGTATATAGGCTAAGAACTTTGTCCTGAAAGTGAAAATGCAAAATAGGAGGGCACAATCTCAAAATCAGTCCAGACGAAGGAATATAAATTATGACATACCGATTAAAAATTAAATATATTGATTCATTCAGGGATTCTCATTAGTTGTCTGCATGAAGACTCCATCATCATTTTGTTATGATTTCCTCCTTTAGGTATTTTTTTTTTTAATTCCCTGGCTTCCTATATTCCTAATTTCATCTATTGATGGCGCCAGTGAGTTTCTGTCAAGACAATAAAGTGGAGGCTTATAAGTACTCCAGATTTGCTTGAGGTCATACATTTCCCAAACTTTGTCCATTCTGAAGTCTCTTCACTGTGATTGTCTATGGCTAACTCCTCATAAAAAGACCGCCAAAGGGACGCCTGGGTGGCTCAGTTGGTTGAGCAGCTGCCTTCGGCTCAGGTCATGATCCCAGCGTCCTGGGATCGAGTCCCACATCGGGCTCCTTGCTCATCGGGGAGCCTGCTTCTCCCTCTGCCTTTGCCTGGCATTCTGTCTGCCTGTGCTCGCTCTCTCTCCCTCTCTCTCTCTGACAAATAAATAAAATCTTTAAAAAAAAAAAAAAAAAAAAAAGACCGCCAAAATGGGTACCTGGGTGGCTCAGTTGGTTAAGTAACTGCCTTTGGCTCAGGTCATGATCCTGGAGTCTCAGGATCAAGTCCCACATCGGGCCCTCTGCTCATCAGGGAGCTGGCTTCTCCCTCTGCCCCTCGCCCCTTTCATGCTCTCTCTCTCAAATAAAATCTTAAAAACAACGCCAAAATAACCTGCTGGAATAAAACCAAATTTCTCACTTACTGCATTAAGAGAATACTATTTTGACAAAAATCTTCTTAGTTTTTTTTTTTTTTTTTAAGATTTTATTTATTTGAGGGGCTCCTGGGTGGCTCAGTGGGTTAAACTTCTGCCTTCGGCTCGGGTCGTGATCCCAGGGTCCTAGAATCGAGCCCCGCATCAGACTCTCTGTTCAGCAGGGAGCCTGCTTCCCCGCCTACTTGTGATCTGTCTCTGTCTGATCAGAGAGATCACAAGTAGGCAGAGAGGCAGGCGGAGAGAGGGGGGAAGCAGGTTCCCCGCTGAGCAGAGAGCCTGATGCGGGACTTGATCCCAGGACTCTTAGATCATGACCTGATCTGAAGGCAGAGGCTTAACCCACTGAGCCACCCAGGTGCCCTTATTAGTTTCTCAGAGAGATGGTCAAGGGTGGTTTGTATAGGTTTTTGGAGTTTAGATTAAGGTAGTTTAAGGTGGCCTTCTCAATTCCTTTGTGGGTACCTCACTGGGAATGGACATAGTGCATGGTATAATAGTTCAGGACTGGTGGGCTGAGCAAAATGAAGGACTTGAGAACAGATTAGCTTCCTTTTTTGGTAAGCAAGGATTTTTTCCAGTTGAGTCATTAGTTTAACTTCTCAGTACCTGAGAGGGAAACTTTTTACCCAGTTGAACAACCTATTGTTCAAATAAATGGATTTTCAGGAAAATATAAAGCTAACAATTAAGTTATGTACTAACTGACAGCCTACTTGTGGGCGAGAATTTCCTGAGACAAATAATAGAGTCATTATGGTGATTGATGTAGTTCTAAGTGATGATAATTAAACTATAGGCTAGATGTCTCAATTCCTACAATATAATCTTATGAACATACTTGAGTATAGTATAAGAGAAAGGAGTTTTAAAATCTAGATAGTTCATATGAAACCATCAATGTTCTTTTTTTTTTTTTTTAAGATTTTATTTATTTTTGAGAGAGAGAGAACATGGGGCACGGGTAGAGGGCAGCTGAGCAGGGAGCCCAATGTGGAGTTTGATCCTGGACTCCAGGATGATGACCTGAACCAAAGGCAGATGCTTAACCGACCGAGCCACCCAGGTGCCCTAAACCATTAATATTCTTAAAACACAAATTTCACATTTTTCTTAACAAGTGATGCAACCTGTAAATGTATAAAAATGTAGACTTGTCAACATTTAAAAATTATATATAATCATATTTGGTAAAGAGACTGTTTAGTATAATGTAGCCTGAATTATGTACATTAAGTGTATCCAAACTGCTTTTGTTACTTAATATTAGAATTTTTGCATTAAAAAAAAAATCAACTAGTTGGGGCACCTGGAAGGCTCAGCCGGTGGAACGTGCTACTCTTTTTTTTTTTTTTTAAAGATTTTATTTATTTATTTGACAGAGAGAGAGAGATCACAAGCAGGCAGAGTGGCAGGCAGAGAGAAAGGGGAAAGCAGGCTTCCCGCCGAGCAGAGGGCCCGATGCGGGGCTCGATCCCAGGACCCTGAGACAATGACCTGAGCTGAACACAGAGGCCCAACCCTCCGAGCCACCCAGGCGCCCCTTGGAACATGCAACTCTTGATCTTGGCATTGAGAGTTTGAGCCCCATGTGGGGTATAGAGATTACTTATTTTTTAAAAATTATTTAAAAAATCAACTAGCTAATAGTTTTCAATATTTTATGAAGAAATTTTTCAGACAAGGAGTGCCTGGCTGGTTCAGTCAGAAGTGCAGTGACTCTTGACCTTGGGGTCATAAGTTTGAGCCCCACGTAGGGTGTAGAAATTACTTAATAAAACTTTAAAAGAAAAAAAAAGAAATTTCTCATACAGAAAAGTTGAAAAAATTTATTGAGTATCCATATACTCACCACATTTTATTATATGTATTTTATCACATAGCTATCAACCTTTTTTTTTTTTAACCTGTCTTTTTTGATGCATTTCAGAGTGGCAGACATTAAGAGATCCTGGTGGCTCAATCAGTTAAGTAGCTCACAATTGATCTCAGCTAAGGTTGATCTAAGGGTTGTGAGTTCAAGCCCCACATTGGGCTCCATGCTGGGTGTGGAACCTACTTAAACATTAAAACATAAACAACGGGCACCTGGGTGGCTCAGTCAGTTAAGCTTCTATCTTTGGCTCAGGTCATGATCTTGAGGTCCTGGGATCAAGCCGTGGGTAGGGCTCCCTACTTAGGGCAGGTGTGCTTCTCCCTCTCCTCCTGCCCCTTTCCCATCCCATGCTCTCTTTCTCTCTAAAATAATAAAATCTAAAAAAAAATGTCGCAGACATCAGTACACCTCCCCCAAAATACTCCAGTGTGCATATCATTATATCATATGAATATGTATACTTCATGTGGTATGCCTACTTCGGCATGCCTATCTTTAACTACAAAGAAACCTAAATATCTAAACTGTATCATTCCTTGAATTCCAATATAAACATTGTTAAAAGATAAACTGAGGCATATTGAAAATTTTAAGTGTTTGAGCAAAAATCTATTTGAATTGGGCAGCATCCAATCCAGCAGATACAAAGGAGCTCTGAGTTGCTAGACAAAATGAAAGACTTTTATAGCCAGAGGGGGAGGGTACAAGGAAGTTATTCTAGGCAAGAAAACAAAACAAAACAAAACAAAAAAAACGGTTGGTTATTGCAAGGTTACTTTCCTTTAGGGGATGACAGTGGTCTTTCTGGCAGGTTACCTAATGCTGAAAACAGGCAATTCCATTTCTGGGAAAGCCAAACTCAGTTTGGTGATGCGGGGCTTAGCACAGTGATTCCATATGGGTGGCGCCTGTTGTCTTCTTTATAATAGTATACACCAGTGCAACCCATATCTCTATCCAGACAAAACTTTGCCCAGAAAATAACCATTGTTTTGATATTTTTTCCTATCTTGGATTAAATTTGCCTGTTCTAGGACTTTAATAAATGGAATTATAAAAAATGTAGCCTTTGGATTAGTCTTTGTTCACACATTGTAACTGTTTTTAAGTTTTTATTTTAAGATAATTATAAGTTCACATTATAGGAAGTAATATAGAGAGATCACGTATATCCTTTACCCAGTTTCTGCCAATGATAAATTCATGCATAACCATGGTACAATATCATAAACAGGAAATCAACATTGACACAACCCACCAATCTTATTCAGATCTCACCAGTTTTACATACAATCGTGTGTGTGTGTGTATTTGGTTCTACGCAATATTATCACTTGTGTTCATTCATGTGACCGTCACCAGTCAAGATACAGAACAGTTCCATCACAAGAATCTCTTGTCTTATGATTTTATATTCACAATCACATTTTTTTTTATCCTTTACCACCACCAAACAGGCAATCATTAAAGGATCTCTATCTCTTTAGTTTTGTCATTTCAAGAGTATTATGTAAGTGGAATCATACAGCATGTAACCTTTAGAGATTGGCTCTTTTCATTCATTATAACCTTGAGAAACAAACAAATCATTGCATGTATAGATATTCCTTTTTATCGCTGGATTCTATTCCTTTTTTTTCTTTTCTCTCCCTTTTTAAAAAAGATTTTATTTATTTATTTGAGAGAGAGAGCGGGGGGAGGGACAAAGGGAGAGGGAGAGGTAGACTGTGCTGAGAAGGGAGCCCAACATGGGGCTTGATACCATGACCCTGAGATCATGACTGGAGTCAAAACCAAAAGTCAGATGCTTAACCATCTGAGCTATCCAGGTGCCCCTCCTTTATTTTTCTTTTTAAGTAAACTTTATGCCAAATGTGGGACTCCAGCTCATGACCCTGAGATCAAGGGTCACAAAGAGAGAGAGGGAGGAGGATGTAACTAGAATAGCTATATGGAATGACTGGTACGGCGGGACTTCATTTCTTCAGCTGAGAGGTCTGGATGTTCACTGCATTGTTCTTTATATTTTGTTTATCTTAAATGTTGCAAATACATTTTGAAAGTAAACAGTTACAGAAATAATAACATATGTAGATTCAGAATAAATGTATCAGTGTTATTTCCAAAGCTTTTGATAATCTCCCCCATCAAAATACATTGGCAACAAAATTGAGTAGAGGCCCAAAGGGTGAAAGAGTCATTGAGTACATGTGTGATTAACCCCTAGATGGGCCTTCTGAGATAGTGTCCAACTTCCCAACAAAGCTGAATTGCTGTTCTTTTCAGAAAAATTCCTTCTGCTTATTGTAACTCTCTTTTTGTTAATCTCACATTCAGTTACAGCTACTTAGTGTTTATCATTTCCTCAATATTAAACACTGATATTGCATAACCAAGTAATATTTATTTTATTCCTTTCCTCATATTATTTTTATCCTCACAAATCACTGCAATTAACTTTACATATGCATCATGAGAAATACATTTCATTGAGCAACCTGTTTATGCAAGTTTCTTTGTGTACAACTATTTCCTGTACAGACTTCACAGATTGTTTATAGAAGTATGATTACCACCTTCCTTCTAGTATAAGAGATCTTTATCTGTAACCTCAACGAACACACAGTTGTGATGTAAGTTAGTCACTGATGAGTCATGAATACATCTCCTACAAATTACACCATAGAAGGAATCCAGAGGGAAAAAGAGGCTGCATTTTTTTAAAAAAGGGTATAAAGCTAAATGAAACAAGCTATGCAGAGAAAGACAGATGCCATACGATTTCTGTCATATGTTGAATTTAAGAAACAAAACAAATGAACAAAGGAAAAAAAGAGACCAAAAAAAAAAAAAAAAAACACAAAAAACCCAGACTCTTAACTATAGAAAAAGAGGGTGGGTGGGTGGGGGAATGGGTGAAATAGGTGATGGGGATTACGGATATGAGGAGCATTGAGTGATGTATAGAATTGCTAAATCACTATACAAATATATGTATACCTGAAATATATATGTATAATTAAAAATTTTATTTTATTTTTTTTTAAAGATTTTTATTTATTTGACAGGCAGAGATCACAAGTAGGCAGAGAGAGAGGAAGGGAAGCGTGCTTCCCGCTGAGCAGAGAGGCGGATTCGGGGCTTGGTCCCAGGACTCCGGGATCATGACCTGAGCTGAAGGCAGAGGCTTTAACCCACTGAGCCACCCAGGTGCCCCTAATTAAAAATTTTAAAAACCATTTAATTATACACACAGTGGGTAAATTTTATGCATGTAAATTCTCAATGGTTTTTAAAAATCGATAAATGAAGAAGAGCTAAAAATGATACTTGAAATTTTCTCCTACACAAAATATTTACAAAAATCTTGGATCAGGGCGCCTGGGTGGCTCATTGGGTTGGACATCTGTCTTTGGCTCCGGTCATGATCCCTGGGTCCTGGCATCGAGCCCCACATCAGGCTCCCTGGTCAGTGGGGGTGCCTGCTTCCCCCTCTCCCTCTGCCTGCTGCTCCCCCTGCTTGTGCTCTCTCTCGCAAATAAATAAAGTCTTTATTAAAAAATCTTGAATCTTTTATTTTTGCCATAGGACACTATCTATAATGGTTTCTTTCCTGTAATGGTTAAGAGAATAGACTTAGAGTTAGGTCTCTAGGATTCGAATTCCAGCTCTGCCATTCACAGCTGTGTAATCTTGTATGAGTTATTTATCTTCTTTTTTTGTTTGTTTGTTTTTATCTATCCTCTTTGAACCTCATTCTTTTCAGTTATAAAATGAAGATAATAATGGTATTTATTTCTTGGGTTGAGGAGGGGTTAACATAAAGTTCTTAGTACTGCACCTAATAAAACTCTTAAGCACAGCACTTACTTCAATATATATTAATTATTTTGACAAATATTTCAGTGTGTCTGTGGAAATCACCTGAGTTTGTCTAGTGTTCAAAGAACAATTCAAGAAGAAATAATTTTTTTAAAAGATTTTTATTTATTTGTCAGGGAAAGGGAAAGAGCGATAGCTTGAGCACAAGCAGGGGGAGCAGCAGGCAGAGGCAGAAGCAGGCTCCCAGCTGAGCAAGGAGCCTGACAGGGGAACTCCATCCCAGGACTCTGGGATCACAACCTGAGCCGAAGGCAGATGCTTAACTGATTAAGACACCTAGGGACCCTCAATGATGAAATTATTAAGAGATGAAATAACTGCTTGGGGCTCTGCTCTTTCACACAAATCATGCTAATTTATAATGACATCACAAGACTGTCACACTTGAATAACTTTGTTGATTTTCATTCTTAGCATTTATTTAAGTAATCTCTATACGAAATGTGGGACTCGAATTCAAGACCCAGAGATCAAGAGTTGTGCGCCCTTCTGACTATGCCAGCGAGTTGCCCACATTTCTAGCACTTAATATCATCCTGAAACTACCTCTTCCTAACTACATTGACTAAATTTTTAGTGTAGTTGGTAACTTTTTTGCTTGAAGAAAACTTAGAAACAGTTTGAAGCCTTCAAGTGCCTGGGATGTGGTTACTTGTTCCCCTTCCCATGTAAGTCAGAAGCAAAGGTAAAAATGCTTATTTGAGAATAAAGTATTTTAGTCCCAAACAATACCTTATAAATCTTTAGTTTCAACATATTGGATGGGTTTATGTAATTAGGTGGTAAAAAGTTCTTTCCTCCTTTAAAACCAGCAGGGATGCATAGATCTTTACCTCCGTTTATCTTCTTTATGTTGTTTTATGGCATCATTTTCCTCCTGTATTTCCTGGTTCAAAACGTCACTATTTTTTTTTTTTTTTTGAGATTTTATTTGACAGACAGAGATCACAAGTAGGCAGAGAGGCAGGCAGAGAGAGGAGGAAGCAGGCTCCCTGATAAGCAGAGCCCGAGGTAGGGCTTGATCCCAGGACCCTAGGATCATGACCCCAGCCGAAGGCAGAGGTTTTAACCCACTGAGCCAACCAGGCGCCCCCAAAATGTCACTATTGTACCCTCCCTCCAATCTGTCTTCGGTTCCTTATGCCTGTGCAATCTGTTCCTAAATATTTGTTCTCTAAACTGCTGCCTTGGCCTCCTACACAGTCAATTTCGCCATTTCCAGTTCATTTCATATATTTCCATAGTAAGACACCCCTGAGAAATCTTCAACAACTCCTTACCGCCTTCCAAGCAAGGCCTTCCAGGACTCCACCCATCTCCCATCCCGCCTTTCAAAGTGCCTACAGTCCAGCCAATCAGCGCTCCTCTACTTACCTATCTACTGCCTCATTATCCTACCGACTCACCTCCACTGGAGGTTATTCTCTTTATTTGACAAGCCTACCTCCTTTTTGTCAGCTTTCCCATTTTATAGATGAAGAAACTGACACTTAGAGAGGTGGAGCGACCATGACAGTGCCTGTGGTGGGAAATGCACCCAAGTTTCTCAGACTCAGAGTCTTTACTCCTAAATAGTTGTGTGTGTCTCTTTAGAACAAGGATATTTTCTTACATAACCACAGTACAAAGATCATTTTGCTTTGATGTAGTACCATGATATATAGGCCACATTTCAAATTTCACCAACTATCCTTTATAGTGAATTTTCCCCATTTCTGAGTCTCATCCAGGATCAAGCCTTGTCTTTATTTCTCATAACTCTTCAATATTCTTTAACCAAGAATAGTTCCTTTGCCTTGTTTTAATTTTAAGACATTGATAGCTCTTATTGATAGCTAGATATTTTATTTTGTTTAACGATTTATTTACTTGTTTGAAAGAGGGCGGGGAGGGGCAAAGGAAGAGAATCTTCAAGCAGACTCCTCTGCTAAGCACAGAGCCAGTGGCAGGGCTAAGTCCCAGGACCCATGGGATTATGACCTGAGTGGACACCAAGAGTTGCGACACCCAACCGACTGAGCCACCCAGGTGCTCCAAGGCATTGATAAAGAGTATGGGCTAGTTGTTTGTAAAATTCTCCTCATTGTGTGTTTTTCTGAGTATTACCTCATGATTAGATTCAGATTATGGATTTCCAGCACAAATACTACATAGTGAAGTTAAGCTGTGTACGTCTTACTGCATCACATCGCAGTACCCACAATAATGGTTTCATTACTGGCAATATCCAACTTTGATCACTTGGGTATGGTGGTGTCTGGCACCCTGTAAAGTTACTTTCCTCCCTTTGTGATCAATAGCAAGCTGTGGGGACATATTCTAAGATTGTGTAAATAAGCTTCTCCCCATCAAGTGGTTCTCATATTTACTGATGTTTAATGACACAACAATTATCATTAGGCTAGTTGCAAAATGTTGATTTTCCTAACTCTGTTGCTTCTTCTTCCCCTATATTACTTTCTAAGCAGGAAAGAAAAAAGCCTTAAAAAAAGAAGTGGAGGGACGCCTGGGTGGCTCAGTTGGTTAAGCAGCTGCCTTCGGCTCAGGTCATGATCCCAGCATCCTGGGATCGAGTCCCACATCGGGCTCCTTGTTCTGTGGGGAGCCTGCTTCTCCCGCTGCCTCTGCCTGCCACTCTGTCTGCCTGTGCTCGCTCTCTCTCTCTCTGACAAATAAATAAATAAAATCTTTAAAAAAAAAAAAGTGGATACCGTTTTAACTGGAGTGTAGTTCGTTCCCATTCCCCATCAGTGTGCTGGGTCCAGCTTCTCTGATATGGACCTTCACTCCTCGGGCTAGAGGGCAGGCCCTCAACCTGTGGGTGATGGCTTGGGTCACACAAATTGGCTTATCACCACACAAATTGTGCAATTGGTAGTTCCAGATACTCTAAAACGACTCTCCAGTCTCTCTTCCTTGGGAGTAAAATGCTTTTGTATCTCCGTCTCTAACCTATCTTTATGCTTAACTTGTGGATCACCAAAATATTTATTCCAATGTTTCCCAAACTAAATGTGCTTTACAGTCACGTGAAAGCTAGAGAATTGTTTAAAGCATAGATGGCCAGGGTTCAGCCCCCAGAGAATCCGATTTAGCCTGTCTGGATTAAAGCCCAGGAATCGGCAAATCAGCCCTCCAGGTGGCCTGCGGAACAAACTTTGAGAAACACCACCCTCCAAAATAATGAAGGGCAAACCTCCCTTCCTCGAGAAATTGACGCCACTGGCAACTCCCAAGGTGCCCGCTCAGGAAAAGGCGGGTGAAACAAGAGGGCGTTCTTCCTTCCTCGCCCCACAGGCCTTCGGAAACCTACATCCGGTTGATACCACTCGGGTGCGGGGGCCCGGCTGCTGGGGTGATGGCGGAGAGAGCCCCCGCTAACCGGGTCGGTTTGGCGCGGCCGGCTGGCTGGCGCGCGGTGGGGCGGGATAGGGGCGGGTTCCCCTGGGAGCCCGCGGGGCAGCGGCCAGGGAGCCCCACCCCTTTCCCCGCATGCCCCCGCCCCCCGCCCGCGCCCGGGTGCTTAGTCACCGTGAGGCTGCGCTAGCCGGGTGCCTAGGCCTCCCCTCCCCGCTTTCTTCGGAACCGCCCGCGCCCCCGTCCCCCCTCCCCCCGCCTTTCGCGCGCACTTCCGCGTGCATGTACCTGCTGCGCAGGGCCCTGAGCGGGAACGCCGGGCCGAGCTGGCGGCGGGTGGCGCGCGCCTTCCCCCGCTTCCCGCTGCCTCAGCCGCCGCCCACCCGCCCAGATTCCCGCGCCATGGCTTGCAGGCAGGAGCCACAGCCGCAGCGCCCTCCGCCTGGCGCCGGCGTCGTGGCCTCTTACGACTATCTGGTGATCGGGGGCGGTTCGGGCGGGTTGGCCAGCGCCCGCAGGGCGGCGGAGCTGGGCGCTAGGGCCGCGGTGGTGGAGAGCCACAAGCTGGGCGGAACATGCGTGAGTACGGGGTCCCCGGCGGCGCGTCGTCTCGCAGCCGGGCTTTCTCCGCGCTCTGCAGGGGCAGCCTGTCCTCTTTCCTAGCGCCTAGGTCCGTCTGTCCGGGGATGGGTCCCCAGCGCCGTGCTCTCCGCTTTCCCACCCGCATCTGAGGTCAGGGTCCCAGCAGGTTTAGAGGGGACAAGTGTGAAGGGCTTCCCTGCGGCTCCCAAACCCAAGCCGTGGTCTGTGCCAGCTCAGGGACAGTGTTAACCGCAGGTGGTTAAACCTAACAGAACTTCACTGCATCCTCCCTCCTCAAGGAGGAAGAGTATGGCAACCCATCCTTGAGCTCATCCCCAGATCTGTGAAACAACTGCCCGTGGAAAAATCGCAGCTGGCGTGGGGGGTTGGGGAGTCGGGGAGCGGGATTGGGTACTGATCCTTGAGGAAGACGGATCCTGATCCTCTCCTTTCACTTCCAGGGGCAGAATGATTTGCAGCAGGGGTTCTCGCCCTTGACCGCACATTCCAATCACCTGAGGAGCTGGGAAAATTCTGCTGTGGGTTCCACTCCCGCGGCTTCTGATTTCACTCCTCCCAGGAGCAGCCTGGGCTTTGGGAGTTTTTAGAAGCTCCACGGGTGATTGATTGCAGCCAAGGTTGACAACCACTGACTATAGATTACCTCGATGTAGGATTTACTCTTAATTGAATTCTCAGACCTTTTTCTTTTGGTTTTGTCTTTTTTTTTGGGGGGGGGGGGTAGATTTTAGAACCGCTTCCAAAAAAAGAGGGCCGTAAAATCTTATGATTGAGAAGCTTTATCATTAAAAAATTGTTTCCATGTTACTGGTGTGGCCTTTCTGTCACAAGATTTGGGTGAAATAGTTGCAATTAATGTTAAAATTTTGTATCCAAGAGTAACCTGGGATTGGGAAGTGTTCTCTACAGTGTTCTGGAGATTGATATTTAAATTGTGCCAGATTGGGAACTCCTTAAGGGCAGGGATGGGTTCATGTATTTTGCACCTCTTATCACCTTAACAAAATATCTTGCTCAATAACCTTATGCGTAATGAATCAAACTCAAAATTGACAGCTTGTGAAAGGGCTGACTTCATTGTCCAGTACTCATTTTTTACTTCAAAATGAAAATGGGAATGGCAGAAAGGAAAAATCCCTGGTAATGTTCAACTTGCTCCTTGACATCTTAGTGTAGACTCCATTAGTCTGTCTCAGCGGAAAGCAGATTGAGGGGTGCCACTAGGAGGCCCCTGGACAGCTGGTGAGAACTCTTGATGATTTCTCATCTTTGTACCTCCTTTCTTTTTTAAGATTTTGTTTTAAGTCATCTCTACACCCAGCATGGGGCTCACATTCTCAACCCAGAGATCAAGAGTCTCACACTTTACTGACTAAGCCAGCCAGGTACCCCTGTACCTCTTTACTTTTCTCAGTTTTCCTTCTTCCGTGTTATGTCACACGGTTGTGACATCCATCATCCTTGCTTGGTCCCACTGATATTACTCAAGAAGGGGCTGGCCTCATTTTTAGGTTCTTCTTAGGGATATGAATACACACATACGAATACACTAAGAGGTAAATTACATCTGAGACCCAGCGAAGAATAGTTCTGGTCAGCCATTTACAGCTTCCTTATAAAATGCCTGGCCTTGCCTGTACCATTCTGCTACAGCAACTTTTTTTTCCTGTAAACATTGGGAAATCCCCTACTTCATACTTGCATCACATTCCATTTGGGTTCTTCTCAAACTGGCTTTTGGCTTTGAATTACAAGGAAGGGCGTGGGTATCTGTTAATATCAGAGAATATATAACAGTCAATAAGATGGGAGTTTGAATTTAAGAATTCCAGATATCTAGGCTAGCCATAGTTGCAGTAATAAATTTCTGATGTCCAGTGATTTCCAAGCAGGTGCAGGGAAAAGGGAGGCCCTCTGAAGCACATCATTTCATTTGTTCATGTCTTCATTTCGTGTATTCTAAATGCCAGGTACTTGGATTGAGGTAGGCAGAGAGAAAAGGGTAGATACAAATATTTATAAGGCAAAAGTCCCTTCCCACAGGGAATTTGCAATACAGTGGGGAAGGAAAATGTAGACCTTAACTCCAAAGTGAGGTGGTCTGTGTTAATTGCTGCTGATAGTGAAAAATTACAGTAGCTAAGAAGAGAGTTGGAATCATCACTTCTGCCTGGGCACCGCGGGACGGATGGTTTCTTGAAGGAGAGAGTATCTTTCTGAACCTGAACAGGATTAGTACCAATTTTTTTTTTTTTTAAGATTTTTTTATTTATTTGACAGAGAGAGATCACAAGTGGGCGGAGAGGCAGGCAGAGAGAGAGAGAGAGAGGAGGAAGCAGGCTCCCCGCAGAGCAGAGAGCCCGATGTGGGACTCGATCCCAGGACCCTGAGATCATGACCCGAGCTGAAGGCAGAGGCCCAACCACTGAGCCACCCAGGTGCCCTTAGTACCAATTTTTGATAGGGTCAGAGGCAAAGGCAGAGGGGCAGGTTATATTGTGTAATTGAATTTAGAACAGAGGTGTCTCTAATAGAAGTAAGATATGGGAGGCTGATGGGTAGGTTGTGGTTAAAAAAAAAAAGTTTCTGGGGGCTCTTGTCTGGCTCAGTCCGTAGAGCATGTGACTCTTAATCTTGGGGTAGTGAGTTCAAGCCCCACATTGGGTGTAGAGCTTACTTAAAAAGAATGAAGTGAACTGTGTGAAAGGTTTTTGCATAGGGGAGTGACTGCATAAAAGTGGTTTTATGGTAGTGGTACTAGTGAAAGAAGTCCCTTGGAACAGTCAAATAGAAATTTCTTTAACATTGGTTCGTTAAGGGGTGCCTGGGTGGCTCAGTGGGTTAAGCCTCTGCCTTTGGCTCAGGTCATAGTCTCAGGGTCCTGGGATGGAAACGACGACCCCCCCACCAGTCAGGCTTTCTGCTCAGCGGGGAGCCTGCTTCCCTTCCTCTCTCTCTGCCTGCCTCTCTGCCTACTTGTGATCTCTGTCTGTCAAATAAATAAATGAAGTCTTTAAAAAAAAAAACATTGATTCGTTAAGCATTTTTTTCCTAAATATTTTGATTCTGGAGTGTGGTGAATTTTTAAAGTTGCTGTGGTTAAGTTCACACTGAGGATTCAAATTAAAGTCTTCCTGTAGTTAGAGGGATTGTGGCTTTTTAAGATTTTTATTTATTTATTAGCGAGAAAGAGTGATCATGAGTTGTGGAGGGGAGAAGCAGACTCTCCTCTGAGCAGGGAGCTTGATGTGGGGCTTGATCCCAGGACCCGTAAGATCATGACCTGAGCCGAAGGCAGCCACTCAACTGACTGAGCCACCAAGGTGCCCCAGTGGGATTGTGTTTTGTTTTTAATTGTTCTATTTTTGTCTGCTCATTTATTAATTCATATTGCCACCTATACAGGTACTTTTTTGGATGTTGGGGTTACAGCTGCAAACAAAGCAGATAAAAATCTCTGTCTTTGTGGAGCTTACATTGTAGGTGTTATCTGCAGTTTCTAAACTTTCTGTGCAATATTTTTGTAATAATTTTTAAAGAGATTTTATTTATTTATTTGAGAGAGTAAGAGAGAGAGCAAGGGCTAGAGAGAGAGCACACACAGAGGGAGAGAAAGAGAGAAGCAGACTCCCCAATGAGCAGGGAGCCTGATGGGGAGCTTGATCCCAGGACCCCAGGATCATGACCTGAGCCAAAGGCACACACTTAACTGACTGAGCCACCCAGGTGCCCCAGTACTTTTAGCTTTATGAAACACTACGTGGACCTGGTTATTTTCATTTCTTTTAGGATTGGACTCACACAGATCCTTGTAGGAATTTGGGAAGCATTGTTCCGGTTCAGCACCCTTACTTTACTGAGGAGCAGAGTGAATGTCAGCTAAAATGTGGTTGAAAACAAACCAAGCATGCTATGACCTATGGAACTGGCGTCCCAGCCATTGGAAACTAGAGCTTTGATGTATTAGTGTGAAGTAAACTGCGACTTGATGAACCTGTTTAAGCCTTATTCTTTACTACAGAGAAGGAAACTTCTTACCCCTCTTTCTTAGGAACCAGACGTTTACTCCAAAAACACTTAGTTAAGGGTCTGTCTACCACACTGGCCTTCACCCTGTAGCTCCTGATTTAGTAGGTATGGTGTGAAGCCAGAGCAGATGTATTTTTAAAGAGCTCCATTCTGATTTTGGTATAACATGAACCAGACACAGTGACAGCGTCTTTATAGGAAGAAGGGACAGTGTGAAGCATTAGGATGAATCTGGTGAATTAGGCATAACTGTGGGTCAGATGACAGTGAATGTGGTCCTAGAGTTATTAATTTCTTGGTTTCATAATTTTATGCTTCTGAGGCAGCTAGTAGAGAATGCCTTCCAAGGTTGTCTACACATGTGACTATTCGGCTGGATTTTCTGACTCTTCCTCAATCTTCCTTTTCTAGGAGTTTTTTTTTTTTTTTTTTTTTTAAACTTTCTGTGATCTGATTGAGTAGGCCCCTTCCAAGAAGGCATGTATTTCCTTCTTTCCTTCCTTCCTTTGGTTGACACAGAGAGAGAGCACAAGCAGTGGGAGCGGGAGAGGGAGAAGCAGGCTCCCCACTGCAGGGAGCCCGAGGTGGGGTTCAATCCCAGGACCCTGGGATCATGACCTGAGCTGAAGGCAGACATTTAACCATCTGAGCCACCCAGGCACCCCAAAATGTGCATTTTCAAGGTGAATGATGCATGTTGGTGTATAAGAGCCTTTGTTTAAAAAAATTTTTTTTTTTTTTTTTTAAATTTTGACAGAGAGAGAGCACAAGTAGGCAGAGCAGCAGGCAGAGGGAGAGGGAGAAGCAGGTTCTCTGCTGAACAGGGACCCTGATATGGGGCTCGATCCCAGGACCGTGGGATCATGGCCTGGGTGAAGGCAGCCGCTTAACCAACTGAGCCACCTAGGTAGGTGCTCCATCACCTTTTTTTTTTTTTTTTTCTTTCTTTTAATTTTTTTTGGGGGGGATAGAAATTTTTTTTTTTAAGATTTTATTTATTTGAGACAGAGATCACAAGCAGGCAGAGAGGTGGGGGAAGCAGGCTCCCCGCGGAGCAGAGAGCCCGATGTGGGGCTCCATCCCAGGACCCTGGGATCATGACCTGAGGCTTAACCCACTGAGCCACCCAGGCACCCGGGGATAGAAATTTTTAAGCTGTTAAGTTCAAGTATGAGATGACTTTGCCCCATATTGTGTTCTGTAGGGGAGGAAAAACTTTTCCTCTACACTCTTAGGTTTAGTAACTGGAGCCTGCAAATTAGGCCAATAGTAGACAGAGTTATAGGAATTTATTTCACATGCAGATGGACTGTCACAGAGAAGTAGAGGGGAAAAAAGGAGCACTTAGGCCTGGGAGCTTAATACCAATATAACAAAGGGTAATAAATTGTGGAGAAGTGGCTGGCAAAGGAAAGGAGGTTTGGGCTTCTAGTAGCAGTAAATTGTAGAAAGGTAAATAATGAGGGAAACTAATGGAAGATAAAGGTCACTTTTTTTTTTTTTAAGATTTTTTTATTCATTTGAGAGAGAGTGCATGAGGTGGGAGGTGCAGAGAGGGAGAGCAAGAGGGAGAAGCAGACTCCTGGCTGAGCAGGGAGCGGGATGCAGGGCTCTGTCCCAGGACTCTGAGATCATGACCTGAGCTGAAGGCAGACACTCAACCAACTGAGCCACTCAGGCACCCCGATAAAGGTTACTTTAATAAGGTTTTTTTTTTTTTTTTTTCCCCCTGTAGATTCTGCTCAGTGCTCTTTCCCTCTTTCATGATTAGGGTTGTTCTCCTCCTTCTGGTATAGAAGAGGGGTAAGGGATACCTTCACAAAGGGAAATTTATGCCCTGTTATTAGGCAGAAAGGAGGAGGGCAGGGAGGTCCTCCTTTGCTCTTAATTATCTTTAGCTCAAAATAATCCATATGCTCAAGTAGCATAGTTTGGGGTGGCATATTCTGATCTCCTCTAGTTCAAAGTGAAAGAAGCAATTAGGGGCCAGAACTGCTATTAAACTTCTAATGGATAAACCAGGTCGAGAGGCCTGGGTAGCTCTCCTAACATGATTCCACCCTCAAACTGGTCTTTATTTTTCTTCATTAAGCAAGAAGTTGTGATCTGATAGAGGAGGATGTAGAGTAGGTTGGTTGCTAAAAGTGGGAAGCTGAAAGAAAAGAATTGAAAGAATTCAGTTAGGATCGTAATCTCTCGTTGCCTGTTGTGTTAAGTCATTTCTGAGGGCAGAAAAACAAATGAAATAATCTTTGAATTCAGTTTTTGGCATCTTCAAAAAGTTAAGTGTAGTACTTCCCTCATGATCAGCTGTAGAGCAGGGAGAAATGCAAAGATTGCCCAGAGCCATGGTGAATGAGAGCCTTCTGGAAGCTTTGTCTCTGTGGTTCAGTTCTCTGCCTACGCAGACCTGGGAAGAGTCAGCTTAAGGAAGAGTTCTTTCTGATTTACTGCTCCTTTTGCCCCAGGGCCTGTGGGAGCACATGTTCCAGTGTTCTTGCTGAGTGTAGTAATCCTGTGGTGAAGAGTAAATGGGTTATTACGTTATAGACGAGCAGTTCTCACCAATGAGAGTTGGTACTAAGGTTTGATTACCGGGCCAAAAACCTCCCCTCCCCTCCTCTCCCCTGCCCTCCCCTCCCCTCCGCTCCCCTCCCCTCCCATCCTCTCCCATCCTCTTTCCTCCTCTCCTCTCCTTTCCTTTTTTAATTGAGGTATAATTGACATATAACATTGTAATAGTTTAGGTATATAGCATAATGATTCCATATTTGTGTATCCCGTGGAATGATCACCACCAGAAGTTGAGTTAAGCTTGTCCCCATACATAGTTACAAATCTTCTTTCCTTGTGATAATTTATTTTTATTTTAAGATTTTTTATTTTAATTTTAATTTTAATTATTAAGATATTTTATTTTTATTTTAAGATTTTATTTATTTGAGAGAGAGTGAGAGAACGGGCACGAGCACGGAGAAGGAGCAGAGGCAGAGGGATCATGACCTGAGCTGAAGGGAGATGCTTAACCGGCTGAGCCACCCAGGTGCCCTTGTGATAAGAACTTTTAAGATCGACTCTCTTAGCAACTTCCAAATATGCGATATAGTATTATTAACCATTAACCATGCTGTGCATTACAGCCCCATGATTTACTGATTTACAGCTGGAATTTTCTACCTAATAAAAAGCCTTCTTGATTACTAATGTTGTTGTGAATGGTGCTGCATATTGCCAGGTGGAGAGGGTAGCAGGAAAGACAGGGTATTTATTCATTCATTCATTCATTCATTCATTTATTTATAGATTTTATTTATTTGACAGAGAGACATAGCAAGAGAGGGAACACAAGCAGAGGGAGAGGAAGAGAGAGAAGCAGGCTTCCCACCGAGCAGGGAGCCCAACATAGTGCTCTATCCCAGGACTCTGGGATCATGACCTGAGCTGAAGGCAGACACTGAGCCACCCAGGCACTCCTAGTTGGGGGTTTTAAAAGATGCCTGAGAAACAAGCTTCTAAGTAGACCCCGCTGTTGGTATTTATCGAGGCTGAAAACAATGACTTACATGTTAACAACATGTAAATCAACCGGCCTTGGAGGTGATAACATGTACTTTGATATTATGATGCCGATATCTCCACAAAAGGCTGAACACACTTTTTTTTTCTTTTTTCTTTTTTTTTTTTAGATTTTATTTATTCATTTGACAGACAGAGATCACAAGTAGGCAGAGAAGCAGGCAGAGAGAGAGCGAGAGAGAGAGAGAGGAGGAAGCAGGCTCCCCCTGAGCAGAGAGCCCGATGCGGTGCTCGATCCCAGGACCCTGGGATCATGACCTGAGCCGAAAGCAGAGGCTTTAACCCACTGAGCCACCCAGGCGCCCCCTGAACGCACTTTTAAAAAAGATTTTCAGCATGCAGTACAGTATTGTTGACTTTAGGTAAAATGTGATACAGCAGGATACCTAGAGCTTACTCATCCTACTTAACTGAAATTTTGTGCCAGTTGATTAGTAACTTCCCATTCCTCTCCCACCACTGCCCAGACCCTGGCAACCACAACTCCATTCTTTGGTTTTATGAATTTGACTATTTTAGATATCACATGTAAGTGGAATCCTGCAACATTTGAATTATTTCCTTCATTTTAGTATAATGTTCCAAGGTTGAATATTCATTTTTTTTTAAGATTTTATTTATTTATTTGACAGAGATCACAAGTAGGCAGAGAGGCAGGCAGAGAGAGGGGAAGGGAAGCAGGCTCCCTGCTGAGCAGAGAGCCCGACTCGGGGCTCGATCCCAGGACCCCGGGAACATGACCTGAGCCGAAGGCAGAGGCTTAACCCACTGAGCCACCCAGGCGCCCCTGAATATTCATTTTTAAATGGACATTTACAAAAGGAGATCATACCTTCAGTATTTTTTTAAAGATTTTTTTTTTTTTAAAGATTTTATTCATTTGACAGAGAGAGATCACAAGTAGGCAGAGAGGCAGGCAGAGAGAGAGGAAGAAGCAGGCTTCTGAGCAGAGAGCCCGATGCAGGGCTCGATCCCAGGACCCTGAGATCATGACCTGAGCCGAAGGCAGCGGCTTAACCCGCTGAGCCACCCAGGCGCCCCTTTTTAAAAGATTTTATTTATTTATTTGAGAGAGTGAGAGAGTGAGAGCGAGAATGTGCACACAAGCAGGGGATTGGGGAGGGGGTAGAGGCAGAGGGAGAAGCAGGCTCCCCGCTGAGCAGGGAGCCTTACCCTGGACTTGATCCCAGGACTCTGGGATCATGACCTGAGCTGAAGGTGGACGTTTAGCTGACTGAGCTGCCCACGTACCCCAACACACCTTCAGTATTGACAGGTAGCCCTTAAAAACAGAAAGTTGCCGTAATTTGTTTTGTGGGTTTAGAGTTTCATAAGGTGTGGCACTCCTGTATTTATAAGTGCCAGATAAATGAGTGATCAGAAAGGGTGGGGTTTGTTGAAGTAGACAAATCCTAATGTTGAAATTGGTCTTTTGATTTACCCTGTTGATTAATTTTTTTGCTCTAGGATTTGTATAATAGTGCTTTGTCATCTGCGTCAGAAATTTGTGGGGCTAGAAAGAAAGGCTGCCTCTGAACCTCTCAGGGATCCTATGTCTTTGTAAACCGTACTTTGAACAAGTCATAACAGGGAATGTTTCTTGTAGAGTCAGATTGAAGGCATTTTGTGGAAAGATTAATGATCTTATCATTAATAATCACTTATTCACTGGGTGTTACAACATTAGATATGAAATGAAGATACATAGGATACTAGGTCTTTTTCTTTTGGTGAGGGAGCAGGAGATATAGGGCCAGGATGCCTGAGTGGCTCAGTCATTAAGCCTCTGCCTTCGGCTCAGGTCATGGTCCCAGGATCCTGGGATCCAGCCCTGTGTTAGGCTCCCTGCTCAGCACAAAGCCTGTCTCTCACTCTCCCACTCCCCTTGCTTACATTCCCTCTCCTGCTGTCTCTTTCTCTGTCAAATAAATAAATAAAATCTTAAAAAAAAAAAAAAGAAAAGGAGATGTGGGGCCACAACATCACTGTAGTGTGCTCATCAGGGGTAGAGAACTGGTGGTCCAGAAGTTTTGTCTCATGTAGCTACTTCTGGGTCCCCCTGGATGCCTCAGAGTAACAGGTCTTTTAAATTTGACAGTTGAGGGGCACCTGGGTGGCTCAGTAGGTTTAGCATCCAGCTCACAGGTCATGATCTCAGGGTCACGGATCATGCCCTCTGTTAGGCTTTGTGCTCACTGGGGAGTCTGCTTGAGATTCTCTCTCTCTCTCTCTCCCTCTACCCCTCTCCCAGCTCGCGCTCTCCCATGCGTACACTCTATCTAAAATAAATAGGGGCGCCTGGGTGGCTCAGTCATTAAGCGTCTCCCTTCAGCTCAGGTCGTGCTTCCTCTCCCACTCTCTCCCACTCCTTCTCCCCTGCTTGTGTTCCCTGTCTTGCTGTCTGTCTCTCTGTCAAATAAATAAATAAATAAATAAAATCTTTAAAATTAAAAAAGAATTTTTTTTCTTAAAAAAAAAAAGATAATAAAATAAATAAATAAATGTTAAAAATAAAGTTAACACCTGGGATTGAGAGGTCCACGTTAATCTCATATTCTGCTTAGCTAACTATTGAGCCAAAGCTATTTTATTTTAAAGATTTTATGTATTTATTTGAGAGAGAGAGAGCAGGGAGAGTGAGAGAGAGAAACTGGTTCCTCTTTGAGCAGGGAACCCAATGCTGGGCTCCATCCCAGGACCCTGAGATCACTACCTGAGCAGAAGGGAGATGCTTAACCAACTGAGCCACCAGGTGCCCTGAGCCAAAATGATTTTAATTCCAACCTTTGTTACTATCTCTTGTATCACTTCATTTTCTTGCTTTAGATTCTGCTTTATACAGAATACCTTTTCTTTCTCCCTGAAGCTAGATGCCTCCCAGTACTAATCTTTAATTGAAGTATGGAATTTGAAGGTAAAGACATGGATATTGGTTGTTTAATATGTGTCAAGGTACGATACTGTGATTTATGATAAAACAATATACCTTTGGTCTTGGTTCCCATTCCTGGCACAGAACTCCTAAAACCCCTTGGAATTTTCTAAGTGATAAGAGTAATAGAGGTATCTTGATATTTATAACAAATGAATATTTCACACCTAAGTTTATGTTAATGAGGTGACTTTTGGAAAGATCCTAAGGATGAGACATGGTTGGCTGGAGAACTAACTTTGTGATTTGAAGGTCGGGATTTCATTTCTACCTCCTGCCGCCCGCCCCCCGTGTCTCCCCCGTCCTCTGCCTCTGGGGAGGAGAGAAGGAAGGGGACCTGGAGGTTGAATCACTTACCAGTGGCCAATGACTTAAATCAGTCATGCTGTTAAGTGCAGGTGGCATTCTTGACAGGTGCAGTTGTCAATAGACCAAATCCTCATTTTACCACCGACATGGGCAATGTGAAGTTTTTACCTATCTAGGCAGAACCAAAGGTGAGAGGGCCTGGCCTAGAAACATGGTGAAGCCCTTGAATTTTTCCATGTGTATCATCAGACTCTTCCCATGTTCTGTCCCTGTTGGGAGAGGCCCCCTGTCTTCACTGTGAATCAATGCTGGCAGGCCAACTGAACAGGATTCTGAACACCATCAGGACAGGAAGTTCTTAGAAATGGACTGTCAGATTGCAAGTAAGGCAAAGCTGCCGGAGTGTCTCTGGTGTTGGGTGTACTCAGGAATATGAGAAACTTGTCTCTAAGGTTTATCATTGGTTAATGCCCCTCTGAGGGCTTTGCAGAGAAATTTGCTAGGTGGAAAGTGTTGTATGTTTCAGGTCTTATCAGCTTTGTGCACCCCTGGGAAGTCAGAGCTCTGAGAACCCATCAACCTGGTGTCCTAGCCTGGGAGACAAGCTTTCCGCCATCAGTCGATTTGTTCTTGAAAGGGAGCCAGCCACTAGGGGACTTGATCTCCTCTTTTTTCAGTAAGCTTCTGTGAGTTCAGAGATCCAGAGGACTGCAGAAATAATTCAGGGGAGTCAATGTCATCATTTGATCTATCATAAATTAGAAAAGAGGTGCTTTTTTTTTTTTTTTTAAAGATTTTTGTTTATTTATTTGACAGACAGAGATCACAAGCAGGCAGAGAGGCAGGCAGAGAGAGAGGAGGAAGCAGGCTCCCCGCTGAGCAGAGAGCCCGATGCGGGGCTCGATCCCAGGACCCTGAGATCATGACCTGAGCTGAAGGCAGCGGCCTAACCCACAGAGCCACCCAGGCGCCCCAGAAAAGAGGTGCTTTATTTGCATTATCTGTCATCTTCTCAAAACCTCTGTGGTAGCATTCCCATTTTACGGAATAGGAAACTGAGCTCAGAGATTTAGAAACTTACCCACCAACAGCCAGTAGGTGGGAGGGAAGGTTGGGATGCAAACTCATGTCTGTCTGACTCTATGCTTGTGTTCTTTCTGACTACCTGCTGCGCTTGTCCGCTGGAGAGGAAGAAGGGTTGAGTATGACTGTACAGAGCTTTCCACCTTTAGCTTCCCCAGCTCTGTTAACTAATGTGTCTTTTCTTCCCTTTCAAGTCAGAGAGGCATTTGGTCATCAGTTAGGTTGTGCTGAAGTGTAACTAGGCTTCTAAAACCAGTGGAAAGCCCTGGAGGCCTATTACTGGAGTTGCCAAAATAGGGCGAGTTGTATTTCTTTTTTCTTTCTTTCTTTTTTTTTTTTTAAAGATTTATTTATTTATTTGAGAGAGAGAGAGAGAGACAGAGCAAGTAGAGGGAGAGGGAGAGAAGCAGACTTTCCACTGAGCAGGGAGCCGGAGATCACAACCTGAGCCAAAGTCAAGTCAGCGGCTTAATCAGCTGAGCCACCCAGGTGCCCCAGGGCGAGGTGTATTTCAAGGTCATGAGCTCTTTTCAGTTATAGCTCAATCCCAGACCCAAAGGGTACTGCGCTAGAATATAGACTCTTTGGCTCAAAAAGGTCACAGTTTTCCACCTTCCTCTTCCTCTTGATTTCTAGCCTAAGGCTTCAGAATTTTCGGGAATGGAGTGATTCTGCTGCCAACCCTTGAGTCAGCATCTTGGATTATGCTGTGAGTCTGGTTGGAACTGGAGGCTCCCAAGAGAACAGGGACTAACTATACCTGTTAGGGTTTTGTTTTGTGTAATGCCTGACACAAGTGAGTGAATGCTTAATCAAATGAATGAATGAATGAATGAATGATTGCAAGTTAAAACATTTTAGAAGGCGAAAAGTCTGAAACTTCTAAAAAGCAAACCAAAGTTAGTCATAACACTTGGCACAAGAGAAAGATTGTCTTGGCCCTTGGAAGAAGCATGTCCCAAACTTTTTTAGAAATTGCCTTAAATAGCTTTCAGATAGCCTCAAATGTGCAAGAGGGATATATTGATGATGACTGAGAATGGTTCAGAACATTTAGTCTCTTACAACAATTTACATTGCTTTTGAAGTTCCTGGGAAGCCGGAGAAGGTTGACTATAGGACAAACGGAGTGTATTTATTTAGTGTATTCAAATCATCTCTACTTTTGGAGAAATTGGTTTTGGAGTCTGTCTCATTGAAGCCTCTTGGTGAACTTAAGTTGTGGAGTGCAGGGTATGGAGCTGTGCATAGAAGGGACAGGAAAGCCTGCCCACCAGATGAGCCAGGAAAGGCAGGTCTGATGATAAAATCATTGCCAGGGGGCTGGGTTTCAGCTGCCTTCCTCTCTTCTACCACATAGGAAACACCTGTCTTCCTCCTTCTTTAGAATTGGCTCATTCCATCTATTTCCATAACTCAAATACTTGGGAATTGAGAAATAGCAAAATAGCACATCCTCTGCTTAGACCTATGCAGGGCAGTATAGGAAGAAAGCTGTAAATTATTCTGATTGCTAATATAAAGTACTTTCTGAATAGCCTGCTTGTAATGCTAGTGTAGGTGTGATTCCTTTATTTTATGAGGCTTGAATTCTGCACCCTTCTCTCAGTGCTCTGAGTTCCCATTTCTCTTGCCTTCTGAATCCTTATTTTAGCAAACTCTCATGAAAGATCCAAGTCCAGAGTACATGACCTGTCTCTTTCTAGAAGAACCTCCAAATGACTGATAACTTGCAACTGTAGAGAAACATAACTCACTCCTTTATAATCCCTGAGGGCAGAATAATGGGAAATAACAGGATTAAAATGAAATGGCAGGAGGTATGCTGCACATAGAGGACTAGCTTGTGACTGTTCATAAGACCTTCTTTTTCAAATATTCGCGATCTTAATGAGATTTGGGCAGGTTTCCTTTACTCTAGCATTTCATATAAAATCCCTTGGCAAGTGTGTATATATGTAGTTCAGATTTCACCAAAGGATACCTAGAAAATATTCGGTAAGAAGTAGGCTTGTGTTCTTTGGGCATATAGGGAGCCAACCTAGTCCTTACGGTCATGATCAGCAGAGCCGCAAGCATCCAGTATAAATTATGTCCAAAAGGCATCAGTATTTAAATATTCAGTCTTTACTCCATTCCACTAGGCATGAGTGAATATACTGATATTTTTAAGGATATATAGTGGAGACCTTGTTTAAATCTCATAACTTCAGGGGTTCCTGGACTCCTGATTTCAGCTCATGTCATGATCTCAGGACTGGGAGATCAAGCCCCGCATCAGGCTTTGCTCTGGATATGGAGCCTGCTTAAGATTCTCTCTCTCTCCCTCTGATCTCCACACACCAACCCCCCACCCCCACTCATGCTCGCTCGCTCTCTCTCTAAAAAAGTTTTTTAAGATTTTTTTTTTTTGGGGGGGGCGCCTGGGTGGCTCAGTGGGTTAAAGCCTCTGCCTTCGGCTCAGGTCATGATCCCAGGGTCCTGGGATAGAGCCCCGCATCGGGCTCTCTGCTTGGCGGGGAGTCTGCTTCCTCCTCTCTCTCTCTGCCTGCCTCTCTGCCTACTTGTGATCTCTGTCTGTCAAATAAATAAATAAAATCTTTAAAAAAAAAAAGATTTTTTTTTTTTTTAAATGACAGAGAGGTAACACAAGCAGGGGGAGCAGCAGGCAGAGGGAGAAGCAGGCCTCCTGCTGAGCAGGGAGCCCCATATGGGGCTCGATTCCAGGATGCCGGGACCATGACCTGAGCCAAAGGCAGAGGCTTAACGACTGAGCCACCCAGGCTCCCCTAAAAAATTTTTTTAAAAAGATCTCATAACTTCATTGTAATGGCCAAGATGTCACCAATACCTCCCAGTCAGTATTTATAAGACTAAAGGGTATCAGGAATACACATTACATGACTGGTTTCCAGAGCTGAGGGGGTCTCTAATTTGCCCTTTGAAAGAGTGAGGTCAATCTAGTTTTCCTTCTGCAACCAGCTCCTCCACTAAGATACACCGGTGTTTAACCCGGTGTTTTCAGCCAAGTTCGAATTTTCAGCCAAGTACGAATTTCTTCACCTGAGGGACAGTTTTAATCAGTTTTAGTCTTTTAATTTTTTTATTAAGTTCATTTGACATACATATCAACACTTGTGTAAATTTAAGGTGTACAGCATGTTACCTTGATACATACATATAATATGATTGTCCACATAAGGATATTTATCACATCACATAATTATAATACAGTATTATAGTCTATAGTCTAATTAGTCGTACCCTTAACCCAGCTTTTTTTCCCCATGTTCCATTTTTTAGCATGTGCTCAAAAGGAAACAAACAAATGGAAACAAAAATCTGTACTTAAATATATATCACAACTTGTTTACAGGGACTGTTGGGAAGAATTTCTCTCTCGGGGTGCCTGGGTGGCTCAGCTGGTAAGCAGCTGCCTTCAGCTCAGGTCATGATCCCAGGCTCGGGAGATCGAGCGAACCCGCTTCTCCTCTTCTCCTTCTCCCACGCTCCCTGCTTGTGTTCCCTCTCTCCCTATATCTCTCTGTCAAATAAATAAAATCTTAAAAAAATTTCTCTCTAGTCTGAGGGGTATAACTAGTTGTTTTCTTAAACAACTGGTTAGTTTTTGTTTTTAAAGATTTTATTTATTTATTTGGCAGACATCGAGAGAGGAAACACAAGCAGGGGGAGTGGGAAAGGGAGAAGCAGGCTTCTGGCCAAGCGGGAAGCCTGATGCGGGGCTCGATGTGGGGCTCGATCCTGGGATCCAGAAACTCCAGGACCGTGACCTGAGCCAGAGGCAAATGCTCAACCAGCTGAGCCACCCAGGTGCCCCAACAACTGGTTAGTTTTTATGTGACATCTTACCATTGTGTTTTGGTGGCTAGAAGGCTAAGAATCAAATTTGTGGTCTGTCTCTAGCAAGTATGGAAGCATAGATATATAAGCATGTATGTATATATGCATATATATATATACCCACATGTATATATGTATGTGTGTATGTATGTATGTATACACGCACACATTTGTAACAGTAAGGATGAACCTTACTGCTTGATTCTTCATTGTCCTTTGGTCCTGAAAGGTAACATATTTCTGCTAGAGACTTTTTCAAAGGGGCATTCTGAGGGTTTTACCCAGCATCTACCACAGTAAGTTTCCCAGAAATCCTCTAGATTAGCTGCTCAGATGTTTCAATTGCCCTTATTTAGCTGGTGGGTCTTTCCTTCTGCTGCTTTCTTTTCTGCTTCAGACTTCTGTGTTCTGTGCAAGTTCAGGCTTGGGCCACCTTCTGACCTCTTCCACCCCTGCACTGCATAGCCCCATGGACGTGGAATTATTTTCTCTCTTTTTCTCAGTGACCGTTTTTCTTGAGAAAATGCTGAGGAACAAAGGTCCCTGCCTCATCGTATAAGAAAAGGAACACTCATGTCTTTAACAACTCTGTAATAGAAAAAAGGAACTAACTGTAGAATGCGACTTAGAAACTTAAGGAGTTCTCCTGGGTTGATGCTTGGGGTTCATTTCTTGCAGGTTTGTGTGATGATTTCAGTTTAATATTCTTAAAATTTGTCCTTTTTTCTCCTAGGTGAATGTTGGATGTGTACCCAAAAAGGTAGAATTTCTATTTCTTCTTCCTTCCACACTTCTTTTACATGTTTGATAAAGCAACGCGTTGATTTATTAGCTTAGAGTGCATGAGTGAGATAATATCTAGGTCCAGTAATTAGGACTGGTCCATCTGCACAGGATTGCTTTTTCTCAATCTAAATGATTGAATGGAAGCTGCTTAAGTATTCTCATTTAATCCTGTAGCCTCATGGATTCTCTTAACAACTGTGGTGGTTTTCTTTCCTGGTGTCTGTGGTGTAGGGCACACTGAATGAACTTGTCCTTCACCTGTGAAAAAAGAGGAAGAAATGGCAGCTCTTATTTCCAAAGCTGCCTCTTGCTTGTGCTGGCAAATAATTTTACTCCACATTTGAACGTGCTTTAACATGTTCTAATCCTAAACTTACAACCTTTTGTTACTGAGATTACATTCTAAACAGGCATTTTTTTGGTAACAGGTAAACAAATATTCCTAATCTCTTCAGTGACACATACCTGAGTTTAATGCTAGAAGGGTTTTTTATAATCTGTTTCCCAGTATGGGTAGATAGGTTTGGATTTTTGTGTGTGGTTTTTTTTTTTTTTTTTTTTTTTTTTTTTCCATAGGAAAGTTTCTTTTTTACTGTGGGACACTTTTCCTCAATTGTTTTCTTTCCTTTTGGTCTTAGATTTTGTACCCTGTTCTCTTTTTTTTTTTTTTTTTTTTTTTACAAATTTTATTTATTTGACAGAGATCACAAGTAGGCAGAGAGGCAGGCAGAGAGAGGAAGGGAAGCAGGCTCGCCGTCAAGCAGAGAGCCCGATGCGGGGCTCAATCCCAGGACCCTGGGATCATGGCCTGAGCTGAAGGCAGAGGCTTTAACCCACGGAGCCATCCAGGCGCCCCTTTGTACCCTGTTCTAATTGGAGTCATGCAGTTATGATATATAAATTATGTCAATCAGTTATAAAGTTGTTTAAACCAGTTATGGTAGTAAATCCATTGATTGGTGCTACCTCATTATTTAAATACCATCTGGGTATAGTAGCCTGAATTGGTAATATTTTGTTCCCGTATATTATGTTTTGTTTATTCATTCTATTCTGAACACATGTGCAGGACATTTACTTTATATTTTCATAGGGCTCTACTGACTTCAAAGTGCTTTTTGCATTCTTGAAGATCACTTGGTTAATTGCCTCTTGTTTTCTAGAACAGGCTAAAGCCTGGAGTAACTGCCCTCCAGAAGGATAGAGTGGGGCAGCAGTAGAGAAGAAATCAGATGGATGGGGCTACTACTTCCCTAATTAGGATGAGCCTATGGTATTGAGCTTCTCCAGAGGCTGTCGGATGCTATAGCAGCTTATATAATACGCATTGGAATTAAATAAATATGGTACCTCGTGATGGGATGACATATAGTGGTGTTTCTTAAAATAACCCATCTTATTTTGTAGTACTGACAAACCTGTTGTATGTACTATTTAAGATAAACAATCTAGCAGATAAAATGGTTAGTTCTATATTATATGAATTTCACCTCAATTTTAAAAAATGAGCAGAATCCAGCAGGGTCACCAATTACTCATCTTTAGGCATAAATGGAGAACAGTACAAAGAAGAAATCTAATGCTTATCAAAAATGGAGTCTCAGGCTTAGCTGACAAAGAAAAATGATAGTTTGTCTATCATCTAGAGTTCTGGATGCCAACTGGAATTCAGCTATCTTTTTTTTTTTTTTTTTTTTAAAGATTTTATTTATTTATTTGACAGAGAGAAATCACAAGTAAGCAGAGAGGCAGGCAGAGAGAGAGGAGGAAGCAGGCTCCCTGCTGAGCAGAAAGCCCGATGCGGGGCTCGAACCCAGGACCTGGGATCATGACCTGAGCCGAAGGCAGCGGCTTAACCCACTGAGCCACTCAGGCGCCCCTGGAATTCAGCTATCTTGATGATCAGTTGTCATAAAAGGCCTTTACAAATTTTAGACTGCACTCCACAGAGATGCAACAAACCTTTGAGTTCCAGATGCCTGATTACACAAGTCCTTGACAAGGATATGTTCATAGGTACCGAGTTTATAAGAGGGATTTGTTCTCTTAAGGTTTTCAGTCCTCAGCTTGATCTCATATCTTCTTCTAAATCACTTCACTATAAAGCTACAGATGCATTTCCATTCCCTAGAATTAATCATAGAAGATGGGGTTTCAACAAACCTAAAACTTAAACGGAGGATGTAAGCAATAATAAATTTTACCAGCAGGACTGGGAGGCTTATAACATCCTGCTTCTATGGAGTAGGGAATGTAATAGAAATAATTTCCTGTGACATTTCAGCAGCTTCCTTATAACATCTGTCTGGTCATATTGCTGAACTTTTAGAATGTTTAGTTTTATTTTTAATTTAAAGTTCATTATTTTTATCTGCTATTACGTAGTTACCTTTCACGCATGATTTCTTTCTTTTCTCAGGACTCATGTACTACTGTTGTGGCTACTTTTTTTTTGTCTTGACAGGTAATGTGGAACACGGCTGTCCACTCCGAATTCATGCATGATCACGTTGATTATGGCTTTCAAAGCTGTGAGAGTAAATTCAATTGGCGGTAAGCGTTAATGCTCAGAGTGTTCTGTTTACAAATATATGTATCTTTCATAATCAAATGAGCCGTAAACTTTTTTGGGGAGGGTGTTACTGTGAGTAAAATGTATATAACAAACCTTTGCAGGTGACGGATATATCCGTGGCCTTGATTGTGATGCTGGTTTTAAGGTGTGTACTTCTCTCTAAACTCATCAAGTTACGTACACTAAATATGTACAGTTTTTTGTATGTCAGTCTTACCTCAATAAAATGGCTTTCAAAGACATGAAAAGTCCATTTTAGCTATTTTTAAGTTGTCAATACAGGGCCATTAAGTATATTCATAGTGTTGTGTAACTATTACCACCATCCATTTCGAGAGCCTTTCCTCCGTCCAGAACAGAAACAAGGTGCTTATTAGACAATAACTCATCTCCCCTCCCCCCAGGCTCTGGTATCACCATCCTACTTTCTGTCTCTATGAATTTGCCTGTTTTAGGTACTTCATACGACGTTTGTCCTTTTAAGCCTGGCTTATTTCACTTAGAATAATGTTTTCAAAGTTCATCCATGTCGTGGGATGTGTCAGAATTTCATTCCTTTTGGGCGCCTGGGTGGCTCAGTGGGTTAAGCCACTGCCTTCGGCTCAGGTCATGATCTCAGGGTCCTGGGATCGAGTCCCCCATCGGGCTCTCTGCTCAGCGGGGAGCCTGCTTCCCTTCCTCTCTCTCTGCCTGCCTCTCTGCCTACTTGTGATCTCTGTCTGTCAAATCAATAAATAAAATCTTTAAAAAAAAAAAAAGAATTTCATTCCTTTTTAAGGCTGAAAAATATTCCCTGTGTTCATATCACATTTTGTTTATCCATTCAGCCTTCAGTGGACTTTTGGTTGTTTCCACCTTTAGTCTGCGGTGAATAATGCTGCTGTGAACACTGATCTACAAGTCCCTGCTTTTGGGTCTATACCTAGGAGTAAAATTGCTGGGTCAAATAGCAATTTTATTTATTATCATTTTCAAAATTTTTTGTTTCTTCGCCTTGCCCCTCAAATGGCGATTTTATGTTTAACTTTTATTTTGTTTATTTTTTATTTTATTTATTTATTTTTAAGATTTTATTTATTTATTTGACAGATAGAGGTCACAAGTAGGCAGTGGCAGGCAGAGAGAGAGCAGGAAGCAGGCTCCCTGCTGAGCAGAGAGCCATGTGGGGCTCATCCCAGAGCCCTGGGATCATGACCTGAGCCGAAGGCAGAGACTTTAACCCACTGAGCACCCGGGTGCCGCTATGTTTAACTTTTAAAGGAATTGCCATAAACTTTTAGGAGCCATCAAAATTTTCAAAATATTCAGAAATCCATCCACTTATTCAACAAATGTTTATCAAGTGGCCCCTAAGTACTAGGGACTTGCCAAAGCAGCTCTCCCTATCTTGTCTGCAGAACGAAATTTACATACCGTGGATGCCACGTGAACATCTTCCCTGGACTAGAATAAGGGTTCTCTACATATGGCAGAGCAGATGGGCACGGGGGCAGGGACAGCTGCCTTCAGAGATACTCCCTCCTGGGGATCTTGTTGACTGCTCTGTGTGTTTGTGATTCTCTGCTGAAAGGGGTGTTCAGGGACAGATGCCCCAGTCCCTTAGGGAAAGAAGAGAACCCTGTTTCTCAGTACTGACTAAAGTTTCATTACAGCGTTATAAAGGAGAAGCGTGATGCCTATGTGAGCCGCCTGAACACCATCTATCAAAATAATCTTACCAAGGTGTGTGTGCTGGGTTTGGGGTTTGGAGAGGGGGCCGTTCTCTGCTGGAGTGTGCTTCCGGTCTGGCCAGACAAAAAACATAGCCTTTGCACGTATCTCTTGTTGTTTCTTAATTTCTTTTGCAATTAATGGTTTTGAGGTTGATCTGCCAGAGCGGGTCTCTGCTCAGGAGGCGTCTTTTTTCTACAGAGTGGGCAGCGCCTGCTGTGATGTGTAGACCAGGTCTCTCATGATGGCCGCCCCTTGAGTAGGTCTGGCCCTCCAGTTAGTTCTAGAAACCCCAAACAGAGACTGATTTACACAACAATACACCAGTTTATTCAGATCAGAAGTACAGCCTGGCTGGAAGGCTGCCATTGCTCATTTGCTCCCAGCAGCCTCTACCTTGGTGGCAAGATATAGTCAAGAGAACAAATTATAGTTCAGAAGGTTGTTTTTGTGAATGAAGTCTGATCAAGTACACCGGGCAAAGGCCTGTTTACCTTCAGCAAATATATATTATCTTTTGCCAGTCTCTGGCTTTTTCTGCCTTGGTGCTTAAATGTTGTACTTCCCCTTGGGGCTGCTGGAGACGTTGACAAATGATGCGCAATATGGCTGCTTTTTCTTTTCTTTTTTTTCTCTAAGAGAGGGAAAGAGAGAAAGAGCCCAGGGAGGGGCAGAGGGAGAAACAGACTCCCCACCAAGCAGGGAGCCTGTCATGCATCTCAGTCCCAGGACTCTGGGATCATGACCTGAGCTGAAGGCAGGCATGTAACGACTGAGCCACCCAGGGGTCCCCGGCTGTCCTTTTCTTGACAGTGTATATCCGACCACCCTTCATTTGCCTTCGTGGTTTCACTTTGCAGGTTCTAAGATTTCTGCATAGCTTAGATTGTATTTAGATCAGTGGATTGTCAGTGATATTTGGGCCCCCATAATCTCATTGACAGCATTGTATATAAGCCAGCTTTTAGGGTTCAGTTACTTCTATAAATGGCTAACCTCATGTATTTTTATAATGATTCTTATTCATTGGGTTTATTTTTTCGGAGGGTGATATTTTCTTTTCTTTTTTTTTTTTTTTTTAAGAATTTATTTATTTGACAGAGAGTGAAAGAAGGACAGAGAGCACAAGCAGGGGAAGCAGGCTCCCTGCTCAGCAGGGAGCCCGATGCAGGACTTGATCCCAGGACCCCAAGATCATGACCTGAGCCGAAGGCAGAGGCTTAACCCACTGAGCTCCCCAGGTGCCCCCGGAGGGTGATATTTTCTGACCTTAATCCCAATTCAAGTATTTGAGGGCCTTCGGTCCCCTCTACATGGATGACAAGAGATTTTAAGACCATTAGACATGAGCATAGAGCATACCACTTGTTATACTAAGACACCCATATCAGTTTTTAAAAAAATGGAGTGAGCTTAAATACTCTTGCAGAAGAGCTAGGAAAGTCACTCAGGGAACAGCATTTTTTTTTTTTTTTAAATATTCACAAATCTTGGTGTGTAGTTAAACTTAGTGTATGTGACCTTATGGGAAAGGAATTACTTATAGTCGATCCAGAGCTTGTGAATAGGAAAGGATACTTTCTGTCAAGTATCTTAGGAAATGAAAATAAAAATTCTATCTGTTCCTCCCCCTCATGATTATTATTGGCAGTTGACCCAGACTCCTCTAGCACCCTTTGGGAAACCATTCTCTCCTGAGGAAGGTTTTTCTTGTGGCTTCTGGTGCTGACCTTGATTCAGCTTGGTTAAGCAGGGCACCCGGAGGGCTATTTGGGAAGGAGGAAATAACTTAATTCAGAACAGAGCATGTTCCGAAATGTTGAAATATGCTCTTTTGTGATCAAGCTCCCACGATTCCATTGTCCTGGTAAGTTGCCCACATTTGCTTGCCGATACACATATCACAGCTTCAGAAGCTTGTCCTAGCGGGCGTTGGTGGTATAGTGGTGAGCATAGCTGCCTTCCAGAAGCTTGTCCTCATTCCCCAAAAGGGAGGCCCCAGCACAGAGGGTGCCAGAGTCTGGCTTTGTAACATCTCTAGCACAGAACTTCATTGTTGTGGGATTTTGTGGTATACTTCCATTTAGTTTGAGAAAACAGAAGTGTTGCGTTTCCCTCCCTTGGCCAGACTGTTCCTCTTTTGCCTCTGCTTTCTTCACCTTTATCCTTTTGTCTTTGTGAGTCTTCTGCCCCTCCTCCAGACACACCTTTCTTCAGTGTGATTTCATTGCCAGTGAGGAGGACTTTCTCCCCAACTCCTGTGGACAGAGATGGAGGGTTTTTTCCTGGGAGGTGACTGGCACATATTTTTTTTTGGTCTCTGGATTTTGGCCTAAGATAGCATCTTTATAGCATCCTGCGGCGCACTTCCAGCATCACACGGCAACCCCCTTACCTAAGTGTCAGTGAACAGACGTTCCGCAGAAACTCAGACATGACAAAGTTGTCTTGGCGTCAGCAAACCTCAAATCTAGTTGGCCTCCATAGAGAGGGAAAGAGCAGATATGTCGCCACAGGTGTTCTTGTATATTGAGCACAGGCTAATGTCACTGTCCCTTTTCCAGTCCCATATAGAAATCATCCATGGCCATGCAGCATTCACGTCTGATCCAGAGCCCACAGTAGAGGTCAATGGGAACAAGTACACTGCTCCTCACATCCTGATTGCCACAGGTGGCGTGCCCTCACGTCCTCAGGAGAGCCAGATCCCCGGTGAGTCTTCGCAAGGCAAATACTTGTTGTTAACCGTCAAGTGGAGTATACTGTTGTCTTCAGCCTTCCAAGCGATGCTAGGGGATCTTCCTGTTCCAGTTCTTTCTCTTGGACAAGGCCACACAGAGGAGAAGGCCTCCGCAGAACCTAAATGTAATTGGCTTAACTTGTGCCTGGTGATGGGGCAAAGATATTTCTTCTAGCTCCAAGTTCAGATAGCCTACAGGTAACACAGCAAGAAAAATCAGCAAAGAATCTCCTCCTTTCAGGATGACAGAGACGGTCACCCACCTGGGTTTGTCCCCTGGGTGGTTATTTACAAGACATGTTCTTTATTTGTTTGTTTGTTTTTGTTTGTTTATTTTAAAGATTTTATTTGTTTATTTGAGAGAGAGAGCGAGAGAGAATGAGAGGAGAGAGGTCAGCGGGAGAAGAGCCTGATGTGGGACTCGATCCCGGACTCCAGAATCATGACCTGAGCTGAAGGCAGTTGCTTAACCAACTGATCTACCCAGGTGCCCCTACAAGATATGTTCTGTACTTGTGTTTTGTTTAAGGAAGTGAAATCTTTTTTTTTTTTTTTTAAGATTTTATTTATTTATTTGACAGAGAGAGATCACAAGTAGGCAGAGAGGCAGGCAGAGAGAGAGGAAGGGAAGCAGGCTCCCCGCTGAGCAGAGAGCCCGACGCGGGACTCGATCCCAGGACCCTGAGATCATGACCTGAGCCGAAGGCAGCGGCTCAACCCACTGAGCCACCCAGGTGCCCCAAGGAAGTGAATTCTTGTACAGATATAACTTAATGACCTACTTGGTATGCATAGTTTTCTCTCTTACATAGAAAATTATAAAATTAAAGCAGTAAGGAATTTCAGATAGTCCTATTTGCTCTTGCATTTTGTGCACACAGGGATAAACTATGAACATACTACTGCCTTATTCTCACATAAGAAACATGGTTCCTGTCTTTCTCCCCAGCTAAATTATAAGGTCTTTTTGGGCGGTGATCATAGCTTATCCATATTTTGTATTCTCCCTGGATTGGCCTTATAAGATCCATGACCAACCTGAATTAAATGGGAAATTTGGGGTGTATATGCATTTATGTGTTTTGTTCTCTCTGGGGAGAGGATCCAAAACTTTAACTAGCTTTAAGAGGAGGTTCATGACCCCCAAAAGTTCAGTAGCAACTACTGTAAAAGATGATAAGGTACTATTCTCAAGTACCTTAAAATTTAACTGAAAATTTGGACATAAGCATCCTAATATGATGCAGTCTTCAAGACTGCTTGTTAAGTGAAAAACAAGGTATGAAACAGAGTGTATAGTATGCTACAATTTGTGTCTTTTTCAAAAGGCAGAAGACTGTCCACATGCACTGGAATATCTCTGGAAAAATACTCAAAGCCCTGTGATGCTGACTCCCTTAAAGGAGAGCACTAGAGGTCGCGGTGGAAAGACTGCTTTTCACTAGATGCTCTGTTATGCTTTTCGAATTTTTAAAATGTATACATTTACTAATTTAAAACATATAATAAAAGCACATACAAAGAATTAAATAGAAGGTCAGTGTTCCAGGGTTATTTCTAGGCTTAGGGCGCTCACAGGTGGGACAGATTACTATAGGATGGCATCAACCAAAAAGACTTTCCAGGAAAAAGGAGGCTAACAGATTGAGCGGTAAGTGCTGAGGAAGAGGAAGACAGAACCAGTGGGAAATAAAGATGTCTTCGAAAGGTATTGAGCCAATTCAACCAATTTTTCCAGTACTGAAGTTCTGGGGGCCCATTCGTTAAGCTGAGACTAGAAAAGAGTTAGGGCCAGATTACGGAGACTTACAAAGTCAAATGAAGGAATCTCTAGAATTCATGACAACTGGGTCAAATAACTGTTAGCTTATAAATAGAGTTGTGACAAGATGTAAGCGATAATTTTAGACAACTGATCTGACAGGGACTCACAGAGGAGGGAGATGAGTGCAGAGAGCTGTGTGGGGTGATGATATGGTGCTGAACCCCAGCGTTAGCATCTGATCTGTAAAGGAGAAGCTCGGTTCTGCAGATGCTTACTGAGCCGCTGCTGTGGGCCAGGCCTCAAGAGAGGAGGACAGGCATAACGGACTCAGAAGGAAGAATCACCTGCTGGATTTCATTGATCCCAGGACACATTAAGAAAAAAGTATATTCATCACATCTGAGATCAGGATGTGTCCTTTATTTTGTATTAAAGATTTATTTATTTTAGAGGGAGAAAGAGATCACAAGTGGGAGGGGAAGGGAGAGGGAGAGAGAATCTCAACAGACACTGCATTGAGACACTGCATTGAGAGTAGTGATCCAACTTGATCCAACGACCCTGAGACCATGACCTGGGCCGCAACCAAGAGTCTGATGCTTAACTGATTGCACTCCCAGGTGCCCCGGATGTGTGCTTTAATCATGGCACCTCGAATTTGGCAAAGTGTAGTATTTTTATTAACTGATGAAATACTGTGGGTGGCATTGAGAGAAGGAATCCTAGATGGACAACTCAGGGTTTCATTTGGGTTATTGGCGGAAAGTGTTCGATTTAACTCTGCAGTGGTACACTTGGGAGAGGGTTACAGCTGGGACCTAAAGTTTAAGATTCAATTCTTTTTTTTTTAAGATTTTATTTATTTATTTGACAGACAGAGATCACAAGTAGGCAGAGAGGCAGGCAGAGAGAGAGGAGGAAGCAGGCTTCTTGCTAAAGAGAGCCTGATGTGGGGCTCAATTTTAGGACCCTGGGATCATGACCTGAGCCAGAGGCAGAGGCTTTAACCCACTGAGCCACCCAGATGCCCCTACGATTCAATTCTAAACATACTGAGTTTGAAGCAAAGTAGAATTATGTAGTTAGTGGGGCAGTTAGGAATCTGGGACTGGGACTTGGGGAAAATGTCAAAACTGGAATATTTGAAAGTCCTCCACCGTCAAGGGGAGAGTTGGTTGAAACCTTTGAAGAAAAACACAGGAGAGCCAAGGCTGAGCCGAGGGTTCACACCTACATTTGGGGGCAGGAGAATGAAACAGAGCCAGCAGAGTCTCTTCACCAGAGCCAAGACGATCTTAGTTCCTCAGAAAAATGTAATAGGCAGTCATCACTTCTCTTAATTCTAGAGAGAAAATGAAAATGTGTACTCAGGAAAGACTGGGTTGTTAGCTTCCCAAGTGGAAACTTTGACAAAACTTGTCAAAACAGTATGTGATGGCCGAGAAAGTATCTGGGTCCTATACAAAATCTTGATACCCTTTTATAAGGGAAAGCTTGGTCTGTGTGATCTGTATTGCATTTTCCTCCCTAGGGGCCAGCCTAGGAATAACGAGTGATGGATTTTTCCAGCTGGAAGAATTGCCTGGGTAAGCGGTTTGTTCTTCCTCAGTCTCTCTGGCTAACGCTTCTTCTGCCTCCCCGCCCAGCCATTAAATGCAGCCTTCCCTTGAATTTTCTTCACCTGCTTCTCTTTTAATGACCTTGGGTATCTCATCCACTAATATCTCCAGTGAACAACTCAGACCTGTCTTTTTCTTTCTTTCTTTCTTTAAGATTTATTTATTTATTTGAGAGAGAGTGCAGAGGGGCAGAGGGAGAGAAGCAGGCTCCCCGCTAAGCGCAGAGCCCAGCGTAGGGCTCAGTCTCAAAACCCTGAGATCACGACCTGAACCGAAATCAAGAGCCAGTCACTTAACTACCTGAGCCACCCTGGTGCCCCCTGACTCAGATCTTTCATTACAGTTTTTAGGGCGAGAATTAAACACACGGTGGTTTTGAAGAGTAAATAGTAAAGTCCTAAAACCATCTTCTTTCTTCACCTGAATACAGCATCATCTGCCGATGTGTCGCAATTAACTGATTCTGGTTTCCAGAGCCGCTGGTGCCCAGGGAACCTCCATAAATGAAAGCCCTGCTGTTTGCACAAAAGAGAGGTTTTCTGGGTTTGTCCTCCATGTGGATTTGTCCAGACAACCTTCGTAAATGTCTGTCACGAAATTAGATGCGTAGGAATAAAATCTACTGAGGAAGACGGTTTCTCTAATTTGAAGAAGCTGCCACTTGCAGGCTTTCTAGGTTGGAGGGACCGTTTTGGCTTAGGATGGGCCTTTATCTCCCTCTAAGTAGCACCAGATCTGGAAATCAGTGTTGCTCAACGCCGCTGCTCCCTCGCGGGGCTGCCAAGCCCATTCCAAGTCTTAATCCTGTGTTTCTGTAAAGGCCTTCACGGAGGGTGACTAATAACCCATTGTCTGAAACTTTACCTTAATTCACCTGGAGCCGCAGATGGTGTAGAAGGGGCAAGAGGGCTTCTCTGAGTCTCTTAGCTGCAGTGGAAACCACCCATGAAGATATTTGGAGCATGCACTCTTCTGACTTTGAGGGAGGCACAGTCCATTTTATATTTGCTGTTTGCAGGGCACACAACTGTGTCAGAGAACCGCTCCTTTTCCCTCATGATCTGCCCGGTCCTGTTTGGTTTTAGGGTTGAATGAGGACACATGGGAGAATGTTTCCAGAAATGTGGTCACGGCTTGTCATGTCTGGATGATACAAGTCAATCTAGATTCACCGTCGTAGAATCTACTTTACAGATACCTGTCCGTGAAGTCTTTTAAAATAAAGGATTTAAAAAATCAAATCATAGGGGCGCCTGGGTGGCTCAGTGGGTTGAAGCCTCTGCCTTCGGCTCAGGTCATGATCCCAGGGTCCTGGGATCGAGCCCCGCTTTGGGCTCTCTGCTCGGCAGAGAGCCTGCTTCCCTTCCTCTCTCTCTCTGCCTGCCTCTCTGCCTACTTGTGATAGGCAAGTCTGTCTGCCAAATAAATAAATAAAATCTTAAAAAAAAAATCAAATCATTTATTTTAATATATTTAAAATGCTAGCAAGACAAGTTTAATAAGTGAATTTATGTGTGTTAGGAACAAAGGACTCTGGGAACATAGGAAATGAATGAACAAATTTTTTTCTTTTTCTTTTTTTAAGATTTTATTTATTTTAGAGAGAGAGTACCTGAGAGTGTGTGTGTAGGGAGAGACAGGGAGGAGGGAAAGGGAGAAAGAATTTGAAGCCGATGCCTCACTGAGCGGGGCTCGATCTCATGCCCTCGAGAAAGGAGCAGAGGTCAAACATAATAGGAAAGAGGGAGGTTGAGATGGAAGAGCTATTTCATGGTTTCCAGGCTATGGGGACATTTCTCTTTTCAAACACTGGGTTGTACGGTAAGCTGACGTGCCGCTCTTTGGGTTCATGCTTCGTCCTCTGTTTGGACCAGACCCCTCTAATGGCACAGACTCACCCCACGGATACCTTACTTTTGGAAGGTAGTAAAGAAAGCTTTCCTCTGGGGCACCTGGGTGGCTCAGTGGGTAAGCCTCTACCTTCGGCTCAGGTTATGATCTCAGGGTCCTGGGATCGAGCCCCACATTGGGCTCTCTGCTCAGAGGGGAGCCTGCTTCCTCCTTTCTCTCTCTCTGCCTACTTGTGATCTCTGTTTGTCAAATAAATAAATGAAATCTTTAAAAAAAAACACACACACACAACTTTCCTCTGCTTTTCCCAGATTGCTTGGTTCTTTCCAAGCACTGTAAGTTCTTTGAAGCCTCAGCAAACCCAGCCCTGACTGGGGCAGCTCCAGCTCAGAGGTATCAACGCTCCAGGCTGCAGCATGTTGGGAATCCTCATTGCCCTAGGGCCGGGATCGGCTTCTCCACCCCTAATTCAGACCCTCCTCAGCCTTTACCTAGTGCTGAAGATGCCTTTTTAGACTGAAATTTAGGCAGGGGAGTCTACTTTCATTCAGATCTATCCTGTAAGTTACATGGCTTGCTTTAAGTAGGTGTAACCTACTGCAAAGATTGGTAAAATTGAAGAGTGATCAAGGAGGAGTTCTGAGGGGCGCCCAGGTGGCTCAGTGGATTGTGCGTCTGCCTTCGACCCAGGTCACGATCCCAGGCTCCTGGGATGGAGCCCCGCATTGGGCTCCCTGCTCAGTGGGAAGCCTGCTTCTCCCTCTCCTGTTCCCCCTGCTTGTGTTCCCTCTCTTGCTGACTCTCTCTCTGTCAAATAAATAAATAGAAATAGAAATCTTAAAAAAAAAAAAAAAAGGCAGTTCTGAGCAAGGAAGAATCATGGTGCCAGTTTTAGGTTTAGGTATGAAGGTCACTCATAAGGAGTCATCTTGGGGAGCACCTGGGAGGCTCAGTCGGTTTAGTGTCATGATCTCCAGGTCCTGGGATGACACCGCCACATCAAGCTTCCTGCTCAGCAGGGAGCCTGCTTCCTCCTCTCTCTCTGCCTGTTTCTCTGCCTACTTGTGATCTCTGTCTGTCAAATAAATAAATAAAGTCTTTAAAAAAAAATAAGTCGTCTCTAGTTTCAAAGGTTTTTTTTTCTCTCTGAAGAAATGAGGCAAAAGAACTTTTTTTTAAAAGATTTTATTTATTTATTTGACAGACAGAGATCACAAGCAGGCAGAGAGAGAAAGGGGGAAGCAGGCTCCCCGCTGAGCAGAGATCCCTGTGCGGCAGGGCTCCATCCCAGGACCCTGAGATCATGACCTGAGCCGAAGGCAGAGGCTTATTAACCCACTGAGCCACCCAGGCACCCCAAGAACTTTTCTTTTTTTAAAGATTTATTTATTTGAGAGATAGAGTGAGTGTGGGGAGAGGGGTAGGAGGGGAGGGAGATAAAATCTTTTAAGCAGACTCCACGCTGAGCGTGAAGCGTGACATAGGGCTCGATCTCACAACCGAGAGGTCACAACTGGAGCCCAAACCAAGACTCGTTGCTCAACCAACAGCACCACCCAGGCGCCCTGAGGCTGAAGAACTTTTGATAACTAAAAATATACTTCCCTTCTACAAAGGGATATTTTCTACATAAAACTGCAGTGTGGTATCCAGATTGAATCTTGGAGCCACAAAAGGAAATGAATGGAAAAACTGGTGACGTCTGAATAAGTCTGGAGTTTAGTCAGTAGCAATGTACCAACATCCATTTCTTAGTTTTGACACGTGTACCGTGATCCTGCAAGATGTTAACTTGGAGAAGAACAGGGCAGAGTGTATAACAGGACACTTCTGTACTATCTTTTCAACTTTTCTATAAATCTAAAATTAGTCCAAAATCTGTTTATTTAAAAATACTAACCCTCTCTCTCATTTTAGCCGCAGTGTCATTGTCGGCGCGGGCTACATTGCTGTAGAGATAGCTGGCATTCTTTCCGCTCTGGGTTCAAAGACATCACTAATGATACGGCATGATAAGGTAAATTCTTTGCTTTTTTCCTTTTCCCTTTCCTTTGCTTGATCTTTTTTAAAAATCTACCCTGACAATATTAAAGACTAGGGTGTAAAGCATGTGGAAGTAGTTGGTTTATTCTGCATGGAACTGCAGAGAAGCTCTTTGAATTGGGCTATATGTCCTTATCAGCTACCAGCTGATAATGATTTTGATTGGATCAAACTGGCTGGTATTTTCATCCTGAAGTAGTAGATGGTATCAGGTGTCTTGAAACCTGCAGGCTTAAATATAAATACTAGTTAAATTGAACAGACTGTCAACGTTAATTTCTTATTCTGGAAATCAATTTTGTATGATCAGAGGGTAGTGTTGGATTAATAACACTCAGTCAAAAAAATTTACTACAGTGTTTGCATTAAAAGAAAATGTATCAAAGATACTTGCACACCTGTGTTCATGGCAGCATTATTCACAAGAGCCCAGGCATCGATGAAGCAGCCCAAGTGTCCATTGACAGATGAATGAATCAAGAAAATGTGTATATCATATGGTAGAATATTATTCAGCTTTAAAAGGAAGGACATTCTGACTCGGGCTACAACATGGATGAACTTGGAGAACATTACGCCAAATGAAATAAACCAGTCACAAAAAGACAAATCTTATGATTTTCCTTATATGAGGTATCTAGTCAAACTCATAAAAACAGAAAGTAGAATGGTGGGTTACCAGGGTTGAGGCGGAAGGAAGTGAGGAGCTGTTTAATAGAGTGTAGAGTTTCAGTTTTGCAAGAAGTAAAGTTCTGGAGATGGCTGGCACAACAATGAGTAGACATAACACTCCAGAACTGTATCCTTAGAAATGATTAAGTTGGTAAATTTAATGTTATATATTTTTTATCACAAAAAAAAAAATAAAGGAAGCTTACAGATCATCTTATTGAATGTCATTTTACAGATGAAGAAATTAAGGCCAAAGTTTTGCAACTGCAAATTAGCATCATAACTGAGAGTTAGCTGAGGGCTTAGAAAGCCAAGGACAGTACACTTGACCCTTGAACGACTTGGAGGTTAGGGGTGCTGACCACTTGTGCAGTGGAAAAATCCAAGTGCAACTTTTGACTCCCTACAAACTAATAGCCTACTGTTGACCTTGACCTGGAGCCTCACCAGTAACATGTTAACATGTAAACAGTTAACATGTATTTCGTATATGTATTATGTCAAATTCTTATAATAAAGTATGCTGGAGAAAAGAAAATGTTTCTAAGAAAATCCTAAGAGGGGCACCTTGGTGGCTCTGTTGTTTAAGCGTCTGACTCTTGAATTTAGCTTAGGTCATGATGTCAGGGTTATGAGATTGGGCCCGTCATCCGGCTCCATGCTGGGCGCGGAACCTGCTTAGGATTCTGTCTCTCCCTCTCCCTCTCTCTGAAAAAAAAAAAGTCTTAAGAGAGGGGCGCCTGGCTGGCTCGATGGGGAGACCATGTGACTCTTGATTCCAGGGTCATGAGTTCAAGCCCCACACCGGGTGTAGAGCTTACTTAAAGAAAAAGAAAATCATAAGAGAAAACACATTTACAATATCATACTGTAAAAAAAAATCTGCATAGGTGGACCCATGCAGTTCAAACATGTTCATGGATCAGTGGTTTCTGCCAATATGCAGCCTCTATGTCATTATCTGGTGAAGTGTTGCTTTATATATATGTATATTTTTTAAAGATTGTATTTATTTATTTGATAGAGAGCACAAGCAGGGGGAGTGGCAGGCAGAGGCAAAGGGAGGCTCCCCACCAAGCAGGGAGCCCAATGCGGGTCTTGATCTCAGGACCCCAGGATTATGACCTTAGCCAAACGCTTAACCGAATGAGCCACCCAGGCACCCTGTTTTTGTTTTTTGGTTTATTTTTTGTTTTTTGTTTTTGATTAATCATGATAGTACCACTGGTTTTAGTACAGTTTTGAGCTTTCAGGGACATAGTTCCAGACAATAACAAGAGTGTTGGCCTAAGAATCTGGTTGACCTTAACAAGTGTGTGATTTGAGCAAGTCATTTAATGCTTTAGGAACATTTATCAGATCCCTAACCATTCAAATGCTATGATTCTAATTCTTGATTATTTGAGCAAATAGAGGGAGACAAGGGAAATTAATAACCCCAGTCAACATGTACTTAAAGGAACTTTCTCTTTGGCCTTGAGACTTATCATATAATTCACCCGCAGGAGATTTATATCCTGAAGAATGTCTCCCCTAGGTAAATGTTATGTTATTTTGCATCGCAGGAGTATATCCAGAAAACTGGAAGGAAGGAGAGAGGTAGAGGGATTGACAGCCTTAATGTATAAGTAAGGAAATAAACTGCAGCAGTGTATCAGTAGAGTGGATAATCCCTTCATTTGGAAAACCAGCTCATTCGCACCTGCACTTGGGTTTCCTGCCCTTGCCAACGCCCAACCCCCAAACATCAGGCTGATTCTCCTCTTCCCTGTCCTGGTGTGTGTCCGTTCTAGAGCTATCCTATGAATAACTCGTGACCTCCTGTCTTCACCCTGCCTGGGGTTTGTTGCAGGTGGATTATCACAAAGAATTCTCCAAGGCTGTGGCCTTGACTTTTTTGCATCGATAAGGAGATTTTGCTAGTGAGATCTTCCCTTAAATCATACTAGAGTAGAAGCTGCCTTGGAAATACAGAAAGGGGAAGGAGAATTTCTGTTCCCAAGACATAAATATGGAGAAAAGCAGCAGGCTTGAGAGGAGAGGGACATGGCAAAGAGAATAGAAGCCTGAAGGTTACTTGTCTGTTTAACTCTAAAACGGGAGTGCATGAAATCAGACATAGTACAGACATTGGTGGTGATGTAGGAATACAGATTGAAACTCCACTTACAATATGGTCATGAAGGAAAGAGGAGATAGGAGGGAAGATGCTGATATTTGGGTACCAAGTTTGTAATGTTATCTTCATTTAAGTTTTATTCCTTTCCCACCACCCATCTCTCTGGTGCCTCTGTATACAGGTACTTAGAAATTTTGATTCAATTATTAGTTCAAACTGCACAGAAGAGCTGGAGAATTCTGGCATAGAGGTCCTGAAGTACTCACAGGTATGGCTGAGCCCCAGGTATGCTTATAGCTCTTCTTCCTGTGTGTTGTGAATCACACTTTCTGCTTTTGATTCCACCCGAGTGTTTAATAAACGCAAACTCTGTGTCTCCCTCAGTCAACGAATCCCTTTCTAGAGTACTACCAATTCTTTTCTTTATCCTAAGAAGCTGTATTTCTCAATATGTTAGTAAAGTCAAGGTATAAAAGATAAGAAATCTGGTAGTTAAATCTAGTTAAAACTACAACTCTTGTGTGTGTGTGTGCGCGCACTCAAATGCCTTATTGAACATGCTTATTTTTGAGGATTGTATTTCTTTTTCAGGGAATAAAATTATGGACTCTGTTTTTAAAGTGCACCCCTTTGAGTTCTGCAAATGGACAGACTTACAGAGTACTCTACTTCTTAGGGAATCACTGAATTTCAGTTTTCATGCAGCATTAGGTTTGCAAAAGCAATTATGTCTCTAGAGCTGCATCCTCTCAGTGATGGCCCCATCAAGTAAAATAATAAATGTGAGGTTGCTTTGTGAATGTAGAGGTGTTAACCTGGTAGTGGGGACAGAACCCCCTGGGTTCTTCACCAAACTGTGTGCACCTAGCTCTTCTGATCCAATTCTCACCCACTCCCTGTGCTGATTAGGAACATCCAGGAGAAATACCAACTATGAGGTGTGAGTGAGGTTCTTAGCAATGCCGCTACGGCCTGTTTCCTCCCACCCTCCAGTTGCCAACACTGTGCTTACTAGATTAGTGACTTAAGATTTTATCATGTTTTTTAAGAAGCACAGTTTAAAAACCTTGTTTTTAAACTGAAGCATTAGGGTGTTGACAGAAACGGACACTTCTGGCCGTCGGCTGGATAATTTGGGCCAACCTAGGAAACAGTCTTGGCTCCTAGGAGTTGCGGTGTTGGCGTCCTTTGAGCAAAAGTGAATGTGTCAGCATCAAGGATCCACATATAGGACCTGGTGGAGAATTTTTAAATGTTAAGAGTTCTAATTTCCTCTTTGTTTTCCATCTTCTCTCCCTCTCTCCAAATTAACATGTTTTATTTGACAATAGGTCAAGGAAGTGAAGAAGACTTCCTCTGGCTTGGAACTGTGCATGGTTACCTCAGTTCCTGGTAGGAAACCCACCTTGACCACGATTCCAGATGTTGACTGTCTGCTGTGGGCCATTGGGCGGGACCCAAACTCCAGTGGCCTGAATTTAAACAAAGTGGTAAGCTTAGTCTAACCAAAACACTTGAATATTTAGCACTTCTGTGTTCCCCACCACCTTGACCCCTAAACTTTTGGTGGGTTAGATTTTTTTCTTTTCATCTGTGCATCATTTGTCATCAAATCCCATTGCTTCTTGAAATTGAAAAAAAAATTATTTTACCTTTTTAATGTGATCATCCTAGATCAGGTCTCTGCCCTGACTAGCCGCTTCCTTACAGATTTCCTTTTTACAATGATACTGGCTCTTTAAAGCCTTGAAATTATTCCTTATCATCTATAACCTAATCTCGATTATTGGGTGTGTCCATCAATCCTGGACATTTTGGGCACTTGGGGATGGAAGTAGATGTGAAGCCGACTTACCAGTGCTGTAATTAACATTCTGAGTTGTTCTTTTAAATTTTGAAGGCAAGTCTCCTGTAGTAGCTTGGGGTCTAGGTCTCAAGAGTTTGACCCAGTTTTGAGTCTTAGTTCTGTTACTTACCAGTTGTGTGGCCTTCAGCAAGCAGCTTCATTACTCTTAAAGTTTCAATTGCTTCATGTCAGTATAGGGATAAAAATAGTACTTGTCTCACTGGGTTATAGATTATACATGCAAAGTAATTAGTTTATTTCTTTATTTGGGAGAGCGAAAGTGAGAGAGAGCACTAACGGGGGAGGGAAGGGGTAGAGGGAGAGGTAGAAGCAGACTCCATGCTGAGCAGGGAGCCCAACGTGGGACCTGATCCCAGGACCCTGAGATCATGACCTGAGCCAAATGGAGATGCTTCACCGACTGAGCCACCCAGGTGCCCCACAAAGGAATTAATTTAGATGCTGGCTGGTTGTATGAATTCAGTCCATGTTAACCAGCTGCTCTTTTTGATGATGGTAAGGATTTTCCTGATAGGCTATACTACTCTGCAAGTAATAAAAGGATGATTTTATGTTTGTGGTTTATATATTTGATAGGACTTCTGAGCAGTGTGTAACATTTTAATTTATGTTCTAATAGTAATATCCTTTATCATTATTTTTTCATTTCATAAAAGGTGTTCTTCAGCATTTTAAAAAGTAAAAATATCCAGGGAGATGTTTCCTTGTTTTTAATTACTATTTGGTAAAATTTAGTTAAACTGTTTTGTCTGTTTTCATATTATCCGTTTCATATTATCTGTTTTCATATTATCATATTTCATATTATTTCACCTTTCTTTTTTTTTTTTTTTTTAAAGATTTTATTTATTTATTTGACAGACAGAGATCACAAGTAGGCAGAGAGACAGGCAGAGAGAGGAGGAAGCAGGCTCCCCGCCGAGCAGAGAGCCTGATGCGGGGCTCGATCCCAGGACCCTGGGATCATGACCTGAGCCGAAGGCAGAGGCCTTAACCCACTGAGCCACCCAGGCGCCCCTTATTTCACCTTTCAAGAGATATTTTGTCATTGTATAGATACAGGCTTTGGTAGGTTGAGTTTTCAACCTTTCAAATATTTTCCTGAATCTTTAAAAAATGAGATGAAAGTTTTCAGTCTTATTCAGTATTAATATATATTTGCATGATGCAAATGAACATTTTTACCATGTATAGGTCTTGTAAACCTATACTTTGTTACTAACCCACTTTAATCTTGCCCACAACTCTTTAATGGCTAAGGACAAAGAAACCAGAAGCAGCACATAGATAATAAACAATCTACCAGGCTGTAATTCTGTGGGGTAGGGAGGATATCTGTATTACTTACCACTATTTACAGTGACCAGGTTAATGCCTCATTTGTACTAGAAGCTCAAGTATTTGTTAATAAATAGGCAGTTATACAAGGTCCCATAGCTAGTAAGTGGCAGAGCTGGGATTTGAACCAGGTCTCTGTCCAAAGGTTGTACTCTTGACCACTGTGTTGTCTATTTCCACTATGTCTCTTCTCACATGGGAGTTTATACAGGTGGGATCTGCAAAGCCACAAGATAAGCATGCCACATCTTTTTGGAGCCAAAATTTGACTCAGTATGCAGGAAAAAAATTTGGTTAAGGAAACATCAATATGTTTTAGAGAGAATACCAAATTTATTTGGATTTCTTAAAATTAAAATGGTGGGGTGCCTGGGTAGCTGAGTTGTTAAGCGTCTATCTTCAGCTCAGGTCATGATGCCAGGGTCCTGGGATTGAGCCCTATGTTGGGCTCCTTGCTTGGCGGGAAGCCTGCTTCTCCCTCTCCCATTCCCCCTGCTTCTCCCTCTCCCATTCCCCTGCTTGTGTTCCCTCTCTTGCTGTGTTTTTCTGTCAAATAAATAAAATCTTAAAAAAAAAATTAGGGCACCTGGGTGGCTCAGTGGGTTAGGCTGCTGCCTTCGGCTCAGGTCATGATCTCAGGATCCTGGGATCGAGTCCCGCATCGGGCTCTCTGCTCAGCAGGGAGCCTGCTTCCCTCTCTCTCTCTCTCTCTCTGCCTGCCTCTCTGTCTACTTGTGATCTCTCTCTCTGTCAAATAAATAAATAAAATCTTAAAAAAAAAAAATTAAAACGGTAAGCTTCAAACAAGCCTGCTTTTGATGACTGCTTCAGGCTAACCCCTCTAAGTTATGAATTAGTGCACTTCAAGAGGAGTGTTTCAGTGGAAAAAGGATCCCCACCCAGATTTTATTTATTTATTTAGTATGAAAAAGAGTGAGTGGGAAGAAGGAGAGAATTCAAAGCCAACTCCACACTGAGCGCAGAGCGTAACCCAGGGTTTGATCCCACAACTGGCAGATCACGATCTGAGGCAAAACCAGGAGTCAGATGTGTAACTCACTGAGCCACCCAGGTGCCCCCATTCAGTGGGAAAAGTTTGAAAGTTTGAAAGCGCTGTCTTTGATGGACTCCACAGCAGTAGGAAGTAGCGCATCTGAGAGTTGAGTATTTCCTTTTCATGTTTTACCTGGCCAGCTGAATTGTATTGCAAAGGCGAGTCCTGTTAAACACCTCAAAATTGGATAAAATATTACCTTTTATTTTTTTTTTAAGATTTTATTTATTTATTTGACAGAGAGAGATCACAAGTAGGCAGAGAGGCAGGCAGAGAGAGAGCAGGAAGCAGGCTCCCTGCCGAGCAGAGAGCCTGATTTAGGGCTCGATCCCAGGACCCTGAGTACATGACCTGGGCCAAAGGCAAAGGCTTAACCCACTGAACCACCCAGGCGCCCCAAATATTACCTTTTAAATTAAGCAAAAGATATGAACTTTTCAGCTGTTGTTTTTTTTTTTTTTTTTTTTAGATATTTTATTTATTTATTACACAGAGAGAGAGAGATCATAAGTAGGCAGAATGGCAGGCAGAAAGGGGAAAGCAGGCTCCCCACTGAGCAGGGAGCCAGATGCGGGATTCTATCCCGGGACACTGAAATTGTGACCTGAGCCGAAGGCAGACAGATACTTAACTGACTGAGCCACTTAGGCGCCCCTGAACTTCTCCCTGCTCAGTGGGAAGCCTGCTTCTCTGTCTCCCTCTGCTGGCCTCCCCCCACCCTGGCTCATGCTTGCTCAAATAAATAAATAAATAAAAATATTCTAAAAATGTTTTTCATCTTGTGGTTGAGTGTTGTGGTTTTCAGATTCAGGCTGAGAAGGTGCTTGAACTGAAGATCCGGAGATTGGGTTTGCCTTTTTTGGTAGATAGGCCAAATAGTGACATGATAGCCTTTCACTTTTTTAGGGGATTCAAACTGATAAAAAAGGTCATATCATAGTAGATGAGTTCCAGAATACCAGCGTCAAAGGCATCTATGCCGTTGGGGACGTGTGTGGAAAAGCTCTTCTTACTCCAGGTACTGTTTCTCTTTTGTCGGGTAAGGGAAGCTCTGCGGGTTGTAGAAAACTGTTGAGCCATTCACAGTCCGCTCAACTTAAGCAAAGTTGAAAGGATGAGTGTCTTAATGTGGGCAAAATAATAATGTACTGAAATCGTTTGGTACCTGATGTTTTCTGACTAATACTTAGTTTTCCTTAAAAGACTTTAAAAGTGCTTTAGTGAAGACTGAAATTGTTATAGAGATGACAGCTTCTTCCTTCTGAAGAGACTAAGTTAGAATCTGAGTTGCATGGGGTGACAGTGGAAGGAGGTGGCTTTGGGAAGAAGCAATTTGGAGTGGCATTCTTATGTGATTATGTGGTCTTTTTTTTTTTTTTAAGGTTTTCATTTTTATTTGTGTGTATGTATTTTCTAATTTTTTTTTTTAAGTAGGTTCCATGCCTAACGTGAGGCTTGAGCTCATGATCCTGAGATTTGAGAGTCACATGCTTTACCCACTGAGCCAGCCAGGTGCCCTGATTATTTATTATAACGACTAAGATCGACCCAACTCCCTTCATCCCATACCTCAGTCTACTTCCTGAGTTAACTGGCACATTCCAAGCTCTTTGCCCCACCTGTATTAGCAACATTGCTCCATCTGCTTTCACCCTGTACCCCTGTGGTATCTCACCAGCCTTTCTAAAATGGCCCTGGGTCTTTTGACAGACTGGAAAGTTACTGCAGTCACATGCCCAAAGCCTTATAGCTCCTTCAGGAAGTTCTTTTAGCCAAAGCAAAATAACAAAGTTTCAAAAACTTGACAATAATCTAATTATTGAAAATTATATCAAAGAAAATTTCTTATGTATCCTACCGATACCTTATTTTGGGGAAAAAACGTGAAATCAACAAAATTAATAACTGATGCTTTTGCTAATGTAGGCATTTTTTTTCTAAATACGAGATTAAAAACAGGTTAAGGAGAATAAACTTTAAAAAAATAAGAAGTAAAAGTAATTTAAAAAATAAACATAAAAAAGTCTTGTGTGGGCTCCTGAGTGGCTCAGTTGGTTAAGTGTCTTTAAAAAAAAAAAAAAAAAAAAAGCATCCAACTCTTGATCTCAGCTCAAGTCATGATCTCAGGGTGGTGAGTTCAAGCCCCACGTTGGGCTCCAACTTAAAAAAAAAACTTACTCTGTCAAGTCAGTAGCAGCATGACTAAGTGTGTAATTGGCAATTGTCTGAGACAATCATCAGAGCCAGATGAGCCCGGAAGTCCCTTTGGACAGCAAGGGAGAGTGTGGAGTCATTTATCATCCAGGATCATGGTCTTTATTCTTGCTAAGCAGAGCCCTAATCCATCAGGACTAGCCAGTGAGGAGGAGCCATGATGTATGTGGTAGATAGGGGGAGGCTGGGGAGGCCTTCTCGGGAATTAAAGGAAAAAAAAAAAAAAACAACAACCTTACTGTGAAATGAACAAGGTTATAACGTACAACAGTTGCTCAAAACTAATATAGTTTGCTTCATTCGTATTGTATCAAAAAGCCAATATCCTAATTAAGTAGGTAACTGTCTGCCAGATGATTGGGAACTAGTAAATATGTCCCACCTTCCCCCCTCCCCCAGTAGAACATACAGAATTCACATAAGCTGATAGTTTTGAATTTTACCAAGGCATTGGTATGTCTTCATTATGGTGATCTAGATATTATAATGAGCTTTGGTGTGACTCTTTGTCAGTATTAGTACTTTAAGCCAGAAGAGGAAATGGTTAGTAGAACAATTCTGCGGTTTAAAGTGAGCAATAAACTGAAATGCTGATTTATAAATATCTTTGTAGTTGCCATAGCTGCTGGCCGAAAACTTGCCCATAGACTTTTTGAATGCAAAGAAGATTCCAAATTAGACTATGACAACATCCCCACAGTCGTCTTCAGCCACCCCCCGATTGGGACAGTGGGACTCACGGAAGGTAGGTATTTAAAAATTAATTTGTAATTTGTAATTTTCATCTTCCCTGGAACTTCAGGGGGAGGTTGCTGACTAAACCTATCTTCACTCCCTAAATTCCACTCCTTTCTGGCTGGCCTCTTGTCATAATTCCAGTTTCCTCCTTAACTGCTAACACTTGGAGAGTAGAATTCCTTTTCCCCACACCACCCTTTTTGTCTCTTTGCCTTTTTTTAAGCTTTCTTATTTGAACTAATTTCAAATTTAAAGAAAAGTTGCAAAAATATCGTAGTCCCCTTATCTGTGGTTTCACTTTCCATGGTTGGTTCCCTGTGGGCAACCGCGGTCTGGAAGGAGATGATCCTCCTGACTTATCATCAGAAGGTCAGGAGTAGCCTAATGCTGGGTCACAGCACCTACGTCACTCACCTCACTTCATCTCACCACACAGGCATTTGTCACCTCACATCATCACAAGAAGGGTGAGTGCAGTATGATAAGGCATTTTGAGAAAGACCACATTCATGTAACTTTTATTACAGTGTATTATAGTTGTTTTTAATATCAGTTATTGTTGTTAATCTACTGTACCTAACTTACAAATTAAGCTTTATCATAGATATGTATGTATAGGAAAAAACAGTATACAGAGGCTTTGGTATTATCCACAGTTTCAGGCATCCACTGGGGACCCGGAATGTTTTCCCTGTGCATAGTAGGAGACTACTATACTACAAAGGACTGTGTATACCCATAACATTTTTGCTTTACCATAGTTTTTCTCTACACACAAACACACACATGCTTCAATATCTGTTTTCTGGGAACGAGTCCATTCCTTTACATAAGCAAGCTACAGTTTTCAAAAGACAACATTTAAATTGTTACAATATTGGGTGCAGGGATAGGGAAAATAGGTAAAGGGGATTAAGAGGTATAGACCTCGAGTTATAAAATAAACAAGTCATGGGAATGAAAAACACAGCACAGGGAATATAGCTATTAATATTAAAATAACTTTGCATGCTGATAGATGGTGACTGCACTTAATCATGGTGAGCATTTTGTCATGTTTATAATTGTTGAATCAGTATGTTGCACGCCTCAACCTAACATAATATTATGTCACTATGCTTTAGTTTACAAAAAAGGTAATAAAAAAGAAATAAATTCATACAGTATTATCCAGACTTTAGATCTTACTCACATATTGCTAATTCTCTCAAATAATGTCATTTCTTTCTTTCTTTCTTAATTTTTTTTTTTTTAAAGTAACCTCTATACCCAACATGAGGCTCAAACTCACAACCTCCAGATCAAGAGTCATATGCTCCACCAACTGAGCCAGCCAGCTGCCCCTTAAATAATGTCATTTTTAACACTTTTTCCCCGAATGTCAGGATTCAGTCCAGGATGCATTGTATTTATTTTCTTACCCCTTTGGTCTCCTTTAATCAAGAGACAACAATTCCCTAGCCTTTCCTTTGTCTCTCATGACATTGGCATTTATGTTACAGAATGTCCCTCTTTGTAGTTTTCTTTGATATTTTCTCATGATTTTACTCAGATTATATATTTTTGGTCATCTCTCTCTTCGACAGCTCAGTGGAATTGTTTAGGTTTTTGACAGATGCTTTTTCCTCCCTGTGCATTATAGATGAGGCCATTTATAAATATGGAAAAGAAAATGTGAAGACCTATTCAACCACCTTTACCCCAATGTATCATGCGGTTACCAAAAGGAAAACAAAATGTGTGATGAAGATGGTTTGTGCCACTGCAGAGGAAAAGGTATGGGAAAAATGTAGTAAGCTAAAGAATGTCTTCAGACTTCGCAGGGATGGGGGTATTTGGCAGGATGGGGAGTCGGGAGACCAAGTAAAGAGTTAAGCCTTCTCTGTTTCAACTGGTGCAGTCCTACTTTTACCTGCCTACATATACTGGGGTTCTTTGTAATATTTCATTAAGAAAGAAGGTTCCAGGGGCATCTGGGTGGCTCATTCAGTTAAGCGTCTGCCTTTGGCTCAGGTCATGATCCTGGGGTCCTGGGATCCAGGCCCACTTCAGGCTCCCTGCTCAGCAGGGAGCCTGCTTCTCCCTCCCTTCTGCCTCTCCCCCTGCTTGTGCTCTGTCTCTCTGAAATGAACAAATAAAACCTTTTAAAAATAAAAAAGACAGAAGGTTCCATATATTTATGCTTTTAAAACACAGGAAGGAAAGTTTGAAAACCACAGAAAAGCTCACTGTCATGGACCTATAGGTTAGAATAGATAGATGCCTCAGAAATACTGATAAGTATAAGAACTTATTGGAAGATAAATTTATATTTAACATAGCCAATCAGGGAAGAAGAGAGTGCTTATTCAATGAAATTTTCTGGGATACCACTTACCTAGTTTTGGTTTAATGTTTTGAGGAACTGTCTGACTGCTTTCCAGAGTGGCTGCATGCTTTTCACATGCACTCAGCCCTGTGTGAGGGTTCTAGTGCCCCCAGCCCCTTGCAACTTGATACTTGTCTTTAATTGGAATCATCCCACTGGATACAAAGTGGTATCTCATTGTGATTTAGATTTTGAACAGGTTTGAATTTGAACAGACTTTTTAAAAAGTAATTTTTATAATAGATTTGTTTGGGTATTAGTCAACCTTTGGGGCTTTTTTAATTAATTAGTTAATCTGATAGAGAGAGACAGCAAGAGAGGGAACACAAGCAGGGAGAGTGGGTAAGGGAGAAGCAGGCTTCCTGCTGAGTAGGGAGCCTGACCCTGGCTGGATCCCAGGACCCTGGGATCATGACCTGAGCCACCCAGGTGCCCCCCATGGGGCTTTTTTACAAATTGAATTAAATATTACAGCGGGACATGGCAGAATGCCCTGGGAACGTGGCTCTGTGAAGGGACAGCGGCTTAGTTGAAGATTCAGGTGTTGTTTCCGGTTTTTTTTTTTTTTTTGTCAAAAAGAGCATAGTCTGTATGTGATTTGGTGACCCTGTAAACCAAAAGCCAGAAGATATAATCCCTGTATTATAGAAATCAGCATCATTGAGGATTGACAGAAGCAGAGAATCAGAGCAAAGAAGATTAGTAAGGTGGGCAGCAAAACAAAAGTTGCTGTTTTCTGGCCCTGAATGTTCCTGAATAGTCTAAGATGTCCAGATATTGGATCAGTGAGGGCTCTTCTTTTTTCTTATCAGTTATTTCCTCATGCCTTTTATCATTCATTCATTTGATAAACATTACTTGACAGACTACCAAAGACTAAGAACTGGGATGTGGAGAGGAATCCTATAAAGTTCGTGCCATCCCTGAAAGCTCTTTGTAAATTCAGTTTAGATCACAATATGTAAAAAAAATCTGGCTGTGTTATATATGTATGGTTTGGGACTTTTTTGTTGTAAATTGAGATATACTTTTTTTTTATTTTATTTTTTATAAACATATAATATATTTTTATCCCCAGGGGTACAGGTCTGTGAATCACCAGGTTTACACACTTCACAGCACTCACCATAGCACATACCCTCCCCAATGTCCATAATCCCACCCCCCTCCCAACCCCCCTCCCCCCATCAACCTTCAGTTTGTTTTGTGAGATTAAGAGTCACTTATGGTTTGTCTCCCTCCCAATCCCATCTTGTTTCATTTACTCTTCTCCTACCCCCTTAAGCCCCCATGTTGCATCTCCTCTCCCTCATATCAGGGAGATCATATGATAGTTGTCTTTCTCCGATTGACTTATTTCGCTAAGCATGATACCCTCTAGTTCCATCCACGTCGTCGCAAATGGCAAGATTTCATTTCTTTTGATGGCTGCATAGTATTCCATTGTGTATATATACCACATCTTCTTTATCCATTCGTCTGTTGATGGACATCTAGGTTCCTTCCATAGTTTGGCTATTGTAGATATTGTAGACATTGCTGCTAAAAACATTCGGGTGCACGTGCCCCTTTGGATCACTACGTTTGTATCTTTAGGGTAAATACCCAGCAGTGCAATTGCTGGGTCATAGGGTAGTTCTATTTTCAACATTTTGAGGAACCTCCATGCTGTTTTCCAGAGTGGTTGCACCAGCTTGCATTCCCACCAACAGTGTAGGAGGGTTCCCCTTTCTCCGCATCCTCGCCAGCATCTGTCATTTCCTGACTTGTTAATTTTAGCCATTCTGACTGGTGTGAGGTGATATCTCATGGTGGTTTTGATTTGTATTTCCCTGATGCCGAGTGATGTGGAGCACTTTTTCATGTGTCTGTTGGCCATCTGGATGTCTTCTTTGCAGAAATGTCTGTTCATGTCCTCTGCCCATTACTTGATTGGATTATTTGTTCTTTGGGTGTTGAGTTTGCTAAGTTCTTTATAGATTTTGGACACTAGCCCTTTATCTGATATGTCATTTGCAAATATCTTCTCCCATTCTGTCAGTTGTCTTTTGGTTTTGTTCACTGTTTCCTTTGCTGTGCAAAAGCTTTTGATCTTGATAAAATCCCAATAGTTCATTTTTGCCCTTGCTTCCCTTGCTTTTGGCGATGTTCCTAGGAAGATGTTGCTGCAGCTGAGGTCAAAGAGGTTGTTGCCTGTGTTCTTCTCAAGGATTTTGATGGATTCCTTTCTCACATTGAGATCCTTCATCCATTTTGAGTCTATTTTCGTGTGTGGTGTAAGGAAATGATCCAATTTCATTTTTCTGCATGTGGCTGTCCAATTTTCCCAACACCATTTAATGAAGAGGCTGTCCTTTTTCCATTGGACATTCTTTCCTGCTTTGTCGAAGATGAGTTGACCATAGAGTTGAGGGTCTATTTCTGGGCTCTCTGTTCTGTTCCATTGATCTATGTGTCTGTTTTTGTGCCAGTACCATGCTGTCTTGATGATGACAGCTTTGTAATAGAGCTTGAAGTCCGGAATTGTGATGCCACCAACTTTGGCTTTCTTTTTCAATATTCCTTTGGCTATTCGAGGTCTTTTCTGGTTCCATATGAATTTTAGGATTATTTGTTCCATTTCTTTGAAAAAATGGATGGTACTTTGATAGGAATTGCATTACATGTGTAGATTGCTTTAGGTAGCATAGACATTTTCACAATATTTATTCTTCCAATCCAGGAGCACGGAACATTTTTCCATTTCTTTGTGTCTTCCTCAATTTCTTTCATGAGTACTTTGTTGTTTTCTGTGTATAGATTCTTAGTCTCTTTGGTTAGGTTTATTCCTAGATATCTTATAGTTTTGAGTGCAATTGTAAATGGGATGGACTCCTTAATTTCTCTTTCTTCTGTCTTGTTGTTGGTGTAGAGAAATGCAACTGATTTCTGTGCATTGATTTTATATCCTGACACTTTACTGAATTCCTGTACAAGTTCTAGCAGTTTTGGAGTGGAGTCTTTTGGGTTTTCCACATATAGTATCATATCATCTGTGAAGAGTGATAGTTTGACTTCTTCTTTGCCGATTTGGATGCCTTTAATTTCCTTTTGTTGTCTGACTGCTGAGGCTAGGACTTCTAGTACTATGTTGAATAGCAGTGGTGATAACGGACATCCCTGCCGTGTTCCTGGCCTTAGCGGAAAAGCTTTCAGTTTTTCTCCATTGAGAATGATATTTGCGGTGGGTTTTTCATAGATGGCTTTGATAATATTGAGGTATGTGCCGTCTATCCCTACACTTTGAAGAGTTTTGATCAGGAAGGGATGCTGTACTTTGTCAAATGCTTTTTCAGCATCTATGGAGAGTATCATATGGTTCTTGTTCTTTCTTTTATTAATGTGTTGTATCACATTGATTGATTTGCGGATGTTGAACCAGCCTTGCAGCCCTGGAATAAATCCCACTTGGTCGTGGTGAATAATCCTTTTAATGTACTGTTGAATCCTATTGGCTAGTATTTTGGCGAGAATTTTTGCATCTGTGTTCATCAAGGATATTGGTCTGTAGTTCTCTTTTTTGATGGGATCCTTGTCTGGTTTTGGGATCAAGGTGATGCTGGCCTCATCAAATGAGTTTGGAAGTTTTCCTTCCATTTCTATTTTTGGAACAGTTTCAGGAGAATAGGAATTAGTTCTTCTTTAAATGTTTGGTAGAAGTCCCCCGGGAAGCCGTCTCGCCCTGGGCTTTTGTTTGTTTGGAGATTTTTGATGACTGTTTCAATCTCCTTACTGATTATGGGTCTGTTGAGGCTTTCTATTTCTTCCTGGTTCAGTTGTGGTAGTTTATATGTCTCTAGGAATGCATCCATTTCTTCCAGATTGTCAAATTTGTTGGCGTAGATTTGCTCATAGTATGTTCTTATAATTGTCTGTATTTCTTTGGTGTTCGCTGTGATCTCTCCTCTTTCATTCATGATTTTATTTATTTGGGTCCTCTCTCTTTTTTTTTTTGATAAGTCTGGCCAGGGGTTTATCAATCTTATTAATTCTTTCAAAGAACCAGCTCCTAGTTTCGTTGATTTGTTCTATTGTTTTTTTGGTTTATATTTCATTGATTTCTGCTCTGATCTTTATGATTTCTCTTCTCCTGCTGGGGTTAGGGTTTCTTTCTTGTTCTTTCTCCAGCTCCTTTAGGTGTAGGGTTAGGTTGTGTACCTGAGACCTTTCTTGTTTCTTGAGAAAGGCTTGTACCGCTATATATTTTCCTCTCAGGACTGCCTTTGTTGTGTCCCACAGATTTTGAACCGTTGTGTTTTCATTATCATTTGTTTCCATGAATTTTTTCAATTTTTCTTTAATTTCCTGGTTGACCCATTCATTCTTTAGAAGGATGCTGTTTAGTCTCCATGTATTTGGGTTCTTTCCAAATTTCCTCTTGTGATTGAGTTCTAGCTTCAGAGCATTGTGGTCTGAAAATATGCAGGGAATGCTTCCAATCTTTTGATAACAGTTGAGACCTGATTTAGGACTGAGAATGTGATCTATTCTGGAGAATGTTCCATGTGCACTAGAGAAGAATGTGTATTCTGTTGCTTTGGGATGAAAAGTTCTGAATATATCTGTGATGTCCATCTGGTCCAGTGTGTCATTTAAGGCCTTTATTTCCTTGTTGATCTTTTGCTTGGGTGATCTGTCCATTTCAGTGAGGGGAGTTTTAAAGTCCCCTACTATTATTGTATTATTGTCAATATGTTTCTTTGATTTTGTTATTAATTGGTTTATATAGTTGGCTGCTCCCATGTTAGGGGCATAGATATTTAAAATTGTTAGATCTTCTTGTTGGATAGTTCCTTTGAGTATGATATAGTGTCCTTCCTCATCTCTTATTATAGTCTTAGGCTTAAAATCTAATTGATCTGATATAAGGATTGCCACTCCTGCTTTCTTCTGATGTCCATTAGCATGGTAAATTCTTTTCCACCCCCTCACTTTAAATCTGGAGGTGTCGGGGCACCTGGGTGGCTCAGTGGGTTAAAGCCACTGCCTTAGGCTCAGGTCATGATCTCAGGGTCCTGGGATCGAGCCCCGCATCGGGCTCTCTGCTCAGCAGGGAGCCTGCTTCCTCCTCTCTCTCTGCCTGCCTCTCTGCCTACTTGTGTTTTCTGTCAAATAAATAAATAAAATATTAAAAAAAAAAATCTGGAGGTGTCTTCAGGTTTAAGATGAGTTTCTTGTAGGCAACATATAGATGGGTTTTGTTTTTTTATCCATTCTGATACCCTGTGTCTTTTGATTGGGGCATTTAGCCCATCAACATTCAGGGTAACTATTGAGAGATATGAATTTAGTGCCATTGTATTGCCTGTAAGGTGACTGTTATTGTATATTGTCTCTGTTTCTTTCTGATCTACTTCTTTTAAGGTCTCTCTTTGCTTAGAGGACCCCTTTCAATATTTCCTGTAGAGCTGGTTTGGTATTTGCAAATTCTTTCAGTTTTTGTTTGTCCTGGAAGCTTTTAATCTCTCCTTCTATTTTCAATGATAGCCTAGCTGGATATAGTATTCTTGGCTGCATGTTTTTCTCATTTAGTACTCTGAATATATCATGCCAGCTCTTTCTGGCCTGCCAGGTCTCTGTGGATAAGTCTGCTGCCAATCTAATAATTTTACCATTGTATGTTACTGACTTCTTTTCCCGGCCTGCTTTCAGGATTTTCTCTTTGTCACTAAGACTTGTAAATTTTACTATTTGGTGATGGGGTGTGGACCTACTCTTATTGATTTTGAGGGGGGTTCTCTGAACCTCCTGGATTTTGATGCTTGTTCCCTTTGCCATATTGGGGAAATTCTCTCCAATAATTCTCTCCAATATACCTTCTGCTCCCCTCTCTGTTTCCTCTTCTTCTGGAATCCCAATTATTCTAATGTTGTTTCGTCTTATGGTGTCACTTATCTCTCGAATTCTCCCCTCGTGATCCAGTAGCTGTTTGTCCCTCTTTTGCTCAGCTTCTTTATTCTCTGTCATTTGGTCTTCCTTATCGCTAATTCTTTCTTCTGCCTCATTTATCCTAGCCGTCAGAGCCTCCATTTTTGTTTGCACCTCATTAATAGCTTTTTTGATTTCAACTTGGTTAGATTTTAGTTCTTTTATTTCTCCAGAAAGGTCTTTTATATCTCCCGAGAGGGTTTCTCTAATATCTTCCATGCCTTTTTTGAGCCCGGCTAGAACCTTGAGAATCGTCATTCTGAACTCTGGATCTGACATATTACCAATGTCTGTATTGATTAGGTCCCTAGCCTTTGGTACTGCCTCTTGTTCTTTTTTTTGTGGTGAATTTTTCCGCCTTGTCATTTTGTCCAGATAAGAGTATATGAAGGAGCAAGTAAAATACTAAAAGGGTGGCAACAACTCCAGGAAAATATGCTTTAGCCAAATCAGAAGAGATCCCAAATTGTGGTGGGGAGAAAGGGGATAAAAAGAGGTTCAGAAAGAAAGAAAAAAAAATTAAAAAAAGAAAACCAATAAAGAAAAAGTATAAAAAGGAAAAAATATATATATATTAGATAAACTAGTTAAAAAATATTAAAAAAGAAAAGGGTAAAAGTTAAAAAAATTTAGCAGCAGAAGATAAAAAAATTGAAAAAGAAAAGAAAAAAAATTAAATTAACTGCAAGGCTAAAGAATCATGGGGAGAAAGCCATGAGTTCCATGCTTTGCTTTCTCCTCCTCTGGAATTCCGCAGCTCTCCTTGGTATTGAAACTACACTCCTTGGTAGGTGAACTTGGTTCTGGCTGGGTTTCTTTCTGATCTTCTGGGGGAGGGGCCTGTTTTAGTGATTCTCAAGCGTCTTTGCCCCAGGCGGAGTTGCACCGCCCTTACCCGGGGCCAGGCTGAGTAATCCCCTCGGGTTTGCTTTCGGGAGCTTTTGTTCCCTGAGCACTTTCCGTAGAGTTCTGGAGGGCGGGAATGAAGATGGCGGCCTCCCGGTCTCCGGCCCGGAGGAGCCGAGATCCCGGGGCCCCACTCCTCAGTGCGCCCCCAGAGAACAGCGCCCAATGACTCCCGCCACCCTGGCCTCCGGCCGCGCTCCGAGCTGACCGAGCCTGCGACCAGTTCAAGGTAACCCCGAGCTGAGAGTCACTCCTCGGCTCTCTGTAGCTGGCTTCCCCGTTCAAATACCTGTGAGCTCTGCGACACTCAGACACCCCCGATCCTTCTTTGACCGTGCGGGACCTGAGGCCACGCTGACCCCGCGTGGGCTTCACCCCGGTTAAGCCTCTGGAGCGATGTCCCTCAGCGGAACAGACTTTTAAAAGTCCCAGTTTTGTGCTCCGTTGCTCCGCCGCTCGCCGGGAGCCAGCCCTTCCCCCCGCGGTCTATCTTCCCGTCGCTTTGGATTCACTTCTCCGCCAGTCCTACCTTGCAGAAAGTGGTTGATTTTCTGTTTCTGGAATTGCTGTTCTTCTTCTCTTCGATCTCCCGTTGGATTTGTAGGTGTTTGTAATCTTTAGATAAGCTATCTAGTTGATCTCCCACTACCTGAAGTAGTCTCAGCCTGCTACTTCTCCGCCATCTTGACTCCTCCCCCCAGATATACTTTTTTTAATTGTAAAAAAACAGAACATAAAATTTACCATTCTAATCACGGTAAGTATAGAATTCAGTAGTATGTTTTTTCTTTTTTTTTTTTTTTTTAAAGATTTATTTATTTGACAGTGAGAGAGAGAGAGAGAACAGCTAGGGGAACAGTAGGCAAAGGGAAAGAGAGAAGCAGGCTCGCCCTAAGCAGGGAGCCCGATGGAGGGCTCAATCCCGGGGTCCTGGGATCGTGACCTGAGCTGAAGGCAGATGCTTAATAACTGAGCCACCTAGGTGCCCCTTGGTAGTATATTCTTGATTTATTTATTTATTCATTCATTCATTTATTTTTAAAGATTTTATTTATTTATTTGACAGAGATTACAAGAAGGCAGAGTGGCAGGCAGAGAGAGAGAGGAGGAAGCAGGCTCCCTGCTGAGCCAAGAGCCCGATGTGGGGCTCGATCCCAGAACCCTGGGATCATGACCTGAGCCGAAGGCAGAGGCTTCAACCCATTGAGCCACCCAGGCGCCCCTATTCTTGATTTATTTTTAACCAAAGTATTTTTATAGCTAAATTTTATACTTTCTCACTTTGGTAAGAATATTTGCTGGAGGGGAACATTAACAATTAACACGGTTTTAAAATGATTGAGAAACAACTGGAAAATGCTATGTGAAACAGATATCTCTTCATGGTCCTCCGTGTGGTCATGCAGTGTGTGTGGACTAAGGGCCTCGTGAGGGCCATCTTTTGCTTGGTCCTATGGAGAGAGTGGGAAGCAAATGTAGGCAGGTCCCCTCTGTGTAGAGACTAAAATCTGCAGGGAAGATGGGCTGTAATTTTCTAGTCCCCGAAGAAATAGAACATTGTAGGGGGAGAGTCATGAAAGAGAGAGAGTGGTACTGCAGATCACATGATAGACAATTTGACTTGGTTGGGAAGGCGAATGGAGCTGGCAGAGGAATGAATGGGCTTAACTCAAAGGGGAAGAAAAAATTGGACAGAGGGAACAGCTTGTGCAAAGGAGAGAGCGCAGTGCACACTCTGGATAGAAGGAAAGCCGGAGGGGCCTGAGCGGTAAGGGCTGTGTCGGGGGGCTGGGGAGGGACATGGACGCAGGACTGCATAGTACCCTGTGTCCTGCCATGTCCAGATAAGAGAGTCAGGTGTCTTAGAGGTTTTAAAATATCATGTACCTCGCATGACAAATAAAAAATGTATTAATCTACCTAATAAAAATTTTACTTAAAGCCTTTTTCTTTTTTTTGCTCCAGGTGGTTGGGATCCATATGCAAGGAATCGGGTGTGATGAAATGCTGCAAGGTTTTGCTGTTGCGGTTAAAATGGGGGCAACAAAAGCTGACTTTGACAACACGGTTGCTATTCACCCGACCTCTTCAGAAGAACTGGTCACACTTCGTTGAAAACCCGGACACTCACGTGGCTGGCAGTTGGACCAGTAGACCTGAAAAGAACCAAATTACCATGTTTACTTATGTTCCCCTTTTACGTATTTCCTTATTGTAACTGGGAAATTCTGATAGTGGAAATTTTCAGCTCATAATAGGACTTATTTATGTAATTAGAGATTTGTTTTATCATCTAGGGTTAATTTTCATTTGATTCCCCCTCATAGTAATCAATATTTTAAAGTTGTTTTATTTTTTGTTTACAGCTCTGTGCTAGCTGTTTTTTTTTTCGTTTTGTTCTGTTTTGTTTTTGTGTGGGCCTCCTTCCAGCTATAAAACTATATGAAGTACCGTGAATTAAGGTACTTGAATGAATACAACTTGCTAATTTTTAATAGATGAGGACACCAGCTCTGAGTATTACAAAGCTGCTTCAAAGATGGAGCCGTTCTCTAAAAATGTATAATATGAGAGACCCACCTTCCCTATTTTATTTCTTTCATTTTAAATGATAAAAAAAAAAAATCATGTTCCTTTTATGAGGTGAAGTACATCAAACTTGGGAAAGATTTACACGAGCAAGGGACATTTTGGAAGTGATTTCTTCTTTCAGAAGGAGAGGAATTCAAAGTCTCTTCCTCTGCTAAGAGTTCATAGTTCAAGGAGAGATTTCAAGTTTTTTCTGTGTTGTCATTTTTTTTTTTCTAAAAACTATTTTCAAAAAACTGAAAATAAAATCATAGACTTTTCTTCTAACAAAATTTGTTATTAGGAATTTATACCTAAGAAATCATTTTCTAAGACTATTTCACATTGGGGATTATATGCTAACAGTGAGCTACCTTTAGTAGGCTTAACGCTTTATGCGGGGCAGGGCAGAGATTTTTATAGATTAAGAGCAGAGGTATAAAAGAAACATTTAGCAAAGTTAATGGTTGAGTTGGAAGAACAATCTAGAAATCACTTAGGTTTTCAGCATTTTATTTCCATTAGCTTTCACCAACTAGGTAAACTAGTTCAAGTTTTCCATGGTTTTCATTAGTAACTTAGTGCTACTGAGTTCTTTCTTGAAGCTTTAACCGAATGTCTTTCTGGTTAGCCATGTCCAGGTTGCTGACTTACTGAGTAGGTCCAAAATCATCAGAAGAAAAATACTATGTTAGTAGCTAGGTTATGTAATTGTTGCAGCAAGAAATTGGGGTCTAAAAACCCAAACATGGGCTGATATAACTACTCCCCATCTCTTTGTCAACCACCTAAAAGGTAGTAGACCACGGTTCTCTGCCAACCCGGTTTGTGTCTTACTCTGTGTAGGGCCCAAACTTTCGGTGTGACTTTGTAAGGAACAGGGGAGATGCTACTAGTTAGAGCCACTCTAACATCACGTATTTTTTTCTTAGGTGTCCATTGCCCTGCTTTTTTTCTGTGTCCGCGGTAAACCAACATGCAAGTAACCTTTTCCAGGTTGCAGTCTTCATTCTCATCAGTTCCCAAACGGGTCTAGCCTGTGAGGCGATCTGGCAGCACAGTCTCTGTTACACAAAGCACTGAGCAACGTAAAGATACACAAAGCAGCACGTTGTAAACTATCTGGCACATTGTAGGTCTGCTCATTAGAGTGGATGTTGCAAGAAAGAGAATACAGTTGACCCTTGAACAACATGGGTTTTGATTGTGTGGGTCCACTGAGAGGTGGATATTTTATGGTATTTTCTTTCTGATGTTCCTCTTTTTTTTTTTTTTTTTTTTTTAAAGATTTTTATTTATCTCTTTGAGAGAGAGAGCACAAACAGTGGGGAGTGGGAGAGAGAAGCAGACTTTCCACTGAGCAGGGAGCCTGATATGGAGCTCAATCCCAGGACCACAGCCTAAGCTAAAGGCAGATGCTTAACCAGCTGAACCAGCCAGACACCCCCCCCCCCCCCCCGCCAACCTTCTGATTTTTTTAATACCATTTTCTTTTCTCTAGCTTGTTTTTTTTGTTTATTTGTTTGTTTGTTTTTCAGTGAGCTCTATGCCCATGTGGGGCTTGAATTCATGACCCCAAGATCAAGAGTCACAGGGTCTGCTCTACTGACTGAACCAGTCAGGTGCCCCTCTAGCTTATTTTATTGTAATAATGCAGAATATATAATACATGTAACATAAAATAATGTGTTAACTGACTGTGTTATTGGTAAGGCTTCTGGCCAACCATAGACTATTAGCTGTTAAGTTTTTGGGGAGTCAGAAGTTATACCGGTGTTTTACGGTTGTGGAGGATTTGGTGCTCCTAACCCCCACATTGTTGAGGATCAGCTATACTTGGTTTCAGGTAATCATGTACTCTAGAATAAGAGATAAAATTCTATACAAATAACTCATTCAAAGCATTGTGTTCATCACAAGGTGACCATATGATTTATTGCCTAGAATGGGACAGTTGGGAGTGAAAGGGGGCACTATTAATTAATTGGAACAATGGGCACTAATTTACATTACTGCAGGAAAATGGGACAGTGCCAAAAAGCATTGTTGATTGAGGTGGAAACATGCAAGTTAAAAGACAGAAAGTGCCGTTTCACTGGGAAAACTGAAGGGCATGAGAAAAAGAGTTGTATATGGTGTGGAATTTGGGATTGTGGAGGAGGTTGGAACATGTGGAAGGTACAGTAAAGCAGAATTGGGCAAAGAACATATGAGAAATAATAGAGTTCAGTTTGGAGCATTAGAGAGGATGTTGGTTTTGTGTAGAATGTTCTTCCCCATTTGTTTACGTGATGGTCCCATTATGTGTTGCTGCATTACAACCTTCCTGAAAACTTAGTGGCCTTAAAATAGCAACTTTTTTTTTTTTTTTTTTTTTTTTTTAAACCACAGTTTTGTGGGTCAGGAATTGGGGACGCAGGACTCAGCTTGCGAGGATAACTCTTCTGTTGCTGTTGACAAAGATCATTTGTTGGTATTCAAATTGTAGATGGGCTGGTCTAGAGATTCTGAAACTGTCATTCATATGTCTGGCAGTTAGACAAGGATGACTGACTGGAAGGCTGGCCTTAGCTGGGACTGTGAACCTGAGTGCCCACGTGTAGATTTTCCAACATAGCAGTCAAAGAGTTGAGGCACACGGAATCTCATGGCTTTCAGAAATTGTCCCAAGATTCCCAGACAGATGCTGTAAGCCTTATGATCTAACCTCGGAAGTTCTAGAACATCGCCTCTGCCACAGGCTGTTGGTCAAGCAGATCACTAAGGCCAGCCCAGAGTTTTGAGGGAGTGAATTGGACTTCACCTCTCAGTGGGAGGAGTGGTAACGAGTTTGTGTCCATCTTTAATTAGATACCTGTCAACCTGCTCAGTTTACAAGGCTTGCCTTAACCTGTCTTTGTGAAGACTTCTTTAGTATTTTTATGTATTCTATGTTCCCATAACAACTTGTCTCATTTTAAAGCTGTGGTCACATAGCAGGTCTGCAGTCCATGTTCACCTGGTCATTTTACATTGAACATCAATCAGTTTTATATTCTCAGTGTTGAGTTTCACAGTACTACTGTACCTGATACATCATGTAGCAACTTCTGCTGCAAGAAGGCAAAGCCAGTGTTACTGTGTGATTTTTGACACTAAATAGTAGAAAATGCCAAGATTTCCAACTTTTTAGAAAAATTAGTAGGCAGGATGTTCAGGTCTTCAACAGATTTTTCACTTTTCACGAATCTGACCTTTTTGATGTAGATGAAGAGCTATTCAAGGTGGATATGGAAGGTGGTTTCCATTGTGCCTGACTCTGAGAAATACTCTTATTGCCATTGCCTTTGGTACAATATTTCAGCATGTTGGTTCGTAAATGAAGATCAGAGTCAGTGTTTCAAAGGTAAGTGGCTATATCCAGTCATTTCTGTATTCAGTGTAGTATGTTTTAAGGGCTATTTAACCTGTTGGGGCAAGTCAAAAGGTAAAATGTTGGAAGCTAGGACTGGATTCTATCTAGATTTTAAATTTTTATGGAAAGTTCCTCTTTTACGTTTTTTAAAAAAATATTTTATTGACTTGTGAGAGAATGCATACATCAGAAGGGGGTGAGGCGGAGGGAAAAGGAGAAGCAGACACCCCACTGAGCAGGGAGCCTAATGCAGGGCTTGATCCCAGCACATTGAGGTCATGACCTCAGTCAGGACCCAGGCACTTAACCAACTGAGCCACCCGCCCTCCATTTTAAGTTCTTTATCTGTAAGTTGTAGCAGCAGACATTTGTTCTTTATGGCTGTTCAGCATCTAGATTCCTTAAGTTTGGAGAATCCCAACCTTAATAAATCTCAGAACAAAGCCCAGATATATCTCCACGTAAACCTGAAAAATGCCAGGTGCATGCTTCTCAGGCTCCCCTGCTGCTAGGGAGAAGGCACAGGACATAGACTTGACCCATCGATATACCTGCCCCTGACTACTCAGAAACCAGTGATGCAAAGAAATAGGGGTAGAGAATCCATTCTAGTAGCAGGTGATGGCAGCTGTGGCAACAACATCAAGGGGCAGCCTGGCAGTAGTACCAATTCCTACCATGTCAGTTTCTAGCAATGGTGGCTGGAACCCAATAGCATCAATGGTGAGCTTACTAGCCCATTTCCGAGTCATGATTCTGGCCATCATGGCTCTAGCTTCCTGGCCTCTGACCCTGGATCACCAGCCCTCTAATTAAAGATTCTGTGAGCTACCCTACATAGGATACATTTCATTTCACTTAAACGGGCTACACGAGTTTCCAATGTTTAACTAAGGACTGTGACTAGCAGTTTTGTTTCCTTAAAACAATCTTGAACTATAAGAGAACTTATCTATGAACTCTTATTACATTGCCATTAAATATTTGTCCACGTATCTGTTCCTTTGCTCCTTTCAAAAACAAGGAGCAGGCTCTACACATCTTTGGACCATGTATTTTCACTGTCTACTGCAATGCCCAATACTATTGAATGAATGAGAGTGGGGGAAGATGACAAAATTAGAAGGTGTTGTTTGGAGAGGACCTTGATAAATGGATGAAAAGATTTGCAATGAGGAGTCATTAAAGATTGTGAAAGGAGGGGCACCTGGGTGGCTCAGTTGGTTAAGCATCTGCCTTCAGCTCAGGACATGATCCCCGGGTCCTGGGATGGAGTTTGGCTTTCAGTTCCCTGCTTAGGAGGGAGCCTGCTTCTTCTTTTCCCCTTGCGCATACCCGTATTCCTGCGCTCTCTCTCACTTTTGTGCATGCACTCTAATTAAATAAAAATATTTTTAAAAGATTGTGAAAGGAAATGCTATCAAAGTGGGTTTTAATCAAACCCATATCAAAGTGGGTTTTAATCAAACCCACTTTGATAGCATTTGGGAAGCTTAAAGTAAAACCCACTTTGATAGCATTTGGGAAGATTAAAGTAGAAATAGGAAAAAAGAGAGTAGGGTGGGAGATCAGAAGTGAGGCTGAGACTGTCTGTGTGAGGTAACAAAGGGCCAGGATTGGGGTGGTGGCAGTGGGAATGGGAAAGGGCACATACAAGAAAATCTGCAACCGAAGAATCAACAGGATTCATGAACTGGTTGAATTTAGGGCTTGAGAGAGGGAGGAGTCAAAACTAGCCCTGAAGGGGCACCTGGGTGGCTCAGTGGGTTGGGCCGCTGCCTTCGGCTCAGGTCATGATCCCAGGTCCTGGGTTCGAGCCCCACATCGGGCTCTCTGCTCTGCAGGGAGCCTGCTTCCTCCTCTCTCTCTGCCTGCCTCTCTGCTTACTTGTGATTTCTCTCTGTCAAATAAATAAATAAAATCTTAAAAAAAAAAAAAAAAACTAGCCCTGAAGTTTACAGAATGAGGGACTGGGAGAAATACGTCATTAATAGATCATTCATAAAATCCCAGAAGGTGAAGAAAGTTGTTTAAAGGGGGCAGATGCTATGTATTGGACATTTTGAATTTGTGGTCCCAGTATTTATCTGGATATGAAAAAGATGGGAGTTTAGGAGAAAAGTCAGTACTAGCGAGACAGATTTGAATTGCATACGTAGACGTCATAGTTAAATGCACCAGTGTGTATGTATGTATGTACATATATGTATGTACATAAAGATATATGTGCACATACATATATAAATATTAAGGCAAGAAGGTGTGTTAAGAGAGAGAGGAGGCTAGAGTGTCAATAATGCCTAAACTGAAGGGGATCAGGAGCCAAGACCTCAGAGGAAAGAGATGGAACAGGAGTAAAGACACAAGGAAAGAGCTCAAAGAAGGGAATGGTACACAAGAGGCCGCTGAGCCTAAAGACGGTGAGCTACAGGAATTCACAGAAGTGCCAATGTTCTCTAGCCAAAGACTAAAGGAACCCTTATTGAGCAAGCTGGGTTTGTTACTTGTTGCAGTAAAACATATAAGGGGATATAGAGGGACATAGAGTTCTTAATTTTTTTAAATTTTTTTTTTTTTTTTAAGATTTATTTGAGAGCACACAAGTGAGAGAGCATGAGCAGGAGGTGTGGCAGAGTCAGAGGGAGAAGCAGACTCCCCTCTGAGCAAGGAGCCAGATGCAGGGGTTTCATCCCACGACTCTGGGATCATGACCCATGCCAAAGTCAGATGGTAAACTGACAGAGCCATCCAGGTGCCCCAGTAAGAGTTCTTTCTAACAAAGAACCCATTATAGAATATGGAGTTTCCTTGGGTAATTTGGGGGAAGGTATAAGGAAGCAGAAGTTGATTCTAGATTCGTGTTGTCAAAAAGCAGGGGGCAATCTTCAGATTTGATATTACAATAAATGTCTGGGGGGGCAACTCCCCCCCCCCCCCCGCACACACCCCAATTACTAGTCGTTGGCAAAGAATAGCAATAATTCATTCAGCAAGGGGGGGGTGGTGTGGTATTCTGTGCTGCGTGGTGATCTTGACTAAAATGAGTATTCTGTGAAACTCAGTATGTCCAACAGGAGAAAGATATGATTTAGATTCATTCTCAGACATCACAGGCTGTTTGTTTCTTTCTTAGGAGGTTATTGGTGACTTTTGAGATTCCAAGTTGAGTAGAGATGTAGGATGAAAATAACAAAATAAAAATGGCTAAAAGGAGATTATATAGTGAGAAAGAAGCAGCAGCAGAAACTTTAAACTATTCATTCACCTGTTCCAAAGAATTCATTGTCTGTCTGTTAAGGCTCCGCTCTGAAGATAAGGGGATTGCTGGGAAGGGCAGGATAAAATCTGTGCATATTTTTACCTGAGGGGATGGAACATGTAAGTAAGGGAAATGGGAGATTGATGATACTGGCACAAGAGGGGATAATTGAAGAAATAGGTTCTTTCAGGGCAAACAATGAACATTGTTTAATGCTTTTAAAAGTATCTTTTTTCAGTTTCTTCAATAAATGATGCTGGGGAAAGGGGCAGCTATGTGTAGAAGAATGAAAGACCATTCGTTTACACCATACACAAAGATAAACTCAAAATGGATAAAAGACCTCAACGTGAGGCAGGAATCTATCAGAATCCTAGAGGAGAACATAGGCAGTAACCTCTTCGACATTGGTCACAGCAACTTCAACTTCTTTCAAGATACATCTCCAAAGGCAAAGGAAACAAAAGTGTAAGTGAACTTTTGGGATTTCATCAAGATCAAAAGCTTCTGCACAGCAAAGGAAACAGTCAACAAAACAAAGAGGCAACCCACAGAATGGGAGAATGTCATATTCACAAATGACACTACAGACAAAGGGCTGATATCTAAGATCTATAAAGAACTCCTCAAACTCAACACACACAAAACAGATAATTGCATCAAAAAAACAGATAATTGCATCAAAAAATGGGCAGAAGACATGAACAGACATTTCTCCAAAGAAGATATAGAAATGGCTATCAGACACATGAAAAAATGTTCATCATCATTAGCCATCAGGGATATTCAAATCAAAACCACATTGAGATGCCACTTTACACCAGTCAGAATGGCCAAAATCAACAAGACAGTAAACAACAAGTGTTAAAGAGGATGTGGAGAAAGGGGAACGCTCTTACACTGTTGGTAGGAATGCAAGTTGGTGCAGCCACTTTGGAAAACAGTGTGGAGATTCCTTAAGAAATTAAAAATAGGGGGCGCCTGGGTGGCTCAGTAAGTTGAAGGCTCTGCTTTCGGCTTTGGTCGTGGTCTCAGGGTCCTGGGATAGAGGCCCGCATTGGGCTCTCTGCTCGGCGGGGAGCCTGCTTTCCCCTCTTTCTCTGCCTGCCTCTCTGCCTACTTGTGATCTCTCTCTCTGTGTCAAAAAAAATAAATAAAATCTTAAAAAAAAAAAATTAAAAATAGAGCTACCCTATGACCCTGCAATTGCACTACTGGGTATTTACCCCAAAGATACAAATGTAGTGAAAAGAAGGGCCATCTGTACCCCAATGTTTATAGAAGCAATGGCGACAGTCGCCAAACTGTGGAAAGAACCAAGATGCCCTTCAACAGATGAATGGATACAGAAGATATGGTCCATATATACAATGGAGTATTATGTCTCCATCAGAAAGGATGAATATTTTTTTTATAAACATATATTTTTATCCCCAGGGGTACAGGTCTGTGAATCGCCAGGTTTACACACTTCACAGCACTCACCATAGCACATACCCTCCCCAATGTCCATAATCCCACCCCCCCTCCCAACCCCCCTCCCCCCATCAACCCTCAGTTTGTTTTGTGAGATTAAGAGTCACTTATGGTTTGTCTCCCTCCCAATTCCATCTTGTTTCATTTACTCTTCTCCTACCCCCTTAACCCCCCATGTTGCATCTCCTCTCCCTCATATCAGGGAGATCATATGATAGTTATCTTTCCCCGATTGACTTATTTCGCTAAGCATGATACCCTCTAGTTCCATCCACGTCGTCGCAAATGGCAAGATTTCATTTCTTTTGATGGCTGCATAGTATTCCATTGTGTATATATACCACATCTTCTTTATCCATTCGTCTGTTGATGGACATCTAGGTTCCTTCCATAGTTTGGCTATTGTAGACATTGCTGCTAAAAACATTCGGGTGCACGTGCCCCTTCGGATCACTACATTTTTATCTTTAGGGTAAATACCCAGCAGTGCAATTGCTGAATACCCAACTTTTGTATTATGTATTATACCCAACTTATGTATTATGCTGAGTGAAATAAGTCAAGCAGAGAGTCAATTATCATATGGTTTCACTTACTTGTGGAGCATAAGGAATAACATGGAAGACATTGGGAGATGGAGAGGAGAAGTGAGTTAGGAGAAATTGGAGGGGGAAACAAACCATGAGAGACTGTGGACTCTGAGAAACAACCTGAGGGTTTTAGAGGTGGAGGGTGTGAGGTGGGTTGAGCCTGGTGGTGGATATTACGGAGGGCATGTATTGCATGGAGCACTAGGTGTGGTGCACAAACAATGAATTTTGAAACACTTGAAAAAAAAATGAAATTTAAAAAAATAATGTCTTTGTTGTTTTTCATTTTGTATGGGCAAAAACATGTTTGCTTTAAGATTAGGTATGATGATATGTTTATCCCCATCAATGCCAAGCCAACCTGCAGAATAGGTCCATGATTCCTCAGATAAGCAACCCCAAACTTGAAAACTGACCCCAACCTACCTTTCCAACATTATTCTCTTCTCAGACTCCACATTCCAGCTAGACTGGAAGGACAACCCTGCTGTCCCAGCCAACACCCCTCTGTCCAGCACTATTTCCTCTCATGGCCTTTCCTGGCCACCTGCCTGTGGCATTCTGCACAGCCTATGAATTTGACCTTCCTTTCCTAGAGCCAAACTCCTCTCCCCGAGTCAAAGCAAGTTCTCTGCCCTCGCCCCACAGCATTTGGTTATATCTCCAAGAACACTTGGCAGAGTCTGACTTGCACTCTGGATCTTTGTTAAATTCTTCAAGACAGGAAGCAGGTATTATTCACTCTAGAATTTGTTTATTCTTCCTCACACTCAGCCATAATGATATATGTTTACTTGTTAAAGTACACTGGGGACAAGTAAGTCAAATTATCCAAACATTAAACTACTTCTTGTTTATAAAGTTAACACTTTTTGACAGGTCAAGATGTCTATCTATAACTATGATATAATGGCATTCAGTTACATATATATATATAGTGTATATAGAGATATTGAGATATACCTATATAGATATATAGGTAGACATCTCTGTAGATAGATCTTTATATATATCCTTTAAATTAATGAGAAACAATTCATTTAAAATTGGCAAAGGATGGGGTGCCTAGTTGGCTCAGTCAGTAGAATATGTGACTCTTGATTTTGGTGTAGTGAGTTTGAGCCCCATGTTGGGAGTAGCACTTACTTTAAAAAAAAATTTAAAAGGAAATGATAAGGATGCTTGGGTGGCTCAGTCGGTTGGGTGTTTGCCTTCGGATGGGGTCACAATCCTGGGGGCCTGGGATTGAGTCCTATATCAGGCTCCCCACTCTGCGGGGAGCTTGCTTCTTACTCTCAGCCTGTTGCTTCCCCTGCTTGTGCCCAGGACCGTGGGATTATGACCTGAGCCAAGGCAGGCACTTAACAACTGAGCCACCCAGGTCCCCAAAATAAAATCTTTAAAAAAACAAAAGGAAATGATCAGACCATTCACATAAATGAAAACTTAATGACCAGCACGAGAAAACATTCAACTTCACTAGCAATCAGGCAAATAAAGATGGATACAAAGAGATACCTACTAGATTTAAAATACATAGATATTTGATATCTATTCTATTCAGTAGAGTAGACAACCAGTGATTTCGCTGAGTTCTCATGATATTTGAAATGAGTTCTCAAGAGATTTCTGAGATTTGGGTAGAAATTTCGTGAGATTTGCCTGAACACTCAGGATATTTGGAATGAGATCTCCTGAGATTTGGACTGAGATCTCTCAAGATTTGGAATAAGTTCTCATGGGATTTGCACCAAGATATTTTGAGATCTTGACTGAGATCTCATGGGATGTGACTGAAATCTCACAAGATTTGTACCGAGTTCTCATGAGATTTGGACATAGATCATGCGATATCCCTGCAATCTCACAATATATGAAAAGAGTTCTCACAAGATTTGGGTAGAAATTTGGTGGGATATGCCTGAATTCTCCTGAGATTTCGGCTGAGATCTCATGAGATATGGACCATGATCTCATGAGATTTGATTGAGATCATGTGATTTCCCTGAGTTCTCATGATATTTGAAATGAATTATCATGAGATTTCTACCTAAATCGTGAAATTTGGGTAGAAATCTCATGAGAATTACTTGAGTTCTCAGGAGATTTGGATGAAATCTCTGGAGATTTGGACTGAGATCTCATGAGATTTCCCTGATATCTCAAAATATTTGGAATGAGTTCTCACAATATTTGGGTGAAAATCTCATGAGAAGTGCCTGAATTCTCATGAGATTTAGACTGAGATCCCACAAGATATGGATTGAGATCTCAGGGGGTTTGAAATAAGTTCTCACAAGATTTGAGTAGGAATCTCATGAGAAGTGCCTGAGTTCTCACCACACTTGAACTGAGATCTTTGGAGATCTGGATTGAGATTTCTCAAGATTTGGAGTAAGTTCTCATCTCATGATATTTGGAATGAGTTCTCACGATATTTGGGTAAAAATCCATGAGAACTGCCTGAGTTCTGATGAGATTTCGATTGAGATCTCATACCTCCAGTGGTGGGAACCGACACTGCCCCTCCCAGCATCTTACACTGAAGCTCACCACTGTCTCTGGTGGTGACAATCTGCACAGCCACGGAATCCCTGGTCCCACACTGCATCTCAACACTGTCTCTAGTTGGAGTAAAGAGCACTACAAAACCTTCCAGCTTCCCTCACACTGCTGCTGACCCCTGCCTCCAGTGGCAGGAATAGACACTGCCTTTCTTCCAGCAACTCATACAGACATTGCCACTTTGCCTAACATCTTGCACTGCAGCTTTCCACTGCATCCAGTGGTGTGAAAGTGCATTGCAACTTCTTCAGCCTCTTGCATTAGAGCTCACCACTGCCTCCAGTGGCGGGAAATGGCACTGCAACAAGGTCTGGCATCCTTCACACTACAGCTGACCACTGCCTCCAGTGTCAAGAATCGACACAGTTCTTCACTGTCTCACTCTGCATCTCACCACTGCCTCCAGAGCTAGGTAACTAGACTGCCACTCTTGCAACGTCTCGAATTGCAGCTCTCCACTGCCTCCAGTGGCGGGATACATCCCTGGCTCTCCTTACAGCATCTTGCATGGCAACTTAGCACTGCCTCCAGTGGCAGCAGGCAGCAGAGCCACACCGTCCATGGTTATGCACTGCATCTCAACACTGTCTCTAGTGGCCATAAACAGCACTGCAAAGCCTTTAGGAATCCTTCATACTGCAGCTGACCACTGCCTCCAGTGGCAGGAATGGACAGCCTCTCCTACCAGCGTCTCTCCCTGCAGCTCGTCACTGCCTCCAGTGGAGGGATACTTCACTGTCTCTCCTTCCAGGTCTTGCGTGGCAGCTCAGCAGTGCCTCCAGTGGCAAGCTGCAGAGCCATCGAATCCATGGTCTCACACTGCATTTCAGCACTGCCTTTGGCCATAAGCAGCACTGCAAAATCTTTAAGCATCCCTCGCACTGCTGCTGACCACTGCCTCCAGTGGCAAGAATCAACATGGCTTCATCTTCCATCCTCTCACTATGAAGCTCACCACTGCTTCCAGTGCTAGGTAACCTGAGGGGCACTCCTTGTATCTCAAATTTCAGCTCACCAATGCCTCCAGTAGCAGGAACTGACACTGCCACTTCTTCCAGCATCTCACACTGCTGCTCACCACTGCCTCGAGTGGTAGGAACCTGCATGGCCACTTTTGCACGTCTTGCCCTGCAGCTCTACACTGCCTCCAGTGACAAGCTGCACAGCCACACCACCCATGGTGTTGCACTGTCTCTCACCACTGACTCTAGTGGTGGTAAGGAGCACTGCAAAGCCTTCTGGCATTTCTCACATGGCAGCGCGGGCAACACACTGCATCCAGTGGCGGGATACTTCACTGACACTTCTCCCAGCATCTTGAACGGCAGCTCAGCACTGCCTCCAGTGGGGACAAGCTGCACAGTCAGACCATCCATGGCCTCGCACTGCCTCTAGTGGCCGTAAGCAGCACTGCAAAGCCTTCAGACATCCCTCACACTGCGTTGACCACCCCCTCCAGTGGCGGGACCATCACTGCATGTCTTCCAGGGTCTCACACTGCAGTTCCACACTGACTCCAGTGGCCACATTCTGCACCGGCATGCCATTGTCTAGCACTGCAGATCATCACTGCCTCTAATGGCGTTAAAGAGCACTGCAAAACCTTCTGGCAACCCTCGCACTGCAGCTGACCACTGCCTCCACTGGCGGAAATCAACATTTCCATTTCTTCTAGGGTCTCACAATGCAGCTCACCACTGCCTCCAGTGGCTACAAGCTACATTGGCATATCTCCCAGCAGCTCTCACAATGCAGCTCAGCACTGCCTCCAGTGACAGAATTCTGCACTGCCATGCCATCAAGCAGTTCTCCTAATTCAGCTTTCCACCACTGGAGGCAGTGCTGAGCTCCAGTGCAACAGATGCTGAAAGAAGGGGCAGTTTAGCTTGTTGCCAAGGGAAGCAGTGCTTAGCTGCAGTGGGTGAGATGCTGGAAGATGTGATGTTGGTGCTTCCTGACAGTGGATGTAGTGAACAGATATAACGCAAGGCACAGGAAGGAGAGACAGTGCGGATTTCCACCACTGGAGGCAGTGCTGAGTTGCAGTCTGCATGATGGTAGAAGATGTGCCAGTGTGGCTTGAGACCATTGGAGGCAGTTGTGAGCTGTAGTGACTCTGGAAGACCCAGTAGTGCAGGGTCACGCCACTGGAGGGAGTGGTGAGCTGCAGAGTGAGAGTCACTGGAAGGCATGACAATGCTGCTTGCCACCACTGGAGGCAGTGGCGAACTGGAGTGTGAAAGACGCTGGAAGAGGAGTCAGTGCAGCCTGTCAGCACTGAGGGCAGTGGTGAGGTGCTGGGTGAGAGACCCTGAGAGGCGACACACTGCAGCTTGTTTGTACAGAAGACAGTGGTGAACTGTATAGTCTGTTTCCCTAGGTTCAAGAGTGGTAGTAACAACCCCTAGAGCCATCCACCAACTCACCATTGTGCCCTGTATCCCTGGGTTTGGTGGTAATGGGCTGTTAGGATGGTGCAGGAGGGACCTCCCAGTGGGGGGTCTGGAGCCTGGAGGAAACCAGACCCAACTCATGTTGCATTTTGAACCAATGAGCATTTTTTGGAAGAGTAACTTTACTTCTCCAAAAGAAAATGACATCGGTCAACTTTAGAATGAAGCTAATTACTACTTAAGAAACAAGCATGTGTCTCCCCTTCTTTCATGAACTGGAGCAAGTGTACAGGCCTTAGGTCAGAGGTCCCTTCTTATCCCCACCTGACAGCACTTCTTCAGTCTGGCTCCACGAGACCCAAAGTGTTGAACATCAGTGGGTGAGTCAGTCATGCAGCTTGTCACAGGACATCAGCATTCAGAGAAAGCAGCAGGTACATTGGGCGCAATGCCATATTCATGTCAGGATGGGAGGTAAAACTTCTCCTTAGCCCCAAACCTCCTGGGCTTTTCTCTGTCTCTAGTGTAGCTACAAAGTAAAACTGAAGTAGCTGTCGGCAATCTAGAGTGGGTGCAAGAGTTCCTTAGTTTCCCTGCAGGTAGAACAATGCAGGGGATCCCATTTTCTCTGTTAATTTCTGGCTTACAAAGGCATTTGGAACATCTCTTTCCCAGCCAATCACTTTGATTAGAAAGAAAAGAAGAGATTTACTCTGTGTGGTTTTTAACATATAATTTGTTCCTTCATCTAACAGTGTTTATTCCACTGAGCCTAGGTTGTGGTGGAGTGACCAGCATCTAGAGTTATGTGACTTTTTGCGGTCAGATAGAGACTTGGATGATGTCTTGTCAAAGGTGATGTTTCCTAACTGATTAGTCTTTTCTCTTTTTAAAAAAGATTTTATTTATTTATCAGAGAGAGAGAGAGCACAAGCAGGCAGAGTGGCAGGCAGAGGCAGAGAGAGAAGCAGGCTTCCCGCTGACCAAGGAGACCGACACAGGACTCAATCACAGGACCTGAGCCAAGAGCAGTGGCTTAACCGACGAGCCACCTAGGTGTCCCTGATTAGTCTTTTCATTCAAAGAGTTACAATGAGGGTGGAGGGAAAATTCAAAATGATACCAAGGAGGCTTTTATGGTTTAAAAGTGAAGCTTGACTTTCTGGTTTCACTAAATGGATTATCTAGATATTTTGACGTGCCATATTTTCTCTGTAGTTTCATTGGTGCTGAAGTCAAAAGAAGAGTCTTTGGGAATTCTCCTGAATAGAGGCATGCTGGTGGCTTCAAGGGACTTGGTGTTAGGAACCCTGGGGTGAATTTCTGGAATTGCTTGCCTGATGCTGGGTGAGTTAGGTTATCCCACAGGTTTTCCGTTTCCTCCTTAGAAAATTGCTGGCAGGTAATGTGCTTAAAGCACATTAAAGCACTGCTCCTGCACTGTTGGTGGGCATGCGGGCTGCTGCAGCCACTCTGGAACAGAGAGTATGGTGGTTCCTCCGAAAGCTAAGAACTGAACGATGCTAGGACCCAGCAGCTGCAGTCCTAAGTATTGACCCAAAGGACACAAAAATGCACATTCAATGGGGAACAAACACTGTGATGTTTATAGCATTGTTATCAACAATAGCGAAACTGTGGAGGGAGTCCCAATGTCCATTCACTGATGAATGGAGAAAGGAGTTGTGGGAGATAAACATACAATGGAATAGGACCCAGCTTCACAAAGAATGAAATCTTACCATCTGCAATAATGCGGATGGACCTAGAGTGGACTAAGCTAAGCAGAATCTGTAAGGAAAGACAAATACCCACTGACTTCACTCCTCTGGAATTTCAGAAAGAACACAGTTGAACATAGTGGGGGGAGGAAGATAGACAAATGAGAAAACAGACTCTACCTCAGCACAAACTGAGGGTTGCTGGAGGGCAGGTGCGTGGGGGGAAGGGCTAAATGGGTGATGGCTATTGGGGGGCACTTGTTGTGATGAGCCCCGGCTGTTCTATCCAGGTGAGGAATCATGAAATCCTACCCCCAGAGCAAAAGAATGAACACTGCATGGATGCTAACTGGAATTGAAGTCAACGAAGAAAAGAAAAAGACCATGTTCTGCTTCATGAAGAGTGAAGTAATGGAGTGATTTTCACTCTCCTATTCTGTAGATGATAGCTTTCAAACACACTGTGGTAGGATACACTAGTTCCTTATTGCACAAGGTATCCTCGGACAGCTGCCATGAAAGATTCAGATCTCAGAGAATGTTCATGTTCCATTGATATGTTACTCACAGTTTGCCCAGGTAGGAAGGTAACTGCAGAGAACTACAACAGAAGAGGAAAGGAGGTGCTAAGCATTCAGGAGGGAGCCTTCTGCCTTTCTCATGAAAGCCTTGGGCCAGTGTAATTTTGGAAGGGGGAGTGTCCTGGAGCTTTGCAGCAGACAGGGGGGCTCCAGGTCTGCCTAGAGCTGACAGGGTTCCTGAGGAGAGTGGAGTGTGTTCTGCAGGAGGCTGTGGGCAAGGCCAGGTCCAGGGTGACTCTGTGTCCCCTGTGTGACAGTTGTGACAGGTCAGGGGTGTGAGCAGCTTCCTGGCTGAGGACAGGTGAAGCCCAGGTGGAGAGCTGGCAGAGCACCTGCTTCTGGGCCACCAGCCGCAGCCAACACACATGAGCTCTTTGTCCCTGTCACTCCAATTCAGACTTCTCCGCTCTGCCAAGCCAAGACACTGGTTTGGGCTTTGCCCCTTGCGTGTGGGTGAAGTTTTAAAAGTTAAATGGTGGAAATGACGGGTCATCAGAACATCTGTTCCTCTTTTATTTCCTGCTCTTCTTCCAGTCACTGACGTGAATCAGACCTGCTAGTGGAAGGGACAGTCTGTGTGTTTTTCTTTCCTGTCCTAACTAAACAACGAAAAACCAGGCTTCTGAAATAGTCAAAGAATCCTTTGCAGGGGTTCGTGTTTTTCTCTTCTGTGAACCACTTTCAAATATTCAAAATTATTTTTGAGGTGCACCTCAGTCATTCAGCATCTGCCTTCAGCTCAGGTCATGATCCCGGGGTCCTGAGATTGAGCCCCACATTGGGCTCCCTGCTCGGCAGGAAGCCTGCTTCTCTCTCTCCCTCTGCTGCTTCCCTGCTTGTGTTCCCTTTCTTGCTCTCTCTCTGTCAAATAAATAAATGAAAAAAAATTTTAAATTATTTTTTAAAGTAAAGCACAGCCTCAGAGCTGTAACAGGGTACAGTGCCCTTCATGAGGGGGAGAAATGGAGGAGGAATGTGGCTTGTTCAGGAGCCCAGAGAGTGGCTCATTGTGCTCCCAGTGGAACACAGGCCCCTGGTAGCCTTTTCTGATGGCAGGGTGGGAGGTGTCCTGCTCACCTGGTGGCCCATCCTGGGCTCTGAAACCTGACCAGGTGAATCACTTGTGATTTGAACTGGGGAATTTATGAAGAAAACAGAATGAACCCTGGAGGGTGCCTGCATCCTTTGCACTCGGACAACTCCATGGGGCAAAGGAACTCATCACCCGTGAGGCCTGCTAGGATCCCTGAGGGTGTGGGCTTTGCTTCCTGGGAAGAGGATGTGTCTTCATCCTTATCTGAAGAAGAGCCATGTTGTCTGATTATGGAGACCCAGACCTTTATGTGACCATGTCATTATTATTTTTCTTATTTTAAGAAAGAAATCTAGACATTGACTTCAGGATATAAATATCTAAAGGAAAAACAAAAGGCCAACTATATATAGGATGACTGAACTTGTACCTCTCATTAGTATGGGAAGCATAGGGCTGCCCGGATGAGAAAGAACAGGAAATTCTATTTGGGTGGAAGTGTGCTGTACACACGCAGTGCTTTATTCTATCCTCTTCCTTCTCTGAAGGGAAAATAGAGCAGTGACTGGAGCTTGGTTTCTGATTTGAAGGAATGGGAGACAAGAGATTTCAAAGAGCAGTGTTCATGCTGACATGGTGCTCCGTGCCCCGTGAGTGAGGCTTGAAGCTTGGACTTGGAAGCGTTGGTGTTCAGGGAGGAGGATGTTCGAGTTTCCCGCACACAGAGTTGGCTGGTCTGCCTAATCGGATCTGTTCCTGCCTTTTTTTTTTTTTTTTAAAGATTTTATTTATTTGACACAGAGAGAGAGATCACAAGTAGGCAGAGAGGCAGGCAGAGAGAGAGGAGGAAGCAGGCTCCCTGCTGAGCCAAGAGCCGGATGTGGGGCTCGATCCCAGGACCCTGAGATCATGACCTGAGCTGAAGGCAGAGGCTTCACCCACTGAGCCACCCAGGCACCCCCTGTCCCTGCCTTTTGAAGGGCAGCTTGAAGGTGGCTTGAAGCCCTAGGGTACCTGAGGAATGATCTGGAAGGGACACCTGGGTGGGCCAGTGTAGACGAACCCAGGGAATTCCAGAGCTAACAATGAACATGTTTCTGAGATGGGAGGTGGCGTCTCTGTGAGTAGCATTGAGCTGGGGAGGAAAGCAGTCTCTGGGTCTTAGGAGTCACCATGTCAGACGGTGTGAGCCTGGCAGGGGAGTCAGATCAGATAGCTGGGAGACTGTGAACTATGGCGGTGGCCTTCACTCTTGATCCACAGGCCATTGTGCTCCAGGGGCAGGGTTCTGCTCCCCAGCCAGCCGTCTTGCTGCAGATGTGATAGGAAACTTGCTTCCTGTTTGGTTCTCCAGCCCTTGTCTCAGCAGGGCGCTTGGAGGGAAGCAGCCCACAGGCAGCATTAATGGATTCTTGCCCAGTGTGCCCCTTGCTTCCTCGGATGAGGCACTGCAGGTGTCCTCTGCCTGGCGTCTGTGAATTCAGCCAGCAGAAGCTCTTCTTCCAGAGCCACACCCCTGAGAAATCCTCCCCTTTCCTGTGCTGTATGGAAGAGGCCGGTTTTCATCTGGAACTGAAATCTCAGCTCCTGCCATTAGGCTCCAAGGCCACACAGCACACCAGTCTCCTTGACGCTCTAGTTCCACATGGGGCCTCATGTGTGAGACTGAGACCGAACCTGGGCAGCCTGCTGCTGCTGCCGCTGCTGCTGTTGCAGGTTCCTTCCTGAAAAGTGTGCAGCAAAGCCCGGCTTGTGATGACATCCCAGGAAAGAGGGACAGGTGCACCATTCTGTCCCAGCACAGGAGGATGCCGGATGTCAATCACAGGTGGCTGGTGCAGGAAGGAGAGATGTCTGTTTCCCAGGACCTTGGCCAGAGGGAGATTTGGACCCTGGGATGCTTCTCTGCTCAGGTTTTTCAGATGAGCACCTCAGGCAAGTGGAGGAAATGTGTGTGCTCTTCTGTAATTGAGGAAGGTGTCTGGTTTCAAGTTTCATGTGCAAGTGGATACCTCTTATGGCTCATTTTCCTGACAGTCTTCAGGGTGCCATAGGTGGACTCATTGTCCTGGGCATCCTGGCTGTGCAAGGGCTCTGGTCACCTTTCCCCCCAGGGCTCTGGACTAGGAAATCAGAGGGAGTCAGTGGTGAAACCATCTGAATAGGCCTCCCTTTCTCCCTTGCTGAGATGGCCTGGTGACTGTGATGACTGCTCTGGAACTGTGAAGCAGGAGACAGGGCTGGGTGCTGAAGGGGAGGTGGCAGTGGTGCTTGCTATTCACATAGGGGTCAGGTGGGGTTTCACTAGGGAGGTGATGCTTGAGTCAAGTTCTACAGAAGGTGAGTGATATCACAACAAGAGCCTTCCAAATGGAAGGGAAAGCATTTGCAAAGATTCTGGTGTAGGAGCATACCGGGTATGTCCAGGAGCAGTGAGAAGGCCCTGTGGTCACAGGAGACAACTTGGGACATGACCTCAGTGAGGTGACAGTAGGGTGACAAAAAGCCATCACAGGACTGGGTCCCCATGGGACCCTGTTTCACTGGGCCATCCTGGCTACAATCTTTTTTTTTTTTTTTTTTTTTTAAGATTTAATTTATCTGACAGAGATCACAGGTAGGCAGAGAGGCAGGCAGAGAGAGAGAGAGAGGAAGGGAAGCAGGCTCCCCGCTGAGCAGAGAGCCCGATGTGGCACTGGATCCCAGGACTCTGGGATCATGACCAGAGCCAAAGGCTGAGACTTTAACCCACTGAGCTACCCAGGCGCCCCCTGGCTACAATCTTGAGAACAAATGACACAGGGTTGAGGATGGGCAAGGGAGGTCAATGATGAAGGTTTTCCAGGAACTCAGGCAAGAGAAGGGCTCTAGTGTCGACCAGGCAGGTGGCCTTGGAAGGAGGGGTTAGTGCTATTCTGGATACCTGTTGAAGATGGAGCTCACAGGGTTTGCCAATGGGTTCAATATTAGGAGTGGGAGAAAGGAGGAATTGGGGTAACTCCCAGCTCTTGTTGGTTGTCCCGAGGAAGGTGAAGGAGGAGGTTTCTGGGGGTAAGAGGTAGGCCATGTTCCACGTGCTGATGTTTGTGTCTGGGAGAACTTTGAAACTCTACCCCTCAGCAACCTTCAAGTACAAGTCTCCCTCACTTTCTCAAAGTTCATGGTAAGACACTTGGCTTTCTGGAAAGATCTACATTATTACCCAGCTCCAGTAGCAGGAAGAAACCCAAAGAGGGTTTCCCTCTTATGAATAAAGTAAAAAAGTGGGCATTGCATTCAGCATCTGTTTTGTGAGGAACCACTATAGAGGCGGCATGTACCCAACCAACTCCTTCCTGGGCATTGCACTCTGTGTCCAGCCACAGCACTTTGAATTGTGTCTGTGAGCATCTGCTCTGCTTATCTCCATGTATTTTGGACATCCGTTAGGATGTTGTGTTCTGAGTCCTAATAAGGGCCATAGAGAAGGAACTTTTGGTGTCTGAGCATGCTCACTCATTTTTCTATAGAAATGAATGTTCATTCCTTTTTCATTTTACACAATGTCTGCTGTGAAAGGTTTCCTAGGAACACTGTACTTTCAAGTAGCGGGGGAGCCTGTAGCCCGTCCTGCAGGGTTAGCTTTCGTCTCCATGCTGCACAGAACATTCCGTGACTTACAGATTTTATCACTCAGACATGGCACCTTGGACTACCTTCACTCCTTTCCCCCTTCCCTGAATCTGGCAACCACCAATCTGTTCTCAGTATGCATGCATTCAGTAATTTTTGGATTCCATGTGGAATGTCCATGAGAGCCTCTGATGTTTGTCTTTCTGTGTCTGAGTTACTTAACATATTGCTCCCAAGGTCAATGTTTCCTTGTCTGGTTATTGTGAATAATGGTGTCATGAACATGGGAGGGCATCTCTTTTTTTGAGGGAGTGTTTTTGTGTTCTCCAAAGAAATACTCAGTAGAGCAATTACTGGGTTATGCGGTAGGTATATTCATTTTTTCCCCAGACCTTCCATAGTATTTGTCACTGTGGCTGCCCCAATTGGTATTCACACCAACAGTGCACAGGGTCCCCTTGTGTACACACCCTTGACCTCGCCTGGTGTCTGTCTCTGGGACGACTGCCGTTCCCACAGTTTTGTGGTGAGAGCTGATTGCGGTTATGTGTCTGTGACGACAGTTAGTGATATTGAACAACTTTTTCTGTGTCTGTTGGCCACCTGTATGCCATCTTTGGAAAGTATCTATTGACATATTCTCCCCAGTTTTTATTCAATTTTTGTTTAGCTTTGAAGGAGTGTTTTGTGTATTTTAGATATTAGCCTCTTCTCACACATAGGACTTGCAGATATTTTTTCTCACTGGGGAGGTTGCCTTTTAAGGGTTTGATGGTTTCTTTTGTCATGCAGAAATGTCAGTTTGATGTTTTTCTACTTGTTCATTTTTGCTTTTGCCTTTGCTTTTGGTGTCTGATGTAGAAGACTCCTCAAAACCAATTTTGAGAAACTTACCACCTGTGTTTTCTTCCTGGAGGTTTATGGATTCAGTTCTTATGTTCAAGTCATTCACCAATTCATAATTTGTATGTGTGGTGCAAGAAAGTGATCCAGTCACATTCTTCTGCATTTACTGTCCAGTTTTCCTAGTACTGTTCACTGAGGAGACAGTCCCTTCTCCCATTGTATATTTTCTGCTGCTGTGTCATACGTTAAGACATACACGCGTGGATTAGTTTCTGAGTTTCTCAGGCTCCTCTTTCCTTCTTTCCCTTTCTTTCTTCCTCCCTCCCTCCCTGTCTTTCTTTGTTTCTTTCTTTCCTTCCTTCCGGTCTTACAGTTTATTTGCTGGGAAAATATTTGTCCTGTCAGAATATATGCAGTGCAGACTTCATTGGTGACACTCTCTGTTAGGACTTTTCTCTGACATCTGTGTTTTTGTAAATGAGTGGTTGGCTCTATAGCTTTCAACAGGTTGAACATTTGGATAGAACTACTTAAGTGGTTTTATATTCTTCCATCAGACACCAGATTATGTCTGATTGTCTTCTTTTGTGATGTTCTCAGTTGTGATGATGGATATCTATATTTCCTTTTCTGTGGTAGGTTTATTAAAGTGATTTTAATTTCTCTTAAAAAATGTGGATTCTATTGGCCATCTGGGTGTCTTCTTTGAAGAAATGTCTGTTCATGTCTTCTGCCCATTTCTTGATTGGATTATTTGTTCTTTGGGTGTTGAGTTTGGTAAGTTCTTTATAGATTTTGGACACTAACCCTTTATCTGATATGTCATTTGCGAACATCTTCTCCCATTCTGTCAGTTGTCTTTTGGTTTTGTTGACTCTTTCCTTTGCTGTGCAAAAGCTTTTGACCCAGATGGCCAATAGACACATGAAAAAATGCTCAGCATCACTCGACATCGGGGAAATACAAATCAAAAGCACAATGAGATACCACCTCACACCGGTCAGAATGGCTAAAATTAACAAGTCAGGAAGCAACAGATGTTGGCGAGGATGCGGAGAAGGGGAACCCTCCTACACTGTTGGTGGGAATACAGGCAGGTGCAGCCACTCTCAAAACCAGTATGAAGATTCCTCAGAAAGTTGAAAATAGAGCTACTGTACAACACAGCAATCACACTACTGGGTATTTACCCTAAAGATACAAATGTAGCGATCTTCTAGAAGGGACATGTGCACCTAAATATTTATAGTAGTGATGTCCACAATAGCCAAACTATGGAAAGAACGGTCAGCAGGTGTCCATCAGCAGATGAATGGATAAAGAAGAGAGAGAGAGAGAGAGAGAGAGAGAGAGAGAGAGTGTGTGTGTGTGTGTGTGTACAGCCATCAAAGGAAATGAGATCTTGCCATTTGCAATGACATGGATGGAACTAGAGAGTATTACGCTAAATGGAATAAGTCAATCCGAGAAAGACAATTATCATATGATCTCTCTGCTATGAGGAATTTGAAAGGAAGGGTGGGGGGGTTGTGGGGTAGGGAAGGTTAAAATGCAGTCAGATGCTCTACCTCTGAGCTAAACCCTCAGGGAAGGTTAAAATGAAACAAGATGGGATGGAGAGGGAGACAAATCTCACAAAACAAACTGAGAGTTGCTGGGGGTAGGGAAGATAGGGAGAGGGTGGTTGGGTTATGGACATTGGGGAGGGTATGTGCTATGGTGAGTGCTGTGAAGTGTGTAAACCTGACGATTCACAGACCTGTACCCCTGGGGCAAATAATACATTATATGTTATAAAAATAATTAAATATAAAAGTAGATTTTAAGTCATCCTTATTTCATAATATATATTTATAGAAAATAGCATGTTTAAAGAAATGCATTTATTGGAAACAATGGTTGGAACAGGATATAAATATTATTAATTCCCATTCAGAGTTAATTCTATCAGAGCTAAGTTTAAATATACCTTTAATATACTAATGAATAAACTTTGAATAAATAAGCTAAAATTACTATGATTATCAGTTTCTGAGTTTTCTATCATGTTCCATTGACCTGTGTGTCTGTTTTTATGCTAGTACCATACTGTTTTGATGACAACAGTTTTGTAATCTAGCTTGGAATTGGAGTGTGGTGATGCCAAGTCATTTAATCGATTGTTTCCTTGCTTGCTTGCTTTCTTATCAGTGAGATTATTTATATATTTATTTTTACTTAGTTTACATTTGTATTCTAAATGTTTTTATATTTTGTGGTATCATTATAATAGCTCATCTTTCTTTTTTAAAGTTTTTCCACACTTTTAAATTTAAATCAGTTAGCTAAGGTATAGGTTTTGATGTAATGGTCAACGATTCATTAGTTGCATATGATACTCAGGGCTCATCACCACATGTCCCCTCCTTAATACCCATCACCCAGTTACCCCACCCCCAACCTGCTTCTCCTCCAGTTTGTTTCCTATGATTAAGAGTCTCTCATGGTTTTTTTCCCTTTCTGATTTCTTCCCATTCAGTTATCCCTCCCTTCCCCTGTGGTCCTCCACACTATTCCTTATGTTCCACATAAAAGTGAAACCATATGATTATTGTCATTCTCTGCTTGACTTATTTCATTTAGCATAATCCCCTCCGGTTCCATACATGTCAATCCAAATGGTGGGCATTCATCACTTTTGATGACTGAGTACTATTCTAGAGCATGTATGTGCCACATCTGCTTTATCCATTCCTCTGCTGAAGGACATCTCAGCTCCTTCCACAGTTTGGCTCTTGTGGACATTGCTGCTATGAACCTTGGGAGCATATGCCCCTTCTTTTCACTGCATCTGTATCTTTGGGGGTAAACACCAATTAGTGCAATTGCTGAGTTGTAGAGTAGCTCTATTTTTAATTTTTGGAGGAACCTCCATGCTGTTTTCCAGAATGACTACACCAGTTTGCATACCCACTAACAGTGTTAGAGGGTTCCCCTTACTCCACATCCTCGCCAACACTTGTTGTTTCCTGTCTTGTCAACTTTAGCCATTCTAACTGCTGGAAGGTGGTATCTCATTGTAGCTCTGAATTCCCTGAGACAAGTGATGTGGAACATTTTTTCATGGTCTGTTGTCCCTTTGTGTGTCTTCTTTGGAGAAGTGTCTCTTCCTGTGAGACAGGAATCAATTACCTTTCTTTCCTGATTGCATTTGAGCTCTCTCTCTTTCTTTGTGAGTCTAGCTAAAAGTTTGTCAGTTTTGTTTATCTTTCAAAAAAAAGGCAGCTCATATTTTCATTGATTTTTTTGTCTTTTTCATCTCCACTGGATTTATTTCCATATTCCATTTGTTATTTCCTTACATCTACTGATTTGGGGCTTTGCTTGTATTTTTTTTTTCCAATTCTTTCCCCTGTATATTAGATTGGTTATTGGAGAGCTTTCAGGTGGATTGATGAGGGTCTGAATTTCTATGAACTTCCCCCTTAGAGCTACTTTTGCTGCATTCCATAACTTTTCATATGTTCTCATTTTCATTTGTCTCAAATTCTTTTAAAATTTCTTTTGATTTCTTCTGTGACCGTTGGTGGTTTACTAGCATGTTGTTAAATTTCTGCATATTTGAGACTGTCCCATTTCTTCTTGTGACTGATTTCCACTTTCATACTGTTGTGGTGGGATAAGATTAAAACTAGAGTGTGAAGGGAGCATTCAGTTTAAAGTTTAGTTTCCTGGGGTATTTTCTGAGGGCAAAGCATGACTTTCATGGGGACAGAGGAAGGTTTTGTGAGACTGGGGGAAGGGTGGTAAACCCTTGTTAGAAATACTGATGACTACCATGCAGGCTGTGTACCACAATTCACACTGTAGTCCTGATGGACTCGTACTTCCTTAGAAACCTTTTGTAGGAGGTGCAGGGGTGGCCTTCTCTAACAGAAAGTTGCTTGTGGATTCAAGTGTTTCTACATCAGGGTAGATGATGCAAAGTATAGTTTCATAGTAAACATGACAAAAGACATTTAAATGACAGAATAACATGTCGTTAAATGTACTCTATATTATGGCAGGAAAAGTGAATGATGGGGTCAGAAAGGGAATGGGAGTTCCAAGAAGCAGGCTGGAGTAGTCAGGGGGTAGGTGGTGTCACATGGAGGAAGGGACCAGGAGACTTGTCATGGGTTACAACAGTGCAACGTCAGGGTGTGCACTCTGCCTGACCCATGACCCCCAGGGGCATTGAGGGCATTCTAGATTCAGAGGATCTACAGACTGCAAATTGGCCTGAGCAGAGCCTCTGTGGTATGTCTTCTTGGTTCCTGGGTGTGGGTCTTTCTCTGCTTCTGGAAGCTGTTGATTCTCTTTTTGTTTTCCTCTGGGCTACACTATTTTGTGTGGGTTCAGTACTGTTAGTTGACACAAATTCTTCCTGAAAAGAAGTGGAATAGAAGTCATCCTTTTCCCCCATGTAGACCTGAATATATTTAATAGTAATAGCCTTTTCCCAGCCCCCTGGGCCTTCATCTGTTCGCCAACTCTGAGATTTTTGGAAACATCTTCTATTTTTAACACGTTGAAAGAATTGGTTTGGTTTTTAAAAAATTCAACAAAACACTGAATGAACAAGGCTTGACAGGATAAGGGAAGAATTGGCTCTGTGGTGGGGTTTGCGCCAATGTTTACTCACTGTTGCCCCCATGTGGCCACTCTCCAGATAGCATGTGGCCAAATGTGTTCCAACTTAGCAGATTCAAGGGAGAATAAGACAGAAGGTTGGTCCCTGAATTTCTTAGCTCCTAAAAACCATCCTCTAATTTATGAGTGATATTCTAAATCGAGTTTATCTTAACTATATATTAGGGTTAGGGTCAGGGTCAAGTTTCATACATTAACTATGGATAGCTTTTTATATGTCAATCTTACCTGCCTAAAGTTTTTTTTTTTTTTTTTTTTTTTTTTTTTTTTTTTTTTTTTTTTAATACAAGGGAGAGGATATAGTCACCAAAGCACTGAACACATTACCTGTCCAGGAAATAGTTAACTAAACATAATTATTGTTTCATCTTAGCTGAGGACCAGGAGCTGGACCTACAGGTACTTGGCAGGTAGCATCTATGGCCAGCTGCCCATCTTCCCCCGACAACCCACACCCAGCTCAGCACATCCTCTGCTCCGCTCAAGGGCAGCAAACAGACAGACCAGGTGCAGGTGGGACTCCCTCCTGTCAGGCATGGCTTGCTTCCAACAGGTAGAGAAGTGGGCCAGCTCACATACACATGACATGTTCTTTTGGTTCCTTGATATCTGCCTCCCCTTTCTGTCATCCTGGTTCTGAACCTTTAGCTCCTATGAGAACTTGGCTTTGCAGATTTCTGTTGACATTTCAAAGTGTAGATCTGTGTGGCCTTTGTTCCTTGTCCTTGGGTCAGAGATGAAGGCAGGAAAAGTCATCATACTCTGAAAGTAACAAAAAGAAATATCAGGTGTGCTTTGCCCCCAGCACCTCAGGCTTGAAAGCAATGGCAAACTATGTACTTCATGTTCTACACAATCAGCTTTAGGGACTCATAGACGCATGTGAAATGAAATTGTACTGAAAGAAATCTTGTTACTGAACTTTTGCCTTGCAGAAGACAGTTTAGGGACACCACCCCTCACTCACCCTGTCATTTCTGGTCTGGCCAATGCCCGGTCACACTGACACGTGTAGCCACACAAGGGCACAACTGTGACATCCTCCTGGAGCACTCCCTATCCTGATGCCCCCTAGTTTGGCCAATCCTCCACACCCCAGTCCTCCTGAGTGTCCCCTGTCATGGCACTTGTCACACAAGGCTGTCATTTATTGTCTCTTGGTCTCTCCTTTCTGCTTGGAGTAGATCTCTCTCACAGAAGCCTGGTTGGGTGACAGGTGGATGAATGGTTTTGGGATCTTTGGTCCTGGAACAGCAGGCGTCCTTCAAAACCCTGATGGGCAGGGGGAGTTTCTGTCCCTCTGTGTGCCCCCAGCCTCGGTGGAACATAGTGTCCAGGACAAGGGATTTGGGAGTCCTCCCAGATGAAGTTTGTTCTATGAAGGTGGCCTCCTTCCGAGATCATTATGGAACCACATTGCGTGGCCATTCCTGTGAGACAGAAAGCATGCTATGATACTGTATTTTCCTTGCACACTGTGGGCATCAAAGAGGAAACACACGCTCACATTCACAAGTTCACACTTACACCTCCATTTCTGAGCATCACTACCATGTAAACTACAGTAAATTCTCGTTGGGCTGCAGACATGTAGATGAGCCATTCAAGGTGTAAATAGAGGAGGATGGGAGGGTGGTTATGGAGTTCTGGCTAAAAGGATGGAAGTCCTTGCCTTTGGGGGTGAGGAAATTACATTTTACCCAGAAGGCGCTACGTTATACTCAAAGAAGTAACATAATCTTAGGATCTTTGAGACCAGGAATCAGCACAGACTTTTCTGTAAAGTCTTCTGTAAAGATTTTCTGTTAGGTGTTATAGTCCATGTGGTCTCTCTGACATTGACTCCACTCTTGGATTGTGGCTTGAAAACAGCCACAGACCATCCATAACTAATGTTCCAGACACACTTGATTGAGAGAATACAGAGGGAGGTCCCATTTTTCCCATGGGTGGTAGTTTCCCACAGCCCAGATCTGCAACATGATAGATGATGGGGGAGAGGGCTCTTTTTTTCCAATGGCAGTGGGAGTACACTGAGATCTATCCTGCCTGACCCACCCCGGCCCCTCCGCTTGAAAGGAAAAAAAGATGATAGTGAGATTGGCCAACAATTAAGGCCTCAGCAATTCCCCCGCATTTCTCTGTAGTCCTCGAGCTTCCCACAAGATGTTTGTCGGTGGTTGAATTCCATGTAGGTATTGTTTGGAGGAGTATGTCCCCATTGCCTGGAGGTTATGTCTTGTGGGTTATATATCATACTGATGGTCATCTTGTTCAGGCCAAGATGGGCATATTTAGGGTTCTCCTCAGCGGAGGATCTAGCATGTGTGAGCTTCAGGATGAGTCCAATTCAGCCCTCAGCAATGTTATGGAGCACCTGGCTTCCTGGGCCTCAGCCACTTCTGCAGTCGTGATGGTAAAGCCCCTGGCATGGGTGGTCCACCCCAGGCTTGGCTCTGAAGGCTGAGACCCAAGGTTCCTCCCACCTTATTGGCTGGGATCAGGTCCCATGCCCATGGATGAGCCAATCGCTGGAGCCAGGGAGTGGAGCTGTGGAGATTGGCACAGGTTGTCAGGACCTCTGTTGTAATGACTTTTCTAATGGCTGTGGTCGCAAGATCTTCTGGGATAGATCTGTTAATAAAATGGATATTAATTTCTGATAGTAAGTGCACCCAAGGTGCTGGCTTAGCACCTAGCACCTCAGTCCCAGCACCTCCGTACAACTGTATCACTCTGCAGAGACAATAGCTGAGGATGAGCAAAGTGGATGGAAACTGGAGTGCACAAAGAAGAGTGTGTGTGGGAGGGGGGGATTGGACATAATAGCTCTGGCCAAGCTGTATCTCTATTTTACCTAGGTTCAAGAAGGTGCAGGGAATCCATGGTGTTTCACCGGCCAACATTTTGTAGATGAAGAATACGCCTTTTGCACAGAGTATGACAAGACTTGTTCCAAGTAGTCTCTCGTTGGTATGGAAGTTGGGGAGAGCAGCACCCTCCATCTGCTAGGATAGGTGTGGGGGCTCTGTGCTTTCAAGAAGGTGTCTGGCTTTCACAGGGCTCACTGTGAGCCTGCACACAGGACTGAGGAGGACAGTTCATGTTTTTGTTCCTAGGATTGAGTCTTGGAAGAATGCAGTGTCCTGTGTAATCCCAGGGAGGGTACAGACCTGGAGTCCACTGTAGAGTTACTTCGTGGGAGTGGTGGTGATCTGCTGCATCCGCATCATGAGATCATGAGATGTCTGTTCTTTATTGAGTTCTGGGTGGGGTTTCTGTGACTTTGTCCTACTGGTTGGGATTTCCAAGGAGTGGGATTTTTTGGCATCACTGTAAGAGTTGGTCCACCAGGACTGGGCAAGTCCTGTTCTGCTGCTGAGAAACGTGTCTGTAGAGGTTGGAGTGTGTGTGACAAGCCTAGAGGTCAATGGTGAGGTGGTTACAGTGGTCAGCCAGGCTATTGTTATTGATGATTTATATGGGTGACTTCCAAAGGATGGGACATTAGTTCTTATGGTTAGGGATCCTCATTAAATGCCCACCAAGGGTGCTTTTTCTGAGTTTCATATTTGATATCTTTTTATTACCTATAATAGCCCTCCTTGTACTTGTTATTCCAATGAGCAGTGCATTACAACATTGCCTGCATTTAACCCGTGTGTTAATGAGGATTTGAGAAAGGAAAATGATGTCAATGCTTCCACAAATTGTACAGTGGAACAGTCAAACAACAAAATTTTATTTCTGACACAAAGGAGGATGTATACTGCTGTGATTCTTAATTTAAAACAGGGGTGGGGGCCCTCTTTTGGTAATGGTAATGAGTACCATAGGCCTTCCTAGGGAACATTATCAGATTTTATTGGAAACTTTGTCTTTGTTATCGTGGAAGAATAAGGAGTCAACCAATTATTTGTCTCCTATTTCATTTTCCATGAACAGTTCCCCAGTATTTCATTTCACACCTCTACCATTGTGAAATCATCCCAACTTTGGCACCAGCTCACCCTTCTCTGCCAAGAGTATGTTTGGGCCAAGAAAAAAGCTGCTTCACTGGGTGACTGGGAGACTCTAGGACTAGAATGCTGTCAGTAGGGAATTACTGGGACGCTAAATTCCAAACCAGCTCCTGACACCCAGAGGAAATACATTTCAGATTTAGAAACTTCAGATAGAAATTTTCTGTCCATGACTAGAACTGAAGAAAATTTATCATCCCTAAAACTAAGCTTAACCCTTAATTTTAATGCTGAAACCTAACCTGACCTTAAAGCCCAAACTGGGACCCTGAATCCCAAACCTGAAGGTGAACCCAAAGCCTGGACTCTAAACCTGATCCCTGGAGCCAAACCCTGAACCCTGAACCCATATCCCAGCATGAATCCAAATCCCAAATTTGACCTTGAGCTTTATCCCAGAAGCCCTGAGCCTTAAGCCCTAAGTCATAAACCTAAAACCCTAAATTCTAACTCTAACTGTTCCCTTGCCCCTCACTATAAATCCTTACCTGACCCTAAACCCAAAGCCTGATCTAGAACTCTGACTGGAACCTGAACCCAAACCCAAATTCAAACCCTTCACCACACTTTGTTTATGCATTCACCATTGAGGGATATTTGCAGTTTTTACCTTTTGATTCTTGTGAACATTGTTTGGATTAATGGCTAGAGTTAGGGTCTTGGATTGGGGTCAGGGCCAGACTTGAGATCAAGTTGAGGTCAGAGTACAGGTCTGCCTTAGGGCCAGGGTTATGTTTGGTGCCGCTGTTCAGGTCAGAGACTGTTGTCATTCCATATTGTTCCCAATTCATTGTTCCTTAGCTATTTTTGGAGAAGTTGGGAGATATTGGGCTCCATGCAGCTTGAATTTCCAAAATGAGATGGCTTTAGCTGGACTCCGAGAGGAAGCAGGTGCTTCCATTGAAGGATGAGCGCCCCTAATCCTGTCCTGCACTGCCTCCACCGCCTGCAGAGGGCGCAGGACCTCCGCTTCCGCCCTGAGCCTGGCCTGCGCCGCCGCAGCTGGGACAGGAGCCGGGCCTCCTCAGGACCTGCTGTAGAGGTTTCTGGGGGATGTGGGTCTGCTCCCAGGCTGACAGGAGAAGCTGGGGAGGATGTGGCTCCACATCCACACTGACAGGACCCGCTGTGGAGGACATGAGGCTGCATCCACACTGATAGCTGTCTAGCCTCCTCATGACCCGCCACTGGAGGAGAAGGTGAGGAGAAGCCGCCTGAGTGGGGACTGGTGAGGGGGTGCGTGGTCTCAGGATCCCACGGAGGAAGGGTGCGCTGTGTAGACACTGGGGCTTCCGTGGTTTGGTGCTGTGCATGGGGCTGTGGGGTCTCCCCTTTCTGCGCTCAGATGCTCCCCGGAGTCCCGCGTCTGTGTTTGTGCGCCCGCGGTTTCGGTTCCTGGGGCTCCTCAGACAGTCTGCAGTCAGGGAGCGGCTGCGGGCTCCGTGCTCCTGTTCCCTCTGCCTCCGCTCTGCAGGGTCCTTCCGGTGTCCACACCCGCTTCAGGGTTGGTCCGGAGTCTAGAAGTTCGGGAGCTGCAGCTCGAACTGTGTAGACGGCTTTGGGGAGAGGAGGTATTTTCCCAGTGTCGGTTCTTCCCTGAGCACAGAGTGTCTTCCCATCTCCGTGTGTCTCCCTCCCTGTCTGTCATCAGTGTCCCACTCTGTCAGAGGACAGGTCTGTCACCCCCTTGGTTCAGGGGGCTCCTAGGTATGTTGTTCTTTTGGATGCAGTAGTAAATGAGATCATTCTCCATAGTCTCTTTTTGATGGTTCCTTCGGAGCACATAGAAATGCAATTGATTTGTGTATATTGATTTTGTTCCTTGCAAGTTTCTTGAGTTTCTTAGTTCTGTTTGCCTTAAACTCAAACTGCCAGTTACTTGACCAGCAACATGGGTTAATTTGGGAAGAACAGAGAATGGCAATCTGGGTTGAGCAAGCTACGGTCCCATCACAGGCAAGTGCAAGAAACAAAGGAGGGGAACATTATTTCATGGAGAAGGAGGAAGAAGTTGGGAGGGTTGTTGGGAAGGAAAGTCCACTGGAGAAAGACAGGGCTTTGGGGTGATGGAGGATTCTCACCAGCTGAGCTACGGGGATGGTGGATTTCTTGCAGGAGATGAACCCCTGTGGGGCCTGGAATGGATGAGTCTCTCCAGTGGGGGGTTGTAATGTGGGGTCTGTAATGGACACTGAGCAGCCAGTGCCCCCTTCCAGCCTTCCCTTCTGGTGTCTCCAGTCCGCTTTTGAAGCTTCCCTTCATGCTTTTTCACAGTTCGAACCAGGTTGTGGGGGAGTACTGTGGAAAATTGGAATTCCAAATCCCAGTGCTTCTGCTGTACCCAAGACACAGGAGCCCCTGGTTTAATCCTCCCACGAGTCTCTTGCTAACATGTGGCCTCCTCCAAGGGTGAGTGGCAGCTCCACGGTGGGTGACCTGGATCTGGGAGGGCTCGGTCTCCATCCAGAAGTCTGATGTCCTCTCTGCTTCTCTGATGCAGTGCCGACGTGGTTGTTTGGAAGAGTCGTTTTCCTCTGCAGTGATTTCAAAGTGCAGTCAGCTTGTTACAGCAGCACAAATATGCTTTATCTCCACACTCAGACTCCCCAGCTGTCATTTCTCCACCATGTTCGCCACTTCCCATGGGATGCTTCAGTGTTTTTGACCCCAAACAGGAACAGTGTCCCACAGAACCACTATGGAACTTCAAGTGAGAAAATCATGAGAAAATCCTACATTTGAATCCAGACCACAGGCCCACTTCAGGTATCATCCCCTGCCTGACGGTCTGAAATGTCTTCTTCATTCAGATCCAGTTTTCTTCTTCTGGAACTTCTTTGAGGACTTTCCCTTCTTTGGGTAACCTTGATGGATTTAAGGAGCACAGACAGCTCCAATCTGAGTGGTATTTCTACATGGCTAATGTCACTGGGGCTGTCTTCAGTGTCCATCCACATTGTGACATGCATCAGTCCTTCATTCACTTCTTCACAGTGAATAAACATAAGAACATTGACCCCTTAAAACATTTCAGGTACACAGTTCTCTGGCCTTAGATGAATTCCCATGGTTGTACATCATTCTCCAGAACTTTCTCATTCTTCCCGAGGGAGACTGTGTGCATGAAACACCACCTTCCCACTCCCCTTTCCCTTGGCCCCTACAGCTGCATACAAAATTGTGTGTCTGGATACTTCATATAAGTGGAATCATACAGTATCTGTCCTTCTGTGACTGGCAGATTTCACTCAGCATAATGACTTCCGGGTTCAACCTGTGTTGTAGCCTGTGTCAGAACTCCCTTTGTTTTTAAGGCTGAATCGTGTTCCGTTGCGTATGTACCACATTTTGTTTATCCATTCATCTGTCAGTGGACGCTTGGGTGGCTCCACCTTTTGGCTGTTGTGAGAAATGCTGCTCTGAATATGGGTACTTGTACTTTCAATTTTGGGGAGGCTGCAGTGGAATTCTGTGTTTAATATTTTAAGCAACCACCCATATTTTTTTCCCACAAATGAACCATTTTACTTTATTCCTTCATAGGGCAGAACAAGATTGCGACTTGTGGATCTACCTCCTTTTGTTTATCTTTTTCCCCATGGGTGGACGTGGTTGTTGGGATTCCAATAATTCTGATGTTGGAACATTTCATGGCATCATTTATTTCCCTAATTCTGCTTTCATGGCTTCTAAGCTGTTTGTTCCAGGCTTCCTCCTGATCCTTTTTCTCTATCTGTTTGTCCTCCAGATCACTAATTTTGTCTTCTGTCTCTGTTACCCTAGCTTTTAGAGAATTTAGATTAGATTGGAACTCATTGAGAGCATTGTTAACATCATCCCTGGTGACCCTAATCAATTCCATTTTGTCATCCAAGGCTTTCTCCAACCTAGCTATTGCCTGGATAATTGTTAGCTTTTTGAAGGCACATCGTCTGGGCTATTTGAGGACCCAAAACCACGGGCCTGTGGCCTGGAGGGGTTCTGAGCAGAGCTGGTGGGATGAGAGGGCTGCAAGGCACAGAGGCAGGTTTGCAGAAAGCTGTCTGGGGTCCCCAGCCTCATACCATTTTTGAATCAAAGCCCCAAGGTGTTTAAAGTGCCAGCAATGTTACAGCATGGTCCAGAAAATCACATGTCTCTGTGAAGCCAACACCACCTAAACTACTGACCATTTCTTGTCACTTGAGCTGAGTACAAAGGGTTGGGAGTTGCAGCTTGAAGGGAGGTCCTGGGCCAGATTTGTGTTTGGGGACACAGGCCATCCAGACAAGCTTGTGCTGAGCCTGAGAAAGGGGCCTGTGTGGAGACCCCAGCTGCAGGCCCTGCTGTCCGCTGATGTTCCTTCAGCCTGCCCCAGTGCCCCTGCTGCCGGGGGAGTGCCTGCCCCCTCCTCTCTGTGGAGGACTCTCTCCTGCACCAGCCGTGCCCCTCCCCTGCCAGTCACTCCAGCCTGCTGCCTGGGATATCCAAGGGACTCCAGCTCTGGGGACAGACCCAGGGTAGGGGGATGTGGTTTCCCAGCAGACCCGAGTGCCAGGCCTCCATGGTGCTCACTCTCCTTCCGTGGGCTCCCTGGGCCTAACTCTTCCTCTGCTCAGGGACTGTCCTTGGCCACATGGTGGGACTGGGAGCAGGTTGTCTGGACCTTCTGGACTTGTGCCTCCATGGCTATGACATGGGCACAGGCTGACCTCACAGGCTTGTCAGAGGGGACCCAGTGCAGGAAGATGCAGGCCACTGCAAGGGAGATGCAGGCTGGGGCAGGGAAGGGGGAGTGGCAGGGACAGGAACAGGTGTGGCAGCATGGGTTGGGGCAGGGGAAGGGGCAGGGACAGGAGCAGGAACTGTAGCAGGAGCAGGGGCTGGGGCAGGGGTAGGTACCAGCTCTTCTGGGACAGCGTCAGGCTCTCCGTGGGCAGGTGCCTGGTCAACTGCTGCGTCCTGGTCTCCTGCTGAAGTCTCTCCAGGCACCATCCCCCCACCTCTAGAGCTGTGGATGGAGTCAGGGCCAGCTCTAGCTCTTCAGAGCTAGACCCAGGACACCAAGCACCCACATTCCAGAGACAGATCCACGCCCAGTTCATTTCATTGGAGACCCTTGAATTAGGAACATGTTTGCATGCCTTTGCAGAGACAGAGTTCAGCCCAGTGCCTCCCAGAGAAGCTATAGCCAGGAGGGAACCCTCACCAGGACATCATCCTGACTACAGTCCACCTGCTGGGTGCTCTGAGCCCAGTCCTTGCTCGTGGCCCCACACCAGCCTCTGGGGTCTCTTGCCTATGGGGCCTGGCACCAACCCATCCCCAGACACCCACGTACACCCAGCCCTGGCCTTCTCACTCTCAGGCTCAGCTCTGTGGGCTCCGGGTGCTGGACCACAACCCAGTGTAATACCACCAGGGACAGTAGCCTGGGCAGTGTCAGAGGCCTTCCCAGGTAGTCCCCAGTCCCTGCTCCTGGAGAGCCCCCTATGGTCACTCCCTGTGTCTGGGACATGGAGCAGGTGTCCTCCAGCCTCCTCCCTATTTCATCATCCCTGGTGTCCTGCAAAGACAGGGACTGATACCCGGCCTGGACACATCAGAGCCCTGCCTGGCCATCTTCACTGTCCTCCTGCCCAGTCCCCAGCTCCTCTCAGATCAGACACAGACCTGTTTGTGCACAGCCCACACTGGGACAGGGGCCCATACCTGCAGGACACAAGATAAACCCTGGGGAGAAGCTCACAGGCCCCCGCACCTTATCTCACCCAGCCAGCCTTGACCTGGGGTGTGAACATGATCTGCCTGCCAGGCATCTGACTCCTCATCAACTTGCTCTTGAATGGGGTGGGTGCACCCCACGTGAGCCTTCTTTACACACACACACACACACACACACACACACACACAGGGAGGGGACCTGGGTGCCCAGGTTGGATCAGAGCCTATAGAGCTGGGGGCTGGCTCTGGGCCTCATGGTGTCACCTTTCTGTCCTTTTGGCCAAATGGCCAGAGATCTCACGGAGCCCTGACACAACATCCCCAGAGAGGGAAAGTGTTTGCAGAATGCCTTTCCTGCCTGCAGCCTCCAGACTTTGGGATGCAACATGTAAACATGTTCTTCATTTGAGGATCTCCAACGAAATGAGCTGGGCAGGGGGCTATCTCTGAAATGTGGGTGCCTGGTTACCTGTGTTCCAAATTCTGTTAGGCTCCGTTGTCAGGGAAGTGAGGTCACCACTACCTGGGGTCCACTTACCTGACTTCCTCCTCACACAAGAGCCCCCCTAAGGGCCTCCCACCCCCAGGTGCTCCATGTTCACCCTCTACCCCATCCATACAGTGACACCCACACAACCCACCCACAGCCCACACGAGGCCTGGGTGCAGCTGGTGTCCCCTCTGTGAGGACACAGAGCTGGGTTCAGACTGGGTTCTTGCTCATGCACAGGAGTGTGACCCTGGACAGACCCTGTGCCTCTCAGGGCCTCCCCAGGCTCCCATATGCACAGTGGGGTCTTCTGGCTTCTACTTCTAGGACACCATCAGGGGTAGGACCTCTGTGTTCCGTACCTGCTATCACAGGAGGCTGGTACATGCACTTGGCAATGCAAGGATGAGTTGGGGGGCTGAGCAGGGCTTGGAACACAGCTTAGAGGGGCCTGGATCTGCTCCGGGGTCCAGGCAAAGCCACCCTCCTTCTGCCTGTCTCCCAGCCCCAGCGGGAAGGTTGCAGTTGAATTAATTCTCACCTTGTCTTCTTTCGACACAGGCTTTCAGGGGCTTATATTGGGTGTAAGCCCAGGTCCCAGGGCCTGGTCGTGTCCATGTGCTGGACAGTCCCCACAGTGGTTCCTGGCATTCCAGAATCCTGGTCACACATGCCTGTGGAATTCTCTCCCCCCCAGGGTGGATAGTCTGTGAGACTGTGCTCTAAGGAATAGAATGAAGCAACACCATGGGATGTTGTTTCCAACCTGATTGAAGGAAGTCGGTCACTTCTCCTGGTTCCCTCTCTTGTGTTCATTCTCTGTCTCTGCCTTCTTTGTCTCCCAGGAGCAGGACCTGGGGGCTCTGGGGGTGATGTGAGAAAGCTCAGAAGCCTCTCTTCTCCCCATTTCTCTCTCCTGTCCTGGTGCTTGTTTCCTTCCTAAGGCCTCCTCACTCTGACCAGAGCACTGACTCTGGAACCTCTTCCAAATGGGGACCCTGAGGCTGCAACAAGGAGGGTCCTGACCTTGGTCCCCAGACCAGTGGTCCAGTGCTGTGCCACATTCTGCAAACCCAGGTCATCAGGCCCCCAAGCCCCTAGGCTATCCTCTTCTCATAAGGACCTTGAGGGAGTACAAAGCATTTTCCCAGGACTGGGAGCACAGTGGGTCATGAATGGAGATCCAAGGCCAACAGACTTTTCTACAAGCCTGTGGGACCCTAGGGACACCCCATCTCTACAGCCCAGTTGACAGAAGAGTAAGCTGAGGCCTTTTGTGCTGTAGCCCCATCTAAACTTGGGGGAGTATCTCTTCCTACTTCCAGTAGCCCAGGATGGTGATGGACACCAGACCCCAGACCCTGTCCTCTCCCAGTGCCCTGGCAACCCTCCGGGCCCTTAGGGACCCCCTGACCAGTAGTCTGGCCTGTCTCCCCTCCCCAAGCTATGGATCTGGGTTCTTGTCAGGGGTCCTGATGCCCCTGCCCCATGGCCCAGCTATCTCCAACCTCTTTCTTCTTTCCCCTTGTCACCCACCTTGCTCCCAGGGTGTCCGCCCCTTCTCACCCCCAGCTGGGCAATTAGAGTGGTGTGCGTACGTGTGTGTGTGTGTGTGTGTATAGGGGTGCATATGCCTCTACCTGTCTGGGAATGCCCAAGGTCATGTCCCCACATGGGACAGGGTAGGTAGCTATCCCTGAGGATCTGAGGGGTTCTCACCCCCAAAGTGAACCTCATGGGAGGGTTGGGGCTGGCCTAGGACTGGGGAGCAGCTCCGCTTCTTGGACTCTGTATCCCTCATTTGTCCTGGGCCAGTCCCTGCCTCTCTTGACCCCAGGTTCCCAACTGTCCCTGAGGGTTGAACATGGAAATGCTTGAACATGGCCACTCCTCCGGGGGTAGATGGAGGATGGTGTAACAGGCACACAGGCCTCCCTCCTGAGAGAGCCAAGTATGCACAGGGAACTGCACACAGCACCTGTACCATGACCCAGACCCATGGAAGATGTGCACAAGACCCATGGCCCTGTACCTGGCCTGTCCCCTGTGTTCCCTCACCACCATCTAGTGCTCTGTGGCCCCAAAGTCCACTGAATCCCAGAATCATGCCCATCCCAGGCAGCAAGGCTCAGGGTACAAGGCCGGGTGGATTGGACATCTGGGGATGCAAAGGTCACTGAATAACCACCCCCCCCCCCAGCTGGCTGGGAATGCAGACTCCCTCCCAGGGTCCAGCTGAGTGCAGGGCTGGGTCAGAGGACCTGGAGGCAGCAATGGAGGCCAACTCAGGGCAGGGAGGAACAGTCCACTCCTTTCCCTTCTCCTCTTTGCCTTTTGCTTTGTCTTCCTGGTAGTATCCTGGGACAGAGGTCCACCCTGTCTGGATCCTGCAGGCTGCAACCCTGGCTGGAGTCAGAGGTGTGGGAAGGAGGACAGGAAGGAGGAGCTTACCACCAGGATGCCCGAGTATGGAGGATTTTGTTACTCTAATGAGGGACCCTGTGGGCATTTAGGGATTTCAGCCCTCTTTATGCATGAGCAGTGGCCCCAGGACTCAGCCCCTGGCCCATCCTTTACCCTCCACGAGGCCCCACATCTCTCCCAGCCCAGTCCTTGTCTGCAGCCAGTCCTCCCTCCGGCCCCAGGAAATCCAGCTGCTCTGGGAGGCTGTAAACTCATTACAAGCTGGAGCTGAGCCAGCCCTATGGAGCCTGGTTCCAGGTCCTGGAGCCGCACAGTGAGGAGAGTTATGCGGCACAGGGGCTGGGAGAGGGCAGAGTGTTGTGTGCTGGCCCCTAGGTCACTCAGACTCCAGCTCCCAGGCAGACTCCAGGAGGGAAACCAGAGTATGGCTCCTGTTAGCTCAGATGTGTTACTCTGTCCTGTAGCTACAGCCTGTCCTACCAGGTGCCCTCCCCTTCCTAGTTGGCCAGCAACACCCTCAGGGCTGAGAAGAACAGTCCATCATCCAGCTCAGGGGCCAGTGTGTGGCTGGGCAGGCAGGGGAGGGCTTGCTCTGGGCTCAGGGAGGCCCTGGCTGGGCTAATAGGGGCTCAGGAGGGCTGGCTTCCAGCCCCTCTGCTGACCAGCCCTGTGACTAGAGCCATTTTCCTCCCCTCTCTGGGCCTCACTGTCTGCCTCTGCATGATGTGGTGATGCTGAATGATCGCTCCCATGGCAGGAGCATGGGGGGTGCTGGTGATTGACCTAAGCTGGGCACAGAGCCTGGACTGCATAGTGCAGTGGGGGATGTGATCAGTGTGACCAGTGAGCATCCCTTGCCCCAAAATCCATCCAGGCTTTCCATGCAGCCATCAGGCCCCTAGGAGACCATACTCCTGACACCAGGTCCCTGTGTGTGGCTCTTCCTCAGCAGTGGACAGGGTGGGGACCATGGGACATGGGGCCAGCTCCTCCCTCCGAGCGCACAAGAGCAAGGAAGACTTTCCCTGGGGTACCCCAAGACCACGTAAGTGGGGAGGTGGCTGCCCCCAAACAGGACATTGAAATTTTGCTTCTGTTAGAACCTGAGCATTGGGGTTTGGTTCTTTCACTTGCTGGGCCAATGAGACACACACGCTCTCCATGACTCCTCCTTGAATAAAGAGATCTTGTAGGGTCCTGGGCATTCTGGACCTGTGGAGGGGAAAGGGGCCAGTCCCCTCCCTGGCTCCTGAAGGAGACCCATTCTCCCAAAGACATGGTCATTTCAGGTCACTATCCCGGGCCAGGATGGGAGATAGCCCCTCATGGCTCCCAACTCTGAGGCTGAGGGGGCCTTTCTCAGACAGAGCAATGTCCACTGAAAGCAGGGGCTTCAGAAATAACACCTGCCTGTACCAGGTCCTGCCCCAGGATGGTGGCTGCCTTCCCCAGCGCTGGAGGAAGAGGGACATCCTCTGCTTCTCTGGGTGGGGGTCATCTGACCCATGAGCAGGCCCTGGAAGGGTTCTAGTCTGTCTCTGGAAGTGCACAAGCATTGAGTGGGCCAATCACTGTCCACACATGAACATGGACAATGTGCTAAGGATGCACCAGAAATGATCCTGTGCAATGGCCTGCGGCGGGTGGGGCTGGCAGCTTCAGTGCCCTCCAGTGGGCTCCCTTTCCCTGGATGGGAATCCACCTGGTCTCTGTCCTCAGAGCTCCCTTCCTGGTGGTTTCACGACCAAGGGAGGGACTGTGGCATGGCTTAGAAGGCTCCAGTCCAGCCTCCCCGCTTTTGCACACATTACTGCTCCCCAAGAAGCAGGGGCTGCTGCTCCCACATGCCCCATGCAAGGCTGCTTTAAGGCACTCATTCCCTCAGGCCTCATTCACTCATCCACTCAGGCCCAGCCACTCTGGCTCTGTCACATACATGGTGGCCACGGCTGACTGGCTGGGCCAGGAGTCCTAGGAGAGCTCTCCTTTCCCAGGATCAGGGTTCATATTCCTGGCCAGAGAAAGAAGTCCCATCTGTCCTCTGCTAGAGAAGGTGAATTCTTGGGCCGGGTGGCCCTCAGGTGCCTGAGGACATGGGGGTCCCCTGGAGAGAAGGGTGACGGGCACCCCTGTCTGAGAAAACAGTGAGCAACACCCATCCCAGGTCACAGGTGCACCCATCACCTAGCAGTGCTCGTACTCAGACGCACCCCGGGAAACTGGCACAATTTTTCACAGATGTCTTTTCAGGACTGTTCAGAACAGCGGTGGTGGAAAGAGCAGGGAATGCACCAATACTAATACCCAAGGAGATGGATGATGGCTCAGTCAGTAAAACTGCTGACTCTTGATTTTGGCTTAGGATGTGATCTCATGGTGTGGGATCGAGCCCCACGTAGGGTCTGTGTTCAGTGCAGTGTGGGCTCATGATTCTCTCTCCCCCCTCCTGCCTCTTTCGCTACTTTCATGCCACACTCTCTCCCTCTCTAAAATAAATTAACAAAATCTTTATAAAAATGGAATCATATAGAAGGTACTTTTAAAAAATTATAAAACATCCCCTAATACTGATTTTGCCATTTTAAACATTTTCAGTATAAAGTCCGGTAGTGTTAAGTATATTTACACTGCTGTGAAACATATCTTGAGACTATTTCATCATGCAAATCTGAAGTTCTGTACCCATTATTATATGTTTTTCATGCACAAAGTATCTATTTATTTATTTATTTTCAGTTAACCATCATACAGTACATTAGTTTTTTTTCCAAAAATTGCACCAAGATAAAGCAAAGCTTTAGTTGATGCGAGTGTGTTGTTTAGGCGTTAGCAGTACTGTCCTCACTAGACGTTCATTGGACAGTAGCGCAACCCCAAGAAAAGGATGGTTCTAGTTTTTGATTCATTAGTTGTGTGTAACACCCAGTGCTCATCACAACACGTGCCCTCCTTAATACCCATCACCCTGTTACCCCCTCCCCCTCCCCTCTGTAGCCCTCAGTTTGGTTCCCAGAGTCCAGAGTCTCTCATGGCTTGTCTCCCTCTCTGATTTCTTCCCATTCAGTTTTCCCTCCCTTCCCCTGTGGTCCTCCACACTCTCCCTTACATTCCACATGAGTGAAACCATATGGTAATTGTCCTTCTCTGCCTGACTTATTTCACTCAGCATAATTCCCTGCTGTTCTATCCCTGTCAGTGCAAATGGTGGGTATTCATCCTTTTGATGACTGAGTAATATTCCATTGTATATATGAACCATGTCTTCTTTATCCATTCATGTGTTGATGGTCATCTTGGCTCCTTCCACAGTTTGGCTATTGTGGACATTGCTGCTATGAACGTTGGGGTGCAGGTGCCCCTTCTTTTCACTATGTCTGTATCTTTGGGGTAAATACCCACTAGTGAAATTGCTGGGTGGTAGGGTAGTTCTATTTTTAACATCTTGAGGAACCTCCATACTGTTTTTCAGAGTGGCTGCACCAGCTTGCTTTTCCAGCAGTGTAGGAGGGTTCCCCTTTCTCCACATCCTCACCAACATCTGTCATTTCCTGACTTGTTAATTTTGGTCATCGTAACTGGTGTGAGGTGGTATCTCATTGTGGTTTTGATTTGTATTTCCCTGATGGCAAGTGATGTTGCCATCTGTCTGTTAGCCATTTGCATGTCTTTGGAGAAATGTCTGTTCATGTCTTCTGTTCATTTCTTGATTGGGTTATTTGTTTTTTGGGTGTTGAGTTTGAGAAGTTGTTTATAGATCTTCGTTGAGAAATTTTTTTTTAAGATTTTATTTATTTATTTGACATGCAGAGATCACAAGTAGGCAGAGAGGCAAGCAGAGAGAGAGGAGGAAGCAGGCTACCCCCACAGAACAGAGACCCTGATGTGGGGCTCAATCCCAGGACCCTGGGATCACGACCTGAGCCAAAGGCAGAGGCTTTAACCCACTGAGCCACCCAGGCCCCGAGAAATTCTTTATAGATCTTGGATACCAGCCCTTTATATGACATGTCATTTCCAAACATCTTCTCCAATCCATGGGTTTCTTCTTTGTTTTGTTGACTGTTTTCTTTGATGTACAGAAGTGTTTTATTTTGATGAAGTCCCAATAGTTCATTTTTGCTTTTGTTTCCCTTGACTTTGGTGATGTGTCTAGGAAGAAGTTGCTGTAGCTGATGTCAAAGAGGTGACTGCCTATGTTTTCCTCTAGGATTTTGATGGATTCATGTCTCACACTGAGGTCTTACATCCATTTTGATTTATCCTTGTGTGTGATGTAAGAGAATGGTTGAGTTTCAATCTTCTGCATGTGGCTGTCCAATTTTCCCAGCACAATTAATTGGAGAGACTGTCTTTTTTCCATTGGATATTCTTTCCTGCTTTGTCAAAAATGAGTTGACCATCGAGTTGAGGGTCCATTTATGGGGCCTCTATTCTGTTCCATTGATCTATGTGTCTGTTTTTGTGAATACCATACTGTCACACTTTTGTAATATAGCTTGAAGTCAGGCATTGTGATTCCCCCAGCTTTGGTTTTTTTCGACATTTCCCTGGCTGTGTGGGGTCTTTTCTGATTCCATACAAATTTTAGGATTGTTTGTTCCAGCTCTATGAAAAACACCAAGGGTATTTTAATAGGGATGGCATTGAAAGTGTAGGTTGCTCTGGGCAGCATAGACATTTTAGCCATGTTTATTCTTCTGATCCATGAGCATGGAATTGTTTTCCATCTTTTCATGTCTTCCTCCATTTTTTTCATAAGTGTTCTGTAATTTCTAGAGTATAGATCCTTTACCTCTGTGGTTAGGTTTATTTCAAGGTATCTTACAGGTTTTGGTGCTACTGTAAATGGAATTGATCCCTTAATTTCTCTTTCTACAGTAACATTGTTAGTATATGGAAAAGCAACAGATTTCTGTGCATTGATTTTGTATCCTGCCACATTATTGAATTGCTGTATGAACTGTAGTAATTTGGGAGCAAAGCCTTTTGGGTTTTCCACATAAAGTATCATGTCATCTGTGACGAGAGAGAGTTTGACTTCTTTGCCAATCTGAATGCATTTTATTTCTTTTCGTAGTCTGATTGCTAAGGCTAGGACTTCTAGTACTATGCTGAACAACAGTGGTGAGAGTGGGCATTCCTGTTGTGTTCCTGATCTTAAGGAAAAAGCTCTCAGCTTTTCCCCATTAAGAATGGTATTCACTGTGGGCTTTTCATAGATGGTTTTTGGAAACTCGGGAATGTCCCCTCTATCCCTGCACTCTGAAGAGTTTTAATCCAGAAAGGGTGCTGTATTTTGTCAAATGCTTTTTCTGCATCAGTTGAGAGGATCCTTTGGTTCTTGCTTTTTCTTTTATTAATGTGCTCTATTATGTTGATTGATTTGTGAATGTTGAACCACTCTTGCATCCCAGGGATAAATTCCAGCTGGGCTTGATGGATAATCCTTTTAATGTATTGTTGGATCCTAATGGCTAGGATCTTGTTGAGTATTTTGGTATCCATGTTCATCAGGGATATTGGTCTGTAATTCTCGTTTATGATGGGGTCTTCACCTGGTTTTGGGATCAAAGTAGTACTGGCCTCATTGAATGAGTTGGGAAGTTTTCCTTCTGTTTCTGTTTTTTGAAACAGCTTCAGAAGAATAGGTATTATTTCTTTGAATGACAGCCTTGCTGGATATGGTGTCCTTGGCTACATGTTCTTCTCATTTAATATCCTGAATATGACTTGCCAGCCCTTTCTGGCCTGCCTGGTCTCTGGGGATGGGTCTGACATTATTCTGATGTTCCTCCCTCTGTACGTAAGAAATCTCTTCCCCCTGGCTGCTTTCTGGATTGCTTTCTTGGTTCTAAGATTTGTAAGTTTTCCATGTTGAATTCTAATATTGTATTTATAGACTATTTTCTATTTTGTATGTACACCCTCATGTTATCTGTGAATAGTCACAATTATTCCCTCAATTCTTATTCTTTTTGTTTCTCTTTCCTTATAACACTTGGTAGATTCTCCAATGCAATGTTGACTAGGGTAACATTGTTTGAAGATTTTAATATGCCTTTCTCAATATCTGATAGAAAAAGCAGATGAAACATTGGTAAAAAAATGTGACCTAAGACATATATGGAACATTCCACATTAAGGACAGAATGCATTATTTTCAGGTGGTCCTAGGATATTTACCCAAGTAGATGAAATGGGCCATGAAGCAAGTCTACACACTTTAAAGCCTGAAATTAACTAGATTATAATCTTAGAACACAGGGGAATTGAGCCATGTTTATGAAACTTGTTTCCTGTTGGGTTCTTAAGCACTTGTCTCAGCAGGGTGCTTGGAGGGAAGCAGCCCACAGGCAGCATTAATGGATTCTTGCCCAGTGTGCCCCTTGCTTCCTCGGATGAGGAACCGCAGGTGTCTTCTGCCTGGCTCTGTGAATTCAGCCACCAGAAGCATTTCTTGAAAAATCCTCCCCTTTCCTGTGCTCTGTGGATGAGGCCAGTTTTCATCTGGAACTGAAATCTCAGCTCCTGCCATTAGGCTCCAAGGCCACACAGCACACCAGTCTCCTTGACGCTCTAGTTCCACATGGGGCCTCATGTGTGAGACTGAGACCGAACCTGGGCAGCCTGCTGCTGCTGCCGCTGCTGCTGTTGCAGGTTCCTTCCTGAAAAGTGTGCAGCAAAGCCCGGCTTGTGATGACATCCCAGGAAAGAGGGACAGGTGCACCATTCTGTCCCAGCACAGGAGGATGCCGGATGTCAATCACAGGTGGCTGGTGCAGGAAGGAGAGATGTCTGTTTCCCAGGACCTTGGCCAGAGGGAGATTTGGACCCTGGGATGCTTCTCTGCTCAGGTTTTTCAGATGAGCACCTCAGGCAAGTGGAGGAAGTGTGTGTGCTCTTCTGTAATTGAGGAAGGTGTCTGGTTTCAAGTTTCATGTGCAAGTGGATACCTCTTATGGCTCATTTTCCTGACAGTCTTCAGGGTGCCATAGGTGGACTCATTGTCCTGGGCATCCTGGTCACCTTTCCCCCCAGGGCTCTGGACTAGGAAATCAGAGGGAGTCAGTGGTGAAACCATCTGAATAGGCCTCCCTTTCTCCCTTGCTGAGATGGCCTGGTGACTGTGATGACTGCTCTGGAACTGTGAAGCAGGAGACAGGGCTGGGTGCTGAAGGGGAGGTGGCAGTGGTGCTTGCTATTCACATAGGGGTCAGGTGGGGTTTCACTAGGGAGGTGATGCTTGAGTCAAGTTCTACAGAAGGTGAGTGATAGCACATCAAGAGCCTTCTAAATGGAAGGGAAAGCATATGCAAAGGCCCTGGGGCAGGAGCATACCAGTTATGTCCAGGAGCAGCAAGAAGTCCCTGTGGCCAAGGAGACAACTTAGGACATGACCTCAGGGAGGTGACAGTAATGTGACAGAAAGCCATCACAGAGCTGTGTCCCCATGGGACCCTGTTTTACTGGGCCATCCTGGCTATAATGTTGAGAACAGATGACATAGGGTTGAGGTGGGGCAAGGGAGGTCAATGATGAAGGTTTTCCAGGAACTCAGGCAAGAGAAGGGCTCTAGTGTCGACGAGGCAGGTGGCCTTGGAAAGAGAGGTTAGTGCTATTCTGGATACCTGTTGAAGATGGAGCTCACAGGATTTGCCGATGGGCTTGATATTGGGAGTGGGAGAAAGGAGGAATTGAGGTAACTCCAGCTCTTGTTGGTTGTCCCAAGGAAGGTGAAGGAGGAGGTTTCTAGGGGAAGGAGGTAGTCCATGCTTCACCTGCTGAGGAAGGTGCCTTTCACAGTGGATCTGCTGATGTTTGTGTCTGGGAGAACTTTGAACTTCTACCCCTCAGCAACTTTCAAGTACAAGTCTCCCCCACTTTTCTCAAAGTTCATGGTAAGACACTTGGCTTTTTGGAAAGATCTACATTATTACCCAGCTCCAGTAGCAGGAAGAAACCAGAGGAGGATTTCCCTCTTATGAAAAAAGTCAAAAAGTGGGCATCGTGTTCAGTATCTGTTTTGTCAGGAACCACTACAGAGGCAGCATGTACCCCAACCAACTCCTTCCTGGGCATTGCACTCTGTGTCCAGCCACAGCACTTTGAATTGTGTCTGTGAACATCTACTCTGCTTATCTCCATGTATTTTGGGCATCTGTTAGAATGTTGTGTTCTGAGGCCTAATAAGGCCATAGAGAAGGAACTTTTGGTGTCTGAGCATGCTCGCTCATTTTTCTATAGAAATGAATGATCATTCCTTTTTCATTTTACACCATTTCTGCCATGAAAGGTTTTCTAGGAACACTGTACTTTCAAGTAGCGGGGGAGCCTGTAGCCCGTCCTGCGGGGTTAGCTTTTGTCTCCATGCCGCATAGAATATTCCGTGACTTACAGATTTTATCACTCAGACATGGCACCTGGGACCACCTTCACTCCTTTCCCCCTTCCCTGAATCTGGCAACCACCAATCTGTTCTCAGTATGCATGCGTTCAGTAATTTTTGGATTCCATGTGGAAGGTCCATGAGAGCCTCTGACATTTGTCTTTCTGTGTCTGAATTACTTAGCATGCTGCTCCCAAGGTAAATGTTTCCTTGTCTGGTTATTGTGGATAATGGTGTCATGAACATGGGAGGGCATCTCTCTTTGAGGGAGTGTTTTTGTGTTCTCCAAAGAAATACTCAGTAGAGCAATTACTGGGTCATGTGGTAGGTGTATTCATTTTTTCCCGGACACTCCATAGCATTTGTCACTGTGCCTGCCCCAATTGGTATTCACACCAACAGTGCACAGGGTCCCCTTGTGTACACACCCTTGACCATGCCTGGTGTCTGTCTCTGGGACGACTGCCATTCCCACAGTTGTGTGGTGAGAGCTGATTGTGGTTTTGACTTATGTTTCCGTGATGACAATTAGTAATGTTGAACAACTTTTTCTGTGTCTGTTGGCCACCTGTATGCCATCTTTGGAAAGTATCTATTGACATATTCTCCCCAGTTTTTATTCAGTTTTTGTTTGGCTTTGAAGGAGTGTTTTTTGTGTATTTTGGATATTCGCCTCTTCTCATACACTAGATTTGCAGGTATTTTTTTCTCATCAGGGAGGTTGCCTTTTAAGGGTTTGATGGTTCCTTTTGTCATGCAAAAATTTCAGTTTGATGTTTTTCCATTTGTTTATTTTTGCTTTTGTTGTCTTTGCTTTTGGTGTCTGATATAGAAGACTCTTCCCCAAAACAAATATTGAGAAACTTACCACCTGTGTTTTCTTCCTGGAGGTTTATGGATTCAGTTCTTATGTTCAAGTCATTCACCAATTCATAATTTGTATGTGTGGTGCAAGAAAGTGATCCAGTCACATTCTTCTGCATTTACTGTCCAGTGTTCCCAGTACTGTTCACTGAGGAGACAGTTCCTTCCCCCATTGTTTATTTTCTGCTGCTGTGTCATAAGTTAAGACCATACATGTGTGGATTAGTTTCTGAGTTTCTCAGGTTCTTTTTTTTTTTTCTTTCTCTCTCTGTTTCTTTCTTTCTCTCTTTCTTTTTTGGGAAAGATTTTTTTCTTGGGAAAATATATTCTTGGTATATATTCTTGGGAAATATAGTCTTGGGAAAATATTTTTCCTGTCGGGATATATGCAGTGCGGACTTCTTTGGTGACACTCTCTGTTAGGACTTTTCTCTGACATCTGTGTTTTGTAAATGAGTAGCTGGCTCTATAGCTTTCAACAGGTTGAACATTTGGGCAGAACTACTTGAGTAGTATTATATTCTTCCATCAGATACCAGATTGTGTCTGATTGTCTTCTTTTGTGATGTTCTCAGTTGTGATGATGGATATCTATATTTCCTTTTCTGTGGTAGGTTTATTAAAGTGAACTTAATTTCTCTTAAAAATGTGGATTCTAAATCATCCTTATTTCATAATATATATTTATAGAAAACAGCATTTTAAAGAAATGCATTTATTGGAAGCAACATTTTGAACAGGACATAAATATTATTAATTCCTATTCAGAGTTAATAATTCTATCAGAGCTAAGTTTAATATACCTTTAATATACTAATAAATAAACTTTGTTAAAAGTACTATGGTTATCAGTCCAAGCTTTCTATCATGTTCCATTGATCTGTGTGTCTGTTTTTATGCTAGTACCATACTGTTTTGATGACAACAGCTTTGTAATCTAGTTTGAAATTAGAGTATGGTGAGTCCACGTTGCTTAATCTCTTTCTTCTTTTTTTCTTTTCTTTCTTTCTCTTTCTTATTTATTTATTTTTACTTAGTTTACATTTGTATTCTAAATGTTTTTCGTTCACTTCTTTTTTATTATGATCATATAATGTGTTATTTATTTCAGGGGTACAGGTTTGCGATCCTTCATTTTCACACAACACACAGTGCTCACCACAGCTCATACCCTCCCCAGTGTCCTTCACTCAGCCACCCCATCCCACCACCCTGCTCCCTTTCAGAAACCCTGTTTGTTTCCTGAGTTTAAGTGTCTCTTATGTTTTGTCTCCTTCTTTGGTTTCATCTTGCTTCCTTTTTTCCCTCTCTTCCTTTATGATCCTCTGTCTTGTTCTTAAATTCCACATATCAGTGAGATCATATGATAATTATCCTTCTCTGATTGACTTATTTCACTTAGCATAATACCCTCTAGTTCCATCCATGTCATTGCAAATGGCAAGATTTCATTTTTTGATGGCTGCATAATATTCAATGGTATATATATCTGTATATATCCATTCAACTGTTGATAGACGTCTGGGTTCTTTGCATACTTTGGCTATTGTGGGCGTTGGTGCTATAGACATTGGAGTGCAGATGCCCCTTCAGATCACTACATTTGTATCTTTGGGGTAAATTCTCAGTAGTGCAATTGTAGGATTGTAGGGTAGTTCTATTTTCAATTTCTTGAGGAACCTGCACACTTTTTTCCAGGGTGGCATCACTAGCTTGCATTCCCACCAACAGTATAAAAGGGTTCCCCTTGCCCCACATCCTCACCATCACCTATTATTTCCTGACTTGTTCATTTTAGCCATTCTGACTGGTGCAAGGTGGTATCTCATTATGGATTTGATTTGTATTTCCCTACTATGGAGGGATGGTGAACACTTTTTTATTTTGTCTGTTGGCCATTGGATGTCTTCTTTGAAGAAATGTCTGTTCATGTCTTTAGCCTATTTCTAGATTGGATTATCTGTTCTGTGGGTTTTGGTAAGTTTGGTAAGTTGGTAAGTTCTTTCTAAATTTTGGATGATAGCCCTTTATCTGATATGTCATTTGAAAATATCTTCTCTCGTTCTGTTTGTCATCTTTTGGTTTTGTTGACGGTTTCCTTTGGTGTGCAAAAGCTTTCTATCTTGATGAAATCCCAACAGTTCATTTTTGTTTTTGTTTTTTATTCCTTCCATTTTGTTTTTGTTTCCTTCACCATTGGAGACGTGTCTAGCAAGAAGTTGCTCTGGCTGATGTCAAAGAGGTTGCTACCTCTATTCTCCTCAAGGATTTGGATGAATTCCTGTCTCGCATTGAGGTCTTTCATCCATTTGCAGTCTATTTTTTGTGTATGGTATAAGGAAATCGTCCAGTTTCATTCTTCGGCATGTAGCTGTCCCATGTTCCCAGCACCATTTATTGAAGACACTCCCCCCCCCACCCCATTGGATAGTCTTTCCTGCTTTGAAGAAGATTAGTTGACCCTAGAGTTGAGGGTTAATTTCCGGTTTCTCTGTTCTGTTCTGTTGATGTATGTGTCTGTTTTTGTGTCAGTACCATATTGTCTTGGTGATTACAGCTTCGTAATAGAGCTTGAAGTTTGCAATTGGGTTGCCACTAGCTTTGATTTTCTTCTTCAACATCCATTTGGTTATTCGGGAGTCTTTTCTGCTTCCATAAAAATTTGGGGGTTATTTATTCCAGTTCTGTGAAAAATGTAGGTGGTATTTTGAGAGGGATTACACTGAATCTGTGGATTGTGCTAGGTAGCATAGACATTTTCACAGTATTTGTTCTTTCAGTCCATGAGCGGGGATGTTTTTCTATTTGTGTCTTCCTCCATTTCTATCATGACTATTGTATAGTTTTCTGAGTAGAGATCCTCTGCCTCTTCAGTTAGATGGATTACTAAGTAGCTTATGGTTTTGGGTGCAATGAACTCCCTAATTTCTCTTTCTTCTGTCGCATTGTTGCTGTAGACAAATGCAAGTGATTTCTGTGCATTGATTTTATATCCTGCCACTTTAAAGAATTCCTGGATGATTTCTAGCAATTTTGGGGTGGAGTCTTTTGGGTTTTCCACAAAAAGTATCCTATTGTCTGCAAAGGGTGAGAGTTTGACTTATTGTTTGCCTATTTGGATGCTTTTTTTCTCTTTTTGTTGTCTTATTGCTGAGGCTAGGAATTCTAGTACTGTGTTAAACAGTAGTGATGAGAATGGGCATCCCTGTCCTGTTCCTGACCTGAAGAGAAAAGCTCACAGTTTTCCCCATTGGGAATGATATTTGCTGTGGGTTTCCCATAGATAGCCTTTATGATGTGGAGGTATGTACCCTCTACCCCTCCATGGCGAAGAGTTTTGATCAAGAAAGGATGATTTCCTTTGTCAAATGCTTTTTCTGCATCTATTGAGAGGAACCTATGGTTCTTGTTCTTTCTTCTATTAAGGTAGTGTATCACATTGAGTGATTTGTGGTGGTTGAGGAACACTTGCAGCCCACGAATAAATTCGATTTAGTGGTGATGAATCATACTTTTAATGGACTGTTGGATCTTATTGGCTAATATGTTGATGAGAATTTTGCATCCATATTCATCAGGGATAGTGGTCCATAATTTTCCTTTTGGGAGAGGTCTTTGTCTGGTTTGGGGAACAATGTAATGCTGGCCCCATCAAAAGGGTTTGGAAGTTTTCCTTCCAGTTCTATTGGAAAAGTTTCAGAAAAGGAGGTATTAAATCTTCCTTAAATGTTTGGTAGAATTCCCCTGGGAAGCCATCAGACGTTGGGCTCTTGTCTCCTGGGGGATTTTTGGTGACTGCTTCCATTTCCTTGCTGATTATGGGTCTCTTCAGGTTTCCTTTTCTTCCAGGTTCAGTTTTGTTCGTTTCTCTATTTCTGGGAATTCATCCATTTCTTTGAGACGGCCTGATTTGTTGACATAGAGTTGCCATCCAATGTTCTTATAATTGTTTGTATTTCTTTGGTATTGGGTGTGATCTCTCCTTCTTGATTTATGATTTTTATTGATCTGGGTCCTTTCTCTTTTCTTTTGGAGAATCTGGACAGGGGTGTCTCAATCTTATTAATTCTTTCAAAGAACCAGCTCCTAGTTTTGTTGATCTGTTCTACTGTTCTTTTGGTTTCTACTTCACTGATTTCTGCTCTCATCTTTATTATTTCTCTTCTCCTTTTGGATTTAGGCTTTCTATGCTGCTCTTTCTCCAGCTCCTTTAGGTGTAGGGTTAGGTTGTGTATTTGAGACCTTTCTTGGTTCTTGAGAAAGGCTTGTAGTGCTATATACTTCCCTCTTAGGACTGCCTTTGCTGCGTCTCAAAGATATTGAACTGTCATGTTTTCATTCTCTTGTGTTTCCATGAATTTTTAAAATTCATCTTGAATTGACTGGTTGACCCATTCATTTTTTAGTAGGATGCTCTCTAGCCTCCATGTATTTGAGTTCTTTCCACCTTTCCTCTCATGATTGAGTTCCATTTTCAAAGTATTGTGGTCTTAAAATATTCAGGGAATAATCCCAATATTTTAGGATGAGAATAAACATGGTGGATTCCTAATCTTGGCCCCAGAGCTGAGAGCTCAGGGTCCCACTCCTCAGTGCACCCCCAATCCTTTGTGTCTTCCTGTTCTCTGTCTGTGCTCCATGCTCACCAGACCTATGACCGAGCATTTTTATCTCTGGCACATGACCCCATTTGGAGTCATGAAATCTGGCAGATTCTTGCAGCATGCTCAGGCAGCACTCCTCCTGGGGGAGGAAGGGGCTCTCCCCAGTTGTGCTGCTTCTTGGGCCCCTTCTCAAAGAGCAGTTGTCAGAATGCTGTGGATCACAGTTTATGGCAACCTCCAGCTTAGAATCCACTCCTGGGCTCACTCTTTGTAGCCAGCTTCCCTGCTCTGATACCTGGGAGCTCTGCTGCACTGAAGTGCCCGTGGTCTTCCTGGGACCCAGAGGAACCTGAGACCACACTGTCCTATCGAGGGATTCTGCCCCTCTGCTTAGCTGCCAGAGTGATATCCCTCACCAGAGAAGATTTTGTGCTCTGCTGCCCTTAGCACTTGGTGGTTGACTGAGGCTCCCACCCCCCACAGTTTATCTTCCCACCTATTGGCTTAGACTTACTTTTCTGTACCTCCTGCCTTGCGGAACGTGGTCACTTTTCTGTTTGTAGAGTTGCAAGCTATTCTTTTCTTGGATCTCTGCTTGAATTTGCAGGTGATCAGAATGGTTTGATAGTTATCTAGCTAAATTTCTTGGAAAAGATGAAATTAAGGTGTCCTACTCCTCCACTATCTTGGACTCTCTCTCTCCTTTCTCCAGATTGCTTTGGGTATTTGGGGTCTTTGTGATTCCATTCAAATTTTAGGACTGTCTTCTATTTCTTTGAATAATGCCATTGGAATTCAGATAGGGATTTCATTACATCTGTAGATTGCTTTGGGTATGTTGGATATGTTAATATTATTAACTCTTCCAGTTAATGAGCATGGAGTATTCCTCCGTTTATTTGTGTTATCTTCCAAATCTTTGGCCCATACATTCACCTGCCAACACGTACATGTTTTTCCTTCCTTTTCTGCCATGTGTTCAGTATACCAGGCCTTCCTTATTCATGGTTACTTTTACTCCTAATTTTTTTTCTTGATGCAATTGTCAATGGCATTGCTTTCTTAATTTCTCTTTGTGAAAGTCGGTCATCAGTATATAGAAATACAAGTTGGGGCACTTGGGTGAATCAGTCAATTAGTTGTCTGCCTTCAGGTTAGGTTATGATCCTGGGGTTCTCTGAATGAGCCTGGAATTGAGGTCCCTGCTCAGCAGGGAGTCTGCTTCTCCCTGACCCTCTGCTGCCCTCCCTGCTTGTGTTCTCTCTCTCCCTCTCTGTGTCAAATAAATACATTCTTTTAAAAAAAGAAATGCAACAGGTCTCTGTATATTGACTTTGTGTCCTGCAGCTTTACTGAATTTGTTTATTCTAACAGGTTTTTTTTTGTTTGTTTATTTGTTTGTTTGTTTTCTTTTTTTTGTGGACTCTTTAGGGATTTCTACATATAGTATCATGTCATCTACAAATAGTGACCATTTTATTTTCCTATTTAGGTTTCATATCTTTGTTTTATTTTTTGTCTAAATGGTTTGGTTAGGGTTTTCGATATGATGATGAATGAAAGTGGTAAGAGTGGGCATGTTAATTTTGTTCTTGCTGGTGATGGAAAAGTTTTCAGCTTTTCACCCTTGAGTATCATGTCAGCTGTGGGCTTTTCTTATAGGGCCTTTGTTTGGTTGACATATGTTTCCTCAGTACCCAGATGGTTTAGAATCTTTATCATAAATGCATATTGAATCTTGTCAAGTGTTCTTTCTGCATCTATTGTAACAACCCTAGGATTTTTACCAAAGATTTTATTTATTTATTTGACAGAGAGAGAGAGAGAGATCACAAAGCAGGCAGAGAGACAGGCAGAGAGAGGGGAGGAAGCAGGCTCCTTGCTGAGCAGACAGCCCGATGTGGGGCTTGATCCCAGGAGCCTGGGATCATGACCTGAGCTGAAGGCAGAGGCTTAACCTGCAGAGACACCAAGGCGCCCCCAATCCTAGGATTTTTATCTTTTATTTTGTTAAGGTGGTGTATCCCATTGGTGGATATACAGATATGAAATCATCCTTGCATCCCTGGAATAAATCCCACTGACTCATGTTGTGTGATTCTCCTGATGTATTGTTGAATTAATGTTGCTGATAATTTGTGGAGGATTTTTGCATCTCTGTTCATGAGGGATATTGGCCTTTCCTTTTCTTGTAGCATCCTTGTCTTGTTTTGGTAGCAGGCTAATGCTGTTTATAAAACGAGTTTGGACATATGCCCTCTCTGATTTTTAAAATAAATTTTGAGAAGGGTTGGTATTAATTCTTCTTCTACCATCTGGTTGAACTCCTTCAGTAAAAGTATCTGGTGTTGGGCACTTGTTTGTTGGGAGGATTTGATTATCGAATCAATCTTTTTACTAGTGATCAGTCTGTTCAGATTTTTTTTTTCCCTTCATGGATCATTCTAGGTTGTTCATTAGGAACTTATGCATTTCTTCTAGGTTGTCCAAGAGGTTGGCCTCTACTTGCTCATAGTAGTTTCTTATAATCCTTTGTATTTTTGTGGTGTTCATTGTAGTAGTTCATCTTTCTTTCTTTTTAAAAAAAATTTCACATTTTTAAATTTAAATTCAGTTAGCTAAGGTACAGTTTTTGATGTAATGGTCAATGATTCATTAGTTGCATGTAACACCCAGGGCTCATCACCACGTGTCCCCTCCTTAATACCCATCACCCAGTTACCCCGCCCCCAACCTGCCTCTCCTCCAGTTTGTTTCCTATGATTAAGAGTTTCCCATGGTTTGTCTCCCTCTCTGATTTCTTCCCATTCAGTTTTCCCTCCCTTCCCCTGTGGTCCTCCACACTATTCTTTGTGTTCCACATAAGAGTGAAACCATATGATTATTGTCATTCTCTGCTTGACTTATTTCATTTAGCATAACCTCCTCCAGTTCCATCCATTTCGATCCAAATGGTAGGCATTCATCCCTTCTAATGGTTGAGTACTATTCTAGAGCATGTATGTGCCACATCTTCTTTATCCATTCCTCTGTTGAAGGACATCTCATCTCCTTCCACAGTTTAGCTCTTGTGGACATTGCTGCTATGAACCTTGGGAGCATATGCCCCTTCTTTTCACTGCATCTGTATCTTTGGGGCTAAACACCTGTTAGTGCAATTGCTGGTTATAGGGCAGCTCTATTTTTAACTTTTGGAGGAATCTCTATGCTGTTTTCCAGAGTGACTACACCAGCTTGCATTCCCACCGACAGTGTTAGAGGGCTCCCCTTACTCCACATCCTCGCCAACACTTGTTTCCTGTTTGTCAACTTCAGCCATTCTAACTGCTGGAAGGTGGTATCTCATTGTTGTTCTGAATTCCCTGATTACAAGTGATATGGAGCATTTTTTCATGGTCTGTTGGCCATTTGTGTGTCTCCTTTGGAGAAGTGTCTCTTCCTGTCTTCTGCCCATTTCTTGAGTGGGTTCTTTGTTTCTTGGGTGTTGAGTTTGAGAAGTTCTTTGTAGATCTTGGATACCAGACCTTTATCTGTAATGCCATTTGCAAATACCTTCTCCCATTCTGTAGGTTGCCTTTTACTTTTGTTAATTGTTTCTTTTGCTGTGCAGAAGCTTTTTATCTTGTTGAAGTCCCAATAGTTCATTTTTGCTTTTGTTTTCCTGGGCTTTGGAAACATGTCTTGCAAGAAGTTGCAGTGTCCAAGGTCCAAGAGGTTGCTGCTTGTGTTCTCCTCTAGGATCTTGATGTGAGACAGGAGTCAATTATCTTTCTTTCCTGATGTATTTGAGTCCTCTTTCTTGGTGAGTCTAGCTAAAAGTTTGTCAGTTTTGTTTATCTTTCCAAAAAAGGCAGTTTGTATTTTCATTGCTCCTTTGTCATTTTTGTCTCCATTGGATTTATTTCTATATTTCTTTTTGTTATTACCTTATTTCTACTGTTATGGGGCTTTGCTTGTTGGCTTTTTTTTTTCCCTTCCCACTTCTTTCCCATGTAAATTTAAGTTGGTAACTGGAGCACTTTCAACTGAATTGAAATTTCTGAACTGAATTTCTATGAAATTCCCCCTTAGAACTACTTTTGCTGCATCCCCTAAGTTTTCATAGGTTCTCTTTCATTAGTCTCAAGGTACTTAAAATTTTTTTTTATTTCTTCTTTGACCATTGGTTGTTTAGTGGCATGTGGTTAAATCCCCACGTAATTCTGACTTCCATTTTCTTCTTGTGACTGATTTCTACTTTCATACCATTGTGGTTGGACAAGATTTGAAACAGAGGGTGAAGGGAGTGTTCAGTTTAATGGTTAGTTTCCTGTTTGTTTGTTTGTTTGTTTGTTTTTTCCTGAAGAAAGACCACGCATTCCATGGAGACAGAGGAATGTTTTGTGAGACTGGAGCAGGAAGGGGTTAGGGGTCAACCCTTGTTAGAATTACTGACTACTACCATGCAGGCTGTGTACCACTGTTCACACTGTAGCCCTGATGGACTTGTACTTCCTTAGAAACATTTTGTAGGAGGTACAGGGTGGCCTTCTCTAATGGAAAGGTGTCATATGGGTTTATGGCATGGTCCCAGGTCAGCAACCAGGATGTATGATAAATTGGGGGATCAGAACCCAAGTTTCTGTTGGAAGAAAGAAACGGGGCATGGTGTGCTTTATGACAATAGCTGAGGTCCCAAGTGACCCACTGATTGTTGTTGGTGGGTAAGGTAGCAGGGCCTGTGGATCTGTCTCATCATATCCTGTGGAATTCAGGGACACCCTCCTGTCTTTTGAGTTGTATAGAAACAGGTAGACAGCAGTCTCTGGTCAGGCACAAGGGTTCACTGGATTGCCACCAGAGAGGCAGTGTGTGGGGCGAATGACTCCTTTATTTCCATATAAACTGACCAGGGTCTGTGACTATGATTCTTAGCAGCAGCATGGGGAAAGGAGGGCAGTAGTGGTTCACATTTCCTAGGTTGTGGTCAGGACTACCGAGGTCAGCCATGCCTGGCTCAGTAGGCACCCAGTCACTGTAGCTGTGGACATGGTGCCCATGGTACTTTCCAGCTGGCACCCATGCTGTAGCCTCCTACTTTTTATCATCTTCATGGTCATGAGCCTCTGCTCTTCCCCATGGCCCCCCAGGTTATGGCCCTCCATCCATCTGGCCCTCCTCCCTGTACCCTGTGAAACCCGATGTCAGGGTAGCCTTCTTTTTTTTTTTTTTTTTAAGATTTTATTTATTTATTTGACAGATCACAAGTAGGCAGAGAGGCAGTCAGAGAGAGAGAGAGAGGAGGAAGCAGGCTCCCCGCTGAGCAGAGAGCCCGATGTGGGGCTCGATCCCAGGACCCTGGGATCATGACCTGAGCCGAAGGCAGAGGCTTTAACCCACTGAGCCACCCAGGCGCCCTCAGGGTAGCCTTCCTGAGAGGCTGCTCTGTCAGTCCCCTGGTGGAACACTTCCATGGATCCCCTGTGAGGTGAGGATGATGCCCTGCCCTGAAAGGGGGATGCAGGTCCCCAATCAGGAGAGCCATGTCTTCCTTTTCAGCCTGGCCTGCCCTCCCTTCAGTCCTCCTCAGGGAAGCTGTCCCCACTTCCTGAGCTGACAGCTCTGACCTTAAAAACCAATATTGTTTTCTATTTCTCCATGCCTTCATTCATCCATGGCATGTTGGCGGGTTTTCAGCAGTCCTGCAGGGCTGTCTGCTCAAAAAAGAGATGACCTGGGAGAGGTAACACCTCTCCCTATCACCTCCCTCAGCATGTCCCTGAGCCCTGGGGCCAGCTGTCTCACTGAGGGTTGAGGGATCTGAGCCAGCCCATCCTGAGCCCAGGCTCTCTGTCAGCTATGAAGACAGATGTGTGCCAGGAGCAGTAAGCAACTAGCATGGGCCAGGGCAGAAAGTTTGTCTTTCTCATTCCTCTCCCACCCCCCACCCCAAGAGATAGCTTAGAGCTCCAAACCCTGCATCTTAAGATTCTGCGATCTGTGCCTCCTGCCTTCATTTGGTGACTTCGGTGGTCTCCTGTTCCCTATACCTTCCATACCTGCTCCCATGGCAGTTCCTGGATCAGGGGAGGGATTGTACCCTTGTCTGTACTTTGACCTCTTCCTGTCCTGCACCGAGCCCACCCACCTTTGCATCTTCCATAGATGGGCTTGGAAGGAAGCCCATTCACAGGGAAGTTATTGGCCAAATGGATCCAGGGAAGAACCGTTGAATTAGAGATCCAGGATAGAGAATAAACCTGCTCTGAAACCTATCCCACAGTTTGTGACTATCTCACATTAAAACAGAAATAATAGATTTCTGGACTGTGATGTGGCATCTCTCTCTATTTACATTGTTGAATGCCTAGGTGCTGAAAGGGACCATGGCTCCTGTGGGCTAGGATTAACAGTTTAAGTATAAGAACTCAGTGAAATTTGAATTTGAGGCATAGAGTGAATAAATGCTGTTGAGGAAATATTCCCAAGTAGGGCTTATGAACATGGCACAGCAAAAGCTTTTTCAAATAGGTTACTGAAAGAAAAATATTTTTTATGCTTTAATTCCAAATTTAATTTAATTTAATTTTTGTTAATTGATTTAACATACAGTGGTATATTAGTTTCAGATGTACAATAGAGTGAATCATTAACTTGATATAATACTCTGTGCTCATCATGAAAAGCATACTCTTAATCCCCTTCACCTAGTTCACTCATCCCTTCATCTACCTTTCCTTTGGTAACTATCCATTTGTTCTCTATTGTTAAGAGTCTGTGGAGTACCTGTGTGGCTCAGTCAGTGAAGCGTCTGCCTTTGGCTCAGGTCATGATTCCAAGGTCCTGGGATCAAGCCCCAGATGGGGCTCCTTGCTCAGCAGGGAGCCTGCTGCTCCCTCTTCCTCTGCCTGCCGTTCTGTCTACTTGTGCTCTTTCTCTAGCCCTCTGTCAAATAAATAAATAAATAAATAAATAAATAAATAAATAAATAAAATCTTTTGAAAAAAACTTTTTATTTTGGTTTGTCTCTTTTTTCTCCTTTATGTTTTTCTTTCTTAAGTTCCACATAAGAGTATTATCCTATGATATTTTCTTTCTCTGACTGACTGATTTCACTTAGGATCATACTCTCTAGTTCCATCCATGAGTCCGCACATGGCAAAATTTCATTCCTTTTTATGGCTGAGTAACATTCCATTGTGTGTAAATGTGTGTGTACATATCTATCGTTTATAAATAGATATATAAATTATAAATATAAAAATATAAATTTATAAATGACACTTGGGTTTCTTCCCTATTGTTATATTGTAAATAATGTTTCAAGAAACAGGGCAACATATATCTTTTTTAGTTATTGTTCTCCTATTCTTTGGGTAAACACCAGTTGTGTGACTCCTGGATCATAGGGTAGTTCTCTATTTAATTTTTTGAGGAACATCCATAATGTTTTCCATGGTGGCTGCAACGGGTTGCATTCCCACCAAGAGTGCACGAGGGTTTCCCTTTCTCCATATCCTCCAAACACCTGTTGTTTCTTGTGCTGTTGATGTGAGCCATTCTGATAGGTGTGAGGTAATATCGCATTGTACTTTGGATTGTATTTTCCTGACGATGGGTGATGGTGAACATCTTTTCATAGACATTTGGCCATCTGTATTTCTTCTTTGAGAAATGTCTGTTCATATCTTCTGCCTATTTTTTTCACTGGATTCTGTTTTTCAGGTGTTGAGTTTTATCAGTTCTATATATTTTGGACACTATCCCTTTATTCCATAGGATATTTGCAAATATCATCTCCCTTTCAGTAGGTTGTCTTATGATGATTATTTTTTCATTGTTCTGCTCTGTGGAAACTTTTGTTTTTGATGTAGTCCCAGTAGTTTATTTTTGCTTTTGTTTCCTTTGCCTCAGGGAACATGTCTAGAAAAATGTTGGTATGGTCCATGTCAGAGAAGTTATTGTCTGTGCCCTCTTGTAGGATTTTTATGGTTTCAGGTCTTCCATTGAGGTCTTGAAACCATTTTCAGGGGCGCCTGGGTGGCTCGGTCATTGGGTTTCTGCCTTCAGCTAAAGTCATGATCCCAGCATTCTGGGATCGAGCCCCACATTGGGCTCCCTGCTCAACGGGAAGCCTGCTTCTCCCCCTTCCGCTTCCCCTGCTTGTATTCCCTCTTTCACTGTCTTCTTTCTCTCTGTCAAATAACTAAATAAAATCTTACAAAAAAAAAAAAAGAAACTGTTTTGAGATTTTTTTAGTCTGCATGGTGTAAGAAAGCGGTCTAATTTCATTCTTCTGTTTGTAGCTGTCCAGTTTTCCCAACACCATTTTTTTGTAGAGACTGTCCTTTTCCATCTTGATATTCTTGCCTGCTTTGTGGAAGATTAATTGGTCACGTAATTGTGGGTTTATGGCTGAGTGATTGCATTGGCTGTTCAGTACCTTTGGTGGTTCCCTACAAATTTTTAGGAGTGTTTGAGTTCTTTGTTTTTTTAAATTTAAATTCAGTGAGCCAACTTAGAGCACATCATTAGTTTCAGTTGTAGTGTTCAATAGTAGATTAGGTGTGTATAACACCCAGTGCTCATTGCATCACATGCCCACCTTAATGCCCATCATGCAGTTACCTCATCCCCCATCCACATTCCTTCCTGCAACCCTCAGTTTGTCTCTGTAGTTAAGAGTCTTTCATGGTTTTTCTCCCTCTCTGATGACTTCCCATTCTGTTTTCCCTCCCTTTCCCTGTGATGCTCTGTGCTGTCTTTTGTTTCATGTGTGAGTGAAACCCTATGACAATTTTCTTTCTGATAGACTCATTTTGCTTAGCATTATACCCTCCAGTTCCAATCAGGTTGATGTGATGATAAGTATACATACTTTCTGATGGCTGAGTAATATTCCATTGTATTTATGCATTCATCTGTCTGTGCACATCTGGGCTCTTTCCATAGTTTGGTTATAGTGGATATTTCTGCAGTGAACATTGGGGCACAGGTGCCACTACTTTTCACTCAATTTGTATCTTTGGGGTAAATACCCAGTAGTGCAGTTGCTAGGTTATAGGATAGCTCTATTTGTACCTTCTTAAAGAAACCCAATACCATTTTACAGACTGCTCTATGAACTTGCATCCTCACTAGCAGTGGAAAAGGGTTCCCCTTTCTATCCATCCTCAACCACATTTGTTATTCCATGACTTGTTAATTTTAGCCATTCTAACTGGTGTCAAGTGGTATTTCATGGTTTTGATTTGTATTTCCCTGATGGCTGGTGATGTTGAGCACTCCTTCCTGTGTCTGTTAGTCACTTGTATATGGTCTTCAGGGAATGCTTGTTCAGGTTTTCATCCATGTCTTGAGTGAGGGTTAGGGTTAAGGCTCAGGAGCATAGAAGGAGTGATCTGCTGACATGAGGAGAATGTCGTAGAGGACTTATTTGAGGGCTACAGATAGGGAGAGTAATAGGCTCAGGGTTTGTGTTCAGTATGGTAACAAACATATACATAAACAGGGATTTACTGATTATTTCAATCAGAATTCTCCTGCTCTGATTCCTTTCTGGAGTTCCAAATGGCACAGTTTCTTCCTGGGTGGCAGGCTGAATCTTCTGGTATGATGGAGGTGTCTCTGGTCTGGAGGGCTTGGGTGCCAGGCCTCTGGGAACAGAAGCCTGAAAACCCAAACTAGGGTAAGGGTTAGAGCATAGGGGCATGGCAGGCCCAATCTGCAGGAACTGAGGCAAAGTCCCCCAGGGGTGGGGGATGCTGAGTTGAGGACATGTGTCAGGCTGAGTGTCAGGCTCTTGGTTTTTGTCCAGGAGGCCATCTAAAGTAAGGGTGGCCTCAGGTGGGCATGCAGATTTCTCCTGCTCTGAAACCATTGTGGAGTTCCAAAAAGCACAGTTTCCTTCTGGGTGGCAGGCAGAGTCCTGTGGTATGGCTCAGGTGTCCCAATCTGGGGGCCTTGGGTGCCAACCTCTGGGGACAGAAACCAGAAAATGCAAAGTAGGGTTTAGGTTAGGGACTAGGGGCATGGCAGGCCCAATCTGCCTCCACTGATGTGAGCTCCCCAGTGGGCTGAGTTGAGGGCATGGGTCAGCTTGAGTGTCAGTCTCCGGGTTTGTGTCCAGGAGGCCTCTTAAAGTGGGAGTGGCCTCAGGTGGGTATGCAGATTTCTCCAGCTCTGAATCCTTTGCAGAGTTCCAGATGGCTCGGTTTTCCTTCTGGGTGGTAGGTGGACCAATGTGGAGGCCTTGGGTGCCAGACCTCGAGGCACCAAAGCCAGAAATCTCAAGTGAGGGTTAGGGCCTAAGGGCATGGCAGGCCCCATCTGCTGGTGCTCGTGTGAGCTCCCTGTGATGCTGAGTTGAGGGAGTGGGACAGGCTCCCCACTGCCTCTGGTGGTGGCAACCTGCACAGCTACGCCTTACATGGCCTCACACTGCATCTCAACACTACCTCTAGTAGCAGTAAGCAGCATTGCGATGCCTTCAGGCATCCCTCACACTGCAGGTGACCCCAGCTCCAGTGGTAGGAGCTGACACTGCCATGCCTTCCAGCATCTCCCACTGAGTTCACCACTGCTTCCAGTGTCAGGATACTTCACTCACACTCCTTTCAGCATCTTGTATTGTAGTTATTATAGTTCATCACTGTCTCCAGTGGTGACAAGCTGCAAAGCCATGCTATCCATGGTCTCCCACTGTGTGTCAACACTGCCTCTAGTGGTGGTAAGTAGCACTGACCACTGACTCGCCTTCCCCATCTCGCCCTGAAGCTCACCACTGCCTCCAGTGATAGGAAACTGCACTACTACTCCTTGCAGCGTCTTAAACTGCAGCTCAACACTGCCTCCAGTGGCGGGATACTTCACTGCCACTCTTTCCAGCAGCTCTCATGGAGGCTCAGCACTGCCTCCAGTGGCGACAAGCTGCACAGTCACACCGTCCATGGTCTCTCACTGCATCTCAGCACTACCTCTAGTGGCCATAGGCAGCACTGCAAAGCCTTCAGGCGTCACTCACACTCCAGCTGACCACAACCTCCGGTGGTGGGAACCTACACTGCTATGCCTTACAGGGTCTCACACTACAGCTCTCCAACAGGTGTAGTGGTGTGAAAGTGCATTGCAATTTCTTCCAGCCTCTCTCACTGGAGCACACCCCTGCCTCCAGTGGCAACAAGCTGTAGTGTCCCGTCTTCTAGCACCTCTCACTGTGCAGCTCACCATGGCCTCCAGTGGTGTGAACTGGCAATGCCACTTCTTCCAGGATCTCCCACTGCAGCTCACCACTCCCTCCAGTGGCGGTAGTCAGCACTCCAACTTGAGTTATAATGAGATTTGGACAGAGATGTCATGAGATTTGGACTGAGGTCATGTGATTTCCTTGAGTTCTCACAGTACTTGAAATGAGTTCTCAAAAGATGTGGGTAGCAATCTTGTGAGAAATGCCCAACTTCTCAGGAAACTTGGACTGAGATCCCATGAGATTTGGGTTGAGATATCATGGAATTTGGAATAAGACCTCATGAGATTCCCCCAACATCTCATGATATGTGGAATGAGTTCTCAGGAGACTTGAGTAGAAATCTCCTGACAGATGCCTGGGTTCTCATGAGATTTGGACTGAGCTATCATGAGATTTGGATTGAGATCTCTAGGGATCTGAGTTCTCATGAGATTTCAACTAAGATCTCATGATATTTGGACAGAGATCATGAGATTTGGACTGAGATCTCATGAAATTTGAACTAAGATCTCATGAGATCTGAACTAAGATCTCATGAGATTTCCCTGACATCTCACGATATTTGGAATGAGTTCTCATGATATTTGGGAAGAAACTCATAAGTAACTGAATTCTCTTGAGACTTGGACAGAGATCTCATGAGATTTGGACTGATCTCTCATGAGATTTGGGAAGAAATCTCATTAGATGTGCCTGACATTTCAGGAGTTTTTGGACTGCAATATCAGGAGATTTAGACAGAGATCTCATGGGATTTGACTGAAATCTCATAATATTTGGAAAGATTTCTCATGATATTTGTGTAGGAATCTCCTGGAAAGTGCTCGAGTTCTCATGAGGTTTGGTCTGAGATCTCATGAGATTTGCACCAAGATCTTTTGAGATCTGGACTGAGATATCATGGGATTTGATTGAAATCTCATGAGATTTGGATTGAGATCTCATGAGATTTGGACATCAGTCACGAGATTTCCCTGAGTTCTCAGAATATTTGAAATGAATTATCACGAGATTTCTAACCATACCATGCTTGCCTGCCCTGTGCACTGTTGAGTTATTCACTCTACCCTGGAGCCCAACAGCCGGGCTATTGTCATTTTGCTTAGGTTAATGGTCTTTCATTTCTAATCAGAGGCAACTTAGTATTTGTTAGCTCAGCTGTGGGATGAAGAAAGTTGCTCTATTCTTCAGACATGATCTTAGATCTTCATCCTCTTTCCTTTCTGCTGTTCAATACGTCCCTAGGCTGGATAACATCAGCCAATAACATATGTCTGCTAATCATTTAGATGCAATCGAATTTTTAAAAATTAAGATTTAACTGATATTATATTAGTTTCAGGTATATAACAGCCATGATTTGATGTTTGTATGTATGTGAAATGATAAATACAATGGCATTTGAGGAAATGCAGGTTTTCCATCTTTTCTACATAGTACCAGAATTAAAAGTCCAATACTTTATTTTAGAATACAGCAGGAATTAGCCCAACAGAAGAGTTGAGTTTCTCAGCTACATTCTGATGTATTCCCCAGACTAGTTTATCATTTTTTCTTGCTTTAATTAAGCCAGATTCACCTCAGTTTTCCTTCTGGCTAGCTGTATTCCAAATACCAGGGACAATCCCAGGGACAAATCTCTCATCTGTAATTACTACGAATGGACTGTGTTTTCTCTCCTCTGCTTATTTTGCAGAAATTCACAAAATGGGAGTATTACTCTGGGCCTTTTACACTGAATTCAATTTCTAAATTTAGTCCCAGACTATAGCTGTTCCTCCCACTCTCTTGATCCCATGAGTTACCTTGTGGCACCTTCTTTTTCCATCCCATTACTTCCTGCCTCCTCCTCCCCAGCATTTTCTTTTGGTTGCAGTTTACATGAACTCTTTCCTGCCTTTCCTGGTATTAGCCAACATATGTCTCCTGGAAATAAAGGCTGTACTCAAACTCCTATTTCTATATAAAAACTTATGATAGGCTTTTCCTCAAAATAAAAATCGTTACTATATTTATGCATGATTTTCTTAGTTTTAGAAAGTTTTAAACTTATTTTTGAATGCTATACACAGTTTAAAAGTGTGAGTTTTAGCTGAATGGTAAAGGGTGTGTGGGCACAAACATGCTTCCTGGGCACTCCCAGGATGGAGGCCTTCCTCTCTTTCACCATATTGTACTCTTGGCATCCTTTCTTGCTCCAGTCGGTTGCCGGTTTAATGTATGCTTCTGGAAATAGAGTAAATTAAGATTTTTAATCCACTCAAGCACAATTAATGTTTTTCATAGGCCACAGCTTCATAGGCATGTGATTGTCCTTCAGGCTTTTGACCTCCTGTGCCTTCTTCATTAATTGTTTTCCATCAGTAATGCTTGATGTTGTACCCAATGCTGATTCCTTATCACTGGAAACAATGTTGTTTATGAAAGCCAAGGACTGCAGTGTTTCCTACTGAGCAATTGGGTGGAACCTCAAGAGGACATCTGCTCCCCATAGAGGGTATTCATGGGGTTAAGGCCAGTCTGGCTATTTGTTTAATAATCGCTATCAGGGTTATCTACAACTGGCAGCTCATCCTCATTTACCAGAGTGACAGTGACTTTCATACTTGACTTAGATGGTCCACAACTGTGGGTAAAGGCCATCCTGTCCTCAATCTCTACCTCTCTTCCTTTTCCTTCTTTCCTTCCTTTCTTCTTCTCCCATCCTTCCCTCATTCCTTTCTTTCTTCCTTTCTTTTTTCTTTTCTTTCTCTCTTCTCCCTTCCTTCCTCCCCCCTCTTTCTTTTTTTTTTCTTCTCCTCTTCTCTCCTCTCCCCTCCCCTCCTCTTCTGTCCTTTTCTTTCTTTCTTTCTTTTTTCTTTCTTCTCTCTCTCCCTCCCTCCCTCCTTTCTTTCCTTTATTCCCTTCCTTCTTTCTTCCTCGTTCCCTCCCTCCCTTCCTTTCTTCTTTCCTCTCTCTTCCTTCCTCCCTTCTTTCCTTCCTTCTTTTAAGAACATTTAATTTCTTATTTATTTACATATTTATTCATCATTTCACTCTTTCCTTTAATAAATGTCTGCCAAGTACTACTCAGGGCTCTGGGAATAGAGATCCAAGCCTATCAGCAAGATGTGAGGTCTAGCTAGCATACCACAAAAAAACAATATAAAAACGAGCAAATAGGGCACACGGCATCAGATAGTGGTAGGTGCTATGAAGAAAAATAAAGCATAGTAGAGACTTGAGGGATGGAAGATGCCTTTTTAAATGAGATGCTTGATGATGCCATCTTGTGTTTCCTACTGCCCTCTTTCCTCTTTTTGGTCCTTTACAAATAGCAGTCTATTCTACCCTCCCCTCCTAGCCGTTGCCCTACCACACCTGTTCCGCTAAGATATTTATTTTGTAATTTATTCTGTTAATATGTATTTTATTTATGTGTACATTTATAATAGCAGTGTTATATTTATAAGATACCTTACTTCTCACTGAGGTGCACTGGGAAGAGCAGAGCCTAAAGCGTGACCCTTCGCAGGGACATTTAATGCCATAGAAATGTGGAGAGCAGAAATCTTTCAAGAGTCAAAGGTCACCACCAAAGACCTTCCTCAGTGACCTGAGATTCCTTTTTTTGTTTGTTTGTTTGTTTTAAAGATTTTATTTATTCGGCAGACAGGGATCACAAGTAGGCAGAGAGAGAGGAAGGGAAGCAGGCTCCCTGCTGAGCAGGGAGCCCGATGTGGGTTCGATCCCAGGACCTTGACATCATGACCTGGGGCAAAGGCAGAGGCCCAACCCACTGAACCACCCAGGTGCCCCTGAGATTCTTTTCTTAATGAGCAGCAGAGTGTAGTTTTGTTCATTGATCTCCTTCCTGACCACCCATCTCCTGGCCACACAGCAGCTTCAATAAAGACTCAGGGCTTTTTCTTAAAAACAAAACAAAACAGAACACTCCACAGGTTCTCTGAAAGCTCCCATGGCAGATCACCACTCAGCAGCCAGCCCACCTTCCCACCCAAGGGCCCTGTCCTCCACTAGGGACTCCTCCATTCCCTCCCCACAGAAGTGTTCAGCTCTAGGCCACTGTCACTTTTGATATTAACTCTTCTGTATTAGTGTTCTTTTGCGGTAATAACTGACTATAATCTTAGCAGTTTAAAACAACCTGAATTTACCTTTTTGCATTTTGTGCATCAGTAAGTGGGCTTAGCTGAGTTCCCTCCCTTTTTGATATCTCACAAGCCCCAAATCAATATGTGGGTGTCATGGGAAGAACCTCATCCAAGCTCAGTTTGTTGGAAACATTAGAGGCAACTGTGGGGGCTTTGCCACAGGCCCCATCCAGGTCAAAGCCAACTACCTCCCTCTCACACCTGGGTTCTGCCTTCTCCTTAGGCTAGCAGCAGAAGAAAACTGTGATTTCAAAGAGCACCCCTCCCCACCCAGGATGGGATTAAGTCCCCACATCATCTCCATTTTAATTAGCTCAAAATCAACTCTTTAGCAATCCTAATTTCACCTGCAAAATTGCTTCTGTTATGTAACCCAGCACAATCATGGACAGACAGGGCATCTCATCCTACATTCAGTCCCTGGGATTAGATTGGGAAATCTCGGGGAACATTTTACAGTTCTGCCTACCATTGCCTCTTTTCAACTTATTTCTGATTTCATTCTTCTAAAATGGAAATTTTAGTTTTATTGTATTACTAAAACATTTATTGTATTACTAAAATTTTTTGCTGTAAGAAATGTTCAAATGGAATACTATGGAATAGTAAATGGAATACTATGCAGCCATCAAAAGAAATTAAATCTTGCCATTTGCGACGACGTGGATGAAACTAGAGGGTATCATGCTTAGCGAAATAAGTCAATTGGAGAAAGACAACTATCATATGATCTCCCTGATATGAGGGAGAGGAGATGCAACATGGGGGGCTAAGGGGGTAGGAGATGAGTAAATGAAACAAGATGGGATTGGGAGGGAGACAAACCATAAGTGACTCTTAATCTCACAAAAGAAACTGAGGGTTGATGGGGGGAGGGGGGTTGGGGGGGTGGGGTTATGGACATTGGGGAGGGTATGTGCTATGGTGAGTGCCGTGAAGTGTGTAAACCTGGTGATTCACAGACCTGTACCCCTGGGGATAAAAATATATGTTTATAAAAAATAAAATTAAAAATTAAAAAAAAAGAGGAAATGTTCAAATGGAACACAGAAGGATATAAAAAGGTTAAAATCTGTAATCTCACCTTTTAGGGAAACAACCTCTAGGGGTTCTGCTGTGCTTTGGAGGCAAGGTAGCTCTGTTCCTTTCATCTTTTTGTTGTTGTTGTTGTTGTTGAGGCTGGTAACATTCAGTCCCTGGGATTAGGGACTTTTGTATTAGGGTGTCTGGGTGGCTCAGTGGGTTAAAGCCTCTGCCTTTGGCTCAGGTCATGATCCCAGGGTCTTGGGATCGAGCCCTGCATTGGGCTCTTTGCTCAGCAGGGATCCTGCTTTCCCCCTCCCCTCTCTCTGCCTGCCTCTCTGCCTACTTGTGATCTGTCTGTCAAATAAATAAATAAAAACTTTAAAAAAATTCTTTTATATTGCACAAGGCAGAGGTTTGTTGTTGATTGCTGGTGTACTAGTTGATACCCTGGATCTACAAGGTGGTACAGTGGGCATATTTGAAATATGCTACTTCATTACAGCCAGAAAATATTTTACTGGAAACATTATGCTACATTTTTAATGAACACGTTTCTGCATTGCAGTAATATGCATAAAATATTTATATAGTAATCAACTCCCTACAAATCTGATTTACTAGTCAGAATGATGTACTATAATTTTGAGGGTTAGGAAACAAAGGAGATTTAGTGGGCAAGTGATTATGGTCTTCAAATAGTTTAAGAAGCACACACAAAAAAGAGAATAAATTATTTTGTATGGATCTAGTAAGTACTTCTAGGACTGAAGGATAGAAGTTGCAAGAAGAGGGTACCTGGGTGGCTCAGTTGACTCATCGTCTGACTCTTGATTTTGGCTCAGGTCATGATCTTAGTGTCGTGAGGTTGAGCCCTGCATTGGGCTCTGTGCTGAGTGTGGAGCCTGCTTAAAGATTCTCTCTCCTTCTTCCTCTGCCTCTCCACTCACCTGGCTCCACACACAGGCTAAATAAATAAATAAGTAAATATTAAAATATTAAAGTAGTTGCAAGAAGGTGCATTTCAGTAAATAATGAGACTTTTTATTAAAAATAAAATAGAGGGGCACCTGGGTGACTCAGTGGGTTAAAGCCTCTGCCTTCGGTTCAGGTCATGATCCCAGAGTCCTGGGATTGAGCCCCACATCGGGCTCTCTGCTCAGCGGTGAGCCAGCTCCCCCTGCCCCTCCCCCCACCTCTCTGCCTGCTTGTCATCTCTGTCTGTCAAATAAATAAATAAAATCTTTAAAAAAATAAAATAGAAAAGGAACAGATTTCTAGGAAAACAGGCATTTTTTTTTTTTTTTCCAGATGAGGCATCCTGACAGAGAAGTCTAAATTCTACTAGGAGTGCCATATATAGCAGGTTTCTGCTTACTTCATCTGAAAAGGACCAGATAATAAACTTTTTCTGCTTTGTAGGCCATACTGTCACAACTACTTAACTCTGTAGTTATAGAATGAAAGCAAGGATAGATAATTATATGAATGAATGGGCGTGGCTGTGTTCTAATAAAACTTTATTTATAAAAACAGTCACCAGGCCAGTTTTGGTCTGTGAACTGTGGTTTGTCAACTCCTGCTATATATCATTTCCTAAACTGGGTGTGAGAAGGACCTAATCATCCTCCAGTTCCCTTCCATACTCAAAACTTTGGTGTTACATGCTTCTTTGATGAGGATATGAAAAAACATAGATATCATTCATCAAAAGATCCTGCCAGAAGAGCTACCCATATCCATCCCTTATTCAGTTGTCATCCAGATAATTGCAATGGGAAAAGTTAAATAAGATTTAAGCTGCATGACTCCAAATAATGGGAAAAGTTATGAACATTTAAAAAAATAGAAATCTAAGGTACCTGGGTGGCTCAGTTAGTTAAGCAACTACCTTTGGCTCAGGTCATGATCCTGGAGTCCCCAGATAGAGCCCCACATTGGGCTCCCAGCTCCATAGGGAATATGCTTCTCCCTCTTACCTTCTCCCCTCTCATGCTCTCTCACTCTTTCTCTCTCTCAAATAAATAAATAAATAAATAAGTAAATAAATAAAATCAGTTAAAAAAGGAATAAAAAAATAAAAATAGAAATCCAGGCATGCATTGTGGGGCCCTAACACGAAATAGTTAATATATTAAATAGCTGAACACAGGAATGGGACGTTCACAGAATATGTTGACAGGACAAAAAGTTGAAACTGTTGGCAGAAAATCAAAGTCAATATCAGAGCCAAGCAAATAACGGCCTGCAGTGCCCCGTTAGGAAAGCTTGAGGACCGTCCATTTTTAAGTGGCGAGAGACACCCTCACCTTCAGAGCCATAGAAGAATTGTGCTCTCAGGTAGAGAATTTCTTTTATTCTGATTGCTTCCCAATAGTTTTTTTTTTTTTTTAAATTAAGCATAATTCTACTTTGAGAAGAAGCTATCAGTATGTATTCTAATTTCTGGTGTATTTAAGAATATAGGAGAAACTGACATTCTTACATATGAAATCTTTTAGTGTAAGATATTTTAACATCAAAGAGGATATCGACTGCTTAAAAATTTTTCAATGACCTTTAGTATTTTGAGAGATTTTCTTAGGGATTCTGGACCGATATGCTGGCCATTATTTACAATCATTTTCTTTTTGCTCAAATCAAGAGGTTTCACAACTGTTTAATTTCCCTCTACCAATTCCCTTTCCATAATTATCAATATCGGTGACAAGTGAGCTATGAACGCAGTAGTAGTCTAGAGATCTCAGTTTGAATCCTGTGCCAAGTACCTGTCATAAAATATACAGAGAGCGCTTGCACCCTGTACTGGTAATTATGTGCTTAGACTTGCAATGCGGACATTTATAAGAAGATCTCTATTACCTTAAATGAAGGTTCATGTTAAATATGATCTGTCACCAGCAGGGTCATGCATGTGTTGCTTTCTCTTTTAGGATGATTTCACCCACTCAAGCAGCTTATCTCACTTGCTTCTTTGCTACCGTTTCCTGTGGTGAGTGAATTATCTCTAAAATCTCAAATTGTGTGTGGGAGAGGAATAGTTAACCAGACATGCCAGACCTGGAGAAAACTATTGAACAGACAGCTTTGGGAAGGAGGCAGACCCAAGAAGTCAGGACACATATCCTTTTAATATCCAGAGGCAACTGCCACTTTTCAGAGGTATTGCCCTTGATGTATGGGAGTGGGAGCCTGGAAGTGAGAATGTCTTTGTGCCTGTGTTAGCAGAAACTGCTGTTGGCAAACGACTCTCTACAAAGCAGATCTTAAACACTCAGCCCTCTATTTTTAGTATCAATATATTTTAAAAATCAACTTTATCTTAATATTTACTGTGTAGGCATTTTGTACTATCTGGATCCAAAACCCAAGTGTTGTAATAGGTACGGGGTGCATATTTTTACTCTTTTGGCCACAGGGGAACTGCTTCAGAAACAAAAGTATTTGGTTTAAATTTAAATTAGTAAATCATCCCTTTGACTAATTCTGGTTTGAACACCAAGTTTTGAAAGTATTTCTCTCTCTAGCCATTCTGTTAAATTTTCAGGGAATAAAGATGATTTTGGACACAGTTCTTTATTAATCGTTATAGAATGGCATTTTCTCTGTGCCATCGTTATGGATAGATTTTGAGTCTGTGTTGACTTAAGATGGACACTGCAGTGATTATTTACCTACCTCTCAGATGTATGGCGAAGATAAACACCTCTTATGTAAAGGTTACATTTATAAAGAGATATAATTTTTTTTTAGAAGGAAGCTCTTTTTCCCCTCCTAAACCAACACCCCTCCATGTCTAATTGTTTTTTTAAGCCATGATCATTAAATCCATTGAATGCTGAGGGGTAGAAACCAGGGATGCTATGGACCATGGCCATTTCAGTTTTATCTTTTAGGCAAAAAAAAAAAAATTATGATCATGCTAGGAAAATTAGAGGTGCAGGTAATCAGAAAATGAGAAATTGCCTATTATCTGTAGTCCTATAATACAGAAATGACTACTGTTAAAATATTTTTTTAGTCTTTCAGATATTTTTCTATATGTCTATTTACACATCTAACAAAGATGTTATTAATTATAGATACTTTGTTTATAATCTATGTTACCCATTTATAGCTATCTTTTTATATATGTCATATTTTTTGGAACTTAGTAATCTTCCCTCATGATGGTATTTTTGTATGCACATTCTTTTTTTTTTTTTAAGATTTTTATTTATTTATTTGACAGAGAGAGATCACAAGTAGGCAGAGAGGCAGGCAGAGAGAGAGGGGGAAGCAGGCTCCCTGCTGTGCAGAGAGCCCAATGCGGGGCTCGATCCCAGGACCCCGAGATCACGCCCTGAGCCGAAGGCAGAGGCTTAACCCACTGAGCCACCCAGGTGCCCCCGTGTGCACATTCTTATACACATATTCAGTTATTTCTGTAGAATAAAATTTTGGAAATAAAAATGTTAGATAGAAAGGTGTGAATAGTTTGGAAGGTTCTGTGATGTACATCATGAAATTATCTTTCAGAAAGGTGATTCTCCAATTAACTCTCTCCACCAGCTGCTAAGAGTGATCATTATTCCACTTGGGCCAACTCTAGTAGTTTTCTATATGGCTTGACATATATTCACCTTTCTAGAAACTGTATCCTTCTGTTTCTGGGAAACTGCTGCCTCCAAGTTTGGGTCTATGTGGCTGTGACCTAAGCTGACCTGAATTAGTAAACAGGGGCACACATCCTGCTGGCTACAGTGACCAAATCAGAGCCAAAGGGTTGCAATAAGACCTTTGCTTACACTTCTGGAAATAAGACTCTCCTTCTTATTATTATTTCCAATTGACTTGAACTATTGGAGAGTGCAAAGCCCTGAGCTTCTGGCATCTTGCCTCTATGTGGAACTTGAGAGCAACAGCAACACCGTGAACAGAGTAAAGGGATGAAGACAAATTCAATCTTGATGGGATCAGTCAAGTACTCTGTCCAGTGATTCCTGAAGCCCAATCTGCCATGGACTCTGGCTTCCGAACCAATACATTTCATTTATACTAAGTCACGTTGAACTAGGTTTTATTTATTTATTTATTTATTTAAATCATTTGCAGCCAATCTACACTGGTAACTTAGACAATTAAAAATTGTTGCTAATCTGGTGAGTAAAATGGCATCAACTGTTTTGACTTGCCTGAATTTATGATAGTTTCCATTTTTGTATACTTACTATTTGCTTGTGTTTCTTTTGTAAATTACCTTTTCCTGTCCTTTGCCCAATTAAAAAAAATGTAGTGGTTTTCTTCTTATTATTGATCATGTAGATTTTTTTTTTTTAAACAAGACCAAATAACCTGCCCAAAGTCCATGGATGCAGGAGGCAGCGTGATATTATTTTATGTTGTGGATAACTTTTATAACAGTGCTTTAAAACACTCTGAAATACAATATCAACAAGCCTATCATTGATATCGTCATCACCATTGTCATCCTTATTACCAGCTTATGAGGATAAGCAGAACACCTATTAGAGCTTTCCTTCCAGCTTGCTCCAAAGTTGGTGTGTTTCTGGTTGCCCCTTTCCACCCATCAAGTTTCATGGCTATTCACAAGGCTTAGCTGCAGAATGGGAACTCCCAGGCTAGCACAGGGTATTGTTTGTACTCATGTTTGTGGGGATGGGGGAAAGGTGGCTGCTTGGTAACTAGGAATCAGCCAAATTCACCAACTGTTTAAAACACAGGTCACTTTGCAGTTAGTGTTGTCACTGGACCAGCTACTCAGTGTTTTGTGTGTATATGAAATCCAGGCATATACACCTGGCAACTTCTAGGGAATCTCTGCTTTTTTCAAAATATGAAACTTACCCAAGGGTTAGTCATCTTAGCCACACCTCTAAGAGGGAGAAAAGCAATCTTCTTGGGTTAGGTCATCCTAGCAAAGCTCAGGGTTAGACACCCCAGAGGGGTAGGATAGTGCAAAGGAAATTTTAATCTTCAGTGCTTAATGAAACACATGTGTCTAAGCTGTCCATTCCCTGAAGGGCAATACAAAAATAGATGTTCTAGGGGATGGACAGAGTTGCCATTGAGATATCCTGTGGTTAACAGACAGTTGACAGAAATATGTGCTGCTTGAGTTGGAAAAGCTTATTAAGCTGACTTTAAAGTGGGTCTTTCAAGGTAAACTCAAATTCATGTATTAAAGTTTACTTTTAATATATGGAACAGTAGAACAGTAAAGGTAGCACTTAATATTCTAATAATATGTGGGATGCAGGGTACTTTAGAACTCTGAACAATTCTAAACAGCAAATAGTCCAGAATGGACTTTCAATTTAGCATATGCACACATTTGCGTTTGCTTATAGAAACCGAGCAAATAAATGTACTGATCCCAGTAAGTACCCAATAACTCTTGGTTTGTTTAAATTAAACTGAGATGAGGAACAACATTCAACATTGCATGCTAGAAAAGGGAACAGGACTGGGAGTGAAAAGAGCTAGGTTTCTCTCCTAGGACATTCATTAGCCACATGGGTCTTGCACAAATCTGTACTGCCCTAAGGCTCAGTTACTCAACTTCTTTCTGTAAAAACACAACACAACAAAACACAATAATCAGAGGCTTATAATGAGTCTGTCTCTAACTCCCCTTACAGAGATATTTATTATGGAAAGATTTTGAGAAATAGATTCTACATTGTTTTTTTTTTTTAAATTTTTTTTTGTGACTATAGTTGACACATAATGTTAAAGTAGTTGCAGGTATACAACATAGTGATTCAGCCTCTCTGTACATTCTGCTATTCTCACCACAAGTGTAGCTACTATCTGTCATCATACAACACTATTGATAGTATCATTGACTATATTCCCTATGCTGTGCCTTTTATGCCCATGACTTATTTATTCCATAACTAGAAGCCCGTTATATTTTATTTTATTTTATTATTTTATTTTTTTAGTAGGCTTCACATCTAACAGGGAGCCCAGTGGGGGACTTGAACTTGTGACCCTGAGCTGAGATCAAGAGTTGGATGCTTAACCAACTAAGCTACCCAGGGACCCTGCCTGTTTTTTTTTTTTTTTTAAGTAACAACATTCTCATAGCACATTAGGCCATAGGGAGAAACCAAGCTAGAATTGTATTTTCTTATGGATAATTTATATGCAAATTATTCTCTGATTTCATACAAATCAACCAAGTTTTTTATGTAGAAGTACCCATAGACTGACTTTAAATAACATTATATCTTGTTCAAATAGTCACCTTAATATGTTTCATGCTTCCTCTGTAATTAAAGTCCTGTTGTAAAGCTCTTTCGGTATTTAGTGGAGGAAGTAAGAAGGCTCAGAACACAGACATATTTCTATCAAAATAATTATTTGCATTCATTGCAAATTAATGCCTTTTTTTAAATGATTGTACCTTAGGATGCCTGACTCAACTATATACAAACACCTTCTTCAGAGGTGGGGACCTCACGGCCTTGTACACCCCAAACGCTCAACACTGTCGGATGATGTGCACGTTTCATCCTAGGTGTTTGCTCTTCAGCTTTCTTCCTGAAGGTTCCACTAATGACACAGACAAAAGGTAAACACTGATATGTCATTACTGGAGAAGCCAGTCATTTTTCAAAATAGAACCAGTTGTGTGCAAAAAGGTGTAGATATTGTAGGGTTATGTTTCTCAAATGGGATCCAAGGGCCAGTTTCACTGGAATCATCTGGAGTGGTTCTTATATTAGCAGATTCTTAGGCCATAGCCTCAGACCCAAATGGTTCAGCCCACTGAACCCAAGTGTCTTGGGCCTGGCAATGTGCATATCAAACAGTTGCTGCATTGACCTAGAGTCATAGACACTAGTTAGGGTTTATCCAGGGCCTCAGGGAGAAAGCTTGAAAATCATTGGGTTAAGTGATTGTCTCTAGAAAGGGTCTAGAAATAGGTGAATATTTCTCCTGAGCAAGGAAACATACTGTGTAAGTCAGGATTATATTTGTGGATAGCACAGGCCTAAGAAAATATAATGGAAGGCAAATATTTTATTGAGAATATTACTGAGTAAGATCCAGAGCTTGTGACCTCAGGAAAGATCTGTTTGGAATGGGCCTGTAGGGGGCATCTGTGATGTAGAGTGTGTGTGTGTGTGTGTCTATGTGCATGAGTGTGCACATGCAAATATATTATTAACTGGCATTTTGGAAAAGTAAGAGCCCTGAAAAAATAGTCATTAAAGATCTTATTAGGTCATAAAGTTGACTGAGTGTGGCCATGGTTTCATCATAATTTTCTTTCACTTTGATCAATATCCAGAATGAGCATTTCTTCATTGTTCCTATTTCCATATCCATAAGTCTATTCTTTTATCTTAGTTCCATTTGAATTTGAAAACTAGGAATTAGATCATCACCCCCTGATTCTACATGTTAAACTTGTACAGAAAACCCAGACTGTGGGTGAGAGGCATCAACTTTGTTGAGTTAGGTTCTAGAATCTTTATGAAAGAACACCGTTAGGATTAACAGCAGAGATAGAATGAAGTCTACCATTAGTGGGAACCAGAAGGAGTTAATAAGAAAGCTGAACACTATAGATAGATCCAACTCTCATGACTGATTTAATTTCTTAAATAAAAACAATGACCAGGTGAGAACATAATTCCCCAAATTGTAGGAACACAGGAAAAATCATTACCTCTTTAATATGATCAACTTTCTGTACTTAAAAGTGTTTTTTTTAAAAAAGAAAAAGAATGCTGAAGTTAGGTATTACAAAGACTGTTAGATTTTATGGACTTTCCTCTAAGAGTGTTCTTTCCAGCAAGTGTCAGGGAGGCTCTATTATTTTCCTTATTCCTGGACATATTTATTAGTTTCCAAAAAATGTCAGACATCTCCTCAGTGTGTGTTTATTATTCTACTTTTAACTGAAAGTACTTTTAAAAAACAGATTTGGTTGCTTCTTGAAAGACAGTGCTACAGGAACCCTGCCAAGAGTGTCACGGACAAATGCAATTTCCGGACATTCCTTAAAGCAATGTGGTCATCAAATAAGTGGTAAGCTGTTGATTTCTAACTAACTCTGAGTGAATAATGGGTTTACCTTAAAATGCCTTCTGCCCAAACTCTGTACTGCCTTGGACTTTTGAAGGGAGCACTCAGAAAGATAATGGGGTGGGGGGGCGCTATTAACTGGTTGTATCCTCCCTCTCCCGTTATCAGTTCCATGCTCAAGGGCCCTATTACTTATGAGGTTAGCACTACAGGGTATGATTTGCCGAAAGTGAATACACGTTCAAATGGTAGCTGCCCCCTTCCCCCATTCCTGACTTTAAGAATCTTAAAGAGAACACCGAGGGTGGTCTCTCTCCCTGTTTTACTTGAGATAATTTGCACACCTTAACCAGGTGTGATTTTGTCCTTCATCAAGGGCACATTTGGGAACGACTGAAGACATTTTTGGTTGTCACGGCTTAGGGGGTTGCGACTGACATCTGGTGGATAGAGGTCAGAGATGCTGCTAATCATTCCACAAGGCCCAGGGACAGGCCCCCCCCTCCCAATAAAGATTTTCTGGTCCCAAATGTCAATAATGCAGAAGTTAAGAAACCTCATTAAGCCCCCAAACTGAAGGTCTGGGTTCTGTAAATCTTGCTAATGAGAATCATACTTCTTAGAAGAAAATATGAGGACTAAGAGGCCGGGAAATTTAAATTCTGACACTTATTGCTACTAATGTCCTGGGAAACTGTTTCTAATCCTATCCTAATTTAAGGGAGATGAACAATTTCTCTGACATAACTGATCTATCTGAAAGCGAAAAGTACTAAAAAGATTCTCAACTGACGAGCTGGCAGAAACTTGAAAGAACCATTTTGCAACTGTCCATCATTGCTATTTTACCTTTACTATTTACAATTAATTGTGTAGTTTCAAATTTCAGATGTTTTAAAGTTTTCTATCCTCCCTTCCCCCGTTACCACCACTCCCTCAATACATATGTGTGCTTTGTGTCTGTTGTTTGTATGGGAACCTGTCCTTAGTTAGGGACGCAGGGATATGTGACTTAGTCAATATGTAGTTTACCTGAGGATGAGTACATGTCCTATGTTATAAGGTCAAATTTGTGTCTTAATACAGTTTAGGGCAAATCATTCATTTAAGCATTATTTTTAATTATGCTATCATAGTAAAAGTTAAAGAACAGTATTTTGCTTCCCTCAATACTCCTAGTTATTGTTACTTTTTTCCCAAACTTTGTCCTCCAGAACTTGATTTAATATTCCCTCCTAACTCTCCCCGAGTATCTCAAATTAAAGTGAGTAATTACTCCCAAGGACATAAAGTCCCTAAACTTGGGACCAGTTTTGGTTTAAAACATTTATAGGTAGGTTTATAGCTTTGCACTGATCATAAAGAAATATTTTTACTTTGTAAGTGTCCTATCCCAGTTCAGCTGGTTTCTTTTCTCGTGTGCAGCGGAATTGGAAAGAGACTTCATTTCTAGAATCTACAAAGTCCTATGTGCATGAATCAGCTGTGAATTATCCACTGCCCTGCTCACCTCAATATATTGTTTTCCTACTAGTTTGTCGAGGACACATGAGTTTGTTTCGATTGTGCTAGAGCCCTAGCACAATCATCAGGGCCCTCACTATCATTGCCTTGTTTGTCTCTTCCATTGCTCATTGATAATATCAGGGTGAAATATTACTTATACAGTTGCATATACCATACAGTTTTGGAAACAAACCCTTTTCCCCTGCTTCTCAGGGCTAGTGCTCTGAAACATTCTGGAATGTGTTTATTTCAAGAAGAGTTTGATAATGTCATGATGTAACAAAAAATCTAAATCTTGTAGTTAAAAGGGCAGTTGTGAAAAACAGGATGGAATCCTTTGAAACTACCCTGACTCAGTGATCATGTACTTCTGGAAGGAAACTTACTAAATTTTCTCTGTGCATTTTATTTGTACAGCTTGTTACCGAGACATTCATAAAGGAATTGATATGAGAGGAGTTAATTTTAATGTCTCTAAGGTAAAAAGTGTTGAAGAATGCCAAAAAAAGTGCACCAATAGCATTCACTGCCAATTTTTCACCTATGCCACTGAGAGATTTTATAGTGTAGAGTACCGGTAAGTAACATGCATAGTGTTTGTTCTTTCTGGTGGTGCTTTTAAGATTTAATTGTACTCTTTGTAACTTTTTCCCCCACAATGGAAGACCAGACAGGGCCTTCAGACCTAACCATTTTGCTTTTTTATTTACTCAGTTTTGGTGTCATTTTGCTAAGGAGAGTAATTCCCATTGGTTGGAGAGTGAGGGTTTGGTTGAAAAATGTCTCCCATCCCATTCTAACCCTAACCTTCCTAGTGCAGAGCAGAAAAATGTCTCTTTGATTAAAAATACAAACCCTGGGCCAATCAGTGTCAAACTCATTATTCTGATTGTTTTATTTCCCACTGACCAAGGATTATTTCAATGCAAAAAAGGATTGCTACACATGTCTTTGCAATTTAGGAAGAGAAGTAACTTCCTTTCTTCACATTTAGAAACAGCTGCCTTTTGAAGCATGGTCCAGGAGGAACGCCCACCAGTATAAAGGTGCTGACTCATGTGGCATCTGGATTCTCTCTGAAGCCCTGTGCACTCTCAGAAACTGGTAATTCTATGGCTACTATTTCCTATGTGATTGTAGTAGGCAGAATTGGAGTCCCCCAAAGACATCTGTATCCTAATTCCTGGAACATGTGTCTATGTTACATTACATGGCAAATGGGGCTTTGTAGGGTCGCCTGGGTGGCTCAGTGGGTTAAAGCCTCTGCCTTCAGCTCAGGTCATGATCCCAGTATCCTGGGATCGAGCCCCGCATCGGGCTCTCTGCTCAGCGGGGAGCCTGCTTCCTCCTCTCTCTCTGCCTGCCTCTCTGCCTACTTGTGATCTGTCTGTTAAATAAATAAATAAAATCTTAAAAAAAAATGGGGCTTTGTAGATGTAATCAAGCTAAGGATTTTGAGATGGGAGATTATTCCAGATTCTGTGAATGGGCCCGATGTCATCCAAGAGTCATTGTAAGAGAAAGAGGAAGACAGAAAGGTCATAGTGAGAGAGAGAGAGAGAGTTTTAAAGAGGTTACCCTGCTGGCTTTCAAGATAAAGAAAGGAGCCACAAGCCAAGGAACACAGGTAGCCTAGAAGCTGGGAAAAGCAAGGAAGTAGGTCCTCCCGAATAGTTTCCCAAAGGAACAAAGCCCTGCCGATATCTTGATTGTAGCCCGGTGAGACACATTTCAGACTTCTGACCTTCAGAATGGTGGGATACTAAATTTATATTATTTGCAGGCACTGCATTGGTGATAATTTGTTACAGCAGCTCTAGGGAACTAGAGCAATGACATGGCGGAGAAAACCGTAAGATCGTTTCTTGGTGGTGTCCATTGCATAGTGAAATGACTCAACATAATGATCAAGAAAGTGCTATAGTTTCAGACATTTAGGTAATTTCAATTCAGTTATCCAGAAAATTGTCATAACCTTACACCTCACTTAATTACCAGCATGTCCTCGATAAGATGTTACTGAAACTGAATCACCAATACTCAATGCTACGCAGTATCCAGTGTCAACTCCTGCGGAATTCTGCAGCAGATTCTGGGGAAGACCCACCCCCACCCCCACTCCCAGGGAGATCTGGAAGTTAGAGCACCCCCACTCCCAGGGCAGGGTGTTTGGAAAGTTAGCAACAGGGTATCTCTTTTCCGATTTGTTTGCATTCTCCTCTGGTCCTTACTTCCCTGGAATCAGTAAGTTTCCCGGCCTTTAACGGGTTTTTTGGGAGTGCTGGGCATGGCTTCAATGTGCAGACAGGCATTTCGCAACTTTGCCTTGGCCTTTGCTTTTTGCTGACCCCAGGCGCAATGTCGGACAGCCTGAGAGCTTAGGACTTTCTCAGCTCTTTCATGGACATGTGCACAGCCCTGGTCATGCACATAGCCCTGTACTTACATATGGTCTTCTAGATTCCCAGGAATGTGGTAAATAAAGACTTTCATCACCATCCTCTTGTCCTTCACTTTCCTTTTAAGACTTTTGTCAGTTTATTGTTGGCTCCAGCAATTCCTGTTGCCCTAGGAAGCTGCAGTGCTACATAATTGGCACTTTTTGTTTGTTTGTTTTTGACGAACACTTGCAAGGAAAAAGCTGTTAGTACCGAAGGAAGCTCTGAGTCATGTCAGATAAACTCAATCCTTGTGAGTGGAATTTTCCTGAGAATTTCCAGACAGGTCAAATAATGGTTTTAACTGGGGATGGGAATGGGGCCTTGGAGTAGCCCCAAACCCACTCTGGCCCCTCTAGGGGTGCTGAACTACTGGCTGGTTTCCAGCATGATGGTGGGGCTGTTTTCAAGGCTTCCATGGTACTGGGAAGAGGAGAATGGGAACAAGGCAAATGAAAACCCCACAAAACTCACTGTTCTTATAGAGATTCAGTCATTTTTCTTGAATAAGTACTCCCTGGACTGTTATAATTTGATTAATTTTGATTAATTTCTAGAGCTCTGAAAACATAGATTTTGACAATTTTGTCCATGCTCCCATTTCTTCTATGGAGGTGAGGATTTTCAGAGCTCCTTCCTCTGCCATTTCCACTCACATCCTGTAGTGCTTTTGATAAAACAAAACAAAACACATGAAACCAAAAAACTAGCTTTAAAAAAGAGAATGGTTCTTAACAAGATAGCTCCTGTGTTTTTGTCATCTGGATGGGCCGGGGAGTGACCAAAACATTGTATACAGCTCATGTTGCATATGTGGTATGTAGCAACGGTCAACCTTGAGCATTTCGAAAGGAGGTAGCCAGGAGAGTAACATATCTAGAAGTAATGGAAAACACAAAATCGCTAGAGGGACCAGTTAAAGGCATTTAAGCTGAAAAAGATAAGGATGACTGTCTTAATTTTTGTTTATAGAGGCGTTCATTAGAGAAAGGATTAGATTAATCTGTGTGGTTCCATTAGACAGATTAAGGTAGATTCTCCTGAAGAAAATAGGAAAAACATACCTAACACCTAGAATGGTCCAGAAAAGAATTGGGCCTTGCCATGAGGTAGTGAGCACCTCATCACTGTGAATATCTTAGTAAAAGATAAACAACTTGTTGGGGACATCCTTCAGGGGATATACTTGTAGGTTGGCATGGTGATCCATAAATTCTCTTCCAGCTTCTGGAGTCTGTGTGTGTTGTTGTTGCTGTTGTTGTTGTTTTGGAAAGATTTAACTAGCTGAGGCCTAATTTCCTAGACTGCCCCTATGTCGATATTATGTCACCGAGGTACATTATCTTGATACAACTATGTTCATTTAAATTAGTACTCTTTTGTCCTTCCTATAATTGCTATCATTATTCCATAATTTAAATAAAATTTGGGTAATCAAATTGAGTAAAGTGAGTAAATAATAAGAACACAAATAAAAGTGTAATTAAGACATAAGATTAGAGGTAGAGGTGGCTTAGTCAGTTAAGCATTCGACTCTTTTTTTTTTTTTAAGATTTTATTTATTTATTTTGGCAGAGAGAGAGATCACAAGCAGGCAGAGAGGCAGGCAGAGAGAGGGGAGGAAGCAGGCTCCCCGCAGAGCAGAGAGCCCGATGCGGGGCTCGATCCCAGGACCCTGAGATCATGACCTGAGCCGAAGGCAGCGGCTTAACCACTGAGCCACCCAGGTGCCCCAAGCATTCGACTCTTGGTCTCAACTCAGGTCATGATCTCAGGGTCCTGAGATCGAGCCCCATGTCAGGCTTGGTGCTTAGCATGGAGTCTGCTTGTCCCTTTCTCTCTCTCTTTCATCAATAAATAAAATCTTAAAAAAAATAAGATTAGGGGTGCCTGGATGGCTCAGTCATTAAGCATCTGCCCTCAGCTCAGGTCATGATCCTGGGGTCCTGGGATTGAGCCCTGCATCAGGCTCCCTGCTCAGTGGGGAGCCTGCTTCTCCCTCTCCCACTGCCCCTGTTTGTGTTCCCTCTCTCACTGTCTCTTTCTAATGAATAAAATCTTAAAAATCAATCAATCAATCAATAAATAAGATTATATATGGAAAATGAAAGTGGGCTTTCTCCTGTTCTAATTTCAATGGGCACATGACATTTTTCTTAGCTACCTGATGTTTTTGTTAATCTGTTTTTATCAAAATCTTTTTCATAATATTCAGGAAAATGTAACACAAAACCTTTCCTAAAATCTGGAATTCAGGGTCAGGGTAATAGAAAGAAAAGCTGAGCATATGCTAAGTAACCTAAATATTTTACATGGGTTGGGATGGAGCTGAGAGCCTAGGTCGAGGTGTTTCATTTCTCTGATATAGGAATATATCTCTTATCAGATTTAGACCAATTTTCCTTCTTCCAAATGGCAAACAAGTCTGAGGATATTTTATTTATTTATTTACTTATTTTTAAGATATTATTTGACAGAGAGAGACACAGTGAGAGAGGGAACACAAGCAGGGGGAGTGGGAGGGAGAAGCAGGCTTCCCGCTGAGCGGACAGCCTGATATAGGGCTCAATCCTAGGACCCTGGGATCGTGACCCAAGCTGAAGGCAGATGCTTAACGACTGAGCCACCCAAGGCACCCCACAAGTCTGAGGATATTTTAACTGACACTTTTTTTACTTAGGATATCTGGTACTATAAATAACAGTCATAATCTCCTTAGCCGTGATGACAAAGGACAAGTCACTTGAGCGTCGCGTCACCTGCTGAGGGCTGTCTTCTGTCTGTGAGTTCACAGGTTGCCGCATGGACATTTTCCAGCACCTTGCATTTTCAGATGTGGATGTTGGCAGAGCTGTCACCCCTGATGCTTTTGTGTGTCAAACTATTTGCACCTACCATCCCAGCTGCCTCTTCTTTACATTCTACACAAAGGCGTGGCATCTGGAACCACAAAGGTGAGTGAGACTGTGTAACATTTGCTCCTGTCCTGTCATCACTGTAATTTTATAGTTCTATTCATTTCCCTCTGAGCACTTGAAGCCACGGGTGAAGGAGGTACTTTCCTGCCGGGTGTAGATGAGTTAAGAGCTGAGCTGACTTTCCCACCTACATTCTCTTCCTGAAACATAACGTTGGATTCATGGATGAAAGGATCAGATACCTTTCTAACTGATCTTAATACTTTGTCTTATTAAATTGAAGTAAAAACCACTCACTGGCAGCATAGCCATTAATGTCATCTCTGATTCCTGTGTTTCAGAAACTAGAGCCCTAATTATCCTGATTGACCTCTTTACCTTCTGATAACTTGCCCTGTTCCTTCTACACAAAGACAGAGCTAAGAGAGGGATGCATAGTTATACAGTAACCCCCAGAATTTGGTCTTGGCTCTTTTTTCCTTTTCTTTTTTCTTTTTCTTCTCAATGAGAAGGTGGAACTTTACCATTCTCCCCTTTCCAGGTTATCTGTGCCTATCAGTTTTCTTCAGAGGGAGATGTGGCTTGGTTTACATTTAATCTCTGTGATTTATTATGGTCCTGTGGTGTGCTTTACTTTGAAAAGAGTTTCTCAGAGAAAGGAAATTTGCAGAGGTGCTTTCCAAAATACGATGCGCTTTTGTGTTTGCTTTTAATGCAGTTTTGTTACTCTCTCTTTTGCTTTTTTTTTTTTTTAATAGAAATGTTTGTGTTCTTAAGACTTCCAGAAGCGGGACACCAAGATCCCCTACTCCTCAAGAAAACACCATATCTGGATATAGCCTTTTAACCTGCAAAACCTTGCCTGGTAATGTGATTCGATAATAATAGTACATAAAATGTGATACACTTTATGATCTTCTAACAAGTAATAGCGATGAAAACAGTCTTCAGTACCAAAAACCTGGATAAGTGTGGGTTTATTGCTATTTTCATTTTATAACTTTTTACATCTCTAATTCACACAGAGCCCTGTCATCCCAAAATTTACTCAGGAGTTGATTTTGAAGGGGAAGAACTGAACGTGACCTTTGTTGAAGGAGTGAATGTTTGCCAAGAGACTTGTACAAAGATGATTCGCTGTCAGTTTTTTACTTATTCTTTACGCCCAGAAGACTGTAGAGGAAAGAAGTTAGTGAAAATTTATTTTTCAAAGACAGTCAGCAAGACAATTTCATGAATTATCCCCCTCTGTGAAGGTTTAATCTTTATACCGATCATTTTATCTAGGTGCAACTGTTCCTTACGATTATCTTTGGATGGTTCGCCAACTAGGATTACGTACGGGACACGAGCGACCTCTGGTTATTCTTTGAGGTTGTGTAAAAGTGGGGATAGTTCTGGTAAGTAAGTCTCACTTTTTCATGGAACTGTAAAGGGATGTCTGTGTTGTCTCAATAGCTTGCTTGGTCTTCGATAATGGAATTATGTATTCTGTTTTCCTTGGCTGAGGTGAACTCTGACTCACCTTGAATTCCAACCGTTAAGGTCAAGACTCTCTTTTTAGTTTGCACAACAAAAACAAACACACGCATTGTTGGAGGAACCAACTCTTCTTGGGGAGAGTGGCCCTGGCAAGTCAGCCTGCAAGTGAAGCTGAGAGATCAGAGCCACCTGTGTGGAGGGTCAATCATTGGACACCAGTGGGTGCTAACTGCCGCCCATTGCTTCGATGAGTAAGTTTTGGATGCATTTTATCCAGGTACCCTTAACTTGAAAATTTGTTTGGAAGAATCTGTGATTGGTGTCTTGATCATCACATCAGTGTATTAATCAAAGACATTTTAAAGCAAGGCTGGTATTCAAATTGTTGAACAACTCATAGGGTCTGAGCACCGAATGAACTGACCCAGCAGAACACAGTGTGGTCTGTTCACAGGATTGACACTCCCAGGAGAGGATGTCACTCCTGCTTTAAAGAATAAGGAAAAAATGCCCACCTGCTGCCACCTCCATCTGCCACTCCCCAAGTATATTCTTCAAAGACTTAATTTCCAGGCCGATAGAGATTTTACTTTCAGCTCTTCTATTCACAAATGTGCTAAAGAATAGTAATAGGGAAAACAAAAAAACAAATTTATTACCCTATATATTTCAGTGGATAAAATCTGATATAATATTTCTAAAACACTTCAACTTTGTAGTTAAAACAGGACTTGAGTCCCAGCTCTGTCACTTATTAGAGGTATGAGTGACCTTGGGCGATTTGTAAATCTCTCTAAGCTTTATTTCCCTATCTGTGAAATATGAATAGTAATGATATCTAATTCATAAGGTTATTAGAAGGGTTAAGTGACACACTTAAAGGCCTATACCTGGAACATAAAAATTACAAAAAAAAAGCTATGATTAAATAAGAAATGTTAAAATGGACAAAGCATAGGAATAGCAAGAAATACTAATAGCCCTAAAAATAAAAGAAACTCAGTTTCTCTCAGAAAGTTGTCCCCCCCCCCCCGCCCCATAAAATTCTCCCTCTTCCCCTGACTAAATAAAAGGGTAGGGCTGTGGTTGCCATGTGTCAGGGTTGGGCATCCGGCCACTGAAGTATATCAGAGTCGGGGACACAGCGGCAGATAAGGCTCCTTCCTGGTTTCTGCATTGCAGCATGGGAGCTCCAGTCAGTGGCCCTGCTCCACAAGGGGAAAGCTATTGACTTGGAAGGAAAGACTCTGGGAAGGAGAATAGCGGGTCCTCTTTTTACTGAATGTACCATAATTTGGGACCAAGACTTTTCATCCTTTTTCTCCAGCTTTAGCAAGTGTAAATTTAAGGTGTATGATGTAATGCTGTCATATAGGCATACACTGCAAAATGATTACTGTAGTAAGGTTAGTTAAGACATCCACAGGCCCATCACCACACATGAATCACATTTTGTGAATGTGGTGAGAACTTTCAAGATTCACACTCTTAGCCACGTTCAGATATTTCAGGTATGGTTAACTGTGGTTGCCATGCTGCCTATGAGGTCTCCAAAACTTATTCATGTTATACCTGGAAGTTTGTACCCTTCACTCATTCCTGCCACAACACTCCCCTGACAACCACCAGTCTGTTCTCTGCGTCTGAGTTCAGTTTTTTTAGGTTCCTCATACAGGTGAAAACATGTAACATTTGTCTTGCTCGGTCTAATTATTTCATTTAGCATAATACCCTCAAGTCTCATCCATGTTGCTGCAAACTGCAGGATTTGCTTCTTTTTTATGGCTGAATAGTATTCCACCACACACACACATAGAGGCTTAAATACACATATGTGTGTATATAATACATATATATATGTATCATGTGTGTGTGTATGTAGGTACTGTACATATTATACCACATTTTCTTTATTCACTCATCCACTGATGAACACTTAGGTTGTTTCTGTGTCCTGGCTATTATAACGAATGCTGCCATGAACACAGGGGTACAGATATCCCTCAACGAAGTATTTTCATTCTTTTTGAATATATACCCAGAAATGGAATTGCTGGATCTTAGGTAGTTCTATTTTAAAATTTTTGAGGAACCTCCATATTGTTTTCTATAGTGGCTGCTCCAATTTATATTAAGAATTTTCATTCTTGAAGGCTCAGTGTTATTGAGTTTATAAGAGATAATATACATGGAAACACTGATTTAATTGAAAGAAAACCACCTTGCCCCTAGCTGCATGATTTTCTCTAGAATTTTATGCAAATGTATTTTGCATCTCTCAGTGATGATAAAAATATTCAAATCTTTACCACAGATAAGACTTTGCTATAGACATAATTTTAGATTTACTTTGTATGTATTCATATTTTTAAAAATTAGAAGCACTTGGGTGGCTCAATGGTTAAGCGTCTGACTTTGGTTCAGGTCATGATCTCAGGGTCCTGGGATTGAGCTGGGCATTGGGCTCCGCACTCAGCGGGGAGTTGGCTTGTCCCTCTGCCCCTCCCGCTGCTTGAACATTCTCTCTCTTCTCTCAGATAAATAAATAAAATCTTTTAAAAAATAATTAAGTAAAAAAGAATTAATATAAGTTTTCACACTCTCCTACACTGTTGGTGGGAATGCAAGCTGGTGCAGGCATTCTGGAAAACAACATGGAGGTTCCTTATTTATTTATTTATTCATTTATTTTTAAGATTTTATTTTATTTTATTATTATTATTTTTTAAGAGATTATCAGAATTTATTTAAAAAAGCAGGACCCAGCTACATGCTACATCCAGGAGACACACTTAAGATTCGAAGACAAAACTAAATTGAAAGTAAATAGATAGAAAGACATGCCACACAAACATCAGTGAAAAATGAACTGGAACAGTTATGCTAATATCAGACAAATTATACTTTAACACAAAAGTTGTTATTACAAATAAAAATGTCATTTTATAATGATAAAATTCAAATTTATCAAGAAGATAAAATAATTATGAACACACATATACTGAAAAGAAAGCTCCAAAATACATGAAACAAAAACTGACAGAATTGAAAAGAGAAAAAGATAATTCAACAATAATAGTTGGACATTTCAATATCCTACTTTCAATATGGGATTAAACAACAAGATAGAAGATCAACAAAAAGATATAACTATAAACCAACTAGATCTGATATACATCTATAGAACACTCCATCCAACTGTACCAGATTATATATTCTTCTCAAGTACACAGGGAACATGTAGACCATTGAGAGAGAGTGAAAGAGAAAGAGAGAACACAAGAGGGGTTAGTAACATTAAATAGCTACATAAATGTACATTTCAGTGTTTTTAACTAAATCTTCAGAGAATCAGTACTATAGCTGGTGGTGATGACAAACTGCAAGGAAGCAAAATTAGGTAAGTAAAAATATGCCGTGCGTAGTATTTTCTTCCCAGAAAAGTACTATTTTCAAAATGTAAAGTTGAAAGGAAAATGGACCAGTATCAAAGGCTGGTCTTTCTGGTTTCACATAGGTCTTTATTTTTCCCTCCTAGGCTTCCCTTGTCGAATGTTTGGCGCATTTATAGTGGCATTTTAAAACTGTCAGAGATAACAAAAGAAACACCTTTCTCAGAAATAAAAGAGCTTATTATTCACCCAAATTACAAAATCTCAGATGGCGGTGGTCATGATATTGCCTTAATAAAACTCGAGACTCCTTTGAATTATACGGGTATGTATAATTCAAGCTATACAGCCGAGTTCAGTGGTTTTAATTTTCACATCAACTTGAACAAGAGGGCAGAATCTGGAGAGATTGTCTTTATTTTCTGCTTGGTGGAGTTGGGGGCAAGGTAAGGAGTTGCCAAGGGGGACAACACCTGTGACTTGGATAAATCTCTTCTGTTTACGGGGTAAGAAATAGTAAATGGTTTCTTCAGGTAGGAATAGAACGGCATATACATTATTGAAATAATGCACATGGTGAATGTCTTGGCCACTTGGGAAGAATGGCTCCCTTTGACAAGAATAGTAGGATTACCATTGCTTTGGGCATATTAAGAATGCATGAAGGCAAGTAGGCCAGATACTAATTCCCAGGTCTAACTCGAGTAGAGACACCGATGTGGTAGGAACTCTAGGAAGCAGGTAGTATGGTGGTAGGAGACAAGGCCTCTGGTACAAGGTACTACAGTTGGCGAATGCCCGCTGTGTCAGGTATCATTTCCACGACCTCAGGCAAGTTGTTTTTACCTCTTTGCTCCTCAGATTTCCTCATCTGTAAAATGAGCATGACAGTCACCTGTTTGTTATAAAAATTGTCAGTTAATAATTTAAGTACTTAAATAGCACTTAAAATAGTGCCTCTGACAATGGAGACACTTTGTTATTACTTTTACAAGTATCACACACAGGGTAAAACACACAAACTTCTAAAGGCTTTTGACAGAAATGTGTGTTCCGAGTTTTAAGATTTAATCCAGAAAATTTGACACCCAAAATGTCATGTGAAAATGAGTCTGGTAAAGAGAAATTTTCTTGAATCATTGGCCTTAGCAACTGAGCAGAGAGCGAAAGCGTGATTTTTCTTGGTGCTACTCTATAGAAAGAGAATATGGGAAAAAGAAAATGTGTGGGTCAATATCTGTAACTTTATTTAACCAAACTCTAATCTCAAAATTAACTTTCAGAATTCCAAAAACCAATATGCCTACCTTCCAAAGCTGATACAAATACAATTTATACTAATTGTTGGGTAACTGGATGGGGCTTCACAAAAGAAAAAGGTACAGTATGGCATTTTAAATGTTGTTCCTAAAACAAGTTTTTTATGTAAAAGTACATGGAGGGATTTAAATCAGTTTAACTGGCCTCTGTGTGAAATTTTCTCCAAACTCATGACCTTTCCAGTCTATCCATTCCCAAATATTTACTCAGTGATTTCCGAGATGTATTTTTGTTTGGGTCTGGAAAACTTTATAAGGTAACCTTTCAAGCATCTTACTTAATAATAAAGAGCACTTGTTTGACTTCATATAAAGGACTGGTCCCATATGGGGCTAACAAGATCACTCAAGACTGTCCTGTCCTCACTATTCATAATGTTCCCATCTATCAGTGCTGTTTCTCTGCCTTGCTACCAAGCACCAGGAATATGGGCAGGCACACCATCTTTCTTTCTGGAAGGTTCTAAATCTTTTATTGTTTCATGCATCCTTCCTGCAGTCCGATGAACGGATGAGCCCCTTCTGTAATGGCGCTTTTAAACACTTAAAGAAAATACCCAGTGAAGTTGCAAATAGAGTTATCAAAATACTTTTAAGAGATGTGACATGGTAATAAATGAGTTTCTTTACTAATATGTTAAATAGCAAGTGTTTCAAGTAACTACCACAATTTTGAAATTAACTGATATTTTCTGTTAATTGGCCACATCTGTCATGTGAAAATATCATGACTGTGATGCAAAAATATCTGCGCCCTCGGCTGATGGCAAAGTCATCAAAGTCACTGCTGATTCTGCCATTTTTATTGCCTGCATTCATAACTGAAGGTAGCGTTAGGCTTCAGTTGGAGATGGTGAAAATAAAGATGCTTTTTCGTATCCAAGTTTATAGAGCAAGTGAATTCTTTCTGTGGACCCCAGTTTAAGAACCCCTGACCACAGGTAGTTGATATATCTCAATTGCCCTTGAATTTCCCAGGAAACAGACTATTCTCCCTTTCCAAAATTTTGTTCCTGATAGAGACTATAAGGGATAGTATTGGCATCATTCTTTACATATTTAGGCTTGTCAAGCTCTTTCCTTCTTTCCTAATGTAGTCCTTTATTCAAGGAATTCAAAATTTTCAAGTTTTTGACTAGGACCTTAAGACAGGAAGAAATTTTAAGAGTAACCTTAACTAAACAAGGAAAGCTCCCAACATATGTTCAAGGGGAACCCAGACACCGGTAGAAATTCAATTATTTGTAAATAAATTGTTCTTCTTGAAAAATACTTGCATTTACTCAAAGAACAAAATGCTCCTCTGTTGCCAGAGGTTCGGTGGGTGTTTTCCCCCCCAAATCATGTATTTTTAAATGATCATGTTGAATATATAAAACAAAAACTTAAAGGTAAGGACTTCCAGGTTTTGGGTTGGAGGTGATAAGAGGGAATTTCTGAGAGACTTCTTTTGAGCTAAGAGGATAGCAGAGAATCTGGAAGCAAAGTCTTTGGTCAGCCTGAGGTGCTGGGCTGGTCCTAACATTGGACAGCACGGGCCAATACATGGCATGCGCTCTCTCTCTCCCTCTCTCTGCTTCTCAGTTTCTTTCTCTTTTACTCTCTCTCTCTCTCTCTGTTGGTGTGATTAACTCTACTTTTTCACCCTTAACTATTTTTTTTAAGATTTTTATTATTTATTCAACAGAGAGATAAAGAGCACAAGTAGGCAGAGCGGCAGGCAGAGAGGGAGAGGGAGAGTGAGAAGCAGGCTCTCTGTCAGCGGAGAACCTGATGCAGGGCTTGATCTCAGGACCCTGAGAACATGACCTGAGCTGAAGGCAGAGGCTTAACCCACTGAGCCACCCAGGCATCCCCACCCTTACTATTTTTATCTAAAAAAATGACCTTAATGAAAGGTTCATTATTCTGACTTGTTTTAAGACTTTAGTATTTTCATACTCATTGTATTTCCTCCTTCTGAAGTTTCATATTGACTACTTCCTAGGGGAAATCCAAAATACTCTGCAAAAGGCAAATATTCCTTTGGTACCAAATGAAGAATGCCAGAAAAAATACAGAGATTATGAAGTAACCAAACAGATGATCTGTGCTGGCTATAAAGAAGGAGGGAAAGATGCCTGTAAGGTAATATATTCAATTATGAAAAAACACACAGTGGTCTGCTTGAGAAAAGTCAACCGCAAAATATATTCTCCATAGTATATTTCATTATATTTTTCTTTAAAAATTCAGAGCCAAATAATCTGACAATTTCATAAGTAACCTTTGATGAACTGAATATACATGTATATAATTTATATTATATATGTATCTCACAATCTGTGCAGAAGCATACTATGTTTAAGGGAGCACCATTGTACATATAATAATACTAAAATGTTAGAGCATTAGATATATTTGACATTGAAATTATGATGTCAACATTTCCTTGTTGGACTAAACAAAAAATACAACCATGCATTACTGAATTAAATTATTTTCATCATGTCCAATAGCTACTGAGGAACATAAGACACCTGAAGAACTATAAGGACCTGTATGTGTTGTGTGCAGTGTGACTAAAGAATTTGAAAGGCACATCTCTCAAACTTTCTATTATTTTATTTTTCCACCCACTGTGACACAGGGAGATTCCGGTGGTCCCTTAGTTTGTAAACACAACGGAATCTGGCATTTGGTGGGCATCACCAGTTGGGGTGAAGGCTGTGGCCGCAGAGAACAGCCAGGTGTCTACACCAAAGTTGCGGAGTATGTGGACTGGATTTTAGAGAAAACACAGGTCAGTGATGGGCACACCAGTCTTTGATGAAGAAACCCAGCATGAAGAAGCTTTCTAGAGGTGGGAAAGAGCCCAGTTTGTAGTGTAAGTTTTGCAGCCTGGGTCCAAGTCAAATAGTGAGCCTTGGGGCACTTGTCTGCAAAAACGTGGAGAGTGGTATCTCCTTCATGTCCTTGTCATACGGGCAAAAAGAGACAATGCACTCAGAGCTGCTGAGAGGAAAATGTTGTGTAGAGGCAGGCTTTAGACATTCAGTAACAATGCTAATAACAGGCGATAACAACTGAACATTTCCAGGATTATTTGTTGTGAAATAAAATGGCAAAAGAATGTGATTTACAAGTGTTTTCTTCTGATTGTGAGACAGAATGGAAGGTAAGGTACTCCTGATTCTAGCACAGTGCTTGGACGGGGATCACTCTTGTCTGACTGCCTGCTCTGGGGCTCAGTCTCTCTTAGAGATGGTAATTTCTTCTTTCTTCCTCACCTGCATGGTCATGAAAACCTACTACTGCCTGCCTCACGTGGAGTGAAGAGCCAGTAAGCTTGGGTTTTGTTCTGCCAAGTACAGAATATTCAGTTTTCCAAGAAAGAGATGGGTTTCCTGAACGTGGGAGAATAACAGTGCACCTTTCCATCTGGGCCTTCCTACCTCGTTAGCTGGTGTTGGCACAAGGCCCTGGGGCTGGGTGCACAGGAGAGGCCTGGGGAGTGGGGGTATCACACAGCCTTCATGGAGGACAAGGAATCTGCTCTGTGCGGTGAGGGTGGGGATGTCCGTGGATTTGGGTTCTGCAGTAGTAATTCAAGAAGCGCTGGGTATAAAGTATATCATAAATTCAGTCTTGTCAATTTGTGGTAACCCTGGAGAAAAGAGTTGATGTAAATCTGCCTGGATCACAAATTCCCAACTTGTCCAGGATTACCACAACCGACACTAGCCTGTTATATTCAGTTCCATTAAACTGAGTTCACATTTACAAAGTTGACCGTTGACAAAATATTGTGCAAAATAAGTAGAAAAAAATAGAAAAGTGAAATTTCTAAATGTTTTTTTTTTCCTTCCACATTCAAAGACACAGTAAGTGATAGAAAGGGCCAAAGATGGGGGGGAGGGGGCTGAAGAAAAACCATAAGGTCTGAGTTAGTCACACCCCACACACTAGGAATCTGAAGACCCAAGAGTTTACTCCAAAAATGCTCTAGATTTTATAAAACGTGGCTGGGTTCTACAATATAAAAATAAGTACAGCTTCACCTTGTACTTTGGCATGCAATAGATACAGTGGCCCTTGTTCTGTGTGGGTGTCATTTTATCTTTTTTTTTTTTTAAAGATTTTATTTATTTATTTGACAGACAGATCACAAGTAGGCAGAGAGGCAGGCAGAGAGAGAGGGGAGGAAGCAGGCTCCCCACTGAGCAGAGAGCCCGACGCGGGGCTTGATCCCAGGACCCTGAAACCATAACCTGAGCCGAAGGCAGAGGCTTAACCCACTGAGCCACCCAGGCGCCCCTCATTTTATCTTTAAAAGGAAAAAAAAGTGGTTTGCTATGAGAATCTCCTATCTCTGGCTTTTAGTACTAATTCAAATGGGTGTTTGAACAGGACTTTGGAATGCTTGCTGGACAAAACACTGGTCAGGGAATGACCTCATCTGGGCGATACCAGGAGGAGAGTTTTGAAATGTGGACTTCCCCTAGAGTATGAATGATTATTTTAAAGTTGCTGATCGGGGCCCGCGGTCCGGGTCTGGTCTCTGTTACTCACCATGTTGTCATGTATGGGGGCGAAGAGAGGAGCCCGTCACGCAGGAAGAACCATGTGGGACTGAGAAATGTGAGAGGCTAAGAAGGCAAGGGGTTGGGATGACTTCACCTTCACGAGGAAGAGTGAGGAGGAGGTGTGGGTCCCCAGCTGTGCCATCCAGGAGAGGGTAGTGGCAGTGCCAGGCCTGGAAGCTGTCACTGCTCTTCTCAGTGTGTCCCCCATGCGCCCATGTATCCCACAGGTGCACATCTAATCCGAGGTTAGCCCAGGGCTCCAACATCCGTCTGGTTCCTCACCAAGGTGTGCAAAACCTCTGATTTAAATTAAAAACTTTTAATTATTGTTTACCTCTATCTCCTCACTAAATTGTGAGCAACGTTGAAGGAGGCTCTTTTTCATTCATATTGCATATGAATGGGCATTCAGTGAATATCTTATGAAAGAATGCGTCTTTATTCTAGATATGAGGCCGTGGGAGACTTGAAGAGGTACAAAGATGACCTCAAGGTCACTGTTAAGGACAGATCCAGACTGAACATGGCATTCATATATCCCAGATTGTGTCTCTAGTCCTGATTATGTTGCCTCATTCTATGAAAAGGATAAAAGGTGACAGGAGCATTGAAAACCATTATTTGTTATTTTTATTAGCATCTAAAACAGTGACTCTCAACTGCAAACAATCCCCACTCAGAGGACATCTGGCAAAGCCTAGAGACATTTTCTGTTTTCACACCTGGGCGAGGGGGTACATCTAGCAGATAGAAGCCAGAGATGTTGCTAACCATCCTATGGGGCCCAGGACAGTACCTCACCACAAGGAATGATCTGGTCCAAATATCAAAAATGGCAGTGTAGAGAAACCCCAATTGAAGGTCAGCATTAACACCTTATAATGAAAAGGGAATGGCAGAATGGGATTGTAGGATATGGGAGTCTGTGCCCCTTTTCAAAGCAAATCTTGATGAGAGCAAGAAGAGCTCCAAGAGCAAATTGACTGTGGCTGTGACCTAAAATGGGGTCTCTACCTGCAATGTGTCTGTGTGGTTTCCTTTGTCCCAGATGGGGATTTTAGGTCACCAATGCTTATAAGCTCTGACTTGCACTTGGGTCTCTGTAGACTAAGTTCTAGATTCTTCATAAGATTTTGTCTAGTAATTCCCTATTTCCATTAGCCTTCAAAAGCTTTTTAATTCACTGGGTGGTGGTGGTGGGGGGGGAAACTTACCTTTAAGATAAAAGCAGTTGACATTGGAATTCTAAACTGCAGTAGCATTAATTGAAAAAAGTCTTTAGAATATTTACTGTCACTTTGAAAGGAAGGTCTACTTAATCTCAAAGAGTTTCCATGCAAGTAGAACTCCTATTCTGCTTTTATTTGAATGGACAAAAATATTCTGAAATTTTTATATTATTTCAAAGACTTTAGAGGTTTCACTAACTAGCTAAAGCAAATTTAGTAAGATATTATCTGGTTTCCCAATGAAGTATTGCTGTCACTAGAGTCTTTCTGTTTCTCTGAAAAGTGTTGGAAGGTTATCATTATAGTCTTTTTTATTGGAGCTTTAGGATAGAGATGGGGTTTCATGAAGTAAACAATACAAGGATGTAAGGACCTTATATCACTTCATGTATCAGTTTTCCATATAAACCTGTCTTGGCATAAATTTGCCATTCTGTGTTTGAGCTTCTTAAAAAGCATTGCATCACAAACATGGGCTCTTTGTTTGGCTGGAATGTACTTAATTTCAAATGGGAAACTCAAGAAAGCAGCTAATGACTCTATGTCAAGATTGGTCACACAATCTTGGCAATAGATGAATTAAAACTATCTGAAGAACTGCCTTCCAGATAGAATGTCACACATAAAGCCCTCTTCTGAGTCCAGATCCCCATTATCATTTTCTGCCCTCTGCAACATAACGCTGGCTTCTCTCTTCTTTTCAGAGTCTCCAATGAATTTATATGGGGCTAAGCTTCAAATCTACCTTACTTCACTAATGATACTCTCACTGTCTCCTTCAGTAAGTTCTCTTCTACTGCAGTTCCATTTCTGCAAATTTTGAAAGTGGCGTCCAATATTCCTAATCTTTGCTTGTCTTTCTACACAGGCAGTTGGCCAATGGAGACTAGGTATTCCACACTTTCATTATTGAGAGCACATGTGAGTGGGGGTGGGGAAGACAGAGGGAGAGGGAGAATTTGAGCACTGGGTGTTATATACAACTGATGAATTGTTGAACACTGCATCTGAAACTAATGATGTACTATATGTTGGCTTAATTGAGTTTAAATAAAGAATATTTTTGAAAAATAGTCTGTCACTTAATTGAGCCACCCAGGCACCCCAACACACTGTCAGAAACTGTTCAGATAATGTTGACCTTGTTATAATGGACATAAAATGAGATTGTCTCTATCTCCAAATATTGAGAGGCTCAAAGTAACTGGTGGCATTTTCTAAGATTGGAAGATCACACTCATATCAGTACAGTGTCCCTGAACAAAGTATCTTTCCTCTGATACCAATAACTTCAGCAAGATCTCAAATGGGGGCAAACCTGTAATTTTATTTCTTCTTTCCTCTTCAGAACTTTTTTAAGATTGTGACTTCATTTGTGAATGTAAAATCTTATTTTGCTTCTCTCTGGAAAATAGAAGTCTTCTTTGAGCCATAAAATTATCTTTCTCTTAAATTTATTTATTTATCTACATTATTTTTGTGAGGGAACTAAAGTTTATGTAAATCAGGTATATTGAAAAGGTTTTTTAAAAAGATTTTATTTATTTATTTGACACAGTGATAGAGAGCACAAGCAAAGGTAGTGGCAGGCAGAGGAGAGGGAGAAGCAGACTCCCCACTATTTACAGAGCCCTGTGAGGGGCTCAGTCCCAGGATGGTGAGACAATGACCTGAGCCAAAGACAGTTCTTAATGGACTGAGCCACCCAGGTACCCCTAAAAAGGGTTTAAAAAATTTTTTTTTAAATTTCTTTAGGCTTCCAGGAAATCACATAGAAATCCTTAGGGCTAGTTATTGTCTAATATTATAAATGAGGAACTGAAGCTCAGAGAGATAAGGCAACTTGGCCAAGGACCCACAGGTAGCTGGTTTACAGTGCAGCAAGATGGTTTCTGCTGCGGTTCCATGAATAGTAAACTAATGAATAAATAACAGAGGACATGCCTCATCCTCGGCTTCTATAGAGATTTTAGCCTTTCTTTCAAGATCAATGGGAAGGCGCTTAACAAATACAACCAGGCGAAACCCAAGAAAGTTTCACAAGCTTTCCTCTTTGTGAACTGCACCAGGTCCTATCACTAGGGCGCACCCCCCAAGACAAAGAGAATCGACCTGTTCTGTTTCCATTGCTTTTCCTGCAAAAGCTAGATACTTGACTTCCCAGCTCTCCATTTGTCTTAGGGCGCCAACATCCAAAGAAGATACTTTAAAAGCTCCATATTTTTCCGTTTAAAAAAAAAAAAAAGTAAGTTAGACTTTCAGTGTTTGTGAGTGGAATAAAAAAGAGCTTCTTAGAACTATCAGCATAGACCTCGGCAGAAGCCTCCCCGCCTCCAACAGGTGAGGTTCCGTCCCCCCTGCTATACTGAGCATCAGTAGGTCCCTCAGGTCTTCCTTGTTTTCTTTGCAGACCGCGAGGCTCAGGTTCGGGTGGGTTTAATGATTAACAGCTGGTATTTGAACATGTGGTTCTGCGAGGCTTTGGCAAGCAGGCATACACTAATGGGAGTTTGCCCAACTGCTAAGGCATGCAGACAAATCCGAGTTATCTAACAATCTCTCTGGGCATTTTTTTTTTTTTTTGGGGGGGGGAGGGAAGACACAGTAAAATAAGACAAAAAGAGCAAGCAACTCGACCGACGAACATTTTTGATATGCCGAGATTTTAAGGGCCTTGCGGAAGTGCTCCACAAAGAGACAAGGTTGCATAACATTGGGAATCAGTTAAAGTAAATATCAAAGTGAGCATTACCTGCATAAGTTCATGTAGAGGAGGATGAAGGCTATTTGGGAAGAAGAAAAACACTCTTGCTGAGAATGCGGCAAACAAGCAAACAAAATGTTCTCAGGTATGATTTCGAAAATTCTTATTTAAGATTTCTCCCAAGCAATTATCCTTTTTCTACCACTGGGGCTTAAATTTCTTTCTTTCTTTCTTTCTTTCTTTCTTTCTTTCTTTCTTTCTTTCTTTCTTTCTTTCTTTCTTTTCTTTCTTTCTTTTTACAATGGAGAGTGATTGGTTTATTAAAATTTGTCTGACCTGACATTTTAGAAGCTTATAGCTCTAATCAGTTTGAGAGAAGATGCAGAATGAAAGAAGACTAATCATTTGTAATTAATGACAAGTATTTTGCAAATTAAAAAGGTTTTCAAGATCAATATTAAGAAATAAGTCTTGGGGCGCCTGGGTGGCTCGGTAGGTTAGGGCCTCTTGCCTTCGGCCCTGGTCATGAAATCAGGGTCCTGGGATCAAGCCCCGCATCAGGCTCTCTGCTCAGCGGGGAGTCTGCCCCCCACCCCCGCCTCTCTGCGTACTTGTGCTGTCAAATAAATTAAAAAAAAAAAAAGTCTTGATTTTTATCACTGATGGTCGGTTTTTTATAGAAGAGTTAAATCAGTACTTTGTGGGGATGAGTACATTTATGGATGACCAAGACAGTCTATGAATATATTTGCAGCAGAATTTTTAAAATGGGAAACTTTGTAAGTAGAAATCATTTGGAGCTCAACAGCTATAGAGACTTCAGCGATGGAAAGTAAGGAAGCAATTTCTAAGGGAAAATAAAAGTGGAAAAATTGGAGTTGGGGAAGGGTCAGATGATGGCCGTGAGAAATCTCTGGTTAATGGTGAGGGGCAGGCGGGGTGGGGGTGGGGGCGGGGAGGAAGCAAAGATGAGGGGTGTAATCTCCCCTGTCAGTTCTGGGTTCTTCAGAACTAGGAAAGTGTTGAACTCTACACACAACCATGCTGAAGAATGTCCTGGGATGTGGGGAAAGAAAAATTCAGCATTATGGTAAGAACCCTGGGAACACTATGGAATTAACCACTCCCTCCCTCCCTATGTCTTATAAACACTGATGGCAGTAAGCTAATTATAAATTCACATTTTACGTTTTAAACACATGCACATTTTTCTCTTTGTAGGATGATTTTATTATATCAAGTGGTACATTTCATTTTATTTGCCTCAGTTTCTGGTGGTAAGTAGAGCTTAATCTTAGGTATGAATTGGAAAGAGCTTGGTTCCCTGACTTGAAAACGAGGAAACAAAAGGGGTTGATCCCAGGGACGGAAATCACACTGAGGTCCCATGCCATCTATTCCAGGGAAGGACATCATAGTTTTATTTTTCACTTAAGGCTCTGGGGGTTTTCAAAACAGGAGAGACAAATGAGGTACAGGAACTCTTCATAATAGCAATAATCTATATGTATGTCTATATACACATCTGTACTATATTTATATCCAAATCCATATCACTCATACTAGTTTGATGGTAATTAGTACTTGCTTTGCACCAAGAGGTGGGATGTGTGGGCAGTGGGAGTATTTTGAGCTGTTAATAGACTTCATTAAGGCGGTGGGGCGGTGGGTGGGGGGAACTGCTGTACAATCTGTTGGAAGCAACGCAGAACTTGTGGGGGGCAGGTTTCTGTTAACCTCCAGGTCATTCTTGGCTAGCTGCCAATTTCGGAGAAAATTATGCTATCTGCAGAGGTTGTAGTTGGGTAATTTAGAAGGTATATATGGTGGGTTTTGAGCAGAGTCTGTGGCAGGGATCCTTACTCCTTTTTCCCCATAAATCCATGGAGACTATATTCTCAGAATAATGTCTTTAAAGACATAAAGTAGGGGCACCTGGGTGGCTCAGTGGGTTAATGCCTCTGCCTTCGGCTCAGGTCATGATCAGGTCCTGGGGTCAAGCCCCGCATCGGGCTCTCTGCTCAGCGGGGAGCCTGCTTCCCCCCCCCTTCTCCCTCTCTGCCTGCCTCTCTGCCTACTTGTAATCTCTGTCTGTCACATAAATAAATAAAATCTTTTTAAAAAAAAAGACATAAAGTAAAAATACACAGGATTACCAAGAAAATCAAGTATATTGCAATATACTTAATTAATGTGTTTAAAACAAAAACACCCCGAACTCTGATATTAAAAATAGATCTGCTTCATATTAACACATGATATAACAAGATTTAGTGGTTAAAATCTTAGTGGTCTAAAATTTTAGTGGTCTAAAAATGCAGAGTAATAATTACTACCAAACTAGTCATGAGGATAATGGTATTTTAAGGTATCTGTGGGTAGTATTTTCTTTTTAAATCTTATAATTGTACTATAACAAAGTTGCAGATACTGTGAACACTATGTGCTTTGTTACTTACATTAACAAGAGAAGTCTATGCCACATTTCAGTTAGAGGTTAGAGAAAATAAAGCTGGAATTTTCCCCATCCAAGGCCATGGGCTACCTAAATCCTGTAAGCCTCTAGTGATAGTTTTCACTCTCCCTACTTACATATTTTCCTATATATTTGGTATGTTGGTTATTGCTACAATAAATATTTGAGTTATATTTTATCCTCCCAAAGTATTTCATTTTTACCAAATCTGTATGTATACATTTACATATATAGTATGCATATAGTAAATGTATATGAAAGATATTAAGAAGACCATGGGCGGTATAGTAGTACTTCTTAATAGGAATATACCAAGATTAAAAACTACAACCTTTTATTCAGTGACTAAATAATAATGACCCAAAGAGTCATAATCTGGAATATTAGCTATCTCTTCCTAGAAACAGAAAAAAAATTAATCTATGCACTTTAGCTTTAAAAGAAAAAAACACAAACCTGTGTATGGTTTCAGTTAGAATGGGATTCAGTTATTTTTCTGAGCGTCTAAAGTTCCTGTTACTAAACTGGCCCATTTAAAATAGTAGTATGATACTGAATATCACATCCAGGGCCATTGAGCACTATTCAAAAGTGGTCAGTCTGGATCCTTTGTTTCATATAAACATGGAATTTCAACAAGCAAGCAGCAGGGAAAGGAAAGAGCAGGTGGCCCAGTCCAGACTTGGATGCAATGCTAAAGAACATCTTGGGCCAGTAAAGCTCTGTGCAATTATTCAGTCACCCACAAAGCTCCCGTGTCTCCTAGACAACCCCCATCTGCACCATTCCATTAAGGCAAACGTGCCATTTTGTGATTTCCTTTTCTGTCTGAGACTTCTCACCCAATAAACTACCATAAAAGTATTGATTGCTCTGATTTCCAAGGTCAGGCATATTTTCTGTTATGTAGACCTGCTCTGCTGGCCTTTGTGAGATTATTTTCTAATCAGTTACGTGCAACTAAAATCCAAAATAAGGCATGCAATGTATTACATCACAGACTGTGTGACCGAGCTGTTGACAGACACCTGCTTCGAAGGAGGAGACATCACTACCGTCTTCACGCCAAGTGCCAGGCATTGCCAGCTCGTCTGCACCCACCACCCACGCTGTTTGCTTTTCACCTTCGTGGCTGAATCGTCTTCTCAAGATCCTACCAAATGGTAAATGTTTGCATTTCTACATAGCAGAAATAGTTTTTACATGAGGATTACTTACCAATGAGTATTCATCTACCATTTTATAAAATGTATAGTCAGTAGTTGGAAAACATACTGTCCTTCAATTGAAATACAAAATATTACAGAAAAAAAAGGATGGTGTTTTGGCAGATAGGGGAGGAGCAGATGTGCCCCTCAGTGTGGACTTTCCAACTTCTCTGTGGTCTAGATTTTAATGGTGTACTTTCTCTCCTATTTCTCTCCACTTTTATGCCTCTTAATCATTTTGTTCTTTGCTTTTTGATTGTTATTGATGTTGGATGTTATTTAAACTGGTGCTTTTCCCTCAGTTATTTTATTAGGAGGTAAATATTTGTAATGGTAGTTTCAAAGAATAGTACGGTAGTCCCCTGACACCACCAAGACTTTTGCCATTTCTTCCCTATCTACCTCTCTTTCTATCATCAGTCTAATCTATCTGTTGAACCACTTGAATTAATTTGAAGACATTATAACATTTCACCCCTAAATATTTCAGTATACATTTTCCTACACGAAAAACATATAATTTTAACAAGAATCCCTTTATATCATCTCAGTTGTCCCCCAAATATAATTTATAGCTATTAACCAGAATCTTCTTCAGAAGATTGCATTTGCATTTGATCACAAATTGCATTTAGTGGTTTTATATCTATAATTATGGTTTTATTTTTATTTTTTTTAAAGATTTTACTTATTTGAGAGAGTGAGTGAGAGAGAGCATGAGAGGGAGAGGATCAGGGGGAGAATCAGACTCCCCACTGAGCTGGGAGCCCAATGACGGACTCGATCCTAGGACTTGGGTTTCATGACCCCAGCCGAAGGCAGTCACTTAACCGACTGAGCCACCCAGGTGCCCTAGAGTTACATTTTTAAAATTTTAGGACATTCCATCCACAATTTTTGTTTCCATGTTGAACCTGAAAATTCAGTAACAAAGCTTTACTACAGAACTAAGTTATCAACATCTTTGTGTCTTATTGCCACATTCATAGATATTTACATAGTACCCAGAACTTATGAAATTACTATTCTAGAATCTAGAGCAGAGCTTGGCAAACTTTTTCTTGACAAGGCAGGGAATAGTTTGGGCTTTACAGGTCAAAAAGCAAAATCAAGAATATTAAGTACTTATATAACCATTTAAAATGTAACCATTTAAAAATATAGAAACCATTCTCAGCTCATGGGCCAGACAAAACAGATGGAAGATTGTTTTACCAACAGGCCAGAGTTCACCCACTCCTGTTTCCAGGTAGTAGGGAATATAATATGTGATCTTTTAAGTGTAGGGATGTTGGAATGAGAAACAAATTTGCAGTTTTGCCAAGAAAATATTTGTTTTGGCAGGAGATAGAGGAGTTTGTTTCTTTCTCTTTGACTTTCTGTGTGCTGGCTTTTAAGATCCATTCTTTTATTTTTATTTTTTTAAAGATTGTATTTATTTATTTGACAGAGCTCACAAGTAGGCAGAGAGGCAGGCAGAGAGAGAGGAGGAAGCAAGCTCCCTGTTGAGCAGAGAGAGCCCTGCGGGGCTTGATCCCAGGACCCTGAGATCATGACCTAAGCATGACCTAAGGCAGAGGCTTAATCCACTGAGCCACCCAGGTGCCCCAAGATTCATTCTTTTAAAATATAAATTCTCATGCAGTAATTTTTTTTTTTTTTTTTTAAACAGGTTTACTTGTATCCTGAAAGACAGTGTAACAGAAACACTGCCAAGGGTGAATATGACAGGAGCCATTTCTGGATATTCTTTCAAGCAATGCTCACACCAAATAAGTGGTAAGTTGTCTTATTAGAATTTGTAAATACTAGTTACTGTGATGTATATCACATATGGTTTTATAATTATAAAACAAAACCCTGCTGTATGGTCATAGAGTCTCCAAATGAAGTTAGTTTCTTCAGTGTAGAATAAAAACTAAGCATGCATATCCCCCCCATTCATTAAAATTTACACAATAAAAGGACATGATCTTACTACATTAGTCCTCACCATTCGTTTGTTGTCTTTCTCTTTCCCAGTTTAAAGTTTTATATAAAAGTCCTTATTAAACATATGACTTCAAATCAAAAGAGCAGCTGTAAAAGTTGAGATGACACTTGCCTTAATAGTCAAAAGATTCCTGGATAGTTTAGTCAATCAGTCAGAGGGTTAAAGGAGATCAGGGAGGCGAGGGCAGAAAACTGAAACAGTGATTTACAAGTTTACATTGTTGCAATATAAGAAGGACATGGGCATTGTTTTGCGGCTTCCACCTGAGAGTAGAAATTAAGCAGATTAAGATGAAAACAAAGGATTTCTGAGGAACAGTGGCAGTAAGTGTGGAAAGAGGAAGTCAGGAGGGACAGTTGCTAAGGTAGCATTATTCCAATTGCCCCTGGAGTCTGGAAGATTGCCATTTTCTGCTTTTGTTTCCAGCTTGCAACAAAAAGGTGTATGTGGGCTTGGACATGAAAGGCATGAACTATAATGGCTCGATCGCTAGGAATGTTCAGGAATGCCAAGAGAGGTGTACGAATGATGTGCACTGTCACTTTTTCACATACGCAACAAGCCAGTTTCCCAGCGCAGAGCATCGGTGAGTGAGCAATGGGCTGAATCCAAGGACAGTAAGTAGATCATTACATTATCGGATGAAAAACATGTATTGCATGGAGCACTGGGTGTGGTGCAGAAGCAGTGAATGTTGGAACACTGAAAAGATAAAAATTTTTAAAAAAGGAGAAAAAAAAAGAAAAACAAAATTTCTCTTTAGCTAAATGCCAGAATTTACTTTTAGCCCCTAAATGACATTATTACAGTAAGTACAGTGCTGATAGTCTTCTTCACAGAAAGTCGCGTTTAAGGCCCAACTCGGATGCATTTCCTTATAGTAAGGAGTCTGTCTTTTACTGACATTGTTACATTAAAAAAAAAAAGATTAACCCATCTCCTAACTAATTTAAAAATGACACATTTCTTCATTGATAGTTTTGAGAGTTATTATTGGTCTGACTATGCCATTCCTTGCCTAAAGGATTATAGAACCAAAAGGAAAAACCCGCTCAGGCCTCTTTAAATGAAAGTTTCTTACCTAAGACAAAATAACTGAAACCCATGTGAAGTGTTTTAAAATCTTTCCCATATTGGATTTTGAAATATTCTAGAGATAAATGGGTAGGATATAAAAAGGACTTGATCTCTAATGATGAATCTGTGTTCTCTTTTTAAAAAAAGTTTAGGGAAGAAATATCACTGACTTAGATTTACAAATATTTGCGATGTTTTTGAGTACTATGGTAAATTATACTTATGTAGAATCCATAGAGAAAGAGAAATAAGTTCAAATGACTAACATTTGAATTTACTTTTGGGTTTTAACATTGCCACTCTCCATATTCACAACAGGGACATGAATGCAAAGCAAATAAAGCAATAGAGATTTATTTCAAAAACAATGATAAAACCCTAATAAGCAAGCTTTCATGGTTTGTATTTAGCTTAGTTCATATATCTTTTTACATATTTTATATCTAAGACTTAACACAATGGGGACAGCAAGCCAGGAACTTGGAAGTTGCTGGGCATTATAAAAAAGTTAAACTGCTAAAATTGAGAAGGGCTTGAGAATTCATTACTTCCCACCTGATACTCTTTAGACCATCCTTCCTCCAAAGCTGGCATTTTTGTGATGAAAAACAAACTTGACAAAATTCACAGGCCCACCAGGTCTTGGCAGAGCAAGGACTGAAGTCCAGCTGTCCCGTTCTCAGATTCATGCTTTTCAGAGCGATCCCTTAGCTGTAATGCCCAGGTAGTGTCTACATTGGAATTTCTTATCACCTTACGCTTTTTCCTGCTTGTATTTAGAGGAGTAAAACATTTTTCCATTTTTGTTTTTAATCAGTAACATTTGTCTCCTGAAGTACACCCAAATGGGGCTACCAACCAGAATAATGAAGCTTGGTTCAGTGGTGTCTGGATTTTCCTTGAAATCCTGTGCGCTTTCTAACCTGGGTAACTATTATTACTTCGTGAGATGGTTTGGCCATTAAATAGTAATGCGTGCTGATGGTATGTATGATGGGTGCTCACTGATGAAATGGACCAAATGATCTTTTACCTTCTTCCTGTGAAAAAATTCATTATGTCCTGTATAATTAGAGCTACGTTGGAATTTAAAATAATCACTTTACGTTTCCTCATTTAAAAGAAAATTTTGAAGATCCTGAGATTAAAAAAAACTTTAAAAAATTGTTATGGAGACTTTATTACCTTAGAACAATTTTAGATTTGCTGCAGAGTTGAGGGGAAAGTAGAGATGCCCCATATACCCTTGTGCCCCACCCATGCGCAGACTCCCTCATGATCAATATTCCCCTCCAGAGTGGTATGTTCGTTACAGTTGATTAATGTACGTGAACCCATCCTAATCCCCTCATGTCCATGGTTCACTTTCACTTGCACTCTTGGTGGTGTGTATTCTGTGGGTTTGGACAATGTCATTACAGTATCATACAGAGAATTTCCACTGCCCTCAAATTCTTCTGTGCTCAGCCTATTCATCCCTCCCTCGCCCCCTAACTTTTCATATGGCATTTACAAATATGATAACTGGGATTTTACCGATTGTGTGGGAGAACTGATTCCTTAAGCATAGTGTCTTCTGTTGTGCAGCTTGCATTAGGGACATTTTCCCTGGTACGGCGTTTGCAGACAGTAACATTGACAGTGTCGTGGCTCCAGATGCCTTTGTCTGTCGCCGCATTTGTACTCACCATCCCAGTTGTTTGTTTTTTACCTTCTTTTCTCAAGAATGGCCAAAGGAATCTGAAAGGTAAGGAGTTCAGATTAAGATTAATGTGGTATCTTTTAAAACAACTGCTCAAAATCCATTGTTAACAATTCTGAGCGGCTACACATTTGATCTAAATGCCTGCATAGAGTAGATCAAATTTGCAAAGAAGAATTCCTAGCTCCTCTCTCTTTCTGTTCCCAACCTAATGGCCACAAATCCCATGTTAGCAAGAACTCTTGTTTTCTTTAGCTGGGGGAGGTCCCTGCCTTCAGCAAAGAGAGTTGCCTAGCTCTTAACGGAATGAAGAAAACATGGATGACCATTAAGAGGCAACTTCATCCAATGCCCAGTTTGAGATCATTGAGCAGAAAAAGCTAGGAATACCAGTGAAATGTCCAATCACTGTGAAGAGAAGGGGAAGTGAAGGCCTATATTAATGAAATGGGGGATAATTGCGGAGGGAGTTTTGATACTTGAGGTGGTGTTTCCCTACTGATAGGTATTAATACAGGAAACCATAGTAAAGCGTAAGAATTGTCTTTGATCATTAAAGGGTTATTTTTTGGGGTTGCTGCCCCTCATTAATAAGACCTACTAAAAAAAAACCCTAAGTCTATTTCAAAATCTAGGTTCTCTGTATTATCTGAATCAGAATTCTCAGAATCCTTGGTATTCACTTGATTTGGTTGCCCACATGGGGATTGTATCCCCAAGAGCAATCCAACCAGGGTAGCCCTCAAGTTCCTTGTCCATCAAGCAAGCCTGGTTTTCCATTGAGCAACTTTCAAAAGTATTCAGTCTGTCACATGAAAATATATCTGTTGCTTTCATTTACTCAACAACATAATGTAATTTATTCGGTGCCTACTGTATACCAGGCACTGTTCTAAAGATTTTATTTATTTATTTGACAGAGAGAGATCACAAGTAGACAGAGAGGCAGGCAGAGAGAGAGAGGGAAGCAGGCTCCCCGCCGAGCAGAGAGCCCGATGTGGGACTCGATCCCAGGACCCTGAGATCATGACCTGAGCCCGAAGGCAGCGGCCCAACCCACTGAGCCACCCAGGCGCCCCCAGGCACTGTTCTAAATACCAGGGATACTATTAATGAAATAAACAGATAAAAACCCTGCCCTATTTGGACCAGAGTGAAAGTGATAGAGAAGTAATCATATTAGGATATATTGTCCACGTAGGGCCAATAAGATTTGCTGATGAATTTGACATCGGCTCTGGAGGAAAAAAAGTCAATGATAGCGCTAAGACTTTTGGCCCAGGGAGCTGAGAGGATGAAAACCCCATCACGGGGATGTAGATTTCAAGAGGGAAGAGATGCCTAGTAGACATCCAGAAGTGTTGAATTGGCAATTGGAAAGAGAAATCTGGAATGAAGAAGAGAGGTTTATGTTCTAGATCTGTGTTCAGGTGTTACCAGCATACATGGTAATTGAAGTGACTGAAACTGGGTGAGAACATTAAAGAACTGAAAGCAGGCAGAGAAGAAAGGAGGTTCAGAGATTGAGCCGTGGGACATGATAAATGCCACAAATTAGAAAGATGGCTTTGATACCATTGGGTTCATCGCTGTTCTTTTTCTTTGTATTCCTTTTATAAAATTCTCAATCAATGTAAGAGGAGTAACACATTGGATCCTCAGTACAGGGTGAGAGAGGGGGATGAACACTATAGGCCAAGCCTTGGCTTTTTACATTTAAATTAATTAAAATTAAATAGAAGTATATATTCATTTCTACAGTTGTATTAGCCACATCCAAGTGCTCACTAGCCACATGTAGCTAATGGCCATTGCCTTGGATGGCACAGACATGGACTATTTCTATCACTGCGGAAAATTCTGTTGGACAGCTCTGCTCTGCACTGTGATTTGGGGCTAATTAGGAAAAGTTCCTTCCTTCTAGGAAGATGCTCCCTGTGCAGAGTCTGTGTTGGAATGCATTTATCCCTGTCTAAGCCACGAATAAATCTGCCATCCAGAGTCACCCAGCAACTCCGGACGCCAGATTTCTCCGTTAACACGAAAGTGATGGAATCTTTTAGTTGGGTTAGGAGATTTGAAAGAAAGGGGGTAAAGAAGGAAAGTGCTCGGAACACTGACAATAGAACCAGCTCAGAAAATTTTTATGGAGGCAAGTGGTTTCGTTTTGAAGATCTGTCTGCCACCTGTGGATCATGGGGTCTCACTCAATGATTTATGAAGTGTACTTACAAAATGAAAATTTTTTCACTGTCCAGGATCAACATGAATTAATTGCCTTTTGTATGTGCTATAAAAAATGGTTCTTCTCTTTGATATGTCTTACATGATATATTTACATTACCCCCCCCCCACTTTTTTTATGGTCAGAAATCTTTGTCTCCTGAAAACATCTGAAAGTGGATTACCGAGTACACGCATTAAAAAGAACAAAGTTCTTTCTGGGTTCAGTCTGCAAAGCTGCAGGCACAGTGTCCCAGGTAAGCTGTGAAAGTACTTTCTCCTGCTCGAGCTCAGCACAGCCGAGGCTGACCAGTGCTGAGGTTTTGTGTCTCATATCTGATCTGTGGTTTGCTGCCTAGTGTTTTGTCACTCCTCATTTTACCACGACACTGATTTCTTGGGAGAAGAACTGGACATTGTTGATGCGAAAGGGCACGAAGCTTGCCAGAAAATGTGTACTGACGCCATACGCTGCCAGTTTTTTACCTATTCCCCATCTCCAGAATCTTGCAACGGAGGGAAGTAAGACCTATGAAGAGTTACGTATACACTCTTGTCCCATCTTCTAGAGGGGTGCGTTATGTTTATACTCTTTTGTTTCCAACTTGCAGGGGTAAATGTTACTTAAAACTTTCTTCAAATGGATCTCCAACTAAAATACTTCATGGGAGAGGAGGCATCTCTGGATATACATTAAGGTTATGTAAAATGGATAATGGTGAGTTTAATGTTACCTGAGGAAAAATACATCTGAAGGAGTTACTCTGTACCAAATATATCACGACAGAGAGAGTCATTAATAGCCTTAAAGGGGAGAAAATTAGTACGATACAAACTTAGATGCAATTTTCTCTTATTTTTGCTCCCGTCACTCAGGCTGACCATTTTTTATGGGTAATTATTGGGCCTTAACTAGACTCTGCTAGTATTAAATGAATATGTGTTTTAATTTGACACATTTATACAGCTGGTGTTTCATGGTGAGACTCAGGTTTAGCCAACACTTTGATGTTTGATTCTTATTATGAAGGCCAGTGATCTTTCTTATCATCCTTTAAAAAATGAATATCAGCCAACATTTTGGTTAATCAAATCATTCATTTTCTGTCCATCGGCCATGACTTGACTTTTAACTGAAAGATAAATAATTATCATATGTTTGAAAAATTATGCATTTATTCAAAAAATAAAGTAGTTCCTTCTCAGGGGCCTTCATTCTTTCTGATTGTCTACAAGTGTTCTGCATATCTATTACTATTGGCAAAAATTTACAGTAAAACCTTTTTAATTTATAACAATGAGTGTGGTAGGGTAGAAAGGAAATAAAAAGATTGTATACATTAAAGAAGACCTATACTAACATAAACATTTTAATGGAAATCAGACCAGCTGTGGCCAATTCCAGGGGCTAATTTCTAAGCATAGTACCAAGTGCTGGTTTTTAGGCAAACAGACGATCTAAGGGACAGAATCCCCAAGAGGAAAGAATATACCACACTCCTCCCTAAATTACCCATTATGACTTCAGTATTTACTGATTTACATAAAACTACATTTTAGATTTTTGTTGCTTAATGTCCAGTATTATAAAGTACTACAAATTTAAGATTCAATGAGATTTAGTGAATAAAAAGGAGTGATGATTATACTTTGTAATGGTTTTCAGAGTATGAAAATTTTTTTGTGTTAGAATTCTCTGCTGAGAAGATGAGTAAATCCTTAACTTCTGAGAACTTGTCACATAGCATATACCATATTGTGTGTAGTGCTTAACATCCTAACTAGGAAACCGTGCCTTCCTGGGGTGTAGAGGGGTCTGATGGGAATCTTTGGATGGCCCAAGCTCCTTAAGCTCCTTTAAAAAGCCAGCCAATGATGTTGTATCTCAAATATTCTCTGTTTTCCTCACAATACATTTACCTGAGACGGAAGGAGCATTTACAATAATTCTGTCATCTGCTAAGCACTAGAAGGGATGCTTGACATTTGGCAGATTTTGTTGTTAGTGATATTGATATAGTTTCTAAAATGGGAATCACACTTACACCTTAAATTGCAGAATCCATTCCCCACCCACCTTCCTTCTTAGCTTTTTCTCTAACAAATGTATGGATTCTGGTCCGTGAAGGCTACAGTATATATCACGTAGAAATTGATAGCTGAAGCAGAAAATACAAGATAAAGGGAAATAAAATCTTACAACTTTTTAGGGCACCTTCTGAAACTAGATAATTAGATTTTCCTGCACTATACTAGATGAAATAATACCCTAGTTGGCAGGGGGAGGGGGGATACCTACTGGAGATAGTTATCATGTATTACACTGTCATTGGTCTTCATAACTTCTTAAAGATACATAGCAATTGCCATAAAAAAAAAATGTTTCCTGACACAAAATCTAACGCTAAACACATATCTTTAGCATTTTGTTTAAACTGAGAGATGAAAGGGAATGAACAAGACCTATTACTTATCCCTAAGAAAGACTTTCTTGTTTGTAACATATTTTAGTTATGGCTTACCTATTAATTTTCCTAAACTTTGCCGTTCCTTTCTTGTAAATCATAATGGCTTCCCTGAAATTCCAGAATCTAGTCAAAATCTTCAAAATGTTACTCTGAAGCTAATCTCACTCCATCTACTCTCAGGTGAGAACTCTTCTCTCAGCATCCCAGCCTGTTTAGGCTTTCTTAAGCACATCAAGCTTATTCCTGCCTCCACATGCACCAACTGGTGTTTTCTCCAAGACTCCTTTTCCTGACTTCTCTTTTGATTTGAAGTCTGCCCCAGGATTATATATCCGTTTCCCTGTTGAGGAAAAAAAGGCCTGGATAGACTGTTTACTGACTTTGTGTTTACCCATACTTTGTGTTTACCCACAAAACCAGGAGGCGGACCATCTAGGCTTCTGACTAGTGACTCTCTTGCTAATTTCACACTCCTCCTTTAGCTAAGGCCATGAACCTTCCCTGATCCTCTGGGCCTTGCTATTCTAAGTGTGGTCTGAGTGTAGCATGTTGAGGTTACCAGTAAACTTGCTAGAAAGAATTTCAGGTTTCACCCTAGACTGAATCAGAATCAGTATTTTAAAAAACAATCAGTGAAAAAATAAAGTAAAAATAAAATAAAAGATAACCCGGTGATCCATATGCACATTAAAATATGAGAAGAATTGCTCTAGAAAACTGTTGTCTATGAGCACCTCATTCCCATTCTACCTGGGTTGCTGGGCCAGATTTGGCCAAGACTCCCATCAGGAGGGTGGGTGCTCATGTTTGGCATCTTAGGAAGTAGAAGCAGAATGGACTGTCCTACCCAGGGCAGCTAAGACAGGAAGAAACAGAGGGGTAAATCAGAATCAAAGTCCTTGAGAGAACGTCCAACTGTCAACAAGACCCAAAGGCAGAAACAGTTCAAAAACAGAAGAGCAGCTCAGGTTTAGATGGAACGCAGCTGGAGCAGGAGAGACTGGGATCAAAGGTCAGCCCGAAGGGAAGAAGATGGGGGAATTGGACAGATGCTGTAAACTGAGTGGAAGGATATTCTCAAGCTTCAGGGATGATTTAAATTCAGATTCCTAGGCTCTGCTGTCCAAGTTTCTGATCTATCAGGTCTGAGGGAAGCTCAAGAGGTTGCATCTCTAACAAATTCCCAGCTGATGTGATAGGTCTAAGGGCCACCCTTGACAATGACTTCTTTGAAAGAACCATTAGGGTTTATCATGTGAGGGAGGATAAGACTGCATGCAATACTGGATGAGACTTTCTTTGGGGACGTGTGATTACCAGGCGCCTCAGTCATTCAGTTTTCCTGTGTATGCTTCGCTTGCCAACTTGATTACAAAATTTCTTCATGTCAGCGTCATGATAGAATATGGAATCAAGGGAAGGTTTTCTCCTCTTTGAACCTGAAGGGACGTAACTACTGATGGAAAAGGAAGATTTAGGAAGCTCCTCATTGCCACCCCTCTGTTGCAGTGTGTACAACCAAAATCAAACCCAGAATTGTTGGAGGAACGGCATCTGTTCATGGCGAGTGGCCATGGCAGATAACTTTGCAGATCACGTCACCCAGCCAGAGACACCTGTGTGGAGGCTCCATCATTGGAAACCGGTGGATATTAACAGCTGCTCACTGTTTCGACGAGTTGGTACCATTCCTGTTTTTATTAGTTCCCCAGGCTCACACATATATTAAATCTGTCGTTAGCATTTTAGTAAGTACTTTAAAAATGCAAATTATCCTATTTGCTAAATTAAATTTCTAGAGTGAAAAAAAGAAATGCAGAAGGTAAGAACCACTTATGGTCTGCCAGCATCAGATGAGGTGCGGAAACATGATGGCATACTATTTCATGTGCCCATTTAAATGCATCCAAATGTCCAGGAGTGTTCTTGGTAGTTCCTTCAGGACATATCTTCTGTGCATTGTCTTGGGCCTCGGGTCCAGAACTAAACACAAGGAGAATTTCCCCTTCTCTAAATCTAATATGCCATTCTCTCCCTTGCTGCTTCTTCCCCGTCTCTCTTTTCTCTTCCCCCTCCTCCTCTCTCTCTCTCTCTTCTCTCCCTATGTTTCCAAATACAGAAGGAAGAGTTCATTATAAATCCTCAAATTGGATTCCCTACTTAGGTCATTTTCAATATTGGCCAGACCTAAAAGCTCCATCGGGAGATTATGTGTATCCCAGGGAATTTTAGTTGGCCAAACTTGCTCTTTGTACTCAGAATTCTCTGAGTTTCCAGACATGGTATTGTGTGTGTGTGTGTGTGTGTGTGTGTGTTTTTCCGCCAATATGTAGCATACTCACATTATAACTCACAGATATGTTTGAAGTCCATAGTCTCCTTTACCTTTTTTTTTTTTAACACCTTTTTCCTATGAGAAAATGGAGTACCAGAAATCCAAGTGAATTTCTCAAGATCACAGCTAATAATGCTAGGATTGAGACTAGAACCTAGAACTCTTCATGAGAGGGAGATTGAGAGAGAAAAAGAGAGAGAACACGTGTGTGTGTGTGTGTGGGGGGGGTGTGTTGGGTGAAAAGAGCCTTCATTCATTTTTATGTGTTTTTTATAGTATATACTAACCCAGAGCTTTCTATGGGAGGAATATGTGAGTGAAAAAGCTTACTATGCAATCACTCCTTTCCATCAGAAAGCCCACCACCTGTAGAAAACGTTAGTAATAGGTAATTAGCAACTTGGTAATGGGAATTTCTTATCCTCTTATTGTTTTTTCCTTAGGGTAGAGTCACCTAAAATCTTGCGTGTCTATAGTGGCATTCTAAACCAATCAGAAATTAAAAAGGACACATCTTTCTTTGGGGTTCAAGAAATAATAATTCATGATCAATATGAAGTGGCAGAAAGTGGGTATGATATTGCCTTGTTGAAACTGGAAACCGCAATAAATTACACAGGTATGTTGGAATTTTAAATGGGAAGTTATCAAGAATGATTTCTTAGAGGTAATGTTTAACATCTCCAGATTCATGACCTGACCTCCGCAATCTCAAGGTGGTGTGATCGTGAAAGAGAGAGGGTCTGCAAAGCTAGTCTTTTAGTCTGTTAAGACTGGCACTCTTTCCTGATTATTAAATAAATAAATTTTATTGTGGGATGTGGGTGAAGAGCTAAGTTTTCTGCAGGTTTTCTCAGATGCACCAAATGACATAACTCTATAACATGTTGGAATATTAAAGATGATTTATATCTCTCTTTTAGAGACAAAAAGACTGCAGGTCAGAACAAGTAAGCAATTTCTACAGGGTCACAGACCTAGTTAGAGAGATGGAGTTCATGGGGAGGGCTGTGCCTTGTCTCTGCCTCATTCTTACCCATCTAGTATGTGACGGATAATGCTGAACATGAGTGAAAATGAGTGGAAATGAGGCAAAACCCAAATATAATAAATAGAGAACACCAACATGATGTAAAGCTAAAGAAGAGAGTCTCTCCTGGGAGAGAAGATATAATTTGATTCTGATGACTAAACTATGATTTTTAAAATTTAGATGCTCAGAGGCCCATATGTCTACCTTCCAAAGGAGATAGAAATGTAATATATACTGATTGCTGGGTGACTGGATGGGGGTACAGAAAGTTAAGAGGTAAGAAATGATGTTTCTCAGTGTGCTCCATCCTAAAGGTAAAGAACATAGCTCAGGTTTACCCTTATCTGCTGTATCATGGCATACAGCTAAAATGTGAGTAAAATAATCATGTCCTTCAACTACAGAAAGCATATAATAAAAGTGAAAGGCAGGGCACCTAGGTGGCTCGGTCAGTTAGGCGTCTGCCTTCAGCTCAGGTCACGATCTCAGGGTCCTGGGATCAATCCCCACATCAGGCTCCCTGCTCAGCGGAGAGTCTGTTTCTCCCTCTGCCCCTCTTCCTGCTCATGCTCTTGGTCTCTCTCTCTCTCTTTCTCAAATAAATAAATAAATAAAACCTTTAAAAAAATAAAAAGGTAGGGGCGCCTGGGTGGCTCAGTGGGTTAAGCCGCTGCCTTCGGCTCAGGTCATGATCTCAGGGTCCTGGGATCCAGCCCCCGTATCGGGCTCTCTGCTCAGCAGGGAGCCTGCTTCCTCCTCTCTCTCTGCCTGCCTCTCTGCCTGCTTGTGATCTCTGTCTGTCAAATAAATAAATAAATAAAATCTTTAAATAAAATAAAAAGGTAAAGTTGCCCAAGTGAGGAGGATCCCACATCTGTTTGATTGGAAATTTTAAACATGACAATCTCATTTAAAGACTAATTATTTTTAATTGACGTTTAATGTGAAACCTAGCACTTTCCATGAAATGTCCTGGCCTATTCAGTTATTTTCTCTGGGCTATAATTCCAGTTAGAGGCATACTTAATTTTGAACTTAATGTTCACAAATAATCTCTATATTTTGTAATTATAAAAGGTTTATGAGGTAAACCTAATATTTTTTCTAGATTTTTATATAAGTATGATTTTGATTTTAAATTCATACCTTTATATTATATATATATGATGATTCCATTAACCATTTTTTTTTTTCAGGCAAAATACAAAATACTCTCCAGAAAGCTAGCATACCCTTGGTGACGACTGAAGAATGCCAGATAAGATACAGAAGGCATAAAATAACGAATAAGATGATCTGTGCAGGCTATAAAGAGGGAGGGAAGGATGCTTGTAAGGTAAGAGTGTTTTCAACCAGTTGAATACATTCACATTAGAATGTTTAATGCATTTTTTAAAGAGAGAGCGAGAGCGAGCGCATGCACACAAGCGGGGGAAGGGCAGCAGGCGAAGGAGAGAATCCCAAGCATGTTCCACACAAGGAGCCTGATGTGGGGATTGATCTCACGACCCTGAGATCATGACTTGAGCCAAAACCAAGAGTTGGACACTTTACTGACTGAGCCACCCAGGCACCCCAGAAAGTTTAATGCATTTAAAAAGCAATCTTCTGGAAACCATGATATATTATTTTATTTACATTGAAGTTTATTGAAGAGCCAAGAACAGAATTTTAAGCAAAATCACTCTGAGGGAAATGTATTTAGATCAGAAGCATCTGAACTCACATGTGCACCTTTTCTTCCCCCTTCTTCACCCCATCACAGGGAGACTCAGGGGGCCCCCTGTCCTGTAAACACAACGAGGTCTGGCATTTGGTGGGCATCACCAGCTGGGGAGAAGGCTGTGGTCAAAGGGAACGGCCAGGGGTTTACACCAACGTGGTTAAGTATGTGGACTGGATTTTGGAGAAAACTCAAGCAGTGTGAAAGAGTCCCCACATGCCATTTGACACCTGAAAGGCAAACCAGATTATTTCTGGGAGGAGGGTTTTGATTGCACTGAAGACAGAAGCTGGGCCTCCATTTTCCTCCACAGGTTATGGTACTGAGATAGTAACGCAGTGAAGGGGGTGGGTATTTGTGAGAATGTGCCAAGAGAAACAAATGATCATCTTCAAAACTTCCATTCTATGATAATCGTTGTTTTCAGCATCCAGTCTCTTGGTTTTTGATCACATGTTACTGGGCCAAAGAAATACTCTATGGTGATTTTTTAAAAATTCAAGTATTGATATTTTTTAAGATTCAAGAATCCAGTTGTGGCACCAGAGGCTCCAGTAGAGCTGCCAGAAGCAACCACCATAAAAAAATTCATGAAGTGAGAACGGGGAGCTGGAGAAAAGGGGGACAAGGACAGTCACCCTCATTTTGCAAGAATCTGTACTCTGCCTACGTGAACATCTTTCTTTTGTGAAAGAAGAACTTGACTGGATTCAATGGGTGGTTTTCAGAATAATCAGGAATTTTTGTCATTTCAATTTTTTTTTTTTAAGAGGGAGAGAGCAATGGGTGGAGGGTGGGGCAGAGGGAAGGGAGAGAGGGAGAATCTTAAGCAGGCTCCATGCTCAGCACAGAGCTTGATGCAGGATTTGATCCCATGCCCCTGAGATCATAACCTGAGCCAAAATTGAGAGTTGGTTGCTCAGCCAACTAAGCCACCCAGGCACCCCTGTCATTTCGGTTTTTAATATGTTTTTAAAGTAGTTTGGGTGGACATGAACCATGAATGCATGTGAATGTGGACTCTAGGATTTCTATATGGTTTCTATATGGATTGAAGGCTGTAATTCACCTGGACGTGGTATCTTAAGGGAAGAATCTTAAAGTTGTACTTGCCTAGAAAACTACTGGTGCGTAGATTGTATATTTATTTGGTGTGATTCTGGATAAGGGAAGCTGATGGAGGTGAGGGGAGCAAGCTAGAGCTTTCCGAAGAGAAGCTGCCATGGTGAGTGTGAGTTTACAAATCTGCATTCATGGTAATAAAGGGTTTGACAGAATTCAATACAAAGTACCTCCAGACTTCAGGGAAAAAACAATTTGGGAACAAGTGGATGGCTCTTGTAGAGTCTTCTTTATCTTCAAAACAGCTCCCTGTATGCTAAGTGTTGGGGTTTGCCCTCTAGTGCGAGTATTTGGTTATTGTTTCTGATGACTAGACTGTGCACTGTTTCCCCTGCCGTTTTCAACCTGTGTCAACAACATTACATCTTATCCAGTATGAAAAATACTTAGGGAGCACACTGAACTATGAGGACATAGTGGTAAGCAAAGTGCTATGTCTTTACCTTCATGGAACCCCAGTCTAGTTAGCATGAACAACAAAAATCAAAGAATGACACAAGTGTGAAACTTCAGTGGGAGGGACGTACAGGGCTCTGTGACAATGGACAGGAAGAAGAACATTTGGGGCAGGTTCAAAGACTGGGATAAAAATGAGCTTGTGCTGAGGAGGACAAATGAAAAACAAAAGCGAACAGAACCCCAAATCAAAAAGACCGGGATGGTCTAACAGGGCCAGATCCAAAACATTTTTAGAGTCAAACAAGACTGAGACTGAGACTTGAGCACATTAAAATTACCAAACAGTAGTAATAATTTTCTTATTATCTGCTTATTACCTTAGTAGTCTTGATGTAACACTTCACATTAAAAAAAAATTGGGATATAATTCTTCGTAGGAAGAGATCTTCCCTCTATGTTCCCCATTTGTGTCTTTTTTGTGGTTCAAAACGAGAGGAAGAGGCATGAAAGGGGGAGGAGACCATGTGTTACTAATCCATTTCTGAATAAATGTTTGCTCTTTAAAAGAGGCAGAGAGAGAAAGATCTTTCTGAAAAGTCTTCCCTGACAAATATTTGAGAAAAACACACACTTTAGTTTTGTCATACTTAACATTGAATATTATCTTAATTTTTGAACAGTAAGCATATGCCCATGATTCAGAAATGAAAATACTGGGAGAACATATAAAATACACCTTATACCTATAATGAGAAGGTTCCCTGCCCCACACCAAAAGATTGCACACCCTAACTGTTCAGCACTGTTATCCTTTTTATACTCTGCCTTGGAAATATTTCTGATTGGTACCCAATGGGCTTCCTCAGTTTGTATTTTTTTTTTTTTTTTTTTTTACAAAAGTATGGTATTCCAGTGTGGGGATTCCAAACACCCAAACACCTACTGATAGACACTTAAGTGGTTTTCAGTTTTTTCACTCACTCACATGTGGTAAATTTGTAGCATATATTCCAGAAGTAGAATTGCTGAGAACGAAACAAAACCAAAAGAGTAAATGCATTTGTATTTCAATGTTATCCAATTTCCAAAAACCTATGGCAATTTTCTCTCCCATTAGCAATATAGCAGGGCCACACTTTGGCTAACTTGATGACATTAAACTTGGGAATTTTTGACAGCCTGATAGTTGGAAAAAGGTGTCTCAATATAGTTTTGTTTTTGTGATTTCCTTAATACAAATGACATTAAACATCACATGTATAAGGTCACCAACTTATTAACAGCTTAATTTTTATTTAAATATTTAGTAGTTACCATGTAGACAAAAATAGAGTACGATCCTTGCAGCCCTACAACATGGTAAGAATTCTTGCAAGGAAAAAAAAAAACAAAAACAAAAACCAAACTTCCAGAGCTTATCTTATTAAAACTGGACAGTAGCTCAGTATTGTGAAAATATTGGTTGGTTGTCCTTGCAGGTTACAGGCATAGATTTGGTGTGGAAGGAGTGCCATCTCTGGTTCCAGGGATGGATCCATCCGTCTGTGGCTGAGCAGGTCTAGGTAGCTGGCACATGGCCTCCCCCAGCTCCTGGAATTGGCTCAGAGATGTCAGTCTGAGCAACATGTAAGACTTTAATTGTTGAGGGAATGGCTTTCTCCTCCACCTCCATGCGAATGAGGAAGCACTCATGGCAGCAAAATTCGAGAAGCCAGCCCAGGGCCCACCGAGACATGGAGACAGAATGCCCGAAGGCTGAACCAACTTTGGGCTTCCTTATTTCATAGCAGTAAATCAATCCCCTTTTGTGTTTAAGGCAGTTCAAATTGGGTTTTCTGTTACTTGCAGCTGAAACATTGGGATGCACTGGGACTTAGTGACCTCAAGTATTATTACTACCCTGATTCAATTAACTTTAGCCTATATATATTAGGCACTTAGAACTGTACTATTTGACAGCACATCCTTTATTTTTTCTTCTAATTTTAGAAGTTCTATTTTCTTGAATAATTTTGGTTGGGACTCTTTATAGAGCCACGTGTCTCTCTGATGAGTGGTGCTTGGGAAAGCAAGTAATGAGGCCACAAATGGGCCACACCTAGAGCGATTCTCACAGGCTGGCACCCTGGGCACCTGTAGGCTGTCATTATCACAGATTCTAGGAAGTGAACCCAAACTTTGGAATGAGAATCATATACAATATTAAGACATTTATTTAAGAAAGACTTTGTAAACAACACATTTTGTATTATATATGTTACTCTTAGGGCCCTACCTGTTGCCCAACCTCATTAAACACTCGGGGTACCTGATCCATTTTGATGAAGAAACATCTTTCCCTCTGGGCCCATTTAGTCCCTCTTTTTTCTTCATCCTCTGGGCTCTACATTGTGTTAACTTCCTTTTTTGCGTGCTTTTCCACACCTTACACCAATCTGGGTTAGAATGGCTTTTCCCTTTCCTTGTGTGAGAAGATTTTCCACATCCTGGTTGACAGTGACTAGAAGGTCACCTTCAGAGATATCACCAACCACATGGATGTCCCAGCAGCAGTTACTGGTCGTGGTGTGTTGTCACAGTAGGTTTTGTCAGTGGGCCTTTCTACATGATGTCTGTGGGCGAGCTTGTCCCCCTTGAGAGGGCTTCTCTCCATGTCAGGAAGAGGTGGAGGCCAGCTGTGGTCTGTGGGCTCTACCCAACTCCGACTCAAATTGTGTGCATGTGGTGTCCATTAATCAGAGCAGCGTGGGCTTCTCTTCCTTCTTGGGAGAACATTTTTGCCATTTCCAAGGTCATCCCATAGGAATGTACCTGTGTGTGTGTGTGTGTGTGTGTGTGTGTGTGAGAGAGAGAGAGTGAGAGAGAGACAGACAGAATGAAATGAATATTTAACAGTCACCTCAGCTTCACCTCCTCTCTGGGTCTCGAAGCTTCTTCATCTTCACATGTGGTTTTTGTCTTATGGCTTTTGTAACAAATTACAACAAACTGTTTTAAAACAACAGAAATTTATTCTCTCACAGTTCTCAAGACTAGATGTCCAAAACTGAGGTGTCAGCAGGGCCTCACTCCCTCTGAGGCCTCCAGGGGAGGGTCCTTCCTTGCCTCTTCCAGCTGCTGGTGGCCCCAGCTATTCTCTGGCTTCTGCCTGCCTCTCTCTGATCTCTTTCTCTGTCCCCACATGGCCTCCTCCCCTTTGTCTCTTCCCCTGTATAAGGATGCCAGTCATGTTGGATTAAGAGCCCCAACCTTCCGTGTAAAATAATGTATCATTTACTGTCATTGTCCATTTAACCCAAATGTTCAGAGAAGAGACTATTCAAATGACTCATGTGGTAACTGGCATGAAGCATATCCAATAAATGACTTCCCTCCCTCTTGTCCTTGGGGTATCAGGTAATTTTGTGACGAATGTAATAATAAATGGTGGGATTTCCAGATGGAGATTATAATTGTGTATGTACGTGTTTGTTTTACCTAAAAAGATGTCAACTTTTATCTATTGAGGCAGCTTTCCCATTTCATCCAACACCCCCCAGTGAACAGGTACACACTTTGTAACCACAAGGTACTTTCAAAGGACACTGCTGTGCACAGGCAGGAATTTCTAAATTTGGTGAGGATTTATAGGTAATATCAATGCTTGGATACTCTTAAAAGAACAGCCAGGGCAGCGCTCGTGATCTTGGCCAGAAAGGCACCTTAACAAAGTATACAAAAATATGAAACCTTGGTTCTTACATGGAAAACCGTATCAACCACAAAATAGGTGTTTTTTTTTTTTTTAAAGTCTCTGCTGTCACAATTAAAGTAATTAGCCCCATTATAAAAATGGTAAAGCAGTGAAGAGGAATCAGGGCCAGAAGTTCCTTTCTCAGGAGTATCTACATAATCATATGATTAATTTGGATTTGGCTTGGAGGATCTGGATATATTTTTCAAGTCATTCCTTCACTTAGTTGAGGGAAGGATTAATAAAGCTATTTTAGAGTGATATTTCTGCATCATCTGTATTTCAATGTGTAGAGTGGTAGCAATCAAGGTAAGACTATTTTCCCAGACTCGAAAGTTAATTTTCCTTTATTCAGAGTCTACTTTGTAAATGAGAAACGGAATGAAAATCTCAGGTGGGACTGGCAGCTTTAATGTTCTGACATCGGTACGTGAGTTTAACAACATACTGATGACTCGTTATGAAAACGGTCTGCAGCTCCATTAGAGCTCAGACACTCAATTTGCTCATCGGTCCAATTTATCTGAATTCTGGGCATTTTACATTGATATCTATGTTTCCAGTCTCTCCCCTCACCTCCCTGCCCTGCGGTACTCAGGGTATTAAATCCCATGTGAAGAGAGTCGTCTCTGCTGCCCTGTGGGATGCATTAGAAAGAAACAGGTTTCTAAGATGCCACACGTTACCCACAGGCATTTTACATTTAACTGCTCTTCTGTGTGCTCCCATGGCATCGACACTGAAGGTATTTCACTGGATATGTGTTTTCCTCTCTCCTTCCTCTGAACTCCAGCAGCTTCTAGTTCAGTGTTGGGGAATACTGTATGTGGAAACAAACTTCTTGAGCAGCATTTTAAGCAATCCCATGGAAGGGGTGACCATAGGCTCTCCCATCATTATCATTTCGTTCTATCCCCAAATAGTTAAAATGGACGTTCTAGAGTTAAGCAGAGAGCTTGTTAAATGGATATCTTAAACCTGAGATTCAGTAGGCCCAACAATCAGTGATTCATATTGTTAATAATATCATTTGATTAGCAGAAGTTAGCAGAGAATTTTTTTTTAAGATTTTATTTATTTATTTGACAGACAGAGATCACAAGGCAGAGAGGCAGGCAGAGAGAGAGGGGGAAGCAGGCTCCCCGCTAAGCAGAGAGCCTGATGCGGGGCTCGATCCCATGACCCTGAGATCATGACCTGAGCCGAAGGCAGAGGCTTTAACCTGAACTACCCTGGTGCCCTCCCCCCCCCCCCCGCTTTTTTTTTTTTTTAAAGATTTTTATTTGACAGAGAGATCACAAGTAGGCGGAAAGACAGGCAGAGAGAGAGGGGAAGCAGGCTCCCCGCCAAGCAGACAGCCTGATGTGGGACTTGATCCCAGGACCCTGAGATAATGACCTGAGCTGAAGGCAGATACAAATAAGGAATTCCAATCTCTACCTCTTCCGGAGTGCCTGCTACCTGCTGCACGCTGTTCCGTGTACTTTACCCCTCCTACCGCCTCATACCCCTTATTACCACCACGTATGACAAGGTATTAGCATTTCCATTACAACATAATATAATGTTACTTGTTTTTACAGGGAAAAAACCCCATCAGCTGGTACATGTTTTCAGCTTAATTCTCCATCATCCCACTAGATGGCACTTTGATACCTCTTTTTGTTACATTTTAAACCACAATAGTCCAGACAGAATGCGCTTAATTTATCTAAACAATTCTATGTAGCTACAATATCTGGAAACATTGAATCAACTACACCAATTCAGATATGCTTGACTTTTCAAATATAATTGTTGTAAATATCTAGTCTCTGGATAGTAGTTTCTCCTTTGAACAATATGCTCCAGAGTCCTCAGCTTTGGGGGAACCTCGCTTCCTTTTAGTGACTGACTACTGTGAGCCCCCAACACTGGGTGCACAAGGGGTTGAGGTGCACAGCTGTGCCCCTCAGACACCTGGAGGGCGGTAGGCGGACAGCTCTCCTTTGTTCCCCCAAACCATCCCTGTTGTCATTTGCCATGTAGCTGAGTCACGTGGCTCAGAATTACTTCTTGCCACGTCTTTGTGGATTCCTTTAAGCCTTTACAGCCCTCCCCACGCCTTTCTACCGCCCCCTCAACCCTCTGGTCACTCCCTGCCTCTCCACCACAGCTGCTTTGCTGAACATGGGAACGGAAGGCCCTCCCTTGATTACTCAGAATATTAACATCAAGTTGCAATATTTAAGATGAACACAGTCTTTGAATACTAGAGGTTTGATAACAGAAAAAGAAAAAAAAAACACCTCTCCCACAAACATATACACGTACAGGCAAACACACAGACATGCACATGCACACGCTCAGAAGTAGACATGGACACAGTGATTCCAAAACTCCAGGGGTGAAGGTCCTTCCTGGAGGTTTCCCTGCTGGCTGTGTGCGGCAAGGCCCGGCTTCAGCACACTCCAGCCACAGGGTCCACAGGGCATTCTGCCCATACTGATCTGTGACCACAGGAGTCCCTACCATCTGGTTTCAGTTCCCCGGGGTCCAGAAGCAGCTGTTCCTCCTTCTGACGCAGCGTCATAACGTCAACGGCAGCCTCACCCTACGTCACAAAGTGGCTGCGGGATATTTACCTCACTTCCTCCCCTGCGACCGCAATTCGTCGTCTCTGTCTCCCATCATCACGGGAAGAAGGGTGAGTACCTTGGGAGAATATGTCTAGAGGGAGAGCGAGACCACATTCACATAACTTTTATTTTGGCATATTGTTACTGTTCTGATTAATTACTGTTGATCTCTTACTGTGCCTCATTTATAAATTAAACTTCATCACAGTTGTGTCCATATAGGGAAAAAACCCATAATATAGAGAGGGTTGGGTACTATCTGCGGTTTCAGGCATCCGCTGGAGATCTGGGAACGTGCCCCCAGGCATGGTGGGGGGGGGAACTACTCTTGACCTTAGTAAAGCCTCTTAGGGCCAGAAGGTTCATCTGGTTTTGGTTTGTCCAATTCACGTGAACAGAGCAAAGGCTTCACGCATGGATCTTCCCTGACTCGTGGACAGTGTGCAGTCTGTTGGCTAGCTGGCTTAGGAGCTTCTAAAAAGAAAATAAAAAACTGGTGGAAAGACAGTGCAGTGAACAAATATTAAGGTTGCAGTTCTCTGAAGGGCTTAGCGTGAAATCTTCATAGCTTCCAAAGGTGCCCACCAGAGGGTGCAGTTATCCTAAGAACTGGCATGCCAAAGCCAGGCAGCAGAATTTCCAGAAGTTGAGAAATTGCTTGCAGCCTTAAAATGGCATCCTCCCTCAGTCCCACCTTATCCTGCCTCCAATCTGTAGCTGTCGTGTTTTCCAAAAGCGCCTCGCTGGAACAGCCTATACCAAAATTATCGCTCATGCTACCAACTATAGATACTCAAGTGTTGTGGAAGGTCCTGTGGTGCAGAGCTGCTGGGAATTTGCAGATACTGTCCATTTTCATCTGGTTCCCATGAAGCCTGGCTGGAGAACTCTGCCGTGCCTGGGCATTGCAGGAATACACTTGAAATGTCTCCCCAGCTCTGCCATTACAGCACTAAGTTAAAATCACCTGTGGACATTTTTTTTTTTTAAAGATTTTATTTATTTTTTTGACAGAGAGAGATCCCAAGTAGGCAGAGAGGCAGGCAGAGAGAGGAGGAAGCAGGCTCTCCACGGAGCAGAGAGCCCAATGTGGGGCTTGATCCTAGGACCCTGGGACCATGACCTGAGCCGAAGGCAGAGGCTTTAACCCACTGAGCCACCCAGGTGCCCCTGGAAATTTTTTTCTTAAAAGCTCCCTTCAGAAAGTGAGTTCAGGTGATGACCCTCTTGGCAAGAGGTGCCTGGTGTGCAGCTATTTGAGAACCACATAACTGGGTGGGGGGGGAGTGAAGCCTTAGAAGTCATACTTTATTCAGATGTAACCCATTGAATTGTTTACCTAAAAAAGAGAGCATAGTCTCTATTAGAATACAGAGCAAACTTCTACACAGAAGTATGATGAATGAATTTCACTTTAAATGTTTCTTTTTAAACTTAATTAATGATTGCTACAAAGCAGAGGACGCAAAGATGCAAATACCAAAACATTCAAAACTTCCAGAGAAAAACTAACAAAAGGAACTGCCTCACCCATAACCCACTTCATCCAAGAATAATCATTAAAATCGATTTTGAGACTGTACCTGTCATTTTTTTATAATGGAGGGTGAGGGGGAAGAAACTTTTAAAACACAATTGGTGGGGCGCCTGGGTGGCTCAGTGGGTTAAGCCGCTGCCTTCGGCTCAGGTCATGATCTCAGGGTCCTGGGATCGAGCCCCGCATCGGGCTCTCTGCTCAGCAGGGAGCCTGCTTCCTCCTCTCTCTCTGCCTGCCTCTCTGCCTGCTTATGATCTCTGTCTGTCAAATAAATAAATAAAATCTTTAAAAAAAATAAAATAAAACACAATTGGTAACAATATAAATGAGAAATGTTAAATGTTCTATGAGAATTTATTGAAAATATTTTCATTATATTTCACATTGAATTTTTTTTCTCAAAAACAATGGGTGAATTTAAAATATAACTAATGCATAAATACTAATATAAATATGATTCCTTAAAGATTTTTGTGTATGTTGTACACCCTAAAAAGTAGTTATATAAAATCATAAAGTTTCTGTTAAATATTATCTAAAAAACTTTGTTTTCTTAACTAATGGAAGCTTTTGGCCCAAGTTCACTTTCAAAATACCAAAAATAATGATTGAATGCCCTTTAAAATGTTTAAGAATTTTTCATGGAATTTTAGGACTGTAAGTATGTTTCTTGAAACTTTAAGCTACATCACAGTACAGAGATATGAATAAAAATTACCCATAATCCCAATGCACTGCTCATGCTCTGACTGAATTTTGTCCATTTTTATATTTCTAGAACCTAATAAAGATAGCTTGAAAGGGAAACTTCAGAGCAATATTATATTTGAACATAGAAACATCCAACATGAAACATAGGTGCATAGAATCCAGATTTGGGTTAAAATAAAGAGCTAAATCATTTTATTAGATGTGAATGGGTCTAAACTGATTTGACCTCTCCAAAAAATGTCAGGTTCTTTTGGTGAATAGCTTCTCATCGGCTAGAGAAAGGTTGGCTGCCTTACCCTCCCTTCCCCCACTAACTGCCTGTAAGATAGTATGTGACAGAGAAAGCAAGTCTTGGACCAAATTCTGCCAAATATAAATATTTGTTAGCAAGCATGTAACAAAAGGTTATACAACCTATCTGTGTAGTTTTGAGGTGTCATCAGGTTTACTTTTAGGGGGACACAGAATTCTGATAAAAGGATCAGTCCACCTCAAGGTGGGGTTCAGTAGACAAATCGAGAATTAGTGGGGCAACAGCTCCAGACCTTGAAGGCGGACTGAAGCCACAAGCGTGGGCTTGCAGGCTTCTCATACTCCACTCAGGCAAGGGTAGTAGGGCCTGTGCAGATTATTTCCAACTGGCCTTCAACCATTCTAAACAACACAATTGTGCTTCTTTGTTAATTTTGCTAACTACCAAACCCTGTGGTGGATTCTGATAGCATCCTTTGAAATACTAAGGAACCGTCTCTAGGTTACTGATTCTACTGATTCGAGTACATTAGATCCTAAGTAAGCATTCCTGTTACTGTTGAGAGTAACCTGTCACACACAGACATCACACTGTTCACACCAGTCTCCTCCATTTAGTCCTTCTCTTTATCCGGTGTCAACCTAGGAGTCAAAGTGACCCCTTTAGAACCTGCCTCATGTAATGGCCTATTGGATCCTCAACAAGACACACCTGGCATATGGAGGGGAAAGGCTCAAATATTTTTGTACAAATAACCAAACAAAAGAACCAATGGATATGGAAGTATTTAAAAAATAAGCTACCATACAGGCAACATAATAGAGTTTCTGTTCTAGTTCCAGTGAGTTTTTTAAAACCCCCTTCCTCTAATACTCTTAATTCTCCAGTCGTAGTGTATTTGCAGAATGAAAAGCTGCTCAACTGCCCTAAAGGGACTCCTGAATTAATCTGGAGATAATTTAAATACGGGAAGAACCTTGTTTATTATGAATTTCATTTTTAGCACCAGTGCACCCACAGACCAAAACATCATGCCATCAAATAGTTGTGTATATTTCACTGGCATTCATATCTGGTACTCTGTTTATTATGAATCGCAGATAATCACTGTCTGAGGCTTTACAGTCTTCCCTTTTCCCCCCACATTTTAAAGTCCTACTTGTCCACAAATACTTTTAAGAAGCAAAAAGACCATGATAAATCTTATGACAGTCAAGGCCGCTAAAATTAAGTTGATGCCTTGAATGAGATTTTACTAATTTGATGGCATTTTTTCAAATGTCTTATTTGTTTTTCTTATTTTTACTTCTAGTAAGTTATTTTTTAAAGTCAGGAGTTACCAGTTGTATTCTCCCTCCCTCATTGCACATTGCAGAGACCAGGATGTGAAATTTGACTACAGAGGGTATGGTAGGCTGGGTTATTCTAACTGCCCCCTGCCCCCCATCATGTCCATGTCCTAATCCTCAGAACCCATGACTTTGTTAACTTACACAGCAAAGGGGACATTACTGAGGTGATGAAGCATCTTGTGTTGGGGGAGATTATCCTGTATTATCCCAGTGAGCCTCATACAATCACTGGGTCCTTATGAGAAGGAGACAGGAGGACCAGACCCAGTAATATTACCATGGAAGCAAGAGGTTGGTGAGATGCAAGGAAGGGCCACCGGCCAAGGAGTGCAGGTCCTTCTAGAAGCTGGAAAGGGCAAGGAAAGGGATATTCCCCTCAGAGCCTCCAGAAACACTGCAGCCCTGCCCACAGCTTGACTTTCGTCCAGTGAGACTGAATTGAGACTTCTGACCTCTGGAACTATTCGATGATACATTTGTGTTGTTTTAAGCTTCCTGAGTCTGTGGTAATTTGTCAGAGCAGCAATAGGAAATTAATGCCCACACCTTTAAAAACCTCCCTGTAGGTGGAGTTGACTTTTTTATAGAAGACCATTAAAAGTACGAATGCATACATTAAAAACGTTTGCTTTACCGGGGTGTATTTCTGTTGCTGCTGAAATTCCGTCCTGAATGCAAACTCCTATTATTCAAAGACACCATCTGTATTAGCAGATTTTTTTCTTAAATGTCCTAAGAATAATGATCTTGTCAGAACTGTGTGAGGCTCCACTGTTGGAAGGATAAGCAAAGGGAGACAGTGAGGAGGCTGAAGGAGCTGCCCCCACTCTGAACTGTTCTATGGTGAACTGACAGAGGAAAGGTCAGCCATGTTGGGGGTCCATTGCTCTTTTCCACACGCACTTAGTAGCATTATTAATGCACCCAGGGGAGTGCAGAACTGATTTTGTTCAACTGTGGGAAGACAGGGTTGGGAACACAATGCTGGCCCAGACAGATTTGGCTTTGATCTCCCTGTTTCTCACATTCATGAATGTACAGCTTCTGAAGAAAATTAACTACTTTCAAATAAAGCCTCTTACTTCCCTTCAAGTAAGAAAAATATGGTGGACATTTAGTAAAACGAAACTGTAAATTTCTCTGAGGTAGCTAGGAAATCTAGGTTAAGATACTCTACCTCACCCACGGTTTGTGTGACCACCCCCCCTTCAGATATTTTCTGTATTATTGAATAAATTGTAATCTTACAAGGTGCAAGTCTCTTCCCTGAATTCAGGAACCCTGGCCTTCTTTACACATCTCATTGATCAGCAGGGTGTTTGCTTTCAATTTCAGTACCTCTTCTTTGCTGCCAGGCAATGCCCACAAACCACCACCACTTTCCTGCCTGAACTAACTCGAGTCTCCAAATGGTTATCCTTACCGCCTCTTGTTGTTTTCTTACAATGCATTCTCTTCAAGTAAGCCGAATTTTTCAACATAGGAAGCGGATTATTGGGCTTCTAGATCATATCTTTCTAAGGTCTTTGATTTTTACTTAATTCAGACTCCTTGCCTGAGACTTCTCATCCCTGACCTTTCTGGCTCCTGCATCTCTGACTGACCTCCTTACCCATCACTCCCCATCTTTGTTCCCATTCTCCACCAATGCACTTTGCTGAGGCCCTCGGTACTGGCTTCTCTGTCTGGAAGGTACCATTCTCAGCTCTCACTTGAGTGGATCTTATTATTTTAATATATAAAAATATTTAAATATTAATTTAACATAGTTTAACATTATAAATTTAATAAAAATGCCACATCTGTAGAGAAGTCTTGCTTATCCAGACAAACTAAACCCTGACATGAGTCCTCACCAACATGATAACTTTATGACTTTATCACACTAAAATATATCTTACATTTTTTTCCTATTTTCTATCCTAGACATTCTACTTCTAAAATATAGTTGATCTTCAGTAACTATTTGTTGAGTGAATGAATACACAAATGAGTTAATGAATATGCAGAAAGCCAGTTGCTTCTTGGGGGCTTATCCTAAACATACATTTATAAAACTAGAGCAACATAACGTTTCAGTTCATAATGCTTTTCTGTTTTCCCATGTTTGTTACTGGAAATTCAAATTTCTGTGTAATTTTCCCTAATAGAATGTAATTGCCCCGAAACATCTGTCCCCTGGAGTAGACATCTATCATAATGAAAGCATTACTGTTAACATGGCAAGCAAACAACTGAATAGATTCTTCTATTCTCTAAAAGGGACTCTATCACAGGTCAACAAAATGTTGAGATTTACTTAGATTCTTTAAGAAGTTGCCATTTACTAAAATTAACAAGTCAGGAAATGACAGATGCTGGCGAGGATGCGGAGAAAGGGGAACCCTCCTACACTGTTGGTGGGAATGCAAGCTGGTGCAACCACTCTGGAAAACAGCATGGAGGTTCCTCAAAATGTTGAAAATAGAACTACCCTATGACCCTGCAATTGCACTGCTGGGTATTTACCCTAAAGATACAAACGTAGTGATCCGAAGGGGCACATGCACCCGAATGTTTATAGCAGCAATGTCTACAATAGCCAAACTATGGAAAGAACCTAGATGTCCATCTACAGACGAATGGATAAAGAAGATGTGGTATATATACACAATGGAATACTATGCAGCCATCAAAAGAAATGAAATCCTGCCATTTGCGACGACGTGGATGGAACTAGAGGGTATCATGCTTAGCGAAATAAGTCAATCGGAGAAAGACAACTATCATATGATCTCCCTGATATGAGGGAGAGGAGATGCAACATGGGGGGTTGAGGGGGTAGGAGAAGAGTAAATGGAACAAGATGGGATTGGGAGGGAGACAAACCATAAGTGACTCTTAATCTCACAAAACAAACTGAGGGTTGATGGGGGGAGGGGGTTGGGAGAGGGGGTGGGGTTATGGATATTGGGGAGGGTATGTGCTATGGTGAGTGCTGCGAAGTGTGTAAACCTGGCGATTCGCAGACCTGTACCCCTGGGGATAAAAATATATGTTTATAAAGCTGTAAAAAAAAAAAAAAAAAAAAAAAAGAAAGGATGAATACCCAAGTTTTGTAGCAACATGGATGGGACTGGAAGAGATTATGCTGAGTGAAATAAGTCAAGCAGAGAGAGTCAATTATCATATGGTTTCACTTATTTGTGGAGCATAACAAATAGCATGGAGGACAAGGGGAGATGGAGAGGAGAAGGGAGTTGAGGGAAATTGGAAGGGGAGGTGAACCATGAGAGACTATGGACTCTGAAAAACGATCTGAGAATTTTGAAGGGGTGGGGGGTGGGAGGTTGGGGGCACCAGGTGGTGGGTATTGTAGAGGGCACGGATTGCATGGAGCACTGGGTGTGGTGCAAAAATAATGAATACTGTTATGCTGAAAAAAAAAAAAAGTTGCCATTTAAAGCTTGGAGAGGGTCTGAAACATGCTTTGGAACAGAACAGAGCAAGAAATGGGCTTTGGAACAGAACAGAGCAATAAATTCTCTGCAGCCCAGGCTGTGCTCTTCACCCAAGACAACCTCTGTAGCTCTAGAAAGAGGTTGCATTCCTTTCAGAAGTCTCATTAGCATGTCTGGATTGTTTTAATGCTAAGTCATCTCCTATCAGGTAGTGGGGACGGGTAGCGGGTGTTGTTTGAAAACCATAGGATTCTTTGCCTGGGTGCCTGGGTGCCTCTGTCGTTAAACATCTGCCTTTGGCTCAGGTCATGATCCCAGGATCCTGGGATTGAGTCTTGCATAGGGCTCCCCGCTTAGTGGGAAGCCTGCTTCTCCTCCCACTCCCCCTGGTTGTTCCCTCTCTGGCTGTCTCTCTCTGTCAAATAAATAAAATCTTAAAGAAAAAAGATTCTTTGCCTGGATAGTAACAAAATGTCTCTGAAAACATTGGACAATTGCATTTGGGGGTTTCGATATTTTCTGTCTGCATGGTAGGCTTTGTTTTTGAGTTAACATTTGAGCTGAAGCTCTTAAATTGACTTTCAGATTCATTGCCAGCCCTCCGCACAACTCCTGTAGGACACCCTGGCTGATTCCACCATCCATGAAATGCTCACGGCTTAAAGGCTACTTTGCAGTGCACATGTGAGCTTCTGTTCACTGACGGCCGGCTTCTGAACTGCCTGTTTGTTTGCATGTCCAGAACACCGCTACTTGTTATTGTAAAGTAGTAATTTATTTATAATTACATAAGCCTGGACCTGAAAGAGTTCCCATGACCAAAGCTGGAACAATTTGAGTAGTGAAATGAATAATGTAGCATTGGATTATATTCCAAAGCAAAAAATACAAATACCCATGAGTTTAGGCTGATAAAAAAGCTACTGAAAAAAACATAAAAATGAGTGAGAATGGAGAAATAAAACTCCTACACAGAAGAATTACAAATAACTTGTGGAGGTATTCCTCCTGTCACAGAAATGGGGGTTAATCCTCTCTCCATTTCTTCTGATGGCTAGAGGATGGAGAGGGATGAAAAGGTAGTCTTATAATGTGAAACCAGCTAGGTGAATGAGGTTGACGTCATCCGTGGTAAGTCACGTTAATAAGTCATCTGTAATAGTAGTATGTATTCTTTTAAAATCAGATTTATTGAGCTATAATTCACAAATACCAAAATATACTCATTTGAAGTGTACAGTTCAGTGATGATTAAAATATCCACAGAGTAGTGCAACTATGATTCTAATTTCAGAACATCTTCACTCTCAAAAAGAAACCTCATACCCATTAGCAGCCATTTACCATCCCATCTCTGTTTTCCCTCCCCCGTACCCCAGCCATCTGCTTTCCGTATCTATAGGTTTGCCTATTCTGGACATTCCGTATAAATGGAATCCTACAGGATGCCATTTTCTTGTATCTGGCTTCATTCCCTTACCAAAGCATTTTCAAGATTCATCGATGTAGTAGCATGTATCAATACTTCATTCCTTTTTTATGGCCAAAGAGCCCACTGCATAGATGTACGTGGTGCTTATCCACTCATCAGTACATGAACATTTGGATTCCTCATTTTAACTATAATGAATAATGTTGCTCTTAATATTCAGACACGAGATTTTGTGTTGACATACATTTCCCTTGCTCTTGGGTATATACCTTAGATGCAGAATTGCTCGGTTATATGGTAACAGTATACTTAATGTTTTGAAGGACTTTTTAAAATTAGAATATAATTGACATGTAACATTCTATTAGTTTCGGGTATACAACATAACAATTCGATATTTGTATACATTGTGAAACGATCACAATAGATCTAGTTAACATCCATCACTGCACATAGCTGCAATTGTTTTTTCTTGTGAGAAGAACTCTAAAGATCTCTCAGCAACTTACAAATAAATAATAGGGTGTTAATTAACTATAGTCACCATGCTGTACATTAAATCTCTGTGACTTAATTCTTTTATAATGGGAAGTTTGTACCTTTTGACCTCTTCACCCATTTTGCCTACCTCCCATCCCTAACCGCCAACTTGTTCTCTGGTAACCACCAATCTGTTCTCTGAATCTGTGAATGTAGTTTTTTGTTTTGAGGGGGTTTTCTTTTCGGACTCCCTGTGGAAGTCAGTTCATTCGTACTTGTCTTTATCTTATTTCATTTAGTATAATGCCTTCAAGGTCCACCTATGTTGTTGTAACTGGCAAGAGTTCTTTTTTATGGCTGACCTATATTCCATTGTGTATATATACCACATTTTCTTTACCCATTCACCTATCAGTGGACATCTAGCTTGCTTCCATACTTGGCTATTATAAATAAATAATGCAATAAATGTGCAATAAACATGGGAGTGCAGATAACCTTTTTGAATTGGAGTCTTTGCTTCCTTTGGATATCCAGAAGTGGAATTGTTGGATCATATGGTAATTCTACTTTTAATTTTTTTTAGAAATTTCGATACTCTTTCCACCAATTTACATTCCTACCAACAGTGCACAAGTTCCTTTTTCTCCATATTTCCACCAACAGTCGTTCTTGTCTTTTGTTTTTCTCTAAAGAGAGAGGGAGTGAGTGAACATGCACAAGCCAGGAGGAGTGGCAGTTAGAGGGAGAGGGAGAAGTGGACTCCCCACTTCATAGATAGCCCATCTGGGGCTTGACCCCAGGACCCTGGGATCATGACCTGAGCTGAAGGCAGATGCTCAACTGACTGAGCCACCCAGGCGCCCCTCTTGTCTTTTTGATAATACCCTTTCTAATAGATGGGAGGTAATATCTCATGGTTTTGATTTGCATTTCCCTGATGATTAGTATTGAGAATCTTTTCATGTACCTGTTGACCATCTGTCTCCTCTGGAAAAATACCAAATTGGATCCTTTGCCCATTTTTTTTTTTAAGATTTTATTTATTTATTTGACAGAGATCACAAGTAGGCAAAGAGAGAGGAAGGGAAGCAGGCTCCCTGCTGAGCAGAGAGCGTGATGTGGGGCTCATGACCTGAGCCAAAGGCAGAGGCTTTAACCCACTGAGCAATCCAGGCGCTCCAATCCTCTGCCCATTTTAAAATCAAATTTTTTTCTATTGAATTGTGTGAGTTCTTTATATATTTTGAATATTAACCCCCTCATCAGATACATGATTTGCAAATATTTTCTCCCATTGGAAAGGCTGCCTTTTCATTTTATTGATGACTTCTTTTGCTGTGCCAGAACTTTTTAGTTTGATGTAGTCCCACTTACTTATTTTAGCTTCTGTTGCCTTTGCTTTGGGTGTCAAATCCAAAAAATCATCACCAAGACTGATATCAAGGCACTTACTGCCTATGTTTTCTTCTAGGAGTTTTAGGGATTCAGGTCTTGCATTTAAATCTTTAATCTATTTTGAGTTGATTTTTGTGTATGGTGTAAGATAGGGGTCCAGTTTCATTCTTTTGCACGTGGCTGTCCAGTTTTCTCAACATCATTTATTGAAGAGACTATTTTCCCTATCATGTGTTCTTGGCTCCTTTGTTTTAAATTAATCGACTATATATGTGGGTTTATTTGGGGGCTTTCTGTTCTTTTCCCTTCATTTATCTGTTTTTGTGCCAATACCATACTGTTTTGATTATTACAGGTAATATAAATATAAATATATAGTTTGAAATTAAGAAGCACGATGCCTCTAACTTTGTCCTTTCTCAAGATTATTTTGGCCATTTGGGATGCCTTGTGGCTCCATACAAAATTTTAGGATTGTTTTATTTTTGTGAAAAATGCCATTGGGATTTTGATAGAGATTGCACTGAATCTGCAGCTTGCTTCGGGTTTTCTCAAATTTTTAAAATTACTGATTTAATGTCTTGATTTATGTTAGGTCTATTCAGGTTATCCTGTTTCTTGAGTCAGTTTCAGTACTTTATATCTTTCTAGGAATTTGTCCCTATCTTCTATGTTAGTTGCATAGAGTTGTTCATAGTATTCCATTATAATCCTTTTTTTTTTTTTGAATCTGTAGGATTAGTAGTGCTGTTTCCTCCTGGTCCTGATTTTAGTCATTTGAGTTTCTCTTGGTTTTTTTTTTTTTTTTTTTCCTTGTCTCACTAATGGCTTGTTGGTTTTATTGATAGTTTCAAATGAATGACATGTGTTCATTAAGTTATTATTTTGTTTTTCTCTTCTCTCATTTATTTCTATTCTTGATTATTTCCTTCCTGTTGCTTGCTTTTGCTTGGCTTACTTTCTAAAGTGCAGTGGGCATACAAGTCATATATATATATATTTTTAGATTTTATTTATTCATCTGACAGATCACAAGCAGGCAGAGAGGCAGGCAGAGAGAGAGAGAGGAGGAAGCAGGCTCCCTGCTGAGCAGAGAGCCCGATGCGGGGTTCGATTCCAGGACCCTGGGATCACGACCTGAGCTGAAGGCAGAGGCCCCAACCCACTGAGCCACGCGGGCACCCCTACAAGTCATATTTTATTTGGTTTCCATTTTAATAGGCCTTTTGAAAATCCAACTACCAGTTCCAATGGCATATGAAGCAGGACTCCTGAAACATTACCATTTATGGTTTTAAAATGGTTTGTGTGCTTTTCCTCTCAATGTACTTGAATATCATTTGGGGAGATTTTGTTTTATGTGATAATTAAGATTCTGGAGCAACATTTTAAAGAGATTTCATAGGGCATCTGGGTGGCTCAGTGGTTAAGCATCTGGCTTAGGCTCAGGTCATGATCCCAGGGTCCTGGGATAGATGGAGCCCCATGTCTGGCTCTCTGCTCAGCAGGAAGACTGCTTCTCCCTCTCCCACTACCCCTGCTTGAGTTCCCTCTCTCCCTGTCTCTCTCTGTCAAATAAATAAAATCTTAAAAGAAAAAAAGATTTCACTAGATATGCATTAACATCTCTGAATCCCAATACCATCTTTGTATGCCACTTTTAATTGAAAATTGAACTTAATTGGAAATAGAAAAATCGGATTTAATTGGAAATCAAATATCAAGTACTTATATAGTACTAACGATGTACTAGGCACTTACTGTATGAGGTACTATTATTGTTATAATTTTGCAGATAAGAAAACTGAGGCAAAGAGAGATTAAGTATCAGAACTAGTAAGAGATAGATTAGAAAATCAAATCCAGAGTGTCTGGTTTATGAATCTGTGCTTTTCTCTACTACACAATGCATTCCTGTTTTTGTAAATGAAGTTGTATTGGAACACAAAACCATTCATTTACAAATTATCTATTTTTGCACTATAATGTCAGAGTTGAGAAGTTGCAACAGATACCCTATAGCTCATAAAACCTAAAATATTTAGTATCTTGTCCTTTACACTTTGGCTGGTCCCCACACTATGCTATACTGACTCTGATCATCATAATACCTACATTGTGGTTATTATGAGAAATAAGTAATGTGACTAAAAGTCACTAGAGACTATCCAGTGTACACATAGACACTCAACAAGTGGTTACAATGATTGTTTTGCCGGGTTACATTGTAAACTTAAAATAAGTTCCTTTTCTTAGCAGTCTCCGTGTCATTAATTGTATCATAAATTACTTATTTTGATCTTAGAGATCAGGTTACACCTATTAGTCTGCTTTCCTTTCTCCTTTTGGGCTTCCCTGAGCACTACTTACCTCTTTCCATTACTCTAATATGCAAGGAATGTCATGGTGTTTATCATGGAAAAGTGACTGTGTTCTTTTACTTGCAAAGGATGATGTAGTGATCCACACAGAGAGAAGAAAGGCTGATTTCCAGAGAACAAGATTCTGGTTTTTGACATTGTCCATGACCTGATCAGGGTAGATGACACTGTGCATTCCTGTCCCAATAGAGGAGAGAAAAAAAAAATCCAATTTAAAACCAGCTCTAACTAAATTTTGCTGTGAAATAGAAGATGATATTGAACTAAATAATTCAAGCTTTTATTCAGAAGTAGAGGGAATGTATGGGACACTTACTGTGTGCTGGCAAGAGCCTGGTGATAGAATTTCAGCTGCTTTGCTTCCAGCTTCCCACCTGGCCACCCTAGAAAACCGTCCCAAACCGCACCTCCCCCACCCCTACCCCATCCGTCCCAGCTCACCTGCTGGAGCAGAGGGGCTAATTTGTGAAAGCAAAGATCCCCTTTCCATTTCCTCTCTTTAGGTCCATTAAAAACAGAATATTCTCAATATTGCTTGTGATGGAATAAAACCACTTTCCCTCCTACTGGAAAAAATGGTTATCCAACCTGTGAGGTGGGTCAGAGTTGCACAGGAGGGCCATTCTTTGCAGAGGTAGTAACCTTTCTATTTGTTTTCCTGCATGGAGTTCTCTCCAGTCTCCCCCATTCTACTCTTCCCATACCAGGCAGTGCCTTTACCCCTCCAGCATTGCCAGTGGGTCCTTTCGGGGCTGCAGTCACAGAGGTCTCTCTCCAGATGGCCTGGGAGTCCATGTAGGTTGTCAGCCACATCCTGCTCCCAGTAATTGGTCTAATGCCAAAGTAAAAATGAAGTATTTCAGTATTTAATAACCTTATTAGCCAGCTCATTCAATGTATTTTTACACCTATTTGATACCTATTTGATATGGGCAGAGTACATAGCTAAATACCCAAAGGACAATAATGAAGGGAAGAACAACTCCCTCTAAGCTATAGCCAATCAAATAACTTCTTTGCTTTGCTTCCACGTCTCCTCTGTAAAAACCTTTCCTGTAGTTTCTGTTGGTAGAGTGCTCCTAACCAGTTTCAGTTAAGCACTGCCCAGTTGGAATTAATGTTTGTGCAAATAAACTCACAAATTTTAGCATGCCTCAGTCCATCTGCTAACAGTTTGACGGTTTATTCTTTGTGATATTCAGTTCTGTATGTAGTATTTGACAATGTTAGTGTCATGCATTTGCCATTGCAGGATCATACAGAATAATTTCACCAGTAAAATAACCTACACGTCTTGTATTTAACACCGCGCTCCTGTCCTCCCCTCCCCCATCTTTCCATGAATCCCTGGCAACCACTGGTCTGGTTACTGCCTCCGTAATTTTGACTTTTCAGAAAGTCACATAGCTGGAATCATGTAGTATGTAGCATTCACAGATTGATTTCTTTAACTTAGCAATAATAAGATTTATCTATGTCTTTTTTATGGCTTGTTTGTTCTTTCTGATTACTTAGTGATATTCCATGACAGATGTATCAATATGTTTATCCATTCACCTATTGAAGGACATCTTGATTACTTCCAATATTTTGGTGAGTTTGAGCTGCTGTAAACATCTGCATGCAAGTTTTTCCATAGACTGTCTTCAAATCATTTGGGTAAACACCTAAGAGCAAGATTGCTGGGTCATATATTATGACTATGTTCTGCTTTGTGAGGAACTGCCAGCTTATATTTTTAAGGGGCCATACATCTTGTTTTCTTGTCAGTCATGGCTGGGAGTTCCTGTTGTTTCACATTCTCACCAGCAATTGGTATTATCAGTTTTTAAAATTTTTAGCTATTCTAATAGGTAATTTAATTTATTTTTTAATTTTTATGTATATAAAGAATAAAAATTCTTTTAATGCAAAATATATTTTATCTATTAAATCATCTTTACAATCATTAATAGGAAATTTATTTGAGGTTTTGATGCTCTATTTCTCAGTTCATTTTTTTTTTTGTTTAGTTTTTTTTTGTTTAATTTAAAAATTTTTTTATAAACATATAATGTATTTTTAGCCCCAGGGGTACAGGTCTGTGAATTGCCAGGTTTACACACTTCACAGCACTCACCATAGCACATACCCTCCCCAATGTCCATAACCCCACCACCCTCTCCCGACCCCCCTCCCCCCGGCAACCCTCTGTTTGTTTCGTGAGATTAAGAGTCTCTGATAGTTTGTCTCCCTCCCAATGCCATCTTGCTTCACTTATTCTTTTCCTACCCCGAAACCCCCCACATTGCATCTCCACTTCCTCATATCAGGGAGATCATATGATAGTTGTCTTTCTCCAGTTGACTTATTTTGCTAAGCATAAAACACTCTAGTTCCATCCACATTGTTCCAAATGGCAAGATTTCATTTCTTTTGATGGCTACATAGTATTCCATCATTCATATATATATATATATATATATATATATATATATATATACACACACACACCACTTCTTCTTTATCCTTTCATCTGATGATGGACATCTAGGTTCTTTCCATAGTTTGACTATTGTAGACATTGCTGCAATAAACATTCGGGTGGGCGCGTCTGGGTGGCTTAGTGGGTTAAGCCGCTGCCTTTGGCTCAGGTCATGATCTCAGGGTCCTGGGATCGAGCCTTGCATCGGGCTCTCTGCTCAGCGGGGAGCCTGCTTCCCTCTCTCTCTCTCTGCCTGCCTCTCTGTCTACTTGTGATCTCTCTCTGTCAAATAAATAAAATCTTTAAAAAAAAATAAACATTCGGGTGCATGTGGCCTTTGGATCACTACGTTTGTATCTTTAGGGTAAATACCCAGTAGTGCAATTGCTGGGTCATAGGGTAGTTCTATTTTCAACATTTTGAGGAACCTCCATGCTGTTTTCCAGAGTGGTTGCACCAGCTTGCATTCCCACCAACAGTGTAGGAGGGTTCCCCTTTCTCCGCATCCTCGCCAGCATCTGTCATTTCCTGACTTGTTAATTTTAGCCATTCTGACTGGTGTGAGGTGATATCTCATGGTGGTTTTGATTTGTATTTCCCTGATGCCGAGTGATATGGAGCACTTTTTCATGTGTCTGTTGGCCATCTGGATGTCTTCTTTGCAGAAATGTCTGTTCATGTCCTCTGCCCATTTCTTGATTGGATTATTTGTTCTTTGGGTGTTGAGTTTGCTAAGCTCTTTATAGATTTTGGATACTAGCCCTTTATCTGATATGTCATTTGCAAATATCTTCTCCCATTCTGTCAGTTGTCTTTTGGTTTTATTAACTGTTTCCTTTGCTATGCAAAGCTTTTGATCTTGATGAAATCCCAATAGTTCATTTTTGCCCTTGCTTCCCTTGCCTTTGGGGATGTTCCTAGGAAGACGTTGCTGCGGCTGAGGTCGAAGAGGTTGCTGCCTGTGTTCTCCTCGAGGATTTGGATGGATTCCTTTCTCACATTGAGGTCCTTCATCCATTTTGAGTCTATTTTCATGTGTGGTGTAAGGAAATGATCCAATTTCATTTTTCTGCATGTGGCTGTCCAATTTTCCCAACACCATTTATTGAAGAGGCTATCTTTTTTCCATTGGACATTCTTTCCTGCTTTGTCAAAGATTAGTTGACCATAGAGTTGAGGGTCTATTTCTGGGATCTCTTTTCTGTTCCATTGATCTATGTGTCTGTTTTTGTGCCAATACCATGCTGTCTTGATGATGACAGCTTTGTAATAGAGCTTGAAGTCCGGAATTGTGATGCCACCAACTTTGGTTTACTTTTTCAATATTCCTTTGGCTATTCAAGGTCTTTTCTGGTTCCATATAAATTTTAGGATTATTTGTTCCATTTCTTTGAAAAAAATAGATGGTACTTTGATAGGAATTGCATTAAATGTGTAGAATGCTTTAGGTAGCATAGATATTTTCACAATATTTATTCTTCTAATCCAGGAGCATGGAACATTTTTCCATTTCTTTGTGTCTTCCTCAATTTCTTTCATGAGTACTTTATAGTTTTCTGAGTATAGATTCTTAGCCTCTTTGGTTAGGTTTATTCCTAGCTATCTTATAGTTTTGGGTGCCATTGTAAATGGGATTGACTTCTTAATTTCTCTTTCTTCTGTCTTCTTGTTGGTGTAGAGAAATGCAACTGATTTCTGTGCATTGATTTTATATCCTGACACTTTACTGAATTCCTGTACAAGTTCTAGCAGTTTTGGAGTGGAGTCTTTTGGGTTTTCCACATATAGTATCATATCATCTGCAAAGAGTGATAGTTTGACTTCTTCTTTGCCGATTTGGATGCCTTTAATTTCCTTTTGTTGTCTGATTGCTGAGGCTAGGACTTCTAGTACTATGTTGAATAGCAGTGGTGATAATGGACATCCCTGCTGTGTTCCTGACCTTAGCGGAAAAGCTTTCAGTTTTTCTCCATTGAGAATGATATTTGCGGTGGGTTTTTCATAGATGGCTTTGATAATATTGAGGTATGTGCCCTCTATCCCTACACTTTGAAGAGTTTTGATCAGGAAGGGATGCTGTACTTTGTCAAATGCTTTTTCAGCATCTATGGAGAGTATCATATGGTTCTTGTTCTTTCTTTTATTAATGTGTTGTATCACATTGATTGATTTGCAGATGTTGAACCAACCTTGCAGCCCTGGAATGAATCCCACTTGGTCGTGGTGAATAATCCTTTTAATGTACTGTTGAATCCTATTGGCTAGTATTTTGGTGAGAATTTTTGCATCTGTGTTCATCAAGGATATTGGTCTGTAGTTCTCTTTTTTGCTGGGATCCTTGTCTGGTTTTGGGATCAAGGTGATGCTGGCCTCATCAAATGAGTTTGGAAGTTTTCCTTCCGTTTCTATTTTTTGGAACAATTTCAGGAGAATAGGAATTAGTTCTTCTTTAAATGTTTGGTAGAATTCCCCCGGGAAGCCGTCTGGCCCTGGGCTTTTGTTTGTTTGGAGATTTTTGATGACTGTTTCAATTTCCTTACTGGTAATGGGTCTGTTCAAGTTTTCTATTTCTTCCTGGTTCAGTTGTGGTAGTTTATATGTCTCTAGGAATGCATCCATTTCTTCCAGATTGTCAAATTTGTTGGCGTAGAGTTGCTCATAGTATATTCTTATAATTGTCTGTATTTCTTTGGTGTTCGTTGTGATCTCTCCTCTTTCATTCATGATTTTATTGATTTGGGTCCTTTCTCTTTTCTTTTTGATAAGTCTGGCCAGCGGTTTATCAATCTTATTAATTCTTTCAAAGAACCAGCTCCTAGTTTCGTTGATTAGTTCTATTGTTTTTTTGGTTTCTATTTCATTGATTTCTGCTTTGATCTTTATGATTTCTCTTCTCCTGCTGGGTTTAGGGTTTCTTTCTTGTTCTTTCTCCAGCTCCTTTAGGTGTAGGGTTAGGTTGTGTACCTGAGACCTTTCTTATTTCTTGAGAAAGGCTTGTACCGCAATATATTTTCCTCTCAGGACTGCCTTTGTTGTGTCCCACAGATTTTGAACTGTTGTGTTTTCATTATCATTTGTTTCCATGAATTTTTTCAATTCTTCTTTAATTTCCTGGTTGACCCATTCATTCTTTAGAAGGATGCTGTTTAGTCTCCATGTATTTGGGTTCTTTCCAAATTTCCTCTTGTGATTGAGTTCTAGCTTCAGAGCATTGTGTCTGAAAATATGCAGGGAATGACCCCAATCTTTTGATACCGGTTGAGACCTGATTTAGGACTGAGGATGTGATCTATTCTGGAGAATGTTCCATGTGCACTAGAGAAGATTGTGTGTTCTGTTGCTTTGGGATGAAATGTTCTGAATATATCTGTGAGGTCCATATGGTCCATTGTGTCATTTAAGGCCTTTATTTCCTTGTTGATCTTTTGCTTGGATGATCTGTCCATTTCAGTGAGGGGAGTGTTAAAGTCCCCTACTATTATTGTATTATTGTGATGTGTTTCTTTGATTTTGTTATTAATTAGTTTATATAGTTGGCTGCTCCCACGTTAGGGGCATAGGTATTTAAAATTGTTAGATCTTCTTGTTGGAGAGATCCTATGAGTATGATATAGTGTCCTTCCTCATCTCTTATTATAGTCTTTGGCTTAAAATCTAATTGATCTGATATAAGGATTGCCCCTCCTGCTTTCTTCTGATGTCCATTAGCATGGTAAATTGTTTTCCACCCCCTCACTTTAAATCTGGAGGTGTCTTTGGGTTTAAAATGAGTTTCCTGTAGGCAACATATAGATGGGTTTTGTTTTTTTATCCATTCTGATACCCTGTGTCTTTTGATTGGGGCATTTAGCCCATTAACATTCAGGGTAAGTATTGAGAAATATGAATTTAGTGCCATTGTATTGCCTGTAAGGTGACTGTTATTGTATATTGTCTCTGTTTCTTTCTGATCTACTACTTTTAGGCTCTCTCTGTGCTTAAAGTACCCCTTTCAATATTTCCTGTAGAGCTGGTTTGGTGTTTGCAAATTCTTTCAGTTTTTGTCTGTCCTGGAAGCTTTTAATCTCTCCTTCTCTTTTCAATGATAGCCTAGCTGGATATAGTATTCTTGGCTGCATGTTTTTCTCATTTAGTGCTCTGAATATATCATGCCAGCTCTTTCTGGCCTGCCAGGTCTCTGTGGATAAGTCTGCTGCCAATCTAATAATTTTACCATTGTATGTTACTGACTTCTTTTCCCAGCCTGCTTTCAGGATTTTCTCTTTGTCACTAAGACTTGTAAATTTTACTATTTGGTGATGGGGTGTGGACCTACTCTTATTGATTTTGAGGGGGGTTCTCTGCACCTCCTGGATTTTGATGCTTGTTCCCTTTTCCATATTAGGGAAATTCTCTACAATAATTCTCTCCAATATACCTTCTGCTCCTCTCTCTCTTTCTTCTTCTTCTGGAATCCCAATTATTCTAATGTTGTTTCGTCTTATGGTGTCACTTATCTCTCGAATTCTCCCCTCATGGTCCAGTATTTGTCTGTCTTTTGCTCAGCTTCTTTATTCTCTGTCATTTGGTCTTCTATATTGCTAATTCTTTCTTCTGCCTCATTTATCCTAGCAGTGAGAGCCTCCATTTTTTATTGCACCTTACTAATAGCTTTTTTGGTTTCAACTTGGTTAGATTTTTAGTTCTTTTATTTCTCCAGAAAGGGCTTTTATCTCTCCAGAGAGGGTTTCTCTAATATCTTCCATGCCTTTTTTGAACCCGGCTAGAACCTTGAGAATTGTCATTCTGAACTCTAGATCTGACATATTACCAATGTTCATATTGATTAGGTCCCTAGCCTTCAGTACTGCTTCTTGTTCTTCTCTCTCTTTTTTTTTTTTTTTTTTTTGTGGTGAGTTTTTCCGCCTTGTCATTTTGTCCAGATAAGAACATATGAAGGAGCAAATAAAATACTAAAAGGGTAGCAAGGACCCCAGGAAAATGCGCTTTAACCAAATCAGAAGAGACCCCAGATTTTGGGAGGGAGAAAAGGGATAGAAAAAAGTTCAGAAGAAAAAAAAAATTAAAGGAAAACGAATGAAGAAAAAATATAAAAAAGAGAACAAATATACATATTAGACTGGTTACTAGAACAGGGTCACCCACTTAATTTTGGGAGTATTTTGGTCTCTTAGAAGAAACTACCTCCCAAAATTTCAAAGAATGAAAAACATATATAAGGGTAAACACAATGAAGGGTTGGAATATGCCTATAAAGATGAAAAAAAAATTTTTTTAATTTCTAAAAAGGGAGTTGATAGAGATTAAAGAAAAAGAAAGTGAAGAATATTTGTTTGGGCTGGAGACTAGAACAAGCCCTGAGCTAGGGTATATTTTAATAGAAGAAGTTGTACCCCTAATTTTAGAAGAAAAAACCCTATGTGTATACAAAAAATAAAGTTAGATACAATGAAGGATAAAATATGACCATAATAATGAAGGTTAAAAAAATTATTTTTTATGAAAGGTATTGTTAAGATAAACTAGTTAAAAAACGTTAAAAGAAGAAAGGGTAAAAGTTAAAAAAAATTTAGCAGATAAAAAATAAAAAAAATAATTAACTGCAAGACTAAAGAATCATGGGGAGAAAGCCATGAGTTCCATGCTTGGCTTTCCCCTCCTCTGGAATTCTGCTGTTCTCCTTCGTAAGTGAACTTGGTACTGGCTGGATTTCTTGTTGATCTTCTGGGGGAGGGGCCTGTTGTAGTGATTCTCAAGTGTCTTTGCCCAAGGTGAAATTGCACCACCTGTACCAGGGGCTGGGCTGAGTAATCCGCTCGGGTTCTCTTTTGGGGCTTTTGTTCCCTGAACGCTTTCCACTTCCTGTAGAGTTCCAGAGGAAGGGAATGAAAATGGCGGCCTCCCAATCTCCAGCCCAGAGGAGCCAAGAGCTGGGGGTCCCACTCCTCAGTGCGCCCTCAGAGAAAAGCGCTCAATCTCTCCCATCTCCCTGGCGTCCAGCCCCACTCTGAGCTCACCCAGCCTGTGACCGGCTCAAGGTAGCCCCAAGCTGAGAACTCACTCCTCGGCCCCGTCTCTGTAGCCGGCTTCCCTGCTCTAATACCTGGGAGCTCTACGACACTCAGACACCCCCTATCCTTCTGTGACCCTGCGGGACCTTGGGCCACACTGATCCCGCATGGGCTTCACCCCAGTTTAGCCTCTGGAGCAATGTCCCTCAGTGGAACAGACTTTTAAAAGTCCTGATTTAGTGCTCTGTTGCTCCACCACTTGCTGGGACCTGGCCCCTCCCACCGTGGTCTATCTTCCCGTTGCTTTGGATTCACTTCTCCGCTGGTCCTACCTTTCAGAAAGTGGTCGATTTTCTGTTTCTAGAATTGTTGCTCTTCTTCTCTTCAATCTCCTATTGGATTTGTAGGTGTTCACAATGGTTTGATAAGCTATCTAGCTGATCTCCTGCTACCTGATGTCGTCTCAGCTGCTACTTCTCCACCATCTTGACTCCTCCCACTATTTTTAAAATTAAAAAAATTACATTTTAATTTTATTACATTTTGATTTAATTTAATTACATTTTAATTTAATTACGTTTCAATTTACATGCCCTCCACAACTTATGATGCTGAGAATCTTTTCATTTGCTTATTTGCCGATGAGGTGTCTGTATAGTACTTGCCCCTTGTTAAAAATTGGGTTCTTTGTCTTCTTACTGCTGAGTTTTTAGAGTCCCTTGTATATTTTAAATTCAAAGTCCTTTATCAGATATGTGTGCTACAAAGATTTTCTCCCAGTCTATGGCTTGTCTTTTCATTCTTTTAACAGTGTCTTTTGCAGAAAGAAGTTTTTTACTTTTAATAACATCCAATTTACCAATTTTCTGTTTTCTGGACTGTGCTTTTGGTGTTGTATCTAAAACCTCATCACCATACCCAAGGTCATGTAGATATTTTATATTTTCTTCTTGAAGTTTTATAATTTTGTGCTCAGGTGTCTGACCTACTTTGAGTTAATTTTTTTGAAAGATAGAAGGTCTATGTCTAGGTTTATTTTTTTCACATGAATGTCCAATTGTTCTAGCACCATTTGTTGAAAAGATTTCCTTCTCCAGCAAATTGCCTTTGTGTCTTTTTCAGAAGTCAGTTGGCTATATTTGTATGGATCTATTTCTGGATTCTCCATTCTATTTTATTGATCTGGGTCTCTTCTGTTGCCAATGCAATGTGCCTTGATGAGTGTACCTTTGTTGATATCAGATAATTTGTTTTCCAACTTTGTCTTCAGCAGGACTGTGTAGTCTTATTATTGTGATCACAGCCTTATGATGAAACTGGTGCTATACTAAAGGTGTTTTTCTTTTTATGTAAGGCAAAGCTTTGTTGATATGTATAAAATAACTTGGAGAATGAATTTTTATAAACTAATATGAAGGAAGATATTATAAAGGATATAGAGAAAAATTGGAGTGAGAATTCTGAGAATCATGTATATTAATAGAAAGTAAACATTTTAAAAAATCCTCAAGCCTCTAATTTCCTTGATTATGGATGATTGGAGCACAGCAGTTGTCCTTTACAATTAGGGCAAAGGGTTCAATTTAAGTTTCTACATAGTTTCTTCTCCCACCCCTCATGGTAATTATACTTAATAGGAGATCTACCCTCTCAAATAACTTTTAAGCACATAATACTGTATTCTTAACTATAGATACAACATTGTAGAGCAGGTCTCTGGAATTTACTCATTGTTTATAAAAGAAAACAACAGATACAGAGATTAAAAGAGAAGATTAACCACTACAACATTACTATGCAGAAGGAAAAGAGATTTTGTGTGACTGGGAGCACAAGACTAGCCATATACCTGGGCACGTTTGAGGGATGCCAGAAATGTCCTGTCTCCTAAAATGTCCTTCTCAAAGCCATTGCCCCCGGCTCCTTCTCTGTTGGGACAAGTTTGGGCGGCATGACTACACAACCAGAGGTCACCATGAGGATGTGGATACCTGTGGGAAGAAGGAAGCAGGAAGAGGACACTGAAAAGGAGATCAAAGCTAATAGCAATTTGTCTCAGGCTAGTTTTGTAGGAGTGAAAGCTCAAGCAGTCATTTACAGTAAAATACATCTTAAACAATTGAAAGTTTCAAATAATAGTTTTAGGTAGCCAAAAAAATGAGGAGTCTGACCTTTTTGTTAGTATTACATTACATGTTGTTGCATGAAAGCACGTAGATAAAGGGCAGCGGCAAATACAGCTTCCACGGGCTGGATCCCTCTTGTCACCCAGTCCCTCCTGCCCTGTGCCATGATCTGACCCAGAGGTGACCTGTGCTTGGCCCCGTGCTGCACAGTGGTCATATCTGGAGAGCCCAGTACCTCTCTAGGCCTGCCTTTTGTGTGCTTCTAACCTTATAAGTAGAAGAATAAATAAAGTAAAACTTTGACCTTCAGACTACTAAAAATAAATAAATTAAAAAAAAAATAAATCCCCAAACAAAGTAAAACAAAACCTACTTAGATTGGGTATTTTGCGTATGAGAACTCAGTCAATAAAAATCTGAGCAGTGTGGCCAACTTGCTTTGATTCTGTCAGCCATGTTCTCAACTGATGGGGCCATGGTGTCTGCTTCTGCTGACTTTGGAGGGATCTGTAGTCAGTCTGCTAAATTTTAATTTTATTTTATAAATGAAGAGTCAAGTTTGAGAGGGTGCTGAACAGAATTTTTTCACATAATGTTTGGTACTATGAGTTGCAAATATGCAGAGATTGAATTGATAACACAGGAGTTTCACTTGGCAAAAATCAGGAAGGTGAACGTGAAATGAAGCCCGTGTCAGGGCTCACCTCATGATCAGGAAGGCTTGCATTGTTCATCCTGTATCTGCCTCCTCTCCCTCCGGGTGACTCCCATCCCCCACTCTCTTGCAGTGGGGAAGAATGGGTAGCATCAGAAATAATGTGTATCACTTATACCTCAGAGCATTTACTTGTAGGTATAAAACTGTGTAGAATTTTCATCTCCTGTTGTGGAATTGTGTCAGCTTGAATTGGTATGGAGGAGTCGCACTGGATGTTACATGGGAGCTAGTGGGCTGGAGTGTTGCCTAGACTCCCAAGGGATTTTGCAGAAATGAGAAACCAACTCTTGTTTTAAGCCACAGAGATTTAGGGGCTGCTCTTTAATGTGCCATAACCTAGCCTGTGTAATGGACTCACTATTTGCTTATCCTCTTGTTTCAATGACAAGTCACACTACTACTAAGTGTACTCCCTTCAAACCCATACGGACAATTAATTCTAGATAGTTTTTTTAAATGATTCAGATTTCATTGGAAGGCTGGAACTCTTTTTTTTCAGTCTAGAAGCTGAAAATTCTCAGTAGAAGAAAGCACCAGCCATAATTTTTCAAGGTGTTCTTATTTCTTATTTCATTTATGTGAAAGAGTTAGGTTTTCACGCTATGCCTACTGCAGTGAAGAGTTTGGAAATGGATTCTGTCACTTCTGGTTATTGAGTACTTGGACTGAAGTTCAAGTATTTCCAGGCACTTCAGATGTAATTCTTGCTTACTTTACCTTCAGTACCAAGAATGAGAAAGATGAAAGTGTTACTTGAGCTTATCTACTGTGACAAAATTAGTAATACTTAGCTTTCCTTTTTACCTCATTTTGAGGTGATGGGGATTCAAGCTGTAATACCAGTGATGCCTTATTATGGGGTTTATTGGTAAAGATAGAAGCTTAATGCTATTCATTGAATTATTGTGCCGAATTTGGGTGGGAGTACCACTCAACAACTACTGTAATAGTGATAAAGGTCAAATTGCAGTAAGTCATAAATATTCTAGTAAAATAGATATGTATATGCATATATATTTCAGAGCCATTTAAAATTTTTTTTGAGATTTTATTTTTGAACAATCTTTGCACCCACTGTGGGGCTCAAATTTACAACTCTGAGATCCAGAGTTGCATGTTCTATTTCCTGAGCCAGTTAGGCACTCCACACAGCCATTTTAATGAAAATGAGACTATAGATTTGACTTTCAATGAAAGCAACATGATTAATTGAGAATAAAATTGGTTTGATGAATTTTCTAAAATACCTCAATTTTTACATTTACTGCCTTTTATTTTTTAACAATTATGTATATGTTAAAAATCCTTATTTTTTATGCAAATAACTTGCAAATTATGTTTGATCCAAAAGGGGACTATTGGAAAACATTTTTTCATGAGGTAAAAGAAGAGAATCTCAATAAAGGCAATAATGGAAAAATTAAAAAGGATGGTTACTTTTCTGGAGAAAGGACAAGCCACAGGTTCATGATGTTTGAAAGAGTAGCCATTGCATGAATGCATTATCTTCTCTTTCTCCCTTTCTGAACTGAAGGGAGGAAAAACTAGCAGGAGAGACACCAGAGAAAATAGTATGTAACAGTTTCTCAGCGGCGTGATCTTTGGTAGTTAAGATGAATACGGTCTGAGCAATTGGAAACTTTAGAGCAGACTCCCAGGGAAGAGTGGATGCCATCCAATCTGGGATTAAATTGAAATTATAGGTATTGATATAGATAGAATTAGATGATTTATGTATATAGTAATACATATATAATTACATATTAAACTTGCTTGTTACTATATGTATTAGATTAAAATTATATTACATATATCTATATTTAATATATAAATATACACACACCTATAGATATACTCATATATATGTGAAGCAATGAGAATTTTAAATATATAGGTAGTAGGAAAGGAAAAATGAATCAGGGAGGGAAGGAGGGAAGAGAAAGGAGAAAATTAGGTATATACTGAAACAATATGCAACAAAATGTGTATTTTTGACAAATGGTGAAATTATAAACATGATTTCTTTTAAAAATACTTTAAAGAAAATGTTAACTCCATATTGCTTCATTAATTTAAAAAAATGGCAATGAAGGCAAATGAAAAAGATAATGTGGAAGGTGTCAAGTTTACCTAAGCATACTTTAAAGAAACATCTATTTTATTTAAAAATAGGCCTATTTCATTGAGAAACTGCTTGTATTTTAAAAACTGTACACTGGACTTCTGGTTTCCAGTCCAGCATGTAAGAAGCTTGAAGTGTTGGGGAAACTGGATATTCATGAGCAAAAGAGTGAACTTGGATCCCTGTCTTATATCATGTGCAAAAATTAACTTGAAATGGATTAAAGACTTAAATGTAAGACTTTTGCAACCCTAAAACTCATAGAGGAACACATAGGAAAAAAAGTCCTCTTAACACTGGTCGTGGTGGGGCGCCTGGATGGCTCGGTGGGTTAAAGCCTCTGCCTTCAGCTCGGGTCATGGTCTCGGGGTCCTGGGATGGAGCCCCGCATCGGGTTCTCTGCTCAGTGGGGAGCCTAGCCTGCTTCCTTCTCTCTCTCTCTCTGCCTGTTTCTCTGCTTACTTGTGATCTCTCTCTGTCAAATAAATAAATAAAATCTTAAAAAAAAAAACAACACTGGTCGTGGCAACAATTTTTTGGATAGTACAGGAAACAAAAGCAAAAATAAACAAATGGGACTGTGTCAAATTGAAAAGCTTCTGCACAGCAAAAGAAACAACAAAATGAAAAGGCAATTTATGGATTAGAGAATCTTTTCAAAGTATATATATCTGGTAAGGGGGTTAATGTTGAAAATAAACAAGGAAGCCACACAGCTCACTAGCAAATACCCATAAAATCCTGGTTAACCATGGGCAAAGGACCCAAACAGATACTTTTATCCAAAGATACACAAATGGCAACAAATAAGTGAAAGGGTGTTCAATATCACTTAACAGGGGAAGGCAAATGAAACCACAGTAAGATATCCCCCATGCCTGTCAGAATGGCTATTATAAAGACCAGAAATAACATGTGTGGGTGAGGATGTAGAGAAAAGGGAACCCTTATGCACTGTTGGGGAAAACGCAAATTGGTGTAGCCACTGTGGAAAACTGTATAGAGTTCCTCAAAAAGTAAAAAATAAAATTACTGTATGACCCAGCAATCCCACTTCTGGCTATATATCTGAAGGAAATAAAACCACTATCTTGAAGAGCTCTCTGTACCCCCATGTTTATTGCAACATTATTCATAATAGCCAGGATGTGAAACAACCCGTGTCCATGGACAGATGAATGGCTAAGGCCAAAAATATGGCTAAATAATATTCTATTGTTTATATATAAAAGAGAAGAAACAATCTATCATTTACAACAACGTGGATGAATCTTGAAGGTGTTATCCTAAGTGAAATAAGAGAAAGACTGTTGCTGAATAATCGCACTTATATGTGGAATCTAAAGGGGCCAAACTGATAGAAACAGCATAGAATGGTACTTGCTGAGGGGAGGGTGAAATGAGATGTTGGTCAAAGGATGCAAACTTCCAGTTATAAGACAAGTAAGTTCTGGAGACCCACTGGACAGCATGGTGACTGTAGTTAACAGTGCTGGATAGTATAATTGAAAGTTGCTGGTGGTAGATCTTAAATTTGTTTACCACAGCGACACACAAAGGGTAACTAGGTGAAGTAATGGTTGTGATAACTACTCTTATGTAGTAATCATTTTGCAATGTGAATGTATAAAATCACCAGGTTGTACACATTGAACTTACACAATGTTATATGTCAAGTATATTTCCATAAAGCTGGAAAAAATCTAAAAATACCCTTTTGCTTACACCAAAACCTGTGTGTGCACGTTTATGACAGCTTTGTTCATAATTGCCAAAATTTGGAAACAACCAAATTATCTTTGAATAGGTGAATATATTAAAAAAAAACTGTGGTATATCCATACAGTGGAATATTATTTATTAATAAAAGCAAACAAGCTGTGAAACTATGAAAAGACTTGAAGGGAACTTAAAGGCATATAATTAAGTGAAAGAAGGCATTATGAAAAGGCTACCATATGTTTCTAACTATACAACATTCTGGAAAAGGCAAAACTATGGAGACAGTAAAATGATCAGGGATTGCCAAGGGTTCAGGAGCACAGGAGATCTATAAGGCAATGGAGCTATTCTCCACAGTGCTACAATGGGGAACACACATCGTAGTATCTTTGTCAAAACCCATCGAATGTACCACACCAAGAGTGAGCCCTAATGTAAATTATAAACTTTAATAATAATGTATTGACATGGTTCCTCAATTATAACAAATGTTCTACACTAATGCAAGATGTTAACAGTAGCGGGAACTGTGGAGAGGACAGACGGCAAAAGGTATACAGGAACTCTCTTGCACTTTCTGCTTAGTTTTTCCATAATTTAAAATCTGGTCTACAAAAGAAAGTTTTATTAATTTTTAAAAAATGTACTGGTTTGAAAATAAGTTATACTAGGTAAAACACAAGGGCCCTGAGCCTGAGCACAGGATCCAGACTGCCAGTGGGAGCTTGAAGAAGTATAGCGTGTAAAATGGCAGTAATGATGCCTTGGTCATAGGGCTGATTTGAGAATCACATGAGATAATCTACAAGGAACATTTGCCTGAGTGCTTCTGGATAGTTGTTAACATCATTATTAGATCGAATTCTTTTGAGGAAATTTCTACTAATCATAAATTCTCAAAATGAGACTGGGCTTTTTTGTGGACTCATTTCATGTCACTGGAATTCAAGTATAGATTGATGGTACATTTAGTATTGATTTTGAAGAGAAACACATCAGCAAAAGGATAATCAGCACACCATTTAACATTCCTTTCAATATTGACACTTCAAGGACTTATGAAGGGAGGCGATGCGTGTAAAGCCACTTAGGAAGTTGTAAAAGCCAAACATTCAAGGTAATGCTTGTAACCTCTCCTGTTTTTACTGCATATTTTAGCTCATTGTCGTAGAAGTTTCTCCATAACCTCGCAATGAAACAGAGTTGGAGAAAAACATCAGTGTTCTAAGTTCAGCTACACTTTACAGATGCAGAATATGAGACTCAAGAGATTAAGTGACTTCTTCATGATCACAAAGCTGATTAGAGAGAAAGCGGAGTTTAAACTATGAGTCTAACCTTGATTCAGAGCTCATTTTTCAACACATGCTGCCATTCTTCTTTCCAGTTATAGTAACATTTTCAAAATTTTGAACATTCCACACTTAAATCAGAACAAAGAAAACTTTGTCCTTTCTTTTTGCAGTGTTTCCTCAAAAGCCCACAGTCATCACCTTTTAATGAGAGTGCATTTCCAGCTGCTGCTCTGTGGAGAAGTTCCTCCCATTTGCTGTTCCTTCTCTTTCCACAGTAGCGCAGATCAAAATTTTGCCCCAACATGTGGGCGATGACCTTTACTTACTAACATCACAATAGCACCTTCACACAAAACAATCTTCGAATCACTATTCTACTACCTCTTTTAATAGGCTTGTGAAGTTGGCAGGATAGGTTTTTATTTTAATCTTCATTTTTTAGGTAGGAAACAGGGACTCAGAAATTTCTCAGCCAAATTCACAGAGCTAGTTCATTCATTAAGTGTATTTGGACACATGTCTCCTGACTCCTGATCTGGTATTTTACTACCTGCTGCTGCTATTTGGAAACAAAGTATTATAGTACAGCACATCTCAGTGATACTGTGGCTTTGGTTCCATACCACCACAATAAAACAAATACTGCAATAACATGAATCAGATAAAACTTTATTTTCCCAGTGTATATAAAGTCATATTTATACTGTACCATGGTCTATTAAGTATGTAATAGCATTATGTCTAAAAACCAATGTATATACCTCAATTTAAAAATACTTTATTGCTAAAAAATGCTAACCATCCTCTGAGCTTTCAGCAATTCATAATCTTTTTGCTGGTGGAGAATCTTACCTCAATGTTGATGGCTGCTGAGTGATCAGGGTGGTGGTTGCTGGAGATTGGGGCAGTCATGACCAATTTCTTAAAATAAGACAATAATGAAGTTTGCCACATTGATTATTTCTTCCTTTTTAAAAGGATTTCTCTGTAGCCTATGATGCTGTTGATAGCGTTTAACCCACGGTAGGACTTCTTTCAAATTCGGAGTCAGTCCTCTCAAACTCTGCCGCTGAATTTATGTAGTACCAACTAAGTTTATGGACTACTCTAAGTCATTCGTGGTCATTTCAACAATCTTCACATCATTAGCAGATTCCAGCTCAGGAAACCACTTTCTTTGCTCAGCCATAAGGTGCACCTCCTCATCCGTTAGTTTAATCATGAGATGGCCGCAGCTCTGTCCCATCTTCAGGCTCCATTTCCACTTCTAATGCTCTTGCTGTTTCTACCACATCTGCAGGACTTGATCCATTGAAGTCTTAAACTCCTCAAAGTCATCTCTGAGGGTTGGAACACACTTCTTCCACACTCCTGTGGATATTGATATTTTGAGCTCTTGCCAGGAGTCATGGAAATTGTTCATGGCCTTTACCATGGTGAATACTTTCTGGAAGGTTTTCAAGTCACTTTGCCCAGATCCATCAGAGGAATCAGTACTATGGCAGGTATAGTCTTATGAAATATGTTTCTTTAATTTTAAGAAGGTCAGAATTACTCCTCGATGCATAAGTTGCAGCCTGATGTAGTGTTAACAAGCATAAGAACAACACGAACCTCACTGTGCATCTCAGCTGGAGCACTCGGATGGCCAGATGCATGTCAATGAGCACAAATACATTGAAAGGAATCTTTTTTTCTGAATAGGTCTCAACCATGGGCTTAAATACACAGGAAATTATGTTATAAACAAATGTGTCATCACCCAGGCTTTGCTGTTTCATTTACAGAGCATAGGCAGAATAGATGTCGTATGATTCTTAAGGGTCCTATGATTTTTGGAATGGCCAGTGAACATTGGGTTCCACTTAAGGTCACCAGCTACATTAGCCCCTGATAAGAGTCAGCCTGGCCTTTGAAGCTTTGAAGCCAGACATTGACTTCTTTTCTCTAGCCAGGAAAGTCCTAGATGGCATGTTCTTCCAATAAAAAGACTGTTTTTGTCTACATTACAAATCTGTTGTTTGGTGTAGCCACCTTCGTTCATTATCCTAGCTCGATCCCTTGATAACTCACTGCAGCTTCTACATCAGCACCTGCTGCTTCACCTGGCACTTTTATGTCACAGAGATGGCGTCTTTCCTCCCCTCTCTCAGCCTTCATAGAACTGAAGAGAGATAGAGCCTTGCTCTGGATCAGGCTTTGGCTTGCGGGGATGTTGTGGCTGGTTTGATCTATCCAGACCACTCAAATTGTCTTCATATCAGCAATAAGTCTGTATTACTTTTTTTTTTTTTTTAATCATTAGTGTGTTCCCTGGAGTAGCTCTTTTAATTTTCTTTAAGTTGTCCCCTGCATTCACAGTTTGGCTGTTTGATGCAAGAGGCCTAGGTTTTGGCCTATTTCAGCTTTTGACATGCTTTCCTCACTGAGTTCAATCAGTTCTAACTTCTTTTCTTTCCTTTTTTTTTTTTTTTTTAAAGATTTTATTTAGGGGCACCTGGGTGGCTCTGTGGGTTAAGCCTCTCCCTTCTGCTCAGGTCATGATCCCAGCGTCCTGGGATGGAGCGCTGAATCCGGGTCTCTGCTCCGCAGGGAGCCTGCTTCCTCCTCTCTCTCTGCCTGCCTCTCTGCCTACTTGCGATCTCTGTCAAATAAATAAATCTTTTTAAAAAATCATTGAAAAATTCAACCTTAAATTGTCTTCACACAAAGGAATGGCTCTAATTATATTTCTGACTAAAAACTTATAACTTTTTTTTAAAGGTTTTATTTATTTGACAGACATACTGTGAGAATTACCAAATGTGACACAGAGACCCCAAATGAGCATATTCTGTTAGCGAAATGGTGCTGATAGGCTTGCTCAACGCAGGGTTGTCACAAATCTTCAATTTGCAAAAACAAAAACAAATATGGTATTTGAAACATAAGAGATCAGATAAAGCAAAGCACAAGTAAAGTGAGGTATGATTGTAAATCATAATAATAAAAACACTTGATTTAAAGTCTTAGTTGAACATGTAAGATCTTGATACTATTTGTATTTTGTAACATTTGATATAGACAGAAGAACATAGACAACTGTATTTTACCTATTAAAAGTACAATTTACCAGAGTGTTTTCTTCATTTTAGCATTACCTCTTTGAAAAACTTAAAAAAAAATGGTCACAAAATCATGAGTATCTCTGACACTACATTTAGTTTTGTTTGTTCTTAAGTAACATAAATTTTTTTTTCTGGTATTTGTGCTGTCTTCAGAAAATAGCTCTTTTTTACTCAGTATTTCCAAGATTCTTCTGCTTTGTTTTATATATCAGGAATTAATTCATTTTCTGCCAAATCATAATCTATGCAAAACACCTCAATACATTCATTCATTTTTCTATCAGTGGAGTTTCAGGGTGCTGGATGTTTTTGTCAACAAAAATACTCCTTTGAACAATAATGCTATGACATTTTTATTCTTGTCTCCTAGGCAAGTATTCAAATTTATGAGATCCTGCCCTACTAGTTTCCAAGGTTGTTACAATTATTTGTTGTAAAAATTTGATCAGGTCTTAATGTTTTCCAAGCTAATGCTTATAAAATGGTATCTCATTGAGATCTTAAATGTATTTCCTGAAAAGCTAATGAGGGTAAGTTTTTTGTGCTTATTTGTAATTTGGTTTCTTTTTGAGATAACTTTGTCTTTTGCCCATCAATCTACATGTTTTTCTTTCTTTTTCATAGGTAGCTCTTTGGAATACCAATCTTCTGTCAGTTACGTGTATCATATGTGTCTTCTCCTAGCTTATGGGTTTCTTTTTTCATGCTCTTTATAATGTCTTTTGATGTACTCAAGTATATAAGATAATTATAGTTATCAGTCTTGTCTTATGATTAGTACTTTTAGATCATATTAAAAACACTTCTTCACTGTGAAGTTTCTAAAATGATTTTTCTAATTTTTCTTCTAAAGAATCTGAAGTTTTTTGTTTCATATTAAAGTCTTGAATCCATCAGGAATTTATTGTGGTGTAAGGTATGTAGAAGAGATCAGTCCATGTCCCCCATTAGATAACCTATTGTCCCAGTATTATCTTTTGAAAACTTGATCCGTTCTTTAGTATCTGCGTTGCTACCACCACTTCCCTATTTCAATTTTTCATGTATGTGTCACTCTATTTCTTGACTCTTTATTGAGTTCTTTTTACCAGTTTGTTAATTTTGGTATCTGTACCACACCATCTTAATTGACCATAGCTTTGCAATACGTCCTCATCTTTGGTAGGGAATGATTTCACAAATTCTCCTTCATCAGTATGTTGTTAATTCTTATGTGTTAGCTCTTCCATGTGAATTTTAGAATCCTATTTCTCAAACAAGATCAAAGAGGAACCTGTAGGATTTTGACTGAAATTGGATTGAATCTAGATTAATTTGGAGAGGGGATACTGTTGAATATACTCCTTGGAACTTGATGATACTGATATTTCCTATCCGTGAACATAGAATATCTTCATTTCTTTTATTTTTATTGTGTTGTAGGTTGCTCCATACTATTTTTAAACAGCTGTTGCTAGATATATTTCTGAACATTTTGTTTTTGCAGTAGATTTTACTTTAGAACCATCCGACCCTCTTGACTTCTCTGTGCAAAGAATTTTGATTATAGAGCCAATCTTTTAATGGCAAAAGATGTTTTAATTCAATTTTTGAAGAGCTTGAGTGGTTACAAATATTTTCTTCTAGGGAGAAAATACATTTTCCTCTGCTGGGGGAACAACTCTGACCTAGAACCACTAGAACCACTTCAGCCCCTTGAGGGGATAGTGTAGTCCTTGGGCTCCCACTCACCTTTCTGCAGTTTTGCTGGCCCTAGATTGCTGTATTGGCAGCTAGACCTCAGAGAAAATTTTGATTTTATGTGAATAATAGTACTTATGACTCTGGAAGATGTTTTATCCAGGACATAGGTGTTTTCTAGTGAAAAAGTCCATCGGAATATCCGATGGATATCTGACATTCTGTCAAAAATCAGTGTCTCAAGGCTGACTGTTAGGAAACTAATTAGCATCATTCATGGCTCCCTGTTTCTACAAAAATAGTAATTTATGGATGTTGATCCTGATGGAAGGTGGCTGAGAAGCATTCTTTTTTTTTTTTTTTAGAGAATATGCTTATTTGAGGTAGACAGTAATAGCTATCCTTTGAGATTGCCTCTGCCTTCTCTGGTTCTCTATACCTTTACTAATTAGAGAGTAGCAAAATGAGAATATTTCAATCCAAACAGCAATGTTTTGTGGAATGCTTAACATATGTAGGTACCAAATAAATTCCTATGACTTATAACTTCTCTTATTTATATAATTTTGCTAAAAGAATTTCTTACCAGTGGTTGTCAAATTCCAGTGAGGTCTGCACGTGACAGGCATGATCTAGGAATAACCAGCAAAACTATTAGTTGAGATCATGCTCCAACCTTTCCAAGTTGTCTGCTCTCCTTTGTTGATATAGACCTGAGCACTTCAAATTGCTCTCCATTTCTGTCACCCACCACCCTTGATTTAAGAACTGCCTAATTCACCTCTGTGTCAACCGCCTAGGCTGGTAAAAATTTACTTCCTTCATCAAAGGGAGGATGGGGTAGAGTACAGCTTGTTCCTCTTCTGCATGATCTTGGATTTTATTCTGTTTAAATACAGATATGACATGACACTATCTACTAATTTGTAATTTGGTTTATGTTTGCTTATATATACATATATAAACATATATTTATGCTCAGAAAGCTCTTAAGGGGTACACCAAATAAGTTGAAGTATCCAACAGATATTTTTGGGAGCCAGACCTACAGGAATACATAGACTTAGGCAGTAAATGTTTAATTCCATCTCATTCTAAATTCCATAAACATGGCTGGAAATTACTCAACACACTCATTAGTGAGTGAGCTCTGCTTCAAGCCCAATTAACACTAATTCTTGTGTTCTCTGTGACCTTGTACTCCATGCATATATAGTCTGGATTCTACCCCATCTAATTTGCGAAGTAGTTCTCACCATTTATTCTTTCAAGTAAGAAACATTTATTGTGATTTGTGTGTGTACACTACTCTGGATATCAGGAATACAATAAAATGAAAGAGACCAGGTACCTGCCTTATAGGATATCAGGGTCTTTAGGAAAAGACAGATAGTCCTAAGAATGTGCAAAGTGCTTTGAAAGCGGTATGTACAAAATATCCAGGACAGGAACAGAGTGATGAATTCTGCCTGACAGTCAAGAAAGACCCAACAGAAGAAATTATATTTGAGTCAGATGGCAAAAGGAAAAAAAAATGTGTAGGAGTTTTCTGGGAGGAGAACAGCAGCATTTCAGGGAGAAGGAACACCATGATATAGTGGTTATGAGACAGTGTGTTACAACGAGGGGAAAAAAAGCATGAGCTCACATTCCGGCTCAACACTTCTGGGTTTTGTTTGACAATCATTTTGTTCTGAGAGAATCATTTCTTTTTACCTATCTCAGAGGGCCATTGTAGGTTTTATTGAGATAAAAAGTGCTTACTTAGCACACCAGATTGGCTCATAAAAATACTTCAAAAAGTGGTAGCTCTAACTTGTAAAGGCAAATAAATCATGATAAATCATCAAGAAATGAGTAGACCAATAATTGTCTTGAATATTTTCCAACAAAGTCCAAAATCTTCAGAGACCCATCTCTCATGACTAAATTACTATTGCTGTTTGACAGATTCTAAAAAAGTATTTGAATAAATCGAAGAGTTTGAAGGTGAAGAGAAAAAATATTTAGGCCAAGCTTTTTCCTTTTTAAAATTTTAAAATACAACTTCTTATTTTAAGATAATGGTAAATTCACCTGCAGTTTAAAAAAAATACAGAGAGGTGTACCTGGGTGGCTCAGTCAGTTAAGCTTCTTCCTTGGCTCAGGTCATGATTCTAGGGTCCTGGGATCAGGTCCCATGTTGGGCACTCTCCTCAGCAGGGAACCTGCTTCTCCCTCTCCCTGTCCCTCCCTCTACTTGCACATGCTCTCTCTCTCTCTCTCTGTTAAATTAATTAATTAAAATATTTAAATAAAAAATACAAAGAGAGGGACGCCTGGGTGGCTCAGTTGGTTAAGCAGCTGCCTTCGGCTCAGGTCATGATCCCAGCGTCCTGGGATCGAGTCCCACATCGGGCTCTCTGCTCATCAGGGAGCCTGCTTCTCCCTCTGCCTCTGCCTGCCATTCTGTCTGCCTGTGCTCGCTCTCTCTCCCTCTCTCTCTCTCTGACAAATAAATAAATAAAATCTTAAAAAAAAAAAAAAAAAAAAAAAAAATACAAAGAGAGCAATGTACTCTTTAGTTTCTCCCAATAATACCTTGCAAAACTCTAGTAAAATATGGCACCCAGGATATTGACATTGATACAGTTAAGATCATCCCACCATCACAGTGATCCTTCATGTTGCTCTTTGATAGCCCAAACTACTGCCCACCTGCCCCCATATACCATTTAACCCTGAAACCACTAATCTATTTCCCATTTCCATTAATTTCTCATTTCAACAGTGCTGTGGTAATGGAATCATACAGTATGTAACATTTTGGGGTTCCATTTTTACTCATCATAATTCTCTAGATATTGATCCAGGTTGTTTCCATGTATCAATAGTTCATCCCTTTTTATCACTCAGTAGTAGTTTATTATGTGGATATACTACTGTTTATTCACCTATTGAGAGATATCTGAGTTGTTTAATATTTGGGGTAAAATGAATAAAATTTTTGTGAATATTCATGTGCAGGTTATTGTGTAGATCTGTCTTCACTTATCTGCATGAATGTCCCAGGGTGCAGTTTTGGGGTTGTGGGGTGTGTTTGTGTGTGTGTGATGAAATTGCCATACTGTTTTCTAGAGTGAATATATCATTTTACATTCTCATCAACATTGTATTGGTTGTCCAAATTCTCTACATTTTTGCCAGTAGTTGATCTTCAAAGGAAAAATTTCTTCCATTCTAATATGCGTATAGTGAAATTGTGATTTTAATTTGCATTTCCCTAAACATTAACTTGCTGAGCATCTTTTCATATGCCTATTTGCTCTCTGAATATCCTCTTCAGTAAAATGAATTATTGTGTCTTTTGCTCATTTTCAGATTGGATTTTTGTTTTTTTATTGCTGAGTTTTGAGAGTTCTTTGTATGTTTTATACAACATTCCTATGTTGCACATGTAGCTTTTAAATATTTTTTCCCCACTTCGTAACTTATTTTTCATCCTCTTAGGGTCTTCTGCAAAACAAAGTCATTTGATTTTGATAAAGTCTAATTTATCAGTTTTCCCTTTTATGGACTGTGTTTTGATACCAAGTCTCAGAACACTTTGCTTAGTCCTAAATTCTGAAGATTTTCTTTTCTTTTTTCACAAAAGTTTATAGTTTTACTTATCACATTTAAATGCATGATCCATTTTGATTTGGTTTTCTACAAAATGTCTCAGGTCAAGGTTCTTCCCCCCGAACAATGCATGCCCAATTGCTCCATCATCATTGATGAAAAGGCTATCTTTTATCCAGGTTATTTTTGCACCTTTGTCAAAAATCAGTTGGGCATATTTTTATGGATCTCCTTCTAGGTTATTCCATCTGACCCATCTATATGTCTATCCCTTTACCAACAGAACCTAGTCTTTGTTACTGTAGCTACAGTTTTGAAATTGGGTGGATTGGTTCCTCCTAATTTATCTTTTCTTTTTTTTTTTTTCAAAATTGTTTTACTCTTTGCTTTTCCATAGAAATTTTAGAATAATTTTGCCTCTGTGTACAAAAAGTTGTGCTGGAGTTTTGATAGGGATCTCTGTAAACCTATATATAAATCTAGGAAAAAACAACATCTTTATGATGTTGAATCTTTCAATCCATGAACACAAATGTTTCTCCACTTATTTAGATATTTTCAGATCTCTTTGTCAGGATTCTGTAGTTTTGAGCATGCAAGTTTTGTACTTGATTGGTCAGATTGACATCTAAGTATTTAATTTTTGAGTAATTGTAAATGGTGCTATATCTGTTTTTAAATTTGTGGTGTCCCTATGTTTGTTGCCAGTGTATGGAAATGTGACTGATTTCTCATAAGTTTATCTTGTATCCTGTGACCTGGTCGAGTTCACCTATTAATTCTGATAGTTTTGTTTTTATACATTGCTTGTGATTTTCTATATAGAACAGAGCAAATAAGAGCAGGTTTGTTTCTTCTTTTCCAATCTATATGTCTTTTATTTCTTCTTTTTTTCCTGTTGTGCTGGCTAGAACTAGTACTATATTGAATACAGTGAGAGTAAGCATGCTTACCTTGTTCCTGATCTTCCAGGAAAGCATTCGCTCTTTTAATATTAAACATAATGTTAGCTGTGTGTCATTATCAAGTTAAGAAAGTTTTCTTCTATTCCTGTTTTCTGAGAATGTTTATAATGAATGGGTGTTGGATAATACAAAATCCTTTTTTTTTTCACATTAGCTGAAATGTGATTTTTCTTCTTTAGCTTGTAATATGATAGATTATATTGATATATATTGATATATATATCGATTTATATTGATTAAATTTTAAATATTTTAAAAAGATTTTATTTATTTATTTGACAGAGAGAGAGAGAGAAATCACAAGTAGGCAGAGAGACAGACAGAGAGAGGGGAGGAAGCAGGCTCCCCACCAAACAGAGAGTCCGATGAGGGGCTCGATCCCAGGACCCTGAGATGATGACCTAGGCCAAAAGCAGAGGCCTGACCCACTGAACCACACAGGCGCCCCTAAATTTTGAGTATTGAACCAGCCTTGTATCCCTGGAATAATCCCCCACAATAATCACAGTTTATAATTCACTTTCTATATTACTTAATTCTATTTGCTAATATTTTGTTAAGAATTTTTAGTTCTGAATTCATGAGGAATATTCATCTATAGTTTTGGGTTTTTTGTTGTTGTTATTGGTCTAGTTTTGGTATGAATAATATTAATTTTACAAAATGAATTGAGTAGTATTTCCTCTTGTTCTATTTCCTGGAATAAATTCTGTAGAATTTGTGGAAATTCTTTTCTGATGTTTGATAGAATTCTCCAGTAAAACCATCTGGGCTTAGGGATTTATTTTTGGGGGTAGGAAGTAAAATTACACATTCAATATCCTTAATAGTTGTAGGGTATTTAAATTATGTCATATTCAGTGTTGAGGTAGTTTGTATTTTAAGGAATTGGTTCATTTTGTCTACATTGTCAAATTTATGTTTATAGGACAGTTCGTAATAGCCTCTTATTCTTTTGATGTCTGTAAAGGGCCTATAGCAATATTCCATGTTCCTTTCTTGATAATAATTTGCCTCTTCTATTTTTGTCTTTGCCAGTCTTGCTAGAGGCTTTTCAGTTTAAGGATCTTTACAAAGTGCCAGCTCTTTATTTCATTAAGTTTTTTTTTATTATTTTCTGTTTTCAATTTAGATGATTTCTGCTCTTTATTTTCTTTCTTCAGCTTGCTTTAGGTTTATTTTGTTCTTTTTCTGGATTCTCCACTGTGAGTTTGGATTTTTAATTTGTGACTTTCTCTTTACTAACATAAGCACTAATGCTATAGATTTCCTTCTCAGCATTTATTTGTGTCTCATAAATTTGGGTATGTTGTATTTTCAGTCTGTTATTGATTTCTAATTTGATTGTGCTGTGGTCAGAAAATACTCTATATAACTTAATTATTATTATTAATAGATTATTAAATTATTTATAATTTAATTTATAAATTTAATTATTAAATATATATATTTATAAATTAATAAATTTAATTATTAAATTATTTTAAATGTGTTGAAGTTTATCTTACAGCCAAAGATATGGCTATCTTGGTAAATGTTATGTGGTCACTTAAAAACAAATGTGTAGGGGTACCTGGATGGTGCCAGTCTATTAAGCATCCAATTCTTGATTTTGGCTTAGGTCATGATCTCAGTGTCCTGGGATTGAGGCCCTGATGGACTCCATGCTCAGCGGGAAGTCTGCTTGAGGATTCTCTACCAGTCTCTCCTTTCTCTCTCTCTCTCAAATAAATCTTTAAAAAGAGTATATACAAAGAATGTGTATCTTGATGTTAGTGAGAGTAGTGTTCTATAAATATTAATTAGACCCTATTAATTGATGGTATCATCAAACACTATTTTTTTTTTGCTGCTTTTCTGTCTAGTTCTATTAATTTTTTTCTATTAATTCTTCTGAGAGGTGTGTTGAAGTCTCCAACTGTAATCATAGGTTCTGCCTTTTTTCCATTCAGGTTTATTAGTTTTGCATCATGTATTTTGCAGCACTATTGTTTGGTGTGTACACATTTAGTATTGCTGTGTCTTCTTGCTGGAAGACACTATAATTTATCATTATAAAATGTCCTTCTCTATGTATGGTAAATTTCTTTGCCCTGAAGTCTACTTTATTTAATATTAATATAGCCAGTTCATTTTTCCTTTGGCTCGTGTTTACATGGTATATCTTTCTCTTTCTTTTTACTTAAACCTGTTTACATTAAATTTGAAGTGAATTTCTTGTAAAAAACATACGTGGGACCATATTTTTTTGGATCCACTCTGCTAATCTCTTTCAACTGGTGAATTTAAGCCATTTATATTTAATGTAATTATTTTTTTCCATTTTAGATATCATGTTAAGATATGTTAATATATTATAGAAAATGTAACTTTTTTAGTATTTTCTACACCTCCCCTATCTGCCTGTATACTTTCCATACCCTTACCTTGCTAATACTTACTTTGTAATTTTTGGATTGATCAAAATTCAGGGTTTACCTACTTAGAACTTTGTAACTGGTATTTATAAATGAGGTATGGAGTAAGCTATGATCATTCCTTTTTGTACATTTTTTTTGTTTTCTTGTAATTATTTTTTTGTTTTTCTTGGGCTTACTTACTTGACCTGGTTTACTTCCAAACTCGAAATATTTTTAGCCTAAAAAATTTTTTAGCCTCGAAATACTCTTAGTCATATCTTTCATGTCTGAAAAATGGCTTTTTCTACTCCCTTCACTCTGTATATACTTGATTGATATGAACTAAATATAAAATTTTATATATAATTTAATTTTCCTCCAGAGTTTTCAAGGTATTTTTTCATTATATCTTAGTTCATAGTACTACAATTGAGATACCAGAAGCTACTCTGATTCTTGATGTGACCTATACTTCTCTCTAAGCCTGTCAGATCCTCCAGTGTTCTTTAGTATTCAGAAATTTCTTAGAGATATTCTTGATATGAGTCTTTTCATTTTTTGTCCTGGGCATATATTGGGTTCTTTGAATCTGGAAACTCATGTTTTTCTGCTTTGAATGTTCCCCCCACTCCAGTAATTCCAGTATAATTAGCATACAATATTATATTCGTTTTAGGTGTGTTACATAGTGATTCAACCATACTATACATTACTCAGTGCTCATCATGATAAGCGTACTCTTAATACCCTTCACCTATATCACCCATTTCCCCCATCCACCTCCCCTCTGGTAACCATCAGTTTGTTCTCTATAGTTAAGAATCTGTTTCTTGGTTTGTCTCTTTTTTTCCCCCCTTTGCTCCTTTGTTTTGTTTTTTAAATTCCACATATGAGTGAAATCAGAGTATTTGTTTTCTTTAACTGACTTATTTCACTTAACATTATGCTAACTAGCTACATCCATGTTGTTGCAAATGGCAGGCTTTCATTTTTAATGGCCAAGTAATATTTCATTCTATATGTGAACCACATCTTCTTTACCATCAATGGACACTTGGATTGCTTCCCATAATTTGGTTTTTGTAAATAATGTTATATTAAGCAGAGTGGTGCATATATCTTTTTGAATTAGTGTTTTCATATCCTTTGGGTAAATAACCAGGAGTGGAATTACTGGATCATATGTAATTCTCTTTTTAATTTTTTGAGGAAACTCCATACTGTTTTCTACAATGGCTGCATCTGTTTGCATTCCCACCAACAGTACATGAGGGGTCTTTTTGCCCTACATCCTTGCCAACACCTGTTGTTCCTTGTGTTTTTAATTTTAGCCATTCTTGACAGATCTGAGGTTATAACTCATGAGGGTTTTGATTTGTATATCCCTAATGACTAGTGACATTCAGCATCTTTTCATGTGTCTTTTGGCCATATGGATGTCTTTTTGGAGAAATGTCTGTTCATGTCTTTTAATTGGATTATTTGTGTTTTCTGGCCTTGAGTTGTAGTTCTTTATATATTTTGAATACTAACCTTTACTGAATATGTCATTTGCAAATATCTACTCAGTAGGTTTCCTTTTAGTTTGTTGTTTCACTTGCTGTGCAGAAGCTTTTTATTTTGATGTGGTCCCAATAGTTTATTTTTGCTTTTGTTTCTCTAGCCTTAAGAGATGTAGTTAGAAAAATGTTGCTACAGCTGATGCCAGAAATTACTGCCTGTACTCTCTTCCAGAATTTATATGGTTTCAGGTCACACATTTAGGTCTTTAATTCATTTTGAGTTTGTTTTTGTGTATGGTATAGGAAAGTGGCCCAGTTTCTTTCTTTTGCATGTAGCTGTCCAGTTTTCCGAACACCATTTGTTGAAGAGATGTCTTTTTCTGATTGCTTATTCTTGTCTCCTTTGAAGATTAATTGAGCATATAATTGTAGGTTTATTTCTGAGCTTTCCATTCTGTTCTCTTGATCTGTGTGTCTACTTTCGTGCCAATACCATACTATTTTGATTACTATATCTTTGTAGTTTATCTTCCAATCTGGGATTGTGATGCCTCCAGTTTTGTTCTTCTTCAACATTGCTTTGGCTATTCAGAGTTTTCTGTGGTTCCATACAAATTTTAGTAGTATTTGTTCTAGTTGTGGGCAAAGTGCTGTTGGTGTCTTGATATAGGGATTGCATTAAATTTGTGTATTATTTTGGGTAGTATGGACATTTAAAAAATTTTAATTTTATTAACATATAATGTATTATTATTCCCAGGGGTACAGGTCTGTGAAATGCCAGGTTTACACACTTCACAGCACTCACAATAGCACATGCCTTCCCCAATGTCCATAACCCACCCACCTTCCCCCTACCCCCCTCCCCCCGGCAACCCTCAGTTTGTTTTGTGAGATTGAGTCTCTTATGGTTTGTCTCCCTCCCAATCCCATCTTGTTTCATTTCTTCCTTCCTTACTCTCCAAACCCCCCACTTTGCCTCTCAACTTCCTCGTATCAGGGAGATCATATTAGTATGGACATTTTAACAGTATTTGTTCTCCCAATCTATGAGCATGGAATATCTTCCCATTTGTTTGTGTCATCTTCAGTTTGTTTCACAAGTGTTTTCAGAGTACAGGTCTTTCACTTCCTTGATTAAGTTTATTCCTAAGTATTTTATTGTTTTGGGTATAATTATAAATGGAGCTGTTTCCTTAATTTCTCTTCCTGCTACTTCATTAATGTATAAAAATGCAGTGGATTCCTGTATATTGATTTTATATCCTGTGACTTTACTGAATTAACTTATCAGTTTTGGGTTTTGGGATGGAGTCTTTGGGGTTTTCTATCTATAGTATGTCATCTTTAAATAGTGTAAGTTTTACTTCTTCCTAACAACTTTGGGTGCATTTCCCACCCCCCCCCCACCCAGATTGCTTTGGCTAGGTCTTTTAATACAATGTTGAGTAAAAGTGGTGAGAATGAGCATGCTTGTCTTTTTCCTAATCCTTGGGGGAAAGCTCTCACATTTTCACCACTGAGTATGATGTTAGTTGTGGCTTTTTCATATACAGCTTTTATTATGTTGAGGTATATTCTCTGAACCTAGTTGGTTGAGGGTTTTTATCATGAATGGATATTGTACTTTGTGAAATGCTTTTTTTGTATCTATTGAAATAATCATATGTTTCATATCCTTTTTCTTATTAATGTGATGTATTGATTTGAGGTTACCATTAGCTTTATATATAATATCTCGTGCATATACCGCTCTATATTAAGTTTGAATGCATTGTAAAATCACTAAATTTTAATTCCTTTCATCCCCACCCTCATTTTAGGTATACGGTGTCATACTTTCTCTCCTTTTATTTTGAGCTTCTCTTTCTATATTTCTATATTTATAATAAACTTAATTTTACTGCTTTTGTGCTTCCTGGTTTTCTTACTCCTACTTGTGTCAGGAGAAAGTCACAGGAACAAGTCACAGAGTCCCCTTTGACATTTCTTTAAGGCTGGTAAAGTGGTGATGCTTTCCTTTAACTTTTGTCTGGGAAATGCTTTATCTATCTTTCTATTCTGAATGATAGCCTTGCTGGATAGAGTATTCTTGGTTTCAGATTTTTTTTTCAGCATTTTGAATATCATGACACTCCTTTTTGGCCTGTAGAGTTTCTGCTGAAAAATCAGCTGATAGTTTTATGAGGTTTCTCTTTTATATAACTATTTTCTTTTCTCTTGCTGCATTTAAAATTCTCTATCACATTTTTTTTTTTGCCATTTTAGTTACTGTGTATCTTGATGTGGTCCTCTTTGGGTTGATTTTATTGGGGGACTCTTTGTTGCTCTTGGATCTGGATTTCTATTTCCTTCTCCAGGTTTGGGAAGTTTTCAGCTATCATCTTCAAATAAAATTTCAGGTCCCCTTTTCTCTTTTTTCCTTCTGGGTCCCTATAATTTGACTGTTGTTACCCTTGATGGTGTCACTGAGTTCACTTAATGTACTTTCTCCCCCACCCCCATTATTATTTTTTTTTCCTCTCCCTTCCAGCTTCTATTACTCTGTCCTCCAGGTGACTCAACCATTCTTCTGCTTCTTCAAGTCTATTTATTTCATGTAAGGTATTTTTAAATTTCAGTTATTATTGAGTTACTCATCTCTAATTTGTTCTTTTTATGTTCTCTGTGTTCACACTGTGCTGGTTTCCTCTGGTGTCCCTGTGTCTAGGCTGGGAGTAGGGGAGGGAAATGATGCTTGCCACCTCCTTTGTTCCTGGAGACGTCTTCCTAAGATCGATGCCCCTCTAATACATGCTCTGAGATGAGTAAACAAATCTCCCTCAGGCATATCCCAGGAGTTTTTCAAACAGCTGATTCTAACAGTGTCTGTTTCGGCAGGGCTGTTTGTTATGTTGTCTTTTTAAGGGCAGGGACTCAGTTTCCCTTCTCCTTCAGGCTCTTCTAGAGCCAAGCCCACTGATTTTTAAAGTTCCACGTGTTAAGCCCTACTGATTGTAAGAACTTGGAAGACAGGACTCTCTGGTTTTCAAAGATAAATGTTGTGGGGATTTCTTCTTCCCAGCATGGGTCCCCAATGCCTGAGTCCCTGGGGTGGGGTCTGCTGCTCTCCCCTCTCCCTTCCCACAGTGTTCCTTCCTCCCATGGACACTCCTGTGGGTCCATTTGGCTCCTGACCACATCTCTGCCCTTCCTACCCTCCTTGATGTGGCCACCTCTCTACAGTTAACTGTGGAGAGTCTGTTCTTCCAGACTTCAGGTCATTTTCTGTGTTATTTTCACGGATTTGGGTGTTATCCAGGTATATCCATAGGTCAAAGAGAATTTAGGTGATTCTCCTACTCTGCTAACTTTCCCCAAAGTCCTTTGGAATTAAAAAAAAAAAAAAAAAGAAAGAAAAGTAGCCAAGATTTCCCCTTTAATGTCTCTGCTCTCTTTTTGGAATTCTTGTTATTCAGATGATATAACTCCTGGACTGATCCTTTAATTTTTTATATCCCTTCTTTTTCTCATTTATTATTCTTTCTATTTTATGTGACATTTCATCAGTTTTACTTTTAATATCTATTGTTTTCATTTATACCATAACCTTTTTAAGTTCTAAGATCTTTTTTTGTTTTGTTATTAAGTTCCCATCTTTTTGCTGTTCTTTCTTCTCAGCTGAAGCATGTAACACTTTTCCTTATCATTTTGAAGATATAACTAAGTTAATTTTTTAGATTTTATTTTTCTGCATAATTTCTATTTTTTCTAAGTTGCTTTTTATCTGTTTATTTCCGTTTTTGTCCTTTTCTTTCCTGCTGGCAGCCTTCTTCAGATGTCCTGAGTTTTCTGATCATACAAGGGTGAAGGACCAAACAAACAAACAAACTGACCAAACTGGCAGTTCTTAATTTATCATTGAGACTGCAGGGTGACCAAATTAGAAATGTTTTCTGGGAAACTCTAGTGTTGGAAATAATCAGAGTGGCATTTTCCTCTTGGACTAGGCCTGCTTCTTAGAGAAGATTCTTCCCATCTACCTGCAAATAAAGTGTGGAAGCTGAGTGGGGAAAGAAGCATGGAGGGGATTAGCATTCAGTGTGTATGTACTCAGTTGTTTTTCAATTTTTTTATGCCTCAGCTGTGCCTTCTTTTTTTCAAAACAGTGGCTTCCCATTTTACTCATTATTTTGCCTTTTATGGTAGTAAAGAGGGGAAATTGTCCAGTGGTGCCAACTAGGGAAAGGGAGCTAGGCTTCTCAGTAGAAAGCTTTCAGAAATTTCTTCCGTATATGTTTGTTACTCTTCACTCCTACTGCAGAGGTACCAGGTGCCACCTATTTCTGAGTCTCTTAAAAATTCTGTGGTTTATTAGTACTTTTAAAATTCTTTGGTTTTATATTAATGTTTAGCTTTAGCTTTCTGCTTGTTTAAAATTTGAATTTCTTAGGCTTCCTAAGTTGACTATCACTTATCTATGTCCATTTCTCACCTACCAAAATAAGTGTTATTTTCTCTTCTCTTGCTCTTTCCTTGTATCTCAAAAATCACCTTTATTGACATTTTGATAGTATTTCTATGGTGTGGGGTAGCAAAATTAGATGTTTGGGTTCAGTCCTCCATAATTATGGAATTCCATATTCTAAAGCTTTTCTTTGGTGATGCGTAGGATTGGAAGATGGAGAGAAGATCCTAAAATGTGGCAGGAGAAAAAGAAGGGACGATGTACACTGAGTTTGGGGGAATTGTGAGAAAATGAGGGAAGAGGCTGAGATAGCCAAGATACATGGAGAAAGTTGTTGGTTACTTCTATGACCTCTGTTTAGATGCTTATACTTTGTCAGGTATTTTTTAAAAAATCATGTTTAATGACCTCCAGAATTGCCTCAATATTTTTACTTGGGTATTGAGTTGGGGACAGAGGAGCTATCAGTAATAGTCACCTACCCCAGCTAAGGTTCACTTCTTGGTGTCACAGTGTCCTAGAAGACCATCTCCATGTCTCATCACCAGGAATAGCCACCAAAACAGAAAAAAGACCTACCCAAGTTTTAGCCTAACATTGAAGTGCACCAAGGTCCTTTAATCCTGATTGTTTATCCCTTTGAAGAAAAATTACCCCAATATCCTTTTTCTCTTTCTGAATCTGGTGTGTGTTTGGAGAAGAGTAGTATTTTAGTGAAATTGTTTAAAAAGGTCCTATTTGCTTTACTTGAGATATGCAATAGACAACTTCTCTTTCTATCTTCATTTTCTTAGATAGCATTTGTTTTCTTTGTAAGTCACTTCAAGTCCATTATGGAACAGGAGGCATATTAATTACTGAAATGAATTAAATATAATCAATTTCTTCAACTTGGATTATTTGCAATTTTGGTTCATTGGTGTTCTGGGAGTAGGAAATAAAATAATGACTAGGTAAATTGACTTTCATCTTACATTTTGCATCAGTAAATGATTGGGTTGACATTATATGTCACTACACTAAGATACATCATTAAGACAATCTGTCATTTCAGAATTTGAAAGCAAGTTAATTTCCAATGACCTATACTGAAAACCCTATTCATGTCACCATTTGGTGAGCTAAATGCAAATTAACTGGGAGCATATGGACAAAATTTCCCTTGAATCAGGCACAGATTTAAAAATGAGAATGTGTATACTTGAGAAAATATCAAGTACAGGTACTCTACAAAATATTTTAAATAATTTAAATTATTTAATAAAAGCCACAATGCCACTGAAGACAATGCCATGATTTCCTATGATTTAACATTGACAGGATAGAACTGTGAACTGTATTAAATATGTGTAAGGTAAACCATTGGAAACGTTCAAGGGAGAGAAAATAGAGATTGAAGGAGAATCTGAGCTATTCGATTATGAAGGAAAATCAAGGGTGCAAAGTTTCATGAACATGGCCAGGAGTCTGAACTTTATTAGAATGAGAATTTGGGGTTTTTGATTCTTTCCAGGACACAGGTAGAAAGTTCCATGGAACATGGAGACCTGCCCATGTTCATTTAAATAGTACAGATCTGTCACTGGCCCTTTAAGGGAAGGCAGTCTTCCCCTTGAAGTGAGCACAGAAAAGCAGGTTGAGAGCCACAGGATTAGCCCAAGCTATTCACCCAAGAGTTTATTCTTGTGTTTCTCAACCCCTTATACTTTGTGTGTCTGTCATTTTGTTTCTGGCCTTTCACTACCTCTCGGTTTTAGAGATCCATTTGAATATAGTGAGCTTACCATATTTAAATTCAGTGTAATATTTCAGCTCTTGCCCCCATTCTGTGTGAATTTAGTGGATTAAAAAACAATAAGCTCTCAAAGTTTGTGAAAAGCTGACTTTATTTTTAAAATTGTGTTATGTTAGCCACAATACACTTTTACTACTTCAAAATGCATAGATATTATGCCACATTGATCAGCCTGGGGTGGTGGGCAAAGGAATTCCCAGAATTTTAGGCTCACATAGTGTGTGTCTGGGCACTTAGGGATGGTGGGTGAACTAACTGATGGGTCCTGATGATCAGAAGGGTCATCATTGCAATAGATGCAACACCATTTTCAGTCCATTATAGCCCCTCTTTTGATGCCAGGTTATGTATAATTTGTGCTCCTAATAACTGGTATAAAAGGAAACAGCTGCAGTCATAAACATGAGCAATCATCATTTTGTGACTCCTATATGTAGGTATTTAGCCATTTTATTTTGTTCCTCCTTCAAAATTAATCTTCACAGGTTAATACCTCATTATACCCCTAGCTTTTAACATCCACAGTTTGAGAGAGACGTTTTCTTTTCTTCTACCATTCCACTGCCTTATGAAAATTTCATTGCCTCCCCAGCAGATTCTCCTGATCCTTGAGAACAATTTAAACAAGTAAACTAGCAGGCCACCTGGATAGGATGGAAAATTCCCAAAATTCTTGCCAGAGAAAGCCGGAGGGAATGAGACTGCCTGGCCCTTCCCACATCTGTCAGGGCACTTGTTCTTTCTTCCACCAGTAATGCTATTCCCTACCCTTCCAGTTACACCTGGAAAACCTCTAACTGTAATTCAAACCAGCACAATTTTAACACTTCAATTAAAATTTCCCATGGGCACAATTATGCATCTCTGTATTCCTATCCCATTTGCACATAATATAGTGTAGGATTTATCCTGTGGTTCATACTTACCTTTTCAGCTGTCTTATTTCCCACCAGACCATGGTGTCCAATGGAGAAGGGACTTTGGTTAGCCTTCTTTATACAGTGACAAACATATCATAGGCCTTTGAAAATATCGGACACATAAACATGGAACATATAGTTGATTCGTTATTATTTCCCCAGAATCCTACACAAAAACAGGCTCAAAAGCACAAAGTAGGTAACACAGATTTTCTTGATTCACTGAAAAAATATAGGTACTGGGTATTGTCAATTTAAATAGGTGTCCCTTATAAAAGTATGATTGCATATTTCCAGGATATCAGAGACCCCAGCACTAGCTTGGTTGTCAGTTTTCCCCGTTTTTAGGAAGGAAAATGAAGGAGTTAAAAGATTGATTCTAGTCCTATCTCTAACATGAAGATAACTTGGACATAAGCACACAGTAAAGAGTAAGTGGAATACAAATAGGAAAAGTCGCATCCGTTTCTTCTTACCTCCGGTACTCAAGTTTTGTTACAATAGAATCGAATATTGTTTTGGCTATGAGATTTTCATATATTAAGACCAGTCTCTACAGGTTGACATCATTTTTAAGATTACAGCAGCATTTAGTAATATTAATGCATTTTCCTCAATGACTAGGTAAAATAAGGGGGAGTTACTACAGAAGGAGTTTATTATAAAAGAACTATGGTTAATCACACTATCCTTTCTGATACTTCTGAAGCATGCTTTTTTTTATAGATACACATTCAGATATGCCAAATAACTGACTGTATTTTATACAGATTGTTTGGTCTCTAAGGGGATTTGATTGGATTAAAAGATGATTACGCTGGGGGGCACCTGGGTGGCTCAGTGGGTTAAGGCCTCTGCCTTCGGCTCAGGTCATGTTCCCAGTGTCCTGGGATCGAGCCCCACATTGGGCTCTGTGCTCTGCAGGGAGCCTGCTTCCACCTCTCTCTCTGTCTGTCAAATAAAAAAAAAAAAAGATGATTACACTGGAAAATGTGACTTTTTTCCCTAAGTAACTATCATGAAGACTGACTTAAATTTATTTTTTATTTATTTCGGTATGGAGCAATGGTGATTTTGATATTCAGCTGCATTTACATCCAAACAGGCTGGAATTTAAATGGTTGATCCTTGATAGCACTTGACGTTCTGAAAATAACAGCTGACTGTTTTTATTTCAAATAAAATTTCAAAATTTTATTTCCTATTCCAGTTGACTTCTCTTTATTTTTAGGAAAGAAAGGGTTATTAGCAGCAGGTCTCTAAAAACATTTCTCCCTCTTTGTGAACACCAGAAGCAAACTTGGCCCTAAGCAGAACCTCTTACAACCATGAACTGTTAAATCAGGGTCTCTCAGGCGTTGCTATGTACTAATTACTCATCTAGAAATGCTTTGAGCAGGATACTCTTGGTCTGTCTACAAAAGATTGTTTATTATCAATAAACCTGCAATTCGTGGGCAGGTGCTGAATTGACAAATGAACATTGGAACCAGAAAGAGCTACATGATACAGAAGATAAATAAGCTAAGAGGGCCCTAAACTCAGTGGCAGCTTTTTGCTAACCCATCCCCCACACGGTTCCCTCCCAGAAGTCAAAACCCATCCTGGAGGAAACAGGACTCTGGAAGCTCTATCTGACAGACTTGGGAATCCCTGGATGCTGATATTACACATGTTATTGATCTTGTATATTTTTAATTTACTAATCATCAATAGCAGTCTTTGCCAGGTAAGATAAATACTTCATGTGAATCTGACAACTTAGGCCTTAATGTTCACTCACATTAAAAATCATCGAAGGGGCGCCTGGGTGGCTCAGTGGATTGAGCCTCTGCCTTCAGTTCAGGTCATAATCCCCGGTCCTGGGATCGAGCCCCACATTGGGGGGGGGTGTCTCTGCTCAGTGGGGAGCCTGCTCCCCCCTCTCTCTCTGCCTGCCTCTCTGCCTACTTGTGATCTCTGTCAAATAGATAAATAAAATCTTTAAAAAAAAATCATCGAAAAATTCAACCTTAAATTGTCTTCTCACAAAGGAATGACTCTAATAATATTTGTGACTAAAAACTTATAACTTTAGATTACTCTATCTTCTCTGGTGTTTGGACCCAGAAGTTGGGGAGCTGGCTCTCTGCTCTTAACTTGATTCTCCTCTTATGTTAGTAAGCATGTAGGACATTCCACTGGAACAAATACTCTACATTTACTTGTAAAGATATCTGCTCATTCTGGGACTTGTCTGACAACAGTAATGATCTCATTAGTTATTTTAATAGTTTAAATAGTGCCTTGGAGAGTACGAAGATCTGCCATTAAGGGAAGAAAAAGCACAGCTGAGTTGCCTCATTAATGAATTGAGCCACTCATTAGCTAATCTTTTCCCAAGTCTCTAATGATGTCCTGGTTAATGGCCACTGGAAGTACAGAAGTACTTTAATAGAGGGTTCTCAATCTAAAACCTTTGCAGCTGTGACATGGATTATTTTGTACATAATAATAACAGCCGCCACGTTTTATCTAGTGCTTACTATATGCCAGACACACATGGGGTTAGAGGATACCTGAGAAGACAATTCGGCCACCTAGTAACTCCAGGTATATACAAATTTATTAAATTGGTTCAATTGACCTAATTGATCAACTGTTCAGAATTGTACAGATGGTAAATACAGGTGAATCTTGAAGGTTCATGACTTACAAGAAAATGTATTTTGCATCTTGACATTGTGGAGAAGAAAATTCCTTTCTCCTTAGCAGCATAAATCTATGTCCTGTCATAGTAGAGGAGAAGGTTTTGTTGTATTTTCTCTCCTATATCTTCCTACTTGTATTTAAAGGCAGTAAAAAAAAAAGGGGGGGGGTAACAATGAATATTTATCTGCTGAATGAAAGACACAGTACTTGGGTGATACGGAAGAAAGAGAGAATGTTCCTTAGTCTTTTGAAGTTAAAGTCTCTGATGTCTTGGCAGTTGATTCAGGACACCTAGGTTCTCATAAAATCCTGAGCAGGACAGCGTGTCAGAGAACAGAACCCCTAGTAGTATCTGGTACATACTCGTATTTATACCCAAGAGCATAGGTGTGGGGAGTCAGAAAACCTGTACCCACGTTCCACCTCTGCTTTTACTAACTGTAGGACTTTGCCCAAGTGATTAAATCTTCCAATATGTTCTTTTCCTCATCTCTCCAAATAGAGATAATGCACCAGTAATAATTTAATAATGTAGACATTAACCAATACATAGGAGCAGGTGTTATTTTTATGTTTATTGTTAATAACGGAAGTATCACTTGGGACAGTTCATCCTCATGATATTATGCCTTAGTTTTCACTGCCCAAGATTTCAGTACTTCTCCTGTGAATCTTGACTTGAATCCTGCTCCAAATCTGTTAATGCCTTAAACTTCCCACCCAGTGGCTAGACCCTGCTTGCTTTATGTTCTTCTCACCAATAACATTACCTTCTCCATCCTCCCTGGCTCCAGTCCGTGTGCTGTACTTCTTTCATAGTCGAAATGCCGCTGCTGCCCACTTGTTTTGAGTATGAGCCAACACAGTTAACTTTCTTTTCAATCCCTGCCCCACTTCACAGCTGGACACCCTTAGATCTCAGAAATAGCTTCAACTGGGGCTAAGCCTAACTTTTATACCGTGAATCATTCGGCTGTACACTTAAGGTTAGCCATTGTATTAGGCTGTGTTTTCCAGGCTCCTTCCCCAGCTTCTGTTGCTTCCAGTTGCATTAGGTGCTAGCATGCCTCACATGTGAACATTTTACGTATTAGGACATACACAGAAAAAGGAACTCACGGCAACTTCAGCATACAATTTACTTGTCAACATAATCTTAACTTCTACTTTCTACTCCTAAAATACTTGGGCAACTGACGTAAAACTATTTTACTATTTCTGTATCAGCACAATCCTATTAATAATTAAAACCTGTGTTTTATCTTTATATTGGCATGCTGATGTGGAGACCAGGAATGTGAATAAGTGGGAGATAGAAGTGTGTCTCAGAATCCTTATCCAAGTTTATCAGTCTATAAGAAAAGTACATCAATTATATTTTAGTATTACTAAAACAATAAAAGTCATTAATAACATTCAGTATTATTTCAGCAGGAGCTCTAGATATGTTTCTGAGATAAAGCAGAAATCCTAATCCATTCCCTACAACCCACTCATCCCCCAGATTTTTCATGCTTCTCAACAGGTTCTATTTTGATTCTGGTTAGCAAGCTTACACATTTGGAGGTATCATATAGTATTTTAGCAGAAGATACAGATAAACAGCTGGTAGTTTTGAAGATTGCATTGCATTGTTTTGAAGCTAGCCAAACATGATTGCTCATATAAATATCTTTTTGGTTTTCTATTTTTTACAAAAAGTTTTTATTATTAAGAAGACTATATTTAGAGCAGTTTTAGGTTCATAGCAAAATAGAAGGGAAGGTACTGAGATTTTCTATATACTTGTTGACCTTATACATGAATAACCTTCCCTATCATCAACACCCCCCACCAGAGTGGTACTTATGTGACAACTGATAAGTCTACACTGATGAATCAGAATCATCCCCAGTTTATATTATATTATATCTCTCGGTGATGTATATTCTATGGGTTTAGACAAATGTATAATGACGTGGATCTATCATTATAATATCATACAGAGTATATTCACCACCTGAAAAATCTTCTTTGCTCTGCCTATTAATCCCTCTTACCACCTTCAACCCCTGGCAACCATGGAACTTTTTCTGATTGCATAATTTTGCCTTTTTCAGAACATTCCATCATTGGAATCTTACAGTCTTCAGTCCCCCCCCCCCCCCAGATTGGCTTCCTTCCCTTAGTAATAGGCCTTTAAGTTTCCTCCATGTCTTTTCATGGCTTGATAGCTCATTTCTTTTCAGTGCTGAATAATATTCCATTGCCTGAGTGTACAACAGTTTACTTACCCATTGGCCTCTTGGTTGCACAAGAGTTTTTATACAAGGTATTTAGTGCCAGACAAGTGATATTCAGTAATCAAAGCAGTACCCCACACTGCCACACACTGTCACTATTCAGTATTCTTTTAATAAGGTTTAGATCTACTCTAATAATGTCAGTATGTTGTATCAGGATTGGTTGTCCTCTGTGACAACACTCACATTTCAGCACAAGAAGGATTTCTTTCTCATGCATACAAAGTCCAATGGGAATGTTCCTGGACAGCAGCACTCCTGCATGCCTTTCCTCCAAGCAGTGACTCAGGAATATAGGCCCTCTCCATTTTGTATGCCTCCTTCTCTATGCATGGCCTCAGGTTTGCTGTGTGAAGGGAAAAGGGGAGCATGAAATCTGCCACAGGGATCTTCATGGCCAAGTCAGGAATTACCATATAATTTCCACCTTCATTGCATTGACGAAAAACTGGGTACATGGCTCCCATACATCTCTGCAAGGAAGACCAGGAAATGTAAACTTTCAGAATCCCCAGGAGGGGAATTAAATGGGTTCATAAACATAGCCTTGTCCTTACTATACCCTTCACAGTTAAATTATATCTATAATATAAATAAATTATATATATTTAGTTTTTGGTATCCATATGACAATGTCTTTAACTGTTTTAGATAAAGAATAGAACCAAGGTCTATGTAATTCTCAGTGTAGAGTGTCTAGTACATACAAAGGTAGATAGTTGAGTAAGTATTCTTCATACTGATGTTCAGAATGAAAGCAGTAAATACATTTAGGTGAATTTCAGTAAATACAGTTGATTGTGGAGGGCGGAAAGACTGCAAACTGGTCCAATTTCTCAGTCATTGTTAATCATAAATTGGGGAACCACAGAAAGAAACAGCACAGAAGAGAATTAGGCAGTGCTTTGTTATAGATATCCTGCCAGAGCAGAGCAGCTCCTCTGCTTCCCAAATGTCCTGCATAAAACCATTACATTAATACTTGTAACAGGCCTCCATGAAGAATGGAATGTCCCCCTGCTGAGTGGGCATAATTTTTACTGCTGCCAGAGGCAATTGTTAACATGAAACTGAGCAAAAAGCCTTTGTGCTGAGGCAACCAAGAAATCTAAACCACTTTTCTAAGAGACGCAGTGGCTTCCCAGTTGTAGGCACATCGAGCACAGACTCCATCAACCATCGGCATGTTTGCTTTTCGTAACAAAAAGCTTCTTTATATAATACGGGCAATTAGTCTTGTACCCAGTTGGGGGTTCAACTCAGCTTCTGTCGCAATAAACAGAACCAGGGAGGGATTAGCTCTAGTGCAGGATGACTGCCAAGTGGTAATCCCTACTGGATGGATGAAAATAAACCATTATTAAAAAGTCCTGTTCTGGCTTAAACATTTCCTCATGTTTTCACTGTACTGCCAGAGCTAACACATATGGCTCTTCAAGCTGTCCACAGTCCTAGGGGCCACCATTCTCCTAGGACTACCATGTTTTCTATGCTGTAGTTGTAGGAAGCATAGGAAGTCTTTTAGGTTGATAATCTATTTACTCACTCCAAGATGGTCTTTTTACAAAGGAAAATTGAATATGTAATTACCTTATTTAAGACACTCTAAATGTTTCTTAGTGCTTTTAGGATAATGACCCACATCCTCCCCACAGCCTCTGGACCCTGCTGTCCTCTGGTCTCTGTCTGGACAACCTCCTCACATGTCACCTACTGGCAGCCTGTCAGCACCCAGCCTTCCCTCAGTTCCCAGGGTTCCCTCGCTCTGCAGGCCGTTGCCATCCCTCATGGGTATCTCTTCTGATGTCTAGTTCTAGCTCAACTATCCCTTCCTCGGGGAGCCTTTCCTCACCTTCCAGATGAGGTGGAAATCCCTAGTGTGTGCTTTCTTGTAGCATGTACCCCTTCTCTGTGGCACTTGACAACATCATGTTTCGTAAGTACATGTGTTACATACAGATGTAGGCAGCATACAAATTGGATAAGGTGGTGATGATGCAGGCATCTGACATTCTTCTAGATATTTCTCTGAAGAGCACAAGGGCTGTTGGTGAAAGCCAATGATTTAGTCTTTGGTCTACAGAGACTTTCTCTCTCCTTGGAAGGCTTCTCAGAATCTTTTTCCTCTTAGCCGCTAGAAATTTAAAATAGTTGAATTCTGTAGGAATGAACTTCTGAGGGCCAAAAATGTGACCTCTTTGAGAACAGTTCTTAAACTCAGTTTAAGGGGCGCCTGGGTGGCTCAGTGGGTTAAAGCCTCTGCCTTTGGCTCAGGTCATGATCCCAGGGTCCTGGGATCAAGCCCCGTGTCGGGCTCTCTGCTCAGCAGGGAGCCTGCTTCCTCCTCTTTCTCTGCCTACTTGTGATCTCTGTGTGTCAAATAAATAAATAAAATCTAAAAAAAAAAGTTAAACTCAGTTTAATTAGCTTTGGTATAGCCTTGTGAACTTACTACACAGATGCTGTAAAACTTAGAACTTGTGGTCTCTGTCTCTGAATAAGGACTGTTTTCTCTTCTTCCATATTGCTCCAAACAATAGCACTCATGTAGCACATTTGATTTTTCTTTTTAACTGTTTCATATGAAAAACTACTTAAATTTATATATGATTCCTCATTGCAAGTAAATCCGTCATCTTATCTGGATTTTTTTGTGTGTGTACATGTTGTACCAATTAACTATGTTTGTGAGTTAATTCTGTATTATTTTTTCTACTTTGTTTTGAGTAAAAGAAAAAATTTAAAAAGCCGAAGTCCCCTCCAAAAAAGCAATATTGGGGGTGCCTGGGTGGCTCAGTCGTTAGGTGTCTGCCTTCGGCTCAGGTCATGATCCCGGAATCCTGGGATCAAGCCCAGCATCAGGCTCCCTGCTCAGCAGGAGGCCTGCTTCTCCCTCTCCCACTCCCCTTGCTTGTGTTCCCTCTCTCACTGTGTCTCTCTCTGTCAAATGAATAAATAAAATTAAAAACAAAAACAAAAATGCAATATTGAAAAGACATATATAGGTATAATAATATGGTTAATAGCTATGTCTTGTCCTAGACTCCAAGCTTCATGAACCCAGAGACCATGTTGATTTTGCTCTTCACAGCTTTTCCAGGGCAAGGCTAGTTCCTGGGACATAGCTGGCCCACAGGAACACATTTCATTCAAGGCAGGGAAGCACTGGCAATTAATCAGCCTTTACTTCGAAGGGAGGCTGGTCCTTCCCAGGCAGTGCCTCACAGGCCAGGATGTAGTTTTCCTGTTCAGCCTTCCACAGCTCTGTCCTACTGTTGGCTGCCTGCTCCTGATCCCCTCGTTCTGCTTGCTCTTCTCCCACTTCTGTTCATTATTCTGTCTGATAACCTACAAGTCCTTGATCCCTCATTCAACAGGCTCCTGGATGCTCATCAAAAGCTCAGCCAGGGTCCTGGATCTAGTCCAGGTCACCTTCTGTTAGTGCTGATCTGAACACTTCATATTCAATATCGTTCCCAGGAAGCCTGAGGAAACCATTCACAAATCCAGGTGATGGTAAATGCTTTCCGCGTCTCTATTGGACTCATCACAGAGTTTGTGATTTCAGACTTTTTGCCTTAAACAGAAATTCACCTCTTTCAGGGCATTACCCTTGTAGCAACTGTTCTGTCACTGTTTCTTCCCACTGTTTCTTCCAACTATTCTGTCACTGTTTCTTGCATTAATGAAAAAGGACTCTCAATGTTTGTCAAGAAAAGAAATCTTTACATCCCACAGGGATTTGGATTGCTCAGAGATCTAAATTGCTTCTTCAAAGTTCTGACAGACAGAATCATGATGGTATTTACATATAGACAGATGCTTTGGTGAGGTCAAGACTATATCATCTCAAACAAATGTTCTAGGATATTAACTGCCTTTTTACCCACATGGGTACCATACGACCCACAAGTGAGGCCCCCCCCATGCTGGATCTATTTATAGAAATGTATCAGCTGGATTTACTGGTCTTGGTTTATTTTAAAGTACAACTCAAATATATTCTAAATTTGACCTAAATTCTAAATTAATTCTGCACCATCTGCATAATGGTCCATTTGCTTTTATAGGAGAATGGGCCTAAGTCACTCATTTGTCACTAGGGTCACTCACAGCCAAGTCAACAGACCAGTCAGTTTGCCATCATTACAGACTTAGAAGAAAACTAGGAAGAGAGCTCACTGTGTTTGAGATTTCTCCCAATCAAGATCCAAACCCTGGGGCCTTCTTCTGTTGATCTGTTTCTGACTCTTCTCTTACTTGCCCCTTTCCTTTTTTGTGACTTCCCAATAGGTCCAGCAGTTCCTAGTTTCCTGTGAAATGTGGTTTCTTTTTTAAACCAATTAATTCTTTCAACATAACATGTCTTTAATTTTTCTCTTAATTCCTGACCTGTTTCAGGAAGTAGTTTGACAATCAACCTTCTTGCCTTGATCCTGTAACACATTTTCTTTGTGTTATGTGATGGGTGAACCTCGATCTCAGAAGGTCAAATTCAGACTTGCCTCGAGATATGTAATCTATTGATTATAATCTATTTTTTTGGTATGGTTCCTACTGTGACACTTAATCTTGCATTCACACACATTAACTCTCATTTCCTTTTGCAATAAAATTTCTTTAATGGTGAACTCATTTATACCAAGGATTAGTCACTAGTATAAAGTGGGAGATACTATTTATATTGGAATTTATATATAAAGTATAAATAAATAAATTTTTTATTTTTGTATTTTTTAATTTTTATTTATTAATTTTAATTCCAGTTAACATAATAGAACAATGTTATATTCCAGGTATATAATATAGAGATTCAACAATTCCATACATCCCCAGTGCTCATGGTGATAAGTGGACTCTTAGTCCCCTTCACCTATTTTACCTCTCCCTCAATCAACCTCTCCGCTGGTAACCTTCAGTTTGTTCTCTACAGTTAAGAGTCTCTTCCTCAGTTTGCCCTTCTCTTTCTCTCTCTCTTTTCCCTATTGCTCATTTATTTTGTTTCTTAAATCCCACATGACTTAAGTCATACAGGATTTGTCTTTCTCTGACCCACTGACTTCACTTAGCATTATCCTTTCTACCTCCATCCATGTCATTGCAAATGGCAAGATTTCATTCTTTTTTATGGCTAAGTAATATCCCATTCTTCTTCTTTATCCATTCATCAGTCAGTGGACCCTTGGGCTACTTCACATCTTAGCTATTGTAAATAATGCTGCTATAAACACTGGGTGCATATATCCCTTTGAGCTAGTGTTTTTGTATTTTTGGGGGTAATTAGTAGTATAGTTGCTGGACCGTAGGGTAGTCCTGTTTTTAACATTTTAAGGAACTTCCACAGTGTTTTCTACAGTGACTGCATGGGTTTGCATTCCTACCCACAGTGCAGAAGGGTTTGTTTTTCCTCCATTTTTGCAACATCTGTTGTTTCCTGTGTTGTTGCATGTAGTCATTCTGACAGGTGTGAGGTGATATCTCATTGTAGTTTTGATTTGCCTCTCCCTGATGATATGTGATGTTGAACATCTCTTCATGTGTCTTCTTTGGAGAAGACATGTTTTGATTTCTTTAATTTCTTTTTGTTGTCTAATTGCTGAGGCTAGGACTTCTAGTACTTTGTTGAATAAGAGTAGACATCCTTGTCTTATTCCTGACCTTAGGGGAAAAGCTCTCAGTTTTCCCCCGTTGAGGATTATGTTAGCCATGGGTTTTCATAGATGGACTTTATTATGTTGAGGTATGTTCCCTCTAAGCCTATTTTATTGAGGGTTCTTAATCAAGAATGGATGTTGTACTTTGTCAAATGCTTTTTCTGCATCTGTTGAAATGATCATGTGGTTTTTATCATTTCTCCTGTTGATGCGATATATCATGTTGGTTTTACAAATATTGAACCACCCTTGAAACCCAGGAATAAATCCCACTTGATCATGGTGAATGATTTTTTAAAAAATATATTGGATTTGGTTTGCTGATATTTGTTGAGAATTTTCACATCTGTGTTCATCAGGAATATTGGTCTGTAGTTCTCTTCTTTAGTGGTGTCTTTATGTGGCTTTGGTAGTGAGTAAAGAGTAGTGCTGGCCTCATAGAATGAATTCAGAAGTTTTCCTTCCTTTATATTTTTTTGGAATAGTTTGAGAAGACTGGATATTAACTTTTTTTTTTTTAAGTCTCACAGCATCTTTATTCCCTTTGTGTGATCCCCGAGAAGTATGCTCCCTAAAGTTGCCTTAATTGCAGGATAACAGAGAAATACCTGTACTAACTATATTTCCCATCTGGTATTTCACTCATTAGTGTACTCTCAGTGTTCACTGGATTAGCCAGCTTCTCACATACAAAATTCACTGGGAAAGTACAGTCTGTATAGTAAACATATAGTGTGTCTGTATACCCACAACGTATCCTATCATTTACATCATTTCTGTTTCTTATAAGCCTTCCAGAAAGTGGTGATTTTCTTTTCCTAGAATTGATGCTCCTCTTCTCTTTGATCTCCTGTTGACTTAGTAGGTGTTCAGAATGGTTTGATAGCTATCTAGCCGAACTGCTGGGACCCGAAGATATTTAAATCTCCTACTTGTCTGACATCTTGCTCCTCCCCTTAACGGTTCTTTAAATATTTGGTAGATTCACCTGTGAAACCATTTGGTCCTGAGCTTTTGTTTATTGGGAGTTTTTTGATTACTGTTTTAATTTCTTTGCTGGTTATTGGTCTGTTCAACTTTTCTATTTCCTCTTGCTTCAGTTTTGTTAGTCTATATGTTTCTAAGAATGTATCCATTTTTCCTAGGTTGTCCAGTTTGTTAACATACAGTTTTTCATAATATTCTCTTAAATTTTTTTTGCATTTCTGTGGTGTTGTTATTTCTCCCCTCTCATTTGTGATTTTATTTGAGTCCTTTTTCTTTTTGATTAAGTCTGGCTAGAGATTCATTAATATATTTTTTCCCAAAGATCCAGCTCCTGGTTTTATCTGTTCTATTTTTTTTCCAGTTTTGATATCATTGATTTCTGCTATAATCGTTATTATTTCCTTCCTTCTGCTGGTTTTTTGTTTATTGTTCTTTATTTCCTTCAGGTGTAAGTTTAGGTTGTTTAGGATTTTTCTTGCATCTTGACTTTGGCCTATATTGCTACAAACTTTCCTTTTACAACTGCTTTTGCTGTATCCTTGATGTTTTGGACTATTGTGTTTTCATTTTCATTTGTGTCCATGTTCTTTTTTATTTGTTCTTTGATTTCTTGGTTGTCCCATTCATTGTTAAGTAGCATGGTGTTTAATCTCCATGTATTTGTGGACTACTCAGATTTTTTTTTTTTTTGGTTGACTCCTAGTGTTGCAGTTAGAAAGATGCATGGTATGACTTCGATCACCTTTAATTTGATGAGATTTGTTTTATAAGTTAATACGTGATCTGTTCTGGAAAATATCCCATGTGCACTTGAAAATAATGTGTATTTTGCTGTTTTAGGATGGAATGGTCTGAATATATCTGTTAAATCCACCTGGTTCACTGTGTTTTTCAAAACCATTGTTTCCTTGTTGATTTTCTGTTTAGATCTGTCCATTGAATTAAGTGGGATATTAAAGTCCTCTACAGTTATTGTGTGATTACCAATTGGTTCCTTTATATTTACCATTAACTGTTTTACGTGTTTGGGTGTTTCCATGTTGGATGCAATTATATCTTGTTGGATTGTCCTCTTTATTACTGTCCTTCTTTTTGTCTTCTTATAGTCTTTCTTTTAAAGTCTATTTTGTCCAGTGTAGGTACTGGTATTCCAACATTCTTTGGACATCCATTTGCATGACAGGTGTTACTCCAGCCCCTCACTCTCAATCTGCAGGTGTTTTAGGTCTAAAATGAGTTTCTTATAGACAACTTATAGATAGGTCCTGTGTTTTTATACATTCTGTCACCCTGTATCTTTTGACTGGAGCATTTAATAATCCATTTATATCCCAAAATTTTTTTTTTAAGATTTTATTTGTTTGACAGAATGAGAGAGCACAAGTAGGGGGAACAACAGAGGGAGATGAAGAAGCAGGCGCCCCACTGAGCAGAAAGCCTGATGTGGGGCTTGATCCCGGAACTCTGGGATCATGACCTGAGTTGAAGGCAGACACAACCATCTGAGACATCCAGGTGTCCTGCAAAGTTATTGTTGATAGATATGCATTTATTGTCATTTTATTATTTGTTTTGTGGTATCTGTAGATTTCCTTTTTCTTTTCTTGTCTTTCTTTCATAGTTTGCTGATTTTCTTTAGTGATACAGATTTCTTTATTCTTTGCATGTTTATTATTGGTTTTTGATATATGGTTACCATTAGGTTAGTATATAACCTTTTCTGCATGTAGCAGTCTACATTAAGTTGATTGTCAAATTCTAACCCATTCTTTATTCCTCTCCTCCCCACATTTTAGGTATATGTTGTCATTATTTTATATCCATTTATTTTGTGAGTTCCTTGACTTTTTTAAATGGAAATATTCATTTTTACCGCTTTTGTGTTTCCTACCTTTATATTGTCACTTTGGGTCTCTCCTTTGCATTCAGAGAGTCTAATATTTCTTGCAGGGTTGGTTTAGTGGTCATGAAGTTCTTTAGCTTTGGGTTTTGTTTTGTTTTGTTTTCTGGGAAACTCTTTACCTCTCCTTCTATTCTGAATGATAGTCTTGTTGGATAGAATATTCTTGGGTACAGAGTTTTCCCATTCAAGACTTTGCCACTCTCCTCTGGCTTGCAAAATTTCTGCTGAAAAACCTGACAGCATTACAGGTTTTCCCTTGTATGTTACTGTCTTCTTTTGTCCTGCTACCTTTGAGAAATTTTTTTTCTTTTCATTATATTTTGTCAGTTTAATTACAATATTTCTTGGTGTGGATCTGTTTCTGTTGATTTTGATGGGGTTCTCTGTATCTCCTGGATACAGAGATCTGTTTCCTTCCCGAGATGAGGGAAGTTTTTAGCTATTACTTCTTTGAATAAATTTCCTGCCCCCTTTTCTCTCTCCTTCTTTTGGGACTTCTGTAATAACAATGTTATTATGTTTGATGGTCATGGAGTTCCCTAAGTCTGTTGTCATTTTGCATGATTCTTTTTTCTGTCTTTTGTTTAGCTTGATCACTTTCCATTACTGTCTTCTAAGTCTCTAATTCATTCCTCTGCTTCTTCCAGCTGTGGTTCATTCCATGAAGTGTGTTTCTGATTTTGCTTCTTGAGCCCTTTATCTCTGCTATGGTATTCCTTATCTCTGTGTCAAGGGTCTCACTTATGCCTTAAACTCTTCTCTACTTTAAATTCTCCATCAGGAATGTTACTCTTATCTTTTCCACTTAGATCTCTGGCCATGGCCATATTCTATTCTTTCATTTGGGATAAATTTTTCTGTCTTCTCATTTTATCTAAAGCTCAGTGCCTGTTTGTCTGTGTTAGGAAAGTCCGCTATGCCTTGCATTCTTTTTTTATTTTTTTAAGATTTTATTCATTTATTTCACCGAGATCACAAGTAGGCAGAGAGGCAGGCAGAGAGAGAGGGGAGGAAGCAGGCTCCCCGCTGAGCAGAGAGCCCGACTGGGGGCTTGATCCCAGGAACCTGGGATCATGTCCTGAGCCGAAGGCAGAGGCTTTAGCACACTGAGCCACCCAGGCGCCCCTATGCCTCTTATTCTTAAGGGTAGTGGCCTTCTGAAGAAGAGTTCCTTTGGTGCCCTCCAATGTAGTGTTCCCTATTCCACAGAGTCTGAAAATTCAGGAATGTCTCCAATGTGTGCTGTATGTGCTCTGTTCTTTTGTCCTGGGTGCTTTATCCTTCAGGCCAGTCATTGTAGATGTTCTCTTTGCCTGTTGTAGGCAGTTTGTCCCAAACTTGAATGTGGTGTTTTAACTAGGTGTGCTCTTATCTGCTTGTCAAATAAGACCTGTCACCCATGACTCTGGAACTGAGGTACCACAAAACTCCTGAGTTGGGAGATGCAGTATGAGTAGGGGTTTAGGCTGGTCTTCTGGGGGAAAGGGCCTGCTGTGCCAGGACTGAGACAAGCATGGGAGGGGTGGTTACACCAGTGTGTGCGGGAGGGTGGTGGTCTTGGTGCAAGCAAATTAAGTAGCAGTTTGGGCTGCACTGATTCTTGCAGATGGCTGGGTGCTTATGCTGAGTGCAGGGGAGGGAGATGGCTCTGGCCCTTTCCTTTGATCCCAGTGGAGTCTCCATGAATGCTGCCTCTCTGGGATGTGCTTCAAGATGAGCAAATAACCTTTCTACTATGCTTTCCAGGTGCTCTTCAGATCTCTGTTTCCATGCTGTGTGTCTGCTTGTTGTTTGTCTGCTTTCTCTCCAGGACCAGCACGGTGCCCTTAGGGCTGTATCCCAGTCACACCCACTACCTTTAAAACCCCAGGGTTTAAGCCCTGATGGTTTTAAGAACTGAGGAAATTCAGCCTCTCTTGCTTTCCAAGCCAGTTGCTATGGGGATTTATTTTTCCCATGTACTCCCTTTTCCGACTGCAGAAGCTATGACCTGTGTCTCTCCCAAATTGCATCTCCACACTTCATACCTTCTTTAATGTGGCCTTTTCTCTACCTTTGGTTGTAAAGGTTGTTCTTTTAGTCTTCAGCTCAGTTTCTGGGGTATGTAGGATGATTTGATATTTATCTAGTTGTATTTGTGGGATGAAGGGAGCCTGGGGTCTTCCTGCTCCGCTACCATCTTCCAACTCCTGGAAGTCATTATATATATCATTTTTTAAATTCAGATGAGTATAAAGTAACCATTGTTAATTTGTAAATTATTTAGCCCAGTGCTTGTCAAGGTCGGTGTCATGAAATGCTGGTGGGTGGGTCATAATACAAAATGAGTTTAATGCAAATGAAGATACTTTTGAGGATGAATAGAGGTTCAATTAATAATTGCACTGGAACAAGAGGCATAAAACATCAGCTTCCCTGGGCATACTAGAATTATGGTCACCTTAGTCATAACTGTCCTGAAGTTTGCTGCAGACCACTTGAATAATAAAGTATTAATGTATGTAAATTGGAACAGCTTCAAAGTGCTTGCTCATTTATAGCTCAAAATTCTTTCTTAAGTGGAAGAAAAATTATTACAAATTTGTCTTATTATGTTTCTAATTATAAATACTCCCTACATAGCTTTACATAAATGTTGTTACAAGGTAACAGCATTGTGGTCAGTGCTTTAGAGTTAAATGCACATGAGCTAGACAAGGTGAACTAAAATTTTTAGAAAACTGAATTTTTGTACTAATTTGCTTGTTTTCTTGTTTTAATTCCCAAACAAGCCCAACTTCTACTTACCTCCTTCTGAAAATATCCTCCTCTTCTTCATCTAGGACTATTTCTTAAAACTTCTATCATTCCCCCAAATTAATCTGAAATATTGATGGGAGATCATTTCAATTTTAAAATCCTAACATCAAACTAAGTTTCAGATAGCATTCCTAAATTTATCACTTCTAATTCATCTGTTCCTGATTTTGGTCCAGCCTACCATGACCTTCCTTTTCCTTCCTTCCTTTCCCATGACATGGTTTGAACTACCTGAAAGTTTTGTGCCTATAACCCAGGAATATACTATAAGAACTTTAGTTATGTCACTAATGGGAATGCCAGTCACAGTTAGGAACTAGTACTTCTGTGAGCAGCAGGAATTTCCTTACCCTCCTTTTTTTTTTTTTTCTTTTACGTAGGCTCCACACCAGCAAGGAGCCCAATGTAGGGCTTGATCTCACAACCCTGAGATCAAGACCTGAATGGAGATCAAGGGTTGGATGCTTAACTGACTGAGCCACCCAGGCACCCCTTCATTTTTTCTTTCCAAGCAAAATCTGGAGTGCAAAAAAAGCCAGCACATCTGGGTTTCTGACAAAATAGCATGGCCAGTTTGGAGAGTTTTACTTTATTTTTCTCAAAAAATAAGTACAATCATTTTCTGGGTCTAAGACGTCAGGTTTATAACAAACCCACAGAAAAAAAAAAGGCCCAAGAGTCTTAAAGGAGAATTCTCTGTAACATATGCAATCTGTAAGAGTAAAGTGTCGTATATGCATGTGTGCATTATTTTTTGGCAAATGATTTCTTTCCATTATTAAATTGTTCTAACTTACATGAAAAGGGGAAAAATAAATGCAGTTATATTTGCTCTATTCCCAGGAATAGTAGATCTAGAAACCAATTATGTAGGAACTTTACAGGAGGGGTCACAAATACTGGTGTTGTATTTATAATGACATACTTTCATGTATTATTCTCAAATAGTTTCATGCATTTTGATTTTTTTTTATCTAATAAGGATATACACTGAGAATATACTTAGGATTAAATGTCAGCAAAGATATATAAATATAGTCTTAGTGCAGTAAGCTCTCAAAACTACTTTTGATTTTTCTTCTCTAGGATTTTGCTGTTGGTGATGAAAGCTAGTGCATTATTTTCCTAGGGCTGCTGTAACAAAGTGATGGGTGGCTTAAACAACAGAAATTTGTTTTCTCATAGTTCTGGGGGTTAGAATCCAAGATCACGATGCCATCGATGTTGGTTTCTGGTGAGGCCTCTCTTTCTGGCTTGTAGACAGCTGCCTTCTGGCTGTGTGTTTCCATAGCCTTTCCTTAGTATGTACACCTGGAGATCTCTACTATTTCTTCCACTACCTAGAAGGATGGCAATTCTGTCAGATTAGGGCTCTCCTCCGATGACATCATTTCACCTCCCTAGAGGCCCTCTCAAAACTCTTGCCCTTTCCTCCCTTCACTTCAATTGCCTGACTAAACCTTATCTCATGATAAATCTGAATCTGTGCCTTCTGTGAACTGGTACCTGTACAGGAAAGTCATGGTCATGTACCTCAAGGGGAGCACCGAGGACCAGACAACATTTCTGTACTTCTTTTGTCCATTTGTTCCTTCACTGCCTTACATAATTGTTTTACTTTCATTCTCCTCAAATCCCCCAAATGCCTTCATAATTTTCACATTTTATTATTTCAATGAGAATAGCTATCAGACGTCTACATCCTCACTCACTCAGCATTCCGACTTAACATGGCTATACAAATCCCCAAATAACTTGTCTTTGAGTTACTAAAAATGAACTGTTCGTGGTCATAAATAATGCCAAGTCCTCTATGTGTTCAGGGTCCCATTGCTCTCCCCATCTGAAGGGCTGAATAGCAGATTTCCCTTTTCTCTTCCATCATGTCTTCAGTATCTCCTGGTTCATCCTGTCAGTGTATGAACATGCTGTTATTTTCCTCACTTAAAATGCCTTCTCTGTTCCCACTTCTACCACATTAATCAGCCTATTTTCTGGGTCACCCAAGGCAGCAAAACGTCTCTAAATTATCAACAAGTCTTCTCATCCCATTCTCCTCACATCTTATTCCATCTGGCTTTCAATTCCAAATTCTTTTAACACCATACTCTTCAAGGTCACCAGCAACCTTACACTGAGAACAAATATTTGGTGTATGAATTAATAAAATTCTGAACACAGAGTGGTAAACGGATCCAAATAACCTTTGGCAGAGTCATGATTTTGCTGGGAGCCAGGCATGGCTAAGTGTTGATGGTTACTGTTACTAGCATAATAACAATTACAGGAGGAAAGAAACTAATATTCTCTTCAGCAGAAAGGAGTAGTACTGAAAAATCAAATTTCTAGGAAATTACTAAAAAATATTTTACCAACTACTTTAAAGAGTCTATTGATTTGCTAACAAATGTATTCCCAATTTCTGACAGCTTCAAAACATTTTTAATCACCCCCCCAAATTATTCATAGGTTGGTATGCACAGAAATACATTAATGAGAATCACCATGATAGAGAATTTGAAAAATAATTACTGCTGCGGGGGTCAGTGGGTGGTTCAGTCAGTTAAGTGGCCCACTTTTGATTTCACCTCAGGTCATGATCCTCAGGGTCCTGGGATAGAGCCCTGCATTTGGCTCCATGCTCAGTGGGGAGCCTGCTTGAGGATTCTCTTTCTCCCTCTGTCACTCCCCCTGCTGATGCTTTCTGTTTGTCTTTCTCTCCCTCTCTCAAATAAATAAATAAATCTTTAAAAAAACAAAAAACCACAAGTGCTGGGGCAGCTGGCAATAAGAGATCCATTGAGAAATTTTTTAGTATATGTGCTGCCGAAGCGAGCACATCCATTGAGAAATTTTTGCACTGTCCAGGGTTATGATCCCTTGGGCTCACCAAAAACCCAACTATTGCTTCCACATTCTGGGGGAATCACAGTAGAACTCGTAGTAATATCAAGATGGAAAGAAATGTAAACTTTTTTGTCTAACAACAACAACAAAAACAAAACTGGAAGTCACTGTGAAATGATGACTTCTTATACTAAGGCCTGGACAAAGTACATGTTTTTAAATGTGTTAAAATTGTGTTACTTATCATATATATTTGTTACTTTACACACATGACATAAAAAGCAGAAAAATCAAAGTGATAATGTTTGTGAGTAAACAGCATAGACTTTAGCAGTTAAATTCCATTGAGCTGAAGAAAGCAATTCCCTCTGGTGTCCCCCAAGCCTGCAGGAGAGTATAGGGATTGAGGTTGGTAAATTTGTAACCAGAGTCTGCAAACCCCTGGTCGCTGTCAATTCCATCCTAGAATAGCCTCGCGAAATGGGAAGGTCCTCTAGTCACAAACTTCTGAATCCTTTTGAGCAACGTTAAAAAAGCCCAGAAAATAAAACAAGTTTTCATCATATCTGACTCCTTTTATTAATTCATTTGATTAGGAGAGTATGTTTGGTTAGATTTGGTAGAATGTGAAATCAAAAATAATTCAAGTATTCTTAACCATTCTTAACCTCCTGGGGGAAGGAAAGTAAATTTTGTGGGTTTTTTTGTTTTTTTATTTTTCATTTCTCTAGGTTTTATGCTAGCTTTAGAAATTTCTAAGCTCATCAGCTTCCCTCTGAAATTACATGTTCTATTTTATTACAATTTGATAAGGGCTAAAAGAAATTTCAAGAAAGAAGAGAAACCTTAGGATGGCCAAGAGAGTATAGGTGTGGCCAAGAATGTTTCAGCAGAGAGCCTAGCTTAATCCAAGTTGCAGACATAAATGACAGGGCAGAGTTTCTTCTTGGGGTTGTCCCTGAAGACTCAAATCAGCATCTCAAAAATGGTCTGCTTCCCATCCATTCCTGTGGGATCAAAATCACAGATCTGACCTGGGAATCTGCATTTTGCATCCTCCTCAACCACTTCTCATCATATAATATAACTTGGAAAACATTACTCCTCAAATTAAAGTTAATCAAGGCATTTCTTCACCAGAGGTTCTCAAACTTTGGATTAAACCAGCAAGCAGTGGGCCATGGTCTCTTTAAAAATTAAACAATAAAGAGAGCAACTTTCCTGTCTCAGCTGTTTGAATTAGGATAATTAAAACATAGATGAAAATGTACAGGATGTCCCATAAACCACTGAGTCTGCATCTGTTCATTTGAATATTTTGCTCAAATCCTGCTAATGAAAATGTCTCCCATTTATTTAGTACTCTTTGGCTTCATAATTCTTCCCAAATTAATCTTTTCTTTTTTCTTTTCTTTTTTTTTTTTTTGAGACCAAAGGTCTGCCTGTTGACTCTCTCGTGTGATTTACACTGTAGTCAATTGGAACAAGAAGAAACCAAACATTTCCATTTATTAGTAATCATTTGCACTAGAAAATAGTATATTTCTTCCAAGTGAAGCAAATAATTTAATCTTGTGTTTGAAATTTTTATTACTTTCACATACTTCCTACATTGCCTTATTTTAGAATTTAATCCCCAGAAGATTCTTGTAATGTTTAAATTTTATGCAGACTTAGAATGATGAAAAATATTAGACATGGCAAATGAATAAATTCTTTTTTGGTTCTTCAACTTCCCATGCAATTTTATTAAGCACCTTTTATGAACAGAGAAACCATTAAAAAGAAACCAACAGTCCCTAAAGAGAATTTTTTAAAAAATGAAATAAGTGTTATAGCTCTTACATTAAAGGAGTTACTATTCAACTACATTGAGGTCTACACAGCCACCAATTAATTGAGACTTTTTGGAGCTGAGTCTACAGTCTGTGTGGAAATTTCCAAGAAACATTAGGCCTGTGTAATCCTTTCTATATTCTGTCAAGATATATTCCATTATTGTGTGTCACATAAGAAGAATTTACATATAATTTGGGATGGCCAGTTTATGTAAATTTGGCTAAACTGCAGTCCCCAGATATTGAATAAAACATTGATCTAGGTGTTGCTTTGAAGGTACTTCACATTCTTTTTTTTTTTTTTAAGATTTTATTTATTTATTTGATAGATCACAAGTAGGCAGAGAGGCAGGCAGAAAGAGGGGGGAAGCAGGCTTCCCACTGAGCAGAGAGCCTGATGCACGGCCCAATCCCAGGATCCTGAGACCATGACCTGAGCTGAAGGCAGAGGCCCAGGTTCTGAGCCACCTAGGTGCCCCTTGATTGGCATTCTTAATCCAATGAGTTTAAATAAGGGAGGTTATCCTAAATAATCTGGGTGGGCCTGACATAATCAGTTAAAGGGTTTTAAGAGTTAAGGTTTCTCTGAAGAATACATTCCCCTGTAGACCACAGCTTCAGCCTGTGCCTGAGTTCCAGCCTGCCTTCCTGACATCCTGTCTTAGGGAGATTGGACTTGCCTAGCCAGATCGTACAATCATGCAAGCTAGTTTCTTGAAATGAATCTCTTATATTTCTTGCTTGTTCTTTTTCATTTTTTAAATTCATGTATTCATTCATACATGTGTTTAATTTTCAACTTTAAATATGGATTCGATGCTGGAGATCCAAAGTATTCCATGCCTGAGGAATAGCTTCAGTATAAGCAAGAACAGCATGATGACCTCAAACAACACTGAGTTTCTAGACTGTAAGACACAAGTCTAAGCACTGTAATTGATAAGACCTGAGAGAATATTACTTGAAGACATGCTGTGGGCCAAGCACTATACTGAAAAGCTTCACATGGATCAATGTATTTAGTCAATCACACCCCATATAATAAGTGCTCATATTTAGCCCATGTTAGCAACAAAGAGACTTATGCATAGAATAACCAGGTAACTTGCTCAAGAGCATTCGGCTTAAATGTGTCTCCCTAATGGCATATACTGAAGAGTATCTTTTATATTCTTTAAAAAAAATTTTTTTTAATCTTTTATATTCTTATTCACCATCCATATATTTTCTTTGATGAGATGTCCGCTAAGGTCTTTGTACCTTTATTTTGTTGTTGTTGGACAGAGTTTGTTTTCTTATTGTTGAGTTTTAAAGGTGTGTTTTGCAAGTCTTTTCTCCCAGTCTGTGGCTTGTCTTTCCCATCTCTTGACAGAGTCTTTCACAGAGAAGCTTTTTATTGTAATGAAATCCAGTTTATTAATTCCTTGTTTCATGGCTCATGTTTTTAATGTTGTATCTAAAGACCCAACAAACCCAAAGTCATTTAGGTTTTCTCCTGTTATAATAGCTTTCTCCTGTTTATACTTGTATGTCTGTGGATCACTTGAGTCCATTTTTATGAAGGGTGTAAGACCTGTGCCTAGATCAATTTTTTTTGCATGTGGATGTCCAGTTGTTCCAGCATCATTTGTTGGCTTTCATGCCATTTTTCAGTTGAGTTTTTTGTCTCTTCTTACTCATTTTAGGAGTGCTTTATATATGCTGTCTTTCTACTTACCAGCCATGTGTATTGTATATATTTTCTTATAGTTCGTAACTGGTATTTTCACTTTTCTTTGGATTATCTTTATATTAACAAAAGTTTTTAACTCTAGTCACATCCATCTTTCATAATTAACACTTCCTATGTCTTGATATGTCTTTCCCTACCTCAGTATCTGGAAGATATTCAACTATATTTTCTACTTAGACGTTCAAAATTTTGCTTTTGACATTTAAGTCCATAAACCACCTTGACTGAGTTTTATGAAGGATCCAGTCTCGTCTTTTCCCCCAAAAGTCTCTTAATGTCTATTGCATGGTAAATAAAATGTCAAAGATCACTTTTATCACAAAGCAAATCTTATGACTAGACCTCGATTCAAGGCAAGGGATGGCATGGAAGTGTAGTCTTTCCATACGCATGATAAAACTGGAAGTATTTGGTGGACAGCACTAATAATCTCATGTCTTCACTGAGCTGGAACTTCTGCACCAGACTGTTATAAGTGCTAAGGACATAGGGTAAATACAGTACACAAAGTATCTGTCTTCATGAAGATTGCATTCTCATTGGAAAGATAATAAATAACATTTTAGCCAAGAAGGACATGCAGATTCAGAATAAGTCATAACCCTAGAACATTGCCTCCTATCAAAAGTCTCCTTGGGCAAAATCACCTTGCAGCAGGAATCAGTTTAGTTCACACTCTGGAACTGACTCTAAAATTGAACCATACAGCTAAAATTGAAGTGACTTTGTGGTAACTTTATTGTCCAACTTGGTGGTAGAACTGACTGAAGTAAAAACCCAGAAGACTTTTTTTTTTTTTTGGGACTTAAAATTCATATACATGCAATATACAGTGGCCAAAATAGTTCCCTTTGTTTGGAACACAAGCTTATTGCATAGATCAGCACTGTGGATGAGTCAGTCACTTTCTGAAGGCTTAAAGATCTGAGTTCTTTGAAGAGGTGATAAATGCATTGTCGCTTCCTTTAAAGTGCCATAAGTAAGTAAAAAAAAAAGTAAAAAAAAAATAAAGTGCTATAAGTATGTGTGGGCGTTTCACTTCAGCATCTCATTTGATTCGTTGGTAGAAGAGCAAAAGACAGTATTCTTATCCATTTGCATTACCCTCCACCCTAATCAGTCAACAGATGGAGGGTTCTTTACTAACCCAAGTGTACCAGGTTCAGTTCGTGTGTGCTCTCCTAATATTTTCAGTTATATTCTGAGTCCATGAATAGTCATTCTGCATTGCTAGATTTCATTAAGAGTTAAGTGGGAGGGAATTTCGAGAAAAGATAATGTGCGTATTGCAAATATAATTCTTAACAAGTCTATTCTTATTTACCATTAGCAATCAAATGGCCTGAGCTTTATACTAAACTATACAAGCTAATAACTTACATTACCATTCAAATAAGCAGACATATAACAGCATGGTGCCAACTACAATTGTTTCTGTTAAAGAATGGAGTAAACACCAAAATAAAAAGGAAGTTTCTGTAACCTTATAACTAAGTGTGGTATCTTTAGAATTTCCATGGATAACAGAAAACATTCTAGTGATTCATGAATCTGAAAAAAAAACCAATGGGGAAGAAAGTTCCATATCTGTTAGAATTGACTTTGAGAGTTAGCATAGAATACAAAACGTCCTGGAAGTTGCTTTTGGGTGATTTTGAAATGGGGTAAACTCTTGATGTAATTTGAAAAATTAACTAATCTTGAATATATCAAGAAGCAAATACTGGTCTTTATTTTAGGTTACGGGGGTAGTTTATTCCTATTCATTTTTTTTTCTCATTAGATTGTGGATTTATTACAAAGAATATTAAAAGACATTAACAGATGAAGTGATGCTCAGGCAAGGTTTCAAACAGAGGAGCTTCTGTCCTTGCAGAGTCTGGGGCTCATCATGGTGGCATGAACAAAGGCTCTGGCTCACCAGTCTGGAAGCTCTTCATTTTCACTGTTTTTTGATAAACATTACTACTTTCTAGTTCAAGGCGGTCATCCCGTGTTTGGACAATTTTAACATCGTAATGAATCTCCTGGCTTTTTTTTTTTTTTTTTTTTCTGGTTGACATCCTAGCCACGTCTCCGTAGGGCAACCGGAGGAACCTTCTTAAAAGATGTAAATCATGGGGAGGGAGGAGTCAAGATGGCGGAGAAGTAGCAGGCTGAGACTACTTCAGGTAGCGGGAGATCAGCTAGATAGCTTATCTAAAGATTGCAAACACCTACAATTCCAGCGGGAGATCAAAGAGAAGAAGAACAGCAATTCTAGAAACAGAAAATCAACCACTTTCTGAAAGGTAGGACTGGCAGAGAAGTGAATCCAAAGCCACGGGAAGATAGACCGCGGGGGGAGGGGCTAGCTCCCGGCAAGCGGCAGAGCAACGGAGCACACAATCAGGACTTTTAAAAGTCTGTTCCGCTGAGGGACATCGCTCCAGAGGCTTAACCAGGGTGAAGCCCATGCGGGGTCAACGTGGTCTCAGGTCCCGCAGGGTCACAGAAGGATTGGGGGTGTCTGAGTGTCTCAGAGCTTACAGGTACTAGAACGGGGAAGCCGGCTCAGAGACAGAGCCGAGGAGTGAGCTCTAAGCTCGGGGTTACCTTGAACTGGTCCCAGGCTCAGTCAGCTCGGAGTGTGGCCGGAGGCAGGGTGATGGGAGTAATTGGGCACCATTCTCTGAGGGCATACTGAGGAGTGGGGCCCCGGGCTCTTGGCTCCTCCGGGCCGGAGACTGGGAGGCCGCCATCTTCATTCCTGCCCTCCGGAACTCTACGGAAAGCACTCAGGGAACAAAAGCTCCCGAAAGGAAACCCGAGCGGATTACTCAGCCCGGCCCCTGGTAAGGGCGGTGCAACTCCACCTGGGGCAAAGACACTTGAGAATCACTACAACAGGCCCCTCCCCCAGAAGATCAACAAGAAACCCAGCCAGGACCAAGTTCACCTACCAAGGAGTGCAGTTTCAATACCAAGGAGAGCAGCGGAATTCCAGAGGAGGAGAAAAGCATGGAACTTTTGGCTTTCTCCCTTTGATTCTTTAGCCTTGCAGTTAATTTAATTTTTTTTCTTTTTCAATTTTTTTTCTCTTCTTCTGCTATTTTTTAAAACTTTTACCCTTTTCTTTTTTAATGTTTTTTTAACTAGTTTATCTAATATATATATATTTTTTTTCTTTTTTATATTTTTTTATTCATTTTTTTTAATTGTTTCTTTTCTTTTTTTTCTTTCTTTTTTTCTTTCTGAACCTTTTTTTATCCCCTTTCTCCCCCCTCACGATTTGGGATCTCTTCTGATTTGGTTAAAGCATATTTTCCTGGCGGTAGTTGCCACCCTTTTAGTATTTTACTTGCTCCTTCATATGCACTTATCTGGACAAAATGACAAGGCAGAAAAACTCACCACAAAAAAAAGAACAAGAGGCAGAACCGAAGGCTAGGGACCTAATCAATACAGACATTGGTAATATGTCAGATCTAGAGTTCAGAATGACGATTCTCAAGGTTCTAGCCCGGCTCGAAAAAGGCATGGACGATATTAGAGAAACCCTCTCCGGAGAGATAAAAGCCCTTTCTGGAGAAATAAAAGAACTAAAATCTAACCAAGTTGAAATAAAAAAAGCTATTAATGAGGTGCAATCAAAAATGGAGGCTCTCACTGCTAGGAAAAATGAGGAAGAAGAGAGAATTAGTTATATAGAAGACCAAATAACAGAGAATAAAGAAGCTGAGCAAAAGAGGGACAAACAGCTACTGGACCATGAGGGGAGAATTTGAGAGATAAATGACACCATAAGATGAAACAACATTAGAATAATTGGGATTCCAGAAGAAGAGGAAACAGAGAAGGGAACAGAAAGTATATTGGAGAGAATTATTGGAGAGAATTTCCTCAATATGGCAAAGGGAACAAGCATCAAAATCCCAGAGGTTCAGAGAACCCCCCTCAAAATCAGTAAGAATAGGTCCACACCCTGTCACCTAATAGTAAAATTTACAAGTCTTTTTTTTTTAAGGATTTTATTTATTTATTTGACAGAGAGAGATCACAAGTAGGCAGGCAGAGAGAGAGAGAGAGGGAAGCAGGCTCCCCGCTGAGCAGAGAGCCCGATGCGGGCCTCGATCCCAGGACCCTGAGATCATGACCTGAGCCGAAGGCAGCGGCTTAACCCACTGAGCCACTCAGGCGCCCCTAAAATTTACAAGTCTTAGTGACAAAGAGAAAATCCTGAAAGCAGCCCGGGAAAAGAAGTTTGTAACCTACAATGGTAAAAATATTAGATTGGCAGCAGACTTATCCACAGAGACCTGGCAGGCCAGAAAGAGCTGGCATGATATATTCAGAGTACTAAATGAGAAAAACATGCAGCCAAGAATACTATATCCAGCTAGGCTATCATTGAAAATAGAAGGAGAGATTAAAAGCTTCCAGGACAAACAAAAACTGAAAGAATTTGCAAATACCAAACCAGCTCTACAGGGAATATTGAAAGGGGTCCTCTAAGCAAAGAGAGACCCTAAAAGTAGTAGATCAGAAAGAAAGAGAGACAATATACAATAACAGTCCCCTTACAGGCAATACACTGGCACTAAATTCATATCTCTCAATACTTACCCTGAATGTTAATGGGCTAAATGCCCCAATCAAAAGACACAGGGTATCAGAATGGATAAAAAAACAAAACCCATCTATATGTTGCCTACAAGAAACTCATCTTAAACCCAAAGACACCTCCAGGTTTAAAGTGACGGGGTGGAAAAGAATTTACCACGCTAATGGACATCAGAAGAAAGTAGGAGTGGCAATCCTTATATCAGATCAATTAGATTTTAAGCCAAAGAGTATAATAAGAGATGAGGAAGGACACTATATCATACTCAAAGGATCTCTCCAACAAGAAGATCTAACAATTTTAAATATCTATGCCCCTAACGTGGGAGCAGCCAACTATATAAACCAATTAATAACAAAATCAAAGAAACGCATTGACAATAATACAATAATAGTAGGGGATTTTAACACTCCCCTCACTGAAATGGACAGATCATCCAAGCAAAAGGTCAACAAGGAAATCAAGGCCTTAAATGACACACTGGACCAGATGGACATCACAGATATATTCAGAACATTTCATCCCAAAGCAACAGAATACACATTCTTCTCTAGTGCACATGGAACATTCTCCAGAATAGATCACATTCTCGGTCCTAAATCAGGTCTCAACTGGTATCAAAAGATTGGAATCCTTCCCTGCATATTTTCAGACACAATGCTCTGAAGCTAGAACTCAATCACAAGAGGAAATTTGGAAAGAACCCAAATACATGGAGACTAAACAGCATCCTTCTAAAGAATGAGTGGGTCAACCAGGAAATTAAAGAAGAATTAAAAAAATTCATGGAAACAAATGATAATGAAAACACAACGGTTCAGAATCTGTGGGACACAACAAAGGCAGTCCTGAGAGGAAAATATATAGCGGTACAAACCTTTCTCAAGAAACAAGAAAGGTCTCAGGTACACAACCTAACCCTACACCTAAAGGAGCTGGAGAAAGAACAAGAAAGAAACCCTAAACCCAGCAGGAGAAGAGAAATCATAAAGATCAGAGCAGAAATCAATGAAATAGAAACCAAAAAACAATAGAACAAATCAACGAAACTAGGAGCTGGTTCTTTGAAAGAATTAATAAGATTGATAAACCCCTGGCGAGACTTATCAAAAAGAAAAGAGAAAGGACCCAAATAAATAAAATCATGAATGAAAGAGGAGAGATCATAACTAACACCAAAGAAATACAGACAATTATAAGAACATACTATGAGCAACTCTACGCCAACAAATTTGACAATCTGGAAGAAATGGATGCATTCCTAGAGACATATAAACTACCACAACTGAACCAGGAAGAAATAGAAAGCCTGAACAGACCCATAACCAGGAAGGAGATTGAAACAGTCATCAAAAATCTCCAAACAAACAAAAGCCCAGGGCCAGATGGCTTCCCAGGGGAATTCTACTAAACATTTAAAGAAGAACTAATTCCTATTCTCCTGAAACTGTTCCAAAAAATAGAAATGGAAGGAAAACTTCAAAACTCATTCTATGAGGCCAGCATCACCTTGATCCCAAAACCAGACAAGGATCCCATCAAAAAAGAGAACTACAGACCAATATCCTTGATGAACACAGATGCAAAAATTCTCGCCAAAATACTAGCCAATAGGATTCAACAGTACATTAAAAGGATTATTCACTACGACCAAGTGGGATTTATTCCAGGGCTGCAAGGTTGGTTCAACATCCGCAAATCAATCGATGTGATATAACACATTAATAAAAGAAAGAACAAGAACCTTATGATACTCTCAATAGATGCTGAAAAAGCATTTGACAAAGTACAGCATCCCTTCCTGATCAAAACTCTTCAAAGTATAGGGATAGACGGCACATACCTCACTATTATCAAAGCCATCTATGAAAAACCCACTGCAAATATCATTCTCAATGGAGAAAAACTGAAAGCTTTTCCGCTAAGGTCAGGAACACGGCAGGCATGTCCATTATCAGCACTGCTATTCAACGTAGTACTAGAAGTCCTAGCCTCAGCAATCAGACAACAAAAGGAAATTAAAGGCATCCAAATCGGCAAAGAAGAAGTCAAACTATCACTCTTTGCAGATGATATACTATATGTGGAAAACCCAAAAGACTCCACTCCAAAACTGCTAGAACTTGTACAGGAATTCAGTAAAGTGTCAGGATATAAAATCAATGCACAGAAATCAGTTGCATTTCTCTACACCAACAACAAGACAGAAGAAAGAGAAATTAAGGAGTCCATCCCATTTACAATTGCACCCAAAACTATAAGATACCTAGGAATAAACCTAACCAAAGAGACTAAAAATCTATACACAGATAACTATAAAGTACTCATGAAAGAAATTGAGGAAGACACAAAGAAATGGAAAAATATTCCATGCTCCTGGATTGGAAGAATAAATATTGTGAAAATGTCTATGCTACCTAAAGCAATCTACACATTTAATGCAATTCCTATCAAAGTACCATCCATTTTTTTCAAAGAAATGGAACAAATAATTCCAAAATTTATATGGCACCAGAAAAGACCTCGAATAGCCAAAGGATTATTGAAAAAGAAAGCCAAGGTTGGTGGCATCACAATTCCGGACTTCAAGCTCTATTAGAAAGCTGTCATCATCTAGACAGCATGGTACTGGCACAAAAACAGACACATAGCTCAATGGAACAGAATAGAGAGCCCAGAAATAGACCCTCAACTCTATCGTCAACTAATCTTTGACAAAGCAGGAAAGAATGTCCAATGGAAAAAAGACAGCCTCTTCAATAAATGGTGTTGGGAAAATTGGACAGCCACATGCAGAAAAATGAAATTGGATCATTTCCTTACACCACACATGAAAATAGACTCAAAATGGATGAAGGACCTCAATGTGAGAAAGGAATCCATCCAAATCCTTGAGGAGAACACAGGCAGCAACCTCTTCGACCTCAGCCGCAGCAACATCTTCCTAGGAACATCGCCAAAGGCAAGGGAAGCAAGGGCAAAAATGAACTATTGGGATTTCATCAAGATCAAAAGCTTTTGTACAGCAAAGGAAATAGTTAACAAAACCAAAAGACAACTGACAGAATGGGAGAAGATATTTGGAAACGACATAAAGGGCTAGTGTCCACAGTCTATAAAGAACTCAGCAAACTCAACACCCAAAGAACGAAGAATCCAGTCAAGAAATGGGCAGAAGACATGAACAGACATTTCTGCAAAGAAGACATCCAGATGGCCAACAGACACATGAAAAAGTGCTCCATATCACTCGGCATCAGGGAAATACAAATCAAAACCACCATGAGATATCACCTCACACCAGTCAGAATGGCTAAAATTAACAAGTCAGGAAATGACAGATGCTGGCGAGGATGCGGAGAAAGGGGAACCCTCCTACAATGTTGGTGGGAATGCAAGCTGGTGCAACCATTCTGGAAAAAAGCATGGAGGTTCCTCAAAATGTTGAAAATAGAGCTACCCTATGACCCAGCAATTGCACTACTGGGTATTTACCCTAAAGATACAAACGTAGTGATCCAAAGGGGCATGTGTACCCGAATGTTTATAGCAGCAATGTCTACAATAGCCAAAGTATGGAAAGAACCTAGATGTCCATCAACAGATGAATGGATAAAGAAGATGTGGTATATATACACAATGGAATACTATGCAGCATCAAAAGAAATGAAATCTTGCCATTTGCGACGACGTTAATGGAACTAGAGGGTATCATGCTTAGCGAAATAAGTCAATCGGAGAAAGACAACTACCATATGATCTTCCTAATATGAGGGAGTGGAGATGCAACATGGGGGGTTAAGGGGGTAGGAGAAGAGTAAATGAAACAAGATGGGATTGGGAGGGAGACAAACCATAAGTGACTCTTAATCTCACAAAACAAACTGAGGGTTGCTGGGGAGAGGGGGGTTGGGAGGGGAGGTGGGGTTATGGACATTGGGGAGGGTATGTGCTATGGTGAGTGTTGTGAAATGTGTAAACCTGGCGATTCACAGACCTGTACCCCTGGGGATAAAAATATATGTTTATAAAAAATTAAAAATTAAAAAGATGTAAATCATATCTGATCACTCTCCTCTGTAACACCTGTCCGTGCCTTTGTCTTCGGATGGATCAAAAAAACCAGTCTCCTCACTGTATCTGCCAAGTCCCTAAAGAAATAGACCATTAACTACATTTCCAGTCTCACCACATCGTTCTTTTCCTCTCAGCTTATGCTGTTGCATGTTGCGGTGGTATTGCATTTTCAAGCTGTAGGGTGTTTAATTTTATGCAACTGCAAAATTTGTTCTGTTGATGGATATTTAACTTTCTTTGCATTTTTGGCAATAATGCATACTGCTTCTGCACGTATTCTTGTACAGAGCTACGCATATTTATGTGTTTTTGTTAAGCGTATAGCTAGACGTGAAAATGCTAGCTTTGTGGGAAAGCTTATATTCAGCATTAGTAGATAATACCACATGGTTCTGCAATATGGTTATACCAACTGACACCCCACCCAAGAGCAAATGAGAGTTGATTCATTTACATCTTCTCCAACGTTAACTCTGCCTTTGAGGGTTTAGCCTGTTGTATCTCATCGTGGCTCCCCTCCCAACAGGGATTTTGTTGTTGTTAATATTATTGGGGAATAATTATGTTTAGCTTATGGCTTGCCTTTTCATTTTATTTTATTTTATTTTTTTAAAAGATTTTATTTATTTATTTGACAGAGAGAGATCACGAGTAGGCAGAGAGGCAGGCAGAGAGAGAGGGGGAAGCAGGTTCCCCACCGAGCAGAGAGCCCGATGTGGGGTTTGATCCCAGGACCCTGAGATCATGATCTGAGCCGAAGGCAGACGCTTAACCCACTGAGCCATCCAGGTGCCATTACCTTTTTATTTTATTAATTATGTCCTTTCATAAGTTTTAATTTTGATGAAATCCATTTTATCATGTTTTTCTTCTGTGGTTTGTGCTGTGTTCTGCCTAGGAAATCTTGGCATAACTAAAGGTTACAAAGTTACTCTTTTTTTTTTTCTAGAAATTTATAGTTTCTAATTCTGCACTACATTTCAAGTTAATTTCTATCTATGGTGTGACATAAGGATCAAATTTCCATTATTTTCATATGATCTTTAATTGATTTAGTGCTCTTAAAGTTTTTTTTTTTTACTTTCTTGAATGATTTTTGAAAAACAGTTGACCGTACATGTGGATTTGTGTCTGAAATCTCTATTTTGCTCTGTTGATCAGTGTATCAAACCATTGCCCATATCCCATGTCTTGATTACTATAGCTCTACAATATGTTCTAAAGTTAGGTAGTTATTCTTTTTCAAAAGCATTTTGGTTAGTCTAAGAGCTCTATATTTGCATATCTATTTTAGGATCAACTTATCAAGATATAAATACCCCCCTCCCCACCTGCGGCCAGAAGCCAACCTTGTTGCAACTTCAATTGTAATTGAATTGAATCAGTAAACCAACTGGAAGAATTAGTGACTTTATAAACATGAGAATGGTATAGCTCCCATGTACATAAATCTTTTCATATTTCTCTCAATATATTTGTAGGGTTTTTTTTTAAGATTTTATTTATTTATTTGACAGAGAGAGAGATCACAAGTAGGCAGAGAGGCAGGCAGAGAGAGAGGGGGGAATCAGTCTCCCTGCTGAGCAGAGAGCCCGATGTGGGCTTGATCCCAGGACCCTGAGATCATGACCTGAGCCGAAGGCAGAGGCTTAAACTGCTGAGCCACCCAGGCACCCCTCTTTGTAGTTTTTAACTGTATAATATTTTATATATGTTTAAAACTTGATTCCTAGGTGTTTTATGTCTTTTTTTTTTTTAAGATCCTATCTATCTATTTGACAGAGATCACAAGTAGGCAGAAAGAGAGGGAAGGAGGCTCCCTGCTAAGTAGGAAGCCCAATGCGGGACTCAATCCCAGAACCCTGCAATCATGACCTGAGCATAAGGCAGGGGCTTAACCCACTGAGCCACCCAGGCACCCTTATGTCTTTTGATATTAATTTTAAATGGTCTTGATCTTTAAAAATTTATTTGTATATAGGAATAGAGTTATTTTTTGTATATACCTCGTATCCCAATGCCATGTTGACTTTAACTTACCCAGTTTATTATAAATGTAGTAAACCCTTTAGATTCCTTTGAGTTTTCTATATAGAAACATGCTATATGCAAATAAAGACTGTTGTACCTTTCCATTCCGAATTGTTCTGCCTTTTATTTCTTCCTTTGTTTTATTTTTTAATTTTTTTCCTTATTGTATTGATTTAGACCTTAGTGAATACTGAGTGGAAATGGTGTGAGTGGATATGTTGGTTTTGGTCTTAATTTTAAAGGGAAGAAGCTCCATATTTTACCATTAATTATAATGTTGATTATAGCATTTTCATACATGTCCTTTATCAGACTGAGGAAGTTTTTTTGTATAGTTTCTGTGATTTTTTTTTTCTTGTCATGAATTAGTGTTCAGTTTTGTTAAATGTTTTCTTCTGAATGTATCCAGTGGATTATCTGGTTTTCTTTGTTTTTTTTTTTTTTTTTTTTTTGTTTTGTTTTTTTAAAGATTTTATTTATTTATTTGACAGAGCACAGGCAGGCAGAGAGAGAGGGAGAAGCAGGCTCCCTGCTGAGCAGAGAGCCAGATGTAAGGCTCTGTCCCAGGACCCTGGGATCATGACCTGAACAAAAGGCAGACACTTATCTGACTGAGCCACCCAGGTACCCCAGGATTATCTGGTTTTCTTTTGTTAATGGAGAACATTACCTTGTTTTACGTTCAGATTCTAAAATAAAAATTACAATCCTAAAAATTTAATTTAGAATTTGAAAGTATCTTGCAAGGTAATATATATAATTATAAATATATATTTATAAATTAAATATAATTTGCTAAAAGTTTTTTCAGATTTTTCTATCTATGGTCGTGAGATATGCCTACATTTTCTCTTCTTGTCAAATAAGTTAGCTGGTTGTGTTAGAGTTAAGCTAGAGTCAGAGAAAGACTTGGGGATTATTGCAGCCTCTTCTATAGTCTGAAAGTTTTTTTTTTTTTAGGACTTAAGTTATTTTTTCCTTAAATATTTGATAAAAATTCACCTATGATGCTATCTGGGGGACATTGTCTGCCATTGATGGAAAGGAAAACTGCCAGTTTTTAAAAAAAAATATTTCCATTCAAAGGAAGATTGTTGTCTCCTTATTTGCAAATCACCAGTTCATAGTGCTCCTTCACAGTGGGGATGGTTCCATAGACTTTCCTGGCCTCTTCAACTTTGAGTAACTTTTTCTCCAGTCTTCACTTGAAAATATGTATTTGTTTACTCTATTAACTCTCTTTTTGCCATTTTCTAATGATTCATTTTACTATTTCTTGTATTTTATTCAAGTTCTCCCTCCTTCCCAAGGATATCTGAAGAATGAATATATATATATATATATATATATATATATATATATATATATTTTTTTTTTTTTTTTTTAGAAGACCAAAGGACATGCCTTCTAAGTTTCTGTGAGCTAGCACTCAACATAGTACCATGTACATAAAGAGTCTCAAATGATGGTTGTTGGTGAGGTTGATGGTGATGGTGATTATAACTAGGGCAACCCAAGTTACTAGTTTCTGGTCCAAATGCAGAAAAAATTCTTATTTTTTCTGCTCACCAGCTTCAATTCACAGATGTCCTAAATAAAATAAATCCACTCCCTTCCTCTCTGAGGCCTTACTTCTAACCCCACAAATTACTAAAAACCCTTGGGGGGTTTGTTAGGGGAAAGGGTCACTTCTGAGTTCTAATGCCACAGAGAGGCAAAAAGAAAGAAACCTGGTTTGTCTAATTGTACACTGGCTTTGATGTTAATTGTTTAAGAGCAACACCATATGGTCAGGGAGACACATCTCCACATCTCCACATCCAAGACACATCCTTGGTGGTCCTTGACAATTTGGCCCTCCAACCTATACCTAAAGTATGCCCCATACTGAACTTTAAAGTTAGGGCTCATATGCTCAGTACTTGTTCCTCATCAACTAATGATTATCAGTGATAACTAAGTGGTTGATAATATTAAGAAAAGAGACAATCAGAAATATGTGATTTCTTTGCAAACTGGTGTAGCTACTCTGGAGAACAGTATGGAGGCTCTTCAAAAAGTTAAAAATAGAACTACCCTATGATCCAGCAATTGCGTTACTAGGTATTTCCCCAAAGGGGAAATACGGATGTGAAGGGATGCACCCTGATGTTTATAGCAGCTTTATCAACAATACTGAAACTATGTAGAGAGCCCAAATGTCTATTGACTGATGAATGGATAAAGATGTAGCGTATATATATGCTAATGGAATGGAATGTAATGGAATGGAATATTACACAGCCATCAAAGAATAAAATTTTGCCATTTGCAATGATGTGGATGGAGCTAGAGAGTATTATGCAACATGAAATAAGTCCGAGAAAGACAATGATCTCACTCATATAAGAATATAAGAAAGAAAACAGTTGAACATAATGGGAAGAAGGTTAAAATGGAGAGAGGGAAGCAAACCATAAGACACTCTTAACAGTAGAGAACAAAGTGAGGGTTGATGGAATGTGCTGGGTGGGGGATGGGCTAGATGGATGATGGGTATTAAAGAGACACTTGTGATGAACGCCAGGTGTTGTATGTAAGTGACGAATCACTGAATTCTACTCCAAAAATCAGTATTGCAATGTATGTTAACTAAAATTTAAATTAAAAAAAGAAGAGATTTCTGATGAAGAATACAGCCCAACTTTTGAAAGAAATGAATAAATTAAATAAACAAATCACATTCAGCATTTATATTTGAGTACCAATTTATCAGAAACATTGATGGTAGAGGAAAGCATTAAAGAGAAGAATGGGATATAATCTGCCAAATTCAAACTGTTGAAAGTTCTACAGGAAAGATAATCCACTCTCTTCAAGAAATAAATTGTAAGGGAAAAAAGGAAATGGAGAGAAACTTATAGATAAAATAAATATAAGAGCTGACTCAATGAATCACAGGAGGCCTGCCTAATCTAGATTCCCATTGTAACAAACAGCTTATTTTCTTCTATATGACATTTATGAGATATATTAGAAACCTTAATATTGATGTTTAATATTAAAGTTTTATGAAATAAGGAATTATTATTAAAGTTTTATAGGAGATGACCTATTTGGTGGTTATTTTATTTCCAGAGTCTATATATATACTAAAACATTTAAGAATAAAACCTTATAATATCTGGACCTGTTTCAAAATAGTATGAGTGCAAGGAATTTGTGAGGTGGGTAGTTGAAACAAGTTTGTCTTTGAACTGTTAATTTTGGAAGCTGGATAAGAATCATTATACCTTTATGTCAAATTTTGTATGTGTTTAAAATGGCTATTTCAATATTAGATATTGAAAATACTGCTTTTTGGGGCACCTAGGTGGCTCAGTTAGGGTTAGGATTTTGGATCAGGCTGTGATGTCAGGATTGTGAGATCGAACCCTGCTTTGGGCTCTGCAGTAGGCATGGAGCATGCTTGAGGTTCTTTTTCTCCCTCTTCTCCTCTGTCTCCTCCGTCTCCTCCACCCCCAGCCCTCACTGGCACCTGTTTGTCTCCCTCTAAAAGAGAAATAAAGAAGGAAAGAAAAAAAGAAAGAAAGAAGAAAGGAAGGAAGGAAAGGGAAAAGGAAAAGGAAAAAGAGGAGTTCTTGGGTGGGTCAGTTGGTTAGGCGTCTGCCTTTGACTCAGGTCATGATTTCTGGATCCTGAGATAAAGCCGCTCATAGGTGTCTCCCTGCTGAGCAGGGAGTCTGCTTCTCCCTCTGTCCCTCCACCCCCCACGTGTGAGTGCATGTGTTCTCTCTCTCAAATTCTTAAAAAAAAAAAAAGAAAAAAAGAAAGTACTGTTTTTAATAATAAAAAGTTTAAAAGCCTACAATAATAGCAGTGATTTGGAAATTCTTAGGCTTTACTTCTCATGGAATACTTGACTCAAGTCAGGACACCCCCACCAAAGCTATACTATATATGAACAAAGCAGATTTCATTTGTTAGTTGTCATATCCTTTTCATAACCTCAAAAAATTGGATAATAAGATTGAAATACAGTGGCGTTACACTTAGAACCACTGAATTTTAAAAGGTTCAAAGGAAATATTAATAACAGTGTTAAGAAATTCTGTATACAATATGCTAATGAAGTTATTTTTATGAGTTTTCTAGGGTGGTGATTCTGTTAAAATTTATTAATGTGAATTAAGACTATAATTTTTGCCAGGTATGCGCAAATATCTTACATATTAAGGAGAAAGGCAACAATAAAATGATATTAAAACAATGCAGAAAAGCTTTAAAATTTATTATATAATGGGTACAAATGGTTATAATTCAAAATATATTTCCAGATTTGGGAGCCACACTGAGTTAACTAATAAATTATACTTTAATCAATGTTATATATTACCTTAAAAGATCAAAGAAAGGAAATAGATAGATGATAGATATATAGATAGATAGATAAAAAAGAAAATATTCTTCATTTTATTGCCTGTGATATTTGAGGAAAATTTATAACATTGATATTGATATATGATCAAGCTAATGTTATCTAAAAAGAATTATGACTAAATTTTCTCTTGGATCTAGCATTTTTTTTTAGTTATTTATTTGTTTCAGCAGGCTGGAAAACTGGAAACTTGTGTAATTGTTGATGTTAGTCTTGAGTCAAATCTGTAAGACAGGCTGGTAGATTAAAAACTGAGGCAGGTTTTCTTTGTGAGTTTTGCAAATCCCTTCTCTACAACTTCGCTTTTTAGTTCTCAGTTTATTAGAAGAGAACCACCCATATTATTGAGGATAATTTCTTTCACTTAAAGCCAAATGATTGTAGATGTTAATCATATTTACAAAATACCATTAGAGCAATATCTAGACAGTTGTTTGACCAAATAACTGGGCACCATACCTAGCTAAGTTGACATATAAAATGAACCATCATAGGGATATTTGCTAAACCATAAGGTTATTGATTGAAGAAGACCTTTGGGTCAAAGATCACTTGTATTATATAATTGAAATTGGGTAATAAATATGTTTTTTTTCATTTTTAGCCAAAGAAACCATATTGACATTATGCTACAGAAATGTTTGTTATGAATAATTATTTATTGAACACCTACTATATGCCAGAGACTGTGTTAAATACTGGGTGCATGGTAGTGATCAAGTTAGATGTTGGTCTGAGGAGTGTGTAGAGGGGGACAATCTGGTTGCGGTGGCTCAGTGGGAGTGGAGGATTGGAGGCCTTTGGTAGTGTAACATTTAAGTCTTGAAGGGACATTTTTCCATGTGAAGATGGGAATGTATAAGAGCATTCTGGGCAGAGAAAAGGTGGGCAAAGTCTGGGAGTAAGTAAAATCATGGCATTAAGGAACTGAAAGAAGTTCAGTGTGACTTTCACACATAAAGCAAGGAAAAAGGAGGAAAGTTAAGCTTGAGGGATAAACTGGGGCCAGATTCTTATAACCTACACTAAAAATTTTTTAATTTTAAGAAAATACATATAATAATTTATTTTCTATCATGTCAGAAAATAAGATAATAAAATGTAATAGAGAGGGGATGAATATAGATATTCGCCTGCTGTTTTCATTATTTAAAAACAAAATATTTGATGAAACAAATAAAAAAAGTGTTACTTGGTCTTTAACAAAGTATGGACCCATTAAAATATGACTTCAGTCTAAAGAAACAGATCAATGCCTAATATGTTTCTCATTATGACATTTTTATATTACGTGATTCTTCATCACTTCAAAAACAATGCAGTTGTATACTTTGTTTTATGACTCCAAATTATGTGGTTGGCTATAATAATTTAAAAAATACTACTAGAGCACGAACAGGAGTTCTTTTTTTTTTTTTAAGGATTTTTATTTATTTGACAGAGATCACAAGTAGGCGGAGAGGCAGGCAGAGAGAGGAGGAAGCAGGCTCCCTGCTGAGCAGAGAGCCTGATTCGGGGTTCAATCCCAGGACCATGGGATCATGACCTGAGCCACAGACAGAGGCTTTAATCCACTGAGCCACCCCTGCACCTCTGGAACAGGAGTTCTTATATGTATGATGTTATATATGAACCTAATGGTAACCACAAATCAAAAAACCTATAGGAGATGCACAAAAAATAGAGTAATAAATCCAACCATATCACTAAGGAGTGTTACCAAACCATAAAGGAAGAGAGCAAAATAAGAAAGGAACAGAGAGGAGCTAAAACAATCATAACACAAATAACACAATGTTAATAAGTATTTATCTTTCGGTTATTACTTTGAACGTAAATGGACTAAATGCTCCAGTCAAAAGACACGGGCTGGCTGGATGGATAAAAAGGCAAGAACCATCCATATGCTGCCTACAGGAGACTCATTTCAGACCTAAAGACAGACGCAAATTGAAAGTAAATAGATGGAAAAACTTTAGTCATGCAAATGGAAGCAGAAAGCAAGCTGGGGTAGCAATACTTGTATCTGACAAAATAGACTTTAAACAAAGACTATGTAACAAAAGCCAAAAGAGACACAACATAATGATAAAGGGAACAGTCCAGCAGAGCCTGTAACAATTGTAAATATTTATTCATCCAACATGGGAGCACCTAAATACATCGGTTTCTTGTTTCATGTTTGTGATTGGAAAGATGCTTAATATGATTTCCGTTGTCTCAAATTTATTGAGACTTATTTTGTTACTTGATATGTAATCTATTTTGGAGAATGTTCCATTTGTACCTGAAAATAATGTGTATTCCACTGTTTTTGGATGGAATGTTCTGTATGTATTTGTGATGTCCAGATATTTGTTATTTGGTCTACTGTGTCACTGAAAGCCACAGTTTTCTTACTGATTTTTCTGTCCTATCTATCCATTGATATAAGTGAGATATTAAACTCTCCTACTGTCATATTACTGTCAGATTTTTAAATGTTTATTAATATTTGCTTTATTTTGTGCTACTGTGTTGGATGCATAGATATATACAATTTGTCATATCTTCTTGTTGAATTGATTCCTTTAATCCTTATGTAGCTTCCTTCTCTGTCTCTTGCTATAGTCTTTGTTTAAAAATCTCTTTTGTCTGGGTGCCTGGGTGGCTCAGTGGGTTAAAGCCTCTGCCTTCGGCTCGGGTCATGATCCCAGGGTCCTGGAATCAAGCCCCACATAGGGCTCTCTGCTCAGCAGGGAGCCTGTTTCCTCCTCTCTCGCTCTGCCTGCTTCTCTGCCTACTTGTGATCTCTGTCTGTCAAATAAATAAAATCTTAAAAAAAAAAATTTTTTTTAAAGTCTCTTTTGTCGGGGCGCCTGGGTGGCTCAGTGGGTTAAAGCCTCTGCCTTCGGCTCGGGTCATGATCTCAGGGTCCTGGGATCGAGCCCCACGTCGGGCTCTCTGCTGAGCGGGGAGCCTGTTTCCTCCTCTCTCTCTCTGCCTGCCTTTCTGCCTGCTTGTGATTTCTCTCTCTGTGTGTCAGAAAAATAAAATCTTAAAAAAAAAAAAAGTCTCTTTTGTCTAAGTATTGCTACTTTGCTTTTTTTCACTTCCATTTCCATGGAATATCTTTTTCTATCCCTTTGCTTTAGTCTGTATCTTTTGATCTGAATGAGTCTCTTGTAGTCAGCATAAACGTGGGTCTTGTTAATTTTCTCCATTCAATTACCCTATATCTTTTGATTGGAGCATTTAGTCTATTTACATTTACTTATTTTTAATTTTTTGAGTATAGTTGATACACAATGTTACATTAGTTTCAGTTGTAAAACACAGTGGTTCAACCTCTATATCCATTATGTTCTGCTCACTACAAGCAACTGTAGCTACCATCTGTCACTGTACAAAACAATTACAATACCATTGACTATATTTCCTATGCTGTGCCTTTTATTCCCGCGACTTATTCATACCATAACCAGAAGCCTGTATCTTTAACAATTTGCCTATTCCTTCCACCTCTTACACTCAACAAACATCAGTTTGCTATCCGTATTTACTCATCTGATTCTGCTTTTTGTGTATTCATTTGTTCTGTTTTTTAAATTCCACATTTGAGTGAAATAATGGTATTTGTCTTTCTCAGCCTGATTTGATTTATTTAGCATAATACCCTCTGGGTTTATCCACATTGCTTACATGGCACAATCTCATAGTTTAAAAAAAGTTATTATTTAAATTCTAGTTAACATTCAGTGTAATATTAGTTTCAGGTGTACAATATAGTGATTCAACACTTCCATACAATACCTGGTATCATCACAAGTACAGTCCTTTATCCCTATCACCTATTTAACCCATCTCCCCATCCACCTCTCCTCTGATAACCATCAGTTTATTTCCTATAGTTAAGAGTCTGTTCCTCAGTTTGCCTCTCTTTTTTCCCCATTGCTCATTTGTTTTGTTTCTTAAATTCCAAATATGAGTGAAGTATATGGTATTTGTCTTTCTCAGACTGACTTACTTCACTTAACATAATACTCTCTAGCTTCATCCATGTCATTGCAAACGGCAACATTTCATTCTTTTTATGTCTGTGTAATACTCCATTGTATATGTATACCATTTTTTCTTTATCCATTCATCAATCAATTGATTGGGCTCTTTCCATGATTTGGCTATAGTAGATAAGGGGCTGCTATAAATATCAGGGTACACGTATCCCTTTGAATTAGTTTTTTGTATTCTTTGGGTAAATACCTAGTCGTGCAATTGCTGGATCATAGGGTAGTTTTACTTTTGACTTTTGGGGGAAACTTCATATTCTTTTCCATAGTGGCTGCACTAGTTTGCATTCCCACTAACAGTGCACAAGTGTTCCTTTCTCTCCCCATTGTTGCCAACACCTGTTGTGTTGTGTATTGTTGATTTTAGCCATTCTGAGAGGGTGAGGTGATATCTCATTATACTTTTCATTTTTATTTCCCTCGTCAGTGATATTAAGTATCTTTTCATGTGTCTATTGTTCATCCGTGTATCTTCTTTGAAAAAATGTCTATTCAGGTCCTCTGCTTTTCTTTTTAATTAACTTTTTTCTTTTCTTTTTCCTTTTCCTTTTTTTTTTTTTTTTGGTGTTGAGTAGTATAAGTTCTTATATTTTGAGTATTAACCCCTTATCAGATAGATCATTTGCAAATATCTTCTCCCATTCAGTAGGTTGTCTTGTTTTGTTGATGGTTCTTTTCACAGTACAAAAGCTTTTTATTTTGATGTAGCCCCATAGTTAATTTTTGCTTTTGTTTCCCTTCCCTCAGGAGACATATCTAGAAAAATGTCACTATGTCGGTGTCAGAAAGATTACTGCCTCTATTCTTCACTAGATTTTTATGGTTTCAGATCTCACATATAGGTCTTTAATCTACTTTGAGTTTATTTTTTGTATGATGTAAGAAAGTTGTCCAGTTTTATACTTTATCATGTAATTGTCTAGTTTTCCCAGCACCATTTATTGAAGAGACGGTCTTTTCCCACATTGAACAGTCTTGTCTCCTCTGTTTAATTAATTTGCCATAGAAATATGGGTTTAATTCTGGGCTTTCTATTCTGTTCCCTTGATCTGTGTGTCTATTTTTTGCCATATCATACTGTTTTGATTAGTTATAGATTAGTTACAGATTATGTGTTATATCTTGAAATTTGGAATTGTGATACCTCCAGGTTTGTTGTTCTTTCTCAAGATTTCTTTGGCTATTCAGGGTCTTTTGTGGGTCCATATAAATTTTATTATTATTTTTTCTAGTTTTGTGAAAAATCCTGTTGGTATTTTTGATAGTGATTACTTCTAATCTGTAAATCACTTTGGTACTATGGGTTTTTTAACAATATGAATTCTTCCAATCCACGAGCGTGGGATATTTTTCCATTTGTATGTGGTATCTTCAGTGTATTTCATCAGTGTTTTAAAATTTTAAGAGTACAGGTCTTTCTCTTTGGTTAAGTCTATTACTAGGTATTTTATTATTTTTGGTGCAATTGTAACTAGGATCATTATTAAAATTCTCTTTCTGCTACTTGTTATTAGAGTATGAAAATGCTACTTATTTCTGCATATTAATTTTTCATTCTGCAATTTTACTGGGTTCATTTATTCAAGTAGGTTTCTGGTGGAGTTTTTAGGATTTTTATGCATATATCATGTCATCTGCAAATAGCGACAGTTGAATTTCTCTTTACTAATATGGATGCATTTTATTTCTTTTTCCTGTGATTGCTTTGGCTAGGATTTTCAGTACTGTGTTAAGGAAAAGTGGTGAGAGTAGATATCCTTGTCTTGTTCTTGATTTTTAGGGAAAATCTCTCAGTTTTTCACCATTGAGTATGATGTTAGCTGTGGATTTTTCACATATGGCCTTTATTCCATTGATCTGTTTTCCCTCTATTTACACTTTGTTGAGAGCTCTTATCATGAATAGATGTTTAAATTTGTCAAATGCTTTTTCTGGTCTATTGAGATAATCAGATGATATTTACTCTTTGTTTTGTTGATGTGGTATATCTGGTTAATTTGTTAACATTTTTGTTTGGGAAACTCTCTCTCTCCTCCTATTCTGAATGATAGTCTTACTGGATAGAGTATTCTTGCTGGCAGATTTTCCCCATGCAGCACTTGGAATATATCATGTCACTGTCTTCTGGCTTACAAAGTTTCTACTGAAAAATCAGCTGATCACCTTAGGGCGTTTTACTTGTATGAAACTGTTTCCTTTTCTCTTGTTGCTTTAAAAATTAAGATTATTTTTTGCCATTTTAATCATTATGTATCTTGATGTAGATTTTCTTGGATTCATCTGGTTAGGGGTTTTCTGTGCCTCCTAGACCTGGATTGTTGTTTTCTTCTCCAGATTAGAGACATCTTCAGCTATTAGTCCTTCACATACCTGTTCCATCCCTTTTTCTCTTCTTCTGGGATTCATATAATGGGATTGTCATTATACTTGAACATGTCAGAGTTCCCTTAACCTATTCTCATTTTGTATTCATTTTCCTTTTTTTCTATTCAGCTTAGTGGCTTTCCATTACCTGATCTTCCAGATCTCGGATCCATTCTTCTGCCTATCCTAATCTGCTGTTGATTCCTTCTAGTGTATTTTTCATTTTGGTTATTGAATACTTCTTCTTTGATTGGTACTCTTTTATGTTTTCTGTCTCTTCACTCAAGTTTTCACTAAGATCTTCCTCTTTTCTCAATTCCAGTGAGTGTCTTTATGACCATTACTTTGAATTCTTTATCAGGCATATTGTTTATCTCCATTTTATTTAGCTCTTTTACCATGATTTGTCTTGTTCTTTTATTTTAAGATTTTATTTATTTATTTGAGAGAGAATGGAGGAGGGAGAGCATGAGAGGCAGGAGGGTCAGAGGGAGAAGCAGACTCCCTGTCCAGCAGGGAATCCAATGTGGGACTCGATCCTGGGACTCCAGGACCATGACCTGAGCTGAAGACAGTTGATTAACCAACCAAGCCACTCAGGTGCCCCTTGTTATTCCATTCCATTCCATTCCATTCCATTCCATTCCATTCCACTCCACTCCACTCCACTCCACTCCATTCCACTCCATTCCATTCTGTCTCTTCACTTTCTGTGTTTGTTTGTTTCTATGTGTTAAGTAGATCAACTATGTCTCTTTGTCTTGAAAGTGTGGCCTTACATAGAAGAAGTCGTGTGGTGCTCTATCATACAATTCCCTCAGTTACCAGAATCAGGAACTCCAGGGGTGTTTGCTGTTTGGGCTACATGTATCTTCTGTTGTGGCTACTACCGTTGCCTTCAGCCCAGCTGGCTGCAGTGACCCACTTTGCCTGTTGTAGTAGTAATGAGCAGAATTTAGTCCTCAGGGTGTTGAGAAGTCAAGCTGTGGTTGTGTGGCTGCCATGGGCTTGTTGGTGGGCAAGGCCAGTACTCTATCTAGTTCTCTGCAGCTAGCCTCTCTATCACAGATGTGGGTGCATCCAAGGACTGGGCTTGCTCCCTATGCAGATTGCTAAGCAGTCTGGCTCCAGGTATTGTGGGCCTCTGATATGTGCAGTTATCTGCCTCTGTTCCCGGGGTAGGAGTTACTTTGGAGTGGAGCTGATCTACTTGGACTGCCTGCTGGGTGTGGCGGGGCAGAGGCCCCTTTGGAGCAATGCATGCTATGGTTGAATGGAGTAGGTCCATGGGGGAATGCTAGGACTAGGCATACAGTGTGAGCAAGGTAGATGGGGTATTAGTGCTGGCTACTGAAAAGTTCAGGCTCTACAGGCTGCAAGAGGAAAAGAGAAATGGTGCTCACAGCACTTGTTCCCAGAACAATCTCCTAAAGATCCCTGTTCCTCTAGCACATATTCTAAAATTATTCAGTAAATCTCCTCATTTTTCTTCAGGCACTTTTCAAACTACTGCTTCTGTTTTAGGTCTCTGGACAAGTATTTAGTACACTGGCTCTTTAAGGGCAGAGACTCCGTTTTCTTTCACACTTTGGCTCTTCTGGAGTTAAGCCCACTGATTTTTAAAGTTCCCAGTGTTAAGTCCTGCTGGTTTTCAAAGCCAAACATTATGAGGACTTGTCTTCCCCTTGTAGGTACCCAGTTTCTATGATGCCTCATGTGGGATCTGATCCTCTTGCTTCTTTAGGCCTGTGATATCCTCCCAGGTGTGATTAGTCCCTCTAGAGGTTTGGTTATTAACAGTGTCTCAGCCTTTCCAACTCTCTTTGATATGGCCTTCTCTCTATGATGAGCCATGACGGTCTTTAATGCCAGTCTTCTGGTCATTTTCGGAATGAGTCATAAAAATGTAGTGGTTATCTTGGTGTGTCCATGGGATGAGATGAGTTCAGGATCTTCCTACTCTGCCATATTCCTGGAATTCCCCCATTTTTAAAAAACATGTGCTATATAGAAAGTATTTTCAAAGTAGGTTTTTGTGTTAGTATGAAGTGATTTGAATGTTGATGATAATGTATGTCATCCATAGTAACTCTTATATCTGTCCTCTTAAAGTTGAACAAATTAGAAGTTGTTTTAAAATCTCTCAAGTAAAAACCTTAAGTGAATTTTGAAATCATTTGTTAAAAATACAAAAATGCATCTAATTGCCTGAAAGGACCATTGATAAATATGACAGATAATTGGAAATTTCTGGAAGTAGTTCAACAAAAACATTGCCCTAATTATTGAATGTAATTGAAATGAATGTCAGGATTTTTTTTTTATTTCTTCCTGTTAGAACTCTTTGTAAAATATCTCTCTCAGCTATGAAAATTAGTGATGGTTTCATCAAATAAAAAGAACTTAGGTTTAATGCTTTGAATTGTTGTGCACAGAATATTAAAGCAAGATTTTTTTTAAAATAAGGAGGCATTTTCTACAATATTGTACTTCCTTACTAATAATTTTTTATGAAAGAAAAAATGATATCATTAAATAATTTAAGTATGTTTAAATGTAATTTCACCTTTGTGTCACAATTTAAAATTTTTAATTTTTCATGTTTTTATAGGTTTATTGTAGATTAATATAAACTCTTTACAAGTAAATAAAGAGGAATATAAAAAGTATAGGGACAAAGTCCTTGCTATAGATGTGCACAAAAATCTTTGAACACTGGTGTTGACAAGGTTTTCTTCATAGGAGGAATTTAGGGTTTTTTTTTAAATGTTAATGAATTGAGATAAACATTTCAATCTGAATTAAACTAGTGAGAAATAAGGCAGATGAGAAAACTCTTAATTGAAGTAAAAAGAAATTGCAAATAATGATGAGTCCTCTATTTTTCATGTCTTGAAACATGGCCAGTGGTGATTCTTCTGATCAGTTCTCTGCAGCTGTCTCTCTGCCCACTTCTTGCTCCCTCTTCAACTATCCCCCAACATCCTCTCCCTTCTCAACCTATGTATTACAGTTCTCTAGAGAAACAGACTGAATACATGCCTAACATATATTGGCTGATCAATAAACATTTAAATAAATGACCTACTTTTTTTACATGTACATTCCTTACATAGGTGTTTTTGTAACTTTCACTTTGTTCTTTTAATTTGTTTTCCAGTTTCTATCCCTGAGTAAAACTTCTTACAAATCTTCCAAGATATTAATTATCTATCAAAAAGTTCATCCCTATTACAATTATGTAATGATTCAACACTGCACATGTCTAAACAGCTCACATTGCTAAGAAATACAATCTCCTTAAGAGCTGTTTTCTGTAGCTGATTTGATCTATATCTCTCAAGACTATGCTTTCACTTACTTAAATTAAATGGTTATCCCAGACAGATGGTCTTTACCAGTAACAGGAACCAAGTTATCATAAACAGAATTTAATTGCAAAGATAATTTTCTCTTTTACTTTATATCTTTTTCTTATCCATTTTTTCATAACTCTAGTGGAAAAATCAAGATTTAAGCATCTTATTTATGTGCTCAAGAGATTTAGGGCAAAGAAGAAAATATTTTTTAATCTCCATTTTGAGTATTAGTTATTAGAAACATAGCTTTAAAATATTTGGTTATAAATTACCAATTTAATCTCTTTTCTCCATTTTTTCTGTTTATATGTTATAATATTATATTTCTCAAACTCAAATCTGTGTTACTTCCCCCACTTAAATCCTTCCTTTCATTGCCTTCAGAATAAATTCAAATTCCTTAGCACAACCTTAATATCTTTCCAACCAGGCCTCTATTTTTATGTGATTATTCCCCTGACCTAGTCATGCATACGCCATTATCATCACTCAGATACACTCTGCAAGTGGTTACTTGACCTTTCCAATATATTTTCATGCCTCCGTACCTTTACATGTGTTGTTCCTTACCTGATATGAGACACACCCATTCCACTGCCCCCTCCCCCACACCTCCCTCCCTCATCCCTTGCCCCTTACTACCCTTGCTGCATCTTAAAGTCCAATGATTCTTATAAAATCATCTTAAGGATAACCTCTTTCTGGAATCCTTGTCTTTTTTTCATTGTCAGTGTAACCTAGAAAAAGGTATATATGATAATTACTGAAATTAGTCATTACTGTCTGTTAGATAAGTCAGAAACTAGAAATACATATTTTAAAATAGGATTATTGAAAGAGTGAAGGCAGGAGTGCTAAAGGATTGTTGATGCAGCATTGAGTAGCTCTTGAAAATACTGTGAATAATGGGGCAATGAGGGGAAGTGGAAAAGTCAAAACTTTTCAGTGGAATGTCTTAAAAATCAGGCTAAAGAAAAATACCCAAGAAGTTGAAGGCATTTGTGAAAGACTAAATTTTTAGGACGAAATTCTTCTGTGGTGTATGGAATATACTGGATACAGGAAAGATGGGAAAAGGAATATAAGTTAGATCTTGGATAGTGTACATTGACAGTGGAGATGGGAAGAACAAAAAAAGATTTCCCACCATGAAAGAATTATTGTCAAGCTCTGGACATTCTTTGATCAGCAACATGAATATGGCTGAGATAGCAGTACACTCTTCTCAAAATAAGCACTCTAGTGGCTCCCTTTCCACACATAAAATTGAAATCTGTGCTATGGCATACAAGCCCTCCATGTTCTGGCACATTACCCACAGTTTTACCCCCTGCTAACTCTGTTTCAGCTACAATGGCCTCTTCTTTTTCCTGGATCATGTCAAGCTTTCCTCTGCCATTGGTATTTTATACTTGCTGTTACCTCTGCTTGGATTTCTCTTTCCCAGATATTCCTGACTCCAATTTCCTTCAGGTTGAAGCCCAATATTACCTCATCAGATAAGCCGTCCTTCATATTCTAACTAAACCAGCACTCACCCATTCCCATCAGTTTCTATCTGCTGAGACTGATTTATGTTTTTTATATGGAACTTGTCCTTACCTGATATTATGATACATGTTTTTGGCTAACTTTCTTTCTTTCTCTCTAATTATAATGCAAACTCTATAAGGTAAAAATTTCATTCTGTTTACTGATGTATGTCCAAAACCTGAAGAAAAGCCAGGTCCAGAGTGAGTACTCATGTTGAAAAATTCATGTTGAAAAATGTTGATCTGTGTTGAAAATCTCCATTGGAAAATGATCATGACAGTGACTGAACATGGAACAAGGAAGTTGTGAGAATTGTGAGTAGTTAATTGAATCATTGAACATTACATCAAAAAATAACGATGTATGTTGGCTAATTGAATTTAAATTAAAAAAAAAATTGAGTAGTTGAAACCAAAGGGCAATAAATAAGGCACAGAACAGAAGGCTTGGCGGACAGAGAGGCATCTGGTCTAAGACTAAGGGTAGAGAAGTTTGTTCTGTAGTTAAGACTAAACTCTGCCTTTTTAACTTCTTTCAACAGGTTGTTTATTCATTTTTTCAACATTATATTAAAATAGGACTATTTCTGCTAGTTTCAATTTAATTACCCATGTGATAGATATCAGATACCAAAATGGTGTGAGACATAAGCCAAATTCATAAAGGAACTGAAAAAATTGGATATCTCAGCCAGATTCAGGATTAAAAAAAAAAGGATCAGGATATGGAGAAAACAGAAATATTTGGAAACCCATTTTTCTAGGCAGAGCTACCTTCTTTATCTCAGGTCTAATGAAGAGGGTTTTCCATGGGATCAACCAGGGAGCCTTGACATGTATTCTCTGCAGTTGGAGGCATAAAGGATTGGTGTCTGACTCCTAAAGCAGGGTGAAAAATATCTCCACAATAGGCAGCTACATAGATATTTTCCTCTCCCTTATTGGGAGTAAGAGGTGTTTCTGGGGGCCAAATATGGACCTCTTGACCCCCAGGAAAAAAGTGAAGAGATGGAATATTCTGAAGTTTTTTCAAGAGAACTTCTGCAAAAGTGTAAAAAGACCCCAGCATTGAGATTTTGTTAAGGATAGGATACCAAAGAAGTTAAAGTTAAGGGGATATTGTAAGTGACTGAAAGGAAAGAATATTAGAAACATCGTAAGAATTGCCATTGGAAGGAACACTTGCAGAGTCTTTTACAGTCTCAGAAACACCCATTGGAGGGTCATATTGAACCATCTGTCAGGTCAGGGCTGGTGAAGCTACATAGTGAGACAAAAAATACTACTATCTTATCTCTGTCCCCATCACTTTATCTTCCCTTCTTTGACCTTAGTACCTTAGTAGCCACAGAATCAGTTGATAGTGAGTAGGAAAGGTAGTGAGAGGGGAGGAAAACATAAGCCAACCAGACTCCATTCCCTGCATTCTCTGCATTAACCAGAGGCCAGTAGTCATCTTTTCTAGCCTGAGCATGAGGGAAAGGGAGGTTCTGTCTTTAAATGGAAATGTAAAAATGTAGGATTCTTTTCTCTTTGCTTGTCTTCCTGAGTAATTTGGTTGATACATTGATCAAATAATTGATCATTGGAGTCAGATTTCTCATTGCCAGAGAAAGGAGTTAAAAATATGGAAAGGAAGGGGCGCCTGGGTGGCTCAGTGGGTTAAAGCCTCTGCCTTTGGCTCAGGTCATGATCCCAGGGTCCGGGGATCCAGCCCGACATCTGGCTCTCTGCTCCGCAGGGATCCTGCTTCCTCCTCTCTCTCTCTGCCTACTTGCGATCTATCTCTGTCAAATAAATAAAATCTTTAAAAAAAAATATGGAAAGGAAGGAAACTAGAATGAATTTCATGATGTTGGATTGGAACTGGAGATAACTGAACTCATGGTTCAGGCAGACAAATACAGATTTAAATGTGTATACATATGTCTATAGATCTATACATACATGTTTATACATATATATACATGCATACACACACACACATATATGTGTCCATTGAGAGAGCCTGGGATCAGTGACACCTGAATACCAGTGAGCACACCTAGAGTTCAGGTCTTGCTTCTAAATAACATTCTCCATTAACATTCTCCATTAGGGGCGCCTGGGTGGCTCAGTGGGTTAAGCCTCTGCCTTCAGCTCAGGTCGTGATCTGAGGGTCCTGGGATGGAGCCCTGCATTGGGCCATCTGCTCAGCGGGGAGCCTGCTTCCCCCTCTATCTCTGCCTGCTGCTCTGCCTACTTGTGATCTCTCTCTCTCTGTCAAATAAATAAATAAAATCTTAAAAAAATAACATTCTCCATTAGCAGAATGTTCTAAATAACATTCTCCATTGATAACGTGTCTCCTTGGACAAATGGCTGATTCCAAGATTGGTCTAAAATACAAGATAAGCCTGGAATATTTTGTTATATCAGAAGATAAGGAAGTGGTCAGAAAGTGATACAGACATATTTTTAAAAAATGGAGAAGACAATTTTAATGGGCTTGCCCTACTTGCCAAATTATGGGCAATTTGAGCACTGACATATATAAAGGGAGCCACAAACGATAATCCATTGAGTAAAACAGGAAAACATGAGTTCATCCAGCTATAAATAAATAGGTGATTATAGTGACAATTTGGTGAGGAATGTGATATTTATACAGTTTCAAAGTACTTCCCCACAAACTACTAATTACAAAGAATAATCAAGGTCTCAAACAAACATCATTAGTTATGGGGCAAATTGAAATCCCATGCCACCTGATAGGATGCAATGGGAACACAGCATCGCATCTGTATCACTTGAATAACTTGTATAACTTGAACCTAAGCCTGAAGAGACAGCAGAAAACCCCACACAAGAGACACAGAAAAACTATAATCTCAAAAACTGTTAAAGGTATGAGAGTCATGAAAAGATTAAGGAATTATTCCAGACTTAAAGAATAAGTACACATGAAGCATAATTCTGAATTCGATCATTTTGCTAAAAATAAAAGATATTTGAAACAGCTGGAGAAGCTGGAATGGAACCTCAGAATAAGAGTTGTATTTCTGTGTTGGCTTCCTGTTTTTCACAGTGGTACAGTAGTTACAGAAGAGAGTATCCTTGTTTGTAGGAAATACATACTGAAGTATCGAGGGGTGATGGGGCATTAGGTCAGCAAGTTGCTCCCTAATGGTTCAGGAAAAATTTCTTAGTATACTGTATTTGCAGTAATTCTGCAAATTTGTGATCATTTCTAAAAAATGAGAACCACTTTGTACTTTTCTTCAAGTATAAATTTTCCTTTTTCCTGCCTGCTCTCTACCTTAAAAGAAAAATCTAGAACCTCTGGACATTGTCTACAGTCTACAAATCTGGAATGTCTACAATCACCAAACTGTAGAAGGAGCCGAGATGTCCTTCAACAGAAATGTGGTTCATATCTACAATGGAATATTACTCAGCTATCAGAAAAGATGAATACCTACCACTTACATTGACATGAATGCAACTGGAGGGTATTAATCTAAGTGAAATAAGTGAATCAGAGAAACATAATTATCATATGGTTTCACTCAAATGTGGAATATAAGGAATAGCACCAAGACCATAGGGAAAGAGAGGGAAAAACTGTATGGGAGGAAATCAGAGAGGGAGAAAAACTATGAGAGACTCTTGACTCTGGGAAACAAACTGAGTGTTGCAAAAGGAAGGGGAGTGGGGAGATAGCGTAACTGGGTGATGGGCATTAAGGAGGGCACGTGATCTGATGAGCACTGGGTGTTAGGCAACTAATGAGTCACTGAACACTCCATCAAAAACTAATGATGGGGACGCCTGGGTGGCTCAGTTGGTTGGTTGACTGCTTTCGGCTCAGGTCATGATCCCAGAGTTCTGGGATCGAGTCCCGCACGGGGCTCCCAGCTCCACGGGGAGTCTGCTTCTCCCTCTGACCTTCTCCTCCCTCATGCTCTCTCTCACTGCCTCTCTTTCAAAATAATAATAAAAAAAAAACCTAATGATGTACTATATGTTGGCTAATTCAATTTAAATTTAAAAAGTGAATAGAATGATAAGGAGTAGGAATTGGGTATAGAAAGATTTGATTCTTGATACCTCAACACTGGTCTCACCCACTTCTTTCTAAGCTATTTTACACTTCATGTTACAAAAATGATATCTTTTTAAATGTAAATACCTCTTATTTCTGTGTGTTCTCAAAGGTTGTGGCAGACTGATAAGAGTTACTGGTGGTGCGTTGGAGATAGTTTATTCTTTTTGACTTCAGATAGGACTCCTGGGATTGTAGTTGGGGAGTCTTGAAGAACTGCCATTTCCTCTGTCAAATCACAGCTCGAGTAAAAGTTCACATTGTCTCCCAGAAATTATTCAACACTTTATTAAATTCATAATATGGGATGTCATGTGGGAATTTCTATACAAATCTATTTGTTCATGTCTTTTTGTTAAATATCTTAGAAAATTGATTTAATTTTGTCTTTTAGTGTTCTATACTATAGCTAGGATTATATATTTACATAAAAATGCAGAATTTCTATATGACCTAAACTAAAGCTTTGAATTTTGTCTTTTTTTTTTTCTTAAGATTTGATTTATTTGAGAGGGAGAGAGAGAGAGAACAAGCACCAGAACAAGAAGAGGGGCAGAGGGAGCTATCCCCTTTGATCAGGGAACCCAACGTGGGCTCGATCCCAGGACCTAATTATGACCTGAGCTAAAGGTAGATGCTTAACAGACGAGCCACCCAGGCAGCCCTTGTTTTGTTTTTATTATGAGGAGTTTGAATGATTTAGATGTTTCTTTAGTCAGATGCCTACACGCAGACCAAGTGTATGAAAGAAAGTGAAAAATGGAAAGAAAAAATAGCTGAACCACAAAAGAACCAAACAGATTTACAATCTAGATTTCTTCCAAAATTTCCCCCATTCTCCTTCCTTTAGTGGGCACCACAGACATGGCAGCTTAATTGCATAGGTAAGAGTCCTGAAAATGAGATGAACATTAGAAACATTTAAAATATTAAGTATTATGAAAATGTAGAAATAGAAGTTCATATAAAATAGCCTTTTCAATTAGTTGCATTATCATTTTAATAGAGGAATTTTCAGAGAAGTAATTTTTTCTAACATGAAATATATTTTTTTATAGATTTTATTTATTTGACAGAGATCATAATTAGGCAGAGAGGCAGAGAGGAAGGGAAGCAGGCTCCCCACTGAGCAGAGAGCCCAATGTGGGGCTCGATCCCAGGACCCTGAGATCATGACCAGAGCCGAAGGCAGAGGCTTTAACCCACTGAGCCACCCAGGTGTCCCTGTAACATGAAATATTTTAATTATACCTGGGTGTACTTTTGTAGCAACATGGATGGGACTGGAAGAGAGTATGCTGAGTGAAATAAGTCAAGCAGAGAAAGTCAATTATCATATGGTGTCACTTATTTGTGGAGCATAACAAATAACATGGAGGACATAGGGAGATGGAGAGGAGAAGGGAGTTGAGGGAAATTGGAAGGGGAGGTGAACCATGAGAGACTATGGACTCTGAAAAACAACCTGAGGGTTTTGAAGGGGCGGGGGGTGGGAGGTTGGGGGAACTAGGTGGTGGATATTAAGGAGGGCACGTATTGCATGGAGCACTGGGTGTGGTGCAGAAACAATGAATACTGTTATGCTGAAAAGAAATAAAAATTTTAAAAAACTACATATAAGTCATATATAAAAAAAATAATACCTGGGTGTTTGGACAATAATAATCTTTCACCACTTTCAAATATTCATGTTTAAGGAAATATATGCTGGGAAAAGTTACTGTGACCACATTAACATTAATCAATTTATTTAAACATGTTTATTGTTTATTGATGATTTAATATGGGGTGGTTTGCTTTTGAGGTAGCATGCTGTCTTTGCAGAAACATGAGTTTCTACAGATAGTATTCATGGTTGATACATCTAGTAGAACCTGAATATGATTTTTGCACTTGTCAGGGACTAATATAAAGGTGGTTGAGGTGTGAAGTGGGACCTTTTTAGCTTCTGAAACACCTGCTATCTGAGACTCTAAGAAGCCTCTTTGTCTGACACAACTGGGTGTACTTGAACAGACAGAAGAGAGTGTCCTAAAAGTCTCTCTCTGGAGAACTGAGGTGATTGAGGGAAAGAAGTCAGGCATCCAACTAACTTCACTAGGAGCTAAACTCAGAATGGAAACTACCCAGTGCCCCCCAGAGATAGCAATGGAGTTCAAATTTTTCCATGTAAAGTACCATGGTATAATTTGTTCAAGAGAACAGGCGGGGGTGTTTTCTAAATAATATTGTCATGATTTTCTGCCCTTGGGATAAAAAGGAAAGAAAAAAATCACGTTGTATATTAGGGATGTTTACTAATCTTAGGAGATGTGAATTGAAAAAAAAAGTCAGGATTGCCCAGGTTTCCAATGAGTTAAGCTTTTGAGTAAATAAACCAATTTAGAATTATGTACAAGTTGAATAAAGTAACTTTGGGGTCTGTGGACTAATTAACAGCAGGCTGTTGTTCTGTAGGTATGTACGGAAGAACAGAACTATAAAAACAGGGCCCCTACTACACTTGGATCATGGCACTTTGCAGTTTGTATATTTCTGTTGAAAAATCTGGCTCTATCCCTCCCTATCGAGACCTCTCAGTCTACCTGTCCCCCTGTTGTGAATGCTAGGGTAAATCCAGGGTGCCACACAGAGAAGGTGTCGTCAAGAAGAAGGTATACTTCCACACTCATCTAGGAAGACACACAAATGGAAAAAGCCATGGTTTCATTTTCTTCTATGCCATTCTGTTAATGCCTAGATGTTCTGCTTGTTTAGTTGGGTTCCCCCCATGGGTAGGGTATAGAGGGAGGGCAAATAAGCAATTTTCAATGCAGACACAGTAACAGATTTTCTGTGAACCTGGTACACAATATCCAACTTCATGACTTGAGATCCACTAAGACAAGCCCACCACCCTTGAGACCATGTCACCCAGGTGACCATGGTGGAGCACTATGTGACCAGTGCAACCAAACATGACTTGCCTGAAGGGGGCTAGATGTCTGTGAGACAGGAAATTTCCCAGGTGTTTGAGGGGTGGCTTATACTACTCAATGGTTGTATGAAATTTACATCTTTGAATGAAGAATAACTTTATCTACTATAGTTACAAAATTAAAGTTACTGCACATCAGCACCAAGGACCAATAAGATGTTATTATAAGTACACATTTTATATCATGTGTGTGTCTAGCAATGGCCTCAGCAATTAGGAATGGACCAAAATGAAGGTAATTTCATGTAAAATGTTTAAAAGCAACCCTAATTAAATTTGTTTGCTATGACTCATAGCAACTGCTAATTATCTGGGGATCTTAAGGCACACTTCAGTGTGCTCTGAACTGAAAATTCCTCCTGTAAAAAAGGAACAGATCATTCTGAATCTGCACAAAGTAATTACGAAGTAATTAGAATTTAGGTGGGATTTGAGGTGGTCAGTGAGTGAGAAATAGCAATTAGACTCCTTATAGGATGCAGTGATGATGACGTTCCATGGTCTAAGAGCTGTGACTAACTGAGCCCTCAGACCCTGAGGAAAAGGGACTAAGGGGAGAAGAAAGGACTGAGGAGAAGGGGGGACTGGGCAGGAAAAAACCAGAATGTACTTCCATCCTATGTTCTGAACCAGTTAAAAGATAGATAAAGGAATCCAGCAGGCAGAGATAAAAGTTGGCTTTTGTCACTGACAGAGCTTTTGAGAATATGCCTTGATTCTGGGGTCACAATAACTCTCTACACCTGAACCCCAGGTGCTACAGTGAGAATGTTTGTGTCTCCTCTGAATTTATATGTCAAAGCCCCAAACCCCAATGTGATGGTACTGGAAGTGGGGTCTTTCGGTGCTTAGATCATGAGGGTGGAGCCCCAGTGATGGGAATAGTGCCCTCACAAAAGAGACTCTTCCATCAGGTGAGTTTACAGCAAGAAGACAGACATTTATGAACCGGGAGCAAGCACTTACCAGACACAGACCCTGACCAGGGTGGGCACCCAGATCTAGGACTTCTGGCTTTCCAGAATGGCAAGATATAAATTTCTTTTGTCCAGAAGACATGTAGTCTGTGGTATTTTGCTATAGCCACCTGAACAGATAAAGACCAAGGTTAGACAGGCTTGCCCACCATTTATAGGCGGTGCTGGACAAGCAGAACTTAGAACCCTAAGGGGGAAAAGGAAAGAGAACAAAGCAGTAAAGGCAGGTTGCCCTCTACAGAAAAGAAGGCGAGTTTCTCCTCGGATCATGCATTAATTTATTTCTCCTAACCTGGGGACAATAAGAGGTGCCAGTGAGAGAACGGGATTTTTTTTTTTCCTTTTTAAAAATTAGATTTAAAATTAGATTTTTTAAAAATATAAATATATTTAAATATAAATAAATATATAAATATATTTAAATATAAATAAAAAGATTTTTTAAAATAATTAACACACAGTGTTACATTAGTTTCGGTGTACAATACAATGATTCAGTAATTCTATACATTACTCAGTGCTCATCAAGATAATTTAATCTTAATCCCCTTTATTTCGCCCATCCCCCCACCCACCTCACCTCTTGTAATCACCAGTTCTCTGTACTTGTGTTTATGTGTTTGTTGCTTGGTTTCTTTCTTTGTTTATTCATTTGTTTTATTTCTTAAATCCCGCATACCCATGAAATCAGATGGTATTTGTCTTTCTCTGACTTATTTCTCTTAGCATCATACTGTAGGTCCATCCATGCTATTGCAAATTCCTTTTCATGGCTGAATAATATTCCACATCTTCTTTATCCATTCATCTATCAATAGACACTTGGGTTGCTTTCATATCTTGGATAAAAAATATAGGGGTACATGTATCTTTTTGAATTCCTGTTTTTTGTTGTCTTTGAGTAAATACCAAGTAGTGGAATTGTTGCATCATATGGTATTTCTAGTTTTAATTTTTTGAGGAATCTCCATACTGTTTTTAGTAGCAGGTGCACCAATTTGTATTCCTACCAACAGTACTGAGGGGTTTGTTTTTCTCCATCCTCACCAACACTTGTTATTTATTGTCTTTTTGATTTTAGCCATTCTGAAAGATGTAAAGTGACATATCATGGTGGTTTTGATTTGCATTTCTCTGATGATGAGTGATGTTGAGGATCTTTTCATGTGTCCATTTGCCATCTCTATCTCTTCTTTGGGAAAAATTCTATTCAGCTCCTCTGCCCATTTATTAATTGTATTATTTGCTTTATTGGTATTGAGGTGTCTAAGTTCTTTACATATTTTGGATATGAAGTGCTTATTCGGATGTATCATTTGCAAATATCTTCTCCCATCTTACTAGGTTGCCTACGTTGATGGTTTCCTTGGCTGTGAAAAAGATTTTTTTTTGTGTGTGTGTGTAGTCTCATTAGTTTAAATCTGTTTTTGTTTCTCTTGACTGAGACAACATATCCATAAATATGTTGCTAAGGTTGATGTCCAAGATGTGACTGCTTAAATTTTCTTTTAGGAATTTTATGATTTCAGGTCCCACAGTTAAGTCTCCAATCCATTTTGAGTTTATTTTTGTGTATGGTTTAAGAGAGTGGTTTGGTTTCATTCTTTTGCATGTAGATATCCACTCTTCTTAGCAACATTTATTGAAAAGACTTTCTTTTCCTCATTGTATATTCTCACCTCCTTTATCCTAGATTAATTGACCAGGTAAGTGTGATTTTTATTTTTCTGTTCTGTTGATCTATGTGTCCATTATTGCGCTAGTACCATACTGTTTTGATTACTACAGCTTTGTAATTTATCTTTTTTCCAAGTTTTGTAGTATATATATATTTTTGTTTGTTTTAAAGATTTTCTTTATTTTAGAGAGAGGCACATGCAAGGGGGTTGGAGAGGGGAGAGTGAGGAGGGATAGAGAGTACCAAGCTGACTCCACATTGAGCACAGAGCCTGACTCAGGGTTGATGCCACAACCCAGAGATCATGACCTGAGCCAAAACCAAGGTGTGGACACCCAACCAAGTGTGCCTTCCAGGAGCCCCTTTTGTAGTGTATATTAAAATCTGGGATCATGATTCCTTCAGCTACGTTCTTCTTTCTCAACATTGCTTTGACTCTTTAGGGTCTTTGGTTGTTCCATACAAATTTTAGTAGTATTTGTTCTAGTTTTGTGAAAAATGTTGTATTTTGATAGAGATTGCATTAAATCTGCAGGGTACTTTGGGTGGTATGACCATTTTAACAATATTCCTTCTTCCAATCCATGAGCATGGAATATCTTTTCATTTGTGTCTTGTTTAATTTCTTTCACTGGTTTTATGGTTTTCAGAGTTTAGGTCTTTTACCTCCTTGGTTAAATTTATTCCTAGGTATTTTATTCTTTGTGGTACAATTTTAGTGGAGGATTGTTTTCTTAATTTCTCTCTCTGCTACTTCATTATTAACATATAGAAATACAACAGATTTATGTATATTAATTTTGTATTCTATAACCTTACTGAATTCATTTATCAGTTCTAGTAGTTTTCAAGGTTTCTATATATAGAATCACATTATCTCCAAACAGTGAAAGTTTTACTTCTTCCTTAGCAATTTGGATGTGTTTTATTTCTTGTCTGATGGCTGTGACTAGGGCTTCTTCCAGTATTATGTTAAATAAAAGTGGTAACATGGACATTCTTATCTTGCTCTTGATCTTAGAAAAAAAGCTTTCAGTTTTCCCCGTTAAGGATGACATTAGCTGTGGGTTTTTCATATCTTGTCTTTTTTATGTTTAGGTATGTTCCCTCTAGGCCTACGTTGTTGAGGGGTTTTATCATGAATGGATGTTGTACTTGGTCAAATGTATTCTCTGCATCTATTGAAATGATCATATGGTTTTTATCCTTTGTCTAGTTAAGGTGATGTATCATGCTGATTGATTTGCAAATATTGAACCACCCTTGTATTCCTGGACTAAATCCTACTTGATCATGTTGGCTTTTTTAAATGTATTATTCAATGTGGTTTGCTAATATTTTTTTAAAGATTTTATTTATTTATTTGGCAGACAGAGATCACAAGTAGGCAGAGAGGCAGGCAGAGAGAGAGGAGGAAGCAGGCTCCCTGCTGGGCAGAGAGCCTGATGCAGAGTTCTATCCCAGGACACTGGGATCATGACCTGAGCTAAAGGCAGAGGCTTTAACCCACTGAGCCACCCAGGTGCCCCTGGTTTGCTAATGATTTTTGCATGTATGTTCATCAACAATATTGGCCTGTAGTTTTCTTCTTTTATAATGTCTTTGGTTTTGGTATCAGGGTAGTGTTAGCCATGTAGAATAAATTTGGACACTTACCTTTCTCATCTATTTTTTGGAATAGTTTGAGAACTATTACTATTAACTGTTTTTAAATGTTTGGTGAATTCACTTATAAAAAAGCTAATTTGTTTTGGGGGAGTTTTTCATTACTGGTTTAAGTATCATTGTTCATGAGAGTCTGCTCACATTTTGTATTGCTTTCTAATGCAGTTTTATAAGGTGTGTGTTTCTAGTAATTTATCCATTTCTTTTATGTTGTCCAGTTTGTTGGCTTGTAATTTTTCATAATTTCATATTTGTATTTCTCTGATGTCAGTTATTTCCCCTACTTCATTCCTGACTATTTTAATTCTCTCTCTTTTTAGTCTGGCTAAATATTGATCAATTTTTTATTTTTTCAAAGAATGAATTCATGGTTTCATTGATCTGTTCTTTTGTTTCTGTTAGTTTTAGTGTCTGTTTCATTTATTGTTGCTTTAACTCTTCTACTGGCTTTGGGCTTTGTTTATTCCCTTTCTATCTCCTTTAGGTATCAATTTAGGTTGTTTCATATTTTTCTTTTTTTTCATATTTCACTCTTTTCAATTTTTATTTTCAAATTTTTCATTTGTTTTTGTTTTTGATATAGACCTGTACTGTTGTAATTTGCTTTCTTAGAACTGCTTTTGCCTGCATCCCAAAGAATTTGAACTGTTGGATTTCCATTTTCATTTGTCTTCATGTTTTTTTATTTCCTTTTTGATTTCTTCATTGATCCATTCATTGTTTAGTAGCATGTAATTTGGCCTCTGTGTATTTTTCTTTCCAGATATTTTTCTTGTGAGTGAACCCTAGTTTCATACAACTGTGGTCAGAAAAGATTCATGATATAATTTTAATCATTTTGAGTTTAATGAGACTTATTATGTGGCTTAATATGGTATTAACCTATTCTGGGTAATGTTCCATGTGCCCTTGAAAAGAATTTGTGTGTTCTGTCTACTGTTTTCAGATGAAATGGTCTGTCTGGATGATCTATCCATTTATTTAGGTTGGGGTGTCCAAGTCCTCTCTTATTGTATTTCTTCCTTTGTGTTTGTTAATAGTTGCTTCTGTATTTAGGTGCTCCTATGCTGGGTACATAAACATTTACAATTGTTATATCTTCTTTTTGGATTGTTCCCTTTATCATTATGTAATGTCCTTCTTTGGCTCTTATTACAGCCTTTGTTCTAAAATCTATTCCATCCAGTCTAAGCATTGCTTACCAAGATTTTTTTCACTTCCATTTGCATGGTGAACACTTTTCCACCCCTTCAGTTTCAATCAGCATGTGTCTTTAGGTCTGAAGTCATTCTCTTATAGGCAGCATATAGATAGGTCTTGCTGTTTTATCCATTGAGTCACCCTATGTCTTCTGTACGGAGCATTTAGTCCATTTATAGTTAAAGTAATTATGATAGGCATGTACATATTGCCATTTTGTTCTTTTATGATTGTTTTGGTAGTTATTCTCTGTTCTTTCTTCTTCTCTTGCTCTCTTGTAGCTTGATAGCTTTTTTAGTGTTATGCTTGCATACATTTTTCTTTACTTTTTGTATTCATACGATAGGTTTTTGATTTGGGGTTACCATAGATTCATATATAACATTTAATGTCTGTAACGGTTAAGTTGGTAGTTGCTTAAGTTTGAGTCAATTCTAAAAGCACTAAATTTTTATTCCTCTCTCCACACTTATGTACATAAAGCCATACTTTACATTCTTTAATTTTGTAAATCCTTTGACTTTTAAATAGATATAATTCATTTTGTTGCTCTTGTTCTTCAGCCTTTGTGGTGGTTTTATAACTGATTAATCTACAACTTTTATTATAGGTTTGCATTTACCTGTAAATTTTTTCCCTTTCATATTTTTCTTTTCTCATTCCTTTTTTTTAATTTTTAATTTTTTATTTTTTTGACAGAGATCACAAGTAGGCAGAGAGGCAGGCAGAGAGTGGTGGAGGGAAGCAGGCTCCCTGCTGAGCAGAGAGCCTGACATGGGGCTCGATCCCAGGACCCTGGGATCATGACTGAGCCGAAGGCAGAGGCTTTAACCCACTGAGCCACCCAGGCGCCCCTCACTCCTTTCTTACAGTCTTTTCTTTCCACTCAAAGAATTTCCTTTAACATTTCTTGTAAGGCTGGTTTAGTGGTGATAAACTTCTTTAACTTCTGTTTGTCTGGGACACTCTGTCTCTCCTCTATTCTGAATGCTAACCTTCCTATGTTTAGCTTCTTGGTTGTGGGTTTTTTCCTTTCAGCTCTTTGAGTATATCATGCCACTCTCTTCTGACCTGTAAAATCTCTGCTGAAAAATCAGCTGATAGTCTTATGAAGTTTCCTTTCTATGCATTTTCTTTTCTGCTGCTGCTTTTAAAACTCTCTCTTTATTACTGCCTTTTGCCATTTTAATTATTATATATCTTGGTGTGGACTTTCTTCAGTTAATTTTGTTTAGGGGCTCTCTGTGCTTCCTGGACCTAGAGGTCTGTTTCCTTCCTCAAATGAGGGAAGTTTTCAGCTATTATTTCAAATAAATTTTCTGCTACCTTCTCTCTCTCTTCTCCTGTTTGGATCTCTATAATGGGAATGCTATTACACTTTAATATGCCAGAGATCCTTTAACCTATTCTTATGTTTTATTCTTCTTCCTTTTTGCTATTTAGTTTGGTTGCTTTCTTTCTTTCTTTTTTTTAAAAAAATTATTTATTTATTTGACAGACAGAGATCACAAGTAGGCAGAGAGAGAGAGAGAGAGAGAGAGGAGAAGGAAGCAGGCTTCCCACCGAGCAGAGAGCCTGATGCGGGGCTCGATCCCAGGACCCTGAGATTATGACCCAAGCCGAAGGCAGAGGCTTAACCCACTGAGCGACCCAGGCTCCCTGAGCTTGGTTGCTTTCTATTACTCTATCTTCCAGATCACTGATTCATGCTTTTGCCTCCTCTAGTCTATTGATTCCCATTAGTGTATTTTTAACTTTAATTACTGAGGTTTTTCTTTTTCTCCATTGGTTTCTTTTTATATTTTCTTTCATTGTTGAAATTTTAAGATCTTCAACTCCCTTTTCTAGCCCAGTGAGTATCTTTATGACCATTACTTTTAATTTTTTATTAGTCATATTGCCTATTTCCATTTCATTTACCTTTTTTCTTTTCTTTTTTTCCCTGTGGTTTTGTCCTGTTTTTTTTGATATGAGACCTATTTCCCTGTCTCCTCATTTTGTCTGACTTTCTATGTTTCTGTAGATTAGGGAAGTCAACTGTATCTCCTTATTTTGAAAGTAGTGCCTTTTGAAGAAGAGATCCTGTGGTGCTCTGTAGAACAATGCCTCTTTTCTTTCCCAGAACTGGACATTTCAGGGTTTCACCAGTGTGAATTGTGTGTGCCCTAGTGTTGTGGCTGAGCTGTGTTTGCCTTTAGTGCAGTCAGCTGCAATGGCCCACTTTGTTTGTTGTGGTTACACTGGACAAGGTTTTGTCCTGTGATGTAAAGGGGCCAGTCTGAGGCCCCTATAGCCTTATGGCTAGGTGGGTGTCAGCGGTCAGACCAGATGCCTGCCCTCAGCCCATATGCCAGGGCTGCTGTCACACTGAACTACAGGGAGTTCTCCCTGCACGTTGTCCCCTTAGAGGTTTTTGTTGATGATTTTGTGAATGATTAGTAGGACTGAAGCCCTGCTAATTGGCAAGATGCTCTCTGTGCTAGTGGCTATAAGGTCTGGCTGCTGGGACTACAGGTGCACTAGTGTATGTGGTTATCTTACTCTTTCTCCAGGACAAGAGTTGCTTTGGAATGGCACTTGCCCTGCTGAGGCTGCCTGGAGAATATGTCAGGGCAGGAGCTTCTTTGGAAAGTCTCCTTTAGACTGGGTGACTTAGAGGGCTGGATCCGTAGTAGAACATAGGATCAGGGTATACAGTGCCAGCAGGGTAGGTGGAGACTATTTGTGCTGAGTCTGTAAGTATCCTGTTACCTAGGTGGGAGGTTGGGAGAGGGGGAGTGGCACCTGCCAGATCTTTTGTCCTTGGAAAACTCTCTTTAAAAAAATCCCTGCCCCTCTAGTGTACATCCGAAATTAGTAAGTCTCCCTCACATTATACCCCAGAGGTTTCTCAAACTGTTGCTTCTGTGCTCTATTTTGGTTATTTGTTATACTGGTTCTTTAAGAGTGGGGACTGTTTTCTGTTGCCCTCCTGCTTTCCTGGACCTAAGCCCACTGATGTTTAAAGTACCTAGAGTTAAGTCTCTCTGACTGTAAAAACTCATGAAGTTAAGCTCCACTGATTTTCAAAGATGTATGTTTAGAGACCCATCTTCCCAGTGCAGGTCCTCATATCTGGGGTGCCTGATGTGGGGTATGATCTTCTCATTTCTATATAATTGTGGTGTCCCTGGAGCACTGGATGTGGTGCATAAACAATGTATTCTGGAACACTGAAAAGAAATTTTAAAAATAAATAAAAATAAAAATAAAACAATTGAGATTCTATATTCATTTGTAATAAAATGAATATATACTGTTGAAGTGAATGAATTCATTCAATTCAATTTGAACTATTGACATGAATGTATACTATCCAGAATATACAATACTGCGCTTAAGCTGAAAAAAAATATCGTGCCGTCCCTCTTGTTTGTGGTTCGTCTTGCCAGGGGTTTGGTTCCTGACTTCCGTTACTAATTATCCACCCATTCTACCCTTTTAGTGTGGCCACTTCTCCATGATTAACTGTGGAGAGTGTGTTCTGCTGGTCTTCAGGGTGATTTTCCGAGTGTGTTGCACCAGTGTGGCTGTAATCTCAGTGCATCCGTGGAATGAAGTGAGTTGAGGATCCTCATTCTCTGCCATCTTCCCCAAAGTCTGAAAACAGGATTCATTAGGGGAAATCTATCCCTATGGAAACCAAAAAATTGGGGAAGAAGTGAGTCTCCTCTGGGCTTCCGCAAGAGTTCTTTAAGATTCTTAGAGTAGGGGCGCCTGGGTGGCTCAGTGGGTTAAGGCCTCTGCCTTCGGCTCAGGTCATGATCCTAGGGTCCTGGGATCGAGCCCCACGTCGGGCTCTCTGCTCAGCAGGGAGCCTGCTTTCTCCTCTCTCTCTCTCTCTCTGCCTGCCTCTCTGCCTACTTGTGGTCTCTCTCTGTCAAGTAAATAAATAAAATCTTAAAAAAAAAGATTCTTAGAGTAATAGGCTTCATTTTAGGATAACCCAAGGAACATAGTAATAGTATTACAGTCACCTGTAAAGACATTATTTTAGTTATTCTCAAAATTTTGCAGTACGTTGGCATCATTGTCTATGACCATAATGACCCCAGGTATTTGGGTTTTCTTCCAGACTTAGTGGATCAGATCGGCCAGCAGGACACCCAGTCACTTAGAAACCCAGCCCATACTACCCAAAGCTTTATGTCCCCATCACTGCACTCTAGGAATGCATAATTAAGCTAGACACTGACCCTGCCACAGGCCTCAAGAAGAGGCAAATAGGTTCTAGGCAAATAGGCAAATAAATTACTACACAGTGCAATGCTGTGACAGGGTTGGGTAAAATACAAAAGAAAATCAGGTGGCTACAATTTAATAGGTGCTTTGTTTCAATATCCATTATTTCCAGTCTGGAGGATCCTGGAAGGACTGTATTGATTAAGGGGCTCATTGACTTTATGGATGTTAGCTGTGTTCAACCAGTAGGGAACCCCAGCAGGAGATGAAGGAAGGAGGTTAGGATATTCTTCCCTTGGCTTACTCCACAGCTATAGCAGTGGCTCTCACCAGAAGCTATGGCTCCTAATAGCTGGACTCTACAGTTGGCAGTACTGAGCTTTCTTCTTGTTCTATCAGGACTAGGAATTATAAGGGCCCCCTACTACCTGGGATACTGAGCTACACACCCTGCCTATATCTGTATAAATGATTTCTTTATTAACTCTCCTCAAATTACCTGATTCATGTATGCCAACTGTTTCAAGATTTGCACAAGAGTCAAGAGCTTTGAAGAAAATTCTGGAATCAATAATGGAGAGGTGTTAGGAAATGTCGCATCACCAATGTTCTTGATGGCATGGAAACTGATACCACGCAGAACATCATGGACATTGTGAATTTCAGTTAGTAGTGGATTCAAAGGAATGGTCTCTGAATATCAAGAATTTCTGGAAATAATAAACCATATGTTTCATTGATGTATTTCTCTTTTGAATGCCTAGTAGTGATATATGATTTTTTTTTAAATCTTTGTTTTACTAAGTCTACCTATTTCATTAAGTACAGAATAAAAATCTTAAGTCACAAGAACGTATTGAATCACAATTTAATTGGCGGATATATTCTTTTTTAATGGAACATAAAACGATAGCAAATCATAAAATCAATGACATTTTAGATTGAATAAAACATGATAATGGTTTTGGTGTGAATCCTACCTAGTCCGATGTGAAAATGGTGTTCTCTGCTTTCTTTTTGAACCATATTGCACACTGTTCCTTCATTTCCACCATTTCAGAATTACTTTTTTTTTTTTTAAAGATTTATTTATTTGAGAGAGAGAGAGAGCATGAGCAGGGGTAAGAGGGAGAGGGAGAAGTAGACCCCTACAAAGGAAGGAGCCTGATGTGCAACTTGATCTCAGGATCGACCTGAGTCAAAGACAGATGCTTAACTGACTAAGCCACCCACGGGCCCCAAGAATTACTTTATTGTAAATGTGTCTCCAAATAGCTTATGGTTTTGTGTTATGACCACATTGTTTAAGTCTTACTTTCACCAATACATACATTTAGTGATGATAACAAATCCTTTTGTCATACTTTCCTTTGTCATCTCTTGGTTCACTGAAATTCACTCCCAGTTGTTTCTTAAAGAATTCCTAAGAATAGTATTTCCTACATTACTGCACATTTAGGGATGTTTTGCTAACATTTTGGCACTGAAGGACAATTTGCCTTATGCTTTCTTCTTTTCAGTATCTTGTAGGTGTTGCTTTGCTGTCTTTAGTTGAATTTTGTCTGGGAAAGCAGAGGCCAGTCTTTTACCCTCCTTACAAATAACTCTTTATTATTATTATTATTATTATTATTATTTTAGCTCTGCTGTCCTCCAGTTCTTTAAAGTACAGTCATTTTCCTAAAATGCATTTTGGTGTTAGCCATTCCAGTTTGATTTTCCCTAACACACAGTATGCTTTTTCACATAGTTATTTTGTGTCTGCTTTTAATTTCAGAATAAATTCTTAAAATTTAATTATTTTATTCAGTTTTGTTTTCTTTGAGGTTCCAGTTCTTTATTAGAATTCTTTTATCTGCTTTGTGTATCCTTTCTTCTGATCCTTTATCCTATCTTCTGATCCTGTATCCTTTCTTCTTCTTTTTTTTTTTTTAAAGATTTTATTTATTTATTTGACAGAGAGAAATCACAAGTAGGCAGAGAGAGAGGAGGAAGCAGGCTCCCCGCTGAACAGAAAGCCCGATGCGGGACTCGATCCCAGGACCCTGAGATCATGACCTGAGCTGAAGGCAGCGGCTTAACCCACTGAGCCACCCAGGCGCCCCCTGTATCCTTTCTTCTGGTTCCTTAAGAATCCTTTAGATTCTTTCTTTGTCCTCATTTCATGTACTTTTCTCATCTGTCATCTTTATTCATTAGTTGCACTGTCTTTAATTTCTGTTCTTCCTAGTGCTCCTTCCAATTTCATTTTCTTTTTAAAAAATCTGTGTTCTTCAAGCTCATATTTTATTTACTGTTACTTAATCATTCATTTCTCAAGTTGCCAAATTTCTGAATTGTGATCCCCCTCCATAGAGCTTATTTAATAAGATTTTTTTAACTACGGGAAAGTATTCAGTTACTCTTTTTGCCTGCACCACATTTTTCTGGTCAGTGTTCTTTCTCTAAGTTTTATTGTTTTTTTCTTTCTTTCTTTTTTTTCAAAAATTTTCTTAAACGGTATTTTGTATCAATGATTTCCCGGTTCCTAGTTGTTGTTTTCTGTCCCCACCTCCAATCATTAAATGAGTTAGAGTTTGTGGAAACTTTCCGTGTAAGAAAGAGTCAGGGGAACCTTACGTATTTTTAATATAAAAGATTCTGTCCTCTGCTACCAAGGAGACAAATAGCTTCCTTCAAGTGTATCTGGCCAGTTGTTACATTTCTTCTTTTGTAGCTCATTTTCTCCACCTCTTTGAAACCAGTTCAAGAAGCCTTCTGTCTCCAACCCTGATTTCTCCACAAATTGTTACTAACAAGGAACACAGTCCTATATTTTAGTTGAGGGAATCATTTTCAGAAAGTATATTTTCAGCCATTTCCTGAGCTCTGCCCACTGGGTCACCTGTAATTCCTCATGCTTTCCCTCTTCAAGTTTGCTGCCTGCTCAGCTCCCTTTTTTTTTTTTTCCTCTCCACATTTTATACATGTGTTTTAGACTATAGGGATTGCATCTAGTTTTGTTCAAAATGGAGGTTTTTCTTTTATGATTTCTAGGAAGAGAAGAGGAAAGATAATGATTTATGCAGCAATGCTCATGCCAAAAATCTACTTAGAAATGTTTGAATTTGTATTAAATTTGTGTACATATATTAGGGTGACATTCAGTTTAATGAAATGTTAAATCCTAGGGTAGAAGATGACTGTATCTTTGCCCCAAAAGCCAAACTATTATTTGTAGAAACAGCAAAATCCATAGACATTTTCAATTTCATTTGATAACCAGTCTAGAATCTACTACCTATTAAATAATATTTGGGGGGCCCTACCCTCCTCATATCCACAAATTTCTCCAGTCTTTGCTTTTGCTTCAGGGCCTGGCACCCTCTTCTGAGGGCCAGCCTTCCTTTGTGGCTGCCTGCCTCTGCTTAAAACACCTTTACGCTCACAGAAAAGGATCTTCACTAAGCACAAAATGGCCACACTATCAACGTACACACATACATTAAAGAGAATATCCAGAAAGTGACAAACTAAGCACGTGGGGGGGGGAAAATATATATATACATATACATACATATATATGTATGTATATGCTTTAATTTCACCTTCAATTTGCTGTTGTGTATGGAAGATAAGCATTTGTTTCATTGTGAAGTTGAAATGGCATCTAATAAGCAAGAAAGAAAATTAAGGCTTCATAAAAGCTGTGATGATTTCTCTTACAGAAAGGGCTTTGGCTGCCCTTGCTATTTACCTGAACATAATGTCCTTCAAAGTAAGGGATGACATCTAAGCATTTGAGGTTCGTTCTGACCTCCTGCCCTGTGAGTTAGGTGTTTACTTGTGATGTATTCTATATTCATCAAATCATGGCTGAATTTTCTGTGAATGAGGGGTTTAACTATCCTGCTTTGTTTTCCTGCCACCCATTGTTTGCCTTCTAGAGCACAGCCTAATCTGTAGGATAGAAGGATAAAACAGGTAGATGATCAGTCAATAATTTGAATTCAGATAACTAGGTGATTAGTATTAGATAGAAAGATCCTTCAAAATTAGCTGAGATTTTTGACTTCTATCCACATATATATAGACTTGAGATGTGATTTTTCAGCATGGGTATGGTTGTATTTTAGTACTAAAGACTTCATTTAGGACTATTCCACCTGAGAAATACTTTGACAAGGAAATGTTATTGCAAAAGATGCTGTAGCATGGAGCACTTTTTTTTAAGTCAAAACTTAATAAAAAACATTGTCTACAGACAGTGAGTAGCTGGCTCAACAAATTTTTGGTTTCAGGAAACAATGTTTCATACAAGTAACTTCAAAAATAGCAAGTTTTATTATAAAGGTATATAAGGATTGGAAGCTGTTGTTTCCAACTCTCTCTCTCCCTCTCTCTCAGGAGCCATGTAATCCCTTGAAAAGTGTATCTATAACTGCTCTTCCCTTTCTCAGCTAGCTTTACACTGGCCTCTACTTGTCCCTGTGCCCCACTTCATCATAGCTAACTGGCCATCTTACCAATTTCTCGATTTCAGGTTAGTGGAAGTAGAATGTGATTTTCCTAGTTTACGGGTTCAACGTGGCTTTGTATCCCTAGGAAACCTATAAATTTGCTGCCTGTGGCAGAATACAGAGGGTTGGAAATTCTTTTCTACTACTGCTGAAAGATGAGTCTAATTTAACTCCCTTTAAAAATGGCCTTGCCCAGGGAAGCAAGGGCAAAAATGAACTACTGGGATTTCATCAAGATCAAAAGCTTTTGCACAGCAAAGGAAACAGTTAACAAAACCAAAAGACAACTGACAGAATGGGAGAAGATATTTGCAAACGACATATCAGATAAAGGGTTAGTGTCCAAAATCTATAAAGAACTTAGCAAACTCAACACCCAAAGAACAAATAATCCAATCAAGAAATGGGCAGAGGACATGAACAGACATTTCTGCAAAGAAGACATCCAGATGGCCAACAGACACATGAAAAAGTGTTCCATATCACTCGGCATTAGGGAAATACAAATCAAAACCACCATGAGATATCACCTCCCACCAGTCAGAATGGCTAAAATGAACAAGTCAGGAAATGACAGATGCTGGCGAGGATGCGGAGAAAGGGGAACCCTCCTACACTGTTGGTGGGAATGCAAGCTGGTGCAACCACTCTGGAAAACAGCATGGAGGTTCCTCAAAAATGTTGAAAATAGAGCTACCCTATGACCCAGCAATTGCTCTGCTGGGTATTTACCCTAAAGATACAAACGTAGTGATCTGAAGGGGCACGTGCACCCGAATGTTTATAGCAGCAATGTCTACAATAGCCAAACTATGGAAAGAACCTAGATGTCCATCAACAGACGAATGGATAAAGAAGATGTGGTATATATACACAATGGAATACTATGCAGCCATCAAAAGAAATGAAATCTTGCCATTTGCGTCGACGTAGATGGAACCAGAGGGTATCATGCTTAGCGAAGTAAGTCAATCGGAGAAAGACAACTATCATATGATCTCCCTGATATGAGGAAGTGGAGATGCAACATGGGGGGTTAAGGGGGTAGGAGAAGAGTAAATGAAACAAGATGGGATTGGGAGGGAGACAAACCATAAGTGACTCCTAGTCTCACAAAACAAACTGAGGGTTGCTGGGGAGAGGAGGGTTGGGAAAGGGGGGTGGGGTTATGGACATTGGGGAGGGTATGTGCTGTGGTGAGTGCTGTGAAGTGTGTAAACCTGGCGATTCACAGACTGTACCCCTGGGGATAAAAATATATATTTATAAAAAATAAAAATAAAAAATAAATTAAAAAAATAAATTTTTTTTAAAAAGGCCTTGCCCCCCCAAAAAAAATTAAAAAAAAAATGGCCTTGCCATAGTGATCTGTTTAATAGATATAGTAGAAGTGGCCTGGGAGAAGGGCTTCCACAGTTAGGTCAAAAGAAGCCTTCTACCTTCTACCTGGGCCTCTGGTAGAACAGCCTCTCCTAGAGCCTTGAGCTGCTGTGTTAACCGCCTTGATTGAATGAGACTCACAAAGGCTTTGAGATTACACTGAAAGAGGGAAGCGCCCTGCTGAGTCCAGCCTTCCAGTGTCCCCACCGAGGTACCAGCCATGTGAGAGAAGCCATCTTGGACCCTCCAGACTCCCCCAGCTGACTCATACCACCTGTTCCTAGCCAACGCTCTGGGCAGCAGAATCACCCACATGAGCACTGCCTGCCTAAATTCCTGACCACAGTTAGGGTATGGAATAAAATGGCTCTTGTTTTAAGCTACTAAATTTTAAGGTAGTTTGTTATATGCAGCAATAAATAATTGAGATACCTCTGCTTCCATCAGCTGTAACTCAAATGGAAACAGCAAGCTAAGTCTATCCCAACAAGGCCAGCGGGTAGCAGTTTCCTTGTACAAAAAAAAAAAAAAAAAAAAAATTAAAAAAGTATGTCATTAGGAGTTTTAATTAAAATCCTTAGGTTAATTGCTGCCCTTAATTTCCCTTGAGGCTTTAGCAGGGAGGAACAGGATTAAGTTACAGCTAGACTCTGATGGGATTTAGATTAATAAGAGAAGGGACATCTAGATGAAAGTACTGACATCACTAGCCGGGTTGCAACTTAATCATGGTAAAAAGAGGATAATCATAGTTGAAAAAGATACACATTTGGTTGACAGAATGATAATTCTATCTAAAACTTAAGGCCTCTGTGGTCAGTCCCTTTCATGAACATCCGAAGAAGAGAAACAACACATTTTAATAATGTCTCAGTATTTTTTGAAGCTTGTCCTAAATGCATTTTGCAGGTACTCATTTGAAATGAAAGATACGCATGTGACAAAGTTATGTATGGATATTTTTGGAGAAAAAAGCCTAAAGCTTCAAAATCAGTTATATAGTCATTATTAACTGAAAATTTCTCCAATCCATGGCAGTTACTGAAAGACAACTATTTTCCCCCAAACAGCACAAGTTTCAGCCTCCTGTCTACATATTTCTCTAGAAATCACCACAGGCATCTCTGTAGTGTGATTATCATCAGGGACATTCAGACTGGCTCTAAGGTAGCTGGCTCTCGTTAGAGAGAAAAACCTTATCACCAAGAAATTTCTGTGACTTGTTAAAAATTGATAAAATATAGGGGTGCCTGGGTGGCATAGTCAGTTAAGCATCTGCCTTCGGCTCAGGTCATGATCTCAGGGACCTGAAATCGAGCCCCACATCAGGCTCTTGCTTGAAAGGGAGCCTGCTTCCCCCTCTCCCTCTGCCTGACGCTCCCCCTCCTTATTCCCTCCCCAACTCTCTCTGTCAAATAAGTAAATAAAATGTTTAAAAAATTTAATAAAATGTGAAAAGGAGACTCTTTGATCCCTAAGTATCTACCCTGTTTTTCCATTGGACTAACTGGGGCAGCTGTGTTAATTATAATTAATTGCAAATGTCCTAATCTTCAGTTAGTACTTTTTAAAGTATTAAGTTTGACCATGTCTGGGATCCCTCATTAGACCATAATCCCAGAGGCAGGTCTTTTTTGTAAATGGCCAGAGACATAGAAACCATACGGGCTCTCTTCGTTTTTCTGACAGTATGAGAATTCACACTTCAGGCTCTGAGAGTACCAGTAACTGACACTTGCTGTTTTTACTGTCTAGCATCTTGTTATTGTAAGTTTTTTTCTTTTAAAATAGCTTTTGTTTTAAACCATATGATTTTGCTCATATGTGTAATTTAAGAAACAAAACAGATGAACATATGGGAGGGGGAAATTAAGAAAAAAAAAAAAAGAGGGAAACAAACCATTAAGAGATTCTTGAAGAAAGACAGAATAAACCAAGGGGTGATGCAGGGAGGCGGGAGATGGGCTAGATGCATGAGGGGTATTAAGGAGGGCACTAACTAGAATGTGCACTGGGTGTTATAAATGATGAACCACTGAATTTTACTCCTGAAATCAATATGGCACTGTATGTTAACTAAATAGAATTTAAATAAAAATTAGAAAGAAAAAAAAATAGCTTTTGTTTTAAACAACTGTTTCCTCCCTTTGATGCATGAGATTTGAGTTGACAGGAGACCCAACTCTAACTCCAAGGGTGAAATGTCATGGGCTTCAGTGACTCAACAGATCTTACCCTCTTGGCCAAAGAGATTTTCTTAGAGATGGGAAAATAATCTAATAAAAAGTAAGATGGTATGTTCTGGGGCTTTTGCTAAAATAGAGGCTCTTTCTCTGGCGTGCAGGAGCTACTGAAAGGCACCTTCTTTCTCCTCTTGGATGTGAGGTTGGAGATCTGAAACACAGTGACCATTTTGCTACCAGGAAGGGACACCATTGGCCTACAAAGCTTGTACAGCAAAAAAAAAAAAAAAAAAAAAAAAAAAACAAAAACCAGCTTGATGAGACAAACAACAACTGCATCCTTGGTGACTAATTTGAGCCACTGGATGAAGACTCACCTTAGGTATAGTTCCAGATTTTGCTTTTACAAGAACTAATAAGTTCACTTACAAAAAGATGAATTTTATTTTGGTTTATGTTTTGCAACTAAGAGATTTCTAAGTGACACAGTGTGTTCTGTTTTGCCATAGCATCTTTAAGTGATTTGGAGATAAACCTCAAGTTCCATTAGGGCAGGGATTCTTGTCTGTTTTGTTTACTGCTAACTTGTATTGCCTTGCACACTGCCCGTAATGTTAGGTGATCAGCAAATATTCATTGATGAGATGTGCAAATTTAGGTCAACCTTTAAGAAAATCAGTGCTGTTAATAACACATGCCAAATGAAGGAATCTAAGTGCATATTCCTACAGGACACACATGAAGTTAGAAACACCTAAAATGTGAAAATATGTTTTTTTTCAGAAAAAACTATAATTATTAATGAGTTTCAGACAGCACTGTGTTGGAATTGGCTTGTACTGCAGGAGGATGGATTGTGTCCATCTCTTTCTAACTCTACATCTACTGATTTCACATTGGTAGCCTGAAATTGGTCATGGTGGGAGTATTTGTACCATGATAATCAGCAAACACTAGAAACCAGGCGTTTTATTTGCCCCCTCCTCCCCCAAAAGCCAGTTTAACATTATTTCCCTCAGAACAAACTTTTAGTGTCACGAGCATTTTCTTGTAGAAAAAGAAAAGTTTTTAATTTTAGAGTTGGAAGGTAACTTTGAAGTTTGCTCCTTGTATATCCTAAGATTACGGAGCAGGGATCTAAGTCTCAGGCTAAGTCACTGAGGTCACAGCATACCTGGACATCTTATTTGTGTGGGTAAATCAGGAGATACCCCTCTTATGGGATTTTTACCCATATTTAATATTTTTATGTTTTTTCCCCCAGAGGTAAAGAGAAGCAAACATCAAGCCAAAAATATTTGCAGTTTATGTAGTCATTAAATTTTTATTTGGCATGTTTGATTGTTCAGTGATAACTTTTTACTAGTTGACACAATCTACCTAAGGACATGATTTCTAATATCATTAAACTTTCTCCCTAAGTCAGATACTATAAGACAACAATATTTAGATCTTTGCTGTTAAGATTGAGTCTTTGAAAAAAAATGAGCTACTGAAAATATAAGTCCCAAATTAGAAAAACCCATCAGTGCAGGTTTGATGTTTGATTCTATTGATTGCGACTGGGATCGTGGTGGGGTGAACACCGAAGAGCAGTAAGGACTCGAGGTCTGATTCAGAGATGATTTGCCCAGTTGCCATTATGTCCAGCTTTTGTTCAAACACCCAGTGTTTTGAACAGCATCTTTCTTTCTTTTTCTTTTATAGATGTCTGCTATAAAAATGTGCTTAATGAGAAATAAGCACATTGGTTAGAAAGAATTAAAATAGACTACATAAAATCACCCAAGTTGGTCCAGAAAACATTCTACAGATAACTAGTTTCAGAATCAAAACACCCAGGGGTGCCTGGGTGGCTTAGTCGGTTAAGTGTCTGCCTTCAGCTCAAGTCATGATCCTGGAGTCCTGGGAAGATACCCCATGTTGGATTCCCTGCTCAACAGAGTCTTCTTCTCCCTCTGCTCCTCCTGCTGTTCCTTCTCTCTCTTCTCTCTCAAACAAATAAAATCTTTTTTAAAAAGCCCAATTTAACCATTGTACATCTATGTAATTAGAGAAAACTATCTTATCTCCCTAGACTTTTCTTTTCTTATTTTAAAATTAGCAAAGTTGAATAACACTTTGAAAACCCCCTCATATTTTAACATTTATTGGTTCTAAGTATGCTACCCTTCCATAGAAAATCTAGTACATACACTGTAATGAGGACTAAATGTAGGTCTGTTGAAGGAGAGCAGACATAGGACAGATAACCCATTATATAACTTCCAGGTAGAGTCTTTTAGAAATTGACCACTTAAAAGCTGTACTTAGAAGAGCAATATTGTCATTAATATTGACCTAATTGTTCAAATCCTGATAAGATAGTGCTAGTTGGCACTATCATTGCTATATATTAACTCTAAATAGGTGTAAGAGATATTAATTTCTGATATAAAAATCAACAATTCATTAATTTATTCAACAATTACTTATTAGATGCCAAATAGTCTCTGTCTTCAGATATTGGAATCTAGGAGGAGGAACTCACTATTGAAGATGTTCTAAGACTGAGTTAATAGAAAATAAATTGATTCTGTGAAAGGGTAGTGTTCATCAAGACTAGTGTAATGAAGTGTTCATGGAGAGGGTGGTTTTCATACTCAGAGAGTATGTATGACATAGGTGGGGAGAGTACATAAGATATTCTCTGGGAGCTGAGAACATGAAGGTAGTACATATCTTCTCTAGGAAAGTGAGCCTATCAATCTGAATACAATAGAAGCATCCTTTGGGAAAATAGAATGACATAGGCTGGAAAAAGTATATGAAACCCAGTTCTGAGGACTGGCTAAATATATCAACCTAAAGCTGGATGACTTCTGTATCTGTAAGTGTTATATTTTCTACTGTAATGCACAAACGTGACACATTTTCTTTGATAGGAAGCTTTCCAAGTGTTTGTACATAGTTTCAGTATTATTTCAAATCTTTACTGCTTTGCGTTAGTCCTAAAAACAATTTAGAAATCTCGACATTGTGCCCTTTTTGTAGAGAGGAAATAAGGCTGAAATATTAACACAACTGGCTGAATACACTCCATTAAGCATAAAACCTTAACAAATAGTATGTAGCATTTTTGTTACACAGAAATGTGCTCAGCTATTGTCAGTGGAAATCTTTTGGACTGATTCAGGCCAGCCATCTAAATGGTGGAGGGGGGGGAAATACTGAATGAACAAAAGACCAAGCTAAGAAAACAGATTTTTTTTTTTTAACTCCAATTGTAGGAAACCATTTGTGGAATAAAAACAAATTGGAAATCTTGAAATATGTAATAATAGTTATTTTACAAATAGGGATACTAAAGCAAAATGCTTACAAAGCAGGTGAAATTATCTAAAAAAAAATTGAAGTTAATGAGAAAAACAATAATAACGTAGATAGCAGGCACTCTCTTCCCAAATTCCTGGGCTGAAAGTGGGCTTCCCACGGTCTTTATGGTAGTTAACTAGGTACATGCTTTATAGTGAAAAACTTACTTACATGTTATTTATTCCTTGCAGTCAGAGTATGTGGTAGGCATCATGATTCCCATTTTGTAAATGAGAAGACTAAAACTAATCAGAATATGGTGGTAGAGACAAGGCTTAAAATAAGCTTTGTGGAAGGGTTCAAATACGGGGTATAGAATAGTGCTGCTTTCAAAATTAAAACCACATTGAGATATCACCTTACACCAGTTAGAATGGCCAAAATTAGCAAGACAGGAGACAACATATGTTGGAGGGGATGTGGAGAAAGGGGAACCCTCTTACACTGTTGGTGGGAATGCAAGTTGGTGCAGCCACTTTGGAGAACAGTGTGGAGATTCCTCAAGAAATTAAAAATAGAGCTTCCTTATGACCCTGCCATTGCACTACTGGGTATTTACCCCAAAGATACAGATGTAGTGAAAAGAAGGGCCATCTGTACCCCAATGTTTATAGCAGCAATGGCCACGGTCGCCAAACTGTGGAAAGAACCAAGATGCCCTTCAACGGACGAATGGATAAGGAAGATGTGGTCCATATACACTATGGAGTATTATGCCTCCATCAGAAAGGATGAATACCCAACTTTTGTAGCAACATGGATGGGACTGGAAGAGATTATTTTGAGTGAAATAAGTCAAGCAGAGAGAGTCAATTGTCATATGGTTTCACTTATTTGTGGAGCATAACAAATAACATGGAGGACATGTGGAGATGGAGAGGAGAAGGGAGTTGAGGGAAATTGGAAGGGGAGGTGAACCATGAGAGACTATGGACTCTGAAAAACAACCTGAGGGTCTTGAAGGGGCAGGGGGTGGGAGGTTGGGGGAACCAGGTGGTGGGTATTAGAGAGGGCACGGACTGCATGGAGCACTGGGTGTGGTACAAAAACAATGAATACTGTTATGCTGAAAAAAAAAAAAACTAAAGAGAGGAAGTAAAAAAAAAAAAGAATAGTGCCGCTTTCCTCTCGTTTCATAAGATTTTATGGGGTATTCTGTTCTGTTGAGGTTGACTGTAACACATTTACCGTAACACTGTAAGAAGAGATAGTGATGTTGAATTTGATTTTCTGGGGTAGTGTGGTTTTGAACTTCCTAATGGCAAACTATTTCAAAGACCTTTTAGATGAAGATCGTGTAGCAACAGGTTTTTTTTTTTCCTTTTTTGAAAAACTTTCTCCAAACAATAAAGAAAAAAATGAATGAAAAACTCAATTATCAGTGAAATAAGGAGACTGATGACAGTCCTCAACCCTACATTTTGAAGGATAATACCACCAAAGGTTCAGAAATCTGAGATGAAGTGGGTTACTGATAGCCTACATCCTTCAAAGCTCACAAAGAACTGATTTTTCCAAAAGTGCACGTGAATGTGATTGTCAAGGTGGCAAAAGAGTGAAAGAAGGAGGGAACAGTGGTCACTTGAGGCGAAGAGCAGGCTACTTATATCTCCTGAATGTTGAAAAGGAAAGGGAAATATTTTTCAATGTCACCAATGACAAAAGAAAATTCAGAAAACATTACTTGATATGAATATTTTATTGCATGAGAAATTGTTGTTGAACAGGAAGACTTCAGAACCTAAAGTTGTTAGTAGTACAGCTCAGTTTATAAAGCAAGAATGAATAAGTACATTGTTTCTTATTTTCAGTAATTTGTTACTGGAAACTCACTTTCCTTTCCTCTCCTGCATGAGCTTACTGGTTTGTGGCTGATTATCTAGGAAGCTCTAAGGTCACACTGACATGAAGAAGGCTTAAGCTTTGTTTAAGGTCAGAGTCAGCATTTCAAGGAAATCAATACAATTTGACATTTTGGTTATGTGACTAGGAGTGTTTGGTCTAGTGTTTGGTCTAGGGGTACCTTCAAGTTGTGGTCTCTATTTTAGTTTTTATTTAACACCAACAAAAATAAAGTGACAGAGTTGGCAAAATGTTTTGGAGGTGAGTAAGCCAAGCAAATGTGTTTGACGTTACTTCCTTCCTCACTGCGATCCCTTCTGTTCCTGCCTTTAGTTTCCCACTTTTGGTTTGGTAAATAGTTCACCCAATACATGAATAATGAATAACTTAAAAAAATGAACCAACATGGGATCTATCACAAAGGTTTAAAAAAGGGAAAGAATAAAGTGAAAAGTAAATGAAGAATACCCCACAAGAGGAATTAACCAAGGAAACAGAGGAAGAATTCAAACAGCTTTCTATTCTTTCAGAGACCTTTCTTTCCCTCTTGTTCTTTCTCTCTCTCCCCTCTCTGGATCCACAAAGTTACAAAGGCTTAAAAAGATACTAAAAAACTAAAAGATACTAAATGAAGTAGCAGGACTCAAGTAATAAAGGGAAGCAAAATATAAAGGTGTTATAAAGACAAAAGCAATATAAGAAGAAACAAAAACAGAATAAAAAACTGAAATATGGGGGGTGCCTGGGTGGCTTAGTGGGTTAAAGCCTCTGCCTTCTGCTCAGGTCATGATCTCAGGGTCCTGGGATCGAGCCCCGCATCAGGCTCTCTGCTCAATGGGTAGCCTGCTTCCCTTCCTCTCTCCTCCTGCCTCTCTACTTGTAATCTCTGTCTGTCAAATAAATAAATAAAATCTTTAAAAAAAAACTGAAATATGGGAGAATAGTGAACAGACCTAATGAAACAATATACAATAAAGTGAAAAAGAAAAAGACTACAAAAATAATTATTGATAAGGATAAACAAAGACTTCGAATATATCTTAAGTGATGCTCCTGAGCAATGGTCCCATCCAAAATGTCAGTAGGGTCCACTCTGAGAAGCATTAGAGGTGACACAGAGCTTTGAGCCTGAAGTCAGACTGCCTGGAAGTGGACATGTGTCTTCTCATCCTCATCATTGCTACTTCCTCCCTCCCCCAATTTAAAAATTAAAAGGAAAGTCAAAGGTGCATCTATCTGATGACCTCCATTTTCTTTGTAGAGTTGGATGTGATGTCTACTGAGACTGTGTGTGGGAAAGGAGGTTTGAAAATAGTATAAAAGTCTTAATATAATGGTTTTGGAGAGGAAAAAGAAATACAGTATTCTCTCATATTTATTTATTTAACATTGAGGACCATGAGTTAATTTGTAGTGACTGAAATCGCATTATATTGTAATTATAACTTTTACTAGTGGTTTTTAGTATCTTGGGGTGAGGAGTAGGGTAGAGTAGTTGAAAGTTAAGTTGATCTGGGGTCAAAGTTCTATATGACATGTGGGAAAGGACAAAAGAGGGGGAGTTGAAGATATTTTAAGAGATTTGTTGAAGTGGTTGACCCTGAAATCTAGATTGGATAGAGGAGAAATTAAAGACGTAAACATTTAAAGAAAAGGGAATGGCAAAGAATTCAGTTGTCAAATCACTAATCTATTGTTCAATAAATTAGAATTTTTAGTAGCATTTTTGATATTATGGATTTTCACTCTGATTCTGATTGGGGCCTCCTTATCAAAGGAAGCTCTTTCTGTGTTCATTCAACAAGTACTTGCTGAGCATTGAAAAGCAAGGGCTCGACCCTTCCTCATTCAATGAGGAAACACCCAAACCACTTTATTTCCAAACCTGATGCCTCTTTTTGTGATCTTTATCCCATGATCGAATTATTCTCCCATGTGTGCTTATTTCCTCCTTTCTCTTCTTTTTTTTTTTTTAATCATGAAGTATTTTACACGCAGAAACATGCTCAGGTATTTGCATTTCTAATCTATCTCACCCTTTAATGCCATCCATTGTTTTAATTATAATATCTTTTCTTTTTCCAAGTTCATTAACATCTTCTTGAAAAGGTTCAATGTGGATCTCAAGGCCTAGCTGAATTATAACTGCCTAACTTCCCTGATCACCACTTAGAATTGTTTGCCCCACTTAAAATTGTTTAAATCTAGAAAATTACCTTTTAGATAAGAGTTACTAAGCGATCGTTTTTTATTTTAGTGAAGATACACTCCCTGCCTCACTTAATAGTCAGGAAAATAATTTACTATAATACAAAATTAGAATAAAGCAATAACAAGTATAAAGTTCAGAAAGGAACAATTAGTTCTGACAAGGGTAATCCAAGGAGGCTCCGTGTAAGAAGATGAATTTGTTGATGACAGAGACAATGGGGAGAAGAGGAAAGTAAGACTGTTTGAACAAGGACATTAAAATATGAGAACCTAACTAATTTTGTATATTTAAAGATAAAATTTTAAAATGCATTTCCACAGTATTTTATGGTCTATAATATTTTTGAATACTCCAGTATATAATATATAGATTGTTTTTGTTTTATTTTACACTGTTGACCAGTTAATGTTTAATGTATTCTTTTTTTTCTTTTTGTTTTTTTTTTCCACTTTTTGCTGAGTATATTGTTACTGTTGTTTTTATCTGAAAAATCGTCATAGAAAATTGTGGTTTGGTTTATTACCTTCTCAGTAGCTTGCTTCTGAGTTCAAGGGAGCTTGCCTTCTTCTATGCTATTTTATCTTTCTTCTGGGCAAGAGACATTTTGGCATGGTTCCACCTCTTCTTTTTAACTTCTTTCTTAGGCTTCTTTTCATAGATTGGGTTCTTCAGTATAGCAGTGTGAGCTTTCTTATACATTTCCTCCTACATATCTGGAGTTTTATTGTCCTTTATTTATTGAGAGAATTGTTTCTTGTAAGCATCCTCATCTTCTTTAATTAGGTAATAAATGTAATCAACTTTCTGACCCATGATGTGCTTTTGTATGGAATTCCTTGTTTTCTGAATCATGATCACAGAATTGTTTGGTACTGTGAGGGAGAGACAAGCCTCCATCCATAGCTCCTTTGAGAGACCCAAAAAATTTATTTCCATTAGTAGTTCTGTCAAACCCAGCATCCAAATAGCAGGTGAAGGCACCAGGTTGACAATCAGTGCTTTCCGCATGGTATTCATCTCCAGTCACTTGGACTTGGCCTTCATAATCTTGTCCATGCCAAACCTACTGAGAAGCCTGCAGGCAGCAACAGATCAGTACAATACACTGCAGTATAATTTGTCAGGCCAACCTTTTCATATTACACTTTGGGAGTTCATGAGCATGAGCTACACAAGCTATCATTTACTTCCTCTGTGGGCATAAGCAATCTGACAAATGATACATCTGTTGGTGACACGAAATATCATCCTGTATTTAGATGTATTATTCTTATTTTATAAAATATACTTATATATTATATATATTTATTATATATAATATAAAATATACTTATCCTGAATTACCAAACATTTCCAAGCATAATAATCAGTTTACCCTCTTGTCTTCTTCTAAATTTCACCTGCTATCTCTCGAAACAAACCTTATTCTTGACAACTTTATCAAACCACATCTGCAGGAGAGAGACTGGTGTCCTCAGCTCGCCACAGACCAGCAGGCCTAGCAAGACTCTGGTGGGGGTTAGGGATGAGCAGTTAATGTTTGAAGTATTCTAATAAGAATAATGCCTTTGGGTGTGGTTGGTTAACATGTGGAGAAAAAAACCAAAAAACAAAAACAGTGGGCACCAGGGTGGCTCAGTGGGTTAAGCCTCTGCCTTCAGCTCAGGTCATGATCTCAGGGTCCTGGGATCGAGCCCTGCATCGGGCTCTCTGCTCAACAGGGAGCCTGCTTCCCCGTCTCTCTCTGCCTGCCTGTCTACCTACTTGTGATCTCTCTGTCAAATAAATAAATAAAATCTTAAAAGAAAAAAAAAAAGAGTATTACATAGACAGTGACTAAAGCTGCTTCATCTATTCTTGTCTCTCTCTCAAATAAAGCAATATATTTTATTAGATGAACACTGTTCATTTCACCAACAAAAAATCAAATATGTAAACTGGGTAGCATGAGTTTTTATACCTATACGTTAACATTATATATAAGAATCTAGTGAACCCAGTGCCTCAAGTTCTCAGAATGGCTCTGCATGGCCAGAATTCTGGAGCCAATCCTGTGTCTAGGAGATTGCCATGAATTTTTTGGTGCCTGACTCAAAATGAAAGACTAGCTGTATATTTCTTCTTTAATATTGTAATATTTGCCTCAAATGATCTTCTCATAGAAGAAGAACTACATTGAAGCATATAAAATAGACTGTATGACTGTTTTGTGCCTGTTGGCTAATAAATGTGAGAGTGGTGGGATTCCATATTACATTTATTTTCATTATAACATACTACATGGTAGCAAGTCTATAAAGAGTAATTACCCACCTGTCTTTAAATACAGGAGGTTACCAGTATTTACCAAAAATAATCCAATAATTATGAACAACCAAACTTAGATAAAGCAGTTTATAATGACAATTGTTAAGAAAAAAGTGGTCTGTTATTAAGTTCAGGCATCTTGTTACTGTTTAGGAAGATAATAAATCCATGACCCTTTAGCATACATAAAAAATAATTTTTAGTAGAATTTTCAAAACATTCCTAATTCAGAGTTTTTGAGTGAGCCTGTTAACTTTATTCTTTAATTCATTCATTCAACTTTATTTATTGGATCCTACTTCTGTGCTACACCCTTTCTAGGGGCCAGGGATAAAATGGAGAATAAGACTGACAAGTCCTTGCTTTCACAGTTCTTACATTGTATTGTAGCACAAGAATCTCAGTGTTCATGCATTCTAAATAAGATTTCCAACTATTCTCTTGGTTTTTCCATGTGATTATTGAGAAATGAAACAAAATTTGGTTTTGCATCTATATATTTTTTTCTTTAAAAATTTAGTACATTACCAATACACATTCACCAAAGCAACTTATTTTTTCTTGGTTAAAAATCTGGTATTCTTATCAAACAAATAGATGTATAAATTGTATATTTTCATCAAGTGCTAGGCAGTGTTGATGGAAATATAAACATGTATGTGCAATGCACTAGCCTAAGAAAAGGGAGGATTCAAAAGTAGTGAAAGAAAATTTCCTGTTCTATAGTCACTTGTACTTAAGGTGGGTTGGTGGTTCTCTTCAGGATCAGGTCTACAAGCTCATCAAGCTTTTGATCTCTTTATCAACAACATCTTAAAATTTAGCCTTTGTATGGTTACAACATTACCTTTCTAAGTTCATGTCACCTGGATCACAAGATCTGCAAAGATCTTCTTCCTTTCAGTAGGTTGCCTTTTCCTTTTGCTGATAGTTTCCTTTGCTGTGCAGAAGCTTTTTATTTTGCAGTCCCAATGGTTTATTTTTTTGTTAGGTCTTCTTAGGCAAGGGAAATAATCTCGAAAAAAATGTTGCCAAGGCTTATGTCCAAGTTATTACTGCCTATGTTTTCTTCCAAGAGTTTTTTGGTTTTGTGGTTTCAGATCTCACATTTAGGTTTTTAATCCATTTTAAGTTTATTTTTGTATATAGTGTTAGAGAGTGGTCCAGTTTTATTCTTTTGCATGTAGCTTTTCCATTTTTCCAGCACAATTCATTGAAGAGACTCTCTTGCCATTGCATGTTCTTGCCTCCTTTGTCATAGATTAAGTGATCATGTAACTGTGGGTTTATTTCTGGATTTTCTATTCTGTTCCATTTATTTATGTGTCTTTTTTTGTGTGTGCCACTGCCACACTGTTTTGATTACCATATCATTGTATATATCTTGAAGTCTAGGGTTGTGATATACCTCCTGCTTTGTTCTTCCTTAAGATTGTTTTGGTTAGGGGTGCCTGGGTGGCCCAGCGGGTTAAGCCTCTGCCTTTGGCTCAGGTCATGGTCTCAGGGTCCTGAGATCAAGCCCCACATTGGGCTCTCTGCTCATCGGGGAGCCTGCTTCCCCTTCCCTCTCTGCCTACTTGTGATCTCTCACTCTCTGTCAAATAAATAAATAAAATATTTTTTAAAAAGATTGTTTTGGCTATTCACAGTCTTTTGCGGTTCCATACAAATTTTAGGATTATTTGTTCTAGGTCTATGAAGAACACAAGTGGTATTTTTGTAGGGATTGCATTGAATTTGTAGATTTCTTTGCATATTATGAACATTTTAACAATATTTTTAGGATTACTTTCATTTAACAACCACCTGGCTGAGTATGGAATTTTTGTCCTTGCCTGGGAGCTGTGAGAGGGCCAGAGCTCAGACCCCCTTCTCACTCTCACTGTGCTCACAGGTTTTTGCTCAATAGTTTGAATGAAAAGAGTAGTTGAGTTTCTTAATCCATCCTTGCTTAATTGCCGTTGGAAGTCATGAGTTCTCCTTCATATTTTTTTCTGTTAATGTAGATATTTTCCCATACACCTCTTTTAATAGGTATTTGAACAGAAATGACGGGGCGCCTGGGTGGCTCAGTGGGTTAAGCCGCTGCCTTTGGCTCAGGTCATGATCCCAGGTCCTGGGTTCGAGCCCCACATCGGGCTTTCTGCTCAGCAGGGAGCCTGCTTCCTCCTCTCTCTCTGCCTGCCTCTCTGCCTACTTGTGATTTCTCTCTGTCAAATAAATAAATAAAATCTTAAAAAAAAAAAAAAGAAATGAGGAATAAGAAGTCCAGCCAGAGACTTTATCTTATGCTGCCATTCTGCATTCTATTTTTATTAATTTATTTTTTTATTATGTTATGTCCCCATACCATACATCATTAGTTTTTGATGTAGTGTCATTCTGCATTCTAGAATTTGTTTGATTGATGATTGACTAGTTTTGAGAGCATGATGACTTTCCTTGAAAAATTAACTTCTTTAAAAAAATTAGAATATAAGCTTTTTAAAGACAAAGTAAACTTGTCAAGACCCCAACTGAGCAGACAGCTTTCTATTCTTGAGCTTAGTGGGTTTTTTTTTTTTTTTTTTTTGAGAAAAATCCTTCATATGTTTGCTTAATTGTGATCTTTGGTTCCACTAGCATTTATTGGCAGTTTACATACAAATTACCATGATTCAAACAGCAACTTCTAGTGACTTCTCTACTGAGCTACTCCTTCTCATCCTAAACGACTCAGTTTCTTTTTTAAATTGTGTATACTGCTCTCTGTTTCTCTCTGGTTTGTGCCTATGTTTGTTTCTATCCCTATCTCTCCTTCTCTCCCCCTCTCCTCCCCACCCCCCCAACCACCAGCTTCTGAAATTTTCTCCATTCCTCCAAAGCTGCTTCCCAGGGCTCTGAGCTTATCTTTGGACAAGACAGAGAAAAGACTTGAGGCAACTTGCCAATGTGTTGTAACCAAAGACTATTTATTCTCCACACAGTGGAGAATCATTATCACTTAGGAAACCTCACTCCAGTGACATCTCCTCCTCCCTTCTAGTCCCCGTTTTCTCAGAGAGAATTGCCATGGCACTGTACCCTCCCTTTTCTCACCCTCACTCAGAAGTCTTACCACCATGGAATATATTTGAATTAAAAGGTTATATGACTTAGTTTCCAATTTCAGAATTTTCCTTTAGAAATTTTTATTTTACAAATAAATTCTTTCATAGAGTTTAACTTAGCTAATATCCCAAATGAAGAAAAATAAAAGCAAAAAGTAATTATTTGGCATGCTGATCACTTTTCCCTGAACAACTTTAATTTTCTCATTGGTCTACTGGTTATCTTTTTTGATATCCATTGCTGTATATTGTAAAAGCCATTCCTGAGTTCTAAAAGGCCTACTTGGAAAAACAATAGAAAACAATTAATCTTAATAATGTTACATCGATCAGTTTATATGTTTGCATAAAATCCAGTTGAGAAACCCAATATGCCACTATAAAGATGGTAAGAAACACAGAACACTCATAATTATGTACAAATATGGGAGGGAGATACTTCCATCATGAATTTAGTAGAATTATTAAGTGAATGGGTGTGTGTGTGTGTGTGTGTGTGTGTGTGTGTGTGTGATATATATATATGTATATATATATATATATAGAGAGAGAGAGAGAGCAATAAAATTTTCTTACTATTTTCTCATAAAATTAGCTAAGTCATGTTTTAATATAACCAAACATCAACATTAAATAGTAGTATTTTCTGAAACAAATAATGGGTGGATAATGAGTGATTATCACGTTATAGTCAGTGCTTCTCAAAGTGACACCCAAGAGCTGCTTGCATGAGAATCTGGGTGCTTTTTAAAAATGCAGAGGGGCACTTGGGTGTGCAGTTGGTTAAGCTTTCAGCATTTTTATTTTGGCTTATGATTTGGCTCATCAAAAACTTTTGATTTGGTCATGATCTCATGGTTGTGGGATCGAACCCTGCATTGGTCTCTATGCTCAGTGTGGAGTCTGTCCCTCTTCTTCTACTCCTCCTCTCCCCACACTCCCCAACTCATGCATGCTTGAGCATACACTCTCTCTCTTAAATAAATAAATAAATAAATAAATAAAGAAAGAAAGAAAGAAAGAAAGCAGATTCCTGAATCCTTCCCACACCTATTGAGTCAAAATCTCTGAAAGTAGGACCCTGTCATCTTCATTACATGAGCTCACTGGTTGATTTTAGGTACATTAAACTCTGAGACTTACTGAATTAGGTATTATGAAAAAGGCAAATCAGGTAAATAAAATTTAAGTGCTATCCTCCATTTCAAGGGAAGATGTTTTTCTTTTTTTTTTTTTTTAATTAAAGATTTTACCTATTTGACAGAGAGAGAGATCACAAGTAGGCAGAGAGGCAGGCAGAGAGAGAGGGGGAAGCAGGCTCCCTGCTGAGCAGAAAGCCCAATGCAGGCCTCCATCCCAGGACCCTGAGATCATGACCTGAACAAAAGACAGAGGCTTAACCCACTATACTACCCAGGCGCCCCAGAAGATGTTTTTCTTGAGTCTTTTTAACTGCTTGACCAAGGAACAAAAATCAAACAACCTGTTAAATCTCCTACTTCAATTTCAGACAATTTCGTAGATGAAAATGGCCTTGAGCTAATAGAATGACTGTTACATAATTTTCTCTGGTTCCTTTTTATGTGTTTATCTAGTCCCAATTACCCTTAGATACATCTAAGTCCTCATAATAAAGCACATGTGATTTTCTGTCTTGCCGTGAACTCTTTAAATTCATATTTTGGATAGTTATGTGAGCAGTGCAATTAATCCAACAATACTTGTGGAACACTGAAACAATTAGGTTAATAAGGAGGGGAAAAAAAGTAAACTTGGTGAAGAGGAAAATTGGATAAACTCAGTTGACATTTGCAAATAAAACCACAGGGGAACTTAATAGACCCTTTTATATATTTTAGAAAAATAAATCCAAATTGGTCCCAAATTATCAGTTATATTCAAAACACTGAGATGCCATTTATAATTTAACAACTTTGATTGCCATTATTTTGTAATTGATTATCATTTAGGGTTCAAACCAATGCTGGTGTTCTCTCTGAATTCTTTTGATAAAGAAATGTCAAGTAAATTGATGGTACAACCAAAAACAACTTGTTTTCAAGCATATTTAAATATTCTAAGCAGCACTTTACATGAAAGCAAATAACACAAAAATTATACACTAAATATTGCTGGGGAGCAAGAATTCCTGTCCCCTCAAATCTTCTTCTAGCTGCACTAAGAATCAAATTGACGCGAGACAGACTAACAGGAGAAAATAAAATGTAATAGTTGTATGAATGGTGAATCCATATAGACCTGGAAATTCCAAAGACAGGCAAAGGGAGGCATACATGTCATTCTGAATTAGGGAGAAGGGGTTAGGGGATTCAGAGGAAAAGAATACACTTCAAAGGGCAGTAACAAGAGCATATGTTGGGTAATTGGATGTTTTCTCTGCCATACAAATGGGTCACTCAAATAAAATTTATCTCCTTTAATAACCCTTATTCTGGGAAAGACCCTTCAATTTAGATTCTTCTGTGTGGTTAAAGGAGGAACAAAATTTTCTCTTGAGCCCAGAGGGTCTCAAGTGCCTTCAGCTCAAAATAATCCACATACCCAAGTGGCACATTCCAGGGGCTGGGGGAATAGGGCAGCTGTCCTGAACCCCTTCAATACTCTCTTTCCTTAACTGTGCAATAAAAGAGGTTCTTCCAGACAGTAAATCCAGTTCCAGTTGTTTGTTCTATGAGAATTTGGTTTCAAATTTACTAAATTTGGTATTTAGTAAAAAGAATGTCTGTCTTCAGCTATCCCCCAATTCACTAAATGATAAAGGACCAGCTCTTTTTTTTTTTTTTAAGATTTTATTTATTTATTTGACAGACAGAGATCACAAGTAGGCAGAGAGGCAGAGAGAGAGAGAGGAGGAAGCAGGCTCCCCGTTGAGCAGAGAGCCCGATGCGGGGCTTGATCCCAGGATCCAGGGATCATGACCTGAGCCGAAAGCAGTGGCTTTAACCCGCTGAGCCACCCAGGTGCCCCATCTTTTTTTTTTTTTCTTAAAGATTTTATTTATTTGACAGAGAGAGATCACAAGTAGAGAGAGAGAGAGAGAGAGAGAGGAGGAAGCAGGCTCCCAGCCTAGCAGAGAGCCCGATGTGGGCCTCGATTCCAGGACCGCGAGATCATGACCCGAGCTGAAGGCAGAGGCTTAACCCACTGAGCCACCCAGGCAGCCCAGGACCAGCTTTTTGATAGATTACTGGGTGGATACTCTGATTGTCAAGATACTCAAAGCCAATTTTGGTCCACAATGAGAAAGTTTTTGTTTTTATTTTTTTTCCTTTTAAGATTTATTTATTTATTTGAGAAACCATGTGTAAGAGTGGGGAGGGGCAGAGGGAGAGGGAAACAAGCAGACTCCCGGCCAAGTGGGACTCTCCATCTCAGAACTCTGAGATCATGATCTGAGCAGAAACCAAGAGTCAGATGCTTAACCTACTGAGCCACCCAGGTGCCCCTCAATTAGGAAGTTTGAACCCTTCTGGCCAGTATATGTCTTCCTTCCTTTTTTAAGTTGTTGTTGTTGTTGTTTTGTTTTGTTTCAGATTTTTAAATTCCAGTCAGTTAACATATAGTGTAATACTGGTTTCAATAGTAAAATTTAGTGATTCATCACTTACATAGAACATCCAGGACTCATCATAACAAGTGGTCTCCTTAACCGTTTAGCTCATCCTCCACCCATCTTCCTCCATCAACCCTGTTTGTTCTCTATAGTTAAAAGTCTCTGATGGTTTGTACCCCATTCTGTCCTTTCCTTCCCCTATGTTCATCTTTTTTTGTTTCTTTAAATTCCACATAGAGTGAAATTATATGGTGTTTGTCTTTCTCTGATGACCTACTTCGCTTAGCATTATACACTTTAGCTCCATTCATGTCATGGCAAATGGCAAAGTTTCATTCTTTTTGAAGGCTGAGTAATAATAATCCATTGTGTGTGTGTGTGTGTGTGTGTGTGTACATACATACCACATCCTCTCTATCTGTTCATCAGTCAATGGACATTAGACATTTGGGCTATTTCCATAGTTTAGCTATTGTTGATAATGCTGCCACAAACATCTGGGCACACGTACCCTTTTGAATTTGTATTTTTATATCCTTTGGGTAAATACCTAGTAGTGCAATTGCTAGGTCATGGAGTAGTTCTGTTTTCAACTTTTTGAGGAACCTTGTAGTGTTTTCTAGAGTGGCTGCTCTCCCACCAACAGTGCAAGAAGATTCCCCTTTCTCTGCACCCTCACCAGCACTTGTTGCTTGTGTTGTTAATTTTAGCCATTCTGATAGGCATGAGGTGGTATTTCATGGTGGTTTTGATTTGTATTTCTTTGATGATGAGTGATGTTGAGCAACTTTTCATGTGTCTGTTAGCCATCTGGATGTCTTCTTTGAAAAAACATCTCTTCATGTCTTCTGCCCGTTTCTTAACTGGATTATTTGTTGAGCTTGATAAGTTATTTATTAATTTGGTACACTAACCCTTTATCACATATATCATTTGCAAATATCTTCTCCCATTCTGTAGGCTGCCTTTTAGTTGTTTCCTTTGAATGTGCAGAAACTTTTTATCTTGAAGAAATCCTAATAGTTCATTTTTGCTTTTGTTTCCCTTGCCTCTGTTGGTTTGTTTAGTAAGAAGTTGCTACAACTGAGGTCAAAGAGGTTGCTACCTCTGTTCTTCTCTAGGATTTTGATGGTTTCCTATCATACATTTTGATCTTTCATTCATTTTAAGTTTATTTTTGTGTATGGTGTAAGAAAGTGGTCTAGTTTAATTCTTCTGCATGTTGCTGTCCAGTTTTCCCAGCACCATTTGTTGAAGAGACTATTTTATTTCCATTGGCTATTCTTTCCTCCTTTGTTGAAGATTAGTTTACCATATAGCTATGAGCCCATTTGGGGGTTTTCTATACTGTTCCATTGATCTCTGTTTTTGTGCCAGTACCATACTGTTTTGATGACTATAGCTTTGTAATATATTCTGAAGTCCAGAATCATGATGCCTCCAGCTCTGCTTTTCTTTTTCAGGATTGCTTTGGATATTCAGAATCTTTTGTGGTTCCATACAAATTGTAGGATTATTTGCTCTAGTTCTTTGAAAAATGCTGGTGGCTTTTGATAAAGATTGCATTGAAAGTGGATATTACTTTGGGTAATGTAGGTATTTTAACAAAGGTTGTTCTTCCAATCCATGAGCCTGGAATATTTCCCCAATTTTTGGTGTCCTCTTCAATTTCTTTCTTCATTGTTCTATGGTTTTCTGAGTACAGATCTTTCTCTTCTTCAGTTAGGTTTATTCTGAGGTATCTTACTGTCTTTCTTATAGTTGTAAATGGGATTGATTCCTTGATTTCTATTTCTGCTGCTTCATTATTGGTGTATAGAAATGTAACAGATTTCTGTATGTTGAGTTTACATCCTGCGACTTTGATGAATTCATGTATGAGTTCTAGCAATTCTTTGGTAGAGTCTTCTGGGTTTTCTAAACAGAGTATCCTGTTGTCTGCAAATAGTGAAAGTTTGACTTCTTCCTTACTTATTTGGATGCCTTTTATTTCTTTTTGTTGTCTGATTGCTGAGGCTAAGACTTCCAGTACTATGTTAAATAGGAATGGTGAGAGTGGACATCTCTGTCTCATTCCTGACAATAGAGGAAAAGCTCTCAGTTTATCCCCATTGAAAATGATATTAGTTGTGGGTCTTTCATATGTAGCCTTTATGATGTTGAGGTATGTTCCATCTATCTCTACTTTGTTGAGGTATTTTATCAAGAATGGATGTTGTAGTTTGTCAAAAGCTTTTTCTGCATCTATTGTGAGGATCATATGGTTCTTACCCCATTTATTAATGTGGTTTATCCTGTTGATTGACTTGTGACTATTGAACCACCTCTGCAGCCAAGGAATAAATCCCACTTGATTGTGGTGAATAAGTCTTTTAAAGTACTGTTGGACTTGATTTGTTAGTATCTTGTTGGGAATTTTTGCATCCATGTTCATCAGGATTATTGGCCTATAATGGAAATAGATAATTTGAACAGACTGATAATGAGAAATTGAATCAGTAATCAAAAATCTGCCCCCCCCCCCCCAAATCTCCAAGCCAGATGGCTTCCCAGGGTAATACTACCAGATATTCTAAAGAAGAGCAAATGCTTATTCTCAAACTGATCTGAAAAACAGAAATGAAGGAAAACTTCCAAACTCATTCTACAAGACCAGCACTAGCTTGATTCTAAAACTGCACAAAGGGGCACCTGGGTGGCTCAGTGGTTTAAGCCTCTGCCTTTGGCTCTGGTCAGGATTTCAGGGTCCTGGGATTGAGCCCCACATTAGGCTCTCTGCTCAGCAGGGAGCCTGCTTCCCCCTCTCTCTCTTTGCCTGCCTCTCTGCCTGCTTGTGATCTCTGTCAAATAAATAAATAAAATCTTTAAAAAATAAAAAAATAAAACTGCACAAAGACCCCACAAAAAAGAATTATAGGCCAAATGTTTTTCACCTCTACTCAAAAACTTTTATCTGTTGTTGTTTGCTGTTCTTTAGTTCTTTCCAAAGAAATTGGTTGTGGTTCATTTTTAGAACAATTAAGGCGTTAATAGAGTATATTTTCATGCATGGTCCTAAATATACTACCATGATATGATAAGGACTTCTTGGAAACTGAAAAACAAGGGTGTTTTTTTTTATGTATTTAGATACAAAAGTTAATAAAAACTTTGTTTTAATGAATGTAGGACTTTGACAAACATTCTTAATCCATTCAGAAAACATGAACTGTGTACCTACAAAGGGTCACAGGCTATGGATCTGCATATATATGCATCCATTCACAGTGATGCAAATGAAAAAAACCAAGATCAGGAACCCAGAGTTGAGAGTCAAATGAGATGATTCATATTTAAAAGGGAGACGACCCTTTTGATACTCAGACTTGGGTATCAGTCAGAAGTGGATACAGTTGGTAGTAAGGAGATGGGTTGCATATAATTACAGAAGAATGAATCCAAAAACACTCAGGCAGGGAATTTCATGTTCTCTGAAAAGATCTGGAGTGCAAACATTTGCAGATTTATATGATTGACAGCATCTGCATGTGGCTAAAATCACTCTATCAATTTTTGCAAATGTATGAAACACCAAATCAGTTTCTCCTTTGAGTGGTGGGATGTGAGAATGTCAGAGGCAGCTAACATAATGAGAAAAATTTCTCAGAAAGTATGACTGGCTAGAGCCTGAAGCAAATAAAGGCTTCAAGGGGTCTCAAAGCTATAGAAAGTGGTAGAGAAGTGGTGATATCTTTTTCCTGACAAGTGGCATGGACTCATCATTTTTCTATGAGATGTCACAAGAGGCTGTCTGATGGTTTGAATATAAATGTCTTGCCTGGCATGATGTTCAACTGAGTGTCCCTGAAAAATTCATATTTTAATAATGTTTTCCCTGACATTGAACAAAAGAGTAGTCTTTCCAAAAGAAAAAACATCAATCAGTGTAGATACCAAAAATAATTCCATATTTCCAAGAACTGGTTATTTTTGCCCAAGTTATCTGTATGATTATTGGTCTGTTAGATATTAACTGTATACTCTAATATGAAACTTAGGAAAATTTATCTTGGAGATTTTCATCCTCTGTTTCAGGGCCCCATATCCCTTTGGAATATCTTGGTCATCAGGATCTGATTTTGGTTTCTCCTCTTGAGATCAGTCAATTCATTTCCTATAGAGCATTTGCATTTATGTGCTGTACTCTTCTGGGATTTCTTTCATAGTAAAATTTTAAGTGTAGAAGGAACAAAAATCAAGTTAAGGAATTTCAAATGTTAACAGGCAGCATTGTCTTGATACTATTAAAATTCTACACCGTTGGGGCGCCTGGGTGGCTCAGTGGGTTAAGCCGCTGCCTTCGGCTCAGGTCATGATCACAGGGTCCTGGGATCGAGTCCCACATCGGGCTCTCTGCTCAGCGGGGAGTCTGCTTCCCTCTCTCTCTGCCTGCCTCTCTGTCTACTTGTGATCTCTCTCTGTCAAATAAATAAAATTAAAAAAAAAAATTCTACACCGTCAACTGTAGGCCGACTTATGTCTAATTCAGAACTTTCTTTTGGTAAAGATCAGTTAATTAATGCTCCTTATCTATTAAATCTAACTCAGGTTTTATTTATAAGCTTGAAGGAAAATAATTCGCCTTAACTTGCCTAAAATTTCCATTTTTCTGTTTGCCAGCAGAGAAAGTAGACACGATAGAATTTTTTCTTTTCTGCCTTAAGTCTGGTAGAATATCACTTAAAAGTCATTCCTTCAGGAATATTTAATGAAGATTTTCAACATGCCCAGGTTTTTATGCATAGAATTTAGGGGGAAGAGTGGCACAAGGAGCCAAAGTAACTTTGCAAAATTAGTTTTTTGTTTCATGGGGTAATGAACCATGGAAGTATGTTAATTGGCTCAATTGTCTCTCTTTAATGGTAGAGTCAGGGCTGATAAGGAAACAAGAATGGAAAATGTAACTAGAGTGCTTAAAATCTGTTTCAAAGCTTTAGGTTTCTTTTTCATTAGGATCCATCTACAGAAGTCTTTAATATGTTTTCAGCAAGTAAATTCTATGGAGCTACTTTTTCTATATTTGAATTAATAGACTGGAGTAGCTTTATAAATTAAATCAGTCGATTTCTATGTATTTTATGTGCTCCAACTTTAAGTCTAAACAGGACATGGAAAAATTAAAAAAAAATGGCAAACAGATTTTATGTGACTCTCAAAATGCACATTGCTGACAACTCTAAATTTTATTTTAGTGACCTAAAAACAGAAACAGAAAGCATTATTTAAAAACTATATTTAAGTGAGAAAGGTTTTTCTTTTCTTTCTTTTTTTTTTTCTTCTTAACACTGTGACTACCAATGTTCTACTAATATTTAAAAAACTTGTATGGAGTCCTAGTTCAACAATCACAAAAAAAGTAATAAGAAAACAACTTATTGGTTGTGGTCTTCTGTTGGGGGGAAGAAAAAGCAAAGTAGGAGAAACTAAGGTTAGAGAGAAGTGGGGATCAGGTGATTCTGGGGACCAAGTCTTTATAAGGCATGATAGCATTGCTACTGCCTTGGACTCCAGCAATTTGAGTGGCCGTATTTGTATGTCACTCTGTCTGTCTAGCACACTGCTCTCTCCAAAACACTGTGGAAACCACTGTGGACTGTTAAAAAAAGACAACAGGTCCAAAATTGAGTCAGTTGTGCTAAGCCCCACATCACCAAACTGAGACTTAATTGCAGTTCTGCTCTTTCAGAAATGGAATCTTAAATCAGTCTATCAGGAATAGCCTGGTTAGTACTGGTGGGGTCCTCTCCTGAGAGACCTCCTGCTATCTTTCAAAGGGAAGTAATCTTACCACAGACAATCTGCTTTGTGCTAGTATAACTTACTTCTACTCCCTTCTGCCTATAAAAATCTTTCATTTCCTACAGCTCCTCAGAGATCCTTCTGTCTGCTAGATTGGATGCTGCTTGATACATGGACGGTTAAAAAAAGATCTTCAGAATTTACTGAGTTGAATTTTGTTTTTTGGTAAGACTAAACTACATTTTGCTTCTTTTTTCTTTTATTGTTTTTTTTTTTTTTAAAGATTTATTTATTTATTTATTTGACAGAGAGAGATCACAAGCAGGCAGAGAGGCAGGCAGAGAGAGAGGAGGAAGCAGGCTCTCCGCCGAGCAGAGAGCCCGATGCGGGGCTCGATCCCAGGACCCTGAGATCATGACCTGAGCCGAAGGCAGCGGCTTAACCCGCTGAGCCACCCAGGCGCCCTCTTTTATTGTTTTTTAAACTTTAATGTACTTGAACAATTCTATATGCTATGTTTACCACAAGCGTAGCTACCATCTGTCACATACAATGTTATTATAATGCCTCTGACTATATTTCCTGTGCTTAGCTCTCATGCCCATGACTTATTTGTTCCATAGCTTGAAGCCTGTACCTCTCACTCCCCTTTACCCCTTTTCAAACCATCCTCCCACCCACCCCCCACCACTTTGTTCTCTGTATTTACGGGTCTGTTTTTGTTTGTTTGTTGTTTGTGTTTTTTTATTCCACGTAAGTGAAATCATATGGTATTTGTCTTTCTGACTGACTTCACTTAGTATAATATCCTCTGGGTCCTACATTGTCACAAATGGCAAGATCTCATTCTTCTTGATGGGCAAGTAATATTCTGTTTCACATGTATACCACATCTTCTTTTTCCATTCATCTATTGATGGACACTTAGGTTGCTTCCATATCTTGGCTTTTGTAAATAATTCTGCAGTAAGGTAGGGTTGCACATATCTTTCCAAATTAGTGTTTTCAATTCCTTTGGGTAAATACCTAGTAGTGGAATTGCTGGATCATATGGCATTTCTATTTTTAACTTTTTAAAAAGACTATTTATTTGAGAAGAGAGAGAGCATGAGTTGGAGAAGGCAGAGGCAGAGAGAGAGAAGCAGACTCCTTGCTGAGCAGGGAGTCCAATGTGGGGCTCAATCCCAGGAACCCAGGATCATGACCTGGACTGAAGACAGATGCTTAACTGACTGAGCCACCCAGGTGCCCCTATTTTTAATTTTTTGAGCAAACTCCATACAGTTTTCCCCAGTGGCTGTGCCAATTTACATCCCCACTAACAGTGTACAAAGGTTCTCTTTTCTTCACATACTTACCAACTCTTGTTATTGTCTTTCTTATACTAGCTATTCTGACAGGTATAAGATGATATCTCATTGTGGTTTTGATTTGCGTTTCCCTGATAATTAGTGATGTTGAGCATCTTTTCATGTGTCTGTTGGCCATGCCCATTTTTTAATTGATTTGTTTGTTTCATTGGTTTTTGGTGTTGAGTTTTATGAGCTCTTTATGTATTTTGAATATTAACCCTTTATTGGGTATATCATTTGCATATATCTTTACAAATTTCAGGATTATTTTTTCTTATTATGTAAAAGTACTGTTGGTATTTTGATAGAGATTGCACTGCATATATAGATTGCTTTGGGTAGTATGACACTTTAATAATAACCTGTTCTTCCAATCCATGAGCACGCTATATTTTTCCATTTGTTGATGTCATCTTCAATTTCTTTCAACTGTGGTCTTTAGTTTTCAGGATGCAGGTCTTTCACCTCCTAGGATAAGTTTATTCCTAAATATTTTATTCTTTTTGGTGCTGTTGTATAAGAGTTGTTTTCTTCATTTCCCTATCTGTTACTTCATTATTAGTGTATAGAAACACAACAGATTTCTCTATATTAATTTTGTATTCTGAAATTTTGATGTATTTGCTTATCACTTTTAATAGTTTTTGGTAGTCTTTAGGGTTTTCTTTTTTTTTTTTAAGATTTTATTGATTGATTGATTGATTGATTTGACAGACAGAGATCACAAGTAGGCAGAGAGGCAGGCAGACAGAGAGAGGAGGAAGCAGGCTCCCTGCCAAGCAGAGAGCCCGATGCAGGGCTCAATCCCAGGACCCTGGGCTCATGACCTGAGCCGAAGGCAGAGGCTTTAACCCACTGAGCCACCCAGGAGCCCCTAGGGTTTTCTATATATAATGTCATGTCATCTTTACATAGTGAAAGTTTTACTTTTTCTTTACCAGTTTGGATGCCTTTTATTCCTTTTTCTTATCTGATTGCTCTGGTTAGGACTTCTAGTACTATGTTGAATAAAAATAGTGAGAGTGGATGTCCCTGTTTTCTTCCTGATCTTCAGGAAGAACTCTGTTTTGCACCTTGAGTATGATGCTAGTTGTGAGTTTTTTGCATATATGGCTTTTATGATGTAGAGGTATGTTCTCTCTAAACCCACTTTATTGAGAGCTTTTATCATGAACTGATGTTGAATTTTGTCTAATGCTTTTTCTACATCTATTGAGTTGATCCTATGATTTTTAATCTTCATTTTGTTAATGTGGTATATCATGGTGATAGACTTGCAAATATTGAATGTTTCTTGCATCCCAGGAATAAATCCTACTGGATCATAGTGAATGATCCTTTTATTGTATTGTTCAACGTGATTTGTTAGTATTTTATTAAGGATGTTTGCATCTATGATAATCACAGATTTTGGCCTATAGTTCTCTTTTGTAGTGTCTTTACCTGGTTTTGGTAATGCTAGCCTCAGAGATCTGAAAGTTTTCCTTTCTCCTATATGTTTTAGAATTGTTCAAGGAAAACAAGTATTAACTCTTCTTTAAATGTTTGGTAGAATTTGCCCATAACACTGTCTGGTCCCAGACTTGTGTTTGTTTTGGGAGTGTTTTAAATATTAATTGAGTTTTATTACTAGTAATCAATCTGTCCATATTTTCTGCTTTTTCTTGGCTCAGTTTTGGAAGATGTTTTCTAGGAATTTATTTCTTCCAGGTTGTCCAATCTGTTAGCATATTATTTTTTATAGTAGTCTCTTATAATCCTTTATATTTCTTGATGTCAGTTGTTATTTCTTCATAATTTCTGATTTTATTTATTAGAGTCCTCTTTTTCTTGATGAGTTCAGCTAAATGTTTATCAATTTTATCTTTTCAAAGAATCAGTTCGTGGTTTCATTGATCTGTTTTACTGTTGCATTTTTTGTTGTTGTCTTTTTAGTAACTATTTATTTATTTCCACTCTGATCTCTAATATTTCCTTCCTTCTGCTAACTTCAGGCTTTGTTTGATCTTTTTCTAGTTCCTTCAGATTTGAGATTTTTCTTGTTCCTTGAGGTAGTCCTGAATAGCTCTAAGTTTCCCTCCTAGAACAGCTTTTCCTGTATCCCAAAGATATTGGACCATTCTATTTTTATTTTGATTTGTCCCAATGTATTTCCATTTCTTCTTTGATATCTTCAATGACCCATTAGTTGTCTACTAGCATTTTTTTAGTCTCCATATGTTTGTGTTTATTCCAGTTTTTTTCTTGTAACTGATTTGTAGTTTTATACAGTTGCAGTTAGAAAAGGTGCTTGATATAATTAATCTAATATGTTTATTAAGATTTGTTTTGTGCCCTGATGTGTGATCTGTTCTGAAGAATGTTCCTTATGCACTTGAAAAGAATGTATACTCTGTTGATTTTGGATGGAATGTTCTGTGTATATATATGTTATATCCATCTGGTCTAATGTATCATTCGAGGACACTGTTTCCTTATGGATTTTCTGCCTCGATGATCTATCCATTGAGGTAAATATGGTGTTAAGTCCCCCACTGTTACTGTATTACTATCAATTTCTCCCTTTATATCTGTTAATATTTGTTATATGTATTTAAGTGCTCCTAAGTTGGGTGCATAGACATTTACAATTGTCATATCCTCTTTTGGGGTTGATCTTTTATCGTTATGTATGTCCTTTTTGCCTTTTATTATTCTCTTTGTTTTAAAGTGTATTTTGCCAGATATAAGTAAGAATTGCTACTCCAGCTTTATTTTCCTTTTCATTTGCATGGTAAAATTTTCTCTATCCTGGGGAGAGTGCCAAGATGGCAGGGGAGTAGGCGACCTAAATTTTGTCTGGTCCCAGGAATTCAACTAGATATTTATCAAGCCATTTGAACACCTGTGAACTCAACAAGAGATTGAAGGAAATAGCAACTCTATGAACTCTATGAACGACCACTTTCTGGAAGTGAAGTGAATGTAGAGAAGTGAATCCAAGGTGATATTTGAGAGGATAGACTACTGTGGAGAGGAAGCCTCTATCAGCTGGCTACCAGCAAGTGATAGAGCAGTGGAGCACAAAATCAGAACTTTTAGAAGTCTGCTCCAGTGACGGACATTGCTCTAGTGACTAAGCGGGGGAGTTAGAACCTTTGCTGGGACCGTGGGGTCTAAGGACTCTGGAGGTCACAGAAGGACCAAGGGTGCATGAGTGTGGCTAAGCTCTCAGGTGTCAGAGCAGGGAAGCCAGCTGCAAAGACTGAGCTGAAGAGGGGGCTTGCAGCCCAGGTTGCTTTAAACAATGATCTGTGGCACAGTTGAGCCATTACTCTTCAAGCAGGGACCCAACAAGTGGAAGATCCAGGGAGATTCCCCTTCCTTCCCCAGGAAAAGCAGCATGGGAGTGCACCACAGGAGTCTGCTGGGGTTCGAGACTCCAAACAGGGTCATTTGCCAGAGATAGAAATGCTCGGTCACAAGCTGGTGGCATGGCATGTGGCCAGAGACCAGGGGGTCTCTGGGTCTCCAGGGGGACAGGAGTGATTATTTTTCTCTGAGGGCTCACTGAGGAGTGGGACCCCAAGCTCTTGGCTCGAGATTGGGTGGCCACCATTTTCATTCTTCTCCTCTAAAGTTGTATGGAAAGCCTTCAGGGAACAAAAGCTACAGAGAGCTTTTTAGCAGATTACTTAGCAGATTATTTAGCAGATTACTTAGCCTGGCCCCTGGCAAGGGTGGCACAATTCCACCTGGGGCAAAGACATTTGAAAATCACTGCAACAGGACCCTCCCCCAGAAGATCAGCAAGAACATCCAGCCAAGACCAAGTTTACTGATCAATGAAAACTGCAAAACTCCAGCTGTAGGGAAATATAGCACATAGAATTCATGATTTTAAAAATATTCTTTATGTTTTTCTCTTCCTATTTTTAAAATTTTATCAATTACTTTTAAAAATCTTTTTTGATTTTCATTTTTACAATCATATTCTGTACCTTCATTGTATTTACCTTTATCTGTGTGTGTGTGTGTGTGTGTGTGTGTGTGTGAGCGTGTGTTTATTTCTTTCTTTAAAATTTTGGGAGGCAGTTCCTTCTAAACAGTCCAGAATAGACCCCAAATCTAGTGTATGGCTCTGTTCTATTCACCAGACTAATCATATTATTCTTCTTCCTTTTCTTTTTTCTTTTTTTCTCTTCCCCTCGGTTTCAGGTCTCTTCTGATTTATTTAGTGTATATTTTTCTGGGGTTATTTCTACCCTTTAGCATTTTGTTCTCTTGTTCATCTGTTCTTCTCTGGACAGAATGACAAGGTGGAAAAGCTCACCTCAAAAAAAGAACAAGAGGCAATACTGACTGCCAGGGACCTAATCAATACAGACATTAATAAGATGTCAGAACTAGAGTTCAGAATGATGATTATAAAGATCAAGCTGGGCTTGAAAAAAGCATAGAAGATACTAGAGAATCCCATTCTGGAGAAATAGAAGAACTAAAATCTAACCAAGTTGAAATAAAAAAGGCTATTAATAAGATGCAATAAAAAAATGGAGGCTCTAACTGCTAGGATAAATGAAGCAGAAGAGAGAATTAGTGATATAGAAGGCCAAATGAAGGAGAATAAAGAAGCTGAGAAAAAGAGAGATAAGTAACTACTGGATTATAAGGGTAGAATTCAAGAGATAAGTGATTCCATAAAGCAAAACAATTAGAATAATTGGGATCCCAGAAGAAGAAAGAGAGAGGGGCAGAAGGTATATTGGGAAAATTATAGCAGAGAACTTCCCTAATTTGGGGAAGGAAACAGGCATAAAAATCCAGGAGACACAGAGAATCCCCCCTAAGAAGCTAAAAATAGGTCGACACCCTGACATCTAATATTAAATCTTACAAGTCTCAGAGGTAAAGAGAAAATCCTGAAAGCAGCTTGGGACAAGAGGTCAATAACCTAAAATAGAAATTATTGGACTGGCAATAGACCTATCCAAAGAGACTTGGCATGCCAGAAAGGACTGGCATGATATATTCAGTGTACTAAACGAGAAGAATATGCAGCCCAGAATACTACATCCAGCTAGAAGGAGCGGAAAAAACCTCCAGGACAAACAGAAACTAAAAGAATTTGAGTTCACCAAACCAGTCCTACAAGAAATACTGAAAGGGGTCCTCTAAGCAAAGAGAGAGCCTAAAAATAACATAGACCAGCAAGAAAAAGAGATACACCATAACAGTTACCTTATAGACAATACAATGACACTAAATTCATATCTTTCTATAGTTACCCTGAATGTAAGTGGGCTAAATGCCCCCAACAAAAGACACATGGTATCATATTGGATAAAAAAAAAAGATAAGATCCATGTATATGCTATCTTCAAGAAACTCATTTTAGATCCAAAGACATGTCCAGATTTAAAGTGTGGGGGTGGAAAACCATTTACCATGCAAATGGACATCAGAAGAAAGCTGGGATGATAATCTTGATATCAGGCAAATTAAATTTTAAACCAACGATTGTTTAAGAGATAAGGAAGGATACTATATCATACATACCTCAATATCATAAAAGCCATCTATGAAAAACCCACAGTGAGGGGCACCTGGGTGGCTCAGTGGGTTAAAGCCTCTGCTTTTGGCTTGGATCATGGTCCCAGGGTTCTGGGATCGAGCCCCGCATCGGGCTCTCTGCTCAGCGGGGAGCCTGCTTCCCCCTCCTCTCTCTCTGCCTGCCTCTCTGCCTACTTGTGATCTCTGTCTGTCAGATAAATGAATAGAATCTTTAAAAAAAAGAAAAACCCACAGCGAATATCATTCTCAATGGGGAAAAACTGAGAGCTTTTCCTCTAAGATCAGGAACACAGCAGAGATGTCCACTATCACCACTGCTATTCAACATAGTACTAGAAGTCCTAGCCTCAGCAATCAGACAACAAAAAGAAATAGAAGGCATCCAAATTGGGAAAGAGGAAATCGAACTCTCACTCTTGCTGATGATATGAAACTTTATGTGGAAAACCCAAAATGCTCCACACCAAAACTGCTAAAACTCATACAGGAATTCAGTAAAGTGGCAGGATATAAAATAAATGCACAGAAATTAGTCACATTTCTATACACCAACAAGACAGAAGAAAGGGAAATGAAAGAGTCAATCCCATTTACAATTACACCAAAAATCATTAGATACCTGAGAATAAACCTAACCAAAGAGGCAAAGAATCTGTACTCAGAAAACTATAGAATACTCATGATAGAAATTGAGGAAGACACAAAGAAATGGAAAAACATTCCATGCTCATGGATTGGAAGAACAAATATTGCCAAAATGTGTATGCTACCTAGAGTAATTGACACATTTATAGGCAATTTGTATCAAAATACCATCAACTTTTTTCAAAGAAATGGAAAAATAATCCTAAAATTTGTATGGAACCAGAAAAGACCCCAAATAGCCAGAGGAATGTTGAAAAAGAAAAACCAAAGCTGGCAGCATCACAATTCGGGACTTCAAGCTCTATTACAAAGCTGAAATCATCAAGACAGTGGTACTGACACAAAAACAGGCACATATATCAATGGAACAGAGTAGAGAGGCCAGAAATGGACCCTCAACTCTATGGTCAACTAATCTTCGACAAAGCAGGAAAGAATGTCCAATGGAAAAAAGACAGTCTCTTCAACAAATGGTGTTGGGAAAATTGGACAGCCACATGGAGAAGAATGAAACTGGACCATTTCCTTACACCACACACAAAAATAGACTCAAAATGGATGAAAGACCTAATTGTGAGACAGTAATGCATCAAAATCCTTGAGAACACAGGCAGCAACCTCTCTGACCTTGGCCACAGCAACTTCTTGCTAAACACATCTTCCAAAGTCAAGGGACACAAAGGAAAAAATGAACTATTGGGACTTCATCAACATTAAAAGCTTATTGCACAGCAAAGGAAAGAGTTGACAAAACCAAAACACAACCAACAGAATGGGAGAAGATATTTGTGAATGACATAGCAGATAAAGGGCTAGTATCCCCAAATCTATAAAGAATTTAACAAACTCAACACCCAGAGAACAAACAATCCAATCAAGAAATGGGCAGAAGACATGAACAGACATTTGTGCAAGGAAGGCATCAAAATGGTCAACAGACACATGAAAAAGTGCTCAACATAAGGTGAGACACATGAAAAATTGCTCACCACTCAGCATCAGGGAAATACAAACCATAACCTCAATGAGATACCACCTCACATCAGTCAGAATGGTTAAAATTAACAAGTCAGAAAACAACAAATGTTGTCAAGGTTGCAGAGAAAGGGGAACTCTCCTACACTGTTGGTGGGAGTGCAAGCTGGTGCAGCCACTCTGGAAAATAGTATGGAGGTTCCTCAGAAAGTTGAAGATAGAACTACCTTATGACCCAGCAATTGCACTACTGAGTATTTATCACAAATGTAGTGATCCAAAGAGACACATGCACCCTAATGTTTGTAACAGCAATGTCCACAATAGCCAAATTATGGAAAGAGCCTAGATGTCCATCGACAGATGGATAGAGAAGATGTTGTATATTTACACGTCCAATAGAATATTATGCAGCCATAAAAAATGAAATCTTGCCTTTTGCAATGATGTGGGTGGAACTAGAGGATAGTATGTTCAACAAAATAAGTCAATCAGAGGAAGACAATTATCATATGATCTCACTGATGTGTGGAATATTTGAGAAACAGGGCAGAGGATTATGGGGAAAGAGAGGAAAAAATGAAATGGGATGAAACCAGAGAGGGAGACAAACCATAAGGAACTCTTAATCTCAGGAAACAAATTGAGGGTTGCTGGAGTAGAAGGGGTGAGAGGGAGAGGTGACTGGATGATGGACATTGGGGAGGGTATGTGCTATGGTGAGAGCTGTGAATTTTGTAAGACTGATGAATAACAGACCTGAACCACTGAAACAAAGAATACATTCTATGTTAATAAAAAATTTTAAAAATTAAAAAAAGTTTTTCTATCCCTTTACTTTCAGTCTGTATGTACCTTAGCTCTATAGTGAGTCTCCTATAGGCAGCATATAGATGGGTCTTGTCTGTTTGTTTGAATTGATTCAATCACCCTGTGTCTTTTGATAGGAACAGATATGTTTTTATTGCCATTTTGTTCACTGTTTTGGGGGGATTTTTTTTTCTTTTCTGTTCCTTCTTGTTCTCTTTCCTTGTGACTGATGACTTTCTTGAGTGTCATGCTTGACTACCTTTCTATTTATTTTCTTTGAATCTTTTATAGGTTTTTGGCTTGTGGTTACCAAGAAGTTCATATACAACATCCTAACATATAGCATTCTGTATTAAGTTGATGGTTGCTTAAGTTTGAACATATTGTAGAAGAACCTCATTTTTATTTCCCACTCTAAGTTTTATGTGTACATTGTCATATTTTATATATTTTTATTTTGTGAGTGCCCTTAACTAATTTTTGTAGATAAAATTGATTTTACTACTTTTGTATTTTAACATCCATATTGGTTTTATAAACAATCGTCCTATGTTTATTGTGTGTTTGCTTTTTTTTACCTGTGACATTTTTTCCTTTTATACTTTTTCTTACTGTAATTATGCCCTCTTTTGTTCCACTCAGTAAAGTCCTTTTAACATTTCCTGTGAGACTGGTTTAGTAGTGATAAGCTCATTTAACTTTTGTTTAGCTGGGAAACTTTTTAACTGTCCTTCAATTCTAAATGATAATCTTGCCAGATAAGATATTGCCAATTGTAGATTTCTTCTTTTTAACACTATAAATAGATCATTCCACTGTCTTCTGCCTCTAAATTTTCTGCTGAAAAATCAGCCAATGGCCTTATGGGGTTTCCCATCTATGTTAATAGTTGCTTCTCTCTTGTTGCTTTTAAAATTCTCTATTTTTAAATCTTTGACTTTTTTTTCATTTACATTATTTGCATTTGTTTTGATGTAAACTGGCATTTTAAAATTTAACAAATATTTTAAATGCAATATATTTGGAACTCTGAACATTTCAAGTCCACAAGGATATATCATATTTCGGCATCTGCTAAAGTGCAGAGCTGGACTGTCTTACTTAATTATTATGTCCTACCTAATTTATTTTATTTTGAATGTGACTTGGCAAATGCTCTACAAAATTTGAAATCATCCATCCAAATCTATTCTAACATAAGAATGACATTATGTTAAACTCTGGATATTAATTATAAACTGTAATATTTTCTGATTATAGGGATTTTTTTGCTAATATGTTGGTTTGTTAATGTAACTGATTTTGAAATATGACCTTAACACTTTTTATAACATTACTATAACCTTTTAAAACATATTTTGATATGTTATTTTGATACTTTGAAGTGCTTTTAATAAATTCCAATTAAGAGTCACAATGTTTAGTACCAGCTGTGTCACTGTGGACACATTTCATTACATTGTGCCTCAGTTTTCTCACCTCTCAAATGGAGATAATATTGAGCTTTAAGATAATACTGAACTACTGAAAGCATAAACTGAGAAAAGACGGGAAGTGCTTCACATATGAAGTATAGAGTAGATGGTAGCTGTCATAACATTAGCACAGCATCCAAGGTCTGTCATGGTTGGCCTCTGTTTACTCCTCCAGCACCATTACCCAATATTTCCTTCCATATGTCAGAATTGGAAAATGCCTCCAAGTTTCTTTATTTTTTTTTATTTTTTTTTTACAGGTAAATACTGGCTCAATACAGTTTTTATTATATCTTGTCTTCCAGCCCCATAAGTGACTTATTCTACCAGAAAAAACAATGATTGCTTTGTTCTGCTTGTCCACTGCAACCACAATTAGACAGACCTGTACCCCTGAAACAAATAATACATTATATGTTAATAAAAATAAAAGAAATTGATAGATCCCTTTACTTTTTTTAAAGAGGAAAAGCCCTCCAACTTACTATGAAAACATAGTTAATGTTGTTACATGGGTGCAATATACCAGATCATATACTAGGCATTTTATACACTTTCACCATAACACCCACCAATCCTGCAAGCTTAAATGATCTCTCCTCTACTAATGAGAATGCTAAGGTTTCTTTTTGTTTGTTTGTTTGTTTTTGTTTTATAGTGACATTTTTACACAAGTGACTCATTGGTGGAAGTATATTGACCATTTTAAACTGCAATCTGATCTTACAGGGGGAGACATAATTTAAAGGTCAGAGAATTTAACCTGAGTACCGACACTGTACTTATAAACATATATTTTTATCCCCAGGGGTACAGGTCTACAAATCACCAGGTTTACACACTTCACAGCACTCACCATAGCACATACCCTCCCCAATATCCATAACCCCACCCCCCTCTCCCAACCCCCCTCCCCCCATCAACCCTCAGTTTGTTTTGTGAGATTAAGAGTCACTTATGGTTTGTCTCCCTCCCAATCCCATCTTGTTTCATTTACTCTTCTCCTACCCCCTCAACCCACCATGTTGCATTTCCTCTCCCTCATATTAGGAAGATCATATGGTAGTTGTCTTTCTCGAATTGACTTATTTCGCTAAGCATGATACCCTCTAGTTCCATCCACGTCGTCGCAAATGGCAAGATTTCATTTCTTTTGATGGCTGCATAGTATTACATTGGTATATATACCACATCTTCTTTATCCATTCATCTGTTGATGGACATCTAGGTTCTTTCCATAGTTTGGATATTGTAGACATTGCTCCTATAAACATTCGGGTGCATGTGCCCCTTCGGATCACTACATTCATATCTTTAGGGTAAATACCCAGTAGTGCAATTGCTGGGTCATAGGGTAGTTCTATTTTCAACATTTTGAGGAACCTCCATGCTGTTTTCCAGAGTGGTTGCACCAGCTTGCATTCCCACCAACAGTGTAGGAGGGTTCCCCTTTCTCCGCATCCTCGCCAGCATCTGTCATTTCCTGACTTGTTCATTTTAGCCATTCTGACTGGTGGGAGGTGATATCTCATGGTGGTTTTGATTTGTATTTCCCTGATGCCGAGTGATATGGAGCACTTTTTCATGTGTCTGTTGGCCATCTGGATGTCTTCTTTGCAGAAATGTCTGTTCATGTCCTCTGCCCATTTCTTGATTGGATTCTTTGTTCTTTGGGTGTTGAGTTTGCTAAGCTCTTTATAGATTTTGGACACTAGCCCTTTATCTGATATGTCATTTGCAAATATCTTCTCCCATTCTGTCAGTTGTCTTTTGGTTTTGTTCACTGTTTCCTTTGCTGTGCAAAAGCTTTTGATCTTGATAAAATCCCAAAAGTTCATTTTTGCCCTTGCTTCCCTTGCCTTTGGAGATGTTCCTAGGAAGATGTTGCTGCGGCTGAGGTCGAAGAGGTTGCTGCCTGTGTTCTCCTCGAGGATTTTGATGGATTCCTTTCTCACGTTGAGATCCTTCATCCATTTTGAGTCTATTTTCGTGTGTGGTGTAAGGAAATGATCCAATTTCATTTTTCTGCATGTGGCTGTCCAATTTTCCCAACACCATTTATTGAAGAGGCTGTCTTTTTTCCATTGGACATTCTTTCCTGCTTTGTCGAAGATGAGTTGACCATAGAGTTGAGGGTCCATTTCTGGGCTCTCTATTCTGTTCCATTGAGCTATGTGTCTGTTTTTGTGCCAGTACCATGCTGTCTTGATGATGACAGCTTTGTAATAGAGCTTGAAGTCCGGAATTGTGATGCCACCAACTTTGGCTTTCTTCTTCAATATTCCTTTGGCTATTCGAGGTCTTTTCTGGTTCCATATAAATTTTAGGATTATTTGTTCCATTTCTTTGAAAAAAATGGATGGTACTTTGATAGGAATTGCATTAAATGTGTAGATTGCTTTAGGTAGCATAGACATTTTCACAATATTTATTCTTCCAATCCAGGAGCATGGAACATTTTTCCATTTCTTTGTGTCTTCCTCAATTTCTTTCATGAGTACTTTATAGTTTTCTGAGTATAGATTCTTAGTCTCTTTGGTTAGGTTTATTCCTAGGTATCTTATAGTTTTGGGTGCAATTGTAAATGGGATGGACTCCTTAATTTCTCTTTCTTCTGTCTTGTTGTTGGTGTAGAGAAATGCAACTGATTTCTGTGCATTGATTTTATATCCTGACACTTTACTGAATTCCTGTACAAGTTCTAGCAGTTTTGGAGTGGAGTCTTTTGGGTTTTCCACATATAGTATCATATCATCTGCAAAGAGTGATAGTTTGACTTCTTCTTTGCGATTTGGATGCCTTGAATTTCCTTTTGTTGTCTGATTGCTGAGGCTAGGACTTCTAGTACTATGTTGAATAGCAGTGGTGATAACGGACATCCCTGCCGTGTTCCTGACCTTAGCGGAAAAGCTTTCAGTTTTCCTCCATTGAGAATGATATTTGCGGTGGGTTTTTCATAGAGCTTTGATAATATTGAGGTATGTGCCGTCTATCCCTACACTTTGAAGAGTTTTGATCAGGAAGGGATGCTGTATTTTGTCAAATGCTTTTTCAGCATCTATGGAGAGTATCATATGGTTCTTGTTCTTTCTTTTATTAATGTGTTGTATCACATTGATTGATTTGCGGATGTTGAACCAACCTTGCAGCCCTGGAATAAATCCCACTTGGTCGTGGTGAATAATCCTTTTAATGTACTGTTGAATCCTATTGGCTAGTATTTTGGCGAGAATTTTTGCATCTGTGTTCATCAAGGATATTGGTCTGTAGTTCTCTTTTTTGTTGGGATCCTTGTCTGGTTTTGGGATCAAGGTGATGCTGGCCTCATAAAATGAGTTTGGAAGTTTTCCTTCTATTTCTATTTTTTGGAACAGTTTCAGGAGAATAGGAATTAGTTCTTCTTTAAATGTTTGGTAGAATTCCCCCGGGAAGCCGTCTGGCCCTGGGCTTTTGTTTGTTTGGAGATTTTTGATGACTGTTTCAATCTCCTTACTGGTTATGGGTCTGTTCAGGCTTTCTATTTCTTCCTGGTTCAGTTGTGGTAGTTTATATGTCTCTAGGAATGCATCCATTTCTTCCAGATTGTCAAATTTGTTGGCGTAGAGTTGCTCATAGTATGTTCTTATAATTGTCTGTATTTCTTTGGTGTTCGTTGTGATCTCTCCTCTTTCATTCATGATTTTATTTATTTGGGTCCTCTCTCTTTTCTTTTTGATAAGTCTGGCCAGGGGTTTATCAATCTTATTAATTCTTTCAAAGAACCAGCTCCTAGTTTCGTTGATTTGTTCTGTTGTTTTTTTGGTTTATATTTCATTGATTTCTGCTCTGATCTTTATGATTTCTCTTCTCCTGCTGGGGTTAGGGTTTCTTTCTTGTTCTTTCTCCAGCTCCTTTAGGTGTAGGGTTAGGTTGTGTACCTGAGACCTTTCTTGTTTCTTGAGAAAGGCTTGTACCGCTATATATTTTCCTCTCAGGACTGCCTTTGTTGTGTCCCACAGATTCTGAACCGTTGTGTTTTCATTATCATTTGTTTCCATGAATTTTTTCAGTTCTTCTTTAATTTCCTGGTTGACCCATTCATTCTTTAGAAGGATTCTGTTTAGTCTCCATGTATTTGGGTTCTTTCCAAATTTCCTCTTGTTATCGAGTTCTAGCTTTAGAGCATTGTGGTCTGAAAATATTCAGGGAATGATCCCAATCTTTTGATACCGGTTGAGACTTGATTTAGGACCAAGAATGTGATCTATTCTGGAGAATGTTCCATGTGCACTAGAGAAGAATGTGTATTCTGTTGCTTTGGGATGAAATGTTCTGAATATATCTGTGAGGTCCATCTGGTCCAGTGTGTCATTTAAGGCCTTGATTTCCTTGTTGATCTTTTGCTTGGATGATCTGTCCATTTCAGTGAGGGGAGTGTTAAAATCCCCTACTATGATTGTATTCTTGTCGATGTGTTTCTTTGATTTTGTTATTAATTGGTTTATATAGTTGGCTGCTCCCACGTTAGGGGCATAGATATTTAAAATTGTTAGATCTTCTTGTTGGACAGTTCCTTTGAGTATGATATAGTGTCCTTCCTCATCTCTTATTATAGTCTTTGCCTTAAAATCTAATTGATCTGATATAAGGATTGCCACTCCTGCTTTCTTCTGATGTCCATTAGCATGGTAAATTCTTTTCCACCCCCTCACTTTAAACCTGGAGGTGTCTTCGGGTTTAAGATGAGTTTCTTGTAGGCAACATATAGATGGGTTTTGTTTTTTTATCCATTCTGATACCCTGTGTCTTTTGATTGGGGCATTTAGCCCATTAACATTCAGGGTAACTATTGAGAGATATGAATTTAGTGCCATTGTATTGCCTATAAGGTGACTGTTATTGTCTATTGTCTCTCTTTCTTTCTGATCTACTACTTTTAGGGTCTCTCTTTGCTTAGAGGACCCCTTTCAATATTTCCTGTAGAGCTGGTTTGGTATTTGCAAATTCTTTCAGTTTTTGTTTGTCCTGGAAGCTTTTAATCTCTCCTTCTATTTTCAATGATAGCCTAGCTGGATATAGTATTCTTGGCTGCATGTTTTTCTCATTTAGTACTCTGAATATATCATGCCAGCTCTTTCTGGCCTGCCAGGTCTCTGTGGATAAGTCTGCTGCCAATGTAATATTTTTACCATTGTACGTTACAGACTTCTTTTCCCGGGCTGCTTTCAGGATCTTCTCTTTGTCACTAAGACTTGTAAATTGTACTATTAGGTGATGGGGTGTGGACCTATTCTTATTGATTTTGAGGGGGGTTCTCTGAACCTCTTGAATTTTGATGCTTGTTCCCTTTGCCATATTGGAGAAATTCTCTCCAATAATTCTCTCCAATATACCTTCTGCTCCCCTCTCTGTTTCCTCTTCTTCTGGAATCCCAATTATTCTAATGTTGTTTCGTCTTATGGTGTCACTTATCTCTCGAATTCTCCCCTCATGGTCCAGTAGCTGTTTGTCCCTCTTTTGCTCAGCTTCTTTATTCTCTGTCATTTGGTCTTCTATATCGCTAATTCTTTCTTCTGCCTCATTTATCCTAGCAGTGAGAGCCTCCATTTTTGATTGCACCTCATTAATAGCTTTTTTGATTTCAACTTGGTTCGATTTTAGTTCTTTTATTTCTCCAGAAAGGGCTTTTATATCTCCCGAGAGGGTTGCTTTAATATCTTCCATGCCTTTTTCAAGCCCGGCTAGAACCTTGAGAATCGTCATTCTGAACTCTCTATCTGACATATTACCAATGTCTGTATTGATTAGGTCCCTAGCCTTTGGTACTGCCTCTTGTTCTTTTTTTTGTTGTGAATTTTTCCGCCTTGTCATTTTGTCCAGATAAGAGTATATGAAGGAGCAAGTAAAATACTAAAAGGGTGGCAACAACCCCAGGAAAATATGCTTTAGCCAAATCAGAAGAGATCCCAAATCATGAGGGGGGAGAAAGGGGATAAAAAGGGGTTCAAAAAGAAAAAAAAAAACTATTTAAAAAAAGAAAGCCGATAATGAAAAAATATAAAAAGAGGAAAAAATATATATATATTAGATAAACTATTTAAAAAACGTTAAAAAAGAAAACGGTAAAAGTTAAAAAAAATTTAGCAGAATAAGAGAAAAAGAAAAAAAAATTGAAAAAGAAAAAAAAGTTAACTGCAAGGGTAAAAAATCATGGGGAGAAAGCCATGAGTTCCGTGCTTTGCTTTCTTCTCCTTGGAATTCCGCCGCTCTTCTTGGTATTGAAACAGCACTCCTCGGTAGGTGAACTTGGTCCTGGCTGGGTTTCCCATTGATCTTCTGGGGGAGGGGCCTGTTGTAGTGATTCTCAAGCGTCTTTGCCCCAGGCGGAGTTGCACCGCCCTTACCCGGGGCCGCGCTGAGTAATCCGCTCGGGTTTGCTTTCGGGAGCTTTTGTTCCCTGAGCGCTTTCCGTAGAGTTCCGGAGGATGGGAATGAAGATGGCGGCCTCCCGGTCTCCGGCCCGGAGGAGCCGAGAGCCCGGGGCCCCACTCCTCAGTGCGCCCTCAGAGAACAGCGCCCAATGACTCCCGTCACCCTGGCCTCCGGCCGCGCTCCGAGCTGACCGAGCCTGCGACCGGTTCAAGGCAACCCCGAGCTGAATGTCACTCCTCAGCTCTGTCTCTGTAGCCGGCTTCCCCGTTCTAATACCGGTAAGCTCTGCGACACTCAGACACCCCCGATCCTTCTGCGACCCTGCAGGACCTGAGGCCGCGCTGAACCTGCCTGGGCTTCCAGTTAAGCCTCTGGAGCGATGTCCCTCAGTGGAACAGACTTTTAAAAGTCCTGATTTTGCTCTGTTGCTCCGCCGCTCGCCGGGAGCCGGCCCCTCCCCCCCGCGGTCTATCTTCCAGTTGCTTTGGATTCACTTCTCCGCCAGTCCTACCTTTCAGATAGTGGTTGATTTTCTGTTTCTAGAATTGCTGTTCTTCTTCTCTTCAGTCTCCCATTGGATTTGTAGGTGTTTGCAATCTTTAGATAAGCTATTTAGCTGATCTCCTCTACCCGAAGTAGTCTCAGCCTGCTACTTCTCCGCCATCTTGACTCTTCACCTATTGAATGTTTTTTATGGAAGTTTTATTACAATTGAAATTTCATTTCAATGATTAAGTCATTGACCATTGGTTGGAGGCTGGGGCTGAAATTTTTAATCCTTTAATCACACTCTTGGTTCTTCTGGCAACCAGCTCCATTCTGAAGCTATCTAGGGGCCCATCAATGTCACCTCATTAGTATAAACTCAGGTCTCATTGAAAAGGTTGTTAGAAATAACAAAAGATACTCTTCTCACACCTACCACTTCGGAAATTCTAAGGGTTTTAGGTGCTTTGTGCCAGGAGCTGGGGATGAAGACCAAGTATTTATTTTTTATTATATCGCTATATTTTAAACTAGTGAAGCTCAACCTATTCCCTTTAAAAAGTAGCAAACTGTAGAAGAATCTCTCAGATTCACCACTTACACTAAGCACCAATTCCCACGGTGGCTAAGGAGGCTGACAGGTCCATTTGGGTCACCTTCAGTTGCCTGAGGGTATTAATCTCAAGAGCATCCCCCAGTAAACTTCCTGTACCCAGATATCTGTCTTTCCAAAGAATCTGTTTTGTATTTGAGTCCAAACTACTAAGTATAAAAATTAGTGAAAGCAGTACATTGCTAAACTGAAGCATCTTTCAAATAACTGAGACTAAGGTGATAAACCTGAAAATGATTTTGTAATTGTCCTTAGAGTATGCATCCATTTTCTCCTTGCGATTTCATTTTCCATGTACAACATGTAACGGGTCCTCATTAATTAATTAGGATCTGGAAAAACACTGTGCTAACACCAGGTGTTATTTTCATGGCCTCATGTGTCTTGCTCTCTTCCTCATTACTCTCTTCTCCTTAATGGTCTCCAGATGTTCATTTGACTAAGGTATGTGTTCTTTTTCCTCAAGGCCAAGTATTTCCAAGTTGCCTTTTATATGTGTCTCATATGCATAAATGTTGAGTACATATCAATATTAATGTTAGAAGAATAGATAATATTACTGTTCCTACCATTTCATCTTTCCAAAGCTAACTTCATTTAACAGCAAACATTACTGGTCTCATAAGGTCTAGAAACAGTATATTGAATAAATAGCTTTTCTACATACCATGAACCATAATAATAATACAAAATTATGACTAACCACTGGGAAAAATGAGAACTTAGTATAGAAAATAACAAGATATTTGAGAAAAACATATGTAACTTTCTAGGCAATAGAAAAATACTAATAATGAAATATTTCCAACTGGAAGGTTAAGAAAATTACTTGATATTTGGCCATATTAACTGAATTATAATCTATGAAAAAATAGAATCCAAATAAAAAGGCAATTTTAGAGATTCTTCTTGAATATCTGATTACCTTTAATGTAATACAGTGAGAGTTGGAAATGAACTTTTTTACTGCATACTGTAGGTTAAGCTTAGTGAAGAACAACTTGACCATGTGTTAAACAGTGATTGGAACCAGAACCATTGAGCAGCCTTAATATCCCAGAAAGACAGTACCACCTACGAAGTATAATTGCAGAAAGAAAGAAGGGAAAAAAAGAAAGAAAAAGAAAAGGAGTAGAAGGAAAAAAAGTTAAGAGAGAGAGGTGTAGAATAGAATTTGAATCTGACCAAGGTCCTAGATCTAGTTACTGATGGTAGAAGAAAATGACCACAGAGGAATATAATCAATAAAATCTAGAACTGAGGAATGCTACAGAATAAATCACTGGGTTTCTTCAACAAATGGTAAGAAAAAAGAGGGAAGGAAAACTCTTACAGATTATAGCTTTTTTTTATTCAGTTCATATTATTATAGTTTTTTAAAAACTGTTACAGATTAAAGGGACTTGATATGTATCATGCACATGTGATATGTGGATCTTGTTTAGACCTTGATGCAGATAAACCAGATATAAAGCAAACATTTATAAGAACTGAAAAAATGTGAACCCTAACCAGGTATTTGATTATATTAACATTATTATTGATTTTAGGTATAGTAATAAAATGACATTCACATTAATCCTTGTGTTTTAGGAATATACACTGGCATATTTGTTAATAAATAATAACATATCTAGAATTTCCTCTTTAATAATTCAGGGGTGGAGGAGGAGTAAGGAAGAAATAGATGAAAGGGTGATCTCAGGATGGTAACTGTTGAAGCTGGTTGGTGGGTATGTGGGAGTACATAAGAATATTCTTTCTTCAAAATTCCATGATGAATAGTTTTTAAAACCTCTACAGTAAGAGGTTAACTAAAGCAAACTAAAAGTTTTAGTTATAGTGAATTAAATAATTGAAATCACATATAAAAATACAGTTTTAGAATCTACGTATCTGACAAACATTTAAGGAAATTTAGAAATTGAATATAATTAATATTTAAATACATTCTTTTCTAACCTAGGATAATATTTAAAATCATTTTCTTACTGTGTTTTTCTAACCTAAGATGCTAATGAAAGCATTTTTTATGGTGTTTTTTATTGTTGTACTGTTATCCACCAGTAGAGGGAGTAAAAATTCACCTATAACAGTTCAAATCCCAAAAAGAAAATCAGAGAATGATAGAATTAAACAGGAATTTAAATGATGTAATTTTATAAATTAATCTGAGATCGTACAGGTGAAGCAAATTTGTAGCAGTTACATGGCTGGTTAGGAGTGGGACCAGATGAAGAATTTAAATCTCCTGGCTTCCAGGCCAAAGCTAACTTTCACTACAACTAAGTCTTATCCTTTGAATGAATACAATATTTCCTTCTTAGCCTGTGCAGTAGTCATTTGAAATGTTTCAGAAAGTCAATCTTAGTTTCTTATAAATAAAGTTGATGTAGTAGTCTCAAAGACGGGCTTTTTCTTTTCTATTTTAGTGTGTTCTGTACGTGTAATGATCAAACAAGGCCATGCCAGGGAATTGATTATAAGGAAACGTTGCTATTTGCCTACCAGTATGTGCTATACCTTTCCTACATTTGCAATATGCTGTTAGACCAATTTTTGTGTTTCTGATTAAATGTGCAAAGTGAAGGAAAATAATTACAGAAACCTTTTCAGCTCACTGAGATAATTTTTTAATCATAAATATAGAGGCAGATATTTCTGTCCAGTCTGCACTTTATATTTAATCATACTTTTTTCTTTTTTTTAATCGTACTTTTTTTCTAAACCATGTAAGATTATCTGAAAATGCTTCTTCATGAAAAATTTTTAAATATTTAAAGGATCCAACTCACCTTATTAAATACACGGGAGGTGCTTGTCTAAGCACATTTTGGGGCCAAATAGTAAGAATGGTGGTAAAATTTCTGACCCTGAAACAAAATGTAGATCTAATCATCAATTAAAAGCTAATATCCAGGGGCACCTGGGTGGCTCAGTTCATTAAGCGACTGCCTTCGGCTCAGGTCATGATCCTGGAGTCCTGGGATCGAGTCCCACATCAGACTCCCTGCTCAGCAGGGAGTCTGCTTCTCCCGCTGATCTCTCTCCTCTCATGCTCGCTCTCTCTCTCTCTCTCTCTCTCAAATAAATAAAATCATTTAAAAAATTTTTAAAAAAGCTAATATCCAACCCTTCCATTCATGGAACTGCTTTCCTGTTATGGCAACTACTGCTCAGGCCAGTTGTATGATATTACTTCATGTTTAGGCTGTCAATGAACCATTTTCCCCACGATGAAAAGTGTAGACATTAGTGGTGTGATTGTATGTCAAAACTAAGGTGTGTGTTAATAGTTCCTGAAGCACTGTCTGAATAAATTCACTATCCTCTTAATGTACACACTAAATAGATAAAACATTCTTTAAAAATGGAACGTATCTGTTATTTTTCCTCTCAAAACAAGAAAACTTCAAACACTTCCCACTCATTTAAGATGATTTTGTATCTAGCTATGATGAAATAATTGATGGCAAATTCCCAAATAGGGGAATGTTAATGTTTCTAACGTTAATTGACCACATTAATATACTGAGCAGCTAAGTGTGAATTTTTTTTATAAATGTATTTTTAAAAAGATTTTATTTATTTGACAGACAGAGATCACAAGTAGGCAGAGAGGCAGGCAGAGAGGGGTGGGGGGGAAGCAGGCTCCCTGCTGAGCAGAGAGCCTGATCCGGGGCTCAATCCCAAGATCCTGAGATCATGACCTGAGCTGAAGGCAGAGGCTTAACCCACTGAGCCACCCCAGCAACCCCTAAATGTGAATGTTAACAAAAGCCAAATTAATAGCTAAAGGGAGACAAACTTTCTCTTTGGGTCTTTCAAAAACAATAAAATATTCATGGAATAATTATTATACATGTTTAATTTGAACACATAAGAAATGATAATACCAAAATAGACTATAAATCAATGTTAAATTAAATTCACATTTAATTTAATTAGTATTTCTGGGGCATCTGGGTGGCTTAATCAGTTAAGTCGATTTTGGGCTGTGAGATGGAGATCTGCATGGGCTCTGCACTCACCAGGAAGTCTGCTTGAGATTCTCTCCCTTTTCTCTGCTTGCTCTCCCCCTGCTTGCTCTCCCTTGCTCTTACTCCATCTGTTCCTCAAATAAATAAATCTTTCCTAAAAAATGTTCATATTTCAAAAAAAGTTCGCATTTCCATGTAGAACATGAAATCCATTTAAAATACTTTATTATTGGGGCAGCTGGGTGGCTCAGTTGGTTAAGCGTCTGCCTGCAAGTCAGGTCATGACCTCAGGGTCCTGGGATCAGGCCCTGTGTCAGGCTCCCTGCTCAGCGGGGAGTCTCTCTCCCTCTGTCCTTTCCCCTGCTCATGCACACACACTCTCTCTCAAATAGATAAATAAAATCTTTAAAAAATAAAATGCTTTATTATTTATTTATTTTAAAACGTACATTTTGAAATGTATTTTGGATTTTACTAATTTTCTGAGAATGAATCTCAATGATTTTCTGAAACTGAAATGTTAGTTCGATGCTAATATGAACACAGTCCTACATAAACACTACCAGAAGCAAAGTTGTCTTAATTCAGTTCAAGAACAATTAACATCATTATCAGTAATCTGTGCTAAACCTAAAGAACACCTTTAAACCAAACAGAACTAAACATTCTTTGATAATAGCAGAATGTTTATCTTCTACTTAATTGAATTATAATTCTCTTTCACTCGATGGATTTCTGATATCCTGCTTGAGTCCTAAAAATGGCCTGGCTTATTGAGCAATGGTGGGCATTTTGCCTGTAGATTAGAATACTGTTTGAAATTTGGAGTCTCCCCCAAAATCTAGAGTAGAGAGAGGGAAAGAGGACAAATTGATATTTTACTACTGGAGGTTAAAAAAAAAAAAGTCATATTCACAGGGCTACCTGAGAAAATTGTAGCAAAGGAAGAATATCAGAAGAAAGGAAAGAAAGAGAGAGAGAGAAAGGAAGAAAGATGAAAGAAAGAAAGAAAGAAAGAAAGAAAAGCAGCCCAGAAAGTCTCTTGATTACTAGGGTTGAGAGATTAAAATTCCAACTCCTTCATTTTTTAATACTTATAGTTTTACTTCACACCTTACACTAAGCAAAAGCAAAACCTGACAAGCTCCTTGGGCGCAGGACTATTTATCCGTATCTCTAACTCTGTCTGTCTTTCCACAATTTCTATACCTGAACTGGGCGGACAGACCTGCTTTGTGTTCATTCTCATTTCTATTTCCTCTCCTTTTTCTGGTGCTCACAGGAATAAGAAGTGCTATTTTAGCCTCCAAGCCTGTGCTGGGTATTCTAATCCATTTTGAGTTTATTTTTATGTATGGTGTGAGAAAGTGGTCCATTTCATTCTTTTGCGTGTGGCTGTCCAGTTTTCCCAGCACCATTTGTTGAAGAGACTGGGCTCTTCCATTCTATGTTCTTGACAATTCGGTCATACATTAATTGATCACATAAGTGTTGGTTTATTTCTAGATCCACTGATCTCTCTGTTTTTATGCTGATAACATACCATTTTGATTACTGTAGCTTTATAATAGCATTTGATGGTTTGAAATCAGGAAGTGTGATGTCTCCAGATTTGTTCTTTCTCAAGATGGTTTTTGTCCCATGCTGGGTATTCTGATCCATACTTTGGTAGTTATTAGGTACTAGCTCAAAAATAAATGAATTATACTTAAATTCTCTCCTGCTAATTTTTTCATAGACATGGTTTTCTTGGTAAGAAAGCCTGAGGGAAGGAAGGCAAGAGTTGTACTGTAAGCTTCACTTTAGAGTTCCTGGAATCCAGTAGACCCCAGTGCACCAGTAAAAGCCACATAATAGCTACATCTAGTCTACGAGAGAGTAGAGATGTGAAAAATGGTTGGGAAGCACCACTGTAGGCTAGTTCTTAGCTTTAGGCTAGTTCTTAGCTAGTGTCAAATGAGAAAATTAAAACAGTTTGGTCATGAGTTTTGATATCATTTTTTAAAAGATTTTATTTATTTACTTGAGAGAGAGTGGGAACAGGAGCAGAGGGAGAGGGATGAGCAGATTCCTCGCTGAGTGCAGAACCTGACTGACATGGGGCTCGGTCTCATGACCTGAGCCAAAAGTCAGGAATTGGAAGCTTAACTGACTGAGCCACCCAGGCACCCAAGTTCTGATGTCTTTTATTCCATGGGAACACAATCCATGGAAAGAGAGCACTCTTTCCAAGGGATTTTGGAGAAGAGAAGCTTTAGTAGAAGCTTTAGAAATGGGAATGAAGAAACCGGGCGTGATGGCTGGAGTTGCATATCTGACCTTATTTAGAAAGATCAAGGAACAGGGAAGTGAATATAGAGCTCAGCATTGGCTTGGAGTTTGGGAATTGACTGACCAGATAGAATGTTGCTGAGTGGAGTTTTTACAGAAACACAAAATTTCAGTTTGCTCACATGGCACCCTGCCAATAGGAGCAGCTCCATCTTGAATCTAGAAATTTGTTTCCACCAGGGGCTAAAAGATTTTTTTTTTAAAGAAAGCCAGATATTTTAAAGAGAGCACACACAATGGAGAGCAACCATGCTGGTCACCCTTAGGGTTAGGTTAAACCTCTGAGAAACTGCTTCCTCTGTAGGTCCATGCAAGCCTGTTCCTCCATTAGGAGTGGCAAAGAAAGGTAACAGGATGAGGGAGAAGAGCAGAGACCTAGTAAGCACCCCATAGGCACCTGAGTGGCTCTTCCCTCCCTAGCTGACACTGAGCCAACATTGCTCCATCAAGTCACAGGAGGGCTCAGTAGATCGTACAGAATCCACTCCTGTATGCATTTCTTCCATATTTTGTGGAAAGCTAAGCACCACCCTCTGTATTAGGATATAATTATCCCTATTATCATTCTTTTATCTCCTGACAGTGACTTTTCTAACATCAGGGATTAAATAAACAATCTTCCCAACTGACTTGACAGAGGCATCCTACCAGCAAGAGATTTTCCAAAAAGACTGAGGGAGGCAGAGCTGGCAGGAGGTGAATGTGTGAGAAGTAGGGGTGAGAGAGATAACGAGAGGGAACAAAGCATAGCTATGGGCTTTCTCAAAATGTCCTCCATCTGTTCCTGCAACCTGAGCTAAGCCTGAGCAGGATTCTTTTTTTCTTTCTTTTTTTTTTAATTTAATTTTATTTTTTCAGTGTTCCAAGATTCATTGTTTATGCACCACACCCAGTGCTCTATTCAATCTGTACCCTCCTTAATACCCACCACCAGGCTCTCCCACCCCCCCAATCCCCTCCCCTCCAAAACCCTCAGTTTGTTTCTCAGAGTCCACAGTCTCTCATGCTTTGTCTCCCCCTCCAATTTACTCCAGTTCACTTTTCCTTTCTTTCTCCTAATGTCCTTCATGTTATTCCTTATGCTCCACAAGTAAATGAAACCTTATGATAATTGACTTTCTCTGCTTGACTTATTTCACTCAGCATAATCTCTTCCAGTCCTGTCCATGTCAATACGAAAGTTCAGTTTTCATCTTTTCTGATGGAGGCATAGTATTCCATTGTATATATGGACCATATCCTCTTTATTCATTTGTCTGTTGAAGGGTATCTTGGCTCTTTCCACAGTTTGGCGACTGTGGCCATTGCTGCTACGAACATTGGGGTACATATGGCCCTTCTTTTCACTACATCTGTATCTTTGGGGTAAATACCCAGTAGTGCAATTGCTTGGTCATAGGGTACCTTTATTTTAACAGGAGCCAAGTTTACTGTCACTTCCTAGAATGGTTTTGTGGCTCCCCCGCCAGCTCTAAGGCTATGCTGAACTCCCAGAAAGCATTCATCTGAGGAAGTGACTTACCTTTGGAGTTAAAACATCAGTGTTACCCGTGTCTGAAAAATTGCGTTGCCAGAGAGGGATGAAAGAAAAGAGTGACAGAATTGTGACAACTTTCTTGAGCAGAAAATCTTGAGGAAAGGGAATGCGATTTATGGAAGCTGTTATGAAGGGTTTTCTGTGTTCCTCTGTGAGAACCACATGCTGCTCTCCATTATTCCTCCAGGCTTCTGGAGTCACACTGATAATGCTTTGAATGCAGCGCCATGTAGAGACAAGTCACCAGGAAGCAGCATTATATAGACAAAATCACATTTAGAACCCCTCAGCCTTGCAGATCAATGGTCACCTTCACAGAGGAGGTGAGCAACATGACCAGCAGGGGGTCCACGTGTGCTGGCCCCTTTGTCAATCACACCTCACAGTGGGAACAACAGGACTCCAGTCCCCTCCAGCAACTGGGATTTCTGCCAGTCTAGTAAAATCCAGCAAGGGCATAGGGTTCACCCAGGTAGCCTGGGACCTACATGCAAATTGGAAATGGCCAGGAGAGGCTTCCAGCGGGCTATGGGAGGTGAGAAAAGCAAAGATTCACATGCTTTCTAAGTAAAAGCAAGAAATCAGGATTTCTTTGATTTCCCACCAGTTTTCTACTCTAAAATAGAATAAAAGAGGACATTGATATATTAATTTTGCACCTCTCCCCTTTTCAAATGAAATAAAGAATATAAGGAAAGTCAGGGAACTGCTCAAGACCTTTTAGCAAGTGGGGGTGGAGGGTCAACTACAAAGAAAGCAAATGAGACACAAAGTGTTAGTTTTTGCCAAAACCATAAACAACCTTCCCATACCTCAGACCAAAGAGAAATTCTGTTTTCAGCATTGCCTTCCTTCAGGAAAGTTAGCTTTAGCTGGATTGAGTGAACAGAGAGAGCATAGGGTCGAAAATTGATTGAACAGGAGCATGGTATCCAGAACAAAGAGAGTGTCCACAGGACACAGGCAGTGTATGCTCAGGATCTCTAGAGGGGCTCTGGGCTCTCAGTGGGTGGTGATTTGGACAACTTGCTTCTAAAAGTTGCTTTGAATTTACAGCACAACTAAGATTAAAGAAAATATATGTTTTTTTAAATCCAAAGCACTGCTATGTACAGACATCCTTGTACAAAACAAAGATAACATGTTATTGCCAGCTATGGTTTATTCTAGGACAACATGATTGGTTCAGCCTTTACGTGATGAACGTAGTTTGGCACATCATCCTAAGAAAAGATAAATCACATGATCTAAACAGATGCACAGAAATAATTTGACACAATTCAAATCCATTTATAATGAAAACTGTCAGTAAGTTAGAATGGAAGGGAACTGCCGACCTAAGAAAAAGTCATTCATGAAGAGCTTCCCCCTTTCTCTTTAATAGTGAAAGCTTGAATGCTTTCCCTCCAAGAACAGGAAGGTCAACTCCCTCACTCTAGTTCATGGTGTATTTAAAGTCCTAAACAGCAAAAAGGGCAAGAAAGAGAAAAAAAAAAAAAAAAAGAAAGGGCATTCAGATTTGAAAAAATACAAACCTATGTTTATTATGATTGTTTACATTAATATTCCAAATAATCTTTAAATGCTATTGAAATAAGGGAGTTTAGTAAACTTGCACAATCAAGGTCAATATAAATCAAAAGTCTTTCTGACAGTGAATAACTAAAAATTCAAATAAAAAAATACCATCTATACTTATACTAAAAATAAGTGTAATGTATAAATCTAACAAAATAAGTGCAAAATTGACACTAAAGATATAAAATGTTTTTTATTATTGAAGTATAGTTGACATACAATGGTATATTAGTTACAAGTGCACTATGTATCAATTCCATAATTCTATACATTATCCAACGTCACCATGATAAGTGTGGTCAACATCTATCATCATATAACATTATTACGGTGTTATTAACTATATTTCCTATGCTGTACTTTTTATCTATGTAACTTATTCATTTTATAACTGGAGTTTTTACCTCTTAATACCCTTTATCTATTCAACCCATCTACCCCACCAACCTCCCCTCTGGAAACCACCGGTTTGTTCTCTGTGTTTAAGAGTCTGTTTAGCTGTTCTTCATTTTTTTTGTTTTGTTTTGTTTTGTTTTTAGATTCCACATAGAGGTGAAATATATAGTTTTTCTTTCTCTGACTTATTTCACTTAGTGTAATACCCTTTAGGTCCATCCATGTTGTTGCAAATGGCAAGATCTTACTCTGTTTTATGGATGAACAATATTCTGTTGTGTTGATATATATAACATTGCTTTTTTATCCATTTATCTATTGGTGGACACTTAGGTTGCTTCCATACCTTGGCTATTGTAAATAGTGCAACAATAAATGCTGTTTATATCTTTTCAAATGAATGGTTTGGGGTTTTTGGGGGGGAAGTACCCAGTAGTGAAATTACCAGTTCATATGGTATTTTTATTTTAATTTTTTGAGAAACTTCTATACTGTTTTCCACAAGAGTTTTACCAGTTTACATTCCTACCAACAGTGCATGAGGATTCCCCCTTTCTCCACATCCCTGCCAACACTTGTTATTTCTTGTCTTGTCTTTTTTATATTAGCCATTCTGACAGGTATGAAGTGATATCTCATTGTGCTCTTGATTTGCATTTCCCTGGTGATGAGTGATGTAAAGTATCTTCTCATACGTGTGTTGGCCGTTTCCATGTCTTTCTTGGAAAAATGTCTATTCAGGTCCTCTGCCCATTTTAATCAGATTGTTCCTTTGGTGTTGATTTGTGTAAGTTCCTTTTATATTTTGGATCTTTAATCCATTATTGGATATATCACTTGAAAATATTTTCTCCCATTCCAGTGGTTGCCTTCTGTTTTCGTGTAGAGTTACTAGTTTTATTTTTTTATTGTTTCTCTTGATTGAGGAGACATATCCACAAATATGTTGCTAAGGTCATTGTCTAAGAGATTACTGCCCTAGTTTTCTTTAAGGAGTTTTATGATTGAGGTTTTACATTTAGCTCTTTAACCCATTTTGAGTTTATGCTGTGCATGGTGTAGAAAGTGGTCCAGTTTTATTCTTTTAAATGTAGCTGTTCTGTTTTTCCTGTATCACTTGTTGAAGAGACTGTCTTTTCCCAATTGCATATTCTTGCCTCCTTTGTTGTAGATTAATCAACCATATAAGTGTGGACTTGTTTCTGGACTGTCTATCCTGTTCAATTGATTTATATGTCTGTTTTTGTGCCAGTACCATACTGTTTTGATTATTATAGCTTTCTAGTAATCTTGAAATATGGGCATCTGATACCTCCAACTTTGTTGTTCTTTCTCAAGACAGCTTTGGCCATTCAAGGTCTTTGGCTGTTTCACACAAATTTTAGGATTATTTTTTCTACTCCTGTGAAAAATGCTATTGACATTTTGATAAGGATTTCATTAACTCTGTGGATATTTTGACCAGAGCAGACATTTTAATGATATTAATTCTTCAAGTTAATGAGCATGGAATATCTTTCTATTTGTGTTATCTTCAGTTTTTTTCATCAATGTCCTCTTTTTCAGAGTATAGGCCTTTCACCTCCTTGTTTAAATTTATTCCTAGGTACTTTTTTTTTGGTGCAATTATAAATAAGATTATTCTCTTAATTCTTTTGCTACTTCATTAATAGGGTATAGAAATGCAACAGATTTCTGTATATTAATTTTTTTTAAAGATTTTATTTATTTATTTATTTGACAGACAGAGATCACAAGTAGGCAGAGAGGAGGAAGCAGGCTCCCTGCTGAGCAGAGAGTCTGATGTGGGGCTTGATCCCAGGACCCTGAGATCATGACCTGAGCTGAAGGCAGAGGCTTTAACCCACTGAGGCACCCAGGTGTCCCTTAATTTTGTAACCTACAGTTTTGCTGAATTTATTTGTTAGTTTTAACAGTTTTTTGGTAGAGTCTTTTTTTCTATATATAGTATCAGGTTATCTGCAAATAATGACAGTTTTACTTCTTCCTTACCAATTTGGATGCATTTTATTTCTTTGTGTTTTCTAATTGCTGCAGCTAGGATTTGCATTATCAAGTAGAATGAAAGTGGTGAAAGAGGACATCCTTATTGTACAACTGGTCTTAGAGGGAAAACTTTTGAGTTTTTCACCATTGAGTATCTTGTTAGCTGTGCATTTTCATACATGATCTTTGTTAGTTTGAGGTATGTTCCCTCTACATTTTCTTTGTTGAGCGTTCTTGTCATGAACAAATTTTGAATTTTGTCAGGTGCTTTTTCTATATCTATTGAGATGATCAAGGTTTTTATCCTTCCTCTTATTAATGTGATATATCATGTTAATTGATGTGCAAATATTGAATCCTCCCTGCATCCCTGAAATAAATACAACTTGTTTGTGGTGAATGATACTTTTAATGTATTGAACTCAGTTTGTTAATACTTTATGGACATTTTTTGAATTCATATTCTTCAGTAATATTGGCCTGTAGTTTTCTTTTTTGTAGTTTTCATCTGGTTTTGGTATCAGGGTAGTGCTGGTCTTGTAGAATGAATTTGAAAGTTTTTCTTCTTCTATTTTTTGGAAAGTTTGAAAATAGGTATTAACTCTTCTTTAAATGTTCGGTAGAATTTGTCTGGTCATTTGGTAGAGGCCATCTGGTCCTGGACTTTTGTTTTTTGGGAGTTTTTGGATTACAAGTTTAATTTCATTAGTATTAATCAGTCTGCTCAATTTTCTATTTCTTCCACGTTTTCTTTTGGAAGATTGTTTCTAGGAATTTGTCCATTTCTTCTAAGTTATCCCATTTCTTGGGCCTATATTTTTCATAGTGTTCTCTTATAATCCCTTGTATTTCTGTGGTGTTGGTCGTTATTTCTCCTCCTTCATTTCTGATTTTATTTGAGTTCTCTCTTTCTTTTCTTTTCTTTTCTTTTTTTTTCTTCATGATGAGGCTGGCTAAAGATTTATTGATTTTGGTTATCTTTTCAAAGAACTAGCTCCCGGTTCCATTGATCTTGTCTACTGTTTTGTTTTGTTTAGTCTATTTTATTTCTATCCACTCTAATCATTATTTTCTTCTAGTTTTGAGCTTTGTTTGTTCTTCTTTTTCTAGCTCCTTTAGGGGTATGGTTGCGTGGTTTATTTGAGATTTTTGGGTTTTGGTGTAGGCCTATATCCCTACAAACTTCCTTCTTAGAACTGTCTTTGCTCTGTCCCCAAAAGTTTAGACCAAGGCATTTTCATTTAATTTGTCTCCATGTATTTTTTTCCTATGTATTTTTTAATTTCCTATTTGATTATTTTGTTGGTACATTGATTGTTTAGTAGCATGTTAATTAGTCCCCATACATTTGTGGGTTTTTTTCCAATTTTTTTCATATAATTGATATCTAGTTTTATATTATTGTTGGAAAAGATGCTTGAGGGGCGCCTGGGTGGCTCAGTGCGTTAAAGCCTCTTCCTTTGGCTCAGGTCATGATCCCAGGGTCCTGGGATCGAGTCCTGCATTGGGCTCTCCACTCAGCAGGGAGCCTGCTTCCCTCCCCTCTCTCTGCCTGTCTCTCTGCCTGTTTGTAATCTCTGTCTGTCAAGTAAATAAATAAAATCTTTATAAGAAAAGATGCTTGTTCGATATAATTTCAATCTTCTTTAATTTATAGAGATTTCTTTTGTGGCCTAACATGAGTTCTAACCTGGAGAATGTTCCATGTCCACTTGAAAAGAATGTGAGTTCAGCTCTTTTAGATGGAATGTTCTGAAAATATACTAAGTCCATCTGGTCTAATGTGTTGTACAAAACCACTGTTTCCTTATTGATTTTATGCCTGGATGATCTACCTAATGATGGAAATAGGGTGTTAAAGTCCCCTACTATTATTGTATTACTATCAGTCTCTCCCTTTTTATCCCTTTATCTGTTAATATTTATTCAATGTATTTAGGTATTCTTATGTTGCGTGCATAGATACTTCAAGTTGTCATATCTTCTTGTTGGATTGTTCCCTTTGTCATTATATAGTGCCATTTTTTATCTCTTGTGACATTCTTTGTTTTAAAGTCTATTTTGTGTAATAAAAGTATTGCTACCCTAGCTTTTTTCTTTTCACCTCCTTTTGCATGGTAAACATTTTTCCATCCCTTCACTATCAGTCCGTCTTTTTAGGTCTGGATTGAGTATCTTGTAGGCAGCATATCAATGGGTCTTGTGGTGGTTGTTGTTTTTTAAACCTATTTCATCACCCTGTGACTTTTGATTGGAGCAATTAGTTCATTTACATTTAAAGTAATTGTTGATAGAGGTATGTGCTTACTGCCATGTTGTTACTTGTTTTATGGTTGTTTTGTAATTCTTCTCTGTTCCTTCCTTGTTCTCTTGCTCTTATTCCTTATGGTTTGATGTTTTTCTTTAGTGCTCGGATTCCTTTGTGTATCTATTACAGATTTTTGACTTGTAGTCACCATTGGATTTGTATATAACATCTTATGTGTATAGTAGTCTATAGTAAGTTGATGGTTCCGTAAGTTCAAACACAGTATGAAAGTACTAAGTTTTTACTCCCCCCCAACACATATTATGTTGTACATGATGTCATGTTTTAAATCTTTTTATTTTGTGTATCCCTTGACTAATTTTTATCAATATAATAGATTTTACTACCTTTGTGTTTTAACCTCCATACTGACTTTATAAGTAATTAATCTACTATCTTTGCTATATGTTTGCTTTTATCTGGGAAATTTTTTCCTTTCATACTTTCAGTTGTTTTCTTTGCATGTAAAGTATTTAACATGTATTATAAGGGTGGTTTTGTGATGATGAACTCCTTTAACTTTTGTTTGTCTGAAAATTTCTTTAACTCTCCATTCTATTATGAATGATAATCTTGCCAGGTAGAGTGTATTGTTATTTGAAGGTTTTCCTTTCAGCACTTTGAATATTTCATACCATTCCTTCTCATTTGCAGTTTCTGTTGAAAAATCATTTGATAGTCTTACGAAGTTTTCCCTTTATGTAACTGTTTTCTTTTTTTTCCTTCCTGATTTTAAAATTAAGTTCTCTCTTTTTTTTTTAAGATTTTATTTATTTGACAGAAACCACAAGTAGGCAGAGAGGCAGGCAGAGAGAAAGGAGGAAGCAGGCTCCCTGAGGAACAGAGAGCCCGATGTGGGGCTCGATCCCAGGACCCTGGGATCATGACCTGAGCTGAAAGCAGAGGCTTTAACCCACTGAGCCACCCAGGTGCCCCTAAAATTAACTTCTTATCAAGACATTCTGCCATTTTAGTTATTATATGTCTTGATGTGGACCTCTTAGCATTCATCTTGTTAAGTAATTCTTTGTGTTTCCTGGACATGGCTGTCTGTTTCTTTCCCTATGTTAGGGAATTTTTTAACTATTGTCTCTTCAAATAACTTTTCTGGCCCCTCTCTGTCTGTTCTCTTATTGAGACTCCTGTAAGTTGAATATTATGCTTGCTGATGTCACAGAGTTTCTCTAACCTCTTTTCTTTTTTTATTAGTATTTGTTTGTTTAGCTCTTCAGCTTGACTGCTTTCCATTACCCTGTCTTCCAGATTGCCAATTCATTCTTCTTTATTTTCTAATCTGCTATTGATTTCCTCTAGTGTATTTTTCATTTCAGTTTTTTAAATTCCTCAACTCTAGTTCTTTTTTATATTTTCTATCTCTTTGTTGAAATTCTCACTGTGTCCATCCGCTCTTTTCTCAAGCCCAGTGAATATCTTGATGATCATTACTTTGAATTCTGTATTAGGCACAATGCTTATATCTATTTCATTTAGCTCTTTCACTGTAATTTTGTGCTGTTTCTCAGGCTGAGTTATTTAGTATTCTGGCTTTTTAAGGATGGGGACTCAATTTCCCATTACCCCGTTGTTCTCCCAGAGCTAAGTCTCACTGTTTTTCAAAGCCAGACATGATGAAGACTCTGGTACAGGTCACCAGTTCTAGGAGTATATAGCCGGGGGCCTGATCCTCTTCTCCATGCTTATGGTATCCCTCCCATTTATGGTTAGTCACTCTGGGGTTTTGGTTCCCAACTACCTCTACTGATCTTACCCCTTTCATTGTGGCCTAATCTATGATGAGCTCTGGAAGGTCTATTCTGCCAGTCTTCAGATCTTTTTCAGAATTAGTTGTATAGATGGAGCTCTTTTCTCCATGTGTCTGTGGGACAAGGTAAGCTCAGGATACTCCCACTCTGCCATCCTGCCTTAGTTTCACCATTATAAAACACTTTTGGTTGAAAATAAAGTATATATAAATAAATGAAGAGTAATATTATGTTATGAATAAGAGGACTCAATATTGTTAAACTTCTAGTTCTCACGTCGATCCATAAGTTGAATTGCAAATCCAGTCAAAATGTCAGTAGGTTTTTTTGGGGTAGAAAATAGCAAACCGATCTAAAATTGATATAGTCCTTATTTCGTGCCATATCCAAAATGTAACTCAAAATGAATAATAGATCTAAATATAGCACCTAAAATTATAACCTTTGGAAGAAAATGTAAGAAAACTCTCTGTGACTTATGTGAAACCCATTGGAATGTAAAATAATACAATAATTTTGGAAAACAGTTTAGGTAGTTTATTTAAGTTATTAAAAAAACTCCTATTTAAGTCAACTGTTCTTTTCCTGGGTGTTTCTATTCAAAGGAGCAAATAATTACGGGTTTAATTACATTTAATATTACATATGCTGTATGTTTGTACTCTAGAATGCAATTAAATAGCAGAGAGAATATATAACAAAAATCAAAGATTGGCTATTTAGCACAAGAGGCCTTGCTTTCTGCCTGTCTCAGCTTTGACATAACTTTCTCACTAAGCTTAGACATTTCTAGCTTTTGATTTATAGTGAGAGGCTTTCATCTCTAAAACGGGGCTTCCACCTTATTCATTTTTACATATTCAGAAATGTATTTTATCCCAGAATTCTTCCAAGGAGGAAAAGACAAAGAACAAGAAGCATCAAACAAGGAAAGGAAGAGAGTTCTCATTTAATAGAGAAGTACATTCTTTCACTCTTAAGTACTGAGAGCAAGGATATCTCTTTGGCTCATCTCTATTTCCATGAGCAATCACTCTTCCTGTGAGAACCATATACTTGCTGTTGAAACATTTTGAGGGACATGTCACTGAACTATGTTTAGAAAGGTAATATGACTTATTCAAGGTTAATATCTAGAAGCCTTTCAGTCCTTAGGAAGCAAAAGAAGTCTTCTATCTCCTGACTGCAACCTACAGATTTTCCAAAAGACAGATAAGCAGTCCACTCTGATAAATGGTCAGTTAGTCAACTAACAGCTTTTTTTATATGCTGAGTAGTGCAAGAGTTCTTTGAAAGAATGATATTTTTCAAAGAGGTTGAAATCATGTCACATTTGAAAGAACAGATATCCGTTTTAATGGGTAAAACCACAAGAGAAGGAAGAATGTAAACTCCATGAAGCAGGGTTTTACATTGTTCTCTGCTGTAACCCCAGTGCCTGGTGAATGTTAAAAGTCCATAAATAGTCTATGATGTGAGTACAGGTAATGGTGCAGACAGAATTGGAGCTTCCATGCCCAGTGTCTTTAAATATAAAAAGATAGAGAATATACTTAATCCTCTGTCCCATAATTTTATATTAATTATATCTACTCTAAATTTATAAACTTAAAAACCACATTTTGATGGGTGATTTTATTATTCAACCTCTCATGCACAGTGCCAGGAAGAAAGCTGTCAGTTAGTATATTAGACAGGGGACTACAGAGAAATAGGATGTATAGGATGATTAATTGTGTTTCAACTTGAGTGGGCCAAGGTGCCCAGATATTTGACCTCAATGTTCCTGTGAAAGCATCATGTTTGCATGAGACTAATATTCAGATCAGTAGACTTTGAAGGAAGCAGATGACCCTCCATAATGTGGGTGGGCCTCATCCGATCAGTTGAAGGCCTTAAGAACAAAGACGGAGGTTTCCTGAAGAAGAAGGAATTCTGCAGCTTTACTGCAGAAAGCTTTGGGACTTGAACTGCAGATCAGCTCTTCCATGGCTTCCAGCCTGCCTGCTGACCCTGCAGATTTGGGGCTTTCCACCTTCCATAATCACATGAGCCTATTCCTTATGATCAATATATTACTCCCTTCCCACCTACTTTATAAGTCAGGGTTCTTCAGAGTTTCTCTTCAGTTTCTCTGAAGAACACTGACTAACACAATGCGAGAGAGAGTGTGATTGATTTTGAAGAATTGGCTCATTCAATCAAAGAGGCCGTCACGTCCAAAATCTGAAGGATAGGTCAATAACCTACAGACCCAGGAAAGGGTTTATCTGCAGTTCAAGTCCAAAGGCAGTCTGCTCGCAGAATTCTTTCTTCTTGGGACAGTCAGTTTTTTATTAAAGCCTTCCACAGATCAGTTAAGGCTTACCCCACATTATGATGGCTATCAGCTCTATTAGGTCTACTGATTTAAATGTTAATCTTACTTTAAAAATACTTTCACACAAATAGCTAGAATAATGATTGACTTCATATCTGGGTACCATGATATAATGAGGTTGACACATAAAATTAACTATCACAGCACACATTTTTTACCTTTTTTAAAAAAGTGCAATTAGGTATCAAAGGTTGAAATCTGCTTTTTATGACATCTTATTCATTAGCACCTGAAGCCACATCATATAAACCTTGTCCGCCTAGACTTCAATTTTTTCCAAAGAATTTCATTACCATTCTAATCAGGTATATTCTTCTCCAAACTCAATAATTTGGTCCTTCAACACTTTCTTATCCATCACCCTGGGCTTTTCTACACTGGAAATTCTTATCAGGAAATTAGAATATCTATCTGTGTGCCTGTAAAGATTTAGCATCCAAATATGGTAAAAATCACTATTTTCACATTTTCTCCACATGCCTTCCCATCTCTTTAAGTAATTCCAATAGAGCCATCACAGACTGAAGTCTATCATTGGAATCAGCTGCTTTCTTAATGTAATTGAAAGTTCTTGTTCAAAATGGCATCCAGCTAACATTCTCAAATCCTTTTTTCTTTAACTTCTAACTAAAATGCCAAAAAAATCAGGGAGAAAGGTTGAAAATCACAACACAAAGCAGGCATCCTAATGTTTGATCGAGCAACATGTTAACAATAATCATGAAAAAAAGATGAAACTGAATTGAGAAGAATCCAAGTCAGAATTTAGCACATCATATAGAGAGGTTCACTCCATAAGAAATGGGCCACTTTGAAAAGCTGAAAGGTTTTTGTCTTCTAAAACTGAAGTATATGTAGCAATGGATCCAAGTTTCTAGAAAATAGAATTAATAAAAGCAGTCAAATTTACATCACCTTAGAAAGTTTCTATATGAACTCTGCTATTGACGGAATTTATGTCCCCTAGAAATTCATGTGTTGAAATCCAAGTCCCCAAGGTGATGATATGAAGAGGTGGGGGGCCTTGGCAGGTGATTAGGTTATGAGGTGGAGCCCTCAGAAATGGGATTCATGCCCTTGTAAAAAGATATAAAAGAACTTGAATTTTGTCTTTTTCTCTGCTGGTTAAAAAAATGTATTCCAGTTATTATGGCCTTGTAACAAATTATATGAATACTCAAATGGTAAAATATGACAACAGGAATTTAGGTCAGATTTTTAGAGAGGACAAAGCTAGAAAGGCTTGTCTTTGTTCCACAGTGTTTGTAGGTTCATCTGGAAGACACACAGGCTGAGGGCTAGAAACTTCCAAAGGCTCTTTATTCACATGTCTGGAGATTGATGCTGGGGGCCTCAGTTGGGCTCTACTTGAGACTTTCCAGATGATCTCTCCACACAGTCTAGTTTGGATTTCATCACAACATGGTAGTTGGATTCTGAAGATCAAGTTGAGAGAGTGTGAGAGAAAGATGGTATCATTACTTTTGCCATAATTTGTCAAAACAGTTGCAAAATCTTGGCCAGAGGAAGGAAAATAGACTGTTTCTTTTTCTTTAACTTCCCTTCACCTATCCACCCCCTCCCCAAATCCCCGGTAATCACCAGTTCCTTTTTCTCAGTATTTATGAGTCTATTTCTATTTGTTTGTTTTGGTTTGGTTTTTAGATTGCACATATAAGTGAAATCATTTGAAATTTGTCGTTCTCTGCCTGACTTACTACACTTACCAAAATGCCCTCTAGGTCCATTAATGTTGTTGCGAATGGCATGATCTCATTCTTTTAGGGATAACATTCCATTGTATATGTATATCACATCTTTAACTATTCTTCTATCAGTGGACGCTTGGGCTGCTTCCAGATCTTCGCCATTGTAAACAATGCAGCAATATACATGGACATGTATCTTTTTGAATTAGCGTCTTCATTTTCTTTGGGTAACTAGCCAGTTGGGGAATTACTGGGTTATATGGTATTTCTATTTTTAATTTTTAAAAGAAGCCCCATATTGTTTTCCATAGGCTACACCAAATGGTATCCTACCAACAGCCCACGAGGGTTCCCCTTCTCCACATCCTCACCAACAATTATTATTTCTTATCTTTTTAACGGTTAGCTATTCTAATCACTGTAAGGTAATAGCTCGTGGTTTTGATTTGCATTTCCCTAATGATAGGGATATTGAGCATCTTTTCATCTCCTTTGATTATCTGTATGTCTTCTTTGGAAAAATAACTATTCAGGTCCTCTGCCCATTTTTAAATCAGATTATTGTTATTGGTGTTGAGTTGTATGAATTCTTCATACATTTTGGGTATTAACCCCTTATAAGATATATCATTTGCAAATATCTTCTCTCATTTAGTGGATTGCCTTTTTGCTTCTTTTTCTTTCCTTTTCTTTCTTTCTTTCTTTTTTTTTTTTTTTTTTTGGTTGGTTGTTTTCTTCACTGTGCAGAAGCTTTTAGTTTGATGTAGTAGGTTCTGCCTCTTAATAGGAATGAAAAAATTATGAAAGAACATGTAGGACTTGAATTCTTGCTGTGATTTTTTTTTTTGGAAAATGCAACCTTCTATAAAATCCACTAACCAAGAGGATAGATAAAGACATTTGGGGACATGCAGGAATTTTGAAAGTTTACCACAAATAGCTATTCTCTAAAACATAATTTCAAAAAATCATTCATAGCAAAATACATGAATTAGGTCTAAGGAAAAAGAAGTTGGACTTTTTTTAAAAAATATTTTTATTTATTTATTTATTTGACAGAGAGAGAGAGATCACAAGTAGGCAGAGAGGCAGGCAGAGAGAGAAGGAGAAGCAGGCTCCCTGCTGAGCAGAGAGCCCGATGTGGGGCTCGATCCCAGGACCTGAGCTGAAGGCAGAGGCTTAACCCACTGAGCCACCCAGGCACCCAAAGTTGGACATTTAAAAGAGGGGGGAAGGTAAGTTTAAAAAAAAACAGTAAATGTACATTAATGTCTAAATAATTGTTAAAACCAATAATCTGCAACTAAAATTCCAGATGATTTTAATGTAAACATGTTAGAGTTTTCCTTGATTGTTTTAACACTAATTCAGATACTTATGGGAAAATAACATTAAACTATATGTTAGAAAATATAAGAGTGACTACTGGACAAACAACACAGCATCATAATACAACAATAACAGGAGAAGTAATGAAAATTGAATTAATCCAAATTAGCTAGAAAGGGGTTTGGGGAGTGGAAACAAACATGATCACCCTGCTTGGAACATTCCTGCAGAAGCCATGCCATCTGTCAAGTAAGGTCTATGGGGACCAGCAGAGGTTCCTGAGCTGTGTTGAGCAGCGATAGTGTTGACAGGAAATACAGTCAGGAGGCTGGGTTTCTACACCCCATACACAGTCTTCAGAATTCACAGGAATTACATTCGAAAGGTGCCCTGGCTGGCAGTGGAACAGCCTGTTGACAACTCATAACATCATCACTGTGTTTATTGTCATTTGGATTTTAAGAAGAAATGCCATCCCTGAAAACCAGATTATATGTACACGTAAGGGGGAAAACACAACCAATTTCTGAAGACTATTATGAGAATGAGATGATTTTTTTAAAGTCTTGGGACAGGTAAGAAACACAGATGGTCATCATAATTTTTGTAGCCAGTCTCACAGTCTCTGAATTACAAGATTGCAGGAGTTTTTCCTTTTTGCCTTCTTTCTAATTCACATAAAGAATATATCATGCTCCAAGAAGGAATATAATAAAAATACACAAATTGTAGGGAAGAAAAGAAACAGGGTAAGTCAAAGGCATGTCAGGACAAGCTCAGATACTGGAGTGTTAATAATTTTAACATTGTTTACCTAAAATAACCTTACCTGTCTCCTGGGCTTCATGTTTAGGGTTTAACAACAAAAGACCATTTAGGTAGCTTTCTTTTTTCAAAGGTATCTAATTTTCTTTTTTCAGTTAGATGATTTATGGTCAATTTACTTTATTTCATAAAGGGCCCAGACTGCCTCTTGAAATTTAGGCTGTAGAAATAACTGCAGCTGGGTATTATGATAAAAGACTGACTTTGAAAGCACTTGGGAAGTAAACCATTTTGAATATTATGGTAAAATATCCTGTTTGATATATATCCCAGAGAGAGCCAGGCTGACATTACTGTGTTATGTTCTTTTAGAGAAAGGCATAAGTTGAATTCCACAGAAAGAAAGAGAGAAATGAGGAAAGAATATATGGCTATAAGTTGATAAACTTTTAACATTTCCTTTTGAGAACTCCGTGCAGACCTCTATCAACCTGTAATCCATCCACCTCATCTTTTCTTCTAATTCCCCATGTGACCTGTTCCAGGCTTTTTGCTGACCCACTCTCCCATCAGCATATCACTAAGGCTCATCAGGCTCTCTTTTCCTTCTGAATTCTCTCCCAGTCCAGCTTATTCTTCAAGGACTAGTAAAAGCCTATCTCCTATATGAGTTTTTCCAGACCACTCAGGCTTTCTAACAATAAGGGACAGTTGGCAAGCGTACTCATTTTGCATTTGTATGAATTTGCTAGGGCTTGCCTAACAAATACCACAAGCTGAGTGGCTTACACAACAGAAATTTATTTTCTCACAGCTCTGGAAGCTGGAAGTCTAAGAGCTAAGTGTCGGCATGGTTGATACTATTCTGAAGCCTCTCTCACTGGCTTGCAGATGGTCACCTTCTCACCGTGTCTCCATTCAGCCTTCCCACTGTGTGTATGTCTCTGTGTTAATCTCCTTTTCTTAAGCACACCTAACCATATTGGATTGGGTCTCCCTCCCCCAACAACCCTCTTTTACCTTAATTATCTCTTTAAAGGCACTATCTCCAAATAAAGTTGCATTCTGAGATATCAGGGGTTAGGGCTTCAACATAATGAATTAGGGGAGACACAATTCAGCCCATAACAGTTCTTTACTACACCTTGCCTTTTTACCTTGCTGTTTTGTGTGGCTCCTAAATGTTTGTTTTCTGTATGATCCTTAAGAAGATGCAAAGCTTGAAGGACTAATATCAAACATTTGTTTCATTTTACCCTTGCCAGCACTTTGCAGTAAGAAATGGACATCAGTTGGGCGCCTGGGTGGCTCCGTGGGTTAAGGCTCTGCCTTCGGCTCAGGTCATGATCTCAGGGCCCTGAGATCGAGCCCCGCATCGGGCTCTCTGCTTGGCAGGGAGCCTGCTTCCTCCTCTCTCTCTCTGCCTGCCTCTCTGCCTACTTGTGATTTCTGTCAAATAAATAAAATATTAAAAAAAAAAAAGAAAAGAAATGGACATCAGTGTTTTTGGAAAGAATGGTTGGAGTTTTGGCTAGTTCCCCATTATTCTTTCAAATACTTGTCAGCTTTGGTGATACTCTTCTTCTGTATTAATGTTGCCCCCTTTAGACCGTTACTGACTCTGTGGGTGAGAATCATAGAATGGTGGGGGGGGGGAGGTGGGGAGGTGGCCCGAGCTTTATCTGGAGGATGCAGGAATGAAAGAGGACAGTGCACTCATAGAGTAAAGAACTATTAGAATGGGTATATTTTTTGGTAGTGAAATCAGACTCACCAGTAATTATGTTCTCATTTAATTTTATCCTCTCATATTCCCAAAAGTATCTAAAGAAGCTACTAAAGACAGCCAAGTTAATTTCTTAGAATGGAATTCCAAGATCTAAAGGGAGGTCTTTTTTAAGGTAAAGCTTTAAATGTTTATTTTTATTGTTTTTCTATAGTTTATTTCTGTTGGAAACAGGCCGGGAGACTTTAAGCAAAACCTTAACAATATTCTGTGGCTTATCTTGTAGGGTTTGGGTGATGAGGGCCACTTAAATAGGTCAGGAGCTAAGAAAATTTGGTGGTAGGTGTTCTTACCACTCTCTTGGTCCCATTTTTCCATCTGACAAATTCCTATTCATTCTTCAGTCATCCAAAACCTTTAGTGCACCTCTGTGTGGATTGTAGTTTATTTAAAATCTGCAGCCCTTAGCAGATTATGAAATTCAAGAGCAAGAACAGTCTTACTCATGGTCAAATGAACACAGTGGAATGATGGGACTCTGAAAAGGGTCAGTGGATCAGTAAAAATAATTGATTAATGGTAGACTGCATTCTAGGGCAGAGCAACTCAACTGCTTAATCAGTTGCTGAATTATTTAAAATACAGAACACTTTCCTTTTAGTTACTTGGACATATTTCTAGATAATCTTAGATTGAGGTCCCATTCTATCTAATAAAATATACTTCTTTCAATTTCATATTATATTTACTACTAACGCCACTAAATATTTTATTAATATTCCAAGAAAAGCTCAGTGCCTTTATACACCACCTTGTCACCTACGGGTCCTTCTCTCAAAGTGTGTAGAAGAATGCCTTCCTGTGGATCTTGTAGATACTCTGATTTTTATGCAGAATAGTAGAATAAGGTCAGGGACTCAGGAGTGTGACTGCTTGGTTTCCATCCCTGCCCCCATCACTTACTAGTTGTATGCCTCTGGTAAAATTACTTACACTTTCTGGCTCTCAACTTTTTCACATGTAAAATGAGGATAAAAATAGCCATCAGTGCCTCTTAGATTTGCTGTGAGAATTAAGTGGCAGTAGATGGGACAGAGACACCACTTTATTTATAAGGTGATTATTTAAAATGTCTGGTACTCAGCAAGTCATACCAATTGTTTTGAGTGATTGGCTGTTTTGTCAGAGACCTTTTACATAGATGATAATCTATGTATACCCAAGCCTTAAGACTTTAGCCATCAGTTCCTCCTTGTTCCATGCCCAAAGAAGCCCTAACACTCTTTCTTCCCCAGAATCAGCTCTTGAGACCATAAATTAAGTTGGACACCCACTCTACAAGTTCTAATTTCCTCATTCAGTATCCTTGTTTCCTATCCTGCTCCTTTTCCTTCTTATCTTCATGGTTGTCTTGTTATGAAGCCTAGGAAGCCTTCTAGGATAGGAAGGTGGTGTGAGGGGTGGGAGATAGGATAAGATAAGAGCAGGGAAGTTTGCTTCAAAGTCCAGGAATTGCCAGGGGTCTCTTTAAGACATTTCTCTTGCTTTTGATTCTCCCAGACTTAGGCCTGGGGTCTTACACCTATATTTTAACACTTCTTCTATATTAACCTGCCAAGATACTCCTATCTGGATGATTTTTAAGGTAGAGCAGAGTCACCATTTTATGTCAAATCTCTAAAGGTATTTATCCTTACTTTTTTTTAAAAAAGATTTTATTTATTTATTTGTCAGAGAGAGTGAGCACAGGCAGACAGAGTGGCAGGCAGAGGCAGAGGTAGAAGCAGGCTCCCTGCTGAGCAGGGAGTCTGATGTGGGACTCCATCCCAGGATGCTGGGATCATGACCTGAGCCGAAGGCAGCCGCTTAACCAATTGAGCCACCCAGGCTTCCCAATCCTTACTTTTTTTAAAGGAGCTTCATTGTGGGGTATCTGTGTGTGTGTGTGTGTGTGTGTGTGTGTGTGTGTGTGTGTGTGTGTGAGTGGAATATTACACAGCCATAAAAAGGATGAGATCTTGCCACTTGTGACAATATGTATGGATCTAGAAGGCATTATGCTAAGTGAAATCAGTCAGAGAAAGATAAAGACTATGATTTCACTTAAATGTGGATCTAAAAAAAAAACAAATGAATAAACAAACAAAAAGCAGAATCAGTCCTATAAAAATAGAGCACAAACCGATGGTTGCTGGTCTGTGGGGGTGAGATGTACAAAAAGGGTGACAGGGAGTAGGAGATATAGGAATATAGTTATAGGAATATATGGTTATAGGAATAACTTAGAGGAATAAGTTACAGGAATAAAAGGCAGGGCATAGAGAATATAGCTGATGATACTGTAGTAGCATCATATGGTAACAGATGGTAGCTACACTTGTAGAGAGCATAGCGTAACACACAGAGTTATTGAATCACTAAATTGTATGCTGTTTTACGTCTGAAACTCATATAACATTGTATGTCAACTATATTCAAATTTTTAAAACACACTGAAAAGAAAAGGAGCTTTAGAACCTGTGACCTTGGAAGGGCCAACCAGTGCTAACTGAATACTTAAGTATGGCCTATTTAATTAAAATAATAATTAAATTAAATTAAATTAATAAAAATTAATTTAATAAAATTAAAAAGTAATAATGAAATTAAAATAATTTCATACAACATAAGTTCATTTAGATTTAAAATTTTTTAAGAAATAGTTTTTATAAAGAGAAAAATTTACTCAACATTTCCTAGCAGAAAAAAAATGCTTATATATTTTCAGTCCAGAAGAAAACATGATTTAAGTGCTAAAAACAATAATAATGATCCTTCTTATATGAACCCTTTATAGTTTCAAGATGTTTTTTCATAGTTGCCCAAATTAACATTGAACACTCCTTACACAGACAAGGCAGCCATCGCTCTTGACATTTTGCAGATGACACAACTCTAGCTTAAGTTTACAGAGAATTATATCCCAGGTCCTCTGACTCCTGATCCAGTGCTCTTTCCAATAAATCATACTCAAGTGAGAGAAAAAATGGAGTAAGATCAAGAAAAATCTCATTAATGGCATCACTCCCCTCAAAGGTTGAGATCCTAAGAACCCAATATGTAAGTAGTCTACTGGCACACAGACGAGAAAGGGCTCTTCAGAAGGTCTTGAAAGAAACACCTTCCATTACATGGTTTCCTCCCACCTTGAAAAAACACGGGCTTCTAGTGACAATCATATCGTTAGAAACATCTACCCTACTCCAATTGTCCATGGAAATTATAAGGTCATTAAAGAACATTATGAATATTATCAGTGATTGCTCGAGTTGCAAAGTAAGAAATCATGATGGGCTGCTTTGTGCTCTGGGGGATGGGGGGGTGACTCTTTATGAAGAGTCATCTCAACAGAGTCTTTTCAGATAATACAAGACTTTAAAAGCCATGTGCACTCATATTGGTGGGGAAAAAAAACACAGATGAATAACAAGCTAGGAAGAATGCAAGACAAGAAAATTTTCCTTTTTAAGAATTATCGAGGGCGCCTGGGTAGCTCAGTGGGTTAAGCTGCTGCCTTCGGCTCAGGTCATGATCTCAGGGTCCTGGGATCGAGTCCCGCATCGGGTTCTCTGCTCAGCAAGAAGCCTGCTTCCCTCTCTCTCTCTCTCTCTCTGCCTGCCTCTCCGTCTACTTGTGATCTCTCTCTGTCAAATAAATAAATAAAATCTTAAAAAAAAAAAAAGAAGAATTATCGATAGGGGGGTGCCTGGGTGGCTCAGAGGGTTAAAGCCTCTGCCTTCGGCTCAGGTCATGATCTCAGAGTCCTGGGATCGAGCCCCACATCGGGCTCTTTCCTTGGTGGGGAGCCTGCTTCCTCCTCTCTCTCTCTGCCTGCTCTCTGCCTACTTGTGATCTCTCTCTGTCCAATACAAATAAAATCTTAAAAAAAAAAAAAAAGAATTATCGATAGGGACGCCTGGGTGGCTCAGTTGGTTAAGCAGCTGCCTTCGGCTCAGGTCATGATCCCAGCGTCCTGGGATCGAGTCCCACATCGGGCTCCTTGCTCATCAGGGAGCCTGCTTCTCCCTCTGCCTCTGCCTGCCATTCTGTCTGCCTGTGCTTGCTCTCTCTCCCTCTCTCTCTCTGACAAATAAATAAAATCTTAAAAAAAAAAAGAATTATCGATATATTTAAGAGCATCTTCGCTTTTAAATTAGGAAGTGCAAAAATGTGTGATGTGGTTTAGAAAAAAAATTATCTTTTGGAAACCTCTTCATCTTTGCAACTAATGGAGCCTTTCTGAATATGTCCAGAGATGTGTGTACTCAAACTTTTTATGTCATTTAATGTTTTTAAGCTGACTTTTAAAATAAACATAATAATCATATTGAGTTCAAAACCACAAATTCAGCAAAACCAGCCGAAACATGAATCGTGCATAACCAACCTAGATGCTAGAGATATAGAAGCAAATAAGATACTCTCTTTCCCTTCCTGGAATTTGCAGGATTTTAGAAAGAAGACAGAAATAGAATAAGAAATTGGTGTTATTGACATTGGAGCTTGGTTAACAACCCGAAGTGTACAGGCTGTTATGGAAATCAAGGACGATTTCACAAGGAATAATGTCTAAGCTGAGGACCCCCCCCCACAGGAGGGGTCTGATGACCTTTTGAAGATTGATGACTTTCCTGTGATTATTTTTAATCTTAGCCCTTTATTTTCTTCCAGCTGTAACAGTGTGTATTAGAAAGAGCAGGTGGGCAGGGGACTAGTCAGGAGATGGCATGGGCATGATGAGAAGCTATAGACTCAGGGTGAGGGATCCTGTACTTCACTCCCTTAAGATCAAGTACTTAGCCTGGTTTAAACAAATTTGGATATAGTTCTTTTTAAATATTGACATAGCTCCATTTCTAAGAGCGTTTGTTTTTTTGTTTGTTTGTTAGTTTGTTTGTTGGGGTTATCCCTCTCTCCATACATTTGTAGAAATCAGTACACTCTATTAACAATTTTGGTAGAAATGGGTCAAGGGGTTTTGATCCGGTTTTGTCTCCAAAATAAGACATTTTTCACAGTTGTATGCCAAAGTAACACTATTAAAACAAAGGGGTTTAATCTGCTGTCTTAACACAGCACAGTGACCTCTAACCTCCAGGCAGAATGTCTTTACAAGCACCAAAAGAAGTTTCACAGTGAGTAATCAAAGAATCCACTCTTTGAAACAGCCATTAATTTAGTTAGCATATTTTTTAAAATCAAGAAATAGGGGGTCTATACCATTTCTCCTTGCTCTATGATTTGTCTGGTATTTTAAGCATATCTAGGAAGGAATTCGACTTTTTTCCTCACAAATTTTTTTTAAAATTTTTAATGTTTTATTTTTTATTGTGGAAAAATATAAAATTTTCCTTCTGAACCATTTTTAAGTATACAGTTGAGTGTTAAATACGTTCACCTTGTCGTGCCATTATTCTCCAGGACTTTCTGTCTGGCAAAACTGAAACTCTGTACCCATCCAGCAACTCCATACTGCTCCTCCCTCACCCACTGCCAACTACCCTTCTGCTTTCTGTCTCTATGAATTTGACTACTGTAGGTAGTTGTATAACTGGAATCCTACAATACTTGTCTTTTTTTTTTTTAAGATTTTATTGACTTATTTGACAGAGATCACAAGTAGGCAGAGAGGCAGGCAGAGAGCGAGGGAGGAGGAAGCAGGCTCCCTGCTGAGCAGAGAGCCCGATGTGGGGCTCGATCCCAGGACCCTGGGATCATGACCTGAGCCAAAGACAGAGGCTTTAACCCACTGAGCCACCCAGGCGCCCCAATACTTTTATGTCTGGCTCATTTCACTTAGCTTAGTGTTCTCAAGATTCACCCATGTTATAACATGAGTCAGAATCTCCTTCCTTCTTAAGGTTGAATGCCGTTCTATTGTAGGTATAGACCACATTTTGTTTATCCATTCAAGTGAATACTGGGTTGCTTCCACCTTTTGGCTACTGTGAATAATGCTGCTGTGCACATGGGCATTTAATTATTTAGGACACCTACCCCAAAGTGGAATTGCTAGATCACATGGTAATTCTATTTTTAATTTTTTGAGGAACCACCATCCTGTTTTCCATTGGAAAATTTCCAAGTAAGACTGTCAGTGAAAGTAGAGTTAATAAAAAGTATATGTATGTACATATTATATGCACAATTTTTTGAATAATTCTATGATCTCTAAAATATTCTAGAGGAATAATTAAATAAATTATATAAGACTTAAGCAATCATGTCTTTAGGGGGCACAGTCATTGAAGCAAATCCTATTTAAAAACAAAACAAAACATAGTACGTGGCTTCCAAGAACGCTAAGATTCTCATGCAGATGAGTGGAACAGCAAAGGTGCCTGTTTGCTACACTGGGAGATTATACATGAGTAGGTTTCCTGGGAGATGGAGATTGGTGTGCAGGAAATCTTAAAGAAGTACAGTTAGAATTAATACCTCTGGGTAAATGAAAGAAGCAGTAATGTGCACTGAATTAAATTGCAGTGACATCACAACAAAGGTCTCAGACAACCCCACGGATGGGGGTTGGATCCGGTACAGGTCTTTTGAATTGTCTCAAGTTGGCCTAAGGGACCCAGCCTCTGTACTCCAGCAGTCATAGGACGTGGGTTGTTCTTCTGGAAGAAAGCATAATGACAGGTGAGGCTCCTCTCCTTGGTCTATGGCATGGGCCCAGAGAAAATCAGCTGAGAAGTGTTGGTTGCTACCCTGCAGTCTCCTGATGGCAAGGCTGCTGGGCCTACCTGACCTTAGGACTCAGTGAGTCTCAGTTCTCGATGAGCAGTTCTGGGGGCCTTGCCTCTGGAAGTTCCATGGGCAGGCTCCATTGTTACTGGGGATTAGCAACATGCCAGGAGCTCTTTTGCAAAAAGTATATAGTTTTGCCCTGGAGTTAGCATGGATATGCTCTAGACCCCAGGGGTCTAAATTGTAATTATTCTCCTGGGGCTGCCATAAACTACACACACACACACACACACACACACACACACACACACACACAGCTGTTTTTTCCACACCTGCAGTACTTCTGCCGTGGTGTCTGCCAAGTTGTATGACCCTCCCAGCCTGGACTTGCTGGAGAGCCATTTTCTGCTCTGGAAACCACACGGAGCTGGCAGGCTTGTTTATCAGCTTGTGCGTGGGGTAGAATAGAGTTCCCAAGTATAAAGTGAGCTGTCTCCAGAAGTTGGAGTTGTGTTTTCTTCTTAGTGGTGAGAATTGCAAAGTGTAAATGTGGCTTGTATTATTGAGGGGATGTCCCAGCATGTATCGGACCACTGGACCGCTAAAACCTTCCCTTCTGTGGTCCTCTGGAGTGTGTGGCTCTTGTCCCATCACCCAGTGTGCTTGCCGTTTTGTGCTTACTTGGTCCAATTAACGTAATACATCAACAGAGAAGATTTAGTAGACAGATGCGATGTTCTGTAGGATGTCAAGTGATCCCAACCACCTAGACTATATTATGGGAGGGAGGGGAGATGATCCCTGGTTAATGCAACCTGTAAAACAGTTAATGCAAACTGTTTCTGATTCTTTTTTATAGTAGGAATGGGGAAGATTGCATTGATTAGATTAGTGGCGACTGACCAGGTACCTGAGCCATGTCACACTGTTCCAACATGAGCACAGCTGGTTCAGTGAACTACAACTAGAGTTTGTAGTAGTCCATTGTCATCTCCTTGAACCCGGCTGGCTTCTTGAAGGGTCTGGCCGGTGAGTTTAGGGATATATTGTGCATTTCCTGCATCCTTTAGGTTTTTAAGGCTGGCTCTAATTTCTATTTTCTCCAGAGAGTTCCTGACTTAAGAGGATTCAACCTAAGATTTCTTGACTTTACAGGGGGGGTTAAAATATTCAGTAGAAACTGTACTTTAATCTTTTGATCTTTACCCAGGCTCCCAACATGCAGTACAATCTTCACTCATGATGCTGAACTGCTGCTGTGAGCTGTGGCTCCCAGTCAGCCACCCAGTCACGAGAGTCAACAACTGATGTCCCTACAACCATTCTACACCACTCAATCATTCTATTTTTTTACTTTCAGTACAGTATTCAATAAATTACATGAGTTATTCAATACTTGATTATAAATAGACTTTTGTGAGATAATTTTGCCTGACAGTAGGCTAATGTAAATGTTCTGAGCACGCTGAAGTTGGCTCTGCACTTACTATGCCCGACCTACTGACATCACAGATCACATGTTCAGTAGTAGGTATAGTAAATGCATTTTGGACTTGCTATTTTTTCAACTTATGGATTTTTTTTGGATGTAACCCCATTGTAAGTTGAGAAGGATCTGTATTGTTTTGAATTAGTACTTTGGCTAGGAGAGGAGGGTCATGGACTGCTTCAGAGTCTTCTGTTGTTCTTTTCACACTATGATAGCTCTTCTCACTGACCAAGGGACCAGTGTTGGGTTTCTGGCAATTACAGAGTCTATCCATTCCAGGTGTATGAGCAGAACAGAAAGAAATGACCACTTGGTGCCCCCCCCCATATGTTCACTCTAAGATGGAGCACTTACAACCCTCTGTTGACACATATAAATGTCAGCTAGGACCCTGTATCCAGTTCTCCAAATGTCTGTATATTTCCTTTTCCCCATTGCACCACTGATGAAGTAAATAATTACAGATCCCTCTGGGAAAAGAGTGGCAGAATCATCACCATATGTACCTGCTGAGGTGTTTCATATTTGCTCCTCCCGAGAATTTAGACTCTCCTTTAGTTAGTGGGTTCAGAATCTGCGCATCGTAGTGTGGAAATTGAACATGGCTTTTTGTTGAGGCAGCTCCCCTTCATCCATCTTTAATTTCTTTTGATGTATAGATTGGCCAATACCTCAGGTCATTTTAAACCCATTTGTTACAAGTGGTTGATAAATCTCTTAAGTCTCTCTTAATATTTAGGTTCCCCCATACCTTTTTTTTTCTTTCAGTTACTTGCTAGAAATGGTATTTTCTTCGGTAAATTTTAGTGTAGTTTGAATTTTGCTGATTGCCTCCTGTGATGTTAATATGTACACCTGTTCCCTATATTTCCTGATAATTTCTAGTTACATCAGAACCACTTTTGAGTTTTGGAAGACAAGACTACTTCATAGGTGATATTGTGTACTTTATTTAATTGTCTCTTTATGATGTTAGCTGCTGTACTACCTACTAATTATGTGTTACCATGCCCTTCCCATGACATGGTGAGCCCTTCGGAGAGCAAATACAGTAGTATTCATCACTTTACCCCTACTACCTAGCATGGTTTCTCAAATATAATAGGTGGCTTCTTTGCAGAAATGTCTGTTCATGTCCTCTGCCCATTTCTTGATTGGATTATTTGTTCTTTGGGTGTTGAGTTTGCTAAGTTCTTTATAGATTTTGGACACTAGCCCTTTATCTGATATGTCATTTGCAAATATCTTCTCCCATTCTGTCAGTTGTCTTTTGGTTTTGTTCACTGTTTCCTTTGCTGTGCAAAAGCTTTTGATCTTGATAAAATCCCAAAAGTTCATTTTTGCCCTTGCTTCCCTTGCCTTTGGTGATGTTCCTAGGAAGATGTTGCTGCGGCTGAGGTCGAAGAGGTTGCTGCCTGTGTTCTCCTCAAGGATTTGGATGGATTCCTTTCTCACATTGAGATCCTTCATCCATTTTGAGTCTATTTTTGTGTGTGGTGTAAGGAAATGATCCAGTTTCATTTTTCTGCATGTGGCTGTCCAATTTTCCCAACGCCATTTATTGAAGAGGCTGTCTTTTTTCCATTGGACATTCTTTCCTGCTTTGTCGAAGATGAGTTGACCATAGAGTTGAGGGTCCATTTCTGGGCTCTCTATTCTGTTCCATTGATCTATGTGTCTGTTTTTGTGCCAGTATCATGCTGTCTTGATGATGACAGCTTTGTAATAGAGCTTGAAGTCCGGAATTGTGATGCCACCAACTTTGGCTTTCTTTTTCAATATTCCTTTGGCTATTCGAGGTCTTTTCTGGTTCCATATAAATTTTAGGATTATTTGTTCCATTTCTTTGAAAAAAATGGATGGTACTTTGATAGGAATTGCATTAAATGTGTAGATTGCTTTAGGTAGCATAGACATTTTCACAATATTTATTCTTCCAATCCAGGAGCATGGAACATTTTTCCATTTGCCAACAGACACATGAAAAAGTGCTCCATATCACTCGGCATCAGGGAAATACAAATCAAAACCACCATGAGATATCACCTCACACCAGTCAGAATGGCTAAAATGAACAAGTCAGGAAATGACAGATGCTGGCGAGGATGCGGAGAAAGGGGAACCCTCCTACACTGTTGGTGGGAATGCAAGCTGGTGCAACCACTCTGGAAAACAGCATGGAGGTTCCTCAAAATGTTGAAAATAGAACTACCCTATGACCCTGCAATTGCACTGCTGGGTATTTACCCTAAAGATACAAACGTAGTGATCCGAAGGGGCACGTGCACCCGAATGTTTATAGCAGCAATGTCTACAATAGCCAAACTATGGAAAGAACCTAGATGTCCATCAACAGACGAATGGATAAAGAAGATGTGGTATATATACCAATGGAATACTATGCAGCCATCAAAAGAAATGAAATCTTGCCATTTGTGACGACGTGGATGGAACTAGAGGGTATCATGCTTAGCGAAATAAGTCAATCGGAGAAAGACAACTATCATATGATCTCCCTGATATGAGGGAGAGGAGATGCAACATGGGGGGTTGAGGGGGTAGGAGAAGAGTAAATGAAACAAGATGGGATTGGGAGGGAGACAAACCATAAGTGACTCTTAATCTCACAAAACAAACTGAGGGTTGATGGGGGGAGGGGGTTGGGAGAGGGGGGTGGGGTTATGGATATTGGGGAGGGTATGTGCTATGGTGAGTGCTGTGAAGTGTGTAAACCTGGCAATTCGCAGACCTGTACCCCCGGGGATAAAAATATATGTTTATAAAGCTGTAAAAAAAAAAAAAAAAAAAAAAAAAGAAAGGATGAATACCCAAGTTTTGTAGCAACATGGATGGGACTGGAAGAGATTATGCTGAGTGAACTAAGTTAAGCAGAGAGAGTCAGTTATCATATGGTTTCACTTATTTGTGGAGCATAACAAATAGCATGGAGGACAAGGTGGAGATGGAGAGGAGAAGGGAGTTGAGGGAAATTGGAAGGGGAGGTGAACCATGAGAGACTGTGGATTCTGAAAAACGATCTGAGAATTTTGAAGGGGTGGGGGGTGGGAGGTTGGGGGCACCAGGTGGTGGGTATTGTGGAGGGCACGGATTGTGTGGAGCACTCGGTGTGGTGCAAAAATAATGAATACTGTTATGCTGAAAAAAATAAAAAATAAAAAAAAATAATAGGTGGCCAATATTTCCTAAATGTTTAGTGAATCTAGGAACTCACAGTTCTGTTCAGCTCTAACTCTTTGTAGATCATTGGCAAGACAGTTAATTTTTTTTTTAAAGATTTTATTTATTTATTTGACAGAGAGAGATCACAAGTAGACAGAGAGGCAGGCAGAGAGAGAGAGAGAGGGAAGCAGGCTTCTTGCTGAGCAGAGAGCCCGATGTGGGACTTGATCCCAGGACCCTGAGATCATGACCTGAGCCGAAGGCAGCGGCTTAACCCACTGAGCCACCCAGGCGCCCCCAAGACAGTTAATTTTTAATCTCATTTTCATTGTCTATGAAATGAAAGGATTGATTTAAACCTGGCCTCTGAATTTCCTTCAATAATTATATGAAATGGTCAAGAATATAAACTACCTTGCTACCACCAAAGGTTGTAAGAAGAAATAAAGGAACCCAGCCCATGCACACATACTAAGAAATACTGTTTTTCTGGTTTTCTCTTGTTAAAAAAAAAGCTTTTTACAGGAGTGCATTTGCTAAGTAGTGCAACAAATTTGGAATAGAATATAATTTGTTTTTTGCATCTATCAAGCTGGGCCAAATAACATTCAATTAAATTAATCCCTTCTGTGGTGGGTAAGAATATACAAATACATGATCTCTGAACACATATGAATTAACAGTTTCACTGATGTATTCTATTGCTTTTTTTGTTTCTCTCTGCCATTTATTTCTACTCTAATCTTTACTAATTTCTTTCCTTCTGCTGGCCTTAGGTTTGTTTGTTTTTCTTTTTCTAGCTCCTTTAGGTGCAAGGTTACGTTGTTTATTTGAGACTTTTCTTGCTTCTCGAGATAGGCCTGTATTACTAGTATATACTTGCCTATTAAAACCACTTTTACTGCATCCCAGAGGTTTTGAAACGTTGTGTTTTCATTTTCGCTTTTTTTCCATATACTTTTTTATTTCTTCTTTGATTTCCTCATTGACCCATTCATTGTTTAGTATCACGTTATTTAACCCATGTATTTGTGGTCTCTACAGAATATTTTCCTGTGAATGACTTCTTATTTCATAGTGTTGTGGTCAGAAAGGATGCACTGTATCACTTGATCAAGAATTCTTGCATTCGTTGACCTTTGTTTTTGGGCTAATATGTGACCTATTCTGGAGAATGTTCTATGTGCTTTTGGAAAGAATGCACATTGTGCTGTTTTAGGATGGAATGCTCTGAATGTATCTGTTAAATCCATCCATTTCAGTATGCCATTCAAAGCCATCATTTCCTGGTTGATGTTCTGTTTGGATGATCTATCTACTGTTTGTTGATGTAATGATGTAGACAATATAAGTGGGAGTGTTAAAGTTCCCTACTCTTACTGTGGTATTATCAATTAGTTCCTTTGGGTTTTTATTAACCATTTTATGCATCTGGGTGCTACTATGTTGGGTATGTAAATATTTATAATCATTATATATTTTGTTAGATTGTCCCCTTTATTATTGTATAGTGTTCTTTGTCTCTTCTTACAGTATTTGTTTCAAGGTGTATTTTGTCCAATATAAATATTGCTACTCTGGCTTTCTTTTGACATCATTTGCATGACAGATGTTTCTCCATCCTTTCACTTTCAATCTGTAGTTGTCTTCAGGTCTAAAATGTGTCTTTTATATGCAGCATATAGATAGGTCTTGCTTTATGATCATTCTTCAACCTTATGTATTTTGATGGGAGTGTTTCATCCCTTTACATTCAAAGTAACTATTGATAAATATGTACTTATTGCCATTTTCTTACTTGTTTGTGGTTGTTTCCGAAGATTTTCTCTGATCCTTTCTTGTCCTCTCTTTCATGTTTTGTTGCTTTTCTTGATTTATATATCTGGATTTCTTTCTCTTTATTCTACATAAATTTATTAGTGGGTTTGAAAGATGCTTACCATCTGTTAATGTATAATCTCTTCTGCATATAACAGTCTATAGTAAGTTGATGGTGATTCAAGTTTGAGCCCATTCCTCCCTTCTCTCCTCCTCATACTTTAGGTATATGTCATCATATTTTATATCCTTTTTTATGAGTTCCTTGACTAACTTTTACAGAAATATTCATTTTTACTTCTTTTGTGTTTCCTATATTTATACTGTCACTTTTGTCTCTCCTTTCCATTCAGAGTCCTATTTAATATTTCTTGCAGAGTTGGTTTAGTGCCCACAAACTCCTTTATCTTTTGTTTGTCTGGGAAATGCTCTCTCCTTCTATTCTGAATAATTGCCTTCCTGGATAGAGTATTCTTGGCTATCGAGTCCTCCCACTCAACATTTTTTTTTAAATTTTTTTAAAAAATTTATTTGACAGACAGAGATCACAAGTAGGCAGAGAGGCAGGCAGAGAGAGAGGGGAGGAAGCAGGCTCCCTGCTGAGCAGAGAGCCCGATGTGGGGCTCGATCCCAGCACACTGGGATCATGACCCGAGCTGAAGGCAGAGGCTTTAACCCACTGAGCCACCCAGGCACCCCATCCACTCAACATTTTTAATATATCACAGCACTGTCTTCTGGCTTGCCTAATTCCTGTTGAAAAATCTCCTGCTACCCTTATGGGTTTTCCCTTGTAAGTTAAGGACTTCTTTCCCTTGTAAGTTAAGGACTTCTTTCCCTTATAAGTTAAGGAATTATTTTGCTGCTTTTAAATTTTTTTCTTTTTCACTGTATTTATAAATTTAATTACAATATGTTTTGGTGTCTGTCTGCTTTTATTGTATTTGTTGATTGGTCTCTGTTCTTCCTGGATCTGGATGTCTGTTTCCTTCCACAGAGTAGGTAAGTTTTTAGTTATTTCTTTCTTTGAATAAGTTTTCTGTCTCTCTCTTCTCTCTCTTCTCCTGGGACTCCTATACAATGTAAGTTACTACATTTGATGGGGTCATTGAGTTTCCTAAGTCTATTCTCATTTTACATAATTCTCCTCTTTTTGTTCCACTAATTACTTTTCATTACTCTGTCTTCTAAGTCACTAATTAGTTCCTCAGCTTCTTCCATCCTTCTGTCCATTCTATCAAGTTGTGTTTCTCATTTCACTTAGTGTATCCGTTGTCTCTACTATGTTACTAATTATCTGTTTCAAAGGTCTCACTCATGTCTGCCACTCTTTCCTCAAGTCCAGTGAGTATCTTCATGATCATTGTTTTAATGTCTTTATATATCAGGCATGTCCTTATATCTGTTCTGCTTAGATCTCTGGCCATGTCCTTGTCCTGTTCATTTAGGATAAACTTCTCTATCTCCTCATTTTGTCTGCCTCTCTCGGTCTGTTTCTCTGTGTTAAAAAAGTCAGCTGTGTCTTCTGCTCTTGAAAGTGGTCACTTTATGAAGAGAGGTCCTAGTGTGCCCTGAAGTGAAGTGTTCCCCGTTCACCAGACTCTGGCCCTTTAAGAACATATTCTGTGTATGTTCTTTACGTCGTGCTATTGTGTCTGAGTCACTTTTCCTTTCTGTGCAGTTGTCTGCACTGACTCTCTGCCTATCGTGGGCTGTGTTTGCTCTCCATTAGGGGACCCAAGCAGATGAGCTTTTGGGGGGCATGATAGTGGGGAACTTGGGAGCAGGGCAGTTGGTGTCAGCAAAATGCTGCTGGGCCATTATCCCTATGCCAGGTTCCTGGTGGCTGGTGGTTGTGTGCCAGTGCAGCCAGGGGCATGCAGCTGAGCATGATATGATGGTTTGGCTCATATTTAACTGTTTTGAATTATCTAAACATTTATTCTCTAGCTCAGTGGTCACAGAGTCAGTGAGGATATTATAGCTTCTTGGCACCAATACTCAAGAGTCCTTAGAGATTGGTTGAACTCATTTTGGAAACAGAAAGTTCAATTCATTTTTCTGTTCCAAACAAAACTATTTTTCCACCCTATGTTAAGAAACCAGATACATTTGCATCACTCATAGAAAGTCACAGTTCTATCAGAAATTAGAGCACCTAATGAGCACAAGAAAAGGGAGGATTGGTATCTAATATGTAAAAGCAACAATAATCAATTGGTTTTAAAATGGGCATGTTAATCATAGACTTTCTGTCACCAAAACACAGAAATGTCACCTTGTAATAAACTGCTCCCTAGGGTCAGAGCATTATTACTAACAATGTAGCACAACATCTAAATGATCTTTTATTCTTTAAAGCTGTGTATGCTGTTCATACTCTTAAAAATCATCAACATTAAAGATAACACTAAAAACAGCCTATTGGCCAAAACACACAATATGCACAGGTACACACAGACATCCATACATGAAAGTGTCCTCCCAAGTTAAACTCTCTAATGGCAAAAAATACTGCTAAGTAATTGCTTTTATTAATTTAAGATGTTTCTATTCTAGAGAAGGTAAATATTATAAACATGATTAAGGCTTATGATTCTAACATCATTGTATGTTCCTTTATGAGTGATGTCCCATAGTTGAATTTAAATTTCTCTCTGCCACTTTAAAACAAGATGATGCACACGTGACTCTATTATCTTTTGGTGGAGACAAGCATGAGTTGACCCCATATCCAATTAGAACATGTTCCAATGGGGCACCTGGATAGCTCATTCATTAAGTGTCTGCCTTTGGCTTAGGTCATGATCTGAGGGTTCTGGGATCAAGCCTCTCATTGAGCTTCCTGCTGGGTAGGAAGCCTGCTTCTCCCTCTCCCCCTCTTCCTGCTTGTGTTCCCTCTCTTGCTGTGTCTCTCTCTATCAAATAAAAAAAATCTTAAAAAAAAAAGACTATGTCCCCATCCTTTAAGAATTTGGCACAGCTAAGATCATACTTCTCTAAACATTATAATTATCGGACAATCTCCTGGTACCCATTTAGTATGTTACTGAATTTTTACCCTGTTTGTTATTGTTACATTATATGTACACTAAGATTTTGGTTAAATGTCCCAACATTTTGGCCTTTTCCTATATCTTACAAATTGAGTTTACATTCAGAGTTTGGTGTCCCAAAGACCTCAGCTAAAATAACTCACTTATCAGCAACATAAATATTGAATATGATTAAAATCACTTTCTTTTCTTCTCTAGATTTTCACCAACACACAGTTTTAGGAGATTTACAGAAGTTGTGATCAATATATGCCATTGTGGAGAACATAACACTTTTTGTACTATACAAGATAATTTTTTTAATGGAGATTATTTTCTAAGTGTCAAATTAGGGAAAAGTAAAAAGTGGGGAAAGGTAAATTATAGAAATTATTTTTAAAAAGAAAATGCTGCTTATGTTCAGGCAATTCTTAAATATAATAATTTAGTAATTTAAACTGACTAGAAATATACCTATTTTATTCCAAATATCTTTTCTTATCCACAGTGAAATATTTGATGATGCATCAGAGACAGTCCAAAAAATGGTCAAAATTACTATTCATTAAATAACATTGAGGCTGAATTTGTTTACTCAATGAGCAATTATGGATTTAATATCCAAGATTGGTTATTCTCTCCTATTACTTGCCAGAATATTTAAAATTGGGTAGTTCTGCTTTGTGAGACAAAAAGTCATATTTGTACATGGAAATGATTCAAACATAAACATTTGGAAAGGAAATATACAATAGAGTAGACAAACTAAAATTATTCCTCCCCCAATCCATTATTAGTTTTAAACAAATAAAATCACATTTTATGTGATTATGTAGATTACATAATAAAGTATAAGCAGTATGTTCCAAACTAATCTGTTCCAACAGGTATAAAAAATAAAATAACATATATTTAAAAGTGACATTATCTGGTGGCAAAAAAAAAAAATCCTACATGATTTAAATTTATTTTTAAAGAATACGATTGAGGCAGTCCTTCCAGTGGTAATATTCAAATGTTTTACTTAAATTAGGATGGTCAAATTCTTTGATCTCTCCACTTCAACTGGATATTAGCGTAGGGACTTAAATTGCATAATGCTAACAATTGCACATAATTCTAGCAATTGATTTTGGAAAAGACAATGATAGATATTTTGCTATTCTTATTCCAAATCAAATAGTCTTGCATAGATTTTGCCTATCCAGAATTTCAGATTCCACTGAGTGCTTTGGAAAGAAAGGCGTTTCCCCCTGATGTTATCATAGATACTGTTTGCAGCCTTACAAATCCTCCAGCCTATGCAGTGAAATCTAAGATACAGGCAAGTACAGATGTTCATAAAATTTGTAAATGTGCCACTCAAAATGTTATTTCTTTTCATTTCTTTAAGATTGTATTTATTTATTTCACAGAGATCACAAGCATGCAGAACAGCAGGCAGAGTGGGGAGGGGGGAAGCAGGCTCCCTGCTAAGGAGAGCCTAATGTTGGGCTTGATCCCAGGACCCTGGGATCATGACCTGAGCCAAAGGCAGAGGCTTTAACCCACTGAGCAACCCAGGTGCCTCTATTTCTTCTCATTTCTAACCCTCACATCACCACTAGAACTCTGATAGACAGAGGGAAGGCTAAAAAATGATTACATTGGTAAGTAAATAACTCTGATAGATTAAAGAAGTTTAATTTAACAGAGGTTTATAGCTGATTAACACAACACAGCAAATGTCATTGAATGTTTCCTTGAATAAGGCAGCACATATTCGACCATGCTACCCACGTACCAATTTGTACTAAGCAACAGTCATTTGACAAATAGTAATCTCATAGTCTTGAAAGAGTTAATATTCCACGGTACAAAACAGTTTGTCCACTGGAAAACCAGGTACAACTGATTACATATTTGAATTTTGGGAGGGAAAAAAACATATTTAGCTAAGGACTTCCTGCTTATTAATATTATAGTGAGGAAGCCAGCGATAATATGTTAAATGTTTATAAAACTTCTACAGTGAGATTCCATTAGAGGAAATCTGAGAGTTTGACTTTGGTCTTCATGAGTTGCTTTTTCATTGTCAATATTTTAACTAGATAGTATTCTGATGTAGGGAAGAACAACATTTCAGGACTTTGTTACATATCTGATTTTAAGGTGAGATACTCTACTTGGCAGACAATTTTTAAAGGGCAGAGTTTCTATTAAGTATTTTTGCTATTGTATAAATTAAACAAAATTCTATAAAGAGCAAAGGAATATACAGTTAGCAACATAGTAGTTTACCCCCAGCATCAAGATAGAAGTATCCTGCATTTTAAAAAGTTTAGGTTAACATGGCAAATTTTTTAAGGTTCAGTTATCTGAAATTTGGAACATAGTTTTAAAAATTATCTATACTGTTTAGTGTTGGTTCTGACTAGAACATTTACACATAAATGACTTGATGGGCAAAGTTTTAGAGATAACTTACATATACACACATACACGCACGCACACGCATGCAGACCTTCCTCCCAACCACAAACCATAATTTAGTGTTTCCCAAATACGCTTGATGAAAACAGTTATCAGAGGAACTTTGTAAAACATATGGTAGAACTTTCCAAGGAGATTCGGATCATCTAGATATAGAGATATTCACAAATATATCCAGCTCACTTTTTACCTTGTATATATACCTCTGCAAATCACCAACTCTTTCTACTATGTAATAGTTCTGTTGAAGAACTTGAAAACACAAGAAAACATGGCTCTAATTTCCTGCAAAGCATTCTAGTAACAAACTTGACAGTGGTCCTAAATAGCTTTTTGGAGTAAACCAGAGCCACAATTTCTGAAACCATAGTTTATGTGTGCATTTTTTCTTCTCCTAGACTTTTAGGATTATTAGGGCAATCAAATACTGAAATGAATTATTAAAGAGTATTCCTTCAAAATATCTATAAAAGAAAAAGTATCTGGGTTAAATATTTACTTGCCCCACTAGATTATCAATCTGGGACACATTCAGCATTGTATATAAGGATCTACAGCTCTTTGATCCTTTATCAGTTTTAACCAAACTGATTAGATGACTTCATAAATTAACAGATCAGTTCAAAACAGTTTGTCAGTAACATGAATAATAATGATCTTCAGTGACAAAATAATAAAGCCAATGTCTAATAAAGTCAAGTAGAGGTTTATGTTTCGCTATTGTTTTCAAATACTATGGTTATTGACATCCAAACAAGAGTACTATCATATACTTAGCTTTTTATCTAGTTGAATGTGCAACTTTTAGTATTAGTAGAAAGAGACCACATTCATGATCCTGACTATAGTTACCCAATGCTACCAACTCCCAACTGAAAACTTTGTTGAGGTTGTTGCTATTATGTCAAGGTGTTCCCTGATTTATTTTCAGCCTTTCACTGTGTAATGAATCAATCATCCTACTTTTCTCTTTTTGTCCCATTTGCTTGTTTATAACTATGATACATCATTTGTTTTCCAATTTTGAGAAATCCTCAAAAAGTGGAGGAAAAAGCAATTCCTTTGTGATATTCATTTGCAATAAAAGTCTGCACACTCTTTCTCTACTTGAATACGTTTAGCAGTTTTAATTAAAATTACCACCCCACCCTTATCCCTGAACCACATTCTCGAATGAATGTGTAGCTCTCTGTACGTTCTAAATTTCTTTTCATAAGCAGAATTAGAGACTTATTCAAAAGGCTGATAGCATATGAGCTCATAAACTAGAGGCAACCTCTTAGAGGTGTGTGTTTTCTCAACTATGCTGTGTTTCTAGGCATCTGTCAAGAAGGAAGCAAACATGAAAATGAGTAAGACCTTGGGTAGTCTGTACATTTTGCCAGCAGTGCTTTGTCTTTTAAACAGAGTCCACTTTTATTAGGTTATTTTTGGTCATTAATGGAGAGGGTTTGCACTTAACCCTACGTGCTGCATCATTTGAAATATCCACAAAGAATATTCTGGCTGTACACAGTGCGACTATAATCCTTCTGTATTCCTTTCTGAAATTTGGGTTCAGTAGCCCATATATGATTGCATTGAGGCTGCTGTTGAAATATGCCATGTAGTAACTGGCCACAAAGAGCCACTCTGGTATCCGGGGCCCCATGCTGGCAGGGTCTGAAGCCACAGCAAGACCAATGAAGTTGAGAGGAGCCCAGCAAATGGCAAAAAGGACAAAAACCACAAACATGGTGACAAAATTGCTGAAGTCCTGTGGTTTCATTTTGGGTTTATTGTTGGGTTTCACCCTCTGTCTGACCTGAAGAACCAGGATCCATATTCTTAGGTAACAGAAGATGACTATTGTCATGGGAACTATGAAATGGAAAACCACCACAGCTATAGTGTATGCTGAACTGATAGACTGTGCAAAGGTGCAGGAGTAGACCCTTGGGTCATACTGCAGGGTTCCAGTACGCAGGTTGGGCATGACCGCCACAAGCGTCAGCGTCCATATCAGGAACACGTAGCAGAGGGAATTCTTGTTACTGTACAGCTTGTCGTACTTGAGACTGTGGCAGATGTAGCAGTAACGGTTAATGGCAATTCCAGTGATATTGAAGACGGAGCCAATGACACTGAGGCCCATCAGGAAACCACTGATTTGGCAGTGCATGTAGCCCAGGTTCCATCCATTGTTAAATATAGATGTCAGCACCAAGGGGTAGGGGTAAACAGCTACCACCAGGTCTGCAACTGCAAGGCTCACCACAAATATATTTCCTAAAAGAGAAAGGTTTAGAAAGTACAGGTTACCCCCTGTTTTATATGCATTGCATTGGTTTTCTTCCACAGTTCTTATTTTTTTAAAGAGCTGTTTCTGCAACCCTATTAACCTGGCATCACAGTGACTGCCATATTATAACTGAAATGGAGACCATTTTCATCAGGAAGCAAGCCCACTGTTGCCCTTGTCAAGTCCATTCCACTGTTTGCAAATTCCCACTTTCCTAAGACAAGGCATATTTCATGTTCAAAACTGTTATTTTTCAAACTATTTGGTTGCTGTTCTTGGACAGCAGTGAACCCTTGACCCTTGGTATAATAGTTAAGAAAAAAAGGTTTTTTTCATCAACTGTATGGGTTAGAATATTGGCTTCACCCTCTCCTAGCTGTCTAACTGTGGCAAGTTATATTATCTCACAAATGTCAGTTTCCTCTTCTGTAAGATGGGGATAATGATAGTACCCTCTCCATAAGGCCTCCATGAGGCCAAGTTGAGGCATTCCACATCAAATACTGAGCAGTGTCTGTCGTATAAGTGTTCAATGAAGGTTGTTGGTGTTCAATAACACTCTCACCTCAATCTAAAGGAAAAGGTAGAAATGCTTCTAGATTTCATAAAGAACCTAAAGTATAAAAATTAACCCTAAATATTTTCTGTGTTAATATGATAACACATTTGAAAGTATAAAACAAGGAACTCTAGTCAAATTTTCTAAGATCTCTGCAAGTATGTTCTTTGCTTTTGCAGCTCATTTGCCTTTGTTTCTTACTATTCCTTCTGCCTTCAATGGCTCTTCTCTCTAATTTTTAAAATGCTACCCATTTCCCCAAATCCATCTTAAATGGAAATGCTCCAAGCCTTTATTTATTTGCCCAACTACAGGAAGACCTTCCTCCTTTGTAGGCTTTTAAATCACTTTATTTTATCACATTTAGTTGAGATTAAGTTGTAATAAATTACATTCAATAAAACCTTATTAACTGCATTTAATAGGTACTGGCTAAACAGGAAGGAACAGCCAGGGATCCTATGATCCTCAAACTTAGAAAAACAAAATTAAAAGAGAGAGAAAGAAGTATAAGCGTATGTGTAGAAAAAGAGGCAGCAAGAAATGGAGTGAGCTAGGAAGAAGAAGGGAAGAACATTCCAGGTGGAGTAACTATATATTTTGCCTTTTATTATATTTATTTGTAAAGTTAAGTTTCCTTTATTTCTGCCCTAAGAGTGTGTCCTCCCTGTAACAGGATCTTGAATAGTAGTTCCCAGTCGAGACTTTTGCTCAACTGCTTGATGACAGATACTAAAATGTGACCTCCCAGTATCTGAAATAAAACAACCTTTGTATTTGAGGTTCCTATTTAATTAATTTTACTCCCTATCCCTCCAAAAATTGCAAAGAAGTGAAGTAAAAGAACAGTCATGGCTAAAAAAAGGGAAGGTTTTGTCATAGAGGTAGGAATTTCAGATAAATTGCTGTAAAAACAATTTCTTTGAAAACTGGTTACCTGAGGCCAAATTAAAGCAGTAAAAACAAATTTATTTTTCCCCAAAGAACAATTTCAATCACCACTGAAATATTTGAATTCCAAAGTGGGCTTGTTTTAATGAATTTTTAACTCAAAATGCATAATACTTTAAAAATATGTATAATATATGAAATTCAGCTACAAATTACCATCAGAGCAGCCCATTTTTATCCACAGCATCACGATGACAAACTGACATAAATAGAGTTATTTTTAAAGAGCTTAAGTATAAGATAATAAACAATGTCCTAGACTTCTTTCATAGCTTTACTCCTCTGCTCCATTTAGTTTATAGCAATTATGCTTCTTTTTGTTCAAGTCATTACATTAATTAAATCATTAGTTTAGTTTTCTTTGAACTAATCCCCTTTCACAAGTGTCTGGAGAAAGAAAAATTAAGCCATAGAATGTACGCAGATGTGGCTATCAGGTAGCTCAACTGGAAGCTTTGTCATATCTGCTAGGGGTGTGTGTGTGTGTGTGTGTGTATGTGTGTGTGAGAGAGAGATGGGGAGGAAGAGGAGTGATAACAGTAATTAAATAACATCATCCTGATTGTACACATTATAAGATCATCTCTTCCATCTCAGCTCTACGTACCTCCAGAGAGACAGTGATCTATCCTTTTTACAGACACCCGATACTCCCTACAACCAGCATAGCAATGCATTCTGAAACTTAAAATAATTCCTGTTAATGGCTAGCAAATTGCTTTTCTGTTGGATTCACTTCCACTCCTTACTGCAGAGCAATTATGGACTCCTAGGATGTTAAGATGGAGAGAAATATTAGGAATATGAGTGATCACACAGGATAATTCCCACTTTTTAGATGTGAAGAAAACAGAAATACAGAGTTAATCTGGATGAAGTCATACAGTTAATGCCAAGACAGCACCTGTGCTGGTTATTTGTTATAAAACAGTAGAATACACATTCTTTTCAAGTGCATATGGAACATTCTCCAGAATGGATCACATATTAGACCACAAAAGTAGCCTCACCAAATTCAAGAAGATCCAAGTCATACCATGCATCTTTTCTGACTGACCACAATGCAATGGAACTAGAAGTCAACCACCAGAAAAAATCCGGATAGACCACAAATGCATAGAGGTTAAATAACATGCTACTAAACAATGAATGGGTAACCTGGAAATAAAAGAAGAAATAAGAAAATACATGGAAACAAATAAAAATGAAAACACAATGATCCAAAACCTCTGGGATGGAGCATATGTGGTTCTATGAGGGAAGTTGATAGCAATACAAGTCCAGCACAAGAAGCAAGAAAAATCACCAATAAACAACCTAAGGAACTAGAAAAGAGCAAACAAAACCTAAAGCCAGCAGAAAGAATGAAATAATAAAAATTAGAGCAGAAATCAAAGATATAAAAACAAAAGAAAACACAGAAAAGATGAAACTAAAAGATGGTTCATTGAGAAATCAATAAAATTGATGTACTTCTAGCCAGACTTACCAAGAAAAATAGCGAGAGGACTCAAAGAAATAAAATCACAAATGAGAGAAGAGAAATAACAACCAACATGACAGAAAGACAATCATAAGAGAATATTATTAAAAACTATATGCCAACAAATTGGACAACCTGCAAGAAATGGATAAATTCCTAGAAACATTGGAACTCCCAAAGCTGAAACAGGAGAGAATAGAAAATTAAACAGACTGATAACCAGCAAAGAAATTGAGTCAGTAATCAAAAACTCCCCCAAAAAACAAAAGTCCAGGACCAGATGGCTTCATAGGCACATTCTACCAAACATTTAAAGAACAGTTCATACCTATTCCTATACTATTCCAAAAAAAGAGAAAAGGAAGGAAAACTTCCAACTTCTTTCTATGGGACCAGCATTACTTTGATACCAAAACTAGATAAAGACACTACTTAAAAAGAGAACTATATAGGTCAGTATCCATAATGAACATAGGTGTAAAAATTCTCCATAAAATACTAGTAAACTGAATTCAGTAATACATTTTAAAAAATCATCCACCACAATGAAGTAGAATTTCTTCTTGGATTGCAAGGTGGTTCAACATTCACAAATCAAACAACGTTATACATCCCATCAACAGATAAAAGAGTAAGAACCATACGAGCATTTCATTAGATGCAGAAAAATCACATGAGAAAGTTCAACATCTGAAATTCATGATAAAAAAAAAAAACTCAATGAAATAGGTTTAGAGAGAATACACCACAAGATGATAGTCTATCTATGAAAAACCCACAGTTAACATCATCCTTAATGGGGAAAAAGTGGGAGCTTTCCCCCTAAAGTCAGGAGCAAGACAAGGATGTCCACTCTCACCACTTTTGTTCAACATGGTACCAGAAGTCTTAGCCACAGAAATCAGACAACAAAAAGAAATAAAAGGAATCCAGATTGGTAAAGAAGAAGTAAAACATTCACTATTTCCAGATGACATGATACTCTGCTTTAGAAATAAAAATATATTCACCCATCTTAATTCTACCCAAATACTAAATAACAAAGAATAGACTTTCCCAGAACATTATATTTAAAGCACAATGAACTTTAAGTTTAGCAGTCCTGTAATCCTTACAGTATTAGTAGTGTCCTAAATTCAAAAGTGAGGAAATTAAGCGAGTAATTTGCCCAAGGTCACACCCATTGGATGACAGAGCCAGAATTTTATACCAGGTCCATTGGTCCCAGAACCCACATTATTCAAAGGGAACATATTGCCCCCAAAATTGAGTCTGTAATAGAACTTATTTTCTACAGATAGGAATGTTTTATATATAAAGTGTTGTATATAAATAACTTTGTATATGTATTGTATTTATATGTATTGTATTTTATAACCAATATAAAACATAACCTGTTTTGTAAATAGGCTTTTAAAAAAACACTTACATGGTAAGGGGCACCTGTGTGGCTCAGTCGTTTAAGCAACCAACTCTTGATTTTGGCTCAGGTCATGATCTCAGGGTTGTGAGATCAAGCCCTGTGTTGGGCTCCACTCTCAGAGGGAAGTCTGCTTAAATTTCTCTCTCCCCCTGCCTCCCCCCAAAATAAATAAATAAATCTTAAAAAAAAAATGGTTTGTGTTGTAAAAGAATATAATACCTATACAAATGGCCCAAAATGAAAATAGCTCAAGGTATTCCAAACACAAATATAGGAAATAATTAAAGGTAAACTAATAGGATGAATTAAATAACAAAGGTATACATGAAATTTAAATTATTTTTTAAAGATTTTATTTATTTATTTGACACACAGAGAGAGATCACAAGTAGGCAGAGAGGCAGGCAGGGGGGGTGGGGGGAAGCAGGCTCCCTGCTGAGCAGAGAGCCCAATGCAGGCCTCCATCCCAGGACGCTGAGATCATGACCTGAGCCGAAGGCAGAGGCTTAACCCACTGAACCACCCAGGCGCCCCTTAAAATTATTTTTTAATTGGAAAATAAAACTCTTAAAAGTAAAAATTAAAATTTAAGCCAAATCTTAAAATAAGAATGAATTAGCTGGAATAGTGTTTGTCTTGCCACAGAACTCTGTCTCAGGCTCCAAAATCATACTAGACCTGGCACAGAGGAGATATCCAACAGACATTTAAAAAAAAAGAAAAGAATTAATGCATGAATGATAAAAGAACATTATCCTTTTCAAGATCACATAAGGAAAGAGTTTTATATTTTAAAGTGTGTTAAGAAAATTATAAAAGATATTTATCATCTTCCATTTAATAACTATGTGAGAAAATGTTTTAAAATTGAAGTTAGCAGCCTGGTTGTCAAACCTCCAAGTGGTATTTTTCCAGGCTGTATTACTTCCTTCATAAGATACAAAGCCAGTGTATTATTTGCCAATAGCTATGCTTTGTCTCCATTATTGACAATTTTTTTGAAGTTCTCTCCTTGATTCTGCCCCATGTGTGAAGTAGTTTTCATATTTCCCTATTTTTTTTACCTATTCTTTCACCTGATGTTAATACTAACATTTTATTTATGTATTTTTATTTTTTAAAAGATTCTATTTATTTATTTAACACACAGAGAAAGATGACAAGTAGAGAGGAAGGCGCTGGGTGGGGGGAGCAGGTTCCCTGCTGAGCAGAGAGCCTCATGCGGAGCTTGATCCCAGGACCCTGAGATCATCACCTGAGCCAAAGGCAGATGCTCAACTGACTGAGCCACCCAGGTACCCCTATTCATATATTTAAATTTGAATTTTAGCTACACTACAAATAACTTATTTTAAAATTGTTATGTTAGTCACCATAGTTTTTGATGTAGTATTCCAAGATTCATTGTCTGCGTATAACACCCAGTGCTCCATGCAATATGTGCCCTCTTTAATACCCATCACTGGGCTAACCAATCTCCCCCCACCCCCCTCCCTTCTAAAACCCTCAGTTTGTTTCCCAGAGTCCATAGTCTCTCATGGTTCATTTCCTCCTCTGATTTCTCCCCCTTCATTTTTCCCTTCATTCTCTTAATGTCCTCCTCGCTATTCCTTCTGTTCCATTAGTAAGTGAAACCATATGATAATTGACTCTCTGCTTGACTTATTTCACTCAGTATAATCTCTTCCAGTTCCATCCATGTTGATACAAATGCTGGGTATTCATCCTTTCTGATGACTGAGTAATATTCCATTGTATATATGGACCACATCTTCTTTATCCATTCATCTGCTGAAGGGTATCTCTGTTCTTTCCACAGTATGGCTATTGTGGACATTGCTGCTATGAACCTTGGGGTGAATTTAGCCCTTCTTTTCACTACTCTATATCTTTGGGGTAAATACCCAGTAGTGCAATTGCAGGGCCATAGGATAGCTCTCTTTTTAACTTCTTAAGGAATCTCCATATTTTCCAAAGTGGCTGCACCAACTTGCATTCCCACCAACAGTGTAAAAGGGTTCCCCTTTCTCCACATCCTCTCCAACATTTGTTGTTTCTAGCCTTGTCCATTTTTGCCATTCTAACTGGTATAAGGTGGTAATCTCAGTGTGGTTTTGATGTGAATGTCCCTGATGGCTAATGAGGATGAACATTTTTCCATGTGTCTGTTAGCCATTTGTATGTCTTCTTTGGAGAAGAAGTGTCTTCACTTCTTCTGCCCACATTTTGACTTATTTGTTTTTTTGGGTGTTGAGTTTGAGAAGTTCTTTATAGATTTTATCAGCCCTTTGTCTGTAGCATCATTTGCAAATATCTTCTCCCATTCCGTGGGTTGCCTCTTTGTTTTGTTGACTGTTTCCTTTGTTGTGCAGAAACTTTTAAAATTATTTTAATTTTTTTCATTTTTAGTTGAAGTATAGTTGACATACAGTATTAGTTTCAGGTGCACAGTATTCAGCTTTCACATACATCACAAAACACTCACCAGGGTAAGTGTAGTTACCATCTGTCAGGCAGTGTCTTTTAAAACAACTCATGAGTACTTCATCTACCAACCAAGTTTTCAAATATATCTTGAAAAATTTTTCTGCTAAATAAGCATGTTTGTAGTCTTAAGCCTTTGTATGCCATGTCTTATTTTTATTTGAAAAGAAAAGAATTTTAAGTGCCGTGATTGAAAGTAATCTCTTTGAAAGTAGGATCCATGTTTTACACAAGCTTAGTACATTGTCTTATATTTTGACAAACCAACAATAATTTGCTGACAACTTATATTCCATCTTATACTGTAGGTATACAATAAATATTTATTTAAATAAATATTCAATCCAGTAAGCTCCCAAAGCACTCCAAGATCAGAGCAGGTAAGCGTCCTTTTAAGCCAGAAGCTCCACAACTCAAATTCAACTTAAGTAGCCTGAAAAAATATTCAGCATGAAGATTTATTTGTTTTTCTTTTTCTTTTCACTTTTTCTGAGACTGCCTTCAATGTGATTGCCAAAGCGGATAGCTCTGTAGAAGAATAAATCTTAGAGCACCTCAACCAGAAAATCCAGAATTTTATTCCCCAATTGTAGCATCATTGAATTTCACTGAAATTTCTTGAGATGTCACATAGAGCTGTCACGTGTCAGATCAACTTGGTTAGGCAACCTGTTTGAAAGGTGAGAAACTTAGGATGCTGATTAAGGAAGTATCTTTAGACTCCTTAGGAGAGTCTAAAGTGGATGATAGGAGAATGGATGATACTGGTAATACCATTTCTGAGCATGAGCAAGTGCCTCCTGAAAAGCAATTAATTGGGGCACCTGGGTGGCTGAGTCAGTTGAGAATTGGACTCTTGATTTTGGCTCAGGTCATGACCTCAGGGTCCTGGGATCGAGCCCTGTGTCAGGCTCCACACTCAGTGGGGAGTCTACTTGAGATTCTCTCTCCCCTCGTCCCTCCCCCTGCCTGCTCACGCATGCTCTCTCCCTCCTTTTATCTAAATAAATAAATCTTTTAAAAAAATCAGTTAATTGCCTCTAGTAGCTTAGAAAATCCTGAGAGTGTGTGTATTTCAATTTTAGAAAATAGGGCATTTCTGCAAGCTAGGCAACTTAAAACTCCTTAGGAAAAGGAAGGAAGGTCAAGCTACCTTATAAAGACCTTAGTATTTACCTCAAATATTCCAATTATCCTTTTTTTTAAGGCTGCTAATAAAGAATGAGCAGAACAAGGTCCAGAGACTATAGATATTTTTCAAAAGAGGTATTTTTTTTTCAATGGAAAGTGTAGCTGACACACAATGTTACATTAGTTTCTAGTGTACAATATAGTGATTCGGCAGCTGCGTAAGCGATGCTGTGTTCACCACAAGTGTAGCTCCCATTTCTCCCCATACACTGTTACAGTACCATTGACTACACTCCCTATGCTGTACCTTTCATTCCCATAATCTATTCATTCCATAACTGGACTCCTGTACCTCTCACTCCCTGTTAGCCATTTTGCCCATCCCCCATCCCCGTCCTCTCTGACAACCACCAGTTCTCTGTATTTATGGGTCTTTTCTGTTTTGTTTTGTTTAGATTCCACATACAAGTGAAATCATATGGTATTTGTCTTTAACTTATTTCACTTAGCATAATATCCCCTAGGTCCACCTGTGTTGTCACAAGTGACAAGATCTCATTCTTTTTTATGACTAATATTGCATTGTGTTTATGTTTGTGTGTGCGTGTATGTGTGTGTGTGTGTGTGTGTGTGTGTGTGTGTATCCAGATACACTACATATTCTTTATCCATGCATTTGTCAATGGACACTTAGGTTGTTTCCACATCTCAGCTGTTGTAAATAATGTTGCAGTGAATATAAGGGCATATATCTTTTCAGCTTGGTGTTTTTTGTTTCCTTTGGTTAAATATTCCAGAAGTGGAATTGCTGGATCTTATGGTAGTTCTATTTTAAAGTTTCTGAGGAAACTCCACACTGTTTTCCACAGTGGCTACACCAGTTTACATTCCCACCAACAGTGCACAAGGGTTCCCTTTTCTCCACATCCTTGCCAATACTTGTTATTTCTTCTTTTTGATAATAGCCATCGTAACAGGTGTGAGGTGATAGCTTGTTGTGGTTTTGATTTGCATTTTCCTGATGATGAGCGATGTTGAGCATCGTTTCATGTGTCTTTTGGCCATCTGGATGTCTTCTTTGGAAAAATGTGTATTCAGTCAGATCTTCTGCCATTTCTTATTCAGATTGTTTTTTTATGTTGAGTTGTATAAGTTCTTTATATTTTTTGGATATTAACTCCTTTTCGGATGTATCATCTGCAAACAACTTCTTGCATTTGGTAGGTTGACTTTTAGATTTGTTGATGGTTTCCTTTCATGTGCAAAACTTTCTTATTTTGATATAGTCTCAATGTTTCATTTTTGCTTTTGTTTCCTTTGCCTGAGGAGACAGTCCTAGAAAATGTTACCAAATGGCAAATATTAGAGAAATGACTGCCTGTGTCCTCTTCTAGGATTTTTATGGTTTCAGGTCTCACATATAGGTCTCTAGTCCATTTTGAGTTTATTTTTGTATATGGTCTAAGAAAATGGTCCAGTTTCGTTCTTTTGCATGTAGCTCTCCAGTTTCCCAGTACCATTTATTGAAGAGACTACCTTTTCTCCACTGTATATTCTTGCCTCCTTCATCATATATTAATTGATCATATAAGTGTGGGTTTATTTCTGAACTCTCTATTCTGTTCCATTGATTTATGTGTCTATACTTTTCTGATTATTACAGCTATGTATTATATCTTGAAATCTGGGATTGTGATACCTCTAGCTTTGATCTTCTTTCTAAAGATTGCTTTGGCTTTCGGGACCTTTTGCGGTTCCATACACATTTCAGGATTATTTATTTTTATCTTGTGAAAAATACTATGGTGTTTTGCTAAGGAGTGCATTGAATCTGTAGATTACTTTGGGTAGTATGGACAGCTTAGCAATATGAATCATGAGCATGGAATATCTTTCCATTTGTGTCACCTTCAATTTCTTTAATCAATATTTTACAGTTTTTTTTTTCATCTTTAATTTTTTTAATTTTTTATTTTTTCAGCATAACAGTATTCATTATTTTTGCACCACACCCAGTGCTCCATGCAATCCGTGCCCTCTACAATACCCACCACCTGGTGCCCCCAACCTCCCACCCCCCACCCCTTCAAAATTCTCAGATCGTTTTTCAGAGTCCATAGTCTCTCATGGTTCACCTCCCTTTACAATTTCCCTCAACTCCCTTCTCCTCTCCATCTCCCCTTGTCCTCCATGCTATTTGTTATGCTCCACAAATAAGTGAAACCATATGATAACTGACCCTCTCTGCTTGACTTAGTTAACTCAGCATACTCTCTTCCAGTCCCGTCCATGTTGCTACAAAACTTGGGTGTTCATCCTTTCTTTTTTTTTTTTTTTTTTTACAGATTTATAAACATATATTTTTATCCCCAGGGGTACAGGTCTGCGATTCGCCAGGTTTACACACTTCACAGCACTCACCATAGCACATACCCTCCCCAATATCCATAACCCCACCCCCCTCTCCCAACCCCCTCCCCCCATCAACCCTCAGTTTGTTTTGTGAGATTAAGAGTCACTTATGGTTTGTCTCCCTCCCAATCCCATCTTGTTTCATTTACTCTTCTCCTACCCCCTCAACCCCCCATGTTGCATCTCCTCTCCCTCATATCAGGGAGATCATATGATAGTTGTCTTTCTCCGATTGACTTATTTCGCTAAGCATGATACCCTCTAGTTCCATCCACGTCGTCGCAAATGGCAAGATTTCATTTCTTTTGATGGCTGCGTAGTATTCCATTGTGTATCTATACCACATCTTCTTTATCCATTCGTCTGTAGATGGACATCTAGGTTCTTTCCATAGTTTGGCTATTGTAGACATTGCTGCTATAAACATTCGGGTGCACGTGCCCCTTCGGATCACTACGTTTGTATCTTTAGGGTAAATACCCAGCAGTGCAATTGCAGGGTCATAGGGTAGTTCTATTTTCAACATTTTGAGGAACCTCCATGCTGTTTTCCAGAGTGGTTGCACCAGCTTGCATTCCCACCAACAGTGTAGGAGGGTTCCCCTTTCTCCGCATCCTCGCCAGCATCTGTCATTTCCTGACTTGTTCATTTTAGCCATTCTGACTGGTGGGAGGTGATATCTCATGGTGGTTTTGATTTGTATTTCCCTGATGCCGAGTGATATGGAGCACTTTTTCATGTGTCTGTTGGCCATCTGGATGTCTTCTTTGCAGAAATGTCTGTTCATGTCCTCTGCCCATTTCTTGATTGGATTCTTTGTTCTTTGGGTGTTGAGTTTGCTAAGTTCTTTATAGATTTTGGACACTAGCCCTTTATCTGATATGTCATTTGCAAATATCTTCTCCCATTCTGTCAGTTGTCTTTTGGTTTTTTCAACTGTTTCCTTTGCTGTGCAAAAGCTTTTGATCTTGATAAAATCCCAAAAGTTCATTTCTGCCCTTGCTTCCCTTGCCTTTGGTGATGTTCCTAGGAAGATGTTGCTGCGGCTGAGGTCGAAGAGGTTGCTGCCTGTGTTCTCCTCAAGGATTTGGATGGATTCCTTTCTCACATTGAGATCCTTCATCCATTTTGAGTCTATTTTCGTGTGTGGTATAAGGAAATGATCCAATTTCATTTTTCTGCATGTGGCTGTCCAATTTTCCCAACACCATTTATTGAAGAGGCTGTCTTTTTTCCATTGGACATTCTTTCCTGCTTTGTCGAAGATGAGTTGACCATAGAGTTGAGGGTCCATTTCTGGGCTCTCTATTCTGTTCCATTGAGCTATGTGTCTGTTTTTGTGCCAGTACCATGCTGTCTTGATGATGACAGCTTTGTAATAGAGCTTGAAGTCCGGAATTGTGATGCCACCAACTTTGGCTTTCTTCTTCAATATTCCTTTGGCTATTCGAGGTCTTTTCTGGTTCCATATAAATTTTAGGATTATTTGTTCCATTTCTTTGAAAAAAATGGATGGTACTTGATAGGAATTGCATTAAATGTGTAGATTGCTTTAGGTAGCATAGACATTTTCACAATATTTATTCTTCCAATCCAGGAGCATGGAACATTTTTCCATTTCTTTGTGTCTTCCTCAATTTCTTTCATAAGTACTTTATGGTTTTCTGAGTATAGATTCTTAGTCTCTTTGGTTAGGTTTATTCCTAGGTATCTTATAGTTTTGGGTGCAATTGTAAATGGGATGGACTCCTTAATTTCTCTTTCTTCTGTCTTGTTGTTGGTGTAGAGAAATGCAACTGATTTCTGTGCATTGATTTTATATCCTGAAAACTTTACTGAATTCCTGTACAAGTTCTAGCAGTTTTGGAGTGGAGTCTTTTGGGTTTTCCACATATAGTATCATATCATCTGCAAAGAGTGATAGTTTGACTTCTTCTTTGCCGATTTGGATGCCTTTAATTTCCTTTTGTTGTCTGATTGCTGAGGCTAGGACTTCTAGTACTATGTTGAATAGCAGTGGTGATAACGGACATCCCTGCCGTGTTCCTGACCTTAGCGGAAAAGCTTTCAGTTTTCCTCCATTGAGAATGATATTTGCGGTGGGTTTTTCATAGAGCTTTGATAATATTGAGGTATGTGCCGTCTATCCCTACACTTTGAAGAGTTTTGATCAGGAAGGGATGCTGTACTTTGTCAAATGCTTTTTCAGCATCTATGGAGAGTATCATATGGTTCTTGTTCTTTCTTTTATTAATGTGTTGTATCACATTGATTGATTTGCGGATGTTGAACCAACCTTGCAGCCCTGGAATAAATCCCACTTGGTCGTGGTGAATAATCCTTTTAATGTACTGTTGAATCCTATTGGCTAGTATTTTGGCGAGAATTTTTGCATCTGTGTTCATCAAGGATATTGGTCTGTAGTTCTCTTTTTTGTTGGGATCCTTGTCTGGTTTTGGGATCAAGGTGATGCTGGCCTCATAAAATGAGTTTGGAAGTTTTCCTTCTATTTCTATTTTTTGGAACAGTTTCAAGAGAATAGGAATTAGTTCTTCTTTAAATGTTTGGTAGAAGTCCCCCGGGAAGCCGTCTGGCCCTGGGCTTTTGTTTGTTTGGAGATTTTTGATGACTGTTTCAATCTCCTTACTGGTTATGGGTCTGTTGAGGCTTTCTATTTCTTCCTGGTTCAGTTGTGGTAGTTTATATGTCTCTAGGAATGCATCCATTTCTTCCAGATTGTCAAATTTGTTGGCGTAGAGTTGCTCATAGTATGTTCTTATAATTGTCTGTATTTCTTTGGTGTTCGTTGTGATCTCTCCTCTTTCATTCATGATTTTATTTATTTGGGTCCTCTCTCTTTTCTTTTTGATAAGTCTGGCCAGGGGTTTATCAATCTTATTAATTCTTTCAAAGAACCAGCTCCTAGTTTCGTTGATTTGTTCTATTGTTTTTTTTTTTGGTTTCTATTTCATTGATTTCTGCTCTGATCTTTATGATTTCTCTTCTCCTGCTGGGTTTAGGGTTTCTTTCTTGTTCTTTCTCCAGCTCCTTTAGGTGTAGGGTTAGGTTGTGTACCTGAGACCTTTCTTGTTTCTTGAGAAAGGCTTGTACCGCTATATATTTTCCTCTCAGGACTGCCTTTGTTGTGTCCCACAGATTCTGAACCGTTGTGTTTTCATTATCATTTGTTTCCATGAATTTTTTCAGTTCTTCTTTAATTTCCTGGTTGACCCATTCATTCTTTAGAAGGATTCTGTTTAGTCTCCATGTATTTGGGTTCTTTCCAAATTTCCTCTTGTTATCGAGTTCTAGCTTTAGAGCATTGTGGTCTGAAAATATTCAGGGAATGATCCCAATCTTTTGATACCGGTTGAGACTTGATTTAGGACCAAGAATGTGATCTATTCTGGAGAATGTTCCATGTGCACTAGAGAAGAATGTGTATTCTGTTGCTTTGGGATGAAATGTTCTGAATATATCTGTGAGGTCCATCTGGTCCAGTGTGTCATTTAAGGCCTTGATTTCCTTGTTGATCTTTTGCTTGGATGATCTGTCCATTTCAGTGAGGGGAGTGTTAAAATCCCCTACTATGATTGTATTCTTGTCGATGTGTTTCTTTGATTTTGTTATTAATTGGTTTATATAGTTGGCTGCTCCCACGTTAGGGGCATAGATATTTAAAATTGTTAGATCTTCTTGTTGGACAGTTCCTTTGAGTATGATATAGTGTCCTTCCTCATCTCTTATTATAGTCTTTGCCTTAAAATCTAATTGATCTGATATAAGGATTGCCACTCCTGCTTTCTTCTGATGTCCATTAGCATGGTAAATTCTTTTCCACCCCCTCACTTTAAACCTGGAGGTGTCTTCGGGTTTAAGATGAGTTTCTTGTAGGCAACATATAGATGGGTTTTGTTTTTTTATCCATTCTGATACCCTGTGTCTTTTGATTGGGGCATTTAGCCCATTAACATTCAGGGTAAGTATTCAGAGATATGAATTTAGTGCCATTGTATTGCCTGTAAGGGGACTGTTATTGTATATTGTCTCTCTTTCTTTCTGATCTACTACTTTTAGGGTCTCTCTTTGCTTAGAGGACCCCTTTCAATATTTCCTGTAGAGCTGGTTTGGTATTTGCAAATTCTTTCAGTTTTTGTTTGTCCTGGAAGCTTTTAATCTCTCCTTCTATTTTCAATGATAGCCTAGCTGGATATAGTATTCTTGGCTGCATGTTTTTCTCATTTAGTACTCTGAATATATCATGCCAGCTCTTTCTGGCCTGCCAGGTCTCTGTGGATAAGTCTGCTGCCAATCTAATATTTTTACCATTGTACGTTACAGACTTCTTTTCCCGGGCTGCTTTCAGGATCTTTTCTTTGTTCACTAAGACTTGTAAATTTTACTATTAGGTGACGGGGTGTGGACCTATTCTTATTGATTTTGAGGTGGGTTCTCTGCACCTCCTGGATTTTGATGCTTGTTCCCTTTGCCATATTGGGGAAATTCTCTCCAATAATTCTCTCCAATATACCTTCTGCTCCCCTCTCTGTTTCCTCTTCTTCTGGAATCCCAATTATTCTAATGTTGTTTCGTCTTATGGTGTCACTTATCTCTTAAATTCTCTCCTCGTGGTCCAGTAGCTGTTTGTCCCTCTTTTGCTCAGCTTCTTTATTCTCTGTCATTTGGTCTTCTATATCGCTAATTCTTTCTTCTGCCTCATTTATCCTAGCAGTGAGAGCCTCCATTTTTGATTGCACCTCATTAATAGCTTTTTTTATTTCAACTTGGTTCAATTTTAGTTCCTTTATTTCTCCAGAAAGGGCTTTTATATCTCCCGAGAGGGTTGCTTTAATATCTTCCATGCCTTTTTCAAGCCCGGCTAGAACCTTGAGAATCGTCATTCTGAACTCTATATCTGACATATTACCAATGTCTGTATTGATTAGGTCCCTAGCCTTTGGTACTGCCTCTTGTTCTTTTTTTTGTTGTGAATTTTTCCGCCCTTGTCATTTTGTCCAGATAAGAGTTTATGAAGGAGCAAGTAAAATACTAAAAGGGTGGCAACAACCCCAGGAAAATATGCTTTAGCCAAATCAGAAGAGATCCCAAATTGTGAGGGGGGAGAAAGGGGATAAAAAGGGGTTCAGAAAGAAAAAAAAAAAAGAAACTATTAAAAAAAAGAAAGCCGATAAAGAAAAAATATAAAAAGAGGAAAAAATATATATATATTAGATAAACTATTTAAAAAACGTTAAAAAAGAAAACGGTAAAAGTTAAAAAAATTTAGCAGAAGAAGAGAAAAAGAAAAAAAATTGAAAAAGAAAAAAAATTAAATTAACTGCAAGGCTAAAAAATCATGGGGAGAAAGCCATGAGTTCCGTGCTTTGCTTTCTTCTCCTCTGGAATTCCGCCGCTCTCCTTGGTATTGAAACTGCACTCCTTGGTAGGTGAACTTGGTCCTGGCTGGGTTTCCCGTTGATCTTCTGGGGGAGGGGCCTGTTGTAGTGATTCTCAAGCGTCTTTGCCCCAGGCGGAGTTGCACCGCCCTTACCCGGGGCCGCGCTGAGTAATCCGCTTGGGTTTGCTTTCGGGAGCTTTTGTTCCCTGAACGCTTTCCGTAGAGTTCCGGAGGATGGGAATGAAGATGGCGGCCTCCCGGTCTCCGGCCCGGAGGAGCCGAGAGCCCGGGGCCCCACTCCTCAGTGCGCCCTCAGAGAACAGCGCCCAATGACTCCCGTCACCCTGGCCTCCGGCCGCGCTCTGAGCTGACCGAGCCTGTGACCGGTTCAAGGCAACCCCGAGCTGAGAGCTACTCCCCGGCTCCGTCTCTGTAGCCGGCTTCCCTGTTCTAATACCGGTAAGCTCTGCGACACTCAGACACCCCCAATCCTTCTGCGACCTGCGGGACCTGAGGCCGCACTGACCCCGCCTGGGCTTCATCCCGGTTAAGCCTCTGGAGCGATGTCCCTCAGCGGAACAGACTTTTAAAAGTCCTGATTTTGCTCCGTTGCTCCGCCGCTCGCCAGGAGCCGGCCCCTCCCCCCGCGGTCTATCTTCCCGTCGCTTTGGATTCACTTCTCCGCCAGTCCTACGTTTCAGATAGTGGTTGATTTTCTGTTTCTAGAATTGCTGTTCTTCTTCTCTTCAATCTCCCGTTGGATTTGTAGGTGTTTGCAATCTTTAGATAAGCTATTTAGCTGATCTCCTGCTACCTGAAGTAGTCTCAGCCTGCTACTTCTCCGCCATCTTGACTCCTCCAATATTTTACAGTTTTTGAAGTGCATCTCTTTCATCTCAATTAAGTTTATAACTAAGTATTTATTCTTTTTGGTGTAATTATAACTAGACTTGTTTTCAATTGAGATATTTTTTTAAAAAGCCATCAGATGTTAGTAAGAACTAAATGCAGGAGGTTTAATTTAGGACATTTTACCTTTGGTTAACTTTCAGATTTGACAAGAGGAAAATGATTGTGATAAGCCCCATCTTATCTGTGATTAATTTAATGCTAGAAACTGCTACTTTTTTTCCTTTTTCTTTTTTTAAAGATTTTTATTTATTTATTTGACAGAGCCACAGTGAGAGAGGGAACACAAACAGGGGGAATAGGAGAAGAGGAAGCAGGCTTCCCGCTGAGCAGGGAGCCTTATGCGGGGCTTGATCTCATGACCCTGGGATCATGACCTGAGCTGAAGGTAGACGCTTAATGACTGAGCCACCCAGGCACCCTGAAAAATTGCTACTTTCTTATGAGATGAATCCTGGAGGATCCAAAAATCAGATCCAAATTTAATCATGTAGCCCTCCAAATCAGTGATGTATTTAGGAGTCTTAATACACTGTCATGAGGTTTCTAAGCAATTCTGAGGATTGCTTTGGCAAATTTGGCTAAAATTTAGAGTTTGTTAATAATATACTACACAGACCAGAAAAAAAGGTCATGAAACTTTAAACAGTGACTAAGAATGCAAGGGGGAAAAGTAAATAAAATGTCTTTAAAAATAAAAAATTGCCTGAATCAATAATTTCAAATCTCAGAAAGAGCTACAGGAGGAAAATGTCAATAGCACTGACAAGAACTCTGTCAGATTGAGGATTATATTAAACATTGATTTTGTTAGCTTGAAATCATTTTCCAAGTCTGTACATAGAGTCAGGTCATAACTTTTTGAATGTCAACATACTTGTCTGAGAAATTTCTTGTAGCTTCCAGAGCTGATTCATTTTAAATTAGAGAACAGCTTGGATATTGAAATGATCAGCCTCTCAAAGGTTGGATATTAAAACAGTCTTGAGTCACAGTCCTACTTGCTGTGGAGAGAAAATGTTTGTTTTGAAAGGGAAAATTGTGACATCAGAGAATTTGTGTAATTTCCATAATGCTGCAAAAGAAATTTAGATCCTAAATCTTTAGTTTCTGACTGATTTCACTTCTTACTGTTAATATTGTCCATTTACTTAAAAAAATTTAAAAATTACATAAAACTACTAATTATAGAATATATTAATAATAACATTATAATGCCATTATTTCTGTGGTATTTTACCACTTCAAAGTGATTGGTTGAAGGACAGGTGGATGGATGGGCAAAATCTTAATCTATCCTCCTAGCAACCCTGTGAGATGGGTACTCCACTGGACAGATGGAGAAACTAAGGCTTGGAGAGATTGAGTAACTAGACCCCACACATAGCACAAATAAAAGTATTACAGACATGAAAGACTCAGCCTGGGTCTGATTTTAATTCCAGTGCTCCTTCCACTGTCACACTGGGTGGGTCCCTGGAATAAGAAGTACTGATCATTTATCTGTGAATTTGGGGTTTTAGTTTTTTTATATACCTGAGGAGGTTTTTTAAGGACAAATAAAACAAAATGTGGGAAAGTGCTTTGAATACTGAGAATTGCCCTATGTGCATAAACACAAAGCACCAGACATTCCAAACAGGAAGTTATTTTTCTGCTTCATCTACAGTAATCAGATCAAAATAGCTATCTGTGAAAAGTAAACCACAGACTACAATTTCACCAATTTCCTACTTTAGTTTTCTCAAGCTTGAGAATGTTTCAGACACAAATCAATAAATTTTTTAAATAAAAACACAGGGTTGAAAAACTAAATTCCTTTAATTATTAGGGTTAGGTTGATAAGGATGCTAAAAATACTCATAATTTCAACTGGAAATGTTCACCAAAGGATGACCAGCTTTTGTAAAATCAGTTATGGACAGACCAGAACAATAAAAAAAAAGACTTAAGTTTTATCAAAAAAAGTTTTAAGATTTTCAATCATTACAGCAGAGTGGATTGTTGGGGGAATATTGTCTGTTTCAATTGCCCATGTCCCAGAAGTTAGACCTTTGTTACAATTCTATTTACCTTATAGCTGATGTCCATGGATATTAAGTGAATCACAGGAAAGCATCACTTTAAGTAAGAAGAGACTGTGGGATGCAAAATGAACCTTTATGGAGAAAGATTTCTGAAAAGATAAACTGCCTCAGTAGGATTGTCCAAAATGCATTTTCTTTTTCTTTGAGACTTGGGCTATTGGTGCATATACAGATATTTTGTTTTGTTTTATGTTTTCAGATGTAATGATCCCACAGAACACTGGTTTTAAATCATTAGTAAATCATGTAACTAGCCACCTTTAGGACCTGGATAGAGACATCATGAGTTGATTTTGCAGGAGACATTGTCTGATTCTTTAATTTACAATGTGGTGAAGGGCTTATCTTCCATCCACTTTTGAACATGTGAGAGTGATGTGCTCACTCGTGTGAACCCCCCTGTTCTTTAGATATGTGTTATCACAAATGGAATGGCCAAGCTGGCTGCCAATTTAGGTTGTTCCTCCTAAGTGGTTACATTTTGAAGGGGTCACTGCCAACAGACCTAGAAGAACCTGACCCCAGGAACGCTCCCTGAGGGGGACTCTTCACTCGCACACACCACACGTTAGCTCACCATGCGTGTCCCCGGCTCATCCCACCCAAACTCGCAAGAACCTGCCTAAGTCCCAGAGGACCAACCTATGGTTTCTGTGTAGTTGGTTACTTCATTCTCTTCCAAGAAGGGAGAAATCTATATGGGAAATTTCTAAAACTTGTGTACATGTCTTAGGAAATAAAACAGGGAAACCAGATGTCATACAGAAGTCTTTTTCTCTAGTAGATGTACGACAAGTGACCCAGGTAGTTTAGGACAAGTGAGGCACACTTTCATGAGGACACCATTTCCTAGCTCTGTGGTGTCCGAAATCACTGCATGTGTCTGTCATTGTACCCATGGTTCATATACTTCATAAGGAGTTTAATAACCTTGTAAACACAAGGATACCAGAATCAAAAAGGACTCACAGATTTTGTGTAGCCCCATCATTTTACTGTTGTGAAAACAGTACAGGGAAATTGGGGGATGATTTAGCTACAACTGTAAATCCATTCTGTAAAGAAGACCTAGAGTTCAATTCCTGGATCTATTCTCTTTGCAAGCTCCTGCTGGGCTCCCCTGTGGGATCTAATACATTTGTCCCCAGCCCAGGAGCCCTCGACTGTGTGTGCATGCATGTACTTACACTTGTTTCCACCCCATCTCTAATGCTAAACCTACCACTGTCGTCATGACTTGCCCCTGAGCTCTGTCCCGACATTTTTAAGTTAGGAAAGGAAACTTCCATCTGCCCCTCCCACACCACTCTTCCCCATTCCCGCAGGATCCCAAGAGGGTCAGAACTTAGAACTTGCTTTCAGGAATTCGTGAATGTCAGATGACCCAGCAGTTCGGAGGACTATTTCAGCCGTGGTGTTGGTCTGAGTGATTTTGTGGGCCAGCCCTGAAGCCAGAAGTCGTATCATATATTCTTTTAAGACATTTATAAGTGAACTTCTGGAATATGTTTGTTAAGTTCAGGACTGTCTTTTTTGCTGATGCACAACAGACCCAGGAAACAGATACACATGTGACCTCTACTAAGGGATCAAACCTAATGATGGTGATTAAAGGGTACTGAAGAACAGGGAGTAAGAAATAATGGGGAAGAAAAAAAGAGAAGGCAAAGGAAGAGAAAGAAAGAGAGCAAAGAGAAAATGAAAGCCAGGAGACAGTGAACAGAATGGCCAAGGGCTCAGTCAAGGTAGCTGGGTCCCCTTCACTGGGACCCAGCCTGGAGTACTGGTGGACTGATGGTGAGAGTGGCCACAGGTCACGGAGAAGGCAGTGAGCCTCAGCCTTCAGTATCTGAGCAAGGACTACAGAGAGAGAAAGAGCCAAGTTCAGTACAGACAACCATCTGCTTGTGGAGAGTAAAGGAGGAAAATGGACATTGGTGGTCTTCCGTACTTAGACTAGGCATAAGTTCTAGTTCAAGTGGTGAATAATAATAATAATACTACCATCTATCAACAGCCTCATTTCATTTCTCTGAAGTGATGGTCACATGTATGTACATAAGGAAAAATACATCAGGCAGGGTCTTTGTTTTACGCACTCGATTGTGTGTCTTTTGCCTCGATTTAAAAACAGTCTTTTTTCAGTAGGCATGCACGCCTGAGACTGTTTAAGCATCTTAAAAACAGGCCTGGGGCATCCCAGGTTGAAACTCCGATCTCTGAGCCCTAAGTCCATGTCTCTTTGCAGCTTCTCTGAGTAGTAATGCAGAGTGGAGAGAGAGAACAGTCCGTGTCGGCCTGAAAAAAACAAGTGCAAGCGTTCTTGCAGCCAACGAGTTACACTCAAGCCCGTGTGCAGAGCTGATGCTCCAGTCTTATAGCCATTCTGGGGAACTTCCTGGTTTAAAAATAATAATAAACTCCTTTAGGTAGGTATCTTCCTAAAATCTTATGGCCCTGTGTTCTTAAACAGAACACAGTGGATGTGACTGGACCTTTCCTTGAATGCTCAGGATCATGATTAATAAATACATTATTGGAATATATGTTTTCAGGAGCAGTTAACGGTGAGCAGTTATTTGCTTTATGACTTGCCTCCCAAAGATTGTGCTTGTTTAGTTTTTCTTTCTTTTTTTTTTTTTTAAGATTTTATTTATTTATTTGACAGATGGAAATCACAAGTAGGCAGAGAGGCAGGCAGAGAGAGAGAGAGGGGGAAGCAGGCACCCTGCTGAGCAGAGAGTCCGATGTGGGGCTCAATCTCAGGACCCTGGGATCATGACCTGAGCCGAAGGCAGAGGCTTCAACTCACTGAGCCACCCAGGCGCCCCTGTGCTTGTTTAGTTTTTCAGACCAGCTTTTATTATTTCACCCCAAGCGGTTTGCCGCGTGTACTGTTCCTTTAAATGTATCAGTCATCCTCCTAATTTATGACATAGTCTGGACACTAGCCTCTCTCTGTAGGGTACTCTAAAAACAAATCAGCTCTGAGAGAAAGCCTGTTATTTTTGGTTATTTTTATTTATTGGCTATATTCTAGATAGGTTTGATTGCCAAATAATTGAATTTTGAAAATACAAGTTATGATCATACTCTTGCTTTAATTTTTTTAATAAACGTTTTAGTTAAGCATGATGTATATCGAGAAAAGTACACAAATCATAAGTCTACAGTTCAGTTGTTTTTAACAGATTTCAACCAGAGAAAAGGTTCTTTGGGAATGTCTGGGTGGCTCGGTCAGTTAAGCATCTGACTCTTGATTTTGGTTCAGGTCATGATCTCAGAGTCCTAATATTGAGGCCAAGGCCCAGCCTGACTTCAGGCTCCATGCTCAGTGGGGAATCTGCTTGAGATTCTCTCTTTCCCTCTCCCTCTGCCCTCCTCCTACCCACACGCAAACGCACTCTGGCTCTCTAAAGTTGTTTTTGGGACACCTGTGTGGCTCAGTCGGTTAAGCATTTGCCTTCAGCTTATGTCATGATCCCAGGGTCCTTTCTCAGCAGGGAGCCTGCTTCTCCCTCTGCCTTCTTCTCCCCCTTCTTGTGTTCTCTCTCTCTCTGATAAATAAATAAAATCTTAAAAAAAATAAAGTTGTTTTTAACATAGCTTTGTTAGATATACTAGAAAAAAGAGCACATAACATTACCTACTTTGTCCTTTTCAAAGTATGCCTCATTTTCCATATGCAAAATATCCTTTCCCATATATGTGAGGCTAAGAAATAGATATTTTCTGTATTTAACATATGTGTAAAATAGAGGTTGGATAACTGATTGCTCAGATCACAGAGTAGAGAGCAAGGATAGTAATCCTAGTGTGCCAGTGCAGGAATCTGCCCATTATTATTGCAATGAAATTTACTCAGAAGGAGCAAATAAGGTATTATCAATTCTAGTATCAAAATTTGGGCAGGAGGGAGCAGACATTCTGCCAGCGCCTAAGAGCGTGGTGGACGTTTGAAGCCTGTGTCTGCTCTGACAGACCAGGGTCCCTGACATACAGCTGTTAAACATCATGAATTTCTTCTCTGGGAAGTCGAATGTCAACGTGCTCTCTCGGCAGTGGTGGGGAGGGAGGGTGGGCATAGGTGACCCTGCCATTACACCAGATATCCAAAAGAGAGCTCAAAGCTTGAGATGCCTTAGCATTCTTACTTCCTTGTCTCATTTCTTCTCTTCTTTGCATCTTTTATCCTTAATGCCAACACAATAATGTAACTGAAAGGGAAGGATTGAGCAATTGTAAGAACTTTGGATAAACATCCCAAAACTCAGTGAAAGTCAGCTATTTCTCTTCCCTGTTTCAAATTACCACCCATTCTAGAAAGCCTCACATGGTTTGAACTGGAACAGTGGTACATCTGAATAAAGAGTCCCAATTACATAAACATGAAAGTTCAAAAGCTTCACAAACTTGGGGTGCCGGGGTGGCTCAGTGGGTTAAGCCGCTGCCTTCAGCCGCTGCCTTCAGGGTCCTGGGATCGAGTCCCCCATTGGGCTCTCTGCTCAGCAGGGAGCCTGCTTCCCTTCCTCTCTCTCTCTGCCTGCCTCTCTGCCTACTTGTGATCTCTGTCAAATAAATAAATAAAATCTTTAAAAAAAAAAAAAGCTTCACAAACTAAAACTCACTCCAAGACTCCCCGTTAGCTACAGAAAGGTGTTTTATAGACTGTCCTGCTGAAAAATTGCTTAGCACCTGAACAGAATACAAAATACAAAGTTGCATGGAAGGTGCATTTCTTCTAACTCGTTTTCATAAAACAGCAGAAGTAGAATTATTTCGGGCCTGTGAATATTTTTTTAGAGGAAAGTTCCTGCAAGCTTCAAACTTGCCAAGTGTTGCACTTGTTGCTACTAACAAAGCAGAATGAGTGAATTTTATGCCCCACTCCACCACTTAAAGGATGCCTTCAGTTCCTCCTTTGTAGAAGAGGCTAACAGTGGCATCTCTCACCACAGGGCTTCCCCGAGAACTCAGTTCACATAGCCTTCAGAGCTGTGTCTGGCCCACCGACAGCTGCTTTTAGTGCCAGAAGGGAGAGAGACTCTTTTTTGTTTGTTTTCACAAGGGAACAAAGGAATGCAATAGACAGGTCAAAGCAAAAGTCCTATTATCAAACCCTTATCCAAGGAATCAAAATAATCAGTAATGCAACACAGAGATTACAAAACAGATTAACCTGTCATAACAGAGTCCTCTTTCCCGGACCCCAGAGATAGAAGGGACAGTGGAGACTGGCAAGAAATCAGCCACGATGAGAAAGCAGCCTTCCCCCACAGCTTCTCTCCTGGGGATGAGAGAGATAATTCTTCTTCTTCTTTTTTTTTAAATTTTATTTTTGAGTAGTCTTTACACTCAGCATGGGGCTTGAACCCACAACCCCAAGATCAAGAGTCTCCTGTTCCATCCACTGAGCCAGTCACATGCCCCCCCCAAGACAGATAATTCTTCCTCCATGCTTCTAGCACTGTATTCTCTCATACCCTCCTTTATTCCCCACCCAATTTATTTAAATTAAACCAAAAGCAAAAATGACTCACCCATTTTTCTCATCCTCCTATCCCCCCCACCCTCTGGCAACCATCAGTCTATATCTATGAGCTTGTTTATTTATTTATTTACTTATTTAAGATCTCACATCTAAGAGAGATCATATGGTATTGGTCTTTCTCTGACTTAATTCACTTAGCGTTATACCCTAAAGGTTTATCCATGTTGTCACAAATGGCAAGATTTCATTCATACATATAAATAAATATATGTTTAACTTCTTTATATGTGTATTCATATGTGTTTGTGTGTGTGTGTGCAACATTTTCTTTATCCATTCCTCTGTTGTTGGACACTTAGGCTATTTCTGTATCTTGGCTACTGTAAATAATGCTACAATGAACATGGAGGTGCAGATACCTTTTTTAGTTGGTGTTCTCGTTCTCTTTTAGTAAATACCTAGAAGTGGAGTTGCTGGAATACATGGTTTTTAATTTTTTGAGGAACTTCCATACTGTTCCACAGTGGCTGCCCCAGTCTGCATTCCAACAATTTACCACAGTGCACAGGGTTCCATTTTCTCTCCACATCCTCGCCAACATGTTATTTCTCTTTTTTGATGGTAGCAGTCTGGTGGGTGTGAGGTGATATCTTATGGTTTGATTTTTATTTCCCTGATGATAAGTGAGGTTGTTATGTACATGTTGGCTATTCAGATGTCTTGTTTAAGAAAAAAAAAAATTGTCTATTCAGGTGCATTGGGTAGCTCAGTTTGTTGAGTGGCCAAATCCTGATTTTGGCTCAGGTCCTGATCTCAGAGTCCTGGGACTGAGCCCCCGAGTCCTCTGCACTCAGGCACAGAGTCTGCTCGAAGATTCTCTCTCCCTCTGCTGCTGCACCCCTCCCCCATTCAAGCTCACTTGCTCACTCTTTCTCTAAAACAAAAAAAGTCTCATTCAGATCTTCTGCCCATTTTTAAATCAGATGTTTTTTTCACTACTGAGATGTTTGACTTTTGTATATATTTTAAATATTAGCCCCTTATCAAATGTGATTTGCAAATATTTCCTCCCATTCAGCAGTTTGCCTTTTCATTTTGTTGATGATTTCCTTTCCTGTACAGAAACTTTTTACTTTGGTGTGGTTTCCACTTCTTTATTTTTGCTTTTGTTGCTTTGGCTTTTGGTGTCAGATTCAAAAACACATCATGTAGACTGTGTCAAGGAGCTTACTGCCTGTGGTTCTTCAAAGAGCCTCTTTTTGAAGGCAGAATTCCTCTAGTTTAAGCCAATCATATATGAAATGAGGTTATTCAATGGACTAACTCAAATTCAGTTCATGGTATCAGGTGATAATCAAGTTACTTCTTAAACTACTCACTGTCCCAGGCATTAAAATGAAAAGGGGTCCCTCCCTGGAGAGAGCTAAAGAAAATCACAGCATTGACCAACTACTCTATTAGAGCATTTTTCCTTCCCCTCCCCCGCCCACCTCCAAAATGTCAGCTTCTAAATAAAGAAGTAGGCACTTAATCTAAAGATCTGAACATCCAGTGTCCTCTGGAAAATCATCCCTGATGATTTTCCCAAGAGAAAGCTTCATTTCATTGCTTGGAGGATAAAGCAAGATTAATTAACTCAAACACAAAATTTGCTTGAGTAGCATATTATATGTAAGTATACTCTTTACTGTAACATTTCCTGTTTTAAAATGGAAACTTGTTTAACTTGGAGGAATAGGAATCATGTGTAGGAACCTTGGAAGTCTTTTAAAATTGCATGCTAAAAACTGAAAACTACTCCAGACAACAAAACTAAAGCTTCTCATTTCACAGGCTTATTATTTTCTCCTATTTTAACAAAGTTGTGAGGAAATTATCTGAAAAAACTAAGCAATTGACAAGTTCATTGATCTGATTCAGCAGGACTTCAGGAGGAACTTTCTGCATCCTGTATCTGATGCCTCTCAATCCAGTAAACCTCAAAAATTGATCACTGTGCAGTGGGGCTTTCCCCTAAAGTAAAGAGAACCTGACTTTGGCAAAGTGTTCTACCCCTTAGGGACTTAAGATTCCTTGTTTCATTGTGAGGGGTGGGGAGGAGGGAGAGAAAGGAAAAAACAAAACAAATAAAAAAAAACCCAAAAACTTACACAGGCAGGTTAAAGGAAAAGTAAATTGATGGGCTTCTCTCTCCTGTGGGAAAAAGAACTCAAGTCACCTTTTTTAGAAAAAGCTAATTGACCGCTAAGGAGGGGGCTGTGTTCTGCAACGTGGCCAGAAAGGGGAGAGGCGGCTGCCGGGTGGACGTAGGAGGCTGCCCGGCCCCGGGAGCCCCTACCTGCATTCCTCAGCTTCTTGTTCCGATACACGGACAGGATGACCAGGAGGTTGCCCAGGACGTCCACTACGATGGTGAAGATGAGGATGAAGGCAAGGGTGCAGGCCACCCATGAGGGTCGCGGGTCTGCGCCCTCCCCGCCTCCGGGCGCCCGCTGAGAGTCATTGAGCAGCGTGCTGCCATTGCCCTTCAGGGTCCCGCCCGGCGCGCCCCACAACCCGGCCATCGCACCCTCGGAGTGCAGGGCCACCCACTCCATCACGGCTAATGGCTCCTCCCGGTGCCACTCCCCATCGCAAGTGCCACTTCCCCACCGCCCCTTGGCTCCCCCAGCTCCCTGCAGTGGGACTCCGCACTTGCACCTCCAGCCCCGCCCCGTGACACCTGGCAACCGCAGGAGTCTCCTTGGCCCCGGGGCTCCCGGTGCCATTCCCGCAGCCTGTGCAAACAGCGCCCCCGTGCGGCGGGCCTGCACCGCGCCGGAGCTAGAGTGGGAAGAAACCAAGGAACTTTCTCAGCGAGGTATCCCACCATTCCTGGAACAGAAATCGCTTCCCTCTCTCCCCGCTCCCAACCCACAGAGTGAGGAGGCCAGCTAGAATTTTCATATTTTTCCCCCAAAAGCTACTTTTCTTTTGATACTTCCTGAACACGGTCCTTAAAATTTTAGTGTACCAACTATATTTCAATTAAAAATAAATTTTCCAATTTAAAAATTCCAAGTTCTTGTCCTCCACCTCTGTGCATGCCTCTGGTTGCTGACCCAGGTAATCAGAAGGAGAACGAGGACACTTGAAATGTCGGCTTGAAATGACAGAATGTTCCACTGGGAAGCTGTGATTCAAAGCATCTCTAAACTTTTTCATTTCAATTTCAAATGTCGGTGGATTGAATAGTTTCAAAGTAGCCACAGTCTTGCTTCACACCCAACACAGGCGGCTACTCTCTGGCAGATTTCTTCCAGGAGCAGTACAGATCCCAGACACCTTTAGCCACCACACCCTGCTCGCTCTCCCTGTAGACATCTAGGCTTATGTGGGGCCCGTACTCACCCTCTAGTTTCTCTTCCTCCTCCTCTTCTTCCCCTCTGATTTTTTTATGAACTGAAGATATTTTTCATATGAACACCAACACATTCATCTGTTTGTAACACTGTACATGTTAATCCAATGCATATATTCAGATAAATAAAAGACCCCATAAGATCAATTAAAAAACTAGTACTTCTATATGCAAATTTGATATAAATGACGCTCTTTGACTTTGGCATTTGTGAGTGGAAGATCTGTTTTTTTAGAGTCCCACTCTGGAACTGAAGTTTATTTTACTTTTCATTTACAATGCGGTCTCTTTTTTTTTTTTAAAGATTTTATTTATTTATTTGACAGAGAGGTAGATCACAAGTAGGCAGAGAGGCAGTCAGAGAGAGAAGGGGAAGCAGGCTCCCCGCTGAGCAGAGAGCCCGATGTGGGACTCGATCCCAGGACTCTGGGACCATGACCCGAGCCAAAGGCAGAGGCTTTAACCCACTGAGCCACCCAGGCGCCCCTCTATTTTTTTTTTTAATAATAGCTTTATAGAGCTACATTTCACATGCCATACAATTCAGAGTTGTAGAATTCAGAGTATGTGACTGTCATCATAATCCGTTTTAGAACATTTTCATTACCTTCCCTTTCCCTTGGCCAAATTCAGTCTCTATTGGCTATTACTCCCCAGCCCTCCCTGCCCTAGAAAACCATTTTCTGTCTCAACAGATTTGCCTATTCTGGACACTGTATATAAATGGAACCCTGCAAAATATGAGGTACTTTGGGACAAGCATCTTTCGCTTAGCAAGATGTTTTCAAGGTTTGTGGACCGTGAAGCGTCTGTTGGTACGCCCTCTTGTTTATCGTCATGTGAAAATTCCATTGTATGGATACGACACATTCGTTTATCCATCAGATGAGGGACATTTGGGTTCTTTCTACTTCTTCTACATCGAATGTTAGTTTTGCTGTCTTATGAACTTTATATGATGGGTCCGTACATAGATAAATGCTTGCTTTTATGTCCAACTTCTTCTGTTCAATATTTTTTTTAAAAGATTTTATTTATTTATTTGACAGAGAGAGATCACAAGTAGATGGAGAGGCAGGCAGAGAGAGAGAGAGGGAAGCAGGATCTCTGCCGAGCAGAGAACCCGATGCGTGACTTGATCTCACGACCCCGAGATCATGACCTGAGCCGAAGGCAGCGGCTTAACCCACCGAGCCACCCAGGCGCCCCTCTTCTGTTCAATATTAACTTTGTGAGATTGGGGGTACCTGGCTGCCTCAGTCAGCAGAGCACGTGACTCTTGATTCTGAGGCTGTAAGTTCCAGCCCTGTGTTGTCACCCTATAGCTCTTAAAAAGTTTCACTTGATCCGTGAAGGTGTCTAGGAAATCTGTAACCTCAGTATGTAACCACCAGCCACCAGGTGCTGGAAATCATTCCGAAAGATTTTGAAGTGTGGCAAGCCGAGTACAGTCTGGAACTTTTCAGTAAAGCAGCCAAAGACTGGTGGGATATGTACCAAGGAAATAAATAAATCCCCACCTATCTGAGGGTACTCCAGCTTCCACTTTCCCTTTTAAATCTCTCCTGTATACATGCCTCAGCAGGAAAGTCCCGGGTAAAATCAATTCCCTTGCATTCGTGAATGTACTTGTTCAGGAAATTCTTTACACACGTGGCTCTATGCTCAAAACATAGTCCTTACCTTCCAAATGGCGGCGTGGGTTGAGGGTGCGGATGTGAGAGGCAGAAATGAAATGCAGAGTCCACAAAAAAGGAGAGCATGGAGGAAGGAATTTAGAAATGAATACATACATTAAATGATTGAACAAGAGGGTTTTTAATTAATAAACTTTACTTTTTAGAACAATTTTAGGCTTACAGCAAAATTGAGAGAAATTACGAGGAGTTCCCATATATGCCCATCCCCACACCTGCACAGTCTCCCCTGCTAACAAGATCCCACACCACGGTGGTGCATCTGTTACAATCTGTGAACCCACACGATTCATCATTGTTGTCCGAAGTCTTAGTTCACATCAGGGTTCATTGCGGGTGTTCTACATTCTGTGGGTTTGGACAGGTGTGTCGATGACATGTATCCACCATCATAATACGTCCACTGACTAAGAATCCTCTGTGTTCTGCCTGTTCTTCCCGCCCTCTCCTCATCCCTCAGAACCAATGACCTTTTTAGTGTCTCCATAGTTTTTGGCATTTCCTGAATGTCCTCTGATTGGTATCACACAGTATCGGGCCTTGTTAGTTTGGCTTCTTTCACTTAGTAATCTACTTTTGAGTTTCCTCAGTGCCTTTGCATGGCTTAGTAGCTCCTCCTTTTTAGTCCTAAAAAATATGCCATTGTCTGGATGTACCATAGTTTATTTATCTGTTCACCTAGTGGAGACCATCTTCATTGCTTCCAAGTTTTGGCAATGAAGAATGAAGCCGCTCTAAGTATCCATTGTTGTGTGGCTATAAGTTTTCAGCTCCTTTGGGTAAATACCAAGGTGCACCATTGCCAGAGTGTATGTGAAGAGTATGTTTAGTTTTGTAAGAAACCACCAAACTGTCTTCCAAACTGGCTCTACTATTTTTACAACCCCCCCACTTCACCCCCAAGTGATAAATCCACATCTCCATCAGCATTTGGCATTGTCACTGTTCCAGATTTGGACCATTCTAGCAGTAGCAGTATCTTACGTTGTTTTAATTTGCAGTTCTCCAGTGATATATGATGTTGAAAATATTTTCATATGTTGACCTATCATCTGTGTGTCTTTGATGAGGTGTCTATTCTGGTCTTTTGCCCATTTTTTATAACACATTATTGGTTTTCTCACTGTTTTCAGTATTCTTTGTATATTTTAGGCAACAACCCTTGATCAGATGAGTCTTTTGCAAATATTTTCTTCCAGTCTGTGGCTTGTCTTCTCATTCTCTTCATGAAGTTGTTCACAGAGCAGAGATTTTTTTATTTTAATAACATGTACCTTATCAATTATTTCTTTCATGGATTATGTCTTTGGTGTATCCAATAAGTCATCTCCACACCCAAGGCCGCTGAGGTGTTCTCCCACATTATCTACCGGAAGTTTTAGCATTTTGCATTTTACACTCAGATCTGTAAACCATTTGAGCTGATTTTGTGAAAGGCATGAAGTCTGTGTATTTGCAGGTGGAAAGACTATCTTTGTTCCACTGTATCTCTCTTTTGTTCCTTCTCAAAGATCGGTTGAGTGTATGTGTGGGTCTTTTTCTGGGATCAGTGTTCTCTTCCACTGATGTACTTGTTTATTCTTTCACAAATACCACCCTACCCTGATTACTCTAGCTCTCTGGTAAGTCTTGAATTCAGGTAAGTGAGTACCATTCCTCTGACTTCATTCTTCTCAGCTAATACTCAGTTGGCTTTCTATCTTTTGCCTCTCCATATAAATGTTAGAATTGATGTGTCCACAGACACAAAAGAACTTACTGGGATTTTGATTCACATTGCATTGAATCTATAGATAAAGGTGGGAAACTGACATCTTTTAACAATACTGTTTTCTAATGTACAAACACAAACCATGTCTCCATCATTTTTTTTACGTTCTCCTTGGATACCTCTCAGCAGAATTTTATAATCTTTCTCATATAGATGTACATTTTTTTTTTGAATTGTACCTAAGGATTTCTTTTTTTAAGGGAACTAATGAAAATGGTAAAGTATTTTTTTATTTCAAATTTTGCTTGTTCATTACTGGTTGTGGGAAAGCAGTCTAACCTTGGAGTCTGTAGCCTTGTTATAACCACTTATTAGTTCCAGGCATTTTTTCTGTGTGTGTGTATTCTTTTGAGTTTTCTACCTAGGCGATCATATCATCTGTGAAAAAGACAGTTTTATGTCTTCCTTCCCAATTCATATACCTCTTATTTCCTTTTCTAAAGATTTATTTATTTATTTATTTATTTATTTATTTATTTGATAGAGATTACAAGTAGGCAGAGAGGCAGGCAGAGAGAGAGAGGAGGAAGCAGGCTCCCTGCTGAGCAGAGAGCCCGATGTGGGGCTCGATCCCAGGACCCTGAGACCATAACCTGAGCTGAAGGCAGAGGCTTAACCCACTGAGCCACCCAGGCGCCCCTCCTTTTTTTATTTTACTGAATTAGTTATAATTTCCAGTATGATGTTGAAAAGCAGTGGTAAGAGGTCACATCCTTGCATTGTTCCTGATCATAGTGGAAAACTTCAGGCTTCTTACCACTAAGTATGATGTTAGCTATAGTTTTTTTTGTAAATGTTCTTTATCAAGTACAGAAAGTTCCCTCTATTCATAATTTACTGAGACTTTTTATCATTAATAGGTATCCGATTTTGTCAGATTCTTTTTCTGCATCTATTGATATGATTAGTATTTTTTTTTAGTTTATCGATGTGGTAGACTAATTAATTGATTTTCAGATATTGAATTAGGCTAGTATACCTGGGATTTATTACATATATATGCTATAAATTACCCTTTAAGCACTCCTTTCAGCATATTTCACAAATTTTGATGTTTTCCTTTTCATTTACAATTATTTTTAATTGCACTTAGGATTTCTTCTTTGACCTATGTGTTATTTAGAAATGTACTGCTTAATCTCCAAGCATTTGGAGATTTTCCACCTATCTTTCAGTTCTTAACATCTGGTTTAATTTCACTGTGGTCTGAGAGCAGATAATGTATGATTTCTATTCTTTTAAGTTTGTTAAGGTCTGTTTTATGACCTTGGTTTAACTTAGTAAACTTTCCCCATGTACCTGAGAAGAATGTGTAATGTGCTCTTGTTGGATGATGTCGTCTGCAGATGTCAGCGATATCTAGTTGATTAATTGTGCTCTTAAGTTCAATGATGTCCTCACTGATTTTCTGCATGCTGGATCTGTCCATTTCTGATCGAAAAAATGTTAATGTCTCCAACTCTAATAGTAGATTCATCTATTTCTCTAGTTTCGTCAGTTTATGCCTCATGTATTTTGAGACTCTGTTGTTGGGTGCATACATGTTAAGCATTGTTATTTCCTCTGGGCAGTTGAACCCTTTATCATTACATAATGCCCCTCCTTATCCCTCAAAACTCTGAAGTCAGCTCTAAAATTAATATAGCTACTCCTGTTTCCTTTTAATTAGTTTTAGCATGATATATCTTTAACCCTTTAATTTTGATCTATATATGTCCTTATATTTAATGTGGGCTTTTTTTGGATCCTCTCTGACAATCTCTTTTAAGTGGTATATTCAGACCGTATGTGTTCAAGGTAACTATTGATACAGTTGGATTAATAGCTCCCCATTCTTATGGTCTATTTTTTTTCTTTTGCATTTGTCCTTTGTTCCTACTTTGTCATTTGCTCTTTTTTTGTCTTTTGTTTTAGTTGAACATTTTATATGATTTCATTTTCTCCTTTCTTAGTATCAATGCTGCTGCTGTTGCTGCTACTGCTTTCTTTCTTTCTTTCTTTCTTTATTTATTTATTTTTACTTTTTTGTGGTTTTCCAAGAGTTCGCAATGTACATTTATAACTAATCCTTGGGGTGCCTGGGTGGCTCAGTAGGTTAAGCATCTGCCTTCAGCTCAGGTCATGATCTCAGGGTCCTGAGATTCAGTCCCATGTCCAGCTCCCTGCTCAGTGGAGTCTGCTGCTTCTTCTCCCTCTACCTCTTGTGCTTTTTCACTCTGTCTCTGTCTCAAATAAAAAAATAAAATCTTTAAGAAAAGTAACTAATCCAAGTACACTTTCAAATAACACAATACCACTTCTGGGTAGTATAAGTACTTTATAATAAGAAAATATTTCTAATTTCTCTCTCCCATCCTTTGTAACATTGCTGTCATTCATTTCATTTAGATATAGCCATACACAAGTATATATGTGTACATAAGCATGCATAATCAAATACATTGTTGCTCTTATTATTTTGAGCAAACTGTAATGTGTTAGATGAATTAAGGAGAAGAAAAAGAGGTTGTTATTTTACCTTTATTCATTCTTGGATACTCTTCTTTTCTTTGGGTAGATCCAAGTTTCTATATTATCCTTCTCTCTAAAGAATGTCTTTCAACTTTTTTTTTTTAAATATTTTATTTATTTATTTACAGACAGAGATCACAAGTAGGCAGACAGGCAGGCAGAGAGAGAGAGGGGAAAGCAGGCTCCCCACTGAGCAGAGAGCCCGATATGGGGCTCGATCCCAGGACCCTGAGATTGTGACCTGAGCAGAAGGCAGAGGCTTTAACCCACTGAGCCATCCAGGCGCCCCTTTCAACTTTTCTTATAAGGCAAGTCTATTGGCAATAAATTCCCACAATCTTTGTTTGTCTGATAAAGTCTTTGTTTTGCCTTTGCCTTTTCAGAATAATACCTCAGGGTACAGAATTCTAGGTTGGTGGTTTTTTCCTCTCAACACTTCTAATATTTCCCTGTACTCTCTGCTTACATGGTTTCTGAAAAGTCAGATGTAATTGTTGTATTCGCTCCTCTATAGGCAAGGCATTTTTTTCCTTCTTTTTATCTTTAATTTTCTGCAGTCTGAATATAATATGCCTAGATATTTTGGGCAGGTCAGTTGTTGTTATTGTTTACTTGTTTGTTGCTGGGGGTAGGGGAGTGGGGTTTGCGGGGCGGGTGTTGCTCTTATCCTGCTTGCTGTTCTCCAGGTTTCCTGGATCTGTAGTTTTGTGTTTGACTTTAATTTGGGTTAATTCTCAGTCATTATTGCTCCAGGTATTGTTTCTGTTCCTTTCTGTCTTTCTTTTCTTTCTGATATTCTCATTACATGTATGTTATGCCTTTTGCAGGTATCTTACCATTCTTGGACATTCCGGGTTTTTTCAGGATTTTTTCTCTTTGCTTTTCCATTTTAGAATTTTCTCTTATCATATCCTCAAACTCAGAGAAACTTTCTTTAGCCATGTCTAGTCTACTAATGACCCCATCATGGACATTCTCCTCTTCTATTACAGTGTTTTTGACAGCATTTCTTCTCTATTCTTTCTTAGAATTTCCATCACTCTGCCTACATTATCCATCTGTTCTTACATGTTGCCTCCTTTATCCATTAAAGGCCTCATATTAATCAGAGTTTTAAAATATTCTGATCTGATAATTCCGGCATTCCTACTGTTACTGACTCTGTTTCTGATGCATCTTCTCTTCAAGCTGGATTTGCCTGTTAGTATGCCTTGTAATTTTTTGTTCTAAGGCACACATGATCTATTTTTATCCAATAGAGAAAAGGAACTGTGGTAAATATGCCTTTAGTAAAACAGCAGGAAGGTGTGGCGGGGAGAGAATCATAGGCCTCTGATTAAGGCTGTTATGGAGCCTGTGCCCCTGAACTGTGAACTTCACTAATGTTTCTGTCTCCCCCCACCCCCTCTTTTGTGGGACAGGATGGCTGGAAAGGATTGAGGACTTGTATTTCCTTTCCCCCACATAGAAGTCTGGAGCTGACTGGAGTAGGGTATTTCTCTCCCCCATCCCAGTTAGGTTAGGCTTTGATAAACCCCCAGCAGCTTAGAATCTGGGTAAACAGTTTCTCCTAAGGGCAGATCTTGTTAAGAAGAATAGAATGCTCTGGCCTCTTTCAAAATGTTTTTTCCCCTCTGCCTGCTGAAAGCAGTAGAGCATTTTTCTGTGATACTCTGTGTGAGGGCCTAGAAGGGTTTCTCATGGTAAACTCACAGAAATGTGAGGGCCCTCTCTAATTGAGTCCTTCTAGAGTTTTTAACTCTCAGACTTGTCCACAGTGAGCTTCTACTAATTCAGTTACAGTTCAGATTTTCCTGTCACAGCTGGTGGGTTTCTGCTCTGCTGAGTTGTGATTCTCTGTATCTAATGTCTCTCTCTTCAGTTTTGGGGGCATTAGTGTGCCTGTGCCCTCACTTCTCTTATGGCTCTAGGAAGAGTTGCTGATTTCTCATCTTGTTTAGATTTTTAACTTGCAGTTAGAATGGAGTGGTGACTTCTAAGGTCCTTATATGCCAGGAATAAATAAGTATTTACAAAAATAGTTTATTATGGTCAAATGGGGTTAATTCCAGAAACCAAGGGTTTGTAGAGCATAAAATATATTAATATAAGTTACTGTATGTATAGATCAAAGGATATAAACCACATGGTCATATTTATACATGTTAAAATGGTATTTTATTTTATTTTCTTGTTATGTTTTAAAGATTTTATGTATTTATTTGACAGAAAGGAAGTACAAGCAGAGGGAGCAGAGGCAGAGGGAGAAGCAGGTAGAGGGAGGGGCAGGCTCCTGCTGAGCAGGGAGCCCCATGCAGGACTCCATCTCAGGACTCCGGGATCATGACCTGAGCCGAAGGTAGCCACTTTGAGCCACCCAGGTGCCCTAAAATGATATTTTAGAATTCCCTATCCATTCCCAATTTTTAAAAGTTTCTATAACTTTAGTAAGAACAGAGTGAATACTATAAAGAATATTTCAAAATAATGTCTATCTTAAACTTAAAAGAGAAATGCAAGAGTTATTTTCCTTTAAGTCGGGAAGAAGTAATGCCTGCTAACATCACACCTACTTAGCATTGTGCTAGGTGTTTCTGATAATGAAATGATATTAAAAGAGAAAAATGTAAAAATCCATATTTGCAGAAAGGAGTATATGTACTTTCTTAAATTCCAGGAAAAATGAGAGCACCTAATGGGAAGGTCTGATATGTAATAGCAATCAGTGTAGAATTACTAGAAACTGGCTTCATCAGCAATGTGCAGGGCGATGTGTAAAGAAATTTTCTTTAAAAATACCTCAGAACTTCACTGAGTATCTTGAAAGAAAACACAAAGGGAGAGACAAACCATGTTCCTGGATTGAAAGCTTGAAAATTAATTTCCCAAATACTTTTTGCCAGCCCAACAAAAAAGTACCAATAGCAATAAAAAAAAAAATCATGAAGTTCCTTGAAAGCATGTGTAGAAAAAAGGATTTGAATAAATGAGGGGGAGAGGGTATTAGTTGCCAATATTAAACCATCCATTAAAAGTTATAATAACTGTGGGGTGCCCGGGGGGCATAGTAGGCTAAGCCTCTGTCTTAGGCTCAAGTCATCATCTCAGGGTCCTGGGATCGTGCCCTGCATTGGGCTCTCTGCTCAGCAGGGTGCCAGCTTCTCCCTCTCTCTGCCTACTTGTGATCTCTCTGTCAAATAAATAAATAAAATCTTTTAAAAAATTACAATAACTGAAATCATGTGAACAATATCAACAATTGAACATAATACAAGATAAAGTTTTGATAAAGTTAACATTTCCCATCAGTGAGGGAGGGTTACATTATAAAAACAAAGATTCATTTAAAGAAAATGTAGGTAAAAACAAAATATATATATAGGTTAAAAAATAAAATAAAATGTAGGTAAATACTTATGTAACTTTGGTGTGAAAAGAACTCTGGCATGAAAAAGAAGAGAGGACAGAAAGCACTCATAACCATCGAAGGAATAGTAGTAGCTACTGTATGCTGCACACTTAACACGTCCCAGTTCTGGGATAAGTATTCTCCATGCATTCTCCCACACAATCTGCTAGTGGTCCTAAAAGGTTGGGTATGGCTGGGAATATTTTATGGAGAGACTGGTGGCTCTAGAAGGTCATGTGGTGCACCAAAGGGCCACAGCAGGTAAGACATAGAGGCAGGATTTGCACTGTGGCCCCTCCGGCTCCTGAGAGGTGGTGTTTCTCAGCCAGGATAGATTTGACTGCACGAAAATTAAAAATTCTTCTTCTTCTTTTTTTTTTTAAAGTGCCATCAACGAGTAAAAGCCAGTTAGACCAGGGAAATGATTTGCATCCTATCATATAAAATATCAATGCCCTTCATTATGTAGAGGATTTTTTTCAAATAAGAAAAATGATAGAAATATATTTAAAGGGCATAATTAGAGAATTAAAAACTAAAAACCTATATGCATTTTCTCTCTGAGAAAACAAAAATCCAATGTTTGAGAAATTACCATTATAGTTACCAGCTATCACTTTTGAAAACATTAAGAGGAATGGTAGGTCCAAGTGTGATAAAAAAAAAAATATACATATTAAAATCTGAGAAAAAACATTCCTGGGCACTACATAAAAGTCTTGAAACTGCATATTCATTTGACCCAATAATTCCGCTGGTAGAAAATAGTGTATGGACACATGGTTGTTCCTCACAGCATTGTTTGTAAGATTTAAAACCTAAACCTCCTATAATTGGGGTTTTGATAAATCAATATAATCAATAGGTGAATAGAGCGGCACAGATGGCTGCCTCCCACTGAGGTGGCGGTGGGGTGGGGGAGTGTGCCTATGGAAAACCCCACAGTCTTTCTGGCTGGGAATGAGGAAAGGCAACAGGAAAACCATGAATAGGCAAAGAATGGGAAATTCCCCAAGAGGAAAGAGCCAGAGGGGGGATTCCCCAGACTCCGACTGCCCCTGTCAGAAAGTGAGTGGTATCTAAACCCACACATATAAGGAGTACACTCAAAGCAGTCCTACAGACAAGGGCTAACTCAGACTGGAGTGGCCACCCTTCAACGATGCCCTTTGCTCCTTGACCTCCTTGACCTTGGCCTTTCCAGCCTTGACCTTCCTAACCATTCTTTCCCTCAGCCTCCAACCCATGAACTTTCTCTCTTTCCTCAAACATCCTATTATCCACTTCCTGTTTTCCATACGTTCCTTCTGCATGGAATGCTCCTTCCACACTCTTCTCTGGAATCGCTTTGCTTTCCCCATGAAGTCAGGCCCCACATCTTGCTTATCCTTTCCTCCTTCGTGCTCCTGCAGATCATAGTATGCCCTTTATCCTAATACTTACAAGCCAACACCGTACCTGTTTTCTTGCTGGAGTCCCACAGCAAGGCTGGGAAGCTGGGCTGGGGGCTTGTTCTCAGTTGTATCCCCAGGACTGAGCATAGCATCTGGGCTACAGTAGACACCAACAATTTTTTGTTGAATAAAATGAAAGAATAAATGATTCCATTATTGCCTGCTGGCTTTAAGCTGATGTAATTTCCATGAAATTATGTCTTTCATCATATTTGGAAACTTCTAATTTATCACTAAAAACATTGCTATTTGTCAGACTAATGGATTTTTAATGCATTTGTCACCCTCAAGACATGAGACATTTTCTCTATGTTTCTCCCATTAATAACAAGGAGCAGTATATTTTTTCAAAGAATTTTTATGTTGCATTATAATAGAGGAGTTAATATGGATTTTATTTGCTGGCCTACTTTAAGAAGAACATTTTAGTTAGGTACTCTAGAAGTTTGTAAAACAACACAAGAATTTAAATTTTATTTAGAGTATATATATTTTCACTAAATGTAAATGTATCCTAATTTCAAGAGCTAAATATACCATTAAAGAAATACTTTTTTTTTTTACCATTACTTTATATAATTTACAAAGTTTCATTTCATACTAAGATGAGAAATATTGCTTGCAGAAGAAAATAGTTCGAGGAATATTAAGAATAGTTGACATTTTCCTGGTGATATATGTAAAAATACACTACAGAATCATAACTACATGTACCGTGGCAGGGGTTATAAAATATATGTGCCCATGATTTTGGCTGGAAATCAGTGAAGTAAAGGGACAGTTACGTGCTTGTATGAGAACAGACCACCTGGAATTGGAATTGGCGAGTGAGGGGCTGGTTTGGCCAGAAAGTCCTGAGACTTCCCTCTTGACTCAGGGACCCCATGTGTGGACCCCAGAGGTAGCTATGGTCTGAGGCACCATACCTTTATGTTTCTTGGGTCTTTAGGAGGCACGCTGAGAAGGCAGAAAAATGCCAGTCAATTCGTGATCAAATTCCAAAGTGTGTATTATAACATTTCCAGTAGGAAGGATGAACCGGCTAGAGGGATGATGCAGGCCGGTTCGCTTCAGTGAACTAAAATGCTAAAAATGCTGCTATTTCAGCGTTGACATAGTCTAGAATGCTTTAGGAGTTGGGAGAAAGAGGCTTCAACTTTGTAGTTCAGTTTTTGGTCAATATATGTTGCTGCATGGAACACAGCCCTTGACCACACTGAAATTTGTTTTTCCTCAAAGGCTACACGACTGCTCATTAGCAAGTTTTGTCCACTTTTATGCGGGTAGGGTATAGCAAAGGGTAGGCTAGACCAGTGTTTGTTAAGGCAACGCAGAAGATAATTTGAACTAATGAATGAATGAATGAATGAATATATGGAAGGAAGGATGGAAGGAAAGAAGGATGGACAGAGGAAGGATGAATGGAAGGAAGGATGGATGGATGGAAGGAAGGAAGGATGGATGGAAGGAAGGAAGGATGGATGGATGGAAGGAAGGAAGGATGGATGGAAGGAAGGAAGGATGGATGTACGGATGGAGACAAGAGACAGAGTGTGAGGACGGGCACCTGAGCCTCAGGAGCACTACAGTTTGAATCCCAGGTGAACGGAGAGGATACTTTTATTTTGTTAAATGAAGCAGGTAGAAAAATAAGACACAGGGGAGCAAGCTGTAAACGTGACCCCAAACACTCATCTCATTACTAAGACTGGGGACTTAGTCTTGCCCATCCTTCACCGAATGGCAAACACGATGCTTCTGGCCTTCACTGACTAGAGAAGATACTCAGAAACAACTTCTGGATGAATGAGCAGCAAAACTGGCATCTTTTTTTTTTTTTTTAAGATTTTATTTATTTATTTGACAGAGATCACAAGTAGGCAGAGAGGCAAGCAGAGAGGGGAAGGGGAAGCAGGCTCCCCGCTGAGCAGAGAGCCCAATGTGGGACTCAATCCCAGGACCCTGAGATCATGACCTGAGCTGGAGGCAGAGGCTTAACCCACTGAGCCACCCAGGCACCCAAAACTGGCATCTTGAGACTTTACCTGACCCCACGTCGTCCGGTCTCTAGCGTGGAATGCACTGACTTCGTAGAAAACAACGAAGATGCAAATGGCCCAAACTCTCTTGGATTCGAGGTTATTAATCAAATCTAAACTGGGTTAGGAAGCTTCTTTGAATTAGAGCATGTTCTATAAAGGCACTAAGTCAACGAAACTTTCAGGGATGCCTGGGTGGCTCAGTTAGTTAAGCATCTTGATTTTGGCTCAAGTTCTCAGGGTTGTGAGCTTGAGCCGCGTGAGGCTCTGCACTGGGCATGGATTCTTTCTCCTCCTCTCCTTCTGCCCACCCCCCAGATATGAAACTTCCATCTGATACATCTTAAAAATAAACTATTAAAATACCTGTTTGAAGACTGGGGTGGCAGTGAGGGAGGAAAGAGTAACAGCAGCAAAAGCGTTTGGTGAACATCTACTTTGTGCCAGAATGCTGGTGAGGAGCTCTGCGCATGCAGGCCGGTTCGCTTCAGTGATGCTTCAGAGGGAAGGCTGGGGATGGAGCTTTGAGACCAAGTCAGGGCTCTGGATTTCAGTCCCAACACTGACCTGTGGAGTGACCTTCAGAAAATTATCTCGTGTTGGGGTTTCCTGATCTGGAAAGTGGGAATGCTAAAGGGGAGGGGGGCCACTGGATAGATTCAAAGAGTTACTAATTGCAGAATGGAATGTAAGCAGGTCTCCTAAGGACCCTCATTTAGATCGCTGGTTTGATTCTGCGGAGCTCCTGTGTGGCACTGACGGCTCACACCTCCTTTTCAAAGGAAGCACCTAAATACAAGTTTGTTCTTCATCATACAGCCAATGAGCGGCAGGACGCAGCTTTGAACTTTGAGGTCTGTGGCTCAAAAGCCAGCAGTATCCAACTGCTGATGCCGGAAGGCATGGGAGTTTTCAAGTGTACCCCGAGAAACCAGTTTTAAAAAGGAGCCCTCCCGCGAACGGAGCTAAACCGAACCCGAGATATGCAGAGCTACCTAAGCAGGGGTGTGGACTGCGGTCTGAACCTGTCCTGGAATGCCCTGCTTCCCCGAGGCAGGGCATTCGGGGAAGCAGAGCACCTGCCGGGTGGGGTAGCAGGTCTTGGTGAGGAGGGTGGGCTCTGCCCTCAGACCCCCCAGGCTGAATGGGCCTTTACCGCTTGCCAGCTTCGCGGCAGACAAATGTCTGTTTCTCTTACATAAACTGTAAACGATGACAAGAGATGAGATCCTCCCCCATCCCCCCACATGGGGGTTGTAAGGGTTATGTAGCCACAGCTCTTAAAGCATGGTGCAGACACAGGTGTTCGCTGCTGCTCTTAATCCAGTAAAGAAGAAACCGAGCTCTGACACTCATCGGGAGGGTAGCTCCAGAACCCCAGTGTGACTCAAAACTATGGCACAGAAATTAAAGGTCAGACCACAGTTTCCAATGACCAGAGTGTATTTTTAAATCTTTTTCAAAACGTTTTAAATCTTGTGAAATTCCCCATTAGAAGTAAAAACTTAGCATTTGAGATTATTAGAAAAAATCTCAATCCAGTAAGAGCTTTTTAGTTGGAGAAGCTTTGTGCATTTTACACATTCGGTTTAAAGAAATTTTAGTGAGGTCTACACCCTATCTTAAAGCCTCTACTAAAAGTATACTTACCCTTGAAAGAAGGGAAAGACTCAATTAAGGTAATTACCTAAAAACACAAATCACAAGAACATCATTGAAAAGTGTTTGCCATCCTCATTGGCAGGGGTTAATATTCCGTATCTGGCAAGGAGGTGGGGCTGTGCTTCTCAGTCTCTGACAGGCCTGAAGAGGCTGACACAGCACCGGGGTAGATGAGGGTTTGTTCCTCCTCCTGTATTCTTCCCGTATCCTAAACTGTTAGGTGGTACTTACAAACATTACAATTAATTGAAGCAACCATCGTTAGACATTGAGAATTTCTCTTTACTTCTTGAGACAACTGGATAACGGCTCTGGTTTAGAGCCACTGAGCTATCTGTCATGTCTCCTAGAGACCCTGCACTTGTAGCTCTTTGTGAGATCTATTAGATCTATTAGAGATTACATCTATGAGATTAGAGATTAGAGATAGAGATTAGATCTATGAGATCTATTAGATCTATTAGGTCCAATGACATCTGCATTCAAACATTACACATTTTGTGTCTAGCATCCTTTGAAAACCTAGCCTCTTCTAGGGCCACACTTTCTGACAGCACGGGGACAAGTATATTCATTCCCTAAGGGTTCACATAAGCAGAGGTTTTCTTGGGGGAAAAAAAAATACTTGTCATTCTTTCCAAGTGGCTCATTCTGTTTGCAGAAGAGGCAGTGAATTGCCGTGAGGAAATGAAATTCTGACAAATAACTTGCTCTCAGCTGGTGCACTAATTGAAACTGAACCTAATGCTTCTGATGAACAGTGATCAGAAAGTCCACGCCAGTCTGCAAAACAGAACGAGCAGCCCACGTTGACCTTCAGAAGGTTACAGAGCGGAGTCAGTGAGCTGGGAGAAGGTGGAGGTGGCCAGTGGAAGGGAACCCGGAACTGGAGCAAGGCTGGGGGTGGTGGATGGGCGCTGGGGTAGTTTTCCAGGTCTGACAGATTATAAACCTAACCGCTAGATGTCTATGAAGTCACTGAAAACTCAATAGGAATTCAAGCTAATTTTGCGAAGATGATCCAGTTCCTGACCACTTTATATTTCACAGAAACCAACTCACAGGAGGAGGAGACAGAGCAGGATTTCCCAGAGTTCTACCAAAGCTTCCTCGCATCCAGACTCTGACCGCACAGCCCTCGGGGCGGCAGGGAGGAGCCTGGGCCTCACCCCACGCAGCGCAGAGCCCACCTGTGGTTTTTAGCAGCCTCCCCTACCCCGCACACCACTGTGTATATGCCCTGACAGGGAGCAGACAAGGTAGGGGTTTTTGTCCTTTTGTGAACAATCACATACAGTAGGTGACCAAAAAATTCTTTTGGATAAATTAATGAAATAGCTTCAGATTTTGAAAAGTAAAAGAAAAATTAAGGCAACTGTTTCAGAAAAAGGGAAAGTAGCAAGGTAAATGGAAATAAACATCATGTTCTACACTTAGTGCAGCAGTGTTACCACCACCAAAACAGTGTGAACCCTGTATGTGCATTAATCCAAAAGTCAGGGTTTAACTACATGGAGGTGGGTTAACAGTTACAAGGTCTTCCTTGAACATCATGCTGCATTAATACGCAATTCCTAAAAAAAATTAGTGACCCCAGAAGCCTAACATAAACATATGAACAGGGAAACAGGAAACTGCTCCGAGTTGCACCTCGATACAGCAGAAGGTATGAGGGTGCCGTTTCTCTGTTATCAGAGCCAGTCTGATGTTCAGACTATGCACCTGCTCTCCTCTGGTAAAGCAAAGAAGGCATTTACTTCATTTACTTGAAGAAAGTAGCTTTCTGAAGTTCTGAGAGCGCCTGAATCTATCCTGCATGTCATAGGACACAGGGCAGGTACTAAGTACCAATTTCATTGTATCCACATGGCAAATAGCTTCTTGGTTTCAGACTAAATCATACACAAGTAGGTGTTCCTCGATTACAGAAGATAAAATGCTTTATACTTTGATAAAGTCAGAGGTGAAGACCATAGAAGCCTTTAAACGATACCCAACAAATACTGAGAAAATGTATAAAGGAAAGTTTTCTTGAAGTTTTAGTTGGAAAACGCAGAAAAGAGCAGGGTCTTGGGCTTACACCTGGAACTCTGAGCAGGCTCAAGCGGCCATGTACTGCCACCTAGTGGCTACATCTGTAAGTACCACCTGGTTTGGCATCTGGGCCCTTCACATCGAAGGCCCCAAAACCCTAAGTTCTCTACACCGTCCGGCGTTCTCTGTCAACTCCTCTTTAAATCCTAAACAAGGTTCTAAACACAGGAAAAACAGGCAGTAACGCTAAAGTATTTTATTAATAATTTATTGTCAGTAAGAAAGACTGGCTAATGGTAGTTTTCAGTAAAAACCTTTACATGACTGTTGCATCACAAATATACAGACACTATAAAAACTGTGTCATGATGGTTTTGGTTGTGTCGTGATGGTTTTGTAATGAAGGTCCCCATTACTCTTTCCAGTAATGAAAAATGTTTATAATTCTAAAATACAGTAACTCATTTAAGACATGTCCATGTGGAAGATCTTTCCTCCTCCTATGTACAGCTAGAAATCAAAGACTATATTGAAATGTCTTAATGAAATGTCATACTTCAGTGGAAGAGGACATATAATGAAACCCTGGTTATATTAAAAAATCAGGGTGCTAGGTAATGACGCTAACACCACCAAATTTCGGTCAAAAACAAATGTACCAAATATATTGAAAAACCTAGTTAAAACTATGAGAAATCAAATCTGTACATAAAATTTACAAAAAAAGAAAATTAAAATAATCAAATCTATATAAATACATGAATCATGCTAACAAGGTGATAGGACTGATTTTTTGTTTCATTATTTTAACAGACACATGTAAATGCAGACAGAGGTTCGGAAATGGCACGGCCAAGGGAAACCTCCTCCCGTTACAGTAGGTTCGGACACCAGAAAGGGCGAACTTGTCCAGAGGTGCGTGACTCAGTGCAGCCATGCCCATCGTAGCTCACCCAAAAAGAAGAAAAGGAAAGAAAAGCGCTGAAGCACTGCTGCGGAGAACGATGCGGAAGATCACGTACAGAACCAGCTCCAGGTTCGTTCAGGTCCAGGCACTTTGGGGGGAGGCTGAGCGTCACACCTGCGTGTGTTGCTGCGCATCCAGCGGGGGCACCGTCACCTCCTCGAAGTGACCGTCCTCCCCGCTCTCGTAGTCACTCATCATGACCTCCGACTCCACGTCACAGCACGCCGACACGTCAGAGCAGGAGGCCGTGGAGGCGTACACGGACAGGGGCATGGTTTCTGTGGGCGGGGCGTCAAAGTTTCTGGGGTACCCTGGAGGGAAGGGGGCATAGGGTTCTCTGCACGGACTGTTCTCGCCGGCGCCTGGTTTTTGAGGTTCAGACATATCGACGGGGTAGAAATTGGGCAGATACTGATTCAAGTGGAACCTCTGCCGGTTTCGCGAGGAGGAGCCCAGACTGCCCGCGGCGGGCATGTCTCTGGGAGGGTGTATGGACTCGAACTGGTCGCTGAATTCCGGAGGCAAGGGCGGCAGTTCGTCAGGCGCGGGGAAGTCTTCTGGTGGCGGTGGGAAATCGCTCTCGATGTCGTAGCCTCCGGGGTAATAGTCTGTGTCGATGGCATTCGGATCTGCTGAGTAGAGTGGGGTCTGCTCGTCAATGACCTCGTAATTGGGAAATTCTTGTATATCTGGCAGAGGAACGCTCGGCATCCAATCCGACGTATCCCAGTGATAGCCTTGGTAGGAGAGAGAACAGATTTCAGTGCCTTTCCTCCCCGCTGTCTGTGCCAGTGCATAAAGAGCTCAGTGTAGAACAAGCGCAAAGGCTTCCCACGGGTTCCTCCCTGCGGAAACCTCTGCTCAATGCTTTGAGGGCCTCCCGCTGCCCCCCTCACCCTGACGGAGTTTTGACCACCTCTCTGAACTAGGCTCTAGTTCCAAAAAGGGGACCTACAGTTTCACGTAGATGCCTAACTTTCAAGGAAAGCAAACAAGTCTGAACAGAAGCAGTGTGCCGGCATCTGAAGGACAGGTACTTTCCAACAAGCGCTTCCCATCAGCCCTTCAGGACCCACTGCTCTATCCGAAGGGGGATCAGTTCAGGCTCAGGACACAGTGACATGCTAACATTATAAAATAAAATTCCTTTACAGACATTAATAAAGGTACGTAACAAAGCATGCTTCCAAGTCAAGCAAAATGCAACCCAAACTGAAAAACAGCCCAAGTTTGGATCGATTACAACACCCAGTTTTTGTTACTTTTACAAGGACAAAGAATCATTTTGGACTATATTTTTTTTTTTTTAGAAACCCCCCGATATGGGGATGCTCCCCCCGCCCCGGAGATTACGGAACTCCTCGGACACGCAGGCGAGGCGACGGGTTTAGAATGCAGCACAGACAGCTCTGGACTCAGTTACTGCAGCATCCACGGAGCGGACAAGTGAAGCAAGTCAGCCGTGGGGGCAAACCTTTACCAATTTTTTTTAGTGAGTATCAATGAACAACTGGCATGCATAAGTCACCTCTTGATTTGCTGAGGTCAGGAGCAGCCAAAGACTCTTTTGGTGGCAGAGTAGAGAGAAAAGAAAATATTTATAATTAAAACAGAAAGATGGCTGGAAAGGCAATCACAATCAGTACATAATACAATGCCCACTGTTTATCAAGGCCCAGCCAGCCATGGACCAGCCTTGGAGCCGTGCTCCCCGGAAGGTCCAAATGGCTGAGAAATGCACGCGGCACAAATGAAATGGGACAGGGAAGGAGAGGAAAAGATTGGGATGATGAACTCTGCCAGGGAACTCAACATGAGTTTACTTTCTTTTTCTTTTTTCTGGCTATCTGAACCTGGACGCACCCAATTTGGTTAGGAACAGTCTATAAGCTCCAATAACACGTAAATTGAGAGGGAACTTAAAGGACACCTTCGTGATACTGAACAGTATGATGACACAATCCAAATACATCCAAAGTTACCTAAGACACACTTCACAGCACAGTATAGCCCTCAAATGTACGTTACATTCAGACAAATTCACTATTGTAGGGACTCATGAATGGACAGAAGAAACTCTCTACAAACCCTGCCCATTCTGAACGTGACTTGATATTCCCATTGTTCCCTTCTCCCAGGAGAGAGCATGGGCTGTGCAGACTCCTGCCCGCACCCCCAGAACTGCAAAGCCACTAGCTCCTTCACACTCCCGTTTCATACACAGAACTCCAGCACTGAGGCTGCAGGCCACAAAAGGAGATGTAAATCCCACTTTAGTTAGGGCCACTGCCCTGGGCAGGTTGCTTACCCTGGCTAAGCTTCAGGTTCTTATCTTTGAAAGGGGAGTGGAAATCCCTTTACTAGAAGGATTAAATCAGATAATGTAGGTCCAGCCCAAACTCTTAGCTATTGTCATGATTCTTATTCTTGGAAAGTAGTAATCACAGTAGAAATAGTCATTTCAGAGCTTTTCTGAACAAAACCAATGCTTTCCATGCATTGTACAATTGTTCCGGAAAACCCATGTAATAAAGAAAGAAATCTGGAGCAAAGAGGACCAGACTGGTGGTTCTCTTCTAGGAATTTAAAGCTAAAAGTGAACCGACCATGGGGACGCTACAAAATAAGCCAGTATTTAGTCAATGTGTAACTACAGAATTGTTTCTAAAGTCTACAAAAATGTAGTTTCTTGAAGAGAGGACCACCTGTTACTCCAGAGGCACTAGATTCTTAAAATTCAAGCAAGCGGTCAACTTTAAATACAGTTTCTGTTACTTTTCAGTGAAGGAGAGCCCATGAAAGAATGGTTTTAAGTTCTGCTTTCTAAAATTCCATCAATATTTATAACTAAAATCCACTAGACAAAATACAGATCACCTTACCATTGCCCAAGACACAGTACTTGTTCTTGGGGAGTTACAACCTTCTGCCTGGGCTGCCCTATCCTGAAACCATCCTCTCAACTCAATCTTAAACACACACCTGTCTTCCCAAAGACGATCCCCTAAGGGTAATGCACTCTTGATTGTGTAGAGAAAGGTAAATTCTAAGCCCTCCCGGAGATGGGATTTACAATTTAAAAGCTACTAGGCTGTGCAATTTACATGTGATTACTCCTACTTCAGTGCATTAATAAAGGGCTTATTTAATTTAAAGTAACTTTAGGTGCTGATCAATGCCCTTTCAGAGAATTTTAAACAGAGATAAAGCTTCATATTAATTTTCACTACACCATATAATGAAAATAATTACTTTCTGCCATGTTCTATCATTATCCTTAATCACACTCAGATAATTATAAAAGCTGTGTGCTAGTGTTATTCCTATGAAGAAGATTGAAAAAAAGAAATGTTCAGCTAGAATGTAACTACTAAGCTTCTTAATACCATGTCATGTAAAGCCAAGCTGTCAAGATTCCACAGGTCACTTCTGATGTCTATATAAATTCACAACGAGTGGCAAAGAGTGACAAAGATGTAACATTACGTAAGGACATTTTTGCAACATATCTGGATTACGAGTATACATACACACCATGCACAGAAGTACTCAACCCCCTCAAAACCACACACTTTTGTTTTTATACACTACAACAGGCGAAAGCACAGGATTCTGTGTGGCAGGGACTATAAACACAAACACACAGCACACGTATTGTGACTATACCTTCTTCATTCACCGTGTCAACGACAGCGTTGACAAGGTGGATTACAGTCACTATGGAAGCTTGTAAAAAGGTACAAAAGAAGTAAATTAGGAAAATCTTCAGTTAGAAAATAGTGCATGAAATAGGATTTTATATAATTTCTACCTCCTAATTTAAAAATGTGAAAACTTTAACACGTAATTAATTATGCATGACCCCTATAGTCTTGCTATTATGTATCTTAGATATTTTTCTAATCAAGCTATACGCAGTCATTATTAATCAAAGGGCTAAAGTAAGCACACTATACTAAAATTTAAGACCTATTTTAGCTCTAAGTTTTCTCACAGATCTAGTCATGACAAAACAATCCTTATTTAAACATCTCATGGGCAAAAGACTTCACATTTAAACAGTAAAGTGCTTGTTAAGCCAATTTTCTGGGTTTATTTAATGAATTTGTACCTTCCAAGAAAAATTTAGTATTACATAATAAGATAAAATATGTAATATAAATACAAAACTGGCTTTAATTCCGTTCTATGTACTCCCAACTACAAATTTCTTATCTTTTTTTTGCAGATGGGCTAACAGCTGGGGAGCTAACATACCAGCAGAGAAATGCAGACTGTCTGCCTGGCTGTTTCCTAGGTAAATTCCCTTTTATTTATAGATCAGATTGTTTTAAAGTATCTACGCCAAGATAAACATGTGTGCATGTGGTAAGCTGAACAATGGCCCTCCAAGATGTCCACATCTAATCCTGGGAGACGGTGAATATGTTACCATCCCTGGCAAAGGGACTGACTTTGCTGGTATGATTAAAGGTCTGGAGATGGGGAGATTTTCCTAAATGGTCTGTAGTGGGTGGAGGGAGTGAGGACTACAGAAGAATGGCCATGGAGAGAGGCAATGCTGTCTTTGCAAGGAGACCAGCTTCTAGAAGCTGGGAAAGGTCAGGGAGCAGGTTCTCCTCTAGAGGGGGCAGAAACACAGCGGCCCTGCCAACACTTCCATGTGAGCCCACTGACCTACGGTGGGATTTCTAAACTACAGAACTGTAAGATGATAAATTTACCTTGTGTTTAGCCACCACCTTTGTGGGGATCTGTTATGAAAGCCTCAGAAAACTAAAAATATAATTTAAGTCCACGTTCTTTATCCGGACTTTCTGACTGATAAAATACAAACACTCCTGGATATGTTTTCTCTCTCATGCTAAATTTTCCAGCAATTAACTTTTGTAACTGATGGGCCACAGTTTATTAAAAGCCGTTAGCAGTATTAAGAAGAATGATGTTCTGAGGAAAACACTGACAAGATTCTGAAATTTATTTATGAAGAGCATTTGAGGAACCAAAATATAAATTACATAAACTGGCAACACTAATGTTTTAAATTAAACCTAATGGAAGAAAGAATTCGTTCTGTTGGTTTAATAAGCAAAGCTATGCTCATAGACTCCGTCACAAGGTAATAAGTAATAAACACAGGTGAACTCTGATCTGACACATAAGATGCTTGAAATCAGAAATGAATGGAGTAAACTTGTGGCCATCTTTACTTTGGGAAAAGACTGAAATATATTATGAACTATTACTCTGGGTTTAGAAATTAATAATAATGGGTTAATTCTTTCCACCAAATATTTGAAATGGCTAAATACATTACATTTTTTATGCAAAAAAAAAAAAAAAAATAGTCAAACTTACTAATTCTGAGCTGCAAAAATTTCTACTAACAACTATTTTATTACTGAATATTGACCATTTTCTCTACTGCTCTGTGTTATGATGACAAAGCTGGTTACTGATGCAGTTTACCTAGAGAAATCAGATCAACAGAACTGGCATCAAAGATCCCATGTCAAACTTTCTTCATTAGAAATATAATCAGACTTACTAGCAGTCTCTTAAACTGTGCTCTCAGTCAGTATGCTCTGATCCAAATGGGAGCTGGGGCCGCAGGGGAGTTGGGGGAAGAGACAAATAAAACCTTGTAATAGTGAAGGAGCTCCTGGAGCTGAACATTCCGACTACCACATCGCCTCCCAGGGGTGCAGCAGGAGGAGGGTGGGTGGGGGGCTGTGGTCAAGAAAGCTGCTGCAAGCATTTTTTTAAAACCCCACACAACCTCTAGAACATTTACTATTGTGGAAAAAAAAAAAAACCCCAATCAGAAAAAATCTCTCCGTTAAGTATGTTTTCTTCCCTATTTCCGACCGGTTGCTGCAGTTCAAAGACCTACCCCATTAGGAACGTCTGAAATATTCTCCCCGCTGCAGACGCTCATGCAAGTTGTACAAGGGGCTGTGACTGGTGGTCCCGAGTGGGACGTGAACAGTCGGAGCCTCCACAAGCGCAACGCCATGCCCACAGCGTGGCAAGCAAGCCTGCGTGGCGCTTCCGACTCTTTACTCACCATTGTCATCGCAGGACTCAGACTGGAAGGAGCTGAGGGACTGCACCTCTGACAGGCTTTCCCGAGCGCTGTATGGATGCGAAGGCTTTTCCTCCAGGGGTTTCTTGGACAGACAGGGATCGAGGTCCACGACTTTAGCTAAATGGAAGAGGAGAGGACAATGGTCAGCTCCAGGAGGGTGAGGCCTCTGCCTGGCTCGCTGCTGTGTCCTCACACAGGCAAGCACACCCGAACACTGCCTGAGCCGCTGGCCTACAGGAGCAACCGAAAGAAAATGGGGGAAGCGAATGAAAAACCGAAAACCTTCAAACCTGCAAGTATTCTCGCAGATTCCCAGAACAGAAAAAGTCTCCATAAACCCACCTGCGGAGATCATGAGACAGTATGGGGAATTAAAACCTCCTCTTAAAAAGCCATTTTTAAAGCATCAAACGATACAGACTGCGGTTACAAATACTATGCTTCCCTTTTTAAAACATCCACCATACAGGGGCGCCTGGGCGGCTCAGTGGGTTAAAGCCTCTGCCTTTGGCTCAGGTCATGATCCCAGGATCTTGGGATCGAATTCTGCGTTGGGCTTTCTGCTCAGCATGGAGCCTGCTTCCCTTTCTCTCTCTCTGCCTGCCTCTCTGCTTGTGGTCTCTGTCTGTCAAATAAAAAATAAAAATCTTAAAAAAAAAAATCCATCATACAATACTCTTCCTAATTTGTCCTAATAAGCCCCCCAAATCCTGAGAGCCCATATCCATCCAAGAAAGAGATGCTTTGTCCTGAATATTAGTGTGAGGTCCTTGATTGACAGACCATCACCACCATGGCTCTCGGCCACGACAAGCACCTCACATCACACCCCCAGGTCTGGGAGCCCCAGCGCACTGATCCCTGCCATGGGCTCCACCACAAGACCGGGCCCACCGGCTGCTCTGGCAGAAGGTACAAGGTCACGGTTCAGCTCAGTGACATTTGATGCAGGTGCAAAGGGCCACGCTTACTGTCGTAGTCGAAGTCCCAGCTGGGCTTCTGTATGGAGTCACTGTCCGACGGGGAGTTTGAGGGCGGCGGGGGCGGCAAGTTTGGAGCCACGCTGCAGACAGCCACAGCTTTCCGGTGTCCGTGCACAGCCTCGGGGTTAAAGGTGCTGAACTCCGGATGCTCCGGGATGGCAGATCCTTCAAAGGAATTGCGGTCCAGGTTGTTCCTAGAGTCGCTTGGAATGCTTGGAGTGTAGGAGATAGGACGGACAGGCACCTGGGGTGGTATGTCTGAGTAAATGTTCTTATTGAGCTTGGCATCAAAATACGGTCTTTGCAAGAAAGCGGCGCTGGGGCCCAGCTGCTTGTCTTCGGGTTCGGCCTGGTGCTTCTTCTTCCGACTGACTATCTTGCGGCAGAGGACAAACAGCCCCACCAGCAGGAAGATCCCCGTTATAAAGACGAGAATGCCTATCCCCTCGGCCAGGCCGATGTTCCACGGAGTGGACACGTACTGATTGGGCGTGGCGTCCTCACAGTGTCGGCCCCGGTACTCACGGCTGCAGTTGCAGTGGTAGGAGCCGTGTGTGTTCTCACACAGCGCCCCGTTGTGACAGGGGCTGGCGGCACACTCGTCAATGTCACTCTGACACCTGCCAAGAACGAGGACAGACACTTGCCACACACGTCTCAACAGGCCAGCCCCCCTAGTTCCCAGAGCCCAGGGACTAAACACAAACACAACAGCGTGAGTAACCACCCAAAAAACGCTACCAGCAAGTTATTACAACGAAAAAAAAACCCTCATGGAGTAATTAGTCACGTGAGTCTACACTGGGTACCTCGGGGAGAGATGCATGACATCACGCTGTATTTAAGTGCCTTTTTTTTTTTTTTAGGATGCCACAGACGGTTAAACCAAACCCACCGGCTAAGCATTCAGTCTGTGTCTCATTCTCTTTGTTCAGAATGCACAATGGATAAATGGCATGCTGGAAGCTGTTCTAAAAGGCTAGCTTAGATCTCTAAGAAAATCTTCCTGTTCAGAAATAGGATGGTTGCATAAAACATGCGAAAGGTTAGAAATTTTCCATTTTAAAACATTTCTCCTGCTGAAAACCTCCCACATCCCCTCACCTGACCCAACATTCCCAGGCCGCTCCACCCACTCTGCCTTTCCAAATGGGGCCTGTGCAGATGTGCCCGACTCTTCTCAAAGCCTCCCCCCCAGTTTTATAAAATATATCTGCCGCCCTTCCCTGTAGTCAACTGCCAGTCAACAGTTGAGACATTTTTGTCAAATATATCATCAGCTGACTTGAATTAGGAAAGTCAGTTTAAGAACTAAGACCACAGGGTGCCTGGGTGGCTGTCATTAAGTGTCTGTCTTCAGCTCAGGGTCATGATCCCAGGGTCCCAGGATCAAGCCCCGCATCAGGCTCCCTGCTCAGGGGGAAGCCTGCTTCTCCCTCTCCCGCTCCCCATTCTTGTGTTCCCTCTCTCAGTCAAATAAAATCTTAAAAAGGAACTAAGACCATGTGACTGATGGCAAAACTCACTACTCCAACCACCGCTGAAGCAGAAGCGTCGGCAGACACCCACTGGCAGCTCGCCCGCACAGCCTGCCCACAGGACGGACAGGGCACACCTCAGGGAGGCAGGAGGCACTGACAGTCAACGTGCAGTTACTTGGTAAACCGAACAGTGAAAGGGCAACACTGAAACGCCTGCCTCTTTCAAGGTGTACCACGAGCCCCTCTGTGCCCCATTTTCCTCCCGCAGAAAACAGCTGCTAGATACTAGATAAACGTGAGTTATGACATATTCTGAAGAGGGGTCATTGTTGTCCCACTGAAAAGACAGGTAACAACTCCAGGTGCATCTGCCGTAACAGAACTACCGCTCCCCACCGCGTCCTGCCTGCGAGCACCTTGTTCGTAAAGATCTCTCACATACGGAAGTAGGCATTTTCAAGCACGACCTTGCAGTTACCTGCTCCGTATTTTAAAGAGTGAAAGGATAACAGCTGCAAAGACCTAAGGGTGTAGAACGTGAGATTCTAAAGCAGTGTTGCCCCACATGAACAGAGCTCTGCTACGTCTGCGAATGGATGTGACAAGATGGAGAGGTGCAAAACAGGTGCCAGAAGAAGCCAGTTACCTTTCTCCCCTAAAACCCGAATCACACTGGCAGACAGCACCATCCAAACTGTCAAAGCATGTGCCCCCGTTTTTGCAGGGCTCGTCCTTGCAGTAGGGGCTAAGCTGGCACCTGCAGGAGGAGAGGGACAGAAGCATCAGTGTCACACTTGTACTGCAAAGGACAACACAATAGGGAACAAAAGGAGGCATTTCCAGGACTTTCACCCCGAGAGCTACACTGACCTCTGACCGGTGTATAAGCCTCTGCATTGACACACAAAGTCCCCGTTGTCCACGATGCATGTGCCGCCATAAAGGCACGGGTTGGAGGAGCATGGGTTAACGCTCAGCTCACAGGAGACCCCAACGTACAGGGCGCTGCACTTGCAGTAATAACCTGTAGGTGCGAGAGGGAGAAGCTCATTCAATAACTCAAAAAATCTATCTTAGTATAATACTGGTTTTTACTTTTTTTTTTTTTTAAAGATTTTATTTATTTATTTGTCAGAGAGAGAGAGAGGGAGAGAGAGCAAGCACAGGCAGACAGAATGGCAGGCAGAGGCAGAGGGAGAAGCAGGCTCCTGCTGAGCAAGGAGCCCGATGTGGGACTCGATCCCAGGACGCTGGGATCATGACCTGAGCCGAAGGCAGCTGCTTAACCAACTGAGCCACGCAGGCGTCCCTGGTTTTTACTTTTAAGAGATGCCCTTGTTAACAACCGTGAGACCCGCAGAAGTCCGTACAATTCCCATTCTCTCTGGGTACAGTATCAACAATATCTCACTTCCACTGTTGGTAAAACCAAACTAGAAGAGCTGCAGAGGGAACCCATAATTAGCTTCAGTTAATCAGAACTTGCGGGCCAAGCACAGACAGCAAAGAAAAAGTCCCTTCTTTGAGTGACCGTGCGGACTGAGAGCACTTACGACTGAACACATCCCCGTTTATTCGCAGCTCCCAAACTTTTAAAGGCTGTGATAGTAACGTGAAAGCACTCGGGAGACTATGAACTACCATCGGGGAAGGGGACTGTCATGTGTCCAAACGAGCATAAAGAATGTCAGATTTCTTGCAAAGACTGTGACATGGGACAGCTCATGTGATAGACTTTTTCCAACTGTCCTTGGGGCAGGACTGCACTGCCCCGCTGCCTCTGAAGGTGGGCAGGGCTGTGAGAGCTTCTCTAGCCAAAGACGCGATACTCTGAGCCAGAAGCTTTATGAGCCTGTGTGTGGCACCTCGCTCTCATCCTCCTGCTGCTATAGGAATCACAGTAAGCCGTTTCAAGAAAATGCTTCTCTCAGTCCCATCCCTGAGTCAACGAGGACGGTGTCCCTGCTGACCTGATGTGGACATGGAACATGAACACAGGATAAACCTTCATGCGGCGTCCTTTTGTGGGGATAACCTGGCCTGTTCTTTGCATGCGTAGGGTATGCACAAACATGCCCCCAGAATAACACAAAGCCAAATCCTCTGAAATCCCACTGAAGCGCCATTCTCATTTTTGCTCCATTCATCACACACAGCTCTACTGATCAGGCACCGTGACTGTCCTGTCCTTTCACAGCATCTATTACTGGAGAGGGAACAAAAAGGGGCCAGGTTAACAAACGCCACGGCGTACTCTACTACTCTGAGGCTTCGGGACAGGACTAGTTACACTCCAAGAGGGTTCGAGGCATTCTGGAAAACCAAACCCCATCTGTAGCAAGACTAACAGTCCCTAGATGCTGAGCCATCAGACCTAAGGGGGCCCTTTGGAAGGACAGAGTGCACAGTTCTCAGTCCCGATGTGACTGGAAGAAGACTGTGCAAAATAAACACCACAGGGAAGAAGAGGGCAGAGTCAGCTGTGGTTCACCAGTGGTTCCTGGTGCCGAACAAGGAGGAGGTTCTGAAGCCTGACTGTGGGGGGAACAATCCTGAGTCCAGCCCTGCTCTGGTTTCCCTCAGTTCCAACACTGACTGCAGGATCTGACACCATCGTTCGCATGGGAAGGGGAAAGAGAAAGACCCGAGGCTCATCCCAAGTGTCTCCACGTGTAGCGCTCTGAAGATGACTAGCGCGCGTGGCCTACCTCCAGCAGGAGATGGGTGGCAAACGCCCCCGTTCTGGCAAGGGTTGCTGGAGCAGTCTTCGGTAGCTGTTAGTAAGCACCCAGGAGAGACGTCCACCCATTCTTCAATGTGTGCATAGCTTCTCGGTTTGTTATTCAGAGGGAGCTCCTGCCCGTTCAAATAGATGGAGTCCATACAGCCCCGGAAACCGTTCCCAACTTGGGGGCTTCTCCCATGCCTGGTGCCTTGCTGACGGATGTGGCCACCGAAAAACACATGATTATCCAGGTTTAGGGTTTTCAGGGTCCCGGGGGCTGTGCCTGATGCAGTATGAACTTGGTCTAGAACCAACCTAGCATAGTTTCCATTCACTTCTAGAGACACGGCATGCCACAGCCCATCGTTGACTTGAATGCTCTGAACAGACACGATGCCAGGACCACTTCCACAGTCAAACTTGTACTGCAGCCTTCCATTATGAATCTGTGACAAAGACAATTACCATTCACATTACTCTTGCAGGATCGTCCACGAGGAACTCTGATCAAACATCCAAAGGAGAGGTACGTTTAGCAACTGAAGGGAAAAGTGAGTGAGACTGCCTTTAAGCACTGCAGAACACACGCTCGTCTCATCAGTGCCCGGAGAGTAAAAATGAACCTAACACAAGTTCAAGTGCCAAGTGCACCTCCGAAAAGCATCATGGAAATCACCCACAATTAGCTGTTAACCGAATAACAACCAAAAATAGCATCAGGTAAAATCAAAAGTGAATCATGCATTAAAAAAAAAAAAATGATTAGCACTTTAGGCAGTTACGAATGCTCTCTATAAACTATAACATTAGTAAGATGTAATACCACTGAGAGTGTGAATGTTAACTGTCATGTGACCTAAAGATGCTGTGAGAAACAGAAGTCAATTTCTGTATTATGGCAGAGCAAAAAGAGCTTTTTAGCCCCAAAGTTGAAAACTTAGAGAGGTATCAAGGAACTATTTAAGTGTGGAATAAAACCATGTCCCTTAATTTTTTTCCCAAAAATGGACAACATGAACATAAAACAGAATTTCGTGTTTTGAAAGTCTTCAGGTACAAAAACGTACCTCTAAGATGCTGTAGTCAGTCCCGCGGGCGTACATCACAACCGCGTGAGCGGAGTACGTTCTGAGTCTCATGGTTAGCTTCATCTCCAGTCTGTTTTCATTTTCCATTAAACGGTACTTCACAAAGCTGTTTCCAGTAAATGTGACCGATGAACTCCCTGAATCATGAAGAGGAAAACATGAATCAGAACCAAGTTGAAGCATATTTATAAAAGTGAGATTTCCCCCCAACAGTGATCCAAGTTTTTAGCTAAGGTTACAACATTATAAAATTCAATTCAATGGAAAATGCTTATTTGCTTTAATAAAGAGCATAGCATAACTGGATTTCTTTTGGAAGAGGACTGGACTACTATGTCAGAGAGAAATGAATTCTAAAACAATGAAAGATCTAAATATAAAAAGGTTCAATACAAAATTATTAGAAGACAATTGAGGAAAATATTCACACAGCCATGGTGGTCTGGGGAAACTTTTCAAGCAAAGTATAATCCCCAGTCTCCAAAAATGATGAATATCACTCTGCAGAGGTAGAAATGGTTATGTAAAATTACACAGAACTGACAAAAATTAAATTTCAAAATGACAAGAGACACTGTAAACAAATCAAAACACCAGTAATAGTGGGATGGAGGTAACGTTCATGCTCACAGCACACGGAATGTTCTACACACTGAAAACAAGACACAAATAATCCTGACAGGCAAGTAAAGAATAGGAACAGGCCAGTCCAAGAGAGGAAATGAATAAATAAAACTTTCACAGGAAGCTGGAGCAATGCAAACTAAAATAATTAGCTATCATTTCATGTCTACTGGATGGGGGAATTTGTTTTTTAATTGAAAACCTTATACTGACAAGAGAATGGGCAGTCAGACGGTCACAAAGGACTGTAAGTAAGGAACTGGTGTGACTTTCTGGGAAACTAACATAATAGAAATATTTAAAAATTAAAAGTGTAGTTAATCTTTGACGTAGTAAATCCTAGTTTTAGAAAGCACCAATAAAGGCTCTATGTATAAAGTACTTTTTAAAAAAATTAAAGTACAGTTAACATACAATGTTGTATTAGTTTCAGAACTACAACGGAATGACTCAATAATTCTGTCCATTCCTCAGTGCGTCACCATGATTAAGTGTAGAAAAGGATTCGTTTTTAAAACGAGAAAACATCTTCACAACCTCAAGCTCATTTATAATTAAGGACAAAGCTGACAAAAAACGATCCAGCCCCTCAGAAGCATTAGGTTTATGGGCACGGACTTGGGAAGATACCCACAACAGATGTTAAGCCACAGAAAACCAAGCAGGAGACTGTGAGAGGTGGTGAGTCCAGTTTTTCTTTTTTTTTTTTAGTAAAGAGAATGTGGGGAAAACCACTCTGAGTATGTACACGTGGGACTGTTAATGTTGGCACGAGCACAATCAGAGAGAAGGAAGAGCGTCACTAGTAACTCAGCAGTGAGCTGTTACACGTAGAGAATGGAGAAGTGACTACTGCTCTCGATTCATCTGTAAGCCTGACTTGTTATAATCAAGCGCTTTACATCTGTCAACTCCAATAAAGAGAACGATGGCAAGAAAAAGTGACCTCTATAAAAGAAGCATGCTTCATCACTGAACTCTTACCCGGGCACGGACCAAACTTGCCACCCGGGCAGGCGCAGGAGTATCTGTTGTCTCCTGGATCCGGGACACACTCAGATCCCCCAGGGCACGGACTGTCTTCACATCCACGATGGACAAGTGGGCATTTTCCCTCTTTGTTTAAAAAACAGAGGGGGAGGGGAAACTCATTAACAGGAATTTCAGGAAAACGGTCGTTACTGTGTAGACTTCAAAGGTTGCCCATGGAATGATCTGTACCCCCTGCTGTCAGGGACTTGTATGTGTTACCTGTGCAGAGACACATGGCTGTTCGGTGGTGGCGCGGGGTCACAAAACTCAGTCTAGCCGTGCTATGTGTTGACATGATGTTTTCATCCACGGTCACCTTCTCGTCACAGAATTTCCGTGGGCAATCCAGTCCTGCACAGAGCTTCTGGAATACGTCCAGTATTCTGACACCAATGATTTCCTCAATATCCGTCACAGAAGAATTAATCTTGTGCAGGAGCTGCTTGGTTGAAATGGGGGCGCTACCCGATTTCTCCACGAAAAGCAGGACATCCAGATGTGGAGGAGGCTCAGAGGGCTGCAAACTGACCATCTGTACGTCGTTCCTCCTCACCCCCAAGATGTTCCGCAAAGCCCGCTGGAAGTTGCGCCAGTAATCCCCAACAAACTCCTCCGGAGTGAGATTGGCGAAGCGGAGTGTGATGCTGTGGTTCAGCATCTCCTGTGTCACCTGCCGGATGTGCACAGTGATGTCCGCCACCGTCGTAAATCTCCCGTCGGTGACGCTGACGTTGAGGAGGTACTGCCCCACGTCCAGCTTTTTGTGGGCTATCAGCTTACCGCCGGTGCTGGAAACAGAGAAGAGCTTGTCCATTTGGGGATCCAGACTGTAGGTTAAAGTGTCATACACATCTTGGTCTGTGGCGTGAATCTTCCCAATGACGCCACCTGAGTATTCCTCTCCAAAAGCCGTAATGAAAATCTCTAGTGGCAAGATCGCAGGTGGATAGACGCTCTCCTCAATGACCCGGATGTCAACATACGTCAAAGATGACAACGGAGGCTTTCCATTATCTGCCACCTGTGAGAAAATTAAAACAAAACCAAAAACACCTTTGTCTTTGTTTACAATTTCTTACTAAAATATATTTACACTATTCATGTTTCAAAAAATTACCAATGACTAGATACTTATTTCTCTATATAAGAAGCCTATCTAGGAATATTTCTTCACAGCCTTTTTGCTAACTCGTAAGGAAGCTTAGCTCCGTCAAGGTCTATGAAGTAACCAAATGAATAAATGAGGCCCCCTCAGTGCGCACTGGGATCAAAACAAAGGTATGGCAAAGAAGCCCCAAAACAAACAAAAAACCCCCACAATTCTACTCATTTTGTTTTCTCATGAAACGTAAGCTGTTCACACACAAGGAGACAGCTTCCAAAGGAGCGCTACTCTAGGAATCCACAACAAAATCAGAGAGACTTTCATACCTTAACGTGCAGGAGATAACGATCTTTCTCCTTCCTCTTTATGGCAGCTGATGTCAGCAGGACCCCTTGCTGGTTTACTTCGAAGGACTGGTCCTCATTCCCACTCACGACAGTAAAGAAGAAGGGCGGGCCATTATGCGAGGAGTCCCTGTCGGTCACAACCAGCTGCAGCACGCTGAAACCCACCGGCTTATTTTCCTGCAGGATACAAGGACCAAAAGACACACGACTTTCAACAAGACCGAATCTATGTGGTATGAGACACAGGCAGGTTTTCTGTAACGTGAAGTAAACAGAACACAAAGCGTTGCTGTGTCCCACAGCACAGGACAGAGAAGACGGGGTGCAGGTGGGGCAGTGATGTGGAGGGGGAGGGGCGAAGGGAGCGGTGGGGGCTTGGGGAGGGCAAGCCTGAGAGGAAAGGATGCATGGGGAGGAGTGCGAGGGGGATGGAGTCGGGGAGGAGGAAAAGGGAAGACCTGGATGAGAGTCTCTGACGCCTCTCCAATATAGGACAGCAGAAAATAAGATAAAGGATCAAGGCAGTGAGAATGTCTTAAAAAGCAAAGCACAAAAAGAAGAGAGAAAAGCTTAGCTTTATCTTGAAAACGCTCATTTTGTAGTACTGACAGACGGATTTTACTCTCCCTGTTTTTCTAAAAAGTAGTTTTTGGGAAAGAAAGCTATTTCCAACAGACTGAGGCCGGAAGAAGAGCTCATTTCCAAAGGCAGGTGTTCGATGAGCTCTCTAGCATCCCCGAGATTACCTGGATGATGACGCTGTAGTTTTCCTTGGAGAAGACCGGGGCATTGTCGTTGACATCCGAAACGTCGATGTTCACGGTGGTCGTGTTGACCCGGGGCGGACTGCCATTGTCAGATGCCTGAACCGTCAGTGTGTAACCTGAAATCTGTTCAGAGGCAAGACAAAGAGAACACATGTCCACTTCACAAGGCCCAAACACAGGGTTTCATCAGATGCGGACCGGCAGCCTGGAAGGGCAGACCTGAGTAACCGTCCTCACGTGCCGTGTCTTGTATGCGGGCAATTCTCCGAATGATGACAGACACGCTGCAAATACCTACACATCGGAATGTGTGCGCTCAACAGAAGCGACCACTGGTGGTTAGAGTTTCTGATGCACTCTAGACCTCCTCATTCCATGAAAGCATTCCCACTTTAATAAATAACAGATTAATGGAACTTGTAACAGAGAAGTAATACAATGAGAAAAACTAACAGATCTGGAAGGCTGTTGCACTCGTAGTAAGAGGGACGGCAGCTTTCTCTAAGGCCCAAATGGGACTGTCTGCCGGAAGCCGAGGGAAGCCATCTTCTGGCCCCGAGGGTTTCCTCATCTTCAACACCTCAGGACACTCCAGAGCACTCTCCCCCATCCCTTTTACATTCAGATTACAGTCCCCTGTCCAAATCCCTTAGGGTGAGTTCTTCGTGACCCCCTCCCTACAAGGGAAACTACATCAAGTGAGGTGGATTCCATTCGAGGGCAGGCCCCTGTGAAGCTCTCTTCCAGAGGGAGAGGTGGGAGATGCCAGAAAGTGGGCTAAACCCCAGAGTATGTTCTGCAGAATAGGAGTCCTGCAGGGTGCCCCAACAGAAAAGGGCAAACGGCCTGGGACATACCACACGCCATTGTCCTGAACATCAGTGCATTAAAGGAGCGGACAGGCATGTCAGTCACAAACACTCAAATCTGTTCAGCTAGCAGCACGGCAACCGTAAGCCTAACAGTCGGGCTTCCTAAGCTCTTGCAAAGTCCCTGCTCAACAGTAACAGGTTGCAAAAGGAATGGAAGAACTGAGACTTGAATGAGGTAGCTCATCACTGTATTCCCAGATCCCTTTCATCTTAGCTCTACCCGCTAGTGTTCTAAAACTATACTCCACAGTCACCAATGTCCTTTTAATTCACTTCTGGACTTTGTGACCTCTCCAGGCAGCTCCCTGAGCGTGAGAGTGGAGGGACAGAGGGACGGAGGTACAGCATGGTTTTCCTCTCCCCAGTTGCTCATACTAACTCACTACCTCAAGCTGCCTCTATCATCCTCTCCAGAGGCCTGAGCCATATCTGTATTTCCAGCTTTCACATTTCTTAAGTTTGAGTAAAATCTCCAAATACTGGCTGAAAATTTCTCCTTACATAAGCCACTCTCCTCCAAAACTCAACACATCAAACCCCATAGGCCACTGCCTCTCCTCCCAGGGCAGAGTCAACGGCCTCACGACTGGCTCTGGGAGGGCAGTCCCCAGGCCCAGGTGGCAGATGACAACCACCATCTCGGACGCGGCTACTTCCCACGCAGGGCCTTATCTGAGCTGTGCAGATTCAGATTTCTCCCTCACGGAGTCTCCACATTTGCCTTCTCACTCGCTCGTCACGGCAACTGCCAACCGGGCTCCTGTTGCCTCATGGTACAGTAATGCGGGCTGGTCTGCCTGCCTTGCTGGAGCCTCACAGGCTGACCACCACTCACACCTACCATGGCACTCACCTTCCCACCGGTCTCCTTCGAGAGTTACACCCGGGCTCATAACTGCTCACTAACCCCCGCACTTGCAGCATCCAGTCTGAGCCTCGGATGTGTTCCTCGCACACCATTCTACTGTGTCCCTCACTTCTTGGTAGGATTCCTCTACTCCAATACAGCCCAATACAGTCACCTGAATACTACACACATCCTCCTGTCCCCATGCCTCTGTTGACGAAGTTCCTCACAGGGCCTCTCCTTCTCTCAACGACCATGGTTTTCTGAGTCTCTGCCATTATTGAAAACCTAGTGACTGGCTCCATGAAGTGTCTCCAAACAATAGAGCCAAGAGTAGTTTCTTCCTGAAGATAAACCTTTATTATTTAAACTTCTATCCATATGAAACACATCTCTTACACTCTTGAGATTTCCCTACTGGAACTGCTTTTCAAGTGTTTGTACCTTGCTTGTCAGTGCCTGAACAAGACTGGTTCTACCCTTCCCATACTTCCCATCATGTGACAGACATGAGCACAAGGAACTTGTATGTACAGATTTGGTGATTTGTAAACAATTTAAACCAAACTTTTGCACATACCGTTTCCCGGTCCAGAAGCTTGGTCACTTTCACTTCTCCCCTGGTAGGGTCAATCGTAAACGGACTTCCTTGGTTACCATCTATAATCGAATAGCGGATATGGCTGTTTGAAGGTCCATCGGCGTCATCAGCCATAACCTAGAAAACATTAGACTCCTGCTTAGGAGACAGCTAAGGAAGGGGCAGGAGTCTACTAAGCCCATTTCTGATATCAATAGCTAGCTGTTATAAAGCAGTAATTTACAACAGACTTAGTAATTGACTGGGATAACAAAAGACATTTCCACATCTTCCAATTATTTTCGAGTAAGGCCACAACAAAAATACCACTGATCCTCCGAAATTTCCTGCAAAGATCCAGAAGAAGAACATGGTAGAGAAGAGACACACCGTGATGACAGACTGCTCGAGAAGGGCGTCCTCACTGATGACTGCCGTGTAGGTGTCTTGGCTGAACATAGGGGAGTTGTCATTGATATCGGTTACATTAATGTTCACGGTTGCAACATCACTTAAGGAAGGCGTGCCTCCGTCAGTGGCCTCGACAGTCAGGTAATATTCATGAGAGCTTTCATAATCCAGATTCTCAATGATAAATATGGCCCCTAGACGGAAAACAAAATGACTTTCAGGACTTTTAAGTGCTACCACTTCCTCCCACCGTGACGGGAACACACTTCTACACAAACCATTTCTGCCCCAAAAGTTTGCTTATCATTTATGCAGGTTTTCTAGTATTTTAACTTAGCAATTACAAATTATGAATCTGCCCACTCAGGGATGCTCATTTATTTCTCTGTGATATTTAAACTGCTTCCCTAGTCAACACTACCCACATCCCACTAGAAAGTGATTATATTTCTTCTCTCTTCCAAAACATACTTTACTACAGACATCCCTCTAATAACATAAAAAGGAAAAACTCTTTGGCTTTTATTTTCCTTTTCCTTCTCATAGATGTTTTTCTTTTAAAGAAATGTACATCTTTTTTTTTAATCTTCAGAATAACTATTCACATCTTGTCACTAAAAAAAAAAAAAAAAATCACTTTTTGATTCTTTAGGGCGCCTGGGTGGCTCAGTCGGTTAAGTGGCAGCCTTTAGCTCAGGTCATGATCCCGGAGTCCTGGGAATGAGTTCCACATCAGGCTCCTAGCTCCACGGGGAGTCTACTTCTCCCTCTGACCTTCTCCCCTCTCATGCTCTCAAATAAGTAAATAAAAATCGTTAAAAAAAAACAAAACAGAAAACAACACCCTTCTTTATAGTCCATCCTAGGAAGGAGCCCTAAAAACAGTAATTCTATGATATGCATTAAAAAACGTTTTTAGGGTGCCTGGGTGGCTCAATGGGTTAAGCCTTTGCCTTTGCTCAGGTCATGATCTCAGGGTCGTGGGATTGAGCCCCATATTGGGCTCTGCACAGCGGGGAGCCTGCTTCCCCTCTGTCTCTGCCTGCCTCTCTGCCTACCTGTGATCTCTGTCAAATAAATAAATAAAATCTTTAAAAAAAAAGTTTTTAAACAGCATCATCACACTCCTACTCTTCATCTCAAACAGTCACACACAATTAAATGCGGTTTGAAAGGAGTGACTTTTTACAAGGTTTGAAGACTTAGAGCGGATGCAGACCACACGGTTAACAAAACAACAAAAGTGTTTACGCAGCAAGAGTCACTAGCTGCTTGGACTCTTGACCTTGGCGAGAGGCGCCACTCAGTTTGATTCAAAGGACTTCGGCTATTCTATATAACTAGCATAATGAAAACGTCAATTTTAATGAATTATCAGATGCCCCCTGTGGAAACTAAGATCAAAGAGGTCGAAACCACTGTTTTGCATAAGAAGCTACTTTCACATGGGCTCGCTTTGGGAGAGAGCAAGGGACTATTACGCAAGGTCCTCTTCTATCTTCTACTCTTTATCTTTATGCCACCTTGACTAAATCACTAGAGTGTGATTCTTTAATTTTCCACTTAAAGGTCTAAACCACTCTGAATCCCACTTAAAGTAACACCACAAAGAAAACTCAAGTTTTATCTTTTCAGAGTAGCCACAGCCGATTTCTGATCTCTTTGTAGCAGGTAAAGTGCTGGGCGAGCTACCCTTTGGGGCAGAATAAAGGGCCTCCTCTCGTTCAGAGGGTAGGTTACCTGTTTTAGAATCTATGCTGAATTTTCCATGTTCATTTCCACTTATTATCGAGTAAGTGATTTCTGCATTTGCTTCAATATCCCGGCTGGCCGCATACACTTGAAGAACTTCTACTCCAATGAGAATGTCCTCAGACACGGTGGCACCGTATTCACGGTATTCGAACACAGGTGGATTGTCATTTATGTCCAAAACCGACACAACGACAGTGCCCGTTGCAGTCAACCTCCTTGGCAAACCTTGATCCGTGGCTTTCAAAATCAGGGTGTACACGGCCTGCTGTTCTCTATCCAAGGGCTTTTCTAACTGAATGATTCCAGATAATTCACTAATGGAGAACTGACCATCAGCCGAGTCGATCAGTGAGTAGGAGATCTTCTGATTCAGTCCTGGTGATACAGGACCATATGTAAGACTTTTATTTTGAGAAATTTAAATTTTTTGAGAAAACATGTAGCATATTTTTAAAAGGGAAAACGCTAATACACATTACTTAGACATTCTTATGACTATCACCTTTAAAAAGCAAACGTTTTCATTAACAATTTACTAACTTAGGGGCGCCTGGGTGGCTCAGTAGGTTAAAGCCTCTGCCTTCAGCTCAGGTCATGGTCCCGGGGTCCTGGGATCGAGCCCCGCATCGAACTCTCTGTTCTGCAGGGAGCCTGCTTCCTACTCTCTCTCTCTGCCTGCCTCTCTGCCTACTTGTGATCTCTGTCAAGTAAATAAATAAATAAATCTTAAAAAAAAAAAAAAAAAAAAACCAATTTACTAACTTAAAGATGATTTCATAGTCACCTGGCTTTTTAAGACCATGCTCTACAGGAATGTGTGCTAGAATACCCAGCAGCGCTTTTTAAATGAAGTCAAAGATCTGAGAAGCAACATTTTTGTTATTGCTCTAATTCTTCAGTACTAGTACGACTTAAGAAATTATTTTTATTCTCTGCTATGCAAATGTTATAAACATGTGTCCTAGAGGATTGTACTCTCCATAAAATTATGAAAGGTCTGTTAAACTATACCAATGTAACACTTGCTTCTGCTCTGTTTCCACATTAACTCTCTGTGGTACTAATGGTTTATTCACAACATAACACCTCACTTCATTAATTCAAATGGATACGAAGATCAGTTAATATAGTCACTAACCATAATTTTAGGGACACCACAGATGTCCTATAATAGTTAAGTACATGGGGCACAATTTGGGGACTTCAAATATTCATTAAAAAATGAATTCATGGGGCACCTGAGTGGCTCAGTGAGTTAAGCCTCTGTCTTCAGCTCAGGTTGTGATCCCACAGTCCTGGGATCAAGCCCCACATCGGGCCCTCTGCTCGGCGAGGAGCCTGCTTCCTCCTCTCTCTCTGCCTGCCTCTCTGCCTGCTTGTGATCTCTCTAATAAATAAAATCTTAAAAAAAAAAAAAAGAATTCATTATTCTAAAGATTCCATTCCACTTTTAAAGCTGAGAAATTAAATAATACAAGTTATTCGATATGCCTAAGGTAAGGTTAAGTCAAAGAGGCTGAATTTGGGATGTGTTTTGGACAGAGGTCCCTGTAATCCTCGAGCACATCTTAAAGACAAAAAGCATCACCTAGACAGTACCTGCGTCCGCATCCGTGGCCTGCACCCTGGTCAGCAGCGTCCTGGGTTCTGTGTTCTCAAACACGGTGATGGCGTATGGGTCGGCGGAGAACTCGGGGGCATTATCGTTCACGTCTTCTAATGTGAGCACAAGATTAGCCTGACAGAATCGGCCCCCTCCGTCTGTGGCCTTGACCAGGAGGTTATAAATTGCTTGCTCCTCACGATCAAGAGGGGCTAATGTTTTCAGTTCACCTAAAAACAAACAGAAGTAAATGGACTCATTTGAAATGCTAAGATGTGAACTGCAAATGCACATCTTACCATTTCTCCCCCTTTTCTCGTACGATGACAGAACTGGGGAGGCACAGTGGTATCAGTGACAGGAGTCAACAACTGCAGGAGCCCAGGGAGAGCTAGGTTTCCAGACCCTGCCAGCTGCCAGCTCTTCAACGCACAAAGATTTTGAGGCCAGTGCCTCTCAGATTATACATAATATCACAAAAACAGAAGAAGAAGAAAAAAAAGCACTACTTAATTTACCAAATCTAAAATATTTTTAAACTGACTCATAGCTTCATATGTTTACAATTAGTTCTGGGGCGGGGGAAGCTGCCAGAAAACTGTAATTTTAACAAAATACAAATTATAAGAGGGTAAACAGTTTTAAAGATTTAAATACAAATAGAATACTACTAATCATTTTAAGGAGTATGCTAAATAATTTATGCCCACGAATTGCAGAAAACAAACTATATACAACAAAATAAAGCAGAAAGTTTGAGAGATACTTAAATTTTTGAACTATTTTTTAAAAAAAGAAGTTGATACTAATCTCAATTTTAAATCCTTGGTTCAAGTAGGTGATGTTGTTAATTTTTTTTAATCTTTTTTAAATTTTTTATCTCAAATTTTACACAGCACATTGCTGTGTAGATTTCTAAAAGATGCCAATTTTGTAGTATCAGAGTACATTTTATAGGAACAGAATGTAATTTCAAATTTTACATGGGACCTAAAACCACCCACATATATGAGATGACTTTACTGGAACATAGTTAATTTTGCAAAGCCCCGTCTTTACCTGTGTCTGGATTTAGTTTGAATTTTTCTGCGCCTGGACCAAACAACGTGTAAGTCATTTCCGCATTGGAGCGGATGTCCGCATCTGTAGCAGACACCTGCAGGATCAGCTTCCCAGGAAAGGCGTCTTCCGGAATCGTGTCCGAGTATAAAGTCTACAACAATTTTAAGTAATGTCGTGAACATAAAACATGAAGGGTTAATATGACTGCCAAGGGAATAACGGAAAAAAAAATCATTTAACTTTGGTCACAGAAAACATGGGACATGACGGAATTTAAAATCCAAGGAGCTTTGAAAACTATTTTTCTTTTAAAACAAAACAGAGTCGTGTAACAAGTAACTCCTCTCTCTCACTGAGAGACTCTAACCCGACATTTACGCACAGAAATCTGAATACTTGACATCTCTGAGTTGGGTTCGTGTTCAACTTAAGTTCTTGTAAGAAAACAAGTAGTATTCCATATTTATCCAAAAACTGTAGAGTAAGTGCCTGTTACATCATGTCTACTTTTCAATACAGGAAATTCATTAGTTGCAATCGTTCCCAACACATGACCAGCTATAATTGCAGTTGAGACACCAGTGATCCCCATGTCTCGAGAGAAAACAGAGAATCCCCAAGGTCCTGGGGGTGGGGGGGCGGGGGGTCTGGGGCTCTTCTCCTCCACCCCCTCCCTTCCCAGCTGACCGAACTCTAACATAATCAACGGTTAGTTCCTCTTCCAATTAATCAGAAACTTCTGCCATAAACCAAAACATAAGACAAACAGGTTAAGATTTTTTGGACTTTTCTCTCTTACTGTGAGCTCAGTTTTAGGTAAACGACATTTTATGGCTCATGAAACAGGATATTTTGCAATACTGATGATTTCAAATGATCTAATGTCCTAATTTTATTATTCCCAAAGATGACAAGGCATTGTATCCAAATAATATGCCAAATATTTAAAAAAAAAAAAAAAGAGAGACAAGCAAGCAAAACACATTTATTTTCTGTAAGACACACAGACATCCTCCACTCCTCCGCCACCAACCCACGCAAAACGCTGCTGCCAGAAAGTCTGCATGTGGATTGAACTCTTCATTCCTCTGGAGCTCCCTTCCCTCCTGACGGCACTGTACTTTCTGGAGAATGGCTCCGTCCCCTTCCACTGCTGCGACACTGCCCCAGCTCTTCTGTCCCTCTTCAAGACCACTGTCCCTCACTCCCCCAGCCTTCCCTTTATCTACCACTCTTCATCCTTCCTCAGACTCCCCTCTTTCTTCGCTGGCCAAATCCGTGTGTGTGTGTTCACACACACCCTCTCTGTAGTCTGGCATCCATCCACATTAGGATACAGAGCCCATGGTCTCCAAGCCAATCTCTGAGTCCCAAAGTCCCGTTCCACATCTCCCTCATCTGCTTGGCCACCAAACCTCCATTCGCTGTCCTGCCTCCTAAAAATCCTCCCCGCCTGCGCTCTCAGTAACACTGCCCTGGTATGGTCCCCTCCACTCGCCTCTGCTTCCTCCTCCCCTCTCCCCAGGAAATACCCCTGCGGACTCTCTGTCCCTTTTTGTTATTATCTTCTCCAGTGGATTCCAACGTTAGTTCATGGTAGAAACTGCCAAGTTTACATCTGTCCCGAGTCCCCATCTTCAGTCTTGCCGTCTCTCTCAGCGTCTACAAAACCTATTCCAGAGTGTCCCGTTACCTCACACCAAGTCTGACCTGGACACAACACGCTTCCTCTTAGACCAATGCCACCCTATGCTGTATCTTTGGTCTTTCTCCCTCTTCTTGTAGCAAATAGCAGAGTCAATCCTGATCCGACACATCTGCTCTGCTGTCCCACCCGGGCAGCACCAAGGACACCGGCTTGTCCTTTCTCTCCCTCGGCCCCCTCTTCCTACCCTCCCACCCATCAACTACGTGCACCTGATCCCAAAAAACTCATCGTCTTTAAGGAACTCTTCCTTCACGTCCTTGCCACCTTCCAAGTACAAACGGGGGCTGAGTCCCGATCCCCTTGCTTATCTGAGCACCACGTCCCCAAGCCTGAGGGGCTGCTCCTTCCCCAGCTACAGGGAGCATGGCCGCTCCAGGCCTCCCCCATGGTCCCGGACGGGAGCAGCTCCTCTCTGGTGTATTTGTTCTGCTAAGTCAATGGGCTCTACTGCTGTAGGAAAACCCTCATTTGCCTCTTCGTTTTCTCAGGTGTGTGTGAGAGCAGGTGCCGCCCAAAACCAACTTGTGAAAGCAAGATGGAGCTTTGCAGATGAACTACTGCTCGGGTGTCTCCCCAGAATAATCGCATCCCGCAAGAAAGGGAATGAAAATTTCTCAGAGCTTGTTTAGAGTTAAACTGTGATCCTGCCCATGATTTACAGTGTTTTTGAATGAGATTTTTAAACGACTTAGCATTCCCCCAAAGAGTTCCAGAGCCACTCCAACTCCTGCTTCACTGAACACTCACCTCCGCTTAAACAGTAAGAGGTTATAATATGAAACGCATCTGAATCACCCCCAGCATCCCATGACAGTCCTACTCAGAGAGTGAACAAGGAATCATAATATAGAAATTCATAATATAGAAAGAACAGCCCACCTTTTCACAGACTGGACTGTTGTCATTTGCATCAAGAACTTTCACTTCAACTATGGCTTTGGATGAGAACGTCCCATCAGTTGCTGTGATGGTCAGAAGATAATTGTCCCTTTTTTCCCTGTCTAGAGGTTTCTTCACATAGACCTTCCATTCATTCTGTATGTTTTCAATAGCAAACTGTCCCAAAGGATCTCCTCCTATTAAATCAATGGAAGAAAAGGACAGTCAAGTTTATTGAAATAAGGAAAGATCTAATTAACAGGAGAAATAAACTGCTCAAAACATATATAATGTTATACATTATAACAAGAATTTTTACATTGTTACAAGAATTACTTTAAAAAAAACCCAAACTATTACATTTAAATTTGGTATATTGTTTCTGACTTACCACCCCCTCCCCAAATCAAGGCATTAAAATGTGTACTGAAACACAGTATAGAGCTAAGTAAAATGTAAAGCCTACTAAACAATACTTCAGCCTATGTTGAAACTATAGTTAATTATAATGTATTTGTCATATGCTAATTCAACAGAATGAATCATAAAAATCAAAAACAGTCAAATGGAACAAGTATTCACTTTCCTCAGGCAGAGAACTTGAAATGTAGCTTAACAGATGTTATTTCTACTTATTTCAGATATAACGTTACTAAAATCATCCTCTTAACTCCCCCATTTTCCCAAAACATGCACTTCAAAATGTATACCTCTAGCACAATTTATTTTTAACTTACACCCTCGCATTTAAATATTTTACCTGTGATGTAATATGTAACTTGTCTGTTAATCTCCTCAGAATCAGCATCCATGGTACTTAAGATGGCAATGACACCGCCTGGGGGATCATCTTCACTCACAGTCCCCTTATAAATCTCTGCTGTGAACCGCGGGGGGCTGTCATTGACGTCAGTGACTGTAACATCCACAATGGCTGTGGAGGACAGCTGAACCTTCTCACCATGATCTGAGGCAACCACTTGAATCTGGTAATTGCCTCTCTTCTCATGGTCAAGTTCCTTCAGGGTCGTAATCCAGCCTGTGTCCACATTAATGGCAAAAGATTCGATGACTTCCACACTTTGTGACTGATCTAGACTGTACATGACTTGGCCGTTGGTTCCCGAATCAAGATCGGATGCCCGGATCTGGATGACTCTACTTCCCCCTGGCAGGTTTTCAACAATAAATGCCTCATACGGGTTTGACTCTAACACAGGGCTGTTATCATTGGCATCTTTCACTTGGATGCTGATATCCACAGAAGCCACCACTTCGTAGTCCTCATGAGTGCACTTGGCAAGTACAGAAAACTGGTACCACTTAGTTGTCTCATGATCAAGACTCTTCTCCAGTTTCAGTCTGCCACTCTGCCTGTCGATCACAAAGAACTCATCCCTGTTACTTTCGGGAGTATTCCCTTTGATTAGGCTGTAAAGAATGGTCCCACTATGTTCTGCTCGGATGAGATCGATCTCTGTCCCAATAGGCATGTCTTCTGAAACCGTGTAGGTATAAAATGGCTCTGAAAATTTTGGAAGTTGTATTTCTGGTGGAAGTATTTTCACATAGACGGGGACAACAGATTCTCTGGATGGAGACCCACTATCCACAGCTCTTACGAAGAAAGTGAAGAACTCATTTTCCAAGCCAATTAAGCTTTCTTTTGTAGTTATTACACCAGACAGTTTGTTAATTTCCAAATTCTCTTTGACACTTTCAGAATCTGCTTCGATGGCATAGGTGACATCAGCATTGGATCCCTCATCAGCATCACTTGCAAGAACTTTAATGACTGATGTCCCTTTGGGAGCACTGGAGCCAATGTCCACTTCATACCTGGTTGCTCGAAACTGAGGTGCATTGTCATTGTCATCTGTAAGGATGACGTTAATGGTGCAGAAGGCAACCTTTCCTCCAGAATCCTTAGCCATTAAACGAACCGAGATCACTTTCTCCGCTGGGGTTTCTCGATCGAGTTTCTCCAGAGTAAATATCTGTCCTCTCTCATTGGTGTAAAATCTGTCTTTGGCAAAGTCATTGACAATATGGTAAGTAATGTGACCGTAAATACCAGAATCCTCATCAGTTGCTTTGACCTCAATCACCAGGGTGTGTAAGGGAGCATTTTCAGCTAACTCCACTTCATATTCACTCTGAAGGAAAACAGGGCTGTGCAGATTGCCTCCAATTACAGTTACGTGAACCTGAGCTGAACCCCTAAAAACTCCATCGGAAACAGAAACGTTAAGACTGTAAAATGGCTTCAAGGTGTGCCGGCGCAGGTTTGAGAGTGTGATGATCCCTGTCTCACTGTCCATGACAAAATTCTTCTGGTCGTTGCCAGACAGAATGGAATAGTCCAACTTGTCTACGTCTGAACTGTCTGCGTCATAGGCTTTGACACAGGCCACGAAATGCCCGTGGCTGGCATGCTCGCTAATTCTGGCTTCATAAATCTGCTGGTCAAACAGCGGTGGATTATCGTTGAGGTCTGTGACCTCCACGGTGACGATCACATCACTGCTCAGGGGGGGCATGCCACTATCCACAGCCCTCACAAAAATCCTGTGCTGCTGGAACTGCTCATAATCCAAAGTCCTGACAAGTGAAATGAGGCCAGTGCTGCTGTCGATGTGGAAATGATCATGGCTTCTGCTGTGATTCCCAAACATGTGGTAGGAAATTCCTCTGTTGGGTTCGGAATCTGAATCGGTCGCTCTGACTTGAACGACAGACGTGCCGATGACGGATGCCTCCGACAGTGCTGTGGCGTAAGCCTGCTGACTAAAGACAGGAGCGTTATCATTGACGTCTTCCACGATGATGTCGACAAACACCTCGGCATGGGCGCCGGTCAGGGAGTCAGTCGCTCGGATGCTCAGCTTATACGCTGGGTGTGACTCAAAATCCAGAGGAGCTACAACATTTAGGACCCCGGTGTTGAAATTAATGGTAAACTGGCTGAAGGGATCTCCATCAGCGATGCTGTAGAACACTTTCAAGCCTTCAGGACTGTTGGCTTGTACGTGGACGACCGGACTGTGCAGCTGGATGTTCTCTGGCACCTCGGCGCTGTAGAAGGGTTTCTCAAACACAGGCATGGCTTTATTCATAACAGTGATGGGCACGATCACTTCAGCGGAAAAGGCTGGGCTCCCTCCATCTTTTGCGACCACTGTGATGAGGTATTCTTTATTTAAAGTGTCAGGTTCAAATTGCTTTTTCAGTGAAATTTCGCCTGAGGCTCCAATCTGAAAATGTTCATGGTGCTCCTTCAGGTAGTAATTCACCTCCCCATTTCTGCCGCTGTCTCGGTCCACGGCGGTAACGTAGCGAATCACGTGGCCCACCACGGTGTCCACTTTGACAACGGCATAGTAAGGGAGGTTCACAAACACTGGTGCATTGTCGTTCTGATCTTCTATGGTGACCTTGACGACGACGTGGGCCACTACCAAAGGCTTCTGTTCTTGGGTCACTTCTACCACCACATCAAATGCCTCCTGCTGCTCGCGATCGAATGGTATGCCTGTGGTTGACAGCACACCTGAAGTCCGGCTTATCTTGAATCTGCGGTCTGGGTTGAGGATCTGATAAAACAAGGGCTCATTGATTGGGTTCCCAATGGCAGTAATGACAGCTAACGTTCTGGCTTCAGTGGAATTCTCTTTCACTACTGCGGAGTAGAAATCCTGGGTAAACTTTAGTTGGCTTTCTTTGCTTTCTTTCACGTTAATTTTCACAGAGGTAAAGCTTACAAATCTGCCATCAGAAGCTCTCACGGTTAACTCGTACCGGCTCCTTAACTGAGTTGTGTTCTGTACAGTTATAGTCCCTGTCTGGTGGTCCATAGAAAACTTCTCCCCAATGTTGCCTTCAGTGATGGAGTACATCAACTGTGAGAACGCACTCGAATCGGCATCTGTGGCATTTACTGTGATGACTCTGACTCCTCTGTATGTTGGCAGCAAGACAGATGCTTCATATAGTGATTTGGAGAACACAGGAGGGCAATCATTAATGTCGATTACACGGATGGTCACGTTAGCCGCATACGCAGCAAATAAACGCGGTGTACCCATGTCGTGCACTTGTACGGTAAAGTGGAAAGTACTTGTTTCTTCATAGTCCAAACTCAGCATGGTATGAATAGCACCGGTGCTAGAATCAATAGCAAAGTATTTGTGTACAGACGGTTCAACAATGTGATAAACAAGCAAAGCATTGGATTCTTTATCAGCATCGGTTGCTCGAATCACTAACGGGATGTTCTTGTCAGTTAGCACCACACTGTTGATTGAAGCTGATTCACTAACGAGTCCCGTATACTCTGCCTGAATAAAGATGGGCAAGTTGTCATTTTCATCTTGCAGGTGCACCCGAACAGTTGTGTTAGTAGACAAACCAGCCATGTTAGTTCCTTGGATGATCAATGTGTAAATGGGCAAAGTTTCAAAATCCAGGGCTTTCTGAGTGATGATACTTCCAGAATGTGGATTAATATCAAAAGCATCGGCTACATTTCCATCTTTTATTTCATACACCACCGATGACTGACTGTGGGCTGTGACCATCCCAACGAAACTCCCAAGGCTGACAGTTTCACTGATTTCCACAGAATAGTCTTTTGATGTAAACTTAGGAGGGGCATTGTCCGCAATTGTGACAAAGATATGCACAGAAGTTATTTCACTCATAGGTGGATTGCCTTGATCTGTAGCTTTTACCATTAAGTCATATTCCACTTGGCTGTTTCGATCTAACTCTTTGGCAGTTTTTATAGAGCCCAAGATGGGATCAATTGTGAAAGAATTTCCAATATTTCCTGGGGGGGCGGGGTGAAAAAAAAACACGTTAGAGAAAAATATAAGGACCAATACAAGTCACAGTTGGAGATACAGAGATAAAGCTATCCTCAGAAGTGATATTCTAAAATGAAACAGAAATTCAGGGGTTATCAACATTTGAATGGAACTCATTCATTTTTAGCCACCTATAATACAGTAGATTTTTCCGAGTTTTGTCCATAAGCATGAAAAGCAAGAAACAGAAGAAAGATTACTCTATAACCTAAAGCCAGAACTCACTTGTTATTGGTTGAGCCAGATACTAGTTGTGGAACATATGGTTGTCCTTTTGTAAGGTAAGGTAAGAATTTTCCACCAGTCCCGAAAAAACCCTTTGGAACATACTTCTGGTTTCAGCTTTTATCGCCTTTAAGTTCTCAAGATTCTTATTCATTATGAAAGGGAAGACATCAATTCACTAAGAAACTTTAACAAGCTTCAAGAGAGTTGTCCCTTATTTTAAATATTCAGGGAATTGATGAATTACCTTGTGTATAATCTGCCCCACTAGGCAAGCTTCAAAGATTTCAGTCATACTCCCTTTTTAATCTTATTCAGGTGAATCTGCCCTCTGTGTCCCTGGTTCTCTCTACTGGGGGCGATCTCGCCTAGATGGACAGGCAGCCATGTCTAGACACATTTTCGGTTATCACTACCTAGAGTGTGCTGCTAACACCCGCTGAGTAGAGACCAGGGATGCTGTTAAACATCCTACAAGGCATGGACAGCTCCCATAAGAAAGGATTTTTTACTCCCAAGTATCAGTAGTGCTAAGAGAACGAACCCCCCCACCCCCGCCCCGGGCAAAACAGACTGTGTTCCTTGCTTCTCTTTGGACCTTTTCCAGCTATACTGTATACATATATTTAGCTTCAAATGCAATTCCATAACAGTTCCCGGTTTTGTATCATCACTGAAATCTTTCTGGAGACACCAGCAGTTTACTGAAGTTTAGTAGTTTACATCTCTGGATAGATTCAGGCAGTGCTGTGGGGTCCTCAGATTGATCCATCCACCCACACTTCATCCCTTTTCTGTTTCACACCAGAGTCCAGAATCCATTATCCTAGCCACAGAACTGCATTTATTTTACCCAGATGAACTATTACACTTCCCCACAACAAAGCTGACTTGCCCCTTAACTGCCTTTTTAAGTTCTGTTTTCCTCTAGGTTTGCAACTGTGTGGGGTACATTTCAGAGGCCAGAACGACTTACCGAGTGATGTGCAAACCAGGAGATTGACCGAGCACCCCTTTCCCCACATCACTGCTAGTCAACACTTCCTCTATAGCCTTCATTTCCTTCTTTTAACATGTTTTACAAAAATCTATGATACCATTTTTTCTGAGGCCAGATCCAGTCTGGTTTTCATTAAGCCTGCCTGGCTCCGCGTCTAGGCACCACAGTCTGCAACACAGCAGAGGCCCGGGCTGTCTCCAGGCCCCCAAGTTCCAAGCTGAACCCTCATGCACAAATGGGGTCACACTGCCTCTACCACGCCTCGCAGACCCCTAATTACTTCCTGTCTGCATTTATGAATCAACAATCCCAGATTCTCACATTGTGCTTTAGCCAGTCATCGAAACTCCAAGGACCTCTTTCCTCCTATGTGGGCATCACCCCGTCTTTCAAAACCATGACCGGTTGCCTGGGACTGGAAGGGTCACCATGAAAACCTGTGGATGACGGTTTTCACCCGCACCCCTCAGGCTATCCTATATCTGTACTAATAGCAGCCAACCTACCACAGTTTACATTTAATCATCTCATCCCTTTCTCTTATTTTATACAGTGAAACCTTAAAGCTTCAAACACGCAAGGCCCTCCAGAGCAGAAAGCAAGCCGGCGGCGTTAGAACTCGCCACCTTCCGCACAAAGTGCTCGCTGCCCTCCAGCCTTGCTGGCTCCTCACTCCTCAACCGGGAAAACACGTGCTCATTGCAGCATGACTGTATTTGGGGGTCCTTTCTGGAACTGTCTTCCCTACCTATTCTCATTGCCTCTTCATTCATTCATTTATTCAAGTTTTACCCAAATGTTCCTCTGCTTAGAGAATGCGATGGTGAAGCCTCCTGTTTCCTCCATAATCAGAACGGCTGTTTCTGCCCCCATACCCTCTTCTTTTCTTTATAGCACATATAGCAACCTTCTTATCCATTCTCCCTCTAGAACATAAGTCCCCATTTAAGCATGGCTTGTTTTACTCACTATTTATCATCTGTGCTTAGAAAAATGCCTGACACATAGGAGACACTCGGTAAGTGTTGAATTTGTTGTATGGAAAGATAATAAGGCACTATTTTTATCTGATTTTGTTTTTCTGCGTTTTACTTCTATCATCACCAGCAACCACTTGTTAGATTAAGCACTACAGTTGAAAGTATTAACAAAAGAAATGTCTACTAATCAGAAATTCCTGAGAAATTTTTACCAGCATGTAAAATTCAGGAACATTACTACCTGGAGTATTATCTTAACAAGAGGCTAAACAGGAACCCAGGCAGTCAATTAGCAGACAGCTCCTACATACATCTCCACTGTGGCAGAACTCCTCGGGTTTGCGGATGGGCAAGCAACATGTTCCTGTGGCAGAACACGATGGGCTGCTGAGTGGCTTACGCATACCCCTGTCTGACCTAGTAACAGCTACACACATCAGATACCGAGACATACATGCAGTATTTGTGAGGGAACTCACAGTGCAAGCAGCAGAGTCTGTACCAGCTTGGGGGCTTAGGCGTTCACTTTAGCTGGAGATACTGGTGATTTCTAAATAGCCTAGATTGTTCTGTTTGAAGATGGCGATTATCCAAACATGTGAATCTGTACTCATTAGCAAGGACTGTATTACACACATACACCCCAAAGGGCATGTCAGAGCTGTGCGCAGAAGTCCATTTCTCCCCGCTGGGCACACGCGGCGGATGTTCAGTAAAGTGCTCCCTGCCTGACCACTGGCGGCCTCGAGTGGGAAACCTCCAGTTTCTGTTGCAATTATATTTAACCTAAGTTTGGGGAAGGAAATCAATTCTAGTTATTAAGTTCAATTACTGTCTTTTATTTCCAGGCATTGTGACAGTTTTGAAGTTACAATAATCTACTTTAAAAAAAAAAACAAAACACCAAACAATCCAGAGTATGGCCCTGATTGTCTCTAAACTCACAAGTCAATTGTTACGGAAAATATCCTTTAATTAATTCTTTTCCCTAAAGACTCCTAATCAGACCAAATTCTTTGCTCAATAAATTGCTGCTAATTAAACATGCAGTGCTACAGCCTGAATCTATAACTAGTTTTTTGAACTTTACGAAATGTAATCTGACATAAATGAGAAGCAGGTGAATATAAGTAACGTAAATGAAAGGAGGTACGACCATTTTACATTTCCTAATATTCCAACAGATTCACATACACACGCTTCTGCATTTTAATGGTACCTAGCTGCTGCCTACAAATGCTTTTTGTATTACCAAATCTATAAAGATTATCTTCTTAGGAGTCCAAATTCTGTATTGAAATAGGTCCTTGGTATCATCTATTCTTTGAGGGGAGATAGAGTTCCATTCTTGGAATACCAAATTACTAATCCCGTCAGTCATTACAAGCATTTCAAGAATGCACATGCCTTCAGTCAGGCACCAACAATCATATTTTAACCACCAGTTGTTGAAAATTATGTGAAAGCTAAGGGGAAAGTTTAACATTTTCTCCTACACAAACCCAGGCAGTTTGTCTGCGAGAAAATTATTTTGCTGAACGGCTCAGGCATGCACAAATGGAATGCACTGTTTTTTTTAACAGCTAAATTTCTAAAGCAGTGGAAAAACCTGCATATTTGTTTAAGGCGCTAACTATACTACATTTGAATCCTGAACGCCAGGGGAGTACAGAAAATCTTATTTTGTAATTGACTAAATTTGGTTGTTTTCAGTGAAACAAATGAGGCTTCAAATGTATTAAGAAATAAAAATAGTTTAGTCACATAAAACATCGATTGTTTTTTTTTTTAATTACTCTCCATGCTCAGGTTTTGACTATATGACCTAGAATTGATGCCTCTACCAATTCTAATGGCTGGGAAAGGCACAATTTTTAAATATGCAGAGAAATGGACTTACGCAAATCAAGTTAAGTGCATGATATTCTAAAATCATTGTAAAGACAAAAGAATGAGAGAGACTATATTCTTTGTACTAACGATTACCTTGAGAAACATGGAAAAATGGAAGCAGGCTTCTTGATCCTTCATCACATACTCACAGCATGTGGCACAAATAGGGAAGGTCCCCAAACAAACTGAATTCTGACTGTACAAATCATATGCTCTAAAGCAGATCCCTATTTCAATCAGAAGCTTCCTTTTTGCATGAACATATACAACTGGGGACCAATGATGGCCTCTACCTACATCCCACTCCTAGCATGGCACTTGACACAGAAAACAGGCTTCATCAGTACATGGAATGAGTAGAGGAAAGACTATGAATAGCATCATAAAAGATAAGAGAGAACAAAACATTTTACTTTGATCCTCTTTGTATCTACCAGCAACTCTGGATCTCTTGCCCGATCATATGAAGAAGAAATGTTCAAGGCCTTCCTTGCCCAGGTCTCCAGAAGACTCGTTGGGCTTTTCAACATCTCAACCTTGGGGGCCTACATAACAACCCAATTCCATGAACGAAACTAAACTGTTAAAGATTCAGAGGGTGAAAGGGGCAGAAAAGCTAAACCTGGCAGGGGCAGTGGAGGCACGACACCCAGCACTCTGCCGTGGAAATTCCTACTATCCCCAAGAGAAAATGCTCTGACTAAAAGTGAAATCACTGAAGCCAGTGGTTTCTTAAGAGTGTTTCACAGTTAACAAGTATTATGAAGGAAAATGTTGTATGGTTAAAAAAAATTGTGGAAATATTGAATTGAATCAAATACAGTTTTCTTCACTCTGGAACTTCTCAGAGCCTTGAACTATGCTAATAATGTGAACCTTTTTATTTAACATAAGACTTTTTGCTTTCTCTTGAGTTAAAAGCTTAAAAAAAGGTATTCTTTCTCCTAACATGAAAAATGGTAGCTAAAGATTAATTTAAGCAACTTTTACAGCAATACACAAATGTTTCTACACATAGAACTAGTTTTAGAAAATAAATGTACTTTTTAATCTACTGAGTGCTCCAAAAATACCTGATTCGATCGAATACAACACTTCAGCATTCTTCCCTTTGTCCTTGTCCAGAGCTGTAACCTGCAACACAACTGAGCCGACAGCCGCTGATTCATAAACCCGCCCTTCATAGGAGGAACTCGTGAACCAGGGGGCGTGGTCGTTTGTGTCGCTGACGTTCACAACAATCCGTGCAAAGTTTCGCTTTACAGGGACATCTTGATCCCGCACCTGAAAGAATCAATAGGTTATCAGCGCTGTCGGAGGTTTCCCGGTCATTGATTAAAGATCACTCGGAAAGACGTGAAACCCTTCAGAAAACAAACGGTGGCCAACGGATGAGCAGAAAGCCATACCATGACTGTAAGAACGTGCTGGTGGATGGCTTCATGATCAAGTGTTTCAGAAGTTGAGAGAGAGCCCGTTGCAGGGTCAAGACGAAATTTCTTGAGACTCAGTGGATCAATGCTGCTCTGCAGAGTATAGATCAGCTTGTTTTTCTCATCCTTATCCATCGCACTGATTTGCAAAATTTCTGTTTCTGGCACTGTGTCTTCAGGAATAACAACTTCATACTTTGATGTAGAAAACTGAGGACGGTGGTCATTTGTATCTATTACTTTGATGAATACCTATTAAGGACATAAAGACTCACATTACAGTAATATCCTTAACTGTGATATTTTATTATTTACAGAATCAAGGGGAAACATGAGATGCACATTGAAAAAAAACCATTTTTTTAGCAAAATGAAACAATGAGAAATAAAAGAGACAAAAATCTAGAATAAAAAAAATCTTTAAAATTTTCCATTGATATATTACCCAGATCAGTAAGATAATGAAGACCTTTCTAATTTCTTGAAACTAACTTTGAAGGGCAAATGTAACATCTTTCACACACTTCTTTCTGACTGCACACTTCATTTCTCTCAGGTCTCCACAGGAGAGAGATTTCTAGAGCACTCATGTCAGGATAACAGAGAATTTACTTCAGCAGGATTTACAGAAGATCATTTCCTCTATCAGATCTGAATCTGCAACTACCAAGCAAACGAGGTGACTATGGTACTAGATAAATACCGTATTTAAATTTCTTGTTCTAATTGTTGAGACTCCAAATTCCTACCAATAAATTAGAAATGTGCTTTAAAAATCTTTACATTTTTACAATCACAAAGCCTACATATAAATAGTAAACCCATTTATTTCCTAAAAGCACTTTAAATACACTAAAGATAAACTCTCTTAAATACCTCAACATAGAATAACAACCTTAAAGGGGGAAAAAGCCAATATTGAAAAAACTTAGATGAATTTAAAAAAATATATATATATATTTTTTTACTTTAATGCTAAGAGGATTAATTTCCAGACTGAAAAGACGTGTGTGGCGATAAGGCATAGTGGAAATCACTACTGACTACAAAGATGGTTTATGGTTACGAACAAGAAATCTGAGCTTCGTTGGCATGTGTGGAATAAAGAGGTTCACTAGTCCTAATGGCCCAGGAAGCTGCAGTGTCAGGAATGCACAGGTGAAGCTATTATCCACCCCGGTGCAGGCATACGAGCTGCAGGTCTTTCCATGACGATTATACCAGTGTTCTCAGAAAACACTACAACATCAGTGATGGATTTGTAACATTAAACTTTATATACATATTAAATGCATTTGCTAAACCAAAGAAAGGTTTTATGTGGAAGTTACATAAACATTTAAAACCACCGACCGTTTTTAAAGGTCGACGATGATCCACAAGCAATGGTTTTATAATTTCTCTAAGTTCAATCATTATATATTCATTTCCACTGTACATTTACATAGTACTTTTCTAATGGAGTGTTGGGTAGAGGTAGTTGATTCCTGCTCTCAAGTCAATTAGTCACAACTCAGTAGGAACAAGGAAGGTAAAAACCACCAATTCTGATACAGCGATTCAAAGGAAGCACACTCACAGAGCCCTTATCCGCGCAGCACGCTCCCCCACGTTACTGGGGAGCAAGTACAATGAACGTACAGCAGTCCCTGCCCTCGGGAAACTCTCAGGCTCGGCCGGTGAGGTCTTACACACACCGAGCACGATGAGGCTGCACATATTACCAAGTGAGTTATCAAGGAAGCCTTTAGGAGTGCCGAGATGGCAAGGGACGTTCTGAAAACTTTTAAGGAGAAGGTAAGGCTTTGCTTGCGTAGGTCTTAGGTTGGTAATCAATATTTACTAGGATGGGGGTAGTGGGGGAGACCTTGGTCAGAGACAGGAAGGCAAGAAGTGGCATCAAACACCCTATCTCCTCGAGACTAGAGAGAAGGACTTGGAACTAAGGGATAGTAAGAGCGGGGAGAAGGTAGCGTCCAGTGCGCAGAGCCTGGACTCGCAGGCAGAGGCTGGAGAGCTACAGCTCGCGTACGCCCTAACTAGCTGATCAGAGGAAATTCACCTGTACCGCCTCTTCCCAACCGGGCAGACCCCTGTGGTAGTAGGCACAGCCAGGTGAACCACAGGGACAGAGAATGGAGACAGGGAGGGAACTGAGCTGTCCAGCAGCAAGTGCACACCAGTGCGGCTGCGACCTCACTTACCCCTCAGAGGGACTTGTGAGGACAAAATCACTATGCCCCTTTCCCGGTGACAAATGGAAGCCAAGAGGGTTACAGCCACTTGCCCAGGGACAGGGTAAGAGGCAGAGCCAACATTCAAACAAAAAGACCTGAGCATAATGCTGATGCTCGAGAGAAACCAGAAGGAAACATGAAAGCAAAGCTGTTTCAAAGAAGAAAAAAAAAAGCCGTAACTGGTAAGTTACGTAACTGGTAAGTGATCTTGAGATAGGGGTAGAGTGAAGCGACTTGAATTGATACTGGTCAGATCCCAAGCAGCAAACGGCAGGACAGGAACACAAGGAGCAGTGCTTTTTCAACAGAACACAGGGACTCCCCCTCCCACCTCCCCCTCTGCTGATGATGCACCGAGGCTCACGCGACAGCCTCCCCAAACCTCCGACCTGCATGCAGCGACGTCTGCCCTGGTGCTTCCCGAGTTTTACCTACAAGCCCAAATCTACCCTGTCCTCCCATTCCTTAGCAATCCAGTTCTTATCTCCGTGCTGCCCTTCACATGCGTTTGCTGCTCCGTTCTCATCCCTGTTTGTATCGCCCTGTCCTATGGCCCATGTGGAAACTGAAACCTAATTACTGACTGTCCCCTTTGTCTTATACCTTCACAGGGGAGTCTGGGCTCTGGGACCACATCTTTGAGACTCTGACTCCCCTTCCCTGCCAGCAAATCATGAGGATATTATCAAGACCCCCTGAAAATAACTCAAAAGAAGTTATAAGGTATAAAAGCAGCACTACAACTTAAGATATTTGTGTCCCTGGGAAGACTGCAATTTATTTCCTGGGTTTTACAGGAAATTTTAGTCAATCGACTTCACATTTCATATGAAGTTTTTAATGGTACTCGCTAAAGACTGCAATTATTTGGGAAGGGGCATACTGCTACTCATTCTTTTATGTCATATGCAATAAATGCTACAGGTAAATAGATCGTCTTCATTAATGAGAATGGTTGGCACGGACGGCCACTGCTACTGCTTCTTAAGATCCTTTTGCTGGATTTCCGCTTAGTAGATTATTTGAACTGGTCCACGTACAGTTATACTTTTTTTTTTTTTAAAGATTTTATTTATTTATTTGACAGAGATCACAAGTAGGCAGAGAGGCAGGCAGAGAGAGAGAGAGGAGGTAAGCAGGCTCCCCTGCGGAGCAGAGAGCCCGATGTGGGGCTCGATCCCAGGACCCTGGGATCATGACCTGAGCTGAAGGCAGAGGCTTTAACCCACTGAGCCACCCAGGCGCCCCTATACTCTTTAAACCTTTCAAAATTCATCCTGTTAAATTTATTACAACTCCATGTTTTTATTCTCATTTTCATGCTCTAAAGTCTAATTTCTATAATAAGAACGGTTACTGACAGAAATGAAATTTTAATACTGTACTAAAACTTTTACATGACAATCTCAAAATGACCCCAAAGCATGGTACATATGTCAATTTTAAATACACTAAAAATCACAACCACATGAAGAAGGTCTTTTTCATAACTGGCTCTGAATCATCTACTCATTTATTAATTAAAAATACATCACAGACTCTTAATCTTCAGCGCAACTAAATGATTTAACAGATGATCTCTCTCATTTGAGATTTAAATTAGTATCATCTAAAGATAAAAAAAACTGGAATTCGGAAGCATTTTCTCTCCTAATATTTAATTTCTTCCTTTGTCTTTTAGGACACAGCAGATATACATGTAAATCTTAGCTTCCACCATCCTAAGGCGAGCTCAATGAGGGTAGGACTGTTTCCCAGTATTCAGTTTCTTGAACAGTACCTGCCACAACAAATGTTCAACAAATTCTCACAGAGCCCACACTAAGAATCAAAGAGAATTTAAGGTATAGGATTTTAACATTTAAATTTGAAATCCCAGTAATCTGGCCATCTCTTAAATCACCACGTAGGAACAAATAAAGATGTTAAAGGGATTACAAGAACAATTCTATCAACCATTTTATACAACCCTCAGTTAAAATAGCCAAAAGGGGAAAGAATTTAAAAAGTGATTTAAAACATGATTAATCACTTTAATGAGCTTTAACGAAAAGGACTTGGACACATTCATCCTCAAGAGCAATACAATTTATACTAATGCTGTTCAAAGTTAGTATAAAATTGAAAGATCTTGATAATCAAAAGTGGGTGGTTGTTTCTAAGTCTTCTTTCAGAATTTCCAAAAACTGGTTAATTACACGCCAAACCTACATTTTCTTTCCCTAAATACAAATCCTTGGTGTGCATCTATGTAAGCCCTATCAACAATACAGCTGTGCCTGGGAGCCTTAGAGGGCAGAATCATGTTGCCTGCGCACCGTAAAATCAGAAGGTCGTTATCAGTCCACCTCTGACAAACGCATCATCAGTGATTCACTTACCTGTGTGAGGATAGCGGTGGTTCCATCTGTAGCTTCAACTGTGAGGTTATAGCTTGATTTCTGTTCCGCATCAAGAGGTTTGGCAACAATGATGGTCCCAGTGCCCTTGTCCACATCAAAGTGGCTGTTGTAGTTGCCACCTAGTTTAAGTTAGGACATACAGAAAAGTATGAAAACCTCTCACTTCTTTTGTGGCTTTCTAATTCTTCATGACAGAGGGAAAAAAAAACCTACTTCTGATATACTGCTCAAGGTGATCCCAAGGAGCTTTCATTTTGGAAGACAAGAAAAGAAGGGCCAATTAGAAAGACGGTGCCTACTAACGCAAACTTGAGCCCTGTCAAGGGAAGCTACTGAGAGGAAAGCAAGAAAGCAACTCTGAAGGCGGAAAAACACTGCTAATATTGCCAATGAGTTACTTTCCATTCGCTTTTTTGGGGGTTCTGGATAGGTCTTTAATTTATATATCCCAGTAGCTATATATCAAACATCCTTTACTAAACAGACTCAGCCATTCAAATGCTTAATTACTCAAAAAAGATTCGTGACACCTGTAGCATACTGCCCTAAAAAGTTAACTATTAAAAACAAATGTTAGCTCTGAGAAAAATCGTAGCAGTTAACATCAATTAGTTCTGCCTCTTATATACTTAAAAAGACATTTTCCCCATTGTTGCCAAACACAAAGCTTAATGAATCAAAAGTTTCTGTGCTGCTGACATCAAATGCATTCCCAGTTATGTTCTAGGTAGAACTCTTCCCACATCCACTGAACCGGAAATACTCTTATCAATGAAGTGATATGGAAATATGAAAATAAAGTCTTAATGCCATGATGAGGTTCTACTACTAAATCTTACCAAAAAGTAAAATGACACACACATTAAAACAAACCAAAAAACTTCAGTGAAATCTAAAACTAAGGATGATTTTGGGATGTCTTAGAAGTCAGCATGATGTGTGCAACTGGAATGGGTGACCATGGGCGTGCCATGAAAACAAGGGGCAATGGAAAACAGTCACTAGAAATAAAAAAGGCTTTAAAAACTGATGCTTTTCTTTTAGATCCCATAATCTAAGGCAAATTATGGGATCTCAGCAGATACCTTCTGCTGTACAGTTCGGGTCACAAGTCATCTGAAAGATGGAAAACACTTCTCTAGCGAGTGTGTCTCCTGGCACAGCCACAAAGAAGCAAGCAAGCATGGAAGGCAAGCACAGAACAAGGAAGAGCGTCAATCAGACCAGTTCCAACGGCGGTCAGCGTTATACACAGCCCAGCAGGGGCCTGGCTCATCTGGAAGTTTGACAGGAGTTAACAGGGAGCCAACAAATGACTCTGATTGTAGTTCACTGTGAAAATCATGTCTCTTCTTTAAAACTAAAAGTGAGGGTTTCGGAGGTGTGGATGACCTCAACGATTTCATACAATGCCCGGAGCTGGGGACGCAGCCAAACCGCGTGCTGGGGGAAATGAAGAGGTGAAGCCCACGCCGCCCACGTCGCAGCCGCCTCACATGCTGACTCGACATTTCGTGGGAGGGTGGCTATGGGCTGAAAGAGGGAAGCAGGGATCCACGGGACCAACTAGAGAGGAGTCACAACCCATACTTATGCTTTTAAAGATCCTGATGATTAACATAACATGAGGAAATACCATTGAAAAAACAAAGATGTCAAAGTTTAAGGTGAATTTCTTTTCTACGTACGAGAGAGTAAGGGAATATGTTCTATGTCTAAACTCAATTAAATGAAAAACAAAAAACTCATGTAGGCATATCATCTATATTACAGGGTCAATGAACCTCCTGAACCCTGCTTCCCACATTCCCCAAAATGTGGTAAATAAAACACAGAAGGCCACAGATGGCACTCTCATTTTTAAGTTATACAATTAAATTTGTAACATTATTCCCTATAAAATACTGACATGTGACAGTCACAGTTATTTTAAGCATTCAAACCATATTCGCTAAAAATAGCGATGTGCCATATGTTATGTAACAAGAAGGAAAATTAAAAAGTTGTGCTTTTGGACCACAACATTCAGGTTTCTAACTCCTTCATGCACTTCTGAAAACCTTATTTTAACATTAAGGGTATGGTACATGCACGGCAGCAATTTTAAATAAGTTCAGTACATGGCTAGGTGTTATAAAACCTTTTCCGATCAAAATACTGCAATTTAAGACTAATTTTCCACTTCTAAGTCTCACTTAATAATTTTAAATCCAGAGATACATACAAAAATCAGAAAACCAAAGATAGGTTCTCCTCAGGGTAACCTATGCAAGGACAATAAAACTCTGAGAAGACTCACCAATGATGTCAAACCAAAGAGGCGTGCCAGGAGGCTCCACAGAGATCACGCCAATCATGTGAGCCACTGGATCGCTTTCCATGACAGTGAAGGAAAAAAATGGTTCTTCAAATGAAATTGGCTCCACTGATGGCTTGGGTTTGGAGATCCATTCAATATGGAGTCGAGTGGTTGACGACTTTTGGGGGCGACCATTATCAACTGCCTTAATCTATAAAATATAAGCAGAGGGGACGAAGGGAGCAAATTAGAAGTTACATCCCACAACCGAAGCACAGACTGGTTTGGTCTCAAACTGAGCCAATTTAAAACACTTCGTTTCTGTATTTGCATATTCCCCGTGTATAAGCCTTGATTAAAAAGAGCGACCTCTTCATGCCACACTCAACACACATAGTAACTGGAGTGATGGCTGAGAAGGGAAACCTGAAGCAACATTTCCCGACAGGACACACACACTGAGGCCCCTTCTTGAAGAGAGAGAAAGTTTTCAAAGAAGTGACATTAAGACCAGATGAACGAAAGTACGTGAGAAATTCAAAGACGAGATCCTAACTCACTGAAAGAATATCATATTCTCCAGCTCCAGAAAACTTCTTGGATGAAACCACTCCGGTTTTGGGCTCAATAAAAAATTTGCCATGTTCGTTTCCATCTTCAATGCTGTAAGAGATTTCTGCATTGGGACCTTCATCTTTGTCTGTCGCTATAACACGATAGATGGGCTCCCGCTTGGCGTTTCTTTCCCGCTCTGGTCTTTCCCGCTCTGGAAGCCTGATTTTGTAGAACTTCTGCAGGAACTGAGGTTTGTTGTCATTTTCATCAAGGATTTTCACAATCACTCTTGCAATGGTGGATTTGGGGGGAGTACCGTTGTCAGTCACAGTAACCTGTTTTTGAAAGGTAACAGATCAACAGATGTTTTTAAAATATAAGTATATAAAAAGTGACTCTCTTCCTAATTAATGATAAGCCACATTTGCACAGACCTGCAGAGTTCACACACACTATGACGCACACCATGTTCTCTCCTTTGACAAGAGCCCTATGAGAAGGCAAGATGATGTGTCCTGTTCCAAACAGGGACAGGGGGAGCGACAAGGGCCCAGAAATAGGGTCTTCCCTCCCCACACCACCTCTCCCTGCACTACTGTACCTATAACATGAATGTTGCCAAAATGGTAAACTATCAAAAACAGCTTATTTTTTTTTTTAAACAACTTATTTTTAAGCCAAGAAGAGATACATGAAGATTTTGCTTTTAAATAGAGTCCGGTGACAAATAACATACACTCTATGCACTTAAAAATCAAATCTCCACATACTGCAATAAAAACCTTCATTTTTAGGCCTCAACTTTAAAACAAGCTAAACCTTCAATTTAAAATAAATGTGAAGGAGCACGCCTTTTAATACTAGCTGTCATCATTTTGTTCGGTTTGACTCTTTTCTTGTTCAGAAGTCCTCCACGTTTAGGACAGCAAATATAAAAATTTCCATTCAGACCCACTTATTAAGTAAGATTTTCAGTAAGAGAAATGTGAAGTAATGGTCATTCTCATTATTCATGTATTCAGCTGAGGAATAAAAAATCAGAGTCTTTTCCTCCCGAATCAAATGTCCACTTTTACTTTGGTGTGGACATTAAAAGCAATGACCTTAGGAATAGCTATTTTTCTCTCACCACATCCTCCAAAAATAATGGTTGAAATACTAAAAATATTAAAGTATACTGAAGTTTTCTGCGGAACTGTTTTGTTATGTTTTTTAAAAAGCTTGGTGAATATAAATCCTGTTGTTTATAGAAGCGTGAATATATCCTAATGGTACTTGCCAAGAATATTTAAGGAGTTGCTTAAAGTATATGATTTACGATCCCACACTCTAAAAATAAAACAAAATGTACACTTACTATTAATTTTAATCTCTCAAAACACTCCCTTTTGATCAGTTCTCATATGGTCTTAAGGGATAAGAAAAAAATCAAAGAGAAACAGAAGTGGGCACTCTGTTTGTGGTAATCATACCAAAATGTTAAGGCTGGGTTCAATAATCAAAAGCCAGTAACACAGTTTTTAACATGGGATTGGGAAAAAGAAACCTCTTCTAGATTTTTTTTATTATTTTATTTATTTATTTATTTGACAGAGAGAGATCACAAGTAGACGGAGAGGCAGGCAGAGAGAGAGAGAGAGGGAAGCAGGCTTCTTGCTGAGCAGAGAGCCTGATGCGGGACTCGATCCCAGGACCCTGAGATCATGACCTGAGCCGAAGGCAGCGGCTTAACCCACTGAGCCACCCAGGCACCCCCAAAAAAACCCTCTTCTTTAAGAGAGTCAAATCAATGCCAGTGTTGGCCCTCAAATCCACCACCAAAAAGGATTACAGAAAACATACAAGGTATGTAGGTCACATACCATTACAAAGGCTTATTTCCCATCATCATCTTCATATTATCTACAAAGTCCTAAGTATCTTATACTTGCTCCCATCCAGCCTTGGGCTTTACTATAAAAAGGTGGCTTTTGGAGGGAGGCACACGACGGACAGGTGTCCACTGCAGCTCTAACCAGGGTGTGGCCGTAGCAAGATGTGAGTGCCTGGGACCTGCCACCCTGGAAAGCAGGCCACCTGCTTCCTTTCTTAGGGAACCATAGTCTCCTTCTGTCAAACACTGTAGGGACCAAATCAAAATTCTGAACTCTGCTCTAACAGAAGGAAAACGAATTTAAGGGAACTCTACGACCTAAGACTAACACTCAGATGTAACACATGAAGAGATTTACGAACTATAGGGGCACCTGGGGGGCGCAGTCAGTTAAGCATCCGACTCCTGATTTCAGCTCCGGTCGCGATCTGGGGGTCCTGGGATTGAGTTCCATGTGGGGCTCTGGGCTCAGCAGGGAGTCTGCTTGAAGATTCTCCCTCCACCCCTCCCACTGCTCACATGCTCTCTCTGTCTCTCCCGCTCTTGCTCTCAAAATAAATTTTTAAAATCTTAAAAAAAAATAATAATAATTACTATCTGTAATGGTGGCTGCGAAACCACCTTTTCTAGACAGGATATTCACAAGCACACACACACACACACACTACAGAGCTATAAAAAGTATTTTCCTGACAAAGAAATTTGGCCAAGGATGAAATGAAATTAAGCAGGCAGCATTATGAATAGCGATAATATAAAATGGGAGAGCTAAGTATTAATAAAAACAATCAACCACTGTTCAGGACTTTCCCAAGCACCCGCACTGGAAAAATGGAGGACTCGTGTGGGTATCTCACAGGTCAACAAGCACTCGGTCTTCTCCAGCTCCAAAGACCAACATTGGCTTTAACGTGTGGTAGTGGTTACCATACGAAACCTCTACGTGTGGTAGAAACCTTTCTATAGCTTTCAGTTTCCCTCTCCAAGGGAAACTCTCCCAACTGCCTCTTCTCAGCCTCTTCCTGACCTGGAGGGCCTGGCACCCAGCAATCGCCTGTGGCCTAACCTCCACATGACCCTCTACCTTCCCCCTCCTATCCCTGCTCCTGCAAGGGGCCTACCATCCACCAGCACACCAGTGTAGGATAAGCCGCGTTTCTTTCAGGGACTAGACATTTTAAATTACCCATGAAAACAAGATGCCTGTCAGAAGAGATCATTTTAGAAAAGCACACATCAGTCTTTAATCTTTTATTTCAGAAATGTTTAAAAATCACAAACTTTCTCCAGTTCAGTTTAAAATGCAAAAAAATGCAATTATTTGAGAACAACACAAAAACCAGAAACTAACCACAGTTGAATGAGATCAATTAGTATCATAAAAATATCATGAAAACAAAATACTAAGGAAAAGGATGTAGAAGGCATAAAGAAAAAGTATGTCTTATGTAAATGAAAAGGCAATGTAAATACTATTGCTTCCAGTTTGTTTGCTCTGTATGTGCACACAAAAATTAGAAAAGAACTTACACAGTGATCTTGTTTTGGGGAGAGAGGGATTTAAGGGGACATGAACTACATTAAAAAATGTTTCCTTTCCCCTTTACTTTTCTTTTTAGTAATGACCAGAAGCTAATATAACAAAATCATAATACTTATGAATATTAATGTGAACAAGAATGCTTTCCCATATTTCCAAATCTCTTAAATAATTAAAGAAATGCTTACTTCTAATATATGTTCATCTTGTTGCTCTCGGTCTAGTTTCCTTGATGTCGTTGTGATAAGACCTATAAAATGAAAATAGTTAATTAATCCTTACAGATAAAACCAATTACAAAATACTGTCATTGAAACCACACTGAGTGTAAAAGTCTGAGCAAATCTTTGGATTCCAAAGGGAAAAAAAATGATTAATTCAGGTTCAATTATTTTATTTACAAATAACACAGTTTCTCATTTTAATGATTCTTCAACAGTGGATAAATGACAGAAGGATGAAGAAAATGGCAAAATTGAAATCAGTTACATTTCTTTTGTTTGTTCAGTGGTTTGAATAAACATTTTGTCAGTAGAGATTTTTAAAAACTAAGATGAAGTTATCCAGGATTTCAAACTCCTCTAACTGCTGCAGTGATGATTAAGAACAGAAAAATCTTCCATAACTGTATTAAATAGGAACACTGGAAAATCTAATGTTGACTACAATTTATTACCTTTAAATCATTTACCCTCAGAAGTGAAGAACGGTTATAAAAGTAATGTAATTTTCTAGGAAATACTGTTCAAGTATCAATTTCCAGTGAAAGGAAAAACATACGTGACCCTCAAAGAAACCCTATATTCTTTGTTTCTTTGATCGTTCTATCAAACTAGAAAATCTATAGTTTCAATCTCTCTCTAGAACTTTAATCAAAGTTGGCTGAACTGTCAACACACATTGGATCGTGGAAGACCATTAAAACTGATTAAATATATTCTGTACTTCAAAAAACACAAAATTCCCAACCGCTAAAATATCTGCTACAGCCTGTGTTGAATGACTCTGATGTCGAGCTGAAGCTCAGGTGGAACCGTACGTAGCAAGACAACTGCCAAGGACCCTTCTCCTGCCCAGCTTTTTGTGTCCCCCGGCCACCACAGGGAAATACTTCAAATAATTTATATTTAAGAACAGACTTTATTGCTATAATTGATTTTCCCCTATTAACCTAACTAATTTCACACAACTACCAATTAAAGGCTATTCAAAATGCTTCTCTAAAATTTTTAAGATTTGTAAATTTCATGTAATTTGAAGTGGTTTTTTTTTTTTCTCAAATAATTAGGAAGGATCTCAATCAACATTATCTTCCCCACAATTCAACGAAGCAATGCGCTCTTGTTAATAAGAACAAAAGACTATACTGTAGACTAGAATCAGGGGGTTTTTCCCAAACCATACTTCTAAATTAAAAGGGGTTCCAAGAAATGCTTTACAGTGCTTAATGGTGTGAAAACGCTGCTTAATGTGGCATGGGTTTGATTTTCATTAGTAAAAACCTTTTAAAATTAATCCCTCTTTTTTCCTATCAAAAGTCTACAGTTTCTGATTGTAATTTTACATAGTTCAAGAAGGACAGGAAATTGCCGTGATTAGTCCCATCTAATTGTCCTAGTGGGCCCTTCAGAAAGTTGTCATCAGTGGTGACATTGCAAGGACAACACCTTAGCATGGTCACAGCAGAAGAGTGAGTGCTCCGCTTCCGTAGAGCATAATCATTCCTCGCACGAATACCTGTTAGCAAATAAGCTTCCATAGCAAATGAATAGCTCCGTTAGCAAATAACATTCGCTACTGTCCAGTTTCCTTACAGCACACCAGACAGCTCACAAAGGATGTGCCTGCCTCCCAGCTACTAATTCAACAAAGACAAAAAGCAAACCTAGGTTTGTTACTTGCGCTCTCCACAGGTTTCAAATGAATTCTCCTTTGTTAAAGCAAATGGAACATTAATTTCATTCAAGTACAATGAATTCTAATGTTCCTTCTACACATTTTCTTAGCCTGGTCACTGCTAGCCAGTCCTTAGCCTCTTAGCTTGGACACCAATTCTGACGCCTGCCCTGACAGGTACAGCCTGGGGTCCTGCTGCGGAGCTCAGGGCTCTGAGGTTTGCTCCACCATAACACACCCCCCAGGACTACAGGCACTCATCTCACGGTCTTCAAGAGGATAGAAGACTCTGCCTTCCTTGTACATCTTGGTTATCCTGCTCTACTTCCACTGGCCTAAAAAAATATACATAAATGTGTGAACACAAGAATTCCTTAAACCCATAAAACAGCGGCATTAAAAACAGGTATCTGAGTGACACAGATGCCTAAACTACACGTGGAAATAATGACACACATTTATGGCTTATACGTGCGCCAGCAGAAGACCACATAACATGCATCTGGAGACAGGGTGTGTGCCAGGCAGGCCCTGTGACAGTGGCGGACACGCAGAGACACAGGTCCCAAGTGCAGGGGAGCGGCCGGAGGCGGATAGATTCAGGTTACACCACAAGAGGGTGGGAAGAGAAAAAGAGAACGGGGGCGGGGGGGGGGCAATCTTACAGGGGCCGGCCATGTTCAGAAGCCATGAAGAAGACGAGAAAGTGTTTGGCTCAAAGAAAACCATGTGTCCCAGACGCCCGAGGCAGAGGATTTGAGGAAGTCCCTTCTCCAGGTACACCCGAGAGGCTTAAGAGAGAAGCTGCAACAAGAGTCAGGGAGGCAGGAAGGAAGGAGACCAGGGAAGGGTTTCTTTTAGGAAGAGGAGACTGTCCTCACATGGAGCGATGTTCTGAGTGAGCACAAAACAGGAGGGAAGATGAAGATCTAGACCCGAGCTAACCAGTCCGGGAGCCACTGGCCTTGCGCGGCAACTGGAAGTTAAGTTCCATATAAAGTAGCTCATGAAAACGAGACATTTCAGACTGACAAGATGACCTTTCTTTCTAGATTCACAGCACTCCTGCCGAAAGAAATCCTACCAAAAGCGCCTCAGTGCTTTCTTTTCCTAATACCACCCACCCGGGGTGCGGTGGGGGGCTGTGCTTGGGGGAGAGGGATGGCGGCAAGAGGCGCTGCGCCCCCTAAGACAAGGGGAAAATTCACGCTTCTTGTGGAATTTGCACACAAGATGAACCCTGACCAGAAAACAGTTTCCTAATGAAGCAGGACAAGGTGAGGAAAACTGCAGATAGTCCCGGGAGGTACCCTTTATCTTAGAGCAGTGGACAAAACCCGGAGCTACCCAAATACACCGCGGACTGACCACACTGACTCGGTGGGGGAATTCCTTATGCATCTCATTACGCTCACTGCCCCCGGAATCCTGTACCTCTCAGTCCTGCCAATCCCTCTGCCTGGCCTACTTGACAAACGCCGGTGTCAAAAGATGGACCCAAAGTGTACTTTTCCTCCATACCGAGGACGTGTTATTAACCCTGTAGGTATTAAATAGCCTAATAAGTATATCCATTTCTTTCATTTTAAACAGTTGTGCTCATCTGTAATGTTTATTACAAAATCCCAGGAGGACATATATTTAACAGAAACAGCACGATTATAGAAACAGCAGGATACCTCAGAGCTAGAGAGAAACCTTCAAGATTATCGAGCTCAGCTGCCTGAGCCACAGAGAAGTGAAACTGTCTCAAGGCCACCAGCAAGTCATTATCAGAGTTGGGATTAGAGCTTAGTTTTCTTGAGGCCCAGATGAGAGTGTTTGGGATTTCTTTTCCTCCCCATCACCCTACGCTGCATAATTTCCTGCACTTTGGTATTTCAAGTCTCCCAAACCTCTTAACTGTGACTTACATACAGTTTAACACCACACCCACACCCCCCCCACACACACACCAGCAAGAGTTAATCATTATTCATTTAGTAGGTCAAAAAAGCAAGTGAGAAAGTAAAACAGAGTGGACAAAAGCAAGAAAAAGTGTATGTAGGGTGCTTGCCTTTTGTAATTCTATGCCTTATCTTTTCTGCACAGCACTATTAAATTAAAAATGGAAATGAAAAGAAGTTTCTCTCCTTGGCGTAGAAAAACATCTCACTATGCAGACCAATACTATTATAAATAAAGGTGAACTGAGATAACAACTACATTACATTCTCACCCAGTAGCAGCTACCAATTTACCCCACATATGTAGGTAAAACTAAGAAACCAACATTTCCTGTGTTTGAGGATCATTAAAAAAACTCTTCATAGGGGCACCTGGGTGCCTCAGTGGGTTAAAGCCTCTGCCTTCAGCTCAGGTCATGATCTCACGGTCCTGGAATTGAGCCCCACATTGGGCTCTGCTCAGTGGGGAGCTTGCTTCTTCCTCCTCTCTCTCTGCCTACTTGTGATTTCTGTCTGTCAAATAAATAAATAAAATCTTAAAAACACACACACACACACAAAAACTCTTCATAGCTTTCCAAGGCCGTATTAGAATTTAGAGGAGAATCCATTTAAGAAAAGAACGTTAGATTAACTGTTTCACTATAGAACTTTACTCTTTGACATTTCTTTACATCAATACCAAAAACCACCTCCAAACTTCCCAAAGAGATCAAATGGACTTCGCAAAGCAGGTAGCACAGAAAAGCGAGCATCAGAGGATCAGCAGGCGAGGATCTCGTGAGACAGTCCGCAACGGCGGAGCTGTGTTTCGGTATCCCGTCAAGTGTTCTGCGCACTGCACTAAGAACGCAGACATGATTGAGACAGAGTCTTGTTTCCAAGAAACAAGGGTGAAGGCAAAGGCCACATTCAGGAAACAACATGGAAGTTAGACTAGAGTGTAGGGTTCATACAGAACACAGGGTGAGAGCTCTGTATTCCAAGAAAGCTTGAACTTGGCAGGATGATGAGACACCTATCATCTAGCCATCTACTGTTCCAGCAGACGACCAGCGCATTGCCCAACATGCAAGTGACGCCATGCAGGACCCGCCAGCCTCAGAGCCAGGCAGCCAGGGGACCGCCACTGCATGAAAGATCCGTGAAGCCTGGAGAAACCAGAACCGGCCAGCAGAATCCTCCACTCAATGTGCTTGTTTTCAAGCCACTAAATTCTGGGAGAGTTTGCTACACAACAAGAGCCAAACCATGCATCCAATGACCTCATCTCTAATTGCTATCTGACTTACTACACGCCAAGGTATTGTGCTGGAGATTTAAGTCCATTACCTCATTTAATCCTGATGTATATAAATGGTGGTACCTGTATCATAAAAAGTAAATTCTAACATTTTTACAGGCTCAGAGAGATGAAACTGCTTACTCAAGGTCTTTCAACAAGGTGGGGAGTTGGGAGTTCAATACTCCCAGGGCATCAGAGTCTGAAGTCTACAGTAAGAATGAGAGAAATGTGGGGAGGGACTGAAAGATCTGGGTCTATTAAAAAAATGGTCTGAAACGTCAGGGCTGCGGATTTAACTAGACAACAGCCAGAGAAGGAGGGGAAAAAAATTTCTGAATAGGATTAAGGTCCAACCACAATGAGAGAGCAAATACTGGTGATCAGTAATAGGAGTTTTTAGAGAAACAAAATGGGGTGGTGGGAGGGAAGAGTCTTGGTTTCAGAGGCAAAAAAGTATGGCCTTGAGTTCACCTTGCTTGGCAGGAAACTTACTTTGAACCATTTTCCAATTACTCTACTTGAGAATAAGCAGAGGAAGGGGAAAGATCAAGGAAGGGGGAGAAAGTCTACTCACCTAATTCACATTTCCCATTACTCTGATTGTTTTCCTCTAACCCCTGTAACTATTTTGGCTTTTGCATCCTTTTGCTCATTTTATAATAGTGCAGGAACTACAGCAACATACATTGTAGAAAAACACGTGTCCAGCAGAACTTTCTGTGATAAATGCTTCAGTGTGTACTGTCCACTATGACAGCCCCCCAGCATATGTGGCCATTAAGCACTAGAAATGTGGCTGAATTTTTAAGTTAACTTAAATCATTTAAATAGTCACAAGTCATTTCTGCTCTTTTAGGGAAGATCCAATTTTCAAAGGATCCCTGTCAAAACCAAAAAATGACACCTACATACTAAAAATCTTTTTCTGTGGTTAGAATCTGAAGCAGTCTTTCAATGGCATATATATTTGCTATCAAAATCTACGTTCTGTAAATATCTGTCTGAAAGAGTGAAAATCAAACATGTCCAAGATTTGGACATGCTGCTGGCTCCACAATGCTCCCTTCCCTACATCGTCCCTTCCCCCCAGTCTCTTTTCTCACTGGGCTCAGGTGGGGACGAAGAAACCTGGTCCTTGCTGGTAGTTTACAGCCTCACTTAAACACCTAAAAATCAAGAGCCTCTGTGATTAAAGGCTTTGGGGAGGGGAAAAAAAAATCAATATTCTACCAACCTCTATTTTTGGTTTCTGATGATTTCTAAAAACTAAAAATTAACCAAGGACATGTGTGTTCATGAACAGTGATGACGTTGTCATAGGCTTATGAACTGAAAGTCACCCACTTATTCAGTCCATTTTAAGTTATTCAACCTATTTTTTCAGAACGTTGTCCTCCAACATGGCACTCTGAGACACACATGTAAAAGCCTAGGACAAGGCCCACGTGCCAAAGGTGTGCAATTCATTTAAGGAAATAGCTCTCAGACCTAAAAGGTATAGACAACTATTAAACTATGGTCTCGGGGCGCCTGGGTGGCTCAGTGGGTTAAAGCCTCTGTTTTCAGCTCAGGTCATGATCTCAGGGTCCTGGGATCGAGCCCTGCATTGGGCTCTCTGCTCAGCGGCAAGCCTGCTTCCTCCTCTCTCCCTCTCTGCCTGCCTCTCTGCCTACTTGTGAATAAATAAATAAATAAAATCTTAAAAAACAAAACAAAACACTATGGTCTCATAGCTCACTTTTTAGGCAATGCTAATGGTGTGCTTTTGAGGATTCCACTCTGGGCTAAGCATTTTATAGAGGTGAAAAATCACAGCAACCCCACAGGGGAGCTACTAACAGACTATCTTAAGGTATTTGAGGCTTTTGAGGGGGTAAAGTCACAAGACTAGTAAGCGGGCAAAGCAAAGATGTGACCCTAAGTCCATATGACCCCAGAGCCCAAACTCTTAGCTCACACAAATAACTCTCGAATGTGTAGATCATAATTACATATTTAATATGTGTAATGACCCAACCACAAAATTATTCAGTGAACACACAGGAGTTTCCTACATTATCTAGGGTTACCTCTAAGCAGCCAGTCTAGTGGATGTCCTCAAGACTCCGTAGCCTTTCCACAATGCTTTACTAATCACGGTTCTATTGTGAGTAGCCCCTGACTGTAGGCATGCAATTTAGGTCTATTATTTTCAACCGTTTTCTCCACTGATTTTGCTGAAACACTTTAATATATATTCTGTTCTTTACTAAGTTTAAGAACTTTAATTGTGGCATATTTGGTGGTAAAACAAGTATTTAAGACTTAGGCATCTTCAGTGAGGACAAGGTGATTTCTCATGGAGTTATTATGATCTGGAAGTGGGATTGCTACCTTTCTACTTTCAATCCCTACCTTAGCAAGGATTGCTCCCAGGACATTCAGTGTGCTTTAATAATCAGCAACAGTAAGGACAATTACAATAAAACCATAATACCCCAGTGAGTAGGCAATAAAAACAACACCGCTCAAGCAAGTGTCAGACAAATGTTACAAAAACTAAAAGGGTAATATAAGTATCTATGACATGTAGTATGTGTACACACCTTCATAAAAGGCTAAACCTCAAATTACTAGTGGGTGACCTCTGAGAAATGGAACGAGAGATCCAAAGAAAGAAGAAAAGAAAAGGTACTTTCATGTTTTACTTAATACAGTTCTTTATTGGAAATCTTTTATTTTTAACAAGTACATTGTTTAAAGAAACTTAAACATGAAAATAGTTTAAAAATCAGTGTGAAAAGACTAAAGTGTTTATTGGTTGAAAACTAATCTTAGGCTGGAAGGACTTAAATAAAGGATTTTCTTTTTAAATCTGGAGTCTCTAGCCACATCTATAATAAAAAATTAAGACTTGGAAATATGATAGTAGTATATCTTTTACCATTTTTTCAATACTTCTTTTCATACAGAGAGGGGAGAGGCCAGAGGGTAGAGGGACAGAGATAATCTCCAGCAGCCTCCACACCCAGTGAGGAGCCTGATGCATCCGGCTCAATCCCGTGACTCATGATAGCATGATCTGAGCCAAAATAGAGTCGGAGGCTCAAGCCACTGTGCCAACGTGCCCCTCTAACATTTTCTAACAAAAATTTAATGAAGTATGTCACATGTTCTAAAATGTACTCTTACTGTAAAAACTAAGCTTGCTAGAGCCCAAGAGTGTTTTAAAAGGAACAGGAAGCAGGCTCTCAGTTCTGGCAGGAATCTCCTAAACCACTCTGAGAGCCACACGTGAGCTAAGTCTTCTTTTTAATTAATATATAAAATATGCAATATAATACTGTGGATCAGTTGTATCTTTAATATATTATTTTTCGTATTCTTTCCTCCTCCATAGTAAAACAGAGAAATACAAAGATGCCTAAATATTTTTCAGTAACCCTATTAATAATTACCTTAATGCCTATAAAATGTAAAGTCCTAATTAGAAAGTTGTTTCAACTAAAAACCAAGACAGAAGAAAACCTTTTATTCTGAATAAACTGAAACAATTTCTTGCTGCATTCTACCCTTCTCACCTTTTTAAATCTTCCTCGCTGCTCTTTTAAGAGTTCATTAAATAAGCACCACAAGCCTCAGGGTACCATGAGAATAATAATAAAAAAATGTTTCAAAAACCATTTACCCAGTAAAATATTCTTTATCAGAAAAAAATTTACCTGTGCTTTCCTTACATTTGCCATAATGATCCTTTCCAGTTTAGCCATAATGACCTCTCATTCCTCTGACATATATTATAGGTTAAGAAAAAAACAAAACAAAACAGTAAAATGCCTACTACCAGGAAAAATTAACATTAACTCTACAAATAAATAGAGAAGATATGAGAGGTCAGAAGTTAAACAAAAGCATTTCAGAACTTTATGGGGTATGTATTTTAAATTCTGGGCTCCTGAATGATTTTTTTTTCCTTTCTTAAACATCCATGATGCACTACAGCCTGCTCTAAGTTCATTAAGCTACTAAAGAACTATAAGGACTAATCACATGTATGGAGCATCAGGGAGGAAACACAATTAGTGCTTACTTTCATTTTTAAAATGAAGTATTAAAGCCAGGCAAACAGTGAGACAGGGAAGCAGAAGACAGTAACCGTATAATGCCATGTAGCACACGCCTGTCACTCAGTAAACTGTTTCCCATGGGGTACTGTATCTGACAGATCTGTTCCTGACCAGTTTTAGGAAAAGAGAAATGTGGGTGCCTGGGTGGCTCAGTGAGTTAAGCATCTGCCTTTGGCTCAGATCATGATCCCAGGGTCCTGGGATTGAGTCCTGCACTGGGCTCTGTGCTCAGGTGAGTCTGCTTCTCTCTCTCCCTCCTGCTTGTGCTGTGTCTAATAAAATTTAAAAAAAAAGAAAAAGAAAAAAAGAAAATGAAAATGTTCTCAGGTCAAGGCTGATGACTGCAATTTACAAAGGTTCCTGAGGACTACCATGCGGTAGACAGAGGGAGGGAACCTAGACCAAAGACAGCATTTCTCTGTTCAAAACTTTAAAGACTCCCCTTCCAAGGTGAAATGAAAATCGTATGAATTCCACCATTTTTTAAATCTTTGTCAACTGTAAAGTGAATCTTAAGCAGGAACCATAGGTACCATGTGTGGTTCTAGGACTGGATATAGGAAATGAATATGGGTTGGTCATGACCCTCAAGCCCTAAGCCAAGACTGAATGCCCACCCAAAACAGGAAGACAAGCACTCATGCTGACAAGGCAGAGAGGACTTAGAAAGACAGGCAAGGAAGCTGGGCATCGCTACCCCAGCTCCATTCTAAAAATACAGATCACCTCCCAGGCCAAGAGAGAACTTTCCATTTTTCCTAGACTTATCACTCAACATCCATCCCCTTGGAGCATCAGACTATGAGCTCAGAGGCACTCTGAAGGACCCCGCCGTCTTTATTTAGGTGGTGTTCGAAGAACATGTGTAACCGCACGCAGCCTGTCGAGAGCCCCTCCGGCAGCTGTGGCCATCTGAGCGGCTACTGTTCATCACTGAGGTCCTGGTGCCGGCAGGATTAGGCTCAGAGCCAGAAATGGAATTCTATTCATAGGCTGTCAAGGCTGCAAAGGCCCTTGGTGCTCACTCAAGTTTTCAGAGTCCCAGGGAAAACCCTTATAAAATGAATCAAACGACCAATCTAAAGTCACACACAGGCAGTGGCTGGCTGGGAATTTATACCCTGATGTCTCCAAGACGTCTCTGCTGGCTTTAATGCTTTTACTGGCTGTTTCTCTCGTTGAAACCTCATGGTATTAAAACCCAAGGTAAACACAAGATCAAAAGCCCAATGCTATTCATTGGGAATTGCCCTTGACGTTCCTGTGAATGTCAGATACAGCAGAGGTAGAGAGGGAAAGAAGTCCATTTCATAAGGCTCACATCACGTTGACAAAAAAAGTCACGTAAATGGAAAATCTTAAAATACTCGTCTGCAACACATGGAGAAAAATCAAACAAACAAACAAACCAGAATACCCCTTAATAAAACTTATCCTAATGGGGCGCCTGGGTGGCTCAGTGGGTTAAGCCTCTGCCTTCGGCTCAGGTCATGATCCCAGGGTCCTGGGATCGAGCCTGAATCGGGCTCTCTGCTCAGTGGGGAGCCTGCTTCCCCCCACCCCCCGCCTGCCTCTCTGCCTACTTGTGATCTGTCAAATAAATAAATAAAAACTATAAAAAATTAAAAAATAAAAAATAAACTTACCCTAAGATTAACAGATTTTAGGAGGAAAAGCGTATCTACTTCAACGTGTGCAAAAAAGGCACTGAATACAACTTTACTTCAGTCTCGTTTTTCATTTCACTGTAAAATAAAAAAATAATCTGGAGGAACAGGTAAGAAAAAATCTAAAGATTCTTCTTTAAAATATCTGCTCCTTTGGCAAAAGACTACAAATAGGTAAACTTTTTCCCCCTCCTTAAATGAATTCCTGCTTCTGTAAAGTGACTGGCCCTTTATTTCCTTCCTTTGTGGCTATCAAATGGTACCGGAAACCCTTGGAAGTTGTTTGCAGCTGTAGCTACTTCCTATTGCACTTTGTTCGGCCTCCTGTTCCAGCCACAATAAAACACCATTGGCTTTGAGAAGAAGAAGAAAAAAACAAAACAAAACAGTGGCCGTGTGCTACTGGACTAGAACACAGATGAGTACCCAGCTTACCGGCAAACCTGGGAGTCACAGAATTTCAAGTCTTTACCACATGTTAGGGATCACTACACATAAACTATACACGCACACAGGCATATATATGTACCTAACTTATATAAACAGCACCAAATCTATCTGTAATCAAATAAATAGGTCTCATCCTAAATTTAAAATAATTCTATGTTAAATAGTCCATCCTACATATAAATAAATGAATGAAAAACAGGGCCCTGTATAAAGCTGTCCTCTACAAAGCACAAGCCGTCATCTAGTACATGGGGCCATGAATATCTTAACTCAGAATGAGGGAAAGGGAACAAAAACGGAGGAAGTAGTCAAGATTTGATATGTAAACATAACAGTCAATGGTGAGAGCTAGAATTTCAAGCTCTGAAGTATTTCTAACAGGACACACCAGCATCAAAAAAAAAAAAAAAAAGTGTGAAAATCTCAAAACTTGGAAATATTTTCTAATGAGAAATAGGTTTTTTTTTTTTCCACAGAAGAGATCTCATAATCTGTCATCAACTTGCTAAATCTTACCTGAGACTTTGACCGTGATAACAAATATCCTAACTACTATTCTTTGAAGAATAATTTTAATAACACAGAGAAGAAAAACACAGATTCCGTTTTGTAAGTATTCACTGCTTAGCAATGGGAAAGATTCTCAAGTTTTACTTGATCAAATAGTCTACCCCTGAGAAACAAATCAACAACTTAACTAGTGCAACTAGTAAATACATCAACGTATCAGGAGCCAGAAAACTACCTCAACCGGTTTTTGTTCAGCTTGCAAGCTAAGAATGGCTTCTACCATTCTTAGAGGGTTGGGGGAAGAAAAAGAACCCACAAGAAGAATATATTGAGACACATGAAAAATACATGAAACTCTAATTTCAATGTCCATAAATAAAGTTTTATTGGAACACAGCTGTGCCCATTCATTTCCATTCTGTCTATGGTTGCTTTCACTCAGTGACAGACTGGATGGTCTACAAAGCCTAAAATATTTACTCCCTCGCCCTTTACAGAAAAAGTTTAACATCCCCTGCAATACATGGTTAACGAAACTAAGTTTAAACATCTAGTGTTATTTAGAAACTTCATTCCTTTCAGTCTAAAAATATTACAGAAGTAAGATCAGCCTCAAAACCAACCAGTATGTCATGCAGGAATTCCTCAATACAAAGAACAGAGAAGGTACAGAAAAACTGGCTCCAAAGCACATTTACATCCCAAACCCCAGGCCACAGCAAGTGAACAAGTGAACATGGGAGGGACGGTGCTTCCAGAAGCAGCAGTTAGGGGAGATGTGCCTTTCTGGTGTCAACCCCCAGGTGTCTTTACCTCTCTGAAGTCATGGGACGATGTATGAAATGGGAAAAACACAAATGGGAAAGGCAGCCGGCTCTTGGTACTGTCTGCACTCTCTGGCCGTCTCACAGGGCTCCTTCTCAAGAAGTATGTGAGGCTCCCTGTAACCTCTAAAGCACAAGGCACCTAATACATAATGAGCTACACTTGTCACTGGCCCCTGTGACTTCTAACGAAAGTTTTGTCCCAGCTTGATCTAAAAGTGAGGTCAAGGGATGGTGGCAGGGTGGAAGAGGGGTCCAGGAAAGATCAGAGAACAGCACAGAAGGGGGCAAAAGAAGGAAAGCCATGGTTTGCTGGTTTCTTTTTGGTGGTCTTTTTCAAGCTCAAAGCTAAAAGGCAACAGGCATGAGAGAGCCTGATGGAAATCAGCCCAAAGAGAGAGAAGCAGCAGGACTTCCAAGATTCAAACTGTGGTACGTGCTCCAGATCCAATAATGAGACGAGATCAGCCTCCAAAAGACCTGAGATTTTAGCTCTCCAAAATTGATAAAGGAAACGCTAAGAAAATAGCCAAAAGCCTCAAACTCTTTTTTAAACCATTTAAAATTCCAAACGGATCCAACACCTGTCAAAGAGCCTAAACCCTTTTATTATGCACATGTAGACACACAGAAATCACATAAGCTCACATGCATATTAAAAAATAATGCCTCTAGTTTTACTTAACAAACATTTCTGATGCATTTATTTTTAACCATAAAAATTGTTTTCAGTTTATTTGTTCCCAACAGGAAGACGCACATCAGCAGATGAGAAGATCTAAAAAACATATTTACTAGACAGCACAGAACCACTGGCTCAGCAAAATGTGTGTTGAAATTGATGTGGATATGCACATACATTCCTGTAACAATGTGGCAAAGTCCATCCATAAATAAAACCACTTTCCTAAAGCAAAACATCACCTACTACAGAAAAGAGAAAAACCCAAGATGAATATCACTATGTGTCTTATGCTGGTACCTGTTTAGAAAAAGGAGAAAAAAATAATAGGACTTCTTGCTTGTATAGGAAGGAAAGAAACTGCAAACACTAGTTTCCTCTAGGTGTTTCAAAATGTAGATTTTATCATTCAAGTATGATGAGGCCAACAAGTCAAGAGACCACGGTCACTGAAGAGGTCATCTGTTACAATTCCCAGAGAGGGGACACACTAGGCCACACCATACCACAGGGCGGGCACCCAGGAACCCACCACATGGGCCAGGAGGAAGAAGAAAGGAGTTTCAGCGTGGGCAAGAGATTCTGTTGTGGGTTCCACAAAATAAACAAAGCAGCACAAGCAAGTCAACTGGCTAGTTTCAATTATTTCAGTGGGCTCTGGAGCAGAGAGGGCTGCCTGGTACCTGAGCCTAGGAGATGAAGGCAGGTGTAGAGAAAAGGGCTCGGATGCATAGCAGCTCTGTGAAGAAGTGATTCCAAGTAGGGTTCTGGATGGGCTACTGTGCATATGAAAAGTGGATCCTCTGCTTTCTCTAAAGCTGGCTAGTCCATGAGGGAGTCTCTGCCCGGGTCAGGGGCCCCTAGACATGAGAGCATCAAGGATATAGAAAATACCACATAGTTAACAGAATGTCTACGGAATTTAAAAGGAACAAAAATTTTCACTGGATTTTTTTTTTGGTACCTTCTGAATTTTGTACTCTGAATGCATTACCCATTTCTAACCAGTAATTTAGGAAGTAGGTTATACACACACAGGCATGCATGCAAGCACGGACACTCGAACACACATCTGCTTTCCATTCTTAGTAAACAGAACACAGTGAGAACGACTGGTACCAGCCAGAACTTGAGAATCACCATTCTGGGCATTAGATACAATACTGTGATGCAATTTTGTGGACCGAAGTGTACAGTGATCTGTATCTCTACAAACTCTAGAAACATACCCCAAATGTTGCTAAGTTTCTGCTTAAGATAAATCTAGAAACTCAATTTTCACTCCTTAAAACACATACACACACAAGGCTAAGAAGACTCATACTACTTATTACATGAGATTTAATTTAAAGGTACAGACATATTTATGGCAGTTCTAAATTAGGTAAGCCATTTTTCCCCCCAATTAAAAAGCAATAGTTGAACTTCAGCTTCCAGCCAGGGGATCAGATTTACCCTCCACCAGGAAATATACAAACAAAACAGACAAAATAAATGAAGTAAAGGTTTATAGGAACACCAGGTATCAAACAAAGACAGCAAGCCATCCCTGAGATGGGAAACAAACAAGGCAAGACCTACAAACGTTCCAGCTTACAGCCTCAAGACAGTTTCTAGATGACTGTCCACTCCCAGGTGAAAGGGACGTACAGGTCCGCAGGAAGACTATTCTCAAATGTTCCGGGTAGCTTTATTTGTAGCAGCCATAAAGCACAACACAAATGCCCATCAACAGGTGACTGGATAAATTATAGTGTATCTCTGCAAAGGATATTCAGCAATAAAAAGGAACGTACTTTTGGTACTCACTCCCACATGCATGAATCTCAAATATGCTAAATGCAAGACACTTTACCAAGAAAAAAGAGTCTACATTGTCTGGGTCTATTTACCTAAAGTTTTAGGAAATGCACACTCATACACAGTGACCCAAAGCAGATGAGCGGTTGCACAGGGATGGGGGCGAGGTTGGGGCGGGGGTTATAGAAAGATACAAGGAGATCAGGGAATCTTCTGGAAGAGTCAGACGCATTCACTGCTTGCGTGTGGGAATGGTTTCACAGTTGTATTGCTATGCCAAAACTTATCGAATGGTTGACTTTAAACGTGTGTCAGTTAGACTTCAGTATAACTTTTTAAAAATAAGAGCACTTCTTGCTTCGCATCCAAAACCTGAAAATACCAAATACACAGATGAGAGAAGATAACTCTGGTCTTTTCTAAAGCACGCCCATGCACAAAAGTAACACTTCAAAATTATCTGCCGATTATGAAAGTAGCAGTAAAATTGTTAACAATGAACATAGACATTTTGCTCGGGTGGTTTCAGTTTCCTGAGGCTACTCGTAAATCATGAAACCTGTGAGGTGCACACTAGTTCCTTTTGTTCAGGACCCCCTTCTTCATTGTCCTTGACAAGAAGCTGTGAGGGGTCTGCAGGAGCTAGGGCTGCTGAGGCTCAGACAATCTAACATTCTCTGCTCTTATCTGTCTCCCACAAGCAACGGCAGGATTTATGTTACAAGAAGCAAATTTAACAAAGACTCTTGAAGATAGAGAACTGATAGTTGCTAGAGGAAAGGTGGGGGTCAGTTTGGGGGTAGGGGGACAAAAAAGTGAATTTACCCTGAAATTGGACATACTCAAACAAAACATGTTACAAAAATTCAGGTGGCAAAGAAGTGTGTGTGTGTCAGAAAAGGAAAATAGAGCAAGTCTCTTCTGCTTATCCACCCTGGGAAAGAAAAGCTCTGCCCTCCTATTTAACATAGGAACCATCCGAGATGGGATGCCTGGGTGGCTCAGTCGGTTAAGTCGCTGCCTTCGGCTCAGGTCATGATCCCAGGATCCTGGGATCAAGTCCCATGTGGGGCTCCTTGCTCAGCAGGGAGCCTGCTTCTCTCTCTGCCACTGCCTGCTTGTGCTTTCTCTCTCTCTCTCTCTCTCTCTGACAAATAAATAAATATATAAAGTCTTTAAAAAAAAAAAAAACCAAAAAACAAAAAACAAAACATCCGAGATGCAGAAGACAGTTCCTGGCACCATAATCAAGAGCGCGCGCACACACACACAAACGAAAAAAAAACAACCAACCAACCAACAACTTTGGAAGGTTAAAAAAAAAAAATTTTTAAAATGTTCATTCAAACGTGCTGTTTGAACCTAAAATTCAGAGTATCAAATCCAGTCCTAGGAAGGGTTTTTTTGTGTTTTGCTTTTCAAAAAAATATTTTGTCCTACTCTGACAAAAGGAGAAAAAAAGCACTGCGGACACATTTCCTTCCTCCCCAAAATGAGTTGGTGAGGTCATCTGATTCAGATGTTATCAAAAGTTCCAAAGAATTACAGCCACATTCTTAAAAATAGGTCATTATTTATAAAAATAGCATAAATACTGGGATGCCTGGGTGGCCCAGTTGGTTAAGCATCTGCTTTTGGCTCAGGTCATGACACCAGGGTCCTGGGATTGAGTCCTGCATTGGGCTCTCTGCTCATCAGGGTGTCTGCTTCTCCCTCTGACTGCGGTTCCCCCTGCCGGTACTCTCTCATTCTAACAAATAAATAAATAAAATCTTAAAAGAAATTAAAAAAAAAAAAAAAAACCATACATATTATCTTTCAGCCGTTCTTCTGGTTTGGGAGGTTTTCCAGCACAGGCAGCCATTCTCCCACACACTGCTCTAACTTCATCGTGTGGCTGCTAATCATTATCACCATCAAAGTGCCCCCCACCAGGACAAGCACCCCGTACCTCTTCTCCAGCCACCCACTTCCCCACCTTCAAAACCAGTGCAGTAACCTATTCAAGGGGTCTCATCCTCTTAACTACACTCACCCCATCAGTCTGTTTCTCACCTCCTCCGGAGGTGTCCATCTAAGCGCCGGGCCACGCTATCCGGTACCCCACAGGTTCCCCTTTGCCATTTCACTCATGCAGATGAACTTTCAAAGCATCTCTTAACGTGCTGTATACAGAAGAGAGGCTCAGGAAGCACTCAATGGAAAAACAAATGACTCGAATGACAATGAATTTAGGCTTTCTCTAGTCTGTTGCATATTCTGATACATCACCAGGGTCCTAAACTTATGTTTACCACTAAGGAGCAAGTAGATTCATTTTATTCCATCAAGTGTGTTTATCCTGGATCAACCTACCAAAACCTTGATTATCTTATGCACAGTGAACAGGGCAAATGTAGCCCGTACAAATGGAAGGGGCGGAGACCTCTCTCTCTCCCATGAATGATTCTGAGTGGTCTGCACTGTGTGTAGACGTCCCTCAACAGGCGTGCAAAACCTCATCACTAATCACAAGACGGACGGACCTGGAAGCCAGTTTTCCCCACGATCCCAGAGGTGAGAGCCTCACTGCTGCCCAGATCTCTGGATTCCCAGCCCAGTGATTTTCTCACTCAGCCATTAATTATTAAGGAACATGATTTAGGGTCTCCAGGTGGTGTTACGGTCGATAAATCATGGGAACTTCATCCTACTAGATAGACTCTTTCATCAGCTTCCACAATCTGGCCTCCAATAATACCGATCTACCCACTAAAAACAGGTCTGCTCTGAATGTTTTGAGCAAGATGTATACTTTGAAGCATTGCAGTTTGGGCCCTGAGGATCAGGCTCAAAGTTTCTGCTGAGTTGGGAGAACAGAATCATCTGGAGACAGGCCTTGTAAAGTTATATTTAACCTTTAGTAATGTCCGAGCTAAAATACACTTATTTCCTGATCTTTAGAGGCTTTACTCAACTTGTGAAATGGTTAGACTCTTTTACTAACCAGTTTGTAATATATTTCACAACAAAAACATTCTTGTGGGGGCGCCTGGGTGGCTCAGAGGGTTAAAGCCTCTGCCTTCGGCTCAAGTCATGATCTCCGGGTCATGGGATCGAGCCCCGCATCGGTGTCTCTCCTTGGTGGGGAGCCTGCTTCCTCCTATCTCTGCCTGCCTCTCTGCCTACTTGTGATCTCTCTCTGTCGAATAAATAAATAAAATCTTTGGGGGAAAAAAAAAAAACATTCTTGTGTTCTAACTACAGTTATTCCCCACTATTATCTATCTTCAACTCATAAAGAAATAAAATCTCCTTGTAATCCTGAATTTGCTCCTGCCGTGCTGACAGCGGGATGCACGGCTTCCCACCCACGGGCTCCGGAGCAAGCCGTGGACTCCTGGAAGGGGTCTATTCTCCCTGAAGATCAAGAAGTCTCTACAGACAGCCCGCCTAAGAGCTGTCAGGAATGAGAGCCCTAAGAGGAAGCCGAAATGCCACATTAATCACATTTCCGCGAGACACACCCGCAGAGCAGTGGGGTGGTCATTTCACAGGCCCAGAGAGAAGCAAGGTTTCGAGGCTGCCCCACGGCAGCTCTAACTGACACCAGCTCTTTCAGCGTCTTTCTTCCTTCTCCTTAATTACACACTATGCCCAGACCCAGAGTCCTGGCTCAGAGATTCACAAAGACATTTACTGCTCGTTTGTTTGCCTGTCTCTGCCCAGAGGACTCACCCTAATCTAAGAGAGAAAGAAGACAAAAAGGAAAGCATTTTAAAGTCGAATTCATCGAACAATTATAAAATCAGGGGTAGTTCTATTCCTGAATCATCGCCTCAAGGGTTTAACTTCTAGATTTCTTGTCTCCCAGTTTGACTCCAAAATCCTGTTAAATTTTTATAAACTTTTTTCTTTGATGTTTCATAGCGCCTTCTAATTTTTTGGCTTCATTTTCTTTCATTTTACTTCACCAAAATGAAGCTGAACTTGGTTACCACTTACGAGGTAAAAACCAGTCCGCAACTAGGCCGCTTCAACAAGCCTCTGGTGAATCATTTACAGATGTGAATTCCAGTCTCCACGTCCCTGTATAATCTCTTATTCCAGCCCTTCTCCTGGGCTCGGGCTCCTGCACCCTCCTCCCAGCGCCTCCAAACAACTCTCAGATCCCCCTTCTCTCTTCTGTAATTAAATTCGTAGACGGCTCAATTATTCTTTTCAATTTATTTTTCGGTCTTTATTCTGTTTCATCATGGTAAGTGTACTCTTTAATCCCTGTCACCTGTTTCACACATTCCCCACCCCCGACACACACACCCCGCCTGCCCTTGAGGAACCATCCGTTTGTTCTCTATAATTAAAAGTCTGTCCTTGGTTTATCTTTCTCTTGCTCTTTTATTTTTTCTTTGCTCATTTGTTTTTTCCCCTTAAGTTCCTCATATGAGATAGTACAGTATTTGTCTTTATCTGTCAGACTTACTATACATACTCTCTAGCTCCATCCATGTTGTTCCATATGGCAAGATTTCATTTTTTTTAATAGTTGAATAATATTCCTGTGTATGTGTGTGTGTGTGTGTGTACACATCACTTCTTCATCCGCTTGCCTATGGATGAACAACTGAGTGGATTCTGTTGTTCAGCTATTGTAAATAATGCTGCTGTAAACACCGGGATGCAGGTTTCCCTCTGAATTAGTGTTTTTGTATTTTTTGGGTAACACCCAGTAGTGCAATCGCTGGGTCATAGGACAGTTCTATTTTTTTTAACTTTTATTTTTAAAGATTTTATTTTCTGAGAGAGAAAAAGAGCACACAAGTGGGTTTGGGGGTGGGGGCAAGAAGAGGGTAAGGCAGGCTCCCTGCTGAGCAAGGAAGCCTGAGCAACACTGATCCCAGGACTCTGGAATCATGACCTGAGTGGAAGGCAGATGCCCAACTGACTGAGCCACCCAGGTGTCCCTGTTTTTTTTTTTTGTTGTTTTTTAACTTTCTGAGGAACCTCCATACTGTTTTCTAGAGTGGCTGCACAGTTTGTATTCCCATCAACAGTGCGGGAGGCTTCCTTTTTCTCCACATCCTCGACAACACCTGTTGTTTCCTGTTTAGCCAATCTAACAGGTGTGAGGTGAGGTCTCATTGTAGTTTTGAACTGTATCTCCCTCATGAGGAGTGAGGTTGACCATCTATCTTTTCATGGGTCTGTTGGCCATCTGGATGTCTTCTTTGGAGAACTGTCTGTTCATGTCTTCTGCTCATTTTTAAACTGGATTACTTATTTTGGGGATTTTGGATACTAGCCCTTTATCAGATATATCATTCGTAGAGATCTCCTCCTATTCTGTAGGTTGCCTTTTCGTTTGGTTTCCTTTGCTGTGCAAATGCTGTCTATTTGATGCAGTCCCAACAGATTAATTTTGCTTTTATTTCCCTTGCCTCGGGAGACCTATCTAGAAAAAAGTTGCTATGGCCAATGTCAAAGAGGTTACTGCTGGTGTTCTCCTCTAGGATTTTTATGGTTTCAGGTCTCACATTTAGGTCTTTCATCCATTTTTAATTTATTTTTGTCTGTGCTGTAAGCAAGTGGTCCAGTTTCATTCTTCTGCATGTGGCTGTCCATTTCCCGACCCCATTTTTTGAAGAGACTGTCTTTTCTCCACTGGGTGTTCTTTCCTGCTTTGTCAAAGATTAATTGATCATACAGTTGTGGGTTTATCTCTAGGTTTTCTACTCTGTTCCATTGATGCATGTGCCTGTTTTTGTGCCAGTACCATACTATTTTGATGACTAGAGCTTTGTAATAGAACTGAAGTTGGGAATTGTGATGCCTCCAGCTTTCCTTTTCTTTTTCAAGATTGCTTTTCCTATTCAGGGTCATCTATGTTTCCATACAAATTTTAGGATTGTTTGTACTACTTCTATGATAAATGCTATTGGTACTTTGAAAGGGACTGCATTAAATGTGCAGACTGGTTTGGGTAATATAGACATTTTAACAATATTTGTTCTTCCCATTCATGATCATAGAATGTCTTTCTATTTCTTTGTGTCATCTTCAATTTCTTTCATTAGTTTTTTATAGTTTTCAGAGTATAGGTCTTATACCTCTTTGATTAGGTTTATCCCTAGGTATCCTATTATTTTGAGTGCCATTGTAAATAGGATTGTTTTCTTATTTTTTTTCTTTCTGCTGCTTCCTTATTGGTGTATAGAAATGCATCAGATTTCTGTACATTGATTTTGTACCTTGTGACTTTGCTAAATTCATTTACTAGTTCTAGCAGTTTTCAGGTGGAATCTTTAGGTTTTTCTGTATATGTCATCAGCAAATACGAGAGTTTTACTTTTTCGTACCAATCTAGATGCCTTGTATTATTCTTTTTTGTTATCTGATTGCTATGGCTAGGACTTTCAGTACTATGTTGAATAGACATGGTGAGAGTGGACATCCCTGTCTTGTTCCTGACCTTAGTAGGGGAAAAGCTCTTACTTTTTCACCATTAAGAATGATATAAGCTTTCATATAAGGCCTTTATTATGTTGAGGGATGTTCCCTCAAAACTTTGGTTTGTTTGTTTTTTTTTTAACTTTGCATGATTTTTATTATGAACAGATGTTGTACTTTGTCAGCTCAATCATTCTTAAATAATTTTTTAAAATTTTTTAGAAAGAGTGTGCATGCGTGCATAGTGGGGAGGGGCAGAAAGAGAATCTCAAGCAGACTCCATGCAAAAGTAAATCTCATACATTCAAGATAAATCTTGTACTTAAGTTTACTTTCAACAATCAGGACAGACTCTACGAATGACAAGGGGTTTAAAAAAATCAATATTTTAACTTTTTTTTTAAAGAGAAAAAACATACACACTGATTTCTACCTGGTATCTTTGTACAATAGCTTTGGTACAGAGATACTAACTTCAAGCTTCTTTCTACCTCAAAAATTGCTTTGAGTTCGACAAAGAACATTAAAAAGCAAAAGGGGGGGCAGCAAAGACTGGTAAGGAAGTAGAGAATACCTCCTTAATTCTGATTTTTGTATATTACTTCCTTAATGTATGAAATAGACAACCCAGTAACTAAACAGGCCAACTCCCCTAGAATTAGGAAAAAGACAGAATTAGCAAAGACATGACCGGGGAATGTACGTGCATTTCAGTCAATCTCCTTCTTCAGAATTTTCTGTTAACCAGATTCTACTGAAAAGTACCACATCACTGAAACATCTCTATGTTCATAGGCCAGTGATCTATCTGGTAAATTTTCTTTCCTACAAATAAACTGTCCTCTCAATGTCATACAGCGATTCTGCCTTAACTGTGATCAAGAAATCAGAGAGTATGATACAAATGGTAGTTACATGGAAGCTGTGTGGGGGGGGGGGGGGTGGTGGTGGTGTGAGAGAGAGAGAGAAATGAAGCAAGATCGGAGGAAAAAAATCAGAGGTGCTGTCAAATGTAAAAGAACAAAGATTAAAAGTTGATGAGGATTTTGGAGTCAAGGAACTATCTATCCACTTACAAGCAGGGGGTCAGACCCTGGGGAAACAAGGAAAACTTGATGTGTCAGTTCAAGGAAGTAACTGCTCCCAATTTGAAAACTGTTTAATCTTGATCCCCTCCAGGCTGTAGAGTCACAGCACTGCTTTATGAAAAAATGCTAAAACCACACAGAAAAATATTATGAATTGCGAAATAAATTCCTTTGATAATTCTTTATAAAAAGCAGACTTCAGAAAATTGGAATACTTAGCAGCAATAGAATTTGCAGGGAGTTTAAGACAGATCACTAATTTAGGAGCTATTATTGAAATACTGTATTTGTTTTTTTTCACCTTAAGTGAAATTCTACTAATGAGCAAAGCCATAAAGTAAGCTCTATAAAGACAACTTCAAAGGGGGGTAAAGAAAAACTTTTGGACTTAATTCTCGTCTGAAAATAAAGCCTTGTTCTGAATAACCCAAGAGGGAAATGATTTATCAAAATAAAGAAAAGTGGTAAATTTAGAAAATTCTTAACCTCCCCGTATCAAGAAGTGTAAGCATGAACATTTCACACAATACCATTACCACATACCTGTTTTAGGATGTATTGAAAAAAATCCTTGTGGATTTCCACTCGTAATTTTGTACATCAGCTTGTCATCAGAGCTAGAATCTGGATCAAATGCCTCTATTTGAACCACAGATACATCCTTGGGAGAATTTTCTATTACTTCTGGATAATAAACAGGCTCTGACGTCTGTGGTGCGTTGTCATTGACATCCTCAACCTCTATGTAGATCTCGATAAACGATGAGAGAGGCACGACACCCTGATCCGCTGCATAGACAGTGAGCCAGTAGTGGGAGGTGGACTCCCGGTCCAGTCGCTCTGAAGTCTCTATGACACCTGTGAAGAAAGAAGATGACACGTCAACAACAATGGACCCAGGGTCAACCCAAATAACAACTTTCATTTCTCAAGGGCTTATGTGTCACTTACAGCTGAGACACCTTGGACAAGTTGCCTAACATCACTGTGCCTCTGTTTCTTCCTATAAGATGGAACGTATGCTCACAGGTTGATTAAATGAGCAAATAGACACATTAACAATCAGAAGAGCGCTCGGCACATAGTATCGGCTGTAAAAGTGTTCATCGTTATTAGCGTTAGGGGTCAGGTGCTATGCAGAACACTCTACAAAGAATGTGTCATTTAAGTCTCGAAACAAAGCAGGGAGATGAGCACTAAGAGATCAGCTAATGGCCCGATACTCTGTGCTTCTGAAGATGAAATGTATGACCACTTGAGATTTGCAGGTTTTCCTGGAGGTCCTTCAGGGACCTCCAAATCAAAAAGCCATGGCCCAGATCAGAGTCCCCACGGCCTAGCAGCCCCCGCTTCCCACACTGCATTCCCATGACCACCGCTAGAGTTTAGATACGGAGGCTGCAGCGATGCTGCTCCACACATGGCAGTCTGGTATACACACCCTGCAGAGCACGGTACCTCAAAGTCCAGAATAAAGGTTTGCTCAAGTCTCTTGTGCACAGAATGAAACCCTTTAATCCCCTTAGGCTAATGGCAAGACAACCAGTGTGCTAAATAAAGTCTCCCAGGACAAAGTAAGATCCCCAAGGGCAGAGGCCACATCCTTCTTGAGTACCAGGATAGCACCTGACCCAGGGCCAATAATATTAAATGAACAAACATGAACAGATGCCTTAACTGAAGTTGGTACAGAAAGTCCCTCCACTGGGACCCAAACTACAACACATTTCCTACTAAATTAACCAGTAAAAGGTAAATTATGGGATTATGAAGAAGTGGGTTAACGTGTCTGTCATGTTCTGGCCCAGCCACTAAAACCAGTCAAAACCTTACTTCATCCCAGGATTAATCACTTCTCAGGGTGATGATAAAATGAAAAATATCCATTACTCTTAGGCAAATCCCACCTTTTTATTCAATAGTGTTATCCTGTCCTTTGGCTTTCCCAAAATGTGTCGCTGTATTTTTTTTCCTTGTGCATTAATCATTCTGAATGAATGCTACTTTTGGGGTTTCAACACTATGGTCCAGGTTGGACTTTGGAAATCCTACAACTCTAGCATTACAGGTTTCCCAGTTAATGCAAAATAGTACAGGAAAAAGAACAAATGTCAATTTAATCTGCACTGAGAAATGAAACAGTATCTCAACCAAACATAAATCTGTATTTCTTACTTTTTGATCACTGCATAAATGTAAATCTTTGCTTATGTGAAGTAATTAACATCTCAAAAACTCATTTGTTTTGAATGTCATATTATATGAAATACTTCCCAAAGGTTTATAAGTTATAAATACCAAACTTAACTATTAAAATATGAGATAAATGATCCTGAAATGAGTACTACTATTCAGAAAGCATAGTTACGACTGTTTCGTTAAGTCTTAGCAAATGCTCAAAATGATCTGTAATACTCTTAGAAATAATGAACAAAGCCTCACAACTCTTAAATAAAAAGGAGCTAACTGGTTTCCCTGTGCAACAGAGGTAATGGTCAGAAAAGCTCAACATGTTTTCCTTTTTGTCTGTTCCAAACATCGTCTACGCATACCCAATCTGTTCACTAAACTAGTAAAGTTCTACTTGTCTTTAGCCTGAAAGAAGAGCGTCCTTAGTGACCAAGGAAAAATAATCTCCAGTTTCTCCTTTCAGCAGCCCCATCAACGGATACACAGAAGTCAGGGAATAACAGAACGCTCTCTCTACTAGGATTGCATATTAATAAATGAGTGTGCGTATGTTCCTCTGTGTTCTGCCATTAAAATGGAACATAATTCATTTGACAGGAGAAGTGTTAGCAAATCTCAGGAAGACAGCTACATGGTGCTTGTATTCACTTCTTTCTGGTTCTAATACTCAAATCATTCATGCTGCTACTGACTTTTTAAAATTGGGTCTCTCTAAATGCGATCTGTACGCATTTAATGACAATGATAATTACAGAAACAAGTCTGCTCAGTGCTTACTATATGCTAGGCCCTATGATAATGGTCCCACACATACCACCTTATTGAGCCATTATAGCCAACCTGACTACACATGTGGCCTTATTATGCCCATACCACAGATGAAAACCTCAGATTAAGAGATGAGGACCTTTCCCAGAGTCCTAATAAATGTCAGAGCCAGAGTTCAAACTCCACGAATCTCTAACGTCAGTGCCATCAGTCTGTGGTAGTTTGACAAAGTGTAGTAAACAAAATTTAATATGAAAACTCTAAAAAGACAAAAGTGAAACCTCTTACTCATTTTTTTACACATCAGGGTTCAGAAGAACTCTATTAAATGTCCATTCACATATAATAGCTTTCTCCAGTTTTGAGGTAGAAGGAAAACAAAGAAAAAATATATTTGCATTTTATAAATAAGTATATAATATAAAATGCAAATACAAGGTTTAAATCACAGACAAAAGTAGATATTTCTTTTCCATCAGGTTCTGCTTTGAGCCTAGTCTGTGAGCACCCAGACTGTAGTGTTCCAAGATGCCTTCTGCTGGGAGCTACCCTTCTCTCCCCTCTTGCCTGGCAACTAGAGGACCAATGATCCCCTTCTTTGCATGACCTCCTAGCCACAATTAGGAGGGGGAAATTTCCAGATATTACTAAACAGGTAACTTCCAGATATTACTAAACATTAAAAGTTAGAGAGAAGGGGGCCTGGGTGGCTCAGTTAGTGAAGCATCTGCCTTCCCCTCAGGTCATGATCTTGGGGTCCTGGGATCGAGCCCTGTACCAGGCTCCCTGCTCAGCTAGGAGCCTGATTCTCCCTCTCCCCCTTCCCCCTGGTTGTGCTCAATCACTCTCTGTCAAATAAACAAACGGAATATTTTTAAAAAGAAAGAAAAGAAACAGCCCCGGTCAAGGGTTACGAGGTAGAAGTGAGATCTGAGATGATCTGACTGCAGAACTCAGGGTCTTCACCGCAGGCTATACTGTCACGATCAGGCCCAGTGTCACGGTCACAACCCCACAGCACCAAGGACACTGGTGGCCACCAGGAGAGGCTACAAGTTTCCAATTGCTTAAGTAAGGGTCCTCCCCACACTTAAAGGATATTCAAAGAGAGAAGATTCAAGGACTCCGCTTGGTCAACAAACTTTCAGGGGCAGTGCCCAAGTACTATTCTAACTGCTGATTCGAATTCTAAGCACTATTTTAAAAGCAGAAAGTAGGTGGGAAAAGACTACATGTACGCAAAGCTATTTTATGTTCTGCTTCTTCATCCGTCTGCTCGGTTGCGAGATGCATCCACAGAAGTCTCCCAGGCAGGAACTTGTGGAGCAGGCATAAAGCACCACAATGAGTTCCACCGGGAACCTAGGAAGAACAGACCGCACTGGTCCAGGACCGGCTAGAAGCCATCTACGTAATACAGCAAGAAAGACGGAGCAGCAGATCTAGCCTTGGCAACCTCAAAAATCAACAACGGTAGACCAGCAACCCCTCAGCGATTCAACAGTGCAACTCCCTTGTTTTTACAGAAAGGTGGAAGGATTTGCCACAGGCAGGAAGCTGAGCAGGTAAAAAGAGTTTAGAATCCAGAATGAGGCACTGCCTCGGACAACAGCTCATCAGAACTGATCATTCTTTACAGGGTCTCTTTACATCTCCTGGCCTCTGAGATGACCCTCAGACCCACTGTCGGGAAGCCTGACCACAAGCAGGGTCCACTCTTCCAATCACGGTGTCCACCGTCCTGCCCATGTTCCCAGTCCTTCCGGGAACACAATCAGTATGGACACACAGATGTCTTTTGCAACCTACATTCATTCACAAAACAGAAATCTTCAAAATTCCATACGGGGACTTCTAGTTAGTTCCTTTGACACTGGTAAGCAGCAACTAGGTTCCCAGCCAGCTGAGGAAATGAATCTACAGTTTATTCTCAAAACCACCTCACTCCTCCTTCTCCCATGACCCCGCTTCCCATAACCACTTCCAATAACCACTGATTCCACACTACGTTATAAATTCCCTTTTCCTGAAACAATTTGCTAAGGAACCATCAACAATTACAAATATTCAAACTCCAGTGTTTAAGGTACTTCTCATTAACACATACCACAATAAAATACCGTACTGATGGGCACATACAGATACCGGCGCACAAACTCTTCCCTGTGGTCTTTCTCATGTCTTCACACTTCTTCGCTTCTTTCTCTGCCATCTCTCCTCCTATTTTTTGATTCCGCTTTCACTTCCTGAGAGAGCAACAATGGCACGCAACTAGATGTAAACCCAGGCTGTTAGAGTGAGAGGTGGGAGCCCAGACCTCTCCCAGCAGTCCCTCCAGCCAGAGGAGGAATGACCAGTGCTCCAAGAGAAAGTAACAGTGAGAAAGGCAACATGAGAGCGACACCTTTCTACTAGTCATGAGGTTCTGGTACACGAGCAGTAGGTGAAGTAGGGGTGCCGCTTTGGGATTCTGGGATGTATATTTTGAGCACGGAGACAAGTTTAGACAAACCTGTTATATGCAACACTCAGCAACGTTACAAGGAATCATTCCTTTGCTTTAATGAAACATGACGGAGGCAATAAATGACTTGGCTTCCAACCTCAAGAGTACAATGAAGACATTTTCAAGAAAGGTTGTTAATAAGCTGAAAAATTAGAAAGAAGCCGGAAATCTGGAGCTATTGAAGTAAAAATATTTATCATTCCAAACATACTCTCCAGGATTTCAAAGCCACCACCAGATGTCACAATGAAACTGACTTTAAATGTGCATACAGTGGAACAGCTAGACTGAAAGGGGAAATAAATACAATGTAATTGTTCAAAGAGCTTGACCAGTGTGGCTGAAAATGGAGCTCACAGCAAAAGGTCTTTCTGGAAGATTCACGCCTGACCATAAATAATAATTAGACACTGATGCTGTCTTTCCATAGCCTGATTATTCCAAGGTCACAGGGTACAGTATCAGTTGCTCAAGTAAATGACCCAAAAGTAGAGAAAGGTTTCCAAGAATAAGTAATTCCTACTATCCACCACTGATGGCTAATGATGTTAACCCGAATATCGTCCTTGAATAGCAAAGGCCAACATGTCCTCCAGCTGACACAGGTGGATCAGAATGCTTTCAACACACTCATTTTTAAGGCAAAAGTAAAATTATACGTAGCCACTATACTGCCAAAAGTATTTTAACTAACTCAAATTTCCATGGCCACAGAACATCTTTCTTTCTGGAATTTTCCTATTTTCTTTGTTCGACAGGTCTTGGCCCCTTATCAAGCCCCAGTGCCAGAGGTTTCAACAAAACCTTGCTGCTATTTCAGATTCTTCAGCAACTCCAGCTCAAAAATACTTACCAGCAGTGGCCTGGCAACATAAATTTGCAAACTTTACTCTCCTTTCTGGTAATCATGCCACATGAATTTATTTATTTGTTTTTAAACTTTCCTGGAACCAAACTTAGGACCGCCTCTTCAGTCAATCACGAGAAAAACTTAAACATGAAAAATAACTTTGTATAATATTTTTCCTATAGGGAAGAAACAACTGACTACTCCTTCCTCCAATTCTGTAGTCTCACACATAGAATAACTTTTCTGGAGTTAAATGTCTTCCCAAATATAAAAATAACACTTAATCTAAAAAATTTTTTTTCAACAATATACACTTTAAAAGAATAGATACCTTCTACACACTAGAGATGCAGTATCTGTCTATAATTAATCCATAGTTACTCAATTTTTTCTTGCTAATTAGCAAAAAAACAGAAGTCCCACAGTTGTCACATTCCATATTAATGTGTTATGAAATAAATTTTAAAAAGTAGACTATAAGCTCCCTCTTAAAATGCAAACCCTCAAGGGCCGACATGTTTTGTTTAGGGCATGGTAACTGTGGGAGCTTGTTAAGCATGTGTTGTTGATAAAAGGATGTCCATCACCAACCAGGTAATTCTGAGAAACAGTCACAGCCAAGAGGAGTCCAGGAAGCAGGACTCAATGTAATGGAGCAGGCTGCGTAAGATCCTGAACCAGAAAAAGAACATTAGGAAAAAGCTAAGGAAATCTGAATGAACTATGCGCTCAATGAAGTACTGATAAGAATATATCAATGTGTGTTCATTAATTATAACAAACATACATACTAATGTATGATGGTACGAGGGTGAACTATATGTGACATAGGGGCACTATAGGAACTCTGTACTATCCATTCAATTTTCCTGTTAACCTATTTGTTTCCTTCTTTAAATGATAAAATTGTTCTGAATTTGTTTTTATCTGATTTTCATTAAGTACTAAATTTTATATACATAAAATTATAAACTGTATTTTACAATTTTTAAATTTTTATATATATTATATATATATATATTATATATAATATATAATATATATATATGTTTTTTTAGTAAGCTCTATACCCAACATGGGGCCTGAACTCACGACCCCGAGATTAAGAGTTACAAGCTCTACTCCATGCTTTTGATAATAAAAAGAAAGGTCAAAATAAGTAAGATGAATCAACTACACAGCACCCCTCATGGGCCAAGCAAACTGCTGGGCAGTATATGGGCACACTACTCAGTTCAACAGATAGCTCTTTGCCCTCTTACAGCTAAAGACCGAGTAAGTCATGTTGTAAACTTCTTTCTCCAGTTTAACTCAAGACATGGTACTGACTATTACCATGACTTAATCTTTCAAAACCAATGACTTGCTGTGTCATTTGATGGGAAGCCACTCGTAAGCGGAAACACAGCAAGTTCCATGAAATGTTACTGATGCTGCTGATACTATTATTACCAAAATACATATCTAGAGCTCATGATATGCCAAATACTAAACACTTCTCATATAGGAATTAATTTAATCTTTCCATCAACTCTAAGAAGTGAGGTAATATGACCAACCATATTTCATAAGAGAGGAAAAAGTGTCAACAACTTGCCCAAAGTCACCGTTTGTTCTTGATGGAACTGGGATTCAATCCCAAAGAAGGGCTTCAGAGAATCATGCCATAGCACCTCCCAGTCTCTGGCTGTGTCCTCTAATTAGAGAGAAGCATGAAAGCAACTGAACACAACCTGCAGTTTCCAGAGAAAAACTCCTGGCTACAGTGGAATGTAAAAAATGTAATGACCAGATGGAAAAAATTGTTTTTGCTGTCTTCATGGCATTTGGGGATCTAGGTAAAGTATCTGATGTTACAGAAACCTTGTTGTTCTGTGCCATTAAGACATTAAGCACATTTCATAGTTTCAGGAGAAAAAGGAAACCATTTTAATACGTAATAGTATATATATGTAAAAGCTTTAAAAACAAAACAAAACGGTATGTATGGGGTCCCTTGGGTGCCTCAGTCGGTTAAGCGTCTACTTTCAGCTCAGGTCATGATCCGGGAGTCCTGGGATTAAGGCCCACATCAGGGTCCCTGCTCAGCTGAGAGCCTGCTTCTCCCTCTCCCCACTACTTGTGCTTACTCTCTCTCAAATAAATAAAATCTTAAAAAAAAAAAAAAAAAAAGTTGTGTATATTCATTACATAGAAAAATGTCAGTAATATAAAGTATTACTTTGGTTTTGTTTAGTTCTGTTCTAAAAATAAAAACCACACAAACACATAATTACATGTGCGGGGGTGGGGAGGCATACAAATAAACAAGATGATGGAGGGACAATTAAGAAAATCAACCCATGAACCAATTTTTTTAATCCTTAAATTTCTTTAACAATGAATTTTAAGCCCTATTTAAAATGCACATGATAGGGGCGCCTGGGTGGCTCAGTGGGTTAAGCCGCTGCCTTCGGCTCAGGTCATGATCCCAGAGTCCTGGGATCGAGTCCCGCATCGGGCTTGCTGCTCAGCAGGAAGCCTGCTTCCTTTCCTCTCTCTCTGCCTGCCTCTCTGCCTACTTGTGATCTCTCTGTCAAATAAATAAATAAAAAATCTTAAAAAAAAAAAAATAAAATGCACATGATAAAAAGACAAACCGTTAAGTACCAGCAGTCCTTTAAAAGTTTTGCTAGTATAACCTTCGCATTTTATTTTCCTTTTCTATTTTTAGATATACACTTTCTTTCCAAGTATTTATCTGTTCCATTTAATATAAACAGATGTGTAACGATGGACAATGTGACAGCAGCAACAACTAAAATTCTAAAGTATTTATATGTGAAACGACTGCATTACAAGTTTAAGGTCTAGGAAATTCTATAGTTATACTGCCCAGAGTTAGGTCATAAATTAATGATTAAAGGGAAAGTTTTTTATGCTGTAACTGCCAATCTGTTTTTTCATTATTTAAACTGCCTATTTAAATCATCTTAATTAAAATGTAGATCTAGCAACTCTTTCAATTAAGATTGTTGCAATAACTTTAAAATTAGCTGAGGAAGCTTTCTGACTTGCAAACTTACTAAAACATATTAATTAAGTTCATAATCAGATTTTAAGCATCATGTTTCAAGTCCAGGGATTTCTTCAGCTTTGCAGAGAGTCATTCCCATGGCAAGCTCTGCTAAACCATGTTTTCATGCCTTGTTGAGAAATGATTCCAAGTTCTGATTTCCAAGTCAGAATCATTAATATTGTTAATGAGGGCTTTCATGGATAAGCTCTCTTTAAGAGGATCATCCTTAGATATCAAAAATAACATCTGAATACACATTAACTGGATAAAACTACATACATAAAACAGCCTCTGGAGGCATTAAAATTCACAGGATATATTTCACAAACTTATGGCAATGTTTCTAGTGGTTTGCTGTGTATGTTAGATGTTGTCAATGTTGATTATTTTTTCCACATTATATTTACTGGATGCACATTGAGCAAATGCTATATGCCATATTATTTAAGATTTTATTTATTTGTGGGGGGAGGAGTAGGGGGAAAGGCAGAGAGACAGAGAGAGAGAAAATCCCAAGCAGCCTTTGTACTGAGCATGGAACCCAACTTGGGGCTCTTTCCCAGGACCCTGAGATCATGACCTGAGCTGAAATCAAGAGTTGGACTCTTAACCTACTGAGCCATACAGGTGCCCCTAACCGTATTATTTAATCCTCAAAATTACTCTGTAAGCTTGGTGGTCTTTCCTCATGTTCCAGATGCAGGAGTTTTGAGCTGAAAAGTCACGCGTTCAAAGTCATTTATTCACCACATAACAGGAATACATTAATCAATGAATTAATTAGTGAATTCCCTTACCAGTTACCTATCTTATCACAGCACTTATATTCAATAACTTGTTTAAGCCTCAAAAGTTAAATTGCCTTAAATTACCCAACTAGCTGCAGAGAAGAAAGAATCCAAACTGTGGCCTACTAGCTCCAGAGGCCAAACTCCTAAGCACCAGGGAGCTTTCCTCAACTTTCCTTATTCCTATGGGGTAGCAGAGCTGTGACTCAACAGGAAGGTCTGACTCTCAAGCTTGGCTATTTTCTTGTAAGCCTGTGTAGGTGATCTTCATTAATCCACCGCTATCAACGAGAAGAAAAATTAACACATAACAGAAGTTTACCAGCATTTGCCCATGGAAGAAGGAAGTACAGGACTTAAAGTATAAACCCAACTAAATGTGGGCCAAACAGATCCCTACACAAAGTCTAAGAATCTCATCTGACTACGTTTAGGATAAAAAGGGAAAAAAGACATGAAATAGCATTCAACACTGTTCCAGATTCAGAAAGTTACTATACAGTTGACCTCTGAACAACACGGGTTTGAAACGCACAGCTCCCCACTTACAAGTGGTTCTTTCTCAACAAATGCGCTCTAGTGCTGTAAATCTATGTTCTCCTCCTTATGATTTTCTTAACATTTTCTTTTCTCTAGGTTACTTTACTATAAGAAAGCCATATATAATACGTGTAGCACACAAAGTATGTGTTAAATGGATTATGTTACTGGTAAAGCTTCTGGTCAACAGTAGACTATTAGTAGTTAAGCTCTGGGGGAAGCAGGTTATATTCAATTTTCAACTGTCAGGAGGCTGGGGATGGCAGCACTCCTAAGCCCCACATTGTTCGGGGGTGAAGTGTGTTCTTCCTATCATCCTGCCAACATAAAAATTCAGACTGGATTTATATTACATGAAATCTAATAGGTGGTATACAAAGCGTTATATAATACTGAAGATCACTGTGAGATCATAATTGAACTGTGAATGCAGTTAATAACTTTAAAATACTGAGTGGTGGGCGGGAGATCCAAAATGCTAAAGGTTAAGCCATCTATGTAAGTTTGGTATCAGATAAAAACTGGTATTTTAAGAAATACCCCTCTTCGGAAAAGAAATCTCAGTGGCTTTTTAATCTATCCCAAAATGTAAGTAACAAATTTTTTAAAGAACTGTATCTTATAATACCCTCTTCATTAGAAAGGACTTTTATGTTGTTTATAGTGGTCTAGATCTTCCCAGACATTAATGTTGAAATTGGCATTACTGACTGACACTGTCTTTAATTCATTCAACAAACAGAGTTCCTACATTTTTTTAAACCTGCATGTATAAAGGATGAATCCAAAGTGTCCTCAACAGAACTTAAGAAATGTCAGCAACGCAAAAGCAACCTTTCAGAGTGAAGAGTGATGGACAGGTTTCCTAAGCCAGTGGAACAACTGCCCACAACATTTGTACTGCAAAGTATGTTTTAGCTTGAAGAAGACAAGGCGCTATTCAACGATTAAAATGTCAGTTGCAATGACGAAGCCTCATGCCAAACTCCTTCCAGCACTCCCTGGCTAAAGAAGGAAAGGAATGAGCTCCCGCTGCTACCATCGAGGATTACTCGGGCCACTGTATAAACACAGCTCTTTCCAAAAGAGACAGTTGTCTCCCAAGTCCTAGAATGCACCAGGCTGGTAGAGAGCAAGTTTTCCTTTTTTTAACGTTTGTTTAGGCTTCCTATAAAACAGATTCTAAACACAGAAAACTGCACCTATTTCTTTTTCTTAAAATAAAACCTAAGACCCACGTGGTTGAGCTCTGCCCAAAGGGAGGTACGTTTCACAGGAACTGAACACCAGCTGAAGCAAATACAAACCTCCCCTCCCTTTCCTATCCATTCTAAAGTCACATTTCCCCTCACTTTCGATAAAAAAAAAGAAAAAAAGTTCTGTATTAAATTCTATTTTAACTCCAAAGCAGTTTTTAAATTTTAAAAATCCAAATTATTCTACAAATTTAAGAGGTGCAATTTAGAGGCAATATTAACTTTAAGTATTCACTCTGCTGCCAAACCCAGTACCTGTAAGAACTCAGAAACTCACGTTATGCCTCAATTTCCTCATATATAAAAATGAGGAAAACAAGATGTATTATAAGATGTAGTATAAGGACCAAGGCAGTAGCAGAGAAATAAAGGTAATTAGTACTAGTAACCTATTGTGATGCTTGAGAAACTCAAACAAAGTCAAGATTGAAGACCACTCTTATCAGAAGTGTAATTCCTAACCTCTACCTCTGTCCTACAAGGATGCTACTATCAGTCCAGGGAGTAAACTGGCTAACAGAAACTACATTATGACAAAGTAGTATCTGGAACAGAACTATGAGAATCACTTAAGAACCAGGTGACCAAAATACTCCTAAGTGTTCTGAACTGAATCCTGCAGAACCAAAGAAATTTAGACCACTGTGGCAACACTTCCAACAGACATAAATAATTTCCACTGATGGCATAAAAAATACGTTATGTGTGAACACCATGCATTAATGCATTTCCTGAAGCAGTTTTTGAGATCTGTTATTAACTCTCCCCTAAGCCCCAGTAAAGTACAGAATGACTTTTATGAGACGCTATTAAGTCCCAATTTCAAATATGGCATGATAGTCAAAACCAGGAAAAATCAAATTAGAAATGTCTGGAGCAAAGAAAGTACATGCCTGTCTTTGCCCCATATACTATCTCCTTCCCCACTTATTTTCATCAAATTCTAATCAAATTTCAGGAAGGTTCCAGTGGTCGTTACAGATTTATGAGTTAAAACTAACCAAGTTCAACAGAAGTCACTGCTAGAATGTACTGTGATCACTAAAATAATTTTATTTGAAGCATAAACCTTTTATCTATATACAGTTAACCCTTAGTGACCATATGTGGGAAATTATTAGCATCACATGGAGATGAGACACATCTGAGTGCCCCCTTAACTAAGACCTGGGAAGAAAAACCCAAGACCCCACTCAGGTACAAGAATATGAATCATATACTTCCCAAGATTTCTCTCAAAAAGTCTTAAGTGTTTCTAACTCGAAGTGTTTTATAACCTATATGTTCAAAGACTTTTTTTTTAAAATAAAAAAAATATGCTTCTGAGAGAAAAGAACTGGCTTTTAATGATTTCCTTTATACATAGTTAAAAACAGCACTCTCATCCAAGGGTTTTTATCCAAAAGGAAAAAAAAAAGTCTATTACCAAAGGGGAAAATTGGTTTGGCAAACCATCAGAACTGACAGGCGTGGAAAGAAAAAGAAAGACTTTTCCTTGCTTTCTGCTTGTTACTAGAATGATTACCTGCTATCACAGGGGTCCTCAAGGAGCCAAGTGTAAAGCCTGGACTGGGAAATAAAATGAGCAAGAGGGCTTGCAGGACAGTAAGACATCAGCGGTGGGGGGTGGGGAAGAGCAGCATCTACCACAAAATTGGAGGGAGACAAGCTGCTGGTACCCCTCCCCTGTAAGGCAGGGCTACTTCCTTCCCTGGGACTGACTGCCCTGGACACCCCCCCACCCCCCCGACATTCACCTTCAGCTGCAGACCACGGGCCTCCGCATGACTGGGCTCTTGCCTTTCTCACCTACCTCATCTCAGCTTCTAGCCACACAGGCCTGTTCATATTTTGGGGGCTGCTCTTCCTAGGATCAAAAATTGCCCTAAAAGGCTGGCTCTCCGGAGACTCTCCACTCTGTCATTCAAGTCCCAGCTTACACTGCCTCCTTAGAAGTCCTTCTCGGAAAAGACCGGTTCAAAGAAGGTCTCATCAGCAGCCTACAGAAAACCACCATCATGCTGCCCTGTTTAATGTTCTCCATGGCACTTCTAAGCTGAATGTGTGTGTCTGCATCTTCTTCCGCATGTATTTAATCAGCGGTCTCCTTTCTCTAGAAAGCCTGCCCCACGGAGTCCACACGATTATGTGTGTACCTTGTATGGTGCAGAAACCCCAGCACCCACACGCCAGTGTATGGAAGGCAGTCGCTAAATGGTCACTGGCAAAACAATAAAAAATAAACATAAATAAAGAAATGGTTGTCAACAAGTGAATGAACGAAGGAATTCATCAAGGCCTTTTTTCACTGTCTGAAATCTTGCTTCTGTGAAATTCTCCCAAAGCTTCACTTGCAAAGGCCACTGGTGACTTCCCGAAAGTCCTCATCCTTTGGGGAGCCAAGCAGGATCTGAGAGTGCTGGCACACAGACTCTCGGGCCACAAAGACGGTCCTCCCTCTCCTGTTCTCCATCCCCACAACCTCCTGCCAGGCTTCTAGGAGAGTCCAATAAACTGGTTCTTCTCCCTAACAAGATCACAGATCCACGAAAGATCATGAGGGCTTGTTACCTGGTTCCTCATTCTCTCTGCTCACCCTTTAGAGTTATTAATCCTGCTAGCAATCAGAGTCCCTCTGAAGATGGTCATATTCCCGCAGTAACACCCAAAATCTTCACTGAAAAAAATTTTAATATAATCTAAATACAACTTAACAAAATATTGCATATAGAATTTAATAAAACTGTATTTTCCTGTTGTTTTCAAGAGTTACAGCACAGTAAAATGACTATTTAATTAATTCCACTAAGCTAACACACACGCATTCCGTAATTCACTTAAGCAAATAATTGAATAAGCAAATTAATAGTTTAGTAAAATACTGATATATACTTACCTACTTAAGAAAATAAGCTAAAATTAATCATGTTTATTTTTATTTAAAAATGTATTAAATCTAAGAGTGCCCGGGAGGCTCAGTCAGCTAATAGGTCATGATCCTAGAGTTGAGCCCTGTGTAGGGCTGCTTCCTGTTCAGCCTAGAGTCTGCTTCTCCCTCTGCCCCTTCCAACCTCCCCCCACCCTCTGCACCTGTGGCCTTTCTTGTGCATGTTTTTTTCTTGCTTTCAAATAAAATCCTTAAGGAAAAAAAAATGAATGCATTAAATCTATAAGAAATTCTTCATTCCGTAGAGCCTTATCTACTCCACTCAGGTCATTAGAACCATGGGAATTTGACAATAATAAACTAGATCATCTCCTTTAAAAAAAAAAAAAGTATTTTTAAAAGATGTTTTTAATTACTTTTTTTTTTTTTTTAAAGTCTGCGAGCTGGACTGAACCCCCTCTCCAATTACACTCTCCCCACCCCAGATGGGAGGTTCCACCACACAGCGTTTTCAGTGCTTTGTGCTGGACACGGAATGAGTCTATAGAAAGGCCAGAGTGTTTTTGCAAATTTTCTGCTGATGCTCATACAAGACTCACTGACTACTGTTAACTGTGCTTTGTCCCGAGAAAAATGTGCCTGCCCTCCATACCTGAACATTCCAACGCACAGAACGTAGAACTGACACTTGGCCTCTTTCCAACAGGATGAAATAACTACGAAACTTCTTAGGAAACTTTAAATAATTACCATGTATTTTCCAGAGCAATCAATATTTCTTTTCACAAGTCAATGACTGTACGTTAATCATCAGTTTGGGGTTAGCAAGGGGAAAAATAAATAAATAACACAGGTCCCTTTACCCCACCACTATTAATCCCTTCACCCCACCAGTATTAACTGCAGCAGGTGACACTTTCGGATACATAATTTAAATACGGTAACAAAACAAAAATGTAGCAAATCTAAACTTACAGGGTAACCCTCCAGATAGTGTAACATAGTAAATATAAGAGGTGTGGGTTTTCATTTACCATTCTGTGTTCAGTTGGACTAACTGAAAATGTTAATCTCTTATTGTTTTTGGCAACTTTCTTTATTCTAAAAATCAAGTCATGAATTTCAGGAATTCAGTAAGCAAAGCCCCATCTGTGCATAAAACACTGTATCTAAAAAGAAGAAAAATCAACCAGTGTCCTAATCCCTTGGGAAAAAAATATAGACAGCCAAAGTCTCAAAACCAAAATGACTGAGAAGGAACCAAGAAGCATGCACCCTTCTCATCTGGCCTGTGATTTACCTCACCTTTCTTTCAGTCCTGAAGGGCTTTCCTAGGGCATCACCCTTAGATGAAACAAAGCATTCCAAAAAGGCACGGGCATTCACATGAAGCACTTTTCACAGGGACAGCAAGAACAAGTCTTACATTTCATGAATGAATAAGCTGTAATGAAGCATTTCTGTCTGTCCTTAAATAAAATTTCAAATAGTTGATGGCGCGTGGGATGGCAATCAGAGAGCGTTAAATGACCACGACGATGAGAAAACTAATAGGAAAGCCAAACTTCCCTATGTTTTAGTTAGAAAATAGATTATATGAAGACCTAGAATTTTACTTCAATTGAAAACTCTTCATTGAGATGTTCTTAAAATCACAGATTGACAACCAACAAACAGAGATCTGGGGTTGCTTGAGAGCGTCTAGTTATTCCTCAGGTAAGGACTATATATTTAAAAAAAAAAAATGTTTTTAACTTCAGTTAACTTTGCCTTTGAATACATCTCAGAGGTTCTTTTAACTTCCTGAAGGAGTTAGCCAGTCATTTCCAACCTGAATAATGCTTTCTATATATGGGATTCTGTAATTAACACAGATCTCTGATTTCCATAAAGCCAACCTACATTTGGTTACTTTAAAAATCAGGGAAAACTTTGTTAACTTCTGCAAGAAACTACTTTACTCCCTCCAACTTAGGTAAGAAGCATGGCGCTCTCTCCTAAAAAAGAACACAATGGCAGACCCTGTTCTGTCTGGTAGGTAGGCTGCACCATCAACACATCCAAGTTCACTGTATGTATTTGTAGACAGGGGTCCATTTCTAAGCAACCAGGCTGGAGGAATCTGCTGCTATAAGGAAATCTATTTCCCTTAGTTAAACAGTCTAATTGTAATGTCACAAAAAACCAAAATTAATCAAATCCCTACTCTAAATTCTTTGACTCTGACTCACTTTTAACAATCCCTAAAGCTTGAATTCAAATATGTACAGGAAGTAAGCACTGGAAGCATTGGGGAAAAAAAGCCCTAAAGAGCTGTAATCAACCAACTGTTCCATTAAAACAGACAACCACTGTCTGGTTTAGAAAAATAATGGATTTCTTACTTCCAGATGATTAAAGATGCATCCATTCAGTACGGCGCCTTTAGAATGAGTCCCCCAAGGCAAGTAAGGCAGAAAGTTTGTGTACCATAATTATTTGTGAATCTTCTTCCCTACCCAAATTTGGAAGAAACCATGTAGAGATTTTTTTGTCTCCATACCTCCTCCCATCTTCATCATTTTACCAGTAAACTGGACTCTAAAATATCAGTTTTTGTAAGTTACTGCAATTGTAAGTATGCAATATGAAGCAAACAAAAATAAAATATTACTGGATTTCTCAATGAGGATTCTTTTTTCCCAAGGGCTCAATAAAATTACCTCAGTATATTGAAATCAATGTATTAACCTCATAATATCTGGGCCTATATTATAATTTTAATATTTAACTCTTAGATTCATTGCCTAAATCATCAAAGCTTTTTTTTTTTTTTTTTTTTTTTTTTAAAGCTGTTATTGGCCCAATTACGTTTTGAATAGAAACCTGTGTGTTCTACCTGCTTCATACTCTTTCCTGGGTCCTTCCCTTAATAGCTGTCAAGAACCGCTTACTGCCCGATAAAAGATCTTTGATAATTTGTTCTGAAATCATCCCATGAATAAGATAATTTGTCTCAATTCAATCACTGTGCTGCTGAGTACATATATTAGCTATGGAACTTGGGTCATATCAATTCACAAGGACCACTTAGGGAAGAAAAAGAGAATAAATTGTATTCTTGGTTGTAACAGTAAAAATTACTTTTTTTTAATTACTTTACTCTAGTTGACACGCTCATTATATTTTAGTTTCACATGTACAATAGTGACTTGACCATTTCTCTGCTTACCACACTAAGTGCAGTCACTGTCACCATTCAACATTGTTACAGTATCACTTGACTATATTCCTTATGCTGTGCTTTTCATCTCCAGGACTAATTTTATAACTGGACATGTGTACCTCTTTACCTCATTTTTAATCCCATTTATTATTTGGAAACCCTCACAGCAGCTCAAATTAGAAATTCATACTAAACAGAGGCTTTTATGAACAGTAGCTAACCGAGTGAAATAAAAAGCCTCCATTTTTACAGGTCTTCCCCAAAGGACCTTTCTCTGGCACACAGGAGACACCTATTTTTTTTTTAAAAAAAAAAAGACAAGTTAAAGAAATAAGCCTTACGGGGGCGCCTGGGTGGCTCAGTGGGTTAAAGCCTCTGCCTTCGGCTCAGGTCATGATCCCAGAGTCCTGGGATGGAGCCCCTCATCGGGCTCTCTGCTCAGCGGGGAGCCTGCTTCCTCCTCTCTCTCTCTCTGCCTGCCTCTCTGCCTGCCTGTGATCTCTGTCTGTCAAATAAATAAATAAAATCTTTAAAAAAAAAAAAAAAAAAGAAAGAAGCCTTACGAGGTCACTGGGGACAAAAATCAAAAAAAAGCTAGGCAAATCAGAATATAGTCTCAAAAAGCTGGTTTATAAAAAATAAGAATTTTCAAACACACAACCAGACACATAACTAACAACCACCATTTCAATTATGACAGTTCCCTGAACGAAGCAAGTTTTTTCACCAAAAACACTGGCCCCTTTCTGGTTTCTTAATCTTAAATCTAAACAGTTAGTGTCAGCAAGAATGCAGAGGGATGAATATTCTCAAACTGCTAATGGGACTTTTGTTTCTGGATAAAAATGCAGCAGTTTGTTTTGTATCAGAAAAAGCTTTTTTAAATTTTTATTTTCTCTGACCCGGTAATTCTGCTTCCTGAAATTTATGTGAGGGCAAAACAGAAACACACCAACAAGGAAACAATTTAAATGTTCTAAATCGGGTGTTATTCTAGATAATAAAGTTTTTCTCTCTCTGATGACATTCCATATAATCAAGAATCACGTTCCGTAAGAATACTTAAGAATCCTAAAAAGCTGTGGATATGTTAAAAGGATGTCAACATTATATGTGCACCATGTACTTACTTTTTTTTTTTTTAAATCTAGTATCTGGAGATGTAGAGGGGTGTGTGTGTGTGTGTGTGTGTACAGTACACACAATTTAACAAAACTTCTAGGGTGCTCTGGACAGTAGAATTTTAAGAAGTTTCTTCCTTCTTTATATAATAGTCTACATTTTCCCAGACTTCTACAGTGGTGATATATTGTTTTATTGGAAAATAAAGCTCATTTTAGAATGTGGGTTAGGTCTCTGCCCATTTTGCCCAAATTCCTGAACAGAAAATCAACTCTTCAAAGAAAAAAAGTCAACATTATATAATCATTTTCAAACTCCCCTTCCATGACCTTTAATGGGACTTCTAAAGCTAACAGACTCCCCAGCAGGAAATAAAGCTGCAGCGGAAGGGATGCTCCCACAGAGACAGGGCAGGGCACGCTGTCAGTGGCTTTGGCAACAATTTCCTTTTATTATTCCTTCGCTCCCAAGTGCTTTTCAATTCCAGGAGAAGCCTGAGGAAGTTAATAGGTCCTTAATACGGTGCTCTGCTGCCCGAAAGGATTCCTGTTCACAAGGTAATAGTTGCGACCCCCACGGGGCCCTTTCACACGGGCTTTAGCAAAACCCCTGCAGTGAGGCGGCCCCAGGGCATCTCTGTTTTCCGAAGACCAGGCTGTGACCTAATCAATGGGGTCCCAGCAAGACAATCCCTACATTCAACAGTTCTGAAGAAACGAACAGGGACGGGAAAGAGTTCAGGCTTTACAGAGGAATGCTATTTACCTGTCACAGTGATGGTTCACCCGACAGGGGTTTAAGGGGGGAAAAAAAAGGAAGAAGAAAAGAAAAAAAAGAAATAACCTCCAGGCGTTTCAGCAGACTTCTGGCCAGCAGCACAAAATAAACATATTTACTTAAGCTTCATTCACAACTTTTGATGTGAAACTGTGGAAGCCCAAATGGAAACAGGTAGATCTGTGATCTCCAAGGGCAGGAGTGAGAGAACACAGTAGATTTTAAGAGTCTGTGTCCATTAAAATGCCAATAAAAATGGTCATGACTAGAATAAATATGATTGCAAAAGTCATCTCGGTGTGCACGTCCCAAAATTTACACAGAAAATTCCAAAATCTAAAAATATGACTTTTTAACTCAGAAAAGGACAACATCAAAACAACACAAAGAAAAAGTTTATGTAAGAGGGACTTCTCTTGACTGCCCATATTTCCAAAGAGAAGTATAAAAAATAAGGGCTTTGAATTTCTTATACAGGTTAACAATTCTGTAAACCCACAAGAACTTATTTGTTAATGACTGAAGGCTGCTTTCACTTGGAAATGGCAGACTGCATCTAATCAATTCTTTTGGAAAATAACTGCAAATTTATCTTGAGACATGATACTTTCAGAAAAAGATTTATATCTCATAGGTCAAATCAAATTAGATTTTCCACCAACCCCAAATATGCCTGCAAAAAAAGCAATATGAATGGGCAAATTAAATAACAGATGTATATCCTGGAAAACAAAAAAGGCACCTGATTCACTCAGAATTTTATAAAACCTATCACTGGACAATTTTTAAATTGAAAACAAAATTTTAATTTGAAATTAACTGTTAGGTTGTTTTCTGACATCCATTAACACAAAGCAAGAGAGAGCCCGAGTCAAATGATTGCAAAATGAGTTTCCATCTGCCTCTGACACTAGTTTAACATCACAAGAATTGCTTTACTGTAATATTTTAAATGCCATGCCAGGATCATCAGCATCTTTGACAAAGAAATTTTCTGCAACACCAGCATAATGCGTTTCTAACATCCTCAGTGAATGCCATTAGAAGAGGGTATCTGCCTCCCACCAGCACTGAACGCAACATGCAAAATCACTTAACCCTTTCCACCTCCCCATCTCGCAAGGGCACGCCAGCCAGTCTTGCCAGAAGGGACAGACCAAGGGGGCCACCACCTCACCCAGGTGACTGAACCTCGCTTTTCATCCACAAATACTCTTTAAAGTGGCTGAATTCTACACAGATCTCTAAACCTCTGCTGTGGTAATGGACACTGGAAATGGGGCTAGTCCAAATTGAGAGGTGTTCCTAAATGCATGATACACGCTGATTTAAAGATGTCACGTGAATACAAGAATGTAAAAGATCTCATTAGTACTTTTCTATGTTGATTTCAGATTGAAATGACCCTCTTCCATCTGCTGGATTATATAAAATTTATTAATAAAATTAACCTCATCTGTTTCCTCTTTAGAGTGGCGACTACAATATTTAAAATTACATATGGGGACGGTATTACTGAGCAGTGCTGCTTTAACCTGTTAGCACAACTCCTTTGGAGATTTGAAAAATAAAAAGCAAAAGTAAACACTGGCAGAATTTATACAATTGTGCTAATATAAACTGAAAATCAGCTCACGTTTTCACATGGATACTCGTATCTAACTAACAGAATCTAAACAATGGAATACTTCCAATAAACGTTTTTATGGTACATTCTGGGACAGGAAGTGTTTTATTGTTTTTCATGTATACAGGTTGTACAGTTTAGGTACCTATAATTTAGGATCATCTCTAATTCCAAAACAGAATTTATGACTGTCACTCTCTAAGATCACTGGTCTTCTGTAGTCTATATTCAAGATTCACTATTTATTAAAGTATCAAATTTTAGGTCAGCACCTCTAGATTAGGTTTCTCATGAAACCTATATTTCTGTTATAGAATCTCTATTTCATCCCATGAAAGAATTTTACTTTTTTAAGATTTATTTGGGAGAGCATGCGCACACAGCAGGGAGGGAGAGAATCTTTAAGCAGACTCCTAAGCCCCAGGCAGAGCTCAGTCAGGATCCTGACATCATGACCTGAGCAGAAACCAAGAGCTGGTCACTTAACTGACTGAGCCACCCAGGCAACCCCTCATGAGAGAGTTTATTAGAAACTTGACCATTTCAATAATGATCACTGAACTCTCTTAAGCAGTAAACAACGGCAAACACTTAGGCTTTACTGAGGTCGCTTGTTTTTCTCATCTTTAACAGTGATTTTTACTTGCTTTTCTAATGTCTTTGAGGTAAAAAAAAAAAATACTAACTGGGGTTTCCTTATATCTTCTCTAAATGAACCCTGTGAAAGATACAAGTTTCCTTTTCCACATACAAGTCAATGTGTTCAAAGACATTAACTCTTCCAAAATTCCCAGACAGAAACATTAGAATATTTAGTGCATCAGTATAATTAGGAATTTCTGTTTCAAATCCTGTGATTTCTATTTCAACTCATCACAGAGCCTTATTTCCTATTTATTCTGTTGCAAATATGTCCCCTAACAAATCTCATACAAGCCAAATTTCACATAACAGTAAGCAGCACTACAAAATGCATCTTTATTTTTAATACATTGTCATTGAAGCTGAAACTCAGCAGACAACAGGGATGTGTATGAAGCCCAAAGACACCAAAGCAACACTGGTGTTCTCCCCTCTATTCCTGTTTCTATCTTCACCTTCACGTTCCCCAAATCTTCCACCTCCTTCTCATGCCATTTCCCCCACATCTTTCCTCTTCTAAGAAAAAGCAATAAATGAGTGAAATAATTTGTGACAAATTAATTAGCAAGAAAGGTGGTACTAATGAGCAAAAATAGGATCCGGAAGCAGAAAGCCATGGTGGAGAACTCCCTGCTGCCTCTACTCCTTAACCCACCTCTTCCTTCCGCATTAAAATGCAGTTCAAGAACTGGGATCCTCCCAGGGGCAAGAAACTTAAGAACTTTTTGTGATAGAAACTGAGATAGAGAAGGAAGAGAGGGCTACTATCTAGATATCGCCAGACCTCATGCAATCCTCCTGGTATCTCTTAAAGGTCTAGCTTAAGTAGAAACGTATTAAAAATAACTTGAAAAAGTACTTTAATACTAGTAAATGTTTTAACAGCATTAAGAATCTGAATATATAGCTGAGTAAGGTGTAAATTTTTTAAGATACCACAGATATTTTCCCCATTTTCAAAAGCCTTTATATTATTGTGCACATTTTATATCCAAAAGGATCGTCCTCATCAAAGGGGAAAAAAAATCAGATAAAGTATCTCTACAGTAGACTAAAAAATGAACCCCAAACTTTGCAACTCCTCCCGTCAAGACGGGCAGCCTATTTTCTTACCTGCTGAATCACCTCATGCAGACGACAGGATGGGGGAAAGGAGTATGTAGGAGTTCTGAACCTAGGCCATGAGATCTAGCTACTTCTCTTGTCCAGCTCTTGGAAGCCTGACATCCAGGCTAGGCAGCTGAACAATGACAGACACAGTCCCCAGGAGCCCCTGCCTACAGCCAACATCCAGCCAACTCCCAGAAGCCAAGCCACCAAGTTTATCAGCAAGAGACCTTATGGGAACAAATACAGCTGAAACTAGCAAAGGACAAACCCAGCGCGGGTCCAGCCCAAATTGCCAACCAAATGAACTGTAACCCAAATAAATGGTGGCTGTTTAAAGCTGCTACATTTTAGGGCAGTTTATTTCCCAAAAGAGGCTAAATAATACAATTCTCTCTATAATTTCCTCCACGGTGCTTATTATCAGCCCATATAGAGTAAAAGTTACAACTGAGCTTTGGACATCTCTGCACTTGACCCACCACGTTTTCTAATCTCCCTCATCTAATCTTGAACCTAGCCATCATCTCCCCATTTGTGTAATTCTCACCTGTTCTCAGGTGTCCAATGTGCCTCCTCAAACAGATCTCTACCCAAATATGCAGAGAGAACTTCCACAAAGGTTCAGACCTTCCTTTAGTCATCCAAGGAATTCTTTATAAATTAGAAAAACAGAATTAACCTAAGAAGCTACTGCTGTCTATTCACATGGATGAAAGGGTCACAGAATTAGAGACCAGGGTAACGAAGGCAGACGAAGGCCAAGCAGAAGATTTTTTAAAAATTTGCTGTTCAGATGCATTCCTTTATGTGAGAAAAATATTCTTTGTTTTCGCATACTTTATTCTCCTTCAAACAGCCTCATCACTGGATTTCCCTTAATTCAACTAGGCTTTAAAAGAAGGGTCTGCTTATCTGTAAATAGCACCCCATCATCAGAAACAACAAAAGACTTAAAATAAACACAAATAGCTTTTTAAAAGGTTACATTTATACCGCTCAATTTAATCCAGGAAATGGACAGTTTCAAAGACTCTGAATCTCTAGAGGTAATTACTTCTTTGAAGCTTTAGGAAATTCACCAATAGTGATAATAACAAAAATAGATCCTACTAATCTGAGAGTCTTTCAAAAGTTGAAAATTTTGCCATATAATGTATAATGTAAATGGATATTCATCTATTATACTTAGAAGTAGGGACGACTGGGTGACTCAGGTGGTTGGGCAGCTGCCTTTGGCTCAGGTCATGATCCCAGGGTTCTGGGACTGAGTCCCACCTCGGGCTCTCTGCTCAGCCAGGAGTCTGCTTCTTGTATTTCCTTTACTGCTGAATCACCTTATGCAGACGACAACAAGCTTATCAGCAAGGGACCCTCCCTTCCCCTCCCTGCATGCTCCCACCAGAGCACCTGTGAGTGCTCTAAGTGGATAAATAAAATCTTAAAAAAAAAAAAAAAAAAAAAAAAAAAAAAGGAAGTAGTATTTTCCATTCCAGGGGATGCTAGAGGCAATAGCCCACTCCACAGCCTAAGAAAACAGCAAGGCCTCACCCACTATTATGCACCTGAAACATCACAGATTTTAAGATTTCTAACTCTAGGCTTTGGTACTCAATCTGACATATTGTTTCCTCACAGAATGAAATATAAACAAAAGGAAACTGCACTGCTACTGAAGTGTTATGGATGTTGTTGTAATTTTCTTGTTTTTAGCTACTTCAGAGGTACAGAACGAGAGGGCATTTGAAAGGGAAGAGCAGTTTTAACCGCACTGAAAGAACAGGAGTCCTCAGGCACGTACGACACTTCCACTGGATACAGAAAGGAAATTCTAATTGGGAGTAGAGAACAAATTTAAAACGTCTTTCCCAGTAATAGTTACTTATGGGTTTCCTTTTAATATTCTGGAATAATCGAACTCACGTTCAAATTGGACCCATTCGTCAAGTGCTAGCTGGGGGCCTCCCACACACGTGCCAGGAATCCAGGCACCAGCAATCTAGAGCAAAACAAAACAAAGTCCCTACCTATGCTCATAAGGCTTAGATTGTGGAAGAAAATGACCAAAGCAGATTTTTAATATGCTAAAATCACTCTTGACATACACTACATGTAAAACACCACTGAAAAAATTATGAGCCTTAATTTATAAAACTTTATATTCTGTAGATGTGATGATCCTTAGTTTGACTTATTTTAAAAATCAACAGCACTAAGCTAATTAAAACCAAACATGGGTATTATTCATGTTCATGCTTTCCTAATCAATCAGCTTTCATCTTCTATATGAGGCTCACACACTATCAAAAAAAGATACTTCTGAAAAAGAAAAAAAAAAGTATTTAGATCAAGCCTTTAAAAGAAACTGAGTTCTATTCTGATGCTTCACCCAACAAATTAACTCAGTATTACACAGAAAATTCATCTTTTTTCCATTAAAAATGTAAACACCTTCAGCTGAGCAAAAGATCAAAAGAACAACATTATGTGACAAATTTTTCCTGGGTTTATCAAAAGATGAACATCACTGAGTAAGTATTTACTAAATACCAGCTTTGTGCCTAGCACTGTCAGAAGACAAAGAAAGATGTCTGGGACTGCCTGATGTCAAACAGCTTTAAGAGTAAATGTGCAGGGTGCCTGCGTGGCTCAGTGGGTTAAGCCGCTTCCTTCGGCTCAGGTCATGATCTCAGGGTCCTGGGATCGAGTCCCGCATCAGGTTCTCTGCTCAGCAGGGAGCCTGCTTCACTCTCTTTCTGCCTACTTGTGATCTCTGTCTGTCAAATAAATAAATAGATAAATCTTTAAAAGAAAAAAAAGAGTAAAGGTGCAAGTAAAAATATTAAGAATTAAAAGCAAATGAATTTCAGAGGAACTTTTAACTAAGAATTTACAGTGGGACTGCTTTAAAACACTTTAAAGTTAATCCAACTTTAAAGTCATTTTCCAAAGAGCTGTTCTTGCTTTCAACTAACCAAATGTCTTCAACTTACGAAAAAGAAAACATAACTTCCTGAAAGATTCCAGAATAACCGTTTACAAAGACTCATCTCCATGGGTCAAAAAACATACTGACTTGAAGGGATAGGAGTATAATTCGCAGATCAGAACATTTTGCCACATATACATTTATTCCATCTGTCACTATAAAGTTGTTCACTGCTCCTTTTACAATAGGAGAAAACCTCCTTTTCATTATAAGAAGAGCACCTGTTAACAACAGGCATTATCTTTCATTTTTTTCTTTTGTACGGAATAAGGGACTCTTGACACAAAACTAAAATGGTTTATTAATTCCCAAATTCTCTGATTTTTTAAGCCCATTTAAATAAAATCCAGTCTGAGAAGAAAGTTAACGTTATGATTAGAAGTCTGACAGATGGGACACCTGGGTGGCTCAGTGGGTTAAAGCCTCTGCCTTCGGCTCAGGTCATGATCTCAGGGTCCTGGGATCGAGCCCCGCATCAGGCTCTCTGCTCAGCAGGGAGCCCGCATCCTCCTCTCTCTGCCTGCTTCTCTGCCTACTTGTGATCTCTGTCTGTCAAATAAATAAATAAAATCTTAAAAAAAAAAAAAAAGAAGTCTGACAGATTATTCTACCTTAATAAATAAAAGCATGCTAGCAGAGCAGCAGAGGTTTCCATGGTAAACTGCCAACACAAGAGATCAGATCCTGGCCTAGAGGGCTGCTTCACTTAAAAATAAATGTATTGTTAAAAAAAAAAAGAAGATATATTGTGTATTGTGTGTACTGCAATTATTTTACTATAATTGTCTTGTCACTTACACAGGAGCCCAGGCTGATGACACAGGTTTGTAAAGAACTACAGGCCACCGCATCACTTGGAGGCGACAGAGTGTTCTGAATCATCTCAAGCACACACCAAGTATACAGGAAAGTGGCTGCTACTCATCTACCGTACACTGGCTTTACCTTATTTATAAAACAGCAATGACACCCACTGTGGAATACGCACATGTTAGACTAAAAGCCATGAAGTATATACAAATAGGTGCAGCTGTTGAGCCTTTTTCAAATGCATGTCACTACGACAGTCACTGTCGTCATTACCATTACCATCACCACCACCATCACCACCATCATCACCATCATCACCTCCACCATCAGCACCTCCATCACCACCACCATCACCACCACCACCACCATTCTCCTTGCTATCTGATTCTCCTTCAAGAGAACTCATGAGGACTGGCAGCCCTGGAACTCCCAGAACAGAGAGAGATAAACCCAGAAATCCCGGGACATGAAGATTCAGCTCTTCACGAGCCTCCCGCTACGACAACCTAATTGCAGTCTCTGAAGATAGAACATACAGTTTTCCACAGATTTTCAGAGGTTTCTATGATGTCAAAACTATTAAGAACCAGTGCCTGGAAGTCTAGACATGGCATGAGGTAAAGGAAAGGTTTCCCTCAACCTTATGAGTACCATCATTAATATGGTACAATCGGTTTGTTTGTTATGCAAACAAGGGCTACACTTGGCCCTGTCGGCCACTGTGCTTAGGAGAGGCTAGAAAAGGAGACAAGACTACTCTGTCCTTGAGTTCTGGGAGACAGACAAGAAAGAGATAAACACCACCCTGACATGTGACAGAAGAACATACAGAAAGTGCTCCTGGAACAAAGCAGACTACCTGTTCCAAGAAAGGCAACAATGGCTTGAGAGGCCGACCTAACCGATGTTTACTGGGTGCCTCTTTTGTGAGTCCAGTGGTTAAAGATTTAGCATCCACACACACAAGAAGCTCACAATTTAGGGGAAAAAGGACAAATACATATTCAAACAAGAGTGATACTTATAGTAATATATATTTTTTAAAAAGACATACAAAAAAAGAAGAAAAATGAGCTCCCTAAGAAGGAGAAGGCTTGTCAGGAGATATTTATTATGCAGTCAGGGTTAATAAGAGCCCATCTAGTGGTCAATGTATCACCCAAAGGCAGGGAGACAGGACACAATGGGGCAGAGCAGGGCGGGGAGGGCCTGGCTCCATCTGGCTGAAGCACAGGGGATGGATGGGAGCCAAGGAGAGAAAACGGACTAGTGGCAGAGGGAGGCATGTCAGCCTCACTAAAAACTTTGGGCTTTATGTAAGGGAGACACCAAACGGTTTTAAAAAAGATCTGATGAGAGACAGAAGGCCCTTGTTTCAAGAATCAGGTCTGTATTACCACAATACCCTCAAAGCCCACTTCAAACCACATCAATCTTTATTATACCACTTTTCACACACACACACACACAAAGACTGCACAATTCAATGGCACGAGGTCAGTACGTACCATCATCCCCATCACTCATCGTATCTTTAGAATTTCATACAGGCCCTACATGAACACAGCATATTACCGTCTAATTTTACTCACAAATTATTGGGACAATCTAGGGAGATAACTTAGTAAAAGAACTTGAAAACAGTGCTGGTTCACAACAAGCATCCAATTAATGTGACCTATCATTATATACAGATGATGGCAGAAAAAGCTCGGGCACCTGGGTGGCTCAGTCGGGTAAGCCACTGCCTTTGGCTCAGGTCATGATCCTGGAGTCCTGGGATTGAGTACCACATCAGGCCCCCTACTCAGTGGGAAGTCTGCTTCTCCCTTTGACCCTCTTCCCTCTCAAGCTCTCTCTCTCTCTCAAATAAATCTTTAAAAAAAGAAAAAGTTCATCAGCAATCAAAAGATAATATGGGTTAAATAACCACAAATGAGAAATAATTCTTAAGAAACTACGGAAACCGCTAGGTAACTTTTTTCAAAAAGAAGAAAAAAAAATCATTGAGGCTGAAACTAAAAAGATGACAATCCTGACAAATCTCTTCAGACAGGTCAGCTCACTCAGCCATGCAGAGGCCCCGCCATGCAGCAGGTTCCACACCCTCCTCAGTTTTTCCGGAGCGGCCACCGTGTCACCTGCAAGGCAACTTCACTGGGCAGCAGTGCAGTGTGCACGTGTGAAGAGTTCCCTGGACCTCCTGTCACTGCCGTTACACCGGGGACCTGCCAATTCAGCAAGTACAGGCATGTGCCTGTGAAGAGGAAGCTTTCCAAGCCCATTTATTCCCGGGAACAAAGATATGAAAGACTGTGCTCCACAGCATGCTGTCTTGGGCAGGATACACTATTTATAACCAACATTGCTTGACTTTTTAAAAAAAGTGCCATGAAGGTAATTGCAAAACAACAATGTACAACATACAAGCAAACAGATAATAAAATCCTGACAAATCCAGCCTTACGAATGAAAATAACCCACAAACTGGGACACCTGGGTGGCTCGGTCAGTTAAGCCGCTGCCTTTGGCTCAGGTCATGATCCCAGGGTCCTGAGATCAAGTCCTGCATTGGGCTCCCACATCAGGCTCCCTGTCCAGCAGGGAGCCTGCTTCTCTCTCTGCCTCTGCCTGCCACTCTGCCTGCTTATGCTCTCTGACAAATAAAAAATTTTTTAAAATCTTAAAAAAAAAAAACAACCCACAAAATCAAAACAACAGGAACTCAATGGTTAAAAACCAAAATCCAACAAGGGACAAAGCACTAAAATGTTTTAAGATCCACTTAATTTTCATAATTGGGCAAGGTATGCAATAGGAGGAAAAACAAAAACAAAAACAAAAACAAAAAAAAACAGGCCAGATATTAGCCGAGCATTAGATGTCTACACACAGAGGCCACTCATCAAGTTATGAGCACTCAAGTCTTCAGCAAGTCTTGGAACATAAAAATTGTCCCTTGCCAAGAGGGCTGAGAAGGAGAACAAGTTCACTGGCACAAACCAGATGGCCAGACCTGCAATGAGGACAAGGCTAGAGAACAAGGACTATCAGGACCGTGATTCAGTGGAGAAATGGGGGACTGTTAAGTTAACGTCAGCTATTCATTCTGTGGGTTAAAATTAGTTTTAAAGGTTAGCCAGGACCCTAACAACCATCTAAAACATTGTTTCAGGGGTGCCTGGGTGGCTCAGTGGGTTAAGCCGCTGCCTTCGGCTCAGGTCATGATCTCGGAGTCCTGGGATCGAGCCCCGCATCGGGCTCTCTGCTCTCTCGGGGAGCCTGCTTCCTCCTCCTCCTCTCTCTCTGCCTGCCTCTCTGCCTGCTTGTGATCTCTCTGTCAAATAAAAAAAAAATAAAATAAAAAAAAAATCTTAAAACATTGTTTCAATGAGAAAAAGTTCCAATTAACATCCTGTACAGTTCACACCAGCAGCATTTTTATTTATGAGATGACTGGACCTTCACAATTACAAACCAGTCCGTCTTCACTAGGGAAAACTCACTGTCTGTACTCAGCACGAGTCCCCCACTACTAACCACTTCACTGGAATAATCTTAAATTGCTTAAATGCCACCCTACATATTTCTAAAATCCTGTTCACTTCAATGCTAAATACCAATACATTACCTTGAGAAGAAATGGTGGAAGAAGACTGTTAGAGTCAATACTCCTTCAAGACCAAGTCTCAAATCTAGGATTCAGGTTTCCAGCCAGCTCCACTCAACCCAGTTCAGCCCAGAATCCCACCCCACTAGTTTTTGGGGGCAATCGGGTGGCTCACCATTAAGTGTCTGCCTTCAGCTCAGGTCATGATCTCAGGGTCCTGGGATCGAGCACCACATCAGGCTCCCTGCCTCTCCTATGCCCCTCCCACTGTGCTCTCATAAATAAATCTTCAACTAGTGGTTTTCAAATGGGCTTCCTGAGGGCATCTTCAGATCACTCTGTAAAGGGTGAGAGGCAGTGAAGTGTAGGGTTGGCGGGCCAGCTGGTTCTGCCACTTAGTACCCAAGTGGTCCTAAGCAAGCGACTTCGCTTCTCTGTGAATGTCCCCTCACCAATAACACCGGGATAGCTATCTATCTGGTAGTTGTGACAACTGAATTAATGGAAACACACAGAGTGCTTGGAACAGCCGCCGGTGGTGACAGTGTCTGTGGTTTATTCTAGGACGCCCTTCATCCTTATCATCATCATCACCGAAAGCACAGAGCATATTTTCAGTTGTTTCTACTCCATCCTGGATCTGGCCCATACACATCCTTTAGGATTATATAAAGGCAATGCAGAGCTCCCCCCCCCCCCCATTCTGCAGAATACCACCTGTATCTCAGCCCCGAGAGATTTACAACCCAACTCCTCCCCCAACCAGTACTCAATCAGGACCTCAAGCACCAACTTGCTCAGTATCATACAAATAACTAAAGAGAAGTGGTTCCTGTTTTCTCTTAAAACAAAATGAACTTCTTTAGGATTCCTAATTAGATTCTATTTTCACCTTAACATACTCCAGCTTCAGAGGAGGAACCTGCCCCTGACAGAAATGACATGCCCTCCCTGCCTGGACTCAGACAGACAGACAGACACACACACACAATTAGATTCTATTTTCACCTTAACATCCTCCAGCTTCAGAGGAGGAACCTACCCCTGACAGAAATGACATGCCCTCCCTCCCTGGACGGACGGGGACACACACACACACACACACACCCGCGCAGACTGTTACTCCTAACCTATCCCTGACAGAAATGACATGCCCTCCCTCCCTGGATGGACGGGGAGACACACACACACACACACCCGCGCAGACTGTTACTCCTAACCTACCCCTGACAGAAATGACATGCCCTCCCTCCCTGGATGGACGGACGGACACACACACACACACACACACCCGCACAGACTGTTATTCCTAAACCCAGCAACAGCACATTATCATCACATAATTTCTGCCAACCCCTGATTTTCAATCTCACTGTGGCTAAGAAGTCGGTTCCTTTTCTGTTCAACTTCTTGAGGAAGAGAACAAAAAGAATAAGACAGGAGCCACTGCATAGGAGATAGGAGATGCCCACACCAAAGCCCCTGCAGCGACAAATCTGTGGACTCCCTCACGCGGCCTCCCCCCAGTCCCTGTTCCAGTCCGTGCTGCCAGACACTCTAGACACAGCTCCAGCAGCAGGAATAGGTCCCTCCACAGACACCACACTCCTCAGGACCGCCCAGCTGTTAGCCACTCTTAAAGACTTTTTGGTCCCAACACTTGAGGTCATTAATATCATTCTTTGCATTCTATGCCCTGTCATGCCAGCAGGCCCTAGGAAAAAAACCTAGGTCCTCGGCTGTATGCATGATACCCTACTTTAAGTTGGGAAAGTGTTTTGTTTTGTTTTGTTTTAACTGGAGTAATTAAGATAATTAAAATATTCAGACTTCGGCCAGATCAGAAAGAAGCCCCGGAAACATCTGCCCTCTCACTGAGGTCAACAATAAGGTTAGCCTGGATTGAGGGGTGCCTGGGTGGCTCACTGGGTTGAGCCTCTGCCTTGGGCTCAGGTCATGATCTCAGGGTCGTGGGACAGGGCCCCCGCATCGGGCTCTCTGCTCAGTGGGGGGGCCTGCTTCTCCCTCTCTCTCTCTCTCTGCCTGCCTCTCTGCCTATTTGTGATCTCTCTGTCAAAAAAAATAAATAAATCTTAAAAAAAAAAAAAAAAAGTTAGCCTGGATTGAAATTCCCTTCTGGTCCCACTATACAAATCTGTTCATTCTGTATCCCCTAACCAAGAAGAGCCAGGAGCCAGTCCCCAGATGGGTAATCCAGGAACCGAGCAGTAACACTCCCTCGTGGTGTGAATGCAACCATGGACTCTTGTGCCTATTTTCCCTCCCATACTTCATGAATGGTGATTTATCTTGTTGTAACAGCTGTACTTCCACATTAATTCTTCCCAAGTCTTTTCACCAAAATGTAAATTTCAATTCTGAAACCACAACTGGGATTCTAAGAGCAACACGGCATTAGTAAGTTTAGAAATTTCTAAGTTTAGAAAACTGCTCTTATCTTAATGAAAAACATGGTCTCCCCAAATAAGTAGAGAAGTATAAGTGGAAAAGGGCAACCCTCTTACTGGGATGCATTATACTAACAGCCAAAAACTGTACCAAAATACTCTAGACCAATGAAAACATACTTAAGGCATCTCATTACAATACATACATCAGGGGACTAGACCCCAATTACCAACAATTAAAAAAAAAAGAAATCTTCTGGCCAAGCATGTTTCTAGACATTACCTTAGGTTAAAGGCTAACAAGAAGCTGCACCTTTTTACTGATGCTCAAGTAATAATTAACTTGATGTGTACCTATCGGCCAGGAACACTAAGCTGAATTCATTCCCGAAATCTGCAAGAGGGATCCTCCAGATTCTGTTCTGCTCAACTCTAAAGCTGACAACAAAGCAACTGGGCACATACGTGAACTGAAAATGGGGGTGAATGCTGGGAAGCAAAAAGTCGGACAAATAAAAATCTAAATGTGAAATTACACATGCTTCAGAGATCTTCCACTAACATTTGTTAAATCTGCTTTATGACCAGCCCTGTAGATTTTTCAGGAGACAAAAGGGAGGGGGTGATTTTAATAAGAGCCCTGGAGACTGGCTCTCTAACAAGACCTATTTCCCAAATCGTTTTTCACCGAACCTCCAAACCCAAAACAGACGAGCCATCATGTGGGCACAGATTTGTCAGGACAGTTCACCAACATCCAGAGGCCACTCCAGGGAAAGCATGTGACACAGTGAGAGATTATCAGAGGAGTCAAATGACAATCACCCCCACGCAGGGATTCCATTTACCTCCTTGCAAAGCCAATTAGCAAAATATGTACAAAATGCAGAGCTAACAGGACTGTAACATTTGCCTACATATTTTAGGTTGTTCATAGAATTTCTAGTTTAAAAAAAAACTAAAAAACTACTTTTCAGGGGATGTTTCAAATTTAAGTAGTTTTTTTTTTTTTTTTTTAAAGAACAGGACCATAAAAATAGTAAGAACTAAATTCAGATTGCTGATTATATTCTCTGTTCTATGAAAAGAATGCAAATGATACACCTATTTGACAATGCTGAAATAGGTACAATACCCAGAAAACTTACTTATATTACTCAACCAACACTATTGTTTAAAGTTAAGTCAAAGGCAAAAAGCAAACAGTTAAGTGGGCAAGTTCATGGTCCTACACAGGCCCTTCCTTGGCAATTAGCCCAGTACAACATGTTACACTAGAAAACAAAGTAACAGCATGAAAGAAACAGGCAATAAACAGCATCTGAAGTTCTAGAAAGCTGCTATTAAAGCTGACCTGAGCCAGGCCATCTTCAACTCATGCTGACTTCATGTCCTATGGGCCCCCCGCCTGTGTTCCTGAACTTCTACTTTTCTTCATCTGACGGGTACCTCTCCACACTTTGACCTGCACTAGGAATTCGTTAGACAAACCCCCCAAAAAGAACATACCTAATTTTACTATTTCTACTGCACCAAACATATTGACTTTTCCTGAAAGAATTCTGTACCACGACACCAACTGTCTTGCCAAGAGTCTCTAAAATAACTTGGGCTGATAATTCTATTGCCAAAAACACATCTTACAATGTGTAACAGGCCAATGTGTAAATACTACTCAATAATTTTGATTCAATTACAGAAAAACAGATAAACATTAATCTACTGTGTTATTAAGTACATTTTTCTGTAAAGTCAAAGACTACACAGCAGATGACCAAGAATTTCCAACTTTGCACCTTCAAATCTCAGTATTTATAGAGATACACAACGGTTTCTTACATACTCACCAACCCCACTGCCCAGTCTCACTTCCTCCCCTCATCCCCCTCTAAGTACCACCAGGAAGCTCTGACACCGCCATTCAGCTCTGAAAACTACTATAGATTTCAGAACATGGACCTGTTTGGTTGGCTGTTTCCCCTTTTTTCCTGGTAGTAAGAATATCCCAATCTCTTAAATTTATAGGCAAAAAAATACTCATTTCTAAATGAGTCTTTAGAAAGCAACAAAAGTGGTGCCTGGGTAGCTCAGTGGGTTAAGTGGCTAACTCTTGACTCCAGCTTGGGGAGCCCCACACCAGGCTCTGTGCTGAGCATGGAACCCGCTTGAGGTTCTCTCTCCCTCGCCCCTGTTCATATGTGCTCTCGATCTCTTTAAAAAATAATACATACACACATAAAAAGCAACAATAAAAATACTCTTTCCCCTTGAAAGAAAAACCCAAAAGGCAGTGCTCACATAATTTAAGTCATCAGGTAATGTAAAGTAAGACTATGGTTCTATTTTCTGTCTCAACTTTAACTTGTACCAATTCTTTTTAGGCTTTCAAGAGCGAAAAGGAAAAAAGGGAAAAAAAAAGGTAGGAATAATGGTCTTTAGGAAATTCACAAACAGTCTTTGTTTCAGCTGCAGTTCTTTAAATTTTGGATATCGTGCACGTACCTGAAAATTCAAATTAATACCGGATAGTATGACTATATATATATATATATATATATAAATTTCTCTTTAGGTGAGTGACTAAAAGAAAACAGCATAACCAACAGCAGTCAGTTAAACTATTATTTAAAAATCTGGCTCTAGCAGCCATCTTCTGTCCCCAGGGGTGAGCACCTCATCTCAGCTGGGCCACTGGAGACTCACGCTGAGCACCAACCCTACTCCCCTGTCCCTATGTCATCCCCCCGACCCTGCCCCTGCAGTCCCACCTCTGCTCCAACAAGATGAGAGACATGATGGTGAACCAGGAGAAGCTGGCCAAACAGTGAACACAAATGCAAATCGGTGGGAGAAGACATGCTCGTCAAAAAAAGGTAGTTCACAAAACAGCTACAGCAGATGATAAAAAAAAAAGACTTCCATTTTGCTTGAAGAAGTTAGAGGGAAACACAATTTCCAGTATGAAAGGAGTGACTGTGCTCAGAAACCAAGGAGCAGGGATGCGGCTGGCCACTGCTGCCATGCAGGCCTACCCCGCAGAAAACACTCGCAGTGACCACACTGAGACATAGCCAAGACAGAAACACTACCCGGCATCTCAAAGCAACTAGGTGCAGATGGTCTGACCAGTCCAAGACGGGCTGCCGCTCTGCCCACACAACCTGCAGATGGCAAAGCCCCACTTACTGCTGGAGACCAGGGTAACGGGGACATTCCAGATCATGTACCAGTTAAGAACAAAGCAAAGTGAAAGGAGTCAACTTCTAAAGAAGACAGAACCTGAAGAAGTTACTGACAAAGGCTATCATGTATGAGCACTCCTTTTTAAAATGTGGTTCTGGGGTCCAATAAAATCTAGAGCCCCAAAGTCCAAGCCCCGTGGACACTGCACCTCTTTTCAATTTTTGCTTAGACACAATTCATTCTTTGCGGCTAATTATGCTGAAGAAGCTGGGAATAATGTTTGAAACAATGCTAATAAAATTCTTTGCCTAGTATACAGTTTTATTTTTTAGGCCATGGAAACTAATTTGTACATAAAAGCAAAGTGGTTTATAGAAAGCTAATCATGCCCCATCATACAGCTGACAATCTCATGAAATTTGATTAAAGATTATAAATGGCAGTATAATGTAAAAAAAAATAAAAATGTGGTATTGTATACATTACACTGAAATTAAAAAGTAAAAAAAAAAAAAAAACCCCAAAAAGAAAAAGTAAATCTCTAGAAACTAGAAGAATAAGTAAAAAATGAAAAATAAATAAAAATCTGGTATTTTAGATGAGTGGCATATAATCCATAGATACATCTAACACAGGTGAGTGGTATATAACTCATTAGAAAAAGAATCCCTTTAATAAACAAAAGTACATTAAAATATAATAGCCTCCAAAATAACTGATTTCTAGGATAATTACATGGTTCTTGTACTTTATACATATTAGATGTACACATGGTTGTTGGGGTGGGTGTTAAGAAAAGAATTTACTTGTGGTATTGCTGAATATAAACTTAAATTTTCAATGTATTAAGAAAAGCATCTTTTTTAGAACGGATATGTTCACAAAGGAAACATCAAGGAGATTAATAAACTGACCTCCATCTAGGGCAGTTCACCTAGCATTGTGATTACTACCAAGTTTCCTTCTATTTCCACTATCATTCTCAGAGGGCAGGACGTTCAAAGCCAAAATAATCATTAATTTACTCATATGTCAGTTTAACACTTAATGAGCAGTTTCTACATGCCTGGTACTTCTTGCTAGGGCTAAGGACAGAAAACACAGGCGCTAAAAGCCTCTCCTGGAAGGTGGTACGGGGCTGATTGTGTCCCCCAAAATTCATGCATTCAAGTCCCAATTCCCAGTACCTCAGAACGTGATTTAGAGATAAGAACTTAAAAGAGAGAAATAAAATGAGGTCATCAGGGTGGTCCCTAATCCAACAGGACTGGTGTCCTTATATGAGATCAGGACCCAGACACACACAGGGAAGACAATGTGAAGACAGAGGGAGAAGACAAGCCAAGGAGAAAAGACTCCAAGAAAACCATGTCCACACCTCCAACTCCGACTTCTAGCCTCCCGAACTGTGACAACACCAGTGTCTGTGGTTTAAGCCACCCCATCTGTGCACTCTGCTACGGCAAGCCCTCTCCATCAGGGAGACAGACCCATAACTCTAGTGTCTGTGAAAAGCAGCTACATTAGAGATCTGCACAAAGTACCAAACAATACACACTCTAGCCTAAACTGGCTGTCTTGGATATTCTGGTTTTAGGCTCTTACTCCAGGTGGAAGAGTCCCGTAACAAAGCATTCCTACCATCTCTAAGACACGAACAGACTCTCTAACATATGCTGGGCAGACTTCACACGTTATTTCACTTTATCGCCCACTCATCTTGCAGCCATTTTGAGTGAGCCCATCTCAGAGAAGACGTCCGTCTCAGTAAGATAACTAACTTGTCAAGATCACCCTGAAAAGAGCCAAGTTCCCTCCATGCAACACGGCCCTGCCCTGCTTCTGATCCTCAAAAAAACCTGGAGGACCTCCTAAGGATAGCAGCCCACATCATGGAAGTTTCAGCAGAGCGTTCTCTTTGCACTGTGCTGTCTCCTAGGGGTACAGTAATCTCTGAGAGGTGTGCTGGGTAGTACAAGGGGCTGTTCTAAGTCTGCAAAGAGTCTGGAAGGGTTTCTCAAAGTTACAGCAAAACCACAATCAGGCCTCTGATAATACAGAGCACAAACTAAAAGATCAGTATCAGTGGTGATGAGGACACTTTTCTCCTGGTTTCTTTTTGTTTTGTTTCATTTTTTTGTTTGACTCATTTTATGCCAAGTCATTCAGGTTCCTTAATTCCAAACTCATTGCTTACTACACAGAGAGACACCTATAAAAGGACAAAAAGCATGCAATGTGTACCCTGACAGAGGTCAACGATAAAGCAGCTAGCGCCGGGCAGAAATTTCCTTTAGGAAAACCAGAGTAGTAAGAACATATTTACCTGTTTCTTCATCTATTTTGAAAACACCAACACCAGAACCATCTCTAATGGAATAGCGGATCTCCCCATCTCGTCCTGTGTCCTCATCATGAGCAGATACTGTCAATATGGAGGAGCCAATAGGGACATCTTCTTTCACGACACCCTTCTCCACGAAGCTGGAAAACACTGGTGGGTGTAAGTTCTCATTCACATCAATGACCTCCACTTCAACATAGCAAGTGGAAGACAGAGAAACTGGCTTCCCTTTGTCTTTGGCCCTCATGGTGAGATTATACACTTGCTTCTTCTCAAAGTCCAAATGGTGTACAATTCTGACTGCTCCGCTGAGTTTATCCACATCAAAGTGTCCTTCTCCATGGTCCAGAAGACTGTATCTCACTTGGCTAGACTGGCCTAAGTCAGGATCATAGGCCTCCAACCACATGATTATGGTTCCTTCTGGAAGGTCCTCTCGAACTTTCACACGGTAATTAGGGGGCATGAATCTAGGTGGGTTGTCATTAACATCCTCTAATGATACCTTCAAAAGCACAGTGGAAAGCAACTGGGGCTCTTCTCGGGCTTGATCCCTGGCCTCAATCTTTAAGTAATGTACATGCTGTACTTCTCGATCCAAAGGGTACACGATTTTAACAACTCCCGTCATGCTGTCAATGGAAAATTTATCTGTGTCTGTAAGAATAGAGTAGGTCACATGTCCATTGGGCCCTAAATCTTTATCTGTGGCTTCAACCTGGATGATTTCACTATTCAGCTCCTTGTCTTCGCTCACTTCAACAAAATAGCTCTCCTGCAAAAACTCTGGGGGATTATCATTGGCATCCAGAACTCTGATGTCTAGGAGACGCCAAGCGGCCTTCTGTGGTATACCAAGGTCAGAGACTGTAATGTTCAGGGTGTACTTATCTGTTGTTTCACGGTCAAGTGGTGATAAAATTTTTAGCATTCCAGTTTCCATGTCAATAATGAAGCAACTGTCCTCATTTCCTCCAGAAATAGCATAGACCAGTTTTCCATTGAAGCCAGTGTCAAGGTCAGTAGCATTCATGAAAATTACGTTGGAACCCACCGGATGGTTTTCTTTTACTTCAATGCCAGTTGGAAGGGTACTTCTGAACTGAGGCGCATGCACATTGACCGAGTGGGAATCGAAGAAAATATCCTCAACCTCTCCCCGACTGTGTAACTTATTTGCCTGCAGGAGCTTCTCCGCCAGCATTTTGGCAACGCCGGTCTCTTCACACTGCAAGTGCACTGGCTTGCGCCTGGCAGCCACGGTTAGGTTGATGTATAACGGGGTGGCGAAATTTTCTCCATCTGTAGCTGTGATTCTCAGGCTCTGAAAGGACACCCTGGTCCCTACGCCATCCAGGAGTGACTGCTTCAGGGACAACACCCCAGAGTTGGGGTTTAAGCTAAAAAGATCTAGTTCATTTCCGGCTTCAATCTGGTATTGGACCAACTGAAGTTCGTCGGCATCGATGGCGGAGACGGTGGTTATCTGCTCCCCAACACCTAGATCCCTCGGAATCGTCCCCTCACAGTTGATTTTCTCAAACAAGGGTGTGTTGTCATTCAAGTTATTCAGAGTCACCGTGGCAAGGACTTCAACTTCCCGGCGGTATGGCAAGCCCCAGTCTGATGCTCGGATCCTCAGAGTATATACTCGAGGCATTAGTTCATAGTCCAAGTCTTCTGAAGTGCTCACAGCACCAGTGAAATGGTTAATGACAAACGGCACGTGATTTAAGTTTGCAATGCTGTAGGTCACATACCCGTTCTCACCCTCGTCAGGGTCTACCGCACTCACGCTCAAGACCGTTGTCCCAATGGGCACATTCTCATCAAAAGAGGCTTTGTAAGCGGTCTGGGTAAATTCAGGGGGATTGCTATTCACACTTAAGACTTTAACCAAGACTCTGGTGGAGGCTCTTCTGTCACTTGTTGTTACCTCAAGTTCAAAATGGGACGCCTGCTGTCTTTTAATTGGTTCTAAAATGGAAATGAGACCAGTGTTGTGATTTAAACTGAATTTAGCTTTTCCGGGTGTACTTTTAAAAACATACCTCAAATGAGAGTAACTAGGCGTGACTTTCACCATGACCACAGGTGTATTGGAAGGAGCAAATTCACTGATCTCCGCTCTATAAACATCTTTTTCAAACTTGACCGGGCCAGCTTTGAACTGCGGAGAAGTAACACGAATGACTTTTACGGAAGAGAACTGGGGAGGAGTCCCTCTATCTTTAGCCTGCAGTGTCAGATTATAGCCAAAAGGATGACTGTCCCAGTCGATGGCACCCATTGCTTTGACTTTATATTCTTTGCTCCCCGGGGAGGACCTCACTGTTCTAAACTGTTGAAGGAGGTCGCCGGCCACAATGCTTAAGGAAGCTATTTCCCCGTTGGGACCCTGATCACAGTCCTCCACGGTTACGATGGCATATGTTGGGTCCTTGTCCAGCTCTGACGGGGACAGCGTCACCGCAGTTATGACAGGAGCACACCCGTTGGCCTGCTCCACGTGGACGGTCAGCTTGGCCATGCTGCTGATACCACTGCTTCCGTACAGTTTCATCCCACGGTCCACAGCAAGAATCTCCATTTCATAAAGCCTGGTCTCTGCATAATCGAGTCTACCAGTTAAAACTACCACACCGCTGGTTGGGTGAATTGCAAACATGTCTGTTCGGTCTTTGAAACTGTAGTAAAACTCTCCATTGGTTCCTATGTCTGCATCCGTGGCGCTGACTCTTGCAATGCTGGTCCTTATAGCTGTGTTTTCAGGCAAGGAAACACTGTACGAGGTGGGTGAGAAGAGAGGTCTCAAGTCATTTGTATCCAGCACTTGTACCCTGACCTTTGCTCGGGCTTCAGCGTTAGTATTTTTTTCAATGGCTTTGACTATCAGGGTATAATGGTCTTTCACTTCTCTATTCAGAATAGCTGTATTTCCTCCTTTGGTCCTTATTCTTAAGAAGCAAAAGTCCCCAAGAATGTACTCTTCAGCTTTGAAAAGGTTTTCGCTGTCTCCAGAGACAATTTTGTACCGTAGCTCCCAAGATGGATCTGTAAGGTAAATACCCATCTTCACAGGATGCCCCACATAGGTTTTCGCTGCAGAGTTCTCGTGCACCGTGACGTTGTACTGGAAATGTGTAAACTGGAGAGGCATCTGGGCAAGTGTTTGGCTTCCGTCACCATCGTCAAAATGCTGGAAGAGGAGGAGAAGAAGCGGAAGCAAGACCAAGGGTCTCCCCATTGCTTAACCCTCAGGAACCTAAAATAGAACAAAGAAGTAAGAAAACAAACAATGTAAATTTGTTCTGTTAGTTTGTCTCGGACCTTACATCTTAATAAAGTATTGTACATCTGTATGAAACATAAATAAATGTAATACTTGTTAGGTTTCTCCCTGTTTTCCAGGTATCAATACCTCTAACATGTCTGGAATTACTAGGTTTAGGAGAATCCTTTTCTCATTCTTAGATGACTCAAGTTAAAGAATCATAAGGCACGTCAAAGACTGCCAACTATTAACAACTAAGTTGTATTCTGATATTTAAATCTTCAAGACAAATTGTTAACAAAGGGAGACATCAAACATTTTTTAGGTTTACTCATACACAATAAATTTAATGCCCCAAAGCTCACAAATTTAATGCCACTATAGTACCCTAAGCTCAAGAAGCTTTGAACAATTAATTTAGGACAAAAACTCTAAAAGGTGGTTTCCTATGACCTCCCATAATGACATAATGTAATCTCCTTTCAAAATTTATCCTGAAATTATTTCTTTATAAGAGTAATTAACTTCACTCCCTACAAAACTTAAGGGTTTATTGTCTTGCTTAGCACTACATAACTACTTAAGGGTATTAAAATAATTATAAAATAATTACATCATTTTGATACTGAGGTCACTTCTAAAACAACATGAGTCAAAAAGAGTCCACTTACAAATGGGAAACCAGTAGCTTAATGTCAAAGAGAACTTTTCCTAAGTCAGCAAAGCAAATTTCACCAACCACGTCAATGTGTTCTCACCACTGCTGTCAACGACCCGTGTTCACTACTGAATACAAGACATGCACATACACACACAGCTAAAGCATCTAAGCTAAAACACATGGAGAGAGCCCGATCAAGGCAGCAAGAAGGGGGCGCTGTAGGAAGGTCAGAGGGTGGGATGGAAGGCAGGGGGCATTTGAGACAGGACTGCCTTTAATGCAGGAAGGTAGGAAGGCCACTGGGCTGGCCTACTGGGTGAGCAGAACAATTATTTTCAGACCGACTGCTCCTCTACATGCCAACAAATTCACCTTGCAAATCAAGGGAGCCTCACAAAACATCCCAGGACTCAGCAGAGGGCAAGACTGCACCTTGGCGAAGTAACTCTCAGATGAAGACTCACCGAATGGGAGCCCCACCCAAATGTGAAAGCGGCAGCGGACTGGAGTGCGGGTTTAAAGGCCAGCTGAAATTAGCACAGCGCCATTAATTTACAGTATCTTAACTGCACCACTGCCAACTTTGCCCCATTAGTCATTTTAGGAGGAGGAAAAAAAGAAGCCCTGATACGCGCAAAGCAGTAAGAAGCTTCACGGATATGGAATTACGCTGCGGCTGGGCACCCCACCTTGTTCTTTAGCTCTCCTGCCATATCCTCGGCCAATAAAGTCAGGAGATTACATAGATTTTTGGCTTCCAGGAGAACAATCATCATTTAAACAAAGTATGAAAACGATTTTCTCTCCAATCTCTTCAACTGGTCAACAGTTCTAATATCCAGGGAAATTTTAATTATGTAATGATCCAATGATTTTATCAAAACAAGGGAAAACTTCAACTTAATCTACAGGTATTGGGAATCTGCTATCATGTAAAGTACATGGAACTAAAGGTCACTTCCTGATTCTGCGGCATTTACAAACTAGGAATAATATGTGTGTGTGCGTGTGTGCATGTATATATGTGTATATAAATAAATGTATAGAAAATGCTTTTGAAAACACTTAAAAAGCTGATGTTTAACAAGCACGGTCTTTTGTTATACAAGATCTATTACTGCTATCTATTTTACAATAGGGTATTATGCCAGGATTCTAAACAATTATTTTTGCTATATTCTACATATAAAATATTATACAGCTACTAAAAGGAATAAGACAGCACTCTACATGTTGCTCTGTGGAGACCATCCAGATATGCTAACTGGCAAAATGAAACTGACCCCATTTATGTTTGTAAAAAGGGACAGGAGATGAACTGTGTGCGTAAGACATGAATGCGCTGGAAAATGATTAGAAAAATTCTGGACGGATAAAAAATAAACTGTCAACAGTGGTAACTTCTGGAGAATGGGCAGCTGAGGGGGAATGTTCATGCTCCACTTTCACTCTTCTATCTGAATTTTTTTAGCACAGGTCCATGGTATCTGTATTAATCATTCACTCCCTCACCCAATTCTTTGATTCACTCAGCAACTATGTAATGAACACCGGCTACGGGCTAGTAGTTCTAGATGCTGGGGATACAAAAGTGAGCCAACTGGCCGCAAAGCCCCATGGAAGAGCCGTTTCCTGGTGCGAAACGGAGAGTGTGTCACGTGCTGATGAGGAGGCAGTAAGCAGAAAAACAAAGAAGGGCAAGCAACTGCGGTCAGGAACCTGAAGGGGAAGAGAAAACCCTAAATTTGAAAGGCCCAGGATGCATGTTAGGATGTTTAGCATTATCCTGGTCTCTACCCGACTAAAAGCCTGTTGGATCTCATCCATCTCACTCCACACTCCCTCATCCGAAAAAAGTTTCTAGACACTGCCAATGTTCCTTGGGGCCCCAAATCACCTCCAGCAGAGAAGCAGGAGTTAGAGAAACAGCAGAGACCACTGAGACTGGGGCACACTGGTTGGGGGTTGGGCAGTAAGGGAGTTTTTTTTCTATAAATTTTTAATTTTAGAGGCATTTTTAGATTTGCAGAAAATTTACGAAGATAGTTTCCCCTATTGTTAACATCTCACATTATTATGGTACACTAGTCACAACTAGTGAACTAGTACTGATACACTGCTAATAGCCAGTTAGAAAACTACTGCACTAAAAAAGTGACAGGCCTTGGTGGCTTAGCCTAGAAATGCTAATACTGGAGGTGGGGAGCAGCAGTTAAATTCTGGATGAATAGGAGGGGCAGGGTGGGGGGGAGTGGAGGGAGCAAGAGGGGAGAGAGGGGACAAAGAAGACAGGTACCAAGATTCCAAGGACTGGGTGCTGAACATGCAGAAAGGAGCTGCCAGGCACTCCGAGAGGAACGGGATCTAGTGATTAAAATCAGGAGTTCAGTCCTGGGAAGTTAAAGTGGAAATGCCCACTGTTACCCAACTAATGATTTCAAGTGGGCAGGGAGATGTGTGGGAGAGGTCCAGCCTGGAGACAAAAATTTGAGAGTTGCCTGAAAATACAGAAGATGCTATTTAAAACCAAAAACTGAATCAGATCACCCAGGGAGAGAGCACAGATGGGGAAGCAAAGAAAACCAAGCCCTGATGCTCCCCAAGATGTGGAGGACAGAGGAAGAGAAGAACCAGCACAGGAGACGGGCCACAGTCACTGATGTAGAAGCAGGAAACGGTGGCATGGTAAAGACAGGACAGGTCCAACAATCTCTGAAGAGCTGAAGCCCAACATCACAACTTGGAAATGACCCATAAACACTGGCTGGCCCCACGCTGCTACCTGACCCCAGATGCCTTCTCAGCTGGTAACCCCCACCCAAGGGGAGACCCAACACATCACTTCACTGATTCTGTCCTCCCTCCACTGCAGCTCAGCCACTCGGGCTCTGCCCGCACCACTCCACTCTCACAGCCCCTTTCCAAGGCTGGACCACCTTCCTCAACCCACCCACCAGCTCTCCTCAGGGACACCTCAAAGCTGAGGACACCTGATGGACCACACCCATCACAGAAACCTTTCCACCCCGGAACCGACTCTTGCAGACCTGGCTGACAGAATGCCGCTGTGATTACAATCAATGGTTAAAGGCAATCCTTTGGATCAGGAGAAGAAAAAAATCCACTTTTAAGTACTCCTACTTACTGTTAACCTTTAATAACATAACCCAGAACCGTGAACTCAGGTTCTGCTATAAAATGCCACTACCCAAGAAATGGTGGCCGTTCCTCTGTGCCAAACAAATCACAAGGTTGAAGGGGAAAAGAAAAAAAACCCATAAAGATACTAGTATCATTTCATCTGAAAAGCACATTACCTAGAGCTCAGGCTCATGAAAACTACAATGATTTTAGCTGAAAACTATATTTTGGTATTTGGAAGGTGATCATACTCCTTGAACTCACAGTAAGTTAGTTCTGCTATGCATTTTCCAAAGTGAAAACCAAGCATGTTTACTCAGTTCAGCCCTTACAGAAAAGGACCTCAGGTCCACAGCTGAAAAATCTTTAGCAGAGATTTCTGAAAATCCATAAATGAGAGAAAGATAATTTTTCTAGTAGGAATCGGATATTAACATGCTCATGTTTCTTCATTCAGGAGACCTTCACGTCAAGTATTCTGAGTCAATGACTGTGACCGCACATTCTTCACAAAACAGAACACAGCCCGGGCGCTGAGAACATAACTGCACCAATTCAAATACTTAGGTCTAAGCTGAAGATTCAGGCCTGTTTCGTATGCTCCTGAGACAGGATTAGGTGGGATGCAGCACTACACATGCATAAATCCTATAAAATGCTGTACATTTATTATTTAGAGGTCCCAATTCTTAATAGCCTGTTAGTCTTCCAGCCATAGGGAGACAGTATCAATTCCACGCGTGGTGACAAAAATACAAAAAATATTCACACGAAGAACTCTGTGTTCTCCCTCCCCGTGCTCTCTCCCACACACTCCCATTTTGTATCAGCAGCAGTAAGAGTGTCACTGGAGTTGAACTTATTACGGAAATTCAGAGCTTAATGCTCAGTTTGAATAGTGTCACATTTTTAAAAGTATTTTTGAAGATGTCTAAACTGCAGGGAAGATACCTACATTTTCAAAGAAAAATGTCACAAAGATGTCAAAGAAAACATGAAATGTGACTCTTGTTTTTTAAAAATATAGTATATTACATAAACGTTTAATGGCCTCTAAAATCATTTAATAAAAGTCAGAAAAAAGACTGTATCCTACTAAGGAAATCTGTTAATACCGCTATGACCAATTCGCAGCTTCATAACATAGACAAGAGGAAAAAAAATCATTTTCCTAATAAATTATAATAGCCATGAACAGGACTCTTAGAAGTTTTTATTGTTACACTGAAAAAATTAATGGGTGGGTCTCTTTATTTTCTAGGTGCATACCAGATTTTTTTAAGCCTTGTTAAGGCATCTGTCAGTAAAAATGGGAGTGGAGGGCCCAGCTATGATGCAGAACAGAAGAGCAGCTTTAGGTTCGGTATGTATCACTTAACCGCCTCTGGTAATTCTGCATAGCCTCCATATAAAATCTGCTATGTGATTTACCTCCTATATGAATCTATAAGACCTATAAGACATGTCTGCGGTATCTCAAGAGGATGGTCTCTGGCTGTTCCTAGCTACTGTGACATAAAAGAAGTCAGGAGAACGCCAGCGGCATACACATTCCTGGCTGCGCTAGAGATGCCTCGCTCTTCACTTCTCTGCTCTTTTTACAGACAAGACGTGACCACTACCTGTTACTCACCTCCAACCACTTTCTCCTCACCCACGCTCCAGGGCAAACGTTGCTCAGAGAGGCTCCATAAACACAGTTTACCCCCTGTGATTTAAGATCATTTCACCTAATGTATTTTTTTCTGCAAACAGAAATCACTTAAATGTCACGTTGGCAGGGTAGCCAGTAATTAACACTGGCCACTTCCTTTACTCCCAAATTAGTAAAGTTTTACTACTGGCCAAATTATAATTAGAGTTATTTTCAGATGTATGTACAGGTATTTCACTAAATAGATCAAGAATGTGAATAGTTCCCTGTATGGCAAGAAAATGCAAAGTCTGCAGGGGAGAGTCCCTCCTCTTCTCCTTAAAATGCTCTCCTCCCCTATTCTCCCTTTTTCCCACCTCTTAGCAAAGATGGGATCCACCCTAGCTACAAATAAATACACCCTGTGAGGCCAAAACATTCTGCCTTTTCTGAAGCTCCTCTCTAAATTATCACTCCCTCTCAAGCATCACACTCAAATAAGTGCTGTTCTCAGAAGGCCCCTTTGTGTACACACACACACACACACACACACACACACACCCCTTCGTCCCTTCTGGAAAATAAACTTCATTCAAACCTTCCCCTCCTTCAAACTCACACCTTAGGTTTCACTTTCTTGTTCAGAGGAAGTTCTAAAACTGAACGGGCTCTGGGCTACCTTGACTTCTGCCTCCTGTAAAGAAGACCATTTCTCCCCCTCAACGCTCTCTAGGGCCTCACAAACAGCTTCTCCTGGTGTCACAAGCCAATGGCAAATCAGATGCCCTTTTCTCAGCACTCCCTGACTCAAGGTCACACTACTCACACTCTCCCCAATACCGCTGTGTCCTTTATGCGTCACAGACAACCTAAAACATGGCAATCCACAGCACAACAGGTGAACGATGAATGACACGAAGTAGTCCTGATTCTCTTCAACACTCTTTCGCCTTCAAGTTTGTCATTATAAACTTGTCCTTCCGACTGTTGGCACAAGGTAACCTCCTCAAAGACCTCACCCACTACCCTCACTTTGGAATCCCACATTCCAGCCTTACCTCCCTTAAGAGCGGAAACACCTTCCTGAGATACCATCAGACCTGCGGGGACCCAGCCTTTCACCCACTCCCAATTGCAAAACACCAGCCATTGCACTCTCTTATTCCACTGCACTGTTTCTACGCCAGCGAAGAGTTTCACCACTTCCCAAACCACAGATCACTCAGGCTTGCAACGTAAGAAATCAAGTAAGAAAAAACGGGCTGGCAGACATAAAAACTGTGATCTTGCCCAGGCTTCGTCCCTAACCAACTCTGTGGGTTGAAGGAAGTTACCTAATCCTTGGATTCCATTTCTTTATTCGCAAAGCTAGAGTTTGTACTAAAATCTTTACAGCCTCCTCCCTCCAGGGAGACACTTCTCTCCTCCCCACCCTGCCCCCACCACTTCCCTGTCTCGCTCAGGTGCGCTCTTTCTCTCTCTCTCACTCACACACACACACTCCTTTTATTTCTAACTACCAAACCTTCCTATCTAAAGTTACCGAGACTGGACTTTCCCCCCCTCAATTTCTGAAAATTGTTCCCTCTTCCTGCTGCTGCCTCCTAGTTCTTGTATTTGCTCAGGCACAGCATTTCCTAGCTTCCCAGTATTCCGACTTTCTGGCCCCCGCACTACTTGGCCTATCAACCACACACTCACAAAAACTTCTTTGCGACATTAGTCCCTAGTTGGCGAATACTCAGTGTTTCCCCTTAGCCTGCTTATTAAGTGTATTCTTCTTAGACTTGTATTAAAGACCTCTGATAATTTTACTTCTACCTACTTTAGTAATTGAATCTCTAATTAGCTTACTTTCTATTTCAAACCAAAAGTCATACTCCCCATAGGCTGGGAATAACCAAGCTGTCCAGAGCACATGACACCACCTGGTGGTGAGGGTTCTAAACTTAAAAAATCTCCACCCCACCTTCTTATATAAAAGATAAGCTAATCATTGTTTTTTTCTGCCCTTTACTCCTCACATTTAGTTATTGTCACCTGTCTTCTACACTTCTTTCCTTCCCTTTTAACGCCTGCCCCATAAAAAAACTATCCCTCCTGTCTATAAAACAATGTAAGCCCAAGTCATGGATTTTCTATTTTCTCCTTGTGCCAAAAAAAAAAAGAAAAAAAAAGTATAAGTCATATAAAAACAGAATCGAAGAGACATCTATAATCCACCAACCCTTTTCCTAACAATAACAAATCATGTCACAACTAGGGTTTCTAAGATCTGCTTTGCACATGTCATTTAGGGTCCTTGCATTATTCCCTTCTGATTCACTCTTCCCCCAGAACTCACCCTAATATCAACCTCTCCGTCCCTGCCCAGCTCACCAAAATGCTCGGATGAACTTCCGTGTTTTTATCACAGTGGATATAACCAACTGCTTATTTGTCCTTCTCCCCCAAAGGACTGTAAGATCTGTGAGGGCAGAAAATGTGATCTGTTCCCCCTGTATCCTGTGTCTGGCCCAGTGTTTGGCACAGACGAGATCCGCAGTTGCTCTGTTCATGAAATGCATGGAGACTGGAAGGCAGGGGTCAAGTAGGGGATGGAAGGGAAGGAGGGATAACATGGGAAAAAGCACATCCATCCTTCTGAAAATCCTGGTGCAACCACCACCAGGCCAGTAACAACAGTGCAGATGGCTGCCCTAGAGATGGCTCTGATTTCTAGCAGCTGAGAAAGAGGTCACCACCCACCTCAGAATGCTTCCAAACCTGCTATAGCAGATGCCAGATCAGTTTCTGCGATGCAGAGCTTATCCTGAAGCTCTCTGCTTGAATAGTCTATGAAGGGTAAGGCTTCAATTCTGCCTCATTTTCCTAAATAGTTCACAAAGAGACATCGGACTATAGATATATATCCACACATAAAATAAACCTTTGGGATTAAACAAGAATTTGGGGAATATATTTAAATCTGGAACTTAAAGAAAGGTAAGTTTTTTTTTTTTTTCTTAAAGTTTAAAATGTGAAATATATAGATTCTTCCTCTGATGGACTACATTTGAAATCAGAAGACAAAATAGCAATGTAAAGATCTTAAACGAATAGCCTGGATCACTCATTTCAAAAACTTCTTTTCAGTGCCTAAGGATAAACTAACACTTGCAAATTGACCAATTAAGTGAGACAAAAAAAAAAAAAGTTTGGCTTCATCATTTATACAATTGGTCAAAAGAAAGCTTACCTACTGCAATTTCCCACTCATAAAGATTAAACAGACACCTAGCCTTATGGCTTCCTGCTATTAAGTCAGGTCCTTTAGGCGACAAATTAGGCCACTGAGACAACATTTAATGCAACAATAATGCACTAATTTGATTCAGTTTACTGAGTCTATGTAAAATCAGCCAAACTGGGGTGGAAAACAGGTGGTGGTAGACTTGACAGTGAGGTTAAATGACCAGTAAGATCCCTTTCACCTCTAACATTCAAAGAAATAACTGCTTCAGCGGTGGCTCAAAAGCTAAGTCTACAGAGATACACAAGAGAGGCAGGGGAGCAGGGGACGGAAGACTGTATTAGTTTACACATAATTTTCAGATTCCCCTTTGGCACCTGTCCACAACATGGATTAAATGATCTATTAACATGATGATAACCCACTGGGGGAACTTCTAGTGACTAATTAAAAGATACAAGGAATATACAGGTGGACTGAATGCTTTTATTAAGTTCTCTAACAATCCTGCTTCCACTCAGAGTCACAAAAGAATGTGGTTCATTTAAGATGTTCCTTTTTATAGAAATGGGTACACAAATGCATACTTTATTCAAGTCAAACCTTACTCTGAGCTTGTTAAATGCCATGTTTAGCTTAATTAGAGTTATGTCAACTGTTGTTTTTTTTAAAAATTATGCAATACTTTAAATATTTTTAAGTCCATCTTAAGGTTTGATAATACAATAAGGACAGAGGAATAATAATTCTAGTTGTGGAACCAGAGTCGTTCTTTTAAAACCCAAAGATAAAGCCAAATATATTTCATGTATATTAACCTATACAACTGCAGAAACACATTTTCATGAATAACTGTTAACAACTGGACAGGATGGGTAACAACCACAACTCTAAAAATTGGAAAAAATACTACCATAACCTAGTTTTAACACGTGCAGATATCTCCAACTATGGAACCCATGTCTGAACGGACCAAGCCTTAATAAGTTGCCTTTATTAAAGATAAACAAATGAAGATCATTTGCCTTTTACATTTTTTCCCATTTTAATATTCACTGTAAATATCTAATAAAAAAGGAAAATAAAATCCACTCTACCAAGCACCAGAGTGGTTTAACAAAAGCCACTTAATGAAACCGTAGTTCAAACACATGCGCAAAAAAAAAAAAAAGCTTAAGTGCATAAAAAATGTTTGAGTTTACTTTCCTAAAGCATACAATTGCGTCCTTGTTTTCAAAGCTCTGCAACTCACATCACTGGGAACAAAAAATCTCACGGAGACACAGAAAGTTAGCTTCCTAGAAGAAAGCACTGCGAGTAAGAGAAAGCAGTGAAGAATGAGAATCCCTTCTTAAAACAAAACAAACCTTACAAGTTTCTCTTCTAGGAAAAACAAAAACAAAAACAAAACAAAAAAAACCTAAGAAGCAGCACACTTTTGCAAAGGTTTAGCCCCCGCAAGTTACCAATCGCACCTATTCTATCTACATTTAACCAGTTAGTACTTAACCCTCAGGGCAGCGATCCCTCGGGGCACAAAACATCTGAGAGAACTCCAGGACTCCATTTCAAAGATCCCATCTCTTTGGCTACCGGCCTCTCCTTTCATCTCACCTACGCCGGGACTCTCAGAAATTGGAAGAATTAACCTAGGGGCGAGATCAGTTAAGCCATGAGCAGGCACGAGAGTTACCGGGGAGAGCGCGCGGGGCGCGACGGAGAAGTTTCCGAGCTCCAGGGCGCAGCGGAAGTCCTCGCCCTCCCGCCGCCCGGTAGCCCCGCGCCACGGCCGCCGCTTTGATTTCCAGCAATGGCTCCAGCACCAGACCCACGCAGTCCCCGGCCGCCGCCGCCACAGCCCGCAGCCGGCTCGCAGCGGCACTTGGGTAGGTAATTACCATTCGGCGCACGTTGCAAATTATCCCCCTCCCACCCCTCCGCCCCCACGTCCTCCCCGCCGCCGGAATCCCGAGCCCGTCCCGAACTTTCCAAGCCGGCAGGCGCCGCGGCACTGTACCACCTTCCCGCGGAGCTTGCTTTCATCCCACCTCCCAGAGCACCGGCCCGAGCGCCGTCCTGGGCTGGACAGCTAGGGAAAAGCACCCAGGGAGCCTAAAGTCCGCCACCCCGAAGCACCAAGTTGCATGCTTCCTGGGCGCAGACGGCTCCGCCCCGGCCGCGCACCGGCAGCCCTGGCGCCTCGCTGCGCCCCCCGTTCACCCGGCCCTCCAGCCCCAACTTCGTTTCTATCAAACTTACAGCAAAGTTGGCCCCAAGTGGCGGCGGCACTCTCGGGGACGCGCGCCTCGTCGCCTCAGCGCGCCCCCGAGCGGGGGCCGGGTCCTCCGGGGGCTTCACTGAGCGGGCGGGTCCGCATAGTGGCGGCGGCCCTCCCTCGCTGCCCGCGCGCCCCGCTCCGAGGCCGCTGCGCGGCCGCCCTGCTCGGCACCGGCGCCTCACGCGCCCGGCGCGGAATATATCCCTCCGCCCGCAGCCACGCCCGCGAGCGCCGGCGCTCGTTTCTCCCGCGCGGAAACTCGATCTGACTTTCCCTGGCGGCCAGACTCTGAGCTCGCGGGTCCCGGGCAGCGGGTCCCAGGCAGCGACTCCCCGCCGCGGGTCAGTGATCCCCTGCCGCTAGAGCGGCTCACTCCTCCGAGGAGACAAGCGAGTGCCCAGGGTGCTCTTGCGACACTCCGAGGAACGGTGTGGGGCTTGCTGTAGTGCGGCCGTTAGTTACGGCTAGTACACAGATTTGTGCAGGGAATTAGTATGGAATATTTCCTGCTAGGAAAGGGGAAACAGTTTAGCTTTAAAAGGGGGGGGGGGCAGCTAAGGCTAATAAGGCTTCCCCCGACTCCCTTTAGATTCTCTAGAACCTTCGGAGAATTCCTAAATCTGCATTTGAAAGCCTCTGTTCTGGGTCTACAATTGCTCGGTGGAATAAAATCTTCCAAAAGGTCTCAAAAGGAATGCAGTCGGATCGGATCTACTTCCTTCTTCGGTTTACACGAAGATCCAGGGAAAATGAAAGCGCTTCCTCCGCCACTTCATGTTGCAGAGCTAGTTAAATAACCTCCCCGACCCGGGTTACGAACCCCAACGCCGGCTTCTTCCGGCAGACACCCCAGACTCCCACGTCTGCGGGACAAAAGGCTGCTGTGTCGCCTCGTGCGCTTTCCCAGCCGCACAAACTGTGAACCCAGTCTAACGTGGAACTACAAGTTCCCTAGGGAGAAGGGGAAGCCCCGGGCGCTGGACGCCCCACTCGGGGAAGCCCCCCTCCAACCCACGCCCGAGCGAGCAGTCCGGGGTCCGGGGACTGTGGGCCCATACTCAGCGCCGGCAAATCTCCAGACGCAGGCTCCGCATAGCTGAGCCTCGGCCGAAGCCCGGGGTGCCCCTGGGCATTGGAAAACAGCCCAGAGAAGAGGGCGGACATGACCTCGGAAAGTTTTTGGGACTCGAACATTTAACACTGTGAAGACAAAGAGATCTTATTTCCCCGGAACCGGTGGAGGGGACTGCTGGGGGAGCTGCGAGGCAGATGCGGGCGGGTGAGTCTAGGGTTAAAGAGAGAAATTCCTTGGTTCAAAGTTAAATGCAGTCTCTTTTTAAACCATCCCAAAGAATGTACTTGTAAAAATAAAGGTGTCCAGCAGGTTATGGCTGGGAAAGATAATGGGAAAAGATAATGCCTGCAGAATGAATGTGCTGAGCCGTAGTACTAAGAGTGTGTGGCGTATTCCCTGCGCATTATTTGGAATACACATAAAACCACACACCCAGAAAACACCATCCTCCAAACCCTTGGCCATGGCCATAAATGCGCAAAGTGCTCCTGGAGTTACAGGTCAATTTTATACTTCGAACACGTAGAAAATAGGTGACCTGATCTCCAAGCTCTACCGGCTTGCGCCCCTTGCTGAATTCTAACTCTCAACACATCAGTCACACAAGAACGCCAACAGTTTGCTGGCGGAGGAAGGTAGAATTGGAAGGGAAAGAATAGTAAGTAAAAAGACATCATCCCGTAACATAAAATCACAAGATGTCTTAAATGGCACAAAAGAACTCCTGAAAAAAAAAAAACAAAAACTACCATTCATTAGTAAGTAAAAACCCTCACTCGAGCTAAAAACATCTGCTTGGGAATCCCGATTTTCCAGGCTCACTGCGAAACCTAACTGCCTGGAAGAAGTTGCACTTTTTCGCCACAGGAACAGCCGAGAGCCAGAGATGGAGATTTCAGACCCTGGCGCTGCCGCGTTTTTCTGCTCTTTTAGCCCTAACGAAATAGAGATGCCTCTTTGCCACCATCGAATTACCTTCACAAGAAAGAAAAATGTAGTTCAAGCTCCACGTTTGTCCTTTCGGTCGTTGCCCCCCCCCCCCCCAACCCTGTCCCCAAAGGCTTTTGGAAATTAGGGGAATAGGGGACGGTTCCAGGAAAAAAAAAACAAAAAACGCTTTCCTCCGGTACGGCCTCTCCAACCAGTCCACCCAAGCTAGTATTTGAAAATTAGATAGCGAACGGGCCGGGGCGGGTGGTGAGTGAAGGCTGGGGGCTCACGCCCACGTCCCTGGTGCGCCCGGCAGGTCCAAGTTCTCGGTCCGCGCGGAGCCCAGCAGGGATCGCGCGCCTTGCCGGGTGCCCGGACTAGAGGGCGCTGCGCCACTGCAGATAGCGCGGCCCCAAGTTGCGCCCTCCCTGGGCACCATTTCTATAATAAGTTACATTCAAAATAATGCACAAACAGTATAGCTTTTCAAGTTCTTTTGAACAGTGCTATGCATGTATTTTATGAATTCCAAAACCTGTGTGATCTTTCCATTCCCGAGCCATTTACAACCAGAGGGGTGTGCAGCTCGCTAGGAAGAGAGCCTGAAGGATGCACACGCTTCCGTGCACTAGCTCAGGGCCAAACGCCCCCACGTAATTTCATTTACGTTTTAAACTTAAATACAAAAGGCTTACACTAAACGAAGAACTCACCAGTCCAGCCGCTCGAGTCCTTGGGTGCTGGCTTTAAAGTCCTCGGCAGCTCCGTAATCCCCACGCAATTTGGGTATTTGTTAAAAGCCGTATCTGAAGTACCAACTTTGCCTCCCTCCGATCTTCAGCATGTCCCTAACGAGAGTGCGATCCGCCCGCGCTGCCGGGACCCAGGTGGCCACATCTCCGGAGGCTCCCGTCCTGGGTGGAAAGTTGAGCACTAAGAGGAGGCGAAATGAGAGTGAGCGAGGGCTACGGAATAGGGCCGAGGAGAAGCCAAGTTTGTCAGGACATGTCCAGGCAGCAAGCCGCCCGAGTTTAGGAGTTGCGGCCGAGAACTGCGGCGGATCACTGCCTTTTCCCCCACTCCCTCCCTCTTGGAGAAGGTGGGGGAGGGGAGGTGACGTCAGCGCCCCGCCTAGCCCCCCGCCCCGCGGCGCGGACGGGATTCTCCTGCGGGGTCCGCCTCCCCGACAGTAGCTACGAGCGTGCACGGGGCTGGAGCGGCCCTGCCGCAGAGCTGTGTACCCAGAGGCGCGTATCCCTCTCCACCGTGCGGCGTCTCCCCCGCTCCACCGAGCACTGGCGTTCCTCGCACTCAACACCTGAGCGGCCCCGGAGCCCCGCGGCGCGCACCTCTCTGGTGTTCTTTCTTGTAGGCCCCCTCCCGCAGCGTTTTCCCACGCGTCGAACTGCAGGTGATGCTCTTCCTCTTCTGCAGCTGAAATTCGTCGCGACGTGTCGCCTGCCGGGTTTTTGCAGGGCGGAAGCAAGCACAGTCTCTGCAGACTGGCCTGGACGACTTGTACTTTGTAGCCCTCCAACTTCTGGATGTGATGTATTTTAAATAATTCTTGTGCTCTAGCGCTGTTTGTGGTCTTTGTGTTGAAAATCACAGAGCCATATTTTAATTTTCAAATGCTTTCCAAACGCGCCTACGTTTTTACACGGTACTCCGAAACGTAGAAGGTTCCGAGGGGTGTGGGGAAGAGATGGAGGAGGAGCCAATTTTTAATGTGTCTTACAAATCATACATAGTGATAGGGGCCAAGACACAAATCAGTCGTCTAGTCGTAATGTAGACTAAGACAAATGCAAACACTACTGAAACTCAATTTATAAATGAACGCATCGTTTTTATGTAGGCGTCCAGACTCCAGGAAAAATATCTACTGTGGAGTGTGTGTGTGTCTGTGTGTTTTAATGCCGCTAAAGTACCAAAATAAAATCAGGAGAGATCAGCGTGAAATTCCCAGGGAGCCATTTCTGTGAGTTGACACTGTTCACAGAAGGCTGGCATTAAAATTCAGAGAACCCTGGAAAGGGTGAGGACGCTGGGAGCGGGTTCTATCAGGACATTTGCAGCCATTGATGTAAATCTGGTCTGTTGAGCTGGTCGTTCTCCTTGCTGGGTAAAGAGCAAAACCCTGAGGACACAGGAAACAAGGCAAGGAGTTAAACAGTTACCAGACAAGGAATATTAAATGTTGGAGTAGTGTGTATGAGGAAGTCGTGTAACCTCTCTAAATTTCAGTTTCCTCATCTGTGATAAGGAATCGTATTTATTTCACACGGTAAAAATGCATTCGTGTATTTATCCATTCAAAAAAAATTACTGAATGCCATGTATTTGCCAGGGAGATAACATTCATTCATGTGGGCAACACTTTCACTGAACACCATCTAAAATGTCTAGCAAGCACACCAGCTGTCAGTCAGTAGCCCTTTTCTTACCCTTCCTATCCTTTGCAGGGGGTCAGCTTTCTCATTTCTAAAATTTGGAAGAGTAAAAGGGAAGTTATCACAAGTAATTCAAGATAGGTTTTGATTTAGAAGAGAGGAGAGGGCAGTGAGGAGCTAGGAGACAGAGAATTGGGGGAAAGGATTTTAGGGGCCTCTGCAGACCACAGGGAAGGTGCAAGATTCCTGAGGGAGGGAGGGCAATCAAAAGAAAGACTGGTTTGGGAGGCCAGCCTGTCAGTGCAGAGGACACACTTCTCAGGCTTCACTATTTCAAGTACACAGGCTCACTCCTTTTATGTTAATAGTTGAAGTTAGAAATTGACCACATAGTACAAGTTCTTATTAATGAGGTACATACATTTTTCCCATGATGCTGCTGTGCCAGTCAATTTGATCTTTAGAGTCACCATAGGTAAATCAAAGTATTTCCATTTTTTTAAAAAAGAAAAAAACACAAACAAAAGGAACTTATCTAGAATTGATGGTACCAATCAAAATAGCTATTTTTAAAAACAAAGGGAGAGGGGCAGAAAACTCTTAACCTCCAGACCTGCATGCTCCATCCAATACCATAGGTATTACTAGGTAGATACACAAGTAGATACACAAGCCACAAGTGGTTGTTTAAATTAATTTAAAATTCAGTTATTTTTGTCTCACTAGCTACATTTCAAGTATATGATGTCAGCTTGTGGCTAGTGGCTACCTTTTGTTCAGGGCCAATGAAAGAATATTTTTGTCATGATAGAGAATTCTATTGGACAGTATTATTATAGACTTTGCTATTGTTTTTGGAATGCTACATCAAGTATTATAGTTTTTCATGGACCCAATATTGAGTCACTTCCAAAGTAAAACAAAAACAAAAACAAACAAAAAAACCCCAACCAGAATTATAGAAGGATTCGCTCATTCTGCAAATATTTATCAAATACCAACAAAATGCTATGAGAAATTATAAAGGACTCGAATTTTAATGAGTTAGATATGTTTAGTGATTAAGAAATATTAACACGGCCTAACATGGACTTTTAGTTGTTTGCTTCCATTGCCAAACACTAAAACCAGAGAAAATCACTAAACTTAAAGCAGAAAAGAATTCTAAGACACTTTTAGGTCTAGTCCTCGGATTAAATAATTCTAAGTAGTCTGACTGACTTCTCTGTTCTTGTCCCTGCTCTCACATCCATCTACCTGAGCTCCCTTTCGGCCTAAACTTCCTGGAGGTAACACCCTCTTCCGCTCTCTCTGCTTCCCCAGCTTTGGAATTATTTTACTCTTTGCATTCAAATACAGCTCTCCTCTGGGATCTGCTTGTACTCTCCAAGGGGTCCATTAGAACGGACAACTACTCGATCTGATAAGAATCAGTAGTGGTTAACTAGGGGTGTGAATATGTTAATACTCCTAGTCCCTTCCAAGTGCCTTGTATCAAGGGCCTTCTTAAAGTTAAAACTTAATGGCAAAATTTTATTCTAATGGTGAAATTCCAGATGCCATGGCCAGTTGGGCAAATATTTGGAGACATTACAGATCACTTATGGGATGGCTATTAAAAAAAAAGTGTACCTTCATTTTAGGAATAAATACATAGTAGAATAGGCTGGTTTGTGAACATTCTGTCCCTACAAAAATAAAATCAACATCCCCAAGTGGTTTGGAAAGGGATCTTGCTGGATAAATAGAATTCTTACGATGTTTACTCAGCTCAGTGACTGAAGGATCCCAAGTCTACCTTTTTGAACAGTAAGCAATGAATCTTTTCAGAAAATGTTAAAACACTTTCTCCATAAAGGTAAGGGAAAGAACACTGCACTCAAGGTCAGTAGATCTGGTTTGGGTCTAGTCTTTGCCATAAAATCTAATGCTTGGTTATTACTGAATTTGGGAGTCTCACTTTCCTTTACAAAGGCGCATTTCTAAGAACACCGGGGCGGGGGGGGGGGGGGGGGGGGACTCCCTTGACAGTTGTGAGATACCAATAAACAGTGTTGATAATGACTATAATATCAGTATTCTCCTCAAATTTCTCACCCTGTCACTTCATTCCAGCTATGAGGCTTTCTAGACCCAGTAGTAAAAAGTAACCTTGATTTGGGACGCCTGGGTGGCTCAGTTGGTTAAGCGGCTGCCTTCAGCTCAGGTCATGATCCCAGGGTCCTGGGATTGAGTCCCGCATCGGGCTCCTTGCTTGGTGGGGAGCCTGCTTCTCTCTCTCCCTCTGCCTGCTTGTGCCCTCTCTCTGTCTCTGTCAAATAAATAAATAAAATCTTAAAAAAAAAAAAAGTAACCTTGATTTGAAGCCAATTGTGCCCCAGACTCTGTTTCATAAAGTCTTTATGAAGCCATAAAGACTTCTTTATATGTATCATCTCCTGTAATTCTTAGGAAATTCTACATGGTATTAGTAATTAATACCCTACTACCTTGTTCCAGATGAGAAACTAAAGTTTAGGTAGATTAGGTAATACTCTTTATCAATTTAATACACTAATTCCTATACCCTTTACCTCGTTTGAGCCCTTTATGAACCAAGGTGGTTGTTACGGTTTGAGAAGCATCCTAAGAGAAGCACAAAAATCTACCAAATGACAGCTGGAGGAAGATGTTCCTTTGTAGCAGCTACATGGAGTATGGAGAAGAAATTGTTTAAAAGCGGGTCCTTTGGGGCACCTGGGTGGCTCAGATGGTTAAATGTCTTCTCCTGTAGTGATCTCCAGGCCCTGGGATGGAGACCCACTGGGGTTCCCAGCTCAGCAGGGAGTCTGCTTCTCCCTCTCCCCGTGCTCATGCACTCTCTCTCTCTCTCTCTCTGTATCTTTCTCAAATGAATAAATAAAACCTTTTAAAAATAATAATAAAATAAAAGTGAGATCACAGAATGAGAGCATCACTGATGGGCTTTAAGAGTATCTCTATGTAATACACCCATTATTTGCTTGGCTTTCCTAAGCAATAATGTGAAAAAGCCTCTTCTCTTCTCCTCTGTTTGGCTTTCCTATTTTCTAGATAGATATACATACTCTTAAACACATTTTGGTTCAAAATCATTGTCTGACTCTTAACTTGTTTAGTCTGAACAGCAGAAAAATACACACAAATGGTTCTCAATGAATTCTGGTAAGGACTATCTCACAGGACTTCCTGATCAGCATTTCAGTTTATACTTCACTTTTCCTTTTCCTGATCTGCAACCACAAGTGTGTCCTTTCTTTCTTTCTTTCTTTTCTACTTTCCTATATGACAATGTGGGAAATTCCATTTACAGATACTTGTGGACAATTATGATCCCATCACCTTTTCCTGAGAGAATTTTTTTGGTCATAAAAGCTAATATGAGACTGAAAGAATCCCATTTGGGAAATGGGAATTGTAATAGTCCCCCAAAATCCTTTCTCTAAAAAATGATCTATCTAAGCCCAAGGGGTAGTTCTGTAGCGTTGGTCATGGGTATGTGGACCAACCACAGCCAATGAGATATTAGAGAAAGTTTGCCGGAGGCTTTCTTCATAAGAAAGATCCATAAGAGACATTATGTCTTTCTTTGGACAATGTCAGATTAGAAATTCATGCCTGGGACTATTATAATTATCCCACTTGCTGAGAATGAGACCTAAACCAGGGAAGGCAAATAAAATTCTCAATGACATTGAATCAACCATCTTTGAAGGCCATCTTAACTCAAGAGTTCTTTAATGGGAGATCATAAATTTCCATCTTATTTAATCTGGATTGTGTCAGGATTTGGAGTGCTTGCACCCGACATCATCTCCCACAGCTAGATAATCCTCTTTAAAATATAGTAGGAATTGTTTGGAAAAAATAAGTGGATGTTCCTCCCCAACTCATTGATCAATAAGAATTCAGCCTGACTCTAATGACAAGATGGAAGGACATCTGGAGATTTTTCCTTAATGGTGAGAAAGAAGCTTTTAGATACAAAATGATTCAATCTTGCACACTGTCCGTTTTTCTACCATGAGGAAGATTAATATAAGGATATGAAATTTTATCTATTCAACTAAAAGTTTTTCCTTCATTCCTACTGTTATCTCCTTGCAAGTGCCAAAATCTTTTTAGCATATTTCCCAATATCTTGGTAATGAACACCCAGAAGTAATTTCTTAGAATCTACAGTGAATGTTAACCAAACTAGGATCTCAAATAATTATCAGAGGATAAAACAGTCAGCTGTATTGCCCACTAGCAGTAAATCCATGACATTTGGAATTTGTATCTATTTGTTCCTCTGATTGCCAATACCCCAAAGCCAAGCCCAAAAGTGAAATCAGTTTATATTTACCATGGCCCACTCTGTCCACACTTTGTCTTTTATTGAAATGGAATCATTTTAAAAAAGAATTTTTTTTAATTAACATGTGCTATAGTTGAAGATACGGTGATCTTTAAATCAGCTTTATTGTTTTATATGTGTAGGAAAGGAGATAGTCTGCCTCTGCCCCTTTCCTAAGCAGCAATGTGTAAAAAAGCCTCTTCTCTTCTCTGTAAGTAGAAAATAACAAAGCAATCTATGTAAGGTAAGGGGAGTGAGAGAGGAATCTGGCCAAATGAATGGGGCAGGATTCTTGCTGAAGGCAGCCAAGATGTGATCCAATATTACCTGGGAGGAGATGGGGATGACGACATTTGATCACATATCCAAGGTGGGGGATTCTGACTAAGCCAACTTAACAGATTTCTTGCTACAACTGAGTGTTGCTGGCCTGACAAGGACAGATATCAACGTCAAAGCCTAGAGGGCTTAAAGAAGCCTTCTAGAGTTTGGCCCAGGAGAGTCTTTGTCAGTAGCAGGCTCCTTCTGTTCTTTCTACTCTCCTGTAATCATTTTTCCTGAATCAAGCAAAGAAAAGAGAGGAACAACTGTTAGTAATCGAGCCTCTAAGACCTTCTGAATCTCAGCTGTAATGTTTGCAGGTTAACATTATTAGTCTGTGTCACTGGTTTATAAAAATCCCAGACTGTTCGAAGAGGTTGAGATAGTGCCTAAACGTATGAAAGCAAAGTACTAGAGAAGAAAGGAGTTAAAAGTCAAAGGATATAAGGGAGAATTTTGCCTCTAACATTTACTGGCAAGATACTGAGCTTCATAAATAGCCATGTGATTTGCTGGACTACAAGATGGGCCCCCACGATCTCCATTCTGACTTTCACTTTTTTGTGCGTGTAATCTCCTCCCACATCTTACCAACCAGGGTCTGTGACCATAGAGAAAGCTTTCGTGATGGTATGTCACCTCTGAGATTAGGTTATAAAAGACAATGAGTTCTCTTTGTCTCTCTTTTTCATTATTTGCTCTGGGGCAAGCTCCAAACCCCCATAGTGAAGAACTGAAGGCTTCTTCCAACAACCACGATTCCAACCAACCTGGAACCAACCAACTTGGAACGCCAAAGCTGAGGTTGATCCACCAGCCCCAGTCAAACCTTCAGAGGTGTGCAGCCCCTGGAGATAGCTTGATTGCAGACTCGTGACTGACCCTGAGCTAGATCACCCAATGAAGCTGCTCCCAGACTCCTACTCCACAGAAACTATGTGAGATAATAAATGTTTGTTATTTTAAAGTGCTGTGTTAGGGGGACTTTGTTGCTCAGCAATGGGTAAAGAAATTTGGAAAAACGGCTTCCTACCAATAACACAGTGAGTTCTCAGTATTATCATGGATGAGAAAACCTTAAAGTATACGTGAATGTTAGAGCCATACAAATACAGTGGGAGAACATGTCTAGAACACCACTATCCAAAAGAACTTTATGTGCAGGTAGGAATGTTCAATCTCTGCCGTTCTGTATGTGCTCAGTACTTGACATATGGCTAGTGCAAAATGAGGGATTGGATTTTTTATTTTATTTACTTTGAATCATTTAAATTTAAATAGTCATAGCTGGCTAATGGCTACCATTTTGGACAGAACAGGTCTAGAGGTTTCTAATCCAACAAATGACTGTTCTTTTTTTTTTTTTTTTGAGATTTTATTTATTTATTTGTTAGACAGACAGAGATCATAAGTAGGCAGAGAGAGAGAGAGGAGGAAGCAGGCTCCCTGCTGAGCAGAGAGCCCAATGCGGGGCTCAATCCCAGGACCCTGGGATCATGATCTGAGCCGAAGGCAGAGGCTTTAACCCACTGAGCCACCCAGGTGCCCCAGCAACAAATGACTATTCTAAAAAAGAGTCAAAAAGAACCCAGTATATAAAAATCACAAGCATACTATCTTTACCAGTTATGACTTTCTAAAGAAAGACTTGTGTTTTTATGAAGTTCAGAAATTATGGGTTGAGTTTAAGTAATATTTCCTTCCTTGCAGGAAAAGAAAATAATGCATTTTGTAAAACTGGGTTTTTTGAGACGTCAGATAGATTTCCCTTTGTGTGTATGTATGCAATTTATTAAACATGAAAGTATCGATTCAATGGACTGGCTCACACAACTGGCTAATTTGCGTGGTTGATTGAAAAGGCATGCAATGAACCAAATGGGCCCACTGTTACTTTAACTACACAGGGCACTGCTGATTCATCCACCTGATGGGTGAGGAAGGGTTAACGACCTGAGTGTTTCTTGGCACCACTTTATTTAGTGAGGTCGTTTGGTAATTATGAGACTCCAAATGCCAAAACAACTACTGTAAGTTACTTGCAATGATAGTTAAATCTAACGAGAGATAGACTTAAGTGTATACAAGATCGTATTATTTGAGGCTTGTAGGACGCCATGCATGTAATGTTGTTAGTAGGTCAGGAATGTTCATCTGGATTTTCTATTCTTTCTAAATGACATATGTTGAATTGTGCTCTGTAATAAAGCTGATGTCATTTAAATGTTGACTGTATCCTTAACATAAAATCCCTTCTCATGTCAGATCATGCCTTATAGCCTCAAGCTTACAGTCCACTGCTACTCCTGACACTGAGACAGGATAAAGGTGAGTGGTTATCCCCCTCCATGGAGAAAAGTAAAATTAGAATCTTAGCTCAAACTATGCACAAAAGTTTTCCCTTGGTGAATTAAAAATGTAAGGCTCTAAGGCCAACTAAAAATATTTAGAAGAAAATATAAGAAAAAAAAATTATTTGGGACTATGGAAGGATTTACTAGATAAGACAGATGATGTTCTAACCATGAAAGAAAAGATTGAAAAATTCAATTCATAAAAATTAAGAACCTCTGTTTATCAAAAGACACCACTTTATTTATTTATCTATTTATTTAAATTTATGTATTTACTTTAGAGAGAGAGGGACACAAGGATAGGGAGAGAAAATCTCAAGCAGACTCCATGCAGAGCACAAAGCCCAACTCTGGGCTTAATCTCATGACCCTGAGATCATAACCTGAGCCAGAACCACGAGTCTGATGCTTAACTGACTACACCACCCAGGCACCCCAAAAGACATAATTTTATTATCTACTTATTTATTTTTAAGGATTTTATTGATTTATTTGGGGAGGGCATGAATGGGGGAGGGCAAGAAGGAGAGGGACAAGCAGACTTCCTGCTGAGCGGGGAACCCCACATGTGGCTCTATCCCAAGACCGGGAGATCATGACCTGAGTTGAAGTCAGATGCTCAACCAACTGAGTCACTGAGGTGCCCCCCAAAGACATCATTTTAAAAAGTGTAAATGCAATCCACGGGTTGGAATGATATTCATTAAATAAATATAATTAACAAAAAAATTAGCATTTTTACTATAAAGAAGTCCTACAAATCAAAAACAAAAAGACTCAATAGAAAAATAGAATAGATTCAATAGAATAATGGGGAAGATCACAAACCTGTAATTTGGAAGAAGCCATGAATAATGATTATACAGGTAGAGGGTAAATTGTGGCTTGCAAAATATCTTTCCGTGTCTGGTGTGCCTGGATGGCTCAGTGGGTTAAGCCTCTGCCTTCAGCTCAGGTCATGATCTCAGGGTCCTGGGATCAAGCCCCACATCGGGCTCTTCCCCCTGCCTCTCTGCCTACTTGTGAACTCTCTCTCTGTGTCAAATAAATAACTAAAATCTTAAAAAAAAAAAAAAAGTCCTAATCCCTAAAACCTGTGAATGTGACCTTTTTGGAAAAACAGTCTTTGCCGATATAATAAAATTAAGAATCTTGATCCTTTCAATCATCCTTGATTATTCAGGTGAGCCTAAATCCAGTGGCCAGTGGATTTATAAGACATTCAGGTGAGAGACACATGGAGCTAAATACCACAGGAAGGCAAATGCAGAGATTGGGTCCATGCAGCCACAAACCAAGGAATGCCTGGTGCTACCAGAAACTGGAACGTGCAAAGAAGAATCCTTCCTGAGAGTCATCAGAAGGAGCACAAATCGACCGACACCTTGATTTTGGACTTCTGGCCTCCAGAACCATGGGAGAATACATTTTTGTTGTTTCAAGTCACCCAGTAATGGTAATTTGTAAAAGACAGCCCTCAGAAACGAATACGGTGCATAAGAAGAGAAACTTGCATTTGTTATTAGAGAAATATAAGTTAAGTCCTCAGTGTAATACCTTTATAGACAAACCATATCGGCAAAAATTAAGACGTCTGATCGTATCCAAGGTGATGAAGCTATGGTTCAATAGGAACTCTGGTATGATACTGGTAGGATTCTAAATTGGTGCCTGTATGTTGCAGAACAACTGGGTCTTGCCTTGTGAAGATGAATCTATACATATCCTCCTAATTAAGCTATTCCACCACTAGGTTTAACACACCCCAAAGGCACTCTAAAACACACACCCAAGAGATACGTATAGGAAAAATTTCAGTTTTTTTTTTTAAAGATTTCATATTTAAACAATCTCTACACCCCACATGAGGCTCAAACTCACAACCCTGAGATCAAGAGTCAAAGGGTCCATCAAATAAGCCTGCCAGGTGACCCCAAAATTTATAACAGTTTTTTTCATCCTGACAAAAAACTGGAAACCGGGGGCGCCTGGGTGGCTCAGCGGATTAAAGCCTCTGCCTTCGGCTCAGGTCATGATCTCAGGGTCCTGGGATCGAGCCCCACATCAGGCTCTCTGCTCAGCAGGGAGCCTGCTTCCCTTCCTCTCTCTGCCTGCCTCTCTGCCTGCCTGTCATCTCTGTCTGTCAAATAAATAAATAAAATCTTTAAAAAAAAAAAAACAAAACTGGAAACCGTACACACAACAAGAGTATGCAACATGCTAATGAAAAAATAATTTGCAGCATGTTCACAGGGAAAAATGAATGTGCTATTGTTACATGTAACAATATTTATTGTAATAACATGAATGATTTTTAAGGCGTACGGAGGGAGAAATAGAAATCGCAGAAAATTTGTTCAAAATCCAGCAAAGCTAAATAATATGTTGCTTAGGAAAACATGTGTAAGATACCATATTTGTTTTTAAAAATGTTCATGGCTACTTGAGAGAAGGCTGGTGGATGAGATGGGGAGATATATTCTGGTACAGAATATTCCAGTCCTGAAATGGAGGAATGAGTTCCTAGATGATTATATTTGTTCTGAGTTTATTAACTTAAACATTCTATGTAAGCTCTTCTTAAAAATATATTACTATTAAAAATACGTAATACCGGGGCACCTGGGTGGTTCAGTGGGTTAAAGCCTCTGCCTTCAGCTCGGGTCATGATCTCAGGGTCCTGGGATTGAGCCCCGCGTCAGGCTCTCTGCTCGGCAGGGAGCCTGCTTCCTCTCTCTCTGCCTGCCTCTCCCCCTACTTGTGAGCTTTGTCTGTCAAATAAATAAATAAAATCTTTTAAAAAAAATACGTAATACCAAAATGAAATGAGCAAAGGAAAATGCTATAATATTCAGTGCTACATAGAGAGCATCTGTAACCCAAAGCCATCAGCATGTCTGTTGAATACCTTTTGACAGATATTTGGAGAAATGGAAGGTTAACAAGAATGAGTATAACCTCAAATTTAGAAATGGAGAGAAATAAAATGACCCTGTGCACATGTGTTGAAGTGAGAAGAGGCTGTTAGAGTAGGTAGTAGGGAAATGGGCCATAACTTAGAAGAAGGGAGATAGGACTACCTAGATAAAAGTCTGACCCATCACAAAAAGCTTTCCTAGACGCTAAAAATCTTAAAAGTCATGCTTTGAGTAAAGATGAATTAGTGGGATCAAGAGGCCAAAGCTACCAGTTACTCTTAGGGAAAAAACAAACAAAGTTGCAGAATATACAGCTAGGATATCTACCTTGGTCTTCTAGCCAGAGTACAGATGTAACCTCGTAACTTGACCTTGTGTCAGCTCTTTTTAATGAGTGTGTGTGAAGATGAGCAGAGTTCAGTTTTTTAACCTGTGTGCTTCGGTCGTTGGTACAAAACCTCAGCGCCTAACAAGCTTTGCACGTTCACTTATTGGCTGTAGGGAATTACCTTATTTGAAGTGCGCCATCTGTTTCCAGTTGGGACCCTAACTGATACAAGCAGGCCTATTAATTTTCTCTCTCAAACCAGCTGTTGGCAACCCTGGGCGTGGTTTCCTGGCAGCTATTACCATACAAATGTACCTATATTCTTTGTAAACAAAGGTGTCGGTATAGAGCGGTGATTCTCAAAGTGTGGTCTCCTACCAGCAGCACCAACATTACCTGGGAATTTGTTAGAAATGCAAAGTGTGGCTGCACCGAAGACCTACTGAGTCCAGACCTCTGGTAGTGGGCCAAGCAATCCGCTTTAATAAACCTTTCAGGTGATTCCAATATGTGTTAAAGCATGCGGACCATGAACCTACGGGAATCACAACGGATACAGCAGCATCCTGCAGCCAATAGCAACTGAACATCTATTTTTAAAATAAAAGCTGTATATGTCTACAGTATGATGCTTCGATATACACGCACATAGAAAAAGGATTACTAAAGTCAAACCAGTCAACATACCCAGCTCCTCGGGGCTCCTGGGTGGCTCAGCGGCTTAAGTGTCTGCCTTAGGCTCAGGTCATGATCCTGGGGTCCAGGGATGGAGCACTGCGTGGACCCCTGCTCCATGGGGAGTCTGCTTCTACCTCTCCTTCTGCTCCCCCCGCCCACCTCAAGCTCACTCTTTTGCACTCTCTGTCTCTCTCAAATAAAATCTTAAAAAGAAAAAAAAAATAGTGATCTCACATAATTACCTTTTTTGTGTGTGCGTGCTAAGAGCACCTTCTGAGATCTACTCTCTGAGCAGATCTCTGCTGTACAATACAGTATTATTAGCTCTAGTCATCCTGGTGTACATTAGATATCTAGAATTTATTCATCCCACAAACTTAAACTTTGTACCCTTTGACTAATATCTCCCCATTTCCTCAACTCCCCACCCCTGCTAACTATTGTTCTACTCTGCTTCTATAATTTTGACTTTTTGTAGATTCCACACCTAAGTGAGATCATACAATATTTTTCTTTCTGTGTCTGGCTTATTTCACTTAGCATAATATCTTCCAGGTTCATCCGTGTTGTTGCAAATGGCAGGATCTCCTTTTTAAAGGCTGAATAATATTCCTATATATGTAAACCACCATTTCTTTATCCATTTATCTACCTATCAATGGAGACTAAAGCCGTTCCATACCTTGGCTGTTGCAAATAATGTTGGGCATGCAGATATCCCTTGGAGGTATTGGTTTAATTTCCTTTGGCTATCTGCCTAGAAGAGGGATTGCTGAATCATATGGTGGTTCTACTTTTAATTTTTATGGAGAGAAACCTCCATACTGTTTTCCATAGTGGCTGTACCAATTTACATTCCCACCAACAGTGACCAAGGGCTCCTCTTTTTCTCCACATCCTCACTTCATTTATCTTCTGTCTTTTTGATAACGACCATCCTAACAAGTGGGAAGTGATCTCTCATTGTGGTTTTGATTTGCATTTCCCTGGTGATGAGTGATGTTGAACATCTTTTCATGTGTCTGCTGGCCATCTGGATGTCTTCTTTGAAAAAATGTCTATTCAAGTCTTCTGTCCACATTTTTTAACCAACTTATTCTTATTATCATTATTATTCTGGCTGTTCAGTTGTATGAGTTCCTTATATATTTTGGATACTAACCCCTTAGCAGATATATGGCTGGCAAATATCTTCTCCCATTCTTTAGGCTGCCTTTTCATTATGTTGTTTTCTTTGACATGCAGAAGCTTTTTAGTTTGACGTAGCCCCTGTTTACTTTTGCTTTTGTTGCTTGTACTCTTCATGTCATATCCAAAAATTCATAGATAAGAATGTCAAGGAGTTTCCCCCGTATATTACAAGGAGTTTGACCCATTCTGGGTCTTTTGTTTAAGTGTTCAACCCATCTGGAGTACATTTTTGTGTTTGATATAAGATAAGATCTAATTTCATTCTTTTGCTTATAGATATTTAGTTTTCTCAGCACCATTTACTGAAGAGACTCTCTTTTAAACCCCACTGTATATTTTAGATGTCCATGTTGAAAATTGGTTAACACTGGGGCACCTGTCTGGGTCAATCGAGCATGCAACTCTTGATCTCAGGGCTGTGGGCTCGCGCCCCATGTTGGCTATGGAGATTGCTTAAAAATAAAATTAATAAAAAAGAGCTAACACTGTGTGCTTGGGTTTATTTCTGGGCTTTCTATTCTGTTCCATTGGTCTGTTTTTGTGCAAGTACCATAGTGTTTTGATTACTATTAATTTGTAATATAATATAATCTGAAGGGAGGAGGGAAGAGGGGTGTTCCTAGAAAACAGAAGACAAGAGTCAAGTTTAGCCTACCTTGAGAAAGAAGTGACTTGCCTTTGAAGGACACAGGCAACTCAAGGTAACCACACAGGAAGGGAAACAGGGGACAAGCACCCTGACTTCATAGCCTCCCTCCCCTAATTTCCATCTGAGCTCCTCAGATGGAAACCAAAGAGCAAGGAAGGCCATTGATATAATCCACAAGGCCCAATCTCCAAGACAGAGAGCCAAGTGTAGAAGGGTAGCAGGTAGAGGGGCAAGTGAAAGACATTAGGTTCCTGCCAACTCACATCCCCTATTTAGCAGCCCTAACTGCAAGTGAAAGTTGACGGTGAGATGATGGGACCAGAGACAGGCAACACGCGTTCGGGGTTCTTGTCCCAATTTTCTGCCATCATGTCAGGAAACAGCACAGTCTGAGTCTGGCCGACCGACATTTATGGAATTCTCCAACACTGCAGAGGTAGAAGAGGTTAGAAGGGAAGCTTAGACACCAGGAGAAAAACATTCCCTCTAGATTAATTTAATGTGGGATGAGTCTCAGGGGATCATTACTCCATCGTGTTCAGTGACTCAAGGCTATTCCAACAATGTCCTAAATAGATTACTTTATTGGAGATTAATGAACTGAAGGATCCTCTTGAAGACAGTTGTGTTAATGGGATCATCCTCTAATTCTACAGCTCATACCGTCCCCAAATTTCATAGTGAGTGGGAAAAACAAAACAAAACAATTTCACTGTGTAATAATTACTCTCCTTGCAATAACAGGGAAGAGGTAGGCCAGAGTCTAGTAGCTCCAGCTCAAGGAAGAACTTGCTAGCTTATTGGATGTTTACTTTTTAAAGATTTTATTTCTTTAGTTGAGATAGAGAAAGAGAGGGTGGAAGGAGGAGCAGAGGAAAAGGGACTGAAGCAGGCTTCCCACTGAACAGGGAGCCCGATGCAGGGCTCTATTCCAAGACTCTGTGATCATGACCTGAACTGAAGCAGACCCTTAACCAACCGAGCCACCCAGGTGCCCTGGATATTTACTATGTTAATTTTATGAACTGGTTATTACTAAACAGAAAGCTGTGATGGTGGGGAGAAAAATGCCTCTTATCTTACAGCAGGATTTCCACTGGAGAGGGGCCTTCCAGGGACCTCAGCTCCCCCTTCTACATTTCAGTAAATCATGGAGAAGCGACAATCCAACAGTGTGAGTGGATGACATCATTGTGTCTGGGAGACCATTATGAGAGCTCAAGGAATGGTTCTCTAAAGTCCTATACATCTTAGATAATAACTAGAAATGATCCTACGAAAAAGTAGTTTTGTCATGACCTCATAAATCACTTATAGCCTAATATTCCAAGATTGCTACCAGTACCACCTGGTCAGCTCCAAGGAAGTATGATCTTTTAGGGGTTCAATATTTAATGTTTACTGCACAGCGCATAGCACCTATGCAGAAAACCTATCAAAAACCTCATTGCTCAATCTTTAATTTGATGAAAGTTACAAGTTATTCATTTTTAACATTTCTTGCTTTTTTTTTTTTTGGAAAGCCTCCTTAATCATGTCATTTAATGACTCTCTGAGGTAAAGTGCATTTTGATTAAATAGTCTGCCATAAAATGCGTTTACATTGTGCTTCATTTGGCGCTGACTCCCTGATATCATATTGCTTGGATATGAAATGAAAGGTTCTGGAAATGAATACTTTGACTACAGAAGCTAAAGTAACTGGCTTACCTCTGTTTTTTTATTTTTCTTTTTTGAGCTTGTACATTTGTCATCTGTGGTCTGTTTATTTTCCCTGTGAAGAGACAACGAAGATATAGGTTTCTAAATTTTGTCTGGAATAAAGGAGAGATATATAATATATAAAAAGATATTTACATATCATATATGCGGTTATATATTAAAAATTATATATTAAAATATATATAATAATTCTATATTAACTATATATTTAAAATTATGTATTATATCTATTTAGAGATGTAAGTTATATCTTACACAATGATATAAAGATTGTATTGTATATTATGTATATATATTTATAAAGATACCCATTTCCCCAGAAATGTTCTACTTCTGAAATGTCTTGTTTAAGTAAAAATGTATATAATTTGCCTTTATACTATGTGTATGTATTTTGGACAGGTTTAGCTATGGGAATGTATTCTGGATTACCTTCAGGTCCGGATACTTCCTATTGAATAGTGATTTTTTAACAGTATTTTTTAATCGTGTTTTTATTTTAGTGCATATTTTAAAAATACTAAGTGTTTCTGTTAAGAGTGCTAACCTTTTGGTAGACTTTAGTCTACCAATTCAAGTAAACCCATTTCTGAAAATCTTCAGGATGCCCTGAAACTCTTTCTTTGTAAGTATAATGTTGTTTGGAAATGGACAAAAAGCTTGTTTTTGAATTCCATTATAAAGGCAACTTCTATTCGGTATTGCATTTTATTTTAACCCTTTAGTCTGCCCAACTTCAGTTTCACTACTCGCCATGGGAAGCAAGAGTCTTATTAATAACAGCAGGATTTAGATCGTTGAGTATCCACTTTCCCGGTGCTGTCCCAGACAGGCCTCGTGGAGAGGACACAGTGACTCTGATCGTTGGTACTTCTTGAGAAAGGACAAGGCAGACACACCATCCAGGAGAGTGGCCACTCTCAAAGAATCCTTGGCTTCTTTCATTTAGCAGCTTTTTCATTGCAAATTATGCTACTGTGATCATTATCTTGGCATGCTGCCCTAATTCACTCTTGGACAAGATTCCATAGCCAAATGTAGAGAGCTAATTTGAATGCTTTTCATTCAACTTTAAAAAGTGGTGAATGTTTTTACACATTTTATGAACTTACCTACCAATTACCTTTATTTTAGGCTCAGATTTGACCCTTTGGTTGGCTAAACTCGTGCTGCACTTTCCATGTGCGAAAACTCCTTTTTTAACGCACCTACCTGGTCATTATTCTTTGAAAGTTCATGGAAAAATTGTTTTTGCTTAAGTATACAAGTGATACAGAGGAAAGAACATGGGATTTAGGCTGCTGCTTGTAACGTGAGAAAAGTTATTTCACGGCTCAGAGCCTTAGTTTTCCTATCTAAACACTTACATGATAATATTTAGCCAATAGATTATTGAAATAACATGTGTAAGTACCTGAAAAAGTCTGAAACGCAGCATGTCCTCAAATATAGGTTTCCACTTTCTCCCTTTTAAAATGTATTTGTTATCTATTAACTGTTGTAAAATGTATTCAAATTCTATTTATTTGAGCAATAACCTAAAAGTCTGTTTTATATCTTTAAAAAGCATAGATTAGAAAATTGTTATATAGGGAATTTTATCTCCCAGCATAATACAACTCTTTATGCTGAACTCTAATACGCTTTCTTCCAAAGATTTGGGTCTTTAAACTATCTTTAGCCCTGTTATCAGTATTTCAGATAAGGCCATTTGGATGCAAATTAGCCAGAAAATGAACTCTGGTAGAAGTATTCATTTAGAGACCAATATTGTAGTACTCTGATCCAAAGAACTTCCTCACAAAATGGGATCACACAAAGGTCAGTTGTAATAAAACAAAAGCATAAATCAAAGTAGAACCTTCCTATAAATCAACAGCAATACACTCCGTTATGACATCAATCAAGATTTTTTATAAATATGTCGATAGTGTACCATCTCTTGGTTTCTCTTCATGTTTCATAGTTTATACAATTTGAATACTTGTTAGTGTAACCCATAATGTGAAAGAGAATCCCATTGTTTAATAAACACCCATTCATTCACCTACCCTAAGGAAATTAAAGAGAAACTCCTCTAGGAATTTAATTACTGGTAATTCTTTATTGTTCTGTGCTGGTGGTTCTCAAACTTTGTCAGGCATCAGAGCCAGGAGGAGCTGATTGAAACACAGATTGCCAGATCGCACCCGCAGATCTTCCATTCAGTAGGTGGGGTCGGGGCCTGAGAATCTGCATTTCCAGCCGGTTGTGGGGGAGTGTGGAGGCTGCTCTCGCTCAGGCTGGGAGCGCAGGAAAGGGAATGTGCATGCTCAGAGAGGGGAGCGAGCCCTGCCTCTTGTTTTCTTCTTCTTCTTCTTCTTCTTCTTCTTCTTCTTCTTCTTCTTCTTCTTCTTCTTCTTTTTTTTTAAGATTTTATTTATTTCCTCCACAGACAGAGATCACAGAGATCACAACTAGGCAGAGCAGCAGGCACAGAGAGACGGGGAAGCAGGCTCCCCGCTGAGCAGAGAGGCCGATGTGGGGCTCGATCCTATGACCCTGAGATCATGAGCAGAGGCTTTAACCCACTGAGCCACCCAGGCGCCCAGGCCCCCCTTCTCTTCCTTTTCTGCGGGCTCTCTTGCCCCCGTCTTAGAATGGAGCTGGAGCCAGACCGCTGTCCACTGATAGAAAAATAAGTGTTTTGTGTTATGAGCCTCTGAGATTTGGAGGTTGTTATCCCAACAAAAGCTGACCAATGCGTACCCGTTTGTTGTGGCGTTGTTTTACCAGGGGCATTTGGAAATGGTCTAACGATTCTTTAAAAAGAATAAATAAATTGTAGAATATTCAGAGTGGAGTAAAATTTAAATCGAATGAACAATCGCCTTCTCTACAAATATATAAATCTTAAAAACAAGGTTTAAAAAAAAAGCCACCCTGCACAAAGCTACATATAGCATAATATAATTTATAGAAATTTTAGAAAATGCCAAATAGGATTCCATGTTCCTTATAGATATATCTGTAGTGAAACTAGTGTAAGGTGACTAGAATAATAAATTCCAATTTCAGAAAATTGGTTACTTCTCAGAGAAGAGTGAATAGAAAGATATTGAGGGGTAAAGAATAGAGAGCTTCTCCTAGATCTATAGTTTTGTTCCTCAAAAAAAAAAAAAAGGCAGAATAAATGTCAAATATAGCAGATACACTGTTCTACCTGCTTTGCTTTATGATTGGAGTTGTTCCACACAACAAAAAGTATCCTTTAAAGAACAGTGCTTCTGTTAGTGCTGTTTTATTGACAGCTCCTTGGGTCCAGCAGCTTTAGGCGTGTGGTTGATGAGTGAGGCTGGGATTTTGAGATTCTCAGATTAAAAAACCGACACAATAGAAATAAGCAGTTCAGACTATTTGCAGGTTGGGCCTTGTATGTTAAACATGGACAGATACCAAGCCATGGAGTGTCAATAAGCATTCAGGACCTGTTATTTCCTTTTTCTTGAATGCCGTTTCACTTACTTGGTTGGAAAATTTGATTTGATTTGAATTCAGTAGAAATGCTCGGCGAGGCTTTGAGAGATTGCACTGGAAGCCCAATTTCCCCTCATTTGTTTTAAGTGAAGACAAGAAAAGAGAACTACTGGGGTGGGCGTGATTATTTCTCACCCACTCCTTCAGCCACTCCTTCCCTTCCCTTCAGGAGGAAGGGGGTATAGCGTTGCCTTCAAAACCCTGCAGCATGGGTGGCTGGGTGGCTCAGTGGGTTAAGCCTCTGCCTTTGGCTTGGGTCATGATCCCAGGGTCCTGGGATCGAGTCCTGCATTGGGCTCTCCGCTTAGCGGGGAGCCTACTTCCCTGCCTCTCTGCTTACTTGTGATCTCTATCTGTCAAATAAATAAATTAAATCTTTAAAAACAACAACAACAACAAAACCCACCCAACAGCATGTCAAAATAATCCGGAGAGCTCCCGGGAAGCATAATTTTCCAGGTCCCACCTCAGATCCTACCAAATCTGGATTTTCCAAATATAAGGCAGAGAATCTTTAATTTTTTTCTTTCTTTCTTTTTTAAAGCTTCCTACAATTACTGTTACTTTCAAGGGATCACAATCCCCCAAGTCTCTACCAACTGAGTTTCTCTTCTGGATTTGCTCCTCACTGCTGGATACTATCCATTTTATCTGTTGTATAAAGCAGTAAGCAGATGTTAAAAACAGAGCAAACCAGGAAATGCAAAAGTATTAACAAAAGTAATAACATTATATAAAAATTGATTTGCACAAGTATTATAAACTTATAAGGGAGGAGAGCAACCCAGTTACAGTTACTCTACTGAGCCTTGGATTTCGAGTTTCATTTACAAGTTGTCATGTATGAAAGATTTTCTCACAGCTGTGCTAAGAGTATTTGTGTTCCCTGGGTGTGAATGCCTTCTACCCAAAGTATGTACCACAACTCCGACTCAAGGTGGGGGATATGTATATGCAAAGTCAGGGAGAACATTATTTTGGCAACTGATATCTTTCAAACTGAAATATTGTAATGATAACATTTTACTGGTTTTCTTTTCAAGATCTCTATGCTCTCAGCTGACAATGCTTTGCTGGCATTTATTAAAATATTAATATGTTTTTATCTTTCAAACCTCTATGCTAACTCTTACTTGATGTGTGTAAGTGTTGCAACCCAGGGAAGCAAGCGTAAAAATAAAACAGAGAAGCAGCAGAAAAAGGAGGGAAGTAAATACAAGATAGTATATCGCCAATTAGCCTCAGTTCTACTAGAAAACACAGCTGGTTGTCTGGTCATGAGGGATGACTTCTGAGAGGTCATATGGAACTATTGCATCTTGGAACAATGTCAATGAGGAGGAAGGATAAAGAATTTGCCAACTCCTTCCCTTCTCCCTTCTTGGGTTGGTCAGAGTTCCCCCGAGTTCCTGGTTCTCTTACCAAGGCTATTCATGGAGCCTGGGTAGCAGAGCCGCAGGACACAAGGCGAACTCGTGAGCAGGTGCAATTTACAGCACCACTGTGTGAAGCCGGCAGCCTCGAGGCCCGCTAAGTGAGCAGGGGCACTTGAGTGATGACGGAGAAAGTCCAGGTGGGAGGGTAGAGGCGTGAGGTCTGAGGCATGAGGTGAGGCGCTGTGGGGTGGTGCCCCGAGTGACTTGGAGGACTGGGAGCAGCTGCTGCAGTGAGCCCAACTGGGCAGCGACGGGCCTCCACCACGCAGCTGGTGATGAAACTCACTGCGCCTGTCCTCACCCGAGTCTCTCTGCGCTTTAACGCTGGCTTGGCCTTCTTGGACCGTCTTTAGTAGCACTGAGCCAAAACCTCACAGCCAAGCAAATCCAGGGAGGTACATAAGCGGGGTCTGCTACACCAGATCTGCAGGGCCAGCAGCAGAGAAGATGATTCTGGGGCATCTTGTGTCAGAAAGTAAGGAGGCTGCCACAGCCAGGTCTTGCCAAAAGGACACAGGGGCCAACTGGAGAGAGTCTGTTGGCCAAAGACATGATAGTTTCAGCAGCAAAAAGAAGAGCAATGGATTGCAACACATCAAGTATATAAAATAAAAATTCCTAAGTTAATAGTGATACTCCAAAAAAATTAATTGTGGTTACTAGAGGCAAGGGTGGGGGGTGGTGGAGTGGGTGAGGTTGGTCAAAGGTAAAACCACAGTTGTGAGATAAATAAGAATTGGGGACATAAGGAATAATGTGACTACAGTTAATGCTGCTATGTAATACAGCTGAAAGTTGTTGAGAGGGTAGATCCTAAAAGCTCTCATCGCAAGAAGAAAAAATTTGTAAATATGTGAGGTAATGAGTTTGGATGAGAGTTACTACGATAAATGCATGTCATTTTGCAATACAAGCCTGTCAAGTCATTATGCTGTACATTTCAAATTTATTCGGTGCGATATGTCACTTATGTCTCAATAAAACTGAAAATAAATAAGGGAATTAACTAATAAATAAAATGCAGAAGAAATAATAGAATTTGAGAATGTTCATTTTGCAAACTTTAATAAAATAATGGATCTAGGCAGTAAAACACACAGGCTCCTGAAATCATTAGGTAGAAACTTAAAGGGAAAACTTTATAAGGGACGGAGCAGCCTGATAATATCTGAACCCACGGATCGGTCTTATCACTAAAAATGGAACAGAACAGACAACCAGATATTAAGTATCTCCTATGTAGTATTTGTGTCTCAAAAATTGAACCTGAATCTAATTAAGCATTTTGATCCACCAATTTATAAGAAACACGAGGGAAAGAGGAACATATAAACTGATACTTTGAGGATGAAATCTGCCAAATTGAGAATAAGGGAAATCTTCAAAGATAGAAAAACCCATTTTTCAACAAACAAATGGCATAAAGAAAATGAGAGTGGGAACAGGAAGACAGTACATATCTAAAGAGGCTTAGAAAACATGTCAACCAAATACCATCTTAGGATCTTATTTGGACTTTGATCCCAACAAACCAACTTTAAAATACATCTTTAAAAAAATCTGGGAAAATCGAACACAAACTGGGTGTTGGATGATATTAAGGCTTTGCTGATAATTCGTCAAGTGTGAGCATGAAACTATGATTATGTTTTTTTGTTTGTTTGTTTGTTTTTTAGAAAGTCCTTATCTGCTAGGTATATGTAACTATCTCTGTGGGTGAAATGGATATGGTGACTGGAATTTGCTTTTAAAAAATCCAGAAGAGAGCAAAAAGAAATGGGGAACGATAAATAAGAAAATATGGACAAAATGTGGCTGGCTTGTTGAACCAAGGTGGGAACACAGGGCATTCATTCTATTGCAGTCTCTCCTTTCGTGCACGTTTGTAAATGTCTATAATAAAAGGCTAAAAAATTAAAATACATGAACAAGTTCTGTTTAAACAAACATTCAGACTCCCCAGTTGGTTCCAATGAACCAGCCAGCTTCGGGAATCATTTGGGTAGAGAAGGCCTTGGAAGGAAAGAGAGGCAAGTGTAGAGAGGCTGAAACAGCACCCCTCTCCCCCCGCCACTGTCCCCAGGTGCTTGCCCACTTCCTGTGACAGCTCTCCCAGGGTCGGGCAGCAGGTCATTCTCAAGGACTCACAATCTCAGTGATGAGAAGACAGAGCAAAAGAATTCAAGATGTTTGATGGGAGAGCTAGTGGTTCTATTAAAATTCCTTCTCAGATATAAGAAAAAGATTAATGAGTGTTCATATTTAGCTCCTACTTCCATGAGAAAGCCTGTGGAAAAGCGTCTATGGTAACTAATCTGGAAAATAAATCAAATTAGTCACTGTTGAGGCTGGCATTACAATCCAAAATAAGATATATTTTGTTGTTGTTGTTGAATGGCTTAGCTTGAGGGTAGAAGTTTATGGTGGGTTTTTATGACACAAAATTTACTATTTATTATTTCAGAGTTTGTTCATACTCTAGTATAATTCTATGGAAATAGCCCTGAACTGGATGTCTTGAGACCCAAGTTTTGATTCTGGATTTTGCCCTGACAATCTTGTGACTTTCTTCAGTTTACTCCGTCTGAGGCTCAATTTTCTCATTTCTAAACCAAAGAGGTCTGGGGTCCTTCCAAGCTTTAAAGTTCAATTTGTGAATAAATTCCTCATTCCTCAAGGAATCTATTTTGTAGAAATGCTCTTATTGTGTCTTACCAATGATGATTTGTATTGAGGGCAAATTTTTTTTAATGGTTAGAGAAATCCAATTTCCCTAATGTTTCATTTCTCATATTCACTCCTCATATAATTGAATTAAGTTTTCTTTAAGGTTGGGAATTTAGATTATTTACAGTTTGTTTTCACAACTAATACCAATTTCAACATTCTTATGTAGACCTTAGATGTTTCCTTAGAAAATAATTTTATCCTGGAATTGTTGGGTAAAAGTATGTGAATATTTTCAAGAGCTTCTCACTACTAATCTGTAAAAAAGAGGAGATTTCACAAAATCATTACCAATGCTTACCATTATCATTTTAAAAGTTTTTCTCCCGGGGCGCCTGGGTGGCTCAGTGGGTTAAGCCTCTGCCTCTGGCTCAGATCATGATCTCAGGGTCCTGGAATCAAACCCTGCGTTGGGCTTTCTGCTCAGCGGGGAGCCCGCTTCTCCTCTCTTTCTTCCTGTCTCTCTGCCTACTTGTGTTCTCTCTCGCTGTCAAATAATAAAAAAAAAATCTTTAAAAGAAAAAGTTTTTCTTCCTCTAAAAGCAATTAAAAATTCTAATAAAATCCAGCTTAAAAAAATGTACTCATTCCTTTGCATGCACTGTTTCATTTACTCCTAACAACAAACTTGTACCACAAGTAGTTTTATTATTTGTACTCAACAGATGTAGAAATAGAATTAAAGAGAATAAAAATCTGATAAAACAGATTCTCAATAGATGCTGAACAATGAAAGTTTAGGGGTGCTCCAATTTTTATTCTCACAGAAATATCCAGTCATTTACTTTTCATGCATGATAGTGTTCATTTTTAGTAGTTGAGACTCAAAGGATTAGACATTTGAAGTCTTTTGAAGCTCTGAAACATTAAAAAAATTGGATTTCTTTAACCATTGTAAAAATTTTGCATCTCAATACGAACCCTCATTTGTAAGACACAATAAGAGCATTTCACAAAACAGATTCTTTTCCATCTGGATTTGTGTGCACGCATGTGTACAAAAGTAAATGTCTTAAAATTTCAGGGGAATCAAGTGAATCAATAGTATGTATTAGGTCTAAGATGTCTTAAAAAATAAGTGAAAGTTCTCTAAATTTAAAAAGATGAAACTCATTCTTGTAACAAGTATTTAGTAAGCGTTTACTATGGGCCTCTTTATTCTAAGTGACTCTGAACCTTTAGTATGTCTCAAGAGCTACCTGGACAAGAGTGGGGTCAGCTCTCATGGAGGCGCCATGGGATAGAGCCTGGGGTCCAGGTTCATTGTCCTTTAGACCACACACAATGCATTTTGGCCCTGTGAGGCACATCCCGGCATCCACAAGAAAGTTCGAAATGCCAGACCATTTGTGCTCTAGAACAGAGCACAGAACCTTGCACATAATACAGGTATGCCGTGAGTCAACACTGAATTAAAGATAGCATGAAGATTTGCTTCTTGAGGAAAAAAGTGGCCAAATCAAAGGCCATTCTAGCAGGTGGGATTTCAGATGGCAGTATATAAATCATGTTATTAGCATAAGGGCAATGCATATCTGGTTCTTTGTGGCTTTTCTTGTGCCAAACCAAAACTGCACTGTTCTAAAGATTTGATTTCCTCAGTGACAGTGAGAGTAAAGATACTTGTTTCTCACTTTATACACTTTTTTTTTTTTTTTTTGGTTTCTGTTAACAATCATGGCTGAGCATCGACTGTGACTATTTTTTTTAAGAAAGTATCAGTGACTGGCTGCATGAGCTGATTTCTAGAGATGATTGCTTTCTCTCTCTCTTTTTTTTAAGGTTTTATTTATTTGATAGAGTGAAAACAGGGGGAATGGCAGGCAGAGGGGAAAAGGGAGAAGCAGGCTCCCCACTGAGCTGGAAGCCCAAAGTAAAGCTCGATTCCAGGACCCTGGGATCATGAACTAAGCCAAAGGCAGCTGCTTAGCTCACTGAGCCACCCAGGCAGCACAAGAGATGATGGCTTTCTAGGCAGCTTTCACGCAGTCGCCCCTGTGGCTAGCACCAGGTGTACCTGGAGTAAAAGAAATAGTGTCTCTAACCTTGAGGAAGTCACCACCTCACTGGCATCCAGTCCCCTGTGGATGAGCCACAATGAAAGGACGATTTTTGCAACTTTTTATTTCATGCTTGTGAAAGCACTTTGGTTCTGTTATCTCCTTTGATTTTTAATGTCAGTTCTTTTTTCTTTAAAGATTTTGTTTACTTATTTATTTGTCAGAGAGAGAGACTGAGAGAGAGAGAGAGAAAGAGAGCACAAGTAGGGGGACTGGCAGGCAGAGGGAGAAGCAGGCTCCTCACTGAGCAAGGAGCCTGATGTGGGACTTGATGTCAGGACTGTGGGATCATGACCCAGGCTGAAGGCAAACACTTAACCAACTGAGCCACCCAGGTGTCCCCTTAATGTCAATTCTTGAATGACACTTGCAGGCAAGCGTCAGCTGAAATCTTATGTGGAAGATGGTCCAACCTCATTTTTTTTTTTTTGTGATATCATTTTCCTGCAGAGAATTAATGTCACAGAAGGAATAGAAGAACACAGTGAAGGCGGCACTGGCTTACACATTATGTGAGCAGTGTACAGTTACAACACTGACATTGTTGGCTAAAAAAAATCCTGAAATCCTTGGTGGGGGAGACTTCTTTCATGCTAATGTCACCTATTAAGCTCTTGGATAACCTGGTGAACCGGAGGGGACCTTTGAGGGCTGTTAAAATGGAGGGGAACTTTGAGGGCTATTAAAATGACAGGCGTGCTACTCTGTTTTAAGTTGTATGACCAAGAAAATTATAAGTCTTTACAAAACCAGTTTTCTAATTTACAGTGCATTTTAATAAGCATAATTCAGTTATTTAACTCCCAGTAACACAGAACAGAAAGTAACACTATAGGTGGCTGATTAATAATTTGTTTATCTTTAGTAACTAACCATGTCACCATGGGAAGATGTTCTGAAAGAAACATCATATTCAAAACAGACTTCCTTCGCTATGTCATTTCTTTGGGATAGTTCATTTTTCAAAGTGTTTATATGAAAGCTTTAAAAAAATGTTCTACCTATCCCAATGGTATTTGTACCACATATTTAATGCAATTTATATAATGGTTAAGGATGGAAAATTATTGACTCAACAACTGTTTAAGGAAATTTCTTTCCTGTTATCTGCTCTATTGATAGTTTCTTCCTATACAGTTTCTTCCAAAGCATATTAAAGTCTGAATGTCTTTTTGAACATTGTTTAGATCTTCAGACTTTAATATGCTTTGGAAGAAACTATATAGGCCCAGGTCATTTCCTTCTAAATTTCTCAAAGTTATTCCAGATTTTCTATTGAGTTAGCAATAAACATGTTATTATTTTGTCTTGTGCCATCATGTCTGCCTAACTGATGTGTTCCCAACCCTTCACAAGTTGCTGGGTGCATCAAATCTTTTTTCTGGTGATACATACTATTTAATAGAAGGTTTGATCTTTCTTAAAGGAAGCAACCCCAGTCAGTGTCATCACTAAGATGATTTAGGTAAACTTATTGACAAGAAAGACCATATTTTATAAATATTTATAAAATATTCCAAATATTTAACCACTGATAAGTCTAGGATATTGACCAATCAGAATAGACCTGAGCCATAAAGCTGAACAAAGTTCAGCAGGGCCCTTTAGCGACAGATGTGAACCCTTTGGTTGTGGGATCCTGAGAAGGTGGGAGGAGTGGTGAGCCAAGCAAGAGGCAGAGGAGGGAGAGGAAACTCGTAAAGGGGGCTCGTAACAGCGACTACACGCCAAGGGTCTGAATGTTTGACATTTTGAGACCAATGATTCTTTGTTTTTGGGAGCTGTTCTGTGCATTGTAGAAGGCGTAACTGTGTCTCTGGTTTCTATCCACTAGGTTCCATTGTCACTTCACCCTCAGCTGTGGCAACCAGAAATATCTCCGGATATTGTCAAACATCTCCCAGAAGGCAAAATCACCCTAGCTGAAAACCACCGTTTTTTTATGCCAACTGGTACAGAAATATTTTAATATATTAAAAACTGTTACATTCACACCATCACCCACAGTGTCTTGAACTGTTGCCTGCCTCATGGTGCTTAACAGAGATTTGATGAACAGACAGATGACTCATGCAAGTAGTTAAACCAGTGGGAATAACCTTAGAGGAAAGGTCGACCCATAAGTTGTCTCTTGTGCTTTGAGCGAGGGTACATCTTGATTTACGACTAAACAGGTGTTCAGTGAGACCCTTCAACATGGCGACCACAGCATTTGACACTGGGGAGGCTTCTGGAGCGTGAGGTTGGGGTGCGCTGTCTGCAATTCTTCTCCCTCTGTACACTCTGGGTTCTTTTCCCCGCTGTCCTGGTTGTCACTGACGCGCAGGTAGAGTCTACATGTGTACCTCTATGCCTCATCCTCTTTCTGAATGTAAGCAGCATTTCTTCCGGCCTTGTGCGTATTAGACCCTATGCGTGAAACCTAGACAACTGACCTAAGCTTTTGCCTCCCTTCCCTGTATCCATACAAACACCATGTCCTGCTTTGCTTAAATGAATTAATTAGGTCATTATTGCCTCCCTCAGGTGGTGATTTAGAGATAACACACACTCTCTCTCTCACAACTCCTACCTGCAAATGATAATCACCAAGTCCACTAAACCCAGCAAACAGCCTGGATTTTCTTCTCTTCTCTTATTCGCTGCCCATTTGAATTTGTTCTCGTCTCTCCGGACTGGTCTTGCAGGCTCTGGTGCATTCTCTCTCAAATTCAAGCTTCACACTGCCTCTGGTGTCATCTCTCTAAATGGCAACTTAAGGCCAATTAAAATGCTTCTGTTTTCTAAAGGATAACATCGAAGCTCTTCTGCACAGCTCTCTAGACCTGGCCTCTGCTGTCTCAGAGCTTCCGACGTGGCCTTTCCTGCTCTCACAAATCTGAGCAGCTGTCAATTCGCTGCGACTCTAGGGTCCACTTCTTCCTTTGATCTGCAATGTCCTCTTGACCCTTTGTCACCAAACCAACTCCAAATCCTTTAGTTCAGGTGACACCTCTTCTGGACAGTCTTTCTTGAATTGCTTATCCTGGACTCAGAGGCTCTTTGGTTTACTGTACTCTGAGGCCTCCTAAATTGTAGCATTATCATCCTGGGTTGAAATAATCTGTTTAACTATTATATGGTTTATCACTCAAGCTGAGACTATGTCTTATGCATCTTTATATACTTAGTTGCTGCATAGGGGCTTAAGAAATGCTTCTGGTATGATCTCAATGCCGGAAGAAAGGAAAAAGCTAGATAAACAGAAAAAAAAAAAAAAGACTGGAAGGATACCCATGTAACAATGCAGACTCTATACTTTTGACATTTTATTGGAACTTCCTCCCACCTCGGCCAAAAGAAGTGTCAGTGTGAGGCTTACGCACATTACCACATGACACACAGAAAACACGGTTGCTTTGCAAACCTGGGGAAGGCTGGAAAGAAATGAGGTGAAGGGGGAGAAAGGGAAGAAGGAAACAGCAGCAATAATAAAAGCATAAACTTTGTTAATCATATCATAGTAAATCCAAACCTATAACCCTACTTCTAGCGAGAAAAATTTAAAAAGCAGAATGCAAGTCCAACTATAAGAGTTCTGTTCACTTCCTTTGTACATTGTGAACAATGCCCACCCTTCCCTTCTCACCATTCTGCATGCCCCCCTCCCCAGATCAACTTTACTGAAATAAAAATTAAGTTTTGTGATTTTTTTTTCCTGCTGTTTTCAAGGACTTAAGCTCAATTGAGGACATAAGGCTAGCAGATGGCATAATTTTAAAGAAGTTATAATATTTGGGTTGAAATTCTCTACTCTGTTAATTATGGCCCTGAAGACTTCTTGTCACAAAAGCAAAATTTTACAACCCCTTGACATTAAGAATGTCTATACTCAGGCCCTAGTGCAGCTGCCTGTGCATGAGGCCAACAGATGGGTGTAGTGTTTTTAAAGAAATAAAAGGCGGAGTTGCTAAGGTTTAAATTCTCTAATCCAGTCACCGAGGCTCTGTTAGCTCACTGCATGAAAAGAGAGCTGCTGCTTCCTCATGTGAAGAACCTACTGGCTCTTTGGGGCCCTTCCTGCCCCAGCCCAGCTTCCTACTTGGAGCCACTGGGAGAAGAAGGTTAAGAAGCCGTAACGAACACAATTACTGTGTCATGGAAGACATTCCCGTGGTCAGCTCTTTACCATGAGCCCACCCTCACCTGGCGCTCGTCTGGAGGAACACTTAGGAATGGGGATAAAGGCAACAATGTGGAAACGCCACGCATTACCATATTTCCACATTGTTTCTAGAACATGGCATTACATTTGCAACTCAAAGGGGATCTATTTATAGTCCGCCAGCAAATAACAAGATAAGCGCCGCTGACCCTTTTATTTACAACAGCCTCGTAGAAGAAACATTTCCATGCAGTCCACGTGCAAGTTGACTAAGCTTGAGGAATATCACAAAATATGGGATGATGAATATAGAATCGGAATGTCTGCCACCTAAAGGAAGCCCAACTGAATTGCCAGAGAAGCCAAGTTTTTGCTTCAGCAACATGGTGTGGTGGGAAAAGCCCATCTTTTCAACCAGTCTGGCCTCAGCTCAGATCGGGGTTCTGGCACATACCAGCCCTGTGACTTTAAGGGAATCACTGCATCTCCTGACCCCTGGGGTTTATTCATATGTAACACTGGAGAAACCATACCTCCCTGGCAGATCTTGCTGGGCTTGAAAATTTGAGTTTAAGGTATTATTGCTCATTAGCTGGGGCTTCTTCTTGATGAAGATTCAATTTGTTCACCAGAGGTTCACACCCTGTCTTTCAAAGGCCCAGTGTGTGACCCTAAGGCCTTACCACAACTTCTGCTTCACATCTCCTCTTCCTTGGCATTGGACCAGAAATGCAGTCATTTTCCTGTTCTTTTTCACCCCTGGTTCTGTAGTCTGGGGTATGGTATGCTCTTCTGAACTGGAGGGGTGTTTTGGATGTGACCATCTATTTTTATTTTCTATTTTGAAGGAAGTGACAAATACCCAAGGTATGAATTTTACTTATTTAGAAGAAGATAATGTTTGCTCGCCCAACACACTGATATTACATTCTGAAGGGATAAAACAACAAGTGTTGTTGAGGACATGGAGGAAAAGGAACCCTCAGTCCCTACTGATGGGAATGCAAACTGGTATAGCCAACGTGGAAAAATATACGGAGGTTCCTCAAAAAGTTAAAAATAGAACTAGCCTATGATCCAGGAATTGAATACTGGGTATTGATCCAAAGGATATAAAAAGACTAATTAGAAGGGACATATGCAACCCTACATTTATAGCAGCATCATTTACAACAGCCAAATTATGGAAGCAGCCCAAGCATCCAGTGACAGATGAATGAATAAAGAGGATAATGGAATATTATTCAGCCATAAAAAAGAACAAAATCTTGCCATTTGCAACAATATGGATGGAGCTAGAAAGGATAATGCTAAGCAAAAAAAGTCAAACAGAGAAACACAGATACTGCATGATTTCATTCATATGTGGAAATTAAGAGACAAACAAATGAGTAAAAAGAGAGAGAGAGAAAGAAACAAATCAAGAAATAGACTCTTAACTCTCTTAGAGAACAAACTGATGGTTGCCAGAGGGGAGGTGGGTGGGGACACGGGGGAAATAGGTGATGGGGATTAAGGAGTGCACTTGTCTTAAGGAGCACTCGGTATTGTATGGAAGTGGTAAATCACTCCATCGTACAGCTAAAACACACTATGTTGACTATACTGGAATTAAACTAAAAACATTTAAAACATTTTTTATGGAATGAAAAAACTAGCTATGAAAGAAGTCTGAAAACATTAAAAACCACAGATATTCTTGGGATTAGTATGGAATATTAATAAATTAAATAAAAAATAAATTAAAAATTAAATAATAAATTAAGTATTAAAAATATTAATTGAACATTGCATGGATATTAACTGGGACTCTAACACATATTGACGGAAGAACCCCTCATGGCAGACATACCAATACTGGACTGCCTGCCAAGTGGTTTCAACATTTGTGGGAGGCCAAATGCAGTTTGCTTTAGTTAATGAGGTGAAGTACAGTGTGGGGGTGGGGGAGGAGAAGAATTAGGGAAATCCTTTGTTCTTACTGATTCTAAAAGAACAAGCTGCAGCAAGCCCCATTTGTTCTTTCCAAGAGTAAGTTTATACTTGAGTAGGGTTGAGAGAGAATCAATTTCTATTAGTCACCCAATGAGGGGAGTCTGTGGGATTGACTCTGGGGGCTTGGTTTAAGGAAGAGGGTTCAGAAGCCTCATTTCTGTTGACTCTTGTGGACTGATTACCAGCAAGATCTGCTCTCCGGACACAGTTCCCTCTCCCTGTGGAATTACTGAACTCACTCCTCTTGTGCCCATTTTGTCCCTAAAGGATGGAAAACCAAATGCAACTCTCTTAACTTACACACAAATCTAATTTAACCTTGGCTTTATACCTCAGCATCTTCTCATTCCTATTCCATCAAATCTGCTGTCAAGGTCTAATGCTTGAACATCCTTAATGAAGACACACTGGTCTTTGGGCCCCCAGCCTTTATTATTAATTGTTACTCACCCATTACCCCCTCTGGGTTGCATTTCTCCTCCTCTGTCACCCCTTAGTCCCAGAGCACCTGTTCTCCACTGCCAGTTTCTAGAAACAATCTGAGCTCAGCAGTGCATAATTTAATTTGAATTTTAAAGTTGGGATCAAAGGCGCTTGAATACCATGCACGGGGCCTTTTTGCGAAATGCAAGGCTCTCCCCTCTGTTAATGGAATGTTAGGCGTTAGCAAGCTGTATGGAAAGGTTTTTATATTGGGGTGGTGGGAAAGAGTGGGTGAGAAAATGGGATCTCCTGACTAATGAAGTGACTGAACACAGATTTAGTAAACATTGGGATGCATGGTTTGATGAACACAATTATTTTGAGAAGACAGTGGAATTGAACTTAGCCTTTCTGAATCATCTTCTGGGAAAATTTAGAATGGGGAATGAATGGCATGCAATATGCCCGGACTTGTTCTATCAAAAAGATACCATCACTGATGATGTACATTCCTCCTTCCCTAAATTTACATCTGTTTTCTTTCTCCCCATCTTTCCTGGTCTTCAAAATCCTCCATTTAGAACCAAACTTCAGCCTTGAAATATTTTTTTCTTAGTTGTACAGAGAAAAGTTTGTTCTGAGTTTGATGCAGTGATCGCTTCTCGGCCTTTTGGCTAAGATCAAGTGTGAGTTTGATGCAGTGACCTCTGCATGTGCTACCTTTATTCAGTCACGTACTGGGTGTTCCAAGAAAGAGCTTTCTTTGAGATCTCCACATGAAATCGATCGTAAAAATACCAAGTGTTCTACTGAGGCTCATTCCCCTTGGGTGTGGCCTTGCCAGTTCCAGCAAGATAAAGAGCTGCTTCCCTAACTGTCCTTTCATGGGAGGAGGCAATAAGAGAAGTAGCAACAGTATTAACTAAATAATAAACTGCTGCTCGCTGAAGGCCTCCCAGGTGCCAGGCACTGTTCTAAGCACTTTCTGTGAATAAATGCATTTACTCTGCATGACGATCCTATGGGAAGGTACTCGTTCGTTACTCCTAAGGGACAACACTGAGGCCTGTGCCAATCGTCCATTTGTCTAAGGAGGTGGCAGCTTATGTGTTGTGCCTTTGGCCTAGCTCAGGAATAGTTTCCTGGCAAACAAGTGCCAACACCATCCCCTACAGGGATCCCCTACCAGAGGGTGACCCAGAGGCCTGAGGCCAACGTGGATTTGCAGACAATTTAAATTAATCCTCTTCATGGGCCCCGAACACATCTTTTTTCCTACGAAGAACAATGGATTAAAGGAACTAAACGAGGGAAGTTAAATCAGATCCAAACATCTCACAAAATAATTAAAAACTGAACATGACCTATTGAAGGCCAAATATGTCCATAATTAATACTAAATGAATGTCTGCAACACATTTCTAAAGTATGCTTTGTTTTACTAGCCACTGTAATTGGATTCAATTCAGTGATTCACTTAACTTTTTCCTTAAAGAATGGAATTGATGTGTTGAGGAATTGATGTGTGTTCTAATGATTGTTTTTGCTTAGCCTCTTGCTATTAAAAACCAAGTTATGGAACAAAATATTTAGTAAAGAGCATGTCCTACAGATTTTATTATAAATTGGACCCACTCCATTTCCCCATACCCTGTACTGCTATAGAAAGTCTGTGTTTTGACCTTGGGAAATCTGGCCTCCACTTGCATAACTTTGCTCAGTAGGAGGGGGCAGCCTTGGTTGGTGGCGGCTGAAGTCACTGCATGTTGGCCTAATTCAGATGAGTGAGCAGGTACAGGTGGAATTCGGAATTATGGGTTGAAGTGAGCAAGGATTTGTTAAAGACTTGAAAGCTTTGAAGCTGAAGATTGGGCCTTCTCTTATCACAGCTGAAGAATGAAATTCTCTTAGCAAAAACACATATGAGTGATAAGATAATTCAGGCTGACATTTCCCACCAGCCTCACCTTCTACCTTTGAAGTCTGAAAAGCAAAGAAAAACTGGCCAATTGTGAATCATAACTTAATTATTCATTAGGTATATGGTATATGTCAAAGAAAGGGATTAAAAATGGTTGATGTAGGGGTGCCTGGGTGGCTCAGTCAGTTAAGCATCTGCGTTTGGCTCAGGTCATGATTTCAAGGTCATGGGATTGAGTCCCGCATTGGGCTTCTTACTCAACAGGGAGCCTGCTTCTCCCTCTCCCTCTGCTGTTCCCCCTGCTTGTGCTCTCTTTCTGTCAACTAATAAATAAATCCTTAAAAAATTAAAAAAAAAATAAAAATGTTTGCTGTATTCTGCTGAGAGACAAATATTACTATGGGGTGTATTTATTATCAGGTAGAGAAGACAAAACAGGTAGCAGTCCTATGTTCTAGGCTATGGAAAGCAAAGGATGAAAGTATTGTCTCTTACAGACTGAGCAATGCTTCGGGATAGGCATTTGTACTCCTCTGCCAAGCAAGGGGCTGCTAAATGTTGTATGAAACCTAAAGACGATGGTGGGTTACCAACCTTTGCCCTTTCTGATTTTTCCTCAACATCTGGTATAGTTTTTCCTTGCAGGTGAACTTGAAATTCCCACTGTTCAAGTTTAGGCCAATGGAGATAAATCAGAACCCACTTTGAAAAGAATAGGAATATGGCTCAAAATACTATCCCGATAAGCACCCACTGATACGTCAGCCTGGATTCTGACTGTCAGATCAGCGGTTGGGATCCCTGCACCCAGTGCTGCAGGGGAGGGACCTCTCAGAGAAAGCTGGGCTCACGCTGCAGGAAGCCCGGAGGCAGGGCATCTCACCCCACTGTCTCAGCATCGCTGTGAGGTAGTGCTGTCACTCCGTGGGCCTAGAGGGCAAAGCACTGACCCAAAGAGGATTATTCCTGAGCCTTAAGATCTAATGGAATTTACCTTGCTTGGGATCCATCTCCCTTGGTTCTGTTTCCCCCTTTGAAATGGGAATGTCTGTCCTATACCTACCCCATCTTTGCATTTTGGGGGCATGTGATTTGTCTGGTTTCACAGGTTCACAGGTGGAGAGGAATTTTGCCTCAAGGATCCTATCACAAGTCCCCTCCATATGTGACTCAGATGATATTTAAACGAGGCTTTGGATCCTAGGCTTAAAGGGGCTCCTGGGAATGAGTTAAGTCTTCCGGGGCTTTTGGGATGAAATGAGTGCATTTCACATGAGAGGACAAGAATTTGGGAAGAGCAGGGGCTGAATTCTAGGCACTGAATTGTGCCCCCCCCCCCATATTCATGTGTTGAATCCCTAATTCCCAATGTAATGGTATTTGGAGATGGGACATTTGGAAGGGAATGAAGTTTAGATGAGGTCATGAGATTGGAGCCCTGATAAGAAGAAACATCAGGGGACTTGCTTCCCATCATTTTCTCCCCACCATCTGCCAGGACATTGGTCTTGCATTTCCCAGTCTCCAGAGCTGTGAGAAAGAAGTATTGCTTAAGCCACCCAGCCTATGGCAATTGGTTATAGCATCCAGAGCTGACTAAGACAGCAGGCTTCATAGCTTTAGGCCTTAAAGACACGGGATCATGTTAGCATTTTAAACCTAATAATTATGACTATAATAGTAATGGCCAACATTAACTGGGTGCTTACTGCATTCCAAGTGGGGGTGTAGCTGTGGGAAAGTCTCTAGACCTGGACTTGGTGGAGCCTTCCTGCAAGGACTCTGGGAGACACGGAAATGGGGCCATCTATAGGAAGCAAGGTGTTGAACTGTGATTTCAGCTGTGTCACAATTTCCATAGGGTAGGGACAGATTGTACTGTGTTTCAGAAGAAAAGAAAAAAGTTTTGAGATCCAAAATAATTACATGTTGACTTAATCACTAATCTTGATGAAAATTTCATTTAAACTACGTGATTTCCATTTCAGGTATGATAAAAATGAAGTAGGTCTCCCTGCATGACTTGTGAATAATAAGCTTTTGAGTACCAATAATTTGACAGCAATGGGCTGAACAGAATAAGCGTTTTGATCTCTAATCAGAGAAATGAACACCTGGGAGAATAAGAATAGAAAGTCGTTGTAGGATCCACATTTCCAGAGAATGTAACTGTTTAGGAGGAAGAAAAAAAACCAACCTAAAAATTGCTACAAATCAGTGTTTGTCTGGTAGATACAGAATTCCTTTAGAATTCCTGGCCTTTAATTTTCCATTTTCTATAAAAAGTGTTATTTTTAAAGCAAACAATGGAAAAAAAAGAAAAGTTGGAAAATTTTCAACGCAGGCAGAGGGGAAGCAAGCATCCTTCGTTTTGCTGTAATGTTTTAAAACCACCTGGATATATTCTCCAAATAAAGGAGAAGTAGAGAGGGTGATATTAAGAAAACATAAATCAACCCTTAAGTATGTAATTATTGTGAAGTAGGACTTTCCCTTAAAACTTTGCTGAAAAATATATAAGAAATAGTAAATACTTCTAAATTATTTATGCTCTCCTAATATGCTCTGACTTTCCATCTCTGCTTTTAGATTTGATTTTATACTGTTTATTTTTATTTACTGGATTATGGGATAATGAGCACTATCATCATTGCACAAGTGACTTAGACTCTTCTAAGCTCTCTGTTGGTGACCAGGGCACGCTTCAACATTTTTAAGAAAGGCTCAGGGGATAAAGTTGGAAGTGTTAAGCATCCTGTTACTACCTAGGACTTTAACAGCCCCGAGCATGCCCGGCTCCTAACATGTGTGGATTCCTGAGGGCTTTTTAGCAGGGGTTGGTGGTAATTGTTGCCTCTGTCAACTCTGTGAATTTGTGTGGAGCTGGTCTGGCCGCAGCTTTGCCTCAAACCTCCATCCCACCCAAGGAGTGGGGTTGGGGCCTCCAGAAAAGAAGTCTGTGAAGGAGGGTTGTGCTGCGTGGTGTTGATGCATATCTGAGTTCCAGCCCATGTCATCACATATAAATTAAGATGGCTAGCCATTTCCACTCTCTGGTATGGGTTTTTTTTTTTTGTTTTGTTTTGTTTTGTTTTTTTTTTTTTTTTGCTTGTTTGTTTTTTGTTTTTTCCTTTTAAGAAGGAGAAACTATTTTTGAGCTTTTATGTAGCTGAAGCAGATTTGTTCTAAAAAATGTAGCACATTAGATGCAGTCATTTCATCCTGCTACTAATGATTAGGATGAATCACTACATGATTGACAGAACTCCATGGCCTGTTTTTTCATTCTGAAACCGTCAGGGTTAACTCAGCTTAATCATGTTTGTTTTCTGCACCATCACGGTCTGGTCGGCCCTTTGTCCTCTCCTGTTCCGTCTTCTTTTTGATGTACTTGGGCGTGCTTGTGGCGCGGGCTGTGAGGCTCAGGACCGCACTCCTTCCCTTCACGCTCAGCGTCCCTGCGCCCTGCGGAATGACAGGCCTTCATTTGCGCCCTCTGTGTGCCCTCGCTCTCTTTGCCCCTACCCGAGTCCTAATGGGAAGTGGCCTCAAATCCCTGCATTCAAGTTCATTGAAAGCTTTGTTTCTCTTATGTAAGCAAGGCATTCAGTCTCTCATTGATCAATCTACAGACCAACCAAGCGATTGAGAAAAAAAAATTCGTCTTTGTTCTCAAAGGTTCACAGTGTTTGGAAACTACTGAACAGGTGGTAGACACTCGCACTAACAAAAGGCAGAGCACCTACTTAGGGTTGGGGATGGCAGAGGATAAGGATATGTTAAGGCCACCCCGGGCCCCCCCTCTGGCTGAAGAGAAGCCAGAAAGCACACAGACCCTTGATCTGTAAATGATGGGGATACTAGCGTTTACCTTCTCAGGGACCAGATCATGTTAGGAGCTCTTGGTTAAGATCCCTTATCTGTTTTTAACTGGTTACCATCTTGATTCTCATTCCTGCCCCCACCCCTGTGGGGAGAGACTGTGGAGTGCACTAACTGATATGATCTAAATAGATCCTTTCATCTAGATGGGAAGAAGCTATTAAAACATATCTATAAAAGCACTGGATTCAGAAAAATCAAGGGTGTAGTACACTCTGTGATATAGGGAATTTTGACCTTGGAAATTGTCCTATTGTTCACCTAATTATTTGGGGATATTTTATTATTAAGATTTTATTATTTGAGAGAAAGAGAGAGAGTATGTGTGCACAAGTAGGGGGAGGAGCTGAAGCAGACTACTCCCCTACGTGGGAAGCCAGATGTGGGGCTCTATCTCAGGACCCTCAGATGTGGGGCTCGATCCCAGGATCCGGGATCATGACCTGAGCCAAAGGCAGCCAATTAACTGACTGAACCACCCAGTGCTCCTGTTTTGGGATATTTTAAAGACTAGTCCTACCGTGAATTGACTTTGACCATTAAATGGCATGATTAAAAGTAGACAACCAGAGATGATTCAATACCTTTAGCTTCGGCCCCTAACCAGAAAAATTACTCATTGCCTCATGATTTCTACCATGGTTTTGTTGTTTTTGTTAAGGAGCCTGTGGGAAGTGTATTAACATAGGTTATCTCATTGAGTCAATCCCAATATTATTATGAGATGGATATTATTTATCACCGTTTTCAAATGTGGCACCTGAGAAGACAACTTAAACTTCGTCTCGCATAAAGCCATGCTTCTTCCATTACTGCAAACACTCCTGTCTTGAAATGGGAGGACAGCATAAGAAAGAGATCCACAGACATTTAGTTTTTTTCTTTAAAATTATCCCACTGCTTATTTCAGTTTGGTTCCACCTACAGGACAATGTGCTTTGCTACCCGCATTAGGTTCCTCCTTACCACTGCAGAGCCATGGCTTGGAGCTCATCCTAGCTCTAACAATGTCTCTGTTGAGTTAATATTACTATTTTCAATCTCAGATTTGTACCATTTTAATGGATGTTTGTCCACAGAACCTGACTCCTAAAATGAACTACTTGGAAAACCTATGGTCCTTTTAAAGAAGTGCACACCCTAAAATAAGTAGGTGGGAAGTTAGTTAAATGGCAACTTAAACAATACTGTTTAATGGGATTCATGTAGCAGAAAGTTCCTCGTTTCCTAAACATTTGTTCTCTCCTTAATAATAATCCAGTTTTCCTACATGCAGGGTTGCGAAGCTGGAGGCCCCATGTCACGTCCTCATGGCAACTAGGTTTGGTCATGTGACTAAGTTCTCACTGATGGAACTTGAGTGGAAGTCATATGGACCACTGCTCTATCCCTTCTCCAAAAAGGAATCACTTGCCCTCCATTTCTGCTCTTCTTCTTTCCTGAACGCTGGATTGTGGGTGTGGCATTGATTCAAAGGCAGGCGAGGTAATGCCCTGAGGCAGCTGTTCTCAATCTGCTGTCTTCAGACCTCTAGGGATCCCTGAGACATTTTCAGTGGGTCCACACTGCCAAAACTCTTTCAGTAATAATACTAGGATTTTATTTGCCTTATCCACTGATCCACAGAAGAAAAATGACAGTTTCACTAAAAAACATCCTTGATGAAGCAGTCACACATAGCAATGAATATTGTTAAATCAAGGACCTTGAGTTCATAAGTTTAATGGTATGTGTGAGGAAATGAAAAGTATGCCTAACACACCTGTGCTTGCTGGGGTAGGATCGTCTTGAAGCAAATATCTTCTGCAACTGTTGAGTTAAGAACCGAACCATTCACTTTTTTTTCTAATGTCACACCATTTTTACTTGGAAAAACAACTGGCAGACAAACCATGGTTATTCAGACTTGGGTACTTGGCAGACATTTTCTTGAAAATGAATGAAGGAAGCCTATGGCTTCAAGAAAAAACAACTGACAGTGTTTGTTGCCAGAGATAAGATTCAAGTTTTAAAGGAAAAAAAAAAAAGAGAGAGAATTGGAAAAGTTATATCTGCCTCTGTGATAGCTTCCTAATGTTTAAAGAATTTTCTAATGAGATTTGGTCGTGATGTTCATAAATGTTGTTTAATGTTGTGTAATAAAGTGTTCTAATAGTCAAAAGATACACACAGTTCAGTGAACTGATATTTACCAAATGATGAATTTATGATGTTATGAAATAATTCATGTGGAAAAATATCGAAGTGAAAGCTGGAACAGTGGATTCTCATGTGACAAGAGTATGAAAACTACATTAATACTGTTTTGGGCTCCACATGGCAGCCAACCTTTAATAAAATACCACTTGTCAAGTTGTGGTGTAGTATTAAATAAACCTACCCATAATTATTTGAGAGGTCTTTTAAAATGCTCCTCCTTTTTACAGTTATAGGACTATGAAAATGGATTTTTTTCACAGACTTCAGCCAACATAACACATTACAACAGACAGAGTGCCAAAGAAGATATGAGAATCCAATAGGTTTCTGCTAAGCAGATCTCTCATCGAAGAGATTGGCAAAATGTAAAATAATGTTATTCTTCTCACTCAACTTTACTTTGAGTTTTGGAAAATACACTTATTTTTCATTAAAATCTATCTTATTTATGTTAAAAATGATGATTTCATTGTCTGTGGTAAGCTGAATAATGGCCGCCTGAAGATAGCTACACTGTAATCGCTGGAACCTGTACGTAGGTTCCTTATAGAGCTGAGTTTACAGATGTGATTGAATTAAGGATCTTGAGATTGGGAGAGGCTGTGGTTATATGGATGGGCACCACATAATCACTAGGGTACTTACATGAGGGAGACAGGAGGGCCAGGAGCAAGGAAAGGAGACGTAATGAAGGAATTGGAGATTGCAGTGATGTACCTTGTAAATGGAGGAAAAGCCATCATCCACGTGATGCAGGCAGCCTCTGATGCTGCAAAAGGCAAGGGGATGGATTCTCCTTGGAAGCTTCCAGAAGTAATGCTGCCCAGCCAAGATGTCCATTTCACTCATGGCTTCTAGAACTATAAGAAAGTAAATGTACTGTTTTAAGTCCCTACTTTGCCGTAATTTGTTACAGCAGAAATAGGAAAAGAATATAATGTTATTTTTCAAAGAATTAAATAAATACTTAAAACATTTCTTAGTTTTCATTTCACAGGTGCTAAATACTGATAGATATGATGCATACAAACAAAAGTTCTTTGGAGTCCCAGAAATTTTCCAAAAGTGTAAAGCATTCTGAGGACAAAAATTTGGGGAATTGTTGTGCTAAGAAATGGCAGAGCACCAAGATGGAAGAAATATGAATCCCTGAATGAATGTGTAAGCTCAGTTGGCTTGCCAGCCTGGACTATCGGCCCATCTCTGGATTGCTATTTGTGTAAGAGATAAACTATCTTAGTTAAATTACTGCATTTGCGGTCTCTGAGTAACAGCAATCCAGCTGATACTTCAATAACTAAAGTTTTCCTTGTTTTCTTCTAAGTGCAAAATCCCATTTAAAAACCAATTATAATTGATTTCACAAGGATTTTTAATTTTCATCTGATCTTTAATTTAAAAAATGGCCCAAATAAAATGAGAGATAGTTTTAGAAAAATTTATCCTTTCCCTATTAAAATCTGTTTCTTGCTAATACTGAGACATTATTTTCTCAGCTTTAGAGGGAAAAAAAAAGTCTTTAATATGATTTTCCTAATCCTTAGAATGAGATGAGAACTTTTACCAGCAATTATTGGTATGATTACTTGCTGTTGAACTTTTCGTTCATTCTTGCTATTCTTTGGAACTATCAGCAAACTAAAGTCATTTTGAGAAATTAAAATAATGATGCTTATAATTTTGCCTCTGAAAGTATCTTGATTTTTTTTTTAATTTCTAATCACCTGATAAGGCAGGTTGGGAAGATGTTATTAACACGTGGCAAGTGAGGATAGAATAGGAATACAGAAAACGTAAGAGACTTGAGTCAAAGGACAGAAGTATCTCACGGCAGAGCCATCCAAAAACCAATTTTATGCAGATGTACTAAAAGAGCACCGTTTTGTTGATAACATACAATTGGGTATTTTCAGAATATTTGGTAGGTTATTAACGGTAACTGTTTGAATTAGAAATAGCTGGTTTCCAAATAGCTTTTTAAATGTGGAACCCCATCTTATCAAAATTCCATAGGCAGTGAATATAGGTAATAACCATTAGAATAACAATTTAAGCACAGTAACAAATATTAGCACAGTATCCTCAATTGTGTTGTTTACCTAAGAAAAGACTTGAGGTCCAGAAGCTTTAAGTGAATAACATGAAACCCCAAAAAGTTACATCAATAAAGTAAAAATAAGCTAGAAGACTGAAATAGTTAGAAAGACCACCAAGTCTGTATATATAAAAGGAAGCAGTGAGAGTAGACAAGATGTCACATCACAGAACATAACTTTGTGAGAAAAAGCTAAGATATTCAAAACAACAACGTCAGAAAGAGCTTGCCTATATTCACACGGTACATGGCATTATGATTATTTTCTTCTGACAGAAATAAATTATATAAATAGGACATCAAAAGGAGTATGTAGCTTTGATCTCATTTCTAATTAATTTCACCCAGAGAATTTTCAGATCACATAAGTGTGGGATAGTAAGTGTTACTTATGTCAATAATTAATAAGCATCTATGATCTATTGGGCTTTTATCTGTCCTTCCAAAGGGGAAAGTTAGCTACAGTGCAGCCAGTAAGAAATAAACTCATCAGTTAACTCTCTTCTCTAGGCTTATTTCTTTACAACTTGGAGAAATTTCCTCAGAAGCAAAGCCATTTCCATAATCTTGTTTAGAAGAGCATTTTCTAAAGCACAAGCTACAACTAAGTGTTTCTTTCTAAACATAAAAGAGGCAAGGAATTTTTGTTTGCCACCAACATCTGAGCTCTTCTTTTTCCTTAGAGATAGAATCATAGCTAGCTTGTAACTGCCCAGTAAGGGACATCATTTTCTAAGCCCCCAACAATGAGGTGTGTCCATGGGACCATAGGATGTAGCAAAGGAATGTGAATGGAAGTGAGGTCTTTACCACCAACTAATTTCCTAAAGAGGAAATTTTTGTTCCTGGACAGCTGTTGATGCCACCTTGGAAACCATGTGTTAAAGATGGTGAGTCTGTGGACACCTTGGGTCCCTGAACGACTGTGCGGAAACTCTCTCTGACAAAGAACACTCACCTCACACTAACGAGAAAGAGAAACAAGCTTCTTTGTCACTTAAGCCCCTTGCTAATGCACTGCTGAAGAAATTAAACAGAATCAGATGGATTTTAAATTTTTTCTAATCCTTAGCTATACTTTGTAAGCTCTAATCAGTCTAATTCTGCTTCTGTGCAACACGTGAAATAGAATTGGATCTTGGTGATTTTCACTGTTTGGTGTCGATTGTTTTGGGAGGGGCAAGAATAAAAATTGGAGCCCTTCTTTTTTTTTTTTTTTTTAATAGGCTCCAAGGTGGTCTTCAACTCACAACCACGAGATCAAGACCTGAGCTGAGATCAGGAGTCGAACACTTAACTGACTGAGTCACCCAAGCATCCTTGGAGCCATTCTTCATACATCTTCAAATTCTCTCCACTTCAAGATTTCTCTTTTGGAGCTCCTGGGTGGCTCAGTCATTGGGCGTCTGCCTTCAGCTCGGGTCATGATCCAGGGCTCCTGGGATCGAGTCCCGCATCAGGCTCCTTGCTCCGTGGGAGGCCTGCTTCTCCCTCTCTCACTCCCCCTGCTTGTGTTCCCTCTCTCGCTGTGTCTTTCTCTGTCAAGTAAATAAATAAAATCTTTTTTTTTTTTAAGATGTCTCTCTTTATATATGCCCTCTTTCGATATTCTTTTCACTGAAAATCTTTATCTAATGCCCTTCAAGCACTGGCTTATATGGTTTTCTCCCTCTGTCTTGGTTATCATATTTTTTATCATATTTTTTTTCCTTTGGTCTTTTCCTCTATGCACTGAGATTTACTTGGGTCTTCCATATACTATAAGGCATTTTCTTTTAGTTGTTACTCTATTTCAAGTTATCACCTTATCTTTTTCTGTTCCTCTACTTTCTCCTTTTGTCCCATTAAGTCTTTCTCAAAATTCTTTAAGGAATATATAATCCTTTGTGCCCCAGTTTCATATGACTAGTTTTCCATTACATTCTTATACAAAAACTTCTTTCTTTACTCACTACACATGAATCCAATTTTCTCTTTGTTAATGTTATTCTTTCTAAGGACGCGTACAATACTGTCTGATATTATCTTTTTATTCTACTTCTTTGACCATTCCTCTGAAATTTCTACTTTGTCTCATCTCTACCTGGTTCAGCAAGTGTCTGTAACTCCCAAAACCTGTCCTTTAACTTCTCTTTCTCCCTCTTGATTATCATCTACCAGCATGGATTGTCTTATGGGGGTGAACCTCCATCTATTATGTATTGGTTTTGTACATTTATGTGGATGACTTACCAGCAACTCAAGCTCAACATTCCCCAAAGAGTAATCACCTTCCTCTCACACAGATCACCTCTTACTCCTGATGTCTACATTTCTGCTCATGGTTACATTGCCTATCCCATACTCAGTCTTGAAATTTCACAATGCATTTTTAACAAGTCTTTCCCTTTCCATTCCCAACATTTAGCTATCTGCTATGTCTTTTGTCTTGTCTTTTTGTTTCTACTTTTGAAATAATCTTCCTGTTCATTCTTTTGTTGACCTGCCCCCAGTAATACCCTAATACAAGTTCAAATTCTTATTTTTCCTAGGCTTTTGCAATATTCTCCTCATCTCTAAACCTGTTGTCCTTCTGTCTCATTCATATGCCACTGTCACAGTAATTTTTCTGGTGTGCAAAACTCAGCATATCATTTTTCTCAATAAAAAAAAATCTCTACTAGCTCCCCATTGCTTATTTTTTATTTAACAACTTAATTAACATATTAAATGTATTATTAAATGAAGATTTTTGTTGCATTACAAGATCCTTTGCCTTCTGATTTTAAGGCGCCTTCTAATCCTATTTTGTCCAAGATGTAACCCATAAGCCAGACAAACTGATCTCTCGATCTCTCCCTGATATGTCCTGCCCTTTCCCACCTCTGTGGCTTTCCTTATGTAATTCTCTTTCCTGGAATGCTACTGGCCTTGTCTACATTGGACAAATTCTTACTCCATCTTCAGGCTCAGCTTTAATGCTACCTCTATCAACAGAGGAAATAGTACCCTTGTCTAAACACTATAGGAAACCATTCTCATGTCACCCTTTGATGCTGGTGGAGCTCTTGTCATTTGGGGCAGGAGAAATAAGAGGATAAATGAAGTGTGACAATAGCTTCAGTTTCAGCTCATCCACTGGGCGAGCAGGTTATTTTACTTCCCGAGTCCATTTTCCCATCTATGAAAGGCAGATAAAAATATCTATTCTACTTCAGGATTTCTCAGAGGATCATATTAGACCATGTATGGGATAGAATTCGGCAAATTATTAAAACCTTATAAACATTACTTGTTAATATTATGATTATCTATTATTAAAATCTAACTTCTCCAAATATTTTTAAGCTTCTCAGAAATAGGATTAATGTGTCGCCTCTTTCTTCTCCCCTGATATAATTGTCAGGGTGAACTTGTACATAGAATTTGCTTAATAGGTTATTTGTTGAACAGCAACAACAATAAAAACAAACCTAGAATTAAAAGGAGAACTGAAATTAATGTAAAACATTCAAATGGTTTGCCTATATAATAAAAATTCTACACCTGATCGTGATGACACAAAGTTTTTTATTTGACAAGTCATGTTATTTATATTGCTTAAGATTCAAAAGGACTATACACATTAGGCTGCAGAATAAGGAAAATAAGTAGACACAAGTGTATTTTTCAAATATTAAAATACCCCTGAATACTTTAGAATGATTTTCCTCATCTCTAAACAAAACAAAACAAAACAAAAAACAAACACAAAAAAAAACCCCCAAAGATTTAATGTAGGTAGAAATGCCACAAATGAACATGCCAATTTCTTTAGAATATTAAGTGGATGGCATTCATATTTATTTGCAGGCAAATCCGTGCAAGTGAAATCATCAGGCAAGCATTTGTTGATATCACACAGTGATTTGTATAAATCAAAACAAGAAAATCTCTGTTCAGACAATAAATTCCTCTGGAGGTTGATTAGAAAAAGAAAATTTTTAAAGAGGATTAGAAGATAATTTTCAGCAGGAGGCCCATAACATATAAAAACATAGTCATTAGCATTCTCTGGGGATGAAAAAGAGTTAGACAAACTAGAAGAAACAAGGCATTCTGATCTCTGCTAAAGGGCTTCAAATTAAGAGCCAGAACCATCTTATTGGAGATGGAGTGCTTTGTGTATAACTGTCTTACCAATAGATTTATTTCAAAGAAAACAATGAATAGGTTCATATATCCTCAAATGAGAAAAAAAATATTTTTGTCCACATGAGCATATATTATTATAAGCAACTTAGAACTTTCACTATATTTTTCTAACAAAAAGAACTGTGTCTAACACTTGAAACTGAGGCTACATGGATGACTATTGATTTATACGTAAGTCTTTCAAATGGCGGTAAGATTGGCATTCTCCCACACTTCTTGCTCACCCCTACCCCTCAGTCTTCCTTCCCCGATGGACAAAAGATGGTCAAAGCAGACACCCACAGACTCCCCTTTGTGCACCCATCAGGAATGTTGTTTATGAAAACCTCACCTGCTCCTTGGGTCTGGGTGAGGTTGCTCCAATGTGCAGGGCCCCCTGTACTCCTTAAACGTTCTTCTGGTGTTCTGTACCAGGCTTGGAATTCTCTGGAATCGCTTCTGTGAACTGCTGTTAACAAGGTCCCTGCATTATTCCCCTGGGTGTTTCTCTAATTTTATCCTCCAGATTAGCAGCACCAAAAACACAGAAGAGAAAGAGCAGCTGGACCTTCCCCAGTGGTTTCAAAAGAGGTGCCCTGCAACAGATTTTCAAGGCAAAATGTTGACATACGCTGACATAACCATTGTTCAAAATACAGTGAAAGGAGGTTAGAAGAAAAAATGTGAACATGACTCTGGAATCTGCATAGAAAGGAGTTTTGATTGTTATCTTTTTATATATGCAGACTGCTAATGTAGGTGCATCTCACCCACCCCTCCCTGGGCACGAGGGAGCCAGCGAGGGCTCACTCCCCCACCTGTGCACATTACTCTGCTGTTAGATTCTCACTTGCTCTCTGAGCAACTCTACCTTTCTATCGTGTGTCTCTAGGCGCCCAGTCCTCTGATGTCTGGCTATACCTTATGTTCGGAAGGGCTGAGGTGAGAAGTGTCAGTTTCCTTAAGCAATACTGAATGTAATTCTCCAGGTTCCGAGCAAATGACAAACCTAAATGCTCAGTGGGCACACGCTGTGCTGGTGAGCGTGATTTGGCCTTAAACAACCAGTGTGTCCTTCTCCTTTCCCTTCCTAGACTTGTTTGAAGACTTCTTTTTCTTTCTTTCTTTCTTTTTTGGCTTGATGATGTTGTGAGCTCCCTTAGTGCACGTCTTATCCCAGATCCCATGCAAGGCTGCCTCGGGGTTCGGACCTCCTGTCACACACTCATTTGGTCGTTTATGCCTCTGCTCCAATATTTGGTGGAAACTTCGTTCACAAACAGAAATACAGTATTTCATGTCATTCAGAAGAATGCTTTTGGCACATTTAGACTCAAAATAACATTCTACTTGGAGAAAAATGCATACATAGGTACACACAGACTCCTGAAACATTTCATATATTTTAATACAAGCTTCTTTATTTTCTGGCTTTGAAGTTAATATATTGCAATACTTGGGGGATAAAAAAATGTGGCAGGGTCATTTTTGATGTCCCATTTGGAAACTTTTCTCCACTTAATGTACTGGCTCGGATCTGTCAGTCATTCATTTCTTTGTTCAACAAGTGTGTGTTTTTCTACTGCCTAGTAAGGGGCAAATAATAGACCCTTGCAGGTTTGGGGACAAGGGGGTTGGCCTTGGAGTGAGAAGCCGTGGTCTATAAGACATTAGCTGTGCTGTGGGGGACTCATAACTTAACAGAACTTAAGAGAGCAAAGAGATGGACATGTAAATAATTAATTTTACCTCAACTCATTAAGTGTTGCAATAAAGTAGATATAAAGTCCTGAGGCAATAATTACCAGGGACTGTGTCTCAAGGAAGCAGGAAATGCCTCAGAGACTAGCCTCATAATTATGATGCTTCTGCTGTACTTTGTACCATTGTTTAAGATTTATACCAAATCTAAAACTATATGACCTATTCTTTTTACTTGCTCGTGGCTCTCCTTGGGGAAGATGATGAAGGGAAGGAAGTAGAAATTATTTCAGCTATCTTTCTGCCCCAGGACAGCAGCCCTGACTTATTTTTGTAAACTTTCTGATGACATGTCCTACAGAGGAGAAATTTTATGCCTGGGGAGGTGGTTGGAGATGAGGCCCAGGGTTCAGTGTGGGGATCCTGGATCCCTCCCCATGTGCCAAGGGTTGTCCTGGGGAAACATCTGAGGAAGCAGAGAAGATAACATGTTCCTTGAAGGCAGAGAACGTTCACCTGGTAAATCCTTTATTACTCCCTTTAGGACTTGGTTGCATGTCTGCTGTCTCTCTCAGGTGACTGCCTCAGAGTGACAACAGGTGGGTTGTCCTCTTGGTGGAATTAGAAACTTGCAAATAGGCATCATTCATCTTTTATGGGAGTCTCTGGGTTTTTTGGGTTTCTTTTTGTTTGTTTTTTGTTTTTGTTGTTGTTGTTGTTGTTTTAGCATTTCTTAGGCTCTGATGTTTCCTGAAGTAGTCTTTTCAAAATATTCTGCCTATCCAGATATACCTTACACGAGGCCTCAGACACTGCAATGCACACGAAAGGCAATCTATCCATTGGTGAATCCTGAAGGATTCAATCCATCAGTATTATCTTTTGCTGAAGAGATCCCCCTTTGATGTTAGCATAAACCACCCATATTTCGGATGGTAAGATGGAAATATCATTTTGCAAACAAATTCTAGAAAGACTCTTCTCTCGTCTCCCTTCTGATCAGAATGTGGTCACACATCTGCTAGCCAGGCCCCAGGGCTTTTTACTCACTCTCTTAAGTGATTTCCGGGGCAAAGCACAGGGATGAATTTTTCTTGCGTTTGCTTCTCGGCAATTTTAACACCTTTCCTAGCTTGCTGGGATTTTTTTCCCTCTGGAAGATTAAAAGGTTTGTTTTCCCCTACAGAGGACAAATGTTTATCTTTTTTTTTCTTTTTTTTAGCCTTCCATTTGTCATTCAATACATTTTCAATCTTTCCTCGATCATTCCAAATTGTTTATTTTCCCCCCAATAGAAGAGAAATGCCATTCCCTGTTGGTCTTGTTGAAGCCTGTCCCTCTTCCTGCTCACAGTACCTCAATTGTTACAAGAGGTTTGCGTTCCTACATGTCTTTTTTGAGTCACAGACCGCAGTATTTAACTCGGGAAGATCATTGCTGTCGCTATGCAGGAAATGGAGAACATTAGTGAAATTCCTTTCATTAAAAGAGCACATAAAAAAGGAACAGCATATCATTTTCATTTAATTATCTGAACACAGAGATTGTTCACTTACCAAAGCCAAACAGAAGGCCTTTCAAAAAACTGTTGTTTCCATGAACCTGTATTTGATTTCCTTAGGCTCATGTATGACATCTCAAGTCAGAATGGGTTGGCTGTCAACTTGCTGATCTATTTTGCATTGTCTTGGTGCTTTTTAGTTATTGGCTCAAAATATCTTTTTTTTTTAAAAGATTTTATTTATTTACAGAGATCACAAGTAGGAAGAGAGGCAGGCAGAGAGAAAGGAGGAAGCAGGCTCCCCACTGAGCAGAGAGCCTGATGTGGGGCTCGATCCCAGGACCCTGAGATCATGACCTGAGCCAAAGGCAGAGGCTTAACCCACTGAGCCACCCAGGTGCCCCTGGCTCAAAATATCTTTTACTCCTTACATATTTTGAAAATTTTCAAGGTAGACTTAGCATCAAAATACTAGAAAACTCTGTATCCATTTCTTTCCTCTCTGTATTCCATCACTTTGTTGTCTGTCCACCGTTTCAGTGACATGTTTCAAAGGAAGTTCAATGGGCACTTAATTTCCTTTCTTAGATGCTCAGGATTAACTCTGTAATGATAATTAATTTTGGTCTTTTTTTATCTGCATTTTTAAAATTGTGTTATGTTAGTCACCATACAGCACATCATTAGGTTTTGATATAGTAATTACAGTAACCTGCTAAGAAACAAACTGCAGGAGACACTATTGTGTTGTTTTTACCTTTTCCTCCTTCTACTTACTATGATACACATTACATGTGGTGATACACAAAGCGGCTAGTTGGAGGTCAGTTCCTATTACTTCCATGGATGCTGCCAGAGGTTAGCAACTGTCACAAAGAGAGTATTTCCATTTCCACCAACACTTCCAGCCACAACTCTGAATTGCTTTCCGGTAGCAGGTTTCAATGTAGTTACATAGCTGTGTTTCAGTTAGTAAAAATGATATCACTCCTCCGCCGACGGTGCCAGTATGGCAAATGTTTTGAAGGTAAAGGAGATGAAAAATTATATTTAAAGATCCTCAGAGAGCTGTTTTGTGTGAAAGGAAGGAAATAGCTCTGTTTATGGTCAACACAGATTCTGGGATAGAATGCTTCCTCATTTCAGACTGGATTTTGACACCCCCTTCTCTCTCATTATCTCCAGTTTGCTTCCCCTTCCTCATGAATATTTGTCTGGGGTCCTGTCCTATTCTCTGAAGCTCCATGTAAGCACATTATGACTAGATTACTTGATAAACTAACTTCATTGTTAATATTAATGACTCAGCTTGTTTCCCATATAATGTCTGCCTTTAAAAAAAAAAAGATTTAGGGGCCCTTGGGTGGCTCAGTAGGTTAAGCGTCTGCCATCGGCTCAGGTCATGATCTCAGGGTCCTGGGATCAAGCCCCACGTCAGGTTCTCTGCTCAGCGGGGAGCCTGCTTCCCCCTCTTTCTCTCTCTGCCTGCCTCTCTGCCTGCTTGTGATCTCTCTCTGTCAAATAAATAAATGAAATCTTAAAGAAAAAAGATTTATTTATTTGAGAGCAAGAGAAAAAGAGAGAGAGCGTGTGTGCATTTGTAGGGAGGGGCAGAGAGAATCTTTAAGCAGATTCACTGCTGAGCGTGGAGCCTGATGCAGGGCTCAATCCCACAACCCTGGATTTAATCCCACAACTCTGAGTTCATAACCCTGCGGTCACCACTTGAGTGGAAACCAAGAGTATGATGCTTAACCAACTGAGGCCCCGAAGTGCCCCACAATATCTGCCTTGATTCAGGGTTTCAAATCAGAGGAATGATCAATAAGAGAATATCAGACAAACTTATCTAGATATTCCTATTTAAGTATTTGCAGGATCTTTAAAACTTTAAAAGGAATAAGTAATTCAGCATTGGAAGAAACTCCTTCCTACTGTTTCTAGGGACTGCCACAGCCTAGAGTGTGGCAGTCTTATTCACTCACATTTATTCACCCCAGAGCTTTTGCTTCTACTTTGTGTCTAGTACTTTATGAGTTATAGAGCAATGAATAAGGCAATAAGCTCAAAAAAGTGAGGTTTTTTCCTCCCTCATATGTCAGAGGCCAGAGGTATCATTGAGAACTCAAGCTCTTTTTACCCTCCTGTTCTACCATCACAATGTGAGTTTCTTCCTCATGATCCTAAAATGTTGGGATGTCTTCCATTCAGACATCATGGGTCCAAGGAGAAAGGAAAGGGAAAGACAAAGGCAGAGGGCAAAAGGCAAAGGTACATGCCAATTGAGTCTTTCTCTTTAAAAAATCATTTTTGCAAGTCCTAGGAGACTTTCAATGGCCTCTTAGGACCAGAACTAAACCACATGACCTCTGCTGCACAGAAGGTGAGAATTTGGGCTAGTCACCTTGCTGCATGAACACCGTCTAGTTTCTATTGTTATGAAATATGGGGAGAGTGAATTCCATCCACATAAGAAAGTAGCCATGTTACCACAGGAATCTAACCAGCTTGAGAGCTTGGAAAGGCTGGTCTTACAAGTAGTAGTATCACAAATACTACATGAAGAAGTGGCCAGACCAAAGCAAGAGTGAAGTTCAAGCTGAAAGAACAATATGGAATGAAGGTTAAGTACTAGGATGGCTTGGAGCTTGGTACCTCAAAGAGTGTAAAGAAAAACACATTGAAAATAATGCTAGCGGCAAGAGAGGAGCATAACTCTCTATGAAGACTAGTAGGAGAAACAAAGGTCTCCTTTTAAGCAGCATCAGAACTTTTAGAGTTGAATCTGTGAGCCCTGGAAAGTACTAATGTACTTTAATGAAGAATTGGCTTCATGAGTTTTGCATTTTTCAGAACACTTTGGATTTTTCCAATGGTGACTAATGAGGACAGAAGGGAATATGAAGCACCAGTTTTCCTTAACAGAGGAAAGAGCTGGTGTTAGCCTGGACTAAGCTAGAAGCAGGGAAATGGAGAGTGGTAGAATCCTTTAGAATGATATGACTTGGTGACTGTTTTGGTATGGTATGTAACAGATAGAGGGGACTTGTGAGAAAGAATGAAGAGCCCAGGACAATGCTTAGGTTGTTGACCCAGCAACAGAGTGATGGTGATGTGTGCTGAGCTGGGGAATGCAGCCTTTGGGGGAGAGTAGACAACTATGAGTTCCATCTTAAACGCTGGTGCTTGAGGTATCCGCTGAGTATTCAAGGGGAGTTCTTTAATGTACAGATGGATGTTACAGTCTAGAATTCAAGACAGAGCTCCAAACTCGGGTTAGAATATTTTGAATATAAAGATTATAACTGAAGCCATGGGAACGGATGAGATTGTTCTAGAAGAGTGGGTTGAGTGAGAAGCTCAAGACAGAACTCCTTGGAGTTTGGATGGAGGAAACATTAAAGAAGGTGGCGGGAGGGACTATGGTAAGTTGAAAAGGCAACTCCAAAAGGAGGACAGAGGTGTGAGAGAGTTTCCAAATGGATAATGTAACAGCATCTTGTTCTGATGCTTCAGGAGTTTCAGGAATCAGCCAGCACTATGGACCAAGCCAAGTAGAGAAATCTGCCGCGCCAGGGCTAACTCAGGCAGCATTCAGGCCAACACACTTTGTGCTCATCCAAGTAGAACACTGAAGACAGCAAGTGCATTTACATATCTCCAAGTTCCATCACTAAGGAGAGAGGTGGGTCCTCAGGGAAGCTATGAAGGACTTGAGCAAAGACCATGTCTCATGCCTTTGGTCTGCTCTTCCTCTTTCCTTAGCTCTGGTGGCCTCCCTGCTCCCCTTCCAGCTCCTATTTTGTGTTTAGCTACAGAAATTTCTCTCAATTAAAATAAGACAGGCTCTAATTACAGTTATTTACTCTTTGTAGAAAGTGTGTTTATGCCAACATGTTATTTTCTAGGCTTAAAAAAAACCCCTTAAATTCTAATTGAACAATAAGATCCATTTTATTTTAAATCTGTAAATGAGAACTTCAGATTATTGGGACAGTGGAAGCTTAGAAAACCATCTTTCAAAGAATGCTCAGGCGATCAGGTAAGAACATTTGATAAATGTTCCCTCCCCTTCCTCAGTCTCCCCACTTGCCTAAAGAGTATGATCTCTGCATACAGGTCCTGGGGTTTTAGTGCTAAGGGCTTGGGACATGTCTGCCAGCCTTGGCTATATTTTTAAGCTATCACTATAGACTGTTCCCTTCTTGCTTCTCCACTCTGGTCTTACCACCCTGTCTCTATCCCTCTGCCTCAAGATTCCCTGATGCCAAGAGACCATTCTCTTGGGGTCCTTCTCCTCTTTCTACCCTGCTGGCCATTGGCCAGGATTTCACACCCTCCAAGCTGGGAGACTGGACTACTGCCCAGAGGGTGTGTCAGTTGTGTGTGACAGAGAGAGAGACATTGGATGGGGACTTATAGCCCTTTATAAAACACAAAGAATCTCAGCCGGGTTGGGGGGGGCATTTAGATATGACACCCCACGCAGAGAGTTGTAATTTCAGTTACTGAGAAATTACATTGGAAGATTTTGCCTATTTACATGTGGATAACTTGTGTGTGTATGTGTGTGAGTGGGGAAAATGGGAGTTAGGATGGGGTGAATGGGACTGGCTGGTGCCAGGTTGACCAAGCTAAATAAAAAAAATACATGGTTTCAGATTTTACATATTAGACTCAGATTTCAGACATTGGAATATGGGGGGAAATGCCTAAAACTCTGGTTCATGTTAAATTTTAATTTTTGTCATTAATGTGAACCCTTTTTATGCCTAATAATTATATAGTATAAGAAGAAGGCATAACCTATTGTATAGACAAGGATATGTAAGCATATTTGACATATATGAATTGAATACACATGCATATATACATCTTTGGCCAGTTAAGAAATTCTGTATCAGCTGTCCCCTTCTCTTTATTTCATCAGCAATTTCCTTGAGCCACATCATTTTTAAATAGCTGACTTTTGTGGCATTATATATGGAAGGCTCCAGAGCAAATATTCTACACCCTGGTAACAGGTCCATAATCATAGAGTTGCATTATTAAAATGCTGCTCTCACTTTTTTTTAAACAAAGTTGCTTGAAAACCAATATAATAAAATTCCTTGTTGTCACCTCAAACAACCTAAATGAGAAATAATTGACAATGTAGAAGGAATGCAGAGGAATTTCCTTCTCTTCTACAGAATGGTGGCCATGGAGGGGACCACCTTTACTTTTTCCGAAAGCCAGTCTTTCAACGGCATTCATCTGTGATGATAAATTTCAGGCTTACACCAACAAAGAGAGTAGAGAGAGAAAAATGAAACCCTTTGCCAGAGGTAGGCTGGGCAGCTGTTATTTTTTTGTTAGGGATATTAGAGTTTAAAGAAAGTGCCCCTTAAGGAATGGAAAGCTTCTATGTACAATCTTTACAGAAGAAAGTCCTATGGAAAAACCTACTGGTAGAATCCTATAAATATATGTATGTAGAAACAGATGAGGAGGACCTATGACCTAATATAGCTTCACAAGCCAGCAGGGTGCAAAATCACCCCACCTTCTCCCATTTTCCTTTCAAAAGTCATTTATTTCTATGTTTGTCTTTTCAAATAATGCCGTGACAGGTCCTGACCTTGAATCTCTCAACCTGAGATCTGCAACTTCTCTCCTGGACAGGCTGCTTCTCTTCATTCCCATGGGGCCCAGAACCAAAGTTTCGGCCTGTTGAACCTCTGGTGCTTTCAGAATGTGCAGATTTCTGACTCCCTGTCCAGCATTCTGATTTCACAGATCTGAGATGAACACAGGAAGCTGCATGTTTAACAAACAAATCAGTGAATTTTCATACAGGGGGTTTAGGGAATCCCACCAAGTAAACACTGCCCTAGGGCTAAGCTTGTTATTAATTAGTTATTGTCAACTAAAAACATTTCTTCACTAGAGATGAGAAACAAAACCCAAACTTAAAGCTTCAGGGAAAATTGCAAATTGACAATTATTTTCTTGAGTATTGTTTTGACCCCAAATTTCAAGACCACCATCCCAGAGAGTATTATTCTCATAGAACAGTCAAACATTTAAGTTCTTTATTTCACTTTGAAACAATTTTAGAAAGGTTAATTACCAACAGGCGAGACCTGAAGTTTCTGTAGATTCAGTTTGTGCCTTTTTGCTCTAGCTCCAAACCCAACACACACAAGCGATGTTCGGAATTCTGTCTCTGAAATTCCACAACGTCTCGGCAGTAGGTGCCCTTAATTATTTACTGAGGCTGAGTTCCTGAAAGTGGAATTTCTGGATCAGAGATGTTTAATTTAAATGTTTAATCTAAAGGCTTTGTATGTATAGCCAGATCAGAATATGAAGAAGTAATCATCATCCTGAAATCAAACATATGAATGCTTACAATGTGCTAGGTGCTGCGTTTGAATCTTTACTATGACATTAAGATTTAATTTTACCATCATATCCATTTTAAAGATGGTTTTTAAAAAATGAGGCCTAAAGGACTAAAAAAATTGGCCAATTTCACATATGCAGGAAGTAAGAAAACCAGAACTGGGACTTAGGTCTTCCTAAGTCAACAACTCTTGTTGCTCACCATTAGGCAATGCTGCCTTTTGAAAGGTTGTGCTAATGGACACTCACACCAGAAGTGTATGAGAATTCCTATTTCCTATACCCTAGTCAGCTTTGGATATTACTTTTCTATTTAAATTGCCAGTTCAGTGGGAACAATTACTGGTTTAAGGAATGAACTATTTTTTTTAATAGTAGTTCTAGAATTCAAGTTATACTCATATACAGAGACTAATTCCTCCCCCTCATATTTCCTACTGTGCAGTTGCCCTAGAAGGCCAGATGCTAGTCTTCAAATACTTGGTGGTAAAATGGTTCTCAGACCCTTTTTGAGGCCATGTTTAGTTGAACTAAGTGCCATGGTGGGACTGGGAGTGATGGTGATGTGCCTGTCACTGATTATGTGACTTTAATTGAAGAATGGTGATTGGTTTTACTATAATCTATTTACATATGACTTCTGAGCTCAATTTCTCCCCACACGGATTTGATAGTGTTTTGAATTTTTGAGTACATAATAAATAGGAGAATTCAAAAGAAAACAAAAGGACTAATTTTAGTTAAAGGAAAAGAGGAAATAAATATAGTAGGTGTAGGGTTATGATAGAAGCCAAGTTCTAAATTTAGCTGAGTTCTTGACAAAGGAAACATAAAATGTTCTGTAGTTCCCATTGGCCTTCCCAAATGGAAGCACACAGGTTTTTCTGGAGAGCAAGCTTTCTGGCTCTAAAATAAAGCCTATGACATAAGTGTCCTTTGGTGGCACAGTGGGTTAAGGGTCCTACTCTTGGTTTTTGTCTCAGGCCCTGATCGAGTTGTCAGATCGAGCCCTGTGTGGGGCTCTGTGCTTAGAGTCTGCTGGAGTTTCTCTCTCCCTCTCCCTCTGCCCCTCCCCTGCATGTGCATGCACACTCATGCTCTGTCAAATAAATGAATCATTAAAAAAAAGTAAAAACAAAGGATACTAGATAAAACAATGGAGGATAGCTTCAGGCAACAGTGTTGTAACAAAAAATCTTCAAAGGAGTAGTTTTCATATGTGATGCAAAAGAGATGCATTTTTTAATAAAACCATACTTGTCAAAATTGTCTTCTAAAAGTTTGAGAAAATGGGGTGACAAGCTACTGCAAGTGGGAAATAATGATCCCAATGACTCAATTTCTACATGATTTAATACTATCGGTTTTCTGATGCATGAACGTATAGCATTTCACAATCTAAGCTCTTCTTGGTTATTGAGTAAGACACTGAAAATTATATCTTAATATGGGCCATTCATGCTTCAAAACATATTAACTCTTAAAGCTTTTAGATGTACCTGAGTGTTGAAAATTCACAGCCTTTTCTCTAATCACAACAAGCTTGTAACTTCTGTACGGAATCCCTCCAAAAAAGACCTTACCATGCAGAGCTATTCTTAGGGACAATACAACAGAAGTATATTATCTAGGCATAGGTCTAAGGTTATTTATATTTTTTTCCAAAGCCTAAATTTGTTATTAACACAGTCAGAATTAGAGTGCTGGCAGTCACCATTTTAGTTAATTTCCAAAGTGGTTTAAGCACGATTATTCTGAAGAATCAGGCATACCTTCTTTAAAATATAAGGTTGAAAACTTTTGACCTAGTATTTCTACTTTGGGATATTCATTCTATTCAAAATGTGGGGAAAATTTTGATTTTTAGTAGTTCTATATGGAACATGAGACATCATGAGGCCTGAATGTCCTCCTGATGGCATCGAAACATTTTTAATATGGTACCCTGGAGTACTTAGCTCTTGCTTATGGTTTAGAGAATGCTTCGAATAGAAGTTCCTTGAGGAAGGTAATTTTGTGTGTTTTGTTCTTTCCCATATCTGCAGTCAGAAGTGCTCATTATGCTTTCATGTGCACTCAATAAATATTTGCAGGATGAATGTGTATTTAGTCATTTATTAACTAAGTCTTAGTCAGCTAAACTTAAGTAAGTACCTGGCATTGTTCTAAGTACTTTAGACATATTAACTCTTCCAATTCTCACAACAAAACCATGAGGTAGTTACAACTATTGTCTTCATTTTACAAATAAGGACAGAGTGACCCATGAATTTAGAGAACATGTTCAGGGTTACAGAGCTGTAAGTGTTTCAGCTGGCATTAGAACTCATGCGATTTATTTCCACTGTCCATGCTCTTAACAACTATTGCCTGGTTTAATGATGTATATTAAAATGGTAGTTTGAAAGAAGGGACAACTATTCTAATCTTTTAATTTGGCTTGTTGGGTGGACTGTAAAATATTCCTCCTTATCAGAACAAATGACAAAATTCCTTCTCTATGTCCAATGTATGGCTTGTCATGAAGGACCAGAGATAATGATTTTAAAAAGCTGAGTTGGCAGACACCTGTGTGGCTCAGTCAATTAAGCATCTGCTTTTGGCTCAGGTAATGATCCCAAGGTCCTGGGATTGAGTCCCACATTGGGCTCCCTGCTTAGTGGAGAGCTTGCTTCTCTCTCTCCCTCTGTCCACCCCACCCCACCCCACCCAGCCCCTGCTCTCTTGTACTCTGTCTCTCTCTCTCTCAAATACATAAAAATATAAAGTTTAAAAAAAAAAAGCTGAGTTGGTTAGCTGAAACTGTTTGAAATAATATGTTAATATAATCTATTTACACAATTCCTCTTTCACAGTTGCCTAGAAGTAAAAACAAGGTTACCGCAGTAGAAGCAAAATAGAGTTTCACTGACACCCTAGCCTTCCTCCATGGAAATCCCAACCAGCTCAAATTCTACCCCCAAATAGTTTTGAGATTCCTTTGAGGATGTTTTGGTGAAATACCATGATTTGCCCTAATTTTTTTTTCTGGACGATTCTTCCTCTTTGTTGTGATTAATTCTGCTAAGGGGGTATGCCTGAGTGGTCTTTTCTAAGGGTCTCTGACTAAAAAGCTTCTCCTGGATTTCCTGGCGCTGGTGGGGCCAGCTGCCTCCTTCAGTTCACTGAGTTCTCAATTCTATCACTCTAAGATGAGCCACACTCACAAAAATGATTAAAATAGTATTGTCTAGTAGTGATTTTGTTCTTAAAGGGATTGTAATTTATGGCTTTTGTGGATTTCATTCAGTTTTCTTGCAGCTCCTCTTCCTAGAATATAAGCCTGGTACCCCTGTACTCAAGAACATGTAAGAGACAGAAACCATCTTGTGCTCAAAATCACCTCTACAATGCACTCTGCTGTTCTTTCACTAAACATGTGTATCCTAATGTCCCCCTTAAGATGAATATATTTCAGAGCGCTTGGGTGGCTCAGTGGGTTAAAGCCTCTGCCTTCAGCTCAGGTCATGATTCCAGGGTCCTGGGATTGAGCCCCGCATCGGGCTCTCTGCTCAGTGGGGAGCCTGCTTCCCCCTCTCTCTCTGCCTGCCTCTCTGCCTACTTGTGATCTCTGTCAAATAAATAAATAAAATTTAAAAAAAAAGATGAATATATTTCAAGGAATCTCCCTGCCTGTTATTTAAATAGAGCCCTGCCAGGTTGACCTGACTAGTCTTCCAGATATGCCCGGACATGTCCAATATTAGGTTTAACAGAACTCAGGTTCAAACTGGATTTCATACGCACTAAGATAAAAATGACTACATTTTGCAAAAAGTCTTGTTAGATTATTCCTGGTGGTGTCCCCTTCAACTTGAAATTTTAGGTAAAGTTTGCCCTCCAGAAAGTTAAGCTGTAAGATCAATTCCTTAACTGATCATCTTGCATCATAGGAGAAGGGACAGTGACTTTGGGGTCTGTAAGACTGTCACTAGGTAAGGGTGTTAGCATATCTAAGGGAAGAGTAGCAAGGATATGACCCAAGAGAGGCTGGGCACGATGGGAAGCCTAGAAAAATGAAAGTTGAACAAGCAGATGATGGCAGAGCCACGGCCACTCTCAGAAGGAGAAAGTACTTCAACTATTTCTATGCTAATCATAAGGACATTCCTAATAGAACAAGTTGCAAAATGTCCTTCTGTACAGACTATTTGAATTCCATTGGCAACACCATCCTACTTGTAAGAATGATGAATCAGATTATCATGCCTAATGCCATGAAATATTTAATTCAGTTACTTTCCCTTGTTCTGATTCATGTACTTTAATATTACAACTTTTCCTACTGTGACTACTACTGATTCTTTTGAATGCTTAATGTTTGACAGTATTCAAGTACTTTTCTCATTTAATCTTCTGATCATCCCTATGAAGAAGATGATGATCATTGTCCTAAGGAACTGGGTGAAGAAACTGAGGTTTCAAGATGTGAGTACAGATTTGCCTGACTAGGTTCAGTCTTTACCTTGAGATTTGACTTCAACAGGTGTCTGTCGCAGGAAAATAAGGGAAGACCAATGGGGCACTAATTTGTCTTATATAATAACTAAATTCTCCTTTGAGGACCAAGTGAATTACAAGCACCAAACATCAAACACCGTATATTCTCATTTAGGCCAAATACTTGCCTGCATTTTCAAAACATAAGATTTTATTTCCTTTTAATTGGATTTTTTTTTAGTCACAATTTTGTTTCTCAGATGTTATTTATTGTTTTAATAATGGTAGAAAAAGGTACAGAGTATAAAATAATCCAAAGCGATTTACTATTGAAATTGTACCAATGGATCTAGGATTTATTGTTTTTATCCCCTAAAGTCCACATTTTTCTATTCTTTGGCTTATGGTTCCTTTCTGCCTCCACACACTTCATGATTATTTTGCTTTTAGTTCCTGTACAAGGTTAAAATTGATTTTTCAGAACTTCCAATAACAATTTATAAAGGCTATAACCCCAACAGTGGCATTTCCAGGCGAACTGCTTAGCTTATATCTGTTAATTTAATATCACAAACTTCTTTCTTTAGCACAATAATTTATTTCTTAACAGAGGATGTGTGAAGGACAAAAAGTGGGCTAAGTTAAATGGTACTATTTCTGCCAAAGTGTTCTTGAGACATTGACATTATATATGGAATGTAATAGCTACGATCATTAACTCAGAAGAGCTTTGATGTGAAGGTAGACCTCTCCTAGTACAGACTTAACATTTACACCATGCTCCTTCTCCAAAATTCAGAATTCTTTATTGAATTCCATATCCACAGTTTACAAACAATAGTGTTAGTAAACAATAATGTTTAACAATATAAAAATAGCGTTTTAGATTTTCTCTTTCATATGTGATACATGACCTTGAGCACATGACTTGTAAATTTTTAGTGTTTCTTTGGTCCTCTTTTTCTTTGAGGTCATTGGGCTATGCTCACTGTCCTTATTTTAACATCTTGAAAGGCTCCATACAGACTGAACTGCTTTTCTAATCCTGTCTATTACTCAATACTGGTATAATGAAAGACATTAGGAAAACCCAGTGCAAGAAGAGTCTTATCTATAGATTCCCAGTGTTTTTCTCCTCATTCTTTTTTTGCATTTTTAAAAAAGATTTATTTATTTATTTTAGAGAGAGCAGGGGAGGGGCACAGGGAGAGGGAGAGAGAATCTTAAGCAGACTCTGCCCTGAGCATGGAGCTAAGATGGGGCTTGATCTTATGACCCTGAGATCAGGCTCTGAGCCGAAACCAAGAGTCAGTTGAGTCAGTTGCTTAACTAACTGTGCCACCCACACAGCCCCACATGTGTGTGTGTATATATACATATACATATTTTATACATATACATATACATATATGTATATTTAACATATAACGTATTATTGGTTTCAGGGGTACAGGTCTGTGATTCATCAGTCTTAGAGAATTCACAGCACTTACCATAGCACATACCCTTCCCAATGTCCATCACTCTGCAACCCCATTTCTCCGGCCTGCCTCCCCTTCAGCAACCCTCAGTTTGTTTCCTGAGGTTAAGAGTCTCCGATGCTTTGTCTCCCTCTCAGGTTTCATCCTGTTTCATTTTTCTTTCCCTTCCCCGATGATCCTTTGTCTTGTTTCTCAAATTCCTCTTATCAGTGAGATCATATGATAATTGTCTTTCTCTGACTGACTTATTTTGCTTAGCCTAATACCCTCTAGTTCAATCCACATCTAAATGGCAAGATTTCATTTTCTTGATGGCTGCATAATATCCCATTGTATATATATACACCGCATTTTCTTTATACATTCATCTGTTGGTGGACATCTAAGCTCTATTCATGGTTTGGCTATTTCGGACATTGCTGCTATAAACATTGTAGTGCATGTGCCCCTTTGGGTCACCACATTTGTATCTTTAGAGTAAATACCCAGTAGTGCAATTGTTGGGTCGTAGGGTAGCTCTATTTTCAACTTTTTGAGGAATCCCCATACTGTTTTCTAGAGTGGCTATACCAGCTTGCATTCCCACCAACAGTGTAGGAGGGTTCCCCTTTCTCCACTCCTCACCAACACCAGTCCTTTCCTGACTTGTTAATTTTAGCCATTCTGACTGGTGCAAGGTGGTATCTCACTATGGTTTTGATTTGTATTTCCCCGATGCCAAGTGATGTTAAGCACTTTCTCACATGTCTGTTGGCCATTTGGATGTCTTCTTTGTAGAAATGTCTGTTCATGTCTTCTGCCCATTTCTTGATTGGATTATTTGTTCTTTGGGTGTTGAGTTTGATAAGATTCCCAATGTTTTTCAATCATACCACCAATGTTTTGTTTTGTTTTCCCTTTTGGCATGTTGTTCATATAGGGTAATAATTTTTTTTTCAATTTTTAAAAAAGATTTTATTTATTTATTTGACAGAGAGATCACAAGTAGGCAGAGAGGCAGGCAGAGAGAGAGGGGAAGCAGGATCCCTGCTGAGCAGAGAGCCCAATGTGGGACTTGATCTCAGGACCCTGGGAGCATGACCTGAGCCGAATGCAGAGGCTTGAACTCACTGAGCCACCCAGGCACCCTCCCAATAATTGTTTTTATGATCAACTAATATGATGGCTTAGAAACATTGCAGCAATGACCAATATTAAAGTAGTTTTTGGACTTAAATGCTAAGGGAAAATTTCTGAACTCCCTGGCAGTGTTGTTTAAAGATATTCATAATCATGCTTTTCTTTTTCTTTTCTTTTCCTTTCTTTTCTTTTCTTGTCTTGTCTTATTTTCTTTCTTTCTTTCTTTCTTTCTTTCTTTCTTTCTTTCTTTCTTCTTTCTTTCTAAAACATTGCTCTGAGTCTCTATTGTTTCAGTGTGAGTACTGGTTTGAAGTCATTGTAGGTCAGGACTCACCGTGGTATTCACAATGCATAGGACCTGGCCCTTGCTGTCATGTGACATGGTAGGTTTTGAAAGAATATCAGCTGTAGGTAGACTTGGGTTCACCTGAAAACAAGATCATTGATGTTCTAGAATCAAGTATTATGTAGTACCAGCACTTTTCCTCCTGAATGTATTTAAGAAAGGCCATTTAAAAATCTTTATTAGGAGTCTCTCAAAGAAGGCTATAGCATTATTAAGCCCCAAAGACATTAGGTCTGTTTTATTATTTGCCAAGAATATGAGCAACATTCTAAAATAAATATTACAATATGCTCAGAAATTTTTGCAAGTCTTCTGAACTTTAAGCTAAGTGTGAGGGTTTTATGAAAGCTTAGTGAGTTGGCTGTGTTAGCTATCTAGCCTGGAGCAATGGAGAGACATGTAAATAAGAAACTAACTCTTAATTCTAGGGAATAAGCCTTTTTAAAAATAAGATATTCTTTGCCCACTTTTGTACTCTTATTAAGTTTTCCTTGAATTCTTTGGTCTTCCCTCCCTTCCTCTCTCCTAATTACTAAATGAGGTAAAGACATCACCAATCCATTCTGAAGTGAGAAGAATTAGTATAATATGGTAGATTTAAAATAAGGTTATCATTTTTTCTTTTTGAAATACTGTTCTTTATTCTGAAATTGTGCCCTTCCCGCTATTTTGATATTAGAACATTCTTTTGAAATATGGTTGCTGTTCTAATGATTTTTTTTTTTTTGAGAGAGAGAGAGAGAAAGAGAGAGCATGCAGGGGGCTCGGGGTGGGCGGAGGGATAGAGAAAATCTTAAGCAGTGTCTATGTCCAATGTGGAGCCCAACCTGGGGCTCTATCTCATGACCCTGAGATCATGACATGAGCTGAAATCAAAAGTCAAATGCTTAATCGACTGAGGGACCCAGGTGCCTCGATTTTTCCTTTTGAAAGGAAAAAAAATTCTTACTGGGCAAAAGTTTTAAAGATTGGTGATGCTATGTTAATCCCCAAATTTATATTTATATTTGAAAGTTTATCAATTTATGAAGTTTAAAGTTGGCAACTTACTATAGACACAATCTGTTGTGTCCGTATTTCTCTGAAAGGGAACACACTTAGCAACAGATTTTAGAAATGCTTTCAAGAATATGACAGATGATTTTTCACATCAACTAGGTGATGAGTCATCACCTGTCAAGTTTCTACCTGACCATTATCTTTTATCTAACATCTACCCTCACTACACCTCTAATACATCATGGCTTTAGAACTTTTATGTTTACCCTGAAGACAGTCACCACTTGGGTCAAAATCCAAGAAAAGGAGACTACTGGATCTGTTTCGTCTTGTGGTTCTCATCTCATTTCAGGGTGTGATTTACAAATGATGCTGCTTAAGGCTGGATGGGGTCTCAAGCTACAACATTAAGAGATGTTTTTAATATCTTTTCCCAATTTCTAAATAATTGTTTGAATACGACTAAAGCAGAGTTTGAGGACTGCATCACAAAGTTTGGTTTTGAGTTGTGGTTTAAAATGAGTTGAGGATATATTTTTCTCTACAGTTTTTATTAGAAGATCACTTGGTAAATCTCACCATCTAACCAAGATAAATGGGGATTTTTAGTCCCAAACATCCCATTAAGCTGATATTAGATCTTTTCTCCACCTAGCTGTTGGGTGTAATGTACAATGGAATAGACACAATGTGTAGTTTTGCCAAATGCTAGTTATGGAAAAGGACTAAAGGTAGAATGAGTTTATAAAGACTGGATAAAGAAATGTTATTTTCTTTTTTTAAAGACTTATTTATTCATTTAGAGAGCATGAGGTGGGAGGGGCAAAGGGACCAGGAAAGATAGAATCTCAAGCCGACTTGAGACTTCACTGAGCCTGGAGCTGAACATGGGGCTCTATCTCACGATCCTAAGATCATAACCTGAGCTGAAACCAAGAGCTGGAGACTTAATCACCTGCACCACCCAGGTGCCCCAAGAATGTTATTTTTAAATATGAAAAGTAACTCCTAAATATGACAGGTAGAAGGGGGCTACTATCCAAGGTATCAAAAAGTATAAAAAGATTATTTTGTTATATACCACTATGCCTTACACATGAAAGGCAATAAATATCTTTGAATGATTGAATGAATTGTTTCTATCAGTTTTATTTACCATCACAAAATATACCAAAGTGTATGATATAAAAAATCATACATTATTCAATACGAATTTATAATTTGTCAAACACTTAAAAGTCCATAGAGAATCAAAGAAAGCATTATATAAAACCTATATTTTAAATCATTTTAAAGTTATTTTATTACTAGAGTTAAGTCACATATAATTTCATATTCACCTTAATTTTTATCCATAGATAATACTTAAAAGAAAGCAATAAGGAAAAGCAAATTTTGAAATGAATTTACAATAATTTTACATAGTCTAGGTACTGGCAAATGTTGTCTTTCAATTTTTTTTTCAAACACATTTTAAGCTCTGTGTCTAGTTACCATAAATCACATAACAATATATAGAACTAAGTTTTAAAACCTGAGGCAGTTATTACTGTGTTAAGTTATGGAATGGAAGAAAGAAGCCCTGAGGTCTAGTTCTGCCTTTTCTTCTATGAAGTAAGGCAACTGGATTATAACATCTTCAGCTTTATATGTATATATTTTAAGATTTATCTATTTTAGAGAGAGAGAGCATGAGAGCGTAAGAGCGTGTGAGCGGGGGGAAGGGGCAGAGGGAGAAAGAGAGGGAGAATCCCACCAAGCAGACTCCCTGCTGAGGGCAGAGCCTGATGTGGGGCTCAATCCCAGAACCCGAGATCATGACCTGAGCTGAAATTAAGTCAGGCACATAAACAGCTGAGCCACCCAGGCCCCCCTGCAACTTTATATTTCTATTTAAGAAAGACATTCCAAACATTAGCTGAAAGGGTAGTAAAAATTAGCCAAAGGTTCATTTAAAAATATGAATGTTAAATGAAAACTACAATATGATACCACCTCACACCAGTCAGAATGGATAAAATTAACAAGACAGGAAATAACAAATATTGGCGAGGATGCAGAGAAAGGGGAACCCTCTTACACTATTGGTGGGAATGCAAGCTGGTGCAGCCACTCTGGAAAACAGCATGGAGGTTCCTCAAGAAGTTAAAAATAGAGCTATCCTATGATCCAGCAATTGCACTACTAGGTATTTACCCCAAAGACACAAATATAGTAAACCAAAGGGGTACCTGCACCCCAATGTTCATAGCAGCAATGTTCACAATAGCCAAACTATGGACAGAGCCTAGATGTCCATCAACAAATGAATGGATAAAGAAAATGTGATCCATATATACGGTGGAATATTACTCAGCCATCATAAAGGATGAATACCTACCATTTACATTGATATGGATGGAACTGGAGGATATTATGCTGATTTAAATAAGTCAACCAGAGAAAGAGAGTTGTTATATGGTTTATATGGTCTCATTACTATGTGGAACATAAAAAAAAAAACAACAACATGGAGGACCGTAGGGGAAGTGAGGGAAAACAGAATGGGAAGTCATCAGAGAGGGAGAAAAACCATGAAAGACTATTAACTACAGAAACTGAGGGTTGCAGGAAGAACGGTGGATGGGGGATGGGGTAACTGGGTGATGGGCATTATGGAGGGCACATGATGTCGTGGGCACTGGGTGTTATACAGAACTAATAAGTTACTGAACACTCCACCTGACACTAATGATGTACTATAAGTTGGCTAACTGAATTTAAACAAAAAACAAAATATGACTGTTATTCAATATCTCTTGAACAATTTGATTAAATCCTTTCCGTCTCAAGTTTGGCACCTCCTCCCTATTCCTTGTCTAATTTGCACAAAAATTCACTTAGAGTTTTTTTTTTTAATTTTATTTATTTATTTGACAGACAGAGATTACAAGTAGGCAGAGAGGCAGGCAGAGAGAGAGGAGGAAGCAGGCTCCCTGCTGAGCAGAGAGCCCGATGCGGGGCTTGATCCCAGGACTCCGAGATCATGACCTGAGCTGAAGGCAGAGGCTTTAACCCACTGAGCCATCCAGGCGCCCCTCACTTAGAGTTTTTTAAGGAACCGGTAGGGTTTTGTGTTTTGCATTTTGAATATGATGACACATGTACATTAGCTGTCTTCCCTCCCAAAGCACAGGGACTATACCACACTTTGTTCAGCTTTGTAATCCACATGATGCCTGGCATCGTGTCTTACATGAAATGCTAAGCAAACACTTATTAAATAATTGATTGAACTATTACAGGAGGTATTAGCCAGAGATTTACTGGACAAGCTACAGCATTCAAATCATTCATTCATTCATTCATTCATTCAACAAACACTTGCTGAAGGTTTACTGTGCGCCCTACGCTGGGCTGGGGGCTAAAGAGAGAAGAGTAAATAGAGTTGCTGGAAGTATGAGATCTTGTAAAACCACAGGCCGACATTCAATAAATAAATTACCATACAGTGTGATACAGAAACAGCAGAGGGAGTGATGGTATACGGATGACAGGAAAGGGTCCTTGGGCTGGAGAGTGTTATATCTGAGCTAGGCGGTAGAGGATTTCTATGTGTTTGTGAGGTAGACCTGTGTGCTTGCAGGGTGGGTGTGGGTGTGTGTACAGATTCCAGGGAAAGAGAATGAGCTGGGCCTTCAGAGAGGTGAGGTACAGCGCATGTCTGGGGCAGGCTTGGTGGAGGCGAGGGTATACAGCAGAGAGCCTGGGAAGAGGGTGGGGACAGATGAGTCTGAGTGGTTGTGGGCAGAGGGACAACTGTAGGTGATGGAGAGACAACGACAGGCTTTAAACAGGGAAAGTACCCATCACTCCGCTGGCTCTGTAGAGGATGGTTTAGGGTCGAAGAGAGTCTAAAAGAAGGAAGACCCACTTCTAAGCCCGGGTGAGAGATCCTAAGGGCCAGAGCTCCGCTGGCTTCGAGGTGGTGAAGGGCAGCGGATGGCTACCCAGCTGCTTATCGCTCTGACACAAAGAACTTTAGATTTTCACTTGCATTGACTCATATGGGTTTTTTTTTTTCTAGAAAAACATTTGAAACTTAAACAATAAAAATTATGACCAAGAAGATGAGGAGAGAATCCAAAAATTATGCTCACGGGAGAGAAAAAAATTGAAGAAAGAAAGGCATGACTATATCCCTGCTAATGAGTAGAACCTGTAGGACATGGTGAAAAGGTTTCCTTTTATGTGTCTATGTGTCAAATCTGTCATAACAGAACATTTCTGGAAGAATTCAAAAGGTACCTCTTCAGCCGAGTTCACTTGATTAGATAGGAACTGTATTATCAAGGTCCCCGTATTTCTTTGTGAGTGTGTGTGCGGTTATTATGGGATTATTTCACCCCGTGGCTGTATAGGGCTGCATCCCTCAAACACCTGTCCTCTGGGAGGGGGCAGTGAGCCTCACACGGTGGGGAAGCTTTATCAAGCAGGCTGATAGAGGCCGGGGTTAATAGTTGTGCGACTTTGGAGATAAAATCTAAGGGTGGGATGGGGAGTACAGAGCTAGTGGCTTCTCTCTGTTGGTGTTTCCTGCATAGATCTCTGGCAGAGAAATCCTACCCCTCCTGGGAAAGAAATGGGGAAGGGATGGAGCTCAGTGCCGTTGAACTTCAGGGAAACTGCCTGATGCAGAAGAGACCCAGAATAAGTTATCTGAATAAAATTTAGGTAGAGTATGTGAAGGATTCTATTTGAAGAACAAAATACAAATCATACTGGAAATGTGCAGATAAACACCAATCCTTTATGTCTTGAGCTTTATTAAACAAACCTAAATAGGTGTTTGTTTGTTTTTTTAAAGTAACTGTTTATTACTGCTAGCCAGATAGTGAATTCTTTTTTTATGTAAGCTACTACCAGAACTAATTCTATACCAAAATAAATGACTTATGTCTGTTACTTTTACTTATCACTAATCATTAGTAAAACTAGTCATAAGGAGGCACCTTATTTTACATGGTATCCCACATATATTTTTAACTTTTTATTACAGAAATTTTAAATATCTACAAAAGTAGACACAGCGCAATAACCCCAAAGTACCTAACATCCAAGGTCAACATTCATGACTTCATCATAATCTTGCTTCCTCTTACCCTCTTAGCCTTTCTCTTACTATTTTTAAAAATTTTTTACTTTTAATCAATTTTTCTCCCTTTATTGTTTTAAAGCAAATCCTAAACATTTTATCTTTTTATCCTCAACATTCCAGCATGTATCTCTAAAGATGGGGATTCTTCAAACAAACAAACGAACAAACCTAGCTAGAGTAGACTTCTCACTCTTCAACATTAACAGGAATTCTTTCACTGTCTATCTAGCCTAGGCTCAAATTTGTAACTCTCTCTTACTATCTCTGTAATTATCTCTTGATACTTAATAATGAGTCTGTCATGAACGGACTTTTAATTGTTTGAGTCAGGACCCAAATAAGACACACACGTGCAGTTGCCTAATAGATTTAAGACTTTATTAATCTATAGGTTCCACTTCACCTCACTATTTTTCTTGGGTATATTTATTTAGTTAGGGCACTGGGTCATTATCTTACTGTTTCTCCCAATCCAGATTTTGTGAGTTGTCACCCCACAGTGTGATTAAACATGTTTCTTTGCACTCTGTATTTTCTGTAAGTTAGTAATTATACTTAAGGTTAGACCAGATCCAGGTCAATATTCTTATTATTATTTTAATTATTATTGTTATTTTTCTTTTTTTTTGGCTGGACTTCTTCATGGATGAAGTTGTGTTTTTTTCATTAGGAGATTCCTAACTTCTGGTTTGTTGTCTTATAATGTTAACAGCTGTTGATACACATAGCTAGATCTTCACATACATATTTTAATTTTGAGAGTTTTGATATAAAAACTATTCAAATGGATTTTCTGAACAACCAAGATTTGTTGAGAGAGAATAGGGAAGTGTCTCCTGAGATTAACAACAACTAAAAAAAAACACTTCTAAAAAAACTGTGAATGCAAATAATTCCTAATGATCCCATCAAAGGTTTGTTTCATTTATCCAAATTATATGCCATGGATCAGCAAGCACCTTGACAAGGAAACTTCTTTATGTGGGATATAAATCACCAATTGCTTCCTTATTTAAAAACTGGATGATGATCACAGCTCTGTGACTCCATAAATTTGAGTTTCTAATATTATGCAGAAGAACATAAAACCTGTTTATGCATTATAATGCAGCAATAATGTATCTTTTCGCAATCATTGGCATAACTAAATCTACTAACTTGCTTATAGCATGCATAATGACAAGTTTGCAAAATGATCAGAATTTTAAATTTTAATTCACCTGCAATCCAAATCCCCACAGCAATTAAAGAGAAAACCACACATATCAAGCCAACGAATGCCTTTAACTGAATAAGACACAATTTACAGGGGAGAGTGTTTTCATAAGCCCGTTGAGGCTACAGCAAAACTAGAGTCCAACAAATATAATTGTATATTAAAATAAGTCCTGATTGAAATGATTTGCTTCTGCATCTTCTTTAAAGTAAAGATTTACAGAAGTTCAACAAAAAGCATAATGTTAGTTTGGGCTGCCCAAGGGGTTATTTTCCCATGTTTCTGGTTACTTCTATGCAAGCAACAATGAAGTGAAGAGTCGAGATATTTATCTGGCTCGGGAATGGGCAAATTTTCTTCTACAAATGTCCAGGTAGTAAATATTTTAGGCATTGTGGACCATCTGATCTCTGTTGCAACTACTCAACTATGCTACCATAGCAGAAAACAGTCTTAGACAATACGTCAATAAATGAACATGTGTTCCAATAAAACTTTATTTATAAAAAACAGGCAGTAGGCCTTGTTTGGCCTGTGCATCACAGTCTCCTGACCCCTAATCTGGATAATTCAAGGCAAATCTTACTGCTAATTGAAGAAAATATTTTTTTCTTCCTCTAAATAATTGAGGTTGGCTGCCTACACTAATTGAGTTCAACAAAAAGTAGCTTAACTCTCCCCTTCATTTGATATGTGTAGACACAGGTTTTGTTATATTTTTAAAGCAAGTCCTTTGAGAAGGCCAGCCACCTGTCTGAGTTTATTAAAATTAATGAGGGATAAGAATGGATCGTCCTGTGTAGAACAAAAGAAATCTGTCAGAAGGAGGTTCAATACTTAATGGAGGCATTGTGCATTTTTACTTGATTTTATAAAGTAACCACTTCAAAGTTGAAGACCAAAGAAAACTTGAACATCGGAAAAGATAGAGAGAGGAAAGGATTTTATTTGTCAGGGTCAGAAATCAATCATTAACTGTAACATTAAACATGAACTTTGTATTCCTGTTACTTCAAATAACAATAACAACAAAAACCTCACAATCCATTTAAAGTTGGCAACTCACTTTAAAGAAGCTGTATGAATTGTTCCATTGTCTCGAAATTAAAAATGTTCACTCTATCTTTAATTTGTTTACAATTAACTTCTGTTATAACACTGATTATGCAATTGTACAAAATAATAATTCCTTGCAAAGAGGTCCTACAATCTTAAGGGTTTTAAAATAGCACACTTTTAATATGCTTTATAAGCCCAAATGAATATATTCCATAGAGCAAAGATGATTTATTTTAGTCTGAAATTGAAATAAAATGTATCTATAATCTGTCTTGAGCTTTCCAGGATTAATTTTCAGATGAATTTAGTAGAACTTAAATCAAAGTTTCATTTTATTGTATTTTAAAATCCATAGAGGAGCCTAATGAGAACCTTAAAAGTGACTTTTAAGTTGTGATCAGTTGCGATGCACTGAAACAGAGAGATCTAGAAGGAACTTAGATTCCTTAGCATGAAGTGATTGTTTTCTTTGCTGGGGCACACAAATACTTGTTTCCAAAGGACATTTTCTGGCGGTTGTCCAACTTGTTTTGCTAATGTTAAAAAGATAATTCACAAACATTCAATAAATTATCTAACTCTTGCCATTTGCACTTTCGTTAATTCTATGAAGTGTCAAGTAAGACTGCTCCATGGTCCACAGGCATTATGTTGGGGCTCAAGGGAAAATTCAACTTTTGAAACATAAGGAAAGATTTTACAGTGTGTGTCTTTTCTTTCAAATGAGGCTTGACATTTGAAAACTTTAAGATTGAGGACACAGATAAGTGATCTTTTTACATACAGAAGGAAGAAAAGGAATTGGTAAACAAGCTTATAACTGCTGTTTATAAAATCTGCTAATGATCCTGCTAATGGGAGACAGATTAAGGAATGTATTTTCCTCGGATTTATCCCCGTAGCAGCTACAGTGAAGAACTGCGATTTTGGCATTCCGTTTCCAAGACGGTCTTTGTAATGGGGGGTAAAAAAAAAAAGCAACACAGATTACACAGGGATGGACAATGTGTGTTAATTAGTTAATTATACTTACATATTCATAGAGAGGGTCTTTAAACTCTTTTAGCACAAACTTGACTTTGGATATAAAAACAGTGTTTTTATGTAATGATGAAACTATAAATATGGACCGTGTCCCCAGTACTCATTCTCGCTTGTGTGCTTCTGATCTCATCTCAGCAAGGCTTGTTTTGAGGGAATTTCTGGCTGCACTGTGCTCATTTGTAGTCTTAGATCTGATGACCTTTAAATTTATGACCTCCTACATAATCTTCTTCAGCTTTGGAGGAAAAAGAGATGGGTCAATAGAGTTTAATTACACAATTCCTGGCAGTGACCTTGTTAGTAGAACACAGACTCCACAGTACATAATGCAATGTAGTCATCTTTTACATGTATTCACATTTTGTTCTACCCTAGCATGGTACCAACGGAAGAAATACAGTTTTTAGAGCAGTGTGATGAGAGATGGCTCATCTACTCATTAAGTCTGAGAATATCCTTGTGCATCTGTTTTTCTGTGAAAGCACATTTCCCATTTAAAGATACATCGTGGTTTTTTAAGAAGCGTATAAAGTGGTTTCTGGAAAATTGAGCACATGATGTTATCTCTAGGGCAGCTATCACTCTAATATTTTGTTGTGAATATCTGTTTAGGTTGCAAGCATTTCTGGTTTCACTACATTGTTACATACAAGTGAATCATTAAGTTCTGACCCTTTGAAAGTTTATATATCCCTGAGAGGAGGAATTCTGACAGAGTGTCAACAAGTTCTCGCAGATCCAGATCAAGCCAACTACAAGGGGGATAACAAAATCCTTTCATGATGTTACGAATGGATGATTTTCAGTTAGAGGCTTTTAGTTGAGGATTACAGTGCCAGGCAAAAAATGACTAAGTTGAAATGCTTTGGAGAAAAACTCTCATCTCTGTGTTGTCATTTGCCTTCTAGACATTCTCCAACAGGCTTGGCCATGGGCTGGGATTTCCTGTAAAATTCAAAGGGGTTTAAAGGAATGTCTTACTGGATAATAGGAGTACCTTCCACAAGAACCCATCTTGGGGAAGGAAGAATTATGAGAGGTTTTTATCAAGTGAGGAGGAACTAAGAGCAAGGCAATGACATTGTGGCTTGGAATAAGTTGTTGGCTTTGGTAGATAAAAACCTCAGGTATTGCTTTTGGAAAAAGTTGTTCCTGATGAATTTGTTCCCCGTTGGAATAGTTTAGGTTGTAAGTCAGTTCTCTGGATAATTGCGTTGTGTCTACATAGTTGGGGATTCTTTGTAGAATTTAAGTCAATTTAGTTACGTATTGTTTAGTTTTTGAAAACTCTTTATTGTAGCCCACAAACAAAAGTGCACATTTTCTGAATGTATACGGCTTACAAATGGTCACAATTGTCACTATGGTGTCCAGCCTCCACATCAAGAAACATAACGTTACCAGCCTCTGGAAGCTCTGCTTATGTTTCTTTCCAGACACGTGTCCCACTCCTAAGCTTACCACTATTCTTTATTCCTCAGTTATAGATGACTTTTGATTTTTCCTAACTTTGTATAACTTGAATCATAGAGAATATATTCTTTTGGATCAGGCTTTTTATTTGACATTGTATTTGTTAGATTTACTAGGATTAGTTTTAGATTGTTACTTTTCATTATGTATTTTGTTGTGACTATATCGCAACTTATTTATCCATTCCACTGTTTTGTGGATAGTTCCCAGTTTTAATGATTAGGAATAGTGCTGCTATTGGACATTAAAGTAGATGTTTTTTGGTGACTGTGTCTATGCATTTTTCTTGTATATATTTTTGCCTTAAAAAGTACACTTTGTGGGGTGCCTGGGTGGCTCAGTGGGTTAAAGCCTCTGCCTTTGGCTCAGGTCATGATCTCAATGTCCTGGGATCGAGCTCCGCATCGGGCTTTCTGCTCAGTAGGGAGCCTGCTTCCTCTTCTCTCTCTGCCTGCCTCTCTGCCTACTTGTGATCTCTCTCTCTGTCAAATTAATAAATAAAAAAAATCTTAAAAAAAAAGTACACTTTGTTATAGTTATTTAAAAGTATTTGCCAACTCTGATATTCAGATCGTCTGTGGATCTGCATCTATTGGTTTACTCTTTTCCTCTTGATTATTGGTCATATTTTCTTGGCTCTTGCACGCTTAGTAACTTCTGATTTTATGCTGTAATTTAGAATTAAAAGGCACACAGAAGGTCCCAATGGCTTTGTCTTCCACCAAAGGGCAGGCAGACAGACAGAGAGTAAAGGGAGCATCACCTTAATCCAATCAGAGATTGCACTGGGCTAGGGCTGAACGGGTGGCAGTGTTAGTAAAAACTAGGGATATCTTGCTTGCTTGCATTTCTTGAATGTGGTTCTATGATATTTTGATTGAAAGACCATTTGTCATCCTTCCTTTCAGTCTTTCCTTAAAGACTGCAAGAGATCCAGCTCTGTGCTTTGAAATTCCTCAGTCCAGTTCTCAAGCCACCTTTCCCAGGCAACTTGGAGAAATGGCCAAAATCTTCAGGCCATGACCAATCCTATAACTTGAGGTAGAATCTTCCCCTGGCAGGTGTGTTCGCGAAGCCCTGTGAAACTTCAGGAACGCTTGTTCTGACTTTTAGGAGTTAGAGTCCTGGCCCTACAACCCCTTACAAAACCATGTTGTCCTCTAGCACTATATAACTGCTAAATGCTTTTCTGGTTTCTCTTTTCCAAGCTCAGTAGCTCTAATCAGACCCAAGGCTATACTCAACCTAAGCCTAGACTAAATGCCCGACTGTCACCAGATATCCTTATTATATTTCTATGCCCCTGAAATTTTAGCTGGTTTACTCTTTGTTGTTTCCACAGCTCTCCGATGGCTTTACAAACCTATTATTCTTAAATATATCTTTCTTTTTCTACTTTGGCAGCATAGAAACATTGGCCCCTCACAACCTCCTATATCTCAGAAACAGAGGTCAAGTATATTCATTTTAATTATAGGTTGTCATATAGAATTCTTGCTATTTTACAGAGTAAGTACATTATCTCAATTTGTATTCTCACAGGAATTCTATGAATTAAGCAGATGTGCATCAGTCTTTCTATTTTATGGATTAGGGACTAAGGTCCAATAAATTAAATCTCTTGCAAAAGATCAATCTGCGAAGGGGCAGAGAAGAACCTTTTATCTTTTAATTCCCTAAAGTTCAGTGCTATTTACTGCACTCCACAATTATTTTTAACACATAAATACAAACACAGTCACAAATACTTCAGCAGACATTTACATATCAAACACAGATTTGAGACCAGTAGGATATCTTTATATGTCGTTTTTAAAATTTGATACCAGTGGGGGAAAAACAAACACAACTGGAAAATTATATACATGGTGGGTTTATAGGACACCAAAAACTATAAAACCCTCACCCCCCAAATTCATCCTGCCCTGTCATGGGTAATGCCTGACATGTCATCATTTTGACTTTAAACCTTTGGGTAAATAGAATCTTCCCGAGATTCCCTGTCAAAACAGAGATATTCCTGTTTTTGTTTTGCTTTATTTTGTTTTGATCATGAGGAGAATGAAACTTTCAGAGGATGGAAACATGCCGTAAGAAGTGAGCCAGAGGGGGGCGCCTGGGTGACTCAGTGAGTTAAAGCCTCTGCCTTCGGCTCAGGTCATGATCTCAGGGTCCTAGGATCGAGCCCCGCCTCAGGCCTGCCTCTCTGCCTGCTTGGGATCTCTGTCTGTCAAATAAATAAATAAAATCTTAAAAAAAAAAAAAAAAAAAAAGAAGAGAGCCAGAGTGCTGAAGTGTACAAAAGTGAAAAGAACGGATGACGCACGGAACGATAACGTGTTCATCTCAGAAAGCCTACACAGGTGCAGGTGAACTGCGAACAGCGGGATGGTCAGAGAGGACCAGTATGGTGAGGGGTCAATTAACCATAAAATGGTAAGTGTCACAGGTGAAAGAAACAGGATGGGCAGGCTGAACCGTCCTGTAGTACAAGGGAGAGAATAACAGACTGAAAGTCGGATGGTGCGGACCTATCTGCTCGGGCTCACAGTATGAATAGCATTAGAGGGCAGCAGCTTTTGGTTCAACGCTGTCCCCCAATCTTCCCATTACCTTTTGTTCATCGGTGTTTCCTCTCTGCCTCTTGAAAACATTTGCGCTTATAACCCTTGACTAGTTAAATCATTTTATTTTATAGATGAGATCCTGAGCCTGGAAAGTGGCATAGCTAGCTTAATGAAGCATGTCCTTCTTGTCATTATTCTCAGAAAGCACCTCCTCATATTAGTTCAAAACCTATTCATCATGAGTTTACCCAGTGGTTATTTCACTGCACAATGTGCTTTTTTCTTTTTTTTAAAATACTTTTATTTCCACTAGACTGTCTCTTCCTTCCCCTACCCATAAAAGAACAGACATTTTTGCTTCAGGTGATTGATATAAGGCCAATGGGTAGAAAATATGAAGCAGATTTCAGCGTACCTATAATAATTAACACTCTATAAATTTCAGTTGTCTCAAAAGGGAACAGTGGTTTTGAAATAACACACACTCTGTCATTGGAAGTGTTCAAGCCAAGGTTAGGGATACTGAAGAAGGAATTCCTATATGGGATGGAAGTTTGACTTCGAGATCTCTAAATTGCCTTCCAATTTAAGAAACATATGTAAGTCTTAATCTGGATCGATAGCCTCTGTAAATTTAGCATCTGTATATCTACATTGGAATCCATCTCTAGTTCCAGAACTACATCTTTAACCATTATAGCTCGGTGTCTATCTCTATGTGACATAAAACATATAAACTTGTTTACGCATCACATATTTGTTTAATATATAAATGTATCCCGTATTTATTGTGAACAATACAGCATTTTTGGTGCTGTTGAGGATACAACAGTGGACCAAAACAGTGTTGTTGCCAGAAGTAGCCACAGCCAGTGAGATTGTTTAGGATTAAAGGACACAATTTTGGAATAAACTAGCAGTGAAAGAAGTTGAGGATTCTATTCGACATCTTTGATTTAATCTGTGAGTTTACAAAACATTCCCATGGAATATTTCCTAGGGTTTAGATCTGTCAGAGGCCTTGTATTCTATGAGGTTGTGTTAACATAAGCAAACCATTGCTGGGTCTGGGCAGCGATTGCAACCATTGAACTGGATGAGAAAGAAGGGTCCTTTCCAGAGATTTTGTATTTATGTAAGCAAAGAAAGTTAAAAGAGTTTAAGATTTTGCTTTTTTTCTCTTTTCTTTTTCCTTGTGAAATAGAGAAACAAAACACTTTTTGTTCCATTATAAAATTGTAACTAATGAAATGTTTGGAGACCCATAAGGCTAGACAATATGGCAAGGCTAATTGAGTTTTTAGAAAACTTCCTTTCTTTAAGTAAAAATGCACAAACACAAGGAAGAGTTTGCAAACTTCCTATAATTTGGAAGCAACTACTTTCTTGGCTCAAAATTTCAATAGTTTGTTTTCCTACAACTAATGTGACAGATTGAAATGGAGAAAAGAAAAGTAGAAAGAGATGGTATTAATCCTCTGGTCTGAAACCTTCAGGAACTCAAAGGCTTTGGAATGTAATACAAAGTTTTTGATTGTTTTACTACTTTCTTATAGGAAAAGTACTTTCTGGGGAAGAAAACAAACTTTTTGCCTCATGAGACATCATTCCTTTTCCAAATACTTATAAATATCAGCAAATTTCTTTCTAACATCTTGCCCCATGTGGGATTTTTAGATTGTAATATTTCTATGAGGTGGGGGTTAAATCAGTGTATCTAAGAATCCGTTGCCATATCTGAGGTTGTGAATATTTACTTCTATGATCTATTTAAAAGTTTTATAGTTTTAGTTTTTACATTTAGATTGTATCTATTTTGAGTTAATTTTTCCATACGATGTGAAATAGGGGTCCAACCTCATTATTCTAGGAATGGATATCCAGTTGTTTTCTATTACTTAGTATCTTATTGGGAAAGAAAACTAAATTATTGACCTATCAGAAAACCATTCCTTTTCTAAAAAGCTGTAATTATTAACAAATGTCTTTCTAATGTGGCTGCTACATGTAAGACTCTTATACCATGATAAACTTTTAAAGAAGAATGCTTGAGTTATAAATGTTGAAATGTGAACTCGCCTTCTATCAGTTGAGAGGCTAGTACATTTCAGGATATGTAATAAGTTAGCAGTATTTAATAATTATTTGTTAAAGGAGAATTGTTGGTGATGTGAAATGTACTGAGAGGATATGTCTTGTTTTTGAATTCAAAACCAAATTGCTACCACACATTTCTATGACAACAAGGGAGTTACTGAACCATTGTGAACTTTGTTTTCTCATCTATCAGATAAGGACAATAGTATCTATCTCCTATGATGTGTTATCATGATTAAATGTAATAATATATGTAAAACTGCCTTGAAAAAATAAGAGCTCAATAAAAATTTATTAGGATTGACTTGGCTCTAAGATGAATTCATTTTGGGAATGTATATATTCTTTTCCTAGAGCTGATTTACTGAGGTACAATTACTATTATAAATGCACACTTTGACATTAAATTGCAGATATTTAAAGTGTACCATTTGATACATTATGATGTATGCATATATCCACGAAAGGCTCACCGCAGTTAAGATCGTGAACACATGCATTACCCACAATAATGTCCTCTGTCTCTGTAGTCACCCTTTCCTGCCCCTGCTGGTTCTTCCTTCCCTAGGCAGCCACTGATCTCTATCTGCTACTATAGATTAGTGTGCATGTTCCAGAGTTTTCTATAAATGAAATAGGGAATATGTATTCTTTTCTGTCTGGTTCCTTTCACTAAGTATGATGCTGAGACTCATGCTTACAGTTGAGTGTGTCAGTAGCTCACTTATTTTTATTACTGTGTGTGTTCCACTGCATAGATATGCCACAGTTTGTATGTTTATTAACCTGTGGATGGACACTTTGTGTGGTTCCATTTTGGGGGTACTAAAAATAAAGATGTAGGAAGGAGGAATGAGTAGGTGAGGCACAGAGGATATTTAGGGCAGTGAAACTACTCGAAATGATACTATAATGGTGGCTATATAGCATAATAAATTTGTCTAAACCCATAGAATGTACAATACCAGGAGTGAAAGCTAATGTAAACTATAGACTGTGGGTGATGATCATGGGTCAATGTAGGTTCATTAACTGTAACAAATACATCACTCTGGTAGGGATGTTCATAATGGGGGAAGTTACCTTTCACTCAATACCTAAACCTAAGCCTAAAACTGCTCTAAAATATTAAGTCTAGGGTGGCTCAGTGGGTTAAAGCCTCTGCCTTTGGCTCAGGTCATGATCCCAGGGTCCTGGGATCGAGCCCCATATTGGGCTCTCTGCTTATCAGGGAGCCTGCTTCCCCCCACCCCCCCACCCCTGCCGCCTCTGCCTGCCTCGCTGCCTACTTGTGAACTCTGTCTGTCAAATAAATAAATGAAATCTTAAAAAAAAATAAATAAAATAAATAAATATTAAGTCTATGAAAAAAAATTTGAAACATCCATGCACAGGTTTTTATATGAACATACGAATTCAGTTCTCTTAGGTAAACACTTAGGTATAGGACAGCTGCAACATATGGCATGTATATATTTAACTTTTTAGAAAACTGCAAAAATGTTTTATGAAGTAGTTGTACTATTTTTATTTCCACCAATCATGTGTAAGTTCCAGTTGCTCCATAGCCTCACTCTCCCTTGGAATGGTCAGTCTTTTAAGTTTTACTCATTCTAATTGGTGTGAAGTAGTATCTCATTGGTTTTTTTCCCCCCCCGCATTGGATTTTAATGTGCACTTCCCTAGTGATTAATGATACTGAGTACTGAGTTTTTACTTATGTGCTTGCCATTTGTACACCTTTGGTGAAGTGTCTGTTGAAATCTTTGCCCAGTTTTTATTTGGTTCTTTTGTTTTCCTGCTGAGTTTCGAGAATTCATCCTACAGTCCAGATACAAGTTCTTTATCAGATATATGTTTGGCAAATATTTTTTCCCCTAATTTGTGGCTTGTCTTTTGTTCTCTCTCTCTTTTTTTTTTAAAAAACATTTTATTTATTTATTTGCCAGAGATCACAAGTAGGCAGAGAGGCAGGCAGAGAGAGAGAGAGAAGGGGAAGCAGGCTCCCCGCTGAGCAGAGAGCCCGATGTGGCGCTCGATCCCAGGACCCTGGGATCATGACCAGAGCCAAAGGCAGAGGCTTTAACCCACTGAGCCACCCAGATGCCCCTCTTTTTGTTCTCTTAATGGTCCTAGCAAAGAACAGAAATTTTTAATATTGATGTGGTTAAATATGCCAATTTGTTTTTTGTTGTCGTTGTTGTTCTTGTTGTTTTTTTTTGTTTTTTTTCTTTTGGTGTTGCGTCTAAGCAATTTTTGCCTGGCCTAAGATCACAAATATTAAGTTTCTTGTAGAAGTTTTCCAGGTTTTACATTTAGGTCTATGATCTGTTTGATTTCTTGTACGTTATAAGAGGTACGCATCAACATTTACTTTGTTGCACATTTGTATTCCAATTATTCTGGTACCATTTGTTGAAGTGACTTCTTTCTTCTCTGTATGGTTTTTGCATCTTTCTCAAAAATTAGTTGTCTATCTAAAAGGCTATTTCTGGACTCTATCCTGTTCTATTGATCTACTTATGTACTTTGAAGCCAGTAACAGTGTGCCTTGATAACTGTGGCTTTTAATAAGTCCTGAAATTAGTAGTATAAATCTAGTTTTGTTCTTCTTTTTTCAAAGATGTTTTGAATTTCAAAGGTCCTTTGAATTTCTGTATACATTTTTGCACCAGCTTGTGTTTGTTTTTCCCAGATTATGTTGAATCTATACTTCTATTTATTAAGACTCAAATCTTAATACTGGGTCTTTTGACCCATAGAACAGTACATGGAACAGTGCTTAGGTTTTCTTTATTTTTCTCAGCAGTGTTTCTAGTTTTCATTGTACGGGTATTTAACCCCAGGTATTTCACATTTTTGATGCTACTGTTAATGGTATTCCTTGTTAAATTTCAGTTTCCAATTGTTCATGACTAATCTATAGATATAACATTGACTTTTGTATATTGATCTGGTGTCCTGCAAACTTGCTAAAATCATTTATTACTTCTAGTAGCTCTTTTGTAAATTTTCTACATAGACAATTTTGTCATTTGCAAATAAAGACAGTTTTATTTCTTTCTGTCCAATCTGGATGCATTTTATTTCTGTTTTTTTTTTAAATATAGCACTGGCTAGGACCTCTAGTTCAATGTTGAATAGAAATGGTGAGAACAGATGACCCTGATATAATGCTCTTTGTGTTTCTTGAGCTTTGTGTTTACTGAACTCCTTGAATCTGTGGTTTTATAGTTTTAATCAAATCTGGAAATATTTGACTATTATTTCCTCAAATATTGTTTTTTGTTTCCCTCTTTTCTCTCTTTTCCCTCAAGGATGCATGTGAAACATGTATCAGGCTTTTTGATGTTGTCCCACAGTTCACTGATGCTCTTTCATTTAACTGTTCTTTTTGGGGGGGCGCTTTTTTTTTCAATATTGCTTTTTCTTCAAGTTCTTAATAATTTCTTCTGCAATGTCTTGTCTGTTGTTATTCCCAATCAGTGTATTTTCTAAAGTCCCTTCCCCTGCTCCCCCTACTAAGGCAATACCCTTCTGAGTATTCTACCCAATGCTTGGAATTATGTTTTCCAGTATGGTTAGTAGAACAGGAACTACTTTTTTCTCTGTGTGAAAGCCTGGATGTGTTCCCTTCAATCCTTCTAATGGTTTCTCCCCTCTCCTTGGTGTGGTTTGGTCACTGATCAGTGTTCTCCTGGATACACAAAGGGGGTCTCCACCAATCTCCAAAATCCTCTCTCTCTTAGGCTTCTGTGCAAAAGATACACCTTGCAGAATTATTCACACTTTATAAACCAGGGGTCAGCAAACTTTTTCTATAAGGGGCCAGATGGTACATATTTTAGGTTTTGCAGGCCATATGGTCTCCATTGCGACTACTGATTCTGCCATTAAAACATTAAAGCACTTATAGTATGTAAATGAATGGGCATGGCTATGGTCCAATAAAACTTCATACATAAAAGCATGTGGCAGGCCAGATTTAGCTTATGGGCCTCAGTTTATTGACTAATGACTGCCTTTTGGATTTTGTTTTATTTTGTTTTTGTAGTTACTATCTCTTGGATGGAATTTAAGACAGAAAAACTCATTCCATATTCAAAGTAGAAAGAAGAGTATACTGCTATTGAAAATGTTCGGATTGGTGTCTGCTGACACTTGGATTCATTACTTTTGTCTTCTGTTTTTGGAATGCTAAGCAGTGCATCGTTTGATTCTGACATTTAAGCTAATTGCTCTTTAATGTACATTTGACATATGAGGCAACATATTGCAATCTAAAAATAATTAAGATAAATCATTTGCTTATATTGCTGTGGAAAAGACAAACTACATTCCATCTCCCTCCCTCATAGTGTCTGAACCAGAGGATGCTGCAGTCAAGACAGAGAAGGGGTACTTGCTGCTCATGCCACACCTCAGCGTCTCTGCACAGTAACCAGGACCAGCATGTGGCAGCTTCCAGAATGCTCTCTCTGTCATCAGACAACCTCTCCAGATGGGGCTGCATTCCAGGCTTTGCTCTCCTGAATTCCTCTGGAGTGCTTTGGCAGGCAGCCAGCATGCTATGAAGGATTAGATTCTGCTCCCTTCCTCCTCCATAATCCCCCCCCCCCCCACACACACAGAGGATTTCCCTCTTTAAGTTTAAAAGACTGGCTCCAACCAGCAGGTCCAATAAGTCGGCCTATTTGTAAGTTGAATACCTTGGGAATTAGGCTGCACAAACAGGTCACAGTTGAATACGTAGCATGTGCAAATTGACTTTTCTCTTTGGGGTGGGTGGTGGGAAACCCTCATGGCTTTCTCTAGGGGAATTATACCATCATATAACAACTGTCCCAGAGGTACCATACATGTTTGAGGGGTACAGATCATTTGTTTCTATGGGCACCCCACTTTTAGTTATAAAGTTAACTGATCATATTTCAAAAGCATGTTATAAAATATGTTCTTGAAGGGAAACCTTTTCTCTATGCTAAGCAAGGAACAGTATCCAACTTTATTCTATGTGATTACATATTATGAAATCAAAAGTCTATCTGTTATTTCTATACAAAGCCAATATGTTCATTCTTTATAAATACAGATTTTTGGCAAGCTTTCAAATAAAATGCATGTGCCATTTTTCTATATTGTAATTTTTCAAAAAGAGGTCCATTCTATGAACAGATTTACCACATTTAATTAAATATGCATTTATTTAACACGTATTATATATAATGTGTCTTTGCTAGAAAGTAAGCTCTACGATAGCTAGAACTATGTGTGTCCTCTTTATCACTGTATCCTTAATGGCTAGAGTAACTTGACACACAGTTATATCACTAAATGTTTGTGCAGTAAATGAGTGAATATATATAACTGACCCTCCTGGGTGGGGTGACTGAAAAACTACTGGAATGATAAAAGGTAAATATGTTTACAGAAAATAGTAACTTCATTTTTATAGTGCTTAAAGGTGGGGGTCTTATCTGTTGAGGAGAGCTTAATGCAGTGGAATCTCCCAAGAAGGTCTTTGATGGCAAGACATTTTATAGAGAACATCAGAGAAAACAGTTCTATTTCTAGAACAATCCTTTTTGTTGTTATTGTTACTAGTTTCTATCTATATTGAGCTGTGGTTAGAAAATATAGTTTGTATTATAGTGGTTCTTTGCAATTTGTTTTATGAATCAATTTTTGCCTGCCTCTGCAAAATGGATTTCTATCCACCCTCTACCTTACCCTGTCACTGATGCTGTGGGCTTTCTGTGTTCTGGTTTTTGGCAGGGATCTTAGATCTTATACAGACATGAAACCAAAGTTCAAGGCCACCGGAAACTGGTAGATGCTTGCCTAGGACCGTTTTCACTTCATTTCTGATCATACAGTTGCTTCTTATTTTTTTCCCTGAACTCAGCCATTCATACGTAAGGGAATATGAATATTTCACATAGCATTTTCATCGGGTTCACAATGGCATCTCCAGATCTCTTGGTGAAATATTGTTAGACACAGACATCTTTTCTCAAGGTTAAAGTTCTTTCTTCCCATGTCTTTAGGGCCAGGAAGAAGGGGTAAAAAGTGAGAAAGTGAGTCATAAGCCCTCGGTTTTGACATCACTATCTATTCCATTGGAACAAGGTTTGATCATGGTAGAGGTTGATAATGCAGGAAGCTGGAAGACAGACATTTGGTTCTGAGAACTAATTAAAACTTCTTGATTGTGTCCTAATGGTCAGCTATCTCCTGTGCAGAATAGGAGTGAGGCTAGAGCCATGGATTTCCAACTTGGCTTGCAATGTTTAATGCTGAGCAAAGTGCCATTTTAAAAATAATCTTAGAGTTCCATCAAATTTTATCACCTTTATTCTTTGTTGGGACTAAGAATTTAAGTTGTTTATTGTAACATATTATACACGTTATCTTTTTATTCATGTGAAATAATATAGTCTATTACTATGATTTACCATTTTACTTAGAGCCGTTACCTTGCAGTGACAATAAAAAGATATTGTTCTTGTCTTCCAGAAATGGTGACAGTGCAAGTTGAGCTGAAATTGAACCATTATCACTATAGACCAGGCTGTATGGGTAGTATACTTTCTGTATATTAACATATTCATTTTTATGCCCTTTATTTGCAAATTTTCATATACCTTTCCCAGTGTGTATGTGTACTTATTTTCCAAGTTGATACATGAATAATAAATAAGGATGACAGTAGCATAGTCAGAGAGCAATGGAATTCCTTAGGAATTTTAGGAAAACATATAGTTTACATTTTACTACTAAAGGTGTAAGTGAAAGATACTGGAAGACCCATCTAACAGGAGTTAATAAACCCAAATTTTAGCAACTCAGCAACTACCACTCCTCTATAATACAGATTTTGCATGCACAGTTCAAGTGGCTTAAATTTCATTATTTAGTTGTTACTTAGTTGTCATTCCTATGAGAGAGTGAGTCATGAAATTTTTGTTTCCATCATACTTAAACTCAGAATCTCTGGCAGTTTTATGAAACATACTTTTATGATATTTTACCTCCTTTTTCCTTACTGTTTACCTTGGTGAGTGTTTAAAGCTGCTTAACTTACTGCCATGTAATCAAGTTCATCTTAAGGCTGAGGCAGGTAACAAGTTGCCAACCATATTATTTTTAAGGGCTTTATAGAAATGATCTAACCCATATAGCATTAAAAAAAAAAAATCACACAGACCAAGAATCCAGGCACTGGAGTATGTGAGGAAGAGCTTGGGATTGGTGTCCTGGGTACACTGGCTAGTCACATCAAGTTGTAGGCCAAAGAATGTGAAATGCCAATTATATACAGTTCTCCCTAATCTTATCTATGTAATGCTGGCATATTTCTGAACCTCACGAACTTCAGTTTTGTCCACTTCAGTGATGAAGTAGCTCTGCACAGAAGATGGTTGTCAGGCATAAACAAAGTAGAGTATTTTATTGGCTTTAAACCATAAAGCACTATAAATATATGCATTACGCATTTTGTAGAGTATTGTGGATTCTAACTTGCATTTTCCCTTTAACCCCTATGATTTTAATTTTATCTGGAAATTACCCTTATATGGTTTGGGAGATAAAGAAATGTGAGAATATTGGAAAAGTAAAGGTTAGGATCACACAATCAAGGGAAATGAAAGGTCACTTTTTAGGAAGGAAAAAATTAACAGTATCTGTGAAATTTAGTTTTTTTGAGATTTTAAAATAAATTTTAGAAGTGATGGGCTGTTCTTTAAGCAACTGGTTCTCTTCATTATCATTATCATGACATCCTTACCCTTAGCTTCATTCACAGGTAAAAATAATAAAAAATAATAAAAATAAAAATAAAAAATAATAAAGTATTTCCTGAAAATGGTAAAAATAAACTAAAGTAGACTCCTTCATTAACAATGTGAATTCTTGATTTGGTGGAATGAAGGGATTCTCCAAAAAGGTGTACAAAGAACCAATAGGTTTTCTAGAACTCACTTATGGGAGAGTTGCTATAGAGGTCTCGCTTTCCCCTTGCAAGCAGAGGTCTCTGCCCAACATCTGGCAACAGGGTACAATAAAACTGTTCACATCCAGGCTCTGAGATACTTATGGATGAGTATTAAGAGGTTTTTGATATTGTTATAGAAACTAAGGCAAAAGTAGAAATTCATCATATGCAGGTAGGTAAGTATTTTTGAAAAAAAAAAATATATCCAACACATACGCATGCAGCAACACTGCTCATTTCCAAATTTGCCAAAATTAAGCAAACTACAATCTGGAAAACGTATTGAACTCCATGTGTTTCCCATACATTAGCAAGTCTGAAACAATTCCTTTGTGTTAAACCAAAAAATGCCTGTCAGGAAAGCAAGGAAGTATCTGCCCCCTCACAGGGCTGGAGGAAAAGGCCACATGAGCACAGAAGCTGACGGGGTTGTTTACAGAGTCTCAGACTGGTGGGCATCTCCCCAGGGGAGAGGAGCCAGGGAGGGGAATGGCAGCAGACCATAAAGAAGAGCGCTGTCTGTCACGATGGAAGCCAGCTGGCAAACTGAGGGAGCCCTGAGCTTAGGCTGCTCCCAGGCATGGTGGGTGTCTTCGATTGTGATGTCACAGCTGCCTTGGGCATCACAAATTCCCAATTTCATGCTTTTTATGAATAATGGCTCAGTGGTTAGTACCCAGCCAGAGGAATTCAAAATAAAAAATGTTTTGTTGCTTCTGACACTTCTTAACAGAAACCACAGAAAGGAGAATTTTACGTACCCTCCAGTCAATGCATTGTCTACTAATATACCTCATATGAGTCTGAGAAAAAATTCAAATGGTTTTCAGAACAGAGATCTGAGGGTCTTGAGATCTGAGGGTTTTGAATATGTTAAACTGACATTTCTAGTATTTTCCAAAGAAAGCCCAAAATGGGAGCACACAATACATAAAGATTAGAAATCATATTCAATTATTTCAACTTGCTTGTATATTATAAACATATATGAATATATGCATGTACACATTCATATACAATGGAGTATTGATAAACATATACAATTTTAATTAGCCCCTCTGATATTATCAGTAACATATTGTCTATTGCCCCTCAAAGATTTTGTTAAAAGATAAATAGAAGAAGAATCCTATAATAAATATGAGTTTTATGACTTGTTTATCCTTAATTTAAAGGTAGTGTAGGTAAGAAACAACCTTTGGAGTCAGAAAGAATGGAGTTTGAATTCCAGCACTACCATTTTATAGTAATAATGAGAACAAATTGAGTTAATATTTATAGAATGTTTACTACATACAAGGTGCTCTGTACCAGGCATTAGCTACTACATTACTTATTATTTATAGAATATTATTTATCATCCTTACAGCAATCCTATGAGATAAATGATTGGAAAATGTATCTGCTTTTATAGCTACATCTTCTAGCTCCTCAAAGAGTTCTCAATTTATACCCCCGGACCCCATATTTCTCTCAGTTTCCAAGCTTCCATGTCTGCTTGGCTGATAGGAATCCCAGCATTCTGTCAAATGCTGAATTTGTCAACTCCCCCTGCTTGCATCGAATTAGTGCCCCATGCCACCAACTTCCTTATTTTTATGGCACGTGCCTTATTTTAATGAAATGTTACTCGTCCCCTACATGAGATTTTGCCCTTTCCCTTTCCCTAAATATTCATTCAGTCCAAGTTGCCAATGTGTCTTTTCATCTTGATGCTCTCTTTTCAATTCCTACTGCTCTCAGGCTTAATAACCACTGGGCTTACTGGTCTCTTTATATTCTTGGTTGTGGACATCAGCTAAATGCTTTGTTTTGCATGGAAATGTTGCCACATCGACTGCATTCACTTTTCCACTCATTTGTCTCTTCCCAAACCTTCAGTACCTATAGCCCTAGCTTTATACTTAACTGATGCTGACAACAGGAGCAGTCCCAGGGGACTTCCAGCCTATGCTGCCCCCCCTTGCCTGTACAGCACACCTGCATACTCTGCTTTCCATCCAAAAGTTACAGAGATGTTCCTGGGGAAGTTGAAGTAGTCCTCACAGAGAGAGCTATTACCTAATCACAACACGTGTGAAATAGCTTATATGGCAAAAAGTAATTTCACAGATGAAATTAAGGCTATAGACTTCAATGGAGGGAGATTACTCTGGACTTGACCCCTTAAAAGCAGAGAACTTACTCTGCCTGAAGGAGAGTGTGGAAAGATGAGGCAGAAATATGACAGGAAAAGCTAGTGGAATTCAATGTCTGAGAAGGACTCCATATGTTGTTGCTGGTTAACACAGAGGGGGCAACATGCCAAGGAATGCCTATGAATTTAAGGAGTTGAGTCTCCTGTCAGTCAGGAAGGAAATGGGGATCCTAGTCATAGAACCACAAGGCACTTAGTTCTGCCAACAACTTGAAATGAGCTAGGAAGTGGATTCTCTCCCACAGTCTCCATATTAAAGCCAACTCTAGCCAGTACTTTGATTTTGGCCTTGTGATATTCTGAGCAGAAGACTCAGCCGTATTCTCCCAATCCCCACACACTCTGACCTACAGAACTTTAGAGATGATCAATTTGTGTTGCTTGAAGCTGAAAGCCTGTGGTAATTTGTTATAATAGTTGGAGAAAACTAATGCAGGTCCCATTTCTGTTTACTTACTCAATGATCTTGAATGCCACAGTCCTTCCTTCCCTCTTTATTATCATCAGCTTTTCATCTCATTCTCATCAGCATATGAAATGACATTTTGTCTTCCATCTTAAAACAAACAAATCTCTCTCGGGTCTACTTTCCCCTCCAGCTACTGTTTTATTCCTCTATTTTTCCCTATGTATATTCCCTCTCTCTCCTTAAGATAAAACTGAAAGAACTGTTTCTTTTAGTACCTGTGTCTGCACTTCCCCTCTTTCCATTTTTCTCTTCTCACTATCATCAGGCATTCCACCCTCCGCAACTGGTACACATAAAACCTACTTGGAAGAGTCACTAGATGCCTACATGTTGCTAAATCCAAATGTTTAATCTTCTCATCTTCCTTGACCTAAATCCAGCATTTGACACAAGTAATACCCTCCTCTTCTTTGAAATACCTTTTCACTCATCTTCCAGAGCCCTACAATTTTATTTTCTTCCTGACTTACCACTTCTCCTTTTAAATTTCCTTCTTTGGTATTTCGTCATTTTTGGGGAGTTCTTAATATTGTATTGTCATGGGACTTAGTGGTTCTCAGACCTCTTCTTTATCTATACCCATTCCTTTGGTGTCCTCATCTAGTCTTTTACGTGTCATGTACATGGTCAACTCCCGTATTTCTCTCTCCAGCCTGGACCTCTATTCTGAAGTTCAGACTTGTCCATCTAATGCCTACTTGGTATTTACACTTAGGTGTCTAATAGTCACCTCAAGTGTAACAAGTATAAGACCAAACTTCTGGAGTGGGAAGGGGAGAAACAAAATAAGTAAAGGAGATTAATCTTTCAGTTATAAAATAAATAAGATGTGGGCATGTAATGTTCAGCATAGGAAATAGAGTCAATAGTATTTTAACAATTTTGTATGGTGACAGTAACTAGACATATTGTGGTGACCATTTCATAATGCATATAACTATCAAATTGAATCCCCGTTTTGTACTCCTAAAACTAATGCAATATTGCATGTCAATTATTCTCCAATTTAAAAAAGTTGAAGGTTATTCTGGTCCAAGGTGGCAACAAAGGAAGGCTCAGAACTCGCCTCTTCCATGGACAGACCAAATCTACACTTATCTATACAGCAATTCCTCCTGAAGAAGAATGGAGGGATAACTGAATAGCTTCTGCATAGTAATGAAAAAAAGAGAGATCAAATAGAGAATGGCAAGAGAAGTGATGACATAGTAATGAAAGGAACCCACACACTTGACACGGCAAACTACAGTGGGGAAGAATAGTATTAAGGGACCATGAACACATTCATCTGTCCTGGGGTACAGAAGAAAAGCTGTGACTTAAAAGGACAATCAGAATACAAAGGAACCAGCCCTAGAACCCTGCCAAATGATAGGAGAGTTGCTGAAATTATCTCCAGGTCAGAGGGACTGGTGAGCATCATGGTTTACATTCCCCCTCCATCTTGAAAGCATGGGCAGGAACAGGGTCTGGGTATACTTGCCATGAGTCCCTAGCCCACAACAGGCCAAGTCCTCCCACCAAGGTGGCATCAGTGTGACACACACGGGACATACCTAGTTAGAATTCATTATAGCTGCAGTTGTCTCACCAAGGTGACACAGGCACAAAGAACCCTGGAACACGCCAAGCCTGCACTACTTCAGCTCCCAATGACTTGCTGGGGTATCTCTAGTACAGTGTGCTCTGGCATCTCTGGGCTCATGACTAATTAAACTCCAGCTGCCCCACCAAGTCATGCCCTACACAGAACACCAAAGAAGACCCTGGCCTGCACCCTGCCTTGACTCTAGCTGCCTCACCTGGTCACCTCCTGTTTGGAGAGTCCCTTGATTGACCAGGCCTGCATCTGTTTTAGCTTCCACTGTCCTGCCAGGGTCCTCTGTGTACCCCAGGATACCAGTCATCTTGCCAAGGCACTGTCTGCGTAGAGAGTACTGGAACCACCCTGGCCCATGCCCACTTCAGCTACAGCCATCCTGGTAGACAGTCCCAGCGTTAAAGTGTCTCAGGACACCTAGCTCATGCCAGCCATAGCTCTAACCAGCCAAACAAATTCACCAGGCATATATAATCTACACAGGAATTGACCATACACAAGACCATTCTTTCAAGGTTAGGAGAAATAGCTGTTCTGACTAATTTATGGAAGCAAACACAGAAAGTCAAGCAAAATGAGGAGGGAACAGAATATGCACCAAACGAAAGAGCAAAACAAAACCTCAGGGGGAAAGAAAACTAAATGCAATGGAGATAACATATCTACTTAATAAAGAGTTCAAAGTAATGGTCATAAAGTTGTCCACTGGACTGGAAAGAAGAGTGGATGAACTCAGTTGTACTTCAAAAAAAAAAGATAGAAAATATAAAAAAGAACCAGTTAGAGTCGAAGAATATAATGACTGAAATGAAAAGAATACTAGAGTAAATCAAGAGTAAATCAGAGGTTGAAGAAGAATGGATCAGTGATCTGTAAGACAGGTTAATGGAAAGCACACAAGTTGAACAGCAAAAACATAAAAGAATTTTTGAAAATGAGGATATGTTAAAGATTGTCTTGAACATCAAGTGAACAAACATTTGCATTACAGGGGTCTCAGAAAGAAAAAAGAGAGAAGGGCAGAAAACTTATTTGAAGAACCAACAGCTGAAATTTTTTCTAACATGGAAATGGAAACAGACATCCCATTTCAGGAAGTGCAAAGAGTTTCAAACAGATGAACTCCAGGAGATCCACACCATGACATATAATTAAATATTTAAATAATTAAAATGTCAAAGATTAAATATAAAGAGAGAAGTTTAAAAGCAGTAAGAGAGAAGCAATCACATAAGGTTGTTAACCTATTTTTCAGCAGAAACTTTGCAGGCCAGAATGGGTGGCATGATTTACTCAAAGTGCTGAAGGGAAGAAAACCTACAACTAAGACGAGTCCACATAGCAAGATTATCATTCAGAATTGAGAGAGATAAAGAGTTTCCCAGACAAACAAGAGTTAGAGGAATTCATTCCACTGAATCAGCCTTATAAGAAATATTAAAGGAATTTCCTTAGGTGGAAAAGAAAAAGCCATGATTAAAAGTAAGAAAATTATAAAAGGAAAAAATTTCATGAGTAAAAGCAAACATACAGTAAAGTAGTACATCAATCACCTATTAAGCTAGTATGAAGGTTAAAAGACAGAAGTCAAATCAACTGTATCTAAAAAGTTAACTAAGGAGATTCACAAAATAAAAAGATGTAAAATATGATAACATATGAATAAAACATAGAGTGGGGAGTAAAAATTAAGTTCTTTTAGAATGTGTTGAAATTTAAGTGACCATCGATTTACTATAGACTATTATATTCTCAGGCTGTTATAAATGAACCTCATGGTAACCACAAACCAAAAACCTATAATAGATAAACAAAAAAACAAAGAGAAAGAAAGCTAAGTATAACACAAAAGAAAGTCATCAATCACAAGGAAAAAGAGCAAGAGAAGAAGAAAAGAATAGCAACGAATTAATGACAAAAAAATTAACAAAATGGAAATAAGCACATACCTATTAATAATCACTCTAAATGTAAATGGTCTAAATGCTTCAACAAAACACAGAAATTGATAGAGTAGATTAAAAAAAAATAAGACCCTATATGCTCCCTACAATATCACTTCAGACCTAAAGACCCATACAGACTGAGAGGGAAGAAATGAAAAAAAGATATTACATGCTGATGGAAGGAAAAAAAAAATGTCAGGGAAATTATACTTATATCAGATGAAAAAGATTTTAAAACAAAGACTGTGACAAGAGACAAAGAAAGACATTGCATAATTAAATATCAATCCAACAAGAAGATATAACAGTTGTAAATATCCATACACTCAACACTGAAGTACCTAAATACATAGAGCAAATAATAGCAGACATTGAGGGAAAAATCAACAGTAATATATAACAGCAGGGAGCTTTAACAACTCCACTTACATTATTGAATAGATCATTCAAACAGAAAGTCAACAGGAAAGCGGTGGCTTTGAATGACACATTAGACCAGATGGACTTGACAGATACATACGGAACATTCCACCCCAAAACAACAGGATACATATTCTTTTCAAAGGTACATGGAACATTCTCCAGAACAGATCACACATCAGGCCATGAAACCAATGTCAATAAATTTAAGAAGACTGAAATCATATATAGCATCTTTTCTAATCACAACAGTATGAAACTAGAAATCAATTCCAATAAAAAAAAAAACCTTGAAAAAACACAAACACATGGAGGTTAAACACTATGCTACTAACCAATAGGTCAAGAAAGAAATCAAAGAAGAAATAAAAACATACATGGAGGTTACTGCTTATGTTCTCCTCTAGGATTCTGATGGATTCCTGTCTCACATTGAGATCTTTTATCCATTTTGAGTTTATCTTTGTGTACGGTGTAAGAGAATGGTCGAGTTTCATTCTTCTGCATATAGCTGTCCAGTTTTCCCAGCACCATTTATTGAAGAGACTGTCTTTTTTCCACTGTATATTTTTTCCTGTTTTGTCGAAGATTAATTGACCATAGAGTTGAGGGTCCATATCTGGGCTCTCTACTCTGTTCCACTGGTCTATGTGTCTGTTTTTATGCCAGTACCATGCTGTCTTTTTTTTTTTTTTTAAAGATTTTATTTATTTATTTGACAGACAGAGATCACAAGTAGGCAGAGAGGCAGGCAGAAAGAGAGAGAGGAGGTAGCAGGCTCCCTGCTGAGCAGAGAGCCCGAAGCGGGGCTTGATCCCACGACCTGGGATCATGACCTGAGCCGAAGGCAGAGGCTTTAACCCACTGAGCCACCCAGGTGCCCCAGTACCATGCTGTCTTGGTGATCATGGCTTTGTAGTAAAGCTTGAAATCAGGTAATGTGATGCCCCCAGTTTTATTTTTGTTTTTCAACATTTCCTTAGTGATTTGGGGTCTCTTCTGATTCCATACAAATTTTACGATTATTTGCTCCAGCTCTTTGAAAAATACCAGTGGAATTTTGATTGGAATGGCATTAAAAGTATAGATTGCTCTAGGCAGTATAGACACCTTTTAACAATGTTTATTCTTCCGATCCAAGAGCATGGAATGGTCTTCCATCTTTTTGTGTCTTCTTCAATTTCTTTCATGAGTGTTCTGTAGTTCCTTGAGTACAGTTCCTTTACCTCTTTGGTTAGGTAACCTCTTCGATATCAGCCACAGCAACTTCTTTCAAGATATGTCTCCAAAGGCAAAGGAAACAAAAGCGAAGATGAACTTTTGGGACTTCATCAAGATCAAAAGCTTCTGCACAGCAAAGGAAACAGTCAAAAAAACAAAGAGGCAACCCACGGAATGGGAGAAGATATTTGCAAATGACAGTACAGACAAAAGGTTGATATCCAGGATCTATAAAGAACTCCTGAAACTCAACACACATAAAACAGACAATCATATCAAAAAATGGGCAGAAGATATGAACAGATACTTCTCCAATGAAGACATACAAATGGCTATCAGACACATGAAAAAATGTTCATCATCACTAGCCATCAGGGAGATTCAAATTAAAACCACAATGAGATACCACCTTACACCAGTTAGAATGGCCAAAATTAGCAAGACAGGAAACAACATGTGTTGGAGAGGATGTGGAGAAAGGGGAACCCTCTTACACTGTTGGTGGGAATGCAAGTTGGTACAGCCACTTTGGAGAACAGTGTGGAGATTCCTCAAGAAATTAAAAATAGATGGGGCGCCTGGGTGGCTCAGTGGGTTAAGCCGCTGCCTTCGGCTCAGGTCATGATCTCAGGGTCCTGGGATCGAGTCCTGCATCGGGCTCTCTGCTCGGCAGGGAGCCTGCTTCCCTCTCTCTCTCTCTCTCTTTGCCTGCCTCTCTGTCTACTTGTGATCTCTCTCTGTCAAATAAACAAATAAAATCTTAAAAAAAGAAAAAAGAAATTAAAAATAGAGCTTCCCTATGACCCTGCCATTGCACTACTGGGTATTTACCCCAAAGATACAGATGTAGTGAAAAGAAGGGCCATCTGTACCCCAATGTTTATAGCAGCAATGACCACGGTCACTAAACTGTGGAAAGAACCAAGATGCCCTTCAACGGGCGAATGGATAAGGAAGATGTGGTCCATATACACTATGGAATATTATGCCTCCATCAGAAAGGATGAATACCCAACTTTTGTAGCAACATGGACAGGACTGGAAGAGATAATGGTGAGTGAAATAAGTCAAGCAGAGAAAGTCAATTATCATATGGTTTCACTTATTTGTGGAGCATAACAAATAACATGGAGGACAAGGGGAGATGGAGAGGAGAAGGGAGTTGAGGGAAATTGGAAGGGGAGGTGAACCATGAGATACTATGGACTCTGGAAAACAATCTGAGGGTTTTGAAGGGGCAGGGGGTGGGAGGTTGGGGGATCCAGGTGGTGGGTATTGGAGAGGGCACGGATTGCATAGAGCACTGGGTGTGGTGCAAAAACAATGAATACTGTTACGCTGAAAATAAATTAAAAAAAAATACATGGAGACAAATTAAAAGGAAAACACAACAGCACAAAATCTTTGGGATGTGGTGAAAGCAGTTGTAAGATGAAAATTTAATTTGATACAAGCCTACGTCAAGAAACAAGAAAAATCACAATCTAAACTTACACCTAAAGGAACTAGAGAAAGAACAAAGAAAGCCCAAAGTTAGTAGAAGGAAAGAAATAAAAAGGATTAGAACAGTAATAAATGAAACAGAGACTTTAAAAAAAGGATAACAAAGATTAATGAAACCAGAATATCTTGAAAAAGATAGAATTGATCAACCTTTAACCAGTTACATCAAGAAAAAAAGAAAGAGGATGAAAATAAACAAAATCATAAATGAAAGAGAAGTAACAATTGATATCATAGAAATACAAAGGATTGTAAGAGACACTTACAAAAAAATCTATGCCAAACAACTGGACAACCCAGGAGAAATGGATTCCTAGAAACATACAGTCTTCCAAAACTACATGAAGAAATAAAAAATCTGAACAGACTGATTGCTAATAACAAAATTGAATAGGTAATAAAAAAAACTCCAACAAACAAAAGTCCAAGATCACATGGCTTCACAGTGAATTCTAACGCACATTTAAAGAAGAGTTAATATCTGTTCTCTTCAAACTATTCCAAACAATAGGAGAGGAAACAAAGCTTTGAAATATATTATATGAGGCCAGCATTACCCTGATATCAAAACCAAAGACACGGCAAAAAAAGAAAACTACAGGCCAATATCCCTGATGAATATAGATGCAAAAATCCTCAACATAGTATTAGTAAACCACATTTAATACCTTAAAAGGATCACTAACAGTAATGAAGTAGGATTTATCCTGAGGATGCTAGGACTGTTCAATATCTGTAAATCAATTGATGTGATAAACCACATTAACAAAATGAAAGATAAAAATCATATGATCATCTCAATAGATACAGAAAAAGCATCTGATAGAATTCAACATCCATTCATGATAAAATCTCTCAACAAAGTGGGTTTAGAGGAAAATACCTGAAAATAAGAAGGCCATATATGACAAACTCATAGCTGCCATCATACTCAATGGTGAAAAACTGAGAGGTTTCCCTTCAAAGAATGGAACAAGGATGTCCACTCTTATGACTTCTATTCAACATAGTATTGAAAGTCTAGTCACAGTAACCAGACAAGGGAAAAAAAAGACATCCAAATTGGTAAGGAAGAAGAAAAATTGTCACTATTAATGATGACATAATACTATACATAGGGAACCCTAAAGACTCTACCAAAAAAAAAAAAAAACAAAAAACCAGTAGAACTAATAAAGGAATTCAGTAAAGTTGAAGGATATAAAATTATACAGAAATCTGTTGTAGTTCTATACACTAATATTGAATTAGTGGAAAGAGAAAATAAGAAAACAATTCCATTTACAATTGTGCCAAAATGAATAAAATACCTAAGAATAAACTTAATCAAGGAGGTGAAAGACCTATACTTTAAAAAGCCACAAAACACTGATGAAAGAAATTGAAGATCACAGAAACAATTGAAAAGATATACCATGTTCATAGATTGAAAGAATTAATATTTTTTTAAATGTCCATTTTACCTAAAGCAATCTACAGATTCAAAGCAATCTCTATGAATATAGAATTAGGACAAATTATCCTAAAATTTGTATGAAACCACAAAAGACCCTAAATGGCCAAAGCAATCTTGAGAAGAATATAGCTGGAGGTATCACAATCCCAGATTTCAAGACACAGTACAAAGCTATAGTAATCAAAACAGTATGATACAGGTATCAGTGGAACAGAATAAAGAGCCCAGAAATAAACCCATGTATATATGGTCAACTAACCTATGACAAAGGAGGCAAGAATATACATTGGTGAAAAGTCAGGCTCTTCAATAAATGGTGTTGAGAAAACTGGAAAGCTACGTGCAAAAGAAGAAAGCTGGACCACTTTCTAACACCATACACAAAAATTAACTCCAGATAGATAAAAGACCTAAATGTGAGATCGGAAACCATAAAATTCCTAGAAAAAAACACAGGCAGGAATCTGTTTAACATCCATCTTTTTTTTTTTTTTAAAGATTTTATTTACTTATTTGACAGAGGGAGAGATCGCAAGTAGGCAGAGAGGCAGGTAGACAGAGGGTAGAAGCAGGTTCCCCACTGAGCAGACAGCCCAATGCAGGGCTCAGAACCCTGAGATCATGACCTGAGCCGAAGGCAGAGGCTTAACCCACTGAGTCACCCAGGTGCCCCTGACATCAGTCTTAATAGCATTTTTCTAGATATGTCTCCTTAGACACGGGAAACTAAAGTAAAAATAGATTATTAGGACTGCATGAAAATAAAAAGCTTTTGTATAGTGAAGGAAACTACCATTAAAAGGAAAAGGTAACCTACTGAACAGGAGAAGATATTTGTGAATGATATATCTGATAAGGGGTTAATATCTAAAATATATAAAGAACTTATACAACTCAACACCAAAAAAAGGGGTGGAGGGATCAGATTAAGCAACAGGCAGAGGACCTGAATAGATGTTATTCCAAAGAAGACATACAGATGGTCAAGAGATACATGAAAAGATGCTCAACATCATTATCAGGAAAATGCAACTCAAAACCATAAAGACATATTATCGTACAACTATTAGAATGGCTAGTCTCAAAAAGACAAGAAATAATGAGTGTTGGCCAGGATGTGAAGAAAAGGGAACACTTGTGCCTGTTGGTGGGAATGTAAATTGACACAACCACTGTGGAAAACAGTGTGGAGGTTTGTCAAGTCATTAAAAATAGGAATACCATACAATTCCATAATTCCACCACTGGGTATTTACCCAAAGAAAATGAAAACACTAATTCAAAAAGATATGTGCTTATGTTTATTGAAACATTATTAAAACAGCCAAGAGGGCGCCTAGGTGGCTCAGTGGGTTAAAGCCTCTGCCTTCAGCTCAGGTTATGATCCCAGGATCTTGGGATCGAGCCCGCATCGGGCTCTCTGCTCAATGGGGAACCTGCTTCTCCCCCTCTGTCTGCCTGCCTCTCTGCCTACTTGTGATCTCTGTCTATCAAATAAATAAATAAATAAAATCTTAAAAAAAAATAGCCAAGATAGGGAAGCAGTCTAAATGTCCATTAATAGATGTATGGATAAAGAAGATATGGAACAGATTTACAATGGAATATTATTCACAAAAAAGAGTGAAATTATGCCATTTGCAGCAACATGGATGGACCTAGAAGGTATTACACTAAGAAAGTAAATTAAACAGTGAAAGAAACACCATAGGATTTTAATTATATATAGAATTGAAAAAACAAATCAAATGAACAAACTAAAAAGCAGAAACAGACCTATAAATACAGAGAACAAACTGATGGTTGCTAGAGGGGATAGGGTTGGGCAAAATGGGTGAAGGGGAGTGGGGAGGTATGGGCTTCTAGTTACCGAATGAATAAGTCACAGGGATGAACGGTACAGCACAGGGCACAGAGTCAGTAGTACTGTAATAGTGCTGTATGGTGTGAGATGGGAGCTACATTTGTGTGTACAGTATAAGGTGTAGACTTCTCCAGTCACTGTGTTGTACACATGAAACTAATGTAACATTGTGTGTCAACCATACTTCAATAAAAAATAGAAAAGTAGGGGTGCCTGAGTGGCTCAGTGGGTTAAAGCCTCTGCCTTTGACTCAAGTCATGATGCCAGGGTCCTAGGATCAAGCCCTGCATCTGGCTCTCTGCTCAGTGGGGATCCTGCTTCCCTTCTCTCTCTCTCTGCCTGCCTCTCTGCCTACTTTTGATCTCTGTCAAATAAATAAATAAAATCTTTAAAAAAAATAGAAAAGTAAAGGTTATATAGGAGAATCAGAAAAATGCTAAATAAAATTTTATTTTTGTCCATTTAATTCCAACTATTCAAATTAACTAATTAAAAAAATAGAATTACTTCATTGAATCAATCAATTCAGTCCATTTTTCTTAGCATCTTATATACAAAATCCTATTCTCCCTTCAGTTCTTCATTTCAAATATTATATTCGAAAGAGGACAACTAAGTTAATAAGATGGAAATTCTTGCCTGGGTAAACAAGCCTGAAGAATTTTGACCTTTAGACTGATTTGATAAAGTTACTCTCCAAATAAACCTATACATTGTGATGCTAGATGACAATGAACTTGTTATTTGTGGAAAGAGCTCAAGAGTCAAAACTTGCTTCAAATTCCAGCTCAACCACTTATTCAACATGAGCTTTTTGAAGTTATTTAATTTGTAAACTTGTTTCTTCTTCTGTAACACGACAGTTATAAAAACTGCTACCACATAGAATTAAGACAGCTATGCACAGAATTCTGAAAACAAGTAAGTAACACATGAAAAGACCTTAGTAGAATGGTTGCGGCTTATGTAAATACTTATTTTAACTTTTCATTGTTGTTGTTCCCCCATTTATGTTTGCCACAGCTGAATGCAAGAAAAACCTCAATTATCACAGAATTTGTAATATGTCTTAGCAACATAACTTAATAAACTATGTGAATACTAGTCTTTGAAATTTTTCAACAGACAAAATTTAAATATTTAGACTCTTATTTTATATTAAAATAATCACTGGTAGTGTTATCATAATCATTTCTCCAATATTATTTTTATTCAAAATGACTAGCTAGCTTATGTGCGTATTTTCAGAAGTTTAATAAAAAACAACCTGCACAACAGGGACGTCTGGGTTGCTCAGTTGTTTAAGCGGTTGCCTTCGGCTCAGGTCATGATCCTAGGGTCCTGGGATCGAGCCCCACATCTGACTCCTTGCTCAGCGGGGAGCCTGCTTCTCCCTCTCCCTCTGCCTGCCTGCCTGCTGCTTTCCTGCTTGTGCTCTCTCTCACTATCTTTTTCTGTGTCAAATAAATAAATAAAATCTTTAAAAAAAAAAGAATTTAACAAAAAAAGGCACAATAAACAGAATTGTGCATGTTTAAAAGCACTATACAAAAATATTTATCAGAAAAAACTTTTTTTTTAATGCACTCAATGTCCTGTGGCTTATTTTTAGACATTAAAAATTTAGTTTTATGCTATTAAAATATAATTAATTTATCATTATCTATAACAAATGAAGCATATCTTTTTTTTTTTTGTTAAAGATTTTATTTATTTATTTGACAGAGAGAGATCACAAGTAGACGGAGAGGCAGGCAGAGAGAGAGAGAGAGAGGGAAGCAGGCTTCTTGCTGAGCAGAGAGCCCAATGTGGGACTCGATCCCAGGACCCTGAGATCATGACCTGAGCCAAAGGCAGTGGCTTAACCCACTGAGCCACCCAGGTGCCCAAATGAAGCATATCTTTAGTTCTAATTTTTATTCATATTTTAAGATACATAAAAGAGTTGCTTTTAATTCTTAGCACTGCAATGTTTGAAGAAATGTTTATTAATTAATTATGTAATTTTTTTTTGAGAGAGAGAGAGCATGAATGAGGATGGGGAAGGGAAAGAGGGAGAGGGAGAGAATCTTAAGCACACTCTATACTAAGTGCCGTACCCCACACAGGGCTCAATCTCACAACCCCCAAATCATGGCCTGAGCCAAAATCAAGAGTCAGATGCTCAACCAACTGAGCCATCTAGGCACCCAGAAATGTTTGCTAATTAAATTGAAGACAAGTTTAGAAGCTTTGTAAGTAAAAATTTAGAGAAATTATAGATTTAATTGAATTGTGTGATCAAATTTTAAAATGAATAAGAGTAGATCAAGGATGAAAGAGGCAAAATGCATCAGAAAAGTATTATCACCAAAGTCCTAGATAACATAGGAATGTAGTATATACTTGATTGTATGATTATAAACATAAATGACATTAAATTATCTTAATCCTTTTTCTTTGAATTTTTCAGGCAATTTTTTTGTATTGACTTGTTTACACTTTATCCCTCAAAGCAGAAATAAATCAATGGGCAGCCTTTGGGAAAGGAATTCTGTTCTGGGACTGATGATTCATACAAATAGTAGATTATGAGCATATCGACATAGGGTCTCTGCTCTTATAGTTTGTTAAAGGACTATTTTAGAGGGTGTGTATAGAGAGGTCATGGGTATATACCCAACATACTTATATTGTAAGATTTCCTGACAGTCACAAAGAATCTATACCAAAACAATTTTCAATAATACTATGAAATTATGCTCTTGAGGCAAGAAATGAATCCTTATAAATAACATTTGCATCTCCTTGCTCCCTCCTTTCTTTTTTTTTCCCTTTTTCCTTCTTCTCTTCCTTCTTCTATCTCATTTCAAAAATAATTTATCTCTATACTAAATGCTCTTAGAAAAAGTGAACTTTTGCTATTCATTCTGTTGGATCCATATTCTTTGTTAAAGTGATTTGAAAAGGCTTTTATACAACAGATATACTGATTTGCCACTGATGGTAATAAAGAATCAAAACTATTCAAATAAATTAATTTTCTTGTAATTATTAATGGAATTATCTTATTTGAATTCACTCAAGTCCTCACTTTGAAATGTTGAAGAAATAAAATATACTGGAAAAACATGAGTCTTGATAAATATTAGAATAGAGGGTTCAAAGGAAAAGGTTGAGACATCAGCAAGACCTAGTTTCTCATCCTGACTCTGGTGTTAGAATCTAAGTGGGTGACCTGGGGCAGGTCACCTACCTTGTGTGGGCTCTAGGGTCATCACTTGTAAAGTCTGGATGTAGGAATTCATGATCTCTAAGAATGTTTCCTGCTGTAAAGGTGTCATACACAGTCAACCTAACTAATGAAAGGAGGATATTTCACTTTGATTTATGAAACCTAATGTAATTCATTGTATTGTCTCTTTTCTCTGATGAAAGCCCCATGAGAACTGTTAATGAGGAGCCAAAGTGCCTCATAGAGTTCTATCTTAAAACTCTATTCTTTGAGCCCCTTATCTTCACATGTTAATGAATAGGTACAAGGCTAAAGGAAGAGAAGCAGAGAAGCATAAAATGAGAAAATGGTAGAACAAGGAGTATGGTTAATCTATAAACTGAAAAGCCTGCTGTAGGACAACTGGGAATGGAACATCCACTGTAGCTAACTGCATTCTAATTGGCTGTAGTCAGAAGAAGGTTTTTGTTTTTAAACTTTTTACAAATTGGGTTTATAAGAACTGTGTATCAGGACATGGGAAAGGATTGTTACGTGCCTTATATATTATTGTTTTGTATTAGAATCCATAGTATATAAGGATTGTTTGAAGCTATTTTTTCCTTCCCTTTATTTGTTTTATACTTGTTCATTCAATTTGGATGAAATATTCTCAGAGGAAGTGTGAGAGTTTTTATATGCTTCAGAAAATGCATTTTTTGTGTGTACTTGTATATAAATAAGTTACAAATTAGTAACAGAACAAAGTGGGAAAGTATATTAAGTAAAGGATATTTTATTTCAGAGCATATACTCAGGGATCTGAAAATACATTTTGTGTTTAATGAGTATAATAACATGTATTATAAGCACACCGTGGTTTCAGAATAACACTACATTTGAATCTATGAAAAAAAGACTCTTGTATAGTACCCAGCATGCAGCTGATGAATGAATGAATGAATGAATGAATGACTGGGGGAAAAGAGAGAAGGATGAGGGGCGCCTGGGTGGCTCAGTGGGTTAAAGCCTCTGCCTTCGGCTCAGGTCATGATCCCAGGTCATGATCCCAGGTCTTGATCCCAGGATCCCAGAGATCCCTCTCTGCCTACTTGTGATCTCTGTCTGTCAAATAAATAAATAAAATCTTTAAAAAAAAAAAAAGAGAGAAGGATGAGAAGGTCACTTTATATCAGAGTCATCCTAGAGACTAAATTAATGATTGACCATACAATGTAAAATTCTCCATTATAGAGCAATGATTACCAACCATTTTACCACCACAGATCTTGAGGTCTGAATTTTTTTTTTAAGATTTCATTTATTCATTTGCCAGAGAGAGAGAGAGAGAGAGAGAGCGCATAAGCAGGGGGAGCAGGAGAGGGAGAAGCAGGCTCCCCACTGAGCAGGGAGCCCAACATGGGACTCGATCCCAGGACCCTGGGACCATGACCCGAGCCGAAGGCAGAGGCTTTAACCCACTGAGCCATCCAGGTGCCCTTTGAGGTTTGACTTTTGTCTACTAAACAGAATAAATTTATTTGGCAGCAACTTATTTTTCTCCTTTTTAATAACAATGACAGAGAATAATAGCACTGACAGAAGTGATTGCACATGAGACTCATTACATATCCCGGTAACAGAGCAGAGTGGTTGAGAGCATGGATTTGTCACAAACAGCCATGGACTGACTCTTGACCAGATTGCCCTGGTTGAGGCCCCCGTTTGCTAGCAGTACGGCCTTACATAAGTTTTTTTAAAAACTGTTTCATGTCTTAATTTCCTCATCCTAAACAGTGGGATAACAACTGGGGCAACTTCATGATGTTGTTGTGAATGAATCCACGAAAAGCACCTAGAACAGGGTCTAGAACACAGGAAGCACTCCGTATTACGAAACCCAAGTGCTTACACAGACTATTCCCAGTACTCTCAGGAACATACCACAACATTATGCCCAATTGACAGATGAGAAAACTAAGGGCAGTTGAGATGAAAATTCACCCAGTTTAACAAAGACTGCTCAAGTCTAGACCTCAGTCCTGTTCCTGTCCTCATGTTTCTCTTCCTCCTCCCTTACTTTGTCTTTTCTCTAGTACAGCAGTCCTGACCAGCAGGAGATAACCAGTGCTGCTAAATTACATTAACATGATTCCGGGCAGAATCAAAGGTGCCTGACCTTTCAGTTAGCCTGTGCAACTTTATTGAAAGTGAATAGCATGGATGACAAGGGGAGATGGAGAGGAGAAGGGAATTGGGGGAAATTGGAAGGGGAGGTGAACCATGAGAGACTATGGACTCTGAAAAACAATCTGAGGGTTTTGAAGGGGCGGGGGGTGGGAGGTTGGGGGATCCAGGTGGTGGGTATTGGAGAGGGCACGGATTGCATGGAGCACTGGGTGTGGTGCAAAAACAATGAATACTGTTACTCTGAAAATAAATTTAAAAAATTAAAAAAAAAAAAAGAAAAAGAAAGTGAACTTGCAATTTCTGTTTAACCCTCAGAAATACTGGAAATAACTTAAGGAACTCCTCCATTTCTTTCAGATTAGGAACCACTGTGACAAGCAGTTTACGTAAACGAGAGCCTCCAGTTTGCCATTTTATAAATCTTACCACTTCACTTTTAGTGAAATCACTTAAATATTGCTGTAAATAAGATTATAAGGGGGGAAGGTCTCATTTATTTCTTAATGGAGAATTCTTGATTTTATCATTTTCCAAACAGGAAGACACTGATATTTTCAAAAGTCAGTCGCACAACTGCCTTGCGGTGCAACAAAGAGACATTTTTGCAAATGATGACTTATTTCATAGAAAGCCCAGGACGTGCGTTCCTTCTGTTTCTGTTTCAGAAGAAAAGAGCACCAGCACCATGGCCACTGCTGGTCCAAACGTTAACACTGAGGTTTATAATCCATTTTCCGGCTTTTCTGGCGGCTGCTGTGAGGAAGGCGCAGGCTGGGCGGGCTCCAGGGCCACACACAGACAGCGTTCACATGTGACAGTATCTTTTATGGAGTAGAGCAAAGAGAGACACACCCTCAGAAAGGGAGGGAGGCCAGAAATGAAGCAAAGCCACAGAATACCCCTCATTATCCTAACCACCCACAGCACCAGGAAATGGCATTGCAAGTCTTGGCTAAAGACAGATGAAGGCAAAGGCTGAATGATGGATAAGCCCTATGAAGTTAAAATATGGTGACTTGAAGAATACAAATACTTTTTTTTTTCTTTTTTTTTAAAAGTAGAACCTACTTATTCATGTCTCTGACTTTTGGGAATGGTACTTCATCAACCCTGTCCTTACAGCTCACCGCTGGTTCTGTGCTTTAAGAAAAACACCCTTTGCCTGGAGGCCCTTACTGGGTCTAAATTCCTGCCCCTTCTCCACTCCCTGGCGGGCAGTTGCTTTCCACCTTCATGTTCCTGAGACTCTTCCCCCTCATACAGATCTCTTCAGTATTTTTGCTTCCCTTTACTCCTTGGCCCCTCACCTCTGCCCCGTCCCCACCTTTGGGGTGTTGCTTGCTTTCCCTGTAGTTTGGCCAAACACTTTCACTTTTGTCATTTTAAAGTTTTTAGGTTCCACTTCTTCCTTTGGGACTTCTCCTCACTGAGTGAAACAACATGGCCATCTCCACCTCTTGTGGACCTCACTGTTACCTTCCTGAAGAGCAGCCTGGCCTGACCCCTGGCCTCACTTCGTGGCTGCCTTTGTGGTTAGCAGCCCTGTTCCCCATGCAGTTCCTGCTGGGAGACAGTCTCTGGTCTCTGAAGATGCCCCATGAGAACTTTCCTGTCTCTGAGTAGTAGGTTCAAGTGCAAGTCCCCGGTAAGGATAAAACCATTAATTTATACCAAAGCCGTTGATGCTTCTCAAATCCCAAAGAATTCAGAGTCTAATATAATCCTGCTGCATATTTGAGTCAACACAGGAACACATGGGTGAGGAAGGAAGTGGCATGAGAAGTTGGAAGGATACTGAGGATGGCTCACATTCCATGCAATTTCACTGGGGGCTGGCACGACTGGGCAGAAAATAAATTCTTAACCCCCAATGTCAATGCCAAGTGCATTCATTAAATAGCTAGATTTTGGCTACCACCTTCCCAATGTCTTTGTTGCTGTCATTCTCTGACTATAAAAATTTTAGAATATTTTTTATTGATTTTTTTTCTTTTTCTTTTCTTCTTCTTCTTCTTCTTCTTCTTCTTCTTCTTCTTCTTCTTCTTCTTCTTCTTCTTCTTCTTCCTCTTCTTCTTCTTCTCCTTCTTCTTTCTCCTTCTCCTTCTCCTTCTTTTTTTTTTAACAGAGCCTTAAGCTCTTTGGAGTAAATGTACTACATGAAACTACTAAATCAATCAAAATGGCAACACAACTTTATGGAGTATTTTTATAAGTTATAGAGTTCATTCCCCCCACACACACAAGTTCTATGAGTTCTGAGATGAATCTGGAAACTTTTTCCTTTTTTTTTTTTTAAACATAACTTATAAAAATAGTACATGTTCATGGTAAAGTCAAACAAACAAAAATAAACCAAACTGTTCAGAAGAGGAAAGATGAAACTGAAAAGCTCCCCTCCAGCCTTGTTCCCAAGAGCAGGGGTCCTCAACTGCAGACAGTTTTCCTTCCAGGAGGACATTTGGAAATTTCTATACACGTTTCTGGTTGTCATAATGGAGAAGGAGTCGTGTTGCTACTGGCATTTTGCAGAGGGGTACAGAGTTGCTACTAAACATCCTGCAATGCCTGGGACAGCCTCCTCAGCAAAGAATTACTCAGCCCTAAGTGTCATTAGTGCCTCTACTGAGATACTCTGGCCAGAGTGTTATACGTCTATTTTTTTCCATTTCTTTCTTTCCTTTTTTTTTTTTTTAACACAAATGGACTGAGTGTATCCCCCATAATTTACAACCTCCTTTTTTTCACTCAACAATATCTTGGTTATTTTTCCATATTGAGATGTACAATTTATCTCATTATTTTAAACTGTTGAAGGGACTCATTATACCATAAAATATTTAACCAGCTCTCAAAAGGAGATAATTGGGTTGTCTTTCATTTTCTTCATCATAAAGGGACCTGTCAGGAAGGATTTGAAAGAAAAAGAGAAACTGTAAAAAGAGCTGAATTTTCCATGGTGCTTTTGCTTGCTTTACTTTTGCTCAACATCTGACTTAGAGGTTACATCATTCACAGTGAGAGGGTGAATCAGTGTCTGCTTTTCAAATCCCAGTTTTCTCTTGATTGTATCACACAGGAGTGTGGGAGGAGGAAATACGAACGACAGTTTTTTTTTTTTAAAGATTTTATTTATTTATTTGACAGATAGAGATCACAAGTAGGCAGAGAGGCAGGCAGAGAGAGAGAGGAGGAGGCAGGTTCCCTGCTGAGCACAGAGCCTGATGTGAGGCTCGATCCCAGGACACTGGGACCATAACCTGAGCTGAAGGCAGAGGCTTTAACCCACTGAGCCACCCAGGCGCCCCGCGAACGACAGTTTTTTATTTTTATTTTTTGTTTTTTCCAACTACACCATGGTGGCGTTTCTCCAATAGACATTTTTAATGTCGGGCTCACAAGCCAGCAAATCAAGGCAGCTGTGGAAATGTTAGGCTTAGGGGGCTTGCCATATCTGAATTATGTCCAAAACTTTTTAAAGAACTCAGATTAGGTTTAAAATATGCTAGAGAGGGGCACCTGGGTGGCTCAGTGGGTTAAAGCCTCTGCCTTCGGCTCAGGTCATGATCCCAGGGTCCTGAGATCGAGCCCCGCATCGGGCTCTCTGCCCAGCAGAGAGCCTGCTTCCCTTCCTCTCTCTCTGTCTGCCTCTCTGCCTACTTGTCATCTCTGTCTGTCAAATAAATAAATAAATAAATAAATAAATAAATAAATAAAATCTTTAAAAAAATAAAATAAAATATGCTAGAGATTTAGTCTGTCCCTGAGGTTACTAAAGAAGCAACCAACTCAAAACCAACCCCTAAGTTTTTCTTCTTTTTTTCCTTCTGAAGGAGGTCAGCCCAGGAGTTCAGTCAGTTGATATCTTTTGCTGCTCTTCTGTGTCTGCTTTCATTCCGGATTATAAAATTGGGTCTTGAACATGTTACACTGATTGCAGATGACACAGTATTGCGCTTTGTACAGGGATGCTCACCATGATCATGTAAGGCAAATGTTATTTTCATGACCCCAAAGAGGAGTCTCCCACAAGGTAAATACTAGGTAACAGATTTCCACTTTGCAAGAATAAAACTGACCCCAAGTGTTGTATGCTTTAACTCTTAAGCTACGTGGACTTCCCCATTTCACCTCAGTTCAAGCAGCATGAATTTGATTTTCTCTCAAATTTGTCTCTGTGACTTGGGCAAAACTGGCCACAGATCATACCTGAAGGAATTGCTTTGTGAGAAGAAACAGCTGTTTGAAGAAACTCTTGCTTCCCACCTATAGGGGTTATAACGTTTCTTAAAATGTAAAAACAAAATAGGAAAACTGGTTTTGCATTGTCTCTTCCTTTAAATATATTTATATCAGTTGTTAAGCCTTGACTTGTTATCCCCTTTCTTTAGCCTCGCTGCCTTTCACCCATGGCAACAGTCAGCCATCCCCATATAAATAGCTTCCTGCTTTTTCCATAGAGATAAAAATAAAAAAGTAAAAATGACCAACTGTCTTATAAGGCCTCAAATATAAACAGGATTCTTTTTAAGGGCTCTCACAGAAACATCTGGAAGTAGCCAGAGGTTGTGAAGGGCTGGTACTGGGATCACTGGCTCCCTGGTTTATGATTTTGCTGTGAATTCCCTAAGGGCTCTCTCATGGATGAAATGAAAGGCCACACAGGAAGGGTAAGCAGGGTCCAAAAGTCGGTTATTCCTTCCTCTGCAAATGATTCACTAAGTGACTGAGTAATTCACTCATTTCTGCCATCTGATGAAGTTATCTGACATGAAGGAGAAGTGACAAAGTTTTCTTATCTTCTCAGGAGCCGGAAGCGATCATGACAGGGCTGGAGCCAAGTCTACTTGCAATGGTTTCTCCATCAGCCTTTTGTGAGGGCGCGTTTACAAGGGCTCAGCTGTTGAAAGACAACCAGCAGGGAAAGGGCACCCTTGTGTAGGTAGCAGAGTGAAGGGGCAAAACAGAGGGAGTTAACACAAGAAGAACTGTTGGAAGAGAACAGGAATGTGGTAGATGTTTTCTATTGGGCTATGAACTTTTCTTACCTTTGAACAACTTCATGTTTTAGATGCCATGGCAGAAGTTGCAAAGGGCAAGAAGACTGTTTAATGATGTCTAAAAAAGAACTATTCTTCTTTTAATCCCTTTCCCTGGGGATTAAAGTAAGGTTCAGGAAAATTCTCAACTGGGGACACACACAGTGTTCAGTCCACCATTCCCTCATCCTGTTCCTCTACCATGTTGTTTCTACACATCTTCTTCAGCTGACTTTTCTTACAGAGTAATTGATGGGTTATTATAATACTGTATAGCAACAGTACTCAAAAATTAATTATATTTGCTGTATTTCACAATTCTTAGGTGATATTAAATAGCTCAAGTGACAGGACATTCTCGTCCCAAAACTCTATATCATAGTTCAAATTGGTGTCTTGCACATTAGTTAACCTCATTAAAATTAATGTCTTCAAGTTTCAAAGAATGCTAAGAATGAAGAACAAAAAGTGTAATTTTTTTGTCCTGTTTCTTGCCATCACAGCATCATAAAAAAAAGAATAAAAGAAGAAAAGTATCCTTCATTTTTCACTTGAGTGTTTAGTGAACTGAATTGTTAACAAAACAAAACAAAACAAAACAGAAAATAACTTATTCGTGCAATACAGGTTTTTAAATTTACATGCTTAGAGAGTTACATAAAAATAGTACAGAGCTGAACCTCCCAGAGAAGTTATTTTTTTCTAGTGGAACAATTACTGAAAATTGGAACTAAAATTATAGTTTGTACATTGTAACGCACTGAAATTCCCTTCTACTTGACTCTAAAAGGCATTGTACTATAGCCAGTTGTGGGGATGGAATAAAACTACCACAGGAGATTTCTGATATCATTCTTCAACCAAAATACTGCCTGTTACACATGGAAACTCTATGAATGGGGAAAAGTAGGAAACCAAGGTGACACTAGTGGAGTTAATGCTTTGTGGATTATGACCTTTCTTAATAGGAAGGAATATTCCACTTTTTTATATGCACTAAAAGTATGTGTATATGTATTATTATATATATATACATATAAATCTATATATTGTGTTTTTGTAAGTTTACTCACATAATTTTGCTACTAAAAGCTGTGTGGTCATGACATATTCCTACAACTTTTTAAAATAAAAAATTTTGAGTCAAAAGGAACTTAAAATCACCTTTTCTCTCCCAAAGACAAACCAAATTTTTTATTATCATGAACCAGTTACTTACTTATTTTTAAAGTTTTAGTCATTTGAGAGAGAGAGAGAGAGAATATACGCCCAGTCATGTGTGTGAGTTGGGGGAGCGGCAGAGGGAGAGAGAAATCTCAAGACTGGCTGAGCGCAGAGCCTGACTTGGGGCTCCATCCCAGGACCCCAAGATCGTAACATGAGCTGAAATCAAGAGTTGGCCACTGAACTGATGGAGCCACCTAGGTACCCCCTGAACCGGTTATTTATAAACATGATTACTAGTGATGTTCTGGAAAAGGAATCTAGGGGAACTCAAATTAGTCTTTGAAAAATGACCCCCAATTTATTATATCCTCCCTAAAACTATTAGCAACTTGCTTTTCCTTAATATGCAAATCTGGCTATCTCCCAGAATTTCCCATAACCATTTCTCTTTTGTTGTGCTTCTAACAGTGCATTTATTTTCCTATTTGTCAAAAGGGGCTAATGTGAGTATATGCTCTCTCTTTAAATATCATACATTTCTTATATTTTGTTCATTTTTTTGGTAAGCTTTCATAAAAATCTACGCATGTATTGCTCACTTCTTGATTTACTGATGTGGTTCAAATATACACTTTCCAAAGTGAATGTTGTCAGGAATGCGCCAGACTAGCAGATGCCTCCTGATAAGATCTTTTCTTGTGGCATTTCTGCCTAAAGTACATTATCTTGAATCCAATCATGAAGAAACATCAAATAAGCCCAATCGGGGAAACACTATATAAAATATGTGGCCTATACACTTTAAAATTAGTGGTAAAACACAAAAAAGGCCAAGTGACTCTTCCGGGTTGAAGGATACTAAAGAGACATGAGCTTTACATACAGTGCCTAATCCTGGCTCAGATCCCAGACGTAAGGGACAAAGAAGCTATAAAGGATATATTAGCAAGACAACTGGCAACATCTAAAGATGGATTATAGATTAAGCAATTGCACTGATGTTACATTTTCTGATTTCAATAATCAGAAAACATCTGATTACATAAGAGAACATCTCTGGTCCTAGATATCCTATGCTGAAGTGTGTAAGTGAAAGGAGCCTGATACCTATAATGTGCTCTCATATGATTTGTAAAAAATTATATATATCTGTTATATATAATGACAGAAAGAGACTTTTGCAAAGGGGGTAAATGTAACAATAAGCCTGTGTAAAGTGTACACTGAACCTCATAATATTTTTGTTAACTTCTCTAGGTTTGAAATAAAAATATGAAGTATAAAAATAAAAACTTAGTGAAATGAGTAATAAATATGCCCCCTATTTTATTATTTTCTTACCTTTCTTAGGGCATAACTTGGGGCTTTCTGTTGTGAGGAATAATAATCCTTATGTTCATATATATATATATATTTTTTTTTTCCTACATCTGTTCTTGGGGTCCACATCACATACCACAAGAGCTCCAGCTTTTCCAAAATCTCTCACTATAATTAATGAGGAATCTGGTGCAGTGTTAATTTTGAATAAAAAAGATGTGGGTTGAATGACAGCACCAGCTGATGGGAAACATTAATACTGTTTGATTCCATGCAAGCAGAACACGTCCAGCTGTGGGGGTCTGGGAGGCCCGGAGGAGAAACATTTGAAAAGAAGAAGTTTTACAAAATGTCTGTAGTCTGGAAAATAAGGAATGCTAATTGTTTTTCAATAATATTGGAAGCAAAATTAAGTTCTAGCAAAAGCATAGAAATCAGAGAGGAAAGAGAAGCATGTGAAATGTTAAGACTCATTTCTTTAAGCCGTGATCTTTTCTGTTATTCTCTAGTCTTTCTGTCTCTTCCTTTCAATGCAATTCCTTTAAATGCAATTCTCTATTTCACTTATGAAACGTTCAGTCTTTTTGACATGTTAGGGTGTAATAATTAAGAATATATATACTATATGGTATATGATAGTATATATATATCATTCAAAAAACATTGGTTGAACATACTGACTCATATACAAGCCATTAAGCAAGATCCTAACAAACTCTAAAGGTACAGAGACTAATAATATAAAGTCTGTATTTTGCAGGAACAGTGTGAAGTTGAGAGTATAGGGGACAAACAGTTACATAGATCATGAGAAGGTTAAAATTCTGTGTCGACTGAGTGCTGTAGGGCCTGACAGAAGGGGGCATTTGGAAAGGAGTAGTTATGAGGGAAAACTCCTAGGAGAGTTTTAGGCCCAGGGCAGAATGAAGAGAAGTCCAAGGAGTGAGAGAGAGGATGGTTGGCATTTCTTCACTTTCTACTTTGCTGACCCCTTGGAAGGTATAATCAAGAGATTTTGGATTACTAGATCTATAATTTGAGTTCTAAGCCCTTAGCAGTCAAATTGTAGGCATTCAGCATCCTCGTGTTTTTTCTGAGGTCTTGGCAGACTTACCCCAGGATTTTTCTGGATCTGCTACTTGGCATCGCTGTGACCTCTGAAGCCATGAGACTTAATCTTTTCTGTCCCATGGCATCCATATCTGCTGCCCTGCGGGGGTTCCTGGGACATTGTTGGATACCAGTCCAGCCTAATTAAGGAACTACCCCTTTTTAAATGACAGGGAACTTTTAATGAGTGTGGCTTTCATTATCCGGGGGTTATCTGAAGCATCCATGTGTTAAGATGCCATAGGGCATTCTGCTTGGGGAGACTCACCACTTAGGATGTACTCTGTCATTATCTCTAATATTGCCTCTTCAACTGTTTTTGAGCTATGATTGAACATATGGTTGACCTTGCCTTATTCTTATTGTCTCCTAAACTCTTTTTTTTTTAAATTTTATTTATTTATTTGACAGAGATCACAAGTAGGCAGAGAGGCAGGCAGAGAGAGAGGAAGGGAAGCAGGCTTCTTGCCAAGCAGAGAGCCCGATGCGGGGCTCAATCCCAAGACCCTGGGATCATGACCTGAGCTGAAAGCAGAGGCTTTAACTCACTGAGCCACCCAGGTGCCCCTCCTAAACTCTTTTTGATATTTTTCTTTTTCACTCCTTAGCTGAATTCAGGATAACTTCTTTGGATCTGTCTTCTAGTTTACCAATTTTCTCTTCAGTTGTATCTATCCTCTTTATTCTGGCCACTGATTTTTTAATTTCTAAGACTTCAATTTGATTCTTTGAAAAACATGCTTCCCCCTGCTCTATAGTTTCATGATCCTGGCTATTTTCAAGTTCTTCATTACTTTATGATTACAAACATAATTATGCTATATTCTGTATCTAAAAATTCCAGTATTTGAAATCTTTGTTGGTTATTTTCTTCCATCTTCCTTTTTGGTTGACTCTATATTTTATTGTTTCCTTGGATGTTTGTGACTCTTTTTATTAGAAGCCCATATTCTTTTTAATTGTGGAATTTCATTAACATCCAGATTGAAGTAATATTCCTCTGAAGAGAGAGTCTGCATCTGTTTTTCTAACTGGACACTTTAAATAAAATGTCTCTGCTAAAACTTCTGAATCATATAGGTAGGTGAATTTGAACTTCAATGGTGTAAATTTTTCTCATATCCTCTTCTTTTCCTTCTTTCTTCCTTCCTCTCTCCCTCCCCCTCCCTTTCTTTCTTTCTCTCTCCCTTTCTTTGTTCCTTCCTTCCTATTTATTTATTTATTTATTTATTTATTTTGCTTTGCTGCAGGGTTGGGATAGGCAAATTTTTGTGCTCTCCATATCTATAAAGTGGGTTTGTTTTTCATTTGTCCTAAGACTGAAAGTGTGTAGCTTTCACGGCACTCTGTGGACATAGCTTCCTATTGACTTTCCCACCCTGGGCATGTATTTATCTCCTGTCCTCTACGCCTCATGTAGCTGTCATGGTGGAAACTCAAAGTTTCATCACTTAGCTCAACCCCTCAGAGGGACATCTGGCTTTGGCTCTTGCTTAATTCTTGGGTTTCTTTTTTCACTTTAATTTTGGCCTCTGTGGATTCTGTTCGTTTGTGCCAGCTTAGCAATGCAATTAAAGATGTATTTTTTTTTCTTAATTCAACATTTTAGTCATTTTCATTGGCAGGGTCTTTCAAAATATCTGGTCTATCATAGTGCCAGAAACAGAAGTTGGCTTTAAGCTGTAGAACAGGCACCAAGAAGAGGGAAATCTAATCAATTACATGGTCACAGGGGCCAGGAGAAAAATGGTTCTCAGTTGCTTTGGAGAGATACAACAATTTTTGGCACAGAGGCCAGACTGGGATATTTCCTCAGCAGACACTCTAACAGGCACCGCGGTCTTTCTTATGGCTTGGATGGTCCAGAAGGCTGTCTTTGGAAGTGATATCCTTTAGAGTGCCAAGGCTGGGTGGGTGTGTGGCAGTGAAGAAGATCCAGGAAGATAAATTACTCTTTTTGCATAGTGTTATACTCAGTACAGTGGGTCCCAAAATGATGTAGCTTTTTCAAGAGGCTTCTGAATCATTATGCCTATACTTATAGTTTCTTAGGCATGCTCAGACAGATTGGAATCTCTCACAGACAGGCACAGAAGATAATTTTTTACTTCAGCAGCACAGAGTTGGCCTCTAGATGACATGGGTGGAATGGGTCTGCTACCCTGTAGTAAAACTGAGTCATGGCATTTTTTATAGCCTTTTTTATGGCATGGGCCAAGCATCTAAAGACATGTCTCTAGATAAGCTGAAATCAAAGATCAAAATGTTTTGCAATTAAAGAATACCTTCTATAATTGTTAGCTATTGTAAGTTTTATATCCTGTTCTAGTTATACTTGAGCACAGTTTGCTGGTAATTAAAGCGTATAAAGTGAAAGAATACTTACTTGGTTAGATGGGACCTCTAAGATTAAAGAAGTTAATTATTAGTCATATCGAAATTTGGACAGTTGTGAATGATAATTGGCTAGACTTGTTCTCTAAATTAATGAAAGGATTACATGGTAAATGAATCCTAAATTTCTATTTCAATTTAAATGAAAATATGTGGCAATATTAACAGAGAAATCTATTTGCAAGGCAAAGCCAGGTGGGTTTTACTCTGAGAACAACCCTAAAAACATAGTTATTTCAATCTTACACAGCTGGGAGAGTTGGGAAGGAACAACTTCATATTACATAGTAAGAAAAGTTCAGTGAATTGGTAATAGCAATTATCAAGAAGGGATTTATGGCATGGGAATAAACTTCAGTCAAAGAAGAAATGATTGCCTTGCAATTCTAGCTGGATTTTAGGAAAGAAACAAAGGGTTGAAAGCAATTGTGTGAGTCCCCTTATCTTGTACAGTGAAAGCAGAACTAATGTTCTTGTCATATCTCAGAAATAGTAAAAATACTGTAAGGATTCCATGAAGTGAATTTGCAAGTCTGTGAAATAAACCAATCCTTATTGGATAGGATCACTGCTGAAGAAAAGCCTTTCATAACAGATGGTGATTCTGGCCACATTGTGAGTTTAGCAAAAGCTCTTACCTATTTCAGAAACTGCCGGGTTCAGTAAACTTACTAAATTATACTCTTTGTCTTAATTTTTAACCCAGCCATTATTGTTCTCTCTCTCTCTTACAGCAGGGACAATAATAACAACTTGAAATTTATAGTCAAGTCTTTTATTTTTATGGTTTCTATGGTGGTTTTTCTGGCTTCTAACCACTTTTTCCTGTCTTAGACAAGTTCTCCACAATGGCATAAAGGTGACACAGCAGGTAGAATATATGGATTCCTGCCTTTGCTTCATAAATAGGAAACTACTGTTGTTAGGTTCAAGGATTTTTCTCCCCACCAAAAATAAGAAATCCTGTCTTGCCAGCTTGAAGAACTCTATTCCTAAGCACCAGAGGTCAATGTGAATGTTTAAGCTCATGAGTAAATTCTACGTCTACAATTTTGTCAAAATTTAGAGAAAGAGCTTGAAGAATAACCATTTCCTTTCTCATCTCCACTCAGCTGGAACTGAATCAGTCCCTATAATATTACCACATTGGTTTCCCACTGACCGTTTTCACATGAACTTGGAAAGCACACAAAGATTTAACTGTTTACCCAAAGATGTTTTAGACTGATAGGAGAGTAAAGGTAGGAATGGCTTTTAGTTTTGAACATAAGTGCTTATGTCATTTTAAGAAAGGGAAGCAGGGGTGATTATAATTATACTCAAAAGCATGTTCTGTAAATTTCAAAATTAAATGGAAATACTATTTTAAATTTATGAAGTAAAACGATGTGGAATTCCTCATTCACTTATTCACGCAAGTGATGAAATTTCATTGGGTGGTAGATTTATTGGGATAATCTTTTCGACATTGTGGAAATCCTTTCTCTAGGGCCTGTAGTTTGATCAGGAGAGCAGAAAGGGTGCAGTGGTTGGTGGAAATGGAAGTTTTTATCTGCTTGGCATCATTCCCCATCCTCCTCCATCTACGCCTTCCCCATTCTTAGTGGTCCAGGTGATGATGTCAATCAACCCCACTTAGTGGGTAAGCATGTGATCAGGGCTAGCTATTGGAGTGCCCAGGACTAATTCAGGAATGTGCATGTGACTCAAGAAAGATAAATTAGTGTCTTTTCTGAGATTGATACAGGGTTTTAATGGGTGGGGAACATATAATTCCACTGCGATTGCGAAGCAGGGCAAATGTGCATCTGGGGCTGATGAACGCCATCATGTCTGACACACACAGAAAAAGCCGGCCTGTGATGGAACAACTGGAGATAAGCATACTGAAAGGTGGAGAAAGAGAGAGGAAGAACTCCAAGCACATTGTTTACCTGTGGATCCACCCATAATAAAAGATACATCTACTTCTCTGACTTCCCGCACACACAGACACTATGCTCTCCCTTTCTGTAAGCCAGTTTGAGTTGGGTTTCTGACACATCTAACCCAAGACGGTCTTAACTAATGGAGCCCCTATTGCAGAACGTCTGTGGAGATTGGACTGCAATCCTGCTAATATCTTTCTATCACTCTCTTTCTCTATCTTTTTTGCCTACAGTCTGACCAACACCCACATAAGATATTCCAAAGCTTTTATTCTAATCCGAACAAATTCACCAGAACACAAAAAGTGATTTCACAGTGCAGTTCAAACCTAAATTCCTCATCAAGAAAACATGGAGATGTTTGCAGTTACCCATGGCCTGTGCAATAACTTTGGGTGTAATGCTTTTATTTACAGTTACTGTTGGGTAGGGCTGCAGGCACCCTGGGAGTTAACCTGAGGGACAATGCGAAGAGGAACATATATTCTTTCAAGGCACTTGTAGCTGTCATTTTATTTTTTGAGAGTTATGAATGGAGGTATTGTTGCAAACAGCTGTACTGTGAAGTCATTTAAGCCAGTTATTACTGCCTGTGGTGTCTGCACTCAGAATGTTGCAAACACTGAAATTATGATTTACAGAGGTAAAAAATGTAAGTTTTATAAGCTCTGGCATGCCTCGCTCTGTCTCTTGATATTACTGGACAAATTCTTTTGTAATGATTCTAAGGCTGACTGCTTGTAATCCCAATTAATTCAAAAGAGATGGCCAGGATATATCACAGAACTCGTAATACCATGTTAATAGGGAAAGCAATATGGCGACACCAATGTTATTTTTAATGTATTTAATTATTTCTCAATATGTTATATTAAACCTCTATTACATGGAACATAATCTGAGGACAGAATATAGTAAAATAATTTTTAAATGTTACAGAGCTTAGAAGATGATAAGTTTGCTTGAACTGAACTGAAATGACAAATATATTTTGGGATTGGGAAAAAATAATTTTATGTTTTCTGGAAGAAGTCTTTGATATATTGTCTGACAGTTCACTTCCTTCCACTAAAAGACCATCCTTAATATCTTTAGGTAAACTGTCATACCCAGTTCAGTTGACTAATCTCTGCTGAAGTTCCTTCTCTTCTTATTTTGCCCAAGTCATGATGTTACCCTACAAACTCTCCCTTTGGTTGAGACTAATAGAGCAATTCAATAATTGGGTTGCCCTTTAGCATAGTATATCCCATGCCATTTCATGTCTTTTGGCTCTTGGGCTAATTGAGAGTTATTTCCAGAATATTTGCCAAAGAGTAGCTGATAGAAAATTTCCCAATTAGTTTATGAGTTAACAGAAGATAAGATTTCTGTTCAATTTGTATGCCGAGCATTGTCCAGATATTACTGTGTTAATCCTTTTTAACTTAAAAAATTTTAAAGATTGATGATTTTCTTTTCAAAGGAAGGCATCTCATAATTCATCTCAGAAAATATTCTCTATTCACAGGTGCCTCAGTCAGGATGCTTTGTGTTGTATGTAACACAAAACTGACTCAAGCTGCCTTTAGTGAAAATGGAAATTCTGGGGCTCACAGCACTGAATATTCTAGAAGACCGAAGGAACTTTGTCTAGAGCTCGGGCTCTGACTAGGCTCAGCTTTCTCTCTCTAGTTTTTTTGTCCTGTTTCTCAGTACAGACAACAAAATGGGGCTAATGGCTCCTAGCCACATGCTTCCTCACACTTCCACTAGGAAAAAGAGTCTGCTTTCCTGATAATTTAAACAAAATCCCCCAAGTAAGCTTTCCTGGCCCTGATTGGCTCGACTTGAGTCACATGCCAGTCTTTCTTTTGAATTAATCTCTGTGATTAATGGGATTGGATTTGCTGAATGGTTTAAGGCAACAAACTTCCAGTCCTGGAGCTGAAGCCAGGATCAATCCTATACTAATGCCATTGCAGGGAAATTCGGGTTGCCATCTTGGGTAATGGATGCTACGGTGTGAGAGAGAACCCAAGTGCCTTGGCCCAGTCATATACTAAGCAACAAAGCTGCATCTGGAACTTAATTCAGTATCAATTGTTTGTCAATAAACATATATGAATGACTGTATCAATTTATATGCTAAGTACTCTGTGATGGTAGATTTGTGGAAACACTGTGGGTGTCTAGCCCAATCTTCATCAATGTGTGTTCTGAGACTCACTTTATAAAAGACATGGGGTGCCTGAGAGGAATGTAGATTCTGGGGCCCCATCCCAGATTTGCTGAATCAGAATTTGTGGGGGTGGGACTCAGGAACTTGCATCTTAAATATGTCTCCTTAGCAAATGCCCTGCATATGAAAACATACATTGCATATATTGTCATGTAATCTGTAAGCTGTTATGGTTAACAAACATCCTACAACTTCTTTACTATGGCTGCATCTTGGACTGTATTTGGAAGTATTTTCTATAACATTTCTCCGTATTGACTTTCTAGTTAAGATTATAACTATTTCTAGGGGCGCCTGGGCGGCTGAGTGGGTTAAGCCTCTGCCTTCGGCTCAAGTCATGATCTCAGGGTTCTGGGATGAAGCCCCATATCGTGCTCTCTGCTCAGCGGGGAGTCTGCTTTCCCCTTTCTCTCTGCCTGCCTCTCTGCCTACTTGTGATCTCTCTCTGTCAAATAAATAAATAAATCTTTTTAAAAAAAGATTATAGCCATTTCTAAACAAACAACCAGTCATCAGTTCTGTTAAGAGGATTGTAAGGACTTGCTAAATTTATCAGGTGAGGAGGAAAATCTGTCGAAGATTGATAGGCACAGCTGAGATGCATCTCTGGGCTATACTCGAAGGGAGTGTCAGCGAGTGTAAAAATGGTGACGTTAGGACCAGCAGGAAAAATATAAATATATTTTCTATGACAAATGGCATCAAATAAAGCATGCTATTACTCACTTATGTATATTATTTACTTTTCAGACCTCTTTCTAAATTGTCTTCAGAATAAGATTGATACCTTAACAACTTGCTCAATTTGTGACACTGGATAGCAAAAGTAGGGTGTTGACAGCAACTATTGAAAATCATATGAATGCTGATTGTGACTTATAATAGAAAACACAACATTCACTGCACTGCTTTGTCAGATCCTTGTTTTTGTCTGACAGCACAGATCCCGAGACAAATTTCCCACCAGCTTCCTAGAAACGACCTATACAGGACCTGTGTTCTCCCACAGCTCCCACTGAGAGCCCAAGATGACTTCTGCCACCTGATAAGCAGAGTTTCTTGGACACCTATTGGCGGCTGATTATCACCACTGCTTTGAGATGGTAGAGTGCTTGTGGAGGAACGGTGAAATTAAGATTATTACCACAGTAAATCTGATTTTTTTTTTCATTACACTTCTTACAACGCTGTAGATTCTGAGATGTGATATTGAACCACGGTCTGTTTAGGATGTTGGCATAATTTTTATGTGCTGCCTGAGGAAAAAGTAATGTAAATAGAGTCGGGAAATAAAACCATATAATTGGAATATGATTGGAAATAAAGTATCAAGGGTGCCTGACCAACTCAGTTGGTAGAGCGTGCAACTCTGGGCGTGCAACTCTGGATCTCGGGGTTGTAAATTTGAGCCCCAGGTTGGGTGTAGAGATTACTTAAAAATGAAATCTTAAAAAAAAATGAAACAAAGTGTCAGTGGAATATAGTCTCTCAAAAGAATAACAGATAATACAGTATATTCACAGTACTGAGTCCTCATACTGAGTATACCAAACTATATGCTAAGCAATTTATATTGTGGTAATTTATTTAATCTTTAGAAAAACCTAGGAGGTAGTTTTTGCTTTATACCCATTTCACAGATGAGGAACTGGGGGGGGGTGGTGATGGGGAAGTTGATAAATTTGCCTCAGTTCATATGTCTAATAAGTTAAGGAGCTGGAATTTAAATCCAGGCACTGTGGACCCAGGTCCATATGCTCTTCACCCTCAAAGTATAGAATGGTTATGTATGATTTTAATGCATCATAATAGATTAAGAATTGGATAAAATTTCCCAATATCTTTTAACAATAAGTTCAGTAGAGCAAAGGAGATAGCAAAAACATAGCAAGTAGTATTAGGCAGTATATAGTAGCATAAAGATTTTATGACTATAATTTCAAGCTATGCTCAATCACTGATAAATGAGAGATTTGGTTAAAGAAAGGCCTCTGGCATGTGCAACAAGAATTAGATCTAAAATATATGGACCACCAGCCTCTATGCTGACAATGTCATTAATCTACCATCAGCTTGATAGTCCCTTTGAGCTGGTTTTACAGGAGTGCCTACGATTTATTTAAATCATACGGATTTTTTCATCTGATTCTGTTTGGCCAATGTAGCCAGTGTGTGATAGGACGGACCAACATTAGGAATGCCTCTATGTTGTGAAACTACACATGATCACCCCAGAATTTCCTTGGTACCTAAAACCCCTGCTTTGTTTGCCTAGCACTTTTTCTAACCAAAGGACAGATGCTGTGTGATGACAGCAATGCTAGATAGCTATGAGTGTTTAAAATTTGTGTTACCTCTCAAGTAAATTTTTAATATCGGTGATGAAAATATCTTAAAATCTCACCCATCGCGGCAAACAATTATTTGCAATTTTTATGTATTCCTTTCCAGCCTCTGTCTTTCTACAGACAGAATTATATTTGTTTATACTATTGCTGTGTGTATAATTTTTGGTCCTGGATTTTACTTAACATTTCCCATGCTCCCATAATTTTTATAGTTGTTATCCCAACAGCCGCACAATATACCATTGAGTTCATTATCTTATTTCACGAAACTATGTTCCAATTGTTGAGACTTTTGTTTAGATTTTTCCACCATTTGCCATTAATAAACAACACTGTGAAGCTGTGTTTCGGCCACAGGCCAAATCCTAGCCACTACGTATTTTTGTAAATAAAGTTTCATTGGAACACAGCCACGCGTACTCATTTACATAGCACCGATAGCTGGTTTCTTATTGTAATGGCAGAGGTGAGAAGTTGCAATAGGAACCAAATGGCCCACGCATCCTAAAATATTTATTATCTGGACCTTTACAGAAAAAAGATTACCAATTCCAAATGATGATGGTGGTAACCGCATTTCCCCTTTATTTTGGATAATTTCATAAAGGTAAATTTCCGGGATTGGGATTACTTGGTTCAAGTGTATGACTATCACAGGATCTCAAAAAGATGCTTGTTCTTCTTCAGTTGGAAAAAAGCTATTTCCCTATATTTATTAGTTGTTTTTTCTTTTATGAAATGTCTGATCATGTTTCTTCTATGCTAATCTATTAGTCTTATTGCTTCACTTGTTAATTTGTATGAGCCTGTGGATGATTTTCTGACTTACATTAAAGGAACCAGCAATAAGATATGTTGGTTGATAACCGACTGCGCATAGATACATATAATTCATACCAGCATTCATTAAAGCAGATACAGGAGTCAGCTCATAATAATTATGAATGCCACCTTTTAAAGCTAGAATATCTGTGTTACTGGTGTAAATAATACCAATAGTTCTTTTATTACTCTCTAAATCTGTAAGCTGAACTCCTGTAAGAAAAATGTCTTCTTTATGTAATGAAAATATTTGCTTATGTAGTATTAAATTTCTCATTTGTGTATGACTCATTAAAGTAGACACCAACTCAGCTCGGTCCTAAAAAAAAAAAGAACTTGTTACAATGATCTTTTTTCTCAAGATGCAAAATGTTGACAAGCTTGAGTCTCTCCTACTCTGGCTCCAAAAATTAAACAGGGCTATAATAAAATTATTGAAGGCAAATCTGTGACCAAATATAGGACCAATTCCCCAGGCTCAAAGGAAGAACAGCCTCTCAGGAAAGGGGGTTAAGAATTTTCTTATAGTGTATATAACCCTAAGGAAGGTTTTTAGGCACATATCTGTTGGTAATATCTTGAAGGTATTAAATCAATGCCCTTTAATTTCCCCTTTAACATCGCGTTCCCTTCCAGCTTCCTATGTCTACAGATGGGTCTCGAGGCCCATCATCCCACAAAATAAGGGACAATTTTGCCTAGAACAAAGATAGGATTGATCAGCTTTAGTCACAAAGCTATATTTCTTGAGATGTAACTGAGGCAATAATTTTGAAACCCAGGCTTTGGTGAGAAGGATATTCCTTTTCTAAATTTCTTTAGCTTCATTAGCATAACAATATGGTTGAGCATCATACACAAAGTGTAGCTGGAAATCAGAACTGGAGACCAAGAGAAAGGAGAAATACTTCCCTTTTGATCTGAGAGATGAAGTAGCAGAGTGAGAGGAAGACACAGGACATGATGACTGGTATTACAGTCGTTCCTCCTTATCCCTGGGAAAAATGTTCCCAGACCCCTAGTGATCTCCAGAAACTGTGGATAGTACCAAGCATTATATATACTATGTTTTCCCTATACACACACGCCCCTGATAAGGTTTAATTTATAAATCAGGCACGGTAAGAGATTAACAAAAACCAATAATAAAATAGAACAATTACAACAACATGCTGTAATAACTGGTCTGTGAATGTGATATCTTTCTCAAAATATCAAACCGTACTCACCCTTCTTCCTGAGATGCTGGGAGATGATAAAAGCCACATGAGGAGAGGAAGCGGTGATGACGCAGGTGTGTGACGTAAGATTCGGCGACTCCTTGACCTTCTGTTGCTCTGTCAGAAGGAGGAGCACCTGCTTCTGGACGTCGGCTGACTGCATGCAACTGAAACTGCAGAAAGCAAAACCACAGATAAAGGGACTGCTGTATGGGGGAGGACACAGCTCGTGGCTGTGTTGGTCAAGGTGTGAAGGAAATAGTGCCTAGTGATTGAAGCACAATGTGCCTGAGGGAGAATTCCTTGCTCTGTTCTTTGCCCCAAGGACCACGTGGGACCTCCAGGAGTTCTTCACTGCTTTAGAGAGGAACAGAGAGAAGCTGAGAGAGCTTGCACAGAGGACTAAAGGGCCACAGTCTGTGGAGACTAGAGTGTCCAAACACCATGCTTAGGGCCATGGAAACTGGTAGTCATTGCCAGCTTGATGATGAGAGGGGGCCCACTGCACCTCAGCCTTCACCAGCCTAGGGCTCAGATGGGACCATCAGATGGTCAGAGACTGTAAGGATCTAAGGGACTCATTTCTCTTAGTCCTCTACACACCCAGCTTCTTGGTGTCAGCCAAATAATGTGGCTAAGAGCACAGGCTCTCAAGTCAGGCCACCCAAGCTTGAATCCTGATTCCAACATTTATTAGATGCCCTGATCCCGGTCAAGTTACTCATTTTCCTCATTTCTCAAATAAAGATAGAGTTGTTATGACAGTTTAAATAAGAAAACGTTTACAAAATGTTGGAAAAGGTGACTCACACATTGACCCCTCACTTGTCCTACTGATGTAGGGTTTCTTTTTTCTTTCTTTTTTTTTTTAAAGATTTTATTTATTCATTTGACAGAGAGAGATCACAAGTAGACGGAGAAGCAGGCAGAGAGAGAGAGAGGGAAACAGGCTCCCTGCTGAGCAGAGAGCCCGATGCGGGACTCGATCCCAGGACCCTGAGATCATGACCTGAGCCGAAGGCAGCGGCCCAACCCACTGAGCCACCCAGGCACCCCTGATGTAGGGTTTCTTGGGGGAGGAACAGAGCATCAACTAGAAAGAGGGTGACTCACCAAAAGAGACAATGTAAGCTAGAAGAGAATGAGAACATCTATAATTATTATGTTTACTCCACTCTGCCTAGTGGAAGATTAAATTAGTTACAAGAAAATAAAGAAGTTACATTTTCTTTGCATGCTTGAGTGCAGTACTTGTGAATTTGTGATTTCTGCAAAGAAACCCTGGGCCAAGAGTTCTCTCTCATCCCTTGAATGCCTCTAGCCACTGCCTCTTCTTGACCATAACCACACCTCTGGAACAAGTTATGTTCATTCAAAATCTCCATTTTCCCCTTTTTTACCTTCTCCTTCCCCCACTTCTCAGCTTCACACCTCAAGTCTTTCCCGTGATTCCATCCAAGCTGCTTTTAGGCACTGTCAATGTACTGCTGATTCATAACCCAGTGAAGAATTCATGAACAATTTTCTAATCTTCTTTACCTACTGCTGTAATCATTCTTATTCTTGGGTTCTGTGGCATGGCTGATTGTTGCTTTAGTTCTTCCTCTCTAGCTGCTTGTAGCCACTCTTCTTCTCTTGGTTCTTGAAATATTATTGTCCTGGTGCCATACTTGGCTCTTGGTTCTTCTCACACTCTCCTTTTCCTAGCCTCCAATGTATGACATCAGCTGCTACTTGTGAAAGCAGGTACCTCCGAATCTTGAATCTGGACTTTGTTTGAGTGCAAATACCATATATTTAATTGCCTATGAAATGTTTCTTCTTAGTTGGGTGTCTCATGGATTCCTCAAAGTCAACACGTCTCCAGCCGAACTCACTTTCTTCTTCACTCCCTGCTCCCATTTCCAAACTTCTCCAACTGTATGGCAAATGACATTCAAGCCAGAACCTGGTGAGTCATTCAGAACCCCTACCTTTCTTCCACCTCCATCAATGGTATCAGCTGCTAATTCTGTGGTGTCTGCCTCTTCAATATCTTTCCTATCAGACTTCTTCCCTTCAGATCCTATCCTCCCTCTACCTGCTTTGCAGCCCTCATTGAATCTTGCCTGGATCACTGCAAAACGCTCTACATGTTAGAACTGTCTTGAGTCAGCGCCCCCTCCACTCCCTCATCAAAGAGATCTTTCAAAATGTAAATCAGAGCATTTCAGCTTCTCATTTAAACCCCTTTAGTGGATCCACATGTCTTTTAGGAATGGTTTTAGGCTGGAAGTTTGGGCTTATCACACAAAATCCTTGTTGTGGCAAATCCCTTAGCCCCTAATTTTGCCTCATTTCCACTCTAATTCAATGCTTTAGTGCTATCCTGCTACTGAAATTTATGTTCTTTTATGCATCTGGCCCTTTGCACATGCTGTTCCATTTTCACAAATGCTTCTTTTAGATAATCACCATATGTCTTTCAAACTTCAAATCAGTGTCACCTTTGGAAATCTTTTAAACTGCCCTTAGTTCCCTATCTGCCTCTCTACCTGCCCCCACCCATTATACACACATTATGTAGCTGCCTAGTATTCTCTATGAAAAACCTGATCTTTAACTATGGTTTTGTTTTCATCCCTACCCTAGGGTAGGGTTGCCTCTTTGTTTTGTTGACTGTTTCCTTTGCTGTGCAGAAGCTTTTGATCTTGATGAAGTCCCAAAAGTTCATTTTCGCTTTTGTTTCCTTTGCCTTTGGAGACATAGCTTGAAAGAAGTTGCTGTGGCTGATATCGAAGAGGTTACTGCCTATATTCTCCTGTAGGATTCTGATGGATTCCTGTCTCACGTTGAGGTTTTTTATCCATTTCGAGTTTATCTATGTGTACGGTGTAAGAGAATGGTCGAGTTTCATTCTTCTACATATAGCTGTCCAGTTTTCCCAGCACCATTTATTGAAGAGACTATCTTTTTTCCACTGTATATTTTTTCCTGTTTTGTTGAAGATTATTTGACAATAATCATAGAGTTGAGGGTCCATATCTGGGCTCTCTACTCTGTTCTGCTGGTCTATGTGTCTGTTTTTATGCCAGTACCATGGTGTCTTGGTGATCACAGCTTTGTAGTAAAGCTTGAAATCAGGTAATGTGATGCCGCCAGTTTTATTTTTGTTTTTCAACATTTCCTTAGCAATTCGGGGTCTCTTCTGATTCCATACAAATATATTTGCTCCAGCTCTTTGATCCCTACCCTAATGAACTTTAATCTTGAGGGCAGAGATTCCTGAGTTATTTCTTGAGTGTCTAGCAAATGGTGGGCACAGAGTTAGTGTTTACTGAATAAATTGATGTATGAGTGAATGAATGTGGCTTAATGCAGGTGAATGGATCTCTGGAAAATCTAGCTGTGTGAGATCAAAGACTGATGAACATGGTTATGAAGAGTGAAGACATAATGGGCAGTAGATTTAAAAAAAAGCAGTATAACAATACAAATGCTGTTAGCTTATACAAACCTTTTTCATCTTATTTATGTGTATTTATATCTACTATATATTATTGTATATTTATAATACATATCATAGCTTATTATATTATTGTGCATAGTAAGTATATATTTTTTTATTTTATGTTTACTATATAGGCCTTTTTTGTAAGCAAAACCCTATCCCATGTTCTTGTGAATTTACTTTTTTTTTCATTTTATTTTCTTTCTTTTCAGTGTTCAAAAATTCATTGTTTATTTACCACACCCAGTGCTCCATGCAATATGTGCCCTCCATAATACCACCACCAGGCTCACCCAAACCTCCACTCCCCTCCCCTCCAAAACCCTCAGTTTGTTTCTCAGAGTCCACAATCTCTCATGGTTTGTCTCCTCCTCCGATTTCCCCCATCTCACTTCTCTACTCCATCTCCCAATGTCCTCCATGTTATTCCTTATGCTCTATGAGTAAGTGAAACCATATGATACTTGACTCTCTCTGCTTGACTTATTTCACTCAGCTTAATCTCTTCCAGTCCTGTCCATGCTGATACAAAAGTTGTGTATTCATCCTTTCTGATGGAGGCACAATACTCCATTGTATATATGGACCATACCCTCTTTATCCATTCGTCTGTTGAAGGGCATCTTGGTTCTTTCCACAGTTTGGCGACTGTGACCATTGTTGCTATGAACATTGGGGTACAGATGGCCCTTCTTTTCACTACATCTGTATCTTTGGGGTAAACATCCAGTAGTGCAATTGCAGGGTAATAGGGTAGCTCTCTTTTTAATTTCCTAAGGAATCTCCACACTGTTTTCCAAAGTGGCTGCACCAACTTGCATTCCAACCAACAGTGTAGGAGGGTTCCCCTTTCTCCACATCCTCTCCAACACTTGATTTAATTTTGGCCATTCTAACTGGTATAAAGTGGTATCTAAATGTGGTTTTGATTTGAATCTCCCTGATGGCTAATGATGAACATTTTTTCATGTCTGTTAGCCATTTGTATGTCTTCTTTGGAGAAGTGCCTGTTCCTGTCTTCTGCCCATTTTTAATGTGATTCTCTGTATGGCATGTGTTGAGTTTGAGGAGTTCTTTATAGATCTTGGATATCAGCCCTTTGTCTATAGTGACATTTGCGATTATCTTCTCCCATTCCGTGGGTTGCCTCTTTGTTTTGTTGACTGTTTCCTTTGCTGTGCAGAAGCTTTTGATCTTGATGAAGTCCCAAAAGTTCATTTTCACTTTTGTTTCCTTTGCCTTTGGAGACATATCTTGAAAGAAGTTGCAGAGGATTATGTCGAAGAGGTTACTGCCTATGTTCTCCTCTAGGATTTTGATAGATTCCTGCCTCACGTTGAGGTTTTTTATCCATTTCGAGTTTATCTTTGTGTATGGTGTAAGAGAATGGTCGGGTTTCATTCTTCTACACATAGCTGCCCAATTTTCCCAACTCCATTTATTGAAGAGACTGTCTTTTTACCATTGTATAATTTTTCCTGCTTTGTTGAAGATTATTTGACCATAGAGTTGAGGGTCCATATCTGGGCTCTCTACTCTGTTCTCCCGGTCTATGTGTCTGTTTTTGTGCCAGGACCATGCTGTCTTGATGATCACAGCTTTGTAGTAAAGCTTAAAATCAGGCAACGTGATGCCCCCAGTTTTGTTTTTCTTTTTCAACATTTCCTTAGCAATTCAGGATCTCTTCTGGTTCCATACATATTTTAGGATTATTTGTTCCAGCTCTTTGAAAAATGCCGGTGGAATTTTGCTCGGGATGGCATTGAAAGTATAGATTGCTCTAGGCAGTATAGACATTTTAACAATGTTTATTCTTCTGATCCATGAGCGTGGAATGGTCTTCCATCTTTTTGTGTCTTCTTCAATTTCTTTCATGAGTGTTCTATAGTTCCTTAAGTACAGAGCCTTTACCTCTTTGGTTAGGTTTATTCGCAGGTATCTTATGGTTCTTGGTGCTGTAGTAAATGGAATCGATTCTCCAATTTCTCTTTCTATATTTTCATTGTTAGTGTATAGGAAAGCAACTGATTTCTGTACATTGATTTTTGTATCCTGCCACATTACTGAATTGCTGTATGAGTTCTAGCAGTTTGGGGGTGGAGTCTTTTGGGTTTTCCATATAAAATATCATATCATCTGCAAAGAGAGAGAGTTTGACTTCTTCATTGCCAATTTGAATACCTTTTATTTCTTTTTGTTGTCTGACTGCTGTCGCTAGAACTTCTAGTACTATGTTAAACAACAGTGGTGAGAGTGGACATCCTTGTCAGGAAGGGAAGGCTGTCAGCTTTTCCCCATTGAGGATGATATTCACTATGGGTTTTTTCATACATATCTTGCAATAATCACCCTCAACGTGAATGGCCTACACACTCCCATAAAAAGGCACAGGGTTGCAGACTGAATAAAACAATAAGACTTGTCCATATTTTGTCTAAAGGAGACCCATTTGGAACCCAAGGATATATACAGACTGAAAGTGAAGGGGTGGAGAAGCATCTTTCATGCCAATGGGCCTCAAAAGAAAGCTGGGGTAACGATTCTCATATCAGATAAATTAGATTTTAAAATAAAGACTGTAGTCAGAGATAAAGAAGAACATTACATCATTCTTAAAGGGTCTATCCACCAAGAAGATCTAACAAATGTAAATATTTATGCACCCAATACAGAGCAGCCAACTACATAAGCCAACTGTTAATAAGGTAAAGAGTCATATTGATATGAATACATTAATAGTAAGGGATCTTAACATGCCACTTTCAGTAATAGATCATCTAAGCAGAAAATCAATAAAGAAACAACAGCATTGAATGACACATTGGGCCAGATGGACCTCATAGATATATACAGAACATTCCACCCTAAAACAACAGAATACTCATTCTTCTCAAGCGCACATGGAACTTTCTTCAGAATAGACCACATACTGGGTCACAAATCAGGGCTCAACTGATACCAAAAGATTGATATTATTCCCTGCATATTCTCAGACCACAATGCTTTGAAACTGGAACTCAACCATAAGAAAAAGTTTGGAAAGAATTCAAACACTTGGAAGCTAAAGACCACCCTGCTTAAGAATGTTTGGATCAACCAGGAAATCAAAGAAAACTTAAACAATTCATGGAAACCAATGAGAATGAAGACACTTCGGTCCAAAACCTATGGGATACAGCAAAGGCAGTCCTAAGAAGGAAATACATAGCCATCCAAGCCTCCTTCAAAAAACCTGAAAAGTCCAGAATACAGCAGCTGTCTTTACACCTTAAAGAACTGGAGAATCAACAACGAATTAAGCCAACTCCATACATAAGAAGGGAAATAATCAAGATTAGAGCAGAGATCAATGAGATAGAAAATAGAAACACAGTAGAACATATCAACGAAATTAGAAGCTGGTTTTTTTGAAAGAATCAATAAGATCGATAAACCATTGGCCGAACTAATCCAAAAGAAAAGAGAGAGAACCCAAATTAATAAAATTATGAATGAAAAGGGAGAGATCACAACTAACACCAAAGAAATAGAAACAATCATCAGAAATTATTATCAACAGTTATATGCCAATAAGTTAAGCAACCTAGATGAAATGGATGCATTCCTGGAAACCTATAAACTTCTAAAACTGAGTCAGGAAGTAATTGACAACCTGAATGGACCAATATCTAGTAACGAGATTGAAGCAGTGATCAAAAACCTCCCAAAAAACAAGAGCCCAGGACCTGACAGATTCCCTGGAGAATTCTGCCAAACATTCATAGAAGAAATAATACCTATTCTCCTGAAGCTGTTTCAAAAAATAGAAACAGAAGGAAAACTTCCAGACTCTTTTTATGAAGCCAGAATTACCCTGATCCCCAAACCGGGCAAAGACACCACCAAAAAGGAGAATTTCAGACCAATATCTCTTACATGGATGCCAAGATTCTCAACAAGATCCTAATTAATAGGATCCAACAGTACATTAAAAAGTTTATCCACTATGACCAGGTGGGATTTATCCATGGGATACAAGGGTGGTTGAACATTCACAAATCAATCAATGTGATAGAACAAATCAATAAAAGAGAGAAGAACCACATGGTCCTCTCAATTGATGCAGAAAAAAGCATTTGACAAGATACAGCATCCATTCCTGATTAAAACAATTCAATGTATAGGGATAGAGGGAACATTCCTCAACTTCATAAAATCTATCTATGAAAAACCCACAGTGAATTTACTCTTTATTGATACTTTTTAGATTTTAGCCATGTTTCCTCTGGTATTACTCAGTGAATCATGCTACAAGAGTTTACATGAACCAAATATCATTGTGCAAAATATAGTAATTACACAAGTTAATCTATAAATCTGAGCTAAGAAGGACAGTGTCTGGGCATATTACAGGATGTCTTTATGTCTGTTGTTTGGGACAGCAATTTAGCTGCCCTATAATTTATATGTCATTTTCATTTTTTTCAAGCCCCAGGGATGTGGCATGATTTCATTTTTGGGAATTGATACTTTATTACTTCCTCCTGGAATTCTTTCTGCCATGATTGGCGATGAAATGGAACTTTTTTTTTTCCTCAATAATCTCTCCCTTGATGGCCCAATAAATAAGTTGAGAAACCTAGTTCTTAAAACCTAATTGCCTTTATTAGGTGTTTTTGGAAGTTTTTTTTGGTTTTCATCCAGGAATCATCCAATGAAACATTCAGTGCCCTGGAAATCTGTTTCTTATCTTTTCTCTGGATAGAGATATCCCAGTTGGCCTCTGAGGACCTAGGAGTGAAAATAAAACTTCCTCATTGGGTTTCCCTCCAAATTTTTTCCTGACGCTTCATACAGGCCTACATGCTGTAGAAGTCTGTGGAAGTCACCTCCTTCACTCCTAGAAAACATCTCTTTCACTCCAAGCTTGGAAGCTTAGCCCTCAAATATGGTGCAGTTCTCTCTCTTATTCTGTGTTTGTTTTCTTTCTGATTTTTTGATTTTTTTTTATTGGAGGTAATTGACATACCATTGTATTAGCCTCAGATGTACAACGTATTGATTTGATACTTGTATGTATCGCAAAATGATGACTACAATAAGTCGAGTTAACATTGATCACTATATACAATTACAAAATCTTTATGTGTGAGAACCTACAAGATCAATTCTCCTACCTACTTTGAATATGCAATACAGTATTATTAACTATAGTCACCAGGCTGTACATTACATCCCAAGACATTCATTTTATAACTGGAAATTTGTACCTTCTGATTCCCCTTCACCCATTTTGCACACCCCTTACTCCCCACCTCAAGCAACCACCAATCTGTTATCTATATCCATGAGCTTAGTTTTTGTTTGTTTGTTTTTTTCTACCTGCAAATGAGATCATGCAGTATTTATCTTTTTCTGACTTATTTCCCTTGGCATAATGCCCTCAAGGTCCATTAATGGCAAGATTTCATTCTTTTTTATGGCCGAATATTTTTTATCCTGTAAAAAAAAAAAAATATTTCCTAGTGAGAATCAACTGATTCTCAACCAGGGGAGATACTACCTAATTTCTGGGAATATTTAAAAGCTATCAAAGCAATTTCATTGTCACAGTAACTAACAGTTGTTATTAGTATTTCAGAGGTGAAAGCCAGGATGAAGCCTCCAGCAATGTAGTGCATAGTCCTACAGACCAAAGAATGGTCCAGCCCCAGATACCAACAGTGCCCTGTTGAGAAGCACAGAGGACATAGCTATTTCTGCTCTTGAGTAATGAATTGATTCTTTCTGCATTTAGATTGATATCTGAATCTAATTCCACTCAAGTTTGTATAAGGGATATGGGTTTAATATGTTACAAAAATATCTGAAATATTTGTGTCCTTTTTTTCATTTTATTTATGGTATACTTTGATTAACAGCTATTATTAATATTAATTTAGTTGATTTCATCAATTACTTTTCCTTAATCATTTTGTTTAAGAAACTCTTCTTCCTCTAAAGGTGCTAATAATATTGCCCTCTATTTATTGTTAAAGGATTTAGAACTTAGCCTTTTGCAGTTAAGTTTTTAATAAAATGAGAATTGATAACCAATTACCCAGGTATCCTTTATTTTATTATTTTATTTTATTTTAAAAATTTCTTAATTTTGAGAGAGAGATAGAGAGCAGATACAGATCTGGGGAGAGAGACAGAGGAAGAGAAGCAGACTCTCCATTGAGCACAGAGTGGGGATGGGGGGGCCTCCACTCCACAAAGCTGAGATCACGACCTGAGTCAAGATCACGACCTGAGCCAAGATCGAGTCTGATGCCCAACTGACTGAGCCACCCAAGTGCCCCAGAATTGACATATTTGCAAAACTGACTCTTCCTTTCCATGAATATGGTATATGTCTCTATCCTGGATACTTCTTGTACACATCTGTGAGTATTCTCATTCTAGGCATAGGTGCAGTGATCAATTCCATGCACACTTCAACTAGCTTCACATATGTGCAATCTGAGAGTGCTTCTCATGTCAAGTCTTTTGCTTACTAGGCAGGGTCTTTTTTTATTCTAAGATGTCTGTGGGAAAGCACTCAGGACATACATGTCACATCCTGGAAGACAGGATAGTGTATACCCTTTTTGGCAACTTTGATCATTGGAGAATGGAAATCAATAGATAAATGAAACTGCATTCATTCACAAGGGAGGAAAGTCCTGAGACAAATTTTCATAAAATTTTTCAGATGATTCCATGACAGCAAATATCTAGTTGCCTGTAGCAACAGCCAATTCAGTAATGTATTCTTGAATTGACTCTCTCTCCTTCCCTATTTAGCTTTCTTTATCCTTCATTCCTTCCTGTAAGATCAGACTCTTAATAAATAACTTTTACAAGAGGTGTTTTCTCAGGTTTCTCCCTTAAGGGGGTGGAGATACCCAGACTAAATCAAGACATTTTAAAATTATGTTTTCTTCATTGATTTTTAATACAGATTAATAACATTCTGCATATATCTCATATCTTTTGTTAGGCATTTTTCTTAGGTGTGGAATATTTTTCTTGTTATTGCAGATAGTACTTTTTTTCAAAATGTTTTCTATCAATTGCTAATGTATAGACATGAATTTAATTATGCATATTGATCTTATATCCAGTCTCTTTGCTAAACTCTCCCATTTAATTAAATCTGTTTTATGTCTTTTGGGGATTTTCATGTAGACAAATATATTTTCTCTAAATAATGACTTCTCTTTATGTCTTTGCATTTTATCTGCCTCTGTTATATTCTTTATTTCTTTATTTGTCTTACTTCTCTAACTTTATTATTAAATAGGTGTGGTGAAATTAGGCATCTATCTGTATCTGATGCCTAAATTTAAAAGGAGGCTTCTAACATTTTTCCTATCAAAAAATGTTTTCTGAAGGATTTTGATAGATACTGTTTTAGGTTGATAATGTGCACTTCTGTTTGGATCTTGAAATTTTTTTAAATCATGATTTAATATTAACATACCTAATGCTTTTTCTGTTTCTATTAACATGATTTTAATTTGTTTAACAAGTTAATGATGTTTATATATTTAGTACTTTTAAAAGACACTTGCATTTCTATTTGGTCATGGTGTTTTATTATTTTTATATATAACTGGGTTTGATTTGCTATGATTTTGTATAGGCTAATTGTTTCTACATTGATGAAAGAAATTGGCTTATAATTTCCTTTCTTCTTCTCTTACAGTTATTGTGTTTTATTGTCAAAGCTATATTGGCTTCACAGAATGAGTTGGTTAGTAATTCATTCCTGGTATAATTTAACAGATATGGTACAAAACTGAAAAGACTGTGAAGACTTTGTAGATTTTGACTGTTAAAGCATTTGGGCTCAGTGCTGTTAAAGAATTTTTTTCTTTTTTTTTACACTGATTCCATTTCTTTGTTAGGGAAATCTGTGGGTATTGTAGGTATCCCTTAGTTTTGTTAAGAAAAGTTCTTAGAAATTTGTCAATTTCATCAAAGTTCTCAAATTTTTTTGGCATGATTACTTTCATATTCTCTTGGAACTTTAGCTATGTCCCATTTTTATTTCAAATATTTTTTGTGTCTTCTCACCTTCTCCTTATAATTGCTTCGGGAGTTTATTCATTTTGGAAAAGACCAACTTTTGGCTTTGTTGATGTTCTTTCTTTTATTTTCTTAAGATTTTATTCTTAAGTAATTTCTATACCCAACCTGTGGCTCGAACTCACAACCCCAAGGTCAAGAGTTGCATGCTCTACTGAGCCGGTCAGGTGTCCAATATTTTATCTTTTAATAATTTTATTAATTTGTTCTTTTCTAATTCTGAACTCTTTCCAATATTTGTTAATTTGTGCATGTAGCTCATGACTTTTTACCTTTTATTCTTTTTAAAATACAAGCTATTATTATTTTTCAAAGTACCACTTCTGCTGTATTCCACAACACATTTCTATTCTGAGTGTTTAAAAAAATGTTTATTCTGATTTCACCTTTGAGAAATGAGTTACTCAATAGTGTGTTTTAAATTTACAATTGGGTTATTTTCCTATATCTTTTGTTAGTGACATCTAATTAATTTGCATTGTCTAAAGAGAATGAGATCATAATATGAACCAAATTTTGAAAAATTTTTGAGATATTATTTTTGGTCAATAATGCAGTTAATTTCACATTGTGCATGAGAAAAATACTTGTTTCCCAATTTGGGGATGTAGGGTTGGTTAACTGTGTTATGCAGTCTTTATATCTTAATTTCTTTTTTCTTGACCCATCAATAATTGAAAGAAGTATGTTGAAATCTTCCATTAGATGATAGTATTATCCATTTCATCCTACAGTTTTATTAAATTTCACTTTATAGATTTTGAGGCTATATTATTAGATGCATACAAATTTATGATTATGATTCTAGGTGAATCATTAGGATAGCCCTAATGATTGCTTTTTATCTTAATCTATTTTTTTCCAATAATAATTTTAGGCTTCTATGTAGTTCAGAATTTATATGGTGCAACTTTTTCTTCATTTTTTAAGATTTATTTATTTTTTGAGGAAGAGAGAGAGTGCATGAGCAGGAGGGAGAGAGAACCTCAAACCAACTCCACACTGACTGAGGAGCCCCACAGGGGCTCTATCTCAGGACCTCAAGTTCACGACCTGAGCAAAACCAAGAGTCGGGTGCTTAACTGACTCCACCATCCAGGTATCTCATGTAGTGAAACTTTTTCTTCTAGTATTTATAAACTTTACCTGTTATTAGGTTTTAGGTATGTTTATTCCAGCAATCTGGCAATCTCTTAACTGCTCTGTTAAATTTATTTACATTCATTTTCAATATATGTGCTGCTGAGGAGGGCACTACATTCATTTTCATGATTGATGTTTTAAAATTGCTTTACTCTGTTTTTAGGATTTCTAAATATCTTACTTCTTCTCTATTTCTTGTTTGTTAAATCAGTTAACTGAATTAAATACTTTATTTCTATTATTTCATAATTACCTCTGAAGTATTGCCATGCATAATAAAATAATCCCCTTCTTAGATAGAACTAGGATCTTAGATCAATTTACCTCAGATTACCCATTGCAACTTTTGTTCTATTTTGTCAAAATTTTAATTCTCTTTTTAAAACTTCATAAATTCGTAATTTTTTAAAAAAGATTTTTATTTATTTATTTGAGAGAGAGAGATAGTGAGAGAGAGCATGAGGGAGGAGAAGGTCAGAGAGAGAAGAAGACTCCCCATGGAGCTGGGAGCCTGATGTGGGGACTCGATCCTGAGACTCCGGGATCATGACCTGGGCTGAAGGCAGTCGCCCAACCAACTGAGCCACACAGGCACCCCTCGTAATATTATTTTATAGAGACATTATCTATTTATATTTATTCATGTATCTCCTTATTTTTTGCTTTCCATTACTTCTTTGATCTAAGACCAGTCTTTTGGAGTAATTTTTCTTTCTCTTCAACTATGTCTCTCTTTTTTCTTTTTCAGTATAGATCTGTAGTTTAAAAAAACTTCATTTTTTAAAATCTAAAAATGTTTTCATTTCACCCATGTTACTTAAAACATCTATTGATGCATAATTCCTATGTATGTAGGTGTATAAATCATATATACAGCTAAGTAAATTTTGCATATAAATATATATTATAATGTCTATATAAATATATTAACATTTTGCATTTGCGCACACATACACTCACACATACACATTTTTAACCACCCTGCAAATCAAGATATAGAATATTTCCAGCAACCTAGCAGGTTCCTTCTTCCTGTTTCTATTTGGTATACTTCAAAAGTACTGTTTTGACATCCATCACTATAAATTATTTTTAAAACTTCACATTAAGAGAATCTTACAATATACACTCTTTTAAAAGTATGGCTTATTTTATTCATTTCATCTATGAGATTCATTCCTATTGTTCCACATAGCTATAACTCATTCTTTTTCATTGTTGTATAGTAATACATTATATGCATATGTCAGACCTTACTCCTTCTATTGTTGGTTGGTATTTGAGCTGTTTGAACTTTTTTGACTATTATGAATAAAGCTGCTGAGAACTTTTTCTACATATCTTTGAGAGGTCATAAGCCCTCATTTATTTAGGAATGGAATTGCTCGTCAATAGAATTGCTGGTTAATAATAATATATAATAGGAATAGGAATGGAATTGCTGGTTAATATATTTAAATACATATAAATATTATATATTTGTTTACTTTTAGTAGATATTGCCACAGGGTGTCCTAAAATGGTTATACTAATTCATATCATAGAAGCAATAATAAGAGTTTAAGTTGCCTTCATATTCTTGTCAACACTTGGCACTGTTTATCTTTTCAATATGCCATTCTGATATGGATGTGGTAAAATCCCCATGTCATTTCTGATTTGCATTCCCCTAATGGCTAAAGATTGATGAACATCTTTTGTATTCTCCATGGTCATTTGGGAATTCTCTTTTGTGAACTGTATGCTCATATCTTTTGCTAACTTTTCCTTGTTTTCTTATTACTAACCTATCAGTTCTTTGTATATCACACTTGTTCTTCTTTTTCTTTCTTTTTTTAAAGATTAATTCATTTCAGAGAGAGACTGAGAGAGCAGGTGTGTCAGCAGGGGGAGGTGCAAGGGGAGAGCGAAAAAGAGAATCCTAAGCAGACCCACTGCTGAGCACGTAGCCCACGACAGGGCTTGATCTCAAGACCCTGGGATCATGATCTGAGCTGAAATCAAAAGCTGGGTGTTTAACAGACTAAGCTACCCAGGGGCCCCTTGCCTTTGTTCTCAAAAAATAATTTTGTTGGGTACACAATTTTCCTTTACATTTTTCATCTTTTTATACTTGATGGTCCATAGTCTCTAGATGCTGTTTTCTTTTTTATTTACCTTGGTAGGCAAACACTGTGTTTTACGCATTATAGATTTCCCTGATATTCATCTTTCGTATGGTTCTCTTCCATCCTCCAGTTCTTCATTCAACCCATCCAGTTAGATACAGACCTCATTCTATTGTTCCTATGTCTTAACCTCTTTTTATATCTTTCCTCTCTGTGACTCGTTTGTTTGCATTCTTCTTATTCATAACTTTTCCACCCCAGTCCACTGATCTCAATTCATCTATATTTGCCCTTTAAACTATCAACTGAACTGTTGACATTTTTTTTTAAATTTCTGAAATTCCTTTTGGAGCTCTTTTCCAGTGTGCTTAGTAACTTTGGTCTTACTCAGTCTTGTAATTCAAAACAATTAAAAAAAATTCTATCTCTAATAGCTCCAAGCCTAAAGACTTTAAAGATCTCAACTGGCTGTTTCTGCTGACTTCAAGACATTTTTCCCCCCATGTGTGTATGTTGATCTTTCATTATAAATGTACATTGCTGATTTTAATCCAGGGTAACCTGGGAGTTTAGAGAATGTAACAGACAGCTGAACTTCTTGTAAGAAGTAAGGAGAAGCTTGTTACAATTACAGAGCAAGCTCTTTTGCAAGATCTGAAACTTACTAACAGGTCATGGAACTGTCTTTGGGTGCGTTTTAGAAAACAGCCCACGTGCCAGATGCATTATCTCAAGTTTTTCCAGGGAGGATTTGCATTTGCTCTCACTAAGATTCAGTGGGCACTATACATTCTGACTTTTCTAGAAAACACATTCTAAAAATGTGTAAGATACACGTTTCTCTCTCTTTTTTCCTCAGTCAAGTCTTAACTAGACCCCGCCAGCTTCCATCATTTCTTCCATCTATGGTTCAGCTTTCTTACTTTGCTGCCGTGCCAGCCTGAGGCTCAGCCTTCTGGCCACTGAGATGACCTGGCTGTTCCCGGCACATCACCACTGCTTCTCTCTTCATCCACACTGGTAGTTGCCCTTTGCTTTGAAGGGCGTGGGGAACCTTTTGGAGACTTCTCTCACTTCTTGTGAGCTCAGCAATTAATTACTCTTCATGCAGAATTCTTCTTGCTGCCAGAAAACAGAAATCATCTTTTTTCCAGGCAGATTGTAAAGAGACCATTTTCACGGTGTTCCACTGTTTTGAACATCACTCTTGGAACCCTCTGGGCCACCTTGGTGGTGACACTGGTGGTGTTGATAGTGAAGGAGATGAATATGATTGGAGTGGGAACAGAGAGACAAGGCCCCAGGCCCTTTATCCCAGCTTTATATAACATTTTTCATGTGGTCTGCATATGGGATTTTAACGACAGAAGCGTTCCAAATCTTTTTTTTTTTTTTTTTAAAGATTTTATCCATGTATTTGACAGAGAGAGATCACAAGTAGGCAGAGAGGCAGGCAGAGAGAGAGAGAGGGAAGCAGGATATCTGCCGAGCAGAGAGCCCGATGTGGGACTCGATCCCAGGACCCTGAGATCATGACCTGAACCGAAGGCAGCGGCTTAACCCACTGAGCCACCCAGGCGCCCCAACGTTCCAAATCTTTAACGTTTATCCAAATCAAATGAATGATTCCATTGTTCCCAGTGGAATTTATCCATTCTGCTCAGCCCTAAAAGATTTTGTGATGATTTAATGTCCTTTTAGAAGTATGGGTTTTTAACAAAATAGTGTAAACACACAGAAGCAAGAAAAGAAAAATCCAGCAAGGGAAGAAAGCAATCACTGCCTCAAAAGAGGGAAGAATGGACAGAGAATTGATTGGAGGGGGTAGAGGGTTTTAGGTGAAAGACTGTGCTATTTTAAGAGACAACAGTAACAATAATAACTTCAAACGTCTCATAAACTGTGATGCTTCTCTGTTTAATTGTGATTCATAGGAAACTATTCATGCCATCAGATTCATTTACTCATGATTTCACAAATATATATTAAGAATTGCAGTTTGTTCAAACATAGTCTTCTTGGAGATCTGCCTACAGGTAAATTGTTTTGCCTGATTTTCATTCAATCCATTTTTATGAGTCTGTACCCAGTCAAAACATATACCGGAAAGACAATTATATTAAAGATTTGTATCAAAATAGTACCCTGTCTCTGAGAGCTAAGCTTGCTCTAAGACATGTGGAGAACTTGCTACAATTATAGCACAAGCTCTTTTGCAAGATCTGAAGCTTACTAACATATAAGGTTACTTTTTTTTTTTTTTTTTGGTGTGTTTAGGAAAACAACATGTTTACCGGGTGCCAGACATATTATCTAAAGTGTTTCATCCAGGTGTATTTAACCCTCACAACAACTGAGTAATTTTTGTACACTTCATTTAAAAAAATAAAAGAAGTTCCACAGCTTGATTCAAATCTTATAGATTGTAAGCGGTGGAACTAAGTTTGAAGCTCATGTCCGTCCGGTTCCCAAGCTGGTGTGTATGTATACGTATATGTGTATAAATATTTATGTGTACATACATGAGTGGGTACACATACATCTTATTCTGGAAAACCTATTCTCAAAATATAGAGGATGAATATTTCTTGGTTTTTCTTAGTTAAATACAGTGTCTTTTTTTTTTATTTGGTTATCATCACCCATAAATGTAGTTGTCACAGTGGTCATGATTCAAATTTCACAGTTAAATAGGATTCCTCTGCATCTTATTTTATAAAGATTTCTGCTATCCTAATATTTTTTGTGCATAGAAATCTTATGAGATTAGTTAACTTTGCTCTCTAAATAAAGAAAGCGGAATACAATAGTTTGTGTGAAGTCACAATAGAGACCAGGTTGAAATGACAATCTCCAAGGTCCTAATCACATTAACACCCTTGGGAAACTTCAGGGCTCTCTTTTCTTCTCACTGCAAGTATTTTACATTAAGTTGTCAAGGCGAACCCACTTCTGAAATTATTTATGTAAGGTAAACCTAGCCTTTTAGATAGAAGAGTGGGATCTCTAATCCTTTTTTGGTGCTATCCTTAACAGCTCCAAAAAACCTTCTTAAGTGCATACCATAAATACTTTTGGAGTACTTGCCCTTTTTTAGGACTGTCAAATATATTTTATTAACTGACTCGAGGAGCATATGGATAAACTCTGTATAATGGCCAAAGAAGCATAGTAAATTGTTTTGAAAAGTAGAATGAAACCTTGCCATTTTTGCATATCATTTTTCTTTGTCCTGTATTTTACAGTTTTCTAATCTATTAGATGAGCAAAGTGCATTGTAATTTTGGTGAGGTCAACACTAGGATACATAAAAATACCTTTTTATAATGGTTCATGTTGATAGTTTTAGGTGCTCAAGGAAAGTGACCAAGAGCCTTCTGGTTATGTCATAAAACTAAAACAGTCTCTATTTATAATTATGATTATAAATTAAATTCTTAAATATTTAAATATAGAACCATAAATTTACAAAAACTAAAATTAAAATAATTGTAAATTTAAAAAACTGTAAGGATCATGTATTTTATGAACAAGTAGGAAGAATGCAAGAAGAAAGTAGGGCGAGTGAGGAAGTTACTTGCCCAGGAGACAGGACACCAATGCCTTGGGTAAATTAATTAAGCCATTTGGCACTTTTTTAATCTTTTCAGAACAACGAGGAGATTGTACCCCAATAATTGGAACTTTTATGCTGATGGTTTCAGCTGGCAAACCATTTAGACTGATGTTAAAGGTAAAAATCCAATAGCAGTAGACTACAGGAGTGTGTGTGTGTGTGTGTGTGTGTGTGTATGTGTGTGTGTGAAGTGTGTGCGTGTGTGTGTGTGTGAAATGTGTGTATGTGTTGAGAAGCTATAGAGTCTGAGTCCTTCTCGCCAGTGAAACCTCTGCAGAATTCCTTGTACTTTCAGGACTATAATTTGAAAATTATCTAGAGAATTTCTAAAATCCAGCTCTGTCTATTGTTTTATGAATTATTCTTGGCTAGTTAAAGAAGACTCAGACACTTGTAGAGAGGGAAAATAAATCTAGAGATCTAGAGTTACCTAACATATTTTGCTTAGAAGCTAGCCATTGTGATTTCTCAAGTATAATGTTAGGTGGTTTTCAATATTCATGTGTACAATATATTCAACTGTAAATCAAAGAAAACACTAAAGAATTTTACATTTTCTTATGGGAAGTAACTTTAAAATCGTAGTAGGAAGGTCAGGAAAACATGAATTGCTTCAGGAGTATAAATTAGGCTCACAGCCATTATCACAATCAATTACACAGTTTATGTAACTAAGGAAAAGCATGTGGGGAAAGAATACATCCTATGTGGAAAAAAATACTTATTTCCCAAGAAGAGAGAGGGGAATAATAATGAGTGGATTGGGAAAGTTATTTGTTATAGAATCAAGACTAATATGCCAAGAAAGTGAAACCACAAAGATTATGCTTGAAAGTAGTGTCAGACAAGCTGGCTTGGCCACTCTCTGGGAAGGCTACTGTGGTTGAACATCTGCTTTCAACAAAAAAGGGCAAATATTATGGTACCAACAATTCTAGGCATTCTACCAAGGGGTCTCTTTGCTCACGCTAATTCATGTTAGATGTGTATTTCTAGTTTCTGCTGGAATTCTAGACAGTTTGTTGGTTTGGTCAACAAGCTGATGGCATGTCAGATCAGATGTAATCAGATATAATCAAATGGATATCTATCCTCCCTGGGTGCTTAGGAAAGCAGGCTACTCTGGAGGCCTAAAGGGATGCTCCTGGATACATTTCAGAACGACCCAAGACAGAAGGAACGGCTGCAAGACTGAGCCCAGATCTTGCAGGTCTGAACACCAGAGATGGTTTAGATATTTTAAAAGCACACTAAAGGCTTTTTCAGTCTATTCCGCTTCCATTACGCAAGGATGCAATTAGAAAGCTGGTAGCCGATTTCAGACTAGACTTCTACTACTAGGAGAAACTCTTCTCACACAAAGCAGCCTTTTCCAACATTCTCAACAGTCACTCACGTGGCAGGCTGGGCCACATTTAGACGCTATGGAAACACATTTAGAAAACTATGTGAGAGGAACTGTGTCATTTTGCAAAGTTAACACAGTGCGGAGACATGAATAGCAGATAAAATCTTCACCACATTTAAGATTTTTGTTGCTAATACACTTGTCTCAATTCTGCTGCCTGATAACGAATGCTCAGGTAGTCTACCAAAAAACTGTAATAACGATATTAATAATAACTGCGCAACTATCAAGATTCTCTTGGACACTGAATAGCAGCACAGTCAACTTGCCACCAAGTCTACAAATCCATCTACAGATATTTGACCTAAAACTGACAATAAGCAGTCAGACCCCCATGCGTGAGGATCCCAAAATTCAAAAATGCTTTATTAATATCATCAACAAGCCACTCTCAGGATGAAATAGAAAGACAAGCTAACCAATAACGGGCTGTGAGCTGGGGAGAGCATCAATATTGATACTGAAATTGGATACCTGTGGTTTAACTCTCTTAAGAGGTCCTGGCAGGTAAGAAAAGAGATGAAAGAACATTCTCCAACCAGATCTGGAGCCATGGGCTGACACCCAGGCAGGAAACTAACTATATTTCCATGCAACATCCATGAGTGTAGGTTGTGAAATGCAAAGAAACAATAGTAGAGGAACCAACAGGCCGCATGATAGGAACAAATATTGGGAAAGAATTTTCAAGTAACCTCTGATAGAGCAAACAAGCGAGTTGTTTTTTACGTATAAAATTTCAGAAAATGTGGCATTTGTTTGAGCCAAGAGAGATGCTTTACTTTTTATTCTAGATGGTCCAAAATACCTAGGGAACTTATAATTGATGCCCCAAGGACCCCCTCTCCCTTTCTCCCGCCAGTATAAACACCTTTATTACCCCTGGATGTTCCTGGGGCTACTGGCTATCAGGCGCTCCCACACACACGCAGAACACCTTTTTCTCCTGCTAATCTGTCTATTGTCAGTTAATTCACAGGCCTCCCCCTACGGCCCACCGCCCACCCCCCACCAGTCAGACCTAAACTGGTGGGGATGTTTTCCGTCCCAACACTGAGAATCTCACAATTGCCTCTGCTGGGCACTGTGGCTTGTCCATCACAGGTCACCCTATGGAGCTACTGCCTTCAAAACCAGGTGTAGCTGCCGCCTCAGTCTGCCCCTCACCGCCTCACCCTCTTCTGCGTGGCTCTTAATCTTCCATGTGGTCAGCTTGAGAGGGAGGGGAGGGGTTGATGAGTGGGGTCCCCATTGTGTGGCTGACCACTGTGTGCCTACCCCCCCAGCGGCCAGGTCAATGGTTGGGCATTTTCAGTTTCAATAGTAGTAACTGGGCGCTTTTACTCAAAAGGTTCTGGATACTTCTTCAAGGAAGAGATTTAATTTATTTAATTTAATTTATTTATTTACGTAAAAGAATAAAATGACCCTCCAAAAATCACTGTTGGAGGCTTTGAAATCTACCAGACTTCTTTACCTGGTTGCAAGGGAAGCACAATTTTTTCCTTTTTTTTTTGGCTGGACACTTAGAAGCACTCATTCCCGCTCACAGACTCACAGACGGAGGCAGTTCAAGGCATTCAATCTGCAACGGGGCATTCAGCCCTACATGGAATTTACGTATTAAAGACCCTGCATATTAAGGGTAAAGTTTACAAGTCACAACAAGATTGCTCTAACTGCCAAATTAGGAGCTCAGGGTGCTATGCTCAAACCATTTTTGCTTTAAACATCATTACCAATAATAATCTGCGGGATCTGAGTTGGGCTGGATGTTTGGCGGCTGATGTGTGAGGGGGGGAAAGAAAGCAGCTGCTGGCTTGTCAGCTCTATGAGCTAAGCATTGCTAAGCAGCAGAGACTTGCTTTTATGAGCTTGTCCAGTATAGGTCTATATAATTTTATTTAGCCATTTATGAGTCAGGAGACACATAGGCTGTCTAATTAAAAATGCCCTTCTGTACAGGCTCTTTTCAGACCCAAACCACACTCTCATACAAAGGAATGCATAAATATACATGATAATTGACTCTAATGACAGGAAAAGAATGTGATGAAACATTTCCTGATAAAATCTAGTCTCAGGCATGCAAAGGGGATCAAGACTCCTCTTCAGTCACTGTGATTTACAACATAAAGGGAGAAATTCTAAAGGGTGAAGTAATTTTCTTCTAAAGGCAGAATATATGTATGAAGAAAAGCAGAGGGCCTTTGTGTGATCTGGACAAGGAAAAATTATGAATGTTCTCTAGATGGAAGAGGAAAATCCCATTTGACAAGCCAGCCTTCCTTCATGGCCTTTTTAGTTTCTAGGTATTGAGTCCATTTTTCAATTCCTCTCGCAAGTTTGCTGTGCTTCTGATTACAGAGCAGTTAGGCTTAGTAAGCAACATGAAAAGGACATTGTTTCTGGGCTTTCTTCCATTGTTTTTTTAGAGCACGCCTCTAGACACACTTCCCCTCTTCTATTATGAATCCAGCGTTCTTCAGAGATATGGAATGCAATTATAATGATTAAGGATCTTAGTGTTTGAAAATGAATCTTTAAAACTGGACACAGTTGTTAGAACACAATTGCAAGGCCTTCCATAAACATTCCATGCATCTTGGAGGTACTGGAATTTACAGAGACCTCCTTGCACGCAATGCTATGTATTAATAAAGCCGAATGTGATAGTTATCAGATGGATAGTTTATCTGATTTCTTATCTTAAAGTCATTCAGTGTTGAGCTTCTCCCAGAAATAGCTTTAGTTCTCTTAAGAATAGAAAATGAAAAAATACAGGAACAAATAAAACTCGAGAACAAGAAACAAATATTTCATCGGATTCAAAGGAAAGGATTTTGGCAATCAAAAGGATCGTCAACAAAATAGCTTGGTTATTTACTGCGTTAAATAGCAAGCACCTGACAGATTTAGCATTTACAATGCTTATTATGTAAGAAAAATAGGCAAAATCACATTTTGCACATGAGTGTGCTTCCTTTGTAACAATTAAAATACTTTCAGTAAAGGATATGGAAATACTCTTAGCCGATCTAAAGGATATGTTTTCAAAGAGCCCAAATTATTTACTGAAACAGAGTTCGTTAAAAAAACAACAACAACAACAAACCATGTATTTATTTTAGAGAGAGAGAGAAAACATGTGTGAGTATGTGAGCAGGGGGTGGGGGTAGAGAGAAAATCTCAAGTAGACTCTGCGCTGAGTGCAGAGCCTGACACAGGGCTTGATCCCACGACCCTGAGATCATGACCTGAGCCAAAATCAAGTCGGACATTTCACTGACGGGGCTACGCAGGTGCTCCTGAAACAGAGGTCTTAAACCAAGTGCCAGGACCAGTAGCTTACTACTCTATCCAAATGATGGATAATCTTTTATGAATATGCATGCACACTGAACATTCATTCTCTTACCAATTTAAGGACCAGACAGATAGGACTTTTTAAAATGGCTATCTGTGGCCCCAAAGACTCCCTGTCTTACCCTTTAACCTGCTTTCCCCACCTTTTCCCTTTTTTCCCCACCTTTTTCATGCTAACAACTCGCAAAGGAACCCTTGGCTTCCTGGTTGACATAACAGGCTCTTGCAAGGTGGCAAACAAGGCCCACTGAGCTCAGAGCGGAGCGCAAGGGACGGACTGCGGTGGGGGAGAGAAAGAGGTTCCTGTTGCCTCACAGAATTCCAGTGGCAAGCTGGAAATAGAGAATGTCTCTAACCTCAGCACCACATCCTTACCTCCCTTTCTCTCCTACACTATTGCTCTGTCTTTAGATTTCCATTGATCCCCAATCCCCTTCCCTTGACTTGAGGAAAGCCTACCAGCCAGAACACTCTCTGTGCGACTTCCTCCATCAGCCTTGTGGAGGACAGCTTGCTCCTTTTTTTTTTTTTAATTTTTTTTTAATTTTTATTTTTTCAGCATAACAGTATTCCTTATTTTTGCACCACACCCAGTGCTCCATGCAATCCGTGCCCTCTACAATACCCACCACCTGGTGCCCCCAACCTCCCACCCCCCACCCCTTCAAAATTCTCAGATCGTTTTTCAGAGTCCATAGTCTCATGGTTCACCTCCCCTTCCAATTTCCCTCAACTCCCTTCTCCTCTCCATCTCCCCTTGTCCTCCATGCTATTTGTTATGCTCCACAAATAAGTGAAACCATATGATAATTGACTCTCTCTGCTTGACTTATTTCACTCAGCATAATCTCTTCCAGTCCCGTCCATGTTGCTACAAAACTTGGGTATTCATCCTTTCTTTTTTCTTTTCTTTTTTTTTTTTTTTTACAGCTTTATAAACATATATTTTTATCCCCAGGGGTACAGGTCTGCGAATCGCCAGGTTTACACACTTCACAGCACTCACCATAGCACATACCCTCCCCAATATCCATAACCCCACCCCCCTCTCCCAACCCCCTCCCCCCATCAACCCTCAGTTTGTTTTGTGAGATTAAGAGTCACTTATGGTTTGTCTCCCTCCCAATCCCATCTTGTTTCATTTACTCTTCTCCTACCCCCTCAACCCCCCATGTTGCATCTCCTCTCCCTCATATCAGGGAGATCATATGATAGTTGTCTTTCTCCGATTGACTTATTTCGCTAAGCATGATACCCTCTAGTTCCATCCACGTCGTCGCAAATGGCAAGATTTCATTTCTTTTGATGGCTGCATAGTATTCCATTGTGTATATATACCACTTCTTCTTTATCCATTCGTCTGTTGATGGACATCTAGGTTCTTTCCATAGTTTGGCTATTGTAGACATTGCTGCTATAAACATTCAGGTGCACGTGCCCCTTCGGATCACTACGTTTGTATCTTTAGGGTAAATACCCAGCAGTGCAATTGCTGGGTCATAGGGTAGTTCTATTTTCAACATTTTGAGGAACCTCCATGCTGTTTTCCAGAGTGATTGCACCAGCTTGCATTCCCACCAACAGTGTAGGAGGGTTCCCCTTTCTCCGCATCCTCGCCAGCATCTGTCATTTCCTGACTTGTTCATTTTAGCCATTCTGACTGGTGTGAGGTGATATCTCATGGTGGTTTTGATTTGTATTTCCCTGATGCCGAGTGATATGGAGCACTTTTTCATGTGTCTGTTGGCCATCTGGATGTCTTCTTTGCAGAAATGTCTGTTCATGTCCTCTGCCCATTTCTTGATTGGATTCTTTGTTCTTTGGGTGTTGAGTTTGCTAAGTTCTTTATAGATTTTGGACACTAGCCCTTTATCTGATATGTCATTTGCAAATATCTTCTCCCATTCTGTCAGTTGTCTTTTGGTTTTGTTCACTGTTTCCTTTGCTGTGCAAAAGCTTTTGATCTTGATAAAATCCCAAAAGTTCATTTTTGCCCTTGCTTCCCCTGCCTTTGGTGATGTTCCTAGGAAGATGTTGCTGCGGCTGAGGTCGAAGAGGTTGCTGCTTGTGTTCTCCTCAAGGATTTGGATGGATTCCTTTCTCACATTGAGATCCTTCATCCATTTTGAGTCTATTTTCGTGTGTGGTGTAAGGAAATGATCCAATTTCATTTTTCTGCATGTGGCTGTCCAATTTTCCCAACACCATTTATTGAAGAGGCTGTCTTTTTTCCAGTGGACATTCTTTCCTGCTTTGTCAAAGATTAGTTGACCATAGAGTTGAGGGTCTATTTCTGGGCTCTCTATTCTGTTCCATTGATCTATGTGTCTGTTTTTGTGCCAGTACCATGCTGTCTTGATGATGACAGCTTTGTAATAGAGCTTGAAGTCCGGAATTGTGATGCCACCAACTTTGGCTTTCTTTTTCAATATTGCTTTGGCTATTCGAGGTCTTTTCTGGTTCCATATAAATTTTAGGATTATTTGTTCCATTTCTTTGAAAAAAATGGATGGTACTTTGATAGGAATTGCATTAAATGTGTAGATTGATTTAGGTAGCATAGACATTTTCACAATATTTATTCTTCCAATCCAGGAGCATGGAACATTTTTCCATTTCTTTGTGTCTTCCTCAATTTCTTTCATGAGTACTTTATAGTTTTCTGAGTATAGATTCTTAGTCTCTTTGGTTAGGTTTATTCCTAGGTATCTTATAGTTTTGGGTGCAATTGTAAATGGGATGGAGTCCTTAATTTCTCTTTCTTCTGTCTTGTTGGTGTAGAGAAATGCAACTGATTTCTGTGCATTGATTTTATATCCTGACACTTTACTGAATTCCTGTACAAGTTCTAGCAGTTTTGGAGTGGAGTCTTTTGGGTTTTCCACATATAGTATCATATCGTCTGCAAAGAGTGATAGTTTGACTTCTTCTTTGCCGATTTGGATGCCTTTAATTTCCCTTTGTTGTCTGATTGCTGAGGCTAGGACTTCTAGTACTATGTTGAATAGCAGTGGTGATAACGGACATCCCTGCCGTGTTCCTGACCTTAGCGGAAAAGCTTTCAGTTTTTCTCCATTGAGAATGATATTTGCGGTGGGTTTTTCATAGATGGCTTTGATAATATTGAGGTATGTGCCGTCTATCCCTACACTTTGAAGAGTTTTGATCAGGAAGGGATGCTGTACTTTGTCAAATGCTTTTTCAGCATCTATGGAGAGTATCATATGGTTCTTGTTCTTTCTTTTATTAATGTATTGTATCACATTGATTGATTTGCGGATGTTGAACCAACCTTGCAGCCCTGGAATAAATCCCACTTGGTCGTGGTGAATAATCCTTTTAATGTACTGTTGAATCCTATTGGCTAGTATTTTGGCGAGAATTTTTGCATCTGTGTTCATCAAGGATATTGGTCTGTAGTTCTCTTTTTTGTTGGGATCCTTGTCTGGTTTTGGGATCAAGGTGATGCTGGCCTCATAAAATGAGTTTGGAAGTTTTCCTTCTATTTCTATTTTTTGGAACAGTTTCAGGAGAATAGGAATTAGTTCTTCTTTAAATGTTTGGTAGAATTCCCCCAGGAAGCCGTCTGGCCCTGGGCTTTTGTTTGTTTGGAGATTTTTGATGACTGTTTCAATCTCCTTACTGGTTATGGGTCTGTTCAGGCTTTCTATTTCTTTCTGGTTCAGTTGTGGTAGTTTATATGTCTCTAGGAATGCATCCATTTCTTCCAGATTGTCAAATTTGTTGGCGTAGAGTTGCTCATAGTATGTTCTTATAATTGTCTGTATTTCTTTGGTGTTCGTTGTGGTCTCTCCTCTTTCATTCATGATTTTATTTATTTGGGTCCTTTCTCTTTTCTTTTTGATAAGTCTGGCCAGGGGTTTATCAATCTTATTAATTCTTTCAAAGAACCAGCTCCTCATTTCGTTGATTTGTTCTATTGTTTTTTTGGTTTCTATTTCATTGATTTCTGCTCTGATTTTTATGATTTCTCTTCTCCTGCTGGGTTTAGGGTTTCTTTCTTGTTCTTTCTCCAGCTCCTTTAGGTGTAGGGTTAGGTTGTGTACCTGAGACCTTTCTTGTTTCTTGAGAAAGGCTTGTACGCTATATATATATATATATGCTATATATTTTCCTCTCAGGACTGCCTTTGTTGTGTCCCACAGATTCTGAACCGTTGAGGACAGCTTGCTTCTAAGTAAGATTTTAGGGAGGGAAACTTCAACAGAATGCTTCACTAAAGCTGTCTTTTGCCCCCTTGCTCTTCCCAACACATTTCTTTCCTTGTTCTCATTCATTCACTGAATGGGGCTTCCTCTATCACCCTTTGGGGCTCCTCTGCCCAAAACATGTTACAGTTTGCCCCCCCCCACGCCCCCCATGGTTCTTTCACTTCCTACTGCTCTTCTCCTTCCAACGCTCTCACTCGTGACCCTATCCATGCTCATGGTTCCAAATACTCACCCTACCTCTGGCCAACACCATTTTCCTGAGCTTCAGATCCATCTCCAGCTCCATTCTGGAAGTCTTCATGCAATGAATTGAATGTTTCTATCTCTTTAAAATTCAGATGTTGAAATCTTAATTCCCGGGTAATGATATTAGAAGGTAGAGCCTTTGAGAGGATAAACTGTCATGAATGGAATTAGTGCCTTTATGTAGAAGATGCCCTAGAGAGATCCCTTCTCTGCTATGGGAGGTCAGAGTGAAAAGACATGGTCTGCAGACCAGGAAGTGGGCTCTCACCAGACACTGAATCTGCCAACATCTCGATTTTAGATTTCCTAACCTCTGGAAATGTGAGAAATAAATTTCTGTTGTTTATAATCCACCCAGATTATGGCATTTTTAAAGAGCGACCCCAACAGACTCAGATCCTTCACCTTGCTATCCTTAAATCATCTTAAACACAACTTTCTCTGAACAGAGTGCTTTGGGGGCACCTGGGTGGCTCAGTCGGTTAAGTGTCTGCCTTTGGCTCAGGTCATGATCCCAGGGTCCTGGGATCAAGTTCTGCATCTGCTTCCTACTCAGAGGAGAGTCTGCTTCTCCCTGTGCTTCTCCCCCTGGCTTGTGCTCTCTCTCACTCTCTCTCAAATAAATTAAATAAAATCTTAAAAACAAAACAAAACAAATGGAATGCTTTGTTTGCTGCACACCCTTGCTCTCCTTCTGGTGCTAGTTGGTGGCATCTCCATGGTTACAGGAGAGGGAAAACTGATGGAGAAGAAACTTAAACCCAATTTCCAACTGGGAGAACTTAAACCCAATTTTCCTGGGCAAAGTGAGACATGGGAGGGCCAAAAGGGAGCAGGGAAAGCTCTTTGTTTTTGAATTTGGGTTTTTGGTTCAATTTCTGCTTGACTGCCATGGATGATAGCCCTTAATCCAACTGGCTCCCGAAAATGAAAAACTAGAGACCAGGAGTGGTAGAGAGAATGGGAGTTTAGTTTCTGTAGTGAGGGGAGCCATACCAGTTAGTGGCAGTTAGTTTGTTGGTAAGAGAAATCTGAAATGTTAATAGCTTCAGTAAGAAAGAGGTTCATGTTCTCTTAAGGAAGAGGCACAATTAGGCAGTCCAGGGCTGTTGTGATGGTGCCATGATGACTTCAATGTTCCAGGCTGTTCTATTTTTAACTTTTCCATCCTTAGCAATTCATGCTCATCCTCAGGGTTACTAGAGATCTACAGAAAACGCTGGTGAAGCTCCAGCCATCAGACCCACGTTCTGCTCAGGAAAGAAGGGAGAGGACCAAAGGGACTTCCAAGCAGCTATATCCAATGCACTCTACTAGCTTCTCCTTGGCTACCTCGAGAGGGAAAAGTGGCTGAATTTTTTTTCTGCCCATAATAATGTGCAAGTTCTATCTGGTAAGAAGATGACTTAATGGAAATTAGGTAGAAAACTAGCAGAAGCTGGTACTGGGGGTTCTAAAAAAAAAAAGGTTGAGTTTGTTGGTTTTTTTTTTAATATTTTATTTGAGAGAGAGAGAGTGTGTGTGAGAGTGCACATGAGTGCGTGCATGGTGGGGAGGGGCAGAGGGAGAAGCAGACTCCCTGCTCAGTAGGGAGTCCTACACTAGCTCAATCCCAGCACCTTGAGATCATGACCCGAGCCAAAGGCAGTCATTTAACCAACTGGGCCACCCAGGCGCCCCCAAAACTTGAGCTTTTAAAAACATTCAAATGCTTGGGCCCTCTAGGTTCATGTCACTGGCCGAAGCCCCTCTAGCGTTCTCTGGCTGTCCTCACCCACCACACTGAATTAGTTGCCAAGACCTGCCAATTTTAATTCCCTGCATCTAATTTGAAGCTATAGCCTCATCTTCCCTCTTGCCACCACTCCCCTAGTCCCGCCCCGGCCCTTCCCAGATTGATTACTGCAACTACCTCCTGGGAGATTTGATAAGACAGTCTCTGGAAAGCACTTGCACAGTATCTGGCTCACGGTAAGCACTCAATGCATGTTAACAATTGTTACTATTGTGCTTTAAAAAACTTCAGTTTATATGCTGTACCAGAGCAATTTGTTTAAATAGCTGATTCTTTTACTATTGGGTGGCTAAGGGCAGGGCCCGCTCTAGCTCATCTTTTCTTCTCCAGCACCTAACACAATCACTAGTGCACAGTAGGTTCTAGAATGCATGAGCACTGATATTTCTGTAGGACTGATACCCTGCAGACAGCAGAGCAGATTCATGGAACTCCACAGATCACGCATATGGATGGATCTCTTATTTCTACTTATTAGTCTGCTGTCAGCCACAGACCAAGTGTCTCTAGTTCTCATATCTTTTTCTCCAAGCTTAGACTTTATTCCCATTTCAGGCTCCTGATATGTCCCCTTTGAATTTTTTTCTAGTCCTATAGGAGTCTATCTTTCTTCCTATCTAGCTAGCTATAGTCATATATATATATATATATGTATATATATATATGATATTCTGTGATGTATATTATATATTTTCCAGGAGTGGTATTTTTATATAAGAACATCTATAAATTATAGGATATATACATTCCTCTTCATCTTCATATTCCTTTATTTTTCCATATTTCCATATTTCCTTCATATTTCCATATTTATACAAAAACAACCTACCTGGCAATAATAGTAATAATCATGATAACAGTTAATATTTTTAGCCCTTGAGTTGCACCAGAGACTTCTCACAGCTCTGTGAGGCAGTCAAATTTTCCATCTCCGTGTTCCAGAAGCACAGAGACGTCTGATACTCTGCCTTAGGTCTCTGGCTTGTACGTGGGAAAGTAGATGTTGACTTGGATATTGTTTGAATCTCAGTCTCACAATTTTTCCCCCTTCAGACTTTGATTCCTCCACCCCCATATGCCAAACTTTCCATCATACAGTGTGTCTTAATTTATAAATCACTGGCACATACATTATTTTACTTATCTTCCTAACAACTCTCAGAGGTGAGTTAGGAAGATTTTGTGACTTGCACTTGACAAATGGGAAAAATGATGCTCATAGACATCGCTATTTAGATGTATAGGGCATTAATTCTGGCCACGTATAGTAAAGAATATCTAGTCCAGCCCACTGGAGAGAAGGACAGGGAGCCTCAGAGAAGTCACTGGCTTTCCCTGGTTCCCCCAGCTCGTTGCTGTACCTATAGCCTGACTTTGAATTCATTGCCAGCCCCATGATGTGGAAGATATACTGACTTCGGAGCCAGTGATTGAATTTCTCTGAGCTACAGTTGACTAATTTATAAAATTATAAAACGTGGGATTTTATTAAGACTGCTGTGAAAAATAAATGCAATTAATATTGGAACGGCCCTAACACAACCCAGGTACCTGGAAAGTATTTACCAGACACCAGCGATTTGGCGTCCTCCTTTCTTTCTAAGGTTGTTGTGAGGCTGTAATAGAGAAACTTCCTTTTCCACGTCACGGACTGTCTCCCATACCACCCACAGAGCTATGAAACCGGAACTCCCCATCCTCTCCTCTCCTAGGCGGGTCTCAACTCGGGCACCCTGCCCTCTGGGTCACCGCATCCCTTCCTCGCCTGCAATCCTCTGGGGACACAGGCAAACCTCTAGGCTCCATCAGGTCACTTTTGCTTTTGCCGCGTTCCATTCCCTGCTCAACTCTCTGGTCCATCACTTCCAATCACTCTCTCGCCACTATTTTTTTACTCCCTTGCCGGCTTTGCTCCTCCGGGCCCCCATCCCAAACGCTGCGGGAGAGCCCTAGTTCCTTGCCCTGTTGCCTCAGACCTTCCTGGGCCCACCGCAGCACCCCTGCCCATCCCCATTCCACGAGAGGGGCTGCCATTCTAGCCCAGGGCCCTCCAAGTTCACCTCCTTCCTCCAACCCCTCCCCTGTCCTCTCACCTGCCCCTTTCCGCAGAACACAGTGCGCTCCATTCTGCAGAGAAAACCAAACTTGTCCGGATGCCTCATGGCTAACATCCGCTGAGAGCTGACTGTATGCCAGGCACTGTGCGAGGCTTTGATTCTCGTCTCCTCATCTCACCTTCTGTGGAGCTTCCTGCCATAGACGCGGTTATGACCGCCCCACTTTGCAGCAGAAGCCCCCGCCCCAAACCGGAAGCCGAGAGAGGTTGGCTCATTTACCCGGGAGGAGCAGCTGGGGACCCGCAGCAGGACGCAGACCCCTGAACTGACCTTTAAAGCATCAGACAACAAATTCTCCAAGTTTCTCCTCTGTAGACCACAGACTTAATCTTCATTAATTTTTAAAAATTGGGTTTAACATTTTTCTTCTCAGAGCTATTCATGCACATAATTTAGAAAGAAAAACAGGTAGGTAAAACAAACACCAAAAACCGCCCCCCCCCCAAACAAAAACTACGCAGCAGCCCCTGACCTTTGCATCCTTCATTTCCTCTTCTCTCCAGAAACAACCACTTTTAGTTAACTCTTTGGGCACTTCTATGCATATATCTAAATATCATGCCTATGTTGCTACTTACTGATCTGTCCGTGTTAGCCACATTCTGTTGAGTTCCCACAACGAAGCACGAGGAATTAGCTATTATTTCCCAGAGCAACGCCTGGGCCCCCTGAGCACACACGCCGCGTTGTCCTACCCGATTCAGCTACAGGTTATGTTCATTTATATATAATAAAATGTAAATGCCAATCATGACTAAGCCACTGGTGGCTTACAAATACTTTCCCTTTCCTGAATGCTGGGCTGTAAGGTCTATCATTAAAACCTAGTATTATGTCTGCCTTGACATCTGGGGAAACCAGGAGGCATCAGATGGCTTCACCACACACTCCCCCTTCCCCACTCGGCTCTCCTGCCTAAGGTCCCCCAGCTAAACAACTCTCCTTATCAAGGGGACCAGGTGCCGCTCCTGCTTATCCCTGAGTAATGAATTTCAGTGCCCTGCTAGCCCTTGGAATTATTAAAAAAAGCCGAACACATCATCTTGTGGGGAAGGAGGGGTCACTTTGCTCTCTTGATACTGCAAAGAGGGCCTCCCACAGTCCCTGCTGATTCATTCCATCCCAGAGCATGGCCTCTGTGTGGGCCTGCCTGGCAGGGCGGTCGGTCCTCCTCCCCCAGGGTGTATTTGATATTAGTAAACTACTGTCAGTCTCACTGCCCAGTGTCCGGGGTGGTGTGTTCAGCCATCCCATAACCCTAGGATGGGAACTCATCCTCACCCAAGAGATTAATGGGAGGCAATTAAAACACACATCTCTTTGTGTTTTTAGGACTGATAACCTTCTGGGTTTTCCCCAGGCCCTTCCCAGTGATATAAATTTCCTCTCCATCCCTTCAAGTCTTCATGTTCATTTCCTCTGCTTGCCAAAGTCTCTTCATGGAGCCCCTGCCCTGTTCCAGTCTGGCTGGGTTCATTACTCTGTGGGCTCAGCAACCATCATCTTTTTGAGATTTTGCACGTCTGAGAATGTTGTTATTCTCACATGAACTTGATAGGTTAGCCAGGTTTCGAACTCTTGGCTGGAAATGATTTTTCCTTCGAATTTGGAAGCCACTTTCTGTGTCTTTCGGTTTCCAACATTGCTGTTGGAATGTTGGAAACCACTCAAAACCCTAACCCTTCTTATGTGACCTGTTTTTCCTTTGCATCGTGGAAAAAAAAAAAAATCCTTTCTCTCCCTCATCTCCTCCTCCTTCTTTGAATTTACCAATGAAATGTACCGGTGTAGTTCTATTTTCATTCACTGAACTTGGCACTTGCTAGGTCTTTCTAATCTGGAAACTCATATCCTTCAGCTCTGGGGAAATTTTCTTGTCTTATTCATTTGATTTTCTCCATTCCATTTGCTTTCTTTATTCTCCCTTTCTGGAACTCTTTTTATATAGATATTGGCTCTTTTAAATTGTACTCTTATTTTTTCTTTTCTTTCATGTTTTCTCTGTTCTTCTAAGATTTCTTCTGATTTCTAGATTTCTTCACCTTCTCTTCCAATTCTTCTATTGAGTTTTCCATTCTGATTGGTATAATTTAAATTTTAAGTTTGTTTTCCAGTGCTCTTTTTGGGCATCTCTGTGCTGCTGGTTGGATTTTATTGATAGTGGGCTTCACTCTCTGGTGATTTGGCTGGGTGTTTTCTTGCAGAATCCCCAGTGTCAGTATTTCTGGTTTTTTCTTGTGGGTGGGCCAGATTTCCCAGGGAAAGCTCTTCCAGACTCTTGCCTGGAGGAATGCCTGGTGCCACCAGCATTCTGCAAGAGGGTCCCTCCAATTCTTGAGTCTTCTACAGTAGGGGAGATGTACATTGGGTTACTTTCTAGCTTTCTCTACCTTCCCAGGTCTGCTAAGCCAGTTACCACTCACCCATCCCCTTTTCAATTTTTAAAACTACACTGCTGATGTTTACATTCCTTTTGCATTTTTATACTTTCCATGTATTAATTAGCTTTACTGCTATCTAAACAGGATTTGGGAAAGAATTTGAGGCTAATGCATGTGTTTAATTCTTGTCCCTTTATTTCTATTTCTACCATCCTTTCCTCATTTCCTCTTATTTTAGCTAAAGTCTTTTTGAGTCTAAGGCTCTTCACTGAAATTTGAATTCAATGTCTTACTGTCTCTCTAGAGTTAGTGCTTCAATAGTCATCCAGTCCCTGTCTTGTACTTTTGAATCTGTATTGGCTTTTTCTGTCAGATGTAAAAACACTGACATAAGTCCATCTCTAGACATTCTTTTGAACTGATATCTTCATTGTATGTTTCCAACCATATTTCTGCTTCCTGTTAGAGTCAAGCTTTTTGAAAGCATCCTCTGTGCTTTTTTCCTTTTTTTTTTTTTTAAGATTTATTTATTTAATCTTAGAGAGAAAGAGAGAGTGTGTAAGTGGGTGGGGGAGGACCAGACAAAGGAGGAGAGAATCCTCAAGCAGACTCCCTGCTGAGTGTGGAGCCTGAAGTGGGGCTCAATCCCAGGGCCTTGATATCACTACCTGAGCCAAAATCAAGAGCTGGATGACTAACTGAGCCACTCAGACACCCCTCCTCCATGCTTTCTATTTCTATTTCCTCTGAGCCCATGTACAACTCTATCCATGGAAGAAGACTTCTGGTAAAATCATCAAATGACTTCCATATTGCCGAACTCATAGATACTTCCTTGCTATGAGTTTAAGGCTCTGTGGTACTCTTGGCTACGTTGAACCTTTTTCCCCCTCTATCTCTCTTTGAGAAGATTTTATTTACTTATTTGAGAGAGAGAGAGAGCAAGAGTGGGGATGGGAGTGGAGGAGGGAGAAGCAGACTTCTGCTGAGCAGGGAGCCCAACATAGGGCTGGAGATCACAGAACCCCGAGATCACAACCTGAGCAAAATGCAGACACCCAATCTACTGAGCCCCCCAGGTGCCCCTTGACCTTTCTTTTTTTCTTATTAGTTCTTATTTTAGTATTAAAAGTAATACATATTCATTACATAAAACTTAGAAAATAGGCAGAACATAGGAAGGAAAAAGGAAATCCAATCCCTAAATCTACCAAATAGAGATAACTCCTATTCAACTTAGGATGTATTCTCCCAACTTTTGCTCAGAATATGTTATTTGCCTAACTGTGTGTGTGTGTGTGTGTGTGTGTGTGTGTGTGTGTATATGCCACAAACTTAACATTTTCAAAGAGTTCTCCAGAAAATTGGTTAATTTTACATTTTCTGTCTCAATCAATGATACAGCCAGAAGCCCATGTGACGTCCTCACCTTCTCCCTCTCCATCACCTCCTGCAGTGAGTGAGTCACACAGTGTTTGGAATTCTACCTCGAAGAGTTTAGCCACCTACCTCTTCCATCTTAACATCATCACTTTAGGTTAGGATCTCACCCTGTGTGCCTGAATGATTGCATTAACCACCTAATTAATATCCTTGCCTTTCTTTTAAACTATTATTCAGAATGCTGTCAGAATGACTGCTATAAAATGCTTGCCCTATCATGTCATTCATGTGCATAAAAATCCTTTGACAGTTCTCCATAGCCCGATGAATAAAGTTCAAATTCCTTAGCCTAGGAATCATGGCTTTTGTGTGTCTTTCAGAAGTGTCCTGTCTCTTTCCCTAGCTTTATTTGTTCCTTTCCCCCAATTTTCTCTCGTATGGAAACAGTGGGTCACGCTGTTTCTTTCTGTTAAAGCTTTCTTCATTCTCTTCTCTTTTTCCCCTTCTTGTCTAACTTCCACAACATGGTTCAAACATATGAGCATCACTTCTTCAAAGAAATCCTCTTTTATCTCTTAACCTAGTTTAGAAATTTCTTCTCTGTGCTTCCGTATTACCACCTGGAGACAGCTATCCCACACTGAAATGATTTGCTTTACTGCTGTTCCTACTAAAATATATACATCTTCAGAGTTAAGACTATACATTGTTTGACTTTCTTTTCCTAATGCCTTATCTAGTGCTTGACAAAAGATGAGATGACAGTGTTAAAGGAGTAGTTTTCCATTCTGATTTTCATATGGGTAGTCTGTTTTCAAGGACAGCCTTTTTTACTTTACAATGCCCTTAGGAATCTGTGAGGAGAGACTGTTACGTGAGTAGGTGGGAAGAAAAGAAGGGATATAGAATTTACAGATTATCACAAAGGATTATTCTAAATTATCCTTAGGTTTGCCATCCTGGTTTTTAGGATAGACCTAGAATGCAACCACAGTGTAGAAGTAGGAAGAGATGGGACGTTACCTCATTTGAAAGTCTAATGCAGGCACCTGGGTGACTCAGTGGGTTAAGCCTCTGCCTTCAGCTCAGGTCATGATCCCAGGGTCCTGAGATCAAGCCCCACATCGGGCTCTCTGCTCAGCAGGGAGCCTGCTTCCCGCCCCCTCTCTCTGCCTGCTGCTCTGCCTACTTGTGATCTCTGTCTGTCAAATAAATAAATAAAATCTTAAAAAAAAAAGAAAGTCTAATGCAATGTCTTGAATGTTTCCAACAGGAAATCATTGCAGAATAATATCATTAAAATACTTTAATAGATAATTGTTTGTTAGTGTTTGTGTGTGTGTTTACTTGCCAAATTACATGGTAGGATAATGAGAAAAACCCTATCATTAAAAATTACACACTCAAAAAATATTGAATTCTAAAAAATCACATACGAATTGTCTTACTAATAGTTGAGTTGTCATTAATTTTCCAGGTAAATGTTTTTTCATTACAAGGTAAGACTCCTTCCTTTCCTTCCCATGGTGCTTCTCTCTCAGTTCACTTGGATAATAAAGCATTTCACATTCAGAATACATTTTCTTCAATCGTGTTACCTCAAGATGAAAGTACTTGGCTTCAGAAGTAAGCCATCACATTGGTCCTGAACATGATACCCTATTTATTTCCTTGGCTTTATCTTTTAGAGCAGTTTTAGGTTCATGGAAAAATTAAGTGAAAGGTACAGACATTTCTTATATGCCCCTTGGTCCCACACATGCATGCCCCCCATTATCAACATCCTCCTCCAGGGTGTGCATTTTTTACAACTGAAGCTACATTGACACATCGTGATCACCCCAGGTCCACAGTTCACGTTAGGGTTTACTCCTAATGTTGTGCATTCAATGGGTTTGAACAAATGTATGATGACATGTATCTCTTGTTATAGCATCGTACAGAGTAGTTTCACCTTCCTAATAATCCTGTCTTCCATATATTTATGCCTCCCTTACAAACCCTTGCAACCAATGATCATTTTACTGTCTACATAGTTTTGCCTTTTCCAGAATGTTATATAGTTAGAATCATACAGTATGAATCCTTTTCAGATCTGTGTAACATGTATTTAAGGTTCCTTCATGTCTTTTCATGGCTTGTAACTCGTTCCCTTCTAGTGCTGAATAATATTACGTTGTCTGGATGTGCCACAGTTTACTTACCACTCACCTATCGAAGGACGTCTTCACTGTTTCCATGTTTTAGCAATTATGAATAAAGCTGCTAACCATGTGCAGATTTTTATGTGGACATAGATTTTCATTTACTCTGGGTAGATATCAAGGAGCATGATTTCTGGATCACATGGTAACAGTACGTTCAGTTTTGTAAGAAACGGCCCAATTGTCTTCAAAGCATTGGTACCATTTTACATTCCTACCAGCAGTGAATGAGAGTTCCTATTCCTCCATGTCCTTGTCAGCATTTGGTGTTGTTAGGGTTTTAGATTTTGGCCTCTCTAGTAGGTGTGTACTGATATTGTTGTTGCCTTAGTTTATATTTCCATAATTTTTTTTTTGTCTTTCAAGTAAGTCATTTAATGTTAGAGACAAAAGAGATCCTAGATATGAATCTAATCTAGAGAGTATCAGGAAGTGGTGGGAATGAAGTTGGGGATGATTTCTATCAAAAGCATCTCCAGAACTTAAAAAAAAAAAATCTACTGTAGTTTCTTGGTTTCCTCCTTCCTAAACTCTTAACATTCTTGGAAGCTTGGTGTCAGGCATGAGTGTTAAACCCATATACCTAGTCTTCCAAGCGGCCATAATATCTTCTATCCCTCTGAGGTGACAACTATTGATTTAATGTAGCTTTTATTTTCCAGGAAACTGAAACTCAGTTGGTTCAAGTTTCAGTGTCTTTCCTGAGTCATGGAGCTAGTTAATGGCAAAAGCAACACTAGAACCTCTGTCTCTTGCTCTTTGCAAAGGACTTCTATTCGGTTTCTTGCTGGTTTCTTGATCTAGTTTCAGAACTACCCCCTCAAGAGGAAGCTGGTGTCCAACCTGTCAGTAGCCAGCGGGGCTTCCCAGGAGGACAGCCCAGCTCTTCTTGTGAGCTGTCCCAGGGGCCTTGGGGGGGAGGGATGAGGGAGGGGCAGCAGCCAGGCAGGTCTCCCCTGGCCACCCAAGGGCGTGGCTCCATGAGGCTGTTAGGTCTCAGCATCCTGTGCAAAGAGAAGCCCAAGGTGGTGCTGCTCAAAGCCATGGATGACATGTCCTCCTTCAGCTTCTTCCAGAGGTTCAATGCTCAGGAGACTATCTATGCCCTCTATGTGTGGCACAACAATCTTGCAGAAATGGTCATAATGGACAGTGAATATCCATCCCAGGGGGCTGTGGCCTTGCCAGAGAAAGTACAAGATGAATTCTCCAAGCAGGTCGACAAGACAGAGTGGCCAGTCGGATCCCCTGCTACCGTCCTAGATGGCCACCTCAGGAGATCTCAGAACCTTGGAGAAACTGACCCCATGTCCAAGGCATGGGCTGAGCTGGAGGTGACCAAAATCATTCTGCACAACACCACAAAGCCTCTGTTAGAGTGAGGGGAGAAGCTAGATGACCTGGTGTCCAAACCCGAAGTGCTGGAAATAGTCTGAAGCCCAGAAACAGCCTGGAAATAGGACTTGTGCTGTGCAACCACATGAAGGCAGCCGGCGGAGGCCCCTGTGCTGAAACACCACGGTCATTCCTGTCAGAACCACAGCCCCTGGGGAAGCCGAGCCACATGGAGAGACCCTGTATGGGCTCACTCTCATCTTCCACTTTGGAGCTCCCTGGAGGAACTGAGCAGCCGTGGAAGGGCCCTGGGGCCAGGGCACTGGCAAATCTACATGTCCAGTAATTTTTGAAAAGATCATTTGGGGTCCCCAAAGGTGTAGTATTGTGCCCAATGAAACCATAAGCTCTGAGTGACTTACATATAACAAAAACAACCTCTTTAGATCTGAGAAACCCTTATTCTGACAGTTCCGACCCAGCAGCTCTAAGGACAACCACAATATCCTTCTGCTGGGCGAACTGTCCAGCATCTCCTCCCCAGCAGTGGGCGTGATAAGAGCCATTGGGATCACAGGTTGTGTAGCCTTCGTTTCTCCCAGGAAGCGAGGGGCACAGAACTGCAGAGAGATAGCTGGGGAGAGCACGCCCTTGTAAAAGGAGAAGACGGAAGGGATATGGCCACGTGGAAGCTAAGTGGCCAGACTACATTCAGCCTGGGATAAAAGGCATTTAGGAATGGCTTCGTCAAGTGCTGCAAATATAAGACAACTGTAGTCAGTAGGGAGGGTGGGGCGGGCGGGCTGGGTTGGAGACAGCAGCTGCGCTTTCTACCAGGACCCAGGAAAGCAGACTTGAAACCTCACCCTAGATGCATCCTCCCCACCCCCCAGCCCAGATTCACTAATCCATATACACACACCATAGAACATGTCTTTACTCTGGGCTAAAAATTAATAAAGCAATAAGTAACTGCACAGGGAGTAAGTTCTAGAGTCAGCTGTAGCAAGCTAGGAAAACAACAGATGGTTGAAAGTTTGCTTATCCTGCTTACAAACCACACGAAGGAGGGCGGCAGCAAAGCTGTCATTTGATTTTTAGGAGTTTGTTTTGAACAACTTGGATTCAATTCAAATGGAGTTTCAAGTTGTGTGGATTTGCAAGTATATTACTGGACTTTTTCTCATTATTCGAGCATCAAGACGGGCAGCTCTTGAATTCCTTCGAATGATCACATCCGAAATTAGGCGGCAGGACAGACTCTGAGGCGACACAGGACGGCCTTTCTTGCTGTCCTCATCCACCTCCCAGGTTTAATCGAGTCCCATTGTTTTTTTTTTTTTTTTTTTCGTGGTAACTCCATTGATTTTCTCCTTCCCCATCACTCTTCCAGAATACCATTTTCCAAACTTGCTGTCTAAACAGAAGAATGACCAGGGACCAGCTCTTTTCCCTCCAATTAAACCTTCCATTCAGATCATTCTGAGCTTCTCAGGGAGCAAATCTTTCCTGTACTCGAAAGCCTTCAATACCTCCCTTTATTTGTATAATAAAATCACCTCACACCTGTCAGAATGGCTAACATTAACACCCCAAGAAACAAAAAGTGTTGGCGAGGATGTGGAGGAAAAGGAACCCTCTTGCCCTACTTGTGGGAATGGAAACTGGGGCAGCCGCTGTGGAAAATAGTATGGAAATTCCTCAAAAAGTTAAAAATAGAACTACCTTATGATCTAGTAATCATTCTACTGGGTATACAAAAACACTAATTCAGAGGGATATGGACCTCCTTTCCCACCCCCCGACACTGTTTATTGCAACATTATTTACAATAGCCCAACTATGGAAGCATCCTGAGTGCTCATCAATTGAAGAATGGATAAAAATGATGTGCTGTATATATACAATGGAATACCATTCAGCCATAACAGAAGAACGAAATCTTGCCATTTGCAACAACATGGATGGAACTAGAGAGTATAATGTTAAGCAAAATAAGTCAGTCAGAGAAAGACAAATACCGTATGATCTCATATGTGGAATTTAAGAAACTAAACAAATGAGCAAAGGGAAAAAAAGGAGAGAGAGAGAGAGACAAACCAAGAAACAGGCTTTGGACTATAGAAAACAAAATGATAGTTACCAGAGGGGAGATGGAGTGGGGGTTGGGGGAAATAGGGGATAGGGATAAAGGAGATATTTATCATGATGAAATAAAATAAAATTAAAAAAAAATCCAAATCTGACCCAGCCTCTGCCTCTCCCTCTACATTGTGAGCTCCTTGAAAAGGGCAGTGAGGGAAGGATAATATGAAAGGACAATGGAAAAAATAGGATTAAGACTAGGAGCAGACAAGATTATAATAGAGCCAAGAGAGCTTCAAATGTCACCGCATTTGTATCTACTGGTGATTACAATTCATTTTACATACAAAATCCAGTATTTATAGGGCTTATACATGTTTGCTAACACTAAGGTTCTACCTGTAACCAAATGTTCCATAACACACGTAAATATGTAATGCTCAGCTGTAAGTAGGTTATGTCCAGGAAAAATAGTCAGATGTTATCCAAAATAGGGATATAAAAAATTAAATCTGTCAAAAATACCCAGAAAACCATCCAAAGGATTCTATGTAATCACTGACTTTTAATCCTTGGAGAAAGAGCGGAAGAATAAAATCAGACCAGATTTAGTACAATGGGGCTTCACTTCCAGATATTCAGAATGTCTTGTCATCTGTTTAAGTTCCTTATTTAAAAAGAAAGAGAAATTTTTACTTACGACTTCTCAATATTTATTTATGCAGATGAGACATGAGTCACAAGGATGTAGAGATGAGCCCTGATTTATGACAACATCAGGAAAATGGCTAAAAATAAGTGTGTCTTAGGATGATTCAAAGTGCAATAAGGGAATTTCCAATGATTTGGTAACAAATGTAGCAGCCCAACTCCATTTATTTTTCCAGCAAATAGTCCCAAGTAGCATGAAAAATGACAGCTGCATAATCGGAAAAGCTAATTTTTTCATGTGAGTTGATTCAACCTTTTGTGTCACGAAAAAAAAGAGAGAAAAGGAAAAGAAAGAGAGGGTGTGAGTAATAGATCAAGTTTGTCTTTTTACAACTTAGGAAATACAATTTCCAATCATCTATCAGTAGCCTAATGTTAATGTTCTAGCCATTAAGCCTAATGGCACAGAAATAATAGAGTAAGCAACAGGATGAGGCCATGATTTTAGTGGGCTAGTAGCTAGGTGAAAGTCACAAGTGCAGAACCCTAGAATTGAAAACAACATGAGATATCACGGAACTCAGCCTCCTGCCCTGAGCAAGGATTGTCTCCAGACCATTGCTCTCAGAAGCAGAATCCAGCCTGTTAAATACTTCTAGCAACAGGAAGCTCACCACCTGTGTTTTAATTTCCTAGAGCTACTGTAACAAATTTCCACACATTTAGTGACTTAAAAACCACTAATTTATTATCTCATAGTTCTGGAGGCCAGAAGCTTGCAGGTGCTCAGCAAGACCGTGCTCTCTACAGAGACTCTAGGGGAGAAGCCATTCCTTGCCTCTGCTAGTTTCTGGTGGATGCTGGCTTCCTTGGCTTGTGGCCACATCACCCCAATCTCTGCCTCTGCTTTCACATCATCATTCCCTCTCTGTGTCTCTTAAAAGGACACTTGTAATTATATTCAGGAATCAACCAGATATTTCAGAACAAACTCCTTGTCTCAAGATCTCTAACTTAAGGACATCTTCAAAGACCCTTTTTCCAAAGAAGGGGACAAATTCACAGATTCTGGTGGTTAGGACATGGCCCTATCTTTTGGGGGACCATCATTCAGCCTACTATACAACCTCTAAAAACAATCCCTTTATTTTTGGTCAGTTCTTATTAGAGGGACTTCTGTTGTTTTGAACAGTATCTACATACCTTTACTACGGGGAAGTAATTCCAAGGTAGATGTGAGGTAAGGCTCTGTCTCCTACTATTGAGCTGAAATGGGGAAATTCTTCTCTTCTTAGACCCTGGACTCTAGGGCAACAGTGCGTGCACAAGCAGAGCCAGTCAGATGGCCATGTACTGTTCCTGCCAAGCTCCTCCTTCTGCCTTCAGCTGTGACCCCAACCTTCACTCACACCCTGGTTACTCCCACTTCCAGGTCTCTACTCTTCTGAGACACTACCTCAAGAATACCTTTTTCTCTTCTTCTTATCTTCCTCCTTCCTCTTCAAGTAGACTCCATGCCCTGTGGAGCCCAACATGGGGCTTGAACTCATGACTCTGAGATTAAGACCCAAGCTGAGGTCAAGAGTCGATGCTTAACCGACTGAGCCACCCAGGCACCCTGCCTTCTCGAAGAGAAGACCTATAAATTAGACCTATATTACTACCCCACCCACTGCTTCCCAAATACTGATCATGCCTTTCAGACAACTGCCACCTTTTGCATTTGGACCACATGCATTTGATTATAGTCAACCTGGAACTTTAGAGTAGGCTGTCTAGGATATTTTTTCCTAAATTGATTTATTTGCAAGCCTTACCTCCCCAACAAAACTGTAGACTCCTAGAGGGTAGGCTTTCTTATTTCTTTAGTATAATGGCTCAGAGGTGGTTAGCGGGCACAATAGACATTTAGTTTTTCCTGTTTATGAGAGACCTGAGAGACTTCAAGACATTTGTAATTTTCCTAAGCAGGACTTTTATAATTATAAAAGTTATATAAGCTCTTGAAAAATAAATTTCCTTGAATTATTCCATTTTTCAATCCTGCTTGATTTTAAGATTTTTAAAAATGTATTTATTTGTTAGAGAGACGAAGAGAGAGAGAGAGCACACAAGCAAGGGCAGTGGCAGGCAGAGGGAGAAGCAGACTCCCCGCTGAGTAGGGAGTCCAACTCAGGACTCTATTCCAGGACCCTGGGGTCATGACCTGACCCAAAGGCAGACGCTTAACCCACTGAGCCACCCAGGTGTCCCCTACTTGATTTTAATTTTACCAAAATTAAGGGTTTCATGTATAATCTTTCAGAAAATTGATTTCAAACCCAAGCACAGTGGCTTTTTAAATAAATACAAAAAAAATTATATGCATTCAAAATATTCTTTTACAAGTACTGCCAAATTATGTCTTGAAAAGTTTGCAGGAACTAAGAATTTGAGTTTTTAAAGACTGTAAGTTTGGTGGGCAGGGATGAGTCACTTAACCAATGACAAGAACCAGCCTCACTTTCACATTCCAGGGAGGCTGGGGACTCTGCACCCATACAATTATAGACCATGAAGTATGCATTTATTTTTGGGAGAGTTTCTCAGAAAAGAGGACAATGCTGTTGCTGATGATAGCAATGGAGGAAAAAATAAATACGTCTTTAAAAGTACTGGTTTTGGTCAGAAAGTAAAAGTTTTTTTTTGTTTTTGTTTTTGTTTTTGTGAGAAAGATAAATAGAATGTGATAATCTGTTTACAAATCTCAAAAGCCTCCTGATGGAGATGTTAAGGGTCTTCTGTCTTCAAGTGAATGGAATTTAACTTAGTGACAAGGGAGAAACGTGAACATAGCATGCTGTTCCATGAATCACTGATAAACTATTGGCTATTAAGATTAAATAAATGTATATATACATATAAAATATATTCTTTCCCATAATTCAGCTATGCCAGAAGTATAAAATTTATGACTAAATTGCACAGCTTCTAATATTCATCCTGAACCCATTTATCATTTTTAAATGTATCTATTATTTGCATGATATTTGTGGTTAAAAGTCAAACAAAACTGAAATATATAACAAATAACTGTAAGGTCCTCTGATATTTCGCCCATCTGAGAAAATGGATACTAATATTCTGGTGTCTCTAGAGTTTGTGACATGCTTTTCATGTCATAGAATATTTACTTAGTGGTAAAATCCATAACTTTTATAAGTTACTTTTATAGGTTTAAAATTCTGATGAATTGGGAAATCACTTGTTTATTTTAGAATGAGGAAAGAAATGGTTACTAAGTTAAATTTCTTTTAAATGGATAATCAAATACACTATTTGCTGAATAATACTTTTTTCTTCCTATTATTTTGCAAACCATTATCACAAACTAAATTCCATATATGATCAGTATAACTTTGGACTTTACTTTTCTATTCCTGAGCTGGGAATAACTTTTACAACAGTAACTTTTAATATCAAGAAATACTTGCCAATTTATAAAAAAATGACATTAAAGTGAATAAAGCAGAAAGTGAAAGTTTTCCATATAATCCTACTTCCCAAAGATTGATGCTGTTCACAGCTGCATATTCTGAAATTTTTTCCACACAATATGCATAATGTAAATGTAATCATACTATATCCTGATGTATAACTTTTTCCACTTAGCAATCTATTGTGGGTATTTTTCAAGTCAGTATAGACAGGTACATCATATACTTTTAACTGAATATGTCATTGTATAGCTATGGCGTCATTTACTTATTCAATTCTTTTTTTTTAATGATTTTATTTATTTATTTGAGAGAGTGAAAGAGCAACAGAGATAGCGAGAGAACATGAGCAGGGAATAGAGGGAGAAGCAGGTTCCCTGTTGAGTGGGGAGCCTGATGTGGGGCTCATTCCCAGGACCCTGGGGTCATGACCTGAGCGAAGGCAGATGCTTAACAGACTGAGCCACCAAGGCACCTCTACATATCCAATTTCTTATTGAAAGCATTTATGTTTTTTTTCCCCTAATTCTAGTTGTTTTTACCATTACCAAGGATACTCAAAGCTTTTCTATCATGTATTGTTGTGTGCTCTATTTCTATATAATAAATTTCTAGAAGTAAGGTTTTGTGGTACAATTTTTAATATTAGCAGGTATTTCCATATTGTTTTCCCCAAACTTTAGTTTTTGTTTGGCAGAGCAGTGAGCAGGAGCTCACTTACCTCTCCAATGCCCTGGGCACTTTTAGGGGACAAAGGGATGCAAAAGAGAGGTCAAGAAGATATAAAGACCGGGGTACCTGTGTGGCTCAGTTGGTTGAGCATCTGCCTTTGGCTCAGGTCATGATCCCTTAGTCTAAGAATGGGGCCCAAGCCCAGCTCTGCAGGGAGCCTGCTTCACATCTCCCTCTGCCTCTACCTCTCTCTGCCTCTCCCTCTGCCTCTCCATCCTGCTACTGCTGTCTCTCTCTCAATCAGTCAATCAGTCAATTTCTTAATCAGTCAATTTCTTAAAAAAGAAAAAGACGATACGGAGACTAAGAGCAGAGTTGAGAAGGTGGGTTGAAAGTTATAGCTTTCTCTCAGACTGCATAAATAAGAAAGATGGCGTTGGGAATAAAGGTATGTTAGATAAGAGATGAGCTCTCTCCATAGAGCCCCCATTTTAGAGTCTTTCAAGTGAGTGAAACAGGAGAGTTACAATATTTATTGAGGGAAAACTTCTTTGAAAAACATCCACATAATAACTGTCTGTTAAGAATCTCTTGATTTTTTCCCCCATAACTGTGGAGGTTTTGGTATCTTTAAGAAAGGATTAATGGAAATTAAAATAATAATGATAAACACACAAAAGGAAAAAATGACCACTTTTCTCAATGCAGAGGTAAAATGTCTTTCCAGTGTGTTTAAATGAGAGGAGTGTTCAGCATCAGGAAATGTTAGACTTCACTGAGTAAAATCTTATTATATAAATAAATGAGTACAACAGAATTATTATTTTAATTTTTGATAAGCCAATGACCATTCAACATTGTGAAATTATTTGATAGAAATATTTGAATTAAGACCCCATCATTCAAAGTTGTATTCAGTAACAACAGATTTTCATCTTCCTTCTTTTCTTTCTTTTCCCCTTCTGGTGGTACGGGGCGGGGTGAGGGGGTGGGGTGGGGGGGAGCCGTGGGGGCTGTTGTAATGTGTGCTATCTCTAAGGAACCCTAATCCAGATGTCCGTAATGTTACGATGGCACTTCCTACAAACAAAAAGATTGTGAGGGACTCTGGGGCTTATTTTGTAAATTGTTCCATGTAGAGATTTGCCTGTCCTGGCATCAAGCCCTGGATGGAAGCCAGAGAGAGGGTTACAGAAAGAGATTAAGGTGTCAGTGCCAGAGGCAGGAAAAGAATATTGGGCAATGCATTTGCCTGGTTCTACCACACACCTCATTTCCAGCCTGATTGTGAATATCTTACAGTGGATAAAATGCCAATAGCTGCTCTATTATGGTAGTAGGTTTTCGAGTGATTTAATCCCTACATTTTTCAAATTTTATGTAATGTCTTATTGTTTTTGTAACAAATATTTCTGAAACATTTTCTGGAAGATGTTTGGAGGTGCCAATAGCATAAAATACATAAAGTATGTAATACATAAAGTAAGACATAATTTTATGCATATTGAAACAGATTAGTGTTTTTTGAGATTAAATACTAACACAGTATTACCAATGATTGCTGGAAATTATTTTAACGATGTGAATATTTAAAAATTAATCCAAATCCAAATGTATAGCATAATCAATATATTCTAAATAATATTTATAGTAGAATTAATTTTATTGGAAGGATGGATTCAGTTATTTAGGTTTAGGTTATTTTGAATGCCCTACACATTATACAATACTAGGTAAAAAGGAAGAATTTCCTAACTAAGAGTATTATTTAAGTATAAAATTAGTCTCACATAAAGCACACTTTCCCTTCAAGTTTATTTTGATAGCTCATTTTATGGATTTTTAGTAAAATTATTAAAAAACTAAGATTTAAAATCTTTCAGTGTTACATGTTTTAACTCTTAGAAAAACTTTTTTGTTTGTTTAGGATTAAAATTCATCTTTAGAAAGTAATAAATATTATAAGTAAACCTTGACCAATTATGGAAGACTAAATGAGAAAGTCAAGGCATTCTAAGTGTAGGCTTTGTAGAGTACGAGGACCTCAGGGAACAGATATGAATTCCTGGTTGCAGGAAAACAAAACAGTGAAAATAGGGTCTCCATTTTGCTGCTTTGTAGCTATGTGGTCCTGGAGCAGTATTCCCCCTCCTCTTTCATTCCTCCTTTCTCCTTTTCCTTCTCCCTCTTTTCTCTCTCCCTCCTGCCTTCCTTTTTTCCTTCCTTCCCTCTTCTTCTGTGACATTCTCCTCCATCAGCCCACCCAACCCTTCATTGGCTCATGGGGCTTTACTGCTATTCCTCGTTCAGACTACATTTAAAAGTCTGTACCTCTAGCAAGAGTTTCCTGGAAGCACATGTCTGGTTTCCTGGGTTGTTTCTCTTCCTGTGTGCTCCCCCGAAGGAGGCCTATGACATCATGCTATAATTGCCTTTTCTCTCATCTGTCCCCTTGCAATGCCTATGTCTGCCGGGTTCACTTCGTGTGGTCCAGTATGATATTTATGACTAGTGGGAGCTGAACACTCCTTTCCAAATAAACATCAAGCAAATAATAAAGAAGGAATCAAACATGATTTTTTAACTTAAGAAAGCCATGTAAGGCATTTGTTCACCTATTTACACATTGAATATTTATTAAGTGTGTGCTGGTTATCTGAATATTTATATCAGGAATTCGGTAAAATTCTATTGAAAAGAATGAAATCATGCTTTTAGATTTTTTCTTATTTTTTTTCACTGTCACAACTTCATTCACTTCCCCCCCCAAACCATTACTATAAAAGATACAGAATATTTCAAATTATTCTGTTAAGCTTTTAGAAAATGACACTATTTCCTTTATTCTGTGACATAATATTTTTGTTTGACCACTGAGAACAGGTGGTGGCTGGTATTGTTAAAGAGCTCATGGCCTTATCTAAGCTGAGTGTATCCTGAGGTGAGCAGTTATAAATCACATGTCTAAAGAGAAGTGACTCATATTTACATGGGTGGCAACTTGGGGTAAGAAATGTGGGAGGTAGGCAGAAAGGAAAACAATGCTGTAGGTATTTTCTCCTTAATGTGTGAGTATGAAAGCTTTTACTGCCAAGATCCTGATGATTAGTGAGTTTAAAAGGAAATGTACAAAGTTGTAAAAACACTGTGCTAAAAAAAGTGAGCGGTTTTCCTTACTGTCTTCACTCAGCTTCATCACATCTAAACCCTCCGTAGCTGGTAAAGTATAGCATTTTCATATTAAGAAGAGGTTTGTAGGCAATAAATACATTCAATGCTGAGAACAAAAACGTTAAAGACTTTCCTCTTTCGTTAGTAAGTCAAACCAGAAGTGGGTCCTGGATCCTCTGTTCTACTACTCAAATTTCTCTCACAGTTTATAGCCTAGTTAGCGTGACTAAAAGCAATTTACAAGTGGTTTTCTATGGAGTGCTCAACCCAGAGAGAGGCACGTGAGACCCTTTGAAATGAATTATTCAGTGCTTCTATCTTAAATGGTGGATGACTTCAGGAACAGATACCTGAGGGAGAGTCGGAAATAGCAGTTCCACGAAATGTCTGCAGAGCCCTTATCTCTGAGATTAAGGCAATCAAGGACAAGGTACAAATTCCTCTCAAAAAATGGTATCATGCATTATTGTGCTTAGAGTACTATGTATACCTCAGCTAGATTAGACCAAACAAAATCTCTGAATCAAACTATCACCAAGTTACTCATCTGATATATTCTCCCAAAGTCAATAAAAAGAAATGATAAAATAGTGTGTTCTTACCTCTGGAAGAAGGATGGGAAAGCAAAAGTGCTTGTCTAAAATTTAGCCCTCGAAACTACTTTTTACTGGAAATACTCATATGTTAGAACGTTTTTTTTTTCTTCTGTTAGAACTGTCCTAGGAAACTCCATCAGCTATGAAGTTCAAGTGCTCTGTGCAAGACCTCGTACAGAGAACACTGTGTGGAAGGAGATAGACTGGGGCTTGCTGTGAGAAGAGATGGATGGTACCACCATGGGACAGCTCTCCCATGATGCACTGCCTACCTCTCCTGGTCTTTTTCTTCTTTACTTTCTCCATCCGTGTTCTTCCAACAATGCTGCTGTGTCATCACATGGGCTTCCTGAGAAGTCCATCTTCACCTTGTGTAAAAGTGCTGTTGAGTTATTCCCTTAAAGGTTTTTCATTATCTTTTCCCTAAGATTGACCCTAAATATGTGTGCATGTGTTTTCATACAATGGAGATGCTGGAGGGCTTTTTTTCCTATTCCGTGTGGAGGAAAATGTGGGTACAGAAAAATAAGACAGAAGGAGCAAGTTAAGGACAGGGGGTACTTCCCACATCATAGAGCAAATATTGTGAGTTGGGAGGGGGAGGGCTGACGTAAAGGGTTTGAATTTAATGGGCACATGATAGAACTTATGGTTATAAGTTAAGATGTCTGCTCTATAATGGATGGTATAGCATAGACTACATAGCACAATAGTTTAGTATCCGCTAGGATCAGTGGACACTGACATGTTGACTGAATCTAAGACTTAATCTCTCAGTTTATTCATCCGCAAACTGGGAGTAACAACAGTAACCTCATAGCATCATTGTGAGACATTAATGAGACTATAAGACATAAACATCTGTTAATCAGGTAATGGTTTGTACTTCCTAAAGATTTATTTACTGATTTGAGAGAGAGTGTGTGCATGCACTGAAGCAGGGGAGGCGCTGAGGGAGAAGGAGAGAGAGACTCTCAAGCAGACTTCCTTCCCTGTTGAATTGGAGTTGGACTCAAGGCTCGATCCCAGGACCCTGAGATCATGACCTGAGCTGAAAACAAGAGTCAGGAGTGCAACCTCTGACTGAGTCACCCAGGCACCCTGACTTTGTACTCCTAAATGATAGTTATTACAAAAATAAATATTTTTATCAAGCTCTCTAAATTAAACAATATATTAGCCCCTCAGGCTCATTTCCTTGGCACCAAAGGTATTTGGAAAGTTGCTCAAAAGTTAGACTCTCAGTCTTGGAAGATTGAGAAGATAGGGTTTGGAGGCCCATTATATTCATACCACTTGTCCGAGGCAGATCTGGGGTCCTCTTGGTAGGTGGAACGTGTTGCCAGGATTTTCTTCTGCAAATACTCGGCCCGCCTGCCTTTAGTTCTGCTGGTAGAAACTGGTGCTTACTCTAATTCATTGTCGCATTGACCACTAGAAGAGTCTTTGCTCTGGACTTTAGGACAGGGATGACTCCGTGTGATTCTGCTTCAGGCTTACATTTCTGGGCATCCTCAGGCCAGTTGAACTTCATTGTTGCATGACCTGTTGCTGCAGGTGACTTTGATCTGTCTTGTTCCCTGCATTAACTCAGGAAAATCTGGCATTTTTATTTAGTTCCTGTGCTTGTAGCAATGACCATAAATGATCATCTGCCTGTGGATTTAAAGATTTCAGTAGGTCTCTACGAACTGAAGAAAGTGTCCAACCCTCTATCTAACTCAGTGGTTCTCAAAATGGGATTTCTAGATCTTTCTCAGATGTGTTTTTTGGGATCTGTGTGTTCTCTACAAGAACTGCTTTTAAACAGTGTTGATTCATTTGCTCTGTTCTGTTTTGTTTCAAATGATAGGCTAAAAAAATTAATCAACTGTAGTGTGTTCTGCACTATCTTGATACCCTCTTTATAATTAAATCTCATTTCCATCCCTGTTTCTGGCTTTGTTTACTAGCTTGCTAGAGCTGCTGTCATAACAAAGTACCATAGCCTGGGGACTTAAACAACAGAAATTTACTGTCTCACCATTCTGGAGGCTAGAGGTCCAAAACTCAGGTGTTGGCAGGACTGGTTCCTTCCAAGGGCTGTGAGGGAGGGATGTTGTTACATCAAATTAAAACCCAATAAATATCAGAGGGCATGAGGTTTTTCCAAGTTGAAGACAAAGTGTAAGCAATAGGAAGAAAACTTGACTCGTGCTAAAGTGATCTTTACATTGATACGAATGAGTGATACCTAGCATTTTTTCATTTCCATCACTGGTTTGGTGGTAAAGTTTATGCTGAAACTAGAGATTCTTTTCACGATCTGCAAGAACTGAAAACGAATTCCAGACATTATTTTCCTGATTGGTTGCAACAATAATTGGATTGGGTTCACATTTCATGCTGATTTCAATAATTTCACCGTGGTTTTCTTTTCAAAAGAAAGTTTAAATTAATCCTAAGAATCCTTTTTTTTTTTTGCTTTGGAAGTTTCCAGCACACTATTTACGTTTGTGAACCACTACTTGATAGGAATAAGCCAGTTATTCAAGGGGACCTTTCTGTCCCTTACCTAATTTTGTGATCCTAAGACAGTTGGACCCTTGAAAAGCACTCCATATGTCATATCTCTATGGCACTGCATCATTTCTGCGATATAAATTTGCTTTCTTAAAATAAAGACTTCCTCAGTGGGGTAAGAATTAGAGGATAGCTCATATGCTTTGGAAGAGGGATTTAGAGGATTAAACTCAGACATTTGGGGATAAGTCAGATGTCGGACCTCAGACTAAGACCTATTTCCTAACAACTGTGAGGAACTGGGAAGCAACCCACCAGAGATCTTCTCACCTCCTAAAATAGCCGATGATCAGAGACACCCACCTGTGTCTTTATATCATAATATAATAACCTGCTGATTGCAAAGCTTGAATTAGGCCTGTCTGCGATTTACTCATAGCTATCAGATTTTTCTCCCAGTACCAATATCGTTAATTTTATTGTTATCTTGTGTTTGTAAGCTAGTCCAGAAGTAGCTTATGCATGATAGCATAATTTTATTTATTTTAACTTTAATTTTTTGAGTACTAACATAATATTAATGTAATTAAATGCGTGGGAATTTTTGAATGTCTAGCAAAGCAATTTACGGTCATTTTAACAACCTATGACAATGTTAATGCTGTTCTCTATATATAGTAAATCAAATATTACACATATATCTATGAACATATGCAATATGTTTATGAGGATAATGGCCTTTTACTTTCTGTCATGGTAGAATTCTTAAAAGCTTTGTTTATACAAAAAATTGAGAACCATATTATAGTAGATACCCACTATTTGGTTGGATCATGGTACCCTAAGTTTTAATCTTAGAATCTTAATCTTGCTAATGATTAAGATTCTAAGTGATGGTGAAGACTTGCCTAGGAAGAAGAAAGTAACTTTATGTCATAACAAGTTATGTTTGTTGATAAAGCACGGCCGAGCTCAAAGGAAAGTCTTTTATGGAATTCTGGCTCTAGCACTTTTTGTCAAAATAAATCAACTAACACAGAAAAGTTGAAGGGTCTCTCAGTGCAGTACACTTTCCCGAATCATTTCATTTGCTTTCCCTCTTTTCTTTTTTCATTTTCTTCAGCCTTTCTATGGATTTTGCAGTCTCTCAGTGCCATGTTTTAGCTACATTTTAGAATAACTCAGCCTCTTTCTGTGGAAGTTAGAAGACTCTCATGCATTCAAAATATATTTGTTAAGGACCTATTACATGACATCTGCATGTTTGAGGATAGAGACATCAAGTAGAGAATCCATTGTTCATAGTCTTTGCCTTCAAGAAACACAGTGCACGGTGAGCAAGGGAACATAAACAGATTCAGTACATAGGACAGTTCAAGGGGCAACTCAGAGCCCTGCCCACGTTATTATGGGGACACCAAGGATCCTACTTCTCACGGTACCTTGGGAAAGCAGGCAATGCTTAACAGTGGATAGTGCATTTGACCAAGCTTTCTGGGAAAAGTAGGAATTTAGCAAACAACAACAAAAAAGGGGAGGGAGTGAAATTCTACCCAGGTAGAGGCCAGCACTTAAGCAACATCCTGGAATTCTGAAAGCCTATGCAGCATCCAAAGACTCCCAATAGCCCAAGAGTTGTCCTTCCTCTGCCATGTGAGAAAGAGAGATGACACCAAAAAGGAAGATAAGAATAAACATGGAGGTATAGAATGCATTTTTAAAAATAATTCAGGGGCAAAAGGAGGAGATTAAGTGTTCAGAAACAAGAGAAATATCGCATCCTAAGCAACAGTAAGTTTTAGCTTGTATTGACATTTGGAAAAAGTAAAAAAAAAAAAAATCACATTTAGGGACGTAATATAAATAGAAGGAGCCAAAGTAAAGAAATAGATGACTGATGTTTGGGTATAGTGGGAACAAACAAGCAAGTCTTTTATGATTGCATGGTAGTAATTACTAACATTTATTGAACACTTACCATGTAGCACATTCTGGGCAAGCACTTTATTATCTTATTTTTTTTTAAAAGATTTTATTTATTTATTTGACAGAGAGAGATCACAAGTAGACAGAGAGGCAGGCAGAGAGAGAGGGAAGCAGGCTCCCTGCTGAGCAGAGAGCCCGATGCGGGACTCGATCCCAGGACCCTGAGATCATGACCTGAGCCAAAGGCAGCGGCTTAACCCACTGAGCCACCCAGGCGCCCACTTTATTATCTTATTGAATACTCACTGGCTTTTAGTAAGTACCACTCAATTAATAGGCATTGTTAATATATCCACTTTATGGAAAGACAATTGAGTATCAAGGAGATTAAGTAACCTCCCCAAGTTCATTTCTGTATAAAGAGGCAGATGCAGGCTATGAACCAGTCTGTCTCACTCCAGAGTCCTGAAGGTGTAACCACTACATAAACTGCCTCTCCCATGAAGTGAGATGACCCCATGAGTGGCAGACTCAGATTTTCTGTGGCCACGTGGATGCCACAAGGAGGTAAATCTTGATGTACAGAATAAATACAAAATAAAACAGAGGAAACAATAGCAACAATAACATTTCTTAGCAGAATTTGGACATGTTGGTTCAAAGGAAACCTGGTTGAAGTAGTCATAAAGTAAAATGATGAGGTCAAAATACACGATTTTGGTCAGAGTGGAATAAAAACATCCAAGTTTTATAGTAACATATGCTCAATGGAAAACTTCTGGGATTGGGGGATGGGGGATGATACGATGTGAATTATGACCTGTGATAAGGATCTTTGGAGGAAATAAAAGGAAATATGCATATAAGTCCATGCATTGTCCTCCTCTGGATGTTGCTAGGTTTTCTCTTATTTTCAGCAAGTTTATCCTAAAAAATGATTATTTCTTTCAATCATGTCTAGATCTCCTTGTTATTCTCTCTGTAGGCCATCTTTCCCTTTTTATATTTTTCCCAAGTAAGAAATGCATATTAATAAGAATGCATTCCTTCAGCCACACATCTAAGATTTGTAGCTTTATAGAATGTGGTGGAGAGTCATATGCAGGATAGTAAGAATGTTCCCACTACTGGATGATGGTGTTGGACAGAGAAGGAATGGGAGGTGAGTGCTTTGTTCTCTGCCAGAGAAGAGAACAGAGAGGTGGCCAGAGGATCTGAAACCTTGGGAGATTATCCCTTATTAAGACTTATATTGTATTTCCTTCATACAAAATATATTTCCTGTAAATTTAGACAGGAAGTATATTGCCTCTCGTGTTGGTCAGAAAGCTTAAATATCATTCAAGACACAGGTTTGGGGATACAACTCAATACTCAAAAACAAATAATCCAATTAAAGTTGGGCAGAAGGCTGAACAGACATTTTCCTAAAGAAGACATAGAGATGGCCAACAGACACGAAAAATGCTCATCCTCACTTATCATGAGGGAAATGGAAGTCAAAATGATAATGAGATATCACCTCATACTAGTCAGAATGGCTTAGATCAAAAAGCACAAGAAGCAGGGCACCTGGGTGGCTCAGTTCATTAAGCATCTACCTTTGGTTCAGGTCATGATCCCAGGGTCCTGGGATCAAAACCCATGTTGGGCTTCTTGTTCCTTGGCAGGGGGTCTGCTTCTCCCTCTGCCTGTTGCTCCCCTTACTTGTGCTCTTTTGCTCTCTCTGACAAAATCTTAAAAAACAAAACAAAACAAAACACAAGAAGCAACAAGTGTTGGTGAAAAAGGTACACTTGTACACTGTTGGTGGGAATACAAACTGGTCCAGCCACTGTGGAAATTCTGAAAGGCAAATTCTGGAAGAAGTCCAAATGTTCATCGATAGATGAATGGATAAAGAAGATGTGGTGTATATGCACCACAGAATATTATTCAACCATAAAAAAGAATGAAATCTTGCCATTTGCAATGACATAGACAGAGCTTGAGAGTGTCATGCTAAGTGAAATAAGTCACTCAGAGAAAGACAAATACTATATAATTTCATTCATGTGTGGAATTTAAGAAACAAAAGAAATGAGCAAAGGAAAAAGAAAGAAGAGACAAACCAAGAAACAGACTCTTACATAGAACAAACTGGTGGTTCCCAGAGGGGAGGTGGGTGGGGGATGGGTGAAATAGGTAAAGAGGATTGAGCACACTTATCATGATGAGCACTGAGTAATGCACAGAACTGTCACTATACTGTACACCGGAAATTAATATAACACTGTATGCTAACAATACTGGGATTAAAATAAAAAATAACAAAATTAAAGGAAAAAAAAAAGATACAGTTTTGGCGGTGTCACATACCCAGAGGATCAGATTGTGAACAAGGCCTTTGTGGGCACATAGTGTGCAGCTTTCAAGATTCAGAACCTCTAGAGAGTCAATGAGAGGATATGCCTGTGGGAAATGCTCTGCCTGGCCCCATCCCATTACCACATCTGATTTAGAGTGGATTGGGGTGACACAGAGGGTAGAAGCAATACAGAAACTGATCCTAATAACAAATAATAACTCTTTCCAAAAAAATGCCATGTATAGAAATCATAATGGGGCTTTGGCCATCTGGCAGGGGGTTCATGGGGATGGTAGGAAGGAGGAAGAGAGGGATGAGCATATACAAAAGAGAAAGTTCAGTTCCCTTGAAGAATATAGCGAGAGTGTAGCCTAGCAGGCCATAGGACGTGATGCTATAGATCTTCATGCCCTGGTAATCCCAGACTTTATCAGTAAAGGTGACCTCTAACTTCTCGGATTCCTGGTGATCCAAACAAAAAGGTTGAACAGACAATTTACATGATTTTTACTAATTATAAGGGGGAAACACACTAGGATGTCAAGTGTTAAAACCACTTTTCATCACAGTTCAAAGGAAACAAAGCAGGAAGGGAGCAGAAATTGCTCAGAGGAGAATTAATTAGCATAGGACCTTAATGATACCCTTTGTTTACTGGTGTTTTAGAAAGAAATCCTCAAAAGTTATTTTTCTCAGAGTTTAAAAACAATAGTATATTCCCATGAGTTCTAATAAATCAACCTGAAAAATTTTCATACATGTGTAAAGGTGTCCTAACAACTGTATTCTGTATATATAATCAAGTCTGATTTTACTAGACTTTGACATTTTGGTTACAGAAAAGATTCATCCACAATGAAAATATACTGTAGATAATAGATGTATAAGCACGTGGTTTCTATTTGTTAGTATTAGTGGATGGAACAAGTGCAGAATAGAAAGAAAATATACATTTGTCAGGGGAGAATTCTTCTCACAAGGCCTGTCACATTCTGACACGGAATGTAGTTAATTTCTCTCCTTTCTCAGCTCAGCGAGTTTGTTTTCTTAAAATCCATTCTCTGAGTTAGTTTAAGGAACTAGTTTCAATTAAGTGCCATATTGGAAGTAGCTCAATAAATAGCCAAGGCTAAACTCAGGAAAAATGATATCCATAGATGAAATTCAAGTCAGGGAACTGGAAAGAAGAAGAAGAACAATAAAGAGCTGTGTATCACTGAGAAAATGTGGATTCATTATTGTTTAATAATTAAATGAACTAATGGACAAAGAGTGCTCACAGGGCATGCCTGGGCAAAGGGCTTTTGCTTTTATCATTCACACAGAAAGAGCTATCATGAGATCCTCAAAGGCAGCTCTGGTTTCTGGACCAAAATGCAGTGAATGCTGTTATTATATTGCTCTTTGTAGTGAAATGCAAAAATAAAAGGAATATTTTATTGGTCTTTAAAAACAGTTTTCACATGGATGTTCATGGACTGGAAGGTTTCAAAACCTAGAAGATTGAAATGCTTTTCTTTTGAGATGTAATAGAAATCTGATAGTACAATTACCCAGATTTGTGTCGATTTACTTCAACCCATCAAGTAGTCACAGAGATTATTTATTTTGAAATTGGAAATAATAGAAAGAGACAAAATAACGTATCTGTTTTTATTGTTCAGTATGACTTGCCTACATAAAAGTCAACACCTTGAAATATTGATCAATGTAGAAATTATTATTATTTTTTTAATGCACTGCGGTACGGGTTATCAGACACTGCAGACTTTCTGAGCAACTAACAGGAAACAAGATCAGGGGTGTTATATAACCATTGATTTGTCCATGATGAATTCATGTAAAATGGCATAATTAAAATCACACAAACTCCTTTTCAACCATTTTTAAAAAGCTAATCTGCCTGGGTTTATTGTTTCAAAGTATCCACTTCTGTACGCTGGTACTCAGATAAAGCAGGTTAAATGCCTTACTACTGCTAGGAACTTGGTAAGAATACCACCAAACTTCCTAAACCATGGTTTTCCTATACTGGAAAAAATCATAAAATGTCAAGTCGATGTAAACATAAGGATTCATCTATTAAGAAAGATTCATGCTCCGTTGATTTTCTTTGGTTATCAAATCGAGGAAAAATGGCAGGCATCACAAATGTTGCCAGCAAGAGACACATTTTGGGGTTAAGTGGAATAAATACCTTTATTTGAAAAAGAACTAGCACTTTCATTTTTTTACAGGTTTTAAATCTTGGGGTTTTTTTTTAATTGGTAAAACTCTATATAATTTGATTCCAAGGTATGTTTGTAGGCTAACAGGACTGACCATTAATATGGAAAGTTTCTCTTGCCAGATTTTTGTACACTTGCAAAGAAATGGAACAGAAAGTAGTAGAACATCCTAGGAGTTTCAGATAAATATGAACTTTTCTTGCATATGTGTTCATGCTTTAGTATCATAATGATTTCCAGTCTCATTGTTAGTTTTTCTTTATTTTTACAAAATGGCTTTTGGGACAAAACTTTGAAGACCCTAAATTTATCCTTACTAAGTCAATTTTCTTCCCCCCATGGAGTGTAGTTTTTATATATATTTCACAGTTCAGTGTGGATGAGAAGTGGCAAGCTCTAAATGAAATTTCCAGTTTCATTTCCTGTCTTTCCCCGCGTCACATTTTACATTGTGCGCCCAGCCTCAGCAGGCATGACACATCCTGGTGGGCCAACCGCTCCTTTCCACAGAGCACAGGACAAACGACTTTGCTGTACCGAGGAGGGAACTCATTCAGATATCATTCATCCCACAAGGGGCTGCCAGAGAAAATAATCTTGCATCTGCCAAGTCTGAGGGTGACATAAAAAAGCTGCAGAGAGTAGGACAAATCAAGATATCCCTCCTTTCACATTTACTTAAGTCCTCACTAGTATCAACCCCCTCTAGTATCAACCCTCACTAGTATCAACAGTTACTGATCCCAAGAGCAGGGAAAAAAAAAAAAATTCAAACTACCCCATGCCTATTCTAAAGAGTTTGAAGGGAAAATTCCCTTCTGATTTCAAATTTTGGCAGGCTGTTAAACATAGGAACATGATTCACCAGAATCAAGCATATAATACCATTTATAGTCTGAAATCTCAAGTGGGTAATAAAGGAAGTCACATATTTGAAAATTATGTCCTATTATTTCCTGCTCGTGAGGTGGTAGACTTCAGAATGAAAAATCTGTTTTAAGAATCAATTACTTAATATTTTACCCTATGCTATACTTCTAGACTTGATGGTACCACATAATACACTCTAGGAATTCTTTATTTTACTTTGCTTTCCAAGTACAATATAAGAAATAATTTTCTTTGGAGGCAAGATACTGGTTTTATGAACATCCTATAGGCTGTTGAGGTTTTTTTTTTTTAAGATTTTATTTATTTATTTGACAGACAGAGATCGCAAGTGGGCAGAGAGGCAGGCAGAGAGAGAGGAAGGGAAGCAGGCTCCCTGCTGAGCAGAGAGCCTGATGAGGGACTCGATCCCAGGACTCTGGGATCATGACCTGAGCCGAAGGCAGAGACTTTAACCTACTGAGCCACCCAGGCACACCAGGTTGTTTAGTTTTTATATATCTTTAGGATCGCTGGCATATAATATGTGCAGACAATGTGATTTTTATTTGTCTTAAATACACCAAAGTGTATGTGGAAAGTGTACAGAATATAGTCAGTCAACTAATATTCTATAACGAAGAACATTTTTATTAAGATTATCCCTTGGTTCCATTAGGACGATATATTATATTACTAGACACAATAAGTATTTTACACTATTCAGTTCGAAGTGTTAAGTCCACTGTATTTATCAACAATGCTGAAGACAGAGATGAGGATGAAGATGAAGAATGGAAAGAATTCAAGTCCTCACATACCTTTACTTCAATATGTGGATGGTTTTGGCAAATTTCTACTTCCTATATCATTGTTTCAATTATCTGCTTTAAACTGTCAATCAGTTTAACAAGTTAAATAAGTCTGAGTTCAAATTAATGTTGGTTTCTTATAAATCACTGAGGTAAATAAAACTTTTTAAAAAGATGTATTTATTTTTAGACAGAGAGAGAGCGTGGATGTGAACATGAGCGGGGGAGGAGCAGTGGGAGAGGGAGAAATAGGCTCCCCACTGAGCAGGGAGCCCAATGGGGGGCTCAATCCAAGGACCCTAGGATCATGACCTGAGCTGAAGGCAGAGGCTTAACTGACCGAGCCACCCACACACCCTGTAAATAAACCTTTTTACTATAATCCATGTTTTTTACCCAGTTAATTCTATGTAAAAATTTAAGTGTGTAGTCCAAAACTCTGAAATTCACCATTGTTTCACTCTCAAAAATTATTACATTTATCAATTAAAAGTGTTTATTTGCAGTTTATATTTGTAAATTTGGGCTTATGAAATGCAATGAGAAATGCAATAGGCTAATTTTTCTGTTTTTGAGAAAAACATTGTTAGTACATTTTATCTGCCATAAATTGCAGAAAGCAAAATGGTTTCATGAATAGAATACTATCATTTCATAGTTGCTGATCTCTCTTTATATTTAACATTATCCTTTCTTTGAGTTTGCGGCTTGGAAGATAGTTATCCCAGGACATAGATTAGACAATAGATCCACCTGAACAACTTTTCTTTCAGTCTACAAACATTCCATAAGGCTTTTTTCATACGTGCTTGTTTTGTTTTGATGAAACTTTTCATAAAGGAAAAAGAAGTTCAATGCCATCATTACAAAGAATTTCAATTTCTTTTCAAGTTCTTGATTTTAAGAGTACAACTTTTATTAAAAGAAAGCTATACAGGTAAGTTAGAATCAACTTTGGCGTGAATTTTTTATTGAGATGATTGAGAACATGATGTTTAACTTTCTAAAGGACGTTGAACTGTATCATCCATATTCTTTTCAGAGTCTCATTTGAACAGAAAAAAAGATTGATCTTGGCTGATCCATTATTGAAAAAAAATTGTGTATGGGTGTGTGTGTATTTTATGTGTGTATAAGCTTCTAGACTCCAGAACTGGAAAATTCACTTTCCCTATTCTAATTGAGTGATTTAGTCCCTATCCATAGGGGTGGAATATGATCCGCGTATTTGTTTTTTGAAAGGAAATACTATGAACTGTAGAAGATGGAATTTTTGGATATAACTCAAATCTAGTATTCAGACTGAAAAGGGACTATAGCCAGCAGAATCCCATATGTTTTTTGAATAAGAATAGATTTAACTGTTTGTCTTCAGTAGTCTGTTATAGTCTATACTAACTCATGCATTTATGAATTATGTTTATTTCAAGGCATAAAATAGGTCTCTGTTCTTTCTCAATTCTATGAGGAGTTACCACACTAACTAAGGTTTTAATTTTAGGAGAAAACCATGTCTGGCATAATAAAACCAGTTTCGAAGCTTAATTCTTTCCACATTATGCAACTCAAAGAAGAGGCTTTATTTAATAGTATTTTAGTTCATTACAGGCAAGTGATTCAGTTACTGAAGTCTGATGAAGATTGGATTCTCAGTCTCTCGAGAATTGAATTCCCTCTCTGTTCTCTACAAGAAGATATTTACCTATTTATTGGATGAAGAAATGAGCAAAGTGGAGTTTAGAGAACGTTACCAGAAATTAGGTGAGACTGAAAACAAAACGGAATAAAACCAACAATTTCTTGAGTTAAGACACTATTATTCAGCTTTCTTAAAATAAAAATTGAAAAGTAGGAAAAAAATCTGAAGATGAGGCACCCAGGTGGCTCAGTTGGTTAAGTGTCTGCCATCAGAAAGAATGAATATCTACCATTTGCATCAACATGGATGGAACTGGAGGGGATTATGCTAAGTGAAATAAGTCAGGCAGAGAAAGACAATTATCATACGGTTTTACTCCTATGTGGAACATTAGGAATAGCATGGAGGACTATGGGGGAAGGGAGGGAAAACTGAATGGGAAGAAATCGGAGAGGGAGACAAATCAAGAGAGACTCTAGATTCCGGGGAACCAAATGAAGGGTTACAGAAGGGAAGGGGGTGGAGGGATGGGATAACCGGGTGATGGGTATTAAGGAGGGCATGAGTTGTGACAAGCATTGTGTGTTAAATATAACTAATGAATCATTGAATACTACATCAAAAACTAATGATGTACTATATGTCGGTTAATTGAACATAATAATTTTTTTCAAAAGTGCCTTGGGCTCAGGTCATGATCCTATGGTCCTGGGATCCAGCCTCTCGTTGGGCTCCCTGCTCCATAGGGAGCCTGCTTCTCCCTCTCCTTCCTGCTCATGCTCTATCTCTCTCTTAAATAAATAAATAAAATCCTAAAAGAGATCTGAAGACAGTAAGAAAACTTTCTTTTAGTATGTATTTTAATAAAAAGTGCTGAGGTTTAAAAAAAAAAAAAAAGCTTTGACTTTTAGGTAATCTCTATTCCCAATATAGGACTTGAACTCGCAACCCTGTGATCAAGAGTTGCATGCTCTACTGACTGAGCCAGCCAGTGACTTCAAAAGTATTGAGATTTTAAAAATCCTATTCCAAGTCTTAAGTTTACCTTTCATATTCTTTTCTTCAGATGTATCCTAAATTATCACTATTAGTAATACTATTATCAGTAGTCATATTTTGTGCAATGACATTACACCTGGAAGAACAGGACGTCTTCTAAATAATATCACTTACTTGTGGCTCTACCTGCAGTAGTTGCCACCATCTGAGCCTGTGCTGGGGTATGGGGGTCCTGGGAGCCCATGGGGACGGGTAATGTTTTACTTAGTTGTTGTGTAGTTAGTGAGAAGAAACAGAATCGTGGTTGGGAAGGGAAACAAAAGTTTGAAGCAGCGCCAAGGCTTGATGGAAAGGCTAAAGAGAGCCTAAAATTTGACTCATGAGGTCAGAGGATAGGATGATTCCAAACAGGACAGAAAGAAAGAATAAAAATGAGTCAAGAGGGTGGTTCAGTACTCAAGCCATGAAGGTGTCAAAGGTCTAAATGTTGCAGAAACAGATGGACGAGACGAAGCCATCTCTAAGTGTGGAAGGTAGCCTTGCCCCGAAATAGTTTCCCTGCCAGGGTAAATAACAGCCCTAATGTGAGAGAGTATTACATAGTGTGGGAACCCATTTCACATGAAACACGGTCCTCACTTTTTTTAATAAAAGGAATGAAATTTATATTTGTCAAAAAACCAGTTATATCATTATTCTCATGTTTTCAAGGTCAGTTATAATCTGTGCTGGTATTGTTCGTGTGGTTAATATAAATAACCAGTATTTTCCAAGCACCACTGTCAATGGAGTATGTGGGGTGGGAAGAGTTGACGTGGTGAGAAAGAAGGCTTTGAATTGCTTTGCGCAACATACGGACGTAGCTTCAGGCCTTTAAAATAGAGTAAAAATTAAGAGCATGGGAAGAGAGGGTTAGAACATTTTAGTGAGGGAGACACGGAGTGAAGGGCCAGAGGTGGTAGCACCATCTTAGGAGTCTATTCTGATCGTAGAGGAAGAGGTAGGATTAACTGGTGAGTAAGCCTGGCTTATCTGTTTGACTCATTTCCAACTTCCAAGTTGGAATAATTTAGTGTCTCCCCAGCTGGACCTGGAGGCTGAGTTCAACCCAGGTTCTGGCACCATGCTGGTTCCCAGAACGGAGGACATTTAATTAGAATTCAACCACAATAAATCAGGTGCAGGCCTGTTTCGCTGCTGCTTCCAGTATTTCCTTACTCTGTTTCATGGAGTGTCCAGTTTGTGACTTCTACGGGGTAAGTACATATCTGTGTTGTTCCCAGGTCTGTGACCTCTTGCTCCCTATCTAAGCCCTACCTTGCTTTCTATAGCCATGGGCTGGGCCTCAGTACCTCCAGTCTGAGGTTTTGATGCTAGTTTTATAGGGAGAGATGATAACCACAGGCTATTGGCTGAACACTGAGGGTACTTTGACCCAGATACAAGAAAGACTCTGGTGGAACTTGAGTCATCTCCTGGAATAGTTCAAAAGTTTCAGCAATGCTGCATAGTGAAGATAAGGCTTTAAATAAGTGAATGCCCTGTTAGAATTCTTAGCCAACAACACTCTATAAATAAAATCATAATAATTATAGCTAGAAAATATCTCCCACCGTCCCACTATCTTAATAGATTAACTTTATGCATTTTCGAGTCTCCTTTTTAGTTTGTACACATAAGAACAGATGATTTTTCCTTAGTTACCACCACAGCAGAGATCCAAATAAGTATGCCAAGTCTAGTCCATAGAGAAAATATAAAGATTTGTCTTTTATTACCTGCTATGGTCTGAATAATTGTGTCTTCCTAAAATTCACATGTTGTATTCACATGGTATTAGGGGGTACAGCCTTTAAGAAGCACTTACAGCATGACTGTGGAACCTTCATAAATAGGATTAATGCCCTTAAAAGAGGCTCCAGGGAGAGCCCCAAGCCCTTCTGCCTTTAAGGATACAACGAGGAATCTGTGACCTGGAAGAAAGCCCTCACCCAACTACAATGGTCCTCTGATCTCAGACTTCCCATCCCTAGAATGGTCAGTTACGGAGGATCTCCGTCATTTACAAGCTACCCAGTCTATGGAGTTTTGTTATAGCAGCCCAAATGAGTGGATTAAGATACCACCCAAGACACTGAAACAAAACGTATCAAAGAATATGTTAACCCCTGCAGCACAAGCTGATGGGTATTGTAACTCCTGGTATGCCTACTTTGGTAAGTGGAGCGGGACTTCCTTTGTGAGAAAAAGATGATTTCACCACCACTGGTAGGAAAGTCCTTGAGAAGTGTTGAAAACTTTTGTTCCATGCGTTGCAGACATTGTCAACTTTGGTCCTAAACTTTCTTTAAGCTCACCTTAAAATTTGACTCCCCAACGTTTTATTTACTATCGTGCTCTCCTTCCAGACAGGATTTTGAGAGACTAGGAAACATCTTTCAGTGAGGAAAGTGCAGCAATGATAAACATGGTCTGGCCTGTTAGGAAAGGGATACTAAGCCATGGAGAGAGGCACAGTTGCTATTGTTATTTTTTGGGGTGTTTCTAGATGACACTGCATTACTTGAATTTTTAAAAAATTTTTACTTACATTCCAGGTAGTTACCACCCAGTGTAATATTAGATTCAGGTGTACAATATAGCAACTCAACATGTCCATACAACACCCTGTGCTTATCACAGGTGTACTCCTTAATCCCCATCACCTATTTCACCCATCCCCCCCAGTCTCCTCCCCTCTGCTAACCTGTTAACTCTGTTAACTCTGTTTGTTCTCTATAGTTCAGAGTGTATCTTGTTTTGCTTCTCTCTCTTTTTCCTTTGCTTGTTTGTTTTTGGTTCTTAAATTCCACGTACAGTGAAATCAGATGGTATCTGTCTTTATCTGATTGACTTATTTCACTTAGTGTCACACTCTCTTGCTCCATCCATGTCATGGAAATGGCGAGATTTCATTCTTTTTGATGGTTGAGTAGTATTCCATTGTACATGTACGCATATGTTCTTTACCCATTTGTCAGTTGACAGACACACTTGGGCTGCTTCCATAATTTGGCTATCGTAGATAATGCTGCTATGAATATCAGAGTGTGTGTGCGTTATTTGAATTTGATGACTTAACACAACTTTCAAAGGTACACATAACAAACTGAGGGTTGAGGAAGGGGAGGTGGGTGGGGTGTTGGGGTAACTGGGTGATGGGCATTAAGGAGGTGAACGTGATTTGATGAGCACTGGGTGTTACACACAACTGATGAATCATTGAACACTACATCTGAAACTAATGATGTACTACATGTTGGCTAATTGCATTTAAATAAGAAAAAAAAGAGCCACAGGCTATTAACTTTAAAAAAATTGTTCTAAAATATGGAAGAAAAATATAATTTTGTGGTTGGAGATCACACTCTGAGGATAGGAAATGGAGTTAGTTTTATGCAAACTGGTTAATTTGGTTAAGTTTGTCTTTGAAGTAGATTACCCCTTCTTTTTCTACTCTTTCTCCTTCTTGTCCTACTCACTGCCATGTACTCCCAAACTATGCAGAGTCCTTCTCGGTGGATTAATTAACACAGAGGTTTTAATTACCAGCCGTCTGGAAGGATATAAATTTTGAAAGGAGAACCTCAGGGGACAATATTTAACCAAGTGAGTTGTTCTCCAATAGTGGAATTTCAAGAGTTGCATTCCTGGAAGGGGAAGTGTTTGCTGGACTTGACCTGCAATTAGACAATACGAGAGTAGAACTACACAGTGTATATAAAGACACCTTGAAAATATTCAGGATCTTTGGAAAGGCAGTAGGGTAGATAATCTCAAGACTTAGAGAAAAATGGGGAACAGGAAATTGCAAATCATCTTTACTGAAAGGATAGTTGTGTCTGCTGTGTGATTGCTCTAATCCTATCACCTTTCCTCAAGAATGACAAGGTAAAAAAAAAAAAAAAGAATGACAAGGTAAATTCATTGATTATCAGAATCCATCAAGGCAAATATTTCCCTCTGGGGACTTAGTAAACAATTAAGTGAAATCACTTTTTCGAACACTCCTGTAATATCAGACTCTTCTTAACATTATATTTTTCTTTAGCAATTTGTTCAGGTCTCCAAAAGCTCCTCTCTTCGGATACATTCAAAATTCTGTTCCAGTCACTAAAGCTAAGATTAGATGAACTCTTTGGCAATATCGTTCAGAAGTTCCAAACTCCGCTGGGGTGTGGGAGCATGGCTAGGTTGGTTCTTGGTGCTCTGTGGTCTTTGGGTCGTGGGACATGTTTAGAGACATGGTGATTTTGGGCATATAAAGAAACAAAAATCTGCGGTTGGTTTCTTGATCACTTGGTAGTTGCTAAAATAGTATGTATCTATTTAAATCAAATTCAGAGATAGTGAAAGAAAAACAATAAAAATAGTAATATTTATTTACTTTTATAAATACATTTACCAGTCTACGTTCATTGGAATTATATATAAACATCACGGACCCCTTAAGCCAATATTTGAATGTTTTATTCATTTCCTTTTCCAAGAAATGTATTGACATAAATAAAACTATACTGTTTAGAAAAGTTACTTATGGATTCAATTAATTAGGACCTTTTTCTCACACTAATTTTGTTTCAAGAAGGCAGCTCATTTATGTGTTACTGTAGCAGTTCATGTCACAAACAAATTAAAATATGAAATGTCCACTTTTAGAAAATTTTCTCTTATGGTCTGAAGCTGCCATAACCATCATCTAGTGAAATATTACTATATAAATTCATACCATTGCATTTGGCCAAATACAGAAATTTGTTATATTGAGGGTCTAATAGTTGGCAAAACTTCTATCTGTCAGTATCTAATGCTTCATGGTTAAACGCATTGGCTTTATTTGACCTCAAAAGTCAAATACTTTGTTCTTTCTAAGATTTTCAAACACAGAAAAATCAGCTATTAGCTTTTTTGTCAGCTAAGTTGGTGGCAAACTGATGAGATTTACAGCATGTCATTTTTTACCAGAATTTGCATTTGTTCATCACTCGTTCAAATGATTTTTCTTTCTATGTTCCGCAATTATCTTCTTGCTCAAAGACGTCTTTTTCTCTGCTTGAAAGATAATCATTAATTAATTTATTTTCAAGGGTTAGGAACCCACAAAATTATGATTAAAGATGTGGAAATCGGGGTGCCTGGGTGGCTCAGTGGGTTAAGGCTCTGCCTTCGGCTCAGGTCATGATCTCAGGGTCCTGGGATCGAGCCCTGCATTGGGCTCTCTGCTCAGCAGGGAGCCTGCTTCCCCCGTCTCTCTGCCTGCTCTGCCTGCGTGTGATCTCTCTGTGTCAAATAAATAAAATCTTTTAAAAAAAAACCAGATGTGGAAATCAAGTACACATACCAGGTAATGCTGCCTTTTGCATCACGGTGAAGGCATGTCTGTATGCTCTTCTTCAGACAGTCGCTTCAGCTGTGACGTATCAATGTGTGGTGAGTTGATGACAATTGCCTGACCCACGTGAGTGGTCTAGTTTGGACTTCTTTGTTCTCTGGGGCTCTGTCCTGCGACACTCTGCTACTTCCTTTAAAGTGGAGGCTGGCATAATGGACTGTAGAGAGATGGCCTGGTACAACCCGACCTACACAAACACATTGGCCTTTATTCATTGGCCCCTTTGGCATGTCTTTCTAGAGGTTACTATATTAGTATTATTTTGGAATGGAAGAATTCGATTGCTTTCAGTAATCAATATTTACTCTGGACATTTTGAGACATGTTGAGCAAGATAAACTTGCTACTTTTTCCTCCCTCCGTTTTTAGACACATGACTCTTTTAGGGAAATTTAATCCGTATGTTTCTGATTCCTTTACACTTAACTCATCAAAATGTTGTTTTGTAAGAGCCTTTGAAGTCAAGGAAGCCTTTTAAGTCATTTTTTATGAGACTTTTTCAAGCCTCTTTTCTTAGGAACAGGAAGTGGCATTTAGCCAACAGTTAACAAACTCAAACACCAAAAGGTTCAACTTGGGTTTGAATCCCTGAACCCACAAGTGTTTGGATGGACTTGTGACATGACCCATCTTTGCTGTATATGTAGTGCCAACAGACATCATAACAGTTCTAATTACCGAGAGGGCTCCAGGATCCTAACTGCCTGCCAACGTGCAAGTGTTTCTCTAATCAATCTAGTTCATGCTAAATTATGACTCATTTAACTTTAAAGGCACCCCTTTATTACCCAATCGGCCTCGCGTTTTTGTGACTTCTGTGAGAGCTATTTAAATTGTCATTCTCACAAAGGAGCTAGCGAGAACTTTCAAGTCTGGTCACCAGGAACATCACACAAGAGTTCAAGTTCACAGGACAACTGAGTGTTGATTGACCATGAAGCCTTCCATCCGACACAGAGATTATTTCGGCCACTCAGTTTCTGAGCAAAGAAGATAACGTGGAGGCCGCAGCCCCTCAGAAAATACAATGTGCATTAAAATAACAAATGAAGCATCTGACTTCAGAAGTTCCCGCTTGATTTATACTCAACAGTTGTTGTAAGTATAAACTAGCCTCCATTTCTCGGGAAATTTATAGCCCCAACAAGCACACGACTGACTGCCGTGGTAGCTCCCACTGCCTCGTGCATTTCAAGTGATTCTGTCCAGTAGGCTTTGAAATCACCCTGCTAAATACTCATTCTGCAACTTGCAAATTATGCAGCAATGAACATGCCAAATAGCAACAGAGGATCTACGTGGTTAAAAGCTTTAAAGTAGTCTCAAGGACAGCTCAGAGGGGGGTAGTGAGAATTCATTCTAGAAACAAGCGACTTTCAGTAATTAACATTAATGTCAAGAGAGCTCAGGCAGAAGACTATGCCTCTTTTTTATTCAAGGTGCTGCGACTCAGTGCTCTTTCGACTGCGTTTATTATCCAGGCTTCGGGGTCTGGAATATCGTCCAGATTACCGTCGTACAGATGTATCAGGAGAGCATAGTACCTAGACGCCCCGGGGCTCAGGGTTCAGGCTGTCTGGTTCAAAACCTGACACCATCTATCACTGGAACTGTGACCTTAGAAAAGGGAGATAATAATAGGACCTATCTCACTGGGCTGTTCTGAGGATTCCCAACTTGATGCACGTGAACTACCTTGTAGGTGTTCAGTAAGCTGTGATGTTGAGGCTACGTGGATGACGATGACGGTGATGATGATGATGGTGATGATGACGGTGATGGTGATGACGATGTTGCATAGGACCCGGAAACAGGATGAGAGGAAAATATCACTCAGGTGTCAGTCACACACACTAGGAGTTATGAGTTCTTTGTGTACTTCTGTTTTCCTAGGAATTCTCATCCACGTCCATGGCTTTCACTGACACCTTGTTTATTGAGGTCTCAAATCAGTGTTCTTCCTCTAGGCTTTTCTCAGAGCAAGGCTTACAAGGCTGCTGATAACCTCATCTTCAGCTCGTCTTGCTGGATTACAGGCTTTTACTCCAACTTGCTTGTGCTTTTCATACTCTAAAACTTGGTGCAAGGTCCTCCCTCTGTCTTTAATGCCCCCACTCCTTGACCATCTGGCAAATTTCTGTTCATTCATCAGTGTTCAAGCACCATGTCTTTTGTAAAAGCCTTGAACTCCTTTTTGCTGATTTTGGTGTTCACCCTCTCCCCCCCACTTAATGCAGTATTGCATCTCACTCATATTTTATTATAGTATTCATCCCATTGTGCTGGAAATCACTTGTATATTTATCTGCACACTTCCCTGTGTGTGCTGTGAAGGCAGGAACTGCATCCTACGTCTTTGGGCACCAACACCCAACATAGCACCTTGCATGTGGTAGACATTCAATAGCCCCTTGGTGAGGGAATGAAATGTATCTGGAGAAATAACAAAAAGGCAAGGTGAGTTGAAAATAGTCTTGGTTTTATCATCTCCAGTTTTACCCTAATAGACTCTTGACTCTGCATCTCAATTCTCCTTGTGGTCACATCAAGCGAATTTGAATGTTTTGGAAGCAGTCTATGTGTATGGCGGAGTTTTATCTTCCTCTATGAAAGCTATGCAACGTGCTCTATGGAGGAAGAGACCATATTGTATTTACCATATTAGATATTAAATACAATAGCTCATATTCCAAAGCACCTTGACCGTGACAGAGGTTTCCCTTGCTGTTGGGTTAGTGCCTGTCACACAGGAGACATATGGTATTTGCTGAATGTATGCCTGAAAGCAGAGGAATAATAGTATCTGAAAAATTAGGACAAAACCCCCAGTATTCTTTGCTCTTATTCAGGTAGTTGCTTCAGTTCCTTAGGGTGATGTTTCAGTCTTTAGTGACTTGCTGTGTTTAACATCAGTCTTATCAAATGCCACTGTCAAAATATCTTCTCTCTCCATCCGTGTTGCTAATGATACCATCACAAGGTCCTCACCGGTGTGGGACTTACTGAGAAACTTGTATACAACCTTCAGAACCCAATAACATATGCTCTCTGAAAGTTGCGAGTCACTGACTGTGAATTATCGATGCAAATGACCAAGAGGTGGCTTAAAGCCTAGAGATGTCCTACTGGTAAGAACTGGGACTGGCCACCCTCAGGGCTCTTAGGTGAATTCTGAACCCACTTGGAGATAGTCCAGCAATTTTTTTTTTTTTAGCCTAGAAACGGAAAGTTGAGACAGTAGTTAATTGCTAAAAGTAGCATGACAGCCTGTGCCCTCAGAGATTCTCCGCACAAGAGATGTGACTTGAGACCTAAGTTGTTCTCTTTCACCATTTCACAACCCTCATGCTTATGTAGGGTGGTTCTAAGGGTTTTTATAGAAACCAGAAATCATAAGTTATTAATTGCTTATGAAATTCATTTAAAAACCAAAAAGAATAGAACATAGCAGTCTATTTTACACAGGAAGAGTAAGTATTGTTCCGTAAAGCTTTGTGTTGTGTCATTTTAAAGATTATGCCCGTGTGTGTGTGTTGGGGGGGATGGGTGGGTGGGTGTGATGTGTGGTGTGTGTGCGGGGTCTTGATGTGATATTCATTTCTTACTCTGGGTTGTCCTAAAAACAATTTGGAAGCTGCTGTCTTAGAAACTCTGAAGCAAGCTGGGGTTTGGATGCTGATCAAGGAATCATAACCACCCTATAACACCAAACAGCTAAACTGGAACATGGCTTGGCATGAACTTGGGTAGGTCATGTGACTTTTACCCATGACAACTGTTGGTTATTCATGGAAGTGGAAGACAGGATACCTTAGAAAAGTTACAAATTTCAGGTTTCTCAGGTGTAATTTTACTCATCTTTTCCCTTACTTTGAGAAATAACTATTGTGTATAACAGTGTCAAGAACTATTCTAGATGCGAGGGCGATAACAGTGGAAAAGCCAGTCACTGAATTTATGAACTCAGGACACTTCTAAACAAAATGTCTTATGATTCTAAGCTACAAATTTTATTGCTTTTTAGGTCTCCTCCTTTTCTCTAGCGGTGAGCTTTTTCTGGGGAAAAAAAAAAGGCTAATGACTAGTCAAAAAGGTGAACAAATGAAAGAAAAGAAATTGGGAAAAATTTGAGCCTGAAAACCCTATTAGCAGCCCCTTGGTACTCATGGTAATAAAGGAAGTAATAATGCCATCATAAGTTTGACTTCTAAAGTCGACAAAACCCCCTGAATCTTCAGTTCTATGAATCTAGACTCTCACAGTGTTGTTGTGGCTGTTGTCACAGATATCCTGGATTTTTCTGGTAGGAAGAGAAGGAGAAGACCTACCATTTAATTCTGATGGAGACTTCGAATTTTGGGGGACTAAAGCTAATGTTAGAGCAAGTTAATTTCCCCCTGGCAATTGTTTATCTCTGTTTCTAGTTGCTCCATGCTGGACTGTTAACATTTAAGGATCACTGAGTAAATCCCTTCAGTATAGCCAGTCATAAACATTCCATGTTTTGTTAACTATTAAAGTAAGGAAACAACATCTTGTTTTCTAACTGGGAAAAATAGTACATGCCATGGCCTCTAAAGGCCTCCAAAACAGCTTTTCCATGTTTTGTTTGCATTGGAATCTCAAAAGCTGACAATATCTTTCCTTCCTTCCTGCTCCTTGATGTCATGAAAAGCTTCCCATGTAAGTCTGATCTTTCCAGTTGAATGGATTTATACGGTCTCTCATGGACACAAACACTCTTGTGCAAGAGAATTCTACAGTGTGAGGGCTTGAGAGTTCCTAAACTGTTATTTTTTCTCTCTCAATAAACTTAACTTGTCTTAACTATCATATAATTTAACTTTATGATCCATTCCACATTCCTGCAGGAAATCTTCTTTTAAACATGATTATATACTTCGAGAATGGAGCTGCTAATTTTTCCCTGAGTTGCATTTTTTATGGTTGCTCCTCTACTTCCTGGTAGCATATTTTGGATGACACATCCATAGCAACAGTAGATTTGTTTATAAGTAAACTGAAGAAGAAACATGAACTTTGGTTTGCCTGGGCATACAAAGCGCATCTAGACTGCAATTGTAATTATGTCCACTGGTGGTGATGTGGGCCAGAGTTTATCAGGATTTCCAAAGAAACCTGCTCTCTGGGAGGAAATCTATCAGCTACGGCAACACAGAATGAAACACGTTGGTGTGGAAATCTCATTCTTTTAAAATATATTTTAAATTTAGTGTTTAAAAATACGTGTAAGTCGAAATGGCATCCATGTGGCTAAAAAGAAGCTAAGTTGTCACTATTTGCAGACAACATGATAGCATACATAGAAAATCCTAAAGACCATCAAAAAACCCTGAAAAAATGATTAGAAATAATAAACAAATTCAATAATGTGGCAGGATACAAAATTAATACCCAGAAATTGGTAGCCTTTCTGTACACTAACAATGAAATCACAGAAAGAGAAATTAAAAAAAAAATCATTTATAATTACTCTAAAAAGAATAATATATCTAGAAGTAAACTTAACCAAAGAGGTGAAAGACCTGTACTCTGAAAACTATAAAACACTGGTGAAAGGAACTGAAGATGACACAAAGAAATGGAAGGTTATCTTATAGTCATGGATTGGAAGAACACATGTTGCTAAAACGTCCATATTACCCAAAGCAACCTATAGATTCAGTGCAATCCCTATCAAAATACCAACAGCATTTTTCAGAGAACTAGAACAAATAGTGCTAAAATTTGTAAGAAATCATGGAAAAGCCCAAATAACTAAAGCAATCCTGAGAAAGAATAGAGCTGGAGGTATCAGAATTCCAGATTACAAGATGTACTACAAAACTATAGTAATCAAAACAATATGGTACTGGCACAAAAAACAGACATCTAGATCAATGGGACAGAAGAGAAAACCCAGAAATAAATCCATAATTATACAGACAATTAGTCTATTGCAAAGGAGGCAAGACAATGCAATGGGGAAAAGACAGTCTTTTCAATAAATGGTGTTGGGAAAACAGAACTGCTATATGCAAAAGAATGAAACTGGACCACTTTCTTATATCATACACAAAAATAAATCAAAATGGATTAAAGACTTAAATAGGGGTCCCTGGGTGGTGCAGTCGGTTGAGCATCTGACTCTTGGTCTCTGCTAAGGGTGTGATCTCAGGGTTGTGGAATTGAGCCCCACATCAGGCTCTGTGCTTAGCACAGAGTCTGCTTAAGAGTCTCTCTCTCCCTCTGCCTTTCCCCACCCCTGCTCTCTCTCTTTTTCAAATAAATAAATAAATCTTTAAAAAAAAATATTTAAATGGTGAGACATGAAATTGTAAAAATTCTAGAAGAGAACACATGCAGCAATTTCTCTGACACTGACCACTAAGGCAATGAAAACAAAAAAAATAAACTACTGGGACTACATCGAAATCAAAAGTTTCTGCACAGCAAAGGAAACAATCAACAAAATAAAAAGACAACATACTGAATGGGAGAAGATATTTGCAAATGATATATCCAGTAAGAAGTAAGTATCTAAAATATACAAAGAACTTATAGAAGTCAATACTTTAAAAAAAAACAAGGAATCCAATTAAAAAACGAGCAGAGAACCTGAGTAGACAGTTTTCCAAAGGAGACATATAGATAGTTAACAAACACGTGAAAAGATATTCAACATCATTAATCATCAAGGAAATGAAAATCAAAACTACAATGAGACATCACCTCATATCTGCCAGAATAGCTAAAATCACAAATATAAGAAACAACAAGTGTTGGTGAGGATGTAGAGAAAAAGAGACCCTCATGCACTGCTGATGCGAAGGCCAACTGGTAGAGCCTCTGTGGAAAACAATATGGAGGTTCTTCAAAAAATTAAAAATAGAAATAACCATATTATCTAATAATTCCATTACTGGATATTTACCCAAAGATTTACCCATATATTTATTATAACATTATTGTAGCTATATATATAGTAGACAACAGATGGAAGCAACCCAAGTGTCTAACAGATGAATGGATAAGGAGAATATGATACACACACACACACACACACACACACACACACACACATATATATATCAATATTACACAGCCACAAAAAGGATGAAATCGTGCCATTTGAGCCAACATAGATGGACGTAGAGGGTGTTAAGCTAAGTGAAATAAGTCCAGCTGAGTAAGACAAATACTATATGATTATACTCATAAATGCAATCTTAAAAAATAAACAAAAAGCAAGATCATATCTATAAATACAGAGAACAAACTGATGGTTGTCAGAGTGGAGGGTTGGGCAAGTGACTGATAGGGAAAGGGAGATACAGGCTTCCACTTATGGAATGAATCAGTCATGAGAATAAAAAGCAGAGCACAAGGAATACAGTGTATGAAATCATAATAGCGATATAATGGGACAGATGGTAGCTACACTGTGGTGAGCATGATGTAATGTATACACTTGTCAAATCACTAAGTTGTACACTTAAAACCGACATGTGTGTCAACTATACTCAATGTATAAATATATTATAATAAATAGTGTATATATCAGTACAATATATAGTATATATTATAATAAATATACAAATAATATAAATAATAAAAATAATATATATCATAATGTATATATAATAAAAACTACTACCTGTTGAAGAAAAGACAATACGTGCAGGTTAGCAATAGGGGTGAACTAATGAAAAATCTGAGCCTACTCAATCATTAGTTCAACAAACATATTGAGTTCTTATTATGTTAGACCTTGTGGGGACTACAGAGATAAATAGAATGTCATTTTCACCTTGAGGATCTGCTCCTGTGGACTAGAGATACATGCACGGAGAGCACAATGTGAGGCGATCCATGTTAAAACCAGGGATAAGCTGCATCAAGTTCAAAGGGGCTCAGAGGAATGAGAAGTGTCTCCTTCTTGACTACAGTGTTGGAGAGTTTATGACAGGGAAGGGGAAGCCTTGAAGGAGAAGCAGGATTTCAACAGTTGGGATGGGAGAATGAAGAGAATTCCATACTGAGTGAGCAGATGAATAAATGCCAGCTTTCCATTTTGACTTGAGAATGGAGAGAGAATATCAAACAGGCAGGTTGGGGCTTGATTTTGGATGGTCTTGAATGTTACGCTATAGAGTTCACACTTCATATCCTGTAGCAAAGGAAAGTTCATGAAGACTTTAAAAGGAACTTGACATACCTTTGTTATTTTGGGTTTTTTGTTTGTTTGTTTAAGAATGGTGAGCAGTAAGTAGCTGGGAGTGGGTGGAAATGCATTACAAGAAAGGGGAGAGGGAGGGTATCTAGTTTGGATGTGACCCTAACCATCTAGGGGAAAAGGAGACCCAGTGCGGTAAGCAGGACAAGGCAGGAAGAAGGACAGATCTTGGTAGTCAAATGGACCAGACTTGGCAACAATGGACTGGTAGTTGAGGGCAGTAAGGGAGAAGTACGAGCAGAGAATGATGCTAAGGATTTTGGCTTTTTTGACCCAGTAGATTAGTAAAATCATAATGGATTCCTGGAAAGGAAGAGTGTGTTCTGTGGTAGTTGTGGGGAAGAGTTGCAGGGCAGGGAATGATTATTTCTGTTTTGGTAAGGTAGATGGAAATACATATTTAGAGCAGTAATTTTCAGATTTTCACACACATATAGATCACTGGGAAGCTTGTAAAAATGCAGATTCTGATTCAGTAGGTCTGAATAGAGCCTGCAATTCTGTTTTCCCTCTCAGCTCCCAGGAGATGTCAATTCCGCTGGCTGGTTCATGTAACACAAATCTAGAGCCTGGGAAAGAAATGAGTTTCGGATGACTTGGAGCCATTTTAACAGAGGTCACAATTAAAGTCATGGGACCAGGAGGCATGAACATTATAGAACATAGACTAAAAAGAGAAGTGGGAGGGGGACAGACAGCAGATGTGCCCAAACAAGAAGGTCAGGTGGGAAAGGTGAGCCAGTGAAACTATTACGAAGGAACAGCCAGAGGTGTTTTAAAGAAACTTGGGACCTTAAAATCCTGGAAGCCGATGGAAGAGTTTGAGAAAAATACAGTGTTTATCAGTCAAATGTTAAATCGTTCCAAATGCAGGAGGAATGGCACCAGGGCTCTGGATTAGCAAATTTTAGCTGACTTTTCAAGATACTGCTTTCTGTGGGAAGACAAGGGCATAAACTGGGAAACAGAAATGAATGGAAAGTAAAGATGAAGCAAAAATGTATGTTTGCTGTATTTTTTCGAAAATTGCTTGTGTGCGGATGCATACACACTGACAGTTTCTTGGGTGTATTATTGTTACAAAAGGGTCCCCCGCCCCCCACCCTGGGTGCTAAGACCATAAGATGGCAGTACATCATGAGACAGGTGACAGGAGGCCTTAGGGAGACAAGGTGTTGACTTCTCAGAAAGATGAAGCGAGGTCTCCACAGCACAGAAGTTAGCTCTGATAAAGAAGAGGGCTGTTGATACATGTGTCAGTTATGCATGGCCGTGTAACAAACCTCCTCAAAGCTGGGTGAGAAGCACCAAGCAACTTCGGTTTATGAGTTGCCACCCAAGACGGCTCCTTTACGCTCCAGGCGTCTCAGCTGGGCCCACCTGAAGCAGCCCCAGTTTGCACGCGTGTCGAAATGATCAGAGCCCTTTGCCTCCCTGCCCTGGCTTGGATTTAGAAATGACGAGGAGGGCCTCAGCCTGGAGTTTTCTATGTTGTGTCTCAGGGAAGGGGGTGCTGGTACTAAGAACTTTGAGGGTCCAGGCACCAAGGTTCATGTGACATTACTGTTGCATATTCCTCAGGTCAGAGCCAAGGATTCCAGAGGTCCCAGGCAGCTGAGGCCCAGTGTCGGGGGAGGATGGCCCAGGGACATAAACACAGACTGACAATCGCTTCGGGTCATTTTATAACTTGCTTCTAAGACAACAGGAAAAGAGAGAGGATCGGTGAAGGTAAAAAACATTTTTGAAGTGAAGAGGGAAACTGAGGTAGTTCGGGTTGAAAGGCTTTCTTCAGCAGAGACAGAAGGAAGCTCATCTTTCTTTTTCTTTCTTTCTCTCTCTCTCTTTTAAAGGTTTTACTTATTTATTTGACCGACAGAGATCACAAGTAGGTAGAGAGGCAGCAGAGAGAGAGGAGGAAGCAGGCTCTCTGCCAAGCAGAGAGACGGATGCGGGGGTCGATCCCAGGACCTTGAGATCATGACCTGAGCCACTGAGCCACCCAGGTGCCCCAGAAGCTCATCTTTTAAAAGAGAAGCAGTCACGAAACCATTTCTATGAGTCAGGGAGTGATTCCTTTTTTTCTTATACAGTTTCTTATGAACTCTGGGATTCTGAATTAAAGCTGCTACTACGGGATGCCACATGATAAAAAACTTAGTTTTAACAGAAATTCTTTTTTTTTTTTTTGAGTCAGGTATTTTGGAAATGCAAGCCATTTGTACCTTCACATACAATATGATACTAAGTGAAAATAATGGCAAAAACAGTGGAGGGTGTGAGATTTTACCAAAATTGCAAGCTAAGGAGTTCGCGTACCATACTTTCATGGGTGCTGGCAAAGACTTGAGTCTCTAGGGTCAGAGATAAAGGACTTACTTATTCACAGCAACAGCAGTATCCAGAACATCTCCATGGTCTCCACTGCTCCCCTTAGCCCTAAGCCTCACGGGGCAATGTGAAGAAGGTGGGTGACATCTGAACATGTAGTTAGGAAGCTTGATTCTTTTATAACTGGCAGTACACAGTTTTGCTCTTTTTCAGAGGGAAATACCATTTTCATTATAGTGTACAGTCTGTCCTCCACTAGGATGGGAGATACTCTTTTCATCTTCCCAGGCTGTAAGTAAGCCTCTCTGCTCCAGAGAGAGATGTTATCTCTAGCTTCGAACACTATTTGTTACGTAAGGCATCCCTGAAAAGACAGTCCAGAACAAAGACGGCCAGGGCCCCTGTTTGTAAGACAGGCAGAAATGCGGAGGGAGACACACAGAGCATTGTCCCCCAACAATTAATTTTGAGATATTACTTCACTGTGCAATAAATGGTCAAATTTGAAGCAAATAAATTTCTACCATGAAAAAATATTTCATGATAACCCTCAGTATACCATTACTTAACAATACTCTTTATTTTACATTTATGGCATGTTGTTTTATATATCAAATTTTATACCAACAAATTTTTCATGGAGTCAGAGAAAGTACAAATAAGGCTCTCTTATTATGATTCATGCTGGAGCCTGGGTGATCTATTGGGATTTTTTTAAATGAAAGTTTTAAAATGTCGTCGGATGTCCATCAATTATCACTATGGTAGGCTTTCTGTAGAACATATAAATAGAAAACATAGCATTATCTTTAACTATTTGAAGTTGTGTTGTATTGAAGACTGAATAAATGAATTCATCATGCACATTTAAATAAAAGATAAGGTCAAGAGTGTCATAATAGAAGTTGTAAGCAATTTAGGAAACCGATTTCATTGTTTAGCAGCTTGATGTAGTCTTTGGGGACATCACAATCACCAGAGCATTGGTGGGGCTATGGGACATCAGTCACAAATGGCCCTCCCTACAAGGGTCCTATACAGGGATTTCTGGCTTTATTGCCTGTGTTCCAGCTCATCTCAGGGGTTTCCCTACACCTTTTATGGAACAGCGGGAGCCAGTTAGGATCTAGGGTTGGTCTAGGTCTACAAATGCTCCAAGAGATTTGTTCCAGCCCAATATATAGTGTGAACACATAGGGATGTGATGTGGTTTTACATTTCAAATCTACCATGCCATGGTATAGGTGTGATGCAGTCCCAGGAGTACTGAAACCCAGAGATCTTTCTGCTTTATGTTATTTTTTTTTAAGATTTTTTTTTAGATTTATTAGAGAGAGAAAGAGAGAGAGAGCATAAGCAGGGGAAGTGGCAAGGAGAGGGAGAGGGAGAAGCAGACTGCCTGTCGAGCAGGGAGCCCAATGTGGGTTTGATCCCAGGACCAGGGATCATGACCTGAGATGAAGGCAGACGCTTCACTGACTGAACCACCCAGGTACACCCCCTAGACCTCTGAGATCTTTTTAACGCAAGGATCTGAAGTTTAGAGTGCCTGTGGAAAGCTCTCACTTATTGGCGAAGTTTGAGGACAATATTTGTTAATCACTATGTAGTTCTATTTTTCTAACAGCTTGAAAGACACCAAATCTATTTTATTTGTAAATATCCTTATCCTTTTGCATATTCAGTTCTACTCGAGAGGTCATCATGGGGGAGGGCTGTGAATTCTGCATCTCAGGTAGAAAACTGTCATAGAAAGAAGGGACACTTAGCAAGGAAGGCGGGACATAAAATGGAATCCAAAATGTTCAATTTCTTACTTCAGGCTTGCAACACAAATAATAATCAAATTTCCTGTTGTTGTTTTCTCCTAAATTTATGTTTGCATTTCTTTTCATTGGTTCAGTTGAGTTGAAAATACAATTTTATATTAAGGGGCAACACTAAATCAATTATTTACCTTCTTAATGTTCCAGTAGTGTCTGGTAAGTTGATGAAACACTGAAGTGGTTTGGAATATTGCATTAGTCAATATAGCTACAAAGAATAAGGAAAGAAATCAGTGGAAAGAATACATACATTAATACCCACTTTTTCCCCAGCATGCAACTTGCTAACTTTTTCTTCTGTGACCACATTAACCCCTTGCTGAATACTGGCTATCTGGCCATACTACTATTTTCATATTACTTTCTTATTAGAACATTTATTTCCTTATTATTTATTACCTTTGCTTTTCTATCTATTATCTTCTTACTCTCTCCTTTTTTCCCCCCTCATTTAATCTTTTTTGAACACCTATTTTTACCACTGGGTAGTTTTAACCTTTCCCACAATCGAAGCCTTGCTACTCAAATGATAAGGAAACAGGTTTCGAGAAATTAATGAATACATTAGTTATTTAGTTGTGTGAAAAACATTAGTTCCCTGGGAAGTAATAAATGTCAGTTCTGTGGAAAATCGTCATACTTCATGTTAGGAGATTTTGGTTTCCAGATGGGAATCTTTGTCATCTGCACTACTCTTCACTACTCTTCAGCTCTCCTTGCTAACTTTTAAGATTGAGTACACTGTCCAGATAGCAGAAGATGATCACTGAAAAGGACGTTGTTGACCGACCCAAACTATCATACCACAAACACTAGTTTGTGTTATCAAACTAACACACACACCAAACTATCACATTTGTCATGAACAAATGACAGCGATGACATAAAAGTGAGAAATAAGACCCCCCTTAACAAAACTTCAGGCTTCTTACCCAGTGTTATCAGGCTTTTCTGAAAAAATAGGAATTCCTCACCAAGAGTACTTGGCATTCGACCACCCTGACGAACATCGGAGGGATGCTTTCCTCTGGGCTAGCTTGGCAAGGATGAGGAACAGGGAGTGTCAGTAGAGGGAGCTGGAATAGTGGGACTATGAGCAGTGGAAAAGCTTTAGGAAAGAACAAAACAATTCAGATGTTGCTACTGTATAGTGAACTGGGGGAAACTGGGCGTCGCGAGAGGCTATCCCAGGAGTCTAAAAACCAGACCGGGCTTTTTGAACCAGGAGGACCTCCTGATTGCTAGTGTTACTATGTAACTATTCCAAGAAGTTATCATTAATGTTACCTTTTTCTCAGGTTGAAAGAAGCTTAGGTCATGCAATCATCTTTCCTTAAACACACGTGACTGTGGACCCCTGGGTAGAGACAGAAGACAGTAATGTGGTTGGAAGCAGTGGCTAGGAGTGCAGGAAGAAGGCACAGAATCTTACGGTTTGGGTGAAACTGGCAAGTAATAAACAACAGATGCCATTTATCCACTGGCTGCAAAGGACCGGGCTCAGGGCTAGGATGTGGAGAACTTAGTCCAGGTGAATTGAATCTCTGCCCTCAAGTTTGGAGTCTGATGCAGATTAGCCAGAAAGTAGGGAATTCATAGGCACTGATGGCGAATGCAGGGCCTCAAGATGCTAGACAAGACAAGACAAGACAAGACAAGAAAAAATGTCAGAAACACAAGCAACAGATGCTTTACTATGGAGATCTTGGGAAAAAACAACAACAACAAAAACAACAACCACCAACAATGCTGTTTCTTCTTCAGCCAAGAAGTCTTCTTCCATATGTACAGGGGCAGAAATCTGTCAAAGGATTGAACGAACCATGGTCTTGCAGAAGGGAGCAAGGAGGACATGGAAGGGCCAGGAAACGGGCTGAGCTGGCTAGAGCAGAGGGCAGAACGCATGGCAGGGGCAGAACTGACATGCAGGTCATAATCTCCCCACCGGTCAGACGTGTGCTTCTGATGGACATCCCCACCCCCCAAAGAGGGCCATGACGCAAACACAAAGTGAGGCTTTGCTCCTGAAAACAGGGGGAAGAAGTCTGGCTTGGGCCTTGGATAGGGCCAGCTCATCGTTCCCAACCTGGCTGCAGGTGTGAGTCAAGTTAACACGTTTGTCTCTGGCTGTCCCTGGCCATAGCTGATTGGACAGAACATAGTTACATGACCCCAGAAGAACCAAACCATTGAGTAGACTGAACCCATTAAATGACTTCTTGTCCAAGAAATGAGCTAAGAGTCATATTGGCCTGTGATGGATATGTGAGCCGAGGTCACCGGATCTGGGGTTGAGCAGCCCTTCTCCACGGCATGCCTCCCGAAGTCAAGCTTATGTGTCTATGAGAGAAATCAGCTGATAGAACAAGGCATGGGGAGAAGCAGAGACCTGACACCATGGGATACGGGAGAGGGATTCTTGAGGTGACTGCCCGCCTCTGTGTGTCATGAGATACCCTTGTAACTTTTAATAAATACCCCTTTGGGGGGAAGTCAGTTTGTGTTCTTTGCAAACAAACAGCCTTAAAATGCATGCTTTTCTGAAGAGTTTGGGTTTATCTTGTAGGTATGGAGAAACTATACCAGGTATTAAGCAAGGGGTCCCACAATGAGGATTTATTTTGTTCTCATAAAATAACTTGGCTGCAACATGGAGGGTGTTTCAGAGAAGATTCAAATCAGAAGGAGGGAAAAATCCCAGGAATCCATGGGAATATTCTGGGCAAGAATTTAGGAATTCCTGAACCAAGGGAAGGATGCAAGGAAGATAATCTAGAGCTAAGAGGTATTTAGAAAGCCCAGACAAAAGGACCCAGTGAATGACTGTTGCCAAGGATTAAGGATAGAAGGACGGGTGATGAATTAGCTTGGGTGACTAGCAAACTGGTAATCATGGTAAGGACTTTAGAAGGTGTTAGATTTGCAAATGAAAAAAAAAATGAGATTAGTTTTGGAGGCTTTGAGGAATGCATCACAGGATACTCCCAAGGAGTGAGAGCTCCAGGGAAAGTTCTTGGCTTCCACAGACATATGGTAGTTGAAACAATAGGAAGTAAGTGGAATGAAGAGTATAAAGGTATAAAAGAGAACTCAGAAGAACATCGGTGTTCAAGGCACAAGCGGAGAAACAAACCGAGAAAAAAACTGAGAAGGAATGAATAAGAGGTAGAAGAAAAGCCAGGAGAGCAATGGTCAGAGAAAAAAAAAAGAGAGAATTAAAATAAAAAAGTATGGGGGCACCTGGCTGGCTTAGTTGGAAGAGCATGTGACTCTTGGTCTCAGGGTCATGAGTTTGAGTCCCATGTTGGGTACAGAGATTATTTAAATAAATAAAACTTAAAAAAAAAAAAAAAAGGAAGGAAGGAAGGAAGGAAGGAAAGAGGGAAGGAACCAAAGGATTATGTGAAGTCAGTGGGTTTAAGACTTAAATATAGACATTTCCAATGCCATGGTAGATACCTGAGATCAAAGGAACAGGCTGATGGGCAAAGGCTGGTTTGGGGGACCACTGGGCAGAGGTTCACTCTAAGGTAAGCAGGTGCCCATAGGCCTGGGTCAGATATAGGCTTGGTGTCCAGGAAAGGCTGTTAAGAATTTGTTGAACCCTATACAAATTCACAAATCTAGAGGTTTTTTGTTGTTGTTGTTTTTTTAAACCATAACCTTTCTTTATTCTGAATTTTAACAACCTAACTATCTAAGAGCAGTTAAGAACTGCATTTTTCCCAGGCTTATGAAATGCAAAAGGGCAAAGCTCCCATTTTGCTAATGAGAGAATACAATTACTGTCTAACGAAAATAATTTAAGGGCTAAGTAAGATAATTTAAAGAATCTGGAAGAGTCATAAATGCAAATGAATAATTTTATATAATGTTTATCTACCCTTCCCAGCTGAAGTCACTGATCCCAGGAGCTACACATCTAGCTCTATTTGGTTCTGATGGGACTATGCCCAGGTGACCTGCTGGGGACACTTTGCAGCCCTAGCTCCCAGGCTCAGTTGGGCTCTGGGGTGAATCTTGGACACTCTGCAGCCTCCTGCAGGTGCGTCCTGGGTTTTTCTGTCTCTCCTTTTCTCTCTAGACTTGAGAGCACTTGCCACCTGTGCTCTTAAGCCATCTTCCTATGTGGTCTGATAAGAACTCCATGCACCCTGACATTGACCTGAACCGGGCGCCACTTAAACCAGTTTCCTGCATCACTCCGGGACCTCAGCATTGAACCAGCCGAGCGTGGTTCCCACAGCTTCTCTCCAGCTGCCTCCACCTTTCCGTCTGGCTCTGTTCCTGAGGGCTCAGCCTGCTGGCCCCCATTCATGAAAGGGCATGATTTTTAATCACAGATAAATGGCTACTTTAACAGCAAAAGCATTCCATTTGTTTCTGTATTTTCCGAGAGACAAACTGAAGTGAAATAAAAGGAACGGAGGAAAGCATTCAATCCAAAGTAGGCTCTTCACTAGAAAACATTGCCCCAATGTCCCTATTTTGTCAGAGACAGGAATAAATGAAAGAGAGGATGTGATCATTTTTCAGCAGAGTTTGGCTGCTTTCGCAGTGAACAAAGAACTATGAGAGATGTTTATGAAATTCTTGCTTCAGGGTTAAGAGTCCAAACTAGTGTTTTAAGAAAACTGTTAAGGGAAATCTCAGATGTGATTGATAGCCTGTTGTAATTTGGTTGGCAAATAACCCTGTCTATACATTTTCTTTTCTTAAAACAAAATTTGGCATTTGTCCTGTTGTAAAAACTGATAATCTCAAATTAAAGAAAGATTTTATTATTTGGTGAAGCTATTTTTACATTTGTGATTAGAGCTATCAGAGGAAAATATATTATGGCAAAAACGATATGTGAATTTTAAAAATGTGGTTCCACTGAGATATCATTGCAATACAACTGATTCTGTCTGGGAAGAATCTGTTCTGTCACCATCTTCATTCTGAAGGAAAAAAAAAAATCTAAATTTTCCATAGTTTAATTGGCCCTGGGAATATTTGTGGCATTAATATTAAAGGTTAGGGTTTTGATTAAAAAAAAAAAAGAAAATAATTTTTGATTTTAAAAAAAGAAAATAATGATCATTGATCACTTCCAGTATGGAAATGTTTTAAGACTTTTTTGAACGTTTTTTAGTATGCCTTTTAAAAAAAACTCTCTGTGACCCCAATGTTTTAAGATTCCAGGTATATTTTCTGCTCTGATGAAGTATTGGGATTAAGGCTTCCAATATATATTTATCAATATTATTGAGATACTTTTTATTCCCAGACCACAAACGTAAGGGTGGGGTGTGGGAAGCATTGCTCTTAAGAGGAGAGTACTTAATCACTAAAAATAGCTCATAGAATGTGAAGTCACTAAAAAGACACCACGAACTTCTCGTGGGAAAACGAGAGCCCTGTGATTGGCCTTCTGTGATAAGAAAATTTCAAAGTACATTAGGGACAGGCTGGGACATCAGACTGGCTCTCATTCCTTTCCCAGAGGCATTATTTTGGGAATGCTTACAGATGACAGAAACATGTTTGCACATGAAATACTCAGAGAGAAAATACACTCTACCAGCTATGTTAGTGACAGTAAAGGCAGTCTTCCCCTCCCAGCAAAGTCAGGGCTCCATGTGTGGAGAAATCAGAGGGACCTCATTAGCCTCTCAGACGCCCGGCCGTGAGGCCTGGCCAAGTGAGGTGAAGAGAGGCCAGACAGAAAACCAGCAGCCAAGGCCGGAATTAGTGTATATCATGTGGCCTGTGTCTTGTGGGTGACCCAAGCAGTTGGAAAGGCCTCAGAACATCCTTCCGCCTTTGCCTGTCTCCTGTGAATCCCCGGATTTGCCTGTGTCTCACCTATCCCACAACGGAAGTCTCTGCATGGAAATGATTTTCAGGTTCATTGCTCTTAGGGGATATTTGGCTGTTGTCGTGTTTCTGTAGCCTTCTCCTCCAAAGGCATATGGTCCCTTCCTATGGAATCTGGAAGTCCGTGCTCCCTCTAGACAGCCTGAGGTCAGGCCTGCAGCCCCGAGGGATGGCACACTCAGAACCAGGAAGGGCTTGCTTGGGGCAACCTCCCTGTCTTCCCAGCTCAGGCCACAGGTTGGCAGTGGTGCCCAGCGTTCAGTGGGGAGTGATGGGTTGGGGCGGGAGGAGCCTGGGCTTCCTCAGCCTTGGGCCCTGTGTCCCTCAGGATGTCCTTCACTACGCTGGCTTCCCTGCCCTAAGCGGAAGTGGACCTGTCGCAGGAACTCCGAGCTCTGGGCACGGAAAGGTCTGAGCGTTGCTGGACTCACCACAGAATCTGACGTCTGTGATTCCCAGGAATGGAAGACAGACTGCCAGCCCTGCTCAGGGGACAACCAGAAACTCCATCTGAAGTCATTTTGGGGAGAGCTGGAGATGAGTCAACATTAATGTCGACTTTTATGTAAACAGCCTATTTGTTTCGGGTCTCGTGTAGCTGGAGCCTATAGAAAATCAGAGCATGGCTCGGTCAGTAATGACAGCTCCCAAGTGAAGCAGCCGTAGTGAGGGGAGACTTCCCTGCCCACATCCCAGGGCTTTCATGTACCAGTGCTACCTTGTGGCCCCTTAGGACATACATAAATAAAAACAAAGCCTTGTCTCATCCCTAACAGCAACCCTATGATCTGATGGCTCCCATCTTTATAGAAAGAGGAGTTCAGCCTTGGTTTGAGATGATGTATCTCCTACATGTATCTATATATGTCTGTGGGCAGTCCAGCTCTGAACCTTACTGTGCCCGCTGTACAAACAGGGCTAGTCACACTCTTCAGGAATTTTATTAGAAATAATAAAATGTGTTTATTGTATTTGCCACATAGCAGGTATTTAAGAAGTCAGTAGTATGTATAATTAATATTAATCGAAATCTCAGGTACTCCTGTACTTTTACTCCTGGTAATCATGATACAGGCAGTTGTTTGCATGGCCCAAATTCCCAATCTTTTTACATCCTCTCTCCAGCGACCTCATAGACAACTGAATTTTAATCTCTCACCTTGTGGATTTTAATCTTTTTCCGCTGCAGAATTGCTGGGGAAATTTGTTAAAATGCAGGTTCCCTGGCCCCAAGCCTGGAGGTTCTAATTCTGTAGGTTTGCAATGAGGCCCACAGTTGCATTGTTAAAATCACCCCCGGGGTTTGGGCCTGGTAATCAGACTGGCCACTGTTTGAAAAATAGGACCCTGTGTATGAAATGCACTGTACCCACCTGAGCCTTCACTGTTCCATGGGGCTCCTAGTTGGCTACAGTTTACTGAGCAGCCAGCTATGGTCAAGGCATCATGCTAGGTTCTTACACACATCATGCTATTTTATCTTGATAATAATCCTATGCTACAGTAATGAGTGCCCTGGCTTTATGCTGAGGAGACTGAACTGGAATGTTTCACAGAGGTCCTTCTGTCACACCTCTGGCCCCTGGACTGAGATGACTGGAGATGGTGTCTATTGCTCACTCTTTATTTTGTGTCATTTGTTTCTTCACTCACACACACACACACCCTACATCATCTCTGTACCCACATACACATATATACATACACATATGTATTCCTAAGCAATATAGTGTATGTTTGTAAGGTAGATTCCTATTGGCATTTGTTCTATAGTTTATTCATTTACACTGCTATATAATACAAAATTGAATGAATATAATACATGTTGAAGATGAAGGGCCAAGAGTAGTATGTGCTGAGTGTGAATTTAATTTTTTAGAGCAGCATTATTTTCCACATGAGTTCAGTGAGTCTTTCTGAAAGCTCCTTTCAAAAAAGGTAGGATTCTGAAAGGCACTTTTTTGATTGAATATGGGAGGGAATTGAGAAACCTTTCGTGGGTCATTATCATGGCCTGATGGCTTCAGGGCAGGCATGAGATCTGGGTCCATTTTCCGCAGGGTCTGCGATGAGTCAGAGAAGACTCATGTAGGCTTAGGGTCATGCAGCCATCAAGTATGTCAGTGCCTGTGCACGACTGGTTAGAGATTTCTGTTAACACGTGTTTCTGTTGTTCTCAGGTTGGTTGGTTTGTCTTCTATGAAAAATGATGCGGCTGTGAACATTTTAGACGTGTGTCCTGGTGCAGATGGGGAACTTTCTCAAGGAAATTCACCCTGGAGTGGAAGATGGGGGTCACAGTATTTATGCATCTTCAGGTTTCTTAGATAATGCTAAATTGTTCCGCAAGGCGTTTGCACTAGTTCACACTCCCACAGCATCGTAGAAGACCTGCTGCTGTACATTCTCATAACACTTTGTTCCTTCTGGCTCATGATGAATGAACAGCTACCTCAAGAGTCAATTTGTGAAGGAATAAGAGAGTTAAATAAGTGCAATGTTATGAAACCTACCCAGAATTAGCATTAGAGATCTTTAGGAAAGAGCTTGGTTCATCTTTTTTTTTTTTTTTTTTTTTTTTAAATCCAAATGCAATGCAGAGTGCTGGAACTTACAGGTTTAACAAATACACATTTGCTTGGTTGTAAAATTCTAACCCCTGAAATTGCCTTTCTACCTGGTTTGCCAGATTAAAAATCCTTAAAAGGCTTGTATGCATTCTATCTACTCTGAAATAGGCATAATTCCAATCTATCATGTAGAATTTTCATGTGGGTTTATAAAAATGGGCTTAATGGCTAAAAAGCCTATGTAACATTTATGTAAATAAAGAGGTTGGTGCATCAAAACAAAAGGGGAGGGATGCTCACAGGCCAAGTTAACGAGAGAAGATATAACACGCACACAAAATCTCCGAATGCCTTTAAGTACAGTAAAATTTCAGATATGTCATTATTTAGGGTGGTCCTGGATGCAGAACAGCTGTGTCTGCCTAGCTTAGCAGGTGCCAGGTCCTCAGCCAATCTCTACAGTGGTAGCAAATTAAGGTCACTGGGAAAGGCAGCTCTTGCTGTTCCTGTCACTTTCTAACCATCTGAAAAATGATGCAACGTTGTTTTGCAGAAAGGCTAATAAGCCTTCAAGGAATTGTAGAAGGATACGGAGAACTCTCAATATCCAAGGGGCATTGGATCACAAGGAAAGAAAATGTGGAATTTACCCCGTTTGCCATTAAACTTCCAGAATGAACCCTCCTCAGGCTGATCACCACTCCGAGTTAACATCTCAGTGCCCGGTAGCAGTCTGCGAAATGATGTGGTGACTCAGCTGTCTTTAAGAGACAGGTGTCCACTTTAGAAAACCACCAACCCACTCAGCAGCCCTCACGACAAAGGCAATCAGTGGCTGACTAGTCAGCATCGGAGTCGATTGCAAGAAGGCATCTCCGGGAGCGGGAGAACAGAAGCAGCCAGCCTTCCGTTAAAAATAAAATTCGGTTCAATCCAAGAAATTCGTATTGCATTTCTATTATGTTCACAGCAGTGAATTGGGCATTGCAGGGGAGACAGGGAAGAAGGGAGACAGGGCATCCGCTTGAAGGAGCTTGCAATCAGACATGTTCTTCCCTTAAAGGGAGAAGAGAGGCAAGAAAAGGAAGTCACAGTTGTGATCAAACTCAAATAAGCCTTCGCTCTATCTTGCTGGCAAAATGATAATTTACAACCTTCACATCAGTGATGTTCAGAAAAAGACAGGCAGCATCAATAAAGAAACTGGAGCTCTCTTAGATGTGTTTTACCAGTGAAAGAGGGAAAAGGGTATAACAGAAGTCCTCTCTGAAAATGGACAGCTGGGGAGAAGTAAGGAGTCTCCTATCAAAGAGATAACGATCTTTGGAAAAGTGTTGCTTGCTTCTGTGTGCTTGACACTCCAGTGGGGGGAACTGGACCAATGTCAACCCAGAAAAATTGGAACAGCCTGGAATATCTGGAAGCAAATACTCCACAGATGGAGAGAGAAGTGGGAGGTTAGCTCAGACCACTTGATTTTAATTAAACAGCTTTCAATTTTGTGAACTTGGAAAAGAAAAGGCAAGCAGAACAGATAAAGTCCGTGTGACATTGACTCTGTTTCTTTAACACTTCAATAAAAAACAAGAGCAGCGTGCTAACTGTTTTAGTCCCCCTTTCCAAGAAGGGTAGCGTTCGGGTTACTGGGACTAAATATGAAGGATCTGAGAACCAGAGGATCATAGATGGAGACTTTAATCATCGTTGGCAACTATCTGAAGGACGGATGGACATAGCGGTGATATTTGCTATTTAGGGATGTTTGACAGAACACCTTTGAGGGAGGGAACACGGTTTTCTGGTTTCATGGTTAGTAGAACAGATGGGCCGAAGGGCAGGTCCAGCCCTGCTTCAAAAATGGACCCCAGCACTCTTGGGTAAAATTTAGAACGCAGCCTTTCAGATAGATGGTGAGGCCAGATGCAGGAAGCTTGCCAGAGTCCAGGTGCACAAAGGTGGGGGCTGAACTAGTTTTTTGCTTAGAACTTAAACTGACTTGGGTTCTCTTGCTGCTGAAGGCTTTATAAGAGCCCAGGGGAGAAGAGAGAAGGAGGCACAGTCTCCAGTAGACTGTCACCTTCATTCCCACCCTTAATCTTATTAATGCCAACCTTCTCCTCATCATCCATATTTTTTTCTTTCTTTCTTTTTCTTTTCTTTGCTTTTTTTAAAAGATTTTACTTATTTATTTGAGAAAGAATGAAAGAGAAAGAGAAAGAGAGAGAGCATATGAGCGGGGCGGGAGGGTCAGAGGGAGAGGGAAAAGTAGGCTCCCTGCTGAGCTCAGATTTTCCCCCATATGGGGCTTGATCCTGAGACTCCATGATCATGACCTGAGCCAAAGGTAGACACTTAACTGACTGAGCCACCCAGGCACCCCCACCGCTCATATTTTTCTTTCTTTTTTTTTTTTTTTCATATTTTTCTTATTCAGAAATCACTAGCCAGAAAATGTAGGTACAGCCATTATAAACATTCAAGATACAAGGTTTGGGGTGACTGTCCTCAACTAGGAGTGATTCACTCCCTCCACGCCCCCCACCACCATGGGGACCTTGGGCAATATCTGGAGATGTTTTGGGGTTGCCACAGCTGGGAAGAGCGTGCTACTGGCATGTAGTAGATGGAGGCCGGTGACGCAGCTAAATATCCTACAAAGCACGTGGCCCTCACCGTCAAGGATTACTGGGCCCCAAATGTCAATAGCACCAAGGTTGAGAAACCCTGGGCTAGGTTAAGGTACGATTTTTTGCTGAAAAAAATCTTAGAAAGGTTGACTGGGGCTGGATGAAGCTGTGCTGGCTAACCTAATTTTATAAGGTTGATCTTAGGCTTTATTTTATTGGCCATGATGTATTAGCAGGTAGTTTTCATGATTTTTTTTTCACAAGGTAGACTTGATCATTAATCTTCTTGAGAAATGTTGCAGATCACAATTGTGAATTTCACCTCAGTTCTGTTGATGGCTGACTTTGATGGAGAAGTGAGATTTCCTACCTATTCTTCGAATCTAGATTCTCTTGTTTCAGGTAAGTGGGAAGAATCTCCTTTCAATGATTTTTTTTTTCTTTTTTTTTTGCTTCTGAGATAATGCTATACTCAGGAAGAACCAACATCATATTTTGGATGGCCATTGCTTGAATACTTACCCTCTTTTATTTTATTGAAATTTAATGGAAATAATTTTTATTTATAGTTCCATTATTAATATTGCAAATATATTTGTTCAGTAAAGTGAATCAAATGAAAGATTTTCCTGGGAAGCCTGCAGAAAGGTCGTACACCTGACTGTGTTTACTCTTCCTTTGTGATCACTCAGAGTAACTGCAGCTTCTAGGGCAGATGGCAAGAGAGCTCGTTTGCTGGGCTCAACTCCATAACTTGGTATATGACAGAGATTAGGAGATTTACTGCAGATGCCCAAATATTTGTTGCTCTTGAATACAAAGCATTCTTAATGAGAACATTCTTGATTTTAAAAAATAATCAACTAACTAAAAATGTTTAATAAATTTAGTTCTCACCACACATTTAAAATCCATTATTACCTAATATAATAATTGAGCAGTATTTTTTTCCACCTCTAATTTCTGTAAAATAATTTCATTCAGCTTGTCACATGGATCTTTAAATGGTAGATTTTCATCATCATAGAGACCTTTTGAGCTCTCTCCTCTCACATTTTCTGTGTCATATTCCTTCCATTTTTGAGAAGTGGTATTTTTAAATTACATATGATGCTATCATTGGAAATTTTATTCCATGCTATAGGTGCCCATTCATAGACCATTAAGAATTATTATTATTATTTTCCATTAATGCTGCAATAAACATAGGGGTGCCTATATCTTTTTGAATTAGTGGTTTGATTTTTCTCTTGCCATTTGCCATAACGTGGATAGATCTAGAAGATATAATACTAAGTGAAATGATTTAGACAAAGAAAAATACTATATGATCTCACTCGTATGTGGAATTCAAGAAACAAAGAAAAAAAAGAAACCAAAAAACCCCACAGACTTTTAACTATAGAGAACAAACTGGTAGTTACCAGAGGGCAGGGGAGGGGGGCAGGGTGGAACAGGTGAGGGAGATTAAGAGTACACTTATGATGAGCACAGGGTGATGTACAAAAGTGTTCAATCACTATATTGGACACCTGAAACTAATATAACACCGTATGTTAACTATACTGGAATTAAAAAAAGAATTTTTTTTCATTCATCTTTTAAAGTGTATATTTACAGTGTTCACTTGTAATTGGTCATATGTCTCCAGGAATAAGGATTGTATGCATTCAAAAAGATCTCTTCAGGAAATTCTGCAAGTTGACTTCCCTAAACTCAAAAACTAGCAATGATACAGGTCATTTCAGCAGAATGAGCCATAAACCTTATTTTGTTGTTCATAATAAAGTAATTGAAATACCATCCTCTAAGTTAAGTGATTTTCTCTTTTCTGGGTACATTTCTGTAGGGAAAAATCTCTGACTTTAATGTTTGGGTGTATAAAGTATGTAACTATGAATTTATTTAATTTGGCTCATTAAGTGTTATTTCGAGACATACTTGGCTTATACCTGGCTATAACTTGGATACCCTGAAAAGAATCTTGCATTACAGTTAGAAACTGGCTTAAGAATATACATATATAATTTTAAATATATATTTTATATATTTTTACATATTTTACATGTTTTTAAATATACGTTTTCATTGACGCCTGGGTGGCTCAGTCAGTTGAGCATCCAACTCCTGATTTCTGCTCAGGTCATGATCTCAGGGTCCAGCAATTGAGCCCTCAATTGAGCTCCATACTCGGTGGGGAGTCTGCTTAAGAATTTCTCTCTCCCTATGCCCCTCTCCCCCTTCCTCTCTCACTCTCTCAAATAAATAAATACATCTTTAAAAAATATATATGTATATTTTTAAATTCTAAACTCAGTCAAATTTTACTTACAAAATTTTTTGAAAAGCTACTACTTGGCTTCATCCTAGACCCCATTCCCATCCCTAAACTGAGAGAAGACTCTTACTTATTGCTTAAATAAGAGCTCCCTGAATAATACCCACATGGGGGAAACCACAGAGCCAGGTGCTACATCTGTATGACTTCATCCTAAAACTACCACATGTTCGCCCCCAGAGAGGTAGCAATATATTTCTAAAATAATATGCAGATTAAAAGAAAGCTTTATGGGAAAAATGAATAAAATATCAAGCCAAAGTACATGGGTTCCAGGTGTGCCTCCAAGATGGCTTTTTGACAGATGTAAATATTTCTGAGAAATTGCCCTTGTTATGATATGTATCTTAAGGTCATTTGCACAACATAAATGCCAGTAAGTAAGGCAGTAAAAAAAGAGAATTCCACCTGAATTTTAGCTGCAGCTCCATTTAGTACCTGGATGACTTTGGACAAGTCACAACATCTGTTCAACTTTCTCTATCTCTATGAACGCTTCTCGAGGTGGTGGTCAAAAATATATAGGATAATATACTTGGAAAAGCCTGGCACATAAATATCAGTCAAAATCTTATTAGTAAAAATATAAAATTGGTTGATAATTTAGTGATTGTTCATTTTATCTTTGATCATCAACAATTTATTTCTGCCATTTTGACTGTAAAGGTATGGAACTTTTTTTCAGGGGCCACACCAGTATTCTGTATTGATAATTTGGGAAAAATTATAAATGGTTTTGCTTTCAAAATGTGAAATAATGGAAACTAAAAATTTTTAGGTCATTCCTGGCTTTTTCCAAGTGGAGCTCTTCCTGTCCAGTTTTCAGTGAATGGGGGATATACAAATTTCCTCCCAATTTGCAAAATGTTTTATTTCCTGGAAACTTTTCACATTAAGGCATCACTTGTTCCATGTTCACTTTTGCCTGTGGCCATGTCTGCATCTGGTTGGAGTATCCACTTTGACCAACATGCTGAGACTTCTGGACAAGACAGCAAACTATTACGGTGCTGGTTCTTCCCTAAGCTCAACCAGGAAACTCAACACAAGCAACCAGAGAAGAACGATTGAAAACAGAATCAATACAACTCTAGTGGTAACGAAGGACATCATGGTCTTCTTCTGAGATGGGAATAGCAGTCCAAACCTGAAGAGCTGCCACTACCTAGGGGCTGCTGAGAAGAAGCTTTCTAATTGTCCTCATCTCTTTATTCTGCATTGCCCCAGATACATCACTGTTTTCCCCAGTGCCCTGTAAGGAGGGACACAGCAGCCCTGTGTCAGCACCAGCAGATGAGGCTGGTAACAGGAAAGTGGGGGAAGGAGCCCTGATAGCTTCCATCCCCAGTGGAGAGGCTGGTTCTTTCCTCTTGCTTAATGGACAAGATAATTGCAACAGAGAGAAGCAGAATCCAGGAAAAAAAATCAGTGTGCACACAGACGAAATGGGGAATTCGGTGATGGACAGGATTGGGTCCTATGTGGAAATAAAGGCTTCCAGATTTGCAGTGGTAAAGTCTCTTCTCTCTAAGTCATTTCTGTGCATCCTAAGTGTACCTGGAGGTGAGCACATGCTAGGTCTAAGGTTTCATCTGGACTCCCATCACTATGAGCTATGGAAACCATTAGTCCTAAAAGAATCTGAGCACATGGGAAGAGAGCAAAAAGATACCCGAGGAGGAGTACTAGCTCTTTAAAAGAAAAATTGGTATTGAAGGACCTTATCATAGGGAGTTGAATTAATGGCCCAGATAAAACAAAAATTTAAAATCAACAAGATGGGATTGGGAGGGAGACAAACCATAAGTGACTCTTAATCTCACAAAACAAACTGAGGGTTGCTGGGGGGAGGGGGGGCTGGAAGAAGGGGGGTGGGGTTATGGACATTGGGGAGGGTATGTGCTATGGTGAGTGCTGTGAATTGTGTAAACCTGGCGATTCACAGACCTGTACCCCTGGGGATAAAAATATATTACATGTTTATAAAAAATAAAAAAATAAATAAATTTAAAAAATCAATAATATAAATGTCTTCAGAGAGGAGGGGGAGATACTGCAAATATGAAACAGAAACAATCAGTGAAGAAGGAAGATCAAATGGATATAAGAATAACACATAATAGCAGAACAGATATAGCCAAAGAATAAGCCCATGACATCAATGATCTAGTAACAGAATTTTGCTGGACATTCAATAAAAGGACAGGGAGATGGAAAATTAGAGAGGATAGAAATAGAAAGGTCAACTTTGACCTATTTAAAGGTTAAAACTAAATGGAGCAGAGACTTCTTATCGTTGTTATTCAAATAATGACCAAGAAATAAAGAAACATAGAAGTGTTAGATAAAAAAAAAACCCAAAAAGCAATAGACAACACAGATGAGGAAAACCCTAAATCTTGACCCATTATATTATTTAAAAATATAAAAGACAAATTTCTAAAAGCATTAGGAAAAAATAACATTTTGCTATAAATTAGTTGTCATCAAAATTCTCAATGGCCACTGTAGAATATTAAAGTAACATTTCAAAAATATTGAAGGGAAATAACCTCAAACCTAGAATTTCATATATGATTCAACTACTATTTACACATGAACTTGAATAAAATGAAGACATTCTGAGATACACATACACATACAAAGATACATAAGATGTTATAGAAAACATTCTACAGAATGTTCCTTTTTTTTTTTTTAAGATTTTATTTATTCATCCGACAGACAGAGATCACAAGTAGGCAGAGAGGCAGGCAGAGAGAGAGGAGGAAGCAGGCTCCCTGCTGAGCAGAGAGCCCGATGCGGGGCTCGATCCCAGGACTCTGAGATCATGACCCGAGCCGAAGGCAGAGGCTTTAACCCACTGAGCCACCCAGGCGCCCCCCCCTCCTTTTTTTTAAGATTCATTTCTTTATTTGAAAGAGAGAGAAAGAGCTTGCAAACACTGATGGGCACATCAAATCTCAGAGATGTTCAGGGAAAAGAAGATGCCACAAAACAAAGTCAACAAGAGATAAGTAAAACAGAAAGAAACAGAAAGATTGAAAACCATTAGTTAAAAATGTATGACACTATCATCAATTTTGGTAATGGAAATAATCCAATTTGAGCTGTTAAGCTCTATAAGTAAAAGATGAAATTATTTATATTAGAACAAGAAAGAGTAGATCAAAAAGAAATTAATGGGAAAATACATACATCTATGTGTATTATGAAGAAAGATACATTATGAGGGAAAAAGAGCAAAATAAACAATTGCAGTTGGAGTTTGTAACACCTTTCAGAAGACAAAAAATAAAAAGAGAGAGGACTTAAAAGAGCTGGAAAAACTCTGTGGTTAATAAACCTAAATGAACAGATGTGTACAAAATTTTATACCCCAAAACGAGAATGTACATTCTTGCTGCAGGTACATGAATATTTGTAAGTGAAGTCTTGAATTCTATAGAATCAAAATCATAAAATTAGGGATCAATAACCAAAAGATAACTTTAAAACACCTACAGATAACCTTATATAATATAAAAATCAAAGTATGACAAAAGTGGATCATGAACAACAGAATGACTAAAGATTGGAAAACTACGATGAGACAGATGCATTTCTCAAATTCTGTATAAAACCAAGAGTATTACAGGATTAAATAAAAACTTGAGTAAGACAGTTATCCAGGAAGAAATTAAAATGTGATCAAATAACTCTCCCCCTGAAAAGAGCTCTGAGACCAAATAGTTTGAAATGGGCATTCTGAGAAGAAGTTAAGTAACTCTCAAGGAACAGATCTCTATCTCATACAATGAAAAGCTTCCAAACTCAATTGAATCTAATAACATATTAAAAATACATAATAAATGAATATATTTTCCCAAAGAATATAATGATATTTCAATATCAGACATCCTATTGAAGTAAATAACTTTCAGCAATGATCATATCTATTGGAAAACCTTTAGTTGCAGAGCTTTTAAAAATGGAAAAAGGAAAAAAAGATTTCCCCTACTATAGTAAATGTTTAACCTAAAATTGGAGGTGAGGGAATGCAAGGAAATTAGAAAAACAAATAAGATGTGTAAGAGTCAGAAGGAAAGCAACAACATTCTCATTTATTTGCAGATGATTAGGACTCTCTAAATAGAAAACCAAGCAAAAGCAACAGAGAAATTTGGAAGTGATAAAACAACAAAATTGTTATAACACAGGACAGACATCTCGAATCAACAGCATTTTTTAATGCCAAACTTGGAAATATAATAAAAAATAAGATTATTCACAGTCACAACATTTCTATAAGTTTTCAGGAGTTAGCATAATAAAGGACCCAATCTTTCCTATAGTTCAGAAATTAGAGCAAGGACTAGAGTGAATCTAGTTAGTAGCGTTTCAAAGAATTTTTTGAGTAAAATCTAACTGAGCTTTGAATTTAGGAAAATATTTTCTTAAATCAGCTTCCAATGAGAATACCAGATTCTTCACATTTCATCCAAGTTATAATCTGAGTTGCTCAGAGTAGTGCCCAAGTCAAAGTGTCATAAAACACCCAGTTGGTCGCCAAGTTATACAGGCAATGCGGTAGGCAACCTCCACGATGGCTCTCCAAGAAACCCTGCCTCCTGGTATTCATGCCTTCACATAATTCTTTCCCAGTGGGTGTGCACTGAACCTAGCGTCTGTCTTCTAATACAGAATATGGCACAGGTTATGGGATATCACTCTAAGATGGGATTACAAAGAAACCATGGTTTTTATCATGCATCCCTTCTCTCTCATCTTGCTGGCTTCCTCTGAGGGGAACCAGGTGTTAGGCTGAGAGCAGCACGATGGAAAGGCCCATGTGGCAAGGAACCAAAGGAGGCCTTTGGCAACATCCAGAGAGAAACAGAATCCTGCCAGCAAAGATGTGAGTGAGCCTGAAAGCTAATCCTCCCCGAGTTGAGCTGAATCTTTAGACAAGACTGTGGCACTGCTGACAAACTGACAGCGCCTTGTGAGAGAGACCTTGAGGAAGAGAGTCAACTGAGCCCCACACCTGGATTCCTGATTCACAGAAACCGTGGGCTAGCAAGTGTTTGCTGTTTTGAGAGGCTAACTTTGGTGCAATTTACAATGTAGCAATAGATAGCTAAAGCAGACAATTATCTAAAATAAAACAAGCAATTTGCTAAAGAAGAATGTCATGATTATGTGTTTCAAAATGAAAACTATGATTTACTTTGTGTCTTTATAGGCTAAAGAAATAATAACAAACACAAACCAAAACTATGGTCACATTTCCATTAAGGCCTTGGAATCATTGGGTCCACATGGCAGAAAACTGTGTCACAAGATGTGGAAGACACTGTAGATTGACTCATTTAACACTCACTTGAACCCCTTCATTTCTTGTCTTTCAGCACCCCGGAGCTGGCAGTAAATTTTGAATTTCCAGCTTTCCTTACAGCTAAAAGTGATCATGAACATAGTTCTCAACAATAACAGAAAGAGAGAAGTTCCCTAGGAGAGTTTCATTTTTCATATTAAAAAACAAATTTTTCCCAGGAAGTGGCTTTTGCCTTGCCCCCCCTCCCCCGCATGTTCTTCCTCCTTTGAATATAATAGTGATATTTAGAAGTGTGGGGAGTCTTGCAACCATGGCCATAGGGAGAAAGACCCACATACTAAGAATGTGAAGCAGGAAGCTGGCAGGTTCCTGGTTCCCAATGGCATTGTTGAGGTGATGGACGAGTCTAGACTCTTTGTTGGTGTATCTAATATTCGACTTGTCATTTAAGCCACGGTGGTATGGTTTTCTGCTATTCATAACTGAATGTATTCTTAACTGAAGCAGGAGAATAATTTTAGACTTTTGTATCAAAATTTCCTTAATTTAAATGGGATACCTTGAGAGACACCTAAGTTCTCCCTGTTCATGTCAGTCAGTACTGGGTAAAATAAGAATGTCATGAACATTCATTCCAGGTACCATTTTTGTTTTAGCAGAAATTTAAGAAAAATAAAGCTGTGAAGAACTAGTCAGAGTACCAAAGACCTCAATCTTCCTTTGATGTTGGTTTGCTTGTAGAAGATCTACTGAATCTGGACTGAACTATACCCAATTCCAAGAAGTTTACAACTCAACCCAGGTATATAATAGCCCAAAAGAGGTCCTCGTTTACTACTGGGTTTAACTTCAGGGATTATTCCAGGCTTATTAAATGGAATTCCTATGACAACCTGAAATCCGTTGTTAGAATGAGACCAATCTATTCAATCTAATGAATCTAGCCCCATTTTACCAGTTTCTTTGGGTTCCAAAGAAATATATGTAAGTTATAAATTTAGTGGACCATCCAGGAAATAGTACACTTATGGTCTAAGAGCCCAATAAATCTCCCTGGTTTTTGCTGGGTACTTTGTGGCTAGAAATTAAAACTAACTTTGGCTGGTTTAAACAGGAAGTATTTTATTAAAAGGATGTTGGATAATTCATAGAATTGCCAGAATAGCCGGAGAGTCAGACATGAGGAATGGGCGGGTGACAACCACAGCCAAACTTCCATCTGGGACGGGCTGGCAGGAATATTTCTCTTGTTGCGAAGGGACAATAGAGGTCAGTGCTAGTCCTGGATAGTGCCGCAAACACCAGCTCCTGTCACCACCCCTGCCTCTCCTGTCTTGGAAAGAGAAGAGTGCTCCTCGTGCCTCTGGATCAGAATTCTTTTGGACCTGGCTTCTTTGCTCCAAGCTTGTGGGTATCAGTGTCCGTCTGAATTTAGCAATGGATTAAATACAAATTTAAAGAAATGAAAGGCGGACAAACCTTTGTACTTACTAGGTTCCAAACGATTGATTTCTAACTCATTCCCTTACCCCCTGATTATTTTAAATAAGACATGATGTAAGGATGGGGCAAACAAAGTATTTTTTAAAAATTATGACAAATGAGTGGTTGTTGAATAATTAAATGAGATTATCAAAGATTGCCAGAGACCTTCGTGTATTACACACACATATAGCAAGAATCTAAAATGAGACTCTGGTGCATATGTTGGAGTGATTTGGTTTTGGGTGTAGGGCTGACTCAGAAAAAGTAAATAAATATATTAGCTTTCTCCTCTATCCTGTTTCAGGCAACTTAATCAGATGAGTCTTTTTTTTTTTTAAGGTATTTTTGTAAAAATAGTTTATTTATTTGACAGACAGAGATCACAAGTAGGCAGAGAGGCAGGCAGAGTGAGAGGGAAGCAGGCTCCCTGCTGAGCAGAGAGCCCGATGCGGGACTCGATTCCAGGACCCTGAGATCGTGACCTGAGCCGAAGGCAGAGGCTTTAACCCACTGAGCCACCCAGGCACCCCCACATGAGTCTTAAAAATCCCATGGTGATTGGGCATCTAGACCTTATGTTTTTAAAAATATAATTTGGATTACCCAATACCATTGCATTGATCATTAATACAATTTAGTGTCTTTGGCAAATTACTTGTACTTTAAGCTTTACTTCCTTTTTTATTAATTTTTAAAAAATTTTTGTTAATTTTATTTTTTCCTTTTTTGTTAATTTTTTTTGTTAATTTTGATTTATTTCTTTCAGTTTCCATCACATGATATTTTGAGTAATTAACTCACTGTTTTAATTGTCAGCTGGGATTAATCCTGTTTGTGCTAGGGAGTTCCAAAAGTACCTACCAGAGGAGATGTTTTACCAAGTTTGCATTATTCATGCGTAAAGCAAACACACAAATGTTAAGAGTTGGAAAGAAAGAAAACCAAGAAGTTGATCTAAAGGTCTTTCTGTAGAGCTGAGGAAGACAGATAGCCGGAAAGATTCTGGTGTCAGATTTGAGCTCTAATCTGTCAAGGAGAGATATTTGCCGAACTGGGTGGTCAACATGGCATCTCAAGAATTTTCAGACTTCATTCTTGAATAAGAGAGCCTAAAAGTCAGTTCAAAGAAATGCTCCCCCTCGAGCATTTTTATGCAAAATGATGAACTTTAGGGGAAAATTAGAAACAGCCAGATTCTGAGAACTATACACAATGAACTAACTATGGTGTGATCATTATTTGTGTTGGTACTGCTAAATATTTTGGGGAATTTTGTTTGACTAAAACCAGGATTCTTTCTTTTCCCAAATGACTAGATCAGGTGCTGTTGATACACGTTTCTGCGGTGCTCCTTTACTGTGCTGGTAACATTTATAATTTCTTTACTGCTCATCCTCCCCACTAATTTATAAATTTCAGAGGACAGGAATTGGGTCTACTTTGTTACATCTGTGTTCCTGTCGTGTAGTAAATATATGCTTGGCACATATATTTCATATAGTCTTTCATCATTTGTTGATTGATTGGCCAATAGGAACATGGAGGCAAATGAATTATATTCAGAAATTTCACCCTGAAGATATCCACTGAGAGTAGAAGGCAGAGGGGTAAATATTCAAGTTGACTGTCTCATTTCTTGCCTCCTTAATGCTCTTGTTAGCCTTGACTCAGTTCCAAGATTCTATGTCTGGCTTGTGAGTGTCCACTGCAAGTCCATGGAAAGGACTCATGCTTGTGTTCAACAGACTTCCCATAAATATTTATTTTTGGATATTGTTTATTGCTGACTGACCTGCAGTCTTGGCTGCAAAGTATTTTTTTTTTTAAGATTTTATTTATTTATTTGTGTGTGTGTGAGAGAGAAAGTGAGCTGGGAGAGGAGCACAGGAAGAGGTACAAACAGACTCTGCACTGAGACAGAGGCCAATGCTGGGCTCGGTCTCGTGACCCTGAGACCATGGCCTGAGCTGAAATCAAGTCGGGCACTTAACCACCTGAGGCTCCTAGGCAGCTCGTGGTTACAAAGTCTTAAGTAGAATTTGGTATGAATTTAATTGACTATGGAATTTAGAGTTATCTTAAGCAGCTGGTGTTAAGTAGGATGGTGTTAACATATATAACATATAATTATATGTAATTGATTCTATCATATTTATATATATCTGTTACATACCTAATCGGAATCCACTAGACTTGAGATAATCTGTCTGAAGCTGGAGCAAAACCTCATTGTTGCATGTACATTACCCTTTTCCACTGGGTTATTTTTTTTTTTGCTTAGTAATTTACAGCTTTTATTTTTTGACATTTATTATTGTCTGTTAGACACATTCTAAAGAGCCTTTGATCTCTCACTTATGAGTTAATATTTTTTGAATAGTGTCATTTTTCTTATATAACTTTTAAGGTTTTACTGTACAATTTTTAGTGATTTTTGTTTTTCATCATGATTTCTTAGTTTTGGTTGTAACTTTAAAAGACCTTCTTTATCTCAAGATTATAAATATACTTTTCTGTGTCTTTTTCTTATACTATTATAGTTTTGCTGTATGATATTTAACTTCTAAAATAACTGGACTTTCATTTGAGTATGGTTGAATTAAACGTATTCTTATTTCTCAAATGAAATGTTAATTACCTCATTACAATTTGTTAATGTAGTCCATACTTTTTTCTACTCCCTTGCTACCTTTATCATCTAATCCATATATTCACCTTGGTTTATTGTTCATCCGTCTATCAATTCCTTTATTTATTGTTTAATTCTTGGAGCTTTATTTAGATAGGAGGTAGGTCATGTCCTCACTCACTGTACTTACTTGCAACATTTTTTTACTATATTTATTTGTTCTTCTATTACAGATACACCTAAAATTATTTGCCAAGCAGCTTAGAAAAATTCTGATTGGGATTTAAGATTGCATAAAACTCATGAATTCAGTTGGGAGAAGTGACTTTTGTCTGATATTTAGTTTTCTCAACCATAATATTTGTACCCATTTCTATTCCTCATATCTTTTCTAGATGTATACAGAAAATTTTATAACCTTTTGTGTATTGGACTCCTTTTCTCATTACAATTATTTCTCATTTTCTGTTTTTTATTGCTTTGCAAATAGGGTTTTCCCCCCCTCCATTATATTTTCTAATTGATAATTAGTAGATTTTTGGAAAACTACTAATTTTTATATGATGACACTGAATCTGGCCACTTTAAAGAATGCTTGTACCTTGTCATAAAAATTTACTTTCTGGGGCATGTGGGTGGCTCAGTAGGTTAAGCTGCTGCCTTTTGCTCAGGTCATGATCCCTGGTCCTGGGATCGAGCCCCATATAAGCTTCCCTGCTTAGCAGGGAGCCTGCTCTCCCTCTCCAGCTTCCCCATGGCTGTGTTCCCTCTCTTGCTATTTCTCTCTGTCATAAATAAATAAAAGTCTAAAAAAAAATAAATAAAATATTTCTTTCTTGTACTGAGTATTTAGACAAATAATGAAATGGTACAAATAGTAAAATAATATCTAAAAATAATGAAATTATCTCTTTTATAATATTCATACCCTACTTCTTATCCTGTTCCTACAGAATACATTGATGATGATGATGACGATGATGTGTATGTGTGTTTGAGTGTGTGTGTAGGGGGTGGGTTTATGTGTTGCATGGTCTCAAACAACAAAATAGTCTTAGATTAAAAAAAAAGAACAAAAAACTAGTGTAAAGGTAGGTCACTTTAGTACTAATTGGAACTTAAAAGACAAAATTGAAAACAAATATATGGCTGCCAGATTTTGAATATAAGAACATAATGTGCTTTACCAATACCTAAAAAAAAGCCTTAAATAATAATAAAATAATAATATATGCCAAAAGACACTGTTTGATAATCTCTCTAATTATTCATTATGCTGACAACATTGCTAAAGGAATTTTGAACATAGACTCTTCTTCCAAAAATATGTGGCAATGAAATGTATTAGTCACTGGGCATGAACAGCCTAGTCCAGAAAAAGACAATGAATAGACAAATATGTATTGAGAATACAAGTCAAGAATGCCAGGGCAAACCACATTAGTTTAAATTAAATAAAACATTTTAAAAATTCAGAAAGAATAGATGTGAACTTCAGTAAGTACACCCGTTTCTGCTTGGCTAGATGTTTTGGGTAGATAAAAATGAAATGATGTGATTTTCATGGGCCTCTGAGGGTATCACTCAGGTGAAGGGCTCATCCTTTTGACTCTTAAGATGAAGTTGTGTCCTATGTAAACTATTTGCTGTTAAATGATTCGTGGTTATGATCTTCTTTCTTTCCATTGTAACTCTCTTGGGACAATATTTTAATTTTAGTTTATTAAATGATATATTTTTAAAGATTTTATTTATTTATTTATTTGAGAAAGAGAGAATGAGAGAGAGAGCACGAGAGTGGGGAGGGCCAGAGGGAGAAGCAGACTCCCTGCCGAGCAGGGAGCCCGATGTGGGACTCGATCCCCGGACTCCAGGATCATGACCTGAGCCGAAGGCAGTTGCTTAACCAACTGAGCCACCCAGGCGCCCTATTAAATGATATTTAAATTATATTGTGTAATTAGGGTCAAGTTAGTTATTCTGTTAATGTCCTCCAGAATATTGTTACATGATATTTATATCACTCCACTTAATATCTCTGATTGAATCAGGTCTCTCAGCTTTGGACACAGCAGTAAACGGTGTTGTACTTGGATTACAGATAATTCATTTACTTTTGGGAGCTAACTTATGGAGGCTTGGGGCAGGGATATGCATCCTTAATCCACTGGTTTTTAAGGCAAGCTCTTTTTGATGATAGCATGAAGTGATCTTAATAAAGCAAAAATTTGGGAATTAGGTCACATTTCATTTAGAAATTATTAAGTTGAAATTGCTGATTTGGCAAGTCAAAACCAGTTGAATGTTGGAATATCATGATTTATAATTGTTGATATGACTTCACTTACTAGATTTTGATAGCACAGATGGGTAATCATTGTCTTCTGTGTTTTCTGCTTGTGACAACATATAACCATGGGAATATTGATCTACTAGGAGAAATAGTATTTTATCAACTTTACTAAGCTATATAGAGTCGAGAAATGTAATAAAGGTCATTAATATCCCTTACTAAAAGGATTTATATTTCTGGAACTGCTAACTCGGTTATTTTAATAATATAATGGTTAACTCAGTTGAGGTTCTTCCCTCTAAATTATATTCATAGGGAATGGTTAAGATATATTGCATCCTCTTAGGAAAATGAGAGGCTTTTGGGAACTATCTGTAGGTTCCTTTAGAAGCATACTCTAGATGCTACTGTGACCAGCCATCTACAAACTTGTGATAGTCCTTGTTGAGTCAATTTCAGTGAGATCTTTAGAGAACAGCTGAAGAATTGTTCTGTTAGGATAAAAATTTAATTCCACAAAGAGAGATCATAAAGAAACACAAAATCAAAAGATTCAAGAAAGACAGTTTGTATCTAACAGAATTGGAATAATAGTGTCAAGTATAAAGAAAAAAATGCAACAGAGCTTGCTATGTTATGTATACATACATATATGTATATATATTTTGTTCTACTTAATATGTTAAATATATATGTTTAATGGTAAACATATATTAAGTTACTTTTCATTCTCAAATTATATTGTAAGGTAGAAAGAAGACATTTATGAATAATTTTAGTATCAAAATTTTTTCCTGAAATGGATAACTCCTTTAAGAAAAACTAATCTTTATTTGAATCAGTTGAAAAGTGACACTGTTTTCCCACTTAATATATCTAGAAAGGTTGGAGCACAAACAAAACAAGACAAAACACCCAAAAAGCAAAAAAAAAAAAAACCAAAAAACCAAAAAACAAAACAAAAAAAACCTTAAATTAAGGTGAACTTTCCCTGCATTTATGTTAGATAAACATTATGAATTCTGGGGATTAAAAGTTAAGGGTTATTTAACAGTATTTATTAAGGAAATTTTTCTGTTAAGTTCTTCAGTAAGTTGCTGTCTAGATCACAAGAAGTTGTTTAACATAAGAAAGCATAACCCTTAAATCTCAAGACTTCTGCTTCAACTTGGCTATGCGAAATATTCTTCTTCACCAATATTACAATATTGTCTGTATACAAGTAGTAAACAATTTAGCACATTATCATTAGAATTTAGCATTCTTCAATTTAATTTTATATAGAATTTATTAATTGTAGATTCATGAGTCCTCCTTATTATTTGGTTTCACATAATTCCCCAACATGATGCTTTGCCTGCAAAACCACTTTAAGGTGTAACCCACTGCACAAATGCTACAAATCCTGGTATAGTAGTTTGCCCAAGATTCCGCACACATTTCTCCAGATTATGCAATGAGTCAAAGATAACTAAAATACTACATAGTGGATGGATTTGGCGTGAAGATCAACTGAAAGACTCCCTAAAGTATAGCAAAGCATCAGACTAGGTCAAATAGGAATTCACAATATCTCAAAAAGATAAATTCCACCCAGACTGTTCTCCCCACCTCCCATCCCAGTAAAGGTTTAATGAAAAATCTCTGGAATGGTTATATTGGCATGGCAGTACACAGAGTATCAACTAGTCTATTGGGGATTAATTGTCCCTAAACGTGATACGAAGAAATTTCCTTAAAGCTCATTCTGTTTGCTATAGATAGCTGTAATATGTGCTATGCTTGATTAAAAGGATGCAAAATGACTTTTCTATATTCAACTGTTTTGTAGGCACTACTCAGATTTTAGCCAGTAATGAACTCCCAGAGATGGGAAAGGTAATTGTCTACGAACTGAACTGCAGTCCATGTTTCCATTCCTTATAATCAGGCAGTCATAGAAGGGGAAGTGACCACAGAAGTAATTTCATTGCTTAATCAATTTTTTACTTAATCAAGTTACTTGAGATATTTAATAAAAAGCTTTGCACAGTAACTCCTAACTTCAGCATCTCTAAATCCCTGATAAATCCCTTCTAGATATTCTGTTTCTCATCTCTCTTCTCATCCAGGGTTTGGATTTGGACCATTTGGAATCAGTTTTCCATAAAACATACAAGGAAAAAATCAAAGAAGAGGTTCCTGAGATGGTGGTCCTGATGGTTTGAGATAAAACTGTCACCAGTGTGAGTTTTCCTCAACTTTATTGTCCAATTCCTTTTTAGAGTGGCCCTTAGGCAGAAAGCCAATATATGAGGGGAATCACACAAGGGAATCACAGAAAAATATCACTGAAGGTTTATTATATATTTTTTTAAAGATTTAATCTATTTATTTGAGACAGAGAACATAAGTGAAGGGGAGGAAGGGGCAGAGGAAGAGGGAGAAGCAGACTCCCCACCGAGGAGGGAGCCTGATGCAGGGCTTGATCCCAGGACCCTGGGATGATGACCTGAGCCAAAGGCAGACGCTTAACGACTGATCCACCCAGGTGCCCCGGTTTGTTCATCTCTTATAGTGGTTCTGAGAAAGGGACCTATGGTCCCTTTGAGGGTTTCTGTGAGTAGCTTTCAGGGGATGTGTGAGTCAAAACTATTTTCATGGTAATACTACGATACTATCCGGCTCTTTCACTAATATTTATACTAGTTGTACAAAAACAATGCTGGGTGAAACTACTGGGACCTTAGCACAGATGAAGATAGTGGCACCAAACTGTTGTGGTTAATACACTTGCATTAACCCCCCCAAGCGCGCGCGCACACACACACACACACACACACACACACAAGTTTGGCTAAAGAATACTCTTGATGAAGAGTAAAAATTACTAATTTTATTAATTTCAGTCTCTGAATACATGTCTTTTTAAACATTTTTGTGGGAGGAAATGGGAAGTACACATTACACATGAACATGCACTTCCACTGCTTATTGAATTATAATGGCTGTTCTGAGGAAAAGCCCTCAAGCAGTTATTTGAGGTTCAGTCTGAACAGTCAGTTGTTTTGTGGAACACCATTTCTACTTGAAAGAATGACCAAAAAACTACAGCTAATCAGCCTTGTGTATTTGGTAGATGTTGCTTTCTTTATTAAAGATTTTATTTATTTATTTGAGAGAGTGAGTGAGTGAGAGAGAGAGAGAACAAGAGCTAGCACGAGCCAGGGAAGGGAGAGGAAGAAACAGACACCCCACTGAACAGGGACCCTGATGCAGGCTTGATCCCAGGACTGTGGGATCATGACCTGAGCCAAAGGCAGATGCTTAACTGGTTGAGCCACCCAGGTACTCCTTGGTAGATGTTTCTTGAAAATGAATGAAGTGAGTGTGTCACCTCAAGAAAGAAAAATAATAACGTTTGTTACCGATGAAAATCAGAATTTTGGACAAATTGTGTCTGCCCCTGTGCCTGACTGCTTCTTCTACTTACAGATTGTCCAATAAGATCCGTGATGATACTCATTAAGGGACTTCTAGGGAAGATGGTGGAGTATGGGATCCTAAATTTACCTTGTCTGACAGATACACGTGGATAACACCCACCTTAATGTAAATAATGAAGAAAACATCCCAAAGACTGGCAGAACAGACTCTCCATGCAATGTAGGGTGGAGGCCACAATGAAAAGGGTAAGAAGGGTGGAGACATAGTCTGGAATCAAGCGGACCCATGAGACTGTCCACAGGAGGGAGGGAGACTGCAAGCAGGGAAAGTGAGAGGAGCAGATCCTTTGCCAGGCACCCCAGGCAAAAAGACCCACACTGGAGAGACAAATCTCCACCACATTTGGTTTTGAAAACCAGATGGGTTTAACTTTGTAATCAGTAGGGCTTAAACCTGGAACTTTAAAAATCAGTGACTGGGCTCTGGGAGAGCCAAAAGGCAATAGAAAACTGAGACCCTGCCCTTATAGAGAGAGTGTAACATATAGTCCCACTGAAATACAGCATAGAAGCAGCAGTTTGAAAAGTGCCTGGGGTATACAGGAAGATTTATTTACTGATCTCAGAGTATATGATGGAGGGGCAGAGATCGTAAGAGACTCCTCCAAGAAAAAAAGAGCTGGCAAGTGTCATTTCCCTTCCCCCATCCCCACGCCTAGATACACTAACATCTGTGGGAACGAACTAAGCACACGGAAAGTATTGCTTTTCATCTGGCTTGCTAACAGTACACCCTGCCCCCGCACAATCCTTTGTACACACCTCTCTAACTTACCCACCTCAGTTTTCTTTCTAGTTTTTAAATTTTTAAAAAAGATTTTATTTATTTATTTGACAGAGAGTTAGAGAGCGCAAGTAGGCAGAGAGGCAGGCAGAGGGAGAGGGAGAAGCAGACTCCCTGCCGAGCAGGGATCCCAGTGCAGGACTTGATCTCAGGACCCTGGGATCATGTCTTGAGCTAAAGGTAGCTGCTTAACTGACTGAGCCACCCAGGTGCCCCCTCCTCAGTTTTCCAAAGCAGCTACAGGTCACCTCCTACAGCAGACCCTTGCAAACCTTTCTAACACTATGCCCTATTCCCATTTTCTCCTACGGACATGTCCCATCCAACACAACCTTTATAGGAGTATATCCAAAACAGCACTAAAAGCATGGCAGTATGCAAGCAGCCCCAACAAGGCCTCCAGAGTAACTCCTGCACTGAGGTGAGGGGAAGATAAGCACACACAGTAGTCCCACTGGGGCCCCAGCATAGAGCTGTAGGCAAACATCTGGTCTGAATGCAGGACCCATCCAGCAAATAAAGCTTCTCTGAGGATGACACAGGGAGAGCATCCTGCAGTTCCTTGAGTTGCAGCTCTGGAAAATGCCTACTCTTACCCAAAGAAGCCCAAGACAGCCCCAGCTTGGCCCGCTAATAGCATGGAGACCCAAACTTACCCACGATAGGCAAAGAGAGTGATTGCAGACAACTAGACTGAAAGCAAACAAGACTCATCCACAACAGTAGGGCACATGCAACACACAGAGGAGATACTCTGAAGTTCCACTTCCTGGTGAACAGGGGAGACTATGCTGTAGGGCACTATAGGACCTCTTCTTAATAAGGGCACTTCTTTCAAGAGTAGGAGATATGGATGACTTTCTAACACACAGACATCTAACACAGAGAGTTAGATAAAATGAGGATACAGAAGACTAGGTTCTACATAAAAGAATAAAACAAGATCACACCGAGAGAGCTAAATGAAATGAAAAGTAATAAGCCTGATAGAGAATTTAAATTAATGATCATAATGACATTCACTGGACATGAGAAAAGGATGGGAGACCTTAGGGACACCCTCAACAAAGAGATAGAAAACAAAACAAAAAAAAAGAACCAACAAAAAAATGAAGAACTCAATAGCTGAAATTAAAAATATAGTAGAGGGAATAAATTGTAGATTAGAGGAAGCAGAAAAATGGATTAGTGACCTGGAGGACAGAGTAATGGAAGGTAATAGAGCTGAACCAGAAAAAGAAAAAAAGAATAATAAGAATAAGATCAGGTTAATGGAACTCAGTGACACCCTCAAGCATAAAAAAATTCACATTATAGGTATCCCAGAAGGGGAAGAAAGAGACTAGGGGGCAGAAAATTTATTTGAAAAAATAATAGCTGAAAAATTTCTAAATCCGGGGAAGGAACAGAAATCTATATCCAGGAGGCACAGAAAGCCCCCAACAAAATCAACCCAGTGATTGATTTGGATGTGAATAACAAGACACATAGTAATGAAAATGGTAAAAAGTGATAAAAAGAAAATTTTAAAAGCACAAGAGAAAAGAATAGTTACATACAAGGGAAACCCCATAAGGCTATGAGATTTTTCAGCAGAAACTTCGCAGGCCCGAAGGAAGTGGTATAAGACATTCAAAATGCTGAAAGGAAAAATATGCAACCAAGCATACTCTATCCAACAAGGTTATAATTCAAAATTGAAGGAGATAAGCAGTTTCCCAGACAAACAAAAGTTAAAGGAACTTGACACTGTGAAACCAGCCTTGTAAGAAATGCTAAAGGGGATTATTTGGGTGGAAAGGAAAAACCATACGCACAAGTGAGCAAAGTAGGAAGCACAAAAGCAGTAAAATTAAGTACATCTAAAAAAGAAAAAAAACTGGAGGTATCACAACCCCAGATTTCAATATATACTATAAAGCTATAGCAATAAAAATAGTGGACTGGTACGAAAATAGACACATATAACAATGGAATAGCCCAGAAATAAATCGATGATTATATGGTCAATTAATCTTTGACAAAGGAGATTATAGATTATATAATAGGAAAAAAGAGTCTCTCTGACCAACGGTGTTAAGAAAACTGGATAGCAACATGCAAAAGAATAAAACTAGACTACTTCTTTATACCATACATAAAGATTGACTCAAAATGGATTAAAGTCCTAAATGTGTGATATGAAACTATAAAAATTCTAGAGGAGAACATAGGCAATAATCTCTTTGACACTGACTGTAGCAACTTCTTCCTAGATATGTCTCCTGAGGCAAGGGGAACAAAAGCAAAAATAAACTATTGGGATTTCATCAAAATAAAAAGCTTCTGCACAGCAAAATAAACAATTAACAAAATAAAAAAGACAATGCACAGAATGGAAAAAAGATATTTGCAAATGACATATCTGATAAGGATTTAGTATCCAAAATATATAAAGAACTTATAAAACTCAACATCAAAAAAGAAATAATTAATTAAAAATGGGCGGAAGACATGAACAGAAGGCCAACAGTCATATAAAAAGATACTCAACATCACCAATAATCAGGGAAATGCAAGTTAAAACTACAATATGATCTTGTCTCACCCTTGTCAGAATGGCTAAAATAAAAAATAAAAAATAAATGGCTAAATAAAAAAATAAAAAATAAAAAATAAATGGCTAAAATAAAAAAATAAAAAAATAAAAAACACAAGAAACATCAAATGTTGGTAAGACTGTGGAGAAAAAGTTCTCTTGCACTGTTGATAGGAATGCAAACTACTGTAGGCTCTACGGAAATAGTACAGAATTTTTTCTAAAAATTAAAATAGAGTTACCATATGATTTAGTAATTAGTGAGTATTTGCCTAAAGAATACAAAAACACTAATTTTAAAAGATATAAAGATATATGTACTCCTCTATTTATTGGAGCTTTATTTACAATAGCCATGTTATCAGGGCCCCTGGGTGGTTCAGTCATTAAGCATCTGCCTTCGGCTCAGGTTATGATCCCAGGGTCCTGGGATTGAGCCCTGCAGCCGGCTCCCTATTCAACGGGAAGCCTGCTTTTCCCTCTCCCACTCCCCCTGCTTGTGTTCCCTCTTCTCGCTATTGCTCTCTCTATGTCAAATAAATAAATAAAATCTTAAAAAAAACCCAAACCAAAAGCCATGTTATCAAAGCAGCCCAGGTGTCTGTTGATAAATGAATGGATAAATAAGTGAGATATATATATATATATAGATATATATATATACACACCCATATATATAAAATGGAATGTGACTTAGCCATAAAAAAGAATGACATCTTGTCATTTGCAACAACACAAATAAATCTAGAGGGTAAAATACTAAGTGCTATGTTAGTCAGAGAAAGACAAATACCATATGATCTCAATCATATGTGGAATTTAAGAATCAAATGAATGAACAAAGAAAAAAAAGAGACAAGCATAAAAAGACTCTTAACTATAGAGAACAAACTGAAGGTTACCAGAAGGGAGGTGGGGGGATGGGTGAAATAGGTGAAGCGGATTAAGAATACACTTAATGTGGGGCGCCTGGGTGGCTCAGTGGGCTAAAGCCTCTGCCTTTGACTCCGGTCATGATCCCAGAGTCCTGGGATCGAGCCCCACATCAGGCTCTCTGCTCAGCGGGGAGCCTGCTTCCTCCTCTCTCTCTCTCTCTCTGCCTGCCTCTCTGCCTACTTGTGATTCTGTCAAATAAATAAATAAAAATCTTAAAAAAAAAAAGAATACCCTTAATGTGATGAGCACTGAGTAATGACTAGAACCATTGAATCACTATGTTGTACATCTGAAACTGATACAATACTGTATATTAATTATACTGGAACTAAAATAAATAAATGAAAAAAGTGTAAGCCAAACTATTAAAAAAAAAAAAGGATCAGTTATATTAAACAGGTGATTTTTTTTCTGGACTAATAGAATGTGTCAATATTTGGATAATCTACATCTCTTAATAAGTCAGTATTTTCCACATAGAAATGAATAATATTACAAAATCAGGCCTAACGTTAAAAAAAGATCCATTCGGAACTAGAGGGTATCATGCTTAGCAAAATAAGTCAATCGGAGAAAGACAACTATCATGATCTCCCTGATATGAGGAAGTGGAGATGCAACATGGGGGGTTAAGGGGGTAGGAGAAGAATAAATGAAACAAGATGGGATTGGGAGGGAGACAAACCATAAGTGACTCGTAATCTCACAAAACAAACTGAGAGCTGTTGCGGGGAGGGGCATTGGGAGAAGGGGGGTGGGGTTATGGACATTGGGGAGGGTATGTGCTATGGTGAGTGCTGTGAAGTGTGTAAACCTGGCGATTCACAGACCTGTACCCCTGGGGATAAAAATATTTTATATGTTTATAAAAAATAAAAAAAATCCTAATTATTCAAAAAAAAAAAGATCCATTCAAATTGTTAAATAGAACAAGGGGTTTTAGTATGAGTATGCAAAGTTCATTGAGAATGGTTCCAGATTTCACATTGTAACTGCTCTTTAAAAACTACTAGTTGTCAATTTTTGATGTATTAATAAAGAAGACTACTCACTATTATCTTGAAAGGCAATTAAAATCTCTTTTCCTTTCCTCATGCATAAATGTGTGAGGATGACTCTGTTGATATGTTTTTAACCAAACCAACTTTTGAGCTCCTCTATTAGGTCAGACACTTAAAGAAATTTGCAAAATGGGAACCAATGTCATTCTTCTCACTAACTTTTTTGGAAAAATATGGGTATTTTGCAAAAGAATGTATTATATATGTTAACATGTGGTAGGTTGCTACTGTGGTCTCTAAATAAATAAATGATAAATATTTAAAATTTTCTTGGTATTAATCTCTAACACAGAAAATATTGTTACATAACAATCCGCATAAACAAAAGCTTTTGTGGTCCTCAGTATTTTTTAAAAATGTAAAGAGCTCCTGAAATTTCAAAATTTAATAATGTTGCTTTATTCAAATACTTAGAGAAAACATTCTAAAGAAATTAAAGGGAAAAATATCTCATTATGGTATTCAGCAAGGTATCAAATATAATGTTTTTTTTTTTTTTTTTTTTTTTTTTTAATTTACTTATTTGACAGAGAGAGATCACAAGTAGACGGAGAGGAAGGCAGAGAGGGAGAGAGAGAGGGAAGCAGGCTTCCTGCTGAGCAGAGAGCCCGATGTGGGACTCGATCCCAGGACCCTGAGATCATGACCTGAGCCGAAGGCAGCGGCTTAACCCACTGAGCCACCCAGGCGCCCAAGGTATCAAATATAATGAAATAGCAAAAAATAACATTTTGGCATTTTCATTGTTTTTTGCATAAACAAAATTCTGTAAGTTATTTGTCACAAAAATGAAGATATACATTTTCTTGTTTAGTTCCAAAGGATTCCTATAATGATCATTGTGAAGGATAATATATAGTTATGGAAATTATAATGAGAAAAATATTACCATAATCAGAAGACTAATCAAATTGTCTTTTCTTAAAATTTCTCATTCAGTGTGTAGTGTCTATCATTTCTCTTTTATAAACACACAGCCTCTGCCCTCCAAGCAGGGTGTACTCAAGGCAGAAACTTCTCTGTGGGGCAATTTTTGTGTTTCAGAGCTTTCCTAGGATCAGGCTGAAGCTACATCCCAACTAAAACCACTTCCTAAGGCGCCTGGGTGGCTCAGTTTGTTAAGTGTCAGACTCCTGATTTTGGTTCAGGTCACGATCTCCGGGTCAGGAGCTCAAGCCCCACAGAGGGCTCCATGCTCAGCTTAAGAGTCTCTTTCTCATTCTCCCTCTGCGCCCCTCCTCAAATAAATAAATAAATAAATAAATAAATAAATAAATAAAACCACTTCTTAGTTGACTCTCTCTCCTTCTCTATTCTGGTTGCCCACTTTCTCTCAGGTTACTCTTGGGAGCAATCTCTCACTTATAACCCACTAGGGTCTGAGAGAGAATCTGTGTCTTAGACATCCCACCTTCAATAGAATTCCATTTTTTCTTTAGGGTGAGGGAGTTGGAAGAGCAGATGAGGCATTTTGGGCACGTGAGTTGGGGTCAGTGGAGCCCAGCACACCACTGTTCCTTCATTTTTTCCCCCTTAATTACAACTACAACTTTAGAACCCTAAATTTCCTTTGCCATTCAGATGATAAGCATAAGGGATTTGTTATAAAAATGAAGTGTCACTACATGATCTGTGTTAAGGTGCCAATAGATTTACCCATCATTGTTTTTGCATTATTAGTACAAATATTGGTGAAAAATAATGGTTTTCGACTGGGATGATTTTGTCCCACAGGAGACGTTTAGCAATTTTTAGTTGTCACAAACTGGGGAGGGTACTGCTGCCTGTATGAGGTAGGAGCCCCCAACGAGGGGGGCTACAATGCATAGAACACCCCGAAACAAAGCATCACCTGCCCCACAGTGTCAACCCTGCTGAAGCCGAAGAACCTTATTAAAAGTGAAAAATTTTCTAACACAGTGTTCATTAATGGAGTATGTCCTTTCCTAAAAGCTATTTGTGTGACTCAAATCGCAGAAGTAGAGATTTACTTTATATTTATCCTCCTTAGGAGAAGCTATGATTATGTCTGTTTATTTTTTCTTGGCGCAGCTTATAGGAAGTCATGGGAGAAAATAATAAATTTCATTGATTTTTCTCCCAGAAATTAACAAAAGTAATGAAGGGAGAAATTCTATTTGTTAGTTTCAGAGTTCTGGTTTGTGTCAAATTAATTTGACTGAAATGACTAGACCAAAAACTTTAAACAGGTTTTCCTACCATATCCCATGTTTATATTTACAACACAGTCCTGAAGAAAATCTTGAACAGGCCAAAGTTTCTACTCCCTGAATTTTATGGAGCCGCTCTCAGCACTGAGAATATTTGCACCTTTTAACACAAAGCCACTGTGTTTACGAGTAGTTCATAAGATAATTGCATTAGAGATCTTTCTGTTCCAGTTCAAATGAAAACTAATACTTTGAAGTGTTATGATACACTTCATTTTCAAAGAATTAAGCATTAATGTAAATCAGCTAATTAATTAGCTTTTGCCTTTGACCTTGACTGGCTCATTCTGACTGCCATATATTCATCACGGAAATTAGGGACTTTTCATTTCTTTTAAGTGTTAGTAAGACTACTGGTTGGGTCTAGATGTTTTTTTCCTGAGTTGTTCTTATTGTAGTGATAGGCCTGTGACGTGTTATCCTCCTTTGACTTCAAGGCATTTCCAAATTCTTTTTTGAAGAAATTTCTTTCTTTTTTTCCCCCCTCTATAAAAGTTCTACTTTTTTCCCCTAAGATTTTTATTTATTTATTTTTGTGAGTATGCACGCAAGGGAGAGATACAGAGAGAGAGAGAGAGAGAAAGAGAGTGAGTGTGCGAGCATGCCCAAGTGGAGGAGGGGCAGGGGGAGAAGCAGACTCCCCGCTGAGCAGGGATTCCCAAGGCAAAATTGATCCCAGGACCCTGGGGTCATGACCTGAGCCAAAGGCAGATGCTTAACCGACTGAGACAACCAGGCACCCAAAGTTCTTCTAATTATTTCTCTTCACTCCATTCTATCCCCAAATCTGGGAGCAAAAATCCATTTGGGTTTTCTTGTTCATGAATGTGCTTATATATGAAATGTCTCACTTTTAAGATACAAGATTAATTGGTAATAGGCCTTCTGGCTCATGAGCTTGTCTTTTATTCTCTGGCTCTATTATCTCTCCTGGCCCAAGTTCAAGCATCTCCTTTAGCATCTACCTCTGTGATGTGTCCTGTCTTTGCAGGTAAGAACTCTAGGTGTCTGGTCTTAAGCCAAATATTCTCACCATAAGTAGAAATGGCCCCGTAAATTCCTTTGATTCTGTCCTTAAAGGAGCTCATCTTCAGCTTCCCTGGCTTAGGTGGGTTACATAGTGCAAGGGTTTGGGCAAAAGATGAAGCATGAATATGTTCCAGGTATTTTGAAGGGAAATATACTCTAAGAATGGAATGATGGGTACATTTTTTTTTTCCCTGCAGAAATCACAAGAAATTTCCCAGTCATGTCCTTTCAGTGAGTTTGAAAAGTGAATCCAATATATACAAATGGAGTCATGGTCTATTTCATTGTTCTGAAATATCTTTTTTTTTAAACACAGATTTGCAGCTTGAAATGTTGACAATCTAATATTTCCTCCCTTAATCTATAAATATAATGGGTTTTCGTAGCTCTCTTCTAGTTCACAACTCAGAAATGGTTTAAAACTGGATTACAGACCATTACCTTTTCTGTATTATTCAAAATGTGCATTCATGATACAAAGTTTACCTATAATGGCCCCACTTCTAACTATGGTTTATGTAGTAATATATCCATTACAGGTGTTTGCTAGAGTTAGAATGAGATTTCTGAGATTAGAAAACTTTCGTAGCTCAGGCAGTGTGTCACTATGGGGATCATTAATAAGCTGTGTTAGAAATGAAGGATGTTTCACAGTGATGATTAGCTAATGACATTAGCTAATGACAGGCAAAGACTCTGTCTTCTGTACAGTGTGCATTCCTTTGTCTGTCCTAATCCCTCAGGAAAAATAAAATTTACTATGTAAAGACTGGTTGACGTTTTCTACTTCGTTTTTTTTTAAGGAAATCTTCGCCTCTCCCCCAGCGGCTGGTTGCTTTGGATATAGCTTATCTTGACGTTTCTTCTCCCCACCCCACCTGCCCCCAACCCCAGTCTGGAGTAGTTGTTACCGAAGTGTCAGAGACATATGATGGATGGTTGCTCAACTTCTTATAAATGCAAAATGCTTTAGTGCCTTTTCATACTTGACTTTCATCGCTAGTGTTGATTGATGATATGTTATTTACCAGACATTGAAGGGCTACTAGTTTATAACAGTCAAGGTAAAATGTTCAAAGCAGTATGCAATGCAGACATTTCCTTCCACTGGGGCAGGTTAATGGTCTATCAAAAGGGGAAAGATCTGTCTGTGCTGGGAATGGTTCATGTCTTCTGAAGCCAAGATCTACTTGTGGGGTATCCTTTTGATGACGGGGTTAGCAGATTTTCATCTTTTAATTGCCCTCAATTTCTTCAGAAGGGAAATTTGGAATGATTGGCCATTAATGGTCTACTTGCTGAAGATACCTATGCAAAACTTGCTTTTAGGAACCAGATTACTCCCTTGCTTTTCCCTATTTTGGCAGTGTTGTTGCACATAACACCTAATCAGTGTTTGCACAGGAGATAAATTTGACTGCTTGCACGGCGGAAGCACAGGCAAGTTTCACCTTACTCCCCAGACTATTTACTACAATATGGGTTATGTGATAGAGAGCACAATGCCTACATGTTTGTGGCTCAGTGAATAACAATGAATGACCTGACTTCTTTTTTTTTAATTTTTAATTTTTTATTAACATATAATGTATTATTAGCCCCAGGGGTACAGGTCTGTGAATCGCCAGGCTTACACAATTCACAGCACTCACCATAGCACATACCTTCCCCAATATCCATAACCCCACCCCCCTCTCCCAACCCCCTCCCCCCATCAACCCTCAGTTTGTTTTGTGAGATTAAGAGTCACTTATGGTTTGTCTCCCTCCCGATCCCATTGAATGATCTAACTTCTAAGTTGTCATTTATAATTTACCTTTCTATTTTGAGAAAATTAAAAAAAAAGCATCAAGTATCTTGTTAAAATATGACTTTTGGACTATGGATTGAGCTTTATAAATTGTTTGGTTTTGGTTATATTATGGTTATATAACAGATGACAGAGAGATGATTCTGAATCAAAGTAGGGAGAAGGAGAAAATATATGTATGTAGGTTGAAGGGATATGCATCTTTTCATGGGATAAATGTGAATAACAGCTTGAATGGGCTCTAGTTTGCTAACCTAGCATTTTGAATTTCTTTAGAATTCATTTTCAGGTCATGTTTTAGTTCTATGTTTCTTACAAGAACAAATTAATTGAGCATTAAAAAACATCAAACATTTTTGGATAATACAACACTTCAAATAATCCAGCTTAGATTTTTGAAAGCAAAACAGCACAAATAAACCAGAATTTGCATAAACTTGACAAAAAGGAATGAAATATTGTTTGTTGACTTTTCAGCAAACTACAGATTGAATTATTTTGGGGGAGAAGACCCTTTTCTGTAGTTGGAAGGGGCATTTACTGGCACTTCTAAGAGTTTCCCTCTAAATGGGATTAATATTTAATGTGCCACTTAACATACACAGATTAGAAGCTGGAAAAATACTTACACAACACAATATGAAGCTGTCATCAATTTCATGAAATGAAAATGAAGAAACAAGATTTGCCCTGTTTTAAGGAAATCCAATCATAACATAATGACAACATAAAGCAACATTTTGGAAATAAATTGCCAGGTATGTAGGTTACAGGTTCAAAGGATGACTAAAGACTGAGAAACTTGCATATAGCATATAAGAATTCATAACAAGTTTCAACAGCATTGTTAACTGATTAAAAATTCCTAATAAGGTTGCTGGAATCATTAATGGGTTCTTTTAAAGAAAAATTGGCAATAAAACAATAGTATTTGTTTAAACAGAAAAAAAAATCCCCTGCATTCTTTCTTTCTGAAAAGAAACAGCTACATTATGGGTGTTCTCATAGTTTTATGTTGAAACAAGGCACCTTTTCAAAACCGTCAAGTTCGGTGTTTCAAAGACATGTTGAAGAATTAAGACAGCGGGTGTGTAAATAAATGTGATTGCGAAAAAACTGTTCCTAGTTTTGCTCAAGTGATTTTAGAGCATCTGAAGGGGTATGGTTTTAAAGTAAATCTCTAAGTCAATAATTTTCCTTTACTTATAATGTATATACAAAGTGACCTTAAAATGTTCCTTTGCCTAAGTAAGAATTCTGGTCAATTCAGGACATGGTACTGTAGTTCAATCCTTACACTTTAATTCTCCGAACAGAAGTTTAAAAACATTCCAGAAACTTTTCCATTGATAGTAGAGTTTCCAGCTTAAGTTTAGTTACATTCAAAATAGGTGAAAATGAGGCCATCAACCAAGGATGGTGCTTAAAACACCGCTAGGGGCGTCTGGGTGGCTCAGTTGATGGAGCATGTGACTTTTGATTTTAGGGTTGTGGGTTTGAGTCTCATTTTGGGTGTAGAGATTATCAAAAATAAAATCTTAGGGGGTCCTGGGTGGCTTGGTTGTTAAGCGTCTGCCTTTGGCTCAGGTCATGATCCCAGGTCCTGGGATTGAGTCCCACATCAGGCTCCCTGCTTGGCCGAAAGCCTGCTTCTCCGTCTCTCACTCCCCCTGCTTGTGTTCCCTCTCTCGCTGTCTCTCTCTTTGTCAAATAAACAAATAAAAATCTTAAGAAAAAAAACTTAAACAAACACACACACACCACGGGCACCTGGGTAGCTCAGTTGATTGAGTATCTGACTTGGTTTCAGCTCAGGTCGTGATCTGAGGGTTGTAAGATGGAGCTCCACGTTGGGCTCTGCACTCAACACGGTGTCTGTTTGAGATTCTCTCTCTCCCTCTCCCTCTCTCCCACTCATGCGTGATTTCTCTCTTACTCTCAAATAAATAAATAAATAAATAAATAAGTCACTAACTCTATTTCCAACATGATGTAAGTGAACTGAATAGAAAGAAGTAAAAGTTTCAGCAACTTCTCTTTAACTTGCAATTTAATTGGTAAATTTATATCATTATACAAAACCATTAGAAAAGCAAATGCATAAATAGTCAAGTGGCAGTTAAATTTTTGAAGAATAAATGTCAGATATTCTATTTTGTTGTATAGCCTCTAGGAAGCTCAGACTTTATGTTTGGTCAATTCATTATCCTGTTGAATTTTGGCTTGACCTTATAATTAAGCAAAAACAAATAAAACAAACAAACAAACAAAAACTGTAAAAGACCCAAGGAGGACAAATTTCCTGCCAGCAACTATTTTTTTTTTTAAAGATTTTATTTATTTGTCAGAGAGAGAGGGAGAGAGAGCAAGCACAGGCAGACAGAATGGCAGGCAGAGGCAGAGGGAGAAGCAGGCTCCTGCTGAGCAAGGAACCCGATGCGGGACTCGATCCCAGGATGCTGGAATCATGACCTGAGCCGAAGGCAGCTGCTTAACCAACTGAGCCACCCAGGTGTCCCTCCTGCCACCGACTATTAAAAAAAAACCCCAAGAACCTCACAACAATAACACTGAAAAACAAAGTACTCAAGTAATCCTGGAACATTTTTTGAAATTGAGAGTTTCTGGACATGTAACTAAATTAAACTTAATTTTTAAAAATATGCTTAAAAAGTAACCTCAGTGGGTAGATTGTTTTTAAATTAAGGTGAAGTTCACATAATATACAATTGACGATTTTAATGTATATGAGTCAGTGGCATTGAGTTCATTCACAATGTTGTGCTGCCACCCCTTCTATCCAGTTCTAAAACACCTATATCAGACCCAAGGGAGACCCCATACGCATTAAGCATCCCTCTGAATGTTACCCTTCTCACAGCCTGACAACCACTAATCTGTTGTCTGTCTCTACTCATTTACCTCACCAGACGTTTCCTATAATTAGAATCCTACGTTGTGTGAACTTTTGTGCCTGGCTCCTTTCACTTAGCATAATGCTTTCAAGGTTCATCGATGGAATAGCAGGTATCAGTACTTCTTTCTTTTTTATGGCTGAATAATGTTCCATTGTATGGATAGACCACAATGTGTTTACCCATTTGCCATTGATGACTTCTGGGTTTTCCCCACTTTTTAGTTACTCTGAATAGTGATGCTATGAAGATTCATGTACAGATACTTCTTTGGATGTCTGTTTTCAAGACCCAGGACACATACCTTGGGTATGTCTTCTGACATACCCAGGAGTACAAGTTCCAGGTAATCTGGTAATTCTGTTTAATTTCTGAGGGAAAAGTCAAGCTATTTTTTTTTTTAACAGCAGCTGCACCATCTTACACACCAGTAGTGTATGAGGGATCCAATTTTTCAACATTCTCACCAATACTTGTTATTTCAATGTTGGTTTTTTTTTTTTTTTAATTATATGGTGTGGATATGAAGTGGTACCTTATTGTGGTTTTGATTTGTATTTCCCTGATAACTAATGATTTTGACCATCTTTTCATGTGTTGTTGACTATTGTGTCACCTTCTTTGGAGAAATGCCTATTCAGGTCCCTTTTCCATTTTTAAATTGCATTGTCTTTTTTTTAATTGTTGGGTTGTAAACGGTTTCTTTTTTTAAAAATATATATTTTGGATAGATCTTTGTCAGACAGATAACTTGCAAATATTTTCTTCTATTCTATACATGGTCTTTTTTACTTTCTTGATAGTGTTTTTTAATGCATAAAAGTTTAAATTTTGATGAAGTCCAGTTTGTTTATTTATTTATTTATTTATTGTTAGTATCACAAATAAGAATCCATTACCAAATTTAAGATCATCAATATCTTTATGTTTTCTTCTAAGAGTCTTAGAGTTTTAGGTCTTACATTTTGGTCTTTGATTCATTTGAGTTACCTTATGCATACAGTGTAATGTAAGGGTCCAAGTTCCTACTTTTCACATATGATATCCAGTCATCTCAGCACTCTTTGTTGAAAAGATTATTCTTTCTCCATTGAATGGTCTTCATACCCTTGTCAAAAACCATTTGACTGTACATGCAAGGGTTTATTTCTGGGGCCTCTATTTTATTTCATTGTTTATATGTCTATTCTTAAATCAGTACCCCACTGTTTTAATTACTATAAATTTGTAGTAAGTTTTGAAGCCAGAGCCCATGAGTCCTACTATTTTGCATTGCTTCAGCAAGATTATTCAGGGTCCCTTGCAATACCATATAAATTTTAGGATCCGTTCTTCTATTCCTGCAAAAAAAGGTCATCGGCATTTTGACAGGAATTGCATTAAATCTGCAGATCATGTTTGGAGTGTTGCCATCTTAATAATATTAAGTCCTCCAATTCATGAGCAGAGGATGTCTTTCCATTGATTTAAGTCTTTTTCTTGTTTCTTTCTTATTTTGTAGCTTTCAGTGTACAAATCTTGTACCTTCTTGGTTAAATTTATTCCTACGTATTTTATTATTTTTTATGTTATTGTAAATTGAACTTTTTTAAAATTTCATTTTTAATTTGTTCATTGCTAGTCTACAGAAACACAACTTTTTCTTTATTTTTTTATGTGAGTTTATCTTCTAGCTTGTAACTTTGCCAAATTTACTAGTTCTAATAGATTTCTAGGGAGAATTCTTTAGGATTGTCTACATAGGAGATCATGTCATTTGTGAATAGAAATAATTTTACTTCTTCTTTTCCCATAAGGATCCCTTTTATTTCCTTTTCTTATCTAATTGACCTGGCTAGAGCTTCGAGTACAATGCTGACTGGAACTGATAAAGGCAGGATCTTTTTACTGATCTTAGGGGAGACTGAAAAGTCTTTTATCACTTGGTATGATGTTAGCCGTGCGTTCTTCATAAATACTCTTTATCAGGTCAAGGAAGCTTCCTTCTATTCTTGGTTGAATATGTTAACACAAAAGAATATTGGATTTTTTCAAATGCTCTTTCTGCATCAGTTGAAATGATCATGTGATTTTTTTTGCCCCTTATTCAATTAATGTATGTGTATTAGTTTGATTTTCTCCTTGTATACTGAACCACCCTCACATTCAGAGTACAAATTCTACTTGGTCATGATAATATAATCCTCTTAAATATGCTGCTGGGTATTAGTTTGCTAATATTCTGTTGTGGATATTTCATCTATATTCATGAGGCATATTAGTCTGTTATTTTCTTTCTTTGGGATACCTGTGGCTTTAGTATCAGCGTAATGTTGACCTCATAGACTGATTTAGGATATGTTCTTTCCTCTTCTACTTTTTGGAAGAATTTGAGAAAAATGTGCTAGTTCTTCTTTAAATGTCTGGTAGCATTCACCAGTGAAGTCATCTTTAGAATTTTACTTTTAAAAATGGGTAAATACTGACAATTAAGCCTAAAGCATCAAAATTTAGATGGAAATATTTAGATTTGGCAATAAAAAATTTATAAACACAAAACAAAGTTTGCCAAAATAAGGATCCATACCACTTCCAAAATGATATATTTAGAAAAATTAAAAAGGGGGGGATAAAATGATTTTTATACCATATCCAAAATATGGATAAAACTTAACTTCAATTAGGTAAACTCTACATGTATAAAATATGTTGAAAGACAATTACTCAAACAAATAGGAATATAGCTGAAAAATGAGTGTTATAATGTACTAAGACTCTCACTTGGATTCTTCGTTTCACTTATCCATACACAAATTATCAGAATTACTCTTTGTTGGAGATTCATTTAAACTAGAAAGAGAAGAATATCTCTAAATACTTTTGTAATTTTATTTCCTTTTCAGGTTCATTATTTTTCAAGTTAATCTTTAAAAAAAACTTTTAAAAACTTACACAAATATAGATATTAGCAATACATATAATAGTTGTCCATTCAGATATACAACTAACTGGATTTGAAAATATTAAGCCATAGTTTATACATCACTATCTCCTGGATACCTGAATTGACATTGTCATTATCATAAATATTAGTACCAGAAAGTGTAGATCAGAGAATGTGCTTGTAAAGACACATAGGAAGTAATGTCTTTCAAATTTTTGAGTGGTGATGATGAACAGCCATGAGAATAACAAAAGTGAATATCAATTTGTTTTTGAGTGAGTGGAAATGATGTTAATGTTTAGCTAGTTCCTGTCAGCATTAAAGAGATAGATAAGCACAGATCAAACTTCAGAGGTAGGAACTTGGTAATTTTGCTACCTCTTGAAATAAGTATACCATACAAAAAGCATTATTTGCCTACCTGAAGTTTCAGAAACATAAACATTTAGATTTCGCATAATCTTTGGGTTATTAGCAAACCTCTCAGAAGAATAAGTTTATAAATAACTTCTGGGTGAATCATACCAGCCTGTCTCAAGATAAAGGACTTGTATCAGAAGTCTTGACTCACTCTGACATTTTATGTGGTTTTCTATTACTAAGACAACTCTAAAGGTCTTCTGTGCATTCTTTTCAGGGTGTCACTTAATATTATCAGATGTCAGGTCCTGGACTTTGAGTGGCTTATAGCTGAGTTCACATATTATTTTGAATGGCTGGCAAAAATACAGTAAGTGTTTGACAAATACTTATTGAATGAATAATCTTATTGTGAAGAAGCAGAATGAACTGGAAAGCACATGGTCTTCTAGTTCTCAAAGTTTAAGAACATATTACAAAGCATGACTAATTAGATCTGCAATCTTAACTTACTTAGACTTCAGTTTTCCTGAATTAAGGTGTTGGGGTGGTGTATTTTTAATTCCCTTTGATCTCCTAAGTGTCATGATATGGGTCCCAGACTAAACTTGTGAGTACATTTTCAACTGAACTCCATTTTCAATGTCTTACATCAAGTCTTGTAAGAGGAGCCATTGGATGGTCTTATGACATCACTTGAATTTTCTTTTTCTTTACCTGAATTGCTATAAATGTAATTGGAATTGGCAACTACAAATGCAGGGACTATACACAGACATTTTTCTAAGTATAATACATGGCCTCTACTACAAAGGAGCTTGTAATCTAGGATGAAAAACAGAAATATGTAGAAAATGATGTAACAGATACAAGGAAACTTGGGGTGAGATGGACAATCTTTTATAATGACTTTGCTGGGAATATAGATTTAGTTGAAACTTGAAATAAGTACATGCCGTGATGAAGGGAACAGCAGAAGCTAGAAAAAAAGAAACCAATGTGAAAAGGAATTTAAAAACCCCGTATTTTATTTTACTATTCAAAAAAATTTTTATTTGTGTGAGAGAGAGAACATGCAGAGGGAGGAACAGAGGACGAGAGAATGTGAAGCAGATTCCTTGCTGAGCAGGGAGCCTACATGGGGCTGACATGGGGTAACATGGGGTGACATAGGTCTCGATCTCATGATCTGGAGATCATGATCTGAGGTGAAACTAAGAGTAAGATGCTCAACTAAGTGAGCTATCCAGGTGCCCCCAAACCCTATATTTTAAAGTGCATACCACTATTCCCAGAGTCCATTCTAAACTTTTTACCCCCATGTACGTAATGTTTTCCTATGTACTTTTCTATGTAGTGAAGGTTTTTCCTTCATTTATTATTTTTACATAAGCAAATAAATGAACTTTAGTAGTTTGGATAGAAACCCAAATCATTACATATGGATGGCATTATTAAAACAGTTCCAATGAAAATAAAATGCTATTTAGTTCTTTCTGTGTACTGTTGCTTTCTTGAAACTTCTGCACTTGAGTCTTGCTTTTCTCTTTTTAAAATGGAAACTTAGCACAAAGTTAAAGAGTTTGGTAAAATGTACTGTCTCCAAGGGGAGACTTCCTCCTTGAAGAATTCAGAAGCAGTGAGAAGAGTAGAAAAGAATGGAAAAAGAGTAACTGCCACAGTCTTAAGATCAGGTGGCTTTGTTTATGCATATTCCTTCTGAAAGGAAGACATTGTGGTTATCTGCTGGGACACTTGAGGAAACATTGTTAATAACGTTTCCATAACTTCTGTCAGATGTTAAACTTGAAGAGATATTCTGCGGGCTTAGGGATTAATAGACTGAAAATAGGCATTAAAACAACTAGCAGTCAGGTTTTCCAAGTTGTTGAGTTATGATTACAATGGATTCTCTGCCTGAAGCTGAGTAAAATAGGAAAATACACTGTTTAAATTCTTTTTCTTTTTCTCTTGTCACCTGTGGTGAATTTTTCCAAAGACAAAATCAATTGACTTTCCTTTATGACAGTCTAAGAGGTCAGGCAATATGGAAACAGGAACTGAATGTGATGTGTAATACTTGGAGTTCACAGAGAACAGTGATAGAAATTTGGGAATTTAGGGGCACCTGGGTGGCTCAGTGGGTTAAGCCGCTGCCTTCGGCTCAGGTCATGATCTCAGGGTCCTGGGATTGAGTCCCGCATCGGGCTCTCTGCTCAGCAAGAAGCCTGCTTCCCTCTCTCTCTCTGCCTGCCTCTCTGTCTACTTGTGATCTCTCTCTGTCAAATAAATAAATAAAATCTTAAAAAAAAAAAGAAATTTGGGAATTTAAAAAATATGATTTAAAAAATTCTTATTTTTTTCAAGGAAAAATTATACATGCTGGCAGGTTATAAATGAAATATTTCAAGTACACATACTGGCCCCTGATGAGTGAGACTCTTTGCTTAGAGGCAATTATTATTCTTTTATTTTAATTTTTTTATTTTTTTCAGCATAACAGTATTCATTATTTTTGCACCACACCCAGTGCTCCATGCAATCCGTGCCCTCTACAATACCCACCACCTGGTGCCCCCAACCTCCCACCCCCCACCCCTTCAAAATTCTCAGATCGTTTTTCAGAGTCCATAGTCTCTCATGGTTCACCTCCCCTTCCAATTTCCCTCAACTCCCTTCTCCTCTCCATCTCCCCTTGTCCTCCATGCTATTTGTTATGCTCCACAAATAAGTGAAACCATATGATAATTGACTCTCTCTGCTTGACTTATTTCACTCAGCATAATCTCTTCCAGTCCCGTCCATGTTGCTACAAAACTTGGGTATTCATCCTTTCTTTTTTCTTTTCTTTTTTTTTTTTTTTACAGCTTTATAAACATATATTTTTATCCCCAGGGGTACAGGTCTGCGAATCGCCAGGTTTACACACTTCGCAGCACTCACCATAGCACATACCCTCCCCAATATCCATAACCCCACCCCCCTCTCCCAACCCCCTCCCCCCATCAACCCTCAGTTTGTTTTGTGAGATTAAGAGTCACTTATGGTTTGTCTCCCTCCCAATCCCATCTTGTTTCATTTACTCTTCTCCTACCCCCTCAACCCCCCATGTTGCATCTCCTCTCCCTCATATCAGGGAGATCATATGATAGTTGTCTTTCTCCGATTGACTTATTTCGCTAAGCATGATACCCTCTAGTTCCATCCACGTCGTCGCAAATGGCAAGATTTCATTTCTTTTGATGGCTGCATAGTATTCCATTGTGTATATATACCACTTCTTCTTTATCCATTCGTCTGTTGATGGACATCTAGGTTCTTTCCATAGTTTGGCTATTGTAGACATTGCTGCTATAAACATTCAGGTGCACGTGCCCCTTCGGATCACTATGTTTGTATCTTGAGAGTAAATACCCAGCAGTGCAATTGCAGGGTCATAGGGTAGTTCTATTTTCAACTTTTTGAGGAACCTCCATGCTGTTTTCCAGAGTGGTTGCACCAGCTTGCATTCCCACCAACAGTGTAGGAGGGTTCCCCTTTCTCTGCATCCTCACCAGCATCTGTCATTTCCTGACTTGTTAATTTTAGCCATTCTGACTGGTGTGAGGTGATATCTCATGGTGGTTTTGATTTGTATTTCCCTGATGCTGAGTGATATGGAGCACTTTTTCATGTGTCTGTTGGCCATCTGGATGTCTTCTTTGCAGAAATGTCTGTTCATGTCCTCTGCCCATTTCTTGATTGGATTCTTTGTTCTTTGGGTGTTGAGTTTGCTAAATTCTTTATAGATTTTGGACACTAGCCCTTTATCTGATATGTCATTTGCAAATATCTTCTCCCATTCTGTCAGTTGTCTTTTGGTTTTATTCACTGTTTCCTTTGCTGTGCAAAAGCTTTTGATCTTGATAAAATCCCAAAAGTTCATTTTTGCCCTTGCTTCCCCTGCCTTTGGTGATGTTCCTAGGAAGATGTTGCTGCGGCTGAGGTCGAAGAGGTTGCTGCCTGTGTTCTCCTTGAGCATTTTGATGGATTCCTTTCTCACATTGAGATCCTTCATCCATTTTGAGTCTATTTTTGTGTGTGGTGTAAGGAAATGATCCAATTTCATTTTTCTGCATGTGGCTGTCCAATTTTCCCAACACCATTTATTGAAGAGGCTGTCTTTTTTCCAGTGGACATTCTTTCCTGCTTTGTCGAAGATGAGTTGGCCATAGAGTTGAGGGTCCATTTCTGGGTTCTCTATTCTGTTCCATTGATCTATGTGTCTGTTTTTGTGCCAGTACCATGCTGTCTTGATGATGACAGCTTTGTAATAGAGCTTGAAGTCCGGAATTGTGATGCCACCAACTTTGGCTTTCTTTTTCAATATTCCTTTGGCTATTCGAGGTCTTTTCTGGTTCTATATAAATTTTAGGATTATTTGTTCCATTTATTTGAAAAAAATGGATGGTACTTTGATAGGAATTGCATTAAATGTGTAGATTACTTTAGGTAGCATAGACATTTTCACAATATTTATTCTTCCAATCCAGGAGCATGGAACATTTTTCCATTTCTTTGTGTCTTCCTCAATTTCTTTCATGAGTACTTTATAGTTTTCTGAGTATAGATTCTTAGTCTCTTTGGTTAGGTTTATTCCTAGGTATCTTATAGTTTTGGGTGCAATTGTAAATGGGATGGACTCCTTAATTTCTCTTTCTTCTGTCTTGTTGTTGGTGTAGAGAAATGCAACTGATTTCTGTGCATTGATTTTATATCCTGACACTTTACTGAATTCCTGTACAAGTTCTAGCAGTTTTGGAGTGGAGTCTTTTGGGTTTTCCACATATAGTATCATATCATCTGCAAAGAGTGATAGTTTGACTTCTTCTTTGCCGATTCGGATGCCTTTAATTTCCTTTTGTTGTCTGATTGCTGAGGCTAGGACTTCTAGTACTATGTTGAATAGCAGTGGTGATAACAGACATCCCTGCCGTGTTCCTGACCTTAGCGGAAAAGCTTTCAGTTTTTCTCCATTGAGAATGATATTTGCGGTGGGTTTTTCATAGATGGCTTTGATAATATTGAGGTATGTGCCGTCTATCCCTACACTTTGAAGAGTTTTGATCAGGAAGGGATGCTGTACTATGTCAAATGCTTTTTCAGCATCTATGGAGAGTATCATATGGTTCTTGTTCTTTCTTTTATTAATGTGTTGTATCACATTGATTGATTTGCGGATGTTGAACCAACCTTGCAGCCCTGGAATAAATCCCACTTGTTCGTGGTGAATAATCCTTTTAATGTACTGTTGAATCCTATTGGCTAGTATTTTGGCGAGAATTTTTGCATCTGTGTTCATCAAGGATATTGGTCTGTAGTTCTCTTTTTTGTTGGGATCCTTGTCTGGTTTTGGGATCAAGGTGATGCTGGCCTCATAAAATGAGTTTGGAAGTTTTCCTTCTATTTCTATTTTTTGGAACAGTTTCAGGAGAATAGGAATTAGTTCTTCTTTAAATGTTTGGTACAATTCCCCTGGGAAGCCATCTGGCCCTGGGCTTTTGTTTGTTTGGAGATTTTTGATGACTGTTTCAATCTCCTTACTGGTTATGGGTCTGTTCAGGCTGTCTATTTCTTCCTGGTTCAGTTGTGGTAGTTTATATGTCTCTAGGAATGCATCCATTTCTTCCAGATTGTCAAATTTGTTGGTGTAGAGTTGCTCATAGTATGTTCTTATAATTGTCTGTATTTCTTTGGTGTTCGTTGTGGTCTCTCCTCTTTCATTCATGATTTTATTTATTTGGGTCCTTTCTCTTTTCTTTTTGATAAGTCTGGCCAGGGGTTTATCAATCTTATTAATTCTTTCAAAGAACCATCTCCTAGTTTCGTTGATTTGTTCTATTGTTTTTTTTGGTTTCTATTTCTTTGACTTCTGCTCTGATCTTTATGATTTCTCTTCTCCTGCTGGGTTTAGGGTTTCTTTCTTGTTCTTTCTCCAGCTCCTTTAGGTGTAGGGTTAGGTTGTGTACCTGAGACCTTTCTTGTTCTTGAGAAAGGCTTGTACCGCTATATATTTTCCTCTCAGGACTGCCTTTGTTGTGTCCCACAGATTCTGAACCGTTGTGTTTTCATTACATTTGTTTCCATAATTTTTTTTCAATTCTTCTTTAATTTCCTGGTTGACCCATTCATTCTTTAGAAGGATGCTGTTTAGTCTCCATGTATTTGGGTTCTTTCCAAATTTCCTCTTGTTATTGAGTTCTAGCTTTAGAGCATTGTGGTCTGAAAATATGCAGGGAATGATCCCAATCTTTTGATATCGGTTGAGACTTGATTTAGGACCAAGAATGTGATCTATTCTGGAGAATGTTCCATGTGCACTAGAGAAGAATGTGTATTCTGTTGCTTTGGGATGAAATGTTCTGAATATATCTGTGATGTCCATCTGGTCCAGTGTGTCATTTAAGGCCTTGATTTCCTTGTTGATCTTTTGCTTGGATGATCTGTCCATTTCAGTGAGGGGAGTGTTAAAATCCCCTACTATTATTGTATTCTTGTCGATGTGTTTCTTTGATTTTGTTATTAATTGGTTTATATAGTTGGCTGCTCCCACGTTAGGGGCATAGATATTTAAAATTTTTAGATCTTCTTGTTGGACAGTTCCTTTGAGTATGATATAGTGTCCTTCCTCATCTCTTATTATAGTCTTTGGCTTAAAATCTAATTGATCTGATATAAGGATTGCCACTCCTGCTTTCTTCTGATGTCCATTAGCATGGTAAATTCTTTTCCATCCCCTCACTTTAAACCTGGAGGTGTCTTCGGGTTTAAGATGAGTTTCTTGTAGGCAACATATAGATGGGTTTTGTTTTTTATCCATTCTGATACCTGTGTCTTTTGATTGGGGCATTTAGCCCATTAACATTCAGGGTAAGTATTGAGAGATATGAATTTAGTGCCATTGTATTGCCTGTAAGGGGACTGTTATTGTATATTGTCTCTGTTTCTTTCTGATCTACTACCTTTAGGTCTCTCTTTGCTTAGAGGACCCCTTTCAATATTTCCTGTAGAGCTGGTTTGGTATTTGCAAATTCTTTCAGTTTTTGTTTGTCCTGGAAGCTTTTAATCTCTCCTTCTATTTTCAATGATAGCCTAGCTGGATATAGTATTCTTGGCTGCATGTTTTTCTCATTTAGTACTCTGAATATATCATGCCAGCTCTTTCTGGCCTGCCAGGTCTCTGTGGATAAGTCTGCTGCCAATCTAATATTTTTACCATTGTATGTTACAGACTTCTTTTCCCGGGCTGCTTTCAGGATCTTTTCTTTGTCACTAAGACTTGTAAATTTTACTATTAGGTGATGGGGTGTGGACCTATTCTTATTGATTTTGAGGGGGGTTCTCTCAACCTCCTGGATTTTGATGCTTGCTCTCTTTGCCATATTGGGGAAATTCTCTCCAATAATTCTCTCCAATATACCTTCTGCTCCCCTCTCTGTTTCCTCTTCTTCTGGAATCCCAATTATTCTAATGTTGTTTCGTCTTATGGTGTCACTTATCTCTCGAATTCTCCCCTCCTGGTCCAGTAGCTGTTTGTCCCTCTTCTGCTCAGCTTCTTTATTCTCTGTCATTTGGTCTTCTATATCGCTAATTCTTTCTTCTGCCTCATTTATCCTAGCAGTGAGAGCCTCCATTTTTGATTGCACCTCATTAATAGCTTTTTTGATTTCAACTTGTTTAGATTTTAGTTCTTTTATTTCTCCAGAAAGGGCTTTTATATCTCCCGAGAGGGTTGCTTTAATATCTTCCATGCCTTTTTCAAGCCCGGCTAGAACCTTGAGAATCGTCATTCTGAACTGTATATCTGACATATTACCAATGTCTGTATTGATTAGGTCCCTAGCCTTTGGTACTGCCTCTTGTTCTTTTTTTTTGTGGTGAATTTTTCCGCCTTGTCATTTTGTCCAGATAAGAGTTTATGAAGGAGCAAGTAAAATACTAAAAGGGTGGCAACAACCCCAGGAAAATATGCTTTAGCCAAATCAGAAGAGATCCCAAATTGTGAGGGGGGAGAAAGGGGATAAAAAGGGGTTCAAAAAGAAAAAAAAAAAAGAAACTATTTAAAAAAAGAAAGCTGATAAAGAAAAAATATAAAAAGAGGAAAAAAAATATATATATATTAGATAAACTATTTAAAAAACGTTAAAAAAGAAAATGGTAAAAGTTAAAAAAATTTAGCAGAAGAAGAGAAAAAGAAAAAAAAATTGAAAAAGAAAAAATAAATTAAATTAACTGCAAGGCTAAAAAATCATGGGGAGAAAGCCATGAGTTCTGTGCTTTGCTTTCTTCTCCTCTGGAATTCCGCCGCTCTCCTTGGTATTGAAACTGCACTCCTCGGTAGGTGAACTTGGTCCTGGCTGGGTTTCCCGTTGATCTTCTGGGGGAGGGGCCTGTTGTAGTGATTCTCAAGTGTCTTTGCCCCAGGCGGAGTTGCACTGCCCTTACCCAGGGCCGCGCTGAGTCATCCGCTCGGGTTCGCTTTCAGGAGCTTTTGTTCCCTGAGCGCTTTCCGTAGAGTTCTGGAGGACGGGAATGAAGTTGGCGGCCTCCCGGTCTCCGGCCCAGAGGAGCCGAGAGCCCGGGGCCCCACTCCTCAGTGCGCCCTCAGAGAACAGCGCCCAATGACTCCCGTCACCCTGGCCTCCGGCCGCGCTCCGAGCTGACCGAGCCTGCGACCGGCTCAAGGCAACCCTGAGCTGAGTGTCACTCCTCAGCTCTGTCTCTGTAGCCGGCTTCCCCGCTCCAATACCGGTAAGCTCTGCGACACTCAGACAGCCCCGATCCTTCTGCGACCCTGCGGGACCTGAGGCCGCGCTGACCCCGCCTGGGCTTCACCCCAGTTAAGCCTCTGGAGCGATGTCCCTCAGTGGAACAGACTTTTAAAAGTCCTGATTTTGCTCCGTTTCTCCGCCGCTCGCCGGGAGCCGGCCCCTCCCACCGCGGTCTATCTTCCCGTCGCTTTGGATTCACTTCTCCGCCAGTCCTACCTTTCAGATAGTGGTTGATTTTCTGTTTCTAGAATTGCTGTTCTTCTTCTCTTCAATCTCCCGTTGGATTTGTAGGTGTTTGCAATCTTTAGATAAGCTATTTAGCTGATCTCCCGCTACCCGAAGTAGTCTCAGCCTTCTACTTCTCTGCCATCTTGACTCCTCGGCAGTTATTATTCTTATTTAACACTAAGAATCACCAACTGTGAACTTGAATTCAAATTCAAGTTCAAAGGTATAACTAATATCATCATTGTTACAGAATATCCTAAAATATTATCTTATTTCTGGAGTTTGCCATTCAATTGAGTCAATATTTGAGTATTGTGTACAAACAAAGTAGTTTGCCAAATGACAACAGGGAATTAAAGATGTGTGGGACACAATTCCTGTCTTCTAGAAGCTTATGATCTACAACCATAGTAAACTGTAGCAGAGAAGGACAGCATAATGAGGGCAAAGTCATGCAGGGATAGAAAATAAGAAAGGAGCACACTGATAAATCAGGCGGCTTCATGGAGGACGGGCTGTGAAGAAAAGAGTGGGTTTTTGGCAGAGAATGAGGGAGAATGTAGGGCATTTATTTAGTGGGTATCTGTGACAGGGACACAAACAGTAACACCAGTGGGAAAGCTTGAGGTGCATTTAGCGTTTAGTGACAAGTCCATGTTTATTGGAATAGAGCAGAACAGGGAGATTGAAAATGAGAAGAATAGGGGCACCTGGGTGGCTCAGTCAATTAATCATCCGCCTTTGGCTTAGGTCATGATCCCAGAGTCCTGGGATCGAGTTCTGCATCAGGCTCCCTGCTCAACGGGGAGTCTGCTTCTCCTCCTCCTTCCTGCTTGTGCTCTCTCTCACTATCTCTGTCTCTCTCAAATAAGTAAATAAAGTATTAAGAAAAAAAAAAGAAAATGAGAAGAATAAGCTGGGATAAAGTGAAATAAGCAAACACAGATTCATGACTAAGATAGAATACAGCCATTCACAGAATTCGGTTTGGCTCTAATGTCAAGGGCAGACCCAAGTGCTGCGTCCTTCCGCCCCCCACAGGAAGGGCTCATAGGTAGTCAACTGAAGTAATAATTACTGCTTGTCCAATGCATATTCAATGCTAGGCATGATACCAGGGCCCTCCCATATATTAAAAGGTCAAATTGTTCCTATAATTCTGAGACATAGATACACCTTTCTTTTTACAGCCAAGAAAACAGAGCCTCTTAAAAGGCTTAAAGTTAAGAAGAAACCATTTGTATCAGTCTAGTAAGACACTTACTTTAGGTTATTACCTGGGTATCTTTGAGAAAGAGTGGGCTCTTAAACGTTATGTAGTTCCTTGTCCAGTCACAGAACATCTCCCATATGAGATACCTAAGCGCTTCTTCCAATCTATAATGTTTGGTAATAAAATGTAAATGACGGCAGCAACAACAACAATAAAAGGGCCCCAGGCCACTTAATAACCATTGTTAATAACAAATTACAAATGTTTTCCAAAGAAAGCAGCTTATTAAGAATTGCAGTCACACTTGATGTGGTCATCAGCCATTTTTCAAAATGCCACATTTCAAGCAGAGCTATTAATAATCCCATTTCTTGGATATTTCAATCTCATTTCACAGTGTGGAATTGCTAAGAGACATACATTTATCAAACATGTTCCATAATATTCCTAGTTTGGCATTACTTCCCTCAGTACATGGTATTTTTGTTAGACGATCAATGGGAGAGTCTTCTCCCTTTAGAAGACAGCTAATCCCCTTGCCTCATTTGAAGTGGGTGACTTACAAAAATCTCTCTGGTTACTTTGCTTTCCCCATCCTCCTTCCTTATCCTCAGACCCTTTTATAAGTAAACTTGTTTCTTCATGCCTGTGGCCTCAAAACACGAGTGCTTATTGGAACATCAGATTTTGTTAGTAGCTGTTTATATTAATGAACAAGGTGACCTTGGTTTGGTCTGGACTCAGAAATTATTTTGAACCTGAGCTGAGGAGAGACTGGAAAACTGCTCATTAAAAATTACAAAAAATGGTTTTGCCTTCTAAGACAAGTATTATTCAGGGTTCTCCAGAGAAACAGAACCAATATCGGCTCTGTGTGTGTGTGTACCTATACACATATAATTTATTTTAAAGAATTGGCTCTTGTGATTGTGAAAGTTTGGCAAGTCCAAAATCTGATGGGGGTGACTAGCAGGCTGAAGGCCCAGAAAAGAGTTTTAGTTCATGTCCAGGCAGTCTGCTGGAGAATTCTCCCTTGCTCAGAAGAGGTCAAACTTTTGTTTTATTCAGGCCTTCAACTGAGTTGATGACACCTACCTGCATTATGGATAGCCAACTCCTTTACTCAAAGTCTGCTGATTTAAATCAAAATCTCCTTTAAAACTCCCACTCACAGGGGCACCTGGGTGGCTCAGTGGTTAGGCCTCTGCCTTCGGCTCAGGTCATGATCCCGGGGTCCTGGGATCGAGCCCCGCATCGGGCTCTCTGCTCGGTGGGGAGCCTGCTTCCTCCTCTCTCTCTGCCTGCCTCTCTGCCCACTTGTGATCTCTGTCTGTCGAATAAATAAAATCTTAAAAAAAAAAAAAAACCTCCCACTCACAGGCGCATTCAGAATAATGTTTGATGCAGTATTAGGGCACTGTGGCCCAACGAAATTGACACAAAAAATCAACCATCACAAGGAGGAATCTGTCTTGGAGGAATATTTTCCTCTTATCCTAGAAAACCATTTTATAGTTATAACTAGAGAAAATTCTGGTCTGGAATGAAGAGGTCTGAAGTTATGGCTCTAGAAAACTAAATGGCTCTGAACTCTTTTGCTAAAGGTCATCTCTACAGCTTTTGCTTCCTTCTGAGACCTGTTTTCAAAATCTAGATTTAGATAGTCATATGTATTTTCATTATTGCTTATTCTCAGAAGGTCTCTGTGTGGGTTATCTGTCCAGATAAGGTCCTTGTTGATAGTCTAGGAGCTGTGCAGGAGAGGGAATGAATGGTGGGAGGGGCCTGTGCAGTCTCCATAAATCATCCTTTGGGTTACTTTCCCCTGTTATTGTGGAAACTTCAGCAGATCCCCTTACACAAAACAGCCCCTTATCTGTTGTGCTCTGGATGATTAAGAGGGAATGGCCACAAGAGAGTGGGAAGAGTCTATGTGAAAGCCATTTTCCCATGAAAGTATAATGGGTACATGTTATGGGTTGAATGTCTGTGTTTCTCCAAAATTCGTATGTCAAAATTCTAACTCCCAACATGATGGCACTAGGAGATGAGGCCTTTGGGAGGTAGTGCCTTAATAAGTGCCTGTCCTGATGGAGGTGCAGGGAGAGAACAGGCTGGGATGCCCTTAGTATTAGGACCAGACTCAAGAGAATTGATGAATCAGGCTCCCCAAGATCTGCAGCTGTGATCACTTTTCCTAGAGGAAGCCTGATCCCTTGGGAGTCCTACAGGTGGCAGGGAAGTCTTGGGATTACAAATACTTAGATGGCCTGGGAGCTAGAGGACCCTTATCCCAGACTCATCCACTTATCACACAAATACCGATGATCATGGATGCGTTACCTCTTCCCTGCGTAACCATCTCGACCCTGAGGCCAGGCTGGGTGTGAAAGAATGAGCTTTGGTCTAAAAGTTAGGCAAGGGACTTCAGAGTCCAGAACAAGGAGGGAAATACTCATGAACAGGCACTAGTCTATAACCTTCCAAGAGCCAGTAGGACCTGGTCGCAAAGCTTTCAGGCTTCCAGTCCAGAATCCTAGGGCCAATCCAATGTCTGCCACAGTCTAAGGCTGTAGCAATCCTAAGGTCTTGTTTCATTATCCTCAGGGCCACTTGTTGATTTTTGCTTTTCTTATTTGTACTTTTGGTATATCTACAAAATCATTGCCAAGATTGATGTCAAGGGGATTTTTCCCTATGTTTTCTTCTAGAAGTTCTATGGTTTCAGAAGTTCTTCTGTTTAAGTCTTTAATCCATTCGGAGTTAATTTTTGTGAATGATGTAAGTTAGGGGTCCAGTTTCATGTTTTGTATGTTGATATTCAGTTTTCCCAACATCATTTACTGAAGAGACTGTCCTTTTCCCAATGTGTGTTCTTGGCTCCCTTGTCATGCATTAGTTGATCCTATATGCATGGATTTATTTCTGGGTTGTTGATTCTGTTCCTTTGGTCCATGTGCCTACTTTTATGCCAGTACTATATGATTTTGATCATTATGGCTTTGTAATATAGTTTGAAATTAGGTCAACTTTTTGCTAAAGTCACAAGTTTGAGAAATGGTTAATCTGAATCAGCCTCTCATTTTGGGAAGATCAAGTGAAGAACACATGGTTGAGAGTAGAATGAACCCTTTGGTGTTGGTCTTTGTGAATCCCAGCCCCACAGAGTACACCCAATTGAGCCACCATATTCTCTTGAACTTGTTTTCACAGCACTGACATCAGAGTATCCTTAAGTTAATGAACACATCTGATTCATCAGCTTCTTCGTTTAATTCTCTGATGTTGGATCAACTGTAGATTTTCCTGGGAAATCTGCTATGCACAAACAAGTGAGAAAATAGGGACCCCGATGTCAGTAACAGCCTATCCTCTGAAAGTACATGCTTGTCCACTAAAGCAAAGCTCCATTTCTCAGGGATACTGTTAGTACAGAAGGAAAGCCTGTTGGGACTGAGAGATATGGCCATTTTGTGTGTGTGTATATGTGTGCATCTCTCATCGGAACATGAGAGGCAGTGTTTTCTTAAGGAATAAGACAAATGGTGGCCTAAAAAAAATGATTTAATGTCATACCCCTCCCCCCCATTCCCTGGTGCATTTCCTGCATCTAAAAATCACAAACACCCTTTCTTAAAACTTTTGGCTTGCTACCCCAATAAGAACCAAAAGGTCTGGGATGTCATTATTTTCAATTTGAAGGCAAATGTCAGCCTCTTTTCTCTTATGAGAAAAAATGTGTAACATGGAAAGGAATTTCACTTTGGCGTTCAGTTTATCTTAACTTAAATTGAAGGGCTTTTGTGAAGATTACTGAATTGATGTTTTCAAATTCTTTGGCATCCTCAGATGAAAGTACAAAGGGTTATTTTTACAATTATGGTGGTGTTATCATAAACAAAGTGCTTAGGTGTTTTCAAGTTTCAATCCTTCCTGCATCTACTAGAGCAGTTGCGGTTCAAATATCACATGTCCTGCTCAGTTGTGGGGTTGTGAGAATATTTTGAAATATATAAGATTTTAAATGTTAATTACACATGTATATAATGTCTACTTAAGTTTTGAATGTTTTTCATACTTTGGAAGGAGAAGTAAAGTAAATATTCTAGGATTCAAAAGAGCATCTTTTTGGCCATTGCTGTAACTGAATCTAAGATGAGATGTTCTGTAACATTGAACTTACTATAATTCTGAAATGAGAATTGCAATTGTGTGGAATTGTTCCGTTCTATGATGCCTCCAACACTTCAAGTTTTCTTCATGTATTGAGCTCACGACAAGAAGAAAAAAAAAAATACCAAACACTCAGGAAACCATAAGGTAGCTTTGAGAAAATTATATGCATTTCATCTTTTAAAGCCTTTAACATTTGGAGTTGAGGAAATTCACTTTTCTTGCCTTTTAAAGACAGGTTAAATAGTCACCTTGACTCATTCAAGTGACCTTGAGCATATTACGTTAAGTGAGATAAGTCAGACAGAGAAAGACACATACTGTATGATATTATATGTGGAATCTAAAAAAAGCCAAACTCTTAAAACAGAAAACAAAATGGTGGTTTTCAAAGGCTGAGGGATGTAGGGATAGGAAAGATGTCTGAGAGTACAAACTTGCACTGAGTAGTAAATAAGCACTAGAGATTGAATGTACAGTAAAGTGAATATAGACAAAAATATTGTGTTATAATCATCACACCAGCTAAGAGACTAGAACTTACTGCTTCTAACCATTAAAAAGAAAGGATCATTATGTAATGTACTAGATAGTGGTGCTAATTATTACTATAATGACAATCATATTACAATATATAATATATCAGATTAACATGTACATCTTACATTTGTTCAATGTTATACCTTAAATATATTTCAATAAAACATTTAAAGTAGAGCAATAAAAAAAGCTTAGCAACATATTCTTCATGTAAGGGATACAGTAGAGACTTCAAAGGGTAAAATAATAAATGCCCAATATGACCATCTAAACTGAGATGTAGGCTTTTTTTTTTTTTTTTTCCAACAATGGACCAAAATTGTTTCTGCTGACATTATATCATGGCCCAGCCCAAGATATGAAATAATTTTGTTGGGAAAAAAAAAGTCACATCTTTTTCTCTGAATTGGCCTTGATATGGGTATGCTTCTGTGAGGAATCTGGCATACTACCAACCTTCTAGGGGTTTATGATTTCGCTGTCAAGAAAATAGTTACATACATAAAATAATTATTAAATATTAAAATTCCATATAATTTAGAATCAGCAATCTTCATATTATTCCAACCTTTTTACTCTAAATGGGATAAGATTTCAGAGAAAGATCTAGTCAAAGAAAGACTTCTTGGTTGATAGTTCATGACCCAAGTTTCAAAAGTGATGCAGAAACATTAGGATACAGCATCGAGGATGCCACGAACTGAAAATATTCAACAATATCAATTTCAGATTTTATCTCAGAAAAAAGACCTGACTTTTTCAATGGAGAAAAATACTTTTTATCAAAATAGTTTTTGAAGGTTATGAATGTTTCATAAAATAAGAAACTGGCCAAATCATTCTGCTCATTCAGTTGACAAAAGTCTGATGAGTTCCTGTTAGGTACAGGGCAGAGCTAGATCATTGGAGTATATAAAAATGCACCTGCTGGTAAAAGTGGATAATCTGGAGACAAATAAAGGTAGCTAATGATGTTACAAATTAACTTATGATACATGCATATGAGAGGCCACTGAATCATAAAAGACATGATAGAAATTCCAATGGAGATATTTGTCAAGATTCAACAAAGGTCCTGAGATCTGCAGTACATAGGAAACTGACTTATTCTGAAAATCTACTACCTTGACTATTTCCATGAAATTTAAAAGCTATGTTTATAAATGCGAATATGGACCTGGGCATAAAAACTAAGTACATTAAGACACCCCCGGTAATGGCAGGAATCGTCTAAGTCCTTAGGATAATGTGCTTGATTTTCACTAACTACAAAATTGTTTATGGTCTCAAGTCCTCTCTCAGATGAGGACAAAGACAAAAGATGAAATGGTTTTTAGATGAAAACAATTGATTCCTGCTGGATTCAGCCAACTCTTAAGTAGCCAGTCTTATAAAAGATACCTGCTTGCTGTGATGGGCTCAGAGCCTCACCAGTTACTAATGCTAAACAGACGTGGACTAGTGGAACTTCTTCCAAAGACAGGTGATAATGGCAATTTGGTGGTTTGTGGGTGACACTGTATTTTGAAAAATACCACACTGCATCCAACCCCACTGCTCCCTGTTTACATCCCTGCAGAGCCCTGACTGATGAGAGGTTTCTGCCAGGCAGAGAATTAGATGAAGAGCCAGCAGAAATCCATTGTTTTGGTGGGAAATAGATACATGATTGACCTTAAGTAATAAACAAAGTGATCTTGGGATGCCTGGGTAGCTCAGTTGGTCAAGCCTCATGTTTGGCTCAGGTCATGATCTCAGGGTCCTGGGATCGAGCCCCACATCAAGCCCCACATTGGGCTCACCACTCAGTGGGGAGTCTGCTCCCTCTTCCTCTCTCCCCTCTTCCCTGCTTGTGCTCTCTGCTCTCTCTCTCAAGAAAATAAATAAAATCTTAAAAAAAAAATAAAGGAAATGATCTCAAAAATACAGTCAAGGTGTGGTTTTGGAACAAGTTCCAGAAAAGAAGCCGCGGCTCGGGGTCCGAGAGCCACCAGCCTGCGCACGTTCCGGGCAGCACCGGGCGCGACTCGACGTTGCCGCTGTTGGCTTCCTCTGCCCTCGTTCTTCCCAGAGAACCGCCTAGATCTCCGCCATGACATCCACCTCGCCCAACCTCCAGAAAGCAATAGATCTTGCTGGCAAAGCAGCCCAGGAAGACAAAGCCGGGAACTATGAGGAAGCGCTTCAACTCTACCAACATGCCGTTCAGTATTTTCTTCATGTAGTTAAATATGAAGCTCAGGGTGATAAAGCCAAGCAAAGTATCAGGGCAAAGTGTACAGAATATCTTGATAGAGCAGAAAAACTAAAGGAGTACCTGAAAAAGAAAGAGAAAAATCCACAGAAACCAGTGAAAGAGGGACAGCCGAGTCCAGCTGACGAGAAGGGGAATGACAGTGATGGGGAAGGAGAATCTGATGATCCTGAAAAAAAGAAACTACAGAATCAACTTCAAGGTGCCATTGTTATAGAGCGACCAAATGTGAAATGGAGTGATGTTGCTGGTCTCGAAGGAGCCAAAGAGGCACTTAAAGAGGCTGTGATATTGCCTATTAAATTCCCTCATCTTTTTACAGGCAAGAGAACACCTTGGAGGGGAATTCTGTTATTTGGGCCACCTGGAACAGGAAAGTCCTATTTAGCCAAAGCTGTAGCAACAGAAGCAAACAACTCAACATTTTTTTCAATATCTTCCTCTGACCTTGTCTCTAAGTGGCTAGGTGAAAGTGAAAAGCTAGTTAAGAACTTATTCCAACTTGCTAGAGAGAACAAACCTTCCATTATCTTCATTGATGAAATTGATTCCCTGTGCGGCTCAAGAAGTGAAAATGAAAGCGAAGCCGCCCGGAGAATTAAGACGGAGTTCCTAGTTCAAATGCAAGGCGTTGGTGTAGACAATGATGGAATTTTGGTTCTGGGAGCTACAAATATACCGTGGGTTCTGGATTCTGCCATTAGAAGAAGATTTGAGAAACGAATTTATATTCCTTTGCCTGAGGCCCACGCCCGAGCAGCGATGTTTAAACTGCACCTGGGGACCACTCAGAACAGTCTCACAGAAACAGACTTCCGGGAACTCGGGAAGAAAACGGATGGTTATTCGGGGGCGGACATAAGTATCATCGTGCGCGATGCACTTATGCAGCCTGTTCGAAAAGTGCAGTCAGCTACTCATTTTAAAAAGGTGCGCGGACCTTCACGAGCTGATCCCAACAAGACAGTAGATGATCTGCTAACACCCTGTTCTCCTGGTGACCCTGGTGCCATTGAAATGACATGGATGGATGTCCCTGGGGATAAACTTTTGGAGCCAGTTGTTTGCATGTCGGATATGTTACGGTCACTATCTAACACAAAACCCACAGTCAATGAACATGACTTGTTGAAGTTAAAGAAGTTTACAGAAGATTTTGGCCAAGAAGGCTAAACCAAAGACAACGAAGAAGACATTTACCATATGTCACCTTTTCAGTGAGAGATTCCCTGGTCATCCTATTTAAAATTGCAATCCCTCCTGATGCTCCGTATACCCATTCCCTGCTTTATTTTCCTCTGCAGCACTTACCATGTAACATGCTGTATAGTTTCCTATTTTCTTACTTGTAATTTTCTCTGCTAACATGTATGTTCTGTGAGAGCTGGGATTTTCTGGTCTTTCTTTCCTCTCTCTCTCTCTGCTGTATCTCAGTATCCGGAACAGTGCCTGGTGTTTGATGGGTGCTCAATAAATATTTATTGAGTGAATGAAAAAAAAAAATACAGTCAAATCTAACAGGAAATTTTTTAAAATCAGGTAAAAAAAAAGTTCACAGTTAAACTAATTTTTGAAAGATTTCAATTTAATAAGGAACCAATTAGAAACATCTCAGCATTTCTCACACACATATCTAAAATTTGATTATTCACTGAAATCTCTCTGTCTCTCTTTTTTAAAGATTTTATTTATTTATTTGCAAGACAGAGAGTGAGTGACACAGAGAGAGAGAGTACAAACTGAAGGAAGCACATAGGGAGAGGGAGAAGCAGGCTCTCCGCTGAGCAGAAAGCCCGATGTGGAACTCGATCCCAGGACTCTGGGACCATGACTTGAGCTGAAGGCAAACACTTAACTGACTGAGCCATCCAGGCATCCCTGAAATTTGTTTTTATTAAGATAATTTTATTATATAGAGAATAGGCATAAAAAGCTCTGTTGCATGTTAGATCTCACTTTTTGTAGATAAGTAAAAGTTAGTTTTAGAAGAAATAAAATAATTAAATATAGAATCAAATACATAGTATTACACAACGCAAAAATTTTGCTCATGGTAATGCTTCTTGCATTTGATCAGTCTAAGGTAATGTGACATTGAGCCTGGTACATTCTCTGTAAAGGTTTGACTATGGAATATATGAATCAGTAAATTTTCTTTCTCTTTATGGTACATATTCGAATACATTGATTGGCCATATTTTCTTCTTACTGCCTAAGTCCTTCTCCCGATGAGATTTAGCTGCTTGAATATTTGTGTCTAGTTCATCTTTCACCTTACCAAAGCAATGCTTTCCAGCAGTAAGAAAAAAAAAAAAAAAAAAAAAAAAGAACGAATCCCTGAAAAGAATTAGTGTATGACCAGACAGAAGTTTCGAAAGTTTGAGTTCAACATCTAGTTTTGGCATATTTAGGGGTAGGAGCTGAAATGTAAGTCCTAAATAGTAAGCCTACTACTGTGTAGTGTGCCTTCTTTTTGTCCCTTCACTCACCACCCTTCATTACCCTGCTCTGGGCTCTGGAGATTGACCTCTAGGCTTCACATCAGTGGGCCTTTCTCATCTTCAGACTACATGTTCGGTGCAACCTATAGGGACACTGGAAGGAATGCAGTCAGCCGCATGCATTTCTTCTATGAAGCTCTCTCTCCTATGTTGAGAGTGCTTGCTCGCTGTCTCTCTGTCTCTTGCTCTTTTCCTCTCTCTCTCAAGGTTCTGCTCCTTCTTGTCCCCCTCAAGGCCTAGAGTGGTAACTGTACTCCACCATTCCTGTCTCTGGAATAGTGCTCTCCTACAGTGTCCTATAAACCTTTCCTCACCTTATAAATAGTCCCTTTATGATACTTTTGGCAAATTTCTTGCCTTCACCACTATCTGAGACAGTCTTCAACCACAAAACTCACTCTTTGTGGCCAGTGAGTTACTGATATTTCTCATGGATCCATTGACCTTCAGGTATTGGTGTACTACTTATTTGCAAGATAATCTGAAAATGTGTCCCCATCATGGGATTGGGGAAGAAAAACATTTATTATTCAAAAGAATGTAATTCTGCTGTGGTTTTTAAAACTAAATTATTTGAGGTGCCTGTGTGGCTCAATTGGTTAAGTGTCTGCCTTTGGCTCGGGTCATGATCCCAGGGTTCTGGGATCGAGCCCTCCATTGGGCTCCCTCCTTACCAGGGGTCTCCTCTCCTCTCCCTCTCCAGCTTCCTCTGCTTGTGCTTGCTCTCTCACTCTGTCAAAAAAAAAAAATCTTTAAAATAAACTAAATTAAGGTTTTTGATGACAACATAGTCATATGGTCTCACGTACTATTTATCTCCAATTTTAAAAGCACTTTGAATACACCCATATTTCGTGGTTCAGTTGAATTCAGGAAAAGCAAATACTTGTATGAGAAAAATGACTTGAATCAAAGAAGCTGTGGGTAGTTGTGATTAAAGGAAAATTAATCTCTTTCCCCAAATACAAATATTTGCAGCTTATCTCCACTATATAATTATGATTTGGAGATATTGAACACATGGTCAAAGTAATTCTACACAAAACAACTATGAGGATGTTCTTCATTTAGCCATTGATCTAGGAACGACTTTGGAAAGTAGGACACACTTAAGCATTCCAGACACATTTATGGAATTTTAGAGTTTGCTAAGAACCTAGAAAATATTATACACTCTGTCGGTCTGATGTGATATTATATCCAAGGTAATTAGGTTTGTTATGTTCGAAACAAGAAAGACTGTCTGATGCTACTCAACCAAAAATCTTGAATTTTCACTGAATGCCCGTTTAATTCGATGACACTGAAATGTGGATTTATTTATCACATATATAATGTATTTCTTATTCTGAATAGGAACATGGGTTTAATCTAGTTCTCATCATACTTTTGTTGTAGAAAAAAGTTGACAGCACTCTCTCTTCATAGCACTGCTCCTTTTCAGCAAATGCAAATTTACCTTCTTCATGTCCTCTTTTTAGAGGGAATTCAGCTGCAGTTTTCTATTGAAAATGGGACTGTCATGGAAATAAAATATTTTTCTTCTACCATATATCAAAATGAGGGCTGATGTTGTCTACAACTAAAGCAAGTGGTAATGATTTCTCTCTGGCGTCTGGAACTTTACACATTCTTAAATTTTCTTTCTTCTGTGGTATGGAAACAGAGAATATGTGTATCTTGTCAATGCCCATTCTTTGGTAAGTATTATACCTAGACCCATTACTGCGCCAGCCCGTGAAACTATTCTTTCCTTGCCTGGATGAATTCCCCAGCCCCTCCCACCGTGGCACAACCAGCTCCCATATCGCAGTCTGGCAAACCCAGCCTGATGTCCTTGCACACAGAATTTGTCATTTGCTGCCTCGCTTCTGTATGTGCACCGTATTTTCTTAGGGCATGTTTCATACCACGTTTTTTTATATGTCTGTTTCTGGACCATACTGTGTTCTTTGTGGGATCCATCCTCGTCTTTGATAATCAGGAAATTCCTTAGAAAGTCAGGAGTAGGCATGAATGCTAAGCCATTCAACACTCTACTGCTTCTCATTTATTTGCAGAGACAATGGAATAAAATAACTTTCCCTGGGTTTGGGAGAACCAGCAAGGTAACGTGAATATGGTTCTTTTCTACAGTGTGAGCTGACGGAGAGAGACTATGCCTTGCTTGTGATTCTAGCCCCAGACAAATGTACGTCTATTAAGGATCAGAGAATATTTGTTAACTATATTAAGAAGAAACAAAAACCTGCAAACCTTCACCATGTGTCTTGCTTCATGATATAAAATCCACCAAATTTTCCACGGAAAAACCCAGTTTTTAGCCATTTGCTGACTTGTTATTTCATTCAAGCTTGTAAGCCTTTTCCCCAGGGACAAGTTCACTTGCCTTTCAATAGATTTCTCATTTCATACTGAATAAAAAGGAAAGGGGTGTGTGTGTGTGTATGTGTGTGTGTGTGGTGTCTATACACAGTTTTTCAGAAAGGAGAAGCACTCCTCCCTTGATCACACTTGAGATCGTGCAGAGCCCCCGACAGCAACAGAAAACACGGACAGGTGTTTCTTGGAAACAGAGGCACTGGTAGGACTGTCCACTGCCTTCTGCAGCTCCTCTCTTCGCCTTACATAGAGCATCCTAGAGCGCCTGCTGCCCTTCCGGCTGGCGAGCTGCCTTTTGCTCCTGCTCGAAATACTGCCCCCTGCATGCCTCTGGGTTGGAAGGCTGGGCTGGGGACCCAGAGTCTGTTCTTGAATTTATGAACTGTGCGTGGGAGACACGGAAGCACTCCGTTTCTTCCATTGCCCTTATCGATATGGGCAAAGTCACCATCCTTTTCATCATCCCGCAGTCCATAAAATGAATACCTTTTAATGGATTGGGCATAATTAAAGGAAATATTATGTTAATTGGACAGACACCGAAGTAAGGTCTCAGCAGTGACTGTGTGGCTCAGGGCATCGCTTACACTCTAGATTGTATTTCAAATGACTATTGCTGAGGGAACTCCCAAATACATACTTGGCAAATATGGTTTGTTTCTTTCATTTTTTTTCTCTCTCTCTTTTTTCTTTTTTTAAGTTCACTGCTCTATTGGGTCTCAGCAATTACACTGAAAATGCTATTTTGAGCTTCCTCATAATTTTTCCTATGGCCTCCCTGATAAATGTTTGCTTTTTGCAAGGTTGTGATGCTTGGAGCGAGGACTAAGGATGATGGCTAGTAAATTCCAAGTCTTCTCTTACATGTTTGCTTCAAAGCAGGCTTGTGTTTTCTTAGTATCTTTTATTAGTGGATCAGTCACCAATAAAATAGAAGAGGATAATTCTGACCAAATTCATAGTCATTTTTCATGGCATATTTAATAACGTCCTTTATAGATAAAATGTAATAGGCACTTAAAATAATCTCTTGAAACCCTTTCTTCAAAAATAGTGTTTTTTTTTTTTTTTTTGTCAAGTCTTACATTATCTTTCCTTTTTAAGTGTCTGGATCATGTATCATAGAGAACATTAATTCCCTTTCCAGTGACTGCTACATTCCTGCTTCTCATTTTATTTTATTCATTCTATTTTATGGATTTTGCAAAGCTGACTTTCAGTTAACCTTATGCTCCCTGAGGCTAAACTTTTGATTGAAAATTATCTGAGGCTTTGAACTCTGGATACTCTAGCGCATACAGACCCGTCTAAGGTTTTAGGTGACTCGGAGCTGAAAACGCAGCTTTCAGAGTTGATGCCCGTGACCAGCTGAGGGCCCCGCTGGGAGCGCTAGGTGGCTTAGAATGTAACAGTATTTCCTAAAGCTAAGTGGTGGTGCTAAGAATTCCTCATCCCCAGCCAAGGTTATACTAGAGACCTGGCTCTAGCAGCACGTGGTCCATGTCAACTTTTTCAGCATTTGACTGAGCAATTCATGGAAGAACTCACATCAAACCCACAGACTTCCTTTTCTCTTAAGCTTCAGTTGTGATCATTGAGCCAATCCTGGAATAGCCACTTCACACCCCTCCCACACCCCCCCATCAATCCTCTTTGTTCTTACACCAAGTTTAAAAGCTTGAGAGAGTTCCAGACCTATGAGGATTGATTGGAGCCAGTAGCTCCAGCTCCCACCCTCGGTAAGTAATCTGTAATCCTATCTCACCGCAAAGATGGATGTCACCTCTGGAAACACTACTTTCCTAATTTCCCCTGAAATGTATATTGCTGGGTCTTACCATTATTCTGAGTTTTATCCCTGCTACTGAATAGATGATGCTCTGTTGTCACTTCAAACTCAAACCCGTGTGCAAATTCAAGTTTATCTCCCATTTTAACACAATGTATATGATATAATATATAGGTAGAGGAGCCCATAATTTGGAACATTTGAGTTTGGGACCTGTTTCAATTTCTTGTAAATTTAGGTGATAAATTTAAAATGACTAGCATTACTAGTATTACATGTGTTACAATATTTTTGTAAGTTTTTCCTCTTCCTTTTTATTCTCCCTGTCAGTGTCTAGGTCATCTATTCACGGAAATCCCAGACACCGCATTGCAAAGCACGGCTTTCATAAACTACTGCCCCCAGTCAAGCTTCTTGGTGTGATGCCTAAGACCTACCTTATATTGACTCAAAGATATGTTTTCACAGATTTTCACTTTTCCTTTAAATTCTCTGCTTCTAGAAGATCTACTACCTCCTAAACCCAATAAAGGACTCTGATAACTGGTCAATTACACACCACTCTCCTTCTCTCTGTCTTGCTTACTCCAATCTATTCCTCAAGCACCAACTGACCATGATTTCCTGTATATCAACCTATTAATTTCATTTAATACCTATTTGAAACAATCACACTAGAAGTTTGCCTTGCTCTTTGTCTAGAGGTTTGAATTTCATTGTTATTATTCATTATTCAGTATTTTCATTATTATTATTATTTTGTAGCTCCCTCCTTAACAGTTCATGCCAAAGAAAGACTTTCTTTCCTCTGCTTTGGTTTTCTGATACATAAAATGAGGAACATTGTATTTTTTCTCTTCATAGGTCTTTAAGGGACTTTATAGGCTAATGAAAGCATTCTGAAAAACTTGAGTAAAATTAATAAAGATCTATATTTTTATATTTGCCTGTCAGTTTTATTCCTCTGTTTATTACTATTATTTATATCAAACTACTTTTGGGAAATTTATTTTTATTTTTTTTTCAAGATTGTATTTATTTATTTGACATACAGAGATCACAAGAAGGCAGAGAGGCAGGCAGAGAGAGAGGAAGAGAAGCAGGCTCCCTGCTGAGCAGAGAGCCTGATGCTGGGCTTGATCCTAGGACCCTGGGATCATGACCTGAGCCGAAGGCAGAGGCTTTAACCCACTGAGCCACCCAGGTGCCCCGAGAAATTTATTTTTAAACATCAGTTTTAAGTATCAGTTCATAAATGAAAGGTAAAACTGTGACCAGTTGCCATTGTGGGTGTAGAAAGAAGAAAACAAACACACATATATGTTTGTGTGCATTTCTTAAATACACTAAAGAAGAAAGAAAGTAAGGAAGAAAGGAAAAAAGGAAAGGAAAAAGGAAAGAACTGAAAACAAGAAAAGGAAGGGGAAAAAAGAAAAACTTCGATAAGGCCAAAGACAAGAATTTGCTACCAAGTTTTCATTGAGCTCATTTACTTAAACTTTGATTTAAGACAGAATATTTTTATAATAGAATCACATATCATCCAGAGAACAAATTGCATCCTCACTACAGTGAAGCTAGTGGGTACAGAAATCCCCCTTTGGATACAGGAAGTTAGTGGATACAGAAATCCCCCTTTGTCTATGGTCTCGCTTTCCACAGTTTCTGTTACAAGAGGTCAGTCTCAGCCCAGAGGCAGATGACCCTTCTGATGAATCGACAGAAGGTCAATGGTTGCGCAACACTATGTCACAGCACCTACGCCATTCACCTCATCTCATCTCATCAGGTAGCCATTTCATCACCTCACCTCATCAGGAGAAGAGGGCTGAGTACAGTACAAGAAGTCTCTCTTAAGGGAGAGAGACTCCTTGTTCACATAACTTTTGTTACAGTTTGTTATAATAGTTTTATTTTATTATAAGCTGTTATCCTCGATCTCTGACTGTGCCTAATTTGTAAGTTGAATTTGACCCCAGGTACGTATACATAACAAAATGCATATTCTACATATGGTTCAGAACTCCTGGCAGTTTTGGGCATCCACTGTATTTACATTCTTGGAGTGTACTCCCATGGTTAAGGGGGGACTGCTGTGTTGTGGTATCTGTCTAGTCTTGGAAGAAAGAAAGAGTAACTTACAGGTGAGGAACAATATCCAGTTTTTTTTAAAAACATTACTTTCTCTCCCCACCCAAGATGAAGACCTTTTCTGTTTCTGCCAACAAGTTTTCTTTATCTGGTGACCAGTGAAGGAACTTGACAGTATTCATAAACTGAAAAGTAATTGGAAGATATAAATTTCCAATTGAAAAATCTATAAATACGATTCAATTTGTTTGAGCAAAAACAGCTTCACTTTTTTGAGTCCCTACACTCTAGCCCCTGTGCTGATCTTGCTGATGGGTGGCATGTGTGATCTCTTCTTTATGTCTTTGGGTCTCTAGTTCCTTCTGGAGGTAAATCATTCCTTCTATGACTCTGTACGATATAGTGATTCTTAGCCTGTTTGGAAAGTTAATACTTATAAGAATTTGATAAAAGCTATGATTTGTCTTCCCAATAGGTTCCTTCCTCCCTCCCTCCTCCCTCTCTTCCTTCTTTCCTCCCTCCCTTTCTTCCTTCCAATCCCTCCCTCCTTTCCTTCCTTCAACTTCCTCCCTCCCTCCCTCCCTCCCTCCCTCTCTTTTCCTTCCTTCCTTCCATCCTTCCTTCTAGATGTTCAGTGTCTTCGGCTGGATAAGTCAAGTCCCATCATAGCACGGAACGCAGAATCTGCAAAGTCCCAATGCATTCTCTGAGCCTCCATAGATAGAACGCTGGCTTTCATCCTAAGCTCTGCCAATTGAATCATCTCACCTAGCTCTGGGACTTTGTATCGAGAGCTAGCGATACAAAGAGACAGGGATAAGTTCCCATTTATTCTGGAGGCACAAGTGGGTGGAGCATTTAACATTCCAGACCAGTGGGAAAGTGTTTTGTGTACTAGAGGTCTTAATCAGTGCCTTCCCGGAGTGTGATTTTTCACTATTGTTTTGGATGCTTGGTTTCCCTTGTTTTTATAAATGATTTCTAGACTCTACATCATGCTAGAAAATTCATTGAATTATCCAATATCCTTACAGTAAATTCCTTTTCTACATAAGTTCACCAGAACTGGTTTCTATTGTTTACAAACAGAAGCCTTAATATACATAAAGATAAGAAGAAAAAACAGGCTATAGTTTCAGTGCTTTAATGAGTCTCCTAAGCCTATCCACAGATTCTGCCTCTCTCTCTTAATCTAGTGGTGTTGGTGGTTTGAGGGAGCTGTGGGAATGGGGGATTGGGTAAGGATGCCTGCTCTAATCCAGTTAATTGCTAAAAAAAAAATTAGGGGTCAGAAAGTTTCAATTTTCTCAGAGCATTAATATAAGGTGACAAGTCTTGAACTTGTACATATCAATTCCAGAAAGCCAAATTTATTTAGGAAGTATACACTTTTAATCCCATTATGTACTTTATATCTAGTTCTTGTTATTTTTGAGCTGAGAATCAAGGCAAATCTCTATTCACTGAAAAAGTTAATCAAGAAGTGTCTTGCATAAGTTCTTCAGTCATACGTACTGAAGAGGTTTTATTAGTGAAAGAAATAAAACACCAGGACTTACATACAGGTTATCAGTGGGTTCACATACACCTGACCCAACACTTCTCCCACATGAGTCTTTTCATAAAGAATTTCAGGACGTTTTACTCATGTAAGATAATCTGTCTAATATATTCTATAAAGACAAGTTATAAAAGTCAACCTGAGAATGTTTACAGAGAACAGATGGCCTGCTGTTGAATATCTAAGTTAACATATAACCAACCAGTCTATTGCATATCTGAATGACCCGCAATGCACAAACATTGCATAGCTTTTGTATAGCATTTGTATATAAATGACATTTGGGCTAAGAAGATGAATAAGCAGTGGTGTGTGTGTGTGTGTGTGTGTGTGTGTGAGAAAACTTTTCTCCAAAGTCATCAAGGTCTCCTAGCAGAACTTACAGTTGCACTTGTGAGGCCGTTATTATCATTAAAATTGCAAACATAAAAAAACTAGGAAGTATGGAATCCAGAGAGTAAGTGACCTGAGCAGGTGACATGACTTCAGAAAACAGAGACAGAAGGAAAACAAACCTCAATGTTCTTGAACCCTTTTTGTGCTTTCTCTTGTTTTGATTATGTAATTTCTTTTCTTTCTTTTCTTTTTTTTTTTACTTTATAAAAATTTTTTTTATTATGTTCAGTTGGCCAGCATATAGTACTTTCTAGATGGTGAAAAAAAAAAAAAGTTCAAAAGTAGAGTTTCCTTTCCTCCTTTAGAAGCCAATTTCTTTGGAAACACAGAGTCAAAAAGTTCACTGTGTTGTTTGCTTATTAAAATTGTTTCCCCTCTCCTTGTAGGAAAGCTACTTGCAGCTAAGGCTAGCATCATCTTTGTCCCGTGAAGCCAGCACATCCTCCTTGCCTACCAGGAGCTACGCAACTTCAGCAGAGGCAGCCCGAGGGTACGTCTTGTGTTTATTGGAGACAGAATTTATCTTTCATGCTTACGGAAGTCTCCAAAGGAAAGTTTATTCCCCAGGCAGGCATTACATACGGGAAAGCAGACTTTTCCCACACAGGCTGGGACTGAATGATCGTCTCCACGACGGAGTGGTTCTCCATAAGAACCGAGTCTTCAGCTTCTCCGCCAACGGGGGAGTTGTTTACGGCCACTTACACTTTTTGTATAATGAGAACACCTGTTTGCTAATAACTGTACTGAGGCTAGCACAACACAGGACATTAAAAAATAACATGGGGGATGCCTGGGTGGCTCAGTTGGTTAAGCGGCTGCCTTCGGCTCAGGTCATGATCCCAGCGTCCTGGGATCGAGTCCCACATTAGGCTCCTTGCTTGGCAGGGAACCTGCTTCTCCCTCTGCCTCTGCCTGCCTCTTGGCCTACTTGTGATCTCTCTCTCTCTCTCTCTGACAAATAAATAAAATCTTTAAAAAAAATAAATAAAATAACATGGGACAACATCACAGATCACATACAGAGACAGATAGATCTTTGCTCTTGGTAGCTTAATGGACCATAGCTTTCCTAAGTAGCTAAATTGTCTTACAGATTTTCTAGTATTTATTGCGTTTCATTTTAATAAGCAGTTATTATAGTTGAATAACTAATTACTTTATAGCAGGTGTAACAAATATCACGGAGGTGTCATCAATTAAAGTGTTTTATCACTCCTTTTCCTGTGTCGCAAAGTAATAATCAAAGGCAGGGCTTTAAGAAATAAAATGAGTTCCATTAGTGAAGCAAATTAAGATTTCATTTTCAGTGAGACTCAGTATGCTTCAATGCTGCATGAATAAACTAGCATAGACCAGAAACAATAATTTTATCGAAGTGATTTGTGCTGAATGTGTGAATAAACAACAACAAAAGATCTTGACTCCATTCAGGGGTCTGCCCCTCCTGAAGGAGCACAGTGTTTGGGTTCCTTTTCTCTTCCAGTTGGAAGACTATGGAGGAAGCAAAGTCTTCTTCAGTCTTAACGTGTGACCATGGTACAGAGGATGAGACTGCGAAATGCAATTTGGCTAGAAATAGGAAAGCTCTCACACTTCTATGGGTCTATCTGGAGGTAATATTTAAAAATAAAGACTAACATCAGAACATTAAGGTATGGAGTTTTAAAATGTCTGCGGGGGGGGGGGGCATGTTGATTAATATCCTTTTTGAGGAGTCCAAGGTCAGACAAACTGTAGTAAGAATTTGCTAGTTCTCTAGGGATATTGATAAATACAACTGTTGATGCAAAACATCAAAAGTAAAAGTTACCAAGCAATCAAAGGACTAAATTCCCAACTGCCATCCCCTCCCCCATTTTTTTAAGAGAGAGAGCGCGCGAGTGAGAGCACATGTGAACAGGGGTGGGTAGAGCCAGATGGGAAGAGAGAGAGGATCTTAAACAGGCATGGAGGCTGTCATGGGGCTCGATCTCATGACCCTGAGATCCTGACTTGAGCCGAAATCAAGAGTCCGATGCTTAACAAACTGAGCTACCCATGTGTCCCAACCAACCTCATTATGATTACATATATTTATATAATCATATGTATTCAAATATATATGTATCTTTTTGTGTATGTGTGCATGTGTATATATACACAACTATATATTCATTCTTAGAAGCCGTTGGCAGAATCATGGAATATTTGAAATACAGAATTTACAGGAAGTTTTGAGGATCACATTATCACAATATTTATCCCTCTATTTTTGTAATAAAAAGCTGAGGACAGACAGTTGTATTGGCTTGTCTAGTCTCCATAGTTAATGGGCAGGGGTAGCATTTCCTTAACATATAACAGTGATAATTGCACATAAATAACAGTATATGTTTCTACCTTAAAACAGCTTAACTCATTCTGCAAAAAGAATTTTAGTTTGGTCTCAAATTTAATCTCTTTATTTACCAATACAAGGGCTATCTGCCTCCTCAGGAAGGGTAAAAAATTACTTTAAATTGCTCTTGAAATTCATTTACTCTTTACTATCAATATTCTGACCTTCATTATCTTGCAAGTAGAATGTGATCATATTAACACAACTTAGCTGCAAATGCCCAGCTGTCCAGGCAGAACCTCGGGGCCAGTCCCTTCCCAAGTGATACCAACAATGCCCACAGAGGCAATTATTTACTCAGGAACACAGCTCTTAGGGTTCTGTTCTTCCAGGTGCTTCTTGGAAGTTTGCTGTTCCTAGGTCCTAAGCCACGTCGTTAAGATGCTGCTGTCCTGGGGCACCTGGGTGGCTCAGTGGGTTAAGCCGCTGCCTTCCGCTCAGGTCATGATCTCAGGGTCCTGGGATCGAGTCCCGCATTGGGCTCTCTGCTCAGCAGGGAGCCTGTTTCCCTCTCTCTCTCTCTGCCTGCCTCTCCATGTACTTGTGATCTCTCTCTGTCAAATAAATAAATAAAAATCTTTAAAAAAAAAAAAAGATACTGCTGCCCTGTTTCTGCAGAAATAGGGAGATTCTGTGTGGCCAGACCCTGTGAGGTTCCTTGGGTCTCAGGGCAGTACATTTTTTTCCCCCCGGTGCAGTACTTGTGCTCGAGCCTCACAACATCTTCAGGATGCTCTTGCTGCCTCCTTCAGACGCAAGACTCAGATGCCATCGAATACTTTGTCTTCTCCTTTGTCTTTTCACTCCCTGCTAGCCTTGAAGAGCGTCTCCATTTTCCAGAAAATATCAGAAGGCAAATGAACACTTGCAGAAGAGGAGAATGTTGTTTCTCTGCCACCACGAGAAAACACTCATGTTCCAGCTTCCCCCCGCCAAGACAACTTCTCAGGAACGTCATGAGATATGTTTTACTTTCTGAAAACCGGCGCAAAAGATGGATCATCATTACTTTAGTTATTCATTTCCTTTTGTGAGGATGATGAAGATCTTTGTGATTTGCCCAAAACACTGAGACTCCTTTAAGAGATGCCTTCTCTAGTTATTCAAAGAAAAACCATCTCTAAAGCAACCTTCAAAAGGAAAGCTCTGTATTCTGTCTGTGCTTCGAATGCCCCACTTTTTGTAAGTTCCAAATGGACCTCAAGACTTTTTCTGGGCCATTGACATGGAAAATGATAGTTGACAGTCTGTGGCCATTAACAAGCATTCTTGGGAGTGCTGCCATGGCAGTGGGCAGCCATTACTGTCATGTTGTGAGTAAAAAAGGTAGAATCATGGTATTTTAAAAATGGAAGGGAACTTAGAAATAATTTTGTTCAACTCCCTTGTCTTATGGATAAAAGTAGTCATGTAACAATTTGTCATTTTATACCCAATTTGGAAGCTTGCAATATTTTTCTATAAAATGAAAACATACAATCAAATAAGGCACTATTCCTTGCAGAGACACTCGATTTGAGCATAATATTTCTATTCCATTTAACCATTGCATGGGTGTCTACAGTGGTAACTCTCATCCTTGATTTATAACAACCCCAGGGGCATTTTAGACTCCACCCATGAAATTATTGACATGCCTCAAAAATAATTCACCTTTCAGTAAAGAATTCCACAAAATTGTTTTACAGTAAAGGAATATTTCATAATAAAATAAGATCGGGTAGGTAAAGCGTCTCCTAAAATAGTGGGATTCTTAGAGCACTGATAAAATTAGTTGAAGGCTAAATGAATATCTTGAATGGGTACGGAGGAGAGGATCAAAGAAACGAAAACGTTCTTTATGTTTTCATAGATAAATGCAATAACGTTTAAGTGTCTGAAAATTCTATCAGAATGTTCAAATTCATTTCCAACTCAACTGAATGTCTAGTTTCCCTTGTATTCATGCTATACCAGCCTTGGATCTTCATGGTTCCCCAGCAAATTTCCAACTCCTTGTTCTTCCTAAGAGCCATGTGTTGTATTTGAGTTCCCAGTGGATCTGACATAAACATTGATGTGTGAGTTCATCCTGAGGAGGGATCGTGTCTACTAAGTCCTTGGAACTCGGTGCCAACCAACACATGGTTATTATGCTTATTTTTCTCAAGTCATCTTCTCTGACAAAGGTTACATTACAGGGCCAATTTAGCTGAAGTTAGCACACTAAGTTTATCTAATTAATTGAAACATTTAAAGTGGTGATAAAAGCATTGGTGGTCATTGAGAACTCTAAATGATAAGAGCTCTTTTCTCAGGGGTTGAAAAATCTGTATTTAAACAAACAAAATGGCTACAGGAATTGAAAATATTTAGACAATATTTCCCCATGAGTCAAATTCCAATGACAGAGATCCACTAGAGTGATTGTATTGACAAAGTTTATATAAAGGCCATCAAGGTACCATTGACTGGAAGCAAATTGGTTATAATGCACTTGAGAATGTTGTGGAACCTGTATTCATTGTCTTCTGAAGTCGACTTATAAAATCAAACCAGCATCCTCATGGACATATTTAATAATGCATTCGAATAGGCATTTTGCCAAATCCCTTTGAAACAGTATTAAATAGAAAGATGTTTTAAACATTCATTTTGATGAATGGTACGTAGGTAATGACCTTGTACAATCCACACAGCTGATACACAATAAAGGCACTGACTAACAGAGAATTTAGTACACTGAGATGGAATTCATTTTTGGTACATTGGATATTTATCTATCTGTGTGTTTTTTATGTCAATTTTAGGGGAATATTTTTCTAATTATGAAATTAATACTTGTTCTTTGTAGAAAATTAGGAAAATATAGAAGAAAAGATAAGGGAGAAATAATAAAAAAATTAGCTCTGAAAAATAACCACTACTTGTTTTCATATAAATCCTTTTAGATAAAATATACAGATACATATTTATGTTTTATATTTTATATTGGCTTTTATATTTAATTTTATTAAAAATTTTTGTATTTATTACTATAAAATTAAATTAAACAGTACATGCTATTGTAAAACTTAAACTAAGAAAGGTAATTGTTAGAATGACTATAGATAAAATGGAAAAGTTTAAATACTTATTTTACTTTATAAGACTTCTTAAAAATAATTATCAAAAAAAGAATACCTTTAAATATAATGCATTTAATGGAATTATTAGTTATATTAAATAACATAATTTTAAACTCTATTTGGGCATTTATATATTTCCCTTTTTGGGGGAGAATGTTATTATGAGTATTTCTTTGATGAACATTTGTGTATTTAAATATTATTAGTTCCTTTTTAATTATATTAAATTTAAACGTACCAGAATATGATTATACCCTGTGTCAAATTCCTAGAAACATTCATTTGGATAAAAGGGTGGGAGAACTGTTAAATGCTCTTGTCATATAGGGTCAGATTGTCCTCCATATTTGATCCAATTTTTTGGATCACATAATCAATTTAGGAGAGTCTGTTAATGTTCCTTAATCAATTCTATGGGTTTTAGTAATATATCATTTAAAACCCATGTATTTACATGATAGAAAGATATTGCTAATGATACTAAAATGCATAAATCTTATTTTCATAAGTTTTACATTCCCAAAGAAGTATTTGTATTTATAATTTATAAGAGAGTTGTGGTAGTTACTTCTTTCCTTTCTAGTGTCATCCTTTGACTCTTCTTTTTAATATCCTCTACTCCTCATGCTAACTGCTTTCTGGGGATTGAATATACCATAATTTTTGTTATCTCTGGGTCTCTGAGGATTTCCCTGTTCTCCTGGCCCATTTTTCCCCTGCCCCCTCCTTGGTCCCATTTCATCCTACTCGTTATCTGAGGCATCTTCTCTGTCCTCCCTGGGGTGGGCTGGGCACCTCTTAAACACTGGGTGACAGCTCTAATATCGTATTCTCTCCATCTATCAGAAATTAAACACCTGTCTAATTGATTATGGTCTTTGTTAGATGGTGAAATATACAAGGACACAGAGTCTTACCTGAACACCATAGAAAAGTACTGAGCATGGACTAGGCTCAATACCATAGAAAAGTACTGAGCATGGACTAGGCTCTCTATGGATGTTTGCTGAGTTCCTCATGCATTATGTAATTTTTTTTTAAGTCACCATGTGGACTAGGTGTTTAATCCAACACTCAAGAATATCTGTAATTCATTTCAAGAATAGTTCTTGACATTTGTGTAGCCTGTGACTAGATTTCCAATATGCTTAAATAAATTTAGCATGTTCTCTGTACTGCGTTTGTTTTAGAGCGAGAGCCTTTAGCAGGGCATAAAAATAAACGTTACTTAGTCTAACTAATAAAGCATGGTTAGAGAAAACTTTAAATATATGTATATTAATATTTTATCATTCTTGTCAATCACTTTATTTTTTTAAAAAAATTTAAAAGATTTTATTTATTTATTAGAAAGAGAGCAAGAGAGCACGAACAAGTGGAGGAGCAGAGGGAGAGAGAGAAGTAGACCCCCCACTGAACAGAAAGCCTGAGTCCCAGACTCCAGGATCATGACCTCAGCCAAAGGCAGATGTTAACAGACTGAGCCATCCAGGCACCCCTTGTCAATCACTCTAAAGATGACCACTGAAGCATATTAAAAATATTTTGTAATTGGATTATCTAAATGACCATCAACAGGACTTTAGTTGTACTGACTTGAAAACTGGTCCACAAAAAGTTGTCACAGAAAAATGCAAGATGTAGAAAAACATATACAACTTGATTTGTTATATTGAAAATTGTTAGAAAGCATATGATAAAAGTATTAACAGTGTTTATCTCTGAGAAAGTTGATAAATGGAGCATGTGCATTTTTTATAACCAATATTAGTTTTGTTATGAATAAGTGAACAGCTTGCTTGAGCTTATACTCTCTTTGTTAGAACACAACGATCTACAAGATATTCATATTGGGGTTTGTGACTAGTAAAAATTATTTACAGATTTAATTTGCTCATTTGAAGAGAATTATGAATATATATAAAGATTTCAAGGGTAGGGAACACTACAGCTAAATTATTCACAACATGTAAAACATAATATCTGGGTGAAAAAGTAAAAGAGCTAAGATTATTTATTTAAAAGTAGGACACATGGGAATGTTTTCACAATAATTAATTAGTGACTGAATACTATGCATAAGCCTGTAAGAGGATAGTAATGAACAGAAATCTCAGATTCATGGAAAACTGGAAAAGATACATGTAGTTAGGTATCAGGAAGGAAGACCTGTGGATGCAACCCAGGGACAGTAGTTGGTCTACATGTGAACAGATATTTTGAACATGGAACACATGGGGCAGCAAAGGTGTGGACCAATCAGAAGAGACAGGCTGTGATACTGGGTAGATTCCTGGAAGCCCATCTGTGGCAGCATTAACCTTTTGGTTGCTGGATAGAGGTGAGCTAGGGTCACACAGGGACAGGTCTGGGGGTTGCTCAGTGAGCCATCGGGTTAAATCCGTATAACAATCCTATTATTCAGGCTTACTGTTATTATTTTTTCACATTCTAGAAATTGGCATTGGATAGTCTGCTCACAAAATATGTGTTAAATTAAGACACTACATATGTATTAAATGAAAGCACTTGTGGATTTCAATGGCTTAAATTGTGGTTTTCTCCTCAGGTGTCTCTGCCACTCTAACTCCCAGTCACGTAATTATCTTTGTAACTACTCTTTTTTTTTTTTTTAAGATATTACTTATTTATTTGACAGACAGAGATCTCAAGTAGGTGGAGAGGCAGGCAGAGAGAGAGAGAGAGGAGGAAGCAGGCTCCCCACTGAGCAGAGAGCCTGATGCGGGGCTCGATCCCAGGACCCTGAGATCATGACCCGAGCCGAAGGCAGAGATTCAACCCACTGAGCCATCCAGGTGCCCCTGTAACTACTCTTCAGACCGCTTTTACCCCAAATAAAATGGCCAACTTGGATGTCATTCATTTTAGCTACTTTGGCAGTTTCTAGAAGTTGGTATTTCTTTAGATAATAAAATACCAATAATAACTTGACAAACACAGTGAGTTTAGAGAAGGCCTCAGGATAGAAATAAGTTTTGCTATTATAACTTCTAAGAACAGCTAAAATGTTTTAAACTACCAAATATATATCTATACACACACACACACACATACATATTACATATAACATATAATATAAAATATTAATATATTATATAATATTAATTTATTATATCATATTATGACTTTATATTTTATGCTTATATAATTATATATTAATATTATATATATTATATATGATTAACAATGTATTTATTTGTAAACTATAGTTCATGGTGGGCCCTTCACAATAACATCTTAGTTTTTCTCAAGCATTTCACAAGATAGCATACAATATTTCATTTACTTATTGCAATAATCTTTTAAGGGAGACATTCATATTTTATAAATAAGGAAACTGAGGCTCACAGATATCAAACTATTTACCTTAATGGGCACAACTCAGAAGGGACATAATCAGAGCTAAAATTCTATGACTTTTTCTATACTTCTAATATTCTTTCTACCACATTCCACTATCTTATGAGTTTGCAGCTTTTTTTTTTTAAAGTTTTTAGTATTGACTACAAATAACAGTTATAGTTAGCTTGGCTTTAAAAGAAGATGTTTTAAAGGCTTTTATAAATTTTTAATAGACTAAAAGCCTTTGCCTTTCAGGATGTAATAAAAATTCTCAATTACATAAATGTTGATTAGTTGGTTTTATAATATTGAATAATAGTCTCCATTGAGAAAAGTGTATTAATGCATTCTAATTCCCTTTTTTCACATCCCATTTTCATTAAAAAGCCTGAAATATGTGAAGTGCTATGAATTCCTCTATGTATTTGATAGTCCTTTAGGGTTTGTGCTATGTGTCCAAGGACTGCCACCACCCTCCAACCTACAGAAGCAGATGCCTTATGAATTATAGATCTTTGCATAGCAGAAGCCAATGGCCTCAAATCCATTCGGATTTTAATAATTCAGAACTAATTTAGTATAATTAGAGTGGGACAGATCCACCATACAAGGCAAAATAAGAAAAAGGTAGACAAACAGTTAATTGGGTGAATTCAGGAATATTTTAAGATTGAAATTAGCATCTACTGATTCCATTTAACAATGCAAACACTGTATGTACAAGAGAAAAATCATGTGCAGATGACAAGGATTTGTCTATTTTCTTTCCATTAACAGTAAAATATAGGCTCTTTTGCAGCCCAAGAATCATATGTTGCATATCTATGGAATATAAAATATCTATTAGAAATAATATAAAATATCTTGTACTATTATGATGGTTAATTTTGTGTGTTAACTTGGCTGGTCAAGGGAAGCCCAAAGAGCTGGCTAAGCATTTTTGGGGGGGTCTTTCTAGGAGAGGTTAGCATTTGCATACGTGGGCTGAGTAGAGCAGACATCCACCACCATCCCACCCACCCACCCTCCAGCACGAGTGGGCATCACCAGGTTCACTGAAGGCAGACTAGAACAACAAGGGAGAGGAAAGTTGGATTTGCTCCCTGCCTGACGGACCGAACTGAGACATAGATCTTCTGCCTGCAGCCCTCCTGGTTCTCCGGCTTTTCACTAGGGCTAAGTCTACATGATCCACAATCAGCTCCCCCAGCTTTCGGGCTCCTAAACTACACCACTGGTCTCCTGGGTCTGCAGCTCGCAGATGGTAGATTATGAGATCTCTCAACCTCCACCATCAGGTGAGCCAATACCCTACATTAAATCTCTTTCTACATATATATTATACTATATATATAGTATAATACTATACTTCTAAATTATATATCTAGAAAGAGAATTCATATAAGTGATTGTAATTATGTATGTAATATATAATTCTATTAATGTTTATATATTATGATATATGTCTAGAAAGAGATTTAAGATTTTCAGGTATTTAATATAGTGTTAATTAGCATATAATATATTTTATATATATCCTGTTGGTTATGTTTCTTTAAGAAACCTGCCTAACACAACCATAAACATCCTTATTTGCTGGCTGTGCTGGACTAAATAATTAACCTCTCCAGAAATGTCCACATTTTAATCCCAGAAACCTGTGGGTGACCTCATATGGCAAAAGGGACTTTGCTGATATAATGAAGTTAAGGATCTCCATAGGGAGAGATGACCTCAGTGGGCCCTAAATGTAATCATGGAGTCTTTACAAGAGAGGAGGACAGGGGGATTTGATTGCCAAAGAGGAAGGTAACAAAGATGCCAGAAGCAAGATACTACCTACTGCCTATGAAGATGGAGGAGGGACCAGCTGGCAAAGAATATAGGTGGTTTTTAGAAATGGGAAAAGGCAAGGAAATGGATTTACCCCTAGAGCCCCTAGAAGGAGCCAACCCTGCTGACACTTTACCTTTAGTTCAGTGAGACTGATTTTGAACTTGACTTGAAAAACTGTAAGATAATGTATTTATAGTGTTTCGAGCTACTAAATTTGTGGCAATTTCTTACAGCAGCAGTAGAAAACTAACTCAGTTCTGGAAACTGTTCTGGATTTTTTTCTCTCCTGATAAAATCCCTATACTCTCTGTTAAACATTCCGCATGGTATATTTGCTTCTGGATATTTCACTCCCATAATTCCAGGGAAGGCATATGGAGAGGGCCAGGCATAGGTCTGGGGCTTGATGAAAGTCTCACTCAAAGCTTCTGGAAAGGTTCCAGGGGAAGGCAACCAGGGATCTGTGGGTCTGGATGGGCTCTCAGCAAGCCTGTCTGTGGGAACTAGACCTTCTCAGTACAGTACTCAGCAGCCAATCCTTAGGAGGAAATGATAAGCCTGGGTCTCGGCACCTAGTCTACTGCCAACTCACACATTGGTATACACAAGCAGAGGATGCATAACCAAGAGGAGAAGCCACATTCTCTGGTAAAATATCCCTGCAAAGCACAATAAATGACTGGAATCATGAAATCAAAGGAGACAAACATTCGGAATGATGGAGCCCAGGAAAATTGCCCAGGGAAAGAATTTAACATAATTTAAGAGTGAGTTCTTTTGGTGCAATTTTAAGAGATAAGAAGTAAAAGCAAAACAAAACAAAACAAAACAAGACAAAAACAGGTGAAGTTGGTATAACATCTGAAGGGTTTGGGAACCTATGCTTTATTGGCCCTGTGCAGCCTTAGCTTTTCACCAGCTACTCTCTTGGCAGACAGGCTGGCCACAGAGAGGTTCAACCATACGAGGGTGGGCGTATCAGCTCTCACTTTCTTTTTGGTGGCTTAAGACTTGGTAAATTGCTTCAGAAACCAATAAATCTAAACCACAATCTCTGAGTCTACCTTTCTGTGTCATCATCTGTTTAGCCCCGGGCACTCTGATCTTTGCCTGACTCACCAGCTGCTTTGCCTTGCTTCCCTTTGAGTCATCATCTACTTGAGAGGCTTTTGAAGTGACTCTACTGTGTTCCAATGATTTACAGAGATTTCAGGACTCAGGGTTTTCACCTTTGACTCACAGCTCTCTTTTTTCTCCTTTGAAAATGGGCTGGGAATAGATTGAACTGAGGTAGTACTCAATCATTACTCATTTTTGACTCCCCTAAGAATCATGGCCGGTCAGCTCACAAAGCTGTAGGAGACATTCTGTCTTAGAAGGATCCTTGACCATGTATTCAGAGAAACCTCACAGAGCCAGACTTGTGCATCTCCTACACCTGTCGAAGTGTTTGAGTCCTAAATAGCTGAGTTATTTTCCAAGATGATTCTCAGCCCAATGGGTATAGACTTCAATAGGGCCCTGTCTGCTATCAGTGTAGCGAATGTGACCAGAAATGGACACAAAGGGAACATAGTCTACACTCAAGCTCGATTTCTATTACACATGTAGGAAGGACAAAGCAGCAAAGGATTTGAAGCACAGTGGCCTCAGTGAAGACTGCGTGTAGTCTATGATCGGGGCAGCATAGGGCACGGGGCACTGTGGAACACCGGGACAAGGGCTTTGAAGTACAAGGTCAGCACTTCCATTTGATCTGTACTCTGTGAGACATCACCTAATACTCTCTGTTCTTTCATTCCATGCCCTGATTTTTCGCTCTCTCTGGATCTGATCACCATCTCCTGCTTCTTGGCCAAGACAAGAAGCAGGCAGGTAAGAGAAAGCAGGGGCCAAAGGATAATGTTGCTATAAGGATGAGACTGATCTCTGGGGGAAAAAAATGCCTTTTTTCTTAATTAAGATGCAGATAATTCAAGTAGAACACATTGTGGAGATGGAAAGGACCCAAGTGGATATACCAGACGTTCCCAAATTGTAGATCTCAGGTCTCTGCGTATTTGGAATTAGTGTCAGTGATCATTAACTATGTGCCAAGAACACTGTCATTGTTTATAGATTGAATAAATAATATATGTCAATTACTTGTGCTACTACTTTTCAAAGATAACGGAATATAAATTCATTTTTAAACACTAATAAATTCATATGAACTTAGTACTTAACTATTTTTCATTTGTTCCTCAATATATCATAGTGAAAGTGGTAGTACCATCCTGTGGATATCTGAAAAATAAAGAGGTTTTTTTTTCTTTTTCCCCTTGGAATTCTGGAAAAATAGGAGTAGACAAGTTCTGACACCTTAAAAGAGTTAAATGTTTTGTGGGACAAATGGAACCATACTTTTTCAAGTACATAGAGATATTCTGTCTACTGTCTGATATATATAAATCTGTCATTGGATGAATCTTGTTCATTCATGAAAATGTGCATTTGGGAATTAAACCATTTCTTTCTTTCAAAACCAGTTGCTCATCATCAGATGTGTCTTTTAAAATTAAAACATAAACATTTTTTTCCTCTTAGAAAAATAGCATATATTAAATATATATAAATAAACAAGAAAAAGGGGGAAAACTCTCATAATTCCACCACCCAAAATATTTACTATTCATATCTACATATATATCCTTCTAGAACTTTAAAAAATATACATGCTTGTGTATGTTATTCAAACAAAAATATCTTTTTCTAGGTTGTATTTACAGCCTGTTGTCTTTTTTCTTTCATTTACTAACTTAGGATCAATCAGCCTTTTCCATGAGAAGACGTATTGCTAAAGTATAGAATTCCCTACTAAAGAGTTTTCAAAGAAATCTGTGACTGAGGTAAATCCGGTTTTCCAGAGAGCAGAAGGGAGTTCTTATGTCTCACTTTGAAATCATGCCTGGAAGGTATGACAAGTTAATGTGACTGCAAGGAATTTTTTCCAACCCAACTTCCTCCCAACTAAATAATTATAATTTCTTTCCTTATGCCACATGTTCTTTTGTGCTTTGTATTCTTTGCCTGGGATTAAAACCTCTTTAATTAGGAGCTAGAGAATTCACTCTAATTTAGGATTCATATAAAAATCACTGGCCTGGGCTAAACAATTCTAATCTTTCACTGCTTGTAGCCCTATACCAGGATGCTTTAAGCAATATATAGATTCTTATTTCTAGAAATAAAAGGTTCTTTAAAAGCCTATTAAAAGGGCCCTCAGGAGAACATAGGTATCAAATAGCATTCTAGTATTACACTGATTTTAGTTTAAATGAGATAGAGCCACGTTTCCTTTAGTAAAAATACAAGCTTGCAAATGACAGACCTATAATATTTCCATGAGCTATCACCCCAGGAAGGGCAAACTATATCTTCATAGGATACATTTAGATTGAAAGAATAATGAAATGGACTCAGAAGAAGATTTTAAAAAAATAAATAATTAAGGGTATGAAAACAATATCTATGGAGCAACTGACAGGATTGTATTTGTTGCCTCTGTTGAAAAGACTATTAGTGATTACAAAGACGATTTACAATGGCAAATATGTTCTAATGTTGACTTTTGACCAGCCATCAACCAATATGATGGACAAAACAAGTGCCAGAAGCTTTAATATAAAGACTTAGGTAATATCTCTCTAAAAGGTTTTGCTTTTGTTTTTGTTTTTGTTTTTTTAAAACAAGGTCATTTATTAGAATGACAGTGAATTTGACAGAAAGTCCATTGGACCCCCTGGATATCAGAGATCTGAGTTCTATTTGGGCACTGCCAGAGATTCACCATGCAATCCCTTAGACATCCTATTACCTCCCTGGATGAGAGTTTACTTATCTCTAAAGTGAGATGATGGAACTCAGGGATCGCCAATATTCCATCAGCCCTGACATGCTTTGATCAGGGAAATATCATTCTTACCAGTGTCGCTGAAACTGTCAGCTGCTTCCTCCAAGATCCATCTTTCTCCTCCTCCTTAGAAACAAATCCTGATACTTTTAGCAGGGCGTAATTTTTCCTGGAATAAAAGAGGACATTTCTCAGTTTTCTTGTAGCAGAGTGTGGTCATGGTACTAAGATCATGTTATGGAACTAAGATCATGGACCTAGGTCAAGGTCATGGAAATAAACAAGTAGAAGCAAAGGAGTTGCATAGGACTTTGGGAAGGGAGCTTAAATGGAGCCCATGCCAGCTTTTTCTCCTTAGGTCCAAGACTCAGATGTGGTTACTTAAGCCACAGAAGTCACGTTGGACCATGAGTTGACCTTGAGAATGAAAGTCACCGTCTAGGTGATAGAACAAAGAAAATATCCTTTGTCTCCCTAATGATACCACCTAGTCACCACAGATGTCCTGGAGGCTAGTCTGTGCTGCTTTTTCATGAGAGAGAAGTTTGCATCTCTCTTCTTTAGGCAATGACAATTTTCTTTTTTCTGTTCAAGGCAGCTATATTGAATTCTAACTGATGCAGTCAATAAAACGTGATTACTCGTTGTTGTAAAAGAACTACAACTACCAATTATTTGTACTTAGTACATGCCAGACATAGTGCTAAGTGTTTTATGGACACTTTCTGATTTGACTTGCACAATAAGAAAACTTATGAGTTAGGTATTATTACCTATAATTTACAAAAGGGGAAATGGCAACTTAGAAAGATTAAACAGCTTCAGGTCATGTAGCTTATGTGACAAAGCCTGGATTCTACACCAGGTTGGGATGACTCCAAAACTTATTCTCTCAATCAGTATCATCAGTTTAATGCAGTCATTATTCCTTGAGGGTAAAAGATGCACAAAGAGCACAATGTTAGCCAGTGTTTCTAGAAAGCCTTATATAATCATTAAGACATTGGGGTGCCCCGCTGGCTCAGTCAGAGGAGTGTGCAATTCTTGATCTCTGGGTTGTGAGTTTGAGCCCCATGTTGGGTGCAGAGATTACTTAAAATAAATAAGTAAAAAAATAAAAGAAGAAAAGAAAAAAGAAAGAATTGTCAAGGCGTAGACAACATTAAATGCAGTCTATTCCCTGAACAAAATGAGGAGACAAAGGTCCATCATGGCCACTATAACATGGATAATGATAACTATCCCCAAACCTTACCTACGTCAGTCATCAAACATTTTGCCTTTATAAGAGATTTTAAAAGTAAAAATAACAGCATCTAATACTAAAGATTGTGTTGTTATTAAATATGGTGATACATGAAAAGTGCATAGTAGAAGACCAGCTTTCACAGTGGGTGCTCAAGAAATGGTCCCGGACGGCATTATTATTTAAAAAATCCATGGGGATGTTGTGAAAATTGGGGGGGGGGGAGTCAGAAATATCAAGCTCAAGCACAACATGTGCGACTTGATAACTATGTGAATACTGAGCAGTCATTTAAATTTTTAGCATTGAATGTTCTAAGGAATGGATGACTTATCTTACAGAATTCTAACTGGAGACCGTGTCTTTCAAGGGCCCTTCCCAATGACTGGCACGGTTTAGAATCCCAGCAAGTGGAAGTATTAATATTCTTACTGTTCTCACAGGATTCAGATAAACTTACTTGCCAAAAAGTTATTTCCTCGTTGGTCTACCAATCCCCCAACAGAAGAGAGTGTCTGTGGCCGGGGTGGCTGAGCTCCAGCAGCAGGGGCTGTGGCAGGCAGCCCGCTGGTCCATTCTGCCGGTCCTGCCAGATTGCTCTGGAATTTAGGTTTGTCTCCTCCAATTTCTGATTCTGTCCATGTCTTGGTTTCCTTTCTGCCTTTGTCCAGTAGCCAATGCCCTGTCAATCTCAGTGGGGCAAGAGGAGGGCTTTGCCAGGCTCGCAAGAAACGCAGAGCCTGACTGAGGTGGGCGAGGGGTGGCAGGCTGGCCCTGGCTGTGCAGTGGGCGTGCTCCACGTGAGAACACTGTCCTCTGAGAACATGGTCCTCTATCTCTGTTACTCATTCTCTTGGCAAATTTTCACTTTTCTGGAAAAACGTTTTCTGTAGATACCAACTAATATGACAGGACAGATGGAAAACAAGGGTTTTCTGACCTAAATATAAGGTCTTTAATTCATTTTGACACTAACAATTTATTTAGAACTCTGTTCGAAGTAGCACCCCACCCCCGAAGATTGCACAATCTTCAAAACGTCACACAAAGTTCCAAACTAGTAAAAAACGTTTCTCTGTCTTTCCCTACTCCCTTCCCCTCCATGTCAGGTTTTATCTGAGGTTAAAATATCCATAGACCACTTTTACATTGTAAAATTCCCAAATTTGTCCCTATCCTTGATGGAAAATGTGACTCTAAACTCTTGCTTCTGGGCTGCTAGGGATGAAGGAACGCTCTGGAAGCCTGGGGACAGGTGCTCATTGTTTCTATGTCAGAGTTCTGCTCCCTCAACCTGCTGCCCCAGGAAGGCATGCTTTTCCTGTGTGGGCAGGAGCTGCGGGGGTCTGAGCAATCTACAAGAGACCATCTGAAATAATTTTCCCAGGTACCAGAATAGGCACTAGCCAGACATTGCACGGCTTTTCAAAGAGGGGAGTCCTTTCTTGTTTCCTAAAGGCCATTTGAAAACACCAAACAAAAATTAAGCTGTTGATGCATGTAACAAAGCCTAAGCAAGGAAAAAGTCCTTTCAAAAAGATAGTTTTTTGGAAGTGGGCGTTGGCTCTGCGTGGGTGCGTCTTTAAATTGTGGTTTGAAATCAATGTCAACTTTCTTTGATAATAAGAAAGGCTGATATTACTACAACAGGAAAAAAGGGTAGAGCATTTGCTGGTTTAATTATGCTTCCGTTCTTTTTTGTAATTGTGTTCTTTGAAGGGAAATGCCAAGTTCTGTTGAGGTTTTTTGTCGAAAAGAATTTCCAAAGACCTACCTTGCTTGAGTAGTTCTCCCTCTTCTCTGTTCACAGTACCCTAGAATTACCCTCCTGCCCCTGCGAGGAAACCCTAGTGGTGTTTGCTTCGTGCGAGGTCACTGCATATTTTCTTTAGCTTAAGGTGATGACGCTTTTCTAAAATCATCAGTTAATTAACCAATCTGTGAAAAGAATATTTTCATTTCTGTTCACTGGGTTTTTTCTAGGAAAAAAAAAAAAAAAGCTTGGTGATGGAACTCATAAAAGCCAGTATTTATCTCTGGCTTTCCTCTGCTCTAAAATGTTGTGTTAACTTTTAAAACAGTAGAAGATTTCTAAGCCAGTTTATACCTTGACTTCTCTTAGAACTGTCTTAAGACTGGTCTGGACATGTAGTTTCTATGTCCATGCAAAATGCATGAGTGCCAATGCCCTGTCTTTCCATGGCACCTTTTGTCCAGCACACTGGGTGGAAGACGCAGCTCCTAGGATTCTAGGTAAGCAAATGGCAGCCTTGCTTTTTCTTTGCTCTTGGGCATAAGTTGGTTGCAGTCCTAGTCATCCTCACTGGGGGAGGACTCCCCTGAGGACCCCTCAGGATCACATTCTCAGATTTCCCCATTTGGACCCTTCTTTCCCATCCACCTGTGTACTGTAGACTGGCTGATGTCTTCCATTCCTAGCATGCTCCTTTTCTTCTTTTAAAGATACCAATGTTGATGATTTACAAGGAAGTAAAATGGCTAATACATAAGCTAATACCTTTTAAGTGAGATGGCAAATATGGGAGAGATAAGGGTTAAATATTTACTTTAGACAAAACTTGACTTTGGAATTTTCATACATTTATTTATATGTTAGTTCTTATGTACGTGGGTTAAGGTAAGGGAGAGAAAGGGGGTGGTGATGGCAGAGGACAGAGTGAGTGTTTACTGCAGAGAGCTGCTTTCTGATGCAGCTCCAAGGCTCTGGGTCTGGGCAGAGCTGGGCAGCAAGCTAGCTCCACACTCAAGCAGACCCTACTCTCCACCTATCCTCTTTCCCCCTTGTCTCTCTGCTCTTGACTTTAAGCATTTTCTCTCACTGCCAGTGGGCATTTAGTACACTGACTCATTTTCCATGCCCCCCCTCCATTTTAAAATATTTTTAAAAATCACAAACTGGAGTGAGGGGAAATAGTCATTTTGGGAAGTTAGTCCTTTTCAGAAGGTCGGTTTGTGCCTATTACCCAACTGAGAAGAGAACAGTTTGAGCAAATGATCACACTTAATTAGAAAAAGAAAGGATGAGGCTTAGCTCATAATGATAATGGGCAATTTGAGTAATTAAAATTATTTTAGAAAAGCACTGATTTCTTTTAAATTAAAATAACGTTCATAGCAGCAATGGCCACAGTTGCCAACTGTGGAAAGAACTAAAATGACCCTTCAATGGACGAATGGATAAGGAGATGTGGTCCATATATACTATAGAGTATTATGCCTCCGTCAGAAAGGATGAATACCCAACTTTTGTATCAACATGGATGGGATTGGAAGAGATTATCTGAGTGAAATAAGTCAAGCAGAGAGTCAATTATCATATGGTTTCACTTACTTGTGGAGCAAAAGGAATAACATGGAGAAGATGGGGAGATGGAGAGGAGAAGGGAATTAGGGGAAATTGGAGAGGGATACAAACCATGAGAGACTGTGAATTCTGAGGAACTAACTGAGGGTTTTGGAGGGGAGAGGGGTGGGAGGTTGGGTGAGCCTGGTGGTGGGTATTATGGAGGGCATGTATTGCATGGAGCACTGGGTGTGGTGCATAAACAATGAATTTTGGAACACTGAAAGGAAATTTTAAAAATAAATAAAAATTTAAAAAAATTCAGACATAAACTTCAAAAAATATGCTCAGAAGCTTATATATATTTTATATATATTCAAATAACTTCTTTTGTTATTCAGTCCTTCTCATTTTAAACCATTTGTGAGTTGACTTTCCCATTTATGCTAGAGGATGTTCGTATCTCAGAATAATAATTGAGAATGCCCCCATAAATACTTTAAATTTATGAGACTCTCTCACACTAGCTAAACTATAATTCCTTTAGTGTAACAGTTGAAGAAATGCTCTGTAGAATTCTAGAGAAAACAGTTCTTGGCTTTAACTTCTTTATGTTCAGCAGTCTTATTATTGTCAAAATTCCCCAAATTAAAATGCAAAACTCAGCTTCTTGGCTGGGCTCGCTTACTTAACCTTAATAAAATATAAGGGTCTGTTTCATTAATCGGAAACATACCAGACACAGTGCATGAATTTTATCTTCCACTTTGTCCTTTGTATTTCAGAATGATGATGATAATAATAATAATAAAAATCCTTGGATTTGGCAGCCAGACAACCGTGTTCCCTTTGTTTCTATCATGTTCCTATGTAAAATGAATTTCTCAGACAGACTAAATGTCTTTAGGGGCAAAAATTCCAATGATCTTCTCCCCTGGAAATCTTTAAAAATAGAATAAACTTTCATGTGTCTGGGTGTGGTTTGAGCACAGTCTGTCTTTGGCTGAGGGATGGTTTAGTTGACCTACTGATGTTGCTTTAAGCTGCATGATCACTTAGGGGGAGAATTTTCCTTTAATCCTGCCAGATTTAATTTATCCCAACAATGCTTGTGCCTATGGAGGTAGTAAAACAAAAAGAGGGTGCAATCTTCTTCTCCATTGTAAAGTAATACAACAGTTTTTCAAATTTGAGAAAGTAAGATTAAATCAAGAAAATGCCTGATTTTTTTCCCCTTCTTAAACTTCTCCTGAAAGATATGAAATTTGAGAAATAGCAGGCTAACTTAAGACAATATGTTTTCAAACAACGGGACCAAATCAGCAAAATGGAACCATATGCTCCATGGAAGACCACCTTTATGTTCCTTGTATGAACCTGAAGCTGGGAGTCTGGACAGAGGTGGGGGGCACTGACCATGCCAAGGTGTGCTGATGGGCGCTGACAAGAACAGGAGTGGGAGAGGGCTGGGGAAAGTGGTTTCACAGATATGGTTACCACCTGTGTCAGCCCAGACCCTTGTAATGCACACTTTGCCTGTGTGGCTGCAGAAGTCTGAGCAATTCACAACAGACCATCTGACCCCCCAGACATGGTGTGGACAGCCACAAATTCCTGAGCTGTTCAACTGCCCCCCACCCTCCCACCTCGAGTAATTTTATCGTGACAGTTTCCACTTTTCTCAGAGAGCCCAAAAGAAAAAAAATAGTGCTATCATGTCAGTTCATTGATCATTAATACACACAGGTACACACACACACATGCAGAGTCAGACACACATGGGTCAGTTTTTTATAAAACTGTACTTTTATCTATAGTCAAATTCTAAGGCACATTTATTCAGGTGTTTACCAAGTCCTTTTCTTTCTCTTTCAAGACAGAATCCAAAGTTTATTTTAACAGTCAAGCTTTCAGGAGGTATTTATTTACCTGTAAATACACCCACTGTATCCATGCAAATCAGTGTTTTTTTAGTGAATTTATAAACTGTGTAATCATCAGTACAGCCCAGCTTTAAAATGTTTCCATCACCTCAAGAAGTTCCCCATGTCCATTTGGAGACCATCCTCTCTCCTGTCCCCAGCCCCAGGCAAGCACTGACTGCTTTCTGCTCCAGAGATATGCTTGTTCTAAAAATTTTACACAAATCAAAGAATACAATAGGAGGTCTTTTTTGAATGCTTCTTTTACTTAGCACGTTTTTGACGTTCACCTGTGTTGAAGTATGTTGGTTCATGACTTTTTATGGCTCAACAGTATCCTAATGTATAGATAGACATTTTTTTTTTTAATCAGTTCACTAGTTAATAGACATTTGGGTTTCCAATTTTTGGCTACCATGAATACACTGCTGTGAACATTCAGGTACAAGTTTTTATGTAAATGTAAGTTTTCATTGTTCTTGGGTAGAGAGCCAAGGGTAGGATTTTTATGCCATATGCTAAGTTTATATTTAACTTTTTTAAAAGAAACATAGTCTTCCAACGTGATTGCATCATTTTACATCCCCTTCAGCAATGTATGAAGGTTCCAGTTCTTCCCTGTAAAGGCTTACTGTTGCCTGGATTTTGATTCCAGCCATTCTAGAGGGTGTGTAGTTGTGTATCATCGTGATTTTGATTTGCGTTTACCTAATGATTAATAACCTTGAGCATCTTTCCAAGTGCTTGCTGGATATTTGTATATCTTCTTTGGACAAATGCCTATTTACGTCCTTTATCCATTTTTAAATTAGGTTGAATATTTTTTTTTATTACTGAATTGTAGATGCTATCAACTGAAAGAAAGCCAACCTCAAAGTAGGTTAGTAAATGCTTTACTCATCGTCCTACTGAGGACGGTAGCCCAGGAGAGAGTCTTTCACATTGCTCTGAAGAACTGCTCTGAACCTTCTTAGGTATAGATTATATATGTAAGCAGGGGAAAGGGTATATATGCTTGCAAGCAATTCTCCAAATATTTGCATGTCAAAAGATATACTTTTTGTTTGGTTGTAAAAACTAAGGTTTACTAATTTCCTCATAGACATATGGAAGACCCTTAGGTCATCTTAATAAATTATGTTTCTATCATAACTGATTGTTTAAAAATATTATTTGCATGCTTTCACTTAAATGATTTCCAGTTCTTCCTGTTTTTTTTTTTTAAGTTTTTATTTTAATTCCAGTTATTTAACATATGGTGTTATGTTAGTTTCAGGTGTATAATATAGGAATTTAACAGTTCCATACATTACCTGGTGCTCATCACACAAGTATATGCCTTAATCCCCATCTCCTATTTCATCCATCCCCCTCTGGTAACCATCAGTTTGTTCTCTGTGGTTAAGAGTCTCTTTCTTGGTTTACCTCTCTCTCTTTTACTGCCCTTTGCTCATTTTTTTTAAATGTAGTTTTTAAAAAAGGATTTTATTTATTTGACAGAGAGAGCAAGAGAGCACAAGCAGGGGGAGTGGCAGAGGGAGAGGGAGAAGCAGGTTCCCCACTGAGCCAAGAGCCCAGTGTGGGGTTTGATCCCAGGAACCTGGAATCACAACCCGAGCCAAAGGCAGATGCTTACCCAGACAACCAGGCACCCCTTGTTTTTTTTCTGAAATTCCACACATGAGTGAAATCGTATGCTATCTGTCCTTCTCTGACTTATTTTGCTTAGCATAATACTGTCTAGCTCTATTCATGTCCTTGCAAATGGGAAGATTTCATTGTTTTTTTTTTTTTTTCCTCTGATGAACATTTATTCTTGCAAGTCTGCATATAGAATTGATATATAAGCATGGGTATCTTATCTAAAAAGAAAAGTATTCAAGATCTCTAGATAGAAGAAGTAATAAAACCCAAGAGTAAGATGTTTTAGTCTACTAGGAAGAGGCTTATGCATTCCTACTTTTTATTTTTATTTTTTTTCAAAGATTTTTATTTATTTCTTTGACAGAGAGAGAGATCACAAGTAGGCAGAGAGGCAGGCAGAGGGAGGGGGGAAGCAGACTCCATGCTGAGCAGAGAGCTCAATGTGAAGCTCGATCCCAGGACCCTGAGATCGTTACCTGAGCTGAAGGCAGAGGCTTAAGCCACTGAGCCACCCAGGCACCCAATTCCTACTTTTTAAAAAGAAATTAAGGGACGCCTGGGTGGCTCAGTGGGTTAAGCCGCTGCCTTTGGCTCAGGTCATGATCCCAGGTCCTGGGTTCGAGCCCCACATCGGGCTTACTGCTCAGCAGGGAGCCTGCTTCCTCCTCTCTCTCTGCCTGCCTCTCTGCCTACTTGTGATTTCTCTCTGTCAAATAAATAAATAAAATCTTTAAAAAAAAATAAAATAAAAAGAAATTAAAATTCAATTAATTAACATATAATCTATTATTGCTTTCAGGGGTAAAGTTCAGTGATTCATCAATCTTACATAATATCAATGCTCATTACATCATTTGCCCTCCTTAATGTCCATCATCCAGTTACCACATCCCTCCAAACCCAATCCCTCCAGCAACCCTCAGTTTGTTTCCTATGATTAAGAGAATCTTATGGTTTGTCTACTTCACAGATTTTGTCTTTTATTTTTTCTTCTCTTCCCCTATGATCTTCTGTTTTATTTCTCAAATTCTACATGAGTGAGATCATAATAATTGTCTTTCTCTGATTGAATTCTTTCACTTAGCATAATATCCTCTACTTCCATCCATGTTGTTACAAATGGCAAGATTTCATTTTTTTTGATGGCCAAGTAGTATTCCATTGTATATATACACCACACCTTTATCCATTCATCTATCAAAGGACATCCAGGCTCTTTCCATAGTTTGGCTATCATGGACACTGCTGCTGTAAACATTGGGGTGCAGGTGCTCCTCTGGATCACTACATTTGTATCTTCAGGGTAAATACCCAGTAGTGTGACTGCTGGGTCATAGGGTAGCTCTATTTTCAACTTTTTGAGGAACCTCCATACTCTTTTCCAGAGTGGCTGTATGAGCTTGCATTCCCACCAGCAAAGACTTTATTTCTTTTTGTTGTCTGATTGCTAAGGCTAAGACTTCATAAGACTATGTTGAACAGTGGACATCTCTGCTGTGTTCCCAACCTTAAGGGAAAAGCTCTCAGTTTTTCCCCATTGAGAATATTCACTGTGGGCTTTTCCTAGATGGGTTTTATGATATTGAGGTATGTTCCATCTATCCCCACACTGTTAAGAGTTTTAATCAAGAAACGATGCTATACTTTGTCAAATGCTTTTTCTGCATCTATTGAGAAGATCATATGATTCTTGTCCTTTGTTTATGTATTGTATCATGTTGACTGATTTCTGGATGTTGAACCACCTCTGCAGCCCAGGAATAAATCACGCTTGGTTGTGGTGAATAATCCTTTTAATGTACTGTTGGATCCTATTGGCGTATCTTGGTGAGACTTTTTGCATTCATGTTCATCAGGGATATTGGTCTGTAATTCTCTTTTTTGGTGGGGTCTTTGTATGGTTTTGGGATCAAAGTAATATTTGCCTCAGAGAAAGAGTTTGGAAGTTTTCCTTCCATTTCTATTTTTTGAAACAGCTTCAGAAGAATAGGTATTAATTCTTCTGTAAATGTTTGGTAGAATTCCCCTGGGAAGCCATCCAGCCACGGACTCCTCTGTGTTGGGAAATTTTTGATGACTGGCTTCAATTTCCTTACTGGTTATGGGTCTGTCCAGGTTTTCTATTTCTTCCTGTTTCAGTTTTGGTAGTTTATACATCTCTAGGAATGCATTCATTTCTTCCAGATGGCCCAATTTGTTGATATCTATTTGCTCATAATATGTTCTTATAATTGTTTGTATTTCTTAGATGTTAGTTGTGATCTCTCCTCTTTTAGTCACGATTATTTTTATTTGGATCCTTTCTCTTTTCTTTTTGATAAGTCTGACCAGGGATTTATCAATCTTATTAATTCTTTCGGGTCTTGTTTTATTGATCTGTTCTGTTCTTTTGATTATGATTTCATTGATTTCTACTCTAATTTTTATTATTTCTCTTCTCCTGCTGGGTTTAGGCATTATATGCTGTTCTTTCTCCAGCTCTTTTAAGTGTAAGGTTAGGTTTTGTATTTGAGACCTTTCTTATTTCTTAAGAAAAGTTTGTATTGCTATATACTTTCCTTTCAGGACTGCCTTTTCTGCATCCCAAAGGTTTTTGAACTGCTGTGTTTTCATTTTCATTTGTTTCCATCATTTTTAAAAATTTTTCTGTAATTTCCTGGTTGAACTATTCATTCTTTAGTAGGATGCTCTTTAGCCCCCATGTATTTGAATTCTTTCCAACTTTCCTCTTGTGACTGAGTTCCAGTTTCAAAGCATTGTGGTCTGAAAATATGCAGGGAATGATCCCAATCTTTTGGTACTGGTTGATCTGATTTGTGATCCAATATGTGATCTTTTCTGGAGAATGTTCCATGTGCACTCGAGAAGAATGTGTATTCTGTTGCTTTAGGATGGAATGTTCCGAATGTATCTGTGAAGTCCATCTGTTCTTGTGTGTCATTCAAAGCCATTGTTTCCTTGTTGATCTACGGCTTAGAAGATCTGTCCATTTCAGTGAGGGGGGGTGTTAAAGTCCCCTACTATTATTGTGTTATTATTAATGTATTTCTTTAATTTTGCTATTAACTGGCTTATATAATTAGCTGATCCCATTTTAGGTTCATCAATATTTATAATTGTTCTATCTTCTTGTTGGATAGATCCTTTAGTTATGATCTAGTGTCCTTCCTCATCTTTTCTTATAGTCTTTGGTTTAAATTCTGATTTGTCTGATATAAGGATTGCCATCCCAACTTTCTTTTGATGTCTAATAGCATGATAAATGGTTTTTGACATCCTCACTTTCAATCTGGTGGTGTTTTTGGGTCTAAAAATGAGTCTCTTGCAGACAGTACTTCAATAGGTCTTGCTTTTTTATCCAGTCTGATACCCTATGGCTTTGATTGGGGCATTTAGCCCATTTTACATTCAGAGTAACTATGAAAGATCTGAATTTAGTGCCATTCTATTTCCTGTAAAGTCACATTTCTGTATATTATCTCTATTCCTTTCTGGTATATATTACTTTGGGCTCTCTCTTTGCTTAAAGGATCCCTTTTAATATTTCTTATAGGGCTGGTTTGGTGATCACAAATTCTTTTAGTTTCTGTTTGTCCTAGAAGCTTTTTTATCTTTCCCTCTACTTTGGAAGTGAGTCCAAGATAGCAGAGGAGTAGGAAAACTTAGTTTCATCTGGTCCCAGGAATTCAGGTAGGTAGTTATCACATCATTCTGAACACTTGCAAACTCAACTGGAGATCTAAGAAAAGAATAGCTGAAACTCTACAAATTGAAAAGCAACTACTTTCTGCAAGGTAGGAGGTGCAGAGAAGTGAATCTGAGGCAGTATGTGGGAAGATAAACTGTGGGGGGAGGGAGCCTCCATAACCTGGCTGCCAGAAAGTGATATAGCAGCAGAATGCAAAATGAGAACTTTTGGAAGTCTGCTCATCTGAAGGATGTCCCTGCCTGAAAGGTGCTCAGATCACAAAGCAGGGGCAGAATCTTAGGTGAGACAGTAGGGTCTCAGTATCCCTGGGTCCACAGGAAGACCAGGGATGCCTGAGTGCAGCAGAGTTCCCAGGTATTGGAGCCTGGGAGCTGGCTGCAATCAGCAAGTCCAGGAGTGGGCTTTCAGTTCAGGTTGTTATAAACCATGAACTGTGGCACAGTTGGGTGACTGGTCTTCACGCCGAGGCCCAACAAATGGCAGAACCAGCAAGAACCCCCTTCCTCCCCCAGGAGAAATTGTTCAGGAGCATGCTGCAGGAGTCTTCAGGGGTTTGGAGACTTGAAATGGGGTTGAGTGCCTGAGATACAAATGCTTGGTCACAGGATGGGTTAGCACAGAGTGAAGATGGAGACCAGGAATACAGGAGTGATTGACTACTTTTCCCTGAGGGTGTACTGAGGAGTGGTTTCCCAAGCTTTTGCCTCGGGGGTTGGAGACTGGGAGGCTGCCATTTTCATTTGCATCCTCTAAAGCTGCGCAGAAAGCCTTCAGGGAACAAAAGCCACATTGAGCAATCTGGAGCAGATTAGTTACCTTGGTTCCCTAGCAAAGGCAGTGCAATTTTGCCTGGGGCAAAGACACTAGAGAATCAATGCTACAGGCCCCTCCCCCAGAAGATCAGCAAGAAGAGCCAACGAGGACCAAGTTTACCAATCATTGAGAAGTGCAAAACTCCAGTGCTAGGGGAATATAATATATAGAATTCATAGTTTTTTCACAAGATTCTTTAGTCTTTCAATTTTAATTTTTTTCTCTTTCCTTTTTCAATCAACTTCTTATTTTATCAGCTTTAAAAAATCTTTAATTTTTATAGTTACAGTATATCCTTTCATTGTATTTATTTTTGTCTGTCTGTCTGTCTTCCTTCCTTCCTTCCATCCTTCCTTTACAATTTTAGGATGCAGTTTCTTCTAACAGACCAAAATACACCCAGAATCTAGTGTATGGCTCTGTTCTCATTTGTCTGATTATATTCTCTTGTGGGTTTCTTTCTTTCTTTCTTTCTTTCTTTCTTTCTTTCTTTCTTCCTTTCTTTCTTTCCTTCCTTCCTTCCTCCCTCCATCCCTTCCTTCTCCTTCTTTTTGTTAAAGTCTTTTTAAATATTCATCATTACAATCACATTCTGTCCTTTCAAAGTATTTAATTTTATTTTTGTATATGTAAAAGTTTTTCTTTCTTTATAATTTTGAGATGTAGTTTCTTCTAACAAGTCAACCAAAATACACTCAGGATATAAAGTATTGCTCTGTTCTCTTCAACTGTTTGTTTATAGTCCTTCTTTTTTTTCCCTCTTTTAATTTTCATTTTTAGTTACATTCTATCCTTTCATCATATTTAATTTTATTTTTGTACATATATAAGTTTTTCTCTCTTTACAATTTTGGGATCTAGCTTTCTAACAAACAGATCAAAATACACATGGGTCCCAGTGTATTGCCTTATTTTGTTCACCTGTCTGATTATAGTCTCTCTCTCTCTCTCTTTGGTTTCGGGTCTCTTCTGATTTGTTTAGTGTCTATTTCTCTGGGGTCATTATTGCCATTTTGGTATTTTGTTCTCTAGTTCCTGTATTCTTCTCTGGACAGAATGACAAGGTGGAAAAACTCACCTCAAAAAAGAACAACAGTCAATACTGACTGCCAGGGACCTTGTAGGTATAGACATTAGTAAGATGTTGAAACTACAATTCAGAATAACAAGTATAAAGATACTAGCTGAGCTTGAAAAACACATAGGAGATACTAGACAATCCCTTTCTGGAGAAATAAAAGAATTATAATCTAGTCAAGTCAAATCAAAGAGGCTATTAATAAGATGCAATAAAAATGGAGGCTCTAACTGCTAGAAGAAATAAAGTAGAAGATAGAATTAGTGATATAGAAGACAAAATGATGGAGAGTAAAGAAATTGAGAAAAAGAGAGATAAATAATTACTGGATCACAAGAGGAGAATTTGAGAGACAAGTGATACCATAAAGTGAAACAAGTTTAGAATAATTGGGATCCCAGAAGAAGAGGAAAGAGGGTGGTGCAGAAGGTATACTAGAGCAAATTATAGCAAAGAACTTCTTTAAACTGGAGAAGGAAACAGGCATCCAAACCCAGGAGGAACAGATCCCCCCTCAAAATCAATAAAAATAGGTCAACATCCCGACATGTAATAGTGAAATTTGCAAACCGCAGAGACAAAGAGAAAATCCTGAAAGCAGCTTGGGACAAGAGGTGTGTAAACTACAAGGATAGAAACATTGGGAGAAGACCTAGCCACAGAGACCTGGGAGGCAAGAAAGGACTGGCATGACATATTCAGGGTGCTAAATGAGAAAAATATGCACCCAGGAATACTTTGTCCAGCGAAGATGTCATTCAAGATTTCATTGTTTTTTATGGCTGAGTAATAGTCCATTGTGTATGTGTGTGTGTGTGTGTGTGTATCTACATATATATCACTTCTTTATCCATTCATAAGTTGATGGATACTTGGGCTGTTTCCATAGTTTTTCTATTGTAGATAATGCTGCTATAAACATCAAGGTACATGTAGCCCTTTGAATCAGTATTTTTGTATTCTTTGGGTAAATACCTAGTACTGCTATTCCTGGATCATAGGGTAGTTCTATTTTTAACTTCTTGAGGAAACTCCATACTGTTTTCTAGAGTGGCTGCATAAATTTGAATCCCCACCAACAATGTAAGAGGGTTCCCTTTTCTCCATATCCTTGCTAAAACTTATTCCTTGTATCATTGATTTTAGCCATTCTGACAGGTGTGAGGTGATAGTTCATAGTTTTGATTTGTATTTATCTGATGATCAGTGATGTTGAGCATCTTTTCTTGTGTCTGTTAGTCATCTGGATGTCTTCTTTGGAAAAATGTCTAATCATGTTTTCTGTCCATTTTTTAAATTGGATTATTTATTTTTTTGGATGTTGAGTTTTATAAGTTCTTTGTATATTTTGGATAATAACCCCTTCTCAGGTATTTCATTTGTAAATACCTTCTCCCATTCCATCTGTTGCCTTTTAGTTTTTTTTTTTAAGTTTTTTGTTTTTTGTTTTTAAAGATTTTATTTATTGATTTGACAGACAAAGACCATAAGTAGGCAGAGAAGCAGGCAGAGAGAGGGGAGAAGCAGGCTCTCTGCTGAGCAGAGAGCCCAATGCGGGACTCCATCCCAGGACCCTGGGATCATGACCTGAGCCGAAGGCAGAGGCTTTAACCCACTCAGCCACCCAGGAGCCCTGCCTTTTAGTTTTGTTGATTGTTTCCTCTGCTGCAGAAGCTTTTTATGTTGATGCTGTCTGAATAGTTTATTTTTGCTTTTTTTTCTCTTGCCTCTAGAGATATATCTAGAAATAAATTCCTAAGGCTGATGTCAAAGAGGCTATTGCCTGTGTTCTCCTCTTGGATTTTTATATTTTCATGTCTCATATTCAGGTCTTTAATCCATTTTGAATTTATTTTTGTGTATGGTGTAAGAAAGTGATCCAGTTTCATTCTTTTGCATGTAGCTGTCCAATTTTCCCAACATCATTTTTTGAAGAGATTGTCTTTTTCCCAGTGAATATTCTTTCCTGCTTTGTAAAGTTTTATTGTTGTGGGTTCATTTCTGGGTTTTCTATTCTGTTCTGTTGCTCTAGGTGTTTATTTCGGTGCCAATGCCATACTGTTTTGATCACTACAGCTTTGTAATATAACTTAAAGTTCAGAATTATGATGTCTCCAACTTTCCTTTGCTTTCCAAGATTTTTTTCTTTTTTCTTTTTTCTTTTTTTTTACTGTTTGGGATCTTTTCTGGTTCCATACAAATTTTAGGGTTGTTTGTTTTAGCTCTGTGAAAAATGTTATTGGCATTGTGATAGGGATTGCATTAAATGTGTAGATTGCTTTTGAAAATACAGATATTTTAGCAATATTTGGTCAATCCATGAGCATGGAACGTTTTTCCATTTCTTTGTGTCATCTTCAGTTTCTTTCATCAGTGTTTTATAGTTTTTCAGAGTACAAGCCTTTCATCTCTTTGGTTAGCTTTATTCCTTGGTATCTTATTGCTTTTGGTATAACTAAATAAGATGGTTTCCTTAATTTCTTTCTGCTGTTTCATTATTAGTGTATAGAACTGCAACAGATTTTTGTGTGTGGCTTTTATATCCTGGAACCTTACTGAATTCTTTTATCAGTTCTAGCAGTTTTTTGGTGGAGTGTTTCAGGTTTTCTCTAGAAAGTATCACATCATCTGCAAATAGTGAATGTTCTGCTTCTTACTTGCCAATTCGTATGCCTTTTATTTCCTTGTGTTGTCCGACTGCTGTGGCTAGGACTTAGAGTACTATGTTGAATAACAGTGGTGAGAGTGGACATCCTGTCTTGTTCCTGATGGTAGAGGAAAAGCTCTCAGTTTTTCCCCATTTAGGATGATATTAACGGTGGGTTTTTCATAAATGGCCTTTATTACATTGAGGTATATTCCCTTTAAACCTACTTTGATGAGGGTTTTTATCATGAATGGATGTACTTCATCAAATGTTTTTTCTGCATCTATTAAAATGATCATATGGTTCTTATCCTTTCTTTTATGAATGTGATATATCACGTTGACTGACTTGCAAAAATTTAACTACACTTGCAACCCAGAAAGAAATCCCACTTGATCATGGTGGATGATTTTTTTAATGTATTGTTGGATTTGGTTTGCTAGTATTTTATGAGAATTTTTGCATTCATGTTGATCAGGAATATTTACCTATAGTTCTTTTATTTTTTAAGATTTTATTTATTTATTCGACAAGAGAAAGAGATCGCAGGCAGAGAGGCAGGCAGAGAGAGAAGAAGGGAAGCAGGCTCCCTGCTGAGCAGAGAGCCTGATGGGGGGCTCGATCCCAGGACTCTGGAATCATGACCTGAGCTGAAGGCAGAGGCTTTAACCCACGTGCACTTGAAAGGAATGTGTATTCTGCTATCTTAGGATAGAATGTTCTGAATATATCTGTAAGCATACATGGTCCAGTGTGTCATGCAAAGCTCCTGTTTTTGTATTGATTTTCTGTTAGATGTCTATCCATTAATGTCAGTGGGGTGTTAAAACCCTCTTCTATTATTGAATTAGTATCAATTAGTTCTTTTATGTTTGTTATTGTTTTAGATATTTGGGTGTGCCCATGTTGGGTGTGTACATATTTATGAATGTTAGATCTTCTTGTTGGATTGTCCCCTTTACTATGATGTAGTACCCTTCTTTATTTCTTGTTATAGTCTGTTTTAAAGTCTTGTTTGTCTAATAGAAGTATTGCTACTCCATCTTTCTTTTGACATCCATTTGCATGACAGATGTTTCTCTATTCCCTCACTTTCCATCTGCAGGTGTCTTTGGTCTAAAATGAGTCTCCTCTAGGCAGTATATATATATAGGTCCTTTTTTTAAAAAAAATTTTGGTCCATTCTGACACCCTATGTCTTTTGAGTGGAGTGTTTAGTCCATGTACATTCAAAGTAATTTTTGATATGTATTTATTGCCATTTTATTACTTATCATTGTTTCTGAAGATTTTCTCTGATCCTTTCTTCTGATCCTTTGTCACTTTTGATCTCTCTTTTGCACTCAATCAGTTCCCTTTAATATTTGTTGCAGACCTGGTTCAGTGGTCATGAACTCTTTCAGTTTTTGCTTGTCTAGGAAACTCTTCATCTCTCCTTGTATTCTGAATGATAGCCTTGCTGGACACAGTATGTTTGGCTGCAGATTTTTCCCATTCTGCACTTTGAATATATCATACCACTCCCTCTGTCTTACCAAACTTCTGTTGAGAAATCTCCACGTAGCTTTATGGGTCTTCCCTTGTGAGATAAGGACTACTTTCGGCTTCTAGCTTTTAAGAATTTTTTCTTTATCACTTTATTTTGAAAATTTACTTACAATATGTCTTTGTGTTGGTCTCCTTTTGTTAATTTTGATGAGAATTCTGTGTGCCTCCTGGATCTGGATGTCTGTTTCCTTCTTCATATTAGGAAGTGTTCAGCTATTATTTCCTTAAATAAATTTTCTGCCCCCTTTCCTTCCTTCCTTCCTTTCTCTTCCCACTCCTCCTCCCTCACCCCTCCTTCTCCCTCTTTATCTCCTCCTCCTCCTCCTTCTTCTTCTCTTCTTGGAAGAAGAATTCCTCTAATACAAATATTATTTTATTTGGTAGAGTCACAATGTTCCTAAGTCTGTTCTTGTGTTCCATAATCCTTTTTCTCTTTGTTCAGATTCATTATTTTCCATTATTTTGTCTTCTAGGTCACTAATTCATTCCTCTGTTTCTTCCAGCCTGTTGTTGATTGCATCAAACTTGTTTTCAATCTCATTTATTGCATTCTTTATCTCTGATGAATTCTTTTTTAACTCTTTTTTTCCCTGTGGTAAGGATCTCCCTGATGTCTTCTATTCTCTCCTTAAGGCCAGTGAGTATCCTCATGATTTTTGCTTTAAATTCACCAACAGACATGTTACTTATATCTGTTTTGCTTAGATCTCTGGCCATGGCCTTATCTTGTTCTTTCATTTGGGATAAATTTGTCCATTTTTGCCTTTTGTCTTAGTCTCTGCCTTCTTCTGTGTATTAGAAAAGTCAGTGATGTTTTCTATTGATGAACATAATGTCTTTATCATACAGTGTCCAGGGCTTGGCACTTCAGGGGATGTCTTCAGTGTGTTCTGTGTGTGCTCTGCTCTTGTGTTGTGGATGCTCTCCCCTTCAGGCCAGTCATCTGCAGAGGCTCTCCTCGCCTGTTGTGGGCAGTGTTTGGTCCTTGACCTGAACATGTCAAGTTTTAACTAGTCTGATACCACTTCTATGAGAGCTGAGGTCCTGCAGAACTCTCTGGTTGGAAGATGTGGTGGTGGCAGGGTTTGTGCTAGTCTCCTGGGGGAGGTGCCCAGTGCATTAGACAGGAAAACTTGACTGAGGGGGTAGAGCCAATGAAGTACAGGGGATGGGGCTTGGTGCAAGCAAGTTAGGTAGCCAGTATAGGTGCTGGGCTGCTTCCTGCAGGTGGCTCTGTTTTTGCTGAGGAGTGGGGGAGGGAAATGGCTCTAGCCAGCTCCTTTGTTCCCACAGAAGCATCTCCATGAACACTGCCTCTCAGACACATGCACCAAGAAATCAAATAAATTCCCAGCTGTGTATCTCAGATGTTGTTCAGATCACTGTTTCCATGCTGTCTGTTTCCAGATTTTTTGCCTGCCCTCTCTCCAGGAACAGCAGAGTGCCTTCCAGTTTCTATCCTAGTCAAGTCCACTGACCTTTGTAACTATAGGCTTTAAGACCCACTGGTTGCAAGATCTCATGAAATTCAGTGCCTCTTGTTTTCCAAGCCAATGGCTTTGGGGGAAATGTTTTCCTTATGTGTTCCACTGCATGCTCCCCACTTCTCTCTTACCCTTCTCCATGACTAGAGCTTCCTCTCCTCCACAGCACCTGCGATTGATATGTTTCTCCCTTAAACCACGTCTCTGCACTCCCTAACATCTTCAATGTATCCTCTTCTGTCCCCCTAGTTGTGGAGTGTGTTCTGTCAGTCTTCGGGTCTTTTCCTGGGGGTATTTAGGATGATTTAATGGTTATCTAGTTGTATTCCTGGGATAAGACAAGCCTAGAGTCCTACTCCACCACTGTCTTTCCTCTCCTATATTCCAGTTCTTCTTGTTTTTGATACCTTCTTGAGATCACATGAAAGGGTCACGGAAGGTTGACATCAGCTACCTACTGCAGTTTGTTTTTTTTTTTTAAAGATTTTATTTATTTATTTGACAGACAGAGATCACAAGCAGGCAGAGAGGCAGGCAGAGAGAGAGAGGAAGGGAAGCAGGCTCCCTGCTGAGCAGAGAGCCCGACGCGGGGCTCGATCCCAGGACCCTGGGATCATGACCTGAGCCGAAGGCAGCGGCTTTAACCCACTGAGCCACCCAGGCGCCCCCCTACTGCAGTTTTAGTGCACAGTTTTCTTTATAGATTCTGGATACAAATCTTTTTTAAGATATATGATTTGAAAATATTTTCTATCAGAGTGGGGCTTGTCTTTTAATTTTAATGGTATCTATAAAAAGACAAAAGTTTTAAAATTTTGATGAAGTCCAATTAATCAATTTTTCTTTTATAGGTCATGATTTGAATGTTACATCTAAGATAGCTAACACAATTACAAAAATATTTTATCTTACATTTCCCCTAGAATTTTTATAGTTTTATCTTTTATATTTAGGTCTATGACCCGTTTTTTGTTTTTGTTTTTGTATGTAGTGTAATAATTTAAGATTATTACCTGCTTTCTGTGCATATGAATATCCAATAATTCTATCACCATTTGTTGAAAAGTTATCCTTTCCTCACTGAGTATCTTTGGCTCTTTGTCAAAAATTGAATGACAATAAACATAAAGGTTTATCTCTGAACCTTCTATTCTGTTCCATTGATCTATATGTCAATTTGATGCTGGTCACACCGCCTTGATTATTATAGCTTTATAATAAGCTTTTTTTTTATTTATTTGACAGAGAGAAATCACAAGTAGGCAGAGAGGCAGGCAGAGAGAGAGAGGAGGAAGCAGGCTCCCTGCCGAGCAGAAAGCCCGATGCGGGGCTTAGAACCCAGGACCTGGGATCATGACCTGAGCCGAAGGCAGTGGCTTAACCCACTGAGCCACCCAGGCGCCCCTATAATAAGTTTTGAAGTTGGGTGGTGACATTCTCCTTTGTTCTTCATTTTTAAGTCATTATCCTGTACTAGTTCTTTAACTGTAGGCAATGGTTTAATATCCAATTTAATTTCCAATCCCAAAAAAGTTATTGAAAAGGAAATTGTCTTTCCTTTACATCTCTATAATGTGTTAAGATCTTCTTACTGGCTCATATATAAGTTAGTTTTTGTAACATAACATACCATCTCAAACCTAGTGGCTTCATAGAATACAAATTTATGTAGCTAACAATTCCAGGAATCAGGAATTTGGGATGTGCTAAGCTGAGCAATTTTTTTCCTCATGCTTTTTCATGTGTCTGTGTTCAGCTGCCAGTCCCTTTGGCAGGTCTACTTCAGGGGTTGACTGGATGTCAGCTGGGGCAATGGTGGGTAACTAGGTCATGTGCTTCTCATCTTCTGTCAGACTAGCCTGAGCTTGTTCCCATGGCAGCAGAGTACCAATAACTAAGTGGGAAAACTTTTCATTTCTCTGCTAGTGTCTCTCTTGCTAATGTCCAATTGGTCAAAACAAGCAACAAAGCCAAGACCAATGTTAATTTGGGAGTTCCACCAAAAGTGAATACAGGGATGTGTGAATTAATTGAAGGCATTGCTGGGGTCAGTCCACCACAGTTTTTGGCAGCCTGGTGGAATTAGCTGCTCTGAATATGAAAAGAACCAAGTTTCTGGGGATGAGTCAAACCAAAGTCTAACAAACCAGTTATTTCACAGCAGCAGTTTTTGGTCATTAGGACTTCCTTTTCCACAGTTTTCCAATCCATATAGTCTACATCTCATCCAGTTGCTAACACTAGAGACTACAGATACAGAGAAATAAAATGGCTTCTTATAATTTTCCTTAGGACTACAAAACTTTTAGTTTGGGGAAACTATAAGAGCTCAAAATATTTCCTCAATAAGAACATTTAGGAACCTTCAATTTCAACTCTTCCTACCTTAACATGATTTACTTTCAGAACAGAATAATTTTAGAGATCTTAGTGATCATACAGACCAAAACTGAATGTTGTACCTTAGAGTTTCATGGAAGGGAAATTTTTGTCTTTACATGACAAAATCTAAACATCAGGTCATCCTGACATTAGGATTCACCACTTCTGTATAAATAAACAAATCACAAAAGTGTTTTCCTGTATTTTTCTGGAAAAAAAATTATAAGGAGCTACTAGGTTTTTGGTAGGAGGTGAAGCTTTAATTCCAAGTTCATAAGAGTCAAAATTAATTCATTACTGTCTTTTTTCTCCATGTGATATGGGTCACCATCTGCATTAGCGTCCCTGCTGCCACTTGCTGTTATGAAAACAATTAGAATATTTTAGCAAATGTGTGGACTTGGGAGTAAATGAGAGGAAGGAAGCTGCATGGTCTCTGCTCTGACCAGTGAATTAAGATGACCTCCTGCAAGTCTTTGGTGAATAGTTTCAGCGTGTTAGAACAGTAGCTCTGGGTTAAAAATGTTACTTGGGCCAACCAGGAAGACTCACCAGACTCACTCTTACATTGAAAACAATAATTCAGCAAATAGTTTACAAACTTTGAAAATTGGGGTTGATCTGAGTTGCCTTTATTTCGCAATATACAGATAAAAGCTGGATTTATACGGGAATTTAGATAGACTTTTTTGGCTAAACTGATCAATTAATTCACTTCCATGCCAACAATGTAACCAAGGCTCCTTGATTTCCTCCTCCTTTGACAAGCTTGTTGATTACAATTATTATTTTAGCATATTATGGTGGGATTGTGGCTATAGAATTGGACCTAACAAATTTAAATCACTGCCAGTCCAGATCACTGCAGGTGTCTAGGAAGAGACAGGTTTCTTAATGTTGATTGTGCTGGCTGTCATTATATAGAGAAGCTTCATAGGAAATAAAGGGTTGTCCTTGGTCTGAGATAGGTGTAATGGCTGCCTTGTAGGATGGTGGTTTCATTGAATCACCTGCAGGCTCCAGACCCCATTTAAATATGTGGATGAAACAAGAAAGATGCTGCCTGACAAAGATGAGTGTCTCTGTTAATTAAATTGCCAGTGGAAAATTTATGAGCTTTAATTAGTATGAAATAAGCCACAGAAATAAAGATAGTTATTAAAGCATGCTAATCTGATTCGAATCACAGCCTGTGTGGTTTCAGGCTACCTGACGATAGAGACTCGCCAGGCCAGCAGAGGCTGGGAAGACACAGGAACCTGTTTAGAAGAAAGGACTTGCACCCAAACCTGGAGCTGCTGATGGGTTGCTAAATCATTTGGGGAGAAAATGCCTGAAAAAACCCTGAAAAGCAGAGGCATTGTGGAATTGATAAAAGCCTTCTTTCTGGGAGGAAGCCTGTAAAATCCATGACCACCTGCAGTGAAGGGAACTGAATCCAACTTCAGAGCTCTCACTAGCAGAGCAAGATTTTACCCAGCCTCTCAAAGCTTCACACTTACAAAAAGTCTGTAGAGTCAAAAGATTGTGAGCTGTCCATACTTTCTTTATTCAGACCCCCACAATGAAAGCAGCGTTTGTTCAAGACATTTAGACAAAGAATACCCAAGTATCTTGTGTATGGAGAGGAATGTTAAATTCAACACAGTACAAATCGCACCATGAAAGTATCATGTGAATCCTCTCCAATGCTCAATTCCTTGGTCTAACTTCGTATCAGACTAATTTTAGACTATGAGTGTAGATAGATGGAAACTTTCCACTTCCCTTCCAGCAATTCCCAGTTCTCCCTGCCCTATTTTCTGGTTTGTAAAGCTTCCCATCACCTCAAAGCCTGGTTGTGAAAACTGGTCATGTGTCTCCATTATTTCCTCTGTGTGCCATGCAGAGCCTTGTTTATGAGGCTTTCATAATATTTAGATGGTTATAAACTAACAGAAACCATAACAAAACTTCATTTTTCAAACAAATCATAACTGAAGATGTTAGAAGATATTCAATTATAAATTAAATAAAATGGCACAGTTTGTACTGACTTAGGGTTTTAATATTTGGCATCAACTCTTGAAATTTTCAATCCTTTGGTGTGGGCTTGTTATAAGAAAGGATTTTCCTTTGGTGTCACAAATGCTGAGACATAAGAAGAAATTTATTTTAAGTGGCTAGTATAATGACAGGAGGTTATGGCCATTTCAAATCAAATTCATTTAAAAAAAGTAGACATTTTTTTTTTAAAGATTTTATTTATTTATTTGACAGACAGAGATCACAAGTAGATAGAGAGGCAGGCAGAGAGAGAAAGGGAAGCAGGCTCCCTGCTGAGCAGAGAGCCCGATGTGGGACTCGATCCCAGGACCCTGAGATCACGACCTGAGCCGAAGGCAGCGGCTTAACCCACTGAGCCACCCAGGCGCCCCAAAAAGTAGACATTTTTATTGTCAATTTGATAGCATAGATTTCAGCCACAATCGTGTCACCCTGCCTATTGAAGTGATTTAGTTCAAAATAAACCAACATTTTTCACTATAGATTTTTCATTAAAAATACCTGTTAAGACAAAAGAATTTTCTTTGGTGCTTATGGCTAGAATACAAAATGGTGGAATGAAAAAATGCTGAAATATACTTGGATTAAGTTCATTAATTCAATTCCTTAAATGTCTCTAATTCATTAATCATAAGTCACAGTATATAATTTATGGCCATCACAAAAGATGATGTGAAGTTGAATTTCGCTTGCACTGCTATGTATGTGGTAACAGAAATATTTTTTCTTAGCCAATGAATACTTGTTGAGAACCCCAGAAGATGCATTATTCTGTCCTGTATGTTGGTATCTTTTTCAAAGAATAGATATGATCTGGTGATAGAATACTTGTCTTTCTTAGATTTTTCATAGAGACATCCTGATAATGGGTGTTCAATATAGACATTTAGAGTTACAAATAATAACTAAGTAGAACATTGATTCTTTTAGTTCAGAGTCTGTTCTCCCTCCCTCCCTTTCTTCTGAGTCTGAAAGCCCTTAGGTGGGACTGAGGGAAGTAGGCACCTCTCAGTGGCAAAGGCAGTGAGACGGGACAGGTACTGTTGCCTGAGCAGGTTGAAGGTGGTGTTTGCACTGACTGGGGTAGGTGTGAAGCCCCACTGAGAGGTGCTGGGATGAGCAGGTTTTCTTCACAGGGAGGGGCAAGTGAAATGCTTATGGAAATGCCAGGAAGAGATGCTGGAGTCAGGTGGGTGAAAAGGCCTTGCTACAAAGAAGCAGAGGCTTAGGAGGCTCACTGATGGATATAGAAGACTGACTGGTAGAGGAGGAGAAAGTCCACATGTTGGATGATTATGGCCTGGCTTGGGAACTTGGAGCTCTAGTGGGTGCAAAGGGCATGTGCATAGTCTGGCAAAGTGTATAGCCCAAGAGGAAGGAGAAGGCTGCGGTGTTCAGGCACTGGTGGTGTGACCCACCACAGGTCACAAAGGCTGAGAATAAGGTGAGGAGAGCACCCTGGGTGGCAGACCAAGGTAATGGCAGCAGCAGTGTGGGGCAGATCAGAGCCTTGCATGCAGAGGACACCCATGCACCTGTGGCTAGGGGTGGTGAGAGAGCACCTGCATGAAATTTCGGGTAGAGGTGGTCTCATGGGGAACTGGTCACACTTTGGGGGACTGAGTGAATAAGAAAGTATAATGAAGATAAAAAGGAAAGAGAGGAAGTGAGAGAACTGGAATAAACCCATGAGGTTAGTCTGGAATTATGGTATTGGTTTCCACTCATAGTTTTCAGTATTTAGGTATAGGTGGATATATACATATGTAAATAAATATTGATAAGGTTGTATGTATGTATACATTTATATGTATAGTATATATATGCATATACATTCATGTATTTCTTAACTGTGTCCAAAGAGAGATCCTGAGATACTGGTACCTCAAACCCATGCTTCAGTAAGAACCAGAATTCATTGGAGAAATGGCTGATTCGAGTGACAGATCAGGATAATTACAAAATAATATGAGGTTCCTCATTATGCTAGACATTAAGGAAGTACTCAAGTGAGGAGGACATTTCAAAAAGACATAGAAAGCCCATATGGCTGAACAAGAGACAATTTCAGTATCAAAATAAATAACAATAGTAAACCTTTTCCTTACGGTAGACTACCAACTGCCTAATGTATATGGAGGAGGAAAATCATTTGGCAGCCAATGTAATAATAATTCATGCAAGAAACAGCAATGGATGCAATTAAGTGGTAGAAAATTTGATGACTATTAGAAGAAGCTCTTAAAGTAACTTCCCAAAGGGGCAAAGAGTAGCTTTATGGAAAAGAAATCTGCAGACAACAACCTGACCAAGTGAACAAGATGAACATTACCAAATGGGACAAAGTAAAATCATATAGCACCTGATGGGATACAAGAAGACCACAGCATCACATTTGTGATATTTCTGCCAAAAACAGATCACATAACCACAAGGAACCTAAACATAACCATGAGGAAAGGTCAGAGAGCCAGAGTGAAGGACATCCGTCTAAACTGCAGGCCTGTAATCATTAAAGTTATCAATGTCATTAAAGCCAAGGGAGCCTGGAGGAACTATTTGAGACTGAAAGAGGTTAAAGAAACACGGTCACCAAAAAAGATCCTCCATTGGAACTCTTTGTTAAAACACACTCTTGCCCAACTGGGGAAACTTGTATGTAGATTAGATGGTAATGACATATTAATACTCAGTTCTTTATTTTGATTATTTTGTTGGGGCTTCGCAGAAAAATATTACTTGTAGGAAATCATTCTAAAATAACTGACAGTAACAGGGCATCAAGGCAGCAAAACTATTTTGAAAGTTTGAAATCATTTCAAGAGAAGAAAAGTATCAGGAATCTAAGACCATCTGTTTTCCAGGGCTGCCTGTGTGATGACCTGGTTGTTGGAGGGATGACAAGTCACGTCAGCTCTTTATGTTTCGATTTCCTCATCTCTTAAATAAGAGGGTTGGACTAAAGTATTTTACATCTCTTTATATATCTAGTACCATAAGGTTCTCAGGTATCAATCAAGAACATCATCCTTAGCAGTTAGGCAAGAATGGGGGTAAGTGGTAAAAAGCTCTGGCAGAAGAATCATTGTGGTCATGTTTGGTGAGCCCGAGTTTCCTTGTGGTGCCAGGTGGATGAGGAGGGCGTGCAAGGAAGGGCCCTGCTGCAGGCACAGGATCTGAGCCCAGTTACGCGTCAGGAAGAGATGAGATCTGATTTTTTTGTTGAGAGCTTTTTTTTTTTTAAATTTAAATCCAGTTAGCCAATATATAATACATCATTAGTTTCAGATGTAGTGTTCAATAATTTATCAGTTGCATATAACACCCAATGCTCATCACATCATGTGGTCTTCTTCATGCCCTTTTCCCAGTTACCCCATCGCCCCACCCCCTCCCCTGGATTCCCTTCCCTTCCCTCTCTCCCTCTCTCATTCCTTCTCTTCCCTCCCTCCCTTTTTCCCTTCCTCCCTCCTTCTTTCCTTTATCTAGCAGACATTTATTAAGCACTTCCCACACTCAAGGCACTAGGTGAAAGGCTGTGGGGTGTAGAGGCAAAAAAAGATAGTTTCTGCCCTCAAATTGCTTACAGTCCCATAGAAGAGGAAAGACATACATGAAAAAGCAACCGCAAACAACAAAAAGCCCCAAACTCTGCTTCAGCTATACTAGCTGGGCCACTCTGGTGTTCCGAATTGAATCAGCCTCTTGATCAGCAGTCTTGTCCCCTCCCCTCCCTCAACGCATTCCTTCCCCTTATTTGATTCTTTTATAGACCAGGTGACATGTGACATTGATAGCCATACGGTTTATCAGGAAAAAGATAAACCTTGGTCAAGGGAGCAGAACTCTGGAGACTATCTGCCTGATGCCTCTAGGAATAAAATGGAAATTCTCTCTTTGATTTTTAAACCCAGAGAAACTCTGCTTTCCCTTTCCTACTATAGGAAAAGCTGCAATTTAGCAATTTATGTATGAAATGGTTAATTTCATTAGGGTAAAATTGTGAGATACAATGTGAATTGGGTCCCTCTGAATATAAGCCATCTTTCAAGCTGGTAAAATGATAACGTGTATTAATTTATGTAATATTGTTGTAACACTGTATTATGACATTATATTATAATGTCAGGGAATTTATATGTACGCTACTGAAAATCAGCAAGAGCGTTAATCTGTACAATCTGTATTATTTTCTTTCTCGGTCATTTTGGAAAAGACACAGAAAATTATATTGCCTGAATAAAATATGTTTTAAAATGAATTTCCAAGTAAAATTTTTCCCAAATGTTCATCCTTGTTCATTAAGCCTACATAAAAGGGACTAAAGCAGCCATTAAGTGGTGGTTCAATGGCTCTCTGTTTGAAGTGTACACTACTGTTCCAACCCATAATGTGTCTATTGTTTTGGAAAATGCTAATTGTTAAATTGATTGTGATATTCATGTTCCGACACTCCAGTTGAACACTGCACAATGCCCCATGTGATGATGGAAAAGAGCTTGTTGTTTGATGCCCAGTGATAGCCGATCCACACAAATCCATCTCAATTGTGAAAGGTTGTTTCAGTGCCTTGATTGTTTTTCTAAATGCGACTGGCTTAGACCAGAGAAGGGTAGTGCGAGAGAAGTGAAGTTGCTCAGATTCAGAGATGCTGAGCAAGGAAATTGCATTTGCTGTATTTGTAACGGATTTTGAGGGGGGCTGATAAAGCCAGCCTGGAATGGCCAAGTGCACGATGCACCAGGAGCTGGGAACGTGATTCTGGTCCTGCTCTGGCTCTCTCTGACTCTGTGAGATTGGCAGGTTACTTTTTGGGATCAAAGAAGTAAGGATATATGAAATATCACTATGTCAAATTCTTGCTTTTTATGGTACTTAAGTTAATATGGGAAAAACTGACAAATAACTTGCAACTAGTCTTTCATCAAAAGACACCAAGTCCCTTTTATGTGCTAAGAACTGTGTTTATACCATATATAAAGATCAATAAAATATAGTGTGTGTCATTGGGAGTTTATAATTTAGCCTGATACTGGCAGACTAATGATAAATTTAGTGCAGTGATGTTATAATAAGTACCATAATACAACTAAATGTAATTCAAGATTCTAGATTTGATGCTGAAACAGAAAAAAAAAATGCTATAATGAACATCGCCAGAAAAATTGTACTCAATTAATGTCAAATTTCCTGACTGTGATAATTGTATTATGGTTACTTAAGAGAACATCTTTGTTCTTAGGAGACATGCTGACATATTTGGGGTCATAATGTCTGCATCTATTCTCAAATGATTTGGTAAAATATATGTTTACACACACACGCATGCATATATACGAGAGAGGCTGAAAGCAGACACAGCAAAATGTTTACATTCATAAAAGGAGTATATGGATATTCCTTTATGATTCTTAAATCTTTTCTGAAGGTAATAACTAGGAAAAGTAATGTGTGATACAATGTAACAGGAATGCAAGATAACTGTAACAGCTAGTCCAATGAAACAGGTTGTTAAACCATGTCATTGTATAAGTCTGAGACCCCAAAGATGAAACACATTCGTGATAAGTGCCAATGAATCTACTCCAACACCCCCACAGGACCAGGTAAGATGGTGGCCCAGATCACGCCCAGTTCATTGGCTTCTTCCAGCTCCCAGGGAAGAAGAGGGAAGATTATGCCAAGGCAAAAGAATGGTTAAATACTTGCCCAAGATCACACAGTAAGTCATGGAGTCAAGGAGTCAAAATCAGGCTTTTGCCAAGGGGTCTATTTGCAAACCACGCTACGCTGCCTCTCATAACCTTGTGTTGAACTCAGTTTGGATGTTTCATGTTAGACTGTTTTTGTTTTTATTTTTTCTGCCTATTTTCTCAAGTTTAGTTTGGAACAAATATGTCCAAAGGAGCCCAAATTATGGTTGCATGATTTTTAGTGAATTAGTCAAATCGAAACTTTGCTGATCTGATTACTTCCAGAGACCTGATGATTGTGATTTGGCCTGTCATAATGTTTATAATTGGTTATAAGTGACTTGTCTGGTCACTGATTTTGAAGACTTTCAGAGCAATCAGATCCAGTATATGCAGCAAGTTGGATCTTTCAATATATATTTTAATGCATATGAAATACATATATCTTAAAGGAAGTAATAACCATCCAATTCATCATCAGCAGAACTGAGATTAAAATATGAAGAGTGATATTGAGCACACCTTCTCCAAGCCTTCATCCAAGCTGCTCTTATGGGAACAGTGTCTCAAGAAAGATTCTAGATCAGCTGGAGGGTAGGACAAGACTTCATCTTGAGTTTAGGAAACTCTAAGTATTTTGGAAGATATTCAGGAAGAAAGTTCTGAAAATTTTCTTTTCAGGGTCATAAAAAAAGAAGGTACAGTCAGATAGTTAGGACAAAGATATTGGGGGGAGAAAACTGAATCCTAAGGGACCTTTAGAAAAATCCCTTAAAAGAGTGCTTTGCTATTAGTAGAGGAGTCAGCATGGGAGTAGAGAGGATAGACTTTAAATTTAAAGGAATGATAATCTTTGGAGTCTGCAATTTGGAGCAAACTAAATCTTGCATTTTATTCCTCTGATGTTTGTTTCTTTTCACTGTGAAGATTCAACCTTCAAAGCAGAACCTGACAGGTTGTGCTCTGTTAATCTAGCCTTCTGGGAAACTGTCTTCAGTTGAATAATAGCAGCAAATCTGTGAGTTCACTCCTGTTCTCGGGGCTCATTCATCTCAACCAAGTGGCAGCAGAGGCCTTAAATGAGCCATAGAGAAAAGTGCATCTCACAAATAACTTCAACTGGGAGTTTTGAATAATGTTACTTTTAGGTTTTAAAAAAAGTTTTATCATGTTCATCAGGAAACCTAATATAAGGATTTTGCATTTGGAGAGGAGGAATTACAATGTGCAAATTTTCCAGAATCTAAATTATTTAAATGGTAATCTGAAGACGTTCCTTGTCAGAGTAATATTATTTTACACATGCTAGAGAAGAGGAACATTGTTCACCATCTCAACTAGAAATACTGAACAGTAACTAGGGTATATTGTGAAGAGTTAGACAATGAGTTCTTGATACTTTTATTTTATCTGATATTTTTAATAATATTTCTGTCAATTCTCTTGAGATAATTTGTCTACATTAGAGAAATTTTGATTTTTTTGTCTATGATTTATACCTCTTCTTTGTTTTACTTTTCATTTTTTTTCAGTCTCATTGAGATACAACTGATAAACAGCACCATCTAAGGTTAAGATATACAGCATTATGACTTGACTAATAGGCGTCATAAAATGATTACCACAGGGGCACCGGGGTGATTCAGTCTGTTAAGTGTCTGACTCTTGATTTTGGCTCAGGTTATGTTCTCAAGGTTGGGAGATCAAGCCCCCCATTGAGCTTCATGCTCAGTGGGGAGTCTGCTTAGGATTCTCTCTCTCATCCTCTCCCCTCCCCCAAAGTAAATAAATAAATCTTAAAAAGAAAGAAATGATTACTACAATAAGTTAGCATCCATCATCTCATATAAATTTTAAAAAACGTTTTTTTCCTTATGATGAAAATTCTAGGATTTGTTCTCTTAGAGACTTTCAAATATGCCATATGGCTGTGTAACTACAGTCACTATGTTTTACATTACATTTCCAGGACTTATTTATCTCATAACTGGGAGTTTGTTCTTTTTGACTAACTTACTCCATTTTCCCCGTTCCCCGCCTCTGGTAACCACAAATCTGAGCTTTTCTTCTATGTGTTATGCCTCCCCTCCCCCCGCCCCAGATTTCACATATAAGTGAGATTATCAACTATTTCTCTTTCTCTGTCCTATTTCACTTAGCATAATATCCTCAAGGTCCGTCTGCTTTGTTATAATGGCAAGATTTCCTTCTTTTTTATGGTTGACCATATATGCATACGTACATACACACACATAATTTTGTTTCCAGTCTTGGCTATTGTAAATAATGATGCAATGAAATAAGTTTCCTTTTAATATTTTCCTGTGACAAATGTAGGCCATAGTATGAACTAACCCTTGGTTTTACTTAATTGATCATTTATTATATAATGCTTGCTTTAATTTCTCATTGTTTTATGTATATAAATACTATTTCTCCTTGTTTAAGAGACACTGTTAGGGCCTCAGCAGAGGTGAAGGGAATAAAAGACACAGAGAGGTTCAGGCTAATGGAATTCTCCTTGTGGAGAACTGGTTTCTCCCGGGGAAGGCTGGTGTTTTATAGAACAGTGCCTGGGGAACAGTGGTGACCCTGGTGACAATCTTGGTCAGGTTGCAATGCCAGGGGTCTAATCATTTGAAAAGGATATGGAGGTAGGAATTCAATAGACAGGGATCAGGATGAAATTAGGGGGATGCTATAACCTTAGTTTTGGGGAGTTCTAGCTTTAAGGAAGGTCTCGGCCAGCAATTGAAGGATGGAGGGAATATGTCCAGCCCCTAAGGCTAGAGAGGTTGCTGATCACTAATCAACAAGGACATTCACGCCCCTGAGTCTGGATCTCCTGAGGTCAGAACTCTTTGACAGATACTATGACTGGATCAAGAGCAGCATGGGATTTAAGGCCCATGTGCCACTTCTGATGGTATATTTATACATATATGTAGCAGGCTGTTCAACTGGGTGTTTTCACCTAGAGACCCAGACACAATAAATTACAAGAACCAAAATAAAATTTGTCATAGACTACCAAGACGAATGTTACTAATTCAAGTTTGAGCTGCTTATTTGGGTACTGGTTGCATGATTTTGGGTCTCTTTATGGGGGCCCTTCACCAAGATCAAAAATAAGGGTAAAGTAAGATCAAGAAAGGATCTTGTGAGGAAAGTTCTATGTAGAAATGACACTAAGGGTGGGGAGCCTGGATGGTGCCATGGGCTGAGCTTCCAGGATTCTTGGTTTTGGCTGGGGGTCATGACCTCAGAATTGTGGGATCCAGCCCTGAGTGGGGCTCTCAGCAGGACTCTGCTTGAATTTCTCTCTCCTCTTCCTCTGGCCCTCCCCACTGAACTTTCTCTTTCTTTCTAAAATAAATGAATAAAATCTTAGAAAGAAAGAAAAGAAAGAAAGAAAGGAAGGAAGAAAAAGAAAGAAAGAAAGAAAGAAATGGCATTAAGGGGCCACAATGCCCTTAAGGGATGTATCCCCTTCGCTTAGGCTGTTAAGGGCTGTCATCATGGATAACTTGGCCAGTTCACCGTTAAAGGACCACAGGGTTCCACAGGTCCCACAGTCATGCTTGAGAAAGCTGAAGTGGCTGGTATGGAAGGAGAGAATGCTGTAGTTGAGGAGAAAATGCATTCCTCAGGAACACACGACAGTAGGGTGTGAGTGCTGTGTCTGAGGGCATCATAGAGAGAGCAGTGGGGGAGGGGCAGACAGAGAGCATCCCAAGCAGACTCCATACCCAGTGCAGAGCCTGAAGTGGGGCTCTGGCCTGTGACCCTGAGATCACGACCTGAGCTAAAATCAAGAATCGAAGAGTCAGGTGCTTAACCCACTGTGCCACCCAGGCGCTCCAATCCTGATGACATTTTAAAATGAATCTTGCCCAAGAGGTTTTCCTTCCAGGGTAAGAGGACCCAGGTGGTAACTAGCTGAAAGGTGTCCCCACTGGGGACAGAAGCTGAAGTGGGACTGAAAGCCACAGGTTCAAGGAGAGACGCTTCCCTGTCACAGGAGTGGCAAGTGATGGGGCCTGCAAAGGAAACCTCAAAGAACTCATATCAACGCCTTCAGGAGAAAGCCAGCTTTCAAATACCTGCAAAGCCTAGGAAACGTGACACCCACCTCTGACAGTGATGGTCATGTAAGAAGTATGGGTATTTCTGTTACTTTTATATCCAACCTCCTCCAGCCTTAGCTGGTGGAAGCAGAAAGGAAAATTGTTCCACACTGCCTGCTACAGGCTTCAGCTGAAGGCAGGGCTGAGATTTAACTTCTAATCCAGTTAGAACTTGTTACTCTTATCTGGGAAAGGAAATTTACATTGCTTGAGGCCATATTTGGTAAAGTTACCACAGGCCTTTCTATTATGGAGACGTGGCCAAAAGAGTCTAGAATAGAGTCTAGAAAGCCTTCGTCTTCGCCTTCGTTGTCACTCAAGGGCCAGAGGTTGGGCTGTAAGCACTGAACGGGTTTAATGGGGTGGAAGCAAATAAGAATACAATTGCTTTTCTAATTCACTCATTCATTTATCCATTCATCCAGTGCATATTTATTAAACACCTTCTATGTGCTAGGTGTTATTTTCAGCACTGAAAATAGATGACTGCAAAAATACTAAAAAAAAAAAATCTGCTTTACGATGTTTGATAGTCAGGGAGTATATGTTTAATGTCGTGGAGAGGAATAGACAGAAGCATACATAGACGGACAGATCTCTGAATGAGCTGCCTGGACATTCTAGTTATTTTCTACCATCTCTTTGAAGTTTTGGTGGAAACCAAAGCTCATACAGCAAGGGGAAGTCTTGTGATTGTTGTCCTCTCAGCAGACTTGCCTATATGCAAGATTGTTCTTGAATGTTCTGTGCTACTCTTCATTCATAGCCGTACCCTATTGCACCATGGTTGCTACATTAATCAGAGTTCTCCTAGCCTGCAAAGTAGAACCTGGAAGTACTGCTGGTTTTCAACCATTTATATAACTCAATTTGGTTTTGGATATTTTGTTGCAACACTATAGTCTCTGCTTAAAATTGTTTCTGTGACATAAAGATGGGTCATTGTTCTGCTCTTTGGTCCACAAGACCATTGAGAAGCAATCTGGATGCTGGTGACAATTTTTGCATGAGTTTCCAGGCAGGGATGAATTAGTGGGATTTATATTAAATGCAATTTACTCAGGGTCTGGCTGGTAATTTGCTTTGACCACTCCTCTGGGCTCCTGACTCCTGAATGTACACTGAGACCCAGCCTGCCTTGCTGGTCCTACTAATGCAGGACTAGAAAAAAGGATCACTTTGACTTATGATGGAAAGAGAAAAATGTTCATGCTGAACGCTCTGCTATGGTGTCAAATCTTTTAAATGGGGTGTGCAGCTGTCTTTCTGAAAAATTTGCTCTATAATTCTTTCATCTTCACTTCTGTGCAGGGGAGCAAACCTAAACTAATGAAGTCCAAATTTTAAAGTTGAAACGTTTTGATTATTTAGCAGAAGGGAAACAGACGCATCTTTTATTAAGACATTAAAATAATTATTAATTGGGGCGCCTGGGTGGCTCAGTGGGTTAAGCCGCTGCCTTCAGCTCAGGTCATGATCTCAGGGTCCTGGGATCGAGTCCCGCATCGGGCTCTCTGCTCAGCAGGGAGCCTGCTTCCCTCTCTCTCTCTCTCTGCCTGCCTCTCTGCCTACTTGTGATCTCTGTCTAAGAAATAAATAAAATCTTTAAAAAAAATAATTATTAATTGACATTTAAAATAAGAAATTTTTAAAACATAAAATTTTAAATTCTCTTGATAGACATTTACTTTTTAAAAACTTTTTGGGGGGTGCCCAGCTGGCTTAGTCAGTAGAGTGTGAGACTTTTTTTTTTTTTAAAGATTTTATTTATTTGACAGACAGAGATCATAAGTAGGCAGAGAAGCATGCAGAGAGAGATGGGGAAGCAGACTCCCTGTTGAGCAGAGAGCCCGGTGCCGGGCTCAATCTCAGGACCCTGAGATCATGACCTGAGCCAAAGGCAGAGGCTGAACCCACTGAGCCACCCAGGTGCCCCGAGTGTGAAACTCTTAATATTGGGATTATGAGTTCAAGCCCCATGTTGGGTATGAAGCCTACTTTAAAAAATAACAAAATAGGGGCATCTGGATTGCTCAATGGATTAGGCCTCTGCCTTCAGCTCAAGGTCCTAGGATCAAGCCCTGCTTTGGGCTCCCTGCTCAGCAGGGAGCCTGCTTCCCAACACCGCCCCCCGCACCCCCCACCGCCTCTCTGCCTTACTTGTGACCTTTCTCTCTGTCAAATAAAGAAATAAAATATTAAAAAAATAAAATAGAGATAAGTAAAATGAAAAAAAGCTTTTTGAAAATATCATGCCTATTTTCTTCTTCTAACATTGTAGTTGTTGCCTTGTGTGAGGTCCATAAAGTTCTCTAAATGTCATATGGATGTTCCTTAATTTGTCATTAAAAAATATTTTTTAAGCTTTAGTCCTCATGTGAAGAGAGGGCCCCTCAATGTTTTCGTTAATGTAACTTAGTTATTATGAACAACCAATGTGGTTGAACAGTGTTTGTTATATGCTGGACCATTTTTCCTTGTGAATATTGACAAGCAACCTTTTACCATTTGTTTGTTCAACAAAAACATTATTGCTCTCCTGCTATGTGGACACAGTACGAGCTCCTATGTCAGCTAAGAAACAGTCCCTGGCTTGGGGGAGCTCATCAGGCAATGTGCTGTGAGGAAAGAGATATGTAAATTTGTAATTGATGCTTTGATAATGCAAAAGATGTAAATTTATAATTTTAATAAAATGTGTTAAAACCTGAGGGAAAAGGCTGTGCAGGCTGCTCCCTTTTTCTTTCTCATTTCTAATCTCTGCCTAACTCCTGTTAATGACAGAGCAAGCACTCTGACATGAGACAATAGGCTCTAAGGAAAGGTTACACATAAAATTGCTCAGAAAGATTGGAAATGCTGATGTTATACGTGTGAATTGTGAAGTGTGGATGTTAATCCTGAAGAAGTATGTGTTAATAAACAACCTATATTGAGTATTCTGATTAAAACTGTCGGATTAATCCAACAGTAAAGCTCTAGAGGCATTCACTTGAGCTTTTAGAGAATTATTATCTACTTGAAGCTTTTTAATTTATCAAATGCTCCTAATATATTATTTACCATTCACTGGTTTTTGAAGTCATGAGAGTAATGTCATTTGGACACTTCAAAAATACAGAACTAGAGATAAGCTAATAAAATCATAAATCTTCTTCTAACAGTCTGTCTTACCTTTCTACCTTACTTCACAGTTCACTGTTACTCACAAGTATATCTCTTGAGACACTGTAATAGTAGAGTGCCTAGTTTCAAAGCATGTTTTCATACAAAATTCCCTTTGCCTCCCACTTGGAGCTAGAATTCTGAGAATCATACATTTCAAGTACATATTTCAGGAAAACAGAGTATGTCAGCAGGCCATGGGGGAAGATTCCTAGTCAAGGGAGACGGTGCACTCAAAGCTGAAGCATTCTGGGAAAAAGAAACCTATTTGTCATGGGACCAGAAGATTGAGGAACATAAACCATCCACAAAGTGTGGCTGTATCTGAACATTAACATTTTATAAAATATCATGGTACATGTTATCTGTTTCACAAGTAAAATTAAGAGGCTTTTGGGTGGGATGAGCCCACAGCAATTGAGATCAGCATCACCCACTGACTTCTGAAGGTCAAGATGATTCTCTTTCCCCAGAACATAAATAAAATGAAAATTCGTAATTGTGTGTATGGTTGAGCATTTCATTATAAAGAAGATTAAATTAAATAAGAGGGGGCTACTCTTCTACATCTTGCCATATGTTTGTCCGGCTCACATTCCATCTTCCAATTCTTTTTGCCACCCCTCCCCCCTCCCAGGGGAATAAGATAGAATCAGGGAATCTGAGAGAGAAATGCGATGAGCTCAGGGTGGGGCACATACAGAGAAGGAGGTGAAATGTCGGAGTCGGCACAGGGGAGAATACGAGCCCAGGATAGATGATAGCAAGGTAGAATCATGCTCTTTTTAGATGTTATCTTTCAAGGTTCTTCTTGAGTTTTATTTTTAAGGAACTTTTGTGGTATTTGTTGGATCTGACCATAATTTGGTCCTCTGGGGCAAAAAGGCAAATGCTTTGAAAGAGGTTCTATGTATATAGATTTTTTTTTTAAGATTTTATTTATTTATTTCACAGACAGAGATCACAAGTAGGCAGAGAGGCAGGCAGAGAGAGGAAGGGAAAGTAGGCTCCCTGCTGAGGAGAAAGCTCCATGTGGGGCTGGATTCCAGGACCCTGAGATCATTACCTGAGCTGAAGACAGTGGCTTAACCCACTGAGCCACCCAGGCTCCCCTTTTTCTATGTATGTAGATTTTTAAAGGTGCATTCTTATTCTTATACGGAGATTTCTAAAATCGTTAGCTGGTTGACCATCCGTAGATCTCCCAGTCATTGTCATCACTTTCCCAACCATGAGGGAAAATATGAGGCAGTCTGGTGCCCTGTCATTTGGTCCTTCTTGCATCTTCTTTCTCTAAGATATTTCCTAATAAAGTCTATTAAGTCTAAGGCTGAACAACACTACTGAGCTGCTCCCAAATAGTTTTTAGGCAAAGCATATCATACCAGTTCAATAATACACTTCTTCCTTGATCTTAAAATGCCTTCTCTTAGCCTGTTGTTGTCAACAATTCCTTATTCTATACAATATTTACACAAAGGACCATGAGAAGGAAATGTAGAATTTAGTTGTAGAGATCAAGGCCATTACTGTAGATTGTAGTGTGCTGGGAAGTGGGTGTCCTGGGCAAATTCTATTAGGTAGAATTCTGACAGATGGGATCAAATATCTCACAGATAAGAAATTATCCGTAGAAATATGGCAGCTTTATATAGAGAAAAGTGGCCAATATTTTGTGCAGATGTAGTTCTGTCTCTAGATACTCTGTCATCTAGACAGAGAATCCTATATATATATATATATATTTATAAAAAATATATATATATACTTTATAAAAACACATATTAATCATATATAATCAGTATAAATATATATACACACACACATACAGATAAACTTGTCATCTGAACAATGTTCTAATGGTAAGACCATAGAAATATCTTTGGAACCTATTAATATTATGCTTTTTAGAGAAAGTGTTCATCTTCCGTGTTTGTTTATAATTTTGAAAAGCATTTTATAGGTTTTGTGCAAGGGCAGGATGTTAGATAGAAATCTAAATTATTTTCTAGTGTGGTGGGAATATGCCTGCCTTTAATACACCACAATCACCTCACAAGAGGTAATTCTTGTTGCTGCACTTGTATTTCTGTGAGTAAATTGGGCTACAATGGTTAATACATGAACAGTCACTACACACTCCTTGATTAGGTGACATGCTTAATTAATTGTGTTTCATTTCCTTTCTGGCTTTCACAGAAGTTTCTCTTCCTCTACTTTGCATGATTTTTGGAAGAGAGCTTCCTCTGAAGACTCTACTTCTCCCATCTTTGGAGAAATTCCTTCTCAGAAGAGGCAAATTAGCACAACATTATGCCAAGGCCCAAGGATATGGGAAGGTGAATGGGGACAGAGAGTTCAAGACCACAGCCTTTGAAGTATGTTTCTGCCACTGACTGTTGGCCTATGGGACCGCACCTCATCCTTCTTCCCTTCATTTCACCTGTCAGTTAAAAAGGGCATAATATTTATGCCCACCGTGTCTCGCAAGTCATTCCCTTTTCAGATTTTTATAATGAACTCTTTGTTCATATTGAAGTGAGCCTGTATTATTAACAAATGATACAGTCACAATGAAAAACTCCCTTCCTCTACAGATTGCCCAAGGGACAGCTCCGGTTCCTATTACTCAGCTGGACACCTTTGCAAATGGATGAACCCAGCACCACAACCTAAAGGTCAGAATGTGAAGGATTCGCTGATTCAGCAGAAAGGATTGAGCCTGGAGTTTCCATTTACCTCTCTCAACCACCTCATCCCTTCTTCTTAGTAGAAATAACACCTGGAAACCCTTAGGGAAACACAGAATCTTATTATCACCGAGACCCCAAAGTTTTATCCCGAATGTCTGTCTTCCAGGACTCTATTATCCAGTAGCGACACCACAGAAATGAGTTCAGATGTAACTCAACAAGTGCCAAATGTTCTTAGAACCACAGTCTTGACCGCTGTGTGCGACTCAGGGAAGCTGTCTTTCTCCTGTGGTTGTTTATTCATCTAGAATGATGCAATACACATAAACTCCTGAGTAATAAGGCCTATGAAGTCTAAATTTTGAAAATATCTTCCCATTTTTTTCTTTTTCTAATCTCTCCTCTGCTGCTGTCACTCCAAAGAATACTAAAACTAAAGATCTTAAAGCTGAAGTAGTCGATTTTAATTATCATTTTAGAGCAAACATTTTTTTAGGTAGGCAAAACAATCAAAAAACTAAAATTAGAGTTGGGGACAATTTCTCTTATAATTGTAAATTTTCTGCACATTATTACTAGCATACTTTTAGTAATAATGAGTATGATATGGCCATTGTTGCTAAATTTTATGATTAAAGTTTGTTTACTAGTTCCCATGTAGCATTAAGTACTAAACAAAGAATTTCACATGGTGAGCTAAGAATTTCAATAGACAATCATAGCAGGTGGCCACTCTTATTTTCCTCATTTTATAGATGAGGTGTAGAGAGGTTAAAAAGCATTTACAAGGTCCTTGGGACACCTGGGTGGCTCAGTTGAGTGTCTGACTCTTGATTTTGGCTCAGGTCATGAACTCAGGGTCGTGAGATCCAGTCCCGATTGGGCTCTGTGCTGGACATGAAACCTGCTCAAGATTTTCTCTCTCCCTCTGCCCCTACATGCCCCTCCCTCTAAAAAAAAAAAAAAGTATTTACAAGGACCCATCACTGGTAATTGGTAGAAAGAGCATTGAAACTCAGGTTTGTCTACCTTCAAAACTATCCGTGCCCTCTCTTGATTATTTCGTAGTACTCTGCTAAATAGCGTGATACAGTTTTTGTTAAATACTTTCCATGTTCATGTGAATGTTTGCTGATTTAGGGTTTTTTAAAAAGATTTATTCATTTTAGAGAAAGGGAAATTGCACACGTGCATGAGTGGGGGCAGGGGCAGAGAGCGTGAGAGAATCCTCAAGCCAACCTCCCACTGAGCAAGGAGCCTGACCCAGGACACTGAGATCATGACCTGAGCGGAAATCAAGAGTTGATCACTTAACTGACTGAGCCACCCAGGTGCCCTGCTGATTTAGGATTACAATCATTCCATAAAATAGACTTTCAATGTAATAACAGTTACCGATGTATTCTGTAAATTTTATCACCTAACGAATAAAAGAAACCACTCCTCTTCTATGTGAGCATGAGAGTTGCCTGCTTTGGGTAGTTGCCCTCTTGTGCCTGATTCCCCAAAGCTGGAGCCTCTATCTCTCAAATCTGCACAGGACTCCTTAGTTTTTCACTCCAGCAAGAAAAAGGGTAGGGGGAAAGAGACAGTCATCGATTATGTGAGAAAAAGGATTGAAATGAGACAGACACACAACCTGTCAAATTTTTTCTTATAGATTATGAATACACAAATATTAGATGTCCTTTTATGTGTTTCTCAAAAGTGCTTTTCCTAACTTTCTTTTAAAATAAATGTTTAGGGGCACCTGGGTGGCTCAGTAGGTTAAAGCCTCTGCTTTCGGCTCAGGTCATGATCCCAAGGTCCTGGGATCGAGCCCCGCATCGGGCTCTCTGCTCAGTGGGGAGCCTGCTTCCTCCTCTCTCTCTCTCTGCCTGCCTCTCTGCCTACTTCTGTCAAATAAATAAATAAAAATCTTTAAAATAAAAAAAAGGTATAAAATAAATGTTTATTTTTGTTTAAGTAGTACATGCATACTGTAAAAACTTTAATAGTAAAAAAAACTAAATGGCGTACAACAGAACATGTCTGTCTTTTCTCTGCTCCCTTTCTCCCCACTTTCTAGTTTCCCTGTCCAGATTGACATTTAATTCCTTTAGCTTATTCCGCTGGTGGTAACCTCCATATCTCTAAATAAGATGCTTATTAGGCTCAAACTTGACCTTTTAACTGTTGATATTGTTTTCACCTCATTATAAGAAGGATGATATGAATTATTTCAAAACTTTGACTATGTCAACAGAATATTGGTCACTGATGAACTAATTAGTGTCCTAGAAAATTAGCACATACTTTTGTAATTTTTTCTAATATATAGTTTTCTCCATTTTCTCTCTGGAGAAATACCTGATACATATCTCCGGAATACCTGATTTTCAGATAAATTCTCTAATATCCTAAATTCTTTCTCAATTTCTTTTATCATTTTATCTTTTTAGTATATATTCTTAGAACTATCCTTTTCTTTATCTTTTGAGCTTTTCTACTTATTGATTTTTATGTATCAGTTTTCAAGTACTTTTTCTTGATCTCTATAACCATTTGAAAGCGTCAGAGTTTGTAACTTAGTGGGAACACTGTCTTCTCTAATCTCTTTGAGGATACTGACTGTGGGGTTTATTTCCCCTTTGTGTGTGTTCACGCGGCTCTAGGTATGTATATTTGTTATTTCTTTTGCTATTGTATCTCTTGAATTCCACATTTTCTTTCAATGTCTTGCGATTTGGGGCCATAAACTTATTTTTTAAGAGCAAGTCTTGATAAAACTATTGAGAAGCTCTGTTTATGAGGACAGGACTTGTCAGTTGTTGGCATCACTATACCACAGTTGGGTTCAATTTAGCTTTTCCCTAAGAATGTCCAAATGTCAGTATCTAGAGGCCTTTCAGAGAAGAATCTTCAGAGAAGTCTTTCTCCATCTCCTACTGTGGGCAAAGCAGGGTGAACAGGGTACATGAGAAGGAAAACTTGGCTGCAAGCATTCTGAAGTACATCCAGAGAAAAGAGTTGAGAATCCTATAGGTCTCCATTTGTGTTTCCCTCATTCTGCTATTTTATCTTGTTCACCTCAGTTCTCTACTGTGTTTTGTGTCCTCCCCAATTCCAGAGATTCTTAAATTGTCCACAAAGAGCATCCAGCCTCCTGAGGCATGAGGGTGGATGATTTTCTAGAAATACATAACCTAGGATATTGATCTCACAAAATTAGAGAACCTTAATAAATCGTTAACCATAAGCTAAACATTATTTAATTATATTTTAAAAACATAATTAATTTTAATTGTACAAGTATTATATAAATCTATTCTCTTTTGACCAAATTCAAGCAATACAAATAAAATCATTTTTCACAAGAATCAAATTTAATCTTTTCCTCTTTTCTTCAAAAAGTATTATTAATTTAATACGTGTGCTTCAGTGATTTACAGAATCTATGTAAAAGACTTTGATTCTTAATATTTTTGTTTTAACTTATGCTCACGTTTCTTTTCTGTGGTGGTTCTCCCAAGTGTGATGCCCTGATCAAAAGCATTAGCACTATCTGGGTGGTTGTTAGAAATGCATATTTATGGGCCTACTACAGACCTACCACTGAATCAGAAGCTCTGGGAATGCGATCAGCAATCTGAGGTAGTCTGAAGTTCAAGAACCACTGACCTTGAGAATTTACAGTGGAGATGGTGAAGAAGGATTATTAGTTCAGAAGCCCAGTGTTAGACACTATTCAGAGATGACAGAACATGATGTTTGCTATCTCTTGGAATACTTTCCATGATCACTTTTCATTAAAGGTCAATGAATAACGATAAATGTAGAATTCAGATCTTGGAGAACTTAATCCTGGGCTATTTGTCAGATTTAGGGAAGAGAATATACTTAGACTCCTGCAGCCCTCCCATTGTCCTAAAAACTATAGGGAAGTAGCAGAATGTGTAGAGATGACATCAGTCATGGTGGGACCCTTGTTCAATTCTTAGTACATGCTGGACAGATGCAAAGGCTTTCTATCACCATCTCTTACCATGCAGAGGATAAGATTACATTTCTGACTGTTTTGGTTTTAGTTATACATCAGAATTGTATTCCCTTTACCTACTGGTAAGAACTTCAGACTAAGAATCTGGAGGATCAGATGCTTATAGAGACCGTGCTGTTTCTTAAGAAGGTGTACACCACTGGGAAAATTACTTTGCCCCTCTAGGCTTTAATTTTTCCTATGAGCAAGATAGAAATTGGATTGTATGATACTCTGCCATCCTAAGATCTTGAATAGTGGTGACAAAATGCAGAAGGAATTTTAAAATAAGAAGATAGCTTGAGGGGCTGCCTGGGTGGCTCAGTGGGTTAAGCCTCTGCCTTTAGCTCAGGTCATGATCTCAGCGTCCTGGGATCGGGTCCCACATCGGGCTCTCTGCTAGGCAGGGAGCCTGCTTCCTCCTCTCTCTCTCTTTCTCTGCTTGCTTCTCTGCCTGCTTGTGATCTCTCTCTGTCAAATAAATAAAATCTTAAAAAAAAAAAAAAAAAGAAGATACCTTGAGGAAATTGGTTCCTCTCCCTCCTCCCCCTCCCACAACCCCATTCCCCCTATCAGAAAAACCCCAGAGCCTGAGCATTCTTTCTTCCATATCACTTTGGAGGACCTCATGACTCATGACATTCTATCTTTTCTTCCTTCTTCTACAACCTATAGAAGGCCAGGACCCATCTCTTGGGCAGCATTCACCTACACAGAGCTTTCCAGAAAATGAGTGTCAGAGTCACAGTGGCTGAGTGGTCCTGGCTGTGCAGGAGGGGCTGGATTACCAGAGGGCTCTGCTTCAGATCTGATTAGTGGGCAGTGATGCAGCTGGGCGGCACTGGCCTTGCCAGAAGAATGTTCTTTCACTTCAAGCCAGTCCTCAGCATTCTCCACAGAATGTGCCATGCTGGCAAAGACTATGAGGATAGGAAATGTAGCCTGAAGCATACTCCTCTCTTGTAATTGGAAAATTCCAGGGTTGTAGGGGAAATGTGGTGTGGTGATGTTGCTCATCAAGTGAGAGACAGCTTAACACTCACAATCTGATTGAGAAAAATGGAATTATTTTATAGTCCAGTGGGCTTCGAATTGTTATTCAACTCAGATCTTTATTGCTTGGCCCTTGTTAATTTAATAAGCAATCTGTATCCCTAGTACAGAAGACAAATATGTTTTATAAGAGAAGGTCTAAAATCTGAAGTGGCAATAACATAACTGAGAACATAATTTTATTTATTTTCCTCAGTGGCAGATTGTATTTTCTGTAATTTCTGTGCAAACAAACCAATATGGTCTTCTGAAGGGCAAAACTGGAATGACAAAAGTGAAGTCTCCATTGTACTACCACGGAAACCGATTGGGGGCCACAGTAACTTAATTTTACCATGAGTTATGAGCAGAATAGAATAAGCACAAACATGAGGACACTTCTAGGAATACTCCTCTCACACTTTGCCCCAAAATGTTTCTGTTTTGGAAAAATTACTTTCCTAAAATAGCACTTAATTAAACATCTGTCCTATTAAACAATGTATGTACATTGAACAATGACTACATTAATAAGAGTATATTCTCTAAAGAATAACTCTTTGGCATCCTTTTCTTTTGCAAAGGTCTCTGGGAGTCTTGCCAGGAAAATACAATAAAATTTACTAGCCTGAAAGTTGTGTCTTTCCTTTCCCTTTTCGTGTATCCGCCGTCTGTGCCATTCTTTTTTTAAAAAAAAAATTCCTACGATATTACTAGAAATTTGAGAACCTTGTTTTATAAGGCAGAAAACTGCCTTATATTTTCAGTGTTACAATTTTGTCTCAATGGCATATTATCGTCTCTTTGTAAAACCATCATCTTTCTCTGAAGTTGATTCCACACATTTTCAATGATCTATATTTTCCAGATACTGATGCAAACCCTTCATCACCACCCTTCACGGGGCTCGCGTCCCTGCCCTGCTGCACTTTGCATGGTCTCTTCCTCGCTCTGAATCATAAGTCACAAGGAGGCAGGGCCATTTCCAAAATCAATTCCTGGCAGAAGAGAAAGGGCCTCCATGCATCAGGAAACCATTTCAAAGGTTAACAGTTTATCCAAGGGCATTAATTAAACTTCTTTCATAAATAAAGGCTCAGTGCTGTCAAAAGGTAGAGTGCATGAGGAGACAATTCCAAGGCTATGGCTTCCTTCACAAAAAAGAAATGAAGCTTTTCTCAGACAAAGCCTATTAAGCACATTCATTTCCAGATTGTTAGATGTAACAAATGAGTGGGAGAGACAGACAGCGGAAGAGCCCTTAATTCAAGGAACAAAGGACGCCTCCTATATTCTCCAGCATTGTGGTCCTGTCTCTGAAGAATTCCAAGAGCACCAAAGATGGGGATAATTAAGCGGATGATGAATACCAAACCAGGGATGTTTGGTAAGTTCATTTTTTTTAGGTTCATTTGATATCAATTTCCTTCAGGGAGAGTATCTGTTGATTCCTTTTAGCATTGATTCCCATGTATAAGATTAAAAAAATGACCCTTCTCTTGAACAGTTTGAAAGAACTGGAGAATTTTAAATGCTAGGCTTTGACTGATGAGATTCATGGCCAATTTGTAAGAGAAGAAGATGGAAAAATTATAGAATAAACTAACATAGTCACTTTTGTTAGTGAATTTTTAGACTTAGGTCCATTTTCAGCGTGGGACAAAATAATGACAAGGGCAAGGAAATAAACAGCCTGACTTTTGTTGTCACATGGGTACTAAGTAAGCTGTTTCAAGATGAAGTATAGGCATTAGGAAACTATAAGTGAATATTGGGCAAAGAGAGACCCAGAGAAGCTTATCCACTCACCAGGCTAGACCCTGTCACATATTTCTTAGATGTGAGTGAGTGATATGTCATACAAAGTGGATAATGCAGAAAGAAAAATCAGCTTAAACACATTTAACAAAAATTCAAAAGATTGGTTAATTTAAGAGGTCTATTTTTTGTAAAGAAATTGTTCAACCTCATTTTAAGTAGAGACATTATAGCTGCTAAATCTTCCAAAAGGAAGTGACACGAGGGATAAAGTATAATCAGTTCCCAAGCTTCAGCTTCACACTTTTATTTTTGGTCAGGAAAACTCTTTCCAGGCATCCTTTTCAGGGGGCTAGACTTTTTTTTTCCTTTCTCTCTGGACCTGCTTCTCTCTGCCTCGGTGGCTCATACCCCCTTAAAGACACAAATGGCTAAGGGCAGACGGATTATTTTTAAGATGGACATTGCCAAGGAAGACCGGGCCTGGATACTGGCTGAGTAGATCAAGGTAAGGGAGAAGCATGGGAGAGTCTGAACATGCCAGGTTCAAGGGGACGGCATCACACAGGGTCCAAAGCTCCAGAGGCAGGTTTAGGGCTCAGGGTACAGAGGGATCAGGAAAAGATGGGAAATATCATCTGGACTCAAACACTTGCTTTGTTTCATTATTAGAGTATGTTTTCTGATGGAGATAGAATTGGCTTAAGGAACTAGAATTAGGATAGACTAAAGATTCAGCTACCTTTAATCACATGATACCCAAATCTTCTCCTTGGTGTAAAGAAAGGTTAGTATTATGTGTAGGGAACCATACTACAATAGTGAGGAGCATCTCATTCAAAACTAATGGGGGAAATCGAAACCCAGAGAGAGAGTGTGATTAAGGCCCTTGTAGGGCCCTGGAGTTCATAATCCAGAGGCAAGACTAGAATTGTGGAATATAGTGTGAACACACAGAAGTCAGGTGAGGGATCCAAGAATCCAGAATTGGAATATATGAAAATAAAAATCCCACAAAATAGATGAAACTCTGACAATTTTCATCAAAAGAAGACACAAATACATAATATTATGAATGAAAAGGGGCCCACACTACAGACAGAAATTAAAAAGACAGAGGAATACTACCAATAACTATATTCCTACAATTTTGAAATCTTTGATGAAACAGACAGCAAAAGTATTAGGGAAATGTAAGGTGTATGTGGACATGATTTCAAGAGGATTAAAAGTTCAGAAATCCTGTATTAGAGAATTTAGTCTTCAAATCTTCGAATACAACACATATATAAGAATAAAAATGTTCAAAGAAAGTAGCAGAACCGGGGGGTTTAAAGGTAAATTTTACAGAATGTTCAAAATGCAATATATCTTTTTTTTTTAAGTTAACAAACTCTTTCTAATGGTTAGAAAAGAGCGAATATCTAACTCATTCCATGAGAGAAGCATAACCCTTATATCAAAAACCAAATAAGGTGTGTAAAAGGTTACTACAGGCCAATTTTACTCATTAAAATAGATAAAAAAAAAATCCTAAAAATAATATATATTAAAAAAACTAGAAAATCACATCAAATATATATATATATATATATACACACATATATATATATATATATATATATATAAAAGAGAATAAACCAAGACAAGATTGGGTTTCCCCTAAATATACAAAAAGGAATTATCTTAAAAAAATATCATTCACATTAATAAACATTCAGATGGTGAGTAAAATTAACAGAGAAATCTTGCTATGGAAAAACCTATTTAAACTTGTTCAACTTGGATTTTTCCAAAATTTACTTTAACACTGAATTATTGTTAAACTTACTATGAAGAATTCCTTAAATACTTGCTATCAAACATTTAAAAAACCAAACACAACAAATGGAATGTTTGAATCTCTTAAAATAGATTCTACCCATATACTTTATCTTTTAGAAAAATGTGTTGTGATATATTGACAGTGACCCAGGACAGGAGCCATGAGATGGGAACTTGTAGCCCTTGTCCTCATTGCTAATGAGATAAGTGGCCTTTTGACTTATTTGCATCAGAGCTTTCTAAAATACAAATTGAAGAGGCTAGATTATATAATCTTCGTAATTTTTTCACTTTGTCAGAGCTTTTCATTCCCTAGACTAGAAAGATACAAATTTTTTATACTTACAATTATGTATGTTTTTGTTTGTGTACTTTAATGAGACTTGCTAAATCAAAGGTCTTCTACCATTTTGATAAATGTGGTGGAATCAATTACCTAACCAAAACATGGTTCCAACAATGTATGCTTCTAACAACCATGCTCCAGAGGCCAAGGGCAACTGAAAGGTGCTCCATTCTAGGTACATGGTGCTTTGGCATTTTTATTCCCTTATGCCTTCCTTGAAATAAGCATATTCACTTTAGGCTCATTTGGACACTGCTTTTTGGGTGGCACCATAATTTGATATTCATGTTGATTTCATGGTAAACAGAACACACCATTGAACTTCTTCATTTAAAAATATCACTGATTTCTGTGTGCACCATAAAGCCCCCTCTGATCTCTGACTCTCATCTGGAACGTGAGTTCTACCCTATTCCTTTTTTTTTTTTTTTTTTTTACAGCTTTATAAACATATATTTTTATCCCCAGGGGTACAGGTCTGCGAATCGCCAGGTTTACACACTTCACAGCACTCACCATAGCACATACCCTCCCCAATATCCATAACCCCACCCCCCTCTCCCAACCCCCTCCCCCCATCAACCCTCAGTTTGTTTTGTGAGATTAAGAGTCACTTATGGTTTGTCTCCCTCCCAATCCCATCTTGTTTCATTTACTCTTCTCCTACCCCCTCAACCCCCCATGTTGCATCTCCTCTCCCTCATATCAGGGAGATCATATGATAGTTGTCTTTCTCCGATTGACTTATTTCGCTAAGCATGATACCCTCTAGTTCCATCCACGTCGTCGCAAATGGCAAGATTTCATTTCTTTTGATGGCTGCATAGTATTCCATCGTGTATATATACCACATCTTCTTTATCCATTCGTCTGTTGATGGACATCTAGGTTCTTTCCATAGTTTGGCTATTGTAGACATTGCTGCTATAAACATTCGGGTGCACGTGCCCCTTCGGATCACTACGTTTGTATCTTTAGGGTAAATACCCAGCAGTGCAATTGCTGGGTCATAGGTCTACCCTATTCCTGAGTGATGCTCTTCTTCCATAGAACCAAAGTGTCTCCCAGTTAGAAGAGCAGCTGACAATAGTAGAAACTGACTCAATGATTTTATTTATTTATTTATTTATTTATTTATTTTAGATTTTTTAATTTATTTATTTGAGAGAGAGAGATCACAAGTAGGCAGAGAGGCAGGAAGAGAGAGAGGAAGGGAAGCAGGCTCCCTGCTGAGCAGAGAGCCCGATGTGGGACTCGATCCCAGGACCCTGAGATCATGACCTGAGCCGAAGGCAGCGGCTTAACCCACTGAGCCACCCAGGCACCCTGACTCAATGATTTTAAAAGAATCAAGTTGGTGATGATGGGGATATTATATTTTATACTGACTCCCCATACCTGCTCTTGAAGACAAGACTTTTTATTCTTCTTTTTAAAATTGTGGTGCTCCTAGTCCTCAAAACAGATCTAAGCCCATAGCAGATCAACTAATAAAGTAATTATTGTAGTTGTTAAAGTGAATGACAAAGGCTTTTCAGTCTCATGTGATAGATATTGATTAAACACACCCCATATGTTAGCGTATGATACATGTATACATTTTAAGCAAAGTTGTAGAAGTATGTATAAAACAAAGAATAAAAACAATTAAGAACTCAGGCAAAGAGGAACTATGTATAAGGAAATAAAAAGATAGTTTCTAAAGTGGACCCCAAAGAGCTTACCCTTTGGTACTCATTCTTTTATACAGTTTCCTCCTCTAGAGTATCAGCTAGAACTAGTGACTTCCATGAAATGAACAGAATACACCAACAGTGATGGGACATCTCTTTGAAGAACAGGTTACAAAAAGGCATTGACTTACATCTTACTTCCTTTCTCTTGCTTTCTCACTTGCTCAAACTGCCAAGCTGTGATCTGCCCTATGGAAAGGCCCCTTTGGCAAGGAACGAAGGAAGGCCTCTGACCAATAGTCAGAAACTGAAGAACTCAGTCTAGCAGCCTGTGAAGTGTTGAATCCAGTCAGCAATCATGTGACTGAGTTTGGAAGATCTTCCCTCTGACAAGCCTTCAGGATGAGACTACAGCCGGGCCAAAATTTGACCACAAACTAATGAGACCCCGAGGCAGAGGTGTCCAGCTAAGCTGAACCCACAGAAACTGTGAGATAATAAATGTTTGTTGCTTTTAAGCCCTAATGTTTTGTGTAATTTTTTACCCAGCCTTAGCTAACAATTACGTATATTTTTAATATTAAATAAAATTAATGCATCAAAATGTATATTTTTGTATTAGGTGGTTGATACCCAACTGTTCAAAGCAAGCCAAAATCTTTTCTCTAAGTTAATGGAGAGCCAAAGCAGAGGAGAGACATGGTTAACAAGAAATGTACTGTTCAGATGATAAATACAACATTTTTGTTTAAGAATATCATTGCTTTTTCTTCATTTTGGAGCCAGAAGAAGTATTTCCCATTAGTTCTCTTAAGATGATCCCTGGTAATGGACTAGCTGATGTCTTTAGCATTGTCACTACAATGAATAAATGATGATCCACAGGTTCACTCTCAATATTTAAGGTCTCTCAATATATGTCAATGGCAGAGTACTAAAGCTTTATTTATGAGTGCTTTTACTAGAGGCGACAAAAAGAGTGCAAACACACATTATTTTGATGGCCAGGCTTGACCTTAGAATAAAATTACAAATTCCACACATATGGATGAATGGATGAATTCTAGCACTAGTCTTTTTTTTTTTTTTTTTATTTATTTATTTATTTAACAGAGAGAGAGAGAGAGATCACAACTAGGCAGAGAGGCAGGCAGAGGGAGAGGGGGAAGCAGGCTCCCTGCTGAGCAGAGAGCCTGATGTGGGGGCTCGATTCCAGGACCCTGAGATCATGACCTGAGCCAAAGGCAGAGGCTTAACCCACTGAGCCACCCAGGTGCCCCTCTTGCTCTAGTCTTAATAAGAACTGGAGAACATCAACTTCAAGGTTGTAATCAAAGGGAAGAACCGAAAGTAAAGATAATTTGTGTTGCAATTTTTAAAAAGATCCATACATTAAAAATAAATCAATAGGGCAGAGGGTAGGATCAAGGTCCTTTTATAAAAAGTAAGGATAATATTCAATGTTTTGTAGTACACAACATAGACCAAGCACCAGATTAGGAAATAATTCTTGGCAATAGGGAAAAGAAAAAGCAGTCCTCCCTTCTGCAGATTTTGTAGTTAACGTCAACTACTAGTTATGGCATGTGATCTTATCTGTGAAATATAATAGGCCCATGGATGGCTACCAAAGCTTTCCAGTCCCCATAGTTTTAGTTGTCATGAGTTTCTCTCCTTGAAATCGCTCATTTTATTCTGAACTGGGAAATAACTGTACAAGGTGTTCAGAAAGGGATAGGATCTGTTTGCCTTCACTCACCAGTAGCACATCTGCCCTCAAAAGGGCGATTTTTACCTTCTTTAAAACGAGAAAACCTTAAAATGGAAATCCTTATTCCATGTGCTATCAATGACTAGCTAACAATTTTTCAGTTAGAAGATTTTTATCAAATTTATTTTCTTTTCCTTATACCCCTATAATTTTCTATAAATATTATTGTTTCTGTCATACCAATCTCCTTGATATATTTTTTTCCTGGAGTACTTCAAAAATGGGCTTTCTGCTTATGTAGCTTCTTAGAAGAACAAACCTCATTTTCTGCTCTGCCTTTTCCTCAATATGACCAAAGGGAACATAAAATCATGGGGATTTATGGAGGGAGATTTGTCAGTCTTTGCTTATTTACTTGAACTGTGAGATATAAATTGAATTTGGGGCCCTCTCTTCAAGAACAAGTTATTTGTTATCAGATAAGTTCATGTTAGTTGATCCGATGTGGATAATGTGTTTCTGTTATAACCTTGTTAATTGTGTTAAGAGTGCTCTGAGTTCTCGAATAGTGGTTTGCTATCTCATGCAAACTTGAGTTCCATGTCTCACTACCTCATTTGAGTATCCCTGGACTGCTGGAGAGCAAGTGTCTTTCCACATAAACCTGAACTGTCTTTGGACAGCTGGACTACTTATTGCAGCCATTTTAATAGACACAGCAGATTAGTGCATGACTGCCTCAACTATTAGAAGCAATATTGACTGAAAATACAGTCTACAAGAACCAATTAGTCATGTTATGCCTGCTTTGCAGCTTGCTGAACTCACGTGAACTTACTCCTTGGTAATTGTGGTACTCTGGTGTTCAAAGAATAAACACAACTTACAAGAAAAATTTAAAAAAAAAACAATGAAAACCATTTAAAATATGAATGTGACACATTTGAATATGAGTCACTCATTATCCAAGTTTCTTAGCTGATTTAGTGTTTAGATAACAATCCCAATCAGAAATGGAAATGGTGAGATCAACTGATATTACCTCAAGTGTACTGAAGAACATTCACATATGTGGGAAAAAAGGATTATCCAAAATAATTAACATACAGCTGCAATTACAGAATGGACATATTGCCTCCTGTATCTCAGCACTGTTGTTTTATTCTTTATGGGACTTATTTATTTAGTGACTAATCTGGGATATTCAGTAATTTACAGCAAGGCTCCACATCATTAGTGTGAATTAACAGAATGGTTCTGTTGTCCTTGGTAATTAGTTTGAGTAGGAAATGAGGAAAAAGACAACACATTTTGAGGGCTGCTTGATACTACCTTTATCTTTCTTTAATGTCTGTGAGATAAATATGGAATTTTAATTTCCTCCCTAATTATCGAGGAGTCTTTTGCTAAATGGGAATATCCCCCAGGCACACTTGCTTATTTTCACAATCTGTATTTTCAGTTCACTCTTTTGAAATGTGTTATTTATGAACTTGCACAGGAATTCACAAGCATTTCTCGAGGGAAGAAGGAAAAACTAACCAATGGTAAATAGCAAGTGAAGGGGACACCTTGATGGTTCAGTCAGTTGAACATCGAACTCTTGATTTCAGCTCAGTTCATGACCTCAGGGTTGTGGGATCAGGCCCCACACTCAGCGGGGAATCTGCTTGAGGATTCTTCCTCTTCCTCTCCTCTTACCTCCCACCCCCCCTATCTAAAATAAACAAATAAAATCTTAAAAAAAAAAAAAGTAGCCACCGAGGATGTTAAGCCTTCTTCAAAGACATCATCTCCTGGGGTCTTCCTGTTATCCCTTGAAATGATACAAGGATTGCTGATGTTGTTACTTCCCCAGCATCCCAGGTAAGTAAACTAAGGTTTACATTTAGGTCTAATTCTGAAGCCCACAATCATTGTGACAAAGCATCACATTCTTTCACTCGTCCTGACTTGGCTTAAATTTGGTCATCTCATCAGCATCCATTCTCAGTTACCCTCTCTCATGTGATGCTTCATAGTTTTTGTACCTGTAGCTTGTCATGGAAAATGAGATATTCAAGCTGTTACACCTCTTTCCCTCCTAGATTTTGCAGATTCCATGGAAACTAGCTCTGTGGTAACCAAACTTCTGATATTAATATCAGTGGGCATTTTTAGCCCAAGTAGAATATGTAAAATTTGAGTTTTACATCTGTCCCTACAGTGTGTATCTATAATCCCTATGATTCTAACAAGCCAGGCAAAGGCTTGTCATTTTGGTTAAATCCTACATTGTCAACACAATTATAATGCTGACAGTAATAATGGTAGCTATGCTTTATTGATTGTGACATATATTCTAGGCTTTTTTTTTTTAAAGATTTTATTTATTTATTTGACAGAGAGAAATCACAAGTAAGCAGAGAGGCAGGCAGAGAGAGAGGAGGAAGCAGGCTCCCTGCTGAGCAGAAAGCCCGATGTGGGGCTCGAACCCAGGACCTGGGATCATGACCTGAGCCGAAGGCAGCGGCTTAACCCACTGAGCCACCCAGGCGCCCCTATATTCTAGGCTTTTAATCCACACAAAAACATTGCTAGTAGATTATAATTATCTGAGTTTTTCAAAGGAGAACAATGTGGTACAACATGGTTAAGAAATTCACCCAAGGTCTCCTAGCTGCTAAGTGCCAGTGTTAAACTAATATTTTCAACTTGCCCATCATTGGTTAACATTTTCTATTTTCCCAATATTATTCTCTCCTAATATTGCTCTTTGGTATTGCGTCTATTGTGTTAACATTTTTTTTTTGGTCTGCTCTACCAAGAATTATAATGGTGAGTGCTGAATGATTTTGAAGTCAGTAGTAATTTTTTTAACAAAGAGAATTTTGAAAATCCACAATCCTTCATCTTACTAAGAAATTAAGATTAAAAAATATATCAGTCCTGGGAGGCCTGGGTGGCATCCTGAGATGCCTGGGACACCTTAGGTGTCTGCCTTTGGCTCAGGTCATGATCTCAGGATCCTGGGAGTGAGCCCCACATCGGGCTTCTTGCTCAGTGGGAAGTCTGCTTCTCCCTCTTCCTCGGTCTGCTGCTCTGCCTGTGTTTTCTCTCTCTCTCTCACTCTGTCAAATAACTAAAATCTTTAAAAAAATACATCAGTCTTGCTATTTACACAAAGGGAAAACAGACTCATGCTTTATAATCTGTTTCCCCATATGGTTCCTGCTACATGCCTTGAGAGGGTCATCTCTGGATTTTCCAGATGAGTATTGTTCAGAAATTCAGATAGTTCAGACTCGTAGGTTGTGACCATTCACATGGGTAACTAGCTATGGGGAGAGTGAGATGAACTTAGATGAAAACAAAGGAAAATGCCATGTGCTTTGTGGTTAGATTATTTACCTCACTGTGGTGAAGGTCACACGTGGGGCTCTAGCTGTAACTGTAGAAGAGAGACTGATTAAGGACAAGTATTCATGATAGCAAATCTGTAAATAGACAAAGCTTAGGCCAAATTGGCATTTATTATTCAAAAATATTGAAAAGAGGAAATTATCAGAGGATTTATTTAATATGGCTAAAAATAATTTTTAGGTACAGAAGACCACTGTTATCTAGTGGTCTTCCAAAGCTTCAATTGCACAGTGCTAACTTATACATATATTTATACATTCTATTCATCCATGCTTATTAGGTGCATTATTAAATATATAAAAAAAACCCAGAAAATAAAAATATTAAAGTAAAATATTTTCTTTCTGTGCTCCTAATATAGTGTCTTGTGACCTATCTTCCCTTGGATTTTTACATTCCAATATGAGCCTAATCCAAAATTTTGTCTTCACAATTTAGCTCATACAGCTTATATACAAGACTTAAATATAAAAGCTACAATTTGGTGTTTTTAGTCCTAATCTTACTATGTTAGGTAGACTGTGTATTTTTCCCTAGGAAAGTAACAAATAGGAGCTAAGCCTCTTATTTTACAAATTCCCCAAACTGTGATATAAACTTGATTGGAGCCAAAACATTCCTATTAATCCTACGTGTCACCCATATAACTGCTGTTGAACGTGTCAGGTCCTCAAAGAGATGACCCACTCAGGAGTTGGAGAAAAGGGAAGTATCTGAGTGGCACATCTGCCTGTTTGTATTCACCACTTCTAAACAATATCCTCTTATCCTCTGCTGTGAGCATGAAAGGTGGGGTAGGGACGTGGTAGGGGGTGGTTAAGTATAAGAAGGAAGAAAACTACAAAAACAGGGACAAAAAGAACAGAGAAAGAATAGGGGAGAGAGGAATGAAAACTGATCAAGACATTTATTTGTGAGGATACTGTGACATTATTCACTCTTGGGTAGGGCAAAGTGGGAAGCCAATTAGGCCACAGGAGACCCAGAACGCCTGTTCACTTGACCAACCCTCTGTGAGCCAATGGCTTCTGTCCCAGCTGAGTGGGGAAAGAGGTTGCATAAATTGCCCTGAGTGCTATTGAAATCTATCTCCTGGAAGATTCTGGAATATGTCTCTATCTGAAGAGCCTCATGACTGTGACAATGACAAATATCCATTGCAGGACTTTGAGAGATGGTGTTAAGCTGTGGAAATACAGGGCTTTGTGATTCACAGACTGCAGAATATATGCCTATTGATTTTTCTTTTCTTCGAAGAAAATGTCCCTTTGATACATTATGGCTGCAAAATTGGAAAGTATAGCTTTTGTTTTGTTTTGTTTTAAATTGATTTGATTTGATTTTCCAAAAGAAGAAGTGATGGATAGTTGTCACACGAAGTGTGACATTCCTATAAATTATCTGGCCTTTAAGACTATTGGCATCTCTGGCACATGAGTGATATATACATTCTGAGAAGGATTGACTCTGTTCTCTACTCCTCCCCCAAATTTCAGAGGAACAAAAATTACCAAAACCTCACTGTATTTTTAAGATCAATAGTCTCATATTCATTTAAAGAGAGTAAAAATCATAAAAACAGTCCACATGTTGATGTTATTCACACCACCATCATCATCATCATCACATAGTTATTCTGTGAGGCAAATTCATCTATCATCTATAACTGTATCTAATCTGTTATTCTTAGTCCTCTCTTTAGTGGTTGAAAAGAAATCAGCCAAAGTTATTTATTTTTTAAATGTATTTTAATATACCATAAATATATTTGATAAATACTACTTTTATATATGTGATTTATGATATATGAAAATCATCTTTTTTTAAATTTTATTTTTTATAAACATATAATATATTTTTATCCCCAGGGGTACAGGTCTGTGAATCGCCAGGTTTACATACTTCACAGCACTCACCATAGCACATACCCTCCCCCATGTCCATAACCCCACCCTCCCCTCCCAACCCCCCTCCCCCATCAACCCTCAGTTTGTTTTGTGAGACTAAGTGTCACTTATGGTTTGTCTCCCTCCCAATCCCATCTTGTTTCATTTACTCTTCTCCTACCCCCTTAACCCCCCATGTTGCATCTCCTCGCACTCATATCAGGGAGATCATATGATAGTTGTCTTTTTCCGATTGACTTGAAAATCATCTCTTGCTCGCTGCTTTCAAAGGTCTCTTCTCTTGATGTTAATTGAAATCTAAATGGGAAAATAAAACCAAAAACTCTGGAATAGTTGTCTTAGGACAAGGATTTGCAGCTCTTTAAATCATTATCTGCATGATGAATTGCACAGGAAGGAGTCACAGCAATTGAATTCAAAGTAAGAGGTTTCTGCAATGGTCACATTTTATAATTCCCCATCGACACTTAACTTCTAGTGAGAAAAAAATTTTAGGCTCTTTATTAGCTAACTTGAATGTATCCTGTGGCCTATATGGAGTAAATTCTTCCAGGAGTTTATATCCAGAAAGTATACTTGGTATATTGAAACCTCTTTGGAGTCATGTAGGGTTATTTCATCAAGGATTATGTTTTTACAAAAGGAAAATGTTACCAAGTTAACTGTTCTGTGAGATAACTCAGGGAAGTGATAAGAACATGGTAATAAGTAATCATGTTTTAATCCCAGGTCTTTTTAAATTTTTTTTTTTTAAGATTCTGTTTATTTGAGAGAGACTGAGAGGGGGTGAGGAGCAGCAGGAGAGGGAGCAGACTTCCTGCTGTGCATGGAGTCCAATATGGGGCTTGATCCCAGAAACTTGGAATAATGATCAGAGTGAAAGGCAGACACTTAACTGACTGAGCCACCCAGGTGCCCCAATCCCAGGTCTTCTTAAATAATTTTTTAAAGATTTTATTTATATGAGAGAGAGAGTGGGGAGAGGAGCAGAAGGAAAGGGACAAAATCTCGAGCAGAATCCCTTGCTGAGTGCAGAGCCCAACATGGTGGGTCAATCTCATGACTCGGAGAGCCGAAACCAAGAGTCAGATGCTTAACTGATAAGTCACCTAGGTGCCCCCCTAAATAATTTTTATAACCACTGTGGAAAAAATAATTTACCATCCTTTCCCCAATTCATGAAAGAGAGCAAGACTGTACTTAATTTACAGCACAAGAATTTTGGGAGACTCAGAGAAGTTGATAATATAAATCAGGATGAAAATAAAAAACTGCCTCATGTCCTACACCTTTGAAAAGGTTAGAAGTTGTTGAAAATTACATAAGGAATTAATTTTTAAGCTTCCCTCCCCCCATGTCTTTTGTATCCCATGGGGATTTGTGGTAACAAAAGAATCATAAATCTTTAGAAATAATCCATTTTACAAATGAAGAACTTAAGATCAAAATAAGTAAAATGGCATGCCCAAATCCATACATGTAGTTGAAATGTACTCTAAGTAAGGTTGTTATCTTCTGCTGAGGTTATCCTTAGCATTGAGACAAGATTGAAAATCCTAGTCAAGCACCACTATGCCTTCTCTCAGCAAACTCCACTTCAACCTTATGATTTGAAGTCTGGCAGGGCAGAAGCTTTCATATTCTTATGTGATGATGATTTCCTAGCATAGTTGGTTGGTTTAAGGATATTGATGATGATGATGATGATGATGAAGATGATGGTAAAAAGAGCCATCACTTATTCAGGGGTTACCATAAGCCCTTACTTAAAGGGCTTTCTTAAGCCCTTCAGATGCATAAATTTGTTTAATCGTCTACAGCACTTTGGGATGGCTACTATATTATCTACATTTTCCCAATGGAGAGACTGAAATAGAGAGGTTAAGTTCTTAACCAAAAATCATTCACCTGGCAAGCGGCAGAGCTGCAATTCAGCTCTAGAGTCTGTGCGGTAGGTACAAAGGCACTAAGTTAAGGCAGTCCCAGTATAAACTCGTCAGAAGATGAAGCAGTATTATAGAGCAAGGTACGTAAAACTATCTTCTGAAGTGCTTAGCACTTTATTATTTTTATTCTTGCTTTCTTTCATGTAACCAGTACTCACGACTCCCTCCTCTGTGCCAGACTCTAGGTTCTGCAGGGCTTACATGAAGAGAACAAAAAATAAACATGGGCTCCATCCTGGCAGAACTTACATGCTCATGGAGAGAAGCAGAAAACAAAGAAACAAATAAACAAGTAAGTATGCCCCAGTTGTAAGGCTCTGACGGACAGTGTGGTACGCAGTGCCCGAGAGCTCTCTCCTTGAGTGGAGATATGGTAACTGAAGCCTGAATGCTGCAAGGAGTAAGCCTCATGAAGATATAGGGCCAGAGAGTTCTTGGCCCAAGTTTTGGCAAAGGTCCAGTGGCAAGAAGGCACTTGGAGAAGTTGAGGAACAGAAAGCTGACCTACATGGCTGTGGACAACTAAGCTGGCCAGGAAGGAGTGTTGGAGGGCAGAGGTAGGTATGGACAGTAGGCTGGGCCACCACATTTGGGTTTTATTGGAAATCACTTGTGGATTTGAGGTAGGGAGCAATGTGATTTGGTTTACGCATGTCTGGTCTAAAACAGAGATAGGCAAACATTTTCTATAAGGACTAGACAGTGGATACTTCAGGCTTTGTGGACTCTCACATGGGCGCTACTGTGACTGCTCTGTTCTGCAGCTGTGGTGAGAAAGTCATCATAGGTGATACATAAAGGAACAAATATGGTCGTGTTCCGGTAAAACTTGACATACAGAATAGTTTGCTGACCTCTTTTCGAAAGATCATCTTGGCTGCTATGGAGATATGGTGAAGATCTGACAATTAGAAAGAATCAGAATCCCCTGTGTAGTTCAGTTGGGTACACGATCAGGGTGGGGGTCATAGTCATAATGCCTATCCCACTCCAAAGCACACCTGTGAAAGAATTGTAAATCTTCTAAGAGGTGCCTCAAAACAACATGCCAAGGAGATTTCCTTTCATAATAGACAAGCCCCCTGAACATCCTTCTTGATCACTGTTTTCCCCAGTCTCACACACAGAGCTGTCACCTAGGTTTTTCTTCCTCTCTCCAAACTCACCAAATCCAGCCCACATTGACTCTAATCTCTTCTCCCATTAATTCTTCAGGATCTTCTATTTCCTTTTATGCCAACAGTTTTCAGTGTTCATTGAGTCCACTTTTTCGATTACCCATAATCCTCAACATGTCTACTTTTGCTCATTCCATGTTTTAATTTACATTGACCATAAATCTAATTAATCCCTTGCAAACAGCCTTAACTTCCTTGCTACCTTGCCAACACTGTTTTTACCAGCAAAACCCCCAAATTGGTTAAAACCCAAAGATCTGTGTCACTGGCTTCCTGAGCCCTGTCTAGTTCCATGTGCATCATGGCGACAACCTACCTCCCTTAATCCCAGCACCCTTCCCCATACAGTTTGCTTTGAACAGTAGTTTTATGCCTTTTCCCCCTCTCTGCTACCTCCAATATCCCCTCATAGGTTAAGATTTCAGCAAATGACATTGTCACATATTTAACTGGGAAAACAGAAGTTCTCAGAAGACAACTTTCTTTTTCCGCCATCAAATCCATTTAAACACTTCTATCTCTAGCCACATGTCCTGCCTTCCCTTCCTTCCTGTGATGGTGGATGAAGGGCTCCAGCTCCTATCAGAGGCAGCTCCTTCACCGGTGTTCTGGATCTCATCCTTCTCCACTTCTTAGGATTTTAGCTAGCAAATGATGCTCCTTGGTTTTGTTTTGTTTTGTTTTGCATTTCAGTGTTACATTATCTTCTGGATTATTATCATCCACTTGCTTTCCTGGCTTAGGAAAACCCTCTTTTGGACATGTTAACCTGTATTTCCTATAGCGACTGTCCTAGTTCCCCTCATCTTCATCCCACATTGTCTTTACAACCCACTCGGTTTGGGCTTCCATTATTACTAATCTGCCCAAAATATTCTTGTCCAGGTCACCAGTGACATTCATGTTATGCAAGCCAATGGTCAATTCTCTAACATTGTCAAACTTTCTCTCTTGGAAGCATGTGACATCATTTGTCATTCCCTTATTGAAATGGTTTCCCACAACATCATAATGTCATGGTTTTCTTTTTCTTACTTCACTGATACATATGTTTTTTGATGTCTACATTGTCTTTTCTTTCTATGCTTTACACCTTCACATTTGGGTCTCAGAGTTTGGTGCTAGGCCCTCTACACATCAGGATCTAAAACCTCTCTGCTGGGGTATCTCAGCTAATATTAAGGTTTTAATACTGTCCACATGTTCATGACTCTGACATCTGTCTCTTCACCCCAACCTCTCCAGAATCATGAGGTCATCTGCCTAGCTAGATGGCCAACAGAGCGCTCAAATTTAGCACAGCCCAAAGAGAACTCTTGTTGAATTTTATCACCTAATTTATTTCTCCTTCTATGTTTCCATCCACCCAGCTGCTCAAGACTAAAACCTAGAAACTATCCTTGGTACTTCAGTTACCTTCAGTTTCCATATCTATCCCAACACTGAGCTTAGTCAACTTTATCTCCAAAATATATCTGGTACTAATCCACTTTTTTCTTAAATTCAACTGTAATCGCCATATTCTAAATCACTCTCATGACAACACGGGAAGCAAAAACTTCCTAACTAGTGTTCCTGTTTCCACTTTGCCATAAGTAATCATTAAAAAAAAAAAAAAAAAAGGGTACCATGATTTTTTAGGAACCTGAAGTGGATCACATTTTATTCCTGTTTAAAAATCTTTCAATGGCTTCTATTGCCTTTAGATTCAAATGAATCAAATTGAAACCCTTCATCATAACCTACAAAGGTCCGATTCTTTCTCCATCTTCATCTCTACTATTCTCCTTCTCACCCAGTGCATTCCAGCTAATAGGTACTGACTGTCTCACATTATTGTCTTATCTCTTTTTTGCCAAGGCCTCTCCAGATCATCCAATCTAAAATAATTCCCTACTAGGCAATTTTAACATTATTACTCTGTATTACTTTTCTAGGAACCTTTGATCCTGTCCGAAGTGATTTTGTTTACCTAGGTACACAAAGGTAGAGACCTCATCTGTTTAGTTTCACCAGGACCTAGAACTGTCCCGCATGACATAGGGACTCAATAATAATCTGTTTAATATATGAGCCTTATTTACTCTTATTAGTTTTCTAACTACATCTTATCTTTAATCTGCACAATAAAGGCTCAAGAATTGGTCAGAAAGAAACAGACTTCTTGTCTATAGACAGAAAGTAAGATTAGTCCATGACTATATTAATATTTTGTTCCAATAATTAATAAAAAGCCACGTTTATTGAGTTTTCTTATGTCTTTTATTTCTTTTTATATCATCTAATTTACCCTTCCAACCATCTTGGAATATGTACTATTAAAATGAAATATTGTTTTTTGCTCATTATCCCCTCCTTAAGAGAGCATCTCTTCCTTATTCCACCGTAATTCTGCTGGAAACTTGTGGTCAGGTAAAATTGATTTTGCTTTGCTGGACCACAGGTTGGACCCATGACCTGTACAATCAGAGGTCTCCTTCTCCCTGGAAACCACAATTGGCTCAGGCTGGTCACATGACCAAAGCAAAACTAAGTGCTCCTCTCTAGGAATTAAAGAGTAGGAAGGTTGCTATATTTTTCTCTGACAGTTCTGGAATTATGTGGGACATTATAGCTCATAGTACCCAAAAAAAAAAAAAAAATGCTAGCCACCTTCTAACCATGTATAGGCTCTGACAATTGCCTGGGAATGAACTCGACCTGGGGAAAAGAGTCTTGAGTGATGGAAAGAGAGAGAGGAAGAGTTATTGTTTGAGCACATGGATACCACTTGAGTAAGTTAGCACTTAACCAACTTTAGCACTTTTCAATAAACCATGATAATAAGTTCCTTTTTTCCACTTAAACTAATTGCAATTACATTTCTAAAACTTATATCCTATAAAGCCAACTAATTCAACTTTTATTCTCATTTTATAGTTGGAGAAAATGAAGCTCAGAAAAATTAAGAAACTTGCAAGAAAGGAAATATTTGAGCAAGGGTCTCTGACGTCAAGAGCTATGCTCTTATTCATTATACTATGTTTCAATATATCAGCACACTCAGAAAACCTTCATGGATTATACCCTGAAATTTCATCTTCATAAAATATGCTTTTTAAAATTTGATTCGAATGGTAAAAAGAATAGGTCTAATATGGACCAGAATTTCAACTGTTTTGATATTTAAGATTTTTTTTCCACTTTAAATGTTTTAGTAGATTTTTTTCCTTTTGGTGTACATCCAAGTTTCTGCACAGGAACAAAAGCATATTACATTAGCATAATGTTTTGAATTTTATATTTGTTTTTTATTCTGATCTTCTCAATACCCATTATCTAGTCATTGGAATGAAGCTCAACTAAATGATGGAATCTAAAGCAATTGAAAATTATGTGGAATTATATAGATGTCAAGAGAAGGGTTCATAAAATTTATAAATCAATACAATTGAAGTAAATGTGCAAAATTGATGACTAAGAGAGCACCCTATCTTTTAGAAAAGTAAAATATAAAAAAATTATCCTCTCCTATATTGGTTGCTATCCAAATTATATAGAATGAACATGAGAGACTAATGGAATTACAGTAGAAAAAAATAAAAGGTACTTAAATTCTCATTTCCTACTATTGATAAGTATTCCAGAATGCACAAGTGAAATCAACAGTAGCTAATGCGGGAATTGGAACGAACACACTAGAACATTCTTTGACTTATAGGGGAGGTTGATAGAACTCAAAGTTTATGCATACTGAATTACACATTAACAGCCTTATCATGTATCATTCTGCTTTTTAGAGATGGTTGTATTCTCCACTCAGTTCACCACATCAGAAAACTCCGCCGTCTTAGATTTTTCTCTCTTTTCAGTTCAACTCCTCTGTTAGTATCATTTCAACTTGGCCTTCCTGTCTTACTGATTTTTTTTTCAGCTGTACTGAGACATAATCAACAACTAAAATTGTAAGAAATTTAAAGTGACAATGAGATGATCTGATCTACATTGTGAAAGGGAACCACCCCATGAGTTACCTAACTCATCCGTCACCTCACATATTTATCCCCTGGCTTTTTGTTTTGGGTGAGAATATTCAAGTTCAACTGTATCAGCAAATTTCAGTTATACAAGGTGATGGTATCAGTGGTAGTCCTGTTATATATTAGATCCTCAGGCTGTATTCATCATATAACTGAAAGTTTGTCCCATTTCACCAGCCTCTCCCCATTTCCCCCAACCCCTCCCCATTTTCTCCAGCCCCTGATTCTTAAAGAGACTGGTCACTGCCCTGGTTCAGCATCTCTTGCTTGCTTGATGGCAGCATCTCGTCTTTTTATTAGGCTTTAATAAGTCCTGCCTATTACAATCCAGTCTCCATAAAGTTGCTACGTGATTATTTAAAAGCACAGAACTGACCATTTCATTTTTATATTTAATACTGCTGAAATCTGTTTTACTTGAAGGATAAAGTTCATCCAAGAAGTATTTATCTGCTAGTCACCTTATCAGGAGATGGAACACAATGTGGAATAAGATCTGGGCCTTCCCCTAAAGAAAGGTGTGTGACTGGGGGGCTATGGAGTCAGCCAAAACCAGATCCCTTCAATCTAATATGGACGGTGTTACTACAGAGGGAACCCAGAGTGTAATGGAGCTCGCTGCAGGCCGACTTATTATAGCCTGGGTTTTCAGGAGGTTTCCTGGAGGGTGGATGCCTGAATTAAGGTATAATAAGTCATCCTGGCTGAGAAGGAAGGGAAGCATAAAAGGTGATCCAGGTAGATACAGGATCAGAAGAAACTGGGTCAGAAGATGTAGCAGACCATTTCTCAATATGAGCGAGCAATTCAGTATTTTGAAAACACAAGAGATGAGGCAGGAAGCAGAGGTTCTAAAGGGTGGAGAAGGAAAGAGAAATGAGACCTCATGAAGATCACATACATGACACCACCATTCAGCAACTGCTGACTGTTTCCAGGAGGCCAGGCGTTCTGCTGAGGACACAGAGTAAACCTGAAGAAGCAACTATAGTTGATAACACTGTATTGTATAGTTGAAATCTGCTAAGTGAATAGAACTAAAGTGTTCTCCCCTCTAAAAAAAAAAAAAAAAGAGAGAGAGAGAGATAAATACATGAAATGTTGGATAAGATTATTTCACAACATAAATGGACATCAAACTACCAAAATATACACTCTAAATATTCTGTAATTTTGTCTATTATGCCTTAGAAAAGCTAGAAAAAAATCTGAAAAAAAAGAGAAGAAACCCTCTTTTCATAAAGAAAGCAATCAAGCAGATAGCACTAGGAAATGATGTTGAATTTGTTCTATTTAGTAGAACTTCTGCATACAGAGAAAAGAATTCCAACTCCAGATCATTGCCCTGGTGTTTCTTTGTTGGGGAGCTTCCTCAAATGGTTGGGAGTCCTTGTCTGGAATTTCCTGGCACCCCTTTTAGCTGTTGCAGAGAAGGAATAGACACCTGGGCTGTGGCAGGGTATCCTGGAGGGGAGCTGGCCCTTCCATCTGTCTTTGCAGAGGATCCTACCACTAGGGTCAGAGAACAGACCTGAATTCTCCAACACTCCGTAAGTCCTTCAAGGGATGAGATAAGGTTTCTGCCCCTCTCTCCACTACTTTCTCTGTTCTTCAACAAGTGGATGGATTACTAACCCGATCAGATATCAGAGTTAGGAAGCATTTGATTGGCCACATTTACTTATTAAATAAGTGTATCTCATTGGCTTCCTACTCTGTATAGCTGACTAGACAAGAAAGCCAGTAGATATCTACCTTTGTTATCTCCTTTTCTGTACATGTGAGCAGTGCTTGCTTTAGTTCCTTGTGGCCATCTGGTGGTAAGAATTCTTCTTGGGGAAGAACAGATTTCACTTGGGTCTAGTTTAAGCCATCTGCTCAGTTCAGGGTTGTTTGTGTGTGTGTGTGTGTGTGTGTGTGTGTGTGTGTGTGTGGTTTAGCCTAGTTAATAATTGAATGGACTTTTAACTTTGTGTTCATTTGTGCCACTTAGGTGTCCCATCAGAGAAGAGATGAATGACAGGGCTCCGACAACATTCAGGTGTCCCTGGGAACTCTGGACAGAATCACATCTCATTGCCCTTGAAACCACCCTGGATAGCTTTAAATGTGTCCCTACCAGTAGGGAGTAACAGGAAGATACTTGGTTACAGTATTATATATATATATATATATATATATATATATATATATATATATACCACATATATATATATATATAATCAAAGCAACTAGACAGTTCATAGTCCATTCTTCATCTGTCAAATTGTTTTTATGTTACATGTGACTGATGTGATCATGGTTAGCCATTTATATGTGATTCTTCTCCCTTCCCCACTATAATAGACTAACAAACATAACATAACTCATCTGAACCAAGGCCCTGTGTGGAAGACCAGATCACGTTCGCAGACTATCCTCACACTTGTTGAAAGAGAAACATTTATCTGAAAGTCTTTAAAGGCATTTGAAGAATGATCAATGATTTCTGGGAGAAATTGGTAAAAATTGGAGTAGCTCTTTTATTACACGTAACAAAAGCTCTTGGATAGAGCTATTGTAAGACTTTAGGGATAATTATCAAGGAGAGATGCTGAGCTTCCTTCATTAAAAACTTTAGAAGTTAACTTGGTTAGACAGAGTTCTTGAAATAAATGGAATTACTTTGAAGACATTCTGTGTTTTCCTTCCAATACCATAATACTATGCCATATTAATAATACTTTTATGACTATATTTGTTATTACATTTACCATGAAAACGTTATAGTTTTCATGAAAACTATATAAAACAAAAACTTGTTTTTCTCAAATATACACAGTAATGGGAATCTGTAATCTATATATTCCCTCCCTGGTACAGTTAATGATGGCTCTATTACTCCAAGTGCTCAATAAACCAACTGTTTCATTATGCTGATGACTTGATCAACAAAACTGCCAACTTCACAAAATGTAAAGGTTTATACATAAATGGAGTGAGGCCATGGATTCTAGATGTTTTAGCCTCTTCACATCAATTAAGGAAAATCAGCAGGAGGCCTGGGTGGCTCAGTGGGTTAAGCGTCTGACTCTTGGTTTCAGCTCAGGTCATGATCTCAGGGTTGTGAAATTGAGCCCTGTGTTGGGCTCCACTCTCTGAACATGGAGCCTGCCTAAGATTTGCTCTCTCCCTCTCCCTCTGCCCCTTCCCCCAATGTGCTCCCTTTCTCTCAAAAAAAAAAAAAAAAAAAAAAGAGAGAGAGAGAGAGAGAGAGAAAGAGAGAAAAGAAAAATCTTTACGGTCCCATGCATTTCCTGAGTGTGTGTGTGTGTGTGTGTGTGTGTGTGTACGCTCATGTGTGTGTTTGGGGTACAGGAGGATGATGGCCACTCCCTTTTACAAACCATTTATACTGTAATGAAAACAAGAGGTCAGTATTTATGTAAAACATACCAGTTTTACCTTTGTTTTCTTGGGGGGTAAAGAAACAAAACCACCTGCCTTAGCTTTGCGTTTAACCTTTGAAATGCTTCTTTCCAGATAGTTAATCTCACATTATGATTGTGTGGCAGCTTTGAAAATGGGCGGGTGGTTATTAAAGATTTTACATTTCATTTATGTTCCCAACCTCAAATAACACATAATGTCTTGGGTTATCGTTATTCTGCAATTTAGCATTTTATCAAGACTTGCTGCTGTACAGCTGCTTGGGTCCTTAATATCATGAGAAAAAGTCTTCACTAAGTTCTGTGAGAATTTGAATAGCATTAACATAACCTTTTGCCCTCTGAACCTGTGTTGATTTTATGAAGTCCTTTTGTGCTCATAAATAAAATACCAGTGTACCTATCAAAGGTTCACTTGACTTTTTCCATATTCTCTAGCAAAAATTGAAACACAGTTCATTGAGGGTATACAACTTTTTCATACTTAATATGATATGGCCCAAATATAAAGTTTTTAAACTTCAGATATTATATCACAACAATGACTGATAGATATAAATAATTCATATACATGTATATGCATGTATACATATGATAAATTTACAAAATGATATGGAAATTCTTTGTGCCACTCTGATGAGTAGGCACAGAGAAGGTAAAAGTGATATAATACTAGCTTTTGTAACACAATGAAAATTTAAAAATGTACCCAAATCCAGATGAAGTATTTACAATGTTGGAAAGAAAAAGCTGTCATTTGTTTTCTTAACGCTTGTAACCTATCCAGTTCAAGGTTGGAAACAGAAATTATAAGCCACTGAGGAATTGTCATGTTGGGTCACGGAGTCCAGCCCTGAATTATAGACTATCTTTATCCTGATCACCATCCCCTATTTACCAACAAAATTAATTCCAGAAGCCAAATCATTCTTCAGCAGTAAATTAGGCATTTAGGAATATTTACGCATTGTTTACAATCCCTGAATGAATCCCACGGCCTGTGTGGGACTGTGCTTTACGGGGCAGATATTTCGACGTGAACCCCTGGAAGTCCCTCTGCTCTGCTCACTGGGTGCTCCTGGCCTTCCCCAAATATCCTGGATGCATTGACCCAACTGGAAAAGCTGTGAGAATGCCACAGATAGGACCCAGGAATGAGGTCTTTCTAGTTTTTAGCCCTGTGATGCTGGGAGAATCTTATTATTCTTCGGATATATAGTCTTGACACTGCGCTTTGTGCCAGACCGAAGCAGAGTAACAAGACTGTTTCCCGATGGTTTTCCAAATCATGATCGTAAACAAGTTCTGCAGCCAGCGTGTCTAAACCTAAGGGACATACTTCCTTCTAAAGAGGAAATACACATTCTGGGCTGCAGAATTTTCAATGTATACTTTTAGATGACTGCACGATGCCACAAATGCGGACTAGAATAAGAAATACTCATCTAACCCCTGGCTTCCAGATGTTTATGTATTTGTTGTCACGGAGACTTCCCTGAACGTGAAGTTTTTAATGAGGAAGATAGGTTTTAGGTAGCACTTCCCTTTTTCTGCATTACTTGTCTCTATACATCAAAGTTTCATGGATATAGGAAGAGCTCCACAAAGATTTTGACTGTGGTATCACAGGACAACATATTTTAGCTGTCACATACTGTTTTACGTTGATTGAAAAAGGACAATCTGACTTCCTTATGGCCTCTGCTTTTTCTCTGCTTTCCTCTTCCTTCTACTCTCCCCGCATCCTGGGACCTCTCTGGAGTAAATTAACATTAAGCGTTCCAGGGGCACCTGGGTGGCTCAGTGGGTTAGAGCCTCTGCCTTCGGCTCAGGTCATGATCTCAGGGTCCTGGGATCGAGCCCCGCATCGGGCTCTCTGGTCGGCAGGGAGCCTGCTTCCTTCTCTCTCTGCCTACTTGTGATCTGTCTCTGCCGAAGAAATAAATAAAATCTTAAAAAAAAACCAAAACATTAAGCGTTCTGTTTTGTTCTAAAAATGCCTTCCCTCTCCTCCTCCTCTTCTCCCTTTCTCTCTCTCTCTCGTTCTCTCCTGTTTCTTTATTTTACTCTTCACAGGAGTGAGAAACAGATGCTCTTATCTGTATAAAGAATGCAAATGATCAAATGTTGTGCTTGGGAAATAAGCTGAACTTCTAAGGGTTAAACAAAGTTCAGTCTGAGCATTTAAAGTGTGTGAAAATGAGGAGTACTAATTAATTCTATTCAGATGTCTGTGTGTGGAAAATGTCACTTTAGGAACCAATACAAGCCTATTTGCTGGGCTTTGTTTGTTTTTCTCTTGCACTTCAGGGGGGTGGCTGCAATAGCTCTTTGGCACCAATCAGAAACTGGCCACGACTGTGAACTAAAGCTTTTGTCTGCCCTATCTGACTCTGCCCCATGTGCCCTCCTCGGGTCCTGTCAACATGAAGAACAAAACAGAGCCAACACCAGATCAAAACATACAGAAGTCTTCCTGGAAAGGAGAGAAGCATTCCAGCGCCCTGTCTGATCCCTCTGACCTCTGGCTTCCCTGGATCCACTCTAGCATGTTCTAGTGGTAGAAAGGCAGTTCTTACTACGTTCCTGCCTTCGGTGCCTGCAGAGCTAAGAGCCAGAGAATGGTGCTTTGCCTGCCTTCTGAGTACTCCAGTCTTGGGACAGGGTCGCAGATTACCAAGAACCTCAGTCCCACACCTTGTTTTTACTCTTCTCTAAACAAACAAACAAAATGCTTTATGTGGCTTAAATGCTTGGCCTCAGGGCAGCGGGCTCCTGCACACTTTTGAGCAAAGGTCAGGAAGGGGTGAGTGGATCACAGGGAAACCTGTAATACCCATATTCTCTATGCTTTGGATCGCTAATGGGAGCTATGCAAACATATCAATTTGAATATCTACTCCCAGGCTATATTTATGTTCTGGTATGAACAGGGATCAGAAAACTAAGACTGTTAAACACAGCTGCCTGACAAAAAAAGAAAAAAGGAAAAAATAACCTCGGCTGTATGTATGTCATTAGAAGAGTAAGACAATCATTTAAGCAATAGAAACAAAGAAATTACTGAAGATTGAAAGAAATGCCATTCATAAAGACAACACGCCATGGATTTTATTTTTATAGAACATGTGTCTTCTTACAGCATTATTTTGGAACTGTTCAGATGATGTGAAAACTGCCACATTTAAAGTAAAATAAAAATAAATAATAAAATAATAAAAAATAAGAACAAGTTCTTAATGGACACTTCTTAAAAAATCTAATACTCTGATAGCCCAATAAAATCCCAATATTTTAAGATGTTCCCCCCAGATTTTACATGTGTTACATAATTATTATATAATCTTGCTGGGCAATCCTTGTCACTTCCATTTCATATAAAGACTCAGAGAGGTTTTAGCATGTGGTCCTGGTCACAAGGTTAGTCAATAGTAGGCCCAGGACTGAGTTCTTTTCATATCACTGAAGCTCCTTTGTATATTTGAAATTTACTGATAGATTCGATTGTTCTTTTTTCTCTCTTTGCTGTTAACTTTGCCATAGTGACCACAAAAGAAACAGATCGACTCAAAACGGTTTCTTCTGAGACTTTCTCCTTGGACTTGACCACTGACATATGTGTGCACATCTCTGAGCTCTCACCACTCCCAGAATGAATGAGCCCCTGCCGCTCATGAAATTGAAAGGATTCTAAACTGCTCTATTGAGAAAGGAGCAAGACATCCAAAGAGCATCTATTAGCTGCACCACACCAACAAAGAGGGGGTTCGGGCTGTTCTGACTCGGTAAGCACCTGCAGCCTCGCGTGCCCAGAGAGGTTGGTTAGACACACTGAACTTGCTTTAGTCTTCGGTCAGAAGCAAATTGTAAGACAGAGATAGAAACTGCATGAAGCGTGACCCTCTATAGCAAGATGGGTAAGGTAAAGAGAGAGAAGTAGTCTAGGTAGGTAATGCTTAAATGAACCCAAACTGTAAAGGAGAAAGAAGATGCCTACTTGTGTTAGCTTCTTAAAAAGTAGGAGTGTGAACTGGTTGAATCACTGAGTTGTACACCTGAAACTAATGTAACAGTGTGTGTTGCCTAGACTCAAATAAAAGAAAAATAGGAGTGCACAGGTATACAATGATATGAGGAAAGAACACAACACAAAACTTTAAATACATTGATGATTCTTTAATTCAAATTGATCCAACGGCTCTAGTAAAAATCTGATTGTCATATTGAATTGGTAATGGAGTTGGAAAAACAACTCATGACGAATGTTGAGGGCATTTTAGGACACTGATGTCACTGATCATCAGTGATTCTTTGGATTGAACAATTTTATCCTTTCTGCAGCAAACTCTTCAAGTACAATGATTCTCACATTTCTTTTTAAATTTTTTTCTTTCTTTCCTTTTTTCCTGAGGCTTGGGGGCTACTACATAGCCATCGTAGAAATAATAAGAGACAAAATGAAAGAAAATAAAAATAATTGCAAATTCAAATATATTATTATCTTTAAGGGAAGTTCCAAAGAGAGAAATTTCTCTTCCCTGTGTTCAGATCTGTGCCTAATTTCTAACGCAAACACTTTAAAACAGACATGTACTATCTTTTAAAAAGAAGACTAGAGAAACAATGAAGTGAGGCTCTAAAAAGGTGAAAAGAACTGTCCCCTACGTAAACTGCACTTACTTTAGAAGTAAAGTGTTACAATAACTTTGTTACAATGCAAAACAGCAAACCTCTTCCAGGATGAGCTGTGGGTTCTAGCGGCCCTGCCTCTTTATTAAGAGATTTCAGGAAGGGGCGCCTGGGTGGCTCAGTGGGTTAAGCCGCTGCCTTCGGCTCAGGTCATGATCTCAGGGTCCTGGGATCGAGTCCCGCATCGGGCTCTCTGCTCGGCAGGGAGCCTGCTTCCTCCTCTCTCTCTGCCTGCCTCTCTGCTTACTTGTGATTTCTCTCTGTCAAATAAATAAATAAAATCTTTAAAAAAAAAAAAAAAAGAGATTTCAGGAAAATCACTGAACCTCTCTTTGAACCTTATTTTCAATATACATTAAAAGAGGGAAATAATTCTCCTGAGTGTAGATTGTAAGACACATTACTGACAGGTGCTTTTGCTATTACAGTCTATCAGTCAGTCCCTGAAGTCCCATTTGACAACGACTACAACAGGTAAAGAAAAGGAATCCCTGACATCGTGGATATTAGCATTTCTAAACAACTAGTTACAGCCTTCTTGCCTTGCAACAATGCAACTTCTTGGCCCTTTCCTGTAGCTCCCGGACAGAAGTTGGAAGTTACTTTTGGCACCTTCTTGGAGATAGTTCCTAAAAGTCACTGGGTGCAAAGTGCTCTAAGGAAACTTATTTCTTACCCCATGCTCTTTCTCCAGAAAAGCAGCAAATGTCTACAGCTCTCTCATGGCCACATGTGTTGTCACGGCTCAAGCCCGTGCTGCCTGCGGTCACCAGAGAGGGCTTTGCTTCCTGGACCATCTGACGTTCCCTGCTACAAAATTCACTTCACTACCTGGCACAATGTGATGCTTGGATGTAGATCCTTTTCAGAATCCAGACTCTACGTAGTAGATTTCCCAGGGGCCCACTGTGCGTATTCCAAATGGCAAAATCATTTCACTACAAATATGAGACATTCTGCATTTGCTCGCATGTGTGTGTTGGGGGGGGGGTAATAAGAAACGCAAGAAGTGATCATATTTTTTTAAAAAGAAACTTAAATGAAAAAACAATATTAACACCTGGTTAGAATTCTAAAATAGATCTACAGAGGAAACCCTAATTTAAAAAGCCCCGTTCTTAGAGCTCTGGAAATGCCTATTATTCTCCATGCTGGGTCTGAAAGTGCCCCTCTCCCGACACCTGACTGACCCCGGCCAGCTGCTTCTGACTCAGTCCTATGCTGGTTACACACAGTTAGAGGAATGTTAATTACCACCTGCAATCCACACAGGGTCCTGGACTAAATAACAAGGGTAACTAGTTTTGATTGAGAAAGACAGGTAGAAATGTAAGTGCCATGCTCAAAGGTATGGGAATTTTGTGGGCTCATAATTGGGCAGGAATGCGGACCCTCCTGTTTTACTGACCCAGGCAAGCACCTGAGCTCGAGATTCACCCAACCCAGGAATGCTCACACTGACACGGTAATCTTGAAAGGATCTTAGCAAGCTTCTCTTCTCACAGGCTTGGAGAAGTCATTTGCCTTGTTTAACAGAGATACTAAAAGTTTACTGGAGGAGCAAAAGGAAAAAAAAAGTTTTGAATTTTTACCTTCAGGAGAGTTCCTTAAAAATTTTAATTAGTTTTAAAGCTGTCTATGGATATTAAAATATATTCTTTTCCTCCCATTTTTCTGGACTCCTCAAGATGGATGAAATTCTCTTCCCTGCCTCATCTAGATACTGAAGTAGTTCTCTGGGTATATTCTCCATGTTAGATGATGGGGGATTCCACCCCTGCCATCCAGAACGTTTTCCCCTTTTTAAGACGTGATAAACTAAGGAACAAAAGGAACTCTTTTCCACAACAGAAGCACTTTTGGGAGGCTGAACATGTACCTCTGATTCAAGGCTGGGTTATTATAAGAAAAACAGAAAAGGAAGGAAGAAGGTTTTACTTTGCACTGTTGAAGACAGTTTGTCAGGACAAGAGACAGACACACAGAACGTGCACAGACTTGGACTTCTATTTGGCGATGAACGGGGCAAGGGTTTCACCCGTGTTGTCTTTAAAAGCATTGCCTGGAATACGAAATGACATGGGGTTTCTGGAATACAGTTCTGTTTGAAAGGCCAAGAAAAGGTGATAGATTTTTAATGCACATTTGGGTGTCTTCAAGCTCTCTTTCTATAACGAGAATGGAGATGTTCTTTAAATGCTGTCTACAGAGAAAAAAGCAAACTGGTTAAAATTCCATTATGTTTTCCTTTGGCCGGCACTGTATAATTGAAGATGTCTTCAAAACAGAAACAGACTATTGCTTCGTGTGGGGGGGGGGGGGAGGAAAGCATACATCAGACAGCAGAGAAATAGAATCCTTGCAAGGAATACATCACTTTCCCCAGCAAAGTTCCTGCAGCCCCTGCTTCCTTCATCAAGTCCAGCTTTTTGTCTTTCTGCCACGAGAGCCATGTCACTAAATGGCTCTGATTTTGTTTTCATTCTCAAACCCTGTGGATTGCTTCGTTTTAGTTGAAAATTCAAACTTAGACCTGCTGTCTCCCCATCTCCCCCCTGCCCCACTTTCCCTAATGGTCAGATCACTTCGCCCAGATAAGTCTCACTGAAAAACAAAACCAAAAATTCTATGGGTACTCGACACAAGTTTTCTCTTCTGTCTGGACAGTTCTACCCATTCTTTCAAGATTCTTTCCACCCTTCAAAGTACAGGTCAGCTCCTGAGATCTTCCAACAGTAAAACTCCCCTAATTTCCCTGCATGCAGTCAGTACGGCCATGCTCTCAGGACCAGCTGCCTGGGCATGTGACATCTGCAGCCACCCAGGCGCCAAACTCCAACATGGTCTGCACCTGCTTGAAGGCTCGGCTCTCACCATCTTGAAACTGGAACAAGAGGCTTAACGTTTTTCACTTTGCACTGGGCCTGCAAATAACACACCCGGGCCTCCCTCCTGCACTCCTTAAATTAACAGTTTCATGTCTCTGCTCTAACAATTATTAGGCACACTGCATTTTGAAGTTATTTTGTACTTATCTACGCCAGCTAGAGAGGAAACTCTAGGAACCATAGACCTCATGTGTCAGGTTCCCCCAAGCACCCGGAAGAGCCGTTTGCTCAGAGGAAAGATTTGATGAGAAAAATATTGCTCAGAATTCTTCAGGAAGGAAGAGAATAAAACCAATACCTACTGAAGAGAAACAGTAAAGCTAAAAAGTTTTACAAAGTTAATATGCACCTATCACTGCATTCTGCACTGCACTCACAGTGAATCTATCCTAATCCCAGAAACTCAAGGAACAGGTGCTATTCGGACTTCATTTTCCAGGTAAGGGATGAAGGGCTTAGAGAGGGAAGGTGTCAGGGTCCACAGAGTAAGTGGCAGAACCAAGAGTCAGAGTCAGGTCTGGCTCACCTCAAATTGATGAGTCTACATTCTTTACTTGCACAAAACTGTGACATTTTCAAGCAATAAGAAACCTAACCATATTCTGACCAGAACAAAGGCCCAGGTAACAACATTGGCCTCTGTCTAGCAGTCCCAACCACGAGTTCATAAAATCTGCCTCTACACATGCAGACTTTCAGGTGTCAAGCCAGTTTTTAACAAAACATCATTTTTTAGGTTATATAAACATTTTGCTAGCCCTGCCTGCAGTCCCCTCCCCACGTTTAACAAACATGATCTCTGCATACTTTAAAGTCATTTTCCAGTCATCAAATTTTATATGTTGGGAGAAAAAGTACTTCAGATTATGAAAGACAGACGGTCCAGGGAGAAAGGAATATTATGGACTCGGCTGAACTAGTGAATATGGTGGGGAGTCAAGCCCGGGCCGGCTCTATGCCAGGGTCCTCAGACAGATCATGAGGAAGGTCATGGCCTTCCAAGCCCGTCTAAGAATTCATAAGCACTCCAAATTCAGGACACTGGTGACCCAGCAGTAGTATAAAAAGACATTTTTACTGAGTTATATCCGCTAGCAGCTTTTTATTCATTTATTGTTAAAATTACATTTCATGTAATGAACAAAGCAGACCTTCCGTTTTATTGCTTGATCCAAATACATACCACGATGAGACGCACACAATGCTCTGGGTATGTTATTTTAAGAATTTGCACTAAACACATCAGAATATTTCCAAACACAACATACATCTGCCACAGCCCCGAGTATGTATTATTTTCTTTAGCCCAAGAGAGATTTTTTCAGTAAAAATCTCATGAGGGTCTGTCTTGCGTGTTTTTAAGCTAATTAAGTGTTCAGAAGCTGGAATCTTTTTACAACTGCTTTCACCTCTTTTTTTTTTTTTTTTTCAGGGAAGGATTCAGCTTTTGCAGCTTCCGTCTGGAAGGACCATTATCACCATATCCCTGAGTTTCCTGAAGTTTTCACCATTATTTAAAAATTCCTAATGAGTCTCTTCTCCTCCTCCCAACTCCAAAAGAACAAAATAGGAAGATAGAAGAGGTTTGACTTTCTACTTGGACAAAAAATGTACGTGGCACAACATATGTCCACTTCTACAACTTTGCTCTAAGCTACCTAGATGCATGCTTATTCTCAATCCATGAAAACCAAAGTTCCCTTTCGGTAACTCTAAGGATAAGCTAACCTCATGTCTCATGTTCCCCCCCGGTCCCAGTTAGGTACATCTTTAATCCAAATTTTGGAGAGATAAAACCACATATCCAATGACTGATCATGGGTAATGTTTATCAAGACATAATTCTTATATTACATGATGTTGATTTCATTTGCAGTAATGAATTTATAAGAAACATCCAATCTCTTTCTTACCCAAGTCTGGCTTATAATTTTTCTAATTGGGTAATCATTTTGGAAATGGTACCTTTTGCTACAAAATGAAATTTACTTGGACTTCCACTTGGGATTGTCACCTGGTTACAAGGCATCTGGTAGAAACTGCCAGATGAAGAACAGCAGTCGTGTATATTTTTATTAATGCCAAATCAGTGGTGATCCAATTTATATCTACAGTTTACATGACAATAAGAAGTTCAGAGATCTGTTTCCCAGCCAGACATCAGGTAAACCTTCTGTCATCTTGCCAACGTAGTATTTGAATGAAGTCTATCGTAGCAAATCAGAATAAACCTGGGATGCTTTAGACCCAAAAGTGAAAAGAATTTTTTAAAAATGCTGGCACTCCATACCATTCAGAGAGAGAAGGAAACTTGTTTTTGTTTTGTTTTGTTTTGTAATAAACATATAATATATTTTTATCCCCAGGGGTACAGGTCTGTGAATCGCCAGGTTTACACACTTCACAGCACTCACCATAGCACATACCCTCCCCAATGTCCAGAACCCCACCCCCCCAACCCCCCTCCCCCCAGCAACCCTCAGTTTGTTTTGTGAAATTAAGAGTCACTTATGGTTTGTCTCCCTCCCACTCCCATCTTGTTTCATTTATTCTTCTCCTACCCCCTCAACCCCCCATGTTGCATCTCCTCTCCCTCATATCAGGGAGATCATATGATAGTTGTCTTTCTCCGATTGACTTATTTCGCTAAGCATGATACCCTCTAGTTCCATCCACGTCGTCGCAAATGGCAAGATTTCATTTCTTTTGATGGCTGCATAGTATTCCATCGTGTATATATACCACTTCTTCTTTATCCATTCGTCTGTTGATGGACATCTGGGTTCTTTCCATAGTTTGGCTATTGTAGACATTGCTGCTATAAACATTCGGGTGCACGTGCCCCTTCGGATCACTACGTTTGTATCTTTAGGGTAAATACCCAGCAGTGCAATTGCTGGGTCATAGGGTAGTTCTATTTTCAACGTTTTGAGGAACCTCCTTGCTGTTTTCCAGAGTGGTTGCACCAGCTTGCATTCCCACCAACAGTGTAGGAGGGTTCCCCTTTCTCCGCATCCTCGTCAGCATGTGTCAGGAAACTTGTATTTTATTCAAAATCTGCCAAGCATTCTTCTAGGTGCTGGAGACGTTAATTAATTTAACCTTCACAGAACAAAAGGGCAGGAATCCTTAGTTCTCTTTGCAGAGGGAGAAACTGAGGATAATATTAAATGACTTGCCCAAGATAAGACAGTAAATGTGGTTTATCTAATCCCCAAACGTAAGTTCTTTTCATCACAAATGTCAATAATCATTTAGATATTAAAACTGCTTCAGGTTTTTTACTTTCATAAGCAAATGAGGCACACGATATTCTATAGATGTTAGTCTCTCTCCATAGCTCATATAAGTAGTCTGTATTTATTTGCCTAGAAATTCCTCAATGGCCAAGTCTGTAATAATGGCACAGAATGAGTGTTGACCTCTTTCAGTTCTCCCCACCAAAATTCAGACAAGGATTTGTCTTTCACTTGTGCATGCTTCACACAGGTGATACTTTTTGAGTGAAGTTATCAGCAGATCATACTAGGAGTCGGTTTGTGCCATAAGGCAAAATAAATCGACCGTATTGGAAGAAAGGCTCATGGTCACCTTCGCTAACCCCAACTTTTGCACCAGGTTTATTATCACCCTTGAAATAGAACCTGCGCGATCAATTTCAAATATCAGAGCATAACATACGCTCCACAGGGAACCCATGAAAGAAACCAGAGGAGGCAATAGCTCTACAGTTAGAAAAAACCACCATTTTGATCGTGTGTGGAAAACATCAAATTAAGCCCAGTACTTGGTATTGACTCAGCATTCCGGCTTCCCCCAACATTTGGGCTGAAGTTTAATGTTTTGCTAACTCCTTGGAGGGAGGCCTTTACTCCTGTGGCACCCTTGCTGGCAAGATGGAATTGAACAGGTGCGGCTTCAGGGGAAGCTGGAGATTTGTTTCTTCAAATGTGCAAAATAATGCTTATAGGGAAGTGCCTGGTAAACGGCTTATAATATGAAAAGGATCAAGAGGAATGAGCTTTACAAAATTCCTTCTTTTCTTACTAATTATCTCAGGTTCGATGGAAGTTTGCTTTGGAAAGAGTTGTTTTTGTTTTTGTTTTTCTACATTCCCATCTTGGTCTTCAGTCCTCTGTCAAAGATTTTTTCTCATCAGCTCTCATACCCGTTTCATTCTGTGCAGCTCTGCGTTAGTCACACCCAGATGGGCGTGGTCTACATGCTGCTTCTCCTCTATCTCCTACATCTGAGCTGAGAGCACAACAGATTTCTCTCTGTATGCTGGAGGCACAGAAGGTGATGTCGAAAGGGTCACAGTGGTTAGAGTGGGTTGGAGAAGGCAGTCAACTTACTGACAGACCACTGACAGATCTCAAGGGTGCTCTGGAATTCCAGAAGATAATATTGCACAGGTGCTGAGAAATAGCACATTTGGGTACCCCAGGAGTAGGCCAGCAATTTGGGAGTCATTATTTCAACATGTGGTTGGTGTTTAGAATTTATATTGTAGAGGATGCCTAGATGGCTCAATCAGTTAAGCGTCTGTCTTCAGCTCAGGTCATGATCCCAAAGTCTGGGGATCAAGTCCCGCATCAGGCTCCTTGCTCATCGGGGAGCCTGCTTCTCCTTCTGTCTGCCTCTCCCCCTGCTTGTGCTCACTCTCTGTCTCTATCTGACAAATAAATAAATAAAATCTTAAAAAATACATATATTTTTTTCCATTTTCCCACAGGACGTGAGGACAGCAGACTGTTGAATGAGTGTAGGAATGAATGAACGAACGAAAAATCAATGTGAATTCTATAGATGAATGCAGACATTTCCAGATAGCACTGAGAGGGAATCTTCCAGCACCCTGAAAGACAGCTCAACCACATACAGGCAACTAATTGGAGCTGCTATATATTCTAATTGTTTACCGTGTGCTTGGCACCATGTCAAGGACTCTACATTTCGGATTTATTTAAGTACCAACAACATTCTTACTAAGCATCACTGGTAACCGAACTAGAAGATGATGACCCCTGGTGATCCTCAACCCCTGGTATCTGTGTCTTTATGCCACCTGGGTAAGTAGTAGGACATAGACATGATGGCATGTGACTTCCCAGGTGAGGTCATACAAGCCACATGGCTTCTGTCACTCTTGGAGAGAAGCTTGCCGTCATGTCATATCAGTTCTATAAACAGGAACACATATAGCGGAACCGAGGCTTCCTGGGAACAACCTGCAATAACTCACAAGCATGGAAGAGAAGTAAGCCTCCCCCCACAGTCACACCTCCAGATGATTGCAGCTGTAACCAGTTTCTTGACCACAACCTCACGAGCGACCCTGACTACTAGACTGTGGTTCTCGTACCCAACTAAGTATTTTTTCCTTGTTTGTTTATTTAAGCCATGAAATATTGGGGTCATGTATTACACAGCAGTAGACAATGAATAAAGTTTTAATTAACCTCATTTTACAGATGAAGAAATAAAATCCATGAGAGCTAAAGTTACAAAACACTAAACTTCCCTTTACTGAGCACCGACCAGTGAAGGCTTCGACCATGGAAACTGACCAAACTGTGACACGGGAGCCAAGGAGGAGATCAGCCAGGAGAGGCTGAAGAGGCAGAGATCATCTGTTCATTCATTCAACAGATGATTCCTGAGCATCTACTAAGTACTGGGTATGGTTGTAGGGTATGAAGGCACAGCAGTGATCAACACATATAGATCTCCTTCCTTCTCTGAACTTATGTTCTAGTGATGGGTGACTGATGGTAACAACCCACAAAAAGGTACATTCTGAGATACAGTAGAAGTTGAAGGAGGAGCAGGTAGAGGGAAAAGCAGGAGCCGGCACAGGCAGTTTGCTGTTCCTTCCTTCTGTGCATGCATCCCGGTGACAAAGCCGTCAGCTGAGGCAGCGTCAGTGCCCTGTGCTGCCCTCAGACACAAAGCCTGGTCAGTGTGAATCTCCTCTTTTGTACATCATGGCTCCCATTAGCTTAGTGTGTAGCCTGGCATATAATATGTGCTTAGTAAATATTTATTGCAGTGACTTAAATCCTCAGGATACAATTTTTGTGAAGTCAGCTGCCTAAGCCGTTAACTGTTCTTCAGCTATTTTAACATGAGCATGTTAAGACAAGAGTGAATTCTGCCAGTGTAACTCCTTTTCCATTATCAAATAGAATAAAGCTCATTGTGTAATAAAGGTAATTTTCTTCTCAGTGGCCTGGCTTGTGAGATTTTACATTCTAAAACCAATGTACTAAACATGCAGTGAAGATTCTAGGATCTTTCTAGAATCAAAATATGAGATGTGGTTATAAGATAAAAGTAGACATCCACGAGCCAAAGAAGGAATCAGTCTCACCAGACACCCATGCATAAATACATATTTCCTTGGTCTGTTTAGCTCTACTGAGGATCTGTGGGAGCTACAAGGAGAGGACCTCCAACACAATACGGGAAGACTAGAAGCTTAATGCTTCGTGATCATGGCTACCCTGGGGGCATATGACAGTCTTTTTTAAAACCTTGTGCTCTCAAGAAAATAAATACTACCTTTATGAAAGGGAGAAATTAAACACTATTTGTTGATCAAAAACATTTTTATACTATTAAATATAAATGTTAAAAAATGCAAATATCAAGAGGTTCAATCCCCCTCTCCTCAAAGAAAAGCTCAGAGAAAAGAAATAACAACCTAGTACTCATGCCAGATATAACCTTATTGTTTTAACGATATTATTTGCTTAGAGAGAGGTAGCAAAAGTATGAACATGAAGGAAGGGCAGAGGGAGAGAGGGAAGCTGACTCCCCACTGGGTAGGGAGCCTGACTTGGGGTCGATCCTAGGACCCTGGATCATGACCTGAGCCAAAGGCAGATACTTAACCTACTAAGACACCCAGGGGCCCCTCTCATGTCCAGATTTTAGAGGAACCCTTTTAAAGGTTCTTCTTGTATATATCGTGTTTCTTTGAATAATTCAGATACTGTCATGTATTGACTCTTGGGAGCTGGCTGGTTAATTCCCAGGGGACTGTCATTTAGATGGCACAGAGGACAGTATTGGTTAGCAATTTAGAACTTGGTTCTAGAAGCTGATGATCCCATCTCAAGCACTGAAACTATCATTTTCTGGGCAAAGTTAATTGGGTGATTTGACAAGAATTACTTAATCTTTCTAAATCTCAGTTTACTCCTCTGTAACATAGCAGTAAAAACAGTACATATCTCATGGGGTTTTGTGAGGAGTTAAAGAAACCTCATAGTTCAGGTGCTAGGATAGCTTCTGAGCACATAGGGAACCAGTTCAGTTTGATAAACTATTATTATCATTGGTGTAATCCAGAGTCTCAATATGGATGTTAACTAGACTTGTGATGATCATTTCACGATATATACGAGTATTGAGTCATTATGTTGTACACCTGAAGCAAATAAGTCATATGTCAATTATATCTCAGTAAAATAATAATAATAGCTTCTCGATATTTTAGAATGCCCTGAAGTCTAAGAGATAAGATAAGGTGTTCCCCATAAATCAAAAGAGAAAAGAAGCAGTTTAGTCCAATGGCCGGCACCTGGGGTTTATGATGGTGTAACAGGCAGAGACCATACCAAGGAAGGAGGTTTCTTCGGCTGTAGCCTCTTTCCTAAGCCAATTTAAATAGTGGAGATAAGATAAAAGTGCTTATTAAGACAAAAGCAGCATTAAAGCAAGTCCCCAAGCCCCCCTTTTCCTATGAGTCTGCCATTTCTAAGCTTCTCATAAGTTGAAATTCTCACCACTTGTCCTCAGAAGGAAGCTCCGGGAAAGTGATGGGGTGCCCCCTTGGAGGTATTTTATAGTTCAAACCAGGCATTAGCATTAGGGGGTTGTCTTCACAGGGAACAGAGACCCAGTTTCTGAGCTTAGGGGCAAGAAGATACCAGTCTAGTTCTTAGAAAGAGAGGCAAGAAACCTTCAAGTTCTCAAGAGTCCATCGGAATCTGCCACAGAGAACCTGACAGAAGGACAAGATCCTCAGAACGGGAACCTGTGGTTGGAGCTGAACCAGGCTGCGCAGTGTCTGCCTAAGGGAGAGGAGGGTACCTGCACTTTGAAATAACCTTATCAGAATTAGGCATCATTGGGATTAAAATGGCTTCAGCTCGGAGTGGATTTAGCCACAGCAACCGAAAGCTAAACCCTTAGGAATCAGGATGAAAAAGGTTTCCCTCCCTCAGGATTGATGCAGAAACCTGATGAGGCATGTGGATGTGTGTCTGTACGTGGGTCTGCGTGTGTGTGTAAGTGCGATAGTATGCCCATGCTTTTTGAAACAGAGGTTGCTGACCAATCTCTCTTCAGAAAAAGCTGGAATAAGGGAAAAACCAGGGCAGTAAGGCCAAGAAGCTTAAATTTACTCTTGTGCATGGAACATGCGACTTGTTTTAGAGATATCAGTATCCATATACATCTATAATAAAAAGTGAGATTCCTTTGTATACCATGGGTCACGTATATGCTCCAATATGCACCATTTATAGATCTTAAATAGATCTACCTCTAGAAGTAAAGATGTTTGATCACTAAATATTTACATTTGTAAATGTGTCAGAGTGGGTTTAGCGGAGTGTGTTTGTGTCTGGCAGAACAGTGGCTTATAAACTATGTCCTTGTCCTAATCCCTGAAAGCTTTGAATATGTTCCATTACACGGTAATGGGAATTAAGGTAGCAGATGACATTAGATTTGTTAATCTGCTGATTTTAAAATAGAATATCCTGGATTATTCAGGTGGGACCATCATAATCTCCAAGGTACGTAAATGCAGAGGAAGAAGGCGGAAGAGTCAGCGTCAGTGACAGGCCATGAGAAAGACACGATTGGCCATTGCTGGCTTTGCAGATGGCAATGAGCTATGAGCCAAGGAAGAAGGACAGCTTCTAGAAGTTGGAAAAGGCAAGGAAATGTTCTCTCCCCTTGGAGCCTCCAGAAAGGAATGGGATCCTCTGACACCCTGACTTGAGATCGAAGGGGACCCAGTTCAGACTTTGGACCTCTAGGCGTGTAAGATATCAAATTCATATTGTTTAAACTACTGAATTTGCGGTGATGGTTTACAGCAGCAATAGCAGACCCACATAGTGACATGTATTTTTAAATTTTATGAAAATGCAAATGATTTCCAAAAGTGAAAAATTCAGGAGCTGCTCCAGTACGCAGTCTGAGAAGCTCCATCTGGAAGTCAGAGCCCAGGAGCAGTGCTTTTGACTCTGTCCAATGCCGTCATAAATAATACTTATGTTATCTCCTGTGTACTCTTTGACGCCTTGCAAAGTGGCACACCATGCCATATATTTCCTAAACAGCAACATTTAGAGCAATCATTTCCATTTAAATGCTACTTTCTACAACCATTTGTTTCTTTTTTCTTCTTTTAATGCATTTTAATTAAAGGTAAGGAGAGAATAAAAAAACTGATGGGAGTACTTCGGCAGCTGTAATGTGTGTGTGTGAGATATTGGAGTCTGAAGCCCCATGCTCAGTTTGAAGGTAGGAAAACAGTGATTATAGATGGGTTTCTAAATGAAATTCTATGCAAATCCAAGCTTTGAACATGAGACCTTGGGGAAGTCAAAAAAGACACTGGTTCTTTGTGAATACACAACTGTTTTTTCCTTGATGTTTAATTAATTCTAATGATGGTGGTCTCTGGCATAAGTGTGTATTCAACAGACCTCTTATTTAGCAAATATATATTTTTAAAAATGCACCGAGAATTGTTGGGTAAATGCTTGCAGGTATAAAAACAGTGTCAATTTTGAACAGAATATTTTGAGGCACAGAATTACTTGCCCTCACTTAAAAGTCACAAAATCAAATAGTCAATGCGAGAAGTCATACAAAGGACAGTCCGGTTAATACTGGCTTCCTTTCAAGGGCTCTCCGCTGGAAGGTGCTTAAGGAAAGCAGGCTCATTTTAACATGAGCATAAGCCGAACAAGCCTACCTCAAAAACACTCCACTGTAAAATATCTGAGTCACCCTCCGCTACGTAGACATTGCTGTCTTTTAGTTATCAGGAATGACCATAAAACCTGTGCAACACATTTCTAGTAAAATGTAGAAGTCAACAACAGCAAAACCAGAATACATAATATCTTGTTGCCTACATCATTAGGGTAATAAGAAAACACTATTTGTGTGAACTGCAGTAACTGCTGGTGTATTGTCATTCATTATTAATAGTAATAATTTTCTCACCAAATACGAGGTAGCCAACCTTGTATTTTAACAAACAGTAAGCCCCACTGTTCCCCATCCACTTCATAAACAATTCTACTACTTCCTGACATCCCACTCCTCTTTCTATTGTAAATTCTACTTAAGCCTTTCAATATCTTTATGGAAATTAATACCTTTCTGAATACAGTTCAGGGAGATATTTTTAATTTATATAATAAATATGTACATATACAAAGCCAAAGCAAACATACCCACTTCGTTAAATTATTTAACAGTCAAAAGGGGAAATAACAAGCTCTTAACACTTAATGTTGAGAGTTAAAGAGACTCGAATTTAATCTTGTTCCACTCCATTCCTATCTAGTCTTATGGTCTAGGACATTTTACATATTATATTGGAGACTTGGTTTTTTCTTGGTCAGAAGGTCAAAATCATTGTGTAGGTTTGTTATCTACATATGTTCATCCAAATTAAATATGGTGTATTGCTTACCCCATGGTGTCCTATCCCTGACCCTCTTCTTTCCCACCAGAACCCTGATTTGGTCCAGGTATTTTGTTCTGAGGGTAAGTGGGCCAAACACCTGTTCTAGAGGTAGGCATGACTTCCACTGGGCAATGAGATTTAAGAGGTTTCTAGTGACTCCCTACAAGGAGGGAAGGAGACAAGGAGACTCATTTTTTTAATGCCGTCAACCTACTTCCTGTCTTTGCACACAATGGCATGAGACCATGGTGCTTTACGATTGCTCCTGCATCTAGTGATGGAAAAGGCGAGGTCAGGTGAGATCCCAGCAACTGCCTACTTCTAGAAACACTGTTTGAGGGAAAGAAGCCCCTCTTGTTTCAGAACTACTGGTAGGATATTCCAATATTTTCAGCTGAACTCCACACCTAGTCGGGATTCAGAGATTGTTAATGCATCATGAATTATTAACGAGACTTTAATGACATATGTCACAAGAGGTATCGATAATATATTTCAATAAGTTCCCAGATGGGAGAGAGAATCCCAGTTGAGAAAATCGTGGGAGACTTCATGGCAGAGAGATCAATCCCGCTGGACTCTGATGGGTTTTTCTTCTTTGAATATGGAAAGGTTGGAAAGGGCATGCGACAGAATTCCATTCTGAGGGAACAAACTCTTGCCCATGGGTGATAGCAGTGGTTCAAGGTTCAGGGTAACTAGGAGAGCAATTCAGATATATGACTATCTGGAGCTTCTCCCTCAAGCCTACAGGCTTGCTTTCTCTCCTAACGCTCTTCCAAGCGTATTATCATTGGGTTATCTAGGACTTAGACCAAATGAAGCACAGGTGTAGTCTAACTGGCTTAATAGTTTTAGAACACGTAATTGTGCTTCTGCCTAAATTTTCTGGTTTCATTATTTTAAAAGGAAAAAAGTATATATATATATTATATATATTATATTATACATATAATATATATATATGTATATACATATATATACATATATACCTACTATCTTATATATATATATACATATAATATATATATACATATAATATAATATATATAATATATATATATGGCAGAGTTTTTTTTTCTTTTAAAGATTTTATTTATTTATTTGACAGAGAGAGATCACAAGTAGGCAGAGAGAGAGGGGGAATCAGGCTCCCCGCTGAGCAGAGAGCCCAATGTGGGGCTCGATCCTAGGGCCCTGAGATTATGACCTGAGCCAAAGGCAGAGGCTTAACCCACTGAGCCACCCAGGTGCCCCCCAAGAGTTTAGGTTTTTTTGTCCATCAGATTATTATGATTTGTTAACCACAGTTGGTTAAACAACAACAGCAAATCCTAGGATTTGTGCTACTTGAGTTCGACATCACCGTTAGGCAACACACTGTGTAGATCCAACAGAGGACAAAGGGGCCAGGAAGGAATGCAGTAGGCACAGTCCCATCTCTGATTACTCCGAGGCACAGTCCCATCTCTGATTAATCTGCAGCACAGGCTGCACATGGCTGCTCTCTACACATCATGGCCCTGGCTCTGTGAGAGAGCTTGCTCCATGGCTGATCCAGAATACTTAGGGTTGGAATGAGCCTCTCTCCACACCAAGTTACAGGCTAGCCTAAAACTGGCTGGGACTCACGGAGCTTCTCTAGGAAACAAGACATAGCAAAGAGTCTTCAGGCCCAGGAACAGCTAGGGAGTATGAGAGCACATCAGCTCCTGATTCCCTTATATTCTTTGGCTGGGTTAGAACAAAACCAGAAATAGAAAAGGTGGGATTTGCTCACTGTCACCTACTATCTTATCATCATGTCATCTATGCTGGAGCATTTCAACTCTTCTTCAACCTTTTCCAAAATCTTTATCTTTTGGGGGTTTTCCGATTGACATTTGTAGATTTTTTTTTTTCCATTTTTTGCGGAAGTCTATTTTTGAAAGACACATCTTTGCATAATTAGAAATAAAAATAATATTGAAAAGAAATTATAGAATACCTAAGAATAGACCGAGACTGTGACAGTCATTAAATATTATTATGTTAGGCAGTATTATGATTTTGTTAGGTGGTGTTATGAAGGAATAATTTTACAAATAGGTAATTTGGTCAGAGTAACGTGCTAGAAGAGGTGAAGTTAGGGTATAACTTAGCTCTGCTCATATGTCATGCAATCTACTATAGCTCAGTGCTTGCCATATCAGGTGGGGGGGTTCAAAAAGAAAGAAAGAAAGAAAAAAAGGACCACAGATTAAATTCAATCAAATTTCTCATTTTTAATCAGAGGGAGTCCAAATTGATCAACTACAGAGGAATCATTGGATTTTTATCAAGATAATTGATCGTTTTGTTTTGGTTTTTTTTCTTAAGGCTGTGATTGGAAACACTCAGTGATAGAGAAATTAGAGACACACTACCATGAAAAAAGAAAAGGTACCCTAATATATTTATCATTAAATAGAAAACACACAATTCTTGGTTCTACTATGAACCAGGTGCATCGTTACATATGAGGATAAAGATACGGTGCTTGCCTATACTTGAATATATTATGTCCCTGAGTTGTGAAGTATAATTGTTCACGTATTTTGAAACAGGTGAAATACGTATTAATTTAAGACCAGAAAAAAAATATATCAGGGATCAATTCTTACTTTGTAACACTGACAATTAAGGCAGGAGATAATTAATGACTTCAGAAGAGTAATCAATGTTTAGTTTAAAAGGGTTTTGAAATAAAGGTTATTTTGGGCTTTAAAAATTACTGTTGTTTAAATTTTCAAAAATTACATAAATGTGACATTTAAAACAGCACTATTTTCCTTCTCGCTTTTGGATTTGAATGGCCCTATTAACCAAAAATCAATCTTAATTGATTTCAAATATTTATCATAATTTCAAGAGCATTGAGTAAAATGGAGGTCATCAGTTTTTAATAGCTTAGCTTCTGGGATATAGTGTATACCTCAATTATATCCACCCATGATTTACTACATAAGTTTGATTAACTTAAGTGCATGGTAAGTTCTTTCTGTTAATATAAATGGAACAATCAGTGTTCTAAATGGAAGGAGAAATAAAGAAGAGGTAGCAACACAAATATTCTGGATTATGTGGGCTGTTTCTCAATGCTTTGTTTCATCACTTTAATTAGGTAATATCGGGATGCCTGGGTGGCTCAGTTGGTTGGACGACTGCCTTCGGCTCAGGTCATGATCCCGGGGTCCCGGGATCGAGTCCCACATCGGGCTCCCAGCTCCATGGGGAGTCTGCTTCTTCCTCTGACCTTCTCCTCGCTCATGCTCTCTCTCACTGTCTCTCTCTCAAATAAATAAATAAAATCTTTAAAAAAAATAATTAGGTAATATCTCCTGTGTATAACTGAATTAAAATGATTGTACCTGAATAATTAAATTTCCCCCAAACATGTTTCTTTGGAAACATGTAAATGTTACAGTGTAACATATATAGTCAAAAGGTGGTATATAAGTCTTTTATTAATTTTTTTAATTTAAAATTGATTAGCCACCGTACAGTACATCATTAGTTTCAGATGTAGGATTCAGTAATTCATCAGTTGCATATAACACCCGGCACCATCACATCACGTGCCCTCCTTAATGCCCATCACCCAGTTACCCCATCCAGTGTGAAATTCTTTTTTTTTTTTTTTTTTTTTAAAGATTTTATTTATTATTTATTTGACAGACAGAAATCACAAATAGGCAGAGAGGCAGGCAGAGAGAGAGGAAGGGAAGCAGGCTTGCTGCTGAGCAGAGAGCCTGATGCGGGGCTCGATCCCAGGACCCTGGGATCATGACCTGAGCTTAAGGCAGAGGCTTTAACCCACTGAGCTACCCAGGCGCCCCTGAAATTCTTTTTAAAGGAAGTAGAATTGTATACTTTTAGTCCCCTCTCTCATCCCATCAGATATATTTGTTACAATATAAAAACTGAATTTGAGATTACTCTCATTTTCTTTTTACACTGTGTTTCTACTTCTGGAGGATGAGAATATGTAATTTTTAATTTGTTTTATTTTTTTTTTTGCACTCCCTAAATGTTTCAAACACCAGAATATACACATTATTTATAATCAGAAAACAAAGGAATTTTATTTTAAAAATAATCATTTTATTACTAAAATCTTATCAGAGTGATGAGAATCCTTACCATTTTTAATGCTGCAGACACATGACTCATTAGGGATGACGTGTTAGAAAAATCAAGTGCATGGTCCTTTAGGGTTAACTACAGTATCGTGCTGAGTGGGTTAGCACGTAAGCTAATAGATCCTCACATGTGAGGGCTAGAGTGGAGATCCTAGCTCTGTTGCTGGTTATCTGTTTTACCTTGGGTGAAACAGATAATGTCTTTCCTCCTCTGCTTCCTCTTCTGTAAAGGGTTGTAAAAATAAATAGTAGCTACCTTATAGGGTTGGTGTGTGCATTCAACCTGTTGATCTTCACAAAGCCCTCAGAACAACAGCTGACACACGTAACTGCCTCACTGGGTATTTACAAAGATCGAATGTGATCATCATTCATATTATGAGCCATAGTAGAATATGAAATATCATAGAAAAAAATAAGAAAAGGAAAGTACAGAAACCTTAAAAACAACCCAAAACATCCAGTGGTTCTTCCCCCCGGGCCTTTTCTCTGTGGGATTACACTGCTCCAGGTAAGAGGAAAATTGAGCCTTTTGCACGTAGACAGAGGTGAATGATGCCAGCAGATCCATAAGGACTGGACACAGATAATTCAGGAAAAAGAAAATACAAATGGCCAATTAGCCATGAAAAGTTTCCAACCTTACTAATAATCAAGGAATTGCAAATTAAGTGTAGATGTGGTCCACTTATCAAATTAGCAAAGATTTATCAAACAAAGGTGAAAGCCTGAAGCTTCCAGGGTCAGAAGCACATTTTTACACACTGCTGATGGAAATGGAAATTAGTCAAACCTTTTCAAAGCAGTTCAGCTATATAGAGAGAAAACATGTAAATGCTCATGACCTTTGAGTTACTAACTCTCCTTTTGGGGAGTTATGCTAAGGAAATAAAGAGACATTCATGGCAGCAGTATTTATAACCCTAAAATTTTGAACCCAAGTTTCCAACAAGAGGAGATTAATTTAATAAATTAGAGCCCAACATGTCATGATGGATATTATAAAAAATGACAGTGATACTCATAAGCAGTTTCCAATGACTCACATTTGACAGGGTGTACTACTGATTAGTGCTGATTAAGCTCCTTCCAGGTGCAGGGAACTCCCTGGGCAGTACTCCCAGTCTTATGGGTCCCCATCTCTCACATTGCCCCTTACATGACTGGTAAATTCAGGATGGAAAACTGGACAAGATCCTCTAATATCCATTTTCCCTTTGGGAATCTAGCTGCCTGCAGGGAGCTTTTGCTCTCTGCTTCTCCCCAGCAACAAAATCTTTCTCTAGAGCCACATACTTTTCCACCCACACGAGAAAGCCTGTTCCATCTAGTGCTGCCCAAGAGAGGGTACTATGTCTCCTTACTTCTGAGATTCAGTTAAAAAGTTTATTTGACAATCACACACTAAGCCTATTATTGAAGCTTAGTTTTTATTAATAGAAGTGGTATATTGATTTCCCATTTCCTCACTCTGTTTTATATCTCTTTTTAAAAAACCTGATGGGAAAGAAGAGTGTTCTATTCCAGAGGACTCTTCCGACAGGCCGACATTTGAAACTGCCCATTAATAAAAGCTACATAATGACTTCCTCCAAAATGTGGAAGTGATTTAAAATCAATAAACATTTTTCTTCTTGTAGTTTGTGTGGGTCAGAAATCTAGGCATGGCTTAGCTGAGTGCCACTGCCTCAAGGTCTGTCACATCGGTTGCAAAGGCATTTGGGTCAGGACTGTGGTCTCATCCGGTGGCTTAAACAGGGAGAATTCCTTTCCAAGCCCATTTGTGTTGTCAGAATTCAGTTTCTTGCTGGCTGTTGGAGGCCTCCCTCAGCTTCTTGGCATGTGAGTCTTCTCACAGGATAGCCGACAACATGGCAGCTGGCTTTCCTCACAGTGAGTAAGGGCACAAGAGATGGTGAGCAAGGCAGAAGCCACAGTCTCTTTGTAACTAATTCCCAGAAGTGGCATCCCTATTCATTTTGCCATATTCTATGCTCCAGCAGCGAATCACTAGGTCCAGCCCACACTCAAAGGGAAGAATTTACACAAGGGTGTGAATGCCAGAGGCTGAGATCTCTTAGGGACCATTTAGAAGCTGTACATCTCCCAAACTCACATTTACCATAAGCCATATGCACAGATGATTATGTTTAATCTTTGTCAATGCCCAATGAGGCAGTTAGGTGATTATCCTATTTTTAAAATCAGGAAACTGAGGCTTGAAGATGTTAAGCATCTTGCTTAAGAGCTCACAAGACAATAAGTGGTTGATCAGGTATTGGCAATGTGGCTGTCTGCTCTCAGATTGTGTCCATTTAACTACTTGGAAAATATCAAGGGAAAAGTGAATTGCAGATATGTGAACACATTTTAAGACTTTAGTTATCTTTGAAAATACATAGAAAAAGGTGGAAGAAAATATGTTAGAACATTAAAAACACAAATCTTAGCATGAAAGGATTAGAGATGGATACCTTTTTCTATTTCTTTATATGTTTATATTTATTTTCCAAAATACATTGACCTTTCATTTGTCTCACATGGGAAGAAGCCATGAATGAAACAGAAGAATCTCTGTTCTCACGGAGAACACTAGTTCTCACTAGTGCACCAAGGATGTGGCAGAGGGAAAGGTCCACCCTGAATACAGACAGTAAAGGGGAGATTATGGAGAACTAAAAGGAATTAACAAACCCACCCAATGTCAGTCATCTTTCAAATACCACTCCTTTTTTTAATTTTATTTTTTTAAAGATTTTATTTATTTGAGAGAGAGAGAGAGAGCACAAGTAAGAGGAGCAGCAAGCAGAGGGAGGAGGAGGAAGCAGACTCCCCATGGAGCAGGGAGCCCGATGTGGGGCTCGATCCCAGGATCCCAAGATCATGACCTGAGCAAAAGGCAGATGCTGAACCAACCGGGCCACCCAAGAGCCCCAAATATCACTCAATTTTAAACAATGTTAATGATAAAATACTCTTTGCTCCTGGAATGCACCACTCCCACCATCCCCTCCCTTTCACCATTTGGTTAGTTTGGAGACATAGAAAATAAACAGACCCATGTACACACACATACACATACACACTATATTTATATATACATAAATATGTATAAATAAAAATATTATTTATTTATATATATAAATAAGTATATCAGATAGTGCCAAATTCTATAAAAAGTATAGCAGAGTCTAGAAGATGGTGCACGACAGGAAGGGGTACTTTTTAACTAGGCAATGATGTATAAATAGAGACCTGAATAAATCGAGGAAGCATGTGTTGTTTTTAAATCAGAGAAACAGAGACAAAAATTAGAGCTTGGGTGTCCCATTGCATCTGATGATCCATGAAAACTTTACCATTTTTTCCTTTCTGTATCCCATTTTTTAGTCATTTGGTTAAACCAGTTTTATTGAGTGTCTACTTTGTGGCTAGCCCTCTACTAGGCACTGGGAATTCAAGAGTGAAAAAAAAAAAAACAGATAAAGTGTCTTCTACCCTTAGTTTTCAAACAGAATGGGGAACACAGTGTTAATTAGCAGAGGACTGAGATACATAATTGTAAACCATGACAAGTACTAGGATGAAAATATATGAGCTATTTCCCTTGGAGAGAAGAAAACATCAATGGGGGTCAATGAGCAGTCTGCCACAGAGGTTACTGAAATTGCAGTCAGATGTGACATCCATTTGTGAAAGAGTGTATAATAAAAAGAGAATTGGGTTAGGAAAGCACCTTGATGAATTAAAAAAAAATTAATGATCAAGTACAGAGAATGGATGCAAGGTTCACTGAGGGGAGCAACTAGAGAGGTAGAAGGAAAGTCAAGGGGACATCAAGGGAAGAAAACGTCCAGATGGAGGGGGAGGCGAGGCAACAGTGTTGAATGAGGTAAAAGGTCAGATGGGTTGAGGAGTGAAAAACACCTCAGTATTTAGTGACCCAGGTATTATTAAGCCTAGGGACAGACTTTGCAGATTGGAGGGGACTGACAAATTAAGGGAAGAAAAGGAAGCAGAGACCACACATAAAAGTAAATCTTAAAAGATATTTGGCTATAAAGAAAAAAAAATGCATTAAGTTGGTAGCTGAAAAAAATAAAGCCAAGAAAAGGTTTTCTTTTTTGAATATGGGAAAGGCAATGATTATTGACATATAACGATTTTGATTTTATAGAGAGAAAGGAGGAAGGCTGACAGTGGGGGTTGTCTGAGGAGGAGGTTTGGCAAAAACCCACACAAGTCTGGAAAAGAATGGATCTCCTCTCAGGGCCTGTTGTAAGTCCCATTCCAGTGGCCCTTCTCTCTCTTTCAAGCAAACAAAGGGAATCTTTAAAATATTTAAGAATGTAGATGCTTAGAGTTCGGGATGCAAGAAGAGTGCAAACATCATGACCAAAGATGTTCTCATTACTCATCTCACTTCTTAAAGTACTTTTATATGAATTCATTATTTCGCTCCCCACGACAACCTGGTGAGGTTGTCAGGACACACGCCAATCAATTCATGTGACTTATCTATGGCAACCCAGTGTCAATCTTGCTATTTATAAAGCATCAAGAGTCCCAGATCTCTTGACTCTCATGCCAGTGCAGTTTTAAAAAACCGTGCTACGTCCGCCTAGTCTTCTAAATCCATTAAGTATCGTCACAAAGTCCATAGCTTGAAAATAGAAGTTGAAGACCATGAAGGCAACGCCAAAGAGAAGTTGGCTGCTTCACATCTTGAAGTCAAGTTAACACTTTGCTTCACTTTTTTTGGAAGGAAACTACTTCAAACACCATATACACAGTATGCTCACGAAACACACACACACACGCCGTGTCCTCGGCATGGTGTGCAGCATTGTCAGGAACCGTTCTTGTACTTTTCCCAAGGTCTGTCTTCTCAGCACAGTTCACCTGAATCAACCCTGGAGACAGACTCCTGGAAAGCCAAGCCCTCAGGCTCTGAAAACCATCTGAGCCCCCTTGTGCTTCTTGTTTAATAAGATGAGCAGTAATGAATAGAGACAGCCCTTGCACTTCGATGATATTGGAATATTTTTTCACTGGATTTGTGTGTATGTGGGAACATTCCAAAAAAAAAAAAAAGGCAATATGGAGGTAAGTAATAACATGGATTAAATTAAATATATTAATTATATTTGATATATATTTATATATTTTTAAATATATTATTAATTTTATAATTAAATAAATTAATTAATAAAATAAATTAAATATATTAACACTTACTGAGTACCTACTACTTACTGAGTACCTATTTGCAAGAGGTAAAGAGCATCTCAACCTAAACCCAGCATTTTATTATTATTCCATTTCTATGCTTGGTTGAGAACACAGCATTAATCCTATTATCCAACAAACACCTTGGCTGTCTGCATATGTAGAGCTGGATGGAGTTCCTTGGAGGCACAGATGTAGATCCTAATCAACTTTCTGGAGGCAGGCTATAGCTTTTTCCAACATGTGATGGGGGTCCTAGAAAAATACTAATGTCATTTCCAGCTCATCATTTTGCTCTAAGACACCTTTAGGGATGCAATCAATTCTTGCTCATCCTCTTCTCCAGCCATGCTGAACTGTGCCATGTTCTTTTTTAATTTCTGGCATTTCTAAATCTTGTTTCTGCTCCTTGGAAAGCTATTCATCTCTGCTCTCATCTCCAAACCCCATCTTCACCTCCAATAGTCAGGTTAATTTCAATTCACCATCGGTCTTTCTCTGTTAGGTTTCCTCTGACCTCTTCTCCCAACTGCATCTGCATGACAGCTCAGGACACTCTCTGTCTTTGTACCACCACTCAGCCAGATGCCAAAGAACTAGAAGTTTCGTGAGGACAAATTTATACCTTGGTCACTGTTGAATGGCCAGTGCCTAGCACTCTGCCAGATACAACTGACATTTGAATACAGGACTGTTTGGGGGCCTATGGCCATTGTTTGCTCCTTCTTATACTAATTCCATTTCCCTTTAAGATAAACTAACAATATCTACTTGGCAAGGTACTCTAAAATTAATGTTCACTGAGCACCAATTTGTTATCATTTCCTTTGGAAATTATTTTACATTAGACCAGTGGTTCTCAAACAGGACAGAGGCCATTCCTGAAGACATTTTTGGTTGTCATAACTGGGGGCTACCTACCATCTAGTGGGTGAAGGCTGAGGATACTGCTAACCATCCTACAATGCATAGAACAGCTGGCCACAATAAAAAAAAATCTCTATCTAGATCTAGATCTAGATCTACATCTAGATCTAATCTCTGACCCTAAATGTTAATAGTGTGGAGATTGAAGAACCATGTTTTAAGATTATTCTCAGCTTTTTCTATATGAGCGCATCATTTCTTTGCTGTAATGGTATGCACTGTCCTCTTCTCATACTGTGCCTGTACGACTCACTAGGGTAACAGGTCAAGTGGGGTTGGCAATGGGATTTAATGCAAAAGAATAATCCTTTCAGAACTTTGAACTGAGACTGTAGAATCAGCCATTTATTATGGATGGAGTAATTGCCAAACATTAATATTCTAAAATAACCCCATACAAAATGTTCTGAAAATTTAATGAAATAAACTGATTATCTATAAGGGTTATTCTAATTCTTTCAGTTACCTTGGAATTTGTAGAAAACAGAGAAGCAGCAGAAGTAATGAGATGCAGCTTATTCCTTCTTTCTATGCAGGTTGTAGAGCTGGGATTTACTTCTGAATGCTGCTGCTGTGCTCAAGTTTTCAAACAAGCATGAGGATTTGTGCTCAAACTTCTCAAAGTGCTTGAAAAATATATTTTGTTTGACTTCACATCATTTAAGGAATTTGGCAAAATCTCATGCACTTGAGGATAGGTCATCCCATAGTAGATATGTTTCAATCCTGCCTTAAAAACATTTGGCTCCTAATCATCTTGTAGTGACTTTATAGCAATTTTTGATTTTGTTTTTCTGCTCAGTTCTATAAATTGTATAAAAATTCTTTCTTTTTCAGAACATTCCACCTATGAGGGCTAGTTATTCCCTTTAGTTTTCTCCTAGTACTCATGTGATATTTTTCTTCCCTCCTTGATTCTTTCTTCTACAACTCAATATCTTATAAGGGAATGCCTGGTAGTTCAAATTAGGTTGAGTGCTTACCTGAAGCCCAAACTACTGGTGGTTTGGTTAATTCCCTAGATAACTCTACTCTCTGAGTGTATTGATGTACTGATTACAACTAATCTCGTTTAAGTGACTGGTCATACTAGTCAAAACAGCAGCTATATTAGCCAGTCCATACAGGGGAATAAATGAAATACAAATCCTGAAATCTGGATTCAGTGTCCTATTTTTACACTTACGATTAATTGCTTCTAGATATAAATAATGGAGAAAAGGGAGAAAACCACAGTAAGGGCAAGTTCAGCTATAATGGAAAGCCTATGTAACGTATAGCTTCAGGGCTGGTTTGATTCTGCAACTCATCTTTGTGTGTGAAAGAACTCATTTTCTCCATCTCTCTTCTTGGCCTCCCATGGTATTCATTTTTCCCTAAGACTGGCTGCCTCCATGAGAGCAAAAATGCTACAGTTCCAGGCTTTGATCGGAACATCACACAAACTAGAAGAGAAAATGTTTCTTTTGGTGGGTCTAAAAGAATGTGAAAGTTTATTTTCTGGAAATCACTGCAAAACTTTCCATGGGTCTCTTTGCTCTTAAACGTGTGCTTTTCTACAACAACGTCTGAGTAGGGCAATGCCAAAACTGACAGACTTAGGCCCAAATCATGGAATCCACTGTAAGAAAAGGAGGATGGCATTACACTGATTAGTTTGAGCAGTTTTTACCCCTGGGAGTGGGGGGCGGTGTACATCTTTATCCATGTCCTATTATGGCTGCCTATTTTGTGTATCTATCTAACCAGTATGTGAATTCCCAAGATCAGGCCTCTGACTTATTTTTCTCCATCTTTCCAGATCACAGTACGTTTCCTTTCACATCATAGCCACTCAAAATGTTTGTTCAACATGAGCAAAATAGCAGCTTTCCAATATAAGCCACTATTAAGCTTGTTCCGTTCCATCAATTCTGATATCACTCACTTAGCACCTGTTTTATACCACTGTATGGTGGTCCCTGGGAATAAACAGGTGAACGATGATCTAGTCCCTGCTCCTCAGGAATGTGCACTCTTATAAGAGAGACAAAGACAAGTATATAAACAATTTCAATAAAATGCAACACTATAGCAGAGCTCACAGATGATTCATGGGCTAGACATTTTTTGGAGATGAGGAGGTATCTCAGAGAAAGTCCCATCTAAGTGGACATCTGGCACACTTGTGGAAGTTCTCCATGAGAAGAGGGACAAGGGGAGGAGGAGGAAGAAGAATGGTTCATGCTGGAGAGGGCTAGGATAAGACCTGTTATGATGCCTCCAATTTACTTTACAAAACACCACTGGATACAGGGTGATTTCACCTGTGTTGCATGGGGGTCATCTGGAGCACACGTCTCCATATCCCTCCATTATACGCTCTTTCTTTTCCTTAAGACCAAGCCAATCTTCCTGAAATACACCTCTCCACCCACTGTGTCTACTGTGGTCATGCTGGATCCAGAGAGCTGGGTTTGAGATCCAGGGTCTGTTGCTCTGAACCAGGAACACACACCACCGGGGCTTTCAGCTAGTGTAGATTATGGAAGTTAATTGTACAGAAGTTCCTACAAGTGTTTCAGCTTTATTGTCTTACATCAACACCAAAGGGGCTTGTTACTTAGTATACTTAACCTTAGAAATGAGTTTTCATGGGTGAAGTTAGAGGTTTGTAGGTTAACATAATGGATATTAGAAATGGGTTCACTTTGGTGAGACAGTGGTGTTCAGCACATGTGGACAGGCAAAAAACATTTTGGAGAGATTCCCATCCTCATAAGAACATGGTGAAAATATGACACAATCCATATGACCTGATGCTTTAGGGATGGTGCCTGAGGCCAGACCTATTAATGAGTCTGTGTCCAATTATTATTTAAGAGGATGCCAACTATAATATGGGCTGGATCTTAGCTGTAACGTGGTTTCTTTGCCTGCGGTGAACCTCTCCTGAGAGGTAAGATCTCAGCAGGCAGGCTAGGAAGCAGGGGTTGCACACTAGCTCACATGAGGCAGAGCGAGGACTGTTTTCAGCCTGTCATCTCACTGCTATTGGCAAGTGTTATTATTAATAAGAGTAATAATAACAAAAAAAAACAACATTAGTGAACCCATTGATTTAGAACTTCTTCGAGGAACCCAGAGTCAAGGAAGAATAGGTCTAATCAGATACACCAGCAGTTCAGAAAAAGGAGCACACAACCTATGAGTGGAGAAAAAGTGAGTCTGGCATGGCATGGAAGCCAAGGAGAAGGGGGCATTCCAACGATAGGTGGCAACTGGGAGAGAATGTCAACTGCTGCAGACAAGTCTGATAACAGAAAGACTGAAACACATGTGTTAGATTGAGGCAAGTGAGGCTCTCTGATGACCTGAATGAATGAGGGCAGTGAGGTAACTGGAAATAATAGTTCACAGTAGGCGACTAATACTTACTGTTTACCATGTGTGTGACACTGGTCTAACTGCATTAACTCCATGACCAAGAGAAGTGTGGCTACATTCCCTAGTTTCCAAAGGAAAAAATGGAGGTACAAAGGGGTTGAGTCACTTGTCTAAGGCCACAGAAATGGAAGTAATAAGACCCTGGATCTCAACCCCAGGTGTCTGGTTCCAGAGCCACAGTGGGAGGGTCAGGGGGTGGAGAGGTGTCCTTCAGAAAGGCTGGCTTGGTCCTAAGGAAAAGAAAGAGTATAATGAAAGGACACGGGGATGCCTGGGTGGCTCAGTCATTTAAGTGCCTGCCTTTGACCCAGGTCATGATCGCAGGACTATGGGATCGAGTCCAGGTTGGAAAACTCCGCTCAGCAGGAGTTTGCTTTTCCCTCTGTCTCTCCCCACCCCTGCTCATTCTCTCTCTGTCTCTCAAATAAATAAAATAAAATCTTAAAAAAAAAAGAAAAAAAGAGAGAGAAAGAATTGAATACAGAGGGCCAAGGGTCATTTCTTCCTCTAATTAGAGAAATTTGGGAATGCTTATAAATGAATGAAGAGTAACTATCCCATATACAAAAAGAAAAGAGTTGAAAAGAAGTTTCAAAAGACTGGAAGGTGAATTCCCGGCGAGGAGAGGTAAGGAGGGACTGGAATAAGGGGTTTGAGGAGAATAAAGCTTTGAAAATTAAGTCTCAAGCAGAAGGTGGGTAATAAAACTAAAAAGAATTTTCTGGTAGATGTGGGGTCCCAGGTATATTTAGATAATATACTAGCAAAGGCCTGACCTTTAGTGAATATTATTGTTATTTTATTTTTGGATGAGGGAATGCATGGAAATATTGTACAGTATGTCATTTACTTATTCCCAAATTCCTTGATGGAATTGAGTCTATTCAAATAGATGAGATGTATCCCTGTTTTGACATAAATCCAGGTGGGCTGTGCTTGAGAAGGTGGTTACACTGGGAAAACCTTCAATACCCTCTGAATTCTCGGCAGAACGACTGCACTAACAGGTTACCTTCATCAAAGTGAATCTAGGTAATTGTGGTTTTTTTCCCCTTCCTAGAACTATAATTGAACAATTATCACATGATAGAGATGTGTTTCTGTATGAGACAATTATTTGGTAATTACTTATATGGCCTCATTTGTAAACTAATGCCCTACTCGATTCCATAAGTTATTTGAGGCAAGCCATATATATCCTCACTGCGATTAGATTTAATTTGCTAAAATCGGTGTCTCCTTCAGGTTGGAGCATGGTGCTGGAGGTACGGCAAAAATATCAATACAAACATTACAATTTATTGATTACATAAAATTTACCCAGTAATCGACTCATTCTGTCTCTTTCCCATACACACTTTCTTTTTGATTATCTTGCTCATCTTTTTTTTTTTTTTTCCTTTTCTAAATCTCACAGGGGAAATTGCTAAAGAAGTCAAACAAATCAGAAGAGATTTAAGAGAAAATAGAAGCAGAATTTTAAAAGGTTGATAGTTGATTCCCACTTGGCCCCTCTCCTCTTCCTTACTGTATTCATGAATTGTGTTTATCTTTATTTGTGCAACAATGAGCATTAACATTCAATGGTTGATTGGTATGCGATAGTTGAATGAGCATTGTGTTAATATTTAGGCAATTTCACAGTGTGTCCTGTTAAATTAACATAACTTTAATGAGCTTTACAATTTGAACATGTTCTATGTACTATTTTTTTTAAAGTTTTGTTTTATTTTTATAACCAAGAACGGTCTACTGAGATAGTGAAGTAAAACTCCTTTCACTGTGATGACTAGGGAAAGAGACAGGAGGGAGTCGTCTCTTCCCTGTTAGACAGAATACATCTCACTGGCCAGACACCATAGGATGGGGCTGTAGGTTTCTGACAGACTGTTGCATTATTCAAGTCAATCTCTCTCTCGGTAGTACACACCATTATAACAATAATCTCTGGAGGTAAACCCTTCTTCTTGTTTTGGTTGGAGGCAGCCATGCATCCCTGAAACTAGTATTTTGTTAGTTAGAAGCTCCTTGGGCAGCCAGCAGCATTCCCCTCTGGTGTTTGAGCCCTGACCCTGAGCAGTTTTGGTGACATACTATTTAAGAATTGTTAAAGGCATGCTTTGATCATGTTTCTTATCTAACATTCATTTTAAAACTAAAAGCTAGAAAGTATCAGTGACAGGAATTGGGAAATTTAAATGGACCCCTTTCCACTGGTTCAATAGCTTATTTTCCATTAACAAAGATTATTTTGTGTTAATGTTCACAGTCTTCTTTGTTCCAGAGTATGGATTCAAACTTTGTATGAAAATGAATGTACACCTTGAATTAACATATAAGAAAGGTAAACCATTAATTAAAAATTTTTATATATCATTTTTTAAGACATGGACTGCTACAACATAAATTATGTATACTTTATCCTTCTATCTGTTGACTTAGCATTCATCAATAACACAAGTGAAAAGAGACTATATGTGATGCTCACATGTTACTATTTAAGGTACCAGGCAATTTAAAATCAGATCTGGATATTTGCAGAAGGTTCACTAAATCCCTAATTGAAATGAACACTCGGGGGGCCTGGGCGGCTCAGTCAGTGAAGGGTCTGCCTTGGGCTCAGGTTATGATCCCAGGGTCCTGTGACTGAGCCCCACATTAGGCTCTTTGCTCAGTGGGGCCTGCTTCTCCCTCTGCCTGCTCTCCCCCTACTGGTGCTCTCTTTCTCTCTCTCTCTCTCTCTCTCTCTCTCTCAAATAAATAAATAAATAAATAAATAAATAAAATTTAAATAAAAGAAATGAACACTCTATTAGCAAGTAACTAAGGATTATCACTCTATGGCACATAGACTGGGTATATGATAGAAAGCAAGCAGATTATTAAAAGAAGTGGAAAAGGCAATGGAAAGCAGACCTACTCAGTATAAAAGAATTTATTGAGGATTTAGTTGAGCCAGAACTGAAGAAACAGAAGGAATTTGGTGTAGGACATCTGGATATTTAGTGTTTTATGCAAAAACATTTAAATCCTTTATTTTCCCTTTTCTTTTGGACTTTGTTGTACAGAGTTATAAAATCTCATCTTTGGAATACATGAGTGCGCCACATTCATTTTCTTCTTAAAGAATCTGGCTTTTATTTTCTTTTTCCAAATTTAAATTCTAACATTTAATGCTATAAACTAGCACTGTGCAAAAGAACTTTCTGCAATGATAAACATCCTTTATATCTGCACAATCTAATAAGGTAACTACAGGCTACATGTGGTTACTGAACACGAGAAATGTGGCTAGTATAAACGAGGAAGTGAATTTTCATTTCTGTTTAGCTTTAATTCATTTACATTTAATAGTCACATGTGGTTAACAGCTACCATATTAACACACTAATAGACTCTTCAAAGTATCAATTTGCCAATGTTTCAGACTAGTTGAAGTATAAGATGTTTCTTCATTACGCAAGGACAGGTTTTTTTTTGAAAAATAAAAAATAAATAAAATAAAATAAATAATATAATGATAAATAAAATAATATAATGGTATAAATAAATATAAATAATATAATAAATATAGGTATATATAAATATATATAATATAATAAATATAACATATATCATATATTATATAATAAAATAAATAATATATAATATAATAAATATAAATATAAATAAATAAATAAATAAACAGTATACACACACACACACATACACACACCCTCCAGAAAGAAACAATAAGACTTGGTTATTTAGCAGTAACTAAAGAAGTTTCTATAAAGTTACATGGCTAAAAAACACATGTTGTCAATGACTGTTGATATATATGTAGCAATAAAACAACGGATTTATTTTTAAATAAGTCCCAGAATATACGCAATACCAAAAAGTATAGGTGGGATCACATTTCGATGCATCTTGCTAACTAAAAAGTAAGGCAATATAAAATAAATCTGATTAAATTCCTCTTAAGATAACCATAATTTGGGGTGCGTGGGTGGCTCAGTCAGTCAGTTTAGTATCTGCCTTCAGTTCAGGTGACCTCGGGGTCCTGGAATCAAGCCCCATGTCGGGCTCCCTGCTTGGCAGGGAGTCTGCTTCTCCCTCTTTCTCTGCCTCTTCCCCCACAAGCCCCTGCCCCGCCCCCCCGCCTTGCACACTTTTGCTCTCAAGTAAATAAAATCAAATCTTTAAAAAAATAGGTAGCCATAATTCATGAGGACAATCCATCAGAAAGCAGTAATAAGTAGACATAAAGTAGCAATTTTTGAAAACTTGCTGTCATGCTCTGGCACTGAGAAAAGTAAATATATCATTGATTATTATTATGAAACTATTAATAGGCAAATAAGAGTAATAATTATGACTTTTAATTATGATAGCTGTATATTTTAACCTCAAATATTAGCAACTCAAATTTTATCTTTTTTTTTTTTTAAAGATTTTATTTATTTAACAGAGATCACAAGTAGGCAGAGAAGCAGGCAGGGCAGGGGGGAAGCAGGCTCCCCACTGAGCAAAAGCCTGAGCCGGGGCTCGATCCCAGGACCCTGGGATCATGGCCTGAGCTGGGGCTCGATCCCAGGACCCTGGGATCATGACCTGAGCCGAAGGCAGAGGCTTTAACCCACTGAGCCACCCAGGCGCCCCTCAAATTTTATCTTTGATCAGCCCTGTAAAATAAGACTTGATGTTTAGTTTTAAGACAATAAAATGACTAATATTTAGTTCTGATATTCCTGTCTTTGCTGTGATCATATGTGGAAATTCTTGCCATCGCTGGTCCCCTCACCTTTCCTCTTTGATGCTGAGCCTTCCAATATTAATATTTGTACCTTGGACACATTAATTTGGGGAAATACAGATCTTATTTCACAGACAAATATATTACTGTATAGATTTTCCACATATACCTGATATACAAATCAAGGTCTAGATCTTACTGTAGGTTTGTATGTGACGTATGTAAAGGGTATGTCTAGGCAAAGGGAAGTAGAAAATGTTTATTGGTAGAGTCATGAGTTAAATGATGCAGGTCTGAATCTAGTTACACACAATAGTGTAAAAACGAGCAAAACCCAGGACCATGTGATAGGTTATTCTTAAATATTTATTGCACCAAGCAGAATCTACATTTGGAACAGTAAGATGCTAGTCCCTGTAGCTCTGAATATATTTCATGATTCTAGCTAATCTGTAACTAGAGTTTAAAAGGATGATAAAGAATTATGTGTTTGTTCTTTTGACCATTAATTTTAAATTCCTTTGCAAGAGTGTGCATTGGAAAGGAACACAAAACAAGTAGTCAGGAGGTTGTATGATTTTTCTGACTCTTCCCCTTTGTATCTATGTGATCTATAACAAATAATGTCATTGGATCTCTGTTTCCAAATCCATCAAATGAGAAAATTATATAAATGTTCTCTATGACACATTCAGTTAAAAAAAATCTTCTGGAATACAAAAGAGCATTGTATAAGCAGTGATGGTTCCAGAAAATGCATCTATATTAGTTTGCAAGGATTGCTGTAACAAATTACCACAAACTGGGTGGCTTAAAATAATAGAAATTTATCATTTCACATAGTTCTAAAGGCTAAACATTGGAAATAAAGGTACAGGAGGGCCACACTTTCTCTGAAGGTTTTAGGGAAAGATCCTTTCTCGCCTCTCCCTAACCCCAATAGTTGACAGCAATCCTCGGTATTTTTTGGCTTATAGATCTATCACTCCAATCTCTGTTTCTGTCTTCATGTGTTTTTTTCCCCTGTGTATCAATGTTTCTATGTCTCCATTTCGTTATTGTTGGACAACTTAAATTGTTTACATCTGCAAACACTATTTGCAAATGAGTTTGCATTAATAGCTATTAGGGGTTAAGACTTGAATATATCTTTTTGGGAGACAAAATTCATCCCACAAGAACACAAAGGCACAGTCTATTTCTGCTGAAGAAGCCACAACTCTTCAAGAACTTACTGGCATAGCCCTGTAATCTACACAGAGAAGAAAAACAGACACACAATCTGAATATATTTTGTATATCATGGACACACAATTCCACATCAACAAACAGAAAATCTGGTTTAGTTTTAAATAAAATCAACTCATTTGTTTGAAGGAATGATCAAAGTCTCAACAGGAGAGATCAACTTGAAGAGCCCAAGAGCCTTCAGGAGATTATCTGAACTTGGATTGACTACAGGCTCCTACCTACACTCAGCCTTGAATTCTCCAAGACTGGGATCTTACTAGTGTTGCAGAATTGCCAGCCTTCCTGTGCACTCTCGGATTAGCATAGTTCAGAAGTGAACATGACAGAGTCTCCCTGTTTATTTCCAATGACACTCCTCACAGCCAAGCCGACAAGAACTCACAGTTGTTGTCCAGATAGGCTCCCCCTATGGCAAGCTCTGTGGCAGCCAGATGCTTGATCTGCAAAGACTTTAGGACCTGGAGTTTTGCTTGTCACATGGACCTACACAATAAGCACAGTAGGGAGCTATCTGTGGAATGGTCTATGTACTGGAGTCAGCCTGACCTCTCCGGAAAAATTCAATGATCTGAACAAAATTAACCACGGAGAACATAATTTCAGAATTAGAATAAACATTTTTTTTTTCTCTCAATGATTTCTGAAATAATATCTGTGGGTGAGAGAGAGTAAATGAGTTTGTGGGGTAGGGATAAATAAATAATTTCAAAGGCCCTGACAGGGGGACTGAGACCAAACACCATGCCTTTATTCTCCACAGTTTATGTACATTCAATTCTTCCCTCAGTGAATGCTGGAGAGACAAGGATCTGTGAGGGGAGTAGAATACACTTGTATGTATGTATGTATGTACATGTGCATTTGTACAATCAATCCTAATTACTCCTCGGTTCAATATTTGCAAATGTACCTACTCACTAAAGCATATTTGTAATCCTGAATTCGATACTTGTGTTTTCATGGCCATTTGGACAGACACAGAGCGGCAAAACATTCAAGCTGATCTTTGCACAGGTTCTCAACTGAAGCAGACCAAGGAGATTCTTGGCCTTCTGGTTTCTGCTCTCATCCTGTAAACAAGTGTCCTTTTCACAGTGTACTTACTACCACTTGGGTGTTTTTGGTTGGTGATTTTACTGTTTAAAACGGCCCACAAGCAGGGGATGCTGAAATACTGTCCAGTACTCCCAAGTGCAAGGTTGACCTATCTTACAGAGAGAAATAAGTGTGTTAGATAAGCTTTGTTCAGGCATGACTAGAGTGCTATTGGCTGTGAGTTCGATGTTAATAAATCAATAATGTACATTGACTAGGATGTCTTCAAACATAAATACACATAAAATAAGGTTATCTATTGATTAGTTGATGAAAATGTGACCAGGGGCTTGTAATAGATTAACTTCATATTTTTTCTAAAGCAGTGATTCTGTATTCCCTAATTCAGTATTCACAAAGACTGTTACAGAACATAATTATCATGAATAATGAGAATCAATGGTGTATGTATAAAATATATGTATATATTCTATATATACTTATACATGCACGCACACACATCCTCTCTATATACATATCTTCTATATATCCAGATACAAGAATGAAGCTGGACACTTACCTTATACCACAGACAAAAACTAACTCAAAATGGATCAAAAAACTAAATGGAATAGCTAAAATTATAAAACTTCTGTTAGAAACCATTGCGAAAAAGCTTCACAGTATTGGATTTGGCATTGGATTTCCTGGAGAAGACACCAAACATACAGGCAACAAAAGAAAAAAGATATCTGGACTACACCAAAGTTTAAAAACCTCTGAGTATCAAAGAAAACAGTCAACAAGAGTGAAAGGCAGCACATAGGATGGGAGAAATATATGCAAATCATATGTTTGATAAAGTTTTAATATCCAGAATATACAAGGAACACCTACAATTCAACATCTAAAAAAACCAGCTTGAATAAAAAATGGGCAAAGGACCTAAATAGATATTTCTCAGAAAAAAATACATAATGTCAATTTGCATGTGGAAATATGTTCAACTTCACCAGTCATTAGGGAAATGTAATAAAAATCTCAATGACATACCTCATGCCCCATTAAGATGGCTATATTAATAATAAATAACCCAAAACAGTAAGTGTTGATGAGGATATGGAGACACTTGAATGCTTGTTTACTCTTGATGGGAATGTAAAATGGTATAGCCACTACAGAAAAGAGTACGGCAGTTCCTCAAAAAATTAAACATAGAATTACCACATGATGCAGTAGTTCTACTTCTGGGTATATGCCTAAAAGAACTGAGAGCAGGATCTCAAAGAGGTATTTGTATCTCCATGTTTAGAGCAACATTATACACAATAGCCAAAGTAAGAAAGCAAAGCAAGCATCCATGAATGAGTGAACCAATATAGTGTGATATATCCATACAATGGACTATTATTCAGCTGTAGAAAGAAAGCCTGACATATGCCACTACCTGGATGAACCTTAAGGATATTATGCTAAGTGAAATAAGCCAGAAAAGACCAACACTGTGTAATTCCACTTATATTAAGTACTTAGAGTGGTCACAGAGAACAGAAAGTAGAGTGGTGGTTTCTAGAGGCTGGAGGGGTGGGGGGCTGAGGAGTCACAGTTTAATAGGTACAGTTTCAATTTTGAAAGATGGAAAGAGTTCTGGAGACGGATAGTGGTGACTAAGTACAAGGAGAATATATTTAATACTCCTTAACTATTCAGTTAAAAATGGTTAAGGTGGTAAATTTTGTTACATGTATTTTGCCATAATGAAAAAGAATACATGGCTTACTATAGTGGGATTTAACATTATAAAACATTCTTCTCCTGTCATCTTGACCAATAAAATTGCCCAGTTTTAACAGCATGTAACTGATAAGATCATGAAGAGGAAAATAGAAAAGAAAACCTACAAAACCAATGATTGATATAAATGTTTTTCAGAAGCCAATAAATTATGTTAAAAGAAAAACAAAAACTTATAAAATGACACCTCAGTCCTAATACACTGGATTTGGAGAATAAAATTCAGTGTTTCAGGAACACTTAAGTGTTGGGAAAAAGAAAGTTCCTGCTGTAATCTGCCATTCATAGAGAATTTGAAGAAAGGTAATACATTCCTTCTTTCAAAGCACGTGAATAAAATATTCATGCACACATTAAGAGCTGCTGTAAAAATCTTGGAACTTGAAAAGATGAAACACGAATGTCTTCATGTTTCCTCTGCACAGTTCATGCCTGTTCAGCCTAGATTTGCATTTGTAATTGCAAATACCTTTTCTAAAAAAACTTTGTATGTTCAGCTATTTATTTTGCATATTTCAGTTCACACTGGGCATGCCCAACAGTGGTTCATGGGACGTGACTGTTACTCAGGTGCCAACATTTGCAAGTCTTATCTTTTCACATGAATGGCCCTTCAGTCCCCTGGTTACCATTCGGCGGGGCCAGGAAACCCTGGTAACAGTGAAAGGGTGGGCTCTGGGGGTTTAGTTAAGACCAGTGTGGTGTGTGGAATGCTCTCTTGTCTTCAGTGATGGCAGGTGAGGTGCCTCTGGGAAGTCTTTTCCTCAGATTACAGACTGAGGTTTAGTATTTTGTGAAATGATCTGAGGTGTGTAAGAAGAAAGCAAGCCAGAGCCCTGTCACTGTATTTATTCTAATGTACTACTTCATAGCTTCAAAACGAGGCCCTGGAGGCAATTTTTCAGGTGAGAGCAGAGTGGAAAGAACAGAGGCTTTTGTGAATGACACCTCGAATTCTGAATTTGGCTCCTTGTTTAAGAACTTTGACCTTAGTTCAGTTAACCTCATTGATCTTCAGGCTCCTTATCTTTAATTAATTAATTAATTAATTTGAGGGTGAGAGAGAGAGGATACTAGTGGGGTGGGGGTGCAGAGGGAGAGGACAAAACAGACTCCTCAACTGAGCAGGGAGCCCAATGTGGGGCTTGATCCCCAGACTTCAGGATCATGACCTAAGCCAAAGGCAGATGCTTAACACACTGAGTCACCCAGGCATCCCAGGCTATTTCTCTTTGAGTTAGAAATAACAAGACCTCTAGTTAGGAGATTATGATGTGAATTAAAGGAGATGATGAGCATGAAAAGCTGCTGAAAGTATCAGCATGTAGTATGTGCTCAGTAAATAATGGCTGACACCGCCATGTTGATTTATTCTGACGGAGTTTGAGAAGGATGTCTAGGGAAGCGAAGATGTTCTCTCAGAGTTTAAAAAGGACCCCTCACCCTTAAAAGAGAGAACCTCAAATAAAACGTTGCCTCTTTAGTCTCTATAGTAGTGATTAGCTGAACAGGGATTTGGTTGATTTGGAGCTTTCAGAAAAAACTATTTTGCTGATAGTTTCAGCAGTATGCAGAAAACAAGATGAAAAAAATTCAGAGACCACTCTCTGAAAGTGAGTTTATCTCAGAGATTTAGTATAAATTCCTTGAGGGCAGACCCGAGGTTGTTGTTATTACTATTATTATTCTTATTATTCACAACTTTACTATGTTGAGTATAACACCCCCTCTTAATTGAATGGAATTTAATTCCCGGGAAACTTCAGAATGAATTACTCATGCTTCTACTACTGGAGTTGCGTGAGACATAAACTTCCTGCTTTACATGAAATCTGCTAGAGAGATTTAAAATTTATCAATCCTCTTAGCTTTGCTGCTTTTAAGATCACACACACACACAAAAAATGACCTGTCTCAGAGAAACCTTGCATATTACAACTCAGTTTTTAGACATGGCAGGAGCTCATTCACAGTAGAATTTATTTCACATTACATTTGGGGCATGCATGGGATTTAAAAGCAATGCTTTTTCTCTAAAGTACTCACTACAAAAGATATATCACACATATTCAGGCTATTTAAAACTCAGCAAGGGGAATATCAACAGATTCTTTTTTCCAAGTATGCTCTCTGATCAACTGGGGAAATAAAACCTTTCTTATGAAAAGCAACAAATTGAAACAATTCTGGTGCATTAAGACCTAGGGGTACCTGTCCTATTTGCTTAGAATTTTTGGCAGCTTCAAATATAGAAGTAGTGTTTATATAGGTCTATGTGTACATGACTGTCGTTTTTACCCTTATAGATTTCTGACTTCAACACTTTCAGTACTTTAAAGAATGTTTATGAAAGAATAAGCCATCAATAATTTTTTTAAGCTTGGGTTACACGTGTATCAATCCAGAATCCCTCAATGGTAAGCAGCAGAAATGAAACAATATTGTTTTTCTTAAAAAGGATATGTGTAGGCTCTTCAACTAGGACATTCAAGAGTGACTAGTTTTTGACATAATAAGATCTGAATGAAAATTAATAAGGATGGTTTTTCTTCAGGTAATTTTGTACATTGTTGGTGGTACAGCCACTATGGAAAACAGTATGGTAACTCCTCAAAAAAAAAAAAAAAAATAGAACTACCATGTAATTCAGTCATCTTTCTTCTGGGAATATATCCAAAGGAAGTATGAATAGGATATCAAAGAGATATATGCACTTCTGTGTTAACTTCAGCATTATTCACAGTAGCCAAGACATGGAAACAACCTCAACGTCTGTCAGTGGATGAATGGATAAAGATAATCTGGTAGACACATACAATGGAGTGCCATTCAGCCACAAGGAAGAAGGAAATCCTGACATTTGTGTCAACACAGATAGACATTGAGAGTATTATGCTAAATGAAATAAACCAAACAGAGAAAGATAAATACGGCATAGTATCACTTAAGCATAGAATCTAAAAGAAAAAAAAAGTCAAAATCATAAATAGTAGAAAAGTGGTTTTCAGGAGCAAGAAGATGGGGGGAAGGGAGAGGTGCATAAGAAGGTACAAATTTTCAGCTATAAGATGAATAAGGTCTGAGAAGCTAATCTAAAATATGGTAAATATAGTTGCTAACAATGCATTATATCATTCAAATTTGGTAAGAAAGTGAAACTTAAATGTTCTCTCACACACACACACACACACACACACACAAAGATAAATATATCAAATAGATGGGAGGAATTCTCTCACAATGTATACATACATCAAAACACCACAATGTGTACTTTAAATATCTTATAATTTTACCAGTCAATTATATATACTTCACTAAAGCTGGGGGGAAAAAAAGAATGCTTTTTGCTCTCTCTTTCTATCCTATCTGTTCTATTTCTCTAGACAGAGTTAAGAGTGGAGAAATAAATACATATATATTTCACTCTTCCTCTCTCTGCCAATGTCCTACCTTCTGATTGTCTTCCCTTTCATCTTGGTAGTGCCTTGATAACTCTTAAAACTTCTCTAAAAAGTCTTTGCTGATTTGCTGGTCTTAATTTGGTTTGTGTTTCCACTGTACCCTGTGCACGCCCCTGTTACGTCAGTCTGCTGCTTCAACTCTGACTGCCCCCCCGGTCCCACCTGCAGGGTAGGGACAGACGAACTCAAGTCCTGACCTTTAGTGATGATGATTATTATTTTATGTTTGGATGAGGGAATGAATGGAAATAATGTACCATATGTCATTTACTTATTGCCAAATTTCTTGATGGGACTGAGTCTATTCAGATAGATGAGATGTATCCCTGCATCGACACAAATCCGGGTGGGATGTGCCTAAGAAGGTGGTTACACTGGGAAAAACTCTTGTCTGCACCAGTCCTCTGCTGGGATTTTTCCACCCAGGGACTCAGTCACACAGAACTGCCTGTTAAACCCATTATTTCTTAACTTGCCCCCCTCCCCATGTGATTTTTCTTCTTGGGAGACATGAAACAAAATGGCAATAAATATAAAATATCACATAAAAGCTATCAATGATAAAACCTGAAAAGGGGGACTCTAATTGGTTCCCTTAATTCAGTTTCTGAACTTTGAGAAATAACCTTAAACCAGCCACCAAATTGGCTACCAAGACTTTACTTCCCTCCCTGGATCTATGACACTAGCTCTGTGGCACTGATTCAGTGTCCTGGATTACTACGACTCCTTGCTGTCTATTTCCATCTCCACATTCACGGCCCTTACTCAGCATCCTGTTCTTGCAATGCCCCCAAAGGGTCCCCCTTCCTCTGACCCACCTCTGCTCCCCTGTCCCCTTGATACTGCTTCCAAATACAGCTTTCCAAAGCAAAGAACTGATCATGGGATCCTCTCTTGGTGGCGTTTCATTCCTAGAGCAGAGGCCACCTATCTCTGGGAGGCAACGAAGCTCTTCAGCCTGACCCCTGTCCATGTTTCCACTCCTCCCCTCTGGATGAGTTTCCTACTGCAGCTGTAACGAAGCCCCACAAACTCAGTGGCTTCCACACAAATTTCTTCTCTTACAGTTTGGGGGGTCGGAAGCGTGGTGTGGGTCACATGGGGCTAAACTCAAGGTGCTATCAGAACTGCATTCAATTCTGAAGGCTGGAGACAGAGCCCAGCTTCTAGAGGCTTCTTGCATCTCTTGGGTTGTGGCAGCTTCCTCTGTCTTCAAAGGCAGCAGTGAGGGTCCCATTCCTCTCACAGTGCATCCTTCTGAGGTCTTCCTCCCTCCTCCCCTTGTAAGATCCTTCTGAGTAGATGAGTCCACCCAGACAATGCCTGAGGATCTCCCTGCGTTAAGGTCGGTGGATTAGCAACCTTAATTCCCCTTTGCCACAAACCATGCCATTCTCACAGCTTCTAGGTATTAGGACATTGGCATCTCTGGGGTGGGGGAGACAATACTCTGCGTTGAGCAAGGATGTGTCTGGTAACCATGTGCTTCATGCTCTAGTGAAACCAGAGTGTTTGCTGTGACTGGAAGAATCATTCACATTTACATGTCTGTGTTGCTCACATTTTCTCTGTTTTCTATGTCTCTCTGAATTACACTTTCCTCCCATTCTCTGTATATTCTTGATGTCTCCAAGCAATTGTTATTCTCTCCAAAGCCTTTTTTTGAGTGCCCCAGGCAGAACCAAAGCTTCTGTCCTCCCCCACCACTTTGCTCATACCACCCATTCCAGTTTGGTGCACTTTCCGGAATTTTGGTCTATGTATTAAAAAAAAAAAAAAAGCAGGGACACTAACAGGCATTTTCGCACAACTGTTGATTAATTGACATTCAAAGGGAATAGCAGGAATCTCTTGTGAATTTTATCATTTACTGCTTTATAAGGATGACTTTTTTCCTGGCTAGATCTCCAACCTTGTTGAGAAAATATATTGCTAGGCTAACTTTCCCATCACATGCTAATTCCCTGAAATGACCAGAAGTTAGTCATTCTTGCACCTTCTTTAATGTCCAGCAAAAATTTTAAGAATAGGAGAAGCTTAAAAATATGTCCTCATTGGGATGGATTCTAAATTTATGAAGTTTCTGCAAGGGAATTATGATCTTGAAGTAAATAGTTGAGCCCATCAGGTGGTGACTTTTATTAATTGCTCAGAAGGGCTATGTATCAGACAATTACATAAATTGATGCTACCTGTGGGGAACCACCAAAAGCAAGAAACGTTTTAGGCCCATTTTCCAACACTGAAAGGTAAGACTCCAGGTCAGCTGAAAGGCCTTGGCATTTCTTTTTCATCGCCTCTTGATTTCAACTGTATTTGAATACTGATACAATTACCTTCCTTATTTGGGAGAAGGTTCTCAGTTATAGAGCAATGCATTTTATTCTTTTAACACTAGTCTTGTGTGTTATAGATTTCCAAGAGGAATTTCAAATATTACTCTGATATATTTGGCACACATTCTTAAATGAAGATGTAAAAAGTGGGCCCTTATAATAATAACTGTGAACACCCTTTTTTTTTTAAAATAAATTTCTGATATCTAAGGATGATTTTTTAAAGATGGGATACTTCTCCACTTCTCTAAAGTATGAGACATTAAGTAAAGATTATGTGTACTGGTACCAAATTTTTAAATACACCGGTTCATTTAAACATCCACTACCCTTCACTGGACAGATGAGAATGATACTCAGGACATTTGAAGGCCTTTCCCTTAGTCTCAGGATGGATTAGCTGGGATTCATGCTCAGGTCTTTCTAGCTTAAAAGCACCTGCTATTTTAGGTATAAAAGTCTTACGTTCTAACATCATACTGTTGGAACGACACAATTCATTTACTTCTAAAGATTAATAACTCATGTGTAGACATATTAAAAATTATGTTGTGACAAAGTACAAAAACATGTTGAGTATTTGGAATGTAGAGTTACTGAGCTCTGGGTGAGTCAGCCACTCTGAATTTCAGTTTACTATAAAAATAACAAAGCCTACCTCATCATTTTGTGAAGATTAAATGAGATAAATAAAGTTGGTTTACTTTATTATGTTTCAGTCCCTACAAGAGTTTGGGTGAATGGGAGACTCTGGTGCCATTAAACCCACCACGCCACGGTACCACCCTCATGAATTACGAAAGAGAATTCCTCTTGAGTTGAACACCAGATGTCCTTTATGATAGAAACATCCGCTGACTGGAGGATTAAAGATTATTTTTCACATTCTCATGGGCAAAATATTTTTATCACATGAACATGTAACTGGCAGAGGATCTCTGGAATGTTTTCTAATGAAAAAGGAGGGGAGGGTAGTTGTCAGTGGGGGTCCTGGTGATAGGGGAAGCAGATTTCCTTGGAACTGGCATCTGGGGATTTTGTACTGAGAGAGAGAGCACAAGAGGAGAGGAAGCTGGGCAGGACCAGGAAAGAGCTTTTTTTTTTTCTTTTTTTTTCTTTTTTTTTTCTTTTTTTAGGAAAGAGCTTTGTCTATGCATCTGTCTAGGGCTTGGCTGCTCTCACACCTATGGCATGCTCCCTGGGGTGCCCCCTCTCTGCACAGCAAGCAGAGCCTGGTTGGCATGTCTCATCAGTCCCTCTTGGCCCAGCAGTCCCTATATGTGGGTAGATGGCTTATATTCTAGGAATGGGATTCTAAGTCCATTTTCTAAAAGTGACAAGAACCCCTGCTGTCTCCATGCTTACTTGCAGAACTGCCAAGGGTCCTCCCCATTCCACCTGAACAAATATAGTTTTGGAGGAACAGGGTTACCTCATCTTCTGATAAGCACACCATAAGCAAATATCTGAAGCTTGGGAATTTCAGGAATTTCTTTGTGGAAACATAGCTTTGTCCATGACACTAAGCTGAGGAGCTTGAAGAAATCTGACATTCAAATCTTGGGGCGCTTGTACCTTTGCTTTCCTAAAAAACTCCGTACCCCATCTCTTGTTTGCAGGAGAGAACTATTATGGGTCTAAGCAGAAGGTAATTGGTCTAATGTCTTTCTAGCCTAGCCTCTCTGACACCACAGTCATGAGATTGGCAAAACCTAGGGACCTGTTGGCAGGGAGAAGGGGAGGGATGCGTGATGAGAGGTTGCAACCAAAACACTCCTTTCTCCTATACTATTTTGGTTTTTGTTGCCTTGGCTGAAGTGTCCTCAGGAGGGAAGCCAGATTCCCCAGAATTAGAACATTTGCTTTGTCTTCTTCCTACAGCCATAGCAGTTTTACCTGGAGAACTCCAGTTCAACTCCCCACTCTCATGATAGGGAAACTTTCTCCACCACAGGATGATGTGAATAGTTCTGGACAGATCAGGGCCACAGCTCTGGCCCGTCATCTGTTCTCACATGCCACACTGCCGGTGACCTTCCCACATGACTCCACCCTGTCGGTGAAGCTTTGGGTCCAATAGCTCGTTATGCTGAAAAAATGGCCAGGGTGCATATGCTGAAACTCTATTTCAAGTTCAATTTGGCAACAGTCTTGAAGACCTTAACCGAAATAGTACTATTAAGCGAGGCTCAACTCTTGCCATCCATCACACTTGAAGCTTTTTCATTATGGCTACTACTGAACTTTCTTTATTCAGGAAACCTAATCAGCAATAAAGAACTTGACTGATCAGTGGAATATGAATTTTACTGCTGTGTGGAGACATGGTTTTATTGTGCCGTCAGGGAAAATGAGATCTAATTGGGGAATGAGTGACTTATAATCCTCTTTGCATCATTCCTGCTGTCCATTAAGGCACCAAACGAAAGACTGCTTCCTCTTAGACTCAGTCTGATTTTGAAACTTTTCCTGGATTTCTTGTTTCCCTTAGATCCTAGATCCGACATAAACCTAATGCATCTAGCATACATTTTGGCTCCCTAGCAGTTCCTGAAAAATTCCACTCTGTTTATTTTTGGATGAAGGTTGTGAAAAGACCAAAAAAAAAAAAAAAAGGAGAGAGAGGGAGGGAGAGAAAAGAGAAAACAAAGAAAGAAAAAGAAGGAAGAGGGAAGGAAGTGCCTTTACATTGCCAATTCACATTGTTTGGCTGGGACCATATACGTGGAAGGGAGGCATGAATCAGTAATTCAATGTTAACAATGTAATTTTACTTCAATTTTGTGATTTTTTTAAGCTGGAGCAGAGCTGGATCCCAGATGATGACTCCAACTTCTCCTTGTCCTGAGAGCTTGGAGGTTGTTTTTGTTGTTGTTTTTAAAGATTTTATTTATTTATTTGACAGAGAGAGAGATCACAACTAGGCAGAGAGGCAGAGAGAAAGGGGCAAGCAGGCTCCTTGCTGAGCAGAGAACCCGATGTGGGGCTCGATCCCAGGGCCCTGAGATCATGACCTGAGCTGAAGGCAGAGGCTTAACCCACTGAGACACCCAGGCGCCCTGAGCTTGGAGGTTGTTGACTGACCCTCTGCTCTCTCTGTACATAGGGCATTGGTGCCATAGGCATGACTAATGGTGGGAAACTGAGGGTCCATTTCCAGCACTCCTCTGTGCTCTCATATCAAAGCAGATGTGCTCCTGGGCAGGGTAGGATTATCAGAACATCCCTTTCCTCTGATGGCTTCTTTCACAGTTCATCCAAGTCCACTTCTCACACCAGTGGGTCAGAAAATCAGGCTCATTTCTTTTGGAGCTGGTGGCTTCCCACTGCATTGACATATGCTATGTCAGGTTGCATTTTGCATCAAGATATTTCTAAACATGGTACCCTTAGTCATGGGTTTATCTGTTGCAAAAGTAGAGTGGCTGCCTAATATTGATGGAAATCATTGCTGAGATGGACGAAACCTGATTTCAAATTTTGAAAGATAAACTTGCAAAAATCTTTGGTTAGGAGAGTAGTGTTTTTCTTCTGATCTGGAGCAACAGGTTTTTCAAATCAAGTGTGAAAAAAAGAGAAAGGAGAGACTTCCAAGTGCAGCTGGAGAAGGAGCAGATTCGTTTTACATGATCAGACTGCAAAGAGAACCCCTAAGAACAGACGTGATCATCCCCAGGGATTTCAAAGTTACCTGAAGCCAAGTGGAAAACAAGGCCCTTCTTATTTAGAACATGCACTTAAACATCTTCTAATGGAATAAACAGGCCAGAGCATTTTAGCTTTTTTACCAAAGAACAGTAAATAAACATACCCATACCCAGCTCTGCAACCTGAGCTGATTTCCCTATCTGACGCGTACCCTTGGAAATGGCAAAGGGACCCCCACAAAATGCGGTAATGAGAGTGAAATCCAAATGAAATAGCAAGTCTGGGAAAACAAATGCAAGCAGTGAGACATTCAATGAATGGTAAGCGCTTCATGAATATCTTTTGTGAAGTTAGAATTGTGGACTAAAATTAGAGCCGGATGAAGCTAAACCACATGCTTTGTAAGATTTTTGATATCATGTGATCTCTGTGTATGTGGCTATAAAAACATCGATCAAAGCAATAAAGAACCATTCTCCTCCTTCTGTAGTATCACACTAGATGTTTTTAAAAAATTAAAAAAAAAACCTGTACAATCAAACTAAACAAAGCTGCAAGGATTGAGAAATATCATCCTAAGGGTAAGAATTTTTTCTTTCTTTCTAGGAATTAGTAGTAGAGAAATAAACTGGAAAATAAGGCAATTCCTGTTGAAAACTCCTTTCAGGGGTTAGAAGAATTTAGCTCCAGCTCTACTCAATAAGTTATTTCACAATCTTTGTCACATCATTTAATCTGTTTAAGTCCAACTTTTTTTGTTTTTTTGTGTTTTTTGTTTTTTAATCTATAAAATGAGGGCATTGGACCTAGTGGCTTCTGGCTCTAGTATTTCTATAACTTTTGGCATGTTACATCAGACAAATATTGGCTCAAATTTAGGGAAACTGATAGAAAAACTTTTTAGGAGGATGAGGCAGGGAAGTTGGCCTAATTTAGTCAGAAATCTACCCTAACATTATACATCATTTTTTAAAGTGTAAGCTAAAAACTCATGAAGAGTAAAGATGTTATTAGAAATTAAGTTTAATTAACAAATTAAGTGTATATTAATTATGAATTAACTATTTATGTGCTGGTGTAAGTGGACTGTCACCTGATCAAATAATATTCCACATGCTCATAAATATTAAATGGGGGAACTACTTCCTTCAAACATACCAAAGAAGAATCAAAAGAACATCCAAAGCTAAGTAGACAATGCTGTCCATTCCCCTGGGTCTCCATCTTCATACACAACTGAGGGTTTAGAGTGAAAAGGAATTTCAGTTTCTGTTGTGAAGTATGTTTCTTCAAAGATATCTTAATTTAAAGTAAGTTTAACAAAAGAGATGAAGGAAACAAAAAGCAAGCATGGGATTTTTTTTTTTAAGGGCAGTAAAAATATCCCAATTATTAACTTCTCTGACATTGAATGCTATTATTTCAAACCCTTAATTTCAATATTTGCTCTATTGGTGTATATGAGAAACACTGATATTAAATGATTTTCCACATCAACGTTTTCACCTTCCCTCTTTAGTGAGCTGGACTGGAAATGTGGGAATTTTGGTCACCTTTTGTTTCTTCCTTAAACTCAGAGAATAAATTTTAACTTTAGTTGTGTCCTTACACGTTTATCTTAAGCATATGAAAAACTTCCAGCCTTGTCTTCTGTCCAGGAGAAGCACTTTTTCTTCACTTCTGGTATTTTTGGTTTCTGTTTTTTGTTCTTCCCATGTGCAGGAAGATCCACTGTTATAACAATGCTAGAGTTTCTCTACTGCTGGTGGAGTAACTGGTCTGACAGGCAACTTTGGAGAGATCTAGACTTTTCCTATTCATTCTCTCTTAACCGCAAGCTTGGCTAGAGAAGGCAGACATGTGTCTCTGGTCTGTCAGGCTTCCAGTGTTATGGGAACTGCCTGTGCCTGGATAGAGATGTCTGTTTAAAACTGGGATTCAATTTTAGGAAGCCCGCTTTCCTTCAGATTTAAGTCACAGCCTTCAGTCTAAAGTTGGTCCATAATAAAGATAATAATTGGGCTCTCATCTACCTTACTCTTTTGTCTTATTTCTTAGTTGGTTAAGAAGATAGTAGATATTTTAAAATACTGGACCCCCTTAAAGAGTCCTTAAAATGTCTACAAGATCCTTCATAAAAAATAGGAAAATAGGAAAGATGAAAAAGTCTTATTAGATATCCAATCGTGTAATCTTTATGGCTGTACTGGGAATACAGAATTAGTCCTCCAGGATACAAATCATTAAATGATAGCTTTTCAAGGACCAAGAAAGGACATTTGCCTCTCTATTGATTGTCCTCATATAATGCAATTCAGAAAATATGAGTTACGGGATCAGGAGACTTGAGTTTAAATCCTGACTGTATTACTTACTAACTGTATGGTGTTGGAGATTTCTCTTAGTCTGAACTTCAGTTTTCAACAGCAAAAGGAGAAGATGGATAACCAATCCATTATTAAAAGAACACATATGAAGATCTCAATAAACATTCACCTAATATCCTCCTCTATGCACTCCTTTTCATCAAATAAATTGTATAAAATTTATTTATAAATTGTTGATACTATTTTGGCAAACAATTTCTAATGGAAACATTCTTGGGAATGATGTATAATATGGCAAAATATGAAAACAGGAAAATATTTACATAATCTGTATATGTATAAAAAACAGAAGTTTGTCTAGATTAATTGAAGGAGTTATCCTACTTTTCTTAATAAAATTACAAACAGTACAAACAAAAGTCATCTCCAAACTTAATTCTTACAGAAAAAGTTGGTTAGAATTCTGCTTTCAAGTGCACAAGCTCTTTGATGTTCAAAGACCCCTTACAATTAAAGAGTGTCCTTTCTGTGACCATCTTGTTCATTAGAACACTTCGAAGGACTTGAGGTCCCCTGAAGGGACTGCTGAGATGATCTAAACCAGTCTTCAAAAATCCTTAGTCCTCTAACCCTTAGAAAAGCTAGTTTCTTGTGGGAAACCGGATCCTTTCTATTTGCTTAATAGAGGTGCTCAACTTTGCTGTGCATCAGAAATACATACCACCAGGGATTCTGTTTCAGACATTCTGGGATAGGGTACAGGTGTGGGTAATTTTTAAAAATTCTCTACAGGTAATTCTGAGAAATAAATATTGAGAACCACTGCTGGGAAGTCTTCAATCCCATTGGGTGGGTTCAAGCAAGTTCCAGAAAATCACACAGTGATTATCAAACAGTGTCCCAAATTCTTGGAGGAACACAGAATGAATCTTACTTGACTATTTCTAGGAGGTATCTCTAAGGCTCCCTGCTGTCTCTGCATAGGATGGGGCACATTGGGCTACATTTTCCTTATCTTGTGTCCGAGAGGCTAATCCAGAACTTTTTTTTTTTTTAATCTTTCTGGTGTGTAAAGAGTAACCTAATTGTAACTTGACTTGATTCACTTCTTTGATTCTATTAGTCAGCATTGCTTAACATCTTTTTTTTCCCCTGAAACTTAGCAAAATGTTACATGGGAACTCAAGGATTCCATAATATCCATTAATATCCATCCTTTCCATCATGGACACAGCTTAGTCTCTTATGTCCACCTGATCTACTTTGTACCCGGTTAAGATTCAGTTGGGGGTGCGGAGGAATCTCTCCAGATTCAATTTGTATCCTATAGGATTCAGACCTACAAGGAATTTACCCAACTGAAAAAAAAATTAATGAAACAACACATTTGGTGTGCTCAGGGATGGGTTTGGATGCTGACTGGTGGTTTGGATTGAAGGGAGATACTGAGGATTTGCTTTTCAGGGGAGGATGTGGTTGCCTCATCCTGCTGCGGAGTGTATTCTGAAATACACCCTTCTAGGTGGTGGTTTCTCCAGGCAGACATGATTAACTGAGCAAGATTGTTCTCTGTTGTGGTTTTGGAAAAACAACTGGGTAAGGTCACTGTATTTAAAGAGCACATTTGTTTGGTCTAAATACCAGTGTCTGTCTATAACTAGACCCACAGCTTAGATCAGTAATTTATTTAATTTCTGATTTAGACTCATGTTCTGACTCTTAGAGAAAACTATGCCTGGGAAGCAGAAAATTACCAGAGCTTCCACCATTCCCCAAAACCTTTCAGCAATAGAGGACTTCTACTTCTTTAGCACATGACTTTAGAGAAACCACAAAGCTTGAAAATACTAATTTTTTCATTAAAGTACCAGAAAATCCAAACCAAGAGTTTTTTAAACAGTGGTTTTTTACATACTATTAATAGCTCCAAAATAAGCAACTTTTGGAATCAGGATGAAAGCTAATTATAGAACTTCTCTGCCATAGCTGTTTCTATTTACATCTTCAAAACCACAGAAGCAAATACTCTGGACTTTCCTAACACATCAGCATCTTGTCCTTCTCTTAAGTTTCTGACTCCTTTGAAGCTACTCTTAAAGCCTTTCCTTGAAAACACATTGTGGTTGAACATTCCCAGTTGAAGGACAAATTCAGTTTATAGTTTTTAGTCCAAGGGAAGTATTCTTCTGAAAATACTGAATCTCAAGACGCTTACTCCCAAAGTAGACAAAAGATCAAAGCTGTTGTACACAGGGTGCCTATTATCCAGGCTGTTTTGTATGCATTTAATCCTTTGGTGATTCTTTGTTTCATCAACAGCAACACAACACAGAAGAAGCATAGTCAAGAACATGAAATATCTGCTAGGTAGTGATCTTTTTACCACCAAAATACAAGTGTAACATTTGGGCTGATTCTTAAGAAAAAGAAAAATTTGAAAGTGAAAGTAACTGTCCAGGGCAGAAATTTTAAATATTGCAAAGTCTAGCAGAATTGGATATTTCGTTTTCAGTCTTAGTCAGAAGGCTTTGTAGCCAGCTTACAGGGTGGCAACTGACTCAGTTGGTCTGAGAGTCAGCCATGATGAAAGTCATTCTCTCCAGAACTGGGCCCCACAGACACACCCAGCTGACCCTGAATTAATCAGTACCCACCTACACCAGTCTTGGCTGCACATTAGAATCACCTGGGGAGCTTTTAACAATCCCTATGCCAGGTAATTAAATCAGACCAATTAAATTACCATCTCTGGGGGTGTGGCCCAGTCATGAGCAGCTTTTAAAATTTCCCAGGCGATTACAATGGGCAGCCAAGGTTGTAAAACCGAAACTCCCTATCTAGAGCACGTCCACGAGGCTCCGATTACTTTGTCATTTCTATTTTTTATTTTACCCAGAACGGCATAATAGGCTGCTTAGGACTCCCAGAATGTTTCCCATTTTTAAACATATCTTTGAACTGGACAAACAGTCTAAAAGAAAATGAGCAAAAGACAAAACATGTCTATCAGAGACTGGTAATCTCATATTTAATCTCATAAGTGATTCAAGTGCATTTTTCTAAAAGGAAAATCTTTAAGTACCTATGACATTATAGCAAAGATTATAAAGAACTTAATTCCCAGTGCCTTTGGGATCATGGGAGAAAGATACTCTTCTACGTCTCTGGGGGAGTGAAAATTGGCAAACATTAAAATAACAAAAACTAGGGGCACCTGGGTGATTCAGTTGGTTAGGCGTCTGCCTTTGGTGTAGGTCATGATCCCTGGGCCATGGGATTGAGCCCGCATCAGGCTCCCTGCTTATGTGGGTGGGGGCTGGTACTGTGTGGCTGCTTCTCCCTCTGCTCCTTATCCCCTCAACCCCTGCTTGTGCTCTCTCTCTCTAATAAATAAAATCTATAAAATACAACAACAAAAACTGCAACTACTAAAGAAAATAGTTGAGATTTAATCAGTGGTAATGATGAGCCAGGAGTCATTCTAAGTACTCCTAACCCATCTGATCCTCATGAAAATCAAGTGAGATAAATATTATGATTATCCGCATTTTTACTAAGGAGACTAAGGCACAGAGGCATTGAGTCACACATCTCATGAGGGGATGGAACAGGGATGCACGCACCAGTAGTCTAGATCTAGAGCCTGTATACTTTGGTACTCCTAGAAACTTAGGGTAATTTGATATTCTGTATCCAAGTCTTAAATAGGACCCAATATACCAAAATTCCTCTTTTGGGAACTCGTTTTAAGAAAATAATTAGCTATATGTTTAAATATGTCCATTAGAAGTAAAATAAAATATTGAAAAAATGAGAAACAAGATGAAGTCCATTGATACGTCATTGATTAAGTTAACCATATTAGAGCCATATAATGAGAAGATAGGTTCCCATTGAAAACCTTGCTGTAAAGTGATTCTTTCCAACCCTCTTCACATCATGATACATGAAGAAAATGACAGTATTTTTATATCACACTAGGGTAAACTGTCAAGGTGGCTGGAGGTGACAGGTTCTGGAATCTAGTAGCACATGTCCACCTAGCCACTGTAAGGAGAGATGGAATCATCCATTATCTTGGTATGCCAGTAAGTTCATCACCAAAGATTAGTTGCAGTTACAAAGTTCTTCTTTATAGGAACATACTTAAGCTAGTTAACTAACTACTTCTCTCTTTCCTCTTAGCTGCTGAGGCTGTCCTCCACTTTCACCTCACTAGTTCACCCTAGATGCTAAAGGAGCTCAGGCTTTTGGGACTACAAACCCAAGAAAGAAATCTCTTTACCCATTTCTGCTTTCCACCTGGAATCCCATCCTTTCCTATAACAAGATAGAAAAATGAGACCCACTGCTCTTCACAGGAAAAGAAATATGCAAAAAGAGCTCAAGTAAATTGCCTCTCGATAAATATCCTTTCACATACTTTTCAGATATGAGCTGCTTTTGGAAAACAGTCAACATCCACTGAATGAATGATGTCCAAGGATATATTTGAACAAGCAAAGTATTATCACAGCACCTCACTAATTTGGAAGTTGTCTGTCAGACAACTGAACCATCTACAACATAGCTAAATACTGGGAAGAAAGCAAAACAGATGTCTTAGAACACTTCAACACTGGGAACTATTTACAAAACCATCATTTTAGTTTGTTTACTCTAATGTTACTTACAGTTTCAGTCAGCCAGGTTTTCAGGTTTCTTTGATGAAAGGCCTTGAATTTTGGTGCTGGAAGGACTTGGGCTTGAATTCAAGCAAATTAACCCTTTTCTTTTTTTTTTTTTTTTTTAAAGATTTTATTTATTTATTTGACAGACAGAGATCACAAGTAGGCAGAGAGGCAGGCAGAAGAGAGGAAGGGAAGCAGGCTCCCTGCTGAGCAGAAAGCCTGATGCGGGACTCAATCCCAGGACCCTGAGATCATGACCTGAGCGGAAGGGAGCGGCTTAACCCACTGAGCCACCCAGGCGCCCATCAAGCAAATTAACCCTTTTCTTAATCTATAAAGTAGAAATGATAACATTTGACCATAAAGTCATACTATAAGAATTAAAGAAGCTAAATATGAAGAGAATCTTATGAAATATTATAGCTAAAGAAGTATTCAATAGTTATTTCTTTTTTTCTTGTTTTCCCAGACCAAGGCAGATAGGAAGCAAAAGAGAGGGAGGTTTCAAAGATGGAGAGACATCAATAACAAGAAATAATAGGCCCTGCCTAACAATAAGATAGTAAGTTGAAAAAGTAACTCAAAACACAATGATCCTTATTCACTTCTGAGGCTATTACTGGGTCCCAGGAGCCAAGAAAAGGTGAAATTGTACCAGTGTCTTTCTCAGACGTTGGTGAGACATGACAGGGACTATAGACTACTTCTCCCCAAAATTAATAAGATAGAAAGAAAATGCTTGGTGGGGGTGGGGTGGGGGGGGAAGGGACTTTGGCTAAGGTAGAGGAAAGCTGAGGTGCTCACATTACAAAAAAAAATGAATATATTTGAAGAGTTCAGGTTAAACTCCATCCATAGAGCAGAGGTCAGCAAAGTCTTTTAGTAAAGGGCCAAATAGTAAATATTTTCAGCTTTGTGAGCCACAGAAGGCCTCAGTCACATATTCTTCTTTTGTGTGTGCTTGTTTGTTTCTTTTGCTATACTTTAAAACTGGAAAAAACAATTTTAATTCACATGCTGCACAGAAGCAAGCCACAGACTGGATTTGGTCCACAGACCACAGTTTGCTGACAATGATGTATTCTTACATGATTACAGTGGAATGACTTTTAAAATACATTACATATCTTTATGTCTTCCTCAATTTCTTTCATGAGTGTTCTGTAGTTATCTAAGTACAGATCCTTTGCCTCTTTGGTAGGTTTATTCCTAGGTATTTTATGGTTTTGGGTGTAATTGTAAATGGGATTGCCTCCTGAACTTCTCTTTCTTCTGTCTTGCTGTTGGTGTATAGAAATGTAACTGATTTCTGTACATTGATTTTATATCCTGACACTTTACTGAATTCCTGTATAAGTTCTTGCAGATTTGGAGTGGAGTCTTCTGGGTTTTCCACATAAAGTATTATATCATCTGCAAAGAGTGATACTTTGACTTCTTCTTTGCAGATTCAGATGCCTTTAATTTCTTTTTGTTGTCTGATTGCTGAGGCTAGGACTTCTAGTACTATGTTGAATAGCAGTGGTGATAGTGGACATTCCTGCCCTATTCCTGATCTTAGGGGAAAAGCTCTCAGTTCTTCCCCATTGAGGATGATATTTGCTGTGGGTTTTTCATAGATGGCTTTTACGATATTGAGGTATGTTCTCTCTTTCCCTACAGTGTGAAAAGTTTTAATCAGGAAGGGATGCTGTACTTTGTCAAATGCTTTTTCTTCATCTATTGAGAGGATCATATGGCTCCTGTCCTTTCTCTTATTTATGTAGTTGTATCACATTGACTGATTTGTGGATGTTGAACCACCCTTGCAGAACAAGAATAAATCCCACTTGGTCCTGATGGTCCTTAATGTACTGTTGAATCCTATTGGCTAGTATTTTCATGAAACTTTTTGTATTCATGTTCATCAGGGATATTGGTCTGTAATTCTCCTTCTTGGTGGGGTCTTTGGTTTTGGGATCAAGGTAATGCTGGCCTCAGAGAAAGAGTTTAGAAATTTCCTTCCATTTCTATTTTTTTGAAACAGCTTCAGAAGAATAGGTATTAATTCTTCTGTAAATGTTTGGTAGAATTCCCCCTGGGAAGCTATCAGGCCTTGGACTCTTTCTTGTTGGGAGAGTTTTGATGACTGCTTCAATTTCCTTGCTGGTTATTGTTCTGTCCAGGTTTTCTATTTCTTCCTGTTTCAGTTTTAGTAATTTAAACATCTTTAGGAATGCATCCATTTCTTCCAGATTGCCTAATTTGTTGGCATCTAGTTGCTCATAATATGTTCTTATAATTGTTTGTATTTCGTTGGTGTTGGAAAGGATCTCTCCACTTGCATTTATGATTTTATTTATTTGGGTTCTTTCTCTTTTCTTTTTGATAAGTCTGGCCAGGAGTTTATCAATCTTATTAATTCTTTCAAAGAACCAGCTCTTGTTTTGTTGATCTGTTCTGTTCAAAAGAATGGTAACAAAAAGTAACCAAAAGGTTACTATTTCATTGATTTCTGCTCTAGTCTTTATTATTTCTCTTCTCCTGCTGGGTTTAGGCACTATATGCTGTTCTATCTCCAGCTCCTTTAGATATAAGTTTAGGTTGTGTATTTGACATTTCTTATTTCTTGAGAAAGGCCTGTATGGCTATATACTTCCCTCTTAGGACTGCCTTTGCTGCATCTGAAAGGTTTTGAATTCTTGTGTTTTCATTTTCTTTTGTTTCCATCATTTTAAAAAATTCTTCTTTAATTTCCTGGTTGACCCATTCAATCTTTAGTAGGATGTTCTTTAGCCTCAATGTATTTGAGTTCTTTCCAACTTTCCTCTTGTGATTGAGTTCAAGTTTCAAAGCATTGTGGTCCAAAAATATGCAGGAAATGATCCCAGTCTTTTTGTACCAGTTGAGATCTGATTTGTGATCCAGTATGTGATCTGTTCTGGAGACTGTCCCATATATACTCAAGAAGAATGTGTATTTTGTTGCTTTAGGACAGAATGTTCTGAATATAACTGTGAAGTTCATCTGGTCCAGTGTGTCATTCAAAGCCTTTGTTTCCTTGTTGATCTTCTGCTTAGATGATCTGTCCTTTCAGTGAGGGGGGTTGTTAAAGTCCCCTACTATTATTGTATTATTATCAATGTGTTTCTTTAATTTTCTTATCAGTTGGCTTATATAATTGGCTGTTTCCATGTTATGGGCATCAATATTTACAATTGTTAGATCTTCTTGTTGGATAGACCATTTAATTATGATATAGCATCCTTCCTCATCTCTTATTATAGTCTTTGGTTTAAAATTAATTTGTCGGGACACCTGGGTGGCTCAGTTGGTTAAGTGGCTGCTTTCGGCTCAGGTCGTGATCCCAGTATCCTGGGATCGAGTCCCACATCGGGCTCCTTGCTTGGCAGGGAACCTGCTTCTCCCTCTGCCTCTGCCTGCCTCTCTGTCTGCCTGTGCTCGCTCGCTCTTTCTCCCTCTGTCCCTGACAAATAAATAAGTAAAATCTTAAAAAAAATAAAATAAAATAAAATAAATTTGTCTGATGTAAGGATTGTCACCCCAGATTTCTTTTGATGTTCATTGGCATGATAAATCATTTTGACCCTGCTCACTTTCAATCTGGAGGGTCTAAAATGAGTCTTTTGCAGACAGCATATCAATGGGTCTTGCTTTTTTATCCAATCTGATACCCTGTGTGTTTTAATTGGGTCATTTAACCCATTTACATTCAGAGTGACTATTGAAAGATATGAATTTAGTGCCATTGTATTATCTGTAAAGTCACTGTTTCTGTATATTGTCTCTGTTCCTTTCTGGTCTATGTTGCTTTTGGGCTCTCTCTTCACTTAAAGGATCCATTTTAACATTGAAGGGCTGGTTTGGTGATCACAAATGTTTCATCCTCATGGATTGGAAGAACAAATATTGGTAGAATGCCTATGCTACCTAGAAAAATCTACACTACACATTCAATGCAATCTCTATCAAAATTTCATCAACTTTTTTCACAGAGCTGGAACAAATGATCCTAAAATTTGTATGGAACTAAAAAGACCCCGAATAGCCAGACGAATGTTGAAAAAGAAAACCAAAGCTGGTGGCATTACAATTCTGGACTTTAAGCTCTATTACAAAGCTGAAATAATTAAGACAGTATTTTACCAGCACAGAAAACAGACATATAGATCTGTGGAACAGGATGGAGAGCCCAGAAATGGACCCTCAACTCTATGGTCAACTAATCTTTGACAAAGCAGGAAAGAATATCCAATGGAAAAAAAGATAGTCTCTTCAACAAACGATGTTGGGGAAATAGGATAGCCACATGCAAAAGAATGAAACTGGACCATTTTATTATACCATACACAAAAATAGATTCAAAAAGGATGGAAGACCTAAATGTGAAACTGGAATCCATCAAAATCCTAGAGGAGAACACAGGCAGCAACCTCTGTGACCTTGGCACCAACAACTTCTTGCTAGACATGTCTCCAAAGGCAAGGGAAACAAAAGCAAATATGAACTATCTGGACTCCATCAAGATAAAAAGCTCTTGCACAGCAAAGGAAACAGTTGATAAAACCAAAAGACAACCTACAGAAAGGGAGAAGATATTTGCAAATGACACATCAGATAAATGGCTAGTATCCAAAATGCATAAAGAACTTATCAAACTCAACACCCAAAGGACAAATAATCCAATCAAGAAATGGGCAGAAGTCATGAACAGACATTTCTCTAAAGAAGACATCCAAATGCCCAACAGACACATGAAAATATGCTCCACATCACTCGGCATTAGGGAAATACAAATCAAAACCACAATGAGATATACCACCTCACACCAGTCACAATGGCACAATTAACAAGTCAGGAAGTGACATATGTTGGCAAGGATGCAGAAAACGGGGAACCCTCTTACACTGTTGGTGGGAATGCAAGCTGGTGCAGCCACTCTGGAAAATAGTATGAATATTCCTCAAAAAGTTGAAAATAGAGCTACCCTATGACCCAGCAAATGCACTACTGGATAATTACCTCAAGGATACAAATGTAGTGATCCAAAGAGGCATGTGCACCCCAATGTTTATAGCAGCAATGACCACAATAATGTCCACAATAGCCAAACTATGGAAAGAGCACAGGTGTCTACCGATAGATAAATGGATAGATGATAAGGTGTGTGTGTATACACACACACACACATATATATATATATATATATATATATATATATATATATATATTTAAATGGAATAATACTCAGCCATAAAAAATGAAATCTTGCCATTTGCAATGACATGAATGGAACTAGAAGGAAATACGTTAAGCAAAATAAGTAATTGGAGAAAGTCAGCTATCATATGATGACACTTATATGTGGAAGCTAAGAAACAAACCATAGGATCACAGGGGAAGAGAGGAAAAAATAAATTATGATGAAATCCGAGAGGGAGACGAACCATAGGAGACTCTTAATCCTAGGAAACAAGCTGAGGGTTGGTGCAAGGGAGGGAGGTAGAGGGATGGAGTAACTGGGTGAGGGACATTAAGGAGGGCATATGATATAATGAGCACTGGGTATTATATAAGACTGATGAATCATTGATTCTACTTCAGAAATCAATAATACATTATATGTTAATTAATTGAATTTAAATTAAAAATGAAAAAATAAAATACATTACATAAAAGAATGGGTAAAGTGTCTATGTCTGCATTTAAGTCATCTCAATGGAATGAAACTTCATTCACTGTCACTTTAATTAAATGCATTAATTGGGGTTTACTTATGTAAATGTGCCTCTGCTTATAAACTGGAATTTTAACCAACCAAAACAATAACTGTTGAAACTAAGACTCATATACACATCTGCGAGGAAAGTAAAACAATCACATAAGAGCTAGTATTTATTGTGAAGTTACTATATGGCTGACACTGTATATATGACTTGTTATGGACAGAATTGGGTCCCCACAAAATTCATATGTTGAAACCCTAATCCCCAGTGTGACTGTATTTGGAGATAGGACCTTTCAAGAGGTAATTAAGGTTAAATAAGGGCATAAGGATGGAGTCCTAATTCACTAAGACGGGTGTCCTTCTAAGAAGAATCCATACCAAGGGTGTGGGCACACAGAAAATGGGCCATCTGAGATCCCAACCAGAAGATGGCCACCTGCAAGCCAGGGAGAGAGCCCTCACATTCAACTTAGACTTCTGGGATCAATGTCTGCTGTATAAGCCACCAAGTCTGGAGGATTCTGTTAGGGCAGCCTGAGAACACTAACATAGTACTAATTAAATTACATTAAATCCTAAAGTATCCTTACAAGGAAGGTGTTACTATCCTTAGAGGAAAACCTAGAGGCAGAGAAAGGTTAAGGAACATAACCAATCTTGTCAAGTCAGTAAGTGGTGGAGTTGGGATTCGAACTCAGGCAACCTAATTCAGGGTTTTTCGTTCTTGACTTACAGCATAGTGTCTTTCTAACCCAGGTGAATAGTTTGCATTGACATTCTTCACTGGTTTATAGTAAGGATGACTTCCCACTTAATTAAACAACACACATAAGAAGAGCTAACTAACATATAATAACGGTACTTGAAATGCACATGACCACCTGAAGACTACTTAAATGTCAATCATAAAAATTTTCCTGCTTCCAAGAGGAGGTAAACAAAGCAGAGATTGGATGGTTTATTGCTTGGCAGGGTGGTTGTTGGAATCTGCCCAAGGGGGGAAGAAATATGAGCTGGGTTTTATTTTGCTCCTTATGCCTCATATAACATATAAGTTCTTATAAGGCACACCATGGCAGCATTTGTATAAACATTTTAAAATAAACTTTTTTTTTCTTTTTTTTTGCAAAATGTGACATATACTCAAGGAAAGATTAATTCCCAAAATAACCTGGTCTTCTAGGTTTTATAGATGTGAAGGGAATGAAGCAAATATACCCGTGCAAACCAACCTTTATTTTGGCAGTCCTCTTTTTACCCTCTTTCTCTCCTGTGTTGTGCCTGATCTCTGAACTCGGAATCCAGCATTGGCTAATCCCCCCAATATTACACTAGAGAAATGCTCAGGCCTGGACTTAGAGATTAATCCTGCACTGAATTAAATTTTAACTGATTACACAGTTGAAGATTATTGGAGGGACAGGAAAACCATGGCTAACACGGGCAGAGAATTATCATTAAAGGGTTCCAGGTTGCCAACTCTTATGCTTGCCTGGTCTGCAGTTTAATACATGGTTTTGAAGGGGCTCATCTGAATATTCTGAACAAAAAAGACAATCCAGGAGGCTATGAAAAGACCACATTTTGCAAACTGATTCTCTTTGTACCAGTGTTAGATAAAATGATTTATTTCATGAGTTTGTAATTTTAGTGGTGTAGAAATGACTTTCTGAAATGTCTAAGTAGGCCTTTAAAAAAAAAAGATTTCTTTTCTGGAAAACACTATTGAATACCTGTTACAAATATTCTGTTGGATTATGGTGGAAACAGCTTGAAATGTAGGTATTAGACTTCATAATTTACTAGAAAAAGAGATTCTTTTTTTGAGAAATATTTATTCCAAATGACTTACTGACCAAAACAATACAAAGATAATGAAGTTAGTTATCACTTTTTTTCTCCCACTCTTACTTTAGATGGTTGGTGTTCAAAATGTTAAATCTGTGACTGGTGTGGTTGGTTTGATGCTGGAGAAAAAAATGGAGCTGTGTGATTGTTGTGCATGCACATAAAGGCAAGAGTAGCTTGTGTTCTTGATAATATTAACCTGATAGTTAACATTTTTTGCATTAACCATCAATATTTAAGAAGCACCCCAAATGTGTCAAACACACTTCTAGCTATTTTGGAATATCTTACCGGTGAATAAAACCTTAAAGAGCTGTACCCATGGGAAGCTCACATTCTAACAGGTGGAAAATGAACAATAAGCAATGAGCATGACACATAAGTAAATTATTGTATGAGGAGTCTGGAGGGAGACTCCAGACCACTGAAAATGCCCCATGGCAGGGCTCAGTGTTTGGAGAAAAAATAAGATGCCGGTCTGATGCTGGAGTACTTGAGCAAGTGTAAGTGGCAGGGAATGAAATAGAAGAGGGGCTTGAAGAGGTGGCAGGATGAGGAAAGCAGCACCTTGTAGGATGAGATACAGCATGGAATCTGGTTTGATTTATGTAGCACGTTATGGGAGAAAGCTATTGGAGGGGGCTCATTGAAAAGGGATGTAATGTAATTTACATTTCAACCAGATCGCTCTGGCTTCTTGGTGAGGGTGACTCTAAAGGGGCAATGGAGTGAAAAGGAGAACTTTGGGGTTTTGCTGGGGTCCGGGCATGATCTGATCATGGTTTGGAGTGGACTGGTGGTGGTGGAGATGATGAGGGATGGGCAGTTGCAAAATAATTTGGAGGGAAGCCAACAGGATTTTCTAGTATGTGAGGATTTAAAGGAAAAAAAAAAAAAAAAGAAGTCTAACTTAGTTCTGCCTTAGATGGTACCAGGATAATATTGCGCCCGGGATCTCTTCCACTGTATGAGGCCAACTAGCCATTTGAAACTGGCCAGAGGAGCCACATTCAGGCATTCTAGCAAGCTACAACCAGTGGTCATGGGGAGACAGAGGTGCAGGGGCATGATATGGGATGGTTTGCAGCAAGCATCAACAAATAGAAAAGAAGTAGAATATAAAGTATCAGAGAACATCACATATAATAAAATATGCATATATATTTGCATGCATTTAAATATATATATATATATATATATATATATATATACACACATACATACATACATACATATGAAACCATGTTTGCACATATATGGGTCAGGATTAAAAATTATTCTTATTATGCATTTAGGAACGTTAGGAAAGCAGAATAAAGTTAGAAACCTGGAAAGGATACATACTATACGTATCCAAAATCTTTTTTTTTTTTTTTTAAAGATTTTATTTATTTATTTGACAGAGAGAGATCACAAGCAGACAGAGAGGCAAGCAGAGAGAGAGAGGAGGAAGCAGGCTCCCCGCCGAGCAGAGGGCCCGACGCGGGACTCGATTCCAGGACCCCGAGATCATGACCTGAGCCGAAGGCAGCGGCTTAACCCACTGAGCCACCCAGGCGCCCCGTATCCAAAATCTTTTGAACAACACTTCATTACTACGCAATTTCCAGGACAGCACTGTCCTTTTCAATCCACAGTGAAACAGACTGAAAGGTCAGGGTGAGTGGTGGCAACCAGTTTTGTCTTTTTCTTTTTTTTTTTTTAAGGTTTTATTTATTTATTTGACAGAGATCACAAGTAGGCAGAGAGGCAGAGAGAGAGGGGGGGAAACAGACTCCCTGCTGAGCAGAGAGCCCGATGTGGGGCTCAATCCCAGGACCCTGGGATCATGACCTGAGCCGAAAGCAGAGGCTTTAACCCACTGAGCCACCCAGGTGCCCCAAGTTTTGTCTTTTTCTTTTTCTTTTTTTTTTTTAAAGATTTTATTTATTTATTTGTCAGAGAGAGCGAGGGAGAGAGAGCGAGCACAGGCAGACAGAATGGCAGGCAGAGGCAGAGGGAGAAGCAGGTTCCCTGACGAGCAAGGAGCCCGATGCGGGACTCGATCCCAGGATGCTGGGATCATGACCTGAGCCGAAGGCAGCTGCTCAACCAACTGAGCCACCCAGGCGTCCCAGTTTTGTCTTTTTCAAGAGTAATAAGGTTTTGAATCCTCAACGAAGGTATTGCATTGGTTGATATGGACCTGGAGCCTTTATTCAGGCTTACAAGTCCATATTCCTTTAACACTGTCACTAACCTAAAAGTATATTATCTTGAACACATGATATCATTGATGACTGGAAAATAGTTTGTTGTGTTTGGTGTAGTTGGGGGAGTGGCACAAACTGAACTGGAAAGGCTAATGGTAATTGTTGGTCATGTAGTCTAAACGCCAGCAATGTGAGCTCCCTGGAGGGTTTAAACAGGGGCATAACACTGGTGCAGAACAATCCCTTCTACTAAAGTAACAGATGAAATATTTACATCCATGCTTTTCTAAACTGTTTTTATAAATGACCTCCTCTTCTTGGATGAAAAGAGCTAGCCAACTGCTTTCCACAGGAGAGTTCAGATTACTACCTGAGAAAGGCAGAGTGAGGGGCGGAGGGGAGGGGGGAAAGAAAAAGAGCTGGTGTTTCTTTTTCTCCAAAATAATTTTTTGAAGCTCGCCCCCCTTCCATTGCAATTTGGTTATATGGGTTAAAATACGAACAGGCATTTTGATAGAGTGTGGATTTTGAGTTATTAGTGGTGATGTGGAAGGGAATATTCTCACTCCCCCAGCACCTGTGGGTGAGTCAGGACAGTGGTGGGAACTCAGCACTTACCCCCTCAAAACCCCTGTGTTCCCTTGGGGCTACAGGGCTAAAGAAGAGGGAGCCTGGAGAGAGGGAGAGCAATGGGGAGCCTGGTAAAGTTGTAGAGAAGGCTTGAACTGAATTACAGGGACACTGGAGAGGCCACATTTTCAGAAAAACATATTTCCAGCTTGTAGTTTACCAATTTCATGAATTTTATCTTGAAGATTTTAAAACCTAGGCTGCTTTCCTCACTCTCTGTGTAATACGACGTAGCTTTCTCATTGGCATGGGAATTAACAAAAAATTAGTCTAAACAAAACATAATTAGAAAGATAAACATACTTCCTTCCTAAGCATATGATATATGCATAAGCCTAATAGAAAATATTTTGCAGTCTTTGCTATTCAGTATTATCTGTGTCACAGCTCCCACAGTTCCCACCCCTCCCTCCGAGGCCCATTAGAGTAGATAATTATGAGTTGACTTGATATAGGGAAGAGCCAAATTAAGCAATGATGTAACCAGTGGGAGCCACGCTAATTCTTTCCATCCCACTCAGCAGTTGATTCTCTGATAGGCCCTTTATCAGGCTGGTGGTTGGACAAGTTTTAGAAATGTAGTCATGATTCTTTTGCTGTGAACCTAGGCAACAGCTTAGCCTTGGTAGAGATCACCAATAATTCCTCTCTTCCTTTATTCTTCTTTCCCTCTACCTTTCTGTCTTGGGAATTTGGCATTGTGTCAGGATGCCTGGCATTCTGATTCTAGTTCTAATTTTTGAGATATTCCAAATGGCCCACTGGCAGCATAATAGAAAATCTCATATTGTATGAAGGATCTGTAAGGCTTCACTATAGGACCTCAACGTACTGTTTTCTCATCACTTGACAGTATTTTGGTTGTATTCACATTAGCTTCCTTATATAATACATTGTTCTCTATTTGTGTAAGTGTGCAAAAAGTTCCCTTAGGGGTTTTCTAATGTAAAAATTAGAGAAGGCATGAGTAAAACTTTTAGATACGTTCTTAAGCTTTCTATAATAAACTTTCTTTAAGTGACAATTTTAGGCATACTTAAGCGAACTTAAATTATATTTTCGCTCAAAGAGATTTATACACAAAAGCATTCTATGGCCCATTAACAAAAATGACATGGCCAGGTCACTGTCAACAAGGCCTACATTTAAAATTATCCTCTAGAATTGAGGGGCACCTGGGTGGCTCAGTGGGTTAAGCCTCTGCCTTCGGCTCAGGTCATGATCTCAGAGTTCTGGGATCAAGCCCCGCATCGGGCTCTCTGCTCAGCAGTGAGCCTGCTTTCTCCTCTCTCTGCCTGCCTCTCTGCCTACTTGTGATCTCTCTCTCTCTCTCTCTATTAAATAATAAAAAAAAAAAAGAATATGTTTCTAAAAAAAAAAAAAAATTATCCTCTAGAATTGGGAATGAATGTAGGTTGTTCCCACCCTTATTCCCTGCCAGATCCCACTTGTTGCGAAACTTCTGTCTCTAAGTCTGTTGGTTGAGAATAGGGGAGCTATAGCTGAAGGTCTTAGAACAGAAAAGAACTTCGCTTATATTAGCACAATGTTCTGTCCTCATGTTTTGTCCAGTTGAACCTAATGACTCCATCAACAGTGTATGTAGCCTATCATGGTTTTATTCATTTAATAAATAGTGCAGCATTTGAAACAACCTGACTCCCCAGCAATAGACTGGTTAAATAAATTATGAAGTTATAAAGAGACATAAACATGCTATAATATTGAAAATGGAACAGGAAGCACACAAAAACTATATATCTATGTTTATAAGTATTAAAAATGATGAAAATCTATATTCATAGAGAAAAGAAGCTAACTCATCATGAAGAGGACAAAATGGTTACAAAATTATTTCTTTAAGATAGCTTTATTTATGTGCCTCCTGATATGATGCACCAAGGATACAGCATCCCTGATGTTAGTACCCCTGTGAAAAGTGCATGGAGTAGATCTAATCATAAGGAAACATCCCACGAGTCCAAGATAAAGGACAGTCTATAAGATAACTGGCCTCTACTCTTCAAAAAGCTCAAATCCATGAAAGACCAAAAAAAAAAAAAAAAAAAAAAAGAATGTTGCTCTGTTCTAGATTAAAAAACTAAAGAGACATTAAAAACTAAAAGCAATGTGTCATTCTGGGCTAGAAAAGAATCTGTAATAGATCCTGTTAGGACTGGTATACATTTGCTGACTTCAAAGAAAACTCATTTCTTAATAAAAATGATTGCAATTTTAACCTATGGTCACTTCTCACAAAATATTCAGGTAGAAATTAATTTCATAAATAATCACATACTTTATTTTATAGTAAAAATTCAGCATCTAAATGCAGTATGTGAATTTTGTTGGTAAAAAAGTAAAGTTTTAAATTTCAGTGAGTATTTTATTGACCGTTTTTATTAAAAAATTCTTAATTTTAACATTTTTACATTTTTCCGTTGCCTTTCTAGTATTTTATAAACAAAATTTCTTGAAATGAATCAAGTTACTCTTGTATGTAGCTTTTGTTTGTCAGAAAGTTTAATTATCTTTTAATAACCCTGTCAACATTCCAGGAAAAGACAGAAGAGTAGTAGTCTAGCAAGGACAAATAGTTGGTCATTACATGGCTTTTTTTCTTGGCTTAGTGAAACTAAATTTATAACATATTAAGCTTACAATGACAGCAAAGTATATTTTTCTTTCTTAATAAAAATTATCCCATAAGAAATCAAGTGATAGCCTTCATTCTCAAAAAACTAGAATCTAATGTTTTCATATTATTTGATGAGAAAAATCCATTTGCTGTTGAATTAAAAACAAAACCAAAGAAACAACAATGACAAAACAAAGGAAACACATATTGTTACATAGAGGCAAAGAGAATAAGACTATACTGTAACTCTCTTCCTGCAATGAAATTTTCTATATAAATTGGGCTTAGGATCCAATTCTGCAATTCTTTATTTTGTCTAATGGTCTCTAACATAGCTGCCATTTTCATTTTGCATATACACTGGAATCTCTTTTTTTTTTTTTTTTTTTACCTGCGCAGCAAATCTAATGGGTTAGAATTAGAGTCTAATAAAGATGTCACTTTGCTATGGTGAATGAATTTTCAGTTTAACTGCAACAAGAAAAATCCCCTCCTAGTATCTTACTTAAAAGATTACTTAATGTTTTGTTTTGTTCTTTTGGATTGCTATAATTGCAGAAAAGAAGTCGGCATAGCCCAGAATGACAACTGTTACAGCTGTGATTTTTTCTCCAGTTATAACGACAGGTTTAAGTTAAAACTGCTCACTCTTCTCACTCAGATCATTGTGAGACCAACAACTTGAATTGCTGTTTGGAATTAAAAGTTGGCCACGGTATAGGGTGAAGATAATTTGGTTGCCTCAGGAATTCAGATTCTAATCTGAGCCTCACTAATCAGTGTTCTAATCAGTGAAACTAATGAACTATATACACTGTAAGACTATCTATTAGAAAGCCTTGGATTCTTCCCAGAGCTAGAGCTGAATATGTCAAATGGCAACCAAGTTTGCCTTGTCATTGCTCATACTTGATCATCAGAAAATCATGTCTATACGTAAAAAACAAAACTTTGATTCCATGTCATGATTTGCCTGTCATTTGCCTGCTTCATACAAATGGATCCCACAGACTTATGCCACATTGACCACCTCCTGTACAGGGTAAAGTGCAAAATTTCCCTAAAGTCCTTGTCTTTATTTTTTCTACTTACATTTGCATTTGTACAAGGAAGCATGAAGACATTCAGTACTATTTACATTTACACATAATTTTGTATTTTAAAACTTAAAAATTATTACTAGGTTTGTTGCTGGGAGATATCTGACTATTCTACTCAATGTCTATGTACTAAAAGGCTATTTTGCACTGGACCCTGTGCCAGATACTAGAAAATGGTACATGTGGAAATGGGACAAAGTGGAAGATTGCAGAGGAAATATGAATAACTTCATACTCAACCTGTATTATACTGATTTATCTTGATGGATTTATAGGTATGATAAATCTGAACTATGACCATCAAGAGACAACAAATAGATATATACATACATTTGTTGGTTTTTATTAGTTAGCACTTGAAAATAAAGTACTGAAGCTTTTTCTTCTCTCCTGGTTGACAGAGGCCATTCTTTTTTTTTTTTTTTTTTTAAAGATTTTATTTATTTATTTGACAGAGAGAAATCACAAGTAGGCAGAGAGGCAGGCAGAGAGAGAGGAGGAAGCAGGCTCCCCACTGAGCAGAAAGCCCGATGCGGGGCTCGAACCCAGGACCTGGGATCATGATCTGAGCCGAAGGCAGCGGCTTAACCCACTGAGCCACCCAGGCACCCCGACAGAGGCCATTCTTTAAGACAGGTTGAAACTGTAAAGAAGGTACCAAGTAATCCCCTCTCACCACCACCAGTTACGAGTATTCCTATAAGAAATAGTTCATGCATGTACATCTGTACATTTATTCAGAGGACTAGAATTATATTGTTAGAACTAAAAAACACAGGAAATTCTGGACTGAATGAGGCTAGAAATAGAAGGCAAATCAGATTTCACAGTAAAAATTGAGGTTTTTGCATTAAGGCCTTGCAAGAGACTATGATAGACAAAGCAGACAAATCTTTGCTCTTCCAGATTTCACATTGAAGATTTAATATTATAATCTGTTTTTGCCATGAGACAGGGAGTGGTTTTGCAAACTGTTAGATATTCAACAATACAATGGAAAAATAATATAAAACTTCTGCAAAGTGAAAGGGCGAATATTGTAAAAGATGCAGTATTTCACACAGAGTCAATAACAGTGAAAGGAAAGGAGTGCTCAGGTCACAACAAACTCAATGACAAATGAAAGTCTATAGCCTAGACCACCTAATAATGGAAGAAAAGGAAAGGAACAAAGCTGATGAATAATAGTAGGTAAAGCAGAATGGTTTAATCACCAAAAAACTAAGAAAGATTATGAGAAAATCTAATAAAAACTAAGCATTCTTTTAAAAATGATAAATGTTTAATTTTGCTTTAAACTCAAACATAAAGTAGGAAATCCAATACCTCTACAATATAATATCATGAGAAAAAATAAAATTCCAATCTATTAATATGTATTTGGTTACTTTTTATTCTTAGAACACAATTATAACTTCATTTTTATTAAAAATGAAGTAAACTTATTTTGTAATTTACAATTCATTGAATTTTATGGAGGAGATCTCAGCAAAGCCTTGACCCCCCTCACAATATTTACTATAATGTTTCTTTTAGATGGATCTGCTTTAAGAAGCTTTTATCAAATACCAGTGATCAAGAGTCTTCTTTATCTCTGTGTGAACAGCTTTCTCTGCCTTCCAATTTTGATGTTCACCTAAGTCAAGCAATTCATTTTCATTTTGGATCAATGAATTGTGTAACTCTCCACAGTTGCTATTGACATATTACTTTCCCTGAATCTTAAGAATATCTTCTGTGTTTAGCCATTCTCTATGCTAAAAAATTAAATAATTAAGATCCCTCAAACTTTAGTTTCATTCATTTATCACATCTACATAAGCATTATCATATATGTAATCTCTATCATTGCATAAGAAATCATCACAAACTTAGCAACTTAGAACAGCATACATTTACTATTTTAGTTTCTGTGAGTCTGAAGTCTGGGCACAGCTTGTTTGGGTCCTTTGCTCAGAGTTTCAAGGACTTGGCTGGGCTGCATTGTTATCTGGAAGCTTAACCGGGGAATATCTTCTTCTAAGTTCATTGAGGTTATGGCATAATTCATTTTCTTGAGGCTATATGACTGACTGACATTCCTTGGCTTTTCACTGATAGTCAGGTGGAGGGTACCCTCAAGTCCTAGATGCTGCCTAGAGTTCCTTGCCTTGTGGCTTCTCTAAAATAGACACTTATTTCATCAAGTCCACAAAAATGAGCATTGATCCAGTCTGCAAAGACAGAGTCTTATATAACATAATCATGGAAGTAATATCCATCACCTTTTCTATATTTTATTGGTTAGAAGCAAATCACAGTCCTACGCATACTCAACGAGAGGGATTACATGAAGGTATGAATATCAGTGGGTAGAAATCATTAGGGGTCATGTGAGGAACTGATTGCTCCAATCTCTCACCATCAAAAACAAGGATATGTGACTCTAGAAACTGAAGTCCAAGATTAGAATAATTTGGGTTAGTGCCCAGTTATATCATCTTTGCATACTCAGAACAATTATATGAAGTTTACTAAATGTAAGGAATGTGTCTTAGATTTTTAAAATTCTTAGAATTACGTTAAACTGTTTTTTAAAATTGCTATCCTACTTAAATTTCTTGAAGTCTGGATTTTTTTATTAGTGACCTAAAACTGTAGAATATTGCAGATTTCCAGAGAAGATGGTAGAGTATGAGGGCTTTAAGCTCACCTCATGCCATGGATATAACTAGATAACATTCACATCGGTGCAAATAATCCAGAAAATGAACCAAAGACTGGAAGAACAAACTCCAATAATTAAATATAGAGAAAAGGTCATATTGAAGTGGGTAGAAAGGGTGGAGAGGGGAAAGCTAAATGGACCTGCAAATCTGTCCACCAGAGGAAGAGACCCAGAGGCCAAGATTGGCAAGAGAAACAGACTATCACACCAGCTAAAGAGCACAAAAAAGAGAACTACAGGTCAGTATCTCTGATGAACTTAGACACAAAAATCCTCAATAAAATACTAGAAAACTGAATCCAACAATACATTAAAAAAATCATTCACCACGATCAAGTGGGATTTACTCTCAGGATGTAGGATGTTTCAATATTTACAAATTGATGTGATACATCACACCAATAAGAGAAAGGGTAAAAACCGTATGATTATTTCAAGATGTAGAATAAGCATTTGACAAAGTACAACATCCATCCATGATAAAAACCCTCTATAGCGTAGGTTTAGAAGGAATATATCTGTACATAATAACATATGTATAAAAAATCCACAGCAAACATCATACTCAATGGGAAACACTGAGATCTTTATTCTTAAGGTCAGGAACAAGACAAGGATGTCAACTGTTACCACTTTTACTCAACATAGTATAGGAAGTCCTAGCAACAGCAATAGACAACAAAATAGAATAAAAGACATCCAAATTGGTAAGGAACAAGTAAAAGCTTCACTATTTGCAGATGACATGATATTATATATAGAAAAGCCAAAAGACTTCACCAAAAAACTACTAGAAGTAATAAAGGAATTCAGTAAGGTTTCAGGATACAAAATCAATGTATGGAAATCCATCATGTATCTATACGCTATGAAGCAGCAGAAAGCAAAACTAAGAAACAATCTCATTTACAATTGGACCAAAAACAGTAAGAGACCTAGGAATAAATTTAACCAAGGAGGTGAAAGACCTGTACTCTGAAAACTAAAATACTGTTGAAAGAAATCAAAAGTGACACAAACAAATGGAAAGACATTCCATGCTCATAGATTAGAAGAACAAATATTGTTAAAATATCTATACTGCCCAAAGCAATCTACAGATTTAATGCAATCTTTAGCAAAATGCCAACTGCAGGGCACTTGGGTGTCTCAGTTGGTTAAGCATCTGCCTTCAGCTCTGGTCATGATCCCAGGGTCCTGGGATCAAATCCCATATGAAGCTCCCTGCTCAGCAGGAAGTCTGCTTCTCTCTCTGCCTCTACCCCTCCCCACTGCTTGGGCTTGTTTTCTCTCTCTCTCTTTCTCTCTCTCAAATTAATAAATAGTAATAAAAAAATACCAACTGCATTTTTCACAGAAGTATAACAAATAATCTTATAATTTATATGGAATCACAATAAGATACTGAATAACCAATGCAATCTTGGAAACAAACAAACAAAAAAACAAAGCTAGAGGTATCACAATTCTAGATTTGAAGTTATATTGCAAAGCTGTAGTAATCAAAACAGTATAGTACTGGCACAAAAATAGACATATAGATGTGTGAGAACAGAAAGCCCAGAAATAAACCCATGATTATATGGTCAATTAATATTCAATGAAGGAGGCAAAAATATGTAATAGGCAAAAGATGGTCTCTTCCACAAATGATGTTGGGAAAACTGTACATACACCAAATGAATAAAACTGGACCACTTTCTTGCAGCAAACCCAAATAAACTTAAAATGGATGAATGATGTAAATGTGAGATCTGAAAGCATAAAAATCCAAGAAAAGAATGCAGGTAGTAATATCTCTGACATCAGCTATAGCGACATCTTTCTAAATATGGGGGAAGCAAAAGCAAAAATAAATTATTGGGACTACATCAAAATAAAAAGCTTCTGCACAGCAAAATAAAAAATAAAAAATAATCTACTGAATGGGAAAGATATTTGCAAATGATATGTTTGACAAAGAGTTAATATCCAAAATGTGTAAAGAATTTATACAATTCAATACCCCCCAAACCAAATAATCCAATTAAAAAATGGGCAGAATATACAAAGAGACATTTTTCCAAAGAAGACATACAGAAAGTTAACAGACCCATGACAAAATGCTGAACATCACTCATCACCAGGGAAATGACTCAAAACCACCATGAAATATCACCTCACACTTTCCAAAATGACTAAAATAAAAAACACAAGAAACAACAAGTATTGGTGAGGATGTGGAGAAAAAGGAACCCTTGTGGACTGTTGGTGGGAATGCGAACTGGTGTAGCCATTGTGGAAGACAAAAATGGGGGTTCCTCAAAAAATTAAAAATAGAGCTACCTCGTGATCCAGGGATTGTGCTACAGAGTATTTACCCAAAGGATACAAAAACACTAATTTGAAGGGTTATATGCACCCCTGTGTTTATTGCAACCAAGTGCCCACTGATGGATGATGGATAAAGAAGGTATAGTATATATGCACAATGGAATATTTAGCCATAATAAAGAGTGAAATCCAGCTAGATGTAGATGGCACTAGGGAGCATAATGTTAAGTGAAATAAGCCAGTTATTGCAAGCAAACACCATATGATTTCACTCATATGAGGAATTTAAGAAGCAAAAGAAGAAAAAAAGAGATAAAAAAAATAAGAGTGCACTTATCTTGATAAGCACGGAGTGATATGTGGAATTGTTCAATCACTACATCATACAACTGAAACTAATATAATGCTATGTGTTAACTACAGTGAAATTAAAATAAAATTTTAAATAAAAATAAATAAAACTTCAGAATGTCACTGTTTCCTAAATCTTCAAATAATCCTGAACCAAGGGGAATAGAGATGAACATTTTATAGAAACCACTGAGATTAACTATTTCAATTTAGCTGTTGATTTTATCTTTCAAATATAAAACTTAGCTGTTGATTATATCTTTCAAATATAGTTATTGATTATATCTTTCAAATATAAAACTCAAGTTAATGGACTTCACTAAATTTATCATTTTGAAATGTATAAAATATGTACACCTGAAACTAATAGAATGTTGTGAATCAATTATACTTCAATTAAGAAAACAAGAGTATGGCATTAACATGGAAAGAGATAAACTAGCTAGCTGAATAAAGGAGTGTATAAAGCAAATCCTTTACGTATGAGAATTTGGTATAAGTTGAGTTGGCATTAGAAAAATCAATGATAAAGGATAGAATATTTGTTAAATCATATTAGAAAAAACTGGTTCACTATGTAGAGAAGAATGAGCCTACCTAATATCATATAAAATATACTCCAGATGGTCTGCTGACCTAATATTAAAAGCTAATCTATAATGCTAATGAGATATGCCTTTATAGCTATCAATTCTTATAAAAAAGATTTCTAAAAATATCATCAGTATCATAAACACCCAAATTACTTTCAAGAGGAGGATACTTTCAAAGAAAGGGTTTCCGGCCCTATACAAGGAAGGAAAATAGATTTCAAAGGAACATCCTATTAGATTTGGGATCCAGTAACTTTTTTGAAAGCTTGGAGGAAGGAATTTCACTAGCCAGTGAGGGGCACATTCTTAAAAGCACCCAAGCATTTTGGACCTTCTCTAGGTATGGATTCAGCTTCACCAAACATTTGGCAACAAACAAGCATTTCTCGTCAAGCCATTGAGAAATACAGAAATGCTGTTTGTTTTAATTTTATTTGGAGATACAGTCATGTTCCTGGAGCCAAAGCAAAAACTTGGAACCATTTTGGATTTTGGTCACTGAGCTTAGGCTTACTTTTTTGTTTAAAAAAAGAGTCAACAGTACTTTTGACAATCAGCGGTTTTCCCCCAAGTCCTAACTAACATTATCTCCCTTCACAAAACAGGCTCTTACAGCCAGCCTGTGGTCAATAGTTCCTGAAAGCATAACAACCACTGCCACTCTTGCCTCCTTAATTATGGCATCGTCAACTTCCCAGCTCATGTTGTAAACATTCTGGAAGAAAGGCTCCATAAACCCAACCTATCGGGTTCCATGAGGGAACATGCTATTAAAAACAACAACAAAAAAGAGGTTTATAAAGGCATTATGTTTTTGCCCAGAAAATTGAAAGTATTCTTTCTCTCCTCATGATTCATTTTGAATGGCAAGCATTTTATTTGTAGGAAGTTTTCTGAGGTCTTTGGAATTTGGTAGTAAAGACACAAAATAATCCATCCAATATTCCAAATAATAGGCTGGAGAGCGGGAAGCATTGTGTGCATGTGTATGTGTGTGTGCGTGTGTGTGTGTGTTCCCATAGAGAGAAACCTGCAATTAATTTATACAAAGAGAATAGAGGTTGTCGTTGTAGCAGAAGAGGATGTGCATACTGCCTGACTGCTTTTGGGAGCAGTCCTCTTGGGGAAAAAAATCAGGAGGCAGGAGAAAATAACATTTCTACTTAACATGGGAAAATTAATTTGTAGCCATAAAGATTTTCAGAAGGAAGAGTGGACTCTCTTTAGGAACAGTAAGTTCCATGTGACTAGAGTTATTCAAGCAGGGGTTGGGTGGTTGTTAAAAAGGAAAGAAAAATCAAACTGTAAAAACATTCAGAAGGCCCAAGTGACTTTCCAGGGCTGGGAGTCTCTACTTCTGAAAATTCATTTGGGGGCTCCGGTTGTATCCAACCTCATCATGTGTGTCATTCTCTGGCCTTAAAGGCCAATGGGTTGGACTAGAAGCAGCCAAGTTGGTGGGAACAAGTGGAGGCTCTCATATTTTCCTGGACTCCACAGCGCACTGTCAAAGAGTCAGGGTTAGAACGAGGAGGGACAAAAGGAGAAATGAAAGGCATAAATGTTTCAGTGAGCATCGCCAGTGTATGAAATTCTTGCAGTCTTCCTTCCATGAGAAACACATGGCACAAGCAAATAATCCCTATCAGGTCTTTGTCCGTGTTTGTGTGTATATGGGTCTTGTTTGAATTCTTCCCATCCCCCCCACCTCTGACTCTAGCATTACCCATGGAAATCCATGTTTTCCTGTCCCAAATCAAATGGAACTTCTCCCAGAAAACAATTTCCTGGTTCATAAAATAAAAGAAACATAATAATTCCCTGATACATGCTTTCCATCTTTTCATCTATTATTTTAGCACTTAGAAGTTACTTCTCTGGTAACCTTTAGCTTTTACTCTTTCTTATTACTCTTATCCTAAAAATATCCTCCCTCACCTACTAGAATCTCAGTTTCTGAGGGCAGAGATTGTATCTAATATCACCTAATGCATGTAATTCTCTACCTTAGAGCTAAGAAATCTCAACAGACAGATATTAAATGAATAGGTTAATGGACAGGACGACTGAATAGAGGGAAAATGGTGAAGTTGACCAGCTGCTGCAGATGCCTCTCTCCCTTTCCTGAGAGTTCCCCTTATGTTCTTTTATTTCAGACTTTGTGCTGGAAAATAACAGGATCCAGAAAATCCAAGGGGAAGAAAGTTGGGAAGTTTGTCAGGGGCATAGGTTACTTTATGAAATACCAGTTTCAAAGATCAAGTTATAGGTTTTTCCCCTTTCTGATAAGGAAAACAGTGCATGAGGGGAGTTGGAGAGGGAAAAGGCCACGTGAAGTTTAATCACTCATCACATAAGGCAATCAAATAGAGCCATTGAGAAAGGTACTGGGAAAATGACTTCCCTTCAGAAAGGCAAACCTTGTCAAGAGCGTGAGGAAAATCCTCAGTCAACACAGCAAGTGTGGGAAAGGGAAGACGATTTCAAGCGACTTCAAGAGAAAGAAAAAGATTTTTAAAACATTAGGGACCCTTTTCCACATTTCCATTTAAGTTCTATCCATAAGGAAAATATTCTTCCATATTCCACAGCAATATATCTTTTTTTTTTTTTTTAACATGTAGCCATTGCCAGCCACCTAGAAGCTGAGGTGGAGACGTCGTACCTTGGCACTCCATTCTTAATATGTGTTCCGAGGGTTGAGAGTCAGTGAGGCAAAGAAGATGACGGCCAGATAAAACAGTCACAATCCTCAGAGTGGAAAATAATGTCACTGGGTGAGCCAAAATATAATTTCTCCTATGGCTTTTCTCTCCAGGAAGTTCTTCTGAAAAACACCTTTCCAGCACAATAGTCATTGAATCCAATTATATATTTTTAGACACTGCTAACCATTCCTCTTTTTTTCCCCCCTTCTGTTTCAAGAAAATTCTGCACATCTGGAAAGAACAGCAAAGAAGAACAGGAACTGGCGCATTTGTGCTCGGCTCCTACCGGGCATGTTTCATTTAATTTCCTCCATTTTTATGACACTTTCCTATGCTGCTACTCCAGACATTCAATAAAACACCTCACCACGTAGGAGCCATAAGGGAAGGAAAATCTAAAGAAAGTCTGACAGGGGTTCTGAGTGTCTGCTCACCACAATGATCAGCGAAGGCAGGCAGGAACAAACACACAGGCTTCCAAGAACCACTACTCTACAGTCACCCCTCAGCCCTGTACAGACTCTTCTGCCTCTTGAAACTGATTCACTGTCATACGAACTGTTTTTCCTGTGATTGGCTTCTACAGGCTGCCCACCTCGTCAGTGTCTGAAGGAATGACTACAAATGGCCCCATTTTTTATTCCTGCTTCTCTCATTCAATCTACAACCAATCAGTTCTTCCACTCAGCAAGAGAGAGGCCATTTCTTTCTATTTTTTTACTTTTAAAGAATCAAGAACTAGTTATGGATACTATCTGGAGCAAGTCCATGGTCTGATCTAGAGAGGGAGGAATTAGGTATGGGATAAGCAGGTCAAGAATGGAGTTGTGACTTCGGCTTTAAGCGTAATGGGGAAGCAAGCATGGGGAGGTTGAATTTCTGGGGCCTCGGGGAGGCCATCTGTTTAGAAACAGATCTGTAGTAAATGAAGAATACTTAGCACTTTGTCTCTGAGTATTGATTACCTAAGAAGAAACCGGCTTTTGCTTATTTACAATCTGTGAACAAATTTCAGATCCTGTTTGGACGCAAGGTGGGGAGAGTCTATGACAGTACCTGGTGTCCACAATACGTTGAGAGAAGCGGAAAAACACAAAATGAGGAGGATGTAGGCGCAAAAGCCAAACTTCGACCATGCTGTAAACTTTTCAGGGGATGACTTGTGGCCTATTTTAAATATCCTAACTCAATATTTTCCTTCAGCACACTTCCTCACTGACACAAACACACTACTTCTTTTTTTTTTTTTAAAGATTTTTTACTTATTTATTTGACAGAGAGAGATCACAAGTAGACAGAGAGGCAGGCAGAGAGAGAGAGAGAGAGGGAAGCAGGCTCCCCGCTGAGCAGAGAGCCCGATGCAGGACTCGATCCCAGGACCCTGAGATCATGACCTGAGCCGAAGGCAGTGGCTTAACCCACTGAGCCACCCAGGCGCCCCATAAACACACTACTTCTTAAATGGAGAACAATTTCCCGATCTACTGGGAGAGGTGATAAATAAGTCCCTTGGTTTATTTTTTAATTTTTTCTTAGCCCTCAAATATTTATAAACTTATCTTCAATTCATGCAGCCCTGGGCTAGACACGAGGCTTAGAACGGTCTTATTCTTAAAATTTAATTTTTAAATTTTATTGTGGAAAGAACACTTAAAGTGAGATTTACCCCCTAAAACTTTTATTAAATGTACAATATAGTATTGTTGACTATAGGCACAATGTTGCACAGCTGATTTCTAGGGCGTATTCTTCTTGTTTAACTGAAACCTTATGCTCATTGCTTAGTAACTTCCAACTTTCCCCTACACCTGACCTCCAGCAACTGCCATTCCAGTCTTTGATTTCATGAATCTGACGATTTTAGAGACCTTATATACGTGGTATCATTCCGTATCTGTCGTTCTGTGACTGGCTTATTTGACTTAGCATAATGTCCTCAAGGTTCATCAATATTGTCACATATTGTAGAATTCCTGTCTTCTTAAAGCTAAATATTCCTTTATATGTACACACCACAATTTCTTTAACCATTCATCTGCTGATGGACATTTTTTTTAAAGTAGGCACCACAGGGGCACCTGGATGGCTCAGTGGGTTAAAGCCTCTGCCTTCGGCTCAGGTCATGATCCCAGGGTCCTGGGATTGAGCCCCACATTGGGCACTCTGCTCAGCAGGGAGCCTGCTTCCTCCTCTCTCTCTCTCTCTCTCTCTGCCTACTTGTGATCTCTGTCTGTCAAATAAGTAAATAAAATCTTAAAAAAAAAAAAAGTAGGCACCACGTCCAGCATGGCTTGAAGTCATCACCCTGAGATTAAGACCTTAGCTAAAATGAAGAGTAAGATGCTTAATTGACTGAGCCACCCTGAAGCCCCTGCTGATGAACTTTTAAGCTGTTTCCACAACTTGGCTCTTGTGAATAGTGCTGCAGTGTATACCGGAGCACTAATATCTCTTCAAGACCTTGAGTTCAATTCTTTTGGGTAAATCTCCAGAAATGGGATTGCTATTTTATGTGGTAGTTCTATTTTTATTTTACTTTTTGCATAAAAATTGTATGTATGTAAGGTATACGATGTGATGTTTTGCTAGACATACATGGTAAAATGGTTACTGCAGTCAGGTTAACTCACGCACCCATCTCCTCACGTAGTCAGCACTTTCAGCTGTGGATCTACTCTCTGAGCAAGTTTCCAGTATACACCACAGTACTGTAATCTACAGTTACGATACTCTAGACTAGATCTCTAGAACTTATTCATCCTACATAACTGAAACTTTCCCTTTGATCAACATGTCCTCTGCCTCGCTTTACCCGCTAAACACTATTCCAATTCCTGCTTCCAGGTATTCAACTTTTTTTTTTTTCAGGTTCCACAGAAAAATGAGCTCATGGAGTATTCTTCTCTTTGTGCCTGGCTTATTTCAATTAGCATAATGTTCTCCATTTCCATCTGTGTTGTCACAAATGTCAGGAGCTCATTCTTTTTAAAGGCTGAGCAATACGCCACTGTGTGTGCATACCCAAATTTCTTTATTTATTCATCCATCAGTGGACACTTAGGCAGTTTCTGTGAATGTTGCTGCAATGAAAATGGGAGCACAGGTATTTTTTTGCAAAGTACTGATATTATTTCCTTTAGGTATACACCAGAAGGGGGATTGCTAGTTCATATGGTAGCTCTATTTTAAAATTTTTGAGGAAGCTCTATACTGTTTTCCATAGTGTTTCAATTTATAATTCCATCAATAGTACACAAGTGTCCCTTTTTCTCCGCATCCTCACCAACATTCCTTATCTTTTGTCTTTTTGATACTAGCCATTCTAACAGTTGTAAGGTGATTGATATCTCATTGAAGTTTTGATTTCTATTTCCCTGATGATAATTGATGTTAAGAATCTTTTTAGGAGGAGTCAAGATGGCAGAGAAGTAGCAGGCTGAGACTACTTCAGGTAGTAGGAGATCAGCTAAATAGCTTATCTAAAGATTGCAAACACCTACAAATCCAATGGGAGATTGAAGAGAAGAACAACAATTCTAGAAACAGAAAATCAACCACTCTCTGAAAGGTAGGACTGGCAGAGAAGTGAATCCAAAGCGACGGGCACATACCTGTGGGGGGAGGGGCTGGCTCCCAGAAGCGGCGGAGCAATGGAGCACAAAATCAGGACTTTCAAAAGTCCACTGAGGGACATCGCTCCAGAGGCTAAACCAGAGTGAAGCCCACGTGGGGTCAGCGTGGCCTTAGGTCCCGCAGGGTCACAGAAGGATCGAGGTGTCTGAGTGTCACAGAGCTTGCAGGTATTAGAATGGTGAAGCCAGCTACAGAGACAGAGCCATGGAGTGAGATCTCAGCTCGGGGTTACCTTGAACTGGTCGCAGGCTCGGTGAGCTCAGACCGCAGCCAGAGGCCAGGGAAACAGGAGTAATTGGGCGCTATTCTCTGAGGGCGCACTGAGGAGTGGGGTCCCAAGCTGTCAGCTCTTCCAGGCCAGAGACTGGGAGGCCGCCATCTCCATTCCCGTCCTCCAGAACTCTACGGAAAGCATATAGGGAAGAAAAGCTCCCGAAAGCAAACCCAAGCGGATTACTCAGCCTGGCCCCTGGTAAGGGCAGTACAATTCCGCCTGGGGCAAAGACACTTGAGAATCACTACAACAGGCCCCTCCCCCAGAAGATCAACAAGAAATCCAGCCAAGACCAAGTTCACCTACCAAGGAGTGCAGTTTCAATACCAAGGAGAGCAGCGGAATTCCAGAGGAAGAGAAAGCAAAGCATGGAACTCATGGCTTTCTCCACATGATTCTTTAGTCTTGCAGTTAATTTAATTTTTTTTCTTTTTCAATTTTTTTTTCTTCCTCTGCTAGATTTTTTTTAACTTTTACCCTTTTCTTTTTTAACATTTTTAAACTAGTTTATACTATATATATATATATTTTCTCTTTTTAATATTTTTTCTTTATTCATTTTCTTTTTTTAATTGTTTCTTTTTTTTTTCTGAACCTCTTTTTATCCCCTTTCTCCCCCCCCCCCAACAATTTGGGATTCTTCTGATTTGGTTAAAGCATATTTTCCTGGGGTCTTGTCCACCCTTTTAGGATTTTACTTGCTCCTTCATATACTCTTATCTGGACAAAATGACAAGGCAGAAAAATTCACCACAAAAAAAAAGAACAAGAGGCAGTACTGAAGGCTAGGGACCTAATCTACACAGACATTGGTAATATGTCAGATCTAGAGTTCAGAATGATGATTCTCAAGGTTCTAGCCGGGATCAAAAAAAGGCATGGAAGATATTAGAGAAACCCTCTTGGGAGATATAAAAGCCCTTTCTGGAGAAATAAAAGAACTAAAATCTAATCAAGTTGAAATTTAAAAAGCATTAATGAGGTGCAATAAAAAATGGAGGCTCTCACTGCTAGGATAAATGAGGCAGAAGAAAGAATCAGCGATATAGAAGACCAAATGACAGAGAATAAAGAAGCTGAGCAAAAGAGGGACAAAGAGCTACTGGGCCATGAGGGGAGAATTTGAGAGATAAGTGACACCATAAGACGAAACAACATTAGAATAATTGGGATCCCAGAAGAAGAAGAAAGAGAGAGGGGAGCAGAAGGTATATTGGAGAGAATTATTGGAGAGAATTTCCCTAATATGGCAAAGGGAACAAGCATCAAAATCCAGGAGGTGCAGAGAACCCCCCCCCCCAAAATCAACAAGAATAGGTCCACACCCTGTCACCTAATAGTAAAATTTACAAGTCTTAGTGACAAAGAGAAAATCCTGAAAACAGCCCGGGAAAAGAAGTCTGTAACATACAATGGTAAAAATATTAGATTGGCAGCAGAATTATCCACAGAGACCTGGCAGGCCAGAAAGAGCTGGCATGATATATTCAGAACACTAAATGAGAAAAACATGCAGCTAAGAATACTATATCCAGCTAGGTTATCATTGAAAATAGAAGGAGAAATAAAAAGCTTCCAAGACAAACAAAAACTGAATTTGCAAACACCAAACCATCTCTACAGGAAATATTGAAAGGGGTCCTCTAAGCAAAGAGAGAGCCTAAAAGCAGTAGATCAGAAAGGAATGGAAAAAATATACAGTAACAGTCACCTTACAGGCAATACAATAGAACTAAATTCATATCTCTCAATACTTACCCTGAATGTTAATGGGCTAAATGCCCCAATCAAAAGACACAGGGTATCAGAATGGATAAAAAAACAAAACCCATCTATATGTTGCCTACAAGAAACTCATTTTAAACCCGAAGACACCTCCAGATTTAAGGTGAGGGGGTGGAAAAGAATTTACCATGCTAATGGACATCAGAAGAAAGCAGGAGTGGCAATCCTTATATCAGATCAATTAGATTTTAAGCCAAAGACTATAATAAGAGATGAGAAAGGACACTATATCATACTCAAAGGTTCTGTCCAACAAGAAGATCTAACAATTTTAAATATCTATGCCCCTAACGTGGGAGCAGCCAACTATATAAACCAATTAATAACAAAATCAAAGAAACACATCAACAATAATACAATAATAGTAGGGGACTTTAACACTCCCCTCACTGAAATGGACAGATCATCTAAGCAAAAGATCAACAAGGAAATAAAGGCCTTAAATGACACACTGGACCAGATGGACATCACAGATATATTCAGAACTTTTCATCCCAAAGCAACAGAATACACATTCTTCTCTAGTGCACATGGAACATTCTCCAGAATAGATCACATCCTCAGTCCTAAATCAGGTCTCAACCGGTATCAAAAGATTGGGATCATTCCCTGCATATTTTCAGATCACAAAGCTCTGAAGCTAGAACTCAATCACAAGAGGAAATTTGGAAAGAACCCAAATACATGGAGACTAAACAGCATCCTTCTAAAGAATGAATGGGTCAACCAGGAAATTAAAGAAGAATTGAAAAAATTCATGGAAACAAATGATAATGAAAACACAATGGTTCAAAATCTGTGGGACACAACAAAGGCAGTCCTGAGAGGAAAATATATAGCGGTACAAGCCTTTCTCAAGAAACAAGAAAGGTCTCAGGTACACAACCTAACCCTACACCTAAAGGAGCTGGAGAAAGAACAAGAAAAAAAGCCTAAACCCAGCAGGAGAAGAGAAATCATAAAGATCAGAGCAGAAATCAATGAAATAGAAACCAAAAAAACAATAGAGCAAATCAATGTAACTCGGAGCTGATTCTTTGAAAGAATTAATAAGATTGATAAATCCCTGGCCAGACTTATCAAAAAGAAAAGAGAAAAGACCCAAATAAATAAAATCATGAATGAAAGAGGAGAGATCACAATGAACACCAAAGAAATACAGACAATTATAAGAACATACTATGAGCAACTCTATGCCAACAAATTTGACAATCTGGAAGAAATGGATGCATTCCTAGAGACATATAAACTACCACAACTGAACCAGGAAGAAATAGAAAGCCTGAACAGACCCATAACCAGTAAGGAGATTGAAACAGTCATCAAAAATCTCCAAACAAACAAAAGCCCAGGGCCAGACGGCTTCCCAGGGGAATTCTACCAAACATTTAAAGAAGAACAAATTCCTATTCTCTTGAAACTGTTCCAAAAAATAGAAATGGAAGGAAAACTTCCAAACTCATTTTATGAGGCCAGCATCACCTTGATCCCAAAACCAGACAAGGATCCCATCAAAAAAGAGAACTACAGACCAATATCCTTGATGAACACAGATGCGAAAATTCTCACCAAAATACTAGCCAATAGGATTGAACAGTACATTAAAAGGATTATTCACCACGACCAAGTGGGATTTATTCCAGGGCTGCAAGGTTGGTTCAACATCCACAAATCAATCAATGTGATACAACACATTAATAAAAGAAAGAACAAGAACCATATGATACTCTCCATAGATGCTGAAAAGGCATTTGACAAAGTACAGCAGCCCTTCCTGATAAAAACTCTTCAAAGTGTAGGGCACATACCTCAAAGTAGAGGGCACATACCTCAATATTATCAAAGCCATCTATGAAAAACCCACCGCAAATATCATTCTCAATGGAGAAAAAGTGAAAGCTTTTTACTAAGGTCAGGAACACATCAGGGATGTCCATTATTACCACTGCTATTCAACATAGTACTAGAAGTCCTAGCCTCAGCAATCAGACAACAAAAGGAAATTAAAGGCATCCAAATCGGAAAAGAAGAAGTCAAACTATCACTATTCGCAGATGATATGATACTATATGTGGAAAACCTAAAAGACTCCACTCCAAAACTGTTAGAACTTGTACAGGAATTCAGTTAAGTGTCAGGATATAAAATCAATGCACAGAAATCAGTTGCATTTCTACACACTAACAGCAAGACAGAAGAAAGAGAAATTAAGATGTCAATCCCATTTATAATTGCACCCAAAACAATAAGATACCTAGGAATAAACCTAACCAAAGAGGCTAAGAATATATACTCAGAAAACTATAAAGTACTCATGAAAGAAATTGAGGAAGACACAAAGAAATGGAAAAATGTTCCATGCTCCTGGATTGGAAGAATAAATATTGTAAAAATGTGTATGCTACCTAAAGCAATCTACATATTTAATGCATTTCCTATCAAAATACCATCCATTTTTTTCAAAGAAATGGAACAAATAATCCTAAAATTTATATGGAACCAGAAAAGACCCCAAATAGCCAGAGGAATGTTGAAAAAGAAAGCCAAAGTTGGCGGCATCACAATTCCAGACTTCAAGCTCTATTACAAAGCTGTAATAATCAAGGCAGTATGGTACTGGCACAAAAACAGGCATGCAAATCAATGGATCAGAATAGAGAGCCCAGAAAGGACCCTCAACTACATGGTCAACTAATCTTTGATAAAACAGGAAAGAATGTCTAATGGAAAAAAGAAAGTCTTTTCAAAAAATGGTGTTGGGAAAATTGGACAGCCACATGCAGAAAAATGAAATTGGGCCATTTCCTTACACCACAAATGAAAATAGACTCAAAATGGATGAAGGACCTAAATGTGAGAAAGGAATCCACCAAAATCCTTGAGGAGAACACAGGCAGCAACCTCTTCGACCTCAGCTGCACCAACATCTTCCTAGGTACATCGCCAAAGGCAAGGGAAGCAAGGGCAAAAATGAACTATTGGGATTTTATCAAGATCAAAAGCTTTTGCACAGCAAAGGAAACAGTTAACAAAACCAAAAGACAACTGACAGAATGGGAGAAGATATTTGCAAATGACATATCAGATAAAGGGCTAGTGTCCAAAATCTATAAAGAACTTAGCAAACTCAACACCCAAAGAACAAATAATCCAATCAAGAAATGGGCAGAGGACATGAACAGACATTTCTGCAAAGAAGACATCCAGATGGCCAACAGACACATGAAAAAGTGCTCCACATCACTCGGCATCAGGGAAATACAAATCAAAACCACAATGAGACACCACCTCACACCAGTCAGAATGGCTAAAATTAACAAGTCAGGAGATGACAGATGCTGGTGAGGATGCAGAGAAAGGGGAACCCTCCTACACTGTTGGTGGGAATGCAAGCTGGTGCAACCACTCTGGAAAACAGCATGGAGGTTCCTCAAAATGTTGAAAATAGAACTACCCTATGACCCAGCAATTGCACTACTGGGTATTTACCCTAAAGATACAAACGTAGTGATCCCAAGGGGCACGTGCACCCGAATGTTTATAGCAGCAATGTCTACAATAGCCAAACTATGGAAAGAACCTAGATGTCCATCAACAGATGAATGGATAAAGAAGAAGTGGTATATACACACAATGGAATACTATGCAGCCATCAAAAGAAATGAAATCTTGCCATTTGCAACAACGTGGATGGAACTAGATGGTATCATGCTTAGCGAAATAAGTCAATCGGATAAGACAACTATCATATGATCTCCCTGATATGAGGGAGAGGAGATGCAACATGGGGGGTAAGGGGGTAGGAGAAGAGTAAATGAAACAAGATGGGATTGGGAGGGAGACAAACCATAAGTGACTCTTAATATCACAAAACAAACTGAGGGTTGCTGGGGGGAGGGGGTTTGGGACAAGGGGCATGAAGTTATGGACATTGGGGAGGGTATGTGCTATGGTGTGTGCTGTGAAGTGTGTAAACCTGGCAATTCAGAGACCTGTACCCCTGGGGATAAAAATATTATATGTTTATTTAAAAAAAAAAAAGAATCTTGGAGCACCTGGGTGGCTCAGTGGGTTAAAGTCTCTGCCTTCTGCTCAGGTCATGATCCCAGGGTCCTGGGATCGAGCCCCATGTCAGGCTCTCTGCTCCGCAGGGAGCCTGCTTCCTCCCCTCTCTCTCTCTGCCTGCCTCTCTGCCTACTTGTGACTTCTCCCTCTGTGTCAAATAAATAAAATCTTTAAAAAAAAAAAGAATCTTTTTATGTATCTGTTGGCCATGTGTGTATCTTCTTTGGAAGGAAGGAAAAAACCTACTCAGGTTCTTTGTGCATTTTTAAATAGAGTTGTCTGTTTTACTATTGAGTTTTATGAGTTCCTTATATATTTTGGATATTAACCTTTTATCAGATATATGGTTTTCAGATATTTTCTTCCCTCCCATGGGTTGCTATTCCATAGGTTGCCTTTTCATTTTGCTATGGTTTCCTCTGCTTTGCAAATACTTTTTAGTTTGGCATAATCCTACTTGTTTATTCATGCTTTTCTTACCTGAACTTTTGATGTCATAGACAAAAGTGGTTGCCAAAGTCAATGGTGGGGAGGTTTCTCACACCTATGTTGTCTTCTATATGTTTTTATGGCTTCAAGTCCTATGTTTAGGTCTTTAATTCATTTGAGTTGATTTTTGTTTAGTATAATAGGTCCATAATTTCTTTGGTTTAAAACAACAAAATCTTTCCTTCCTTCCCTCCTTTGCTCTTTTTTTTTCATTTCCTCTTTCTCTCCACCCATCCATCCATCCCTCCCTTCCTTTCTTCTTTCCTTCCTTCCTAATTTAGTAGACAAACTATTTAGTAAAGATGTGAAAAACTGTCATCCACACAGGGCAGCAATCTGGCAGGAGCTTCCAGAATTTGAGTGAGGTAAGGAGGCTATCTGGGGTGTTTGGTGCTGTGGCAGCTGGTTGCTAATTAGGAAAGAATGCCCAAATTGAGGAAGATGGCTGACAGGAGAAGTGGGTAGTGGTGGTCTACTGTGGAGCAATCGAGACTGAGTTGGGTGAAGGTGTCTTCCATGAGGGAGAATCACAAAAGTACTTGCTGTTATATATTGAGGAACCAAGCAGAGTGAAGATTATCTTCAATCTGGTGGTGGAGGATGGGGAGGGCAGAGAGGAAAGGGATGATGGCTCTAATAAGAACTGGGTACATGTGAAGGGAAAAGATAAAATAATTATATATCTTGAGAACAATTGGGTCAGATTTATTGCTGCTGGAGGCAGAAATTACAAATATGGAAAAAGGGAAAACTAGAATGAACCCTGAAATATTGGACTGAAAATTGAAATATAAATGTCAATTCATAGTTTTCAACTGACAGAAGATAAATAGATATTTGTGGATATAGATATATGGATAGATAAAATAATTACATATAATATAATTCATATATATCCTAGCTCTTTCCTGAGAAAGACTTGGAGCAGAGATACTCCAAGAGCAATAAGCATACCTTCACTGAAATCTTGCCTTATAAATAACATTCTCCACTGAAAGAAACCAGGGCACCTTGGAGAAATTTCTGATTCCTCAGCTGGGGAAGATAAGAAAGAGATGAGCCAAGAACAGTTTATTGTATCAGAAAATAAGGAAATGTTCCAAAAATGATGAAATCAAAAGTCAAAAGGATACATGAACCAGTGTGAGCTCCCACTTGTCAAACTTAGAGCATTTAAACATTGAAATAAATAGTAACAGATTATAACCAACTAAAAAAAATCCACAAGTCCATGCAGATATGAATGAATGAATGAATGAATGATGAGGAGAAGTGACAGATTTTCTCAAGAGTGGAAAGTCAACTAATAAATGCAGAAAGAACTATAGAAGAAGAAAATCATTTGGCTATCATCACAGTAATAAGTAACCCAGACAAAGATATCAATGTACATGATACATTTGGGTGAGTTAGATGATGCACAGAAGGTTTACATAGATTTGATGAAATTCTGCACAAAATACTTAACAATTAGAAAGGTAAAAGAGAGAATCTTTATAATGGGGAAACCTGGAGGAAACGACTTTGATCAAGTGGTTATGTTTAACATCACCCGTAATGGCATGAATTGAATTTGCTTATAACTTGATGGGGGGCAATGAGACTAACAGTGTATCATTTTTTTCTGATATTCCTGCCAAAAATATTTAACTTAAATCTAGACATGAAAAAAAAAAATCAGACAAACCTAAATTGAGAAACATAGTACAAAATAACTGGCCTGTAATTTTTTAAAGTGTCAAGTCATGCGAGCTAAGTAAAGACGAAGGAATGGAACCACTGTGAATGGGACTAAACAGATATGCCAACTAAACAGAACTGGATCCTTTTCTATGGAGGATGCTATTGGAAAATGGTGAAAATTTAGTAAGTCTATGGATTAAATGGTAGTAGTGTATCAATGTTAAATTCGTAATTTTGATGACTATATTTCAGTTATGTAGAACAATGTCTTTTTTTGTTTGTTTGTTTATTTGACAGAGAGAGATCACAAGTAGACAGAGGCAGGCAGAGAGAGAGAGAGAGGGAAGCAGGCTCCCTGCTGAGCAGAGGGCCCGATGCGGGACTCGATCCCAGGACCCTGAGATCATGACCTGGGCTGAAGGCAGAGGCTTAACCCACTGAGCCACCCAGGCGCCCAGAACAATGTCTTTTTGAGAAATTCATTATGTGGGAGGTGATTAGGGCATTAGGCTGGCATCTTAAAATGATTTAGAAAAAAGAAAAAAAGCTCTTCATACTTTTTTTAAAGCTTTTTTAAAGTTTTAAATTGCTTTTTTTAAAGATTTTATTTATTTCTTTGAGTGACAGACATAGAAAGCACATGTAAGAGAGAACACAAGCAGGGGAGGAGGAGAAACAGGCTGCCTGTTGAGCAGGCAGCCGGACTGGTGGCGGAAGGAGGACTCCAACCCAGAAACCCCAGATCACAACCTGAGCCAAAAGCAGATGCTTAACCAACTGAGCCATCCAGGAGCCCCAGTTTTAAATAATTTTTAAATACAAATGTAAACACAATGTAGTACAGATAAAATTGGGGAAATCTGAACACGAGCTAGAAACTGTATCAATGTTATAACCTGGCTTTGATGTTGTATTATAGCTTTGCAAAATATTTCCATTGAGGGAAGTTGGTTAAAAGGTATGAGGAAATTTCTGTATCAAGTTTTTTATTTTTTTTACAACTCCACATGAATCTACAGTTATCTCAAAATTTTTAATTATGAAAAAAAGTTAGGTTAAGGGAACTAGTTTTTACAGAACATAGCCTCTCAATCTTTATAATAGATTAAGAACATAAAGTGAGGGATTTAAATAAAAACATTTAAAAAAAGAAAGTTTAAACCATGTTTAAGATTCAACTGTTAGTAAATAGAAGGAATGGGACTGACTTAGAATTTTGTCTGGTTTTATTGCTAAAGGATAATTTTGCTAAAAAAAAAAAAAGGATTCCAAATATATTCAATCACCATCATTGATGGAAACTAATAAATACACATTTTTTATTCAATGGATTTGAAATTTAAAAAAATTAAAGAGTGCCACTAAATTATCTAATCAGGCCATGGGGGAACATGATTTCAATTATTAAAATCCCATAATACTCAAAGTTCAATATAAATGTACAAATAACATATTCATAATTTAGCTACAAGGGGAGTCCTAACACCATAAATGGAGTCCAAAGTGCAGGAGAAATTCTGTCTTTGGTATATTCATGGCAGAAATTACTATTTATAAACCAAACAGTCAACAGTGAATATGAAAGAATGAGTATCTGAGCATAAGAATGGACACAAGATGTAGGAGTAAGTATATGGATTATCTAAGTAGAAGTAGAAGGCTCTATCCTCTGAAATTAGCATGTTTAGGTTGTATGGAATATGTTTTCTGAAGGAAGAGAGACTCTTCTATAAGAAAATGCGGCATCACAAGGCAAATTAAGTTACTGCTGGTTGTCTTTACTCTGAAAATAAGGCTTTATTCTAATACTAGAACTCCAGATGAGCTCATAGAAACATCACTTATTGACAGATGCATAGGGTACATCATAAATGAAAAATGGCTTTAAAGTGGGGAAATACCCATATACATATGTGGAAGAATGTTGGAAGGCCAATTATTATTTAGTAGCAATAAACAATATTAAAAATAGAAACTGTTAAGATATAAATTGGTCAAAGAGAACATATTTCTGACTTTCTCTGATCCCAACAATGGAGGAAAAAAAGACTGTAACATCTGAATCCATCCAGGAAAGTTCAAGAATGAAATCAACTTTCTTCTCTCAATCCGACATAGAGCTTAGAATATTATTCACTGAAAATATGCTTCAAAGATGAAGACTCATAATCGTAATAGCAAGTACTAGGTAGATTTCTCTAAGTTTTCTAAAGTTATCAGCTGGCAAAAATTTAAAGAACAGTTTAGATATATTTATACTGAGGGGTGCCTGGGTGGCTCAGTGGGTTGAAGCCTCTGCCTTCGGCTCGGGTCATGATCCCAGGGTCCTGGAATCGAGCTCTGCATCGGGCTCTCTGCTCAGCAGGGAGCCTGCTTCCGCCCCCCCGCACCACCTGCCTCTCTGCCTACTTGTGATCTCTGTCAAATAAATAAATAAAATCTTTAAAAATATATATATTTATACTGATATTTTTTAAAAATATATATCTTTATGGGGGTGTCTGGGTGGCTCAGTTGGTTAAGTGTCTTTCTTTGGCTCATGGGTCTTGTCTTCCTTTGGGTCATGATCTGGGATCCTGTAATGGAGCCCTGAGTCAGGCTCCCAGCTCAGTGAGATGGCTGCTTCTCCCTCCTGCTTGTCCACTCTCTCTCTCTCTCTCTCTGTCAAATAATAAATAAAATCTTTAAAGTGTGTGTGTGTGTGTGTGTGTGTATACATATATATATACTTCATATATATATGAAGATAGATAGATAGATAGATATCTAGCTTCATGTATTTTGTAGGCTTTATGTATTTTGTATTTTGTAGACTCAAGGATTAAAAAACATTATCTTCTGGGCAGTATATTTCAATGTATATGGAGAGAACTGGGCTAAGTCCTCATATGGACTCAAGACTTCCTATAAGAATGATTAACTGAGAGATTTAAACCAATGCCCCTTTTCTATTCTTTTAAAACACCAAGAGTGCTTAAAAGAGCTATACTTAGTGTCTACTAGAATTACTATCTAGTGCATTTAAATAATGTGCATTTAAATGAATAATATATAATTTAGGTCAGTTTTTTTTTTTAGTTAAGTGTGATTAAATACATTTTCCCTAATCTTCAATTATTATTCATGCTGGTTTTCTCTCATTCTTGAGTAAAATTAGTTCATCCTTAGTTTTGACTGGGGCATACTGATTTTATGGTACTTGTCACTGGCTCCTCATGTGGGAGTTAAAATACCTTAAGTATCAAAAATTTTATAGCCTTTTTTTCTATCTTCTGTAGACTTCTACTTCCCTTTATTATCCTTCTGTTAAGAGAGACATAATTAATTTCCTCTTGAAAACTATCAGTGCAAAGTTATAACTTACATTTCAAGTTTCAAGCTTTCTCTCTGCTTGCCCATTTCCTTATGTTCCAATAGGAATTATGTAGCTGAGCAATATAATGGTCTGGAAACAATGATGATAGTCTTTAAATTTTCATATAAATGTTATTTGGCCATGCCCTTTAAATTTTTCCTCTAGGTGCCTTTCCCAGATATTTCACAAACTGTTTTTACCTCTTCCCCCATACTCAAGTCTAAAGTTTCTTAAAAAACTGGCATAAAGAAACTATGTAAATATCTTTAATTTTTTTTCCAAGAAAAGGGGGAAAGTGAAATACTTGGGAAAGAAACCTTAGAGATGCTGCTTGGCTAGTTAATAGGCATTTTTGCATATCAGAAAATATTTTTCAGACTTCAAAAGTTGACCATACTTTCTCTCCTCACACAACTACCATCAAAGTGAATTCTGATGCTAAGATTAAGCAGTCTGGTCACCAAATAATGTCCCACTTTGACCCTGCCCTTGGAGAAACCAGGTCATCAGGCAACAATGGAAGAATTCAAAAGAATATCTGAGAGCATTCATTTTTAAAAAAAAAATTTCCTTTGCTCTTGAACCCTCTTTCCTTATGGAGAATTTAGAAAAGTCAGGTTAGGTTATAAGGACTATAAAGGGAGGTTTAGTTCTGCTTTAGGCCTTTAGGAAAAGGACACATGCAATTCTTGAGGCATTCACAGTTGGTCAGCTGAATGAACATTTGGCAAACAGGATTTTGGCAGAAGCCCAGCTAGTAACAAAGAGTTGTGTTTGTTGGGGCATATCCTTTATCCTATTCTTTGGGAACATAAAAGTAATCAACAGGCAAATGGATATGACTGTAAATTCAGTGAAGGCAAGAGTGCAGCATCTGGTGAAGCTTACAGAATGGGATTCCCAAATGTAGAAAATGGTGGATAGTGTTCACCACTAATTCACCACTAATATTGAGTGCCATTAGTTGTTTTGAGAACAGCAAACATCTGTAAGTCTTACTAAAAATCCTTAGTAAGGGAAATGCTGAAATGTGATCTTGTTGTCTTAGATTTTAGGTTGAGATGCCAGGAAGATAAGAGGCAGAAGTTATTCTGAGAGAGTGTATCATCCACAAAGAAATGAATAGGTAACTGTCAAAGGAAGCTGATTCTGGGTCCATTAACAGAGAGAAACAAAAATAATGCTTCCCTATATAAGATAAGCCTTCTTTTTTCTATTGATAAAGAGGTGTGTCAGGGAATTTAAATTATCTATTGCATAAGATGCTTAAGAAACTTTATGAAAAAAAATCTGTGAACATGAGAAGCAAAAATATTAATTTTTATTTCAATTCTTGCTACTATTCATTTTACACACTTAAAATTTGTTAAAACATATTCTTATTTTGACTTTTACAATTTATAGAATATTTATATTTCCAAATGTACATAATTACATAGCACATTTTAATATAGATATTATATTACTCATGTAGGTGGATTCTCAATGGTATTGTTACACTAAAACACGTTGCCCTGAAGTAGGAATGAACCAGTACATAGCATGATACATTTAGGTCGCATTGTGTTATTTGTAATGGTAACAAAACTGTTTTTGTGTTTCTGTGCACTTTTTTTTTTTTTTTTTTTTTTTGGTATGGTTAATGATTTCTATTTCCTTATGGGTAAGTTTTTTTGCTTTGTTTTATTTTTTAGCTACGACTACTTATTCATCAAATTGTAGCTGGTCCCTTTATATATTTGTGTGTGTGTGCACACACAGGTGTTTGAGATCAAGACTTTATCAGCTATATTGTCATATACCATGTCATTTACATACATCATTACCCTATTATAACTTAAAAGAATTGGTTCAATTTTTATATACCTAAACATTCATTGGCTGTGTTTCCTTTGATGGTACTTTATATCTCCTTAATAATACTGTACTTATTTCCTCACTCACACCAGCCTTTATTAAAGCAGAATTGTGCGCGGCTCTATGTGACATAAGAGAGTTATCTATAGAGCAAAATAAGCTTAAGTAACATGTTTTCCTACCATGGCTGCAAATAATCTTGAAATCTCTAGGATTAAATTTCCATTTTCTAGGGTGTTATTTTGTCATCCAAGAATCAGTTAAATAAGTTTTTTAACCAATAATTTATAAATAAATATTCCTAACAACTTATACATTTGTTTATATATATACTTGGTAATTCTTTCTGTATTTCTTCCATTACAATGTACATTTCAAAATTTACATGAAAATATATTTTAATAATTCTTTTTAGACCAGGATAATTTCAACTCATAAAATTTAAGTGCACAACTTTTTAAGTGCAATAACTTATAATTCTTTTATCATTTATCTTAATACTAGAACTCTTATTTCACTGAAAACTACCCACCAGAACAATACACAGTATTCTCCCTCTCTCTCTCTTTTTCTCTCCCTCTCTCTTTATATATAGTCCTGGGATAAACATTTGCCATCTAGATCAGTTTTTTCAGTGTTTCCCCCCATACATTTACATGCTTCAGATCACATGATATGCTTATTAAAATGCAGATGTCTGGGTCCAACAAACCTAGTAAATTAAATTCTGGGTAGAGCCTCAGGTATCTGAATTCACAACAAGTCCCCACGGTGACTCTCACATGCAATAAAATATGAGAAACTAAAATTCTAGAGATTTTCCCTCTCTAATATTAGTAATACCAAACATAATAAGAGTTGTACTATCCAAATTGGAGACTATTTTTTTAATTGATTAATATTTAAAGATAAGATATAAATTGTTTTACTCTACCAATAATGGAAGTTGAAATGGAAGATTTGAAATAAAGAAACCTAGTTACTTTACCTTTAATAATATACAAGTGAACATTTATTGGCTCTGTATTATGTGAATTTCCTTTCTTTACTATTTAAAAAAATTATTGAAGGACAGTATATATACACAGAAGTACCCAAAGCCCAAGAAAAAGCTTGATAAATTTTCACAAGGTGAACACACCCATGTAATCAGCACACATATTAGAAAAGAAAGCATAGTTGGAACCCTTTCTCCCACTACCACCACTATCTGCCACTTCCTTTTCTGACTACTATGGACAGTTTACCACAAATCACTTTAGGCTAAGTTTGAACTTCATATACATAGAATCATACGTTATATGTTCTTCTTTTTCTGGCTTATTTTCCTCATTATTATCTTTGTAGATCCATCCATGTTATTGACTCTTGCTCTTCTTACTGCTATATAATATTTTGTTATTCCATTGATAGAATACTTGGGTTAAGAATATAAGAACGAGTTTCTCAGCCAAGAATGTGTATGCTTAACTTTAGTCAGTGATGTGCTGAATATTTAATTATTAGGTCTCTAGGATTAAAAAACGAAACAACGCAAGCAAACTCTGATTTGTGGTTATGTGTCAATTTCTGTGGTGTAACTATTCCCACTTTTGTTAATTTCAATCACCCACTTGCAGGTCTCATAAGCCAGCTGAGTCAGTTCCAGCATGTCTTACCGATGCCACCAAACTTTTCCAAAGAAGTTTAAAGCTCCACTGGCAATGCGTGAGAATTCTAATTACTCCACACACTTGACAGGGTCTTTTAACTGTTGGTTGTGGTGTTGTTTTATGTTTGTTTAGCAATTCTGGTTGGTATAGAGTGATGCTTATTACAGTTTTAATTTGGATTTCTCTAACAACAAAGATTTATAGTATCTTTTAAGCTATTTATTGGTCATTTGGATAGCTATTTCCATGAAGTGCCATCCATTTATTAGAAATATACCATCCAAATTTCCATTGAGTTTTCCACCTTTTTCTTACCCTTCTATATGAGTTTTTAAACTGTCAGTTAACTAAAATGTGAGTTGCTTTTTTATTCATCATGACTCTCTGTACAGTTGGCTGTCTGTTAGGGAATCTCACAGTATTGGGCACAGACTGTGTGTGGCAAACTGGCAGGGCCCACTGAGTCTTTTCAACAGCAACTCCCCTGATTCTTAAAAGAGTAAATCAGAGCATAACATTCTTCACTAAAAAATCTAATAACTTTTTTTAAAATTTTTAAAATTTTTTTATTAACATATAATGTATTATTAGCCCCAAGGGTACAGGTCTGTGAATTGCCAGGTTTATACTTCACAGCACTCATCATAGCACATACCTCCCCTATGTCCATAATCCAACCACCCTCTCCCTATGCCCCTCCCCCTGGCAACCCTGTTTGTTTTGTGAGATTAAGAACCTCTTATGGTTTGTCTCCCTCCCGATCCAATCTTGTTTCACTTATTCCTTTCCTACCTCCCCAAACCCCCCACATTGCCTCTCAACCTCCTCATATCAGAGAGATTATATGGTAATTGTCATTCTCTGATTGACTTATTTTGCTAAGCATAATACCCTCTAGTTCCAACCACGTTGTTGCAAATGGCAAGATTTCATTTCTTTTAATGGCTGCATAGTATTCCATTGTATACATATACTACCTCTTCTTTATTCATTCATCTGTTGATGGACATCTAGGTTCTTCCCATAGTTTGGCTATTGTGGACATTGTTGCTATAAACATTCGGGTGCACGTGCCCCTTCGGATCACTACATTTGTACCTTTAGGGTAAATACCCAGTAGTGTGATTGCCGGATTGTAGGGGAGCTCTATTTTTGACTTTTTGAGGAACCTCCATGCTGTTTTCCAGAGTGGCTGTACCAGCTTGCATTCCCACCAACAGTGTAGGAGGGTTCCCCTTTCTCCACATCCTTGCCAGTATCTGTCATCCCCTGACTTGTTAATTTTAGCCATTCTGACTGGTGTGAGGTGGTATCTCATTGTGGTTTTAATTTGTATTTCCCTGATGCTGAGTGATGTTGAGCACTTTTTCATGTTTCTGTTAGCCATCTGGATGTTTTCTTTGCAGAAATGTCTGTTCATGTCCTCTGCCCATTTCTTGATTGGATTATTTGTTCTTTGGGTGTTGAGTTTCAGAAGTTCTTTATAGATCTTAGATACTAGCCCTTTATCTGATATGTTGTTTGCAAATATCTTCTCCCGTTCTGTCCATTGTCTTTTGGTTTTGTTAACTGTTTCCTTTGCTGTGCAAAAGCTTTTGATCTTGATAAAATCCCAATAGTTCATTTTTGCCCTTGCTTCCCTCATCTTTGGCGATGTTCCTAGGAAGATGTTGCTGCGGCTGAGGTCGAAGAGGTTGCTGCCTGTGTTCTCCTCAAGGATTTTGGTGGATTCCTTTCTCACATTGAGGTCCTTCATCCATTTTGAGTCTATTTGGTGTGTGGTATAAGGAAATGGTCCAGTTTCATTCTTCTGCATGTGGCTGTCCAATTTTCCCAGCACCATTTTTTGAAGAGACTTTCTTTTTTCCATTGGATATTCTTTCCTGTTTTGTCAAAGATTAGCTGACCATAGAGTTGAGGGTCTATTTCTGGGCTTTCTATTCTGTTCCATTCTATTCTATGTGCCTGTTTTTGTGTCAGTACCATGCTGTCTTGATAATTACAGCTTTGTAATAGAGCTTGAAGTCTGGAATTGTGATGCCACCAACTTTGGCTTTCTTTTTCAACATTCCTCTGGCTATTCGAGGTCTTTTCTGGTTTCATATAAATTTTAGGACTATTTGTTCCATTTCTTTGAAAAAAGTGGATGGTATTTTGATAGGGATTGCATTAAATGTGTAGATTGCTTTAGGTAGCATAGACATTCTCACAATATTTGTTCTTCCAATCCATGAGCATGAAACATTTTCATTTTAAAGTTAGGATGAAAACATTTTTTTCTAGACCCTCCATTTCCCTATGTGATCTGTTAGACTTGTATCCACTTGGTGCCCTAATGTTCTATCACTTCATTCACTGGTCCTACCCCTAAAACACACTGAGCTCATTCCTGTTTCAGGGCCTTTGAACATGTTCCCTTTTCTGTGCCTGGAATGATCTCTCAGGTTCAAACATGGCCCTGCTTCTCGCTATTCTGTTCTCTACTACAATATCTTCAGACAGGTTTTTCCTGACCACACAAACAAAGGTAACCACCCTTCCTAGAAACCCTTTATCCAGTTACCCAGTTTTTATCACTTCATAGTAATTACTAACATGAGAAATGGTCTTGTTTGCTCATTTACATATGTATTTTCTATCTCCCACTTTTAAAATAAGGCACTGCCTGAAAGACACTGAATCTCTTCATTTTACCTCTATCTCCAGTGCTTAGAACATAGCCAGGTATATAGTAAAACTGTCAAACAAATAAATAAAATATTCATATTTTCAAAAAAGTTTCTATAACACTGCAAATAATTGCAAAACATCATTTTAGCTTAACTATTGTTCTTAACAGGATTTTCTGCTTTCCAAAAGTGTTATCTTTCCTATCTTTAGCTTGACTATTATGAGCAAACCTTTTTTCCTTTGATAATTAAAGTTGGCACAGATTCTGTATGCCCCCTTAAGGTGCATAGTATGAGCTGCTGGAACTGAGAGAGAAGTAGAAATGATAAAGGCTATAGACATGTGTACACGTCTACATACCAAACACTGTTCCAGGTGTCAGGAATGCAAAGGTGAACAATATAGGTAGACTTAGGGAAAACACAAAGTTAGGGACCCATACAATCCTCACAAGACAGGAAATGGCAATCAAATAAGTATCAACATGAGGATCTGCTTCTGAGTGGTAAGGACAAGGGTGGTAAGGAGAGTGAGAAACACATGGCAGGTCCAGCGGAATCTTGAAGTTAGTCTTTTTTTTTCTCTCTCTAAGTTTTTATTCAAATTTCAGCTAGTTAATATACAGTGTAATATATATTTTGGGTGTATAATATAGTAATTCAACACTTCTGTACATTACCTGGTACTCCTCATGACAGGAGCACTCTTTAATCTCCATCACCTATTTCCCACATCTCACCCCTGAGTTTCTTTTGAAATGATGAGCACAATCTTGCTGCCACTGTCATAGCATTTGAATTCAGCATCTGATATATTTCCAGTGTTACTTCCTCCACTCTCCTGCCAGTGTGAGTTCTGGTTGTTTTGGCATGGTGGTGGTAAAAGGATGCCATGAGATACAGAGGAATGTACAGATGAATGATGTTTTCTCAGGCTTTGTCTTCAGAACGATGCAATTTCATAAGTACTGGAACCAGCCTTGTTATGGCAAGACTTTAATATTGCTTGGAGGACAGATTTGTGTTCCAGAGTCAAATAAGATGCCGAGTGTGCTGTAGTTAGGCTAAAACGGATTAATGCAAAATAGGATATGGACTTACATCAGAGTTGAGAGGAATCTCAGATAGAATGTAGTTGGTGATTGCTATGCAAATTTCTGTTAGGTGGATGAAGCAAAACTAAGGGCAAGAGAGCCAGACTTGCCCCTGGTACTGGAGTGTTCCCTAGGAGCTCCTCATTGGGTAGACAGTGGTTTTATTATAATTTTACATATGCGAGAAAGTGGTCAAGACATGCTATTCAGCTCTTGAAAAGGTGATCATATATATAACCTGTGTCCCCATAGAAACCCAATCTCTGCAGAGTCACTTTAAAAGGAAACACAGATCTGACTCCAGAAGCTTTGAGACATCATTGCTTTATACCTTAACAAGTCTAGCCCAGACATTTTGCCCTATGCATGACATAGGAAGTTTAACATAACCTGTTTCCTGGATTAAATTTCCTCTTTCCATTTTATACACTCAAGAAAACCATACATACATAAAATAAAATAAAAATTTTCCTATTCCTTTATGCCATTCTCTTTCACTTGATTCTACTGTTTTCTTAACCCTCACCAACACACTGTCATGCACCACACAACCACATTTCTTCCAAACTATCATACTACACCACTGTCTTGCCCTTTGCAGTCACTGGAAAGTGTAGTCTAACAGATTATGGGGATATTTGGGGCCCGCTATTTGGATTTGGGGCCATGGTGAAGAGGCCAATACATGACCTTTCAAATAAGAATCTCTGGAATTCAGGGGAGAGAAAACTGTGAATGCTGGTATATAATAACTTGTTTTTTCTATTACATTACTACTGTGACAATAAGGTTGTGCAGATAGCTCTGGGAATTAGAGGATGAAGCTATAGGGGTGAAGAAATAGAATGTTCTGGGTATATGTGGAAAGAACGTGCTATCATAAAATTTTGCAATGCACAATGGAACAGCCTAGTTGATTCGTTCATTTGTTATACAACACCAGAAGTTTTATTCAAAAGTTTACTAGAAATGTTTAGTCTTCATCTGATAAGGAGAGGGAAAAGATGATACATGAAATTCAGTCTGAAATTACTGCAAGGAATGTTCCCAAACTAGAAAATAAACTAAAAGTTGGAGTTAGTTATAATACGGTCAAAAAACCATCACTCTACAGTATTTCTGAAGGTATGGTGTGAAGAAGGTCGTCTTTCAAAGAGTGTCCACATTCACAGAAAAAAATACATGATCCTCCATAGGGATTGATTTATCATAAAATATAAGAATAAGGATAATCAGAGATAAAAAGATATAGAGAAACACCAACAGACACTGAGTTAGAGAAAAGAACTAAGCAGGAAACAAAAACTGCTTCTAGATTTCTAGTTCTGTCCTTGATAGTATTGTATGATTTGATGACCACTTAGGAAAAAAAAAAAGGAATGTGAACAAATGCAATTTTATGGAACATGATTTGTTGAAAGCAATTTAGTTAAAAGCAAGTTGGTCAACAGGTCATGTTAGCTGAAATGACGATGAGGTTTAAATGAAAATTCCTAGACACTGTTTTTTTCTAGTATTAGTCATCTTTGGTACACTGTGGGGCACGTTGAAGACATTCATGCATCATTATGTATTCCATTATATATGGATATTTTTCTACTTTTCCCTTTTAATAGCTAATAGCATGTTCAGTCATGTTCTTTTCCTGTTTAACCAATCATTTCTTTTATTCCTTACTTTGTTTTCACATTTACAATTGATATAAGAATTATTATTGCACATTCTGTTAAGATGTTGGAATAAAATAAGTATCTACCATTTAATAAGTTGCCTAAACAAATTATCTTAGGTCACAAAATAATTATATGATCCCATTTCTGTTGACAAATAAGACACACAGATTAGGGTGCCTTGGTGGCTTAGATGGTTAAGCCTCTATCTTCAGCTCAGGTCATGTTCCCAGAGTCCTGGAATTGAGTCCTACATCGACTCCCCGCACAGCAGGGAGACTGCTTCTCCCTCTGCCTCTGCCTCTGCCTCCTCCCTCTCTGTCTCTCGTAAATAAAAAGCCTTAAAAAAAAAGACATACAGATTAATATAAATATACATATTTACTAAACATACTTTATATTTCAGAAAGTCTAGGTGAGATAACAAAAAGGTTAATGGATGGTTCAGAATGATAAAATTCTAGGCTTTTTCCTGTTCTCTTTTTATCAATCATATTTTTTATGATTTCTTTTATGATTTTTTTTTTAAAAGATTTTATCCCAGGACCTTGGGATTGAGCCCTGCATCGGGCTCTCTCTCAGCAGGGCGCCTGCTTCCCCCCCCTTCTCTGTCTGCCTGCCTCTCTGCCTACTTGTGATCTCTGTCAAATAAATAAATAAAAATCTTTAAAAAAAAACCCACATTTCTCTTTTAACATGGAAAAGTAGAAAGAGAAGCAAATAATGAATTAGTGAATTATTAATAAAAGAAGAACTGCAGCTTTAAGGATAGGATTTTTCTACTTTAAAAGTATCAATTCAAAAATAGTTATGCTTATTCTGCTTACTTGGTTATATTTTCATTTTTTGTGCAAGGAAAAAATGGAACAGGGTTTTCTTTCTTTCACCACTTTTGTTTGACATTTAGGTTATTCTAACATTTCTCTATCAAAAAAGGAACAGTGGACATAACTGTCTAAGAATGAATTAAAAATACAGGTAAAATAGGTAATTAAGCAATTAATATAAGAATAATTTCTTGATAACTGGTACTGAAAAATTAGAGAAAGATATCTACAAAATTATAAGATGGCAAAAATTCAAACTTTCCAAAACATGCAACAAAACAGTCTAAATAAATTATGGTAAACTACAAAATAATGTTGTGATCTCATTTATGCTGGCAAGTAGGCCATAAATATTTATATAATATATAATAAACACACTGCATTTTTAAAAAGGATCTATACAAATATTAAAAAGGTTAGTGATGGTTGTACAATATGCAACAAAAGAATTAATACTTGAAAAACCAGTTCTTACATATATTCATTTTTTTTTTAAGATTTTATTTATTTATTTGACAGACAGAGATCACAGGCAGGCAGAGAGGCAGGCAGAGAGAGGAAGGGAAGCAGGCTCCCTGCTGAGCAGAGAGCCCGATGTGGGGCTCGATCCCAGGACCCTGAGATCATGACCCGAGCCGAAGGCAGAGGCTTTAACCCGCTGAGCCACCCAGGCGCCCCCATATATTCATTTTTAACAGAGTTCTTATATATGCTAATTTTTGAATAAATTGTTGATTTGGATAGCTGGGTTTCAGCTACCCTGCATTCAGCCAAGTTTAAGCAATTGTTTTCTACCATATGCATCTTGAATTGCATCATATATAAGTCAACTTTTAGGTACTAGAAGTCATAACTAATCCAGAGAATGAATCTTGCAGAATCTGAAACAGGTGATTGACCTGGGAAAATACAGAGTACTTGGACATGAGAATTTACTAGAATGACATACTAAGAAACACATAACTGAATTTAAAGGAATCTTCTGGATGTATACTGTAGATTAAAGGAGGAAGTAATCAATTTATGGGACCATGAGTCAGATTCTGCTAATGTAAGATTTTGTAAGTGGGGAGGTCTTGGTAGGATTTATTCTCCCTTTTGGAAAATAGGATGTACAAGTATCTTCTCTGACACCTGTTCATTGTTGTAAAAGGAGACATATATAAGTATATTCACTGCAGGATGATATAAAATATATACATAGATGTAAATATAAATTTTCATCAAAAGAAAATGGTCAGATAATATCTGAAGCTATATATTTATGTTTAAAGATTTAATTTATTTGTCAGAGAGATAGAGAGCACAAGCAAAGGGGGAGCAGCAGGCAGAGGGAGAGGCAGGCTCTTGCTGAGCAAGGAGCCCAATATGGGATTTAAACCCAGGACCCTGGGATCATGACCTGAGCCAAAGGCAGATGCTTAACCAACAGAGCCACCAGGTGTCCTTATCTTACAAAACTATTTATGATTTCATTTCTATTAAAAGAACAAAAACCATGTAGTCTATACATTCTTTTTGTTCATATGTGCATTTATGTATGAAAATTGTAAAGTTTACAAAGTATGTTGCTTTCATTCTCTCTTGAGTGGGAAATGAGATTGAGTGGCAACAGGGAAGGATTTGCACTTTTACCAAGTACACATCAATACTGTTTGCATTTATTATATATAAATACATTCCTGTATTACTAGCAGAGGTAACAAGTATAAAAACTTGAGGAGCTCAAATAAACAGGGAACTAAATTAAAAGGACATTTAATATTTCAAATCTTTCAAATACCTAACATGTAATTGAGTCTTCAAAGTATTACCTCCTCTGAAAGCCATTTCCTCACCTCCACCCACATCACAAGGATAAAGGAGATGGAAAGTGAGAAGATAACAGTTACTGAAGATCCATACCATGTACAGGAGTTTCCTATGCTTACTAGGATTCACTTCTTATTAGCAGTAGAGCCATGAATTATATCCCTAGAACTCTCTGCATCTGGGTTGGCTACACATCATGATAGTATTTTTGTATTTTAGACATGAACTGAAAAATATGAGAATTTTCACTGAGTAAGAAAAAGAACTCTCATGAGTATTTTCCTTGTATGGCTTTTCCTTAGAAAGTGTTGAGTGATGACCATAGTTAATGAATTAGGACATAATGGTTAGTTAGTTGGAATTTTCCTTCAAAGATGAATACATTTAAGTACTTCAGGTTGATGAATTCTTGTCTACATATTCAAGATGGATTAGGCAATTATCCAATAAATCAGGGTGAAAAACCTATTACAAAATAAAGACAGGGGTGGGGGTTATTTCTGTTTCTAAGACTGATAGCTTAAATTAGTTAAACTTACTATCCTCTTAATTTTCCTAGGGTGGGGATGACCAAACAAATACTTTTCTTAATGGGTCAGTGTCTTGCATATACAAGGCCCTCAATAAATATTTGTTGCAAAAACGTGAATTTAGTGGAGGGATGCTTTCAAAACATTTTGCATTCATGTGCAATGCGATCATGTATCTATCTTATAATGTTTGTTCAATGTTCTATTATATTTCATTTACTCTTTATAAGGGAAAAAAGTTTTTCATTAATTATTCAAGATTAATTTTTGAACCAGAAGATAGCAGAGGGTAACAAACCTATGGAAGAACCTCTGGCGAGTTTGATTCAAACTTGAGTAATGAAACGGATGACTTAAAAGAGATCACTCAGACATCTTCTACACAAGCATCTTCAGAGACATCCCAGTTTGAGGATACTGGGTGATTTGTGCACTGGTCTCATTCTTCTCTATGTCAGTGTTTTGGGTTTTTTGTTTTTTTTGTTTTTTTTAAGATTTTATTTATTTGCCAGAGAGAGAGAGAGAGAGCAAGCGAGTACACACAAGCAGGCAGAGAGGCAGGCAGAGGCAGCGAGAGAAGCAGGTACCCTACCGAGCAAGGAGCCCGATGCAGGACTCGATCCCATGACCCCGGGATCATGACCTGAGCCGAAGGCAGCGGTTTAACCCACTGAGCCACCCAGGCGTCCCTCTATGTCAGTGTTATATAGCTCATCGCATGCATCTCAGATCTAAATTGGATGTACATTTCTCCCACTCTTTTCCAGGGTGTACTACACCCCAGAAAGATCCTTATCTTAAAGTAAAGAGAAAACCCAGAGAAATCTACAAATCATGGAGATTAATAAGGTGATTTAACAAGGTGCTGGATAAATGATTCAAGGTACTAATGTCACTTTTATTTTATGCACTAGCAAACAGTGCTTAGAAATTGCCAAATAAAGGATGCTATGTACAATGACAGCAAAAAATGTAGCATAGAATAAATCTACAAGCAATATACAAGTCTGTTATGAGGACTAGTATATTAACTGAAAGATATCCAAGATGACCTAAATAAATGGAGGTTAGACCATGTATATTTATTGGGGAAACTCAGTATCATAAATTTGCCAGTTTCCCCCCAAAATGATCCAGATATTCTTGCTATTTCTAATAAAATTTCCAAAATAGTTTTTCATGGAACTAGATAAACAGATTTAAAATCATATGTGCAGAGCAAAGCTCCATAAATGGCCAGTTACTCCTGAAGAAAAAAATTAGATCAGGAAAATTTGCCGTCTACATGGAATTCTTAGTAAATAACAATAGTAATTAATATAGTCAATATTATAGGAAAAAAACAGATAAATGAATGCAATGGATAAAGAATCCAGAAACAAAACCATAAATAAATGGAAATACGGCTAGAAATGAAATTATAGAGATTTGTTTTTGAACGGTTAATTAAAAATGATTTCAAAACTGATCAAAAATTATGTGACAAAAAACATTTTTAAAAATTAAAGATTAGGGGCAACTGGGTGGCTCAGTGGGTTAAGCATCTGCCTTTGGCTCAGGTCATGGTCTTAGGGTCCTGAGATTGAGCCCCGCATTGGGCCCTCTGCTCAGTGGGGAGCCTGTTCCCCGCCCCTCCCCCCCCATCTGATTCTCTGCCTACTTAGGATCTCTCTCTCTCTGTCAAATAAATAAATAATATCTTTAAAAAAAAATTGAAGATTAAATAGGAAATGTGTCTATTCCTTACAGGTGGCAACATACCATTGAATGAAAACAATTATAGCTGAATAAGGAAAAATAGCTAAATTGTACTGCATTAAAATTCAGAACTTCTGTTGTTCATAAAAGACCATGAAGAGAGTTAGAAAACAAGCAAACTAAGACACAATATCAGCCACATTTAACACTTACAACTGATAAAAGTTAGAGTCCAGAACATGTAAAATTGAATATATAAAGAAATTATTAGACTTCTGGGGAAGATGGTGGAGTAGGAGGATCCTAATCTCACTTCATCCCATGGATATGCCTAGACAACACCCCAGAAAATGACCCAAAGACTGGCAGAACAGACTCACCACAGCTAAACCTGGAGAAGAAACCACATTGAAAAAGAGATGAAAGTGTGAAGACACAGTCAAGAACCAAACTGACCCTCAAAACTGTCTACAAGAGGAAGGGACACTGCAAGCACTGAGAAGGGAGAGGAGGGGACCCCACACCAGACCCCTGAAAGGTAAATCCCCATAACATTTGGCTTGGAAAACCAGAGGGACTTAACTTTGTGAGTTCTTAATTGTGGGGGGTGGTGTGTGCTTAACATCTGGAACTTTAAAAATCAGCAAGCACAGCTCCAGGAGATACTGAGGGCAACAGGAAACTGAAACCCCTCCTCTCCCACTCCCTTAAAGAGACAGTACAACAAACAGTCCTACTGATTAATAGTCCTACACTATGAAAGCAATAATTTGAAAAAGGACTAGAATGTACAGGAGAGAGATTTGTTTACTAATTTCACAGCATGTGTTGAAAGGGCCCAGATCTTTAGGAGCCATCTCCAAAAACAAAGGGGCTGGTAGGTATCATTTCCCTCCCAGCCCCCCCAGCATGGATATACTAACACCTGTAGGAACCAGCTCCACACACTCTCCACATAACATGCTAACAGTATCCCCTGCCCCAGCATTCTCCTGTGTACATGCCTGCTCCAACCCACCCTCAGCAGTTCTCAAAATCAAGAGGTCACCCTACAAAGCAAATTAGCCCAAAGCTTACTAACACCCTGAAGCCCACCGCCACCCCTATGTTCTCCTATAGACCTAACCCATCCAACAAAGCATTATGCAGGAGTCCATCTAACACAGATCCACAAGTATGGCATGGTACAAGCAGCCCTGATAGGGGTCAGGAGTATTACAAAGTGATTCCAGCCCTGGGGAGAGGGATAGATAACCATATACACAAGTCCCAATTGGGCCCCAGGAGTGGGCTGGGGCAGACAGCTGGTCTGTATTGTAGACCCTGCCCACCAATGAAAGCTTCTCAAAGGAGAGCAAAGAGAAATTTTCCTGACATTTGGTGCTATGGTAACTCTGGCAAGGATGGTCTGACCCACTCAAGGCTAAGGAAGCTCCAAATTTGTCCATTAACAACAAAGGGACCAAACTCTGCCCAAGCAAATAAAGAAAGCCACTGCAGAAAACTGAACTGAAGACAAATGTGGCTCAGCCACAATAGTAGAGTACATACATACAACACACATAGGAGAAACACCTGAAGTGCCAGATTCTGGTAAACAGGGGACATTGCACTACAGGGCACTACATCTTTATAAGGTCACTACTTCCAAGAATAGGAGAAATGAAGTCACAGAAACAGACACAAAGAGTTATACAAAATGAGGAGACAGAGGAATGTGTCCCAAATAAAAGAACAGAACAAAATCACAGCAAAAGAAACAACAAAATGGAGATAAGTAATATGCTGATAGAGAATTTAACATAATGATTATAAAGATATTCATAGGAATGAATAAAAGAGTTAAAGAGCTCACTGAGATGCTTAACAAAGAGATAGAAAACATAAAAAAGAACCAACCAAAGATGAAAAATTCAATAATTGAAATTTAAAAGGCACTAGAGGGAATGCTGCAGACTAGAGGAAGCAGAAGAACACATCAGTGACCTGGAAGACAAAGTAATGGAAAGTAATCAAGCTGAATAGGAGAAAGGAAAAAGATACTAGATTAAGGGAACTTGACAACACCATCAAGTATAATACCATCAACTATAATAACAGTCTCAAAATAGGGATCCCAGAGAGAAAGGGGGGGGGGGATTAATTTGAAGAAAGAATAGCTGAAAATTCCCAAATTGGGGGACGATAACAGAAATCCAGATCCAGGAAGCACAAAAAGCCCCCAACAAAATCAACACAAGGGGATCCACACCAAGACACAGAGTAATTAAAATGGCAAAAGGTAGTAGTAAAGGGAGAATTTTAAAAGAACAAGAAAAAAGAAAACAGTTACATATAAAGGAAACCCCATAATTCTATCAGCTGATTTTTCAACAAAAACTTTGCAGGCCAGAAAGAAGTGGCATGATACATTAAAAGTCCTGAAAGAAAAAACCCTGCAGCCAGGAATACTCTATCCAGCAAGGTTATTATTCAGAACAGGAGAGAGAAAGAATTTCTCAAACAAAAGTTACATGAATTAATAATGACAATTAAACCAGCCTTACAAGTCATATTAAAGGGGATTCTTTGAATGTAAAGTAAAGACCCTAAGCAGGAGCAAAAAAATGTAGGAGGCACAAAAGCAGCAAAATTAACTATACCTATAAAAAACAGTCAGCGGGTGCACCTGGGTGGCTCAGTTAGTTAAGCGACTTCCTTTGGCTCAGGTCATGATCCCAGGGTCCTGGGATCGAGTCCTGCATCGGGCTCCCAGCTCCATGGGGCGTCTATTTCTCTCTCCGACCTTCTCTCTTCTCTATCTCTCAAATAAATGAATAAAATCTTTAAAAAAAATCAGTCAACAGACTCAAAAAATGTATATAAAGATGTAAATCATGACACCATATACATAAAACAGGGGGAGAGTAAAAATTTAGTGCTTTTAGAATGAGTTCATACTTAACTATCAACTTAATATAAATTGCTAAATGCAGGTGTTATATAGAAACCTAATGGTAAATGCAAATCAAAAGCCAGTAATAGATATTGCAAAAAATAAAGAGAAAGGAATAAAAGTATACCATTTAAGAAAGCCAACAAATTATGAGAAAAGATGCAAGAGAAAAAACAGAGATGTACAAAAATAACCATAAAAAGTAAAAAAAAAGTAAAAAAAAGTTAAAAAATGACAATAAGTTCATACAAATCAATAATCAATAATTGCTTTGAATGTAAATAGGGAACATCCTCCAGAAGAGATCATATGTTAGGCCACAAAACAATTCTCAATGAATTAAAAGAGACTGAAGTCATATCAAGCATCTTTTCCAACCTCAATACTATGAAACTAGATATCAACCACAAGGAAAAAATCTGGAAGTAACACAAATATATGGAGGTTAAATAACATGCCACTACACAATGAATGTGTAAACCAAAAAAATCAAAGAGGAAATTTTTTAAAAAATGCATGGAGACAAATGAAAATGAAAACACAATTGTCCAAAATCTTTGGGATGTAGCAAAGTTATTCTGAGAGAAATTTATAGCAATATAAGCCCACTACAAGAAACAAGAAAAATGTCAAATAAACAATCTACATTTACACTTAAAGGAGCTAGAAAGAGAAGAAAAGCAGAGCATAAAACCAGTAGAAGGAAGGATAAAATAAAGTTTTGAGCAGAAATGAAATAAAGGGGAGAAGCAAGATGGTGGGGGGAGAAGGTGACCTAAATATCATCAGGTCCCAGGAGTTCAGCTAGATGGTTATCAAACCATTCTGAACACCTACAAACTCAACAGGAGAAAGAGAGAGCAGCAATTCTAGGAAGAAAAAACTGACCATTTTCTGGAAGGTAGGATGTGTGGAGAAATGAATGCAAGACAAAATTTGGGAAGATAGACCACAGGGGAAGGTGCCAGCTCCTGCCAAGTGGTAGAGGAGCGGAGCACAAAACTGGAACTTTTAGAAGTCTGCTCCACTGAGGGACATTGCTCCAGAGGTTAAGCAGGGGGTGGAGCCCTCACTGGGACAGTGTGGTCTCAGGACCCACAGGGTCACAAAAGATGAGGGGTGCCTGAGTGTGGCAGAGCTGCCTGGTATCAGAGTGGGGAAGTCAGCTACAGAGACAACGCTGAGAAATGGGCTTTCAGCTTGGATTACTTTAAACTGTGATCTGTGGCACTGTCGGGCCACTGCTCTCTAGGCAGAGGCCCAACAAGCAGTAGAACCGGGATACTCACTTTCCTCCTCTGGGAGGAGTGATGTGGGAGCACACTACAGGAATCAGCTGGGTTTGGAGACTCCAAACGGGGCCCTGTGCCAGATATAGAAATGCTTGGTCACAGGCCAGGTGAGCTCAGAGCACAGCCAGAGACCAGGGAGATGGGAGGGATTGACTGCTTTTTCTGAGGGTGTGTTGAGGAGTGGAGCCATGAGCTCTCAGCTCCTACAGAGGCCAGAGATTGGGAGGCTGCCATTTTCATTACCATCCTCAAAAGCTGTACAGAAAGCATTCAGGGAACAAAAGCTCCCGAGACCAAAACTGAGCAGATTGCTTAGCCAGGCCCCTGGGAAGGGTGGTGCAATTCTGCCTCAGGCAAAGACATTTGAGAATCACAGCCACAGGCCTCTCCTCCTGAATAGCAAGAATATCCAGCCAAGACCAAGTTCACCAATCAATGAGAATGGGGGAACTCCAGAGCTAGGGGAAAGCAATGCATAGACTTCATGGCTTTTTTCCTATGATCCCTTAGTCTTGCAAAGTTAAATTTATTTTATTTTTTTCTTATTCTATTTTTAAAAATTTTTCCTCTTTCCTTTTCTAACATTTTTAAGCTATTTTATATTTTCAATATCTTTTTAAAAATCTTTTAAAATTTTCATTGTTATAGTCACAATTTATCCCTTCATTGTATTAAGCCTTATTTTTTGTATATATATAGATTTTTTCTTTAAAATTTTGGGATATAGTTTCTTTTAATAGATCCAAATATACCCCAAATCTAGTGCATGGCTTTGTTCTGGTCTCCAGCCTGATTACATTCTTCCCACTTTTTTCTTTTTTCAATGAATGTCTTATCTTATCAATTTGTTTTTTAGAATCTTTTAAAAATTTTCATCCCTAGTCATATCCCATCCCTTCATCATGTTTACTCTTATTTTTGTATATATGTAAGTTTTACTTTCTTTAAAATTTTGGGAGATAGTTTCTTCTAACAGACCAAAATACACCCAAAATCAAGCATGTGGCCCTGTTCTATTCACCAGTCTAATATATATATATATATATATATATATATATATATATATATATATAATGATATATGTATATATATAGATATATATTTTTTTCTCCCCCCCCCCTTACTCCTCCCCTTGTTTTGGGTCTCTTCTGATTTGGTTAGGGTAAATTTTTTCTGGGTTCATTGCTACCCTTTAAGTATTTTGTTTTTTCATTCTCTGTTCTTATCTGGATAAAATGACAAGGCAGAAAAACTCACCATAAAAAAAAAAAAAAGAACAAGAAGCAGTACTGACAGCTAGCAACCTAATCAATATGGACATTGGTAATATTTTAGAACTAGAGTTCAGAATGACAATTATCAAGGTGCTAGCTGGGCTCAAAAAAAAGCACAGAAGATATTAGAGAATCCCTTTCTGAAGAAATAAAAGAACTAAAGTCTAACCAAGTTGAAATAAAAAAAGCTATTAATGAGGTGCAATAAAAAATGGAGGCTCTTACTGCTAGCATAAATAAGTCAGAAGAGAGAATTAGTGATATAGAAGATCAAATGATGGAGAATAAAGAAGCTGAGAAAAAGAGAGACAAACTACTAGACCATGAGGGTAGAATTTGAGAGATAATTGATACCATAAGATGAAACACTATTAGAATAATTGGGATCCCAGAAGAAGAAGAAAGAGAAAGAGGGGCAGAAGGAATATTGGAGCAAAATTTAGCAGAGAATTTCCCTAATTTGGCAAAGGGAACAAGCATCAAAATCCAGGAGGCACAGAAAACCTCCCTCCATAAAAATAGGTCTACACCCTGTCATCTAATAGTAAAACTTACAAGTCTCAGTGACAAAGAGAAAATCCTGAAAGCAGCCCAGAACAAGAAGTCTGTAACATACAATGGTAAAAATATTAGATTGGCAGCAGACCTATCCACAGAGACCTGGCAGGCCAGAAAGAACTGGCATGACATATTCAAAGCACTAAATGAGAAAAATATTCAGCAAAGAATAATATATCCAGCTAGGCTGTCATTGAAAATAGAAGGAGAGATAAAAAGCTTCCAGTACAAACAAAAACTAAAAGAATTTGCAAACACCAATCCAGCCCTACAGAAAATATTGAAAGGGGTCTTCTAAGCAAAGAGAGAACCTAAAAGTAACAGACCATAAAAGGAACAGAGACAATATACAGGTCACCTTACAGGCAATACAATGGCACTAAATTCATATCTCTCAATAGTTACCCTGAATGTGAATGGGCTAAATGCACCAATCAAAAGACATAGGGTATCAGAATGGAGAAAAAAACCAAGACCCATCAATATGCTGCCTACAAGAAAGTCATTTTAGACCCATAGACACCTCCAGATTTAAAGTGAGGGGGTGGAAAACAATTTACCATGCTAATGGACATCAAAACAAAGTTGGAGTGGCAATCCTTATAACACATAAATTGGATTTTAAGCCAAAGACCATAATAAGAGATGAGAAACGGCACTATATCATACTTAAATGGTCTGTCCAACAAGAAGATCTAACAATTTTAAATATCTATGCCCCTAACATTGGAGCAGCTAATCATATAAGTGAATTAATAACAAAGCCAAAGAAACACATCAACAATAATACAATAATAGTAGAGGACTTTAACAGCCCCTCATTGAAATAGACAGATCATCTTAGTAAAGGATCAACAAGGAAATAAAGACTTTAAATGACACATTGGACTAGATGGACATCACAGATATATTTAGAACATTCCATCCCAAAACAACAGAATACACAATCTTCTCTTGTGCACATGGAACATTCTCCAGAATAGATCACCTCCTGGGTCACAAATCAGGTCTCAACTGGTACCAAAAGATTGAGATCATTCCCTGAATATTATCAGACCACAAGGCTTTGAAACTAAAACTCAATCACAAGAGGAAAGCTGGAAAGAAAGAAAACACATGAGATTAAAAAGCATCCTAGTAAAGAATGAATGGGTCAATCAGGCAACTAAAGAAGAATTGAAAAAAAATCATGAAATAAATGAAAATTAAAACACAACTGTTCAAAATCTTTGGGACACAGCAAAGGCAGTCATGAGAGGAAAGTATGTAGTGATACAAGCCTTTCTTAATAAACAAGAAAGGTCTCAAGTACACAACCTAACCTTACACCTAAAGGAGCTGGAGAAAGAACATCAAAGAAAGCCTAAACCCACCAGGAGAAAAGAAATAAAGATCAGAGCAAAAATCAATGAAATAGAAACTAAAAGAAAAGTAGAACAGATCAACGAAACTAGGATCTAGTTCTTTGAAAAATTAAGAAGATTGATAAACCCCTGGCCAGACTTACCAAAAAGAAGAGAAACAACCCAAATCAATAAAATCATGAATGAAAGAGAGATCATAACCAACACCAAAGAAATACAAACCATTATAAGAACATATTATGAACTATACACCAGCAAATTTGAAAATCTGGAAGAAAGGGATGCATTCCTAGAGACATATAAACTACCAAAACTGAACCAGGAAGAAATAGAAAGCCTGAATAGACCCATACCCAGTAAGGAGATTGAAGAAGTCATCAAAAATCTCCAAGAAACAAGAGCCCATCGCCAGACAGCTTCCCAGGGGAATTCTACCAAACATTTAAAGAAGAACTAATACCTGTTCTCCTGAAACTGTTCCAAAAAATAGAAGGAAAACTGGCAAACTCATTTTATGAGGCCGGTATTACCTTGATCCCAAAACCAGACAAAGACCCCACCAAAAAGGAGAATTACAGACTAATATCCTTGATCAACACAGATGTGAAAATTCTCACCAAAATGCTAGCCAATAGGATCCAACAGTCCATTAAAAGGATTATTCACCACGACCAAGTGAGATTTATTCCTGGCTTGCAAGCTTGGTTCAACACCTGCAAATCAATCAATGTGCTACAATACATCAATAAAGAAAAGAACAAGAATCAAAAGATACTCTCAATAGATGCTGAAAAAGCATTTGACAAAGTACAGCATTCTTCTTTGATCAAAACTCTTCAAAGTGTAGGGATAGAGGGTATATACATCAATATCATCAAAGCTATCACCCACAGTGAATATCATACTCAATGGGGAAGAACCAAGAGCTTTTCCCCTAAGGTTAGGAACACAGCAGGGATATCCACTACCACCACTGCTATTCAACATAGTACTAGAAGTCCTGGCCTCAGCAATCAGACAACAAAAAGAAATAAAAGGCCTCTGAATCAGCAAAGAAGAAGTCAAACTCTCACTCTTTGCAGATGATATGATATTTTCTGTGGAAAACCCAAAAGACTCTACTCCAAAACTGCTAGAACTCATACAGGAATTCAGCAAAGTGTCAGGATATAAAATCGATGCACAGAAATCAGTTGCATTTCTACACACTAACAGCAAGACAGAAGAAAGAGAAATTAAGGAGTCAATCCCATTTGCAATTGCACCCAAAACCATAAGATACCTAGGAATAAACCTAACCAAAGAGGCTAAGAATCTATACTCAGAAAACTATAAAGTACTCATGAAAGAAATTAAGGAAGACACAAAGAAATGGAAAAATGTTCCATGCTCCTGATTGGAAGAATAAATATTGTGAAAATGTCTATGCTACCTAAAGCAATCTACACATTTAATGCAATCCTATCAAAATACCATCCATTTTTTTCAAAGAAATGGAACAAATAATCCTAAAATTTATATGGAACCAGAAAAGACCCCAAATAGCCAGAGGAATGTTGAAAAAGAAAGCCAAAGTTGGTGGCATCACAATTCCAGACTTCAAGCTTTATTACACAGCTGTAATAATCAAGGCAGTATGGTACTGGCACAAAAACAGGTATGCAAATCAATGGAACAGAATAGAGAGCCCAGAAAGGACCCTCAACTACATGGTCAACTAATCTTTGACAAAACAGGAAAGAATGTCCAATGGAAAAAAGAAAGTCTCTTCAAAAAATGCTGCTGGGAAAATTGGACAGCCACATGCAGAAGAATGAAACTGGACCATTTCCTTACACCACACACGAAAATAGACTGAAAATGGATGAAGGACCTCAATGTGAGAAAGGAAACCATCAAAATCCTTGAGGAGAACACAGGCAGCAACCTCTTCGACCTCAGCCACAGCAACTTCTTCCTAGGAACATCACCAAAGGCAAGGGAAGCAAGGGCAAAAATGAACTATTGGGACTTCATCAAGATCAAAAGCTTTTGCACAGCAAAGGAAATAGTCAACAAAACCAAAGACAATGGACAGAATGGGAGAAGATATTTGGAAACAACATGTCAGAAGGCTAAAATTTACAAGTCAGGAAACAACAGATGTTGGTGAGGATGCAGAGAAAGAGGAACCCTCCTACACTGTTGGTGGGAATGCAAGCTTATGCAGCCACTCTGGAAAACAGCATGAGGTTCCTCAAAAGGTTGAAAATAGAGCTACTCTACCACCTCGCAATTGACTACTGTGTATTTAAGGATACAAATGTAGTGATCTGAAGTGGCACGTGCACTCGAATGTTTTTAGCAGCAATATCCACAATAGCCAAACTATGGAAAGAACCTAGATATCCATCAACAGATGAATGGATAAAGAAGAGGTGGTATATATATATATATATACATACAATGGAATACTATGCAGCTATCAAAAAACTGAAATCTTGCCATTTGCAATGACATGGATGGAACTAGAGGGTATTATGCTGAGTGAAATAAGTCATTTAGAGAAAGACAATTATCAAATGACCTCTCTGATATGAGGAATTTGAGAATCAGGGTGGGGGGCGGGGGTAGGGAGGGAAAAAAATGAAACAAGATGGGATTAGGAGTGAGACAAACCATAAGGGACTCAATCTCACAAAAAAATCTGAGGGTTGTTGAGGGGTAGAGGGTTAGTGATAGGATGGATGCATTATGGACATTGAGGAGGGTATGTGCTACAATGAGTTTTGTGGAATGTGTAAGCCTGATGATTCACAGACCTGTACCCCTGGGGCAAATAATACATTATATGTTAATAAAAACAAAGGAAATAGAAACTAAAACAAAACAAAACAAAAACAATAGAACAGCTCAATGGAGCCAAGAGCTGTTTTTTGGAAAAGATTAATAAAATTAATAAAACATTAGTTGGATTCATCAACACCAAAAAATAAAAATAATAATAATAAAAATAAAGTAGAGGACTCATATAAAACCAGAAATGAAAGAGGGGGAAATAACAACCAACATCGCAGAAATACAAAGGATTATAAGACAATATTATGAAAAATTATATGCTGACAAAGTATAAGTAATGGATAAATTCCTTCAATAATATAAACTCCCAAAACTGAAGCAGGAAGAAAAAGAAAATTTGAACAGACTGATCCCCAGCAATGAAATTGAACCAATCATCAAAAAAGTCCCAACAAACAAATGTCCAAGACCAGCAGCCTTCACAGGTGAATTCTACCAAACATTTAGAGAAAAGTTAACACCCATTCTTTTCAAACTGTTCCAAAAAATAGAAGAGGAAGGAAAGTTTCCAAATGCATTCTATAAGACCAGCATTACCCTGACACCAAAGCTAGATGAAGACAATACAAAAAAAAAAAAAAAAAAAAAAAAACAATAACAACAACAACAACAACAACAACTGCAGTTCAATATCCTGGTGAACATAGATGCAAAAATCCTTAGCAAGATTTTAGGCAACCTGTTCCAACAGCACATTTAAAAAAAAAAAAAATTTACCATAATCAAGTGGGATTTAGGTTGCAAGTGTGGTTCAATATTCTCAAGTCAAAGTTAAATCATATCAACAAAAGAATAGATGAATACAATATGATTATTTCAAGAGATGTAAAAAAAGCATTTAACAAAGTACAACACCCATTCATGATAAAAACAATCAACAAAGCAGGATTAGAGGAAACATACCTTAACATAATAAAGGCATAACATGAAAAAAAGACCACAGTGAAAATGGTTCTCAATGGTGAAAAACTGAGAGCTTTCACTCTAAGATCAGGAGCAAAGCAAGGATGTCCACTTTCATTGCTTTTATTCAACATGTACTAGAATCCTAGCCACAACAATAAGACAGTAAAAAGAAATAAAAGGCATCTAGATTGGCAAGAAAAACTCAAACTTCTACTATTTGCAGATGACATGATACTATATATACAGAAAAAACCCTGAATACTCCACCAAAAATGACTAGAACTGATAAATGAATTCGGTAAAGTTGAAGGATACAAAATCAATGTACAGGAATCTGTTGCATTTCTACACATTAATAATGAAGCAGCAGAAAGAGAAATTAAGAAAACAATCCCATTTCTTGACTGTATTTGCTTTTTGGGGTGCTGAGCTTATTAATACTAAGGATCCAAACGTAGTGATTTGAAGGGGCACATGTGCCCCAATGTTTATAACAGCAATTTCCACAATAGCCAACTATGGAAAGAGCCCAGATGTCCATCAATGGATGAATGGATAAAGAAGTGGTGATACACACACACACACACAGGAATACTACTCAACTATCAAAAAATAAAATCTTGCCATTTACAATGTTGTGGGTGTAACTAGAGGGTACTATGCTAAGTGAAACAAATCAGAGAAAAAGAAATACCATATGTTTTCACTCATATGTGGAATTTAAGAAACAAAACAGTTGAACATAGGGGAAGAGAAGGAAAAATAAATAAGATGAAAACAGAGAGGGAGGCAAACCATAGCAGACTCTTAACTATAAGAGTTAACTGAGGGTTGCTGAAGAGGAAGTGGGTGGGGGCATGGGGTAATTGGGTGATAGGCATTAAGGAGGGCATCAGATGTTATATGGAATTGATGAATCACTAATTCTACCTCTGAAGCTGCTGCTACCATTAGTACTACTGAAATAAATAAGTTTTAGGAATACACTTAACCAAAAACATGAAAAACCTGTACCCTAAAACTATGAAACACTGATGAAACAAACTAAAGATGACACAAGCTAGTGGGATGGTATTTCAGGCTCATGGACTGGGAGAACAAGTATTGTTAAAATATCCATAGTACCCAAAGCAACCTACAGATTTAACGCAATTCCCATCAAAATAACAAGAGCATTTTTCTCAGAACTAGGACAAATAATCTTGAGATATGTATGGAACCACAAAAGACCCTGAATAGCCACAGAAATCTTGAAAAGGAAGAACAAAACTGGAATCCCAGATTTCAAAATATACTAAAAAGCTGAAGTAATCAAAATAGGTGGTACTGGCACAAAAATGGACACATAGATCTATAGAACAGAATAGAGTCTAGAAATAAACCCATGCTTATGTCAATTAATTGACAAATAAAGCAAGAATATGATATGGGAAAAAGTCCCTTTGACCAATGGTGTTGGGAAAATGGGACAACTACATTCAAAAGAATAAAACTGGAACACTTTCTTACACCATATATAAAATAATCTCAAAAGGGATTAAAGACCTAAATGTAGGACCTGAAACCATAAAAGTCCTGGAAGAGAGCACAAGCAGAAGTTCTCTATCAGCTATAACAACACTTTTCTAGGTAGGTTCCTGAGGCAAAGGGAGAAAAAGCTAAATTAAGTATTGGGACTACATCAAAATAAAGTTCTTCTTCATAGTGAAGGAAACAATCAACAAAACTAAGTGGCAACCCATGTAATGGGAGAAGATGTTTGCAAATGACATGTCCTATAAAGGTTAGTATCCAAAACAGATAAAGAACTTCTAAAACTCAACACCCCAAATACAAATAACCCAATTAAAATATGGGCAGATGACATAAGCAGACATTTCTCCAAAGAAGACACACAGATGGCCAACAGACACAATAGACAGATGGCCAATAGACACTGTGTTCATCATCACTTACTATTAGGGAAATGCAAAGCAAAACTATAATAGATATCACTTCACACCTGTTACAATGGCTAAAATCAACACAAGAAACAATAAGTGTTGATAAGGGCATGGAGAAAAAGGAACCTTCTTGCAATGTTGGTGGGAATGCAAACGAGTGCAGCCACTGTGGAAAACAGTACGGAGTTTCCTCCAAAATTTAAAATTAGAGCTACCCTATGATCAGCCATTGCATTACCGGGTATTTATCCCAAGAATACAAAAACATTAACCAAAGGGATACATGAAACCCTATGCTTATAACAGTATTATTTCCTATAGCTAAGATACAGAAGCAGCCTGAGTGTTCATTGATTAATGGACATTAACTGATTAATGACTAAACAAGTGGGAGATACATGTATATATATATATAGAGAGAGAGATAGAGAGATAGATAATATAATAGAATTTATAATGGAGATATATATATATATATATATATATATATATATATATATGTATATATATATAATGGAGTTTTATTCAGCCATAAAAAAAGAATTAAATCTTGCATTTGCAACAACAGGGATGGAGATAGAGAATATAATGCTAAGTGAAATAAGTCAGAGAAAGACAAATATATATGATTTCACTCATATATAGAATAAAGAAACAAAAGAAACAAGCAAAGAGAGCTTAAAAAAGAGAAAGACAAACAAAGAAACAAAACTCTTAACTATAGAGGACCAACTGATGGTTACCAACGGGGAGGTGGATGAGGGGATGGGTTAAACAGGTGATGGGATTAAGAAGTGAACTCCTTGAAACAAGCACCCGGTCATGTACCGAAGTGTTAAATCACTGTATTGTAGGTCTGATTATATATATTACACTGTATGTTAACTAAATGGAATTAAAATAAAACTTTAAAATTTTTAAAAATCATAGAAATAAAGATATTATCACAATTAATTGCCATCTGATAATCTACTGGGAGAAAATTTTAAATCTAAGACTATAATTGTTCAGAAGATTGAGATTCTCTTTAATCAGTGGTTCTCCAGGACATAGTTTGGCTTTACCTAGTGGAAGGCAGACATGCACATTACCTAAATATACTGCAATCTTTAGAATATACTCTAAGGAATCTCCTATGTGCACCAGGAAATGCACAATAATGTTCATAGCTATGTTTGCAAAAAGCAAAAACCTGAAAGCTACTCAATCTCTTCTAAGTACAAATGAGAGTCACATATTTAAAAAATTATGTATATTACAGTGTTAATAGTGAGCAACAAAAGAAAATCACATGCACACAAATCTATATATATGTGGTAATACAAAAATGAAATCAAGGCCAAACTAAACATGTCATTTAGGAATACTAATACTTTTACACTACTATTAATAAATTCAACATAACAGAAAAGCATACTTATTGCTAATGGATAATGATGGCTAAGTGAGTATTTGTCTTATCATTCTATAAATATTATATGTTGTATACACACTTGGCATATATTTTAAATTGTAATATGAAATAACATGATGAAAAATGAATGAAGTTACAACATGAATTTCTTTTTGACAGGTTACAAAGGAACGGTTGAGAGCTATTTCTCCCCTCTGCATCTAAAAGTTCTCTCTCAGATGTTAAATATAGACTCATGCAGTTTTGGTTAAATTACTTCAATGTCATTTTCAACAAGATTTCATACTCTTGTTGTTATAAAACAATTCACAAATATTTATCTTTGCTATGTCATTTCAATGTCCATAAACCAGTTTATTGCAAAAAAAAAATAGGGAGTTGCTGTCAGATTTATACTTGGCTTTCCTTTTTTTAAAAAAAATGTTCTTATAAAAAAACATACTGTAATGCAACATCAAGTCATCAGCGACAGGTGTGAGGTGGGTGATATGTGAAAGGTTGGACATCCATGGGGATGAGCAGATCTAGCGTATTCGAGGTGGAGATATCATTTTTCGTAGAGGAAGTATGTGAAGCATGTTGCCCGTTGTTCCCTGACACAGTGAGGAAGACCAGCCGAGGGAGACTTGGGTGCTGGGGAGCAGAATGGAAAACAGACTGCCAGCCAGATGGACACTGTTTAGAACAAACTGAGCCACAACTCAGGGCACAAATCTGGATGGGCCATTTGCCTTGCGTTTCAATTAATCCACCCCACGGAGGGAGGGAAAAGCACAATCTAATTGAAAAACAGACGTTGTACCTCCACTGAGACTCCTGACGGTCAATCTTTGACACTATTGCGAATTCACTGTTGGGTGAGAGCTACACCCCAAAGCTTGGGTCATCAAACATCAGTAAGTTTATTTTTAAATCCTCGTTTTTTTTTTCACCGTGACACCTTTGGCTGGGATCACTGCCTCGGCGAGTCACACATTGAGCTCCAAGTGAAATATGTTAATCATATCTTGACTTTTTAAAAGAAGTTCACAGCAGAAGCAGCTAATATCCCTGATTTAGAGGAAGCATGATAGGGAAAACACTTCTGTCGTGGATTTACTAATTTTGATACCTCTTTTAAAAGCAGGCAGAAGGCATTATTCCTGAGACAGTTTCCAAGAGCTGTTTATGATTTAAAGAAAGCGAGCAAGCATCAGAAAGAGGTTGGGCTAAGACTTGGGAGAACCAAGGAATTAGGAGAATACAAAAGAGAGGTAAAAATTCTCTTCTGTTTCATTGGAGAAGCTCAGAATGAAATACCTTCTCAGAGATAATGGGATGGAGCAGTTTGATGCACAGAAAATGGTACGAAGTGCTCATTACTTGTAACTGTGCAATTTAAATACTCAAGTACATCAATGGAAAGGAGATTTAAATAGCAAGCTTCATTGCTGTTTGCTCCTAAAAGAAAACGATCCCTACAGATTATCCCATTTCGTTAATGTCAACTTGGGGATGAATGGTAATTCTGCTGTTGGAGAAGAAGAGGGGCATGTGGGAAAACTGAAGCGTGAACAAAACAACAGTTGGGCTTTCTTCCATTGTTTATTGGTGCTTTGGGAATTCTCTGCTGCTTTGTCTTTCATGGTTGCTTAATAAATAAAAATACAGTACGTAGCCTACATGTTTGGGGTATGATTCACAGAATGGTACTAATTCACCTGAGGGACCGTGCCTGGCTTCGTCCAGGGAGCCCATCTTCTTAAGCATCTGGAACCACACTGGCAATTTTCCCAAAGGCCAAGGGCCTTCGTTATTGTGCCAAATCATTCACACAGACTGGCTTAAATTATGCAACCATCTGTATTCTTATGCACCTAGATTGAGTAAAATGAATATATAGTTTTGAAAGCATTCATCCTTGAGATCTCCTTCACGCTGGTTTTTATTCTTTTCAAACTACTGTGGAGTCTGGGATACACAGAACACTGTTCATTCAGAAAGCTCATCCATCCTCGTTTGCTTCGTGGCACACCACTCTGCCTTCTTGGTATGGCCCACCCAGACTGCCATGGGCCGGTGGCAATACTGCCAGAAGGCAGGCTCTGCACTTGGGCTGCTGGGGTTAAAATCTCCCCAATTCCGTGTGTTCACGTGCAACAGTGGGCAAATGACTCAGTTTCTCTGTGCTTTATTTCCTCACTTCTGAAAATTTCTAATGGGAATAATGTATTCTTACAAGGTTCCTGGGAGGAAGAAATGAATTTAGCATATTGTTTGGCATGCAGTAAGTACTCAATAATTGCTGGATGTAATTCTCAACATCACATGTCATACTGTTATTCTGTCCTATCCTAGAGGGAAGCACTTTTTTCTGGCAGCCCTGACTTCCCCCAGTGTAAGGAGGGCCAACTATTAGTGACAGAGAGAGAAGACGTAGGTCACTGTGCTTCCCAGAGATGGGGCTAATCCACAGGGGAATTGCAAAATATGGAAACTCTTTAGATGGCAATTACATATTGCAACCTTGGTCAGGACATACAAATGCCAGGTGATATTGAACTGAAACTAAAGTGAGAGGAAAGCAAAGGGTGGGGGCCCTGGAAGGAAGGGGGGTTTAAAGACAGATGACTCAAAAGGGTACATTACCTCAAAGGACAACTTCGGGGAGCTCCACTGATGTTTTAAGAGCCCTGGAATTTTGTAATAAGAGTTAGATGGCAGCCTATCACACAGTAAAAGGACTTCTTATTTTGACACGGAGTCAGCATCACAGGAAGAAAAATGGTCAAGAACAAGATTATTTTAGGTCTTGAGGAAAACTAACTCAAACATATATTGCAGATAAAAGTTATAAAAATTCTAGGGGTGGCAGTTAATTTGTGTATATCAGTTAATGAAATGCCCAAGGCAAGACAACTGGATTTTTAAAAAAAGATTTTATTTATTTGAGAGAGAGAGAGAGAGAGAGAGAGAGAGAGAAGCAGACTCCCCAGGGAGCAGAGAGCCCAGTGCAGAGCTCAATACCAGGACTCCAGGATCATGACTTGAGCCGAAGGCAGATGCTTAACCAACTAAGCCACCCAGGCACCCCTAGACAACTGGATTTTTTGATGATATTTTAAGGAAGATGGCTTATTTGATTGAAGAAATTAAATTTGTTAATAGATGCTGCCAGTCTGGATGTAGAGGTTGTTCTCTATGTAATTTTTTAAAAGGAATTTGAGTTGGACCTAGCATACTAATAGGAAATTTAAATCGAAAAAATAAATGTTTGTCAATTGTGTATAAGAGTTTTCTATTCAATCTTGTTATCTAGCATTGTTATTGCTCTCTTACCAGGGTATATGTTTTTGTGCGTATCACAGTTCCAAGACAGGAAAGAAATCACCAGAGAAGCTGGACTTGCCTTCCACTTTGGTGGTGTTAAAGGTTATTCACATAATGTAATACGAAAGAAAATCTAGTCTTCAGTATTTCACCTGCTCATCTGCCCCCCCACGTAGCTGGATGGAGAGTTATTTGATAAAATTAGGCCTTGCCCTTTGAGATATTTAGTATATCTTAAAAAAATGCAGTTCCCTAGGTGGACAACAAAAGTTAGCCAAATGATTCAGGAATAAATACTATAGTTAAGTATTGATTTAAGAGAGCACTTTACTTTTGACAGGCAAGCTGGAGGAGCATTGCAAATGAAGGCCAAACCCAGAGGGGGAAAAGTTAAAGAGCAATGGTATTTTAAGCATGAGCCCTGGAATAAGACCTATATTCAATTTCTGACTTGGACACTTTCTAGCTGGATAAAATAGGGCTCCTAACTTTTCCCTATCAAAAAATGGGGATTTTAGGCTGTGCTTTGAGCTTTCTAAAATAAATAGCAATTGTTATTATTAAATAATACCATGGCTGAGTTCACATGAGTATAGGCTGTGGTAGGCTGACTGTGTAGCTGCTTTATGGCTATAAAAACATGGGCGTGGGTCTAAAGACATCGATGGTGTGAAGACAGAAGAGAGGATATATAAATTTAAATTTCACAGCAGTCCTGGAACACGATCTACCATCACCAGAAGCATAAGAAGTCCCCATCCAGCTCTGCAGGCTTCCAGATCTATGTCACACTGCTTCCTGGCCTTGGGCTACCTCTTGGCCCCTGTTAAAGAGCCTTCAGCTCCACAGGATACAGAGGCCACAAAGGCTCACATTAGTGTTCGACTAAGTTTATTCTTCTCCCAGAAGTTGTTCTGCATTGGCCAGTTAATGTTCAACAATTTCAAACCAATTGGATTTGTTTTTCTTTTTATGTATTTGTTTCTGGGAAGACCATGAAAAAGCACATTTTCAGGCTTTTGAGTATTTATGTAAAAAGCAAAGAAAAAATTAGAGAAGGAGATTAATGGTCTGCTTTAGTTTTCCTTTAATCCTCTTTTTTGCCTTTTGCTGGTCTCCTTTCTACCATGTTTCCCTCCCTTTGGTGGACAAATCGCTTATCATCAATTTACTTCTGGATATCTTAAACACTTTCAGTGAACAAACACATTCCCTGTGTCAAATACTTGGATAACCACATGTCCTTTTTATATTTCACATTAACCATAGCTTTGGATTTAATTCTGCTGGAAAATTCTATCCCACTGAATTAAGTATCACACTTCCATATCAACACTGCAGTGAAAGCTGTGATATTGAATTGGTGTAATTTTAACCTTTCAAGAGAACTGGTTGGTGTGGAGTTTCTCTCCAGCTAGTACATGCTCTGACTTTATGAAACCTTCTTTGAAAAGTGTCTGATTACTTTCAGGGGTTAGTTCTGTCCTTTTGTCCTGACAAAGCTCACTTTTCCTTTCTGGCGGCCAATTTTTTTTTTTTTTTTTTTTTTTTTTTTTTTTTTTTTTTTGGCCATTGTGGGATTTTCCAAACTATTGCTTGGAAGTCAAATTAAAGGTCCTAAGCAATTTCAGCTTTAAAATGCCATGTAACCGATAGAATGGAAGCGGAGACGGAATTCTACTAGTAAGCAAGTGAGGTCAGTTCTATATGGCCATGGGTGAATATGGATAACACCAAAACGTTTGGACTTTTCACTTCGCTATTAGTTTCTAGTTTCTAAGACAGACTTAAAAAAAAAAAAAAAAGCAGAAACTAACTTCCTATTGCTAAAGAAAAAAATTATTCTAGAAATTTTTTAACAGACCCGGATTTTCAGAACCTTCAGGAAATACAATGGATGTTTAACGAATTCGTCAATCTAAAACTGAAACCACATTATTTCCTTTTTCATAAGCCGAGTGGAAATAATTCTATGGGGTCAATCTAACCTCCCTTTATACTTCTTGCTTCTTCAGTGTCTCATCTCAGCATGTGTTTTTTTTATAATCCTCCTCCTACCCAAAGGCTCAGTTGGCTGATAACAAGAACAAGATGGGGAAAATGTGATTAGATTGTGGATGGTTTAATTACCCTCCTGCTGCTCGCTCCCCACTCCCCACAGTCCCATGGAGCTACTCATGGAGAGATTTGCTGGAGCTTGACCCCTAACTTCTGAAAAGCCAGGAAGGTCTAAGTGGCCAGAATAGAGAACTCTAAATCCGAGACCTTCACTGATCAGTGGAAGGAGAGGTAGAAAAAGGGGAGGAAGGTTTTAGAAAACCTAGTAACACGCAAAGAGGAGAGAGTCCTCTTCAAACAACTTCCAGACTCAGAATGAAACCTGTTTAGCACTGAAGCTGTTCAATAAGCATCCTCCTGATCCTTCTTCCTACCTGTAATCCCTGCTGCCCCACACCTATAAGTGCAGAAATAGCAGCTATTGAGAAAGGAGGGGAGAAGGGAAGAAGCTGATCATTTCTCTTTCTTAAGCTGCATGACAGATAATTATCTTTGAATGATCAAAGTGTTGATTATTTCATGGAGCCAAATATTTTATTTAAAAAAAAAGAGTGTAGGGGCACCTGGGTGGCTCAGTGTGTTAAGCCTCTGCCTTTGGCTCAGGTCATGATCTCAGGGTCTGGGGATCAAGCTCTGCATCGGGTTCTCTGTTCAGCAGGGAGCCTGGTTCCCCCTCTCTCTCTCTGCCTGCCTCTCTGCCTACTTGTGATCTCTCTCTCTGTCAAATAAATAAAATCTACAAAAAAAAAAATTAGTGTGTATTTTGTGTCTTGAAAGTTACTATTGGCCTCTTTTACCTAAGAATGCTCAGAAAATAATGGGACTGATTTTAATTTTTTCCCTTAATCCAAGAGTCGGGTAAAATAGACTCCAGAGAATTTACTGAAAATAGGAATTCAACAAAGTTTGCTTTGTGATAAGCCTCTCACACATCAGGTTTGTTCACTGTATTCGTGATAGAGGAACCTAATGGAATTTGGCCCCCACCAGAATCCTAGAACATATATCCATAAAATACTAGAAAAGGATAGAAAATCCAAACTACCTGGAACAGCCTCTTTTCAGGGATAGATACTTATCATCTGTAACACATTGGTTAACAAGCAACAGCTGATGAGTGAGGCTTAAAAGACAGCTGAAAAGGATGTAACATTATGGCTTGACATTTTCACTAGTTTCTGGTGTACCACTAAGGGTGTCAAGTTTCATCTTTTGTCAGGAACATTTGTAAATCCTGGTGGAGATACAAAAGGACTTTGTGGCATTTTTGTTGCTGATTCTTGAATATGTTACAATTTCTTAATGTTGTATTTCCCGGAATGGTCAAGATCACTTAATACCCAAGTTCATAGGTCATATTACAATTCCTGGGCTTTGCTTTTAAATAGCATCCCTCTTCTTGCTGAGCCTTCCTCTAGCAATCTTAAAACAGGAAGCAGTTCTGTGCAAATATGTTCGTATCTTAAAGCATCACAAGTCTTGTGGTCGGTGATTCCAATTCTTTTCTGAGAAAAGTCTAACGCCACAAAAATTCAGAGAACAAGTTGGGAGTCACCACTTAACAGGGATTAAGGAGGGTCAAGGATTATTTCATGCATGTCACTGGAGGTACAGGTGCAATGGATCCAAATATGAAGATGACAGGGGAGAATTAAACAGGAGACCCTCCCCTCTTTCCACGGGGGGATATGTTCAAGACACCTGGGGGATACCTGAAACCATGGATAATACTGAACACTAGGTATCTGTTTTTTCCCCATACATACATGATTATGATAAAGTTTAAGTTATGAGGCACAGTAAGAGATGAGCAGCAATAACTAATAATAAAATAGAACAATTATAATACATTGTCATAAAAATTATGTGAATGTAGTCTCTCTCTCAAAATATTACACTGTATTATACTGTACTCACCCTTCTTCTGACGATGTGAAATGACAAAATGCCCACCAAGTGAGGAGAGGGGGTGAGGTGAACGACGCATACCTTGAGAAGTCAAGTCAGACAACTATTCATTTTCTGAAGACTGGTCAGAAGGAGGGTCTTCCGCTTTTCAGACAGCGGTTGACCTTGGGTAATCGAAACTGCTTAAAGGGAAACAGCAAATACAGGAGAACTACTGTTGTGGAGTTCACAAAGTTAAAGTAAAAGAGAAAGATGGAGCGCCTACAGTTAAGGCAAAGAAAGAAAATGTTCCGATTTTGATGACGTGAAATCTTAGGAGTCAAAAATAAAAAAATATCTTGTGAAAATTTATAATTACCAAAGAACTTGATCGTGTTAGTAAAAATATTAGGCTTTATATTGTTTTTTTTAATTTTTATTAATTTTTTAAAAGATTTTATTTATTTATTTTAGACAGAGAGAGAGAGTGCAAGTGAAGGGAAGAGCAGAGGGAGAGGGACAGGCAGACTCCATGCTGAGTGCAGAGCACAGCTGGAGGCTCAATCCCAGCACCCTGAGATCAAGACCTGAGCCATAATCAAAAGTCGGACACTTAACTGACTGAGCCATCCAGGCACCCCTTTATATTACTTTTTTAAAAAGTCAAAGCTGGGTAAAAGCATTTGAAAATAGTGATAGAATGGTTTCATATTTGAGGAACATATGATTCAGTTGTATGGTTTATAAACTATTATCATATTAAAACATATTTATTTTAGAGAATATGAAATACCTTTGCAAAATATTCTAAGGTTAAAACCAGAAAATAGTCTATTACCTTTATCCCTGACATTAAAATATTTACCAGCAAAGTCTCAACTTCTTCTAAAAGTGAATTTTATCCAGAAGGGTCAAAATAATTTTAACGTTCTCACTGCAAAACTCGAAGTGTTGTGTTCATTGGGATCTTTCATAACAGCCTCACCTCTTACAATTAAGTTTATATTTAACTTTTGAATATTTGTAATTAATAAAAAATCCAAAACCCTGCCTTCCCTTCCCCCTTTCCTCTCTCTTTTTTTCCCCCCTTCAGTCCCCCTTCTCTCCATCCCTTCCTTCAGAATACATATATGTATATCCATGTTCAATGTTCTGTACTAGGGGCTTTGGCTGATCACAATAAGATAGAGTCCAGAGGTAATATAAAACATGTACAAAAATAATTATAGCACAAGTTAGAATATTGTCTGGTTCATTAGATATGAATTATTGAATGGTGGTTATAAATGTTGAATGAGCAAATTCTCTATTCATTTCTGATTGATTCTGTTAGGTGGTAATGTAAGACAAATGAGGATAGAATGATGCTTAATTTCAAAAATCACAATCCTATAATTTAAAAAAATAAATAGATGCATTATGAGGCAAATAAGCCTGTTGTGCACTTTTGAATTTCCTATTGATTCAGCTTTCTGCAGAATATTTGCAGCAATGTAATTAATTTCGAATGTTCAGATAATGTTATTGTCAGGCTATACAGATTTAATTCATAGCAAGCTCTTAGAAGCGAGAAGTACATAAAATCCAAGCTGTTGACTATTAGTTTCAGTAAGTGTACTGAGGTAATTTTTAACAAGTGCTCTTTAGGTAATTCAGATTTTCAGACTTGATCATGAGCCTTTCTGGAGCATTTCTATGCCACTTAAACTGTAAACATAAACAGGCAAATTTGTAGGTCAACACGTCAATAAAGTCTAATTTGGTATGTTAAGGAAAAAAATTGCTGAGATTTTAAAAGTTAAAACTCACTATGCACTAGTTAGAGCTGAAAAGAATATCCTGAAGATTATGAATTCATTTAGCAGTGCACACACATCTTAATTACATAATTACCTGAAACAACCACTCTAATCCATCTTGTTCGTTTTACACTGTGTAAAAGAAACAAACTAATTATGGCTTTATGCTAAAGAAAAATACAAATTTGTATCATATTTAAAGGTTCATCTGACACTCTGCTGCTCAGACATGAAGGAAGTAAGGAAAAAAACAAAAGTGGTCATTATGTTGCATGCTGTAACAGTGTTCTTAAATTGTTAAAGATGTCGTGGAACCAATCCTCACTAAAGGGCAGAGGGCATGCCGATCAGGAAGCCACACCCCCAGAGAATAACTTAAAATGGGCTAATTTGCCCATTCACAGGGTGAAGATTTATGTGCAGTGACAGAAGAAGGAAGGAATGGTCAGTACAAGGCACAGACAAGCCTGATGACAAGGGACACATTAATGCATAATATCAGGCTTACAGTACGATACGCAAAAAAGGAGTGGAGCTGAGAAGAAACATTTGAACATCTCCTTATGTAGGCTCACTCTCAAGGAGGGCAACTTTGTCACTGCAGAAGCCTTCAATTGAAGTATCATAACCTGATCTAGGGTCTTTTAAACTTATGTTTAGAAAGGAATAGACAAATCCAGAGCCCTGGGACTATAGGAAACTACCAGAGTGTGGAATACTTAGAGCCTTGAAACCATGAATACCGTCCTAATCACAAGGAAGGTAGGTGGCCCAAGAGGTTCAATTCAGTCTGAAGCCCACCAGGTGTGGTCTTGGATCAAGTTCATGCTGGATCCGTGGTTGGCATATGACTCAACGATTTATATTAATTCGGTGGGGACTCCTCACAGTGCCTCTCCTGTTTAGCGTCCCCTACAGGGGACACCAACCTAGAAAAGACACAACCCTGCAACTATTAAGGCAGGCAGGACTCAGTCTGTACCCAAAGTGAGAGTAGAGGGTTCCTTCCTAAGCAGAAACTAGCTTGGAAGTGGGATCATCACTTTGCACCAGAACTGGGTACGAACTTCGGGGAGTCATGTGCACCGGTAATGGTGTTTTACAAACCTGGCGGGTTTACAGTCAAATATTGCAATTACTTCAATCACTTGATTAAATATTACAGGGTAGTGTGTGTCAAATTTTATTTCCAGTTAGCAATACCATATTTGTAAACTACTACTCGATTACAGATTTTGATTATAAAATCTAAAAGGAGTTATCCTTTTTAGCATAAATGTAAGATTTTGGCTTAGTCAATTTTATACTTTATCTAAAGTAAAGCTGATTTTTTGGAACACGTGCAATTAATTTTCATATTTTTTACACATTTGTTACAAAGGCAGTCAAGGTCCAATATGTACTATACTACTACATTACTACACAATATGTACTAAAGATGTATAATATGTACATCTTTAAATGATGGATTTTAGATAGATGAAACTCTTCCTCTAATTATAAAATTTTCTGGTTTACAATGTGTATAACACTTCACAAATAAGATGGGGACAAAATGACACTATTTCCTCTTGAAATTTGATTTTTTCTGAATTTATATATTAACAGAATTTTCCCCAGCTACATGGCTGGAATCCATTAATATTACATTCAAAAAAATTCTCAATGAAAAGTTTTATCATGAAATCTACTGAACACTATTAGTTTAATTTCACTTATATTTTAATAGGAACAAAACCATATTGAGCAACAAATAAGAATTTGTTGTATACATCTGTTGGGAGAGCATTTTCCATGTATCTCTTGTTTTTATGTGTCTTGTGAGCAGAGGCAGTGACTACCATTCTGTGCTATTATTTTCAAGGTTTTTTTTGTTTTGTTTTGTTTTGTTTTGTTTTGTTTTGTTTAATAGCAGACAGCCTTGGGACATAGAGATAGTGTCTCTCTTGAGAACAAAAGGCAGATTTTCCTAAGATAATAATAATGATAAGACATGATGTGAAATATAATATAGAACAAGTGGTTTGGTATCCATTATAAAAGACTTTGGTTCCCTAAACTCAGGGATCTTCTCTAATACATCTTACTGCTGGTACAGGTATCACCTGACCTTCTTTGAGTTGCCCTTCGGGAGTCAGGTTTATAGAACTGGAGCAAGAAAATGCTGATATTCTGGCTACTGATATTTCTTGAATGATAAAGTCCTTGGTCTCTGATCTCTGAGTCTCATGACTTTTGACAGAATCTGTGAAACTGTTGTGTGCTAAACTTGTTAACTTCCAGGTTGGATAAAACCTCAGACCCTTCATTGTTCCGAACAATATCATGAGAAGAAACAAAGAAGAGTAGGCCTACTTTAAGAGGGGAAAAAAGAGACAAGGTTTTCTTTCCATGCATACTTTCTGCTTTTCCGCCCTTGGCATTAACATGTGTATGTGCATTAAATTATATTAATATGGTTTCCTTCGTTTGTAATAATCTCCTTCATCCGTGTGTGTATGCGCATGCATGCACGTGTGTGTATACACATGTGTTTGTTTTTATAAGAGAACAGGTTCCTAACAGTTGTTGCAAAGATTCATGAGCTTAGATTTTAGAAACAGCTGGTTGATTTTCCCCCACTACTACATTGGCCAAGGAAATATGATAATATAGCAGGTAGAAAAATATGGATTATTTTTAAACTTTAGGTCTATAGATATTCAGGTATATTCAAACAAGATTTGACAAACTTCTGACCTGATCTATAAAATGAAGCATGTGCAGGCTTTGCCTTTGTGTTTTGTACGTTAATGAACTAGGTCTGACTTTCTTGTGAATTCTGTCTAGAGTGGGTCTGGTGAGTGCAATATATATGGTGTGACTTCTGACAAAGGCGGATTAGCTCCAAACACATGGTGGGCTTTTAGGGGCTCTGGGAAAAAGTCCTCCCGAAATAACTCTTCCATTTGCTCTCAGATGCCTGGAATTCTTTATCACCAAAGGGAAATCCTTTTCATCCAATGTTTGTAGTAAAGGATTAAGAAGCACATACACTAGAGAAAGGGGACGCTTTGCTTAAACTGACACTGTAGCATACATGAATAATAGATTTCCTGAAAGCAGCCCTTCAGTCTTAAACAGGTAGCAGGATACAACTTTAGGCAGAAGAGAGAAAAGGTTTCATGATGATTTTGTTACTTGAGTTAATTCTCACTGACCTGATCCTGGGCTGGCATGTGGGCTTTATCTTGCTTGCAAACGCTCCTTACTTTCAGTGGCTTCCTAGTGGGCTTGTGGTGACGAATGGTAGGGAGAGCGACATAGCTCTGTTGTCTAGTCAGCCGTGGCTGCCAAAAGTACCAAGGGACAGTGGATACGGACATGCTGGGTATTTGGTATCTCTGACCTATATTCTCAGTTGCAAATGGCTTTCTAAGAGCAAGTGTGCCCATTTAGAATATCACAACATCCGAGGCCAGGAACTCATGTCTGCAGCTGATGGAACTCCTCCATTTCTTCCCTCTCAAGTGCCCCTTCCACAGCGCATACACATTATTTTTGCCTCTGAGTCAGGTACCCAGGTTCCGCCTAAATCAGAAGGTCATAACATCAGATGACTGATAAATTCTGGCACCAAATAAGCCAGCAAGAATCTATGGGTGACTGGCTAAACCAGTTAACTCCATTATGTTTAGAAATATTTTTCCACAAGTGATAGAAACTCAGTTTTAACTAGTTTGAACCAGAAGAGAAAATTAATGGTTCATGTCACTAAATTACAAGAAAGGAAAGGGTGTGGCCTCAGAGGTTGCTGGAGCCGTGATAGGAATACCATCAGGAATCTCTGACGGATGCCCAGGTTTCTTACTGGTGAGAGTTTATATTTCTCTGCTTAATTTTGATAGACAATTATTCTGTGTGAGGCTGGTAGTAAAGACACCAGCAGCCTCTGCAATCTTTTTGGTTTTAACACCAAGCAGAAAGGGGCTCTCATTCTTAGACCCAATCAGAGAAACAAATAAGTAACGACAAAGGGCCAGAGACTTCGGGCAGAATCATGGTATGCTACTATTGGCCTTACTATCATTAGATAGTATGGCCAGGGAGGTATGTCTATAAGAATATGTCAGTTCCAGGGGTGTCTGGGTGGCTCAGTTGGTGAAGCATCTGCCTTCAGCTCAGGTCATGATCTCAGGGTCCTGGGATCAAGTCCCACATTGGGCTCCCTGCTCAAAGGGGAGCCTGCGTCTCCCTCTCCCTCTGCTGTTCCCTCTGCTTGTGCTGTCAAATAAATAAAATCTTAAAAAAAGAAAAAAGAAAAAGCATGAGAAAAAGAAAGAGTATGTCTGTTCCCTCTGGAACCATAGAGTTAGAAGTAATCTTACCCCAAATTGAAGAGTTCTGCTCTTCCTGTTGCTTCAATTGCTGGGTGACCAAAACCACTAAAGTGTCTTAGTAATTCCTAGATTCCATAGAGAATTTTGACTAGGGATGAAAATTTAACCTGAAAAAGACGTATTTATTCCTATAAAAGTAAAAGAGGTATGCTAATGTTCTTTAACAAAAACTTGAGTAGCTTTCTGTCATCTACAAGGAAATATATCATTCCTTAGCATGGCCGGAAGAGTTCTTCCCAGTCTTGATTTCTACCTGTCTTTTTCATCTTATTTCCTAGCATTCTCTGTCAGTTCAACTACTGTCTATCCTCTCACTACCTAATCATCCTTCAAATTAGTTATAGTCTTTTTCTGGATTCATGCTTTTGCCGCTCAGTCTAACATGATATATGTTCTCAATTCAAGAGAACTCCTTGGTCCTTAAGATCCAGAGTAAATGCTTCCTCTTCTAGGAAACCTTGAACATTTTATGCCTTCACTCACCCTACCTCACAAGGACTTATTCATTCTCCTTTTCACCCTTCAGGAGCACTTTACTTTTTATTTGTATATTATAACACGTCAACTTGTATTTAGTAGCTTTATTGATAAATCATCAATCATATACTGCATATACATCATATACTGCAATGTTTATTTAAAAACTACAATTCAATTGTTTTAGCATATTCACAAGGTTGTACAACCATGTCATTTAGTTTCAGGATATTTTTATTCCTCCAAAACCTTTGTAATCACTAGCATTGATTCCCCGTCCCCCCACCTCCATCCACTCTTCTCCCACAGCTCTAGGCAACTACTAATCTACTTTCTTTCTCTATCAATTTTTCCATATAAATAGATAAATACATGTGGTCTTTTGTGCCTAGCTTCTTTCACTTAGAATATTTTAGAGCTTTATCGAGGGTAGACCATATGGCAGTAATTCATTTTCTTTACCTTGCTGAACAATATTCCATTGTGTGGATATCACTCTTTATCCATTCATCGGTAGATGGACATTTGGATTGTTTTTGCTTTTTGGCTGTTATGAGTAGAGTTGCTATAAATATGGGTATATAAGTTTTGTGTGGATATGTGTTTTCATTTCTCTTGGGTAAAGACCTCAGAATGGAATTGCTGGATAATGTGGTATTTCTATGTTTACCATTTTGAGGAACTGCCAAAATCTTTTCTGATCTGCCTGTACCATTTTAGATTCTTGCCAGCAATGTATGAAGGTTACAGCTTCTACACAGCTTGTATCTTAATGATTACTTATATATATATTTTCTAATAGACTGAAGAATGAGGTTTTTTTTAAGATTTTGTTTATTTATTTGACAGACAGAGATCACAAGTAGGCAGAGAGACAGGCAGAGAGAAGGTGGAGAGGAGGCAGAGGGGGATGCAGGCTCCCCACTGAGCAGAGAGGCCGATGCGGGGCTCGATCCCAGGACCCTGAGATCATGACCTGAGCCGAAGGCAGAGGCTTAACCCGCTGAGCCACCCAGGCACCCCTGAAGAATGAGTTCTATTATGAGCTGATTTTCATTAATCTTTATGTCATCAGGATTTCCCTAAAATATATAAAAACTGGAGAAGGGAAGAAAGATTGAGTTTGGGTAAAACTTGATAAATAAAAATTAAACTAAGCTTTCCATGAACTAATTTTTCCTGACATTCTTTTTTTTTTTTTTAATTTTTTTATTTTTTCAGCATAACAGCACCCAGTGCTCCATGCAATCTGTGCCCTCCACAATACCCACCACCTGGTGCCCCAACCTCCCACCCCCCACCCCTTCAAAATTCCCAGATCGTTTTTCAGAGTCCATAGTCTCTCATGGTTCACCTCCCCTTCCAATTTCCCTCAACTCCCCTCTCCATCTCCCCTTGTCCTCCATGCTATTTGTTATGCTCCACAAATAAGTGAAACCATATGATAATTGACTCTCTCTGCTTGACTTATTTCACTCAGCATAATCTCTTCCAGTCCCGTCCATGTTGCTACAAAACTTGGGTATTCATCCTTTCTTTCTTTCTTTCTTTTTTTTTTTTTTTTTTTTTTACAGCTTTATAAACATATATTTTTATCCCCAGGGGTACAGGTATGCGAATCGCCAGGTTTACACACTTCACAACCATAGCACATACCCTCCCCAATATCCATAACCCCACGCCCTCTCCCAACCCCCTCCCCCCATCAACCCTCAGTTTGTTTTGTGAGATTAAGAGTCACTTATGGTTTGTCTCCCTCCCAATCCCATCTTGTTTCATTTACTCTTCTCCTACCCCCTCAACCCCCCATGTTTCATCTCCTCTCCCTCATATCAGGGAGATCATATGATAGTTGTCTTTCTCCGATTGACTTATTTCGCTAAGCATGATACCCTCTAGTTCCATCCACGTCGTCGCAAATGGCAAGATTTCATTTCTTTTGATGGCTGCATAGTATTCCATTGTGTATATATACCACATCTTCTTTATCCATTCGTCTGTAGATGGACATCTAGGTTCTTTCCATAGTTTGGCTATTGTAGACATTGCTGCTATAAACATTCGGGTGCATGTACCCATTCGGATCACTATGTTTGTATCTTTAGGGTAAATACCCAGCAGTGCAATTGCAGGGTCATAGGGTAGTTCTATTTTCAACATTTTGAGGAACCTCCATGCTGTTTTCCAGAGTGGTTGCACCAGCTTGCATTCCCACCAACAGTGTAGGAGGGTTCCCCTTTCTCCGCATCCTCGCCAGCATCTGTCATTTCCTGACTTGTTAATTTTAGCCATTCTGACTGGTGTGAGGTGATATCTCATGGTGGTTTTGATTTGTATTTCCCTGATGCCGAGTGATATGGAGCACTTTTTCATGTGTCTGTTAGCCATCTGGATGTCTTCTTTGCAGAAATGTCTGTTCATGTCCTCGGCCCATTTCTTGATTGGATTATTTGTTCTTTGGGTGTTGAGTTTGCTAAGTTCTTTATAGATTTTGGACACTAGCCCTTTATCTGATATGTCATTTGCAAATATCTTCTCCCATTCTGTCAGTTGTCTTTTGGTTTTGTTCACTGTTTCCTTTGCTGTGCAAAATCTTTTGATCTTGATAAAATCCCAAAAGTTCATTTTTGCCCTTGCTTCCCTTGCCTTTGGTGATGTTCCTAGGAAGATGTTGCTGCGGCTGACGTCGAAGAGGTTGCTGCCTGTGTTCTCCTCGAGGATTTTGATGGATTCCTTTCTCACATTGAGATCCTTCATCCATTTTGAGTCTATTTTCGTGTGTGGTGTAAGGAAATGATCCAATTTCATTTTTCTGCATGTGGCTGTCCAATTTTCCCAACACCATTTATTGAAGAGGCTGTCTTTGTTCCATTGGACATTCTTTCCTGCTTTGTCGAAGATGAGTTGACCATAGAGTTGAGGGTCCATTTCTGGGCTCTCTATTCTGTTCCATTGATCTATGTGTCTGTTTTTGTGCCAGTACCATGCTGTCTTGATGATGACAGCTTTGTAATAGAGCTTGAAGTCCGGAATTGTGATGCCACCAACTTTGGCTTTCTTTTTCAATATTCCTTTGGCTATTCGAGGTCTTTTCTGGTTCCATATAAATTTTAGGATTATTTGTTCCATTTCTTTGAAAAAAATGGATGTTACTTTGATAGGAATTGCATTAAATGTGTAGATTGCTTTAGGTAGCATAGACATTTTCACAATATTTATTCTTCCAATCCAGGAGCATGGAACATTTTTCCATTTCTTTGTGTCTTCCTCAATTTCTTTCATGAGTACTTTATAGTTTTCTGAGTATAGATTCTTAGTCTCTTTGGTTAGGTTTATTCCTAAGTATCTTATAGTTTTGGGTGCAATTGTAAATGGGATGGACTCCTTAATTTCTCTTTCTTCTGTCTTGTTGTTGGTGTAGAGAAATGCAACTGATTTCTGTGCATTGATTTTATATCCTGACACTTTACTGAATTCCTGTACAAGTTCTAGCAGTTTTGGAGTGGAGTCTTTTGGGTTTTCCACATAGAGTATCATATCATCTGCGAAGAGTGATAGTTTGACTTCTTCTTTGCTGATTTGGATGCCTTTAATTTCCTTTTGTTGTCTGATTGCTGAGGCTAGGACTTCTAGTACTATGTTGAATAGCAGTGGTGATAATGGACATCCCTGCCGTGTTCCTGACCTTAGCGGAAAAGCTTTCAGCTTTTCTCCATTGAGAATGATATTTGCGGTGGGTTTTTCATAGATGGCTTTGATAATAGTGAGGTATGTGCCGTCTATCCCTACACTTTGAAGAGTTTTGATCAGGAAGGGATGCTGTACTTTGTCAAATGCTTTTTCAGCATCTATGGAGAGTATCATATGGTTCTTGTTCTTTCTTTTATTAATGTGTTGTATCACATTGATTGATTTGCGGATGTTGAACCAGCCTTGCAGCCCTGGAATAAATCCCACTTGGTCGTGGTGAATAATCCTTTTAATGTACTGTTGAATCCTATTGGCTAGTATTTTGGCGAGAATTTTTGCATCTGTGTTCATCAAGGATATTGGTCTGTAGTTCTCTTTTTTGTTGGGATCCTTGTCTGGTTTTGGGATCAAGGTGATGCTGGCCTCATAAAATGAGTTTGGAAGTTTCCTTCTATTTCTATTTTGTGGAACAGTTTCAGGAGAATAGGAATTAGTTCTTCTTTAAATGTTTGGTAGAATTCCCCCGGGAAGCCGTCTGGCCCTGGGCTTTTGTTTGTTTGGAGATTTTTGATGACTGTTTCAATCTCCTTACTGCTTATGGGTCTGTTCAGGCTTTCTATTTCTTCCTGGTTCAGTTGTGGTAGTTTATATGTCTCTAGGAATGCATCCATTTCTTCCAGATTGTCAAATTTGTTGGCGTAGAGTTGCTCATAGTATGTTCTTATTATTGTCTGTATTTCTTTGGTGTTCGTTGTGATCTCTCCTCTTTCATTCATGATTTTATTTATTTGGGTCCTTTCTCTTTTCTTTTTGATAAGTCTGGCCAGGGGTTTATCAATCTTATTAATTCTTTCAAAGAACCAGCTCCTCGTTTCGTTGATTTGTTCTATTGTTTTTTTGGTTTCTATTTCATTGATTTCTGCTCTGATCTTTATGATTTCTCTTCTCCTGCTGGGTTTAGGGTTTCTTTCTTGTTCTTTCTCCAACTCCTTTAGGTGTAGGGTTAGGTTGTGTACCTGAGATCTTTCTTGTTTCTTGAGAAAGGCTTGTACCGCTATATATTTTCCTCTCAGGACTGCCTTTGTTGTGTCCCACAGATTTTGAACCGTTGTGTTTTCATTATCATTTGTTTCCATAAATTTTTTCAATTCTTCTTTAATTTCCTGGTTGACCCATTCATTCTTTAGAAGGATGCTGTTTAGTCTCCATGTATTTGGGTTCTTTCCAAATTTCCTCTTGTGATTGAGTTCTAGCTTTAGAGCATTGTGGTCTGAAAATATGCAGGGAATGATCCCAATCTTTTGATACCGGTTGAGACTTGATTTAGGACCAAGAATGTGATCTATTCTGGAGAATGTTCCATGTGCACTAGAGAAGAATGTGTATTCTGTTGCTTTGGGATGAAATGTTCTGAATATATCTGTGATGTCCATCTGGTCCAGTGTGTCATTTAAGGCCTTGATTTCCTTGTTGATCTTTTGCTTGGATGATCTGTCCATTTCAGTGAGGGGAGTGTTAAAATCCCCTACTATTATTGTATTCTTGTCGATGTGTTTCTTTGATTTTGTTATTAATTGGTTTATATAGTTGGCTGCTCCCACGTTAGGGGCATAGATATTTAAAATTGTTAGATCTTCTTGTTGGACAGTTCCTTTGAGTATGATATAGTGTCCTTCCTCATCTCTTATTATAGTCTTTGGCTTAAAATCTAATTGATCTGCTATAAGGATTGCCACTCCTGCTTTCTTCTGATGTCCATTAGCATGGTAAATTCTTTTCCACCCCCTCACTTTAAACCTGGAGGTGTCTTCGGGTTTAAGATGAGTTTCTTGTAGGCAACATATAGATGGTTTTTGTTTTTTTTATCCATTCTGATACCCTGTGTCTTTTGATTGGGGCATTTAGCCCATTAACATTCAGGGTAAGTATTGAGAGATATGAATTTAGTGCCATTGTATTGCCTGTAAGGTGACTGTTATTGTATATTGTCTCTGTTTCTTTCTGATCTACTACTTTGAGGGTCTCTCTTTGCTTAGAGGACCCCTTTCAATATTTCCTGTAGAGCTGGTTTGGTATTTGCAAATTCTTTCAGTTTTTGTTTGTCCTGGAAGCTTTTAATCTCTCCGTCTATTTTCAATGATAGCCTAGCTGGATATAGTATTCTTGGCTGCATGTTTTTCTCATTTAGTACTCTGAATATATCATGCCAGCTCTTTCTGGCCTGCCAGGTCTCTGTAGATAAGTCTGCTGCCAATCTAATATTTTTACCATTGTACGTTACAGACTTCTTTTCCCGGGCTGCTTTCAGGATCTTTTCTTTGTCACTAAGACTTGTCAATTTTACTATTAGGTGACGGGGTGTGGACCTATTCGTATTGATTTTGAGGGGGGTTCTCTGAACCTCCTGAATTTGGATGCTTGTTCCCTTTGCCATATTGGGGAAATTCTCTCTAATAATTCTCTCCAATATACCTTCTGCTCCCCTCTCTGTTTCCTCTTCTTCTGGAATCCCAATTATTCTAATGTTGTTTCGTCTTATGGTGTCACTTATCTCTCGAATTCTCCCCTCGTGGTCCAGTAGCTGTTTGTCCCTCTTTTGCTCAGCTTCTTTATTCTCTGTCATTTGGTCTTCTATATCGCTAATTCTTTCTTCTGCCTCATTTATCCTAGCAGTGAGAGCCTCCATTTTTGATTGCACCTCATTAATAGCTTTTTTGATTTCAACTTGGTTAGATTTTAGTTCTTTTATTTCTCCAGAAAGGGCTTTTATATCTCCTGAGAGGGTTGCTTTAATATCTTCCATGCCTTTTTCAAGCCCGGCTAGAACCTTGAGAATCGTCATTCTGAACTCTATATCTGACATATTACCAATGTCTGTATTGATTAGGTCCCTAGCCTTTGGTACTGCCTCTTGTTCTTTTTTTTGTTGTGAATTTTTCCGCCTTGTCATTTTGTCCAGATAAGAGTTTATGAAGGAGCAAGTAAAATACTAAAAGGGTGGCAACAACCCCAGGAAAATATGCTTTAGCGAAATCAGAAGAGATCCCGAATTGTGAGGGGGGAGAAAGGGGAAAAAAGGGGTTCAGAAAGAAAGAAAAAAAAAAAAGAAACTATTAAAAAAAAGAAAGCCGATAAAGAAAAAATATAAAAAGAGGAAAAAAATATATATATTAGATAAACTATTTAAAAAAACGTTAAAAAAAGAAAACGGTAAAAGTTAAAAAAAATTCAGCAGAAGAAGAGAAAAAGAAAAAAAAATTGAAAAAGAAAAAAAAATTAAATTAACTGCAAGGCTAAAAAATCATGGGGAGAAAGCCATGAGTTCTGTGCTTTGCTTTCTTCTCCTCTGGAATTCCGCCGCTCTCCTTGGTAGGTGAACTTGGTCCTGGCTGGGTTTCCCGTTGATCTTCTGGGGGAGGGGCCCGTTGTAGTGATTCTCAAGCGTCTTTGCCCCAGGCGGAGTTGCACCGCCCTTACCCGGGGCCGTGCTGAGTAATCCGCTGGGGTTCGCTTTCGGGAGCTTTTGTTCCCTGAGCGCTTTCCGTAGAGTCCGGTGGACGGGAATAAAGATGGCGGCCTCCCGGTCTCCGGCCCGGAGGAGCCGAGAGCCCGGGGCCCCACTCCTCAGTGCGCCCTCAGAGAACAGCGCCCAAAGACTCCCGCCACCCTGGCCTCCGGCCACGCTCCGAGCTGACCGAGCCTGAGACCGGTTCAAGGCAACCCCGAGCTGAGAGTCACTCCTCGGCTCTGTCTCTGCAGCCGGCTTCCCCGTTCTAATACCGGTAAGCTCTGCGACACTCAGACACCCCCGATCCTTCTGCGACCCTGCGGGACCTGAGGCCGCGCTGACCCGGCCTGGGCTTCCAGTTAAGCCTCTGGAGCGATGTCCCTCAGCGGAACAGACTTTTAAAAGTCCTGATTTTGCTCCGTTGCTCCGCCGCTCGCCGGGAGCCGGCCCCTCCCCCCGCGGTCTATCTTCCCGTCGCTTTGGATTCACTTCTCCGCCAGTCCTACCTTGCAGAAAGTGGTTGATTTTCTGTTTCTGGAATTGCTGTTCTTCTTCTCTTCAATCTCCCGTTGGATTTGTAGGTGTTTACAATCTTTAGATAAGCTATTTAGCTGATCTCCCGCTACCCGAAGTAGTCTCAGCCTGCTACTTCTCCGCCATCTTGACTCCTCCTCCTTTCCTGACATTCTTAACAGGATGGGTTTTAATATATTATTTAGCATGATTTCCAGACATATTATTACTGATACTTAATATCAAAAAATAATAATTTTGTCAAGATTTTCTCAGCATTGCTATGATGGTGCCATGAGAAAGTGAAGGTGCAATATCATTTGTGGACTTGATTTTTTAAAAATATGAATTATATTCAAGTAACTCTGTCCTTAGTCGCAGTTTCATTAGAGGAGGGGCAAATTTGTGTTCAGCAATGACTGTGAGAAAGAAACACAGGAGAATTTAGAAAATATAAATAGTTTAAGCCCCAAATCATTTAAAGTAACTATTAAACTATAAAATTAATGAGATTTTTCTCAATTAAAAACTATAAAAAATATTCTATTATACAATATACCTAGAATTTCACCATGACCTTGTCTGTTTCTTATAAAATTTTCAGAATTTACCTACATGGGGTGACTTTACAATATGTACAGACAATTCCATAGCTCAGTCTTCATCTTGCAAGAAGGTTTGTGTGACTTAGAAACCCTTCTGTCCAGAACTGAGACACCAGTCAATCAATCACCAGTAGTTATCGATCACTTCCCAGGGCATTAGTGCTTGCAAGCATCTTTGAGTAAATAATTAAAACTTTCCTTGGTGCAGTGAAAAAGAGGTTCAGAAACTGTTCTGACAACATGGAATTTTAAAAAATGTTTCAAAATGCTTTTACATTGTGATTACTGAATATTTATTAGGAGCCTTCCGGAAGATTGCCCTGGATATATACCAACATGTCTCCACGTTGTTTCATGATGAATTCTTCTAATGGGTTCATAATTTGTGTCATTGATTTGAACAGGCTGACATTTAACTTCTACAGGTTCAATATTTTCCCCAAACTTCAACCGTGTAAGGACATGTTCTCTGTGGTAAATCTTCAGTGCAGTCATGTGTATTTCCAACATAGGTATGGCAGATTTTCAGAATCAGTTTTTCTTGGCAGTCTGACTTGATATTGCATTATAAAAAGAGACTCAATTATCATTAAAGAGAGAAAAAAAAATCGAGCTTAGCAAATCCACATTTCCTCACATATGTCTACCTTTCTTGGTAAAAACAAATCCTGATTTTAAAATTTTATTATATTTTAATCTAACCTTCATGTTTTGAATACAGATAATACAATGAATCACATATATCTTCAGCACTAGGGTTTAACCTAAAACAAAAACTTTTCCAAATGGTAAGATCAAGGAAAGGTGTATAAGTTAAAAAACACAGTTTTATATGCTCTATTTCTATTAACATAATACAGAATGAAGTCAGATGATTTTGTTCTACCCTAAATATAGTGAGAATGGCTACTGTGAGTCTACAACTGAATTCTTCTAGTTTGCAATGACTCTGAAAAGCTCTGCCATACAGTAAATTTGACACTTAAAAATAGGGGGAAAAGACAAATATTCTTGAAACATGAGTTGATCAAAATCCTTTCAATCATCCCCTTTAACTATGTATTTGAGTCATATAATTTACGACATTTTTATAGAAAAAAGGTAAGCCATAAAAAGTATTTTACGAGATATACAACTCCTTTTTTGATTTTATGGCTGAAAAAATAATAGTTGCTTTTTAAGATTTTCTTTTCATGAGAATTCAAAATCAAACTGGGCAACAGCATTTAACATAATTAGCAGATATACTGAAATAAACAACTCCTGTTATTTTGTATTGTGTTTTTGGGTTGTCCATAGGTGACCCATGAGGGAACTGAATTATGAATTTTTTTCTCCTACAATCTACTTTGATTAATTTATAATTGCTGTGTTTCTTGAGTTTGCAATGAAGATAGAGTCAGTGTGTCTCAATCTGCAAATTCATAAAGGGAACTTAATTCTTATTCAGTTACTTGGGAATTCAAGCTTAAGCCAATTGTCACACTGAGAAGCCTAGATTTATTGATTTTCAAACTCCACTGTAATACTTTCCATTTGTCATTGTTATTTGCATATTCTTTTTTGCATATTCTCCACATATATAAGATGCCTATTGTATATAGAACTTCAGGAAGATTAATACACTGAAGTCTGCAATAAGTATTGTCTGGTAAACTATGCAAGTATTTCCATGTCATATTAGTCTTAAACTTGGTTAGCAATTGGTCACCCTTTTATTTTTATGCAATCCTTTTCTTTACAATGTGTGAATGAACTTTTCATTTCTTTAATTCATTCATTGGTCAGGTATTCATCTGTGCCTGCTATGTGCCAGCCATTGTTCTGGGTATTGTCAATACTGTAGTGAATCAGGGAGGCAAGCTCTTAGCTCTCCTGGAGCTTACAGGCTAATGGGGGAGACAGTCCGCCAATTAACAGAAGAACAATAACTAAAGATCAAGTGCTATAAAGGCTCAACAAGGTAACGTGGAAAAGGGAGATTGGGGTGCTGTATGAGATGACATAGTTAAGAATGGCCATTGTCAGTAGATGACATTTGAGTTGAACCCTCAAAAATGAGAAACCAGAAACCATGCAAAGATCTTTGAAAATTTCCTTCCGGAGAGCAAACAGCACAGTTAAAACTGCCTGTGATTTACCACCATTTGCATTTACTTAGCTAGAGGTTCTTTACATAAACATTTTACCCTTGCTAATGGGGCCTAATAGTGTTTGTCCTTATTAATTTTACTCAGAGGATTGTGCAGTTTGGAGGACAGAGCAATTGATGATCCTTCTCCATATTTGTCTGCAAGGATAACATACTGTATCTTACTGTGCAAGTAGAAGTTAGGGTTGAGCTCTCCTGTGTTTTTGAAACTAGATCTTGGGATTACCAGTGCTGAGAGCATCAGATAGAGAGCAATAGTGGGGAAAATGGCTTTTGGGATAAGAAGGGGGACCAGAAGTGCCGGTCTTTGGTCTAAAATGACAACAACAAAACTGTCATATTTCAGTTTTTGTTCTGTAAGGAAAATCAATGAGTTTATTTTCCAATATGTCATTGTTATCGTGCTGAATTGTTATTTTCATTTCTGTCCTTAAGGGCACACAGATGTGTGAATCCTTAAAAAATAGACATTTCAGATTATTGTCCCAAGGGTTCTCAAATTGGCTTTTGTGCTTGGTAAAAATACAATAAAAATGTGCTTATCATAAAGCTCACACACACACACACACACACACACACACAGCGTAATAATACTATATATATAACATAATGTAATGTACATATTTTATATACACACCTATACACACATAGATATGTATATGTAGATGCACACACATTTATATCAGAATTACTGAAATCAACTAAAACCACCAAATGAAACAAACAAACAAAAATCAGTGATACTGCCCCCTAAGAAGTCAAAGCCAAGGTGGCAGGCATCTGATTAGCCCTACTGAGATGCTTCCATTTCCATACTCAAGCACGAGCCCGGAAGAGTGAATCAGAGAGCTTGGCTGAGGTCGCAGGGAATCTTACTGGTTGATCTGAGAATGGAGCTTAACACTTGGGGCAGTCCATTCAGTCCAGAGCTACCCCCTCCACCAGGGAAAATGAGAGACAGGCCAGCTTAGAAGGTGCCTGCACAGACAGTGGCCTTATTTGATAATTTTTCTTGCCACGGTAGTTAAGTAGGATATTTTGGCAGATGCTTAGAAAGAAGGGCACCAGGTAAAAATGAATGAGTAGTTGGGCAATCCTGCTGTAGGACTGAGGAGAAATGAGATATTGGCAATGCTGAAAGGCAGAGAGGGCTATGGCTTAATGAGACCCAGAGTTGCTGATAACTCTGACCTTCTTTTTTCTCAGCTGGAAAAGAATTATAGGGTGGAATTGCTCTTTAGCCATTTTCTAAGGGGAAAAGAAACAATAGCGTTTGAAACATTGCTTTTTTTGCTTTATCTTATTTTTAAAATTCTCCTTATTATTACAGCCCATTACATCATGGCTGTAAAACTTGTTCTATAATGTCAGGCTTTTCTGTAAATTTTCTTACCTTGAAGAATAGTAATAATGACATTTTTTTTTTCCAGTTGCTATCACTCTACTATAACCAGTTATACCTAATCATAAGACACTCTTTTTAATGTGTAATACTTTTGAATAGTGTTAGTCTTACACTAGATATCTTATTCCATGGCTGAAGTTATAGGGACCATTTCTGAATAGTCTCTAAAACATTTCTTGCAATTCCCATAAGGCTAGGCAACACCATTGTTCCCTCAAACCTTCCTTATATTGAAATTCTTCTGTCAGCCTCCTAAATTTCCATGGGGCTAGTAACTGGAAAATTTTATGAGGTACAAAAATATATGTATGCTTTGTATGAAGGACCTGAGAGGACTATATGTGCATTTTTCAAATTTGCTATCCCTGCCCTTTGTCATAGAGTTTCTCACTCTCAGTGATCATTTCTTAATCTGGGACAGTGTAAACTCAGCCATAAATTGTAAACTCCTGAATAAAGAGGTTGTGGACTATTCATCTTCCAATGGGTAAATGCATATGCATAGCCAGAGCTGGGTCCAAGTGGAGATTCTCAATCTGTGTTCATGGATTCATAACCTACATGTTCGATCTCTCTTCTTACGAAACAACTTCAATGAAGCCAAGTAACTATCTCTGTAACTAAAGTGTCTCATCAGATCAATGATCTGATATATAATTCTGTGTGCTTATTCCTCTTTTTGTAGCTGAATTGATGTAAATGACAGACATTGGTGTCACAGAACTGGCATTAGCTAACAATTTTCTCAGGGGTTCAGTTAAACAGTTTCTAATATGTGCAACTTTCTTTTTTACGTCCTTCATAGATGTTATAATTGGTAAAAGAGCACAAATATGGTTACTGTCACCCTGAATATTTTCCAGAACTCATCTTAAACTCTGATTCCCCTCTGGTTTTTCTCTACCAGCCAGAACTTTCCCAGTTTCACCCAGACCATTTTCACAAAGAAAATACTCAGAATCAATTGGCAAGTGATTACAAGGCATTAGCTTCTTGCTGGGCTAATTAGAAGTCATTAACTTTAAGGGTCAGGATGCAGAATACCCTTGCCTTAGGTTTCTGAACTGATTTGAAGCAATACATGAAAAAGAACATTTAAATATACTTACCAGAATATATTTAAGAAGTATAAGAATTTCAATTCAGAAAAGCCTCAGTGATGTTACAAACTAACAAAATAAACATACAAAACCAGAAACTCACTTTTGAAAAATGCGACCTCCCATAGAGTTGGACTCTGGCCAAAAAGCCTATTGACTCAAGTCCTATAATCGAAGGTAGTTTTCCCAGGGGCAAGCAGGTACTCAAGTTCCAGTTCCCTTTCCCTAGAAAATATCTTAGCTACTGAAGCATGGTAATATTACCCCACATTACATGTGGAATTCAACATGCGTGCGCGCCCATACATGTCTGCCCACACACATCACCACTCACACAAATACAAACACCCAATTACTTGACTGCATGAGAATAAAAGGCAGAACAGACCTAAAGACAGAAGACCAAGCTGTAGAAAGTACTTGAGTCTGTACTTAACATTTGATAACTTTCTCATTCCTAATGTACTAAAGCTGACTTAGGCATTCACTGGGACTTTGTATTATTTTAAATATTTTATTTATTTATTTGAGAGGGAGTGAGCGAGAGGGAGAGAGAGAGTGAGAGCATGAGAGTGGGGAGGGTCAGAGGGAGAAGCAGACTCCCCACCAAGCAGGGAGCCCAATGCGGAAATTGATCCCAAGACTCCGGGATCATGACCTGAGCTGAAGACAGTTGCTTAACCAACTGAGCCACCCAGGCTCCCATAAATTATTCTATTTAACAGTTCTGTAACAGCACTAATGTTTGTGTGCTAATTTAGTCATTCAAAGAGATAATTTGTATGAATGTAGGATATGGAGATTTGAAACTGAAATGATTTCAGACATTCAAACCATGTGATGAAAATTTCGGTTTGGGTTCAGAACTTAAACTTAGCTACACTTAGAATTTTGAATCTCACTTTTAATCGATGTGTCTATCTCTCTCAAGAAATGTATGTATTGAACACATGCTATATTCTCACTGATTGAAAATAACATTATTTTTTGATTGATCAAAAAATTGATTCTTGATCAAAGCAGGAGGCTGGGGAATTGGACAATGCTGGCTTTGAAGAGTCTCTCAACCCCTTACAGCTGTATTACACTGAGAAATTTAGTTAACTTTTCTTTTTTCTTCTTTTTAAGATTTTATTAATTTATTATTTGAGAGAGAGGGAGATTGAGAGAATGAGTGGGAGGAGGGTCAGAGGGAGAAGCAGACTCCCCGTTAAGTAGGGAGCCCAATGCGGAACTCAATCCCAGAACCCTGGGATCATGACCTGAGCAGAAGGCAGATGCATAACTGACTGAGCCACCCAGGTGCCCTAGTTAACTTTTCTAAGGTCCAATTTCCTCTTGTGCAAAATGGAAATAATAAAAGTAAATGATGATGAATATTAAATAGTAAATGAAAACACCTGAAACAGTATTTTGCATACAGTAAATATTCATAAATGTTAGTATCAAGAGATGTCCAATGTATAATTTTAGAGCTAACCTCCCCTATCTTTATATGGATATTTTTGTACTGGCTATATTTAAGAATTTGAAAACAGACTTAATTTACCCCCAGTATTAATACATAGGTAGGAAGCTAAGATGTATAGACACTTTCTGTCCATATAGAAAGTAAAAACGTTGCATTCTAATCTAACCTTCTGGTAATGGCTTCTGTTATTTTCCCCTTCCCCATTTGCTCTGCCACATTTTTTGTGACCACTGATAATTTGCACACAGAGATTCCTTTCACTCCTTATGCCCCCATTCCTTTAAATCCTTGGGCATATTTTCTATAGTTTTAAAAATATTACCTGCTAATATCCATATCTGGATTATATTGGATCCTGTTTCTAGTAACGATTTCATTTACCTAATCATGTGCTTTTTCACATGTAATTGTTTGGTTTTGCATGTTAAATTTCTTGGATGGTATGTTATAAGGAGCCTGGCTTATACTGTATTCTTTAAAGGGTATTACGTTTTCTTTCTTGGATAATGACTATCACATTCTTTTGATACTGGTAGGCTTAGCTTTATGCTTTGTTAGAGCTGATCTCCTTAGCTGTAACTCATAGCATGTGCACCTTACTCTGGCTTGTAGTTCTTCCTTCTAAGATGGGGCCTTTCTCAGGTCTCAGCTGAATGGCCAAGGATCTCAGCAAGGTCACTCCACTGTAACAGGCCTGGAACTACAGTCCCACAATGTGAATATCGCCATTCAGCTCCCAGTCCCACAACAATTACTCTCTGGTAGGCCTGACACAGACTTACTTCTGATTCACAACCTATTTCTCGGTAAGAAGGTAGGCAGAACTTTCATTCAGACATCTAAGATTCCTCTGTATTCAACTGCCCCCTCTCTGGAGTCTTTATGACAAATTCCAGTGTTTCCTGCATCTCTGAATTACAATTTGTGCTTCGTCAGCTCAGCAAAAGCACTGTGCTCTGCTTGTCCTCCTTGCACTGTGGTTTAGAAAGTGTCTACTTGCAGAAACCTTAGATAAATATTGGGTTAACCTAAGGCATTTCCCTTTATTCAAGGATGAGTCCTACACTCTCTGTTGTCCAATGTTTGAAAAGAGTTCCCTGTAATTTTTTTTTCTGCCTTCTAAAGTTTATAGTGGAAGGGCAAATATAGTATTAGTTACTCAGTCATAACTAGAACTGGGAATTTAGAAATTCCCTTGTTTTTATAATAAGGTTAGACTAGCCTGAATAGAGTAGGGGTATACTTTCTCCCTTTCTATTTTCTGAAATGCCTTTTTAAAAATTCAGATATTTTATTATAAATTGCTTTTAAACCTTTTCCAAAGATCAGTTGGGCATTTGTGTTGACCTAGTTCTGGTTTCTCTATATGGTTCCATTGGTCCATGAGTCTATTTCTCTGTGCATCCTACCCTGTTTTGACTACTATAGCTATACAGTAAGCCCCAGTATGGAGTACAGTAGTTCTACCCACTTTATACCTTCTTTCCAAGATCAATTTATTTATTCTAATTTCTGTGTCATTCCATATCAACTTAGCATATGCTTCTCTATGTCTACAAAATCCCTGCCAGAACTTTGATAAATATTGTCTTAATCTATAAGATCTAATTGATCTAACCTATAGATCAATTTGGGACAATGCCCATTTTTTATAAACTCTTGAGTCTTCTAGCCATGAACACAATATGTCACTCCTTTTATTTAGTTCTTTGGTTTCTTTCATCAACATTTTGTAATTTTCAATATGAATGCTGTATATGTTTTGTTAGATTTATAGGTAAGTCTTTCATTTTCTTTGTAGTAACTATAAATTAAATAAATCAAGACTAAAAACTTTAAAATGTTCAAGTAACCTACTGGAAGGATAGAAATGAGAATAAGGAATGAAAAATAAATAAAATAGGAAATAAACAAAAAAATAAAAATAGAAATAAAAAAATGGGAAATAAACAAAAGTAAATAACAGAACAGTGTTTCAATCCTTAATACATCAATTATTATCTTATTTGTAAATAGTCTAAATACATCAATTAAAGACACTCGCAGAGTAGATTAAAAACCCATGACCCAACTACATGTTGTCTATGAGAAACACACTTAATTTTATTATTTTTAAAAATTAATGCTAGTACAGTTAATATACAGTATTATATTAGTTTCAGGTGTACAATGTAGTGATTCAACAATTCTATTTATTACTCAGTGCTCATCAGGATACATATACTCTTAATTCCCTTAACATATTTCACCGGCTCACCCACCCACCTTCCTGAGATTATTTTTATAATATTTTGTTTTGTTTTTAAAGTGTAAACCACTTTATTATTTGAAGATTAACATAAATCTTTCTGTAAAATAGTCTGGACCCAATAAATTTGAGTAATTTTGATTATTCTATTGAATAATTATATTTCATAATTGTCAGCATCTTCCGGTTTCTATTTCATCCTAAATCATTTTTCTTCATCTTATTAAGAAAATTACGAATTTAAGGCTGAGAATTTATTGGCACAGGAAGACATTTTTAAAAGCTAAAACCCCTTACACATTCAGTATAAAAGAAGTATAAGAATGGCAAAGAATATGGATAGGCACTTCACAGATAAATAATTGACTGTGCTAGCTAGACATTCTTCTAGGCAGTGGAGGAACAACAGAAAAAAATAAAGCAAAACAAAACAAACTTACTTGTAAGTTCACCACGTTTTTGGAGCTTCCATTTTTGTGAAGGATTCTGAAAATAAACAAGAAAATAAATTAAAAATGTATAGCACATTAGGGTTGAAATATAAATGACAGGAGGAGCCAAGCAAACCAACATTAGAAATGGAGAAACTCATAGATCCTGACATAGTAATGTTTGGTTCGGATCTGAAGGATGGACAGAAGCCCAGGGTGCCTGCAAAATACCAGATGAGCTGGAGAATGGAAGATGAGGTTGAAGAAGTGGCTAGTGGCCAGATCAGACAGGACATGTTACTCTGGTAAACGGTCGTGAATTTTAAACGACCTATCCTGGAAAGGTATTATAAGGTATCAAATGGTCAGAGACAATCTGATTTGCTTTTAGAGGTGTGCAGTTTGCCTTGAAGGAGACCAAGGCAATCATGAATTTTGGGAGACCACCAGGAATTTGAGGCATTAATACCAGTGAGAGAGAATGATAACTGGACATAGATATGTAGCAGTAAAGAGGGAAAGAAATTCAGATTCTGGAAGTATTTCAGACTTGCTGATGGAGGAAGTAGGTGGAGAGAGAAAGTAACCAATTGTGCTTCTAGGATTTGGATTTGAGCTGTTCAGGGAGGAGAATGGTGCAATTTACTGAGTTGGTAAAAGATAAGGATGGTAGATGTGAGGCTTTTTTACATTTGAATTTAGACCAAAAGAGATGGCATTCAATAAGGGATCTATAAATTTGGAAATCAAAGGAGAGGTTGTAGCTAGAGAATCATTAGCCTAGAGATATCTGGGCATTGAAGTGATAGTTGGAGTGAGATACTCAGGCTTAGTTATGCCTAAGAACAGAAGATGAGGAGAAAAGAAAGAAGATCCTAGGACTGAATTCTCAGTGGAAGTAGGTTAAGTCTGAGAAGACAAGGGAAGAAATTATTTCAAGAAGAAAGAAATTACATTCTGTATCAAATGTTGGTGAGCAGGTGAAATAGGAAGAGGGACAGGCCCATTCCAAGTGGCAACATGGAGATCATTAGTAACACTGACATGAGCTGTTTTCTTGGGACAAAGGAGACCGAGAGGAGAGACAACAGAAAGCAGGCATTGGCAAGAATTTTGGTGTATTTTGTTCTGAAAAGAAGCAGATAAATGAAGCAGGATTTGGAGTTGGATTCTTTAATTTTTAAGATGGGAGATCTATGAACAATATGATGGCAAATGACTCATTGAATAGAATAGGACGGTAATCAAGAAGGGAAAGTAGGGGTCTATCATTTAAGTTTGGTGACTTCAGAAAGTGTGTGAAGTGAGGCAGTAAAAGTTACAAGGTAAGTGGACCTAATTTTTTCCCTCACAAATGTAAAGTCTTTTCTAAGTCCTATTATTCTGAGACTTCCAAGTGTCTTAGAAACAGTTGTCCAGCTCCTTAATTTTCACTTACAAATCTGAGATCAAGTATTTAGTCTTAGAAAACACCCAGAGACACAGAAGTCAAAGGCAGAATCATGCCAAGGAAGACTGGGCTAACGGGGGAGGAAGGTCATGCGATTCTGTCTAGAGCAGCGTACAGATGGTGGGACAAAGGCTGTTGACTTTGATCTAGGAAAAATCACAGGTTTCAGTGAATTTAGGAAAGATGGAAACCAAATTGCAGAGAAAAGTGGATGGTGAGTGGGAGGAAATCATCTGTTCAAAGACATGTAGGCACCGTATGTAGGAGAGAAATGAGAAGGTACAAGGGAGGGGAAGGAGTCAATCAATCATTATCATCAAACAAGTATTTACTAAAAATGTTACATGATAACATTATGCCATACTTAGAATCCTTGCTTCTCCCTGAAAATGTTTATAAAGTCACTAGCATCACCAAGTGAAAATTAAAAAAAAAAAAAGGCAGTGTCCTAGAGTTAAGTTTAAACATTCTAAATCTTTCCTTCTGCATAAGTAATGATGATTTAGAGAGCAAGCAGACAATAAAATTCCCAAACAAATAACTTGGTGTAATAAAATAGAATTGAGCTGTGGGTGGGAAGCTTGGAGTTCTACTGCCAGCGAACTAGAACCCTATAGGCTTCAGGCTTTCTTATCTATAAAGTGAATGGATTAGATTATACTACTTTGAAGGTCTAATTCAAACACCATGCATGATTCTCTAATAATTTTTGAAGGCAGGTCCAAAGAGAAAAAATAGGTAGGAATCACTAGATGCAAGTACGGATGGAGATCCTACAGTGAGCTTTGCCAGTTAGAAGAGATCCTGCAAACCCACGGATAATGTTCTCTTGCCTAGAGCTATGTGACGGTAGATGAGTCAGAACAGCATATCTTAATTCTTAATTTATATTGACGACACATGATCTGTGAATGGAATCATATATGCTGTTTCTTGTAGAGTTCCTGTGGTTTCCTTATGATTAGTAGCATGCGTGGACTAGCATAAAGGGATTTAATTTTTTGAGAGCTTGGAGACATTATCTGATTATTTAATACTTCTTGGATTGATGTTGAAACAAGATAATGGTAACCTGGTATTTGTCACTATTGAAATCGTGCTTCAAGTGCTCAGTGTAATCCTTGTAATCTTAGCAAAGAGTTACAATGAGATCAAGCTAACACCTGACAACTGTTTAACATTTCATTTGTTTTTAAAATACAAAGCAAACACTCGGATTGAATTATTGCCTTAATCCACATGGATCACTTTAGTCAGGAGCAAACTAGATGAAAGTCAGCAATACTCAATACGTGGCTCTAAAAAGATTTTGCCCATCTAATATTTAATAATACGACTTTCAAACCACATACAATCTTTCATGTGTGAGCTTTGAAAAAGCAACTGCTAGCTGTTCGGGCTTCAGTCATTCTGTAAAGGTGACTAGGAAGCTTCGGTCCTGGAGTCTCTCACAGGCGGCAAAGTGGAATTCCCAAGGAGTTATCCTGACTCCCAGATAGGTTTTTAGCAAATGTCACAGAGCAAGCTGCACTTAGCCCCAAGTAGGCCAATTAATTGTCATGACCCAGAAGGGAGCATGGAGAGGGAAATATTAGAAGCAAACCTCTTGATTTTCACATCCTAATCACAGAGGCCTGATCTCTAGAAAGACGTCTATAAAAGCAGCTTTGTTATTTCTCCAGATCCTTTTAGGCCAATAACCCGGGCTCTGATTTCTGCATCAACATTTCTTTAGCCCCTGTGAAATGTGCTTTTCTTTAGCCAGTGCAAGGAGGGCTGTACTGTTCTCCACAAAATAAACTTTTATTTGTAAAACAAAATGTAACTCTTAGAATTGGGGTGTTCTTAGAACATCCAGATCATAGCCTTCAGAACCCTTTCCCCCATAGCGGAGATGTTCCATAATTGTGTTCGAGCACCATCTGAAACAAAAAGCAACATTATATTTTAGTCTGGGACACCAGGTCCTGGAGAGACTTTAATGTGCTATGAGAATTAAAAGCAAGAAATTAGAGCTCTCCTTCCTCTTTCAATCTCTCCTGCGGCCTGGCCTCATAATACAGTGAAGGAGGCCTTGAAACAGAATTCGCATAACTTAAGGACTGAAGGTACCACAATGTCGAATACTTCTGTAAAAATGTCATATGGCAAAAATCCATATAGTTAGTAAGAAGTGTCTATAAGTAGATGAAGTATTGTAGGAGTCGAATGTTTCCGAGAGAATGGCTTAATTTGGTGGCTTTCCCATTATCCTCTAGATTTTTCATAAATGAATAAGCCATGATAGTTTATGATATAATTTATTTGTTGTGCAAATTGACATTAATTTTAGATCAAGAAAATTCTCTACACTTATTCTAATCTGATTTAAATTCTCAGAGATACTTTTTAAGGCTGTAGTATTCCCTTTCTTCTTTTGTTTGCTGGGACATTGCTGGATTTAGTTTTCTGTCCACATGTGGATTTATATTAATCAAATAAAAGAGTTTAAAATTTTTGCTTCTGTGTAACTCATGATGAATTCATGATTAAATTTTGGCAAGAGAAATAGTACATTGATCAACATACACTGGCATTTTTAATCAATCAAAACATTTAACTTACCTTATGTTCATTCACTACATAACAGAAGTTACTCACACATTTATGAAGTACAGGGCTTTCAAAATTTACCATCTCCCAATAAATCGAGCTACCGCTGAGCAAACGTTTTCCTATTAATTATCACTTAATAGTAATTCTGGGCATTATTTTTAAAGATAACTTGGCAAGACAACTTGGCACAGAAATTGACATACTTTGTTTATTGGCAAGTTTCATGTAGCTTCTTTCCTGTATTGCTGTGTTTCTTTAAACAAATCTGTCAATATTCACAGGATTAGATAAATTAGAGCTGGAAAAATCTTCCTGAATGATTGAGACTTTCCTCTGACTCACGCCAAACTACTGTCGACAGCTTTTGGTATCGTTTGGCCTGGTTTTACCCCAATATTCCAAGTAATGTATGTGACATCACCTTCCTCTTCCAATACTCATGTCTGTCCAGAATTCCCTAGTTCCGAGATGGCTATTTTTAACCTGTTTTGTTTCTTATTGGGTATTTTCCCAAACTGGGTCTTGTTAAAATCACATCTAATAACTTTTTGTACCTTTTGGTTTCTAGGGTCACACACTCTGCCAAAGAAATCCGCAGATGGGAGTCCTGCGGGGGGAACTCATGCAGGAGGCTACAGGAAGATCCAGAGGATCATGTTAGTGTAAGCCAGCTGTTTGTCAGAATTCTCCTCTAGAGCAAAGTGGAATAGAGATGCATAAACTGAGAAAGCATTTCACCTATGAGTCAAAGATGTGGGATTTGTCTTTCCACTCTGCGGCTCTTTCCTTCCTCACATGCCCTTCTCCCAAACCAACACTGATGTCCCACTGAAATCTTGAGAAATTCAGGACCTTCTCTCTCAGGCTTCCATGGTTTTGCACACTCTTTCCTCCCTTCCCAACATGGTGTCCCCATCCCAGTTAACATTTTATTCATTTATTTATTTTTAAAGATTTGCTTATTTTAGAGAGCGTGCATGTGCACAAATGGAAGAAGGGGAAGAGGGAGAGAATCCTCAAGCAGACTCCCCTCCCTCAGTGGAAGCCAGACCCCTGGCTGGATCTCATAACCCACGAAATCAGGACCGGAGCCAAAACTGAGAGATCGAGGCTCAGTGGACTGAGCCACCCATGTGCCCCATTTTATTCTTTTTTTTTTTTTATAGCATTTTTTAAATTTTATTTTTTATAAACATATAATATATTTTTATCCCCAGGGTTCCAGGTCTGTGAATCACCAGTTTTACACACTTCATAGCACTCACCATAGCACATACCCTCCCCAATGTCCATAACCCCACCCCCCATCACCCAACCTCCCTCCCCCCATCAACCCTCAGTTTGTTTTGTGAGATTAAGAGTCACTTATGGTTTGTCTCCCTCCCAATCCCATCTTGTTTCATTTACTCTTCTCCTACCCCCTTAACCCCCCATGTTGCATCTCCTCTCCCTCATATCAGGGAGATCATATGATAGTTGTCTTTCTCTGATTGACTTATTTCGCTAAGCATGATACCCTCTAGATCCATCCACGTCGTCGCAAATGGCAAGATTTCATTTCTTTTGATGGCTGCATAGTATTCCATTGTGTATATATACCACTTCTTCTTTATCCATTCGTCTGTAGATGGACATCTAGGTTCTTTCCATAGTTTGGCTATTGTAGACATTGCTGCTATAAACATTCGGGTGCACGTGCCCCTTCGGATCACTACGTTTGTATCTTTAGGGTAAATACCCAGCAGTGCAATTGCGGGGTCATACGGTAGTTCTATTTTCAATATTTTGAGGAACCTCCATGCTGTTTTCCAGAGTGGTTGCACCAGCTTGCATTCCCACCAACAGTGTAGGAGGGTTCCCCTTTCTCCGCATCCTCGCCAGCATCTGTCATTTCCTGACTTGTTAATTTTAGCCATTCTGACTGGTGTGAGGTGGTGTCTCATTGTGGTTTTGATTTCTATTTCCCTGATGCCGAGTGATATGGAGCACTTTTTCATGTGTCTGTTGGCCATCTGGATGTCTTCTTTGCAGAAATGTCTGTTCATGTCTTCTGCCCATTTCTTGATTGGATTATTTGTTCTTTGGGTGTTGAGTTTGCTAAGTTCTTTATAGATTTTGGACACTAGCCCTTTATCTGATATGTCGTTTGAAATATCTTCTCCCATTCTGTCAGTTGTCTTTTGGTTTTGTTAACTGTTTCCTTTGCTGTGCAAAAGCTTTTGATCTTGATAAAATCCCAATAGTTCATTTTTGCCCTTGCTTCCCTTGCCTTTGGTGATGTTCCTAGGAAGATGTTGCTGCGGCTGAGGTCGAAGAGGTTGCTGCCTGTGTTCTCCTCAAGGATTTTGATGATTCCTTTCTCACATTGAGGTCCTTCATCCATTTTGAGTCTATTATCGTGTGTGGTGTAAGGAGATGATCCAATTTCATTTTTTTGCCTGTGGCTGTCCAATTTTCCCAACATCATTTATTGAAGAGGCTGTCTTTTTTCCATTGGACATTCTTTCCTGCTTTGTCAAAGATTAGTTGAACATAGAGTTGAGGGTTGATTTCTGGGCTCTCTATTCTGTTCCATTGAACTATGTGTCTGTTTTTGTGCCAGTACCATGCTGTCTTGATGATGACAGCTTTGTAATAGAACCTGAAGTTTGGAATTGTGATGCCACCAACTTTGGCTTTCTTTTCCAATATTCCTTTGGCTATTTGAGGTCTTTTCTGGTTCCATATAAATTTTAGGATTATTTGTTCCATTTCTTTGAAAAAAATGGATGGTACTTTGATAGGAATTGCATTAAATGTGTAGATTGCTTTAGGTAGCATAGACATTTTCACAATATTTATTCTTCCAATCCAGGAGCATGGAACATTTTTCCATTTCTTTGTGTCTTCCTCAATTTCTTTCATGAGTACTTTATAGTTTTCTGTGTATAGATTCTTAGCCTCTGGTTAGGTTTATTCCTAGGTATCTTATAGATTTGGGTGCAATTGTAAATGGGATTGACTCCTTAATTTCTCTTTCTTCTGTCTTGTCATTGGTGTAGAATAATGCAACTGATTTCTGTGCATTGATTTTATATCCTGACACTTTACTGAATTCCTGTACAAGTTCTAGCAGTTTTGGAGTGGAGTCTTTTGGGTTTTCCACATATAGTATCATATCATCTGCGAAGAGTGATAGTTTGACTTCTTCTTTGCTGATTTGGATGCCTTTAATTTCCTTTTGTTGTCTGATTGCTGAGGCTAGGACTTCTAGTACTATGTTGAATAGCAGTGGTGATAATGGACATCCCTGCCGTGTTCCTGACCTTAGCGGAAAAGCTTTCAGCTTTTCTCCATTGAGAATGATATTTGCGGTGGGTTTTTCATAGATGGCTTTGATAATAGTGAGGTATGTGCCCTCTATCCCTACACTTTGAAGAGTTTTGATCAGGAAGGGATGCTGTACTTTGTCAAATGCTTTTTCAGCATCTATGGAGAGTATCATATGGTTCTTGTTCTTTCTTTTATTAATGTGTTGTATCACATTGATTGATTTGTGGATGTTGAACCAACCTTGCAGCCCTGGAATAAATCCCACTTGGTCGTGGTGAATAATCCTTTTAATGTAACTGTTGAATCCTATTGGCTACTATTTTGGTGAGAATTTTTGCATCTGTGTTCATCAAGGATATTGGTCTGTAGTTCTCTTTTTTGATGGGATCCTTGTCTGGTTTTGGGATCAAGGTGATGCTGGCCTCATAAAATGAGTTTGGAAGTTTTTCTTCCATTTCTATTTTTTGGAACAGTTTCAGGAGAATAGGAATTAGTCCTTCTTTAAATATTTCGTAGAATTCCCCCGGGAAGCTGTCTGACCCTGGGCTTTTGTTTGTTTGGAGATTTTTGATGACTGTTTCAATCTCCTTACTGGTTATGGGTCTGTTCAAGTTTTCTATTTCTTCCTGGTTCAGTTGTGGTAGTTTATATGTCTCTAGGAATCATCCATTTCTTCCAGATTGTCAAATTTGTTGGCGTAGAGTTGCTCATAGTATGTTCTTATAATTGTCTGTATTTCTTTGGTGTTCATTGTGATCTCTCCTCTTTCATTCATGATTTTATTTATTTGGGTCCTTTCTCTTTTCTTTTTGATAAGTCTGGCCAGCGGTTTATCAATCTTATTAATTCTTTCAAAGAACCAGCTCCTAGTTTCGTTGATTTGTTCTATTGTTTTTTTGGTTTCTATTTCATTGATTTCTGCTCTGATCTTTATGATTTCTCTTCTCCTGCTGGATTTAGGCTTTCTTTCTTGTTCTTTCTCCAGCTCTTTTAGGTGTAGGGTAAGGTTGTGTACCTGAGACTTTTCTTGTTTCTTGAGAAAGGCTTGTACCGCTATATATTTTCCTCTCAGGACTGCCTTTGTTGTGTCCCACAGGTTCTGAACCGTTGTGTTTTCATTATCCTTTGTTTCCATGAATTTTTTCAATTCTACTTTAATTTCCTGGTTGACCCATTCATTCTTTAGAAGGATGCTGTTTAGTCTCCATGTATTTGGGTTCTTTCCAAATTTCCTCTTATGATTGAGTTCTAGCTTCAGTGCATTGTGGTCTGAAAATATGCAGGGAATGATTCCAATCTTTTGATACCGGTTGAGACCTGATTTAGGACCGAGGATGTGATCTATTCTGGAGAATGTTCCATGTGCACTAGAGAAGAATGTGTATTCTGTTGCTTTGGGATGAAATGTTCTGAATATATCTGTGATGTCCATCTGGTCCAGTGTCATTTAAGGCCTTTATTTCCTTGTTGATCTTTTGCTTGGATGATCTGTCCATTTCAGTGAGGGGAGTGTTAATGTCCCCTACTATTATTGTATTATTGTTGATGTGTTTCTTTGATTTTGTTATTAATTGGTTTATATAGTTGGCTGCTCCCACGTTAGGGGCATAGATACTTAAAATTGTTAGATCTTCTTGTTGGACAGATCCTTTGAGTATGATATAGTGTCCTTCCTCATCTCTTATTATAGCCTTTGGCTTAAAATCTAATTGATCTGATATAAGGATTGCCACTCCTGCTTTCTTCTGATGTCCATTAGCATGGTAAATTCTTTTCCACCCCCTCACCTTAAATCTGGAGGTGTCTTCGGGTTTAAAATGAGTTTCTTTTAGGCAACATATAGATGGGTTTTGTTTTTTTATCCATTCTGATACCCTGTGTCTTTTGATTGGGGCATTTAGCCTATTAACATTCAGGGTAACTATTGAGAGATATGAATTTAGTGCCATTGTATTGCCTGTAAGGTGACTGTTATTGTATATTGTCTCTGTTCCTTTCTGATCTACTACTTTTAGGCTCTCTCTTTGCTTAGAGGACCCCTTTCAATATTTCCTGTAAGCTGGTTTGGTGTTTGCAAATTCTTTCATTTTTTTTTTTTTTTTTTTTTTTTTTTTGTCCTGGAAGCTTTTAATCTCTCCTTCTATTTTCAACGATAGCCTAGCTGGATATAGTATTCTTGGCTGCATGTTTTTCTCGTTTAGTGCTCTGAATATATTATGCCAGCTCTTTCTGGCCTGCCAGGTCTCTGTGGATAAGTCTGCTGCCAATCTAATAATTTTACCATTGTACGTTACAGACTTCTTTTCCCGGGCTGCTTTCAGGATTTTCTCTTTGTCACTAAGACTTGTAAATTTTACTATTAGGTGATGGGGTGTGGACCTATTCTTATTGATTTTGAGGGGGGTTCTCTGAACCTCCTGGTTTTCGATGCTTGTTCCCTTTGCCATATTGGGGAAATTATCTCCAATAATTCTCCCCAATATACCTTCTGCTCCCCTCTCTCTTTCTTCTTCTTCTGGAATCCCAATTATTCTAATGTTGTTTCGTCTCATGGTGTCACTTATCTCTCAAATTCTTCCCTTGTGGTCCAGTAGCTGTTTGTCCCTCTTTTGCTCAGCTTCTTTATTCTCTGTCATTTGGTCTTCTATATCGCTAATTCTTTCTTCTGCCTCATTTATCCTAGCAGTGAGAGCCTCCATTTTTTTATTGCACCTCATTAATAGCTTTTTAGATTTCAACTTGATTAGATTTTAGTTCTTTTATTTCTCCAGAAAGGGCTTTTATATCACCTGAGAGGGTTTCTCTAATATCTTCCATGCCTTTTTTGAGCCCGGCTAGAACCTTGAGAATCGTAATTCTGAACTCTAGATCTGACATATTACCAATGTCTGTGTTGATTAGGTCCCTAGTCTTTGGTACTGCCTCTTGGTCTTTTTGGTGGTGAATTTTTCCACCTTGTCATTTTGTCCAGATAAGAGTATATGAAGGAGCAAGTAAAATATTAAAAGAGTAGCAAAGACCACAGGAAAATATGCTTTAACCAAATCAGAAGAGATCCCCAATCATGAGGGGCGAGAAAGTGGATAAAAAGAGGTTCAGAAAGAAAAAAAAAGAAGAAAGAAACAATTAAAAAAAGAAAACGAATAAAGAAAGAATATAAAAAAGAAAAAAAAAATATATATATATATTAGATAAATTAGCTAAAAAACGTTAAAAAAGAAAAGGGTAAAAGTTAAAAAATTTTTGGCAGAAGAGAAAAAAAATTGAAAAAGAAAAAAAAAATTAAATTAACTGCAAGGCTAAAGAATCATGGGGAGAAAGCCATGAGTTCCGTGCTTTGCTTTCTCCTCCTCTGGAAATCTGCTGCTCTCCTTGGTATTGAAACTGCACTCCTTGTTAGGCGAACTTGTTCCTGGCTGGATTTCTTGTTGATCTTCTGGGGGAGGGGCCTATTGTAGTGATTCTTAAGTGTCTTTGTCCCAGGCGGAGTTGCACTGCCCTTACCAGTGTCCGGGCTGAGTAATCCGCTCGCTAGTGTTTGCTTTCAGTGCTTTTGTTCCCTGAGCGCTTTCCGTAGAGTTCCATAGGACGGGAATGAAGATGGCGGCCTCCGAGTCTCTGGCCCGGAGGAGCTGAGAGCCCTGGGCCCCACTCCTCAGTGTGCCCTCAGAAAACAGTGCCCAATTTCTCCTGTCACCCTGGCCTCCGGCCGCGCTCTGAGCTGACCGAGCCTGCGACCGGTTCAAGGTAACCCCAAGCTGAGAGTCACTCCTCAGCTCTGTCTCGGTAGCCAGCTTCCCCGTTCTAATACCTGCAAGCTCTACAACACTCAGACGCCCCTGATCCTTCTGTGACCCTGCGGGACCTGAGGCCACGCTGACCCTGCGTGGGCTTCACCCTGGTTAATCCTCTGGAGCGATGTCCCTCAGCGGAACAGACTTTTAAAAGTCCTGATTTTGTGCTCCGTTGCTCCGCCGCTTGCCGGGAGCCGGCCCCTCTCCCCGCAGTCTATCTTCCCGTCGCTTTGGATTCACTTCTCCGCCAGTCCTACCTTTCAGAAAGTGGTTGATTTTCTGTTTCTAGAATTGTTGTTCTTCTTCTCTTCGATCTCCCGTTGGATTTGTAGGTGTTTGCAATCTTTAGATAAGCTATCTAGCTGATCTCCTGCTACCTGAAGTAGTCTCAGCCTGCTACTTCTCCGCCATCTTGACTCCTCCCCCATTTTATTCATTTTAAACAGCTTTGTTGAAGTATAACTGGGACACAGTTTATTAATCTGCAATTCGATGAGTTTCTGCTTTCCAAATTTATGGATATGTAAATGACAGATAACATTGTGAAAGTTTGAGGTGTACAACATTACGATTTAACATATGTATAAATTGCAAAATCTTTATCACAATAAGGTTAGTTAACATGTCATCACATAATTACAATTTTTTTTTCCTGGTGAGGAATTTTAAGATCTACTCTTTTAGCAACTTTCAAAGATACAATATAGCATTCCCCCTTTATCCACAGTTTTGCTTTCCGCAGTTTCAGTCACCCCTGTCAACTGTGGTTGAGAAGCAGCTAATCTTCCTGATATCTCATTAGAAGGTCAGTAGTGGCCTAACAATCCATCACAACCCATCTCATTCACCTCTCCTCCCCTCACCTCATCCGGTAGGCACTTCATCATCTCACATCATCACAATAAGATCTATTTTTAAAAGACTTTATTTATTTATTCATTCATGAGAGACAGAAAAGGGACAGTACTTGGTACATACTGGGTGCTTGATAAATACCAGTTAAGAGAGAGAAGCAGGCTTCCCTCTGAGCAGGGAGCCTGATGCAGGGATTGATCTCAGGATCCTGGGATCATGATCTGATCTGAAGGCAGACACTTAAGCGACTGAGCCACCCAGGTGCCCCCACAATAAGATATTTTGAGAAAGACCACATTCACACAATGTTTATTAGATTACATTGTTGTAATTTTTCCATTTGATTGTTAGTGATTACTCTTACTCTCTTACTGTACCCTACTGATAAGTTAAACTTCATCATAGGTATGTGTATATAAGAAAAACATAGTATAAATAAGGTTCAGTACTATCCATCCACCAATGGGTGTCCCGGAGTTTATCCCCCACAGATAAGGGAGGGACTACTGTATAATATTGTTAGCTATAGTCACCATGAATTCGTTACCTAATAATAAGAAGTTTGTACATCTGGGGCACCTGGGTGGTGCAGTCAGTTAAGAGTCCAACTCTTGCTTTTGGCTCAAGTTGCAGTCTCAGGGTCATGAGACGGAACCCCATGTTAGGCTCCATGCTCAGCTCTCTCTCCCTCTCCCTCTTACTCTCCACCCCCCAACTCAAATATATAAATAGATCTTTAAAAGTTTGTACCCTTTGACCACCTTCACCCATCTTTCCAGCACTAAACTCCTCCCACCAATGTTAACTGTTTCTGTGAGTTTAGATTTTTTAGATCTTGTACATAAGTTAGATCATACAGTATTTGTCTTTCTCTGTCTTATTTCATCAGCATAATACCCCCCACCCCGTTTCACCTATGTCTATCCAATGAGGTATCAGTTCACATATCTGAGATGACAGAGAAAAGAGAAAGGATAAGAAAAGTAGATGGCCATGATTATATTTCAGTTCACTCTTCTGGATGAACACCCAGGGAAAATGGGGGGACATTAGATCCTGGGAAAGGAAAATTAAAATCAAAGGAGGCTAATATTCTTTTTTCCACCTGAAACTTTGAAAGAGGGCCACTCATGGGAAGGTCTCATCTTCAGATGAGGGAGATGGCAGGGAAATGGCCACCACCAGGAGAGAAAGCGTGGGATCTTGGGGCACATCAACCACAGCATAGCCATAGCAGGACCCTGACATGTGGGGCTCTCAAATGTGGTATGGCGCAGTTAGGCAGAAAGTGGCCTGAGTTACCATGTTCAGGCTTCTGTGTGTCTGGAAAGAATCCAGAAGCAGAAGGTCCTTGAGGTCAGAGCCAAAAAGCCTGCCACAGAACCTCCATGGGGGGAGAGTCCCTGCAGGGTGGAGGACCCTGCGAGGTGCCAACTATGGAGGAAGCCTAGACCCACAGACATCAGCAGCATCGGTGAGCAAGGACTGGCCACAGTCCTTCACAGAGAAATTAGAACAAGCACAAATTTCACCCAGTATTTCGGAGCAAAGACAAGCAAAGATACAAATAAAACCTCATTAACTTAAGTCCCTCTTTCCCTTTGCTAATAGGACATCTTTCTTCTTCATTCGTGTAGATGCCATCTCATGCAGGAGTTGTGTGTCTGTCCATACATATTTATAGTTCACGTGTGTGCACACACGTGTGCCATGCAAATGCATGGAAGAGGGTGGCATGGGCTGCAGTCCAGGAGACCAAGGCATCATCTGAAACAGGAAAAGATAATAGACTATTCCTGCTTCATACTAGAAGGATGATGTACACTGTTAATGGAGGAAGGAAAGTATTGCTTTTTTCTCCTTCCCAGTTGGTGTGGAAAAAGATTAGACCTATTATAGAAAATGTTTAAAAACCCAACACTTGATTTCCGAATATGCATAATGGTACCACCCTGCTACCCTTAGAAGAAATACAGTTTTGTGGGAGTGGAGAAGAAGAGTAAAATCATATTAAAAATTTTAAATGCACCTTTTTCTAAAAATGGAATCCATTATTACTGGCACCAGCACTCCATTCTATCCTAGTTTTCCTGTTCTGTCTACACAAGCAGTCATTCAAGTCTGAGAAAGGGAAGTTGAAGGGCATTTCTCTGGGCCGTAGCTTTGCTTTGTGCTAGACCGGCTTTTGTGGATCCTGTTTACCTTGCCAACTTTGGTCCTCCTGAAGGATCTTTCACGCTGTGAAGGAGACAAGTAGAATAAGACAAGGTCCCCATGCTCAAGAATTTTATAGCTTATTAAGGGGAAGAAGACAGACACAGATAAATCTATAAAATCAGGAAGCAAGGCCATGTGTGGCAACTGCCATGGAACAGAACAAACGAAGTCTATGCCTCAGGCAACGGAGACTGAGTCTTACTGAATTCATTTTCACTTATGTTACATCCCAAGCACTATACTTGTATATTGTGAGGGTGAAATAAGTGATAAAAGGGGATTGCCAAGGCCAGCCGATTTAAGAGACCTTTAAAGAATTAGTAAAAAATGTACTTTGATTGCACGGTAATAGATAGAGAAATCAGATTTCCCCCGTTTTTCTATATTTCATCCTACTGTTCCAGAATGAATGGATTTTCTTTCAACTTTCATTTTGATTTTATTCTCTATTTTCCCCATTCCTGCTGCCCTACACAAACAGCCCTTTGGTCATATCTGACCCACAGGGCCCCTGGGTCACTTCTGAAAAAGACTGGCATTTAAGGTGACATCAAAGTCCCTGGTTTCTCCTAGCAGAGAGAATGCAAGCTGACATGGGACTAGGTGACCCTGGAATTCTCATACTTAGAACACTTTTACGTGGCTATTTCCCAAGTAAGCTCAGGTCCTTCCCAGGAGCAGGATATGGCATTTCTCTTTCTGGGAGAACGTAAGTTAATCCCCTTGGGGCTGCTGTGGGACAATAGCCACAGTGTTACAAGTCTAATTCTTTAAAGATGTATTTCGCAATTTTTAAGGCATATTATTTTCACAGTTGAAGCACTCAGGGTAAAGAGGCATAGAGAGTATTTTTATGAGATTATACATTGTATTTTGTCAGAACATTTCTTCCCTATGATTTCATAACCTCTCCCCCATAGAAGGGAAGAAAAAAATGTTTCTCTCTTTCTTCTTGCTCTTATAATTCAACTAGGAAGTCTTGGGGAAAGAGTTTAAAGACATTTCAACTGGGACGCCTGGACGGCTCAGTGGGTTAAGCATCAGCCTTCCACTCTGGTCATGATTCTGGGTCCTGGGATCAAGCCCCTAGACGTGAGCAGAGAACCTGCTTCTTCCTTTCCTCCCTGCTCATGCTCTTTCTCACTATCTCTGTCACTATCTCTGTCTCTCTCTCTCAAATAAATAAAATCTTTAAAAAAAGACACTCCAACAATGGGCTGATCAATAACTAGATTTCCTCCGTCTTGCATTTAAAGGGGGTAGACTTTGCCATTGCACTTATATCTTGGCTCAGTGCCCAATGGAAATTTCAAGAACGGAGGACAATGCATCTCAGTAGGTTGCTTCAAATAACTCTTGTTGGCTACTTTAGGGAGATAGGCATTCACATTAGGCCATAAGGTTATTAGATCTCCACAAGGCTCCATCCAACTACATGCCATGAATATTATTCTGTCGACATAAACGTATTAGAATCTGCTACAATTGAATTACTCTTAGCAGCTTTACAGCTGTCTTACAACATTTGACAACTACCAGGAGATGCATCTTGGCACCAGTGAGAATTCTTCACTGGGCCGATTTATATCTAAAAAGTGTGGGAAATGAAGTGGAATAACAGTATCACTGTTTCAATGTATCAAGTTTACAAAATAAGTATTGAGTTTTTTTCTCTTGAATGCTGGGATTGATTTTCCTACACCACCCACACCCTCTCCTACTACCTTTATAGCTCTGGAGACTATAAATAAGTTGCAGGAAAATTACTTCTCTACTGTTTCACAATGCCTCCCTTATCTGACCGCCACAGCTGTCACACATCCAAATGCTCCTATTTGAGATGTCTATGGCTGGAAATATTATTGCTATGTTCTTCAGTGGCTAAAGAACATTATCATATTATTTTGTGAATTTAATTCATTGCTTTTCTTTGGCTTCAGTGTGTCTTTTATGTTTGGTGATCTCCCCAACATACCAAAATAGATACTCTTCAGTCTCTTCCAGATTATTTCTTTGCCTGTTAGTCTTTATCCAAAAGAAAAATTAAATATCAGATGGTAAAGGATAAATCTGAGCCTCCCAATTTGCTCTTGGGATTCTGATGTCTAATGTGAACCAACAAATAATGCTGATCCTCTTTGGTGTTAGTAAGACCACCTCAAGGTCATTATTCAGACTCCCAAAATATTAAGCAGTAAAGATTCCGACAAGTTTTTCTCCATATTGTTCTGTTCATTTTCTTCAAAATTAGATGTCCTTAAAATGCACACAGAGAGTGGAATATTGCATAGAACAAAACACAATGGTACCCATTTGAAAACCCATAGGATTAAAGGCTCTGTATGCAGTTAGATTCTGTATGCCTTTATTTCCTTTTAAAATTACTTCAGCTCAGTTTTCCCCTTACTTAATATTATTTATTCTGAGAGTTCTTGTTATCTAAAGTGTACATTCTGAGATTAAATAAAATAGAAGGCAGTCAAAATATCACATAGAAGACACTCTATTACTATTTTATAATATGTTGTTCAAGATCTAGATGGATCGGGGCACCTGGGTGGCTCAGTGGTTAAGCCGCTGCCTTCGGCTCAGGTCATGATCTCAGAGTCCTGGGATCGAGCCCCGCATCGGGCTCTCTGCTCGGCAGGGAGCCTGCTTCCTCCTCTCTCTCTGCCTGCCTCTCTGCCTACTTGTTATCTCTCTGTCAAATAAATAAATAAAATCTTTAAAAAAAAAAAAAAAAAAAAAAAAGATCTAGATGGATCTATACAAATAGGAATTTCATTAAGTATTCTTGTCCAATCAATACAATCAATTCCAGGTTTGTTTTTTTTTTTAAAGATTTTATTTATTTATTTGACAGAGAGAGATCACAAGTAGACGGAGAGGCAGGCAGAGAGAGAGAGAGAGAAAGAGAGAGAGAGAGAGAGAGAGAAGCAGGCTCCCTGCTGAGCAGAGAGCCCAATGCGGGACTCGATCCCAGGACCCTGAGATCATGACCTGAGCCGAAGGCAGCGGCTTAACCCACTGAGCCACCCAGGTGCCCCGTTTTGTTTTGTTTTTAAGGCAACTCTTGGCTATCTAGCATATTTTGATGACATTCTCAAGTAAATTGAAATAATTTTTTAATATCATTTTATCTTATTATTGAGTCTCAGAATGAGGTAAAAAGCAGTTCATATTTGCCACAAGAATCAGGGCAGACTGTTAGTGAAGTTTATGGAAATGGCAGACTCCTATGGAGTACCACAAAGTTTCTGCTTCATAAAATTTCCCCCCAAATTATTCGTCTGAGAAATATATCATCTACTAAGTACGTGCTAAGTTTTGGGGAGAGAGTCAAAGTCATCACACAAAGGGAACTCTGAACGCCATGGTGAAAAACAGCACAACTCTGATAATGGGCAAGACGGATTTTGTGATTATTTTCCATAACTCTCCAAAGATTGAGAAAAAGCCTATGGTGTCAGGTAGGGGAGGAAAAAAAAAAAAGAACTCCTGGCAATTATTTTGAGGATTTGATCAAACTAGACACTCAATTGCGATAATTTTAGCCAAATTCCTCACTTTTTCCACAGTAGTACTATTCTTTAGTTAAGTTCTTTTCCCATCTGAGTTGACAGAATAATTGTTTCAACTCAAGGCTTTCTCTTTCCAGCTTAACCATGGATTCTGACTTTCTCTGACTTCTGGGTATCACAGTGCCACGTTACGATGGTTTAAAATGACTCTTCCTTTCTGTTCACAATAACTATGTCAAACAGCGTAAAAATGTAATCAAGTGTCTTTCAAAATATGTAATTGCTGCTAGTACCAGAGAAGATCCTGTTAATATTTTTAAGACAGACTTTGGATTAGTTCCGAAAGGGAGGAAGGAATCAAGGAAATTGGCACTAGGGTTGGAGTGTTGGAGAATGAAATTTTTCTATATTTGGAGGAAGACGTCTTGGTTTAAAAGTTACGCCAGAGGTTGTAGAAATGTAGAATAAGGTTGGGAAAAACAAATTCAATTAGATTTCATACTACACGTAACTGGAATCTACTGGAAGATCTATACTAAAACAACAGAAAGGGGAGAGGTACCTGAGTGTCTTAATCAGTTAAAGTGTCTGTCTTTAGCTCAGGTCATGATCCCAGGGTCCTGGGTTTGAGCCCCACATTGGGCTCCCTACTCTGTGGTCTGCTTCTCTCTCTCTCTCTTTTTCTCTCTTGGTCCTTCTGCCACTCCTTCTGCTTGTGCTCTCTCACTCTCACTCTCTCTCAAATAAATAAATAAGTAAATAAGAAAGATCTTTAAAATATAGAAAGGGGAATAAAAAGAGGTAGGTTTTATAAGACAAAAAAATGTGTGGCACTTATTAGCCTATCAAAATAGATATACTCATATTACAGTGACTTTAGAATATACTACTCTGTTTATTCTTAGAGATATCTTCTAAAGTTAAAAAAGGTAGAGGAATCTTAAAATCATCTCAGTTGTTTAGTTTTAAAGTTAATTGTTGTTTTGTTTAAGAACCAAGAGTTGCAATGAAATAGAAAAGAAATAAAATTTTAAAAAGTGAAGTTAAAGCAGGTAATATTAAGCTGAAAATACTAAATGAAGTTATGATTTTAAAAAGTAAAATTTCTAGCTCTATTGGAAAAATCTAAAAGCAGTAATGCTTCTTGTAGAAATCAGCACTCCTCACACAGATTTCATAATCGAATTGTCATTCACACAAAGGACTCAGGGACCCTCGGGAGATAGGGAAACAGGCAGATGAGGCAACATCAGTGAAGACTGTTACCGCGCCGTGTCTTAGAACTTCTAAGAAGGAACGTATTTAAGGACTATGAAGATATGTCAAAAGGACAAAGTAACCAGCCTGAATTGTCCCCCCCGCCCCGTCCAAATGGGGACAATTAAGTGTCAGTAACAGTTACTATAATGCATTGAAATCCATTATGTAAACGTATATCATTGAGTCTATAGTAATATTAAGCAAAGGAAATATAAATCAAAAACACTCATTTGGGGTCGCCGGGTGGCTCAGTCAGTTAAGTGGCTGCTTTTGGCTCAGGTTACAATCCCGGTGTCCTGGGATCGAGTCCCGCATCGGGCTCCCTGCTCAGTGGAAAGCCTGTTTCTCCCTCTGCCTGCTGCTCTGCCTACTTGTGCTTTCTATCTCTCTGTCAAATAAATAAATAAAATCTTTAAAAAACAAACAAAAAACCCCACTCATTTGTCATCATTGGAGATGAATAATATCCTTACATTGAAAACTGGCAACTAAAAGATGAGAATAAAATATTTATCTTGCTTTTTAATAAGAACTGTCATTTCAAGGTTAAAAAAGTCACCCTAGTGATAAAATCTTGTATTTATTTACCGAAGCATAACAATGATGTAAAAGCAATAGAATCAGAAAATCACCATTTTGTTAATTTTAACGAAACATCTAAAGGAAGAAATTTTAATGGATACGAACACTTTCTGGTGAAATGTTGGGAAACAGAACCCATAATGCTGGGTATCTCTTCACAGATCACTTGTTAATTGCAAAGGAGGAAACATACATTTCCGGTGGAACGTTCTGACTGTAACAAAATTAATCCTGTAGCACCACTTACTAGTGAACCACTCAGACATTCTGTAAATGAAATGCAACAAGAAACACCAATTTTCTCCATGAACTATTCTTGCCAAGAGTGTTTTACTTGTATTTAATCAAGATGCTCGTTTTAACTTTCGGTTTACAAAAAAATACAGGGGATAGAGAAACACACAAATTACATCATGAAAACGCAATCAGACAAATGCAGAATGTAAGACATTCTAAATGGCATCTGGTCTGATGCCTTTAAATACTATTACGCCTGGAGAGAAGAAAAGGAGGAAGCTATACTTGATTTAAAAAGACTTAAGAGACATAAACAAATATATCAAGCACTTTGTGATTGAATCCTGATTAGAAAAAAAATAGTTATAACAGACATTTGGGAAAAATTTGCATATAGACTGAGTATGTGATATTATTAAGGAATTGCTGTTCATTTCGTTAGGTGGGATGATACTAGTGCGATCACAGGGGAGTGAGACAGACAGGGATTCTGAGGTGGCTGTCTGGAAAAGCACATCTTGGAATAAAGTTACTCTAGGTCCTCCCTGAACTCCTTGCAATTTCGGCCTGTTTCAAAATGAAAGCTCTTTAAATATCCATCTGCCTGTTTGTAGACCTCTTTTCTAGGCATTTCTTTTACAGAATGAGAACTTGCAGAAAACCTCGGGACCTCTCTGATGCCCATTTCCCTAGCGGGTGCTACATCCAATCAGAAGGCCGAAAGCCACAACCATGAAGCAAACTCCAGGGCCCATCTTACTGGTGGCTGGTTTGTTCCTGCAAAGAGAGGACCAGCCAACTCAGAGCCACCATGAACCCAGCCCTGACCTTTTCACTGACTTCTCTCCTCATTATAATGCCAAAAATCACAGCGGGATGAAGACCTAATGTGCAAATAAAATGCACAATATGAGGAAGCGTGTCCTGTCGACGGCACCTGCCCACCCAGCTCCCTGTGCCTCCCCGCCCCCACATGCCTAGACGTCACTCCTTTCCTGCCTCAGCCCCTTTAAAACCTTTCCCGGACGCTGATCGGGGAGCAGCCTGGTATCCCCCTGACTAAGGCTGTCGACACCCTCATGCCTGGACATGACCTTGCAATAAACACTATCCACACCGTTCTTGGCCGTGTCTGTTTCTACACAGGGAGTCAAAGGACTGGGAGATTGCTAGCAGGAGAGCATTTCTTTTCATACTGGAGAATTTAGAGGAAAGTGTCATGATATCTATAAAAGATTTTAAATGCTAGAACTAAACAGAGAGACATAAGTAATGATCTAAGTATTGATTTATAGAGTATAGAGTTAGATTGACACAAAATGCAAACTATTAACCATAGTTTAATGTGGATGGTGAGTTGATGTCTTTTTTGTAGCATTCTATTTTTCTGTATGTTTTAAAATTTTATGTTTCACTTTTGTTTTTGTTTTGGGAATGTGTATAGTCTTAAAAGCCTGAAAAGTACAATAAAAAGTGTTTTAGCTCCATGCCCTCAGGGCCTTCGCATCAGAGATTCAAATACTTTGCTTCCATGATTGAAGTTCAAAGAGAAAAGAAATTATTTGGGGCAAATCAGTAGTTCTAAAGGGAACTCCATTATTACATAGTCTGGAATAGATATCTGTAAAATAGGTAGTATATAATTGCTTCCACATGTGTCATTAGGAGTTGAGAATATCCTGGAGGATTCTGGAATCCAGAAATTCTCTGGGTGTAGTTTCAAAGTGGGATAGCCCAAATCAATCTATGACCCTCTCTCTGAGCCATTTTGGGGCCGGCTGTGTTGTAGAAGTCCTCCAAGCCCACACATGTCTGGGATCCCACCTCCCAGTCCAGATACTCCTAAGCAAAAGTAAAAATACCGTCTTGGCATTTGCTTTTGCTTCCAGGAGGGCAGGGGAGGACCACTAAAGTTCTCAACACTGGGCCATTCAGTGTCCCCACATCAAAATTCCTAGGATGGCAGGTCAGCTTAATAAATTCATCAGCTCAGCAATACTTGGCTAGTCTGTAAATGCCCTGTCACTGGGAAAATACATGACAAAAAATGTCTTGTCCATAAACTTCCACCTTGAGTCCAAGCCCTATAAATCAATGGTGCTTTCAACAGCCTCTTTTCAACCATTCCGGTCTTATGATGGATTCTCTGCTTCTTAGTTCATTGAATATGAATTTCAGCGAGAGTCAATTATTTCATAGGGAAAAATGTTTTTCACCAGGCAGGAAATACTTTTTATTTTACAAAAGTTGGACATAATAGTTTAGACATTTCCATTCTCTAAAACATAAAATATCTAGTGCATGGCCATCACGCTAACCACTAAATCAAAATGCTCTTCTAAGGTAGAATGTGTTAGTACTTAGAAAACTCATTAAGTCAGAAAGTATTCATTGAGCTCCTACAGCCTGAAAAGTACAGGGCTGGTCACTTAAGGAAATTGTCAATATTAGCCTAACTCCTTTTCCTTAAGGACTTACAGATATTTAGGGGAGAGAAGGTAATCAATGTGATAGGTTTTTCTTGAATTTGGATATAAACTACTATTTTTGTCATATAGATTTTATGCCTCTTTTCTTTAAAACCTAAATTCTAAAAGTCAAAACAATGACTGTCATTTCTGATCATGGTACGTATACATGCTCTATAATCCTTTCTTTTTAAATGTTATGAATGAAATCTTAACAAGTATCATATTTACTAAAAGAACCTATGAATAAACCATCAGTTTCTGGCATGCGAAAGCTTGCATTGAAAAGTAAAATCTGAGTCTTCTAGGCCAGAGTGGTTGAGGTGAGGTTACAGACTCAGAAAATGGATTGCTTAATCATTACATGTCACCTTTCAAATGACATAACTATCAACGTTTGCTAGATCCTATTTATCGAAGCTTCTAAGCAGTGTCTATTCAATATCTAGTGTAATAACTTCTAAATAAAGACATTAAATTGTTAATGTTAAAATGCTTTCATGGATTTGTACTGATAGTGGGATGAAAATAAACCTCTTTAACACAGTCTGTGGATATTCCGCTGTAGCTGTGTCCCTGACCATGCCATCTTTCACTCCTCGCTCTCACTACCCAGGTTCTCTCTGACAAAGATGAGCACAATGTCTCTGAACAGAATGTTTTATCTGCTTGGAAGACGTGCCTCTCCTTCCTTCACCTACTTAGTTCATGCTTATTTGTTTACTGTCCACTGAGTTCTCTTTTCTTCCAAGAACCTTTCTCTGACCACTCTAACTGGATCAGTCCCCCATAATACATACTCTCAGAGGACTTTATCTTTGTGTCATACCAACTGTTCATACTTGGAGTTTTACTTTTCTATTGTGTGATTGTTAATATGTCTTCCTTGCTGGAGCATAAGCTCAATGGGTAGAGAGCCTTGAGTCCAACGGGTTCACCATTGCACCCAGCCCCCAGCATGGAGTATGGCACACAGAAGACACTCATAAATCCTTGTTGAATGGATAAATTAAGAACCCTACCCATCTCCTTAAACACACTGTGCTTATATGCTCTCCACACTTCCTCATGTCCTGCAAGTGCACTATTTTCTTCTTTTAGGCTTGCCATCAACTGCCCAAGAAAAGGAATTTGGAGTGGTGGTGATGGTAGTCGTGGTGTCTGTAATGAAGGTTCAAAAAAAAAAAGCCCTCCGTTCTGGCTAGGCAGGAAGTGACATCATGTGACACTCATGGGTTTGGAGAGTGAGACACCTCTGGGGCTCCAAGGAAGCTCATAATGTCACAAACAAAATTCTCTTCCTGAGTCTGCTTCTCTTATGGTTTATATCAACTCCCATTTTAATATATTTAGATTCCATCATACATCATTCGGGTTAAATTTCAAATTCCAAATCTGACTCAATCTATAAACTTCTTGCAAGAGCCTGAATGTGTAGATGTCCCCCCAAATTCGTGTTTTGGAACCTTAGTCCCCAATACTCGATATTAAGAGGTGGGGTCTTTGGGAGGCAAATAGGTCATGAGGGTAGAGCTCTCACAAATGGGATTAGTATCCTCATAAAAAAGCCAGAGAGTTATTTTGTCCTTCCCCCATGAGAAGGTACAGTGAGAAGACAGCTGTTTACAAACTAGCAGGTAGCCTATCACCACAGATCAAATCTGACAGCACTTCATCTCGAACTTTCCAGCCTCCAGAACTGTGAGAAGTAAGTGCTCATTATTTAGAAGGCACCCAGCTTCGGTATTTTTGATAAAAGTAGCCTGAATGAACAAAGATTCTCGAATAATACATACATAACCTCTCAAATATTCAAGTTATTATATTAAAGCTCAGTGGCTTTCGGGTGGGCAGCTGGAAATCCTCTTTATTTTTTTTATAAAGATTTTGTTTATTTATTTATTTGACAGACAGAGATCACAAGTAGGCAGAGAGACAGGCAGAGAGAGAGGAGGAAGCAGGCTCCCCGCCGAGCAGAGAGCCCGATGCGGGGCTCGATCCAAGGACCCCGGGATCATGACCTGAGTGGAAGGCAGAGGCTTTTAACCCACTGAGCCACCCAGGCGCCCTGGAAATCCTCTTTAAAATCTTGCTTAAGACATTTCAAATATTATATATTTTGGCTAATATTGTAGTGTTGGTGATAAAAGTCTTTGAGAAACTCTCCATTCTAAACACAAGTCAAATATCTTCAATTCTATTAGTGAAGAGTCTATAAAAATCTCTTGATTATACTAGAAATTGGCTCTCCCAATTTTTTTAAAAAAGATTTTATTTATTTGAGCATGAAAGAGAGCACAAGGAGGCAGAGGGCAGAAGGAGAAGGAGAAGCAGAATCCCTGCTGAGCAGCGAGCCAGACGTGGGGCTTGATCCCAGAACCTTGGGATCATGACCCAAGCAAAGCCAAAGGCAGGCGCTTAACCAGTTGAGCCGCTCAGGCACCCCTGCTCTCTCAAGTTTTAATTGAGAGTCATTATAGTGAAAATAATTTTGACATATAGAACTTTGTTTTGATGTTATCTTGATAACTGTTATGTAGTGTCTGTCTCCCAGAAATTTTTTAATAAATAATTTGAAATTGATTTATCATGTGGTTGGTCACTTTGTTCCAGGTAGCTCACAAATTCAAATTAAAAAAAAAAAAAAGTTTTCTGAAGGATGATGTGAGACATGTCAATCAAGAGAGCTTCTTGGGAAAGTTGTCCATAGAAATGCCATTGTGTCGGGAACTTTGGGCAGAAGGTGTCTATATAAGGTATCTGTTTTTTAAAGGAATAGTTTTATTTGAGAAAAATTTTTCAGTTAGTAGAAAGGATATTCCATAAGACCCTGTAGAGACAAGAGTTGATAAGAAGTCCTGTGAGACTCTGTCCTAGATAGAGGAACTTGTCTTATCCACAACGTAACTCCTAAGGCCTGCACTGAGATTGCTTCCCTGGAGTCAGGGAGCTGCTGTTCATAGGAGTTACCTCTGAGGGAGGGCATCCCAGCTTTATGTAGAGGCACTAACGCTGACTTTATGGAAAGCTTCTCCTGTCTGTGCTGCTGTTGAAAGACTTTTTGCTCCCCCCACCCCCAACTTCCACTATAATAAAATGAGAAATTTCAGGTCCAGTTCATGAATGCAGTTAATGACAGGGATAATTACTCTGTTGCATTCCAAATTCCTCAAGTACCTAGTGAGAACTTAATGAAAAGCAGAATTATTCTCGATGACAGATACAATTGTGATCATCTTGAGAATATCTAATAAAATAATATCTACTAGGATACATCTATAGGACAATATCTAATAGGATACTCCCCGGATGATCTTAATTGTACAGCAAGAAGGAGAAGAAGAGAAGGGAACTAATGATAAAATTAAAATTTAATTTTGAAATCTACATGTGCTTTTTTACAAGGTGAAAGGGAAACTTTTTAGTGCTCATCAGATGAATTTATCAATCAAGAATTCAATGAAAATATGTATGGTGAATATTTTGGATTTATTGGGTAAAATAAAATATATCCACACTTCTCAAGAGTCTTAGGAGATGCCTGGGTGGCTCAATTGGTTAAGCATCTGCCTTTGGCTCAGGTCATGATCCCAGGTTCTGGGATTGAGTCCCACATTGGCGAGCAGCCTTTTTCTCCCTCTGCCTGCTGCCACAACCCTCCCCCCATCCCCGGCTTGTGTGCATGTGCTCTCTCTCTCTCTCATTCTGACAAATAAATAAATAAAATCTTTAAAAAAAGGTCCTAAAAGATATTCTGCTACTTCGAAGCAAATATATAGTGTTATGCATGCATTTACAGTGTAAATAATTTCTGTACTGTGGAAGAATGTTTGATTTTTATACCAATAGATTTATAAATTAATTTTTTGTTCTTTTAAAATGCTTATAAAGTTTTGTAAGAATTCAATTACTTTAATCATTAGAAAATCAACCAAACACAAAAATTGTATCTATGATTCTTAATAATAACAGCAGTTATGCTTTACTACTCTGCACAGACATTTAACTCTATTTCATTCATGTCATTTGACTGTTAATGTCCTTGTTTTCTCCTAATGTGTCCTTCATTATTGAGATCCTCTTTCTTTTTAATATTTTATTTATTTATTTGACAGAGAGAGAGATCACAATTAGGCAGAGAGGCAGGCAGAGAGTCGGGGGGAGGGCAGGCTCCCTAATAAGCAGAGAGCCCCATGCGAGGCTCCATCCCAGGACCCTGAGATCATGACCTGAGCAGAGGCAGAGGCTTAAACCACTGAGCCACCTAGGTGCCCCTATTGAGATCCTCTTTTAGGCCACACACTCATAAATAAGAGAAAACTCTAAAATCCAAAGGACCACTCGAAGATTTCTATTTGTCTGATATATTCATCACACAATTATAGACAATAACATCATTTAAACATTGTAATGCTTGTTTTCCTATCAGGGTTCTCCATGTTAATATGTCCAGAAAACTCTTTTGATAGATTCTGGTTTTATAGTGATGAATTGATCAAAAGCATGTTTAAAAAATTATCTGGCATATTTTTTCCTTATTAATGTATTTTCTCATTATGATTGATAAATATTCCAGGAAGTAAAAAACATTATTTTACCATATACATGCTACCACATATTTCTAAGTCACTATTCATTGCTTGCCATGTATCAGGCGCTTCTTAAGTGCTTTGCATAGAATATTCTATTAATTCTCACAAGAACCAGCATATTAGGTATTAATAGGTCTATATTACAGATTAAAAAAATGAAGTCTCAAGAGGCATTTTAACTACCTGCATCTCCACAAAACAGGAAGTAGTAATAGAACCAGAAGGAAACCTATGTTAGCCTGACTTCAAAAAAGTGTCAAAAATTCAAAAATTAGGGAGTTCATAGGATAATATATACTTGATGGAATAAATTTGAATAACTAAAGTATATTTTTTAAAAAAGTAATGGGCCTTTAATCTTACATAGCTAAATTACTGATTATGTATTTGTTGAGTTGACTTACCAGTTCAGAAAATTGTATCGAGAGTTTTGTTTTTTGACTTCAAAGCCTTCTTAGGGGTACCTAGGTGGTTCAGTCAGTGAAGCATCTGCCTTTGGCTCAGGTCATGATCCCAGGGTCCTGGAATTGAGTCCCACATCAGGCTCCTTGCTCAGTGGGGATCCTGCCTCTCTCTCTGCCTGCTTCTCCTGTTTGTGCTTACTCTCTCTCTCTGACAAATAAATAAAATTTTTTTAAAAAGTCTTCTTAAAGTCTTTTTACTACACAAAATAAAATGATACAAATAGCTGGCAAAGAAGATATTTAAATAATTATCCTCATTTACTTAAGGTAATTCTCATAAAGTGCTCAATAGCTAATATAATTATTTGATTAAAACAAAGACTGTTTGCAAGTTTTAGTTGAGTAGTTAGAAAATCCAGGTTTATTGATGTATTAATTAGGAAAAGCTGATAAAAACACTGGTTCAAAATGTCAATTGTTTGAGAAACTAAAGGTTTGGTTCTTGCACTCACTATAGCCCTGTGGTGACCAGGAGGGTGACAAGGCAGGGTGATGACTCGGTTCCACAAAGTTACTCAGGGACCTAGATTCTTTCTATGCAGTGAATCTGAAATTAACTTTAGACGCCTGCACTGGAAGGTTCTACCTCTGCCCAGATGTAGAGGAAAGAGGGACCATAAGAGGACCTCATAAGATCTTTAGGGGTCGGATGTAGAAGCAACATCAATCACTTCCACACACATTTCACAATGAGAATTCAGTCATATGGCCCCACCCTAACTGTAAGCAGGGCTAGGAAACAGTCTGCTTGTGCCCAGGAGGAAAACAAAAGAAGGTCTGGTGAACATATAGCTTTTTCTCTGCCCCAGCAGGCAAAAGACGTCATCATCAAAATCACAAGTGGGGACTAGAGTTTTTTTTTTTTTTTTTTTAAAGATTTTATTTATTTATTTATTTATTTGTCAGAGAGAGAGAGAGAGAGAGAGAGCAAGAGTGAGCACAAGCAGATAGAGTGGCAGGCAGAGGCAGAGGGAGAAGCAGTCTCCCTGCCGAGCAAGGAGCCTGATGTGGGACTCGATCCCAGGACTCTGGGATCATGACCTGAGCTGAAGGCAGCTGCTTAACCAACTGAGCCACCCAGGCATCCCGGGACTAGAGTTTTTATGGTTGACACTGAAACCCCAGCAATTAGGGATAATGTAAGAGGTCAGCAAAAATTCCTCAGTTTGAGAAGAAACTCAGTCCTGTTTCCAAAATTATGAGCAACCAAAGGTGATTCATTTATTTTAGTATTAGAAATACGTCTTACTAGCTTGCCTCTTTTGCAATGCCAGGGTGAGCAAAGCCCAAGTGTTTTCATTACAATAGTGATTTTGTGGCAAATTTAAATAAAACTGGAGTGTTTCATATATTTCCAAATTATGACACCATTTTAAGGCACTATGAATTCACACCTTATTAAATGTGAAGATTATGAAATTAGACTCATTTTTAGGAGTAAAGAACTAGTTTTCCTAAAACTGTAAATTGTGTCATTCTTGAAGGGAAGAAAAAGACTAATGATACTATCTCATGCCCAAACATAGTAGAAGCAGCAGTTGAAAAATTGTCTTCCTCCAACTTTGCCAATGTACACGATTCCTGAGATATATTACCACATCCTATTTACTGTCCTTGGCTTGACTTCAACTGGAGACTGCCAATTCCTTTTGAAACAGCCAGAAATTTGTGGCAATCTTATTACAAATGGTCTATTTTCTTCCTCATGGAAATATTTTACTTCCTCTATTTTTCCATACTCTGACTTTGAGAAGAACTTCTTTCCAATATGGTGGCTGTTTGTCAGTTCTACCATTACACTTAACCACTAAACTCTCAGAAAATAGTTTCTAGAAAGGAATTTGCAATTTTAGTACTGTTGATATTTTAAATTCCAAATCCAAATTTTATTCATCTGTGCATTTACTCATTCACTCTAGAGTGTTTTTGGCTTATCCTCTAGATGACAGGCATGGTGCTTAGTATTAGGAATCAAACTTCAACAAATCCTGACTTCCAACTCACATTCTTGTGGGGGAGACACACAAGTAATCAGATAAATAAAATCCAGACAGTGGAAAGTGTTATAAAGAGCAAAAGTGGGGGGCGCCTGGGTGGCTCAGTGGGTTGAGCCGCTGCCTTCAGCTCAGGTCATGATCTCAGGGTCCTAGGATTGAGTCCCACATCGGGGTCTCTGCTCAGCAGGGAGCCTGCTTCTCTCTCTCTCTCTCTCTGCCTGCCTCTCTGTCTACTTGTGATCTCTCTGTCAAATAAACAAATAAAATCTTTAAAAAAAAAAAAAGAGCAAAAGTGGGGCTTCTGTGTTTCTATGCAATAATAACTGAGTCTCTGAAATAGAGAAAAGATTAAAGAGTCTACTTTAAGATGGTTTAGGGTGATGACCTCTTTATTTTGAAGTGAAGTTTAAACTAAGACTTAATTGTTGAGAAAAATCCACTCACACGAAAGGACAGGAAAAGAATAAATTTGAAGGCTCTGAGATGCGTGTATGACTAGTGCAGTGAATCCAGGGGCTGGAGAACTAAAGGATTGGAAAGGGAAGCAAGGGCCAAGCCATGCAGAGCCCTTTTAGTCATGGAAAACCAAATAATATTTTACATAGGAAGGGTCTTGCAGCGTTTTGCTCCTGTAACAGGATTTACATTTTCAGATCATTTTTGTGGCTTCATGGGAGAGTAGGTTGAAAGGGTAATAGCAGAAATTGAGAGACCGATTAATGAGTAATCTAGACAAGGCATCACTGTGACTTGGGTCAGGGTAATGAGAGCAGAGATGGAGAAAGGTAAGGATCTATATGGAAGCTTCGAGACAGGCTGGTGAGTGGAACTGAGGGTTAAGAGGAGGAAGGGTCAAATGTGAATCTTAGGTTCTTGGCTGGTAACTAAGTGTATGATGGTACCATTTACTGAAATGTGGATGATTACAACAGGAATACGACTGGAGGGTCAAATAACATATTTGGAACAAGCAAGCTATATGAGATGTGTAAGAGTCATTCAGTGTAGATTTCAAATGACAGCTGCGTGTAAGCCTGGATCTAGGAGGAAAGTTTGGGTTAAAGGAGCATTTATCATCTCATGGATGGTACCTACATTTGTAGAAATGGTTGAAATCAACTGGGAAAGGGTACATATGAGTAAGAAAAGAGTGCTTAGAACCCAACTGGGAGAGACCTCAATATTTAAAAGGTGAGTAGAGGAAGAGGCTTATGCGTAGAGTCTAGATCCTCACGGTAGTACTTGAAAAAAGGATCAAAATCAGTGAAATTTTCTCTTTACCAGGAACTCTCTAAATTGTGGATGCTTGAAAAAAAATAGAAGAGATGTGATCATGCATCCTTACCAGATATTTGGGTCAGGTTCTTTAGTGCAAAATTCATATATAAGATGCCGTTTTAATGTTCATAACAGACTTCCTACCAAGTGTATCTTATAATGTTCGTGTGTACAAAGATTTCCACAAAACCATTGCCATCTTTATTTATTTTGTCTAGATGTAAAACAGACAGCATGTCACATTACACATATTGCTAAAATTCCTGCAGCTTAATATATACAGATTTGTGAATTTTGAATGATTTGAAGTTCATGAATATCTTGAAGTTGGTTTGTTTTGTCTTGTTCAAACTCTGGATTTCATGTTTTTGCAGTTTAATACATTTCTTGAGAGGAAAGAAATGTTTAGATTTCCAGCTAGACATAAAATTGTCAGAGAGAATAGAAATTAAACACATAGGGAAACAAAGGTAACACATCTTGGAAAATATTAGGAAAACCTTTAAATGGTCTAGGCAAATTCAGTCAAGGTGTTTTATTTTTAATCAAAACTCTAGAGAAAGAAAGGTTAGCTTTTGGGAAAATTAATGAATGTTGTGCAGTTAGGTGAAAAATAACTGCTAGGTGCTCTATTTTTCAGAAACTTCTAACAAATTTTTTTGATCAGCAATACCATAGTAATATCATATAGAGATAAAAATGTATAGACATTTTTACAATTATTTTTATATCTTATGCCATTTCCATAACAACATGATTCTCCACATCTGTGAGGCTTGTGGGTGGGTAAATCAACATGCCCTTAAATGCTAAAGACTGTTTTAAAACCCTGGAGTTGTCCCATTAATTCAATCCATTTCCATGCTTCTTACATGCCACTTAGAAGGCCAATTTGCTTAGGTCCCTTTCTTTCTTTTCTTTCTTTTTAAGATTTCATTTCTTTATTTGACAGAGAGAGATCACAAGTAGGCAGAGTGGCAGGCAGAGGAGGAAAGGGAAGGAGGATCCCTGCTGATCAGAGAGCCTGATGCAGGACTCGATCCCAGGACTCTGAGATCATGACCTGAGCCAAAGGCAGAGGCTTAACCCACTGAGCCACCCAGGCGCCCAACTTACGTCCCTTTCTTAACACCCATTTACTAGAGTCCTCCTCTTTTATCTTGGCATTCAAGGCCTTCTACAATCTTGCCATATCTAAACCTTAAACCTATTTCTCCCACTACCCCTTACATTGGGAATGTACTCCCTATGTTATGACTAATTTACCCATGCCTATTTATGTATTTCTTATAATTCCTATCTGAAAATGCTTTCTATGTATTTCTAACTCTACATTGAGATTACCGCATTGTGTCTTCTACTCAGTGACATGTTTCCTCCTTTTTACAAGAGGAAGGTGGGATTGAGTTTTATGGGTTTTTTGGTCTCCCTTACACTGTCTGGACAAGGGACATATTATAAACTGTATTTATCAATAAATGTTTCTTGTTTAATTAGATGATTCATATACAAAAAGCCCTGATGAGAAGGATGAATAAACATGATCAGAGAAGTTAATGTAATTAGATTAATTCTGCCTTCAAAACTCACATCTTTGATATTATTCCACACTAAACCCCACAAAGAAACACAGTGCTGTCAGTAGTCACTTTCCATGGTCTTTTTTTTTTTTTCCTCAAATACTTTCATGAGTAAAGATTTCTTGGTCAGTCCCTGGTATTTTACGAACAGAATGATTTTCTAATGTGTGTGATATAAATAAAGAGAACCTCATTCGAAGATTTAGTGAGTTGGCAATCATAGATTCCTGGGAGACTTTCAGGAGATATATCTCCTTCCTCCCTTCAGGTTTTCCAAATACATTTGTTTATGACCAGGTTCCTAGTGGCTAGGTAGCAAGGGGACCCACCTCACCAAGAGATGGACTGTTTAGCAGATTCTGTGGAGACCACCCAGATCCCTCTTTAGGATGGAGAGAAATGATCACCTTAGTGGCTGGGGCCACTGGGTTCTGACATCTCACAGCTGAGTCCTGAAGTGAAAATCTGTCTTGGCGGAAGGAAATCACTTGGTCCAGTGCTATGTCTCCAGCCCAGGGAGAGCCTGCATCCAATGCTGGTCAGTGGAGGGATACAGAGGCCTGCCCCTCTGCCTCAGTAAGCAGCAGGTCTGCAGGGGAGCGCAACTCTAGGGCTCCCTAAAGAATTGCTTGAGGTCTGTGTTGCAACTCCGTCGCGGTTCAGCCTTACCATGTGCTTGCTCTTGCTTCATTCACTGCTTCACATGTATAATCCCCAAGAACAATCCCCAATAAATCTTGAGCACACAAATCTCCAATTTACACTCCGTTTCCAGGGAACCAAGCTAAGACAGCATATATTCATAACAGGCCTTAATAACAGCCTGTCCTCACTCTCGCTCCTGCATGGAGAGAGATCTGTAGGTGTGATATTTGGAGACTTTCAGAGCTCCATTTCTTTCTGTTTTCCGCCAGCTTCCTCAAATTTACTGGAACTGATCTCAGCATTGTAGGGATGCATTCAATGTTTCTTTAAAAAGTTATTTATGTTTCTCGTACCTCAGAAGAATCAGCATGGCACTAAGACTCAGAAAACTTAAATTTTGTATCTGGGTCTTATACTTCTCAGTCTTGGAGCTTTTCCATGGCTCAGTGTCTACACTTAAAGTTAGTTTAATGACATCCACCCTCCAGATATCTGATGATGTTCCAAATGAGATTAGATGCATAAAAAATTAAATTAGAAATACATTTCCATTTATAAACATAATCATATTTTTAAAAGAAAAATACCGTTATTAAAAATAATCAGTGACTTTTTCAAAATCATACCCTCTTTAACCCTCCTGTTTTTTTTTTTTTTGCAATCGAGTTTTTAAAATTGACTTAAATGTACATACCTTCAGGGTCTCAGAAGACTTTAGACATCGTCGCATTCTCCTTTTCCCGCATAAGGAAGTGGTGGTAGCATACAGCTGAGAAATTTGTCTATCATAGGATTAGTTAGAAAAAGATACACAACTAGTACCTAGGGATCCCCATTTTCTTAATGCTTGATAGGTGTTTTTTTCATTTGTAAGCCTGACAGAAATTTAGTCAAATTAATTTTGACTTGTAATCTCCCCCCGTACCAATATTTGTTGTTTTGTAAAAAGTTATTCCATCCTTTCCATTTTGAGTAATTCAGCTTTGTTTTCTCTCTTTCCATTTCCATTTTTCCTTTTTGATTTAAATGTAGCCCATCAAAATGAGCTTACATGGGATTGTCCCAAAAAGAACATGCAAGCCCCTTTAATATAAGATGGAGGTAGTACTAAATATAGACTTAATTCAGTAAACTGACATCTCAGCAAATGGTCTTTTACTTCTGTAGACAAGTCTGTGCCTGTGCGTGCACGTGTTTTAAAGGATGGCATTTTCACATTGCCACCAAAGCACTCTCTATAAGAAAATAACTCACATTTGTCAGGTAGAGTTGGGAGCTATGGGGCTGGTTATGGCTGACTTCTGTATCGGATTTTTCCTTTCCCATTATTCTGTTTGACATTTCTGAAGCCAGTTTTACATTTTAGTAGAGCCATAAATAATGGTGATAAGCTGGAAAAGCTGGACTATACAAGAATGGAGAAAAGAGATAAATAACATACATATGTTCTGTTACATGAAAAGGCAAGGGGGCATTAAATGTTAGGTAAGCCCAATTCTAAGCAAAACACTCTGAGTGACCAGGAAAAATACAGGTCAGTTTCAAGCCCTTCAGTTCAGTAATTGGAAGTAGACTCTTCCAGTCAGGAGGCTTCTTTCTGGGTGTTCTAGAAGGGTCCTCCATTAATTGTCCTTCAGGCTAGGTTAGGTGAGAAGGTATCTGTCCCCACCTGATGACTCTTCTGGCAGCTCTTCCCCAAGACTGCCCTAAAGGGGAGTCCACTGCTCCCAGCACCTCCAGTGAGAAGCACCCATGCCCCACGAGACCAGTGCCTTCTTGCCCACAAGCCCGCAGCCACAGTACGGCTCTGCTTGAGACCTTGTAGGAAAAAAAACAATGAACTTCCTTCACCTTACCCTCTTTATTTTTTCGTGAGTATTCTTTCTCCTGCTTATTTCTGAGGAGTGGATATTTAAATGCTAGGTCTTCCTCTTCCATGACCGCGCAGAACATACACAGGTCATTTATAATTTATAAACTCAGCCAATGTCGGCACTTCCAGGCATTGCCCAGCTTTTGTTTTCAAAGCCACTTCTGGTTGGGCTTGGAAGACAGCAGGATCTCTCCTCTGTCCCACAACAATGCAGCTAAAGGTTTTAAGACTTCTAAGCTCCATGCCAAGAAGTGAGGGTTTTCAGGGCGGGTCGCTGTTTCCGTGTGAGAAATAATGGCAAGCAGAGATACAGCTAAAGGCAGGCAGGGTGAAGGCTTGGATTTCCTTGGACTCCAAAGGTCTCACTTGCAAGTTGTTTACAAAGGGGCTGGGATCAAGATGGCGGCTGATTTGCAGATGGCCCGAGGAAGAGCCTGCCAAAGTAGAGGTGATGGGTAGGGAGAGCCTGAGAGAATCACTGACTGATAAGGATGAAGATCTTCCTGGTAAATCTCAAGACTGACTTTCCAGGATTCCAGAGTAGAAGTCAATGATTATCAAGATTACAGACAAAACAGGGTTTCTGCTTTAAACAAACAAAACCCCCCAAAACACCGCTACTTTCCTGCCTGAGTAATGCCAAGAATATTAAATCTGGAGAATCGGCCACACTGACATTCCTGTCCTGGTGGGCGGAAGAGGACATGGATTCAAGTTCCTGCCAACCTTCGCCACTGTATCTTCACTGCACTGGCCTCTGAGGCCAGATAATTATACTCCCTCTCTTCTTAACAATTCGTCTTTCATTACAAAGCCGCATGACCTATCCTGTCACTAAAGCCAACCAACATGGCTGGGAAGGAAGTGACCAGACATTGCAAGCCTTCCCAAACGGAGGAAATTATATATTTCAACAACTAGTACTGATTTTTTTTTTTTTAATGCCAAGCTATGCAGCTTAGCTGTCAGAGCAGTGAAGTGAAAATAAAATTAGGGGCCAAATGCCTAAGCCCTCAAGAAATGTCATGGAGAAGAAGCAAAAACAAGGAAAAGGTTTACCTTATCATTAATTTTTTAAATGTTTAAATATATGGATTTTGTTATCAGTGCACTGAAAATGGAATCAGTGACCCATTGGACCCAATGCTTATATTTAAGAAATGCCTTGAACTTTAAATAAACACCGTTTTCCTTTCTCTTGGATTAATTTACTTGCAGATGTGTGACATAGCTTGGGAATATACACCCAGCTGAAAAAGACAGACAAGGGCAGTGCAGAGCCTTGTTTTCTTACCATTCAGTCTTTATTGAACAGACAACATAGCTTTCAAAAGAAACATGAACTTCTTTCTTATCCACTTCAGGGACAGAGAAATTGAACTGAAGTCAGAATCCAGAGTTACCTCCAGTGACCACAAAATAGCATTTTAAAATCTTGTAGTGTTTTGTTTTCACTATGTGTTTTTTTTTTCCTTTCCTTTTCCTCTTCCTCTGCAGGCTTGTGAATTTTTTTTTTTTAAAGATTTTATTTATTTATTTGTCAGAGAGAGAGGGAGAGAGAGCAAGCACAGGCAGACAGAATGGCAGGCAGAGGCAGAGGGAGAAGCAGGCTCCCCGATGAGCAAGGAGCCCGATGTGGGACTCGATCCCAGGACGCTGGGACCATGACCCGAGCCGAAGGCAGCTGCTTAACCAACTGAGCCACCCAGGCGTCCCAGGCTTGTGAATTTTTAAGCAGCCCAGTCCTGCTGCCTCCTTATTCCTGCATTTATTAGCAGTAAAGATCTATCAAGCAGCTAAGCAGCTGTAGGGAATTCACATCACCTTGCCGGGCCTGAGCTTTTTCTCTGGAAACCAAGAGAGTTCAATTAAACCATTTCCTGCTCCGGTGTTTGGGTTGATTTTCTAGGTCTCGGTAGATTTGATGTTTGCATGTGTGTGCATGTGTGTGCGTGTGTGTGCGTGCGTGTGTGTGCGTGTGTGTGTGTGTTGGGAGTGGAATCTCTTACTGTAGCTGGAAATACTAGAGAGAGGCCCCCAGCCAAAGAGAGAATTCCCATCCACGTGTGAAGGAGATGGTGGGTGGTGATTGCCACGGATGTCTTCAGAACCTCTTGCCCCCTTTCCCTCTCCCGTTAGAGGATATTTTTCCTGTTTTCAGCTAAGTATGCTATAGATTTGTACTGCACTTTGGTATATAAAGAAAAAGCAATTATTCCCATAGATGATTAGAAAATATCACTTTGAAAAATGACATTCATGCAAGAATTTTCACGCCTTTGAATAGGAAGGAAAATAATGGTATTGTGTCAAGTGGACAAACCCACAATCACAGGAGGTTACCGTCCCACTTATAGATTATCTCCTTGGTATGATTCAAGAGTCGACTGAATATTTTAACACCACGTTGAAGTTTTTAATTGTTCTACAATAATTTTCATTGCCTCCATAATATAACTTATTTATGCACAAACTCTGTCTTAGCGGAATAGCTTTTGTTTACTGGTAAAATTAAATTTGCCTCGTGTTAGTTTGAGCAGGATGAATTACAAGACGTACAGGGTACATTAGCTTCTCCGGGCTACCGTAATAAACCAGCTGACTTAAAATGACAGAAATATATCCTCTCCCAGCTCTGGAGGCCAGAAGTTCCATACTGCCTGTCAGCAGAGCAGCACTGCCTCTGAGGACTCTGAGGGAGAATCCTTGCCTGACCCTCGCCTAGCTTCCAGTGCCTGCCCAGCAATCCTTACTTCTCTTGGCTTGTCTAAACACCACTGCGACCTCTGCCTGTCTTCTCCTCAGTCTCTGTCTTCTCCTTTCTAGGCTCTTAGCAGGACACCCATCATTGGCTTTATGGCCCATCCTAAACAAGGATGTTCTCATCGCGACATCTTTACTTTATTCATATTTGCAAAGGACCTAATTCCAAATAAGGCTGCATTCTGAGATTTCAGGAGGACATATCTTTTGGGGGTCACTCTATCTCTTGGTAAGATTGGACTGCTATAACAAATTACCACAGACTGGGTGATGTAAACAACCAACAATTATTTCTCACACTTCTGGAGGTTGGAAGTCCAAGATCAAGGCGTCGACAGATCCAGGGTCTGGTGAGAACCTACTTCCCGGTTTGGAGATGGCCATCTTCCTGCTCTTTCCTCACAGGGCAGAGAGCAGAGACAGAAAGCAAGTTCTGGAATGCCTCTTAGAAAGGCACTAGTCCCATCACGAGGCTCCACCCTCATCACCTAATCACCCCACCTCCTGATACCATCATGTTGCAGACTAGGCTTTCAACACCGGGTTTTGTAAGGGACACAGACATTCAGTCCATAGTGTCATTCAACCCGCCCCATGGGGGACAGTCATGGAACTCAAGCACAGAGATCGCTGCCAGGCCTCAGAAGCCACTGGAAATATCAACTCGGAAGCCCCGTGGAAACAAAACGCATTCTCTCAGGCGTCCTCTCTCTCCCTCTAGGGCTGCCTGGATCCTGATTCTGCTTCTCCATGCATATTAGCTTCAATCATTTTTCTCTGCAGAAGTGTTTCCTGAGGATCTTTGACTCCTCTGCCTTTAGCTCAAGAAGCCCATAGGGGATGACTAACCTCTCAGTCTCCATTCTAAACGCCTACAAACAAAAACAAAAACAAAACACAATAACCTCGTGGACCAGTTTAGTTCAAGCCTCTATTATGAGTCCTTCAGAGCTAGTCAGGAGAAGGGTCAGGTAAGCGAGGTCTTGGAAAGGAAAGGCACTGAATAAATCACAATAGTAAATAAGAGATTAGTAAATAAGAGATGTTCATGCTATTTCCAATGTTGCCTGAGAAACCACTTAACCTTTTAAAATAATTCCCCAAATACCTCAGAGCCATCTAAAATGACTTCTAGGTTTAGACTTCCCAGACACGTAGGATCTTTGTCATAAACTATCAATTTCCATGTTCTACCATCACAGTAGCACCAGCCAGGCCTGTCAAGGTAGTTTGCAGTTACTTTTCTGGAAAATCTTCAAGAAAACCCCAAGCTGTATGTCCTGCAATTAGGACACTAGTCCTGGGTCTGACAGCTTCTCTGAATTCTGTGAAATTTTCTAAATATATATAAGGGTGGAGGTCTATGTGGCCTGTGAGATATGGTCTCTTTCTCCTGAAGAGAGGTCACTACATGGCAGTAAGGAATGAACAGACCCTGAAAGGAGGGTGTTTATGTGCTTGGAGGAGAAGGGATGGCGGGGACTGTGCATGTGTTCATGGGCATGACAGGAAGGATACTCTGAGGACTTCATGATAAGTGGAGGAATGATATACTGGTTGGAAATTGAAAAACCTCAGAGAGAGTGAGTAAATGCATTGACCACAATTAAATAAGTTCTCCTTTTCCTTGACAAATCAGGGAGCTCTCAGAAGTGTGGGAAACTGGGCTTCATACGTGAAATGACACCATGCATAGAAGTGAGGTGGCCAACACGTATAATATGGCTTCCACATCTCAGAGACAACATCAGGGATCATAGTGTGTGGGGCACGTACCACGGGTACTCCTGAAGCCTGAATAGGAAGAGTGCCACAAGGTCCAAGTGTTATAAAATAGAACTGGCAGGTGCAAGGTACGAAATTGGCTGATGTGGGAAAGGCAGGATTGTTGATTTTATATACCAACTGCTGAAATAATGCTGGATGTGTTCACTGAAATCATCAGAGAAATATGTGATAAGAAAAACTATCCTGTTACTGAGATGATAGACCTAGAAGTGAGAGAGAGAGTGAGTGGTATGGGCTATAGGGTAAATAGGATGACTTCACAGTTGATTATAATAGATTATGTTAATTTCCTGAACACATTGTTAGGAGTGATGTCCATATGATTGTTATATGATCTGGATAAATTTTGCCCCTCCCTCCAAAGCCCTAACCTTCAGTGTGACTGTATCCGGAGTCAGGGCTTTTAGGCAAGGTGAAGTGGGGTCATAAGGGTGGACCCTAATCCTAGCAGACTGGTGATCTTTTTTCCAAGAAGAGGAACAGAGATCTCCATGGGCACACACACAAGAAAGACCATATAAGGACACAGTTGTGTGTGTAAGACAAGAAGAGGGTTCTCATCAGATACCAACCCTGCAGGTCCTCAATCTGGGACTTCTCAGAAGCCATTCAGTCTATGGCATTTTGTTACAGCAGCCCCAAAGGACTAATACATTTAACCACAGTCATAATCATAATCATAATTGTATGCATGTATAACATAAGTTTACATATTATTTCTTTAGGCTATGAAATTGCCCTGGTCAATGCTTCTATCTGCAGCAAAGACATCACCTACTGTAATTTTCTTTTTGGATGGGTATAGCATTTTGTGGATAATTGGATTTTTGATTAGACAAAGTTCAGAACCAAACTGCCAATACCATGCCAGAGTAAGAGATAAATAGGGGCTGGGGCAGGGCAAATGGGAATGCTGTGAAGCTGGAGATAGAAATCAGGAGCACCATGCTGACAACTCTTTTTTTTTCCTCCTAGATGCCTGTGGAGTCTTGTTGGTCATTGGTTTCCATCAAGAGCCAAGAAGGGCACTACATCTGCCTACACATGCATCAATGTTTAGCATGTTTTTCCTGAATGGGTATGAAGAAGTTGTGAAACAGAGAGAAACTGAGGTGTTCTGGTTCAGCAAGACCCCACCTGCTATGAACTGCATCCACCACTTTGGCTAAATATATCAGGAACTCAAACTAACTTTAAAATGGTTGTTTATTATTTGTAGTTTCTTCTGGTGACTGCTGAGCCCACCTTACATAATAAACCTTTTAATTCCTTTTTCCATTCTGGATTCAGTGTAGGGCCAAACTAGTGCTATTTTAATAAAGATAATGTAGGTGTTTTTTGGAGAAAAGTGAAATATTTGTTTTACATGAAATCTGGAGATATTAGTTTCTAAATTTTCCTCTTACTAAAGACATAGAAGGAAAATGGGGACAGCTCAGGTGGATTGAAGAAGGGTTGGTAGGCACTGCAGACTTGGTACATGTGAGAAGTTTGAGAATAAGGGACAAAAGAACAAGTTTATAAAACCAGTTTCAGAAGTTAAGCAATGAAAGAGCCTAAAAGAAGGTTTACAGCTTTCTGATACTAGAATCTGAGTAGAACACAACTTACTGAATAAATTTATTTGGAATTTACTGAATTTGCATCTTCCATTTGTGATTTATATATTGAAAATATCTGCCATATTCTTATTCTATGAAGATAGACTGAATGTGCTTTTCTTCCAGCATACATCTTTACTTGCCTTGGACCCAGTCAGTTACTCTTCTAGCAATGATTCATGCTGATTCATTTCATTGTTATTTGCTCCAGTAATGGTAGCATGTAGGACTTCTTGAGTGCTTTTATAATCACATATTAATTCACCAAATCCTCACAACAATCAAGGAGAGAGTCAGCATTACCCTTTCACAGTTAGGGACACTGAGGCTTGGAGAAGTTCTGGAACTTGCCCAACATCATACATATGTAGTAAAAGTAGTAGAACCAGGATATGAATGTAGGTAGCCCAGTTCTAGATGTCTTCCTCTTTTTTATTATTATTATTTTTTTAAATTTTATTTATTTGACAGAGATCAGAAGTAGGCAGAGAGGCAGGCAGAGGGTGGTGGGGGGGAAGCAGGCTCCCTGCCGAGCAGAGAACCTGATGCGGTGCTCGATCCCAGGGCCCTGAGATCACAACCTGAGCCAAAGGCAGAGGCTTAACCCACCGAGCCACCCAGGCGCCCAGATTTCTTCCTCTTAACTGCTTTACTAACCAACTGTCATTGCCCAATGTTTTACTGAAACTATACACGGCATCCTAGAATTTGCAACTTACATTCAAGATGCCATTTCTTTTTTCTTAGATCGTGAATTTTTACATTTCTACACATCAGCGTTCTCCTGTAATAATGTCAATGCAGCATCTAGGCATGAAGACTGAATGTATTGCCTTGAGCCACCCAATTTTGGCCAGTGAGTTGAACAACAGTATGGCTATTTCCCTGTTTTCTTTTGACGCTCTAGCCCAGTAATTTAAGGTATAATAGGATGTCAGTGTTGGCATACAGCCAACTCACAGATGTCTTACCTTTTCCTGAATGCTCTCTAATGCCTCAACCTTGGCTGGAACGCACATAAGCAGAGTAACGCTGCAGGCACACCATAAGGAGAGGGCAGGAAGTGTGAGAAGGCTGATGTGTATGTGAAATGTACACTAAGAACGAGAAGCCTGGGGTCACAGTCGACATCTGGGGTGGAAGTTTGCTGCAGCTCCTAGAGATTACAAGAAGGCAATTATTAGAATGGAAGTCTGTCGTGTTGTTATATGACCTGCAAACACAGTTTGGGGTCAGAAGTTCTGGTTGGTGGGTCAGCCCTGGGACCCTCTTGGGAGGGCAGTATTATCAGATCTGTGCTTGCTTTGGTGCTAGGGGAGACTTCTTTGTTAGTCCAAATCTCATCTTCAGAGATCTCGAGTGGATTCCACTGAGAGTTTGCATGTGCCAGTTCGAACTAGGAGCTCCTGGTAATAAAAAATGGGATGAAATGACTGGGGGACTAGACTTTTTATTACACAACAGACTGCTCAGTATCCACCAGCTCATTCTTGTCCTCTAGTGGGTCAGGTGGGCTAGAGTGCATCTTAAACAACAGGATCTGTGTTCAGGACATTTTCTCTTGCTCCTGATCTTCAGATGACATACTTCCTTTGGAACCACAGATGCTATTTGGCATCTTAGGTCATGCGGACATAATAGATAAGGATGTACAGTGGAAGTTTGGGGTTGAAGCCATGTAATATGGCTTCTGAGTTTTGTTTCCTGGTTATTCATATTTTCAAGGTTGCCACCAGAATGCCTATCCAGGGAACAAAAATAGGGTGCCAAGGAAGAAATGACAGTGACAAGTCCTTATAAAAGTCTAAAGTCACTGACAATCCAGTGGGACAAAAGACACTATCAGCTGCATATATTAACAAACACCCACTCAGGTTTTGAAATATCTACTTATAATAATTTAATTGAAACCCAATTATAGAAACTTTCTACACTAATGATGAAACATCTATAATATCATCATTCTGCATGTTAGTGGCCTTTAAATTTTTGAAGTAAAGGAGCACTAAAAGGGAAAACCTACATAATAATCATGGTCGCAAAGATGTTTTTCCCTCAATTTGAGAACATGAATTTTAGTTGTCCCTTGCAATATGCGAATAGAGGATGTCTGTGTATTTGTCCTGTTTAAAGAAATATCAGTCATAGGCACATTAAGCAGGTAAACTACAAAATCTGAATTTTGACAAACTATAAATTGATAGGATAAAACTGTCTAAAAATTAAGAAAAAATACATATTTGCATGATGTTTTATAAAATGCTATCCCATTTTAACCTTTTTAAAGTACTCATTTATAAACAGTTAATTTATTAAGCACTTTAGAAACCCCGAGAAATGTAGTAACATGAATTTAAAGTAAGGTTTTCAGAAAGTCATCTTCTATTTTTCATTTTTTTGGCCAAAGTCCTCTTTCAGCAAATATAAGGGTGAACCAGGCCATATAGTGTGATGGTGACGTGTTTGTTCCGGGCTCACAAAGCATTTGGTCCTCCTGTTCCCCTGCCGATTGTAGCCCTGAGTTGGGTCCAGCAGCCACATGCATGCCCTATGACAGCTCCCTTCCTGGGAACCTCCGTCCATCCTGACTGACACGAATGGCAAGGTTTTCCAAGGTTCCTGTCAGATTCCATTATGTTGTAGCCACCTTTGGATTTCTTTAGATCGTGTGTCTTAGGACCTCAGAAATAAGGTTATAATTTCAAACCAAAAAGAGTGTACTACCAGTGGCTATCTCAACAAACCACCCACAGATATGATCACTGCCAGGCTGTCTACCTTTGCCATTTTCATTTTGTAGATGGAGCTATGGTTGCCACTGCTAGAATTAACAAGCGACTGGAAGAATTATGAGCACACTTTGAAAGGAAGAGCCTCTGCTGTTGATTCAAATGTTAACACAAATTGAGAGATTATGAGTTTTTCGCTGCAGCATGTCAATAACATCTTCATTGATTTCCACCTTCCCCCAAACAAATCTGTAAAATGTGAGCGTATAAGCACTTCAATGTTTACACACTGGAAAGTGGAGGTTTTAGTATTAATGTTGCCATATGGCTTGTCATCAGGCTTTCCCCCCACTGGAGTTTTTCCTGTTTTCTTTAACATGAAACCCAGACTCCTCTGTTGCTGGTCAGTGTCCTCCACAATCGGGCTCTATCCTACCCATCAGACGATATATTCTTTGAGTTTCCCGTGTGGATGCTCTAGTTAAGCCCCCCTTCTCTTCATCTATGCTAACCTTAACTAATTTTGAGGCAACTTTCTCAATTCAAAAATCAGTCTCTTGACTATATCTCAGTCCTTGCGCACTCAACTCCCTAATTTTTTAAAAAGATTTTATTTATTCATTTGACAGAGATCACAAGTAGGCAGAGAGGCAGGCAGAGAGGAGGAAGCAGGCTTCCTGCTGAGTAGAGAACCCAATGCGGGGCTTGATCCCAGGACCCTGAGATCATGACCTGAGCCGAAGGCAGAGGCTTAACCCACTGAGCCACCCAGGCACCCTCAACTCCCTAATTTGGCACTGAATTTACTACCTAAGTATACACTACCTCAATTTGTAGTGGGATGCAATTCTTTATTTTCTGTGTGCCACTCTACTCCCTTCAACTGTTCTAGAGGCAGTAAACAACTAAATAAGGAAGTCCAGAAACAATTAAATGCCATTTTCTGGGTCATACACCAAGTGGATTGGGATGTCTAAGAGTCAAATCAACTCTAGAACCAGCTGATTTCTAGCAAGGATAGCAAGAGCACCCCATCCTTTACCAATAGCCCCATCCTACAGGTCCTCAAGCCCTCACCCTAATGAGAGACAGTTTCTGCTGCTATAATCTCTCTGTCCTAGCTGGGAAATCAGGGCTGAGAAAGTAGAGAGGAACAACAGTCTATAATCAGCTCAGGACTTTCCATTGTTATAATCTCATTACCTGAGGAGTTATTTTTAAAATACAGTTGAATGGAATGAAACTGGCCCTCATTTGCAACCCAGATTTTGAGAGGAAAAAAAAAAGTTAAACATTCATGAAATACAAATTTAAGACTTTTTTTTAAAATTGTATTTTCTTTCTGGAAATGGCAGAGCAAAACCTATAAGATGTTTTCAGAATTTTAACATATTAAACTGTAAGTAAAATGCATTCAATTGAAATGCTTTTATTGTAATTTTTTATAGTTTTGTAAAGTTAAGCATATCTATCTCTGTATTTATACAGATTTCTTTGCATTGATCTATTCAGCAGATACTACCCTTTAAGCTTTTATATATCTTAATCTCCAGCGAGAAATACCAAAGTGAAATAGGTCATTTCTTTCCATGGTGGAGCTGATGGCTGAACCCAAGCTGTGACCAAATGATCTCTCTTTGACGCCAGATGAGAAATATGAACATAGTCTTATTTTTTCCTTATGTGTATGTTCAAGAGCCCATTAATAATTCTATTTTCATGATCAAGAGAGTTAACTTTTAGGACCATTTATTTTATGCCAAAAAAAAAAAAAAAAAGACTAAGAGAAGAACTCTTTATCTCTTAAAGATGATATAATTTCGGCTGTGGAATTTTAAAAAATCTTAAAGGACGATTGTACGTTTGGAAAGATAAATGGAGACTGACTTGGACTCTTATAGTTAAAACATCTCCAGTTTCCTCTATAAAATCTACACTCTGAAGACAAGGAAACATGTTCCAACTGTTTTAACTTTTAATTGAAACCAATTTGTATTTTTCTGTTCAAAGTCATTAATTCAGTTTGTAGAAAAAAAAACAAACTTTTTTTTTAAACAAAGTGAAACATAAACAACTCAGACTTCCCTAAGAAAATTAAAGAGTGGTAGAAGGTCCTTCTACATAATTCTAAATATTTATTGATGCTTACTCTATATCCTGCATTGGGCCAAATTCTTTGCATGAATCATCTCATTTAACCTTCATAGAAATCCTATGAGGTACATAAAATTACCATCACCATTTTCTGAGCAGAGAACTAAAGTTTAGACAGTTTAAATTGCCTGTTGTCATGGAATTTTGGCAGATCCAGAAGTCACCCCTGGGCATTCTGACTCCAAAGCTAAAGCTTTAAGTCACTCTTCTATTTTGCCTCCTAGACAAAAATAAGCTCTTTTTTTGAGTTTATATTCAGCTGAAGATGAGACTTTTTTGGAGAGCAACAGTTATAGAGTGATAACCTGGATAGAAGCCCACGATTTTGCACCCAATTTCCATGTCTGGGTTATTTATTTATTTATTTATTTATTTATTTATTTTTCTTCTATACCAAGCAGTTTTCTGACACTGGCTGGGTTTCCTACCATTCAGCTCAGTTCTGATGCTAGCTATTTGGAAAGTCTCAGATCCCACAGGTTAAGGTTTAGTCCTATAAGACCGCCTCCCCCCTTCCAGATACCACTGCAAACCCATTCTGTCACCTGTGCTTCTAATGCCTGGGCTATAGGTTGGAGGTTTCCACACCCCCCTCCTTGGGTTTGGTTCATCAGCCAGAGCTCTTCACAGAACTCAGAAACACAGTTTACTTACTAGCTGCTGGTTTATTATAAGAGGATATAACTTAAGAACAGTCAAATTGAAAAGACACACAGGGCATGGGACAGAGTTTCCGTACTCTCTTAAAGTGCCACCCTCTGCAAATCTCCACGTATTCACCAACCAGAAGCTCTGCAAACTCCAACTTTTTTGAGTTTTTACACAGGTTTCATTACATAGGCATAGTTGATTAAATTACCGAGCATTGGCAACTGACTCGATCCCCTCCCCTCCCTGGAATTCAGGGAGTGGGACTGAAAGTTCCAACAACCCTCCAATCTCGTGGTTGGCTCTCCAGGCCACCAGCCCCCAACTTCAGGTGTGTCCAAGCTACCTCATCAATATAGCACATGACCTTCACTGTTCTTATCACTTAGGAAATTCCAAGGGTTTTAGGAGCTCTGTGCCAGAAAAGGGTCTGAAGACTATATAAATTTTTTTGTTATGAATCACAATATCAAAAAGCCCCATGTTTCCTAGTCTTGAGCACAGGGAACTTTTTCCCCTTATAGACGATGAGAGGCATCTGGTTAAAGATTTCTCCAGCATATAGTCCTAATGGTCTGCTTGCTTGAGACCAGGATCTTTGGGGAATGGGGTGTCTCTCACTGAGCTCACTGATCTTGGGGGGAAAGATATGTGACCTAGCCTGTTTGTTTCTCTTCACCTTTAACTCCTTGGCACAGGAGTGGAGGGGTACAGGGAACTCAGGGTATTTTACAAACTTCTTGAATCTTTAGTGTCCTCGAGCACTGAGCAGTAATCTCTCTGTGCTTCCCAGAGTGGATGTAATGACACATTTGAAGACTTTTTGAAAAAAACAAACAAAACCAAAATGCTGTCCAACATTGTTTTTCTTTGATATTCCACTAAATTAGGGGAGTAAGGACAAGACAGTTACAAGAGAGCATCAAATATGGCCCATGGAATTTCTTAAAATGAGGAAATTTCACAGAATGCACACTTTAATCTTTAAATGGCTCAAATACGGATCATGGCAACACATCAGTGTGATCACTTGTTTTTGTGTAATAGCTCCAAGGATGATCTAAGTGAGAATATTTTAGATGAAGAAGGATCCTGTGCTGCCAAATAAAGTACTGGGAATTTTGGAGTTTGCTAATGGAGGTGGGAATGTATGGTGAGGACGACTCTGGAAGGGTAGATGGAAGGAAGGAAAGAGGGACAGAGCAGAATGGTAGGACTCCTGGACCACTGGCAGGATACTGGCAATGAAATTTCCTTTAGCAGAGACTGATCAACACATATATAGGAAAAATAAATTATTCATTCTAAACATTCTCAGTAAGACACACAGGGTAACCCACTTGCCTTCTATTGCTGGGACTTTGGGGAGAGCAGGAAGGGGGCAGGACTCCTTGAGTCAGACCCACCAGTAGCTAAGCCAGCAGAGGCCGGAGGCTAGATCTAGGGCAGTGGTCAGGGTGCAGGTAAGAGTGGGAAGGCTGGCCAAAGATGGACTCTAACGTAGATAATAGAAAACCAATCCTATTCTCAGGTCCTCGGGGAAGATGATCCACTACAGAGGAGTGAAAAAAAGATTTTATTACCTGGAGGGTGGAACTTTAGTTACTGTGCTTGGATATTAAAGGGAAGGGGACATCCATAAGGAAGACCTCACATGACACCTATTTCGGATCCTTTCTCCTGCCTGTGTGGCATTTGCAGCGTCCGCGTTTATAGTGACTCACAGGTAAGCACAGATGCTTCTATTGTATGTCTACGGCTGTTTCTAGTAACAGTTGCTGATGTGGGCTCTGAAGTGCCATAAACATGTTCTTTCCGTGCACCTGCAGATCTGGGCCACAGCTTCTGGCTCCCCTGGTAGAGATGGCTTTGTCCCTCTAACCTGGGGTGAGACTGCCATAGTCCTCTGCTCTAAGCATCTTCGTTTCTGGGGGTCACCATGTCACCAAGACTCTGGGCAGTCTTGCTGTTTGGGGGCAGAAAGCTAAGCCATATAGGCTGAGAACAGCTTGAAACCCTGATGGTCGAGGTTGTTTGCTGTGGCACTTGGGTGAACGACTCCCATTCCATCGTCACCCAACAGACTACTGGCTCATGCTGCACAAGCTACACCAGTTTTGTTTGCATCTCTTCCTGGCACTCTGCTCTGACTGCCTTAGGAAAAAGAACAGTCTTTTCCCCCCAGTCTTTGTATATTTGTGTGTTTTGTTCTTTTTCTGTCTGAAGTATTGCGGTTTCTAAGTTATCTTTCCGTATCACTTTATCTAAAGTAGATTTTTTTTAAGCTGCAGATCTTTCATATATGGCCTTTATGATATTGAGGCATGTTCCCTCCATCCCCATTGAGGGGGTTCCTGGGTGGCCCAGTCAGTTGAGCGTGGGACTCTTGATTTTGACTCAGGTCATGATCTTGGGGTCATGGGATCGAGCCCTGCCTCAGGCTCCACACGCTCAGCATGGAGTCTGCTTAAAGACTCTCTCTTCCTCTCCCTTGGCAACCCCTCATCCATGCACATGCTCTCTCTCTCTCTCAAATAAATAATCTTAAAAAAAAAAAAGACTGGATGCTATACTTTGTCAAATGCTTTTTCTGCGTCTATTGAGAGGATTATATGTGGTATATTATTACTTTTTGTTTTTTATTATTAATGTGGTATATTACATTGATTGATTTGTGACTATTGCTACAACCCTTGCAGCCCAGGAATAAATCCCACTTGATCATGGTGACTAATTCTTTTGTAAAACAGTATGGAGTTTCCTCAAAACCTTAAAAATAGAACTACATTATGATCCAGCAATTGTACTACTAGGTATAGATACAAAAATATGACTCAAAGGGGCAAATGTACCTTATCATTTTAATAATTTGTCTCCTTTGAGCAGGTTCTCAAAATGAGGAGACTAACCATAGCTCATATAGAGCAGCATTATCGACAATAACCAAATTATAGAAGAACCCAAATGTCTATCAACTGGTGAATGGATGAGAAAGATGTGGTGTATATATACAATGGAATATTACTCAGTCATCAAAAAGAATGAAATCTTGTCATTTGCAATGACATGGATGGACCTAGAGGGTGTTATGGTAAGTCAGTCAGTCAGACAAAGACAAATACCATATGATTTCACTCATACGTGGAATTTAAGAAATGAAACAAATGAATATAGGGGAAATATTAAAAAAAAAGAGAGACAGAGACAGAGACAGAGAGGGAAGCAAACCATAAGAGACTCTTAATGATAGAGGACAAACTGAGGGTTGATGGAGGGAGGTGGGTGGGGGATGGGCTAGATGGTTGACAGGTATTGAGGGCACTTGTGATGAGCATTGGGTGTTATGTGTAAGTGATGAATCATTAAATTCTCCTGAAACCAATTTTACACTATATGTTAACAATAAAAACTTGAAATATTAAAAAAAAAAAAGTAGCTTTGTTTTCCTACCACTGTGTCTTCTAGTTCCTTTTTTAAAAATTCTGGTAAAAGATACACGTACAATTTACCACCATAACCATTTTAAGTATACAGCCCAATATATGCATTCATACTGTTCAGCAACCATGGCCACCAACCATCTTTAGAATTGCTTCATCTTCCCCAACTAAAACTCTGCTCTCATTAAACACTAACTTTCCATGCCTTGCCATGCACCCCACCCCCAGCCCCTGGAAACCGCCATTTTGCTTTCTATCTCTATGAATTTACTACTCATAGGTGTGAGGTACCTACCACTTTATATCTTATCGCCTGACTTATTGTCTTCATTAACACATCACAAATTGAAGTTATTTTCTTTGCTTATTGCTTCAAAGTTCATCACCCATATATTTACTAAAACATAAGCTACTTCAGGTCAGGGATCTCATTTTTCTTGTTTGTCACTATATTCCCCAGACATTCAGCAGGGCTTGCCATGTGGTAAATGCTTAATAAAAACTTATTAAAGTCATGAGTGGTAAATGCTTAATAAAAACTTATTAAAGTCATGAGTGAGTAAACACATTTCCTGTCTTTAACTACTTGGGTTTTTCTGCTTTGTGATTGTATTCCTACAATATGTGAGCTATAGTTAGTCTCCTCATTTTGAGAACCTGCTCAAAGGAGACAAATTATTAAAATGAATGTTATTCATGGAAGAATGAAAGTTACATAACAGAGCAAGATAGATCATGCAATGGATAGCTGATGTTTTTGAAAACATCTATTACATACAGTTCTGTTTTCCCTTTCTTGAAGAAAAGTTTGTTAATCAAAACCAAAAACTTACTCGTAGAGCAGATAACACTGGACTAGCAAATGCATTTTTTACAAGCTTACAATAGGACTTTGGGATGGGTGTTATCAATAATTAATCAAAGTTCTGACATTATTTAGTAGTAGATAGAGAAAGGTCATTGTCTTTCTCTGGTCCAGAAAGTTCTTCCACATATTTCCATTTTATTTTTTAAAAATTTGTTTTGACTCCTAGTGATCAATAAAGTACAGCTTGGATATACAAAGTAATGGAAATGCCACAGTGCCTTTTCTTTCTATTTTGGCCTTTCTTTTAACCAAATAAGTAGGCTTTTTATTATTCAATAAGCAAAAGTCAATTAGTCACACTAAAAAAAATTAAAATAAAAAGTTCTTGAATTATAATAATACTTGCAAAAACATGAAAATAAATTTGGAAGACCTGAGGAATTTTCATTCAGATTCATTGCATCGGTCTGCCTTTCAATTTTGGAACATAGGTTTATGTAAAAACTGGATAATCACACCTATTAATGATAAAATAAAATAAAATATGTTTTTAAAAGTAAATCTCATGAACCATTCATCACCATAGGAGGCCCTTGTAGGAATCTATATTCTAGAGTCAAATTGTAGAGCATTCTATAACAATGAGTGGAGGTAGGAAAGATAGGGCAGGTCTCATGACTTAGGATATAATCCTATCAGTTGGGGGTGTCAAGGAAGCATTTGTCTTCACTCCTGTTATTACATGATGACTATGCTATTTGCATGACAATTCTTTTTTACCTATTCTCAAATTTCAGGCACTGCTTATATTTATATCTTTAAACTAACAATATCTATACTTAAGAATATTAAACTTACTAAAATTAATTCATTTGTGAATGAATTATAATATTTAATATTAATAAGTTTAATAACATTAAACTTACTAAAATTAATTCGTTTGTGAAATGTGATCATTTGTATTTAGAAAGAGTTGTTTTTTAATAAATAGAAAGCAATTTCAAATTTAGATATGGACAATTAAGTAAAATGTGAACTATTTGGTAAAAGATACACTGAGATTTATTTGGATGAGATGAAGTTTGTCCTTAAAAAAGCCTCTTTTTGATGTGTATGTCTAATGAAATATCTTAATATACTTTTAAACTACATGGCCCTACATAAATGTTAATTATATTTATTTATACTTGATAAAATGGGCAAAAGTAAATGAGTCATCTTAGAATATATTTTATTCCATTTTAATAGTTTAATGTGAGTACTTTCTGATAAATCACAAAAAAATATAAAATTTCATCTATTTGATATGAAAGGCAGTAATTTTAATAATAGAAAAAATTAAATTTCCCTGCATTATAACAGTGGCTAGAGTCCTTTCAACTAATTTTGTAAGTTAATGAGCCATGATATTTTACCTTAAAAACCCATTTTTAGAAGCATCAGGTGAGTTTAGGTGATGAATTATTTTCAAGCAGTACAAAGAGTTCTAAGCACTAAGTGACTTTTTGATTGTCCTCATAAGAAATGAGCAATAAAACTGAAATCAAGAGAGAATGTTCCAGTCCTTGCTTTGCAGTATTCTGCTATTTTGTTGTAGTGTTTGAGCGTCACAATCCCAGCTAAAATTCTGTGGTTTCCAATGGGTTTAGGGTTAGGTTGAACAACTGTCCTGTTTTTTTCCACTAAACGTCTGATACCCAAGGAAACTCTTCAATGCCACACAAATTTAGATGGTTGATCTGGCATTGGGGGCAGTCAACTCCATGCCTCATTTACTGTAGTCTTGGCAAATTTGTTTTAAGGACACCTTTTCTTACCACTTGCTACGTTGTTCCTGACATACACCTCTCTTATGCTTTTGGTATTCGTTGTTTAAACAAAATACCTCAGTGTAGCAATCTACTTAGGAAGCAATCTGTAGTGAGTAATAGCCTTATTTCCAACAGTCACCTGAAAACTTACTCTTTGCCCCAGGACCTCACTCTCTGTGAGGGGACAGCAAATCAGCAAACTAAACTGTGCTAGTTAAAGATAATGCATGGTAATCATTGTATTTCTGGAGAAACTAGCTACACACAAAGAAGTTCCTACTACACAGTAGGCATATCGAAAAAAAGCTCTCTAAGTGAATGTCAGAGGAAATAAAAGACTGGACTGAATGGAAATGGGTGCTAGGATTTTAAAGCATGGCATAAGAGGCCTGTAATAGGAGTTATTTTATAGAAGCAGATGTACCCATGAGCTAAATTCATGACAGAAAGCTGCCACAGAACTCGAAGATATTTTCAAAGTGGGACATCACCTCTCTTGACTGCATGACTGGAGGGGGAAAAAAAAAGATTATTTTGCACTGTGTTCATTAATCTTTTGCTTAACTAGCTAGGTTTGACATTTGGTATTATGGTTTACATGGGAATCTTGAGTAGAATACATTGTCTGGGTGGTAAAATTTGAATTAATGTAAACATATCCCCCTTCCTCATGATCATTTATTAGAAAAGTACCTAAAAAAAAAATAGGTAATGGAGGAGAGGGTGGCAGGTGTTAAACCGAAGCTTTGTTCCCCAGAAAGTTCAGATGTGTTTGGTCATGTTCAAGAGACTGACAAAGAAGTTTGTTGTAATAGAGGGAGTCTCTAGGGGCACAAGACAGGTCCTGGGATAATGAGTCAATGTGGGAGATCTTGCTTGGGTAGTTTACTTTCTCCACTTTCTCTCTGCCTTACCCACATCAGAGACTTGCATTAGAGCTCTTAAAACTGGGGACAGCCACAGAACATATGGAAAAACTAATTCACCAAAGCTCTGTGAGGACTTCTGCATTCAGGGCAGCCTGTATAGGATAACCAAAGCCATGCTATGTAACCAGTGTGGCCCAGGGACTGGGTCTAGTAAAATTCTAATCTGTGATTAAGAAAACCTCAAGGCCAGGGGCACCGGGTGGCTCAGTGGGTTAAGCCACTGCCTTCAGCTCGGGTCATGATCTCAGGGTCCTGGGATCGAGTCCGGCATTGGGCTCTCTGCTCAGCAGGGAGCCTGCTTCCCTCTCTCTCTCTCTCTCTCTGCCTGCTTCTCTACTTGTGATCTCTCTCAGTCAAATAAATAAATAAAATCTTAAAAAAAAAAAAAGAAAGAAAGAAAACCTCAAGGCCAATACCCGGAACAAAAGTGGGACCCCTGAATGGTGAGGAACATCAGCCACATCATACACAAATTAGGGAAAGTCATTATGTCATTCACATAATCTCTGAAGGTCGTATCCCTGGCTATATTGGCCTTGTTCTCAGTTTTGTTACAGATGTTTGAGATAGAAACACCATCCAGGAAATAGTGATTTATAAATATTTATGGGGATATTTTTAATCTCCTTAGATGGAGAGCCTGTACAAACATAGGTAATAAATATATAATCCATTATATACGCTTATAATGCATTATATATACATTACATATGTGTATTTAATTTGCCTGGTCTTCTGATTAGGGGAGATTAGCCCATAGAAACTACCATCAGTGTCACAATGGTGTTCAGAGATGTCATTCAAGGTGAGAAATAATCCTGTACTTAGAACACAGAAGAGTGCTTCCAATGTGAGAATAAGCAAACAAAAATTATCAAACATCATAATCTCCAAAATTTGTGGATTGTGCATTGTTAATTTCTGTTACAATCATACTTCCATTGTTATTTCAATTAGGTATTTAATCACATTTAAATTTTAAAATTAGTTCTATATCAAGCTCCTTGAGGAGGGGGAGAATGATTGGTACAGAATTGAAATATAACCCTCAATGGAATCAGCAATCTAATCCATTTTAGATTTTATTAGAAGTTGACAAGGTATTCCTTTTCAAACCACTCCTGGTGGTGGGTACTAAGGAGGGCATGTATTGCACAGAGCCCTGGGTGTGGTGCATAAACAATGAATCTTGGAACACTGAAAGAATAAAAAAAAAAAAAAACCCACGCCAAATGAAAATTTGGTAACTCAGATATTTTATATTAAAACAAAAATGAGTAGCAACTTTGTATACCTGATAGCCTTCAAAACACACACACACACCTATACAGATGTATGGGAGGTATACGTGGTGATAACACGCAAATGTTAGCAAATATAAAGTCTTTCCCACGTTCAAAACTGCCTTCACCTTCCTCTTTTCTACTGCTTTGAACAAGGATTTCACTGAAATAGGATGGGACAGGATTATGGCTGTCTCTTAGGAGCCAACTCTGTTCCATCTTCATCAAGCCTCCTGTTTATTAGCTGGTACTTTGTTCTCTTTGAAATGTTTCACACATTGATTTTATGTTGATGTCCCTCCTTCCCACCTCCCAGGATTTCTCTTAGGTAAAGACACCAAGTTTGTAAGTCAGGCATTTCAAGAGTCATTCCTTTAGGCTATCAAATGATAAGCACGTTAATAGAACACAGGGAAGCAATTTTTTCTCCGTGAGGGCCCTGTTATGAGTTTTCAAATGAGTCTGCTTTCAAAACATTGACCTTAAAATTTGCCATGTAACCCTTTCGTGCTCTCCATCCCCATCCATGTAACCATCCTCCCTCATTCAACAGCATCCCCTCCCCGTCTTACCAAGCCAGAGTCAACCGAGGAGATCCTAACACAAACAAGACAGATGTACGTGTAAGGACACAGCTGAATAAATGCAGGGATAAATCCAGTGGAGACTCAAGCTGCTCACCTAGCTCAGAGTAGGATTACTTGAGCTACTTAACATATCACCCTCCTACAGATATTGTAGTGGAACCAAAAAATCTTACTGTTTTACTGCATTTCAACTAAACGATTCATTCATCTAGTTGCTTCTGTTTTAAAATACACTCTTCCATATTAATGCTTTCCATTGCCACAAGTAGATTGTGTGAGAGAACACAAAATTGGGGGAATAATTTCTCATCACATATACCAATCTGTGTGAGTTTTCTTCCAGGCATGTTGCTGACAATTCTATAAAATTGGTGTATAATTATAAATGTAGTAAAAGAGTATCTCTCTGTACATCTTTGAAGGGAATTATGCAAGAGAGGTCATCTCATTAAATTTGATCTAGCCTGAGGGAATCCTCACTTAAAAAGGGTAGAAGTGATTTTTGCAAATCAGGGGAAAATGGTGATGATGTATGGCTCACAGATGCTTCGTTATTTGAAAAACAAACATGATACAAGAGGTCAAATGTTAACTACTGAGTTTATATGTAGGATAACTACATTACATGTTATATGTGAATAATAAAATAACTCATCGGAACATCTATGCTGAGATAAACACAGTGTGAGAAAACCCTGGGACTTCTGTAGAATTTTGTTGTTATCACTTACCTGATTGTAAGTGAAGTATGATGTTCAGAAATGTACTGAACACCTCAGCTAAATCAGCTCCTCAGTGCACACATACAAGACAGGAAGATGCCCCCTATTTCTCTGCAAAGGTTTGTAGGGGCCATTGCAAAGAACAAAGCCTACATCTCCCCTAGGAACATGGCATGTGTCCCTTCCTGTTCCGATTTTTTTTTTTTAGAACCATGAATACCTTCTATTTTCTAGGGAGCTTTTGGTACTACACATGAGTGTCTGTGGCCCCAGGGAAAAGGAGAGAAGAGGTTATCTTTTTGGCCTTATATCTATTTTTTTTAATATTTGTCATTACTTATTTAGCCTTATACCTAATGTTAAATCAAGTCTACTGATTTCAACAAGCCTGAAAAAAATCATTTAATGAATTAACAAAGATACCCCATGTTATTACTAAAATTACGGCTGCACTGACTGAATAGTATCTGTTTCAGGATACAATTTACGAAGTGATACATATTTGTATTTGGAAAACATATACATCTTACATGGATACTTACAGTGGGTAATGGGGAGGGTTGCTGTGGAAACAGGCCTGAGAGAGAGGCTGAGCAGTGAGCCAGTGGTGACTGATAAGAGACAGCTTTCCCTTTTCTTCTCAACCTCTGTTCCCACGTACTACCCTTCTCCACCCACTGCTGTCCCTGGGATTGCACTAACTGAAAGGAAGAATCATATATGTCACAACAGACTTTGCTTTATGGGGACTCAAGTTAAAACAATGATTTTATATATATATATATATATATATATATATATATATATATAGACACACACACATACATACATACATATATACATACATATACATATACATATACATATACATATACATATACATATACATATACATATTTATGTATCTATATATTTGGATTTTGTGCTTTGGTCTAGGGGAGTGAATAGTTAAAGTGAATCAAAATAAGCATAGCCAAATTTTGTATAGGAAGCTTGGTGTGATGATTAAATTCTCTTTCATATTGAAAGTTTCTTCTCTGGGTCATGTGAAAATGGAACATATCCTCCCACATAGATGGGGACGTTTATAACGCTTGCCTGGCGGCCTGCCCACCGTCCACTGCAAAAGGAAATAGAAGCACCGTAGAGAATCACAGAGGATGACAGGAAATTTTACGAGAGAGAAGAGAGAAAAGAGAAAGGATTGATTGAGAAATAATATTCTCATAAAAACTCAGGATCATTAAAAACATCAAGGTTTTTAAAAGTGCCTTTAAAAGTATGAACTCATTTTCCCAGACTCAGAGCTGACTCCTTGAGAGGTTTCAGCCTCTTCAGGGTACAGGGGAAATTTCCGGCACAGAAGAGTAGCCCTGCTCAGTGAAAGCTTTGAGAAAACTCCGTGCACATCCAGAGATGTCTCAACAATGCGTGAGAGGGAAGCCTTTCACTTTGTCCATCAGCACACTTCCCTTAAAGATGAAAGAAGCTGGTAAGGCAAGAAAGAGGCTCTAAAACCTGGGGTGGCTTCAGCCAGGCAGCCCACATGGCAAATGTTCTGTCAGCTTGTGCCGTCTGCTAGAAAAGCCACCAAATGCGTCCCTCGTGTGGATTTGTCAGCCAACGGTGGCTGGAATGGAAAGATCCAAATAATGTCTTCAGACAGACAGATATGAAATTACTCCTTCCTGGCAAAGCAGTATCCATCTGTGGGGGTTACCATCAGGTAACTTTAGAACACCTGATTGGGGTTAAAAGAATCCTGGGGCCAAGTGTTTCTAAAATGATTCCTTGCGACCGTTTGCTCCTGGGAGCACATCTGAACAGGCTAAGTGTCCTAAATACAGAGTAGGTCAGTCATTGTACTGATGGCCTGCATTCTACAAAGATAACGGTTTGACAGGTCCAACTTCTAGAGAGTCAAAGGAAGTTCAGAGGAAAACTTCCATGTGGCCATGGCTTTCCTTATGCGGTCAGCTGAGGTCCACTGCAGCGTGGAAAGGAGAGGAACCATCTGATAGGATGAAGGGACATAACCACCTCCTACAACGGGAGCATGAGCAGACATGGTGATTCAGTGTAGTTCCGTTGCCCGCGTGGATAGATGTTGACTCTCAGAAAATTTAGATGATTGCTTTTCTTCTTTCCTTCATACACATTGGTGAAGAGAGTAGCTGATTTTTGTGGGATGAAGATAAGGATGCATATTTTGAGACAAGAAAAACATGGTTTGATATTGTCAGACAAGGTTAATAGGCAATACTAAGATATCGAACAGAAGTTTAAACTTTATGTATGCCCAACTGCCTAAGCCATTTTAGGGGTTTTATTTTATCAGTGTTACAAAGATAAATGACTGTTTTCACATTTTCCCAAGTCGATCAATATTGAATCAGGAATTTATTTGGCGATGCTTAGTTGTCCTCGAAGGGTTATTGAAAAGAATAACTAAAATGATGGTTGTGAACGGGTTTTATAAAAATAGGTGCAGTATACTAATGTTGGTTATTGTTACTGCTGCTACAGTGATACTTTTGATTTCATTCCAATCTTAAGGGGAAAATTTCAGAATATGAATTGCAGTTATTTTTAATAGTCTAACAACAATTTGTGTGTTAGAAGAATCCCTTTTCAATCACATTCTACCCAGTCTTGCTATTAAATACTTGGTAAATTGAGTTGAGAGTGTGCTAATTGGATTTGTGGACAATCCAGAGCCAAGAATAAATGCTTTAGGAGAGGATTAAAGTATAATAGGATTCTGATAAACTTTAGGAAATAGGCCAACTGTCCACCAAATGAGATTTCCTAAAGATGTCTACAAAGGCCCAAAGCATAAAATAAAATGAAATGAAATGTCTGACGTAACAAAATGCATTCTTCTTTAGAGCAATACTATGTACATACACGCACACTGAATTTTTATTCTTCTATTTCTTCTTTTATTCTAATTTCAAGTGTTCCCCTCTTCCATTTCCCCTCTTTGTGTCTTCCACGTCTTTGAGTATTTCTCCTGTTCCAGATTTCCTCCTTTGTTACTGCTTGCCCTATTTGAGTTCAACCTGGATTCTGCACAGATTATGTTCATTTAATGAAGGATTGCATTGGCTATTTCAGGGAAAGCTGTCATATGGTTCTTAACTTAGAGATGCAAGAAGAACTCATGGAAACTTTATTGGAACCTTCCTGGGCATCCCATGATCTGGAGAGAAACAGACCGTAAGACATTCTCATGACAGAGGGAGGAAGAAGCCATCTCACCATCTTCTTCTTATGCATCTTTGACATCAGGGTCTTTTGACATCTAGGGTCAATTCTTGAGTCATCTTACCCTTTTCCACAGCCTAAGATCTTCACTTGTCTCTAAGTTGCTTGAGACACTTTTGTCACAATTCTTGATTGTCAATGCCTAGACCATTAGAATGGCTTTAGCTTTCTCTTCTACACTGTTTTTGTATGACTACTGTCATCTCACAATATAGCCACTTTGTGTTGCTTTTAATTATCTCTAAAGGGCTTTTGATAATGACAGCTAACACTTGTAACAGTGAGGCCATACTCTCAGAAATAATCACTAAGTTGGTGTTGCAATCTCTGCCTCCTTTTTTCACTGATAGGTGTCTTCTATAATTATCCAAAAGTATTGTTAACTGAGGTTGCTTTAGGCTCATGTGTTCTTTCAAAGAGAATCTCACTGTGGGGTACCTGGCTGGCTCAGTCAGTTAAGTGGCTGCCTTTGGCTCAGGTCATGATCTCCAGGTCCTGGGATCAAGCCCCATGTCGGGCTCCAGCTCAGTGGGGAGTCTGCTTCTCTTCCTCTTCCTCTCCCCTTGCTCATGCTCTCTCTCTCTCTCTCAAATGAATAAATAAAATAAATAAATAAAATCTTAAAAAAAAAAAAGAAAGAAAGAACTGAGAGGGGTTATAAAGGACATGGGTTCCATCATCTAGGTCCCCCCTCCAAGGAATATCTTGATGCTTCTTTTGCTGGGATTCTGATATGAGAGATTCGTCAGATCTCTCCCACCTTCAGGGATAGATGCAAATGTCTGTGTCTAATTTTTGGACCAGGGCCCCTTTTCAGAGTTAGAATCCCTTCATTGAAAAGGAACTGAGTCTTCAGACAAAGGACCCTGCAACATCTCCCAGTCCTTCCTTAGGAGGGCTGATGGCCATTCATGAAGACCACTTCACACTGGAAGAATGGAATTATTGTGCCTGCAGAATGCCAGGAAAACCCAAGTTGACACTGATACCTGGACACCTAAGGTATCATTATAGTTCCTCTATTTGTGTGGTAAAATGTGGGAGGGCAGATAATAAATAATGTTTTGCCTGAGACAAGTCCCATAAAGGGGCTACATGGTCTGCTAACTACTCAGAGGTCATTTTCCTGACCCTCAAATATGTAACTGGGATCTATACACTCTGTTTTTGGTATAGTCCACACCAGGTCATTTGCTTACAAAGTAAGAGATATGATAGTGGGAAATCCAGATGAAAGCCCCTGAGAGCTGTCCCTAAACGACCAAAACAGTAAATTAAAACTAATATTGGACCTCAGGGTAAGGAGGAAAAGGGCAGAAACCAGTGTCTCCTCTAACGATTTAAAGGATGGGTTTCATCATGTTTCCAATTAATTCAGTGGTCTGGCTCTTCCAGGAACAGGAAGGATCCTAAGGATGATAGCAGACTACAAGTAGTAGCCCCACATAGTGTCAGTGCTGGATGTTTCATTAATATGATGGTCCCTGGCATGTGGCCTTTGATTTGGTGAATGATTTTTTTCTGATCTTATCAGAAAAGAGAATCAGAAGCAATCTACATTCACCTGTAAAGTATAAAACTATACATTTGTAGTTTTGCCCTGGGGCTATGTGAAGTTTCTCTCCCCTGTCATAGTGTGATCTGCAGTGTTCTGAATTGCCTGAATGTCCTGCAGAACATCACACTCTTCCACTGTATCATGCTAATCAAGTTGGACAGGCAAGACATGGCCAGCCTGTTGAAGGCCTTGTTTAGATATATGGGCAACAGAGGGTAGTACATAAACCTTATGAATAGTCAGAATTCTTCCACATCATTACAGATTTTAGGCAGTCCATCATCATGAGCATGCCAAGACATACCAACCAAAATAAAAGATAAATTATTGCATGCCTCCCACCATGAATTTGAAAATGCGATGCCTGGTAAACCTCTTTGGGTTTTGGAGGCTGCATCTTCCACACCTGAAAACAGTGATTTAGTGCCTGTACTTAGTGACAAAAAGGGCTCCAGTGTAGAGTGGGGCCAAAGAAAGAAATAATTCTACATCATTTTCAGATTCTGGTGTAAGCAGCCCTGCCATTTGGGCCAGACAACTCAGCAGACCCTATGGTCTTCGAGTTTTCTGTGCCATGTGAATATATGGCAAGCCAAGCCATGTTCAGTGGAGAACTACACATCTTTTGAAAAACAACTCTTGGTATATCACTGAGCCCTGATACAGACACAGCCCCTGACCATGATACATGAAGTCCCGCATGCCTGGAACTTTTCTCCGTGACCTGGGTCAGATGGACCCCAAAATAACCCATCATAAGATGGAAATGATATATGCAAGATCTAACATGAGCAGAACCAGAGAAAACAAGCCAATTGTGAGACCAGGTATCCCAGATCCTCACGTCATCCATTATCCTGTGGTAGCACCCCTCTCACAAGACACCTATGGCTCTATGGAGAAAGCAATTCTTGTAAATATCTGACATACGAGGGGGGAACAAACTGAAGGTTGATTTGTTTATGTTGGCTTGGAATGTGGATGCATCCAAGACGGAACAGCTTTATTCAGGGGGTGGCCTTGAAAGAACGTCATGAGGAAGAATCCCCACAAGGGGCAGAGCTTCAAGCAGGCAGGAAAGTGGACCAAGGTTAGAATAGATAAGAGATTCATGGGCAGTGGCAAATGGCCTGACTGAGGTGTTCAGGAATCTAGAAGAATGAAGAGTGAAATATCAGGGATAAGAAGTCTGAACCAGAAGCATGCAGATGGCCATATGAGATGGACACAAAGCATGAAGATCTTCAAATTAACTCCCATAAGAGGAATCCATAGAAGAGCACTAAAACACCAACTATATAAAATGACTTAGTTAGTGGGCATCAGCCAGATTCTATCAGTAGCCAGATCTACCCTGGCACAAAGAGCACAAATGAAAAGTAGTCACAGTGGAAGAAATGGAAGCTATGCATTGGCTCTTGTTTATCAAGGCTGATTAAACTGCTTCTATCACCTGATGTCCAGCTTACCAGCAACAGAGGCTGACACTGAGCCCCAGTTATGGCACCATCTCTCAAGAAAACAAACTGGCCACTCGGGGGTGAGTTGAGTACCCTGGGCACCTTCCAACTGGAAAGGCAAACAATTCATTATCACAGAAGCAGACATACATTCCAGATTTAAGTTTGCTTTTCTTATTCCAAGGGTTTGTACAGAGTTTGATTTACAGGCATGGGATTCCACATAGCATGGCATCAGATCAGTGGACTCACTTTACAGCAAAGGAGATTTGAAATAGGATGAGACCCACTGGTCATATTATATTATGTCCCAATCATAAGCTTCAGATAGGATAGAACATTCGAATGGCCTGCTGAAGGTACAGCTAAGCATCAGCTCAGTGGTATTACTTTACAAGGATGAGTCATGAACCTACAGCATGCAAAATCCACCTTGAATCAAAAGTTTTTAAATAGGACTGTGTCCTAAACAGGAAAAAATACATAGTTTGGGGAACCAAAGGGTGAAAGCAGTGGTGACCCTGCTTACCATCATTTTCAGTAAATCCCCTAGGAGATTTTGAGCTTTCTCCCCTGGCAATTTTGGGCTCCATCAGGTTAGACAGCCTAATCCCCAGAGGGTGATATTTTCATGAGAGGACACAATGAGAATCCTATTCAACTAGAGTTATCACTGTTGCCTGGCCACTTTGGTTTTCTTTTGTCCAAGACTAGCAGTTAAGAAAAAACAATTTGGTAAGGTAATTGACTTGACCATCACATGGCAACAGGGCTGCTCTTAGACATGGGCCATGGAGGACTATGTGCACGACACAGGTCATCACTAAGCCAAGGCTCCTCCCTCATGTGGCGACAATATGGAGGAATTTCAGAGCCTGGAGCCAGAATCCTGTGGATGTTTCTGAAGCCCTGTCTCAGCTCCTTCTTTTAACCCAATCGTGAATGCCTCTATCCAGGAGCATTTGGATAATGAGAGAACCTATTTATGTCTTGCAGAAGTGCATAGAAGCTCACAAAGCTTGGCAGGCCAGGAACTGAGCAAGGAGCTGAGGGTTGCTGAGCTGAAGATGGCAGGCCTCTGGAAGCTGCCAAATTATCTCCAGCCAAAATCTCTATGGATACTACAGCCCAGATGTTAGAGAATTTCTCCGTGTTTGATCTCAAGCCTTGGCACACTCATATATTTCATGCACAGTCTTTTAGATCCTTAAATGTGTGGACAGGAAAAAAAAAAAAAGAAGCAATGAACTTAGGAGTCAGATATTCTGGGCTTAAGTCTCACTCTGACTCTTTAGAGCTGATGAAATTAATACATTTTCTCACTGGCAAAAAAATAAATTACCCAACCAAAGAATTTTTAAGGAAAAGTTAATGAAAAAAAAAAAAAAAAACTGTTGGTAAAATTACCTGTTGCAGTACCCAATACTTATTAGAACTTGATGTTCACTAGTTTTTTTTTAGTTTTTATTTGTTTATGGCTTTTTTTTTTTTTTGGTGAATTTGAATTCTCAACCAGAGAAATAGGTACGTTATTAACTTTTCCCTAGCTTTATACCTCCACCACCTAAGTTATTTATTCAGCTTGACTACTTTTGAAATTTAAGTCAGGCCCAGACTTAAGATTCATACATCAAGATTTATGTAACAGTATGAAAATGAAAACAGTTTTAGAAGTTAAATAATATCTTTTCAGCATTAATTATACTATCGTTTTATGATATAATCAATAGACATTTTTAAGGCTATGATTACATTAAATTGCACTGAGTTTTCATGTGTGCCAATAGTTTTAATGATTTGCATAGCAAAATCACAGAAATAATTTATTCATTTATCCCAGTGTTCTTTGCTGGTGAACTTCATAATTAGGTTCAATGATGTAGACTCTTGTGATTAAAAGTATTATTGTTTAAAATTCTCGCTGCCTCTCTCTGTAGGGATTAAAATTAGACTTGGCCATATGATTTATTTTTGCCAATGGAAAGTGGGTAGATGATACATGTCACTTCTAAGAGAAAGCCTTTAGGTCCAATGAGTGTTTTGCCATTTTATTTCTCTCTGCCAAGGCCATACATTTTCCAGATGCAGTTACATCACCCTGAGCCTAGCAGTGAAGGAGGCATGGGAGGGAACTGCCCTCAGTCACCGTGCCCACATACCATGTAGGGGAAAGAAGCCACTGCTACTGTAAACTACTGTGCTTTTGATATTGTTTCTACAGCATGACTTTTATTGATTGTTCTTTTCTAGTTTTTCACTAATAAACATCTAAATAGATTTAAAATTATTCTTCCTTTGAGAAGATCATATAGTCTTATCCTTTTGATCACAAAATACCCATGGTGTTCTCATTCATTTATACTGCATGTTCTGGATGAGGGCCTCTCTGCTAGTAAAGGATATTTGATTTTCTTGAAATCATTTGTGAAATGCTTATCTAAGCTTCATTAATAGGATTTTATTCATTCTGTCCTCTTTCTGAATTTTAGGGCCAAATTATCTACTAATTAATTACTCTCTCTCTTTTTCTCAAACACACACACACATCCACACACACAAACATGCTCCAATTTTAGTTCTAATTTTCTTTACTAAATAGCCACTGACCACTTGTATTATTACTTGCAATCCCACCCCATGTCCATTGTAACAGGTATTAACTCCTGTTCCTCCCCCTCCACCAATGGATGTTAGTATTTAATACACCATTGTTCTCCATGTAACTATTACCATATGTAACAGTTGAAGCTCTGACAGTCTACGGATTAGGAAAATTATGAAAATACTGGTTCTTTGTAAACTTCTCTAGAGAAGTGAGTATTTTTTATATCTTATTTTATAGTAATAGATTTTCTTAAAAATGAAAAATAACAGAAATGTATGGGATAAATGAAGGATACTTATAATTCTACTCTTCTAGATACAGCCTCTATTAGATTTTTAATAGACATTTTTCCATTTTCCTGTGCACATATTCATAAGTTTTAAATAAAAATAGTATTATACAATAAATATATAGTTCTATTTTTTTCTGTATTTGTCAATGCATCTTGTTCATGCAGGCATTCATAAAGCACCCATTTTTACTAGTCAGGGTTCTCAAATTTGAAAAATGGAAACAGGAACTGGCTAATTTACAGAGGAAAGGAAAATGTGGGAAAGATATTGGGTCGATCATAGAATCAGTCAAATTTGTAAAGTTTTTTTTTGAGATTTATGTATTTATTGCAGGGGGAGTGGCAGAGGGAGAGAGAGAAGGAGAGAAGCAGACTCCTCACTGAGTGCAGAACCTGACGTGGGGCTCCCACGACCCATGAGATTGTGACGTGAGCTGAAATCAAAAGTCCCACACCTAACCAATTGAGCCACCCAAGCACCCCAGTCAAATTTGAAAAAAGGTCTAGGCAGGAATGGAGGAGGAGGAAGACCAGATGAGAACCAACCTTAGGGATCCTATCCAGACATGCCTGCCCCGCTACCTGGGTTGCGTGGCTGCCCTTAGACACCGATGGCTTTGTCGGGACTCTTGAATGCACTTGGAAATGTGAGTCTAATGAGTGGCTATGTAGTGCTTATTGTATTCTCTCACTTAGTCAAAGGAATTATGTCCTTGATGTTGGAGGTGAATTATCTTTTCAATAGTCTCTCAAGATATTTTAAGGACCTCTGGATCTTGAGTGCTTCTCAATTTATGGTAGTTTGGTGGCAACAGGACTTTCCTGCAAAATGGCCTTAAGTATGGGTTACTCCTCAAGAATCACTGTTAGTTTTTGAGGTTTTTAAGTAAAGTGGACCATAAAGTCTGTGCGCTATTTTTAGTCATCCTTGGGCCTGACCTTGGGGAGGTTCAAGGTAAGTGAAAGTGGCTCTTTACTTGAGGATGTTTCACAAAGATGATCCAGGAAGACGCAACTCAGCAACTAAGAAGAAAGCACTTAGCTCTGAGAGTTAGATATTTTTCTCTCAGGACCAATTTGATTCTGTGCTGTAAAATCCTATATTCATCATCAAGTAGCACTGATTAAATGTTCCAATGTGTGCAGCACTGTTCTAGGAGCCATACAAAGAGAATTATCCTGCCCTGTAGGACCTTAAAATCAAAAGCAGAAATTTATTACCCATGGGGTGTTATTTGGCTCCCTGGGTAAGAGAAGTGAGTGCTCCAATCACTTCAGAATGCTTTACGCTCTTGAGCATGTTGTTTTAGTTGCAGAATTCTTCCAGATTGTTCTCTGATAGGTTGTTGGAACTCCCCAGCCTGGGGACAAGCCCTGAGTGTGTGGAGAAAATGCAGACTAAATGCTTTTTATGATTTTATCTGTTCAATTAATCTATTTTGTTTTCATAGACTGTAATACAAAAGAATTTCTGTTTTGGTGATTTTGATCCACTAATTTCTTGAGCAAATCACACCGGGTAGGTTTATGTCACCAAGATGGACATAAAAGGATCTCTGTGGGCTTTGTCCATTGAAGCGATCACAGCAGAGTCTTATGTGGTCTGAATCTCTGTCTATGGAAGCTGTAAAGAACAAATCCCACAGCAATCCTCTAATAAACTGTTGTGCTATTTACTGCACCCATAGCAACCATATGCTCTAAATATTCTGATATGACCCACGGTTTTCTGAAGTACTTTCTTCTATTTTCTGTCCCACCAACCTTAATATTATCCTGGAAATCCCAATATTTTGATGCTCAAGCTTCATCTGATGAGACTTATTTTTGTACTTAGAAATGACATAAAGTTTCTTTATTACATCATCACTGCTGGTTTGGGTTCAGTGACAGGTACAGAACTGTGACTTCATTATGACTAGTATTCCTGCAGTACCCACCCTCTGTCCCCACTGCCACAGCAATGAATGTCCAGCCTTCAGGAAAATCAGTGAAGTAAGCATAGAAGAAGAGGGTTAGCAGAACTGTGGTTGTCCAAAGAGATTTCAGGATGAGCTGGTCAAAATAGCATGATCAGATTATGATGATATTATGCCTCAAAGTGAAACACTTTGCTATGTCATTGATTGTCCCTCATGGGGAGATATTTGACTTGATTTTTATCAATGTGAAAGTTCTTTTCATTACCCCTGTCGCTGAGGTGTCTGTGTCTATTTGGTCTTATGAACAAATAGCCTAAATGTTGTGACAAATGGCAAAAAACAATGACAAATAACTTAAAGTTCGAGATGAAGGGCATTTAGAATCACTGTTGGCTCTTCTATCTCCCTAGGAAAAGGGCCCCTGTCCTTTTATCAGAGACAAGCACCATGACAATCTTTGAGCTGATCCAGAAAAATCAGTGAAAAGGTGGACCCACAATTCCTTCACAAAAAAAGTAGCAGAAACCGTCTGGCACTTGGTATTTGAGAAGTCTGGTCATCACTTAGGTTCCAGGGAGGGCTTCCATTTTATTCCTGGGCACAGTTTGAGGCTAGGCATTATGACTCTCCATATAAGGAATCTGGCTCATCACTATACCTGCTCTAATATCTGCTCTCAGGAATCTGACCCTGCCCTCTGAACAATCCGGTACTTTATGATTAGGAAGAAAACCTTTATATTTGCATTTTGCAGAGAGCCCCATTCTCTCATCTGTCCTGTAGAACAGTATCAAAATCATTCAGAGTCTTTAAGGGCATGGTAAACATTTCTAATTCCATCCTTGGGTTAAACAGGGATGGACCACAAGGACTTAAGGGTTTGTGCAAACAAAGATGACATAATTATAGATAAAAAATTTATAGAATTTACGAACAGGAGTTACAAATATATTTAATAATCTATAAATAGTTTCAACATAAAAGGCAAACGTACACTAGATAGTGTTATGTACATTTCTGTTAGAATTACCCATTCTAATTTATATCACTTTAGACCCTGAAAATGTGTTTTTCTAATAAGTTACCATAAATAGCTAAGGAGACTAATTCACTCCTTCACTTTTGCTTAAATTCCCCTTGACTCCTTGGACAGAAATTCAAGGGCATTTAAAGTATCAATTATTCTTCCCAACCATCTGAAATCTTTATAATCTGGCTATTTACTTAACCAAGTTAGACTATTTTTCTACTAAAATCCACATCAGGTTTAAATTTATCCAAAATATTGCTCTACTTTTACTCAGAACAATTTCAAACTTACCCTAAAACTCAAACTGCATTAACGCAGATGTTAACTATCATTTTCAAGACATATTGAAGGTGGCTGACAACATAACAATGTCTTCCAAACTGCTTAAATAGTCATATACCTAGTAATTGGTTTATCAGTTTTGAGCACCCAATACATGCCATGTGTTTGGTTAAAAACTGAGCATAAAAATTCAATTAATAGAATAATGACAAGGTAACTAGTATCAGATTAAACTCTTGGGGCAGGGTGGGGAAATATTTTTAAAAACTATTTAAAATATTTCAATACCATTTGAAGTCACAGGAGAGTGACCAATTTCAAGGAGATAATGAAATGGAAACAACCCTTGAGAGAGGAGACTATACTGGGTGACATTTGCCTTTATGTGGCTTTTGCCTGAGGACATTATCTTGTCCACTTAGTATGGGACACCCAAAATTTAAACATATAGCCACATTTTACAAACTTAAAAAAGTCAGATAACAGAGGTCTGATTTGGGGGGCTGTTATAGGTGCTTCAAAATGCAGTGTAAAATTCTAGAAGGACAGAGCAAAGGCAGATGTCCTCAAATCTGCTTACAAACTCCACCCAAACCCTTGGCTGGTCTCTCAACTATACATAAGAGGGGAGAACAGGAAGGTTGGATTTCAGCTGCCACACTGCAGGGAAGACAAGCCTTGTCCAGCTAAATTAACTGTCTTCTAGAACAAAAATCAAGATAACCGAATATACAATCACTGAAATCTATTATTCACAGTGTCCAGAAACAAGAATATGAGACCCATAGTCAAGAGAAAAGCAATCAATAAAAACAGGCCTCCTGATAACCAAGATAGTGAAATTGACAGATAAAAATACTATACTATCCACTAGAAATTTTTAACAGATAAAGAGAAAATATAGCCTTGATGAATAAACAGATGGGAATCTTAGCAGAGTAGAAACTGCAATGAAAGGGAAATTCTAAAACTGAGAAGTACAATATCTAAAATGAAAAAAAAATTATAGGATGGGCTTAACAGTTAATTGGTGATTGCAAAAGAAAGAAAGGGTCAGTCAGTGAACTTGAAGATGTGTCATCAGAAAGCATTTAATCTGGGGTGCCTGGGTGACTCATTTGTTAAGTATCTGCCTCCAGCTTAGGTCATGATCCCAGGGTCCTGGAATCGAGTCTTGCATCAGGCTCCCTGCCCCTGGGGAGCCTGCTTCTCCCACTCCTACCCCCCTCTGCTTGTGTTCTATCTCTTGCTGTCTCTCTTTCTCTCTCTGTCAAATAAATAAATACAATCTTTACAAAGAAAGAAAGAAAGAATTTAATCTGGAAAAGAGAAAATTGGGGGGAAAAATGAACAGTCCCAGTGACCTCTTGGACAACAACTGAATATTCTTTGTAACTTTGTTCCAGAAGGAACAAAGAGAGGCCAAAAGAAATATTTGAAGAAACAGTGAGCATGATTTTCAAAAATTTGATGAATGACAAACATAGGGATCCAGCAAATTCAGTAATCTCTAAGCAACTTTGAAAACAAACAAACAAATACAAAACAACAACAACAAAAATGGGACAGATAGTCAATTGCTGAACACCAAAGACAAAGAGAAAATCTTGGAGGCAGCACAGGAGCGAAACATGAAACACTCCCCTCTAGTGGGACAATGATACCAATAAAGGCTGACAACTCCTCTCAAATATAGTCTCTCTCTCTCTTTTTTTTTTTAAGTTTATTTATTTTTTTAAGTAACCCCTACACCTAATGTGGGGCTTGAACTCACAACCTCAAGATCAAGAGTCACACACTTTTCCAACTGAGCCAACCAGGCACCTCTGATAGTCCCTTCTTGTACAGAATTTTTCTTTTCATTTATTCTCACATATTATCATCATCATTATTATTTTATATGGGTTTATTGATTTTTTTCTTTTTTTAGGGAACATGTCTTTGTTTACCATTTATATTTGTATCCTAGACCTTCCCTCTGAGATGGTATTCCTTCTAGAGGTATAGTCTTTACAATTTGTAAAGGTATGTTGGTTATAAACTCTTACAATTTTTGTTTACTACTGTATTCTCAGTGTGAAAAGCCCTCAATAAATATTGGTTGAGTAAATGAAGAGAGTCTGTACTCAAACCATTTTAATAACTGGAAGTCTCCATGTCTCAATCCCTCACACAAATCAACTCTGCAATTTCCCTGAGTTTTTTTTTTGTACCCACCTCTAATAAAAGGCAATCTCTTTACCAGCATTGGACCTGAGGAGCCCCGAATACCAGTTAAATCTCCTGGCTTCATCACTAGCATCATCACATCAATGAGTGAAACACACGGCAAGAAGTATGTTACATGGTTTGTTATCCTGATAGTCTCAGTCTCAATTCACAACAACTAACTTCAGGTAGGTTTTTAATACTGCTCAGGAATTGTAACACATTCTTCCAGTACATTCCCTCTCATACTCAACTAGATGACTATTTCATACTTTCCATTCTCTTGTCAAGCCTCCAAACCTCCTTTCTTACCCTTAAATTCATTTCATAACCTGGATTCTTATTCAACTGATAAAACAGATGCCACCAGGAGAGATCCTCCACAAGATCCTTCCAGGACAGATGTTCAGCCCAGCATCTGTTCTGTGCTCTGTTCTCCCTGTAACTCTTCCTGAAATACTCGTGCTGCTGTTTAAGCCCAGCCCCTCCACTGGAATACCAAAATATGGCTAAAGCAAATCTTCCTACAGTCCCTTGAATCATCTTTTCTTCCCCTTCTACCAGATCATTCCCATCAGCAAACATGGTATTTCTCCCATCTAAAAACAAAACCCTCTCTTAAATCTATTTTCTTCTCCTGGTCCCATTTATTTGTCTCTTTCAGTAGCAATAGTTCTTGAAATCCTTGGAAATTCTATTTTCTCCCACCTGCCAACTTTTCCACTCACCCCCCTTCAAAGCAATCCAACCAGGCTTTTACCCCCACTTACTCCGTAAAAACTACCTTTGTCAAGCTTCCCTATAACTGTGCCATTGTTACATCCTACAGTTAATTTGCAGTTTCCATGTTAATCTCTTAGTAGCATTTGAGGGAGGTAAGCATGTCTTCCATCTTAAAAAACAAAACCACAAAAACACCACTTTTCTTACTCAGCTTCCAAGTCCTATCCCCCGCCCCTCCTCCCCCAGGCTTTATTTTCACCTCACCAGCCACTTTTTCTCAGCTTCCTTTGCTCTTTCCTCTGTGCCTGCCAGGCCTTTTATGGCTGGACTGCTTCAAGTGTGGTTCTTGAATTTCTTTGCTATCTATATTTTCTCCAGTGAAGATCTTATTTAGTCCCGAAGCTTTAAAGCAATCTATATATGACTACTTCAAAATTTATATCAACTTGGTCCTCTTCTGGGACTCCAAGTTTATATCTATCTATCATCTATTGTGCAACATGTCCAAAAATGAGCTCCGGGGTTATTTCTGCCCGCCCCCAACGAAACAAACAAAAAAACCCAACTTACCTACATTTGTCCCCATCTTGGTTGATAGAGATTCCATCTTTCTAGTTGTTTGGGTTTGAAATTCTAGTCTTGACTCCCCTAATTCTCACACATTTAGTCCATCAGCAAAACTGCTGGCTCTGTCTTTAAAATATATCCAAATCTGACTACTCTTTACCAACTCTGCTGGTTATACTCTGGCCAAAAGACAGTATGATCCCCTTTAACTGGATTATTTTAATGTTCTCCTGCTTCTAGTCATTTTGCCTTCCTGTGGTTTATTCTCATAGTCAACAGCTAGCATGACCCTGTTCAAATGAACAGGTTGTGTCACTTCTCTGCTCACAGTCTCAAATCGTTTCACATCTCAGAGTAAAAGGAAAATCTGCTTTGATCCCATGTTACTTTTTTTTAATTTCATTCCCTCTACTGCCTTGCTGCTCACTCTTTCAGTCCTGATCATACTGGAGCCATTCCTTAATCATCCTGGGTATACTCCTTGGGCCTTGACTCTAAATTACCCTCTACCTATTGAGGTCTTTTTAAATATATGCACAACCATAAGATTCACTGTCTTTCTGTTGATAATGATATTTCAACTTTTTTTTTAAAAGATTTTACTTATTTATTTGAGAGAAAATGAGTGAGAAAGAACACAAGCAGGGGAAGGGGTAAAGGGAGAAGAAGACTCCCCTCTGAGCTGGAGCCTAAGGCGGGGATCAGTCCCAGAACCCTGGGATTATGACCTGAGCTGATGGTGGAGGCTTAACCAACTGAGCCACCCGATATCTCAACTCCTAAGTGAGGCCATTCTTGCCCACACAGATAAAAATTGCTATGTCATTCCTGATGCATCCTTTCACCCATCCCCCATAGCATTTATTATAATATTAGATAACTTGTGAAATCTTGAATGTCAATTACTTTATTATGTGTCCTCCTTCTTCCCAAACCCCCTTCAGTACACATATGTACATACAACTTCACAAGGACAGAGAACCTTATTTTGTTCATGGCTCTATCCCAGAGTCTAGTTTAGTGTCTGACCATAGTTGGTGCTCAATAAATATTTGTTGAGTGTAGTATCATTAATTCAAAGCATTACTACACACACCTTACTAGGATTTTTATCATGAAATAGTATTATTAGTTTAAATCAAAACAAAACAAAAATAATATTTAGGAAACTGGAAGTAGAATGAATTTCTAGATTTCTACCTCTGATTTGATAAAGTCTTAATAAAATTTTCTCTACCTATTTGCATATATGTAGTTTCAGATATAGTTATATCAGCTTATATACAGTCCCCTTCTATTTAGGTAGTGAAGTAAATTGTTGCTTAGGTGTTTATATTGCTTCTATAAGAAAATTTTGTCTCATTAAGACTATATTTAAAATTTTCATTTTTATAAACATTTTAAAAATTTTTATGGTCTGGTATAAAGATAGGCAGTTGATTCTTGTGTTTTATTTAATTGCATTTTGCTCTCTTATTACAATGTAAATTACATATTATAACATATCTAACTATCTGAGAATTAAATATTCATTAGTATCTGAAAATCAGTATAAATCTATATCTGAACATTTGAAACTTGAAAATACACCCTGAAGTAATATCAAGGATGACAATGAATATAATGGAACACTAGAGGAAAAATTAGGTGATAAATATAATTAAAAGTATACATCATATATGTATAATTGGGTATTCAAAGAATTTTATTATAAACATTTCTAGAGTCAAGCTTTAAGATGTTTATTATCACTGAAGATGCTGACTGCAGAATTAAATTACATAATTAATAAAGGATGAGAATTTAACAAAATTATATAAAATATCTTAATCTTTTCTAAACATTGAGAATACTAATAGTTTCATTTAACTGATAAAATTTTAACTAATGAACTAAAAAAACATTTTTGCATAATTTTACTTTCTACTTTATTTCATACCTTTTACTTTCTAAGTCATTAATCTTTATTTAGCTATCACTGAGGTACAGAAATAATTCACAATCCATTAAAATAAATAGACATTTTTTAATGGTGGCCACTCCTCATAATTTCATAAGAATCTCACATGAGCAGCAGTTAAGGGAAAAAGTAAATTAAGTCAGAATCTCAGCGAACCTTCCCTCTCTCTCAATACTGGACAATAGTACACATGGTTTAGTCAGCAGTAGGTTGTAATGTGAGACTTGTAATAAATGGGTAATTGTTCCTAAATTATTTTCCTGAAGCATTTTAGGCCCTGGAGTTTTTAGTACAAAAATATTTTCATTGTCGACAGAGTCAAGATGGCAGAGAAGTAGCAGGCTGAGTCTACTTCAGGTAGCGGGAGATCAGCTAAATAGCTTATCTAAAAATTGCAAACATCTACAAATCCAACGGGAGATTGAAGAGAAGAAGAACAGCAATTCTAGAAACAGAAAATCAACCACTATCTGAAAGGTAGGACTGGCGGAGAAGTGAATCCAAAGTGACTGGAAGATAGACCGCGGTGGGAGGGGCCGGCTCCCGGCGAGCAACGGAGCAACGGGGCACAAAATCAGGACTTTTAAAAGTCTGTTCCGCTGAGGGACATCGCTCCAGAGGCTTAACTGGGGTGAAGCCCAGGCGGGGTCAGCGTGGCCTCAGGTCCCACAGGGTCACAGAAGGATCAGGGGTGTCTGAGTGTCACAGAGCTTACCGGAATTAGAACAGGGAAGCCGGCTACAGAGAGAGCCAAGGAGTAAGCTCTAAACTTGGGGTTACCTTGAACCGGTCGCAGGCTCGGTCAGCTCGGAGCGCGGCTGGAGGCCAGGGTGATGGGAGTAATTGGGTGCTGTTTTCTGAGGGCGCACTGAGGAGTGGGGCCCCGGGCTCTCGGCTCCTCCGGGCCGGAGACCGGGAGGCCGCCATCTTCATTCCCATCTTCCAGAAATCTACGGAAAGCGCTCAGAGAACAAAAGCTCCCGAAAGAAAACTCAGCAAACCCGAGCGGATTACTCAGCCCGGCCAGGGTAACGGCGGTGCAACTCCGCCTGGGGCAAAGACACTTGAGAATCACTACAACAGGCCCCTCCCCCAGAAGATCAACGAGAAACCCAGCAAGGACCAAGTTCACCTACCAAGGAGTGCAGTATCAATACCAAGGAGAGCAGCAGAATTCCAGAGGAGAAGAAAGCAAAGCATGGAACTCATGGCTTTCTCCCCATGATTCTTTAGCCTTGCAGTTAATTTAATTTTTTTTTCTTTTTCAATTTCTTTTTCTCTTCTTCTGCTAAATTTTTTTTAACTTTTGCCGTTTTCTTTTTTAACGTTTTTAAAATAGTTTATCTAATATATATATATATATTTTTCCTTTTTATATTTTTTATCGGCTTTCTTTTTTTAATAGTTTCTTTTTTTTTTTCTTTCTGAACCCCTTTTTATCCCCTTTCTCCCCCCTCACGATTTGGGATCTCTTCTGATTTGGCTAAAGCATATTTTCCTGGGGTTGTTGCCACCCTTTTAGTATTTTACTTGCTCCTTCATATACTCTTATCTGGACAAAATGACAAGGCGGAAAAATTCACAACAAAAAAAAGAACAAGAGGCAGTACCAAAGGCTAGGGACCTAATCAATACAGACATTGGTAATATGTCAGATATAGAGTTCAGAATGATGATTCTCAAGGTTCTAGCCGGGCTCAAAAAAGGCATGGAAGATATTAAAGCAACCCTCTCGGGTGATATAAAGGCCTTTCTGGAGAAATAAAAGAACTAAAATCTAACCAAGTTGAAATAAAAAAAGCTATTAATGAGGTGCAATCAAAAATGGAGGCTCTCACTCCTAGGATAAATGAGGCAGAAGAAAGAATTAGTGATATAGAAGACCAAATGACAGAGAATAAAGAAGCTGAGCAAAAGAGGGACAAATAGCTGCTGGACCACGAGGGGAGAATTCAAGAGATAAGTGACACCATAAGACGAAACAACATTAGAATAATTGGGATTCCAGAAGAAGAGGAAACAGAGAGGGGAGCAGAAGGTATGTTGGAGAGAATTATTGGAGAGAATTTCCCTAATATGGCAAAGGGAACAAGCATCAAAATCCAGGAGGTTCAGAGAACCCCCCTCAAAATCAATAAGAATAGGTCCACACCCTGTCACCTAATAGTAAAATTTACAAGTCTTAGTGACAAAGAGAAGATCCTGAAAGCAGCCCGGGAAAAGAAGTCTGTAACGTACAATGGTAAAAATATTAGATTGGCAGCAGACTTATCCACAGAGACCTGGCAGGCCAGAAAGAGCTGGCATGATATATTCAGAGTACTAAACGAGAAAAACATGCAGCCAAGAATACTATATCCAGCTAGGCTATCATTGAAAATAGAAGGAGAGATTAAAAGCTTCCAGGACAAACAAAAACTGAAAGAATTTGCAAATACCAAACCAGCTCTACAGGAAATATTGAAAGGGGTCCTCTAAGCAAAGAGAGACCCTAAAAGTAGTAGATCAGAAAGAAACAGAGACAATATACAATAACAGTCCCCTTACAGGCAATACAATGGCACTAAATTCATATCTCTCAATACTTACCCTGAATGTTAATGGGCTAAATGCCCCAATCAAAAGACACAGGGTATCAGAATGGATAAAATAACAAAACCCATCTATATGTTGCCTACAAGAAACTCATCTTAAACCCGAAGACACCTCCAGGTTTAAAGTGAGGGGGTGGAAAAGAATTTACCATGCTAATGGACATCAGAAGAAAGCAGGAGTGGCAATCCTTATATCAGACCAATTAGACTTTAAGCCAAAGACTATAATAAGAGATGAGGAAGGACACTATATCATACTCAAAGGAACTGTCCAACAAGAAGATCTAACAATTTTAAATATCTATGCCCCTAACGTGGGAGCAGCCAACTATATAAACCAATTAATAACAAAATCAAAGAAACACATCGACAATAATACAATAATAGTAGGGGACTTTAACACTCCCCTCACTGAAATGGACAGATCATCCAAGCAAAAGATCAACAAGGAAATCAAGGCCTTAAATGACACACTGGACCAGATGGACATCACAGATATATTCAGAACATTTCATCCCAAAGCAACAGAATACACATTCTTCTCTAGTGCACATGGAACATTCTCCAGAATAGATCACATTCTTGGTCCTAAATCAGGTCTCAACCATTATCAAAAGATTGGAATCATTCCCTGCGTATTTTCAGACCACAATGCTCTGACGCTAGAACTCAATCACAAGAGGAAATTTGGAAAGAACCCAAATACATGGAGACTAAACAGCATCTTTCTAAAGAATGAATGGGTCAACCAGGAAATTAAAGAAGAATTGAAAAAATTCATGGAAATAAATGATAATGAAAACACAACGGTTCAAAATCTGTGGGACACAACAAAGGCAGTCCTGAGAGGAAAATATATAGCGGTACAAGCCTTTCTCAAGAAACAAGAAAGGTCTCAGGTACACAACCTAACCCTACACCTAAAGGAGCTGGAGAAAGAACAAGAAAGAAAGCCTAAACCCAGCAGGAAAAGAGAAATCATAAAGATCAGAGCAGAAGTCAAAGAAATAGAAACCAAAAAAACAATAGAACAAATCAACGAAACTAGGAGATGGTTCTTTGAAAGAATTAATAAGATTGATAAACCCCTGGACAGACTTATCAAAAAGAAAAGAGAGAGGATCCAAATAAATAAAATCATGAATGAAAGAGGAGAGATCACAACGAACACCAAAGAAATACAGACAATTATAAGAACATACTATGAGCAACTCTACGCCAACAAATTTGACAATCTGGAAGAAATGGATGCATTCCTAGAGACATATAAACTACCACAACTGAACCAGGAAGAAATAGAAAGCCTGAACAGACCCATAAGCAGTAAGGAGATTGAAACAGTCATCAAAAATCTCCAAACAAACAAAAGCCCAGGGCCAGATGGCTTCCCGGGGGGAATTCTACCAAACATTTAAAGAAGCACAAATTCCTATTCTCTTGAAACTGTTCCAAAAAATAGAAATGGAAGGAAAACTTCCAAACTCATTTTATGAGGCCAGCATCACCTTGATCCCAAAACCAGACAAGGATCCCATCAAAAAAGAGTACAGACCAATATCCTTGATGAACACAGATGCAAAAATTCTCGCCAAAATACTAGCCAATAGGATTCAACAGTACATTAAAAAGATTATTCACCACGACCAAGTGGGATTTATTCCAGGGCTGCAAGGTTGGTTCAACATCCGCAAATCAATCAATGTGATACAACACATTAATAAAAGAAAGAACAAGAACCATATGATACTCTCCATAGATGCTGAAAAAGCATTTGACAAAGTACAGCATCCCTTCCTGATCAAAACTCTTCAAAGTGTAGGGATAGACGGCACATACCTCAATATTATCAAAGCCATCTATGAAAAACCCACCGCAAATATCATTCTCAATGGAGAAAAGCTGAAAGCTTTTCCGCTAAGGTCAGGAACACGGCAGGGATGTCCGTTATCACCACTGCTATTCAACATAGTACTAGAAGTCCTAGCCTCAGCAATCAGACAACAAAAGGAAATTAAAGACATCCAAATCGGCAAAGAAGAAGTCAAACTATCACTCTTTACAGACGATATGATACTATATGTGGAAAACCCAAAAGACTCCACTCCAAAACTGCTGGAACTTGTACAGGAATTCAGTAAAGTGTCAGGATATAAAATCAATGCACAGAAATCAGTTGCATTTCTCTACACCAACGACAAGACAGAAGAAAGAGAAATTAAGGAGTCCATCCCATTTACAATTGCACCCAAAACTATAAGATACCTAGGAATAAACCTAACCAAAGAGACTAAGAATCTATACACAGAAAACTATAAAGTACTCATGAAAGAAATTGAGGAAGACACAAAGAAATGGAAAAATGTTCCATGCTCCTGGATTGGAAGAATAAATATTGTGAAAATGTCTATGCTACCTAAAGCAATCTACACATTTAATGTAATTCCTATCAATGTACCATCCATTTTTTTCAAAGAAATGGAACAAATAATCCTAAAATTTATATGGAACCAGAAAAGACCTCGAATAGCCAAAGCAATATTGAAAAAGAAAGTCAAAGTTGGTGGCATCACAATTCCGGACTTCAAGCTCTATTACAAAGCTGTCATCATCAAGACAGCATGGTACTGGCACAAAAACAGACACATAGATCAATGGAACAGAATAGAGAGCCCAGAAATAGACCCTCAACTCTATAGTCAACTCATCTTTGACAAAGCAGGAAAGAATGTCCAATGGAAAAAAGACAGCCTCTTCAATAAATGGTGCTGAGAAAATTGGACAGTCACATGCAGAAAAATGAAATTGGATCATCTCCTTACACCACACACGAAAATAGACTCAAAATGGATGAAGGATCTCAATGTGAGAAAGGAATCCATCAAAATCCTTGAGGAGAACACAGGCAGCAACCTCTTCGACCTCAGCTGCAGCAACATCTTCCTAGGAACATCGCCAAAGGCAAGGGAAGCAAGGGCAAAAATGAACTATTGGGATTTTATCAAGATCAAAAGCTTTTGCACAGCAAAGGAAACAATGAACAAGACCAAAAGACAACTGACAGAATGGGGAAGATATTTGCAAATGACATATCAGATAAAGGGCTAGTGTACAAAATCTATAAAGAACTTCTGAAACTCAACACCCAAAGAACAAATAATCCAATCAAGAAATGGGCAGAGGACATGAACAGACATTTCTGCAAAGAAGACATCCAGATGGCCAGCAGACACATGAAAAAGTGCTCCATATCACTCGGCATCAGGGAAATACAAATCAAAACCACAATGAGATATCACCTCCCACCAGTCAGAATGGCTAAAATTAACAAGTCAGGAAATGACAGATGCTGGCGAGGATGCGGAGAAAGGGGAACCCTCCTACACTGTTGGTGGGAATGCAAGCTGGTGCAACCACTCTGGAAAACAGCATGGAGGTTCCTCAAAATGTTGAAAATAGAACTACCGTATGACCCAGCAATTGCACTGCTGGGTATTTACCCTAAAGATACAAACGTAGTGATCCGAAGGGGCACATGCACCCGAATGTTTATAGCAGCAATGTCTACAATAGCCAAACTATGGAAAGAACCTAGATGTCCATCAACAGACGAATGGATAAAGAAGAAGTGGTATATATACACAATGGAATACTATGCAGCCATCAAAAGAAATGAAATCTTGCCATTTGCGACGACGTGGATGGAACTAGAGGGTATCATGCTTAGTGAAATAAGTCAATCGGAGAAAGACAACTATCATATGATCTCCCTGATATGAGGAGAGGAGATGCAACATGGGGGGTTAAGGGGTAGGAGAAGAATAAATGTAACAAGATGGGATTGGGAGGGAGACAAACCATAAGTGGCTCTTAATCTCACAAAACAAACTGAGGGTTGCTGGGGGGAGGGGGGTTGAGAGGGGGGGTGGGGTTATGGATATTGGGGAGGGTATGTGCTATGGTGAGTGCTGTGAAGTGTGTAAACCTGGCGATTTGCAGACCTGTACCCCTGGGGATAAAAATATATGTTTATTAAAAATAAAATTTAAAAAAATATATTTTCATTGTCCATAAACATTAAGTAGATGAAGGAAGATTATGAAATTATCTCTGTATTAAAAAAAAACTTTATATTTCTAAATCTTTTTTTTTGCTTTTAATTTTAAATTAATAAGGTAAAAAAGTAGATATATATTTCTAATATATCATAGAAATATTTATTAAAATACAATTATGCAGACTATAAACTCAAAGACATTTGAAAAAAATGAACTGTGTATGAGAGCTGAGATAATTTTTGTTTTGAGGAATTTATTTTTTTAATCTAACTTGACACTTTGATAAATTTGACAATTTATTTGTGCATGGCCTTGTGCTAAGTGTTGATGAGATAAAGATGCTATGGTCTCTACCCTCAATGAGAACTTGATACATTTTTTTAATTCCAGCAAGTGTACCCCTTGAATTATGTAATTAAGCCCACTGAGACAACTGTTACAAAAAGTTCACTTGAGACAGTAAGACTGTGAATGTTTGGAAGTGGTTAGCCACTATGATAAACTATGAATGTTATTTGAGTTAGGCTTTATATTATATGACCATAAATTTAAAATGTAAGCTGTGAGACATATTTAACCTAAGTTATAAGGAAGATCTTGATCTTCCTGAAAAATCAAGGAAAATTTTTGGGGAAATTTTTGCCCCAAATAAGATATGTGAAAAAGACCCTCTTTGAAGAGTTTTCAAGGCTCAGGTAAGTTTATCTGAAATAGATTTCCAAAATTCTTTCTGTAATAGATGGAGGAAATGGGACAGCTTATAGGAAAAATATCCAAATATTACAGAATCATTTATATGTACGAATCATTTTTCAAACCCTTAGTATGTACCAATGGTAAAGTAGCTTGATAAAACTGTTTATTAATGATCTTCCTTTACTTCACAAAATCATAACATATGAAATCAGAAATAAGAGAACAATATAGAAAGTGATCTTGCTTTGTTATGGTAGGAAGTTCAAAATTATCATTTTTTTTTCTTTTCTTTTTTTAAATTAGATTGGTAGGAGGAGAAGCAGATAGAGATAGAGAGAGAGAAGAACTTAAACAGGCTCCATGCCCAGCATGGAATCTGAACTGGGGCTCGACCTCGTAACCCTGTGATCATGACCCAAGCTAAAAGCAAAAGTAGGATGCTTAACCAACTGAGCCACCCAGGTGCCCCTCAAAATTGCTTAATAAAACAAGACAGTAAGGGATAAAACGCACAATGTATAAAGAACACACATACCTAAAAAAAAATCTGGGAAAGTTCATATTTAATCACCCAATAATGAGCTGTGGGCTTGAGTCTGTAACTTGTTTGTCATTCAAGTAGTGGTAATCTCTCTCTGGGCACCCAGTTCATGACTGAATTGCTAATTAGATCCCTCAAGTTTACAGTGCTTCTTCTTTTATTCCCTAGTTTTCAATAATTCCTGAATAGCATTCTTAGTTTCCCTACAGTCAACATACTCACATACACACTAAAAAATTTATATACCATTAAACATGACAACTTAACAATGACCTGAATTAAAATCTTGGCTGTGCCCTTAGCCAGTTTTATGAAGATGAACAGATAAAATCAACCTCTCTTGACATTACTTTCCCACTTATAAAGTAAATGTGTTGGACAAACTTTATCCAAAATGGTAATTGTAAGCCTGAGCTAGTTTGCATTCGGCTCTGTGGGTTTCATAATGTATGCAGTGAGATCCTCTGTTTTAAGCAGTTCCTCTGGTGATACTGATGTGAAAACTGACAACCAGTAGTGTAACTAACATATGACTTTTGAAAGGGATAAAAACCTAAACACAAATGTAAGTGAAAAAATTTTAGTTATCCTGTACGTAAATATTTTTCCCATCTACACTGAGTAACTATGTTTAGTTACAGTATTATAGTTACTAACATATGTATATTTAGTAACCATAAGAAATTATATAAATTATAAGTAGTTAATATATAAAAATGGTCATTACATATATGTGGGTACTATTAAAAATAAGCAAACATAATGCTCAATATATAATATTCTTAAAAATCAACAGCTCTGGAGAAATGGCAATTTCTTATTTGGTTTAAAACAATTTAATTTTTTGTTTCTGAACAAAAATTTTACCATATGGGTGCTGCCAGTTTCCAGCAGTGATTCTATATGAGTGGATAAAAATAGTCAACCCTCACATACAGAAATATACTCTATGGTTTTTCATGTGGAAATGTGCTTAATAAGAATTTCATGAGGATCAATCACATGCCAGATTCTGAATGATGTATAACCACCTAAAGATAATAAGCAAATATCCCTGCACTGAGCCACTTATTACCTGGTCTACCAATCACATTGCCTTGGATTCAAATCTCCAAGTATATTATAAAGTTGAAACCCATACTTATTTTTTGTAATCTTATTATAATTCAAATTATAATAATATATGAAAGTATACCATTGTTCCTTTAGTTAACTTTGTCTCATTTATGACCAAGTAATTTTCAGTTAACTGAAATCACATTAATAAACCAAGTTATTCCACTGAATACACAGGGATTCTGTTAGACTATGAGAGATAAACCCAAATATGTTCACAAACCATCTCTTCAAGAAAAAAAAAAATAGAGTCCTTATATGTGGTGTTGGTCAATTTTGTGGTGTAAATACTCATTCCATAATCAATTTCAAGCTACTAATAATTGAACAAACAGCTTCCAAATTACTGAATATTTTATTATCATCTCTCACAAGACGATGATGAGATGAAATGCTGGTATTAGCTGGTGGCTAGCAGACCACTAGATAATATATAAATGTGTTATAGTCTTCTCATCTTATGGAGAAACAGGAAGATACTTTATAGGATTGTTGCTTTACTAACAGCAAACTATGTTGCTGTTTTTAGTATGGCAACCTAAGAGGAAGGAAAAGTAAGTGGCTGAGGAAAGCTTTAGAGAGGAGGTGATATATGGACTATATCTTGGGAGATGAGTAGAGGTTCCCAAAGTCACCAAAGTTCCCCAGTTTATGGTAGAGTGGAGTCATAGGGGATGGGATATCTTGACAAAAGAGGCACTGTAATCATACAAAAGGGAATGGATAAAGTATGATATAATCGAACAATGGAATAGTATGATGTGACCAGGGAGATGGGGGGGTTAGACAAGGGGTACATATATATTGTAGGAGTAGGGAGGTGTGGAGGGAGTCTGATTATGAAGACATGTGTGTCACATTCAGGAGGTAGGTAGGATTTGACATTTACCTTCATTTGAATAGTGGAGGGAAATGTCTGGCTTCTTGCTTTAGGGGAAAAAAAAACATAGAATAAGTGTGGAGGATATATTGGAGGTAAGGAAGAATAGTGATAGCAACACCACTTAGAATGTTCCTGCAGTATTCTATGAGAAAAAAAATAATGAAAGCTTGAATAGAAATGTTAAGTTTGAGGTGCCTATGAAGATCCTCCCTCCCTCCTTCCCTTCTTGATAATAATTAACACAAAACACTGTATAAGTTTAAGATGTACAATGTGATGATTTAATGAGTGTGTTATATTGTGAAATGTTAACCACAGTAAGATTAGTTAACACGTTCATCACCCTACTATGTTGTTTGTTCTTGTTTTTATGGTGAGAACAATTAACTCTCCTCTCATGGCAACTTCTGAGTAAACAACAGTGTTAACTATAGTCACCATGCAGAACATTATATCTCCAGGCCTCACTTATTATATAACTGGAAGTTTACATTTTTTTGACTGCCTTCACCTAGCCCACCAATCTCAACCCCACCCTGGAAACCACTGATTTGTCCTCTGCATCCATAAGTTTGAGTACTTTTAGATTCTACATAGAAGGGCAATCATACAGCACTGTATGATTCTGACTGATTTTGCTTAGCATTATACTCTCAAGGTCCACTTGTGTTGTAGGAAATAGCAGGATTTCCTTCTTTTTTTTGGTGGCTGAGTAATATTTCATTGTGAATATACCAAGATTTCCTTATCCATTCATCTTTCAGTGGACACTTAGGTCATTTCCATGTCTTTGTCATTGTGAAATGCTACAAGGGACTTGGGAGCACCAATCTCACTTTGAGACAGTGATTTCATTTTTTGAAAGTATACCTAGAAGTGGGGTTGCTAGATCATGTGGTAGTTCTTTTTTTAATTTTGTGAGGAACCTCCATATGGTTTTCCACAGTGGCTGCACCAGTTCGCCTTTCCATCAACAGTGTATGAGAGTTCTCTTTTCTCTGCATCCTCACTAATACTTCTTAGCTCCTGTCTTTTTGATAATAATCATTTGAACAGGTGTGAAGTGCTAGCTTATCATGGTTCTGATTTGCATTTCTTGATGATTAATACTATTGAGCACCTTTTCATGTACTTGTTGACCATTTTTATGTCTTTGGAGAAATGTCAAGTCTTTTGCCCATTTTTTAATGGGATTGTCTCTTTGCTATTGAGTTTTATGAATTTTTTATATATTTTGGATATCAACCCCTTATCAAATCCTTTATTATTTAAAAAAATCCTAAGGTGGGGTGCCTGGGTGGCTCAGTGGGTTAAGTCTCTGACCTCGGCTCAGGTCATGGTCCCAGGGTTCTGGGATTGAGCCCCACATTGGGCTCTCTGCTCAGCAGGAGCCTGCTTCCCCCTCTCTCTCTGTCTGCCTTGCCTCTCTTCCTACTTGCGATCTTTATCAAATTAACAACAAAAAAAAAAATCTCAAGGAAAGGAAAACAATAAGGAAATGTTTTAGTGATCACAACAATAATAAAGAATACAAGCATATTTTCTGCAATATGCTTTCCCATTTCATTTTGAGACTATTGTTAGTAAACAAATCTTATTGTGTTCTCTTTTGTGTAATTAAAATAATAGGTTGTGTAGAATGTTCCTTTATTGTCATATTTCTAGATAATCTTGTTTTAGTCAACTGAAATTATATTTGATTTTAAATGCAAGTACAAACCAAATGTGGGTAGAGGATATGAACAAAAGAACATATCTGATTCTAGTAGACATTTCCAACTAGTCTAGTGTTCATCAAATTAGACATTTTATGGAAATTCAATAATCTTTTTTTTAAAGGTTTTTTATTTATTTATTGGAGAGAGACAGAGATGTGGGACTCCATCCCAGGACCCTGGGATCATGACCTGAGCCAAAAGCAGGTGCTCAACCCACTGAGCCACCCAGGTACCTCTTGAAATTCAATAATCTTGCTAAACATGTGCAAATCAAGTATTAATCCTACTTTAAAAGCATGTTTTATATAAAGAACAACTGTTCCTCAAAAACTAATTCGATGTGCAAAGAATTTAGGTACTTTTCTTTTCACACATTTGTCTTCTCTTCCACATCCCACCCCCTGCCTTTGAACTAACATTTGTGTATTTCTAATGCAGTGGCAATGCTTTATTCTCTATCTCCGATCTGTGGATTGTCTCGGAGCAATGATAATGTCAGCACACATATAAGGTTTCAAACGTGCACAACTGGTACATGTCTATCATGGCTTCTAGAACTGTGGTGTGGTTATAGTAAATGTTCCATGCAGAAAGTTTAAACTTAGGTATTGCATTCCCTTGTGGCATTCTGCCAAACTCAAATGCAGCCACTGTTTCTTATGACATATTAGCAAGAATTTTAGTGGAAAAAGTAACCTGAACACCACTGGCATATTTTTCTATTTTGTAAAACTGCTTTCCTGCTAAGGATAACAGCATTTTTTTTTTTTAATCATAGAGAGGAGGTAAACACAGACTTTTAGCTGAGAAACAAATTTTAAACCCAAGCAAAAATTACTCCATGGTCATATCTATATTAAAGTAATGAAATTAATGAGGTGGTTTATAATTATGTAGTCACAAACTGGTGACCTTCAGGGCAACTCTCTCCCATACCCTCCTTTCTGGGGCATACTTAATGTTTACAAAAACTGTTTTGTACTACTATTAGGTAGGTGAAGCACTATAATCTTCACTCCCCCACAACTTCAGAATCGCCAACGTGATCTGATCTTCCCACTTTTTGACAGTCCTATAGACCTTTGCATTTGTTACCTTGGAAGAATAAACATATAGAGACCTTAGGTATTACACAATGCTGGATTCAAAGCTTGATTCTTCTAATTACTATGTCAACTCTCAAAGACCTATTTCTTCAGCATCATTTGAGAATAACATTTTCAACTTCTAGATTTTTAGAACACAAAAAGTCAGCAAAGAGTGCAAAATGTTTGTCCCTCGGGGGGCGCTAAAAGTGTACCTTCCTTAGCAAGTATAATTATTAATAAATTCTATGTTGAACTATGAGAATTAGAATCCTTTTATATCTTCAAAAGTTCACTTACTTGTCTTCTCAATCCCAAATTCCCTGTCCTTTCTATGTTTTGGATACTTTATTATGAAGTTGCATGAGTTATTTTAAAGTATGGAAAATAATCCTTGGGCGGAATAATCTTTTGCAAGTTCTCTTATGTTCTGGTCTGAATGTTTGTGTTCCTCCAAAATTGGTCTGTTGATGTAATACCCAAAGTGGTTATAGGAGGAGGTGGGACATTTGGGAGGTGATGAGAACAGAGTCCTCATGAATGAGATTGGTGCCTTTATAAATGAGATCCCAGAGAGTTGCTCACCCCTTCCACTGCATGAAACATAAGGACAAGTCTACAACCTGGAAGAGTTTGCAACCATTCCAGCACCCTGATCTCAGATGCCCAGCTTCCAGAACAGTGAGAAGTAAATTTCTGTTGTTTACAAGGTATCCAAGTCTGTGTTTACAAGGTATCTTTTGATACAACTGCCTGAATGGAATTGAGAGATACTCTTGTGTTCTGTGTTTGTAGGGGGACTATCTCCAAGCTCTACGTGCAGCCCTTCAAAGATGCAATGTGATGTTTCATATATGATTTCCCAGGTTAATATAATCTGCATATTTTTGAAAGCACAGAAGAGAAAACAAAGTCATCAAGTGGTAAATGTTATCAAGAGAAACTGGTTTTCAAATGGCAAAACGTATGCATAAGAAACTGTTAGAAAGAGGCAATCTTGAGAACAGATTTAAAAACTGATGGTCATTTCCTGTGTACTTTGAAGAGTACTACAGACTAGGAAAACATTCTTTCTTGCTCACAGGCGGAAACTCCTACTGTCCCTGGGTTGCCAACTTTTCTTGTTTTTCCTTCCCAAACCAGATGACTCCGTACTCTTTTCCCCTAAGGCATATATACCTTTCTAAACTTATTTCTCTCCCTTTTTCCCTTAGGTTATTTTCTTGTCCTGTCTTATTTCACCTCATGCCTCAGGGGATCCTTTCAACACACTTGCAAAGGCCAGGTAGTCCAAAAACAATACTCCCTTTTGTGTCCCATAAACTCCATGCTCCATTCAAATAAGTCAGTTCTAAAATATGTTGAACTTCAGGTTTATGAACATTGTTGGAGGGAGGCAGGAGAGAAGGAAGGTTTGTCAGGGAGCTTTCAGAAGCACACGGCCTGAAAGCAGGGAGAGGAGGGAACAAAAGGTCATGGCTTCTTTCCTTCCAGGGTATGCAAACATCAGTGGGCTCCTGCTTCTTCAGGTCTGACCGATTGATTACCTAGGGCTTCATTCAACGATCTCACACTCCCCCCACCACAGTTTGTAATCACCTTTAACATTGTCTCTGGGGGGGGGGACGCCTGGGTGGCTCAGTCATTAGGCTTCTGCCGTCAGCTCAGGTCATGATCCCAGGGTCTTGGGATCAAGCCTCACATCAGGCTCTATGCTCAGCAGGAAGCCTGCTTCCCCCTCTCTCTGCCTGCCTCTCTGCCTACTTGTGATCTCTGTCTGTCACATAAATAAATAAATAAATCTTTAAAAAAAAAAAAAACCAAAAACATTGTCTCTGGGTGGAGAAGACTTTGCCACACAAAGCCTACTAATACAGGAAACAGAGACACCAAAAGAAGAGTCCTATTTCTTTTAAGCAATGCGTGGAAGCAAAGAAAATCTGTATTGTGACTCCTTTTCACCTTCTCTTGTATATCTCCTCTCTCAGTCACCATATCACCATCAGGCTCCTTCATTGGTATAGGACTCCTTCCTTTGTCCCTGCCCCACAGCACTTCCTGTTTCTCTAAGGACACACATGTAGGACAAGATGGAGCGCTTGCTTACCCATACTGGACTGTCACAGATTGGTTGAATTTAATCATATTTTCTTTTTTCATGCTAAATATAAATTATTTGAGGACAGGGACTGATTCTTCCCATCTGTATATAACTTTCAATATTGAGCACCCTACCCTGAGCATAGGATACCCTACAAATTTTAATTGAATTGGACTATTGTTTTTGCTTTGCTGGGAGAGGAGAATAACAAAGTCCAAATCCATCATGTCAATCCTTCCATTAAAATTGCCATTTCTTTAAATAATTCCCATTAAGGCATTATGGCATTAAGTCAGATATAGTGGCAAAAATCCAGTTTTAGGAGTCAGAAGATAGGGTTTAAATCTCAGTACTCAATTGGGGTTTATATCTCCCTGTTTGAAACTGTGAAATGAAGTAAGGCCCTCCAGAGAAATGCTGTCCAGAATGAAAGGGTTTCATATACTAATGTATAACCCAATCCAGGGAGGATTTGTATTTTAAAAGGGGAATCTGAGACAGGCCAAATATTCACAATAGAGGAATAAATCAAAGGGTAAGGTTTTGTTTTAGAAACCTAGCTGGAACCCTGTCTTCTTCCACATTTAAGAACTTGATTTCCCTCTTATTTTTTTTCTTATATAACTAGAGATATTAATTGTAAAAGCAAAAGTATACAGTACATGATCTTTTGGGATATTTTCTATCTTTTCTAGTAAGTGGGTCTGAAACTTGCTTTAATTGAAAAGGATCCAAAACTTATTCTTCATGAATTTTTTCTGAGAGAAGGCAAAGGAGCCACAGACGAAAGATTAAATCACAGAAAATTAGGCCAACTCCCATATCACTGCCTACTTTTCTTAGTTTTTACATAACTCCAAGAGTCAACTGAAGTTATTGCATCACAGGAAAAGAGAATTATCCATGTAGTTCTTATAACTGTTTAGCAAACGGATGACATTATATTGCAAGCTAGATTGAGTTATGCTAGCAAAGGAGCTATGGCTAGGATTTATTCTCAACAATACTCATTTACCAAATTCATAGGAAGACTACGTGACCATTTTTATTAACATAACTTTATGTTTAGATTCTTGCTAATTACTTACCATGTACTTCGACTGCCTGAGAATGCCACTTTAGGTTTTCATAAGTATTTGAAGAAAACATTAAAGATACTCCCTGTTAAACATAGACTAAACACCACCCCAAAGTAGCCATTCACAAGCTCTCTGTATTTTACTGCTTTTTTTATACTCCTACCTATATTATATAAGAGGTAAAAGCAGGTAAATCCATTAGTTTCTTGCTTTTGTAAAAGACTCATTAAAAATGATTTGAGAAAATTAAGATAGACTTGCACATTTAAAACATCTTTAATGAGATTGGGACTTTAAAGTAAATTGACCCAGAAAGTCCTTTATGTGGAGACAGTTGGGATTCTAATGCAGACAGTGAAAAGGCTGTGGAGCTAAGCTGTAATCATATACTCTATTTTGGCTGTTGGTAATTTACTGAGTGTCTGACTGTTGGTAATTTACACCAAAAGTACTTTGATGTATAAATAATCCAATTTTCTTTTCACTCATGGTTTAGGTACTATGAGAAACACATGCATTATTTCAGACCATTCAAATAAATTATTGCAGCCGGGCTTCAGGGCATAATTTATTCTTGGAGAAATTTTGGTTGAGTGTTTTGAGCTTTTGTTTTCTAAGGATCTCTTTGTAGTCTAAAATTTTAGCATCTCTGTATCTTTCTAGAATGCATGATGTATTGCACAGAAGCCACCAATTCAAATACCTTCATAACCTATAAAGCTCTTAAAATTGTGCCTAATCTCAAAGTCTTTCAAGCTCACTCCAGATGAGGAGCAGTTTCTTTCCTCTTACTCTACTTGTTCCTGAATTGCTTGTGAGCCTTCATTTCTATCTTCAAAACATTGACTAGACTGCTTGTATGTTTCTTGGATACTGGTCGGAAGTTCCTTTGTCCAAGGATATAAATATTTCTTTTATGTTCTAGACAATGTTTCCTGATTATAAATATTTACAGGACAAACCTATATCTAACACATTTAACTTGATCCCTTCTGAGCTTCCTTTGGGAATTTAGATATTTTAATGTTAAATGGAAATTTAAGGTCATTTACTATTTCTCAAAGGCAGACAGGTTGGTATTAAGTCCCCAGTCTTTTAGATATTTCTTTTAATTACCACGAAAGTAAACACACTTCCCTTTTGAGTTGTGTTTCTTCAATTAATGAGATAACAGAGTAGTGTTTATAGGACATTAGCTGCTCCTCAGTGATAGCAAGCAAACTGCAGAAGCTACATCTGTAATTGGTTTTCTGATACAGCCTTAGCAAACACATAAGAGTGAAGTTCATGGAAGGGATAAATGGATTCAGTTACCTTCATACACTGCCTTCAAAGAGTGGTTTAATTATGCTTCCTTATAGCAGCTTCCCTTCCCCCAACCCATTAGGGCCTCTTGATTTATGACACAGTAGTTGTAGCATTCCCAGTAAAGACAGGATTTTCTCCTGTCAGAAAGCATGGCTCCCTGGTGATACTGCTCCAGGAGAGTAAATGAGATTCTAATAGCTCTGGGTTATTACCAAAGGCAGGATCAAGGAAATAACTTTTTTTTTTTCTGTTAATCACACATACCAATGAAAATTCTCAATAAGTTAATTTGTATAAATCATGTTTCAGTTTATACAAAAATTGAAATATGAGACATCAAAAAAGCTTTCTGGCAAGATCACTTTTCTATAGTATCTAAAACACTTTATAGCCTATATGATTGGTTATAATTAGGTATGCATGTTACTTATGTGGATCAAAATAATGTTTGAAAGGCCCAAGAGTCATTTGTTTTACTAATGATGCACACTTTTCTCTTAATCAGTGTCAGGAATTTGCTTCCTTGGTCTTACAAAGGCAAATTCATTTACAATAGAATTTATTGCTGTTTTCTAACTAGATTGTATGTCCAAACCTCCTCATACATGGTTTGCTACTAGTTAGTAATGAAATAAGCATATGCTATAGGCCCTTGTCCTTTAAAAAAACTTCAATGACTTTAAAATTTGTGTCACATTTTGTATCTTATTAATATGACTTATGGGTAAATGAACATCACATATGTATACCTAGCTGAATAAAGCATAAAATCTGTTCCCAAGAAGCCTATGGTCTAAAAGGGGAAACCAACAAGAAATTAGATTATTATAATCTACAGTTGACCATTGAACAGCATGAGGGTTAGGGGCACCGGCCACATGCAGTTAAAAACACTCATATAACTTTTAGCTCCCCAAAAACTTAACTACTAATAGCTTACTGTTGACCAGAAGCCTTACCAATAACATAAGTAATCAATTAACACATTTTTTTGTGTTACATGTATTACATACTCTGTTCTTATAAAAAAGTAGGCTAGGAAAAAGATGTTAAGAAACTTGTAAGGAAAAGAATATATATTTACAGTACTATACTATAAAAATCTGCATATAAGTAGATCCACGTAGTTCAAACTCTTGCTGTCAAGTGTCAACTGTAGTGTGGAAGTAGTATAATCACCGTATAAATATTTATCATGGTATTATAAAGCAGGCATGAGTGTATCTTTGAATAACACTTAAGTCAACACTTTCTGTTTACTCTTTTTATTGTGGATTCCTTAAGTTTAATCACTGGTCATGGATAGCATTGGAAAAAGAGATTTTATGGGTAATTCTGGAGCTACAACAAAGATCCACGTTCTTAGAGTGACTCTTGATAATTCAGTGATCAGAAAAGCATTCTGATTGTGTAACAGTCATTCTCCAGAGGCCACCAAGAACAACAAAACCTCTCCTCTGAGTGGACTTATTCTATCAAGCAAAGATTAGCTTTTGGCCTCTGCTGAGGAGAAAAGTACCCCAAGAATCCTTCATATATACCTCCCTTAAACACATTTCCCCTTCAGGTTGCAAGAATGCCCTGAGCCATGTAAGAAAGAACATCTTTAATTTATAAATTTTTAATCTAATTATATCTGTTATTCTCCATTATAAGTTGTTGGGCAGTGTATTTAATTGAAAATTTACTCTGAATTACAGAAACTAAGAAAACATCCCCAAGATTTGATTCTGATGACTGAAACATTTAAAAGTTCCTATCATCATGTTCCTATCATTTAAAAGTTCCTGTTCTTTGTAAGAGATAGTCAATTTATGTTTACCCATGTGCACAGCAACATTATTCATAATAGACAAGAAGTGGAAGCAATTCAAATGTCCATCAATGGAGGAATGGATAAACAAAATGTGGCATATATATAACAATGGAATATTACTCAGCTTTAAAAAGGAAGGACATTCTGACACATGCTTTAACATGGGTGAACCTTGAGGATATCATGGTGAGGGACACATGACAGTCACAAAGAAACAAATACTGTGTGATATTACTAATATGAGGTTTTTGAAGTAGTCAGATTCTTAGAATGTCGAATGGTGGTTTCAAGGGGCTACAGGGAGAGGGAAAAGAGGAATTGTTAAATGGGTATGAACTCTGCATGACGAAAAAGTTCTGGAGATCCCTTTTACAACCATGTGAATATATTAAACACTCCTGAACTGTATACACTTACAAATGGTTAAAGTGGCAAATTTTATGTTTTTAACCACAATAAAGGAGATAGTAAGTCTACTTTTTTCACATTTGAAAACATTATAGTATCAAAAACCCTGAATTATAAAATCCATACTACACGTAGATTGACTTTGTGAGAATTATACCGGCAAACCAGTAGTAGATGGCAATTTTGAAAGACGCTGCACAGAAAAGGCAATATTAACAGACTAAATAAAATCATGTAATACTGTCCTGGAAAATGATTTAGATGAACACTCAAGATTCTCTCTCTCTCACTTATTCTATGATAGCAAATTTGAAATCTCTTTACAGGCAAAATATAAACTCAGTAAGGAAAATAAAAAAAATCTATTGTTTGGTAAATCAAATATCATAATTAAATTTGGGGGGAAAAGAAATAGGGAGGGAGATATGGAGGGAGAAAGAAAGGAAGAGAATAAAGCCTCAGTGCAAAACTCAGTTCTTAAGCAAAGCTTTATGGTATTCTTGTTATTCCTGCAGAGCCTGTCATCTGAAAGACCCACATTATTAAGGAAGATTAAGGAAGAGACAAACTTTCTGAGATCTAAGTATAATTCTAGAAGCCCAGGTATATCATTCTCTACAAAAGGGAACCAGAGTGTTATCCATTTGCATTTTCCCCAGGGATGTATTTGGCTCTGGAGGCAAACTCTACTATGTACTTAAAATGATTGGTATTAATATTGACTTTCAGACAGGCAAGAAGTTAGAGATGTAATAGGGAAGGACTGGCATGCTTCACGCTCTGTAGTCATTATATTTGTGCAAGATAGTTTGTTGTAAGATGCAAATCATCAAAATGAAATCTAGGAAAATGTTTTGAGCCAATCTTGAACATATGCTTATGGTACCTGTTGAAAACATTTAAGTTTGAGAAGGAGAGGAGAATTAAGAGAGCTATTCCAAGAAGAGTGTCTGTGAATATCAAATTTAGGCACATTTAGTTCTACCAGAGACTAATCTATTAAAAGAAGCTGCTTAGAAATTCTGAGACTATCATCCTTTTCATGGTCACTCCACTGAGAAAAGAATAAAGAAAATGGCTGAGAAACAGATGACTGTAAATAAATACAATGGAATTTTGGCACTACAGAAAACAGATCTGTAATTTGAAGCCTATGAATATGTATACATTTTTATCTTGGAGTCAATGAAATGATGAAGGTAGTAAACACCTTTCTTGAGTTTGTGATCTATAGAAGCATCGTTCTGGCTCTATGTGATATTTTTCCTTTTATCTATTAGAATAAATACTTTTTTACACTTTCTCTTTTTAAAACTAAGAATGGCTGTTCTTTATTTTTTCCTGATTAAAGAAAAAAAAACCTGATAAATGATTATTTGATTGTATTTTTAAAATTTTGATTTAAAGACTTACCATGACTAGATGACAGAACAAAGCAGTTATTTCGCATTCTTAAAGACTTAAACATTGGTTTTCTGTTGCCCAAAAGACCCACAGATCCATAAAAGCAAACAATGACTTCTGTAGTTATGGCTTGACAGAAGGAATGTGAACGAATCTGAGGAAAATACTTTTTTGTCTGCTTTTTGTGAACCAGGTTAAGACCTTTAGTGAACTTTACAGAATTTATTATGCTCTTTGTTTAATGGTGTTGTGTTTTGAGATATAGTTTGGTTTTCAAATAGCACTCAGCAAATATATGTTTTAAGAATTCAATTCTAAATATTTGTTGGCAACTGAAGCTACAGGGAATGATGCTTTGCTTTTGGGATTTTCTTCATCTTTCTCTTTTTTTAATTGTTGAAAAATTACCTGGCATACAGGACACTTTCTAGTGTTTTTCTTAGAATTCCATAAATGGAAGAATTTACTTTTTCTTTCCAATAAACCTTGATGTGTCTCTACGCAAGAAGTAACTCTACTGTTCTGGAAATGAGAATCATCATAGGATCTGGGGAGCAATTTATATCTGGACTGAAGAACAAAGGGGTAGGAGTAATAATACGACATTGTACATACTTGTACCTTTTCACAGTTTGTTTTTTTTTAATCATGTGTGACATTTTATCCTCGCTAAAACTCTGTGAATTAGGGTGGGCATACGGTGAACATCAAAATGTCTAAATGCCTTAGGTTGCACACATATGTACCCACTAGGGAAGCCAAGACTTCTAAATCTAAGTAAGAATATGGACTTAGCTAGAATGTAGGGAAACCTGCTTGCACCCAGGCACACACACACACTCAGGAGCTCTCTCACATGATTTTCCATCTTACTGTGCCCCTCCTCAACTCAAAGTTTACATATATGCAATCCTGTGTTTGTATTCCTTTGGTAATTGCACTATTGTTCCCATTACTTTTTTAAAAATTTTTTAAATTTAAATTCAATTAATTAAGATACAATGCATTATTGGTTTCTGAGGTAGAAGTCAGTGATTATCCATCTTCTATAATATCAATGCTTATTACATCACATACCCTCCTTAATGTCCATCACCCAGTTACCACATCCCTTCCTCCTCTCCAGCAACCCTCAGTTTGTTTCCTATGATCAAGAGTCTCTAATGGTTTTTCTCCCTCTCTGATTTCATCGTGTTTTGTTTTTTTTCCTCTCTTCACCTATGATCCTGTTTTTTTTTTTCTTAAATTCCACATATAAGTGACATCATATGATAGCTGTCTTTCCCTGACTAACTTATTTCACTTAGCATAATACCTTCTAGTTCCATCCATGTCATTGCAAATGGCAAGATTTCATTTTCTGATGGCTGAGTAGTATTCCATTGCATACAGATACAACATCTTCTTTATCCAATCATCTGTTGATGGATATCCGGGCTCTTTCCATAGTTTGGCTATTGTGGACAATGCTGCTATAAACATTCGGGTGCACGTGCCCCTTCGGATCACTACATTGTATTTTTGATGTAAATATCCAGTAGTGCAATTGCTGGGTCATAGGATAGCTCTATTTTCAACTTTTTGAGAAGCCGTTATACTGATTTCCAGAGTGGCTGTACCAGCTTTCATTCCCACCAACAGTATAAGAGGCTTCCCCTTTCTCCACATCCTTGCCAATAATTGTCATTACCTGACTTGTTAATTTTAGCCATTGTGACTGGTGTGAAGTGGTATCACATGGAGGTTTTGATTTGTAGTTCCCTAATGTCAAGGGCTGTGGAACATTTTTCCATATGTCTGTTGAACAGTTGGATGTTTTCTTTGGGGAAATGTCTATTCATGTCTTCTGCCCATTTCTTTTTTTTTTTTTAAAGATTTTATTTATTTATTTGAGAGAGAAATAGTGAGAGAGAGCATGAGAGAGGAGAAGGTCAGAGGGAGAAGCAGACTCCCCATGGAGCTGGGAGCCCGATGCGGGACTTGATCCCGGGACTCCAGGATCATGATCTGAGCCGAAGGCAGTCGTCCAACCAACTGAGCCACCCAGGCGTCCCTTCTGCCCATTTCTTGATTGGATTATTTGTTCTTTGGGTGTTGAGTTTGATGAGTTCTTTATACATTTTGGATGCTAGCCATTTATCTAATATGTCATTTGGAAGTATTCTCCCATTCTGTTGGTTGTCTTTTGGTTTTGTAGACTCTTTCCTTTGCTGTGCAAAAGCTTTTTACATTGATTAAGTCCTAATAGTTCATTTTTGCCCTTGTGTCCCTTGCCTTTGGAGATGTGTCTAACAAGATTTGCTGGGGCCAAGGTCACAGAGGGTGCTGCCAGTGTTCTCCTCTATGGTTTTGATGGATTCCTGTCTCACATTTAGGTTTTTCATCCATTTTGAGTCTATTTTTGTGTATGGTTTAAGAAAATGGTCCAGTTTCATTCTTTTTCATGTGGTTGTCCAATTTACCTAGCACCATTTACTGAAGAGACTTTCCTTTTTCCATTGGATATTCTTTCCTGTTTTGTCAAAGTTAATTGACCATAGAATTGAGGGTCCATTTCTGTGTTTCCTGTTCTGTTCCACTGATCTGGGTATCTGTTTTTGTGCCAGTACCATACTGTCTTGATGATTACAGCTTCCTAATAGACATTGAAGTCCGGGAATGGGATGTCATTCATTTTGGTTTTCTTTTTTCAACATTCCATTGGCTATTTGGGGTCTTTTGGGGTTCCATACAAGTTTTAGGATTACTTGCTCTCTGAAAAAAACAGTGATTGCATTGAATGTGTAGATTGCTATAGGTAGCATAGACATTTTAACAATATTTGTTCTTCCAATCCATGACCATGGAACATATTTTACATTTGTTTTTTCCTCAGTTTTTTTTTCATGAGTGTTCTGTAGTTTTCTGAGTACAGATCTTTTGCCACTTTGGTTAGATTTATTCCTGGTACTTAAGGTTTTGGGTGCAATTGTAAATGGGATCAGCTTCTTAGTTTCTTTTTCCTCTGTCTCATTATCAGTGTATAGAAATGCAACTGATTATTGTGCACTGATTTTATATCCTGCCATTTTGCTGAATTCATGGATGAGTTCTAGCAATTTGGTGGTGAAGTCTTTTGGGTTTTCCACATAGAGTATCATGTCTTCTGCAAAGAGTGAGAGTTTGATTTCTTTGCTGATTCAGATGCCTTTTATTTCTTTTTCTTGTCTGATTGCTGAGGCTAGGACTTACAGTACCATGTTGAACAGCAGTGGTGAGAGTGGACATCCCTGACATGGTCCTGACCTTAGGCAAAAAGCTCACAGTTTTTCCCCAGTGAGAATGATATTCTCTGAGGGTTTTTCATAGATAGCTTTTATGATATTGAGGTATGGGCCCTTTATCTCTACACTGTAAAGAGTTTGAGTTAAGAAAGGACACTGTACTTTGTCAAATGCTTTTCTGCATCTTTGAGCAGATCATATGGTTCTTGTCCTTTATTTATTTATTATTTATTATTATTTTTTTCATTTTTTAAATCTTTTTTTAAATTTATTTTCAGCATAACAGTATTCATTGTTTTTGTACCACACCCAGTGCTCCATGCAGTCCATGCCCTCTCTAATACCCACCACCTGGTTCCCCCAACCTCCCACCCCCCCACCTCTTGTCCTTTATTTTTGTAGTGTATCACTTTGATTGATTTATGGATGTTGAACCACCTCTGCAGCCCAGGAATAAATCCCACTTGATTATGGTGAATAATTCTCTTAATGTACTGTTGGATCCTATAGGCTAGCATTTTGGTGAGACTTTTTGTATTCATGTTCACCAGGGATATTGGTCTGTAATTCTTCTTTGTGGGGTCTTTGGTTTGGGGATCAAGATAATGCTGGCCTCAGAGAAAGAGTTTGGAAGTTTTCCTTCCATTTCTATTTTTTGAAACATCTTCAGAAGAATAGGTAGTAATTCTTCTGTAAATATTTGGTAGAATTCCCCTGGGAATCTATCTGGCCTTGGACTCTTTCTTGGTGGGAGAGTTTTAATGATGGCTTCAATTTCCTTGCTTGTTATGGGTCTGTCCAGGTTTTCTATTTTTTCCTGTTTCAGTTTTGGTAATTTATACTTCTCTAGGAATGCATCCATTTCTTCCAGATAGTCTAATTTGTTGGCATCTAGTTGCTCATAATATGTTCTTATAATTGCATTTCTTTGGTATTGGTTGTGATCCCTCTTCTTTCATTAATTATTTACTTGGGTCCTTTCTCTTTTCTTTTTGATAAGTCTGACCAGGGGTTTATCAATCTTATTAATCTTTCAAAGAACCAGCTCCAATTTCATTGATATTTCATTGATCTGTTCTGTTCTTTTGGTTGCTATTTCATTTATTTCTGCTCTAATCTTAATTATTTCTCTTAGCCTTCTGGGTTTAGGCACCATACGCTGTTGTTTCTTCAACTCCTTTAGGTTTAAGGTTATGTTGTGTATTTGAGATCTTTCTTGTTTCTTTAGAAAGGTTTGTATTGCTATATACTTCCTTCTTAGGACCTCCTTTACTGCATCCTAAAGGTTTTGAACAGTTGTGTTTTCATTTTCATTTGTTTCCAATGCATTTTTTAAATTATGGATAAAAGACCTCAATGTGAGACAGGAATCCATCAGAATCCTAGAGGAGAATATAGGCAGTAACCTCTTCGACATCAGCCACAGCAACTTCTTTCAAGATATGTCTCCAAAGGCAAAGGAAACAAAAGCGAAAATGAACTTTTGGGACTTCATCAAAATCAAAAGCTTCTGCACAGCAAAGGAAACAAAATCAACAAAACAAAGAGGCAACCCACAGAATGGGAGAAGATATTTGCAAATGACAGTACAGACAAAAGGTTGATATCCAGGATCTATAAAGAACTCCTCAAACTCAACACACACAAAACAGACAATCATATTAAAAAATGGGCAGAAGATATGAACAGACACTTCTCCAATGAAGACATACAAATGGCTATCAGACACACGAAAAAATGTTCATCATCACTAGCCATCAGGGAGATTTAAATTAAAACCACATTGAGATACCACCTTACACCACTTAAATTGTTCTTTAATTTCCTGGTTGACCTATTCATTCTTTAGTAGGATGCTCTTTAGCCTCCATGTATTTCTTTAGTAGGATGCTCTTTAGCCTCCATGTATTTGAGTTCTTTCCAAATTTCCTCTTGTGATTGAGTTCAAGTCTCAAAGAATTAGAGTTCAAAAATATGCAGGGAATGAGCCCAGTCTTTTGGTACCAGTTGAGACCTGATTTGTGATCCAGTAGTTGATCTGTTCTGGGGAATGTTCCATGTGCACTTGAGAAGAATATGTGTTCTGTTGATTTGGGATGGAATGTTCTGAATATATCTGTGAAGTCCATCTGGTCCAGTATGTCATTCAAAGCCCTTGTTTCCGTGTTGATCTTCTGCTTAGATGATCTGTCCATTGTAGTGAGTGGGGTGTTGAAGTCCCCTACTATTATTATATTATTGACGTGTTTAATTTTGTTAATAACTGGTTTATATAATTGGCTGCTGCCATGTTAGGGACATAAATATTTACAATTGCTAGATCTTCTTGTTGGATAGACCCTTTAATTATGATATAGTATCTTTCCTTCTCTCTTATTACAGTCTTTGGTTTAAAATCTAATTTGTCTGATATAATGATTGCCACCCTAGCTTTCTTTTGTTGTCCATTATCATGATAACTGGTTTTTGATCCCCTCGCTTTCAGTCTGGATAGGTCTTTGGGCATAAAATGAGTCTCTTGAAGACAACATATTGATGAGCCTTCCTTTCTTATCCAGTCCGATACCCTGTGTCTTTTGATAGAGATATTTAGCCCATTTCTCATCCAGAGTAACTATTGAAAGATGAATTTAGTGCCCTTATTACCTATAAAGTCACTGTTTCTGTTTATTGTCTCTGTTCCTTTCTGGTCTGTATTACCTTTGGGCTCTCTCTTTGCTTGAAGGATCCCACTTCTCTGTGAGTCTTCAGAGAAAAGCAGTCAACACTCCTGTCTTTCTGGTTTCCTACCACACTGTGCTCACCCAACCTGTGACCAAGCATTTCTCAGGTACACAACCCCATTTGGAGTCTCTAAACCCTGCAGACTTCTTTTTTTTTTTTTTTTTTTTTTTTTTTTTTTTTTTTTTTTTTTTTTTTTTAGATTTTATTTATTTATTTGACAGAGAGAAATCACAAGTAGGCAGAGAGAGAGAGGAGGAAGCAGGCTTCCCGCTGAGCAGAAAGCCCGATGCGGGGCTCGAACCCAGGACCTGGGATCATGACCTGAGCCGAAGGCAGCAGCCCAACCCACTGAGCCACCCAGGCGCCCTAAACCCTGCAGACTTCTATGGGTCATTCCCGTGCAGTCCTTCCAGGGAGAAAAGGAGGTCTTGCCATTCATTTTGCTTGTTGGGTCCTGCTCGGAGAGCAGTCACCTGACTGTACTATGGTTTGGGGTTTATTGCAACCCTGAGCTGAAAGCCCAGTCCTGGGTTGACTGATTGCAGCCAGCTTCCCAGTTCCAATGCCCAGGAGCTCTGCCACACTCAGGCATACCTCGTCTTTCTGCAACCCCAAGGATCCTGAGACCACACTGCTCCAGCTGATTCTGTCCCACTTAGCTACCTGAGTGTCTTTCAGGTCGGGATGTCCTGCACAGGAGTAGACTTCTAAAAGTTCTGATTTCATGCTCTGTTGCTGTATCACTTTCTGGTAGCTGGCTTATGGAGGCTACCTCTTGCCATGGTTTATCTTCCCATATATGACCTCAGATTCACTTCTCCACACCTCCTACCTTGCAGAGAGTGGTCAATTTTCTATTTGTAGAGTTGCAGCCAGTCTTTTCTTATATCTCCAGTTGAGTTTGCACATGTTGGGAATGATTTGATAGCTATATAGCTGAGTTCCTGGGACCAGATGATACTAAGGTCTCCTATTCCTCCACCATCTTGCTTTCTCCCTCCCCCATTACTCTTCATAATTCTCTGCCCCTCTTGGATCCACACCTCTTGCCATTTGACTAGAGACAGAATGTTTTTGCCAGTGTTAATGAAGCTAGGCTTGGCCATATTATTTGCTTTGGCAAACAGTCAGTAGAGGGAGTCAGTTCCAGTGTGCTGTTTCTGCACATTAGCTCAGGAAGCAGTGCATGTTATGGCCAGCCCCTATTGTTCTCCTGGTTTGGGATGGCCTGCTGGTCCAAGAGAATGAAAGATCAATGAAGCATAACTGAATCCAACTTGAAGCTCAGAGCCAGACTAGCTGAGCTCAGTCTAGATGGGTTGATTCTCTGATATCTCCCAACCATGTGTTAGAGAGTAGTGTTTGCAACAGGAGGCCACTAAGTTGCGTGTGGTTTGTTCGCAGCATTGCCTTTGCACTAGCTAACTTATAACCTGTGTACTATCAGCAGTCATGAAACATTTTCTAATCCATCAAAGGTTGTGAACCTAAATGTAAAAAAAGTCTGTTGCCTTTTCTATTCTTGGGATAGAGTAAGTTAAAGTAACCTCTTGGACTTAAAGGAAATGAGCTCAATAATATTCATTGTTACATAATGAACAGCTCTGTTAAATTCTTGGTGTCATGATTTAATCATACTTTGCTGACCTTCAGTATTCTTCATAAAATGGAAAAGGTGATACCTCTTAATTATTAATTAATAATACCACTTAATTCTGCCTCTTGGAATTCACCTGCTCATTTACTAACTTTTTCAATTAATAGTTATTGAAAACCTATACATTTTCTAGAATATACATACAACAATGAATAAGATACAGTCCCTGATGACTAAGCTTTCTAAACTATGAGGTACTAAAGGGAAAAAAAGTTACTTTTCAATACAACAAATACTATAATGAAGTTAAGTGCTTGGGAATTTAGGTATATAGGGAAAGATATGTCAGGTAGGAGAAGGAATATTTGAGTTGAAATTTAAAGGACTGGGAGAAGAGGAGGGGAGATATGTCCACAGAAGCTTAATAAATACAAACAAAAAAGTAATAACTTTGCATTAAATAAAGCTTTATAAATAACCTTAACCATGTGATCAAAAGTGATATAACCAATAACAGTACAAATAAATATCTTTTACCTCCTGATATGAAACATTGAAAAGACCAGAATATTACTTATATGGTTTTTTCTTTTTATTGTTGCTAAAAATGCATAACCTGAATCTAATCACAAGGAAATAGAAGACAAGCCTAAATTAACAAAGATTCTACAAGATAACTAGCATGTACTCTAAAAAAATGTGAATGTTATGAAAGACAAAGGAAAACTGAAGAAATGTGCCAGATTAAAGGAGACTAAAGAAACATGACACCTGGATGCATTTGCCACTGGGACACTGGCAAAATCTGAACAAGGTCTGTAGAGGATATAACAGTAGTTTTTTGACAGTTGCACCAGGGCTAGAAAAAACCCCAATGTCTGCTTTGAAACAAATACTGAAGTATTTAGAAGGAAATGGGTAAAATGTATGTGCCTGCATGCATGTGTGCATGTTGTGTGGAGATGGAGAAAGAGGTAGAAAGAGGGATAGATAAAGTAAATATAGTAAAATATTAGTTTTTGAGGCATCTGGGGAAAAGGTATATGGGAATTCTTTGTGCAATTCTTACAACTTTTATAAGAGTCGGAAATTTTGTAAAAAATAAATATTGAGGCAAAATGAGACAAAAGGATGAGAGAAAGGGTTGAGCCTGGAGTGTGGCAAGGGTAGAATTAAAGGTATAGGAAACATTCAGGCTCAATCATAGGTACTTGCCCAAGTTAGGCATGGCCAATGAGTCTTTCTGTCCTGCATTTTAAATGCAGTATATCACTGTGGAATTAGAATACTGACTTTCTTACACAAGAATAAAATCCACATAGTTGCAATCAGCTCTGTGGATTGCATTAGTGTTGATTTCCTGGGTCTGATATTGTGCCATAATTTTGTCAGATGTTACCAGTGGGGGAGACTGAGTACCCCCTATACATCTTTTTGTGACTTCCTGTCAATCTATAATCACTTCAAAATAAGGATTATTTAACTGCCTTTGTAAACCTTTCTTCAAAAGAAGACGAAACCTCATATATTTTTTCAACTTCATATTAAAGTGAATGACTGTATATGCTCTAAACAAAACTTTTAAAATTTATGTTAGCAATCAATTTAAACAGCTTTTAAATTTAGTATAAAGCCATTTCTCTAATATTCCTTTTTGAGGTCACAAAGATTCTCTTCTTGACCAAACTTAGGTAGGATCCTTTAAACCCTCTTCTCAACTAGGTCTCAACCTTGACCTATGAAGACTTAAACAAATCCTAACATCATCTCTAAGAACCAGGGGCCACGACACTCGGCCCCACCCTCCCACCCCAAGTTCCTGCCTGGGAAAGCTCAAGTCTGCCAAAAGAATCTACTGTTTGCTCCAGCCAACACTTGAAGATGGGGCTCTGGTTTCTCCTTCTCTGTGGGAGGGTAGCAGCCTCAATTCGAAAAGCACCAACTACCAAACCCAGATGGGTTTGACATGAATGAGTCCCCCTTCCTGCTTTTAATTCTTCACTTCTCTGACTTTATTCAAACTATAGGTCATGCCTTCCCTAATTCCCTCATTTTCTCTTTAAAACACCCATTTACATCTGTGCAAATCAAACTTGAGTTCAGTTCATGCTGGACTCTTTTCCCTATGATGGTAGTTATTACTGATTAAAATCCATCCTTCCCATTTTCACTAGTATCCAACTTTGTTTATTTTTGGCAGAGGTTAAATTTTTTTTATTTGCTTCATAATGAGAGCACCCAAATTGCCATAAATGCCAGAGGACTCAACATTTAAGAAAACCTCCCACAAAACACACTAATAGTTACTGGTATGGACCAACTATTGTGTGTCAGATATTTTGTACCCATTTAATCTCATTCAATGCTCATTATAGCCGTGTGAAAACCAACCAACCAACACCAACAGGATTCATAGGTGAACTCAACATGTTTATAACCCAAGCTCCTGCTTGTGCTGCTATGGCTGGTCAGGCTGTAGGATGCAAATGATTGTGAATCCCCCAAGGGAGCTCCATATTAAATAGAGACAAAAAAAGGCATGACTGTATTAAAGATTCTTCCTTGTGTTTTGAAACTGGATTGCTGACAAGGTTTAAGCTTAACCTCCCCCACCTTCCTTTAAGTCCCACAGGTGTGCAAGCTGATGAGAAAGTTGGGGAGCTCCGTCCTCTGGCACCAACAGGCTGCACATATGACACTAGAGTATCTCTATCCCAGTGCACCCTCTAGTCACCTGTCAAAAAAAATCCAAACCAATCTCTTTTCTTGCTCTCCTAAGCTGTCATGGGGTCTACTTGAGAAGTTTTCCTCGCTTCCCCCACGTGCCTCACTATATGAGAAATCAATCTTTTGACCTTTGTGTGTCACAGGTCATCCGTCTTGACACCCAAGCCAAATATTGTGTAAGAGAGTTCATCTTAGTCCTTCAGAGTAGCCACAATGATGATAGACCCCTTAAATCTTTAAATTTAAATCAATATATTTTAAAGTATTTTCAATTTGCTTAATAGTAAAATCATAGGAGAAACTTCTCTCTAAAATGGAGCCCATCAGTAATAGATATTCAGTTGACATAAAAGCAGCAAGAATTCACTGTGCAAGTGGATGTTGACACTGTGCATATTGTCCAGTAACTGGGAAAATTCCAACCTTCATTGTCAAAGATGCAAAAATCTCTGGTTGTTAAAAGCAGCTTGGAATGAATGCCCTTCATGTGAAAAGAACACATTTACAAAAACACAGTTGGTGTGTATTTTCTCCTGGAGGGAATATATATTTCTTTAGGGAACTTAGCAATGGTTATGAAAACAGTATAAAATCTGTCAGGATTCCATTATGGCCCCATTTTATACTTTCATTTCCAATAAATATTTTGTACTCATTACTGACTTTTGACTTTGGGTGTGATAGAAAGAAAACATAAAAGCATGAAATAGTGGTTATAATTTTCAGTTAAAAATTACTTTAATGTTTCTTGGGAATAACATCTCTTCTAATAAAAAGATCATAATAAAAAAAAGTTAAAAGTCAATGCTGTCAGAAAAACTAAATTCTCTCAAATTCTCTTAAAACAAAGACAAATAAACTTTTACACATTCTTTGCTTTGGCATTCCCATAATTGCCTATGTGGTGTTTTAAACACAAATGATCAGATAGAAGGAGAAAATTAGTAGAAAGTCAAATTTTAGGCAGAAATTGAGCAGCACAGTTCAGTATTAATAGAAGTCTGGTAATCGAATTCCCATGCCGCATTCACACATTACTCCCAATAAAAAGAAATACCAGTTTCAGAAGCAGTATAATTGCCATCTGCTATAATTTTGCCCCTTGTGGTGAGATAAAGAGCATGTTTTTCACATGCATGAAGCAACATATATGGATATTTCTGTGTTACAGTACAAGATGGAAAGAGCCTCTGATGAAACTCTCCCGCTTACCATGAGTATTTAAATTATTTTCCTCCAGTTATGTTTGAAGGACTCATGCACAGTATTTCCATCAAATAAGCTGAACAGATTCAGTATCTCCCCTCTGAGAATTTAGGCTATAAATCAGCCCATATTCAAATGTATATGCTTTGAATGGGGTAACTCAGCTTGAAAACAGCCATAAAACATCTGTAAATACTGTTTATGAGGGTGGGAAGTTTTAATGCTCTACTTCATTCATTGCTGGACAACACTGTTATCCAACAGCACTATTATTTACATGCAGCTGGGAAGCGTATCAAATATAAAGAAGATAGGAATAATAGAAAGTCAATGGGCAGCCATGAATAATTTCCATTTACTCATTTAAAATTTTATTAAGTAATTATTATTCATTTCTTAGACATTGGACAGCAAATGGTGTACAAGGTGTCTGCGTTTAAGGAACTAACACTCTAGGAAAGGACATGGAAATCTGCATGCCTTCCTGCAATGTGGGGCAACCAGTTCAGCAACAGAACTATGTACCAGATGCAGTAGAAATAGTTTGGCTCTGGTGGCCGAAGGAAGGCAGGGAGGACATTTAAGCCTGGGGTGCAAGAAAGGGAGTCAGGGAGGAGGTGAGAAGAAGGGTGTGGGACATGGTTAAGGATCAAGGGTAAGTCCAAACTAAAGAAACATGGAAGAGTATGACAGAGTCTGGTGCCACGATCACATTGTCTGGTGAGTTGCTGAGAGCTGAGATTGTTTTATAGGAGAGACTGGTGGTCTGGGAGTTTCTGAAAGTTATATAGTCTACATAAATAAGCATGGGGGAAATGTATCAGTCAAGGTTTGGTATGAGAACCACAAACAACTCCGGATATTTTAAGCAGAAAGGCAGTTAATACAGCCAGTTAGATGTTTGTAAGATCTGTAAAAGGATAGGTCTGGGTTTAATCTCTTGGAATTACACAAAACAACACACACAGAACAGAAAATAGAACTACTATCTCTGAGGTGACTGTACCGGAACTTTGCTGGAAATAAGAAGCTAAAACCACTTCCTCTGCCGCCATTGCCTCTAAATATCCAGGAGTCCACACACTGGACACTGACTGGGTGCTAGGGGAACTTCATATTCCCATGAGCTTGCCGGCTGGAAGCACCATCCAAAACTTTCAGGAAGATGGACTCTGTTCACCTCTGCCTTTCAAATTTCTCATGATTGCATCAGTCCAGAATCCTGGCATCAAAGAAGTGGGGAAAGTATAACTTTTAGCTTTCCAATCTTCTTCTCTCCCAGATAGGGAAAAGACATAAGGGAGTTTGAGTGAACCAAAACAGAGTGTCTAAACTGTTTAGAATTGCTAGAAAAAGGAAGAAAAGAGAAATTGCTCTCCTCTACTTAACTAGGAAAGCTCAAGAATGGAGAGCATGAGAGCTCTCTGAAGAAGGCAAAGAAAGATTCTGAGCAAACAAAGAAGAAGAATTTATTTCAGTCCTACAGATGTGTATGAGGGAAGAAAAGAAGCTGAAATTCAAAATAAAAATTTAAGGGAGTTGTAAATGTACACTTGTCTGCCACTGAATGGGACCCTGTCACCTGAGAAGGCAAAAGATGGGGAGGTAACTGGGCAGCCCACAGCAGGTGGATTCTGGAGTATGTAGCAGTCGGTGTTCTTGCCCAGGAAGGTGAGGTTATTTAAAACAATTCATGAGGCTATCTCCCCAGTCCATGGAAACTGGGATACAAAAACCATGTCAATCTCATTTATTACAAAAACATGCCCGCTGGACAGGAATGGTTGGTATAGAAGAGCAGAAGTCAGCGTGTCAGTGTGAGTGTAGCTGTGGGAGCAGAAGTGCACCCAGGCCACTCACTCAGAAAGTGTGCTATCCATGCAGCGAGAATGCTGTAGTCAGTTTTCACAACACTTTGATGACATTCGTATACCTCACTTATCTTCCCTTGACCCGAATTGAAAACCACAAGGCGTCTTTGAGAAAAATGCTGGCCTTCTGCTAACTCAATATCAGGAAATACATACTTCAGATAGGAGTGAGAAGAAGACATCCCTCATTATAAATATATACATTTATATTCTGCCTTATAGACCTTCACACCATGCCCATGCCAGAGGAACTCTCATCTGTGGTCAGGCAATGTTCAAATGTCTGGGAAAAGGAGGCTGAGATTCAGATACTAGAGAGTGATGAAGGAGCCCTGAGAGGCTGAAGACCTAAGCAACAGGCTGATCTGTATCTCCCGCAAGTATGAAGGGTCCAAGGAAGGCTTAGAGACACAGTGTTACCTCTAAAGTCACAGTTAAATTATTACACTATAATGTCTAGCTAAGTAGGATTTACCTATGCCTTTGACAGGAAAGAACCTCTGGGAACTGGCTCTTAAAATAGAAAATTTATTCATCTGAGAGAGAATAAGAGAGAGGGCACAAGCAGGGGAGAGACAGAAGCAGACTCCCGACTGAGCTAGGAGTCCCACACGGGGCTCGAGCCCAGGACTTAGAGATCATGACCTGAGCAGAAGACAGAAGCTTGACTCCCTGAGCCACCCAGGTGCCCCACCTTCCCTCCACTCATGCTCTCATGATCTCTCTCTAAAATAAATCAATCTTAAAAAAATAAAACAAAATAGAAAGTGAAATTAGATGGAGGAATCTCCTCTCTCTGTGTTAGCTTCCTTGTGTAACTTCCAAATCATGTCCACGTGTGCAGGCAGGTATTTTATCCTAAATATCCCACCATGATTTTATTTTTGTTTTGTTGCTCTTTTGGAATGGAGCATGATAGTTGGATTCTACAAAGGTCTGTTAGAGGGGGCACCTGGGTGGCTGAGTGGGTTAAGCCTCTTCCTTCGGCTCAGGTCATGATCTCGGGGTCCTGGGATTGAGTCCCGCATAGGGCTCTTTGCTCTGCGGGGAGCCTGCTTCCTCTTCTCTCTCTCTCTGCTTGCCTCCCTGCCCACTTGTGATCTCTCTCTGTCAAATAAATAAAATCTTTAAAAAAAAAAAAAAGGTCTGTTAGAGGAGTTACATATGCATTTAGCAATGCTGCATGAAAATACGTTCTCTGAGTAAAGGCACTTGCTTTACGGAGACACCACCAAATTGTTCAAATGTTTCATGAACATTTTCTTCTATCAATCTCTCCCTCAAAATGTACTGACTGTGCCCTATATCATGGCATCTCAACACACCCATTCATTTTTCTTTTTTTTTTTTTAAGGAAATTTGCTCAATTTCTATAGACAAGGCACTGTGGGGTACAGCAGACTAAACATGGTATGATAAAACATGCCTTTATGGCTAGGGGTGAGAAATTAAGGAAGGAATTAAATAGCTCTGAGGAGGATAATGAATGAAGAATGTCACAATGAAAATATGGAAGCACTGTCGTTTCTACTTAGGACAACTGAAACGCTTGCATATCTTTTCAGCCATGAAGGATGGGCAACATTCAGTCAGGCACAAACATGAGTCTTAGCAGCGAGCTGAGAAGAGCATGAGTCTGTTGTGGCAAACAGTGAAATGATTTGTTGGCTAGTGGTTAGGATGCAGAAAAACTAATCATGAAGCCTTTTGAAATGTTTGCAGGTGGGTGTGTTTTCATTGCTTTTAGGTGCCCAGCGAGTATGACTGTGCAGCATCATTTGAGGATGCTTTACTGAAACATTTCAAAATAGACCAGCACAAAAGCATTCAGTGTGAGCCAGATCGTCCTACCTAGAGTGAGAGGCATTTCTGAGCCAAATTCCTGTGCCAGTTTGTTGCACTGCACACTAGGCTAGAGGAAGGATCTGGGCCAATATAAGTCTAGATTTCTTCAAACCGCAAGCACCTCTGAATAGGAGCATTCTGGGCTGAAACTGAGCCTTGGAGAGAGTTTTGGGCTAGTGAACAGAAGCAAGGTTTCTAGAGTCAGACCACCTCTATTTCAGTTCTGGCTCAACCTTTTATTGGCTGTGTATTCCTGAAGAAGTCACCTACTTTCCCTAAACCTCATCTTTAAAACGAAGACAATAATAGCACCTACCTCTCAAGTGGTTATGATTAGAAATAAAAAAAATTAATGAGTATAAAGCAACCGGTATAGGTATGAACCCAGTGAATATTGGCTGTGCTAGTGTTGCTGGTGGGTCAGCCGACATTTCAGATGCAGGCTAGTCCTTGGGATTGCAGAACAAACCAGGTTTACCTGGGAATTCCCAGCAGTGACTCCAATCTTCTAAATTGATTGTATTTCTATAAACTGCACTTAGAATAAATATTGTCTCGTGAAGCCCCGAACATCACTTCCCTGAGTACTGTCCTTCCCCAGATAGTTTCTAAGACAAGTTTGGAACGAAAATCTATCCAGGGTCCAGGCAATGGGTGTACTAATGAGGAACAACTGGAATATTGGCCTGAAGTTCAGGGGTCACAATGGGGGGGGTGTTTGTGTTCCTTGAGGAAATTTGTAAAACATTTCCTTTGCTCAAATAGAAAGTGTCTTAGACATTCTTTAAACTGAAAATTGCCTTGACCACACACACACACACACACACACACACACACACACATGCACACAACAGGGTTCACCCTTCTTTAATCAGCTGCATAAAATTTCATTGTATGGCTATACCATAATTTAACATTTTCTCTGTTGATTGACATCTGAGTTATTTCTAGTCTTCCGCAAGCAATATTATAGTGCACAAATTGTATATACATAAGAAAAAATACGTTGGCTATTAGTTTTTGTAGACAAGCATCTTTGTGTTTCCCTCATATGAGTAGCACTTGACACGAGCAAACAAGGCCCATGGGACTCATACTTCATTCCCCATGCAATGCCTTCTGAAAAGGCTTGAAATTTTCTGGTTAGAGAGCAAAGATACTGTTATTTGCTATTTCTTTTCATCTTTAAGTGAAGTTCTAACAAATTATGTATGGAATATATAAATCATTTGAAGGTGAAGAAGCTTCAGAAATAAGGTTTGAACAGGTTCTGATATTCTTATTGAGTGTTAAATACTATTAACTTTTTTTTTTTCTGCAGCTTCTGCACAGGGAAGAGGAAGGGGCCCCCAATCAAATCTTCTATCCCTTCTCCTCTTGGAAGTCAAATGCTCAGCTATTTGGGCATGAGAAAATTTGGGAACAGGAACCATGATTCTTAATGTGCTCTTTTGTCCCTGAATTAGAAGAAGATTTAATAAAATCCCTTTCACCATTTGTCTACCTGTCACGTTAAACCACTGTAATATTTTCTCTCAGTGATTACAGAACTGAGAATTATGGAATGCAGTACCAGGCTTGGTAATTTTTAAACTGGAAAATTTATTACACGGTTGTAGCAATGAAAAGTTGCTTCAAATAAGTTGCCAAGAAACCACACAGTATAGTGCTCAAGGACATCAAGTTTTCTACTGTCCTATTCAGTAACTTAAGAACTTAACATTTTGTAAAGTAGGGACACATAATATGCTGATGGGCTTCCCATTTGTTTTAAAGTGTTTCAGCCGATCAGCTCCATGTTTTCTTTAGCTAAATTCCCCACAATGGAATTTTTTTTTCCTCATCAATACTTCACTCGTTCTGGTTCTTGTCTTTGAGGATCTAGGAATATTAGAGCTAATGGTACTGTTACCATTCAGCCATTTAGGCAAACCTCTCCTTTTAAGATAAGAAAGTGAGCTCAAATAGATTTAGAAACAATGAAAGTCTATGTTTTAATTTCTATTCTAGGAATATTCAACTCTTGGATGGCAAACTCCTTGAGGGTTGGAATTTGTTTTACTTTAATAAATAAATCCCCTGTGATACAATGTTGGCAATATAAGAGATGCTGAAACAGTATGTTTAAAATACAGGTATTTCTGCCCCTAGTCATACAGTGGCAAGGTCAGTGGCACAACCAGGATAAGCCCTATACCTACTGATCACTAGTGAAGAACCCTGCCACTGAATTCTTCTTCTACTAGGAGACTGTCTTCTACTAGGAGAAAAAAAAAAATCTGTCTTTGCTTTCTATATAAAAAAAAATTGAAACATTTCTGCAAATACTAGCCAAACTATTCAACTTTAAAATTTGGCTTCAAGAAAATCGACCACTTTCTGAAAGGTAGGACATGTGGAGAAGTGAATCCAAGGTGAAGGAAGATAGACTGTGGGGGAAGGACCAGCTCCCGGCAAGCGGCAGAGCAGTGGAGCACAAAATCAGAACTTTTAGAAGTCTGCTCCACTGAGGACATCTCTCCAGAGGCTAAGTGGGGGTGGTGCCCTCACAGAGACAGTGTGGTCTCAAGACCTGCAGGGTCACTGAAAGACTGGGGGTGTCTGAGTGTGGCAGAGTTGCCAGGCATCAGAGTGGGGAAGCCAGCTACAGAGACAGAGCCAAGGAGTGAGCTCTCAGCTCCCGGTTACCTTAAACCATGATCTGTGGCATAGCCAGGCCACTGCTCTTTGAGCAGGGACACCACAAGTGGCAGATCCTGGGCGACTCACCTTCCTTCTCTGGAGACAGGAATCTACTGGGTTTGGAGACTCCAAAAGGGACTTTGTGTTAGAGACAGAAACACTTGGTCGCAGGCTGGGTGAGCCGAGAGCACGGTCAGAGACCAGGGAGACAGGAATGATTGACTGCTTTTCTCTGAGGGTGCACTGAGGAATGGGGTCCTGAGCTCTCAGCTCCTTTGGGCCAGAGATTGGGAAGCCACCATTTTCATTCCCGTCCTCCAGAGCTTTACGGAAAGTATTCAGGGAACAAAAAGTCCCAAGAGTAAACTAAAGCAGATTTCTTAGCATGGCCCCTGGCAAGGATGGTGCAATCCTGCCTGGGGCAAAGACATTTGAGAATCGCTACAACAAGCCCCTCCTACAGAAGATCAACAAGAACATCCAGCCAAACTCACTGATCAAGGAGAACAGCGGAATGCCACAGGAGGAGAAACCAATGCATGGAATTTATGGTTTCTCCCCATGATCCTTTAGTCTTGCAAAGTTAAATTAAAATTTTTTTAATTTTAATTTTTAAACTTTTCCTCTTTCCTCTTTTAACATTTTTTAACTAGTTTATCTTAACAGTATCTTTCTAAAAAAATCCTTTTAACCTTCATTATTATAGTCATATTTTATCCTTCATCATATTTAACCTTATTTTTGTATACATATAGGTTTTTTTTTTTTCCTTCTAAAAATTTTGGGATACAATTTCTTCTAATAGGTCAAAATATACCCTAAAACTAGCACAGGGCTTTGTTCTAGTCTCCAGCCTGAGCACATTCTCTCCCCCCTTTTTTTCTTCTTTCTTTTTCCAACCAACTTATCAATTCTTTTTTTAGAAATTTTTAAAAAAATTTCATCTTTACAGTCATATTCCATCCCTTCATCATGTTTACCCTTATTTTTGTATATATATAAGATTTTTTTTTCTTTAAAATTTTGGGAGGTATTTTCTTCTAAGACCAAAATATACCCAAAATCAAATGGGTGGCTTGGCTCTGTTCTATTCACCAGTCTAATATGTGTGTGTGTGTGTGTGTGTGTGTGTGTGTGTGTGTGTGTGTGTGTATACACACACACACACACATATATATATATTTTTAAATTTCTTTTTACCCCCTTTTATCTCCCCCCAGTTTGGGGTCTCCTCTGATTTGGTTAGTGTACATTTTTCCTCAGGTCTTTGACACCCTTTTAGTATTTTATTCTCTCATTCATTTATTCTTATCTGGATATAATGACAAGGCAAAAAAACTCACCACACACACAAAAAAAAGAACAAGAAGCAGTACCAATGGCTAGGGATAATCAATATGGACATTGGTAACATGTCAGATCTAGAGTTCAGAATTATGATTCTCAAGGTGCTAGCTGGGCTTGAAAAAGGCATGGAAGATATTAGAGAAACCCTGTCTGGAGAAATAAAAGCTCTTTCTTGAGAAATAAAAGAACTAAAATCTAACCAAGCTAAAATAAAAAAAACTACTAATGAGGTGCAAAAAAAAAAAAAAAAATGGAGGCTCTTACTATGAGAATAAATGAGGCAGAAGAGAGAATTAGTGATATAGAAGACCAAGTGATGGAGAATAAAGAAGATGAGCAAAAGAGAGACAAACAACTACTGGGCCACAAGGAGAGAATTCGAGAGATAAGTGATACCATAAGATGAAACAATATTAGAATAATTGGAATTCCAGAAGAAGAAAGAGAGAGGGGGGCAGAAGTTATATTGGAGAGAATTATTGGAGAGAATTTCCATAATATGCAAAGGGAACAAGCATCAAAATCCAGGAGGCACAGAGAACCTCTCTTAAAATCAATAAAAATAGATCCCCACCCTGTCATCTAATAGTAAAACCTACAAGTCTTAGTGACAAAGAGAAAATCCTGAAAGCAACTCAGGACAAGAAGTCTGTAACATACAATGGTAAAAATATTAGAATGGCATCAGACTTATCCACAGAGACCTGGCATGCCAGAAAGAACTAGCATGATATATTTAGAGCACTAAATGAGAAAAACATGCAGCTAAGAATACTATATCCAGCTAGGCTATCATTGAAAATAGAAGGAGAGATAAAAAGCTTCCAGGACAAACAAAAACTAAAAGAATTTGTAAACACTAAACCAGCTCTACAGGAAATATTGAACGGGGTCCTCTAAGCATAGAGAGAGCCCAAAAGTAGTAGACCAGAAAGGAACAGAGACAATATACAGTAACAGTCACCTTACAGGTAATACAATGACACTAAATTTGTATCTCTCAATAGTTACCCTGAATGTAAATGGACTAAATGCCCCAATCAAAAGACACAGGGTATCAGAATGGATAAAAAACCAAAACCCATCAATATGCTGTCTACAAGAAACTCATTTTAGACCCGAAGACACCTCCAGATTTAAAGTGAGGGGGTGGAAAACAATTTTCCATGCTAATGGACATCAAAAGAAAGCTGGGGTAGCAATCCTTATATCAGATCAATTAGATTTTAAGCCAAAGATTATAATAAGAGATTAGGAAGGACACTATATCATACTCAAAGGGTCTATCTAACAAGAAGATCTAACAATTTTAAATATCTATGCCCCTAACGTGGGAGCAGCCAACTACATAAACCAATGAATAACAAAATCAAAGAAACACAACAACAGTAACACAATAATAGTAGGGTACTTTAACACCCCCCTCACTGAAATGGACAGATCATCCAAGCAAAAGATCAACAAGGAAATAAAGCCCTTAAATGACACACTGGACCAGATGGACATCACAGATATATTCAGAACATCCCAAAGCAACAGAGTACACATTCTTCTCTAGTGCACATGGAACATTCTCCAGAATAGATCACATCCTGGGTCACAAATCAGGTCTCAACTGGTACCAAAAGATTGGGATCATTCCCTGCGTATTTCCAGAGTTCTAGCTCTGAAGCTAGAACTCAATCACAAGAGGAAAGTTGGAAAGAACTCAAATACATGGAGGCTACAGAGCATCCTAGTAAAGAATGAATGGGTCAACCAGGCAATTAAAGAAGAATTGAAAAATATCATGGAAACAAATGAAAATGAAAACACAACTGTTCAAAATCTGTGGGACACAGCAAAGGCAGTCCTGAGGGAAAAGTATATAGCAATACAAGCCTTTCTCAAGAAACAAGAAAGGTCTCAAGTATACAACTTAACCCTACACATAAAGGAGCTGGAAAAAGAACAGCAAAGAAAGTCTAAACCCAGCAGGAGAAGAGAAATAATAGAGATCAGAGAAGAAATCAATGAAATAGAAACCAAAAGAACTGTAGAACAAATCAACGAAACTGAGAGTCGCTTATTTGAAAGAATTAATAAGATTGATAAACCCCTGGCCAGACTTATCAAAAAGAAAAGAGAAAGGACCCAAATAAATAAAATCATGAATGACAGAGGAGAGATCACAACTAACACCAAAGAAATACAAACAATTATAAGAACATATTATGAGCAACTAGATGCCAGCAAATTTGACAATCTGGAAGAAATGGATGCATTCCTAGAGACATATAAACTACCAAAACTGAAACAGGAAGAAATAGAAAGCCTGAACAGACCCATAACCAGCAAGGAAATTGAAGTCGTCATCAAAACTCTCCCACCAAGAAAGAGTCTGGGACCAGATAGTTTCCCAGGGGAATTCTGCCAAACATTTACAGAAGAATTAATACCTCTTCTTCTGAAGCTGTTTCAAAAAATAGAAATGGAAAGAAAACTTCCAAACTCATTTTATAAGGCTGCATTACCTTGATCCCAAATCCAGACAAAGACCTCATCAAAAAAAGAGAATTACAGACATATCCTTGATGAACAGATACAAAAATTCTCTCCAAAATGCTAGCCAATAGGATCCAACAGTCCATTAAAAGGATTATTCACCACGACAAGTGAGATTTATTCCTGGGCTGCAAGCTTGGTTCAAAATCCACCAATCAATCAATGTGATACAATACATAAATAAAAGAAAGAACAAGAACCATATGATTAGATGCTGAAAAAGCCTTTGACATAGTACAGCATCCTTTCTTGACCAAAACCCTTCAAAGTGTAGGGATAGAGGATACATTCCTCAATATCATCAAAGCCATCTATGAAAAACCCACAGCGAATATCATTCTCTGATATTCTATGAAAAACTGAGAGCTTTTCCCCTAAAGTCAGGAACATGGCAGGGATATCCACTATTACCACTGCTATTCAACATAGTACTAGAAGTCCTAGCCTCAGCAATCAGAGAACAAAAAGAAATTAAAGGCATCTGAATCAGCAAAGAAGAAGTCAAACTCTCACTCTTTGCAGATGATATGATACTTTATGTGGAAAATGCAAAAGACTCTACTCCAAAACTGCTAGAACTTATATAGGAATTCAGTAAAGTGTCAGGATATAAAATCAATGCACAGAAATAAGTTGCATTTCTATACACTAAAAACAAGACAGAAGAAAGAGATATTAAGGATTTGACCCCATTTACAATTGCACCCAAAACAATAAGATGCCTAGGAATAAACCTAACCAAAGAAGCAAAGAATCTGTACTCAGAAAACTATAAAGTACTCACGAAAGAAATAGAGGAAGACACAAAGAAATGAAAAAAACATTCCATGGTCATGGATTGGAAGAACATATATTGTGAAAATGTCTATGCTACCTAAAGCAATCTACACATTTAATGCAATCCCTATCAAAATCCCATCCATTTTTTTCAAAGAAATGGAACAAATAATCCTAAAACTTATATGGAACCAGAAAAGACCCCGAATAGCCAGAGGAATGTTGAAAAAGAAAGCCAAAGTTGGTGGCATCACAATTCTAGACTTCAAGCTCTATTACAAAGCTGTCATCATCAAGACAGCATGGTACTGGCACAAAAACAGACACATAGATCAATGGAACAGAATAGAGAGCCCAGAAATGGACCCTCAACTCTACGGTGAACTAATCTTTGACAAAACAGGAAAGAATGTCCCATTATAAAAAGATGGTCTCTTCAACAAATGGTGTTGGGAAAATTGGACAGCCACATGCAGAAAAGTGAAACTGGACCATTTCCTTGCACAGCACATAAAAATAGATTCAAAATGGATGAACGACCTCAATGTGAGACAGGAATCCATCAAAATCCTTGAGGAGAACACAGGCAGCAACTTCTTCGACCTCAGCTGCAGCAACTTCTTCCTAGAAACATCACAAAAGGCAAGGGCAGCAAGGGCAAAAATTAACTATTGGGACTTCATCAGGATCAAAAGCTTTTGCACAGCAAAGGAATTAGTTGACAAAACCAAAAGACAATTGACAGAATGGGAGAAAAAACTCCAAATGACATGTCAGATAAAGGACTAGTATCCAAAATCTAAAAAGAACTTATCAAACTCAAAAACCAAAGAACAAATAATCCAAGCAAGAAATGGGTAGAGGACATGAACAAACATTTCTGCAAAGAAGACATCCAGATGGCCAACAGACACATGAAAAAATGCTCAACATCACTCGGCATCAGGAAAATACAAATCAAAACCACAATGAAATACCACCTCACACCAGTCAGAATGGCTAAAATTAACAAGTCAGGAAAGGACAGATGTTGGAGAGGATGTAAAGAAAGGGGAACCCTCATACAGTGTTGGTGGGAATGCAAGGTGGTACAGCGACTCTGGAAAACAGCATGGAGGTTCCTCAAAAAGTTGAAAATAGAGCCACTCTAGGACCCAGCAATTGCACTACTGGGTATTAACCCTAAAGTTACAAATGTAGTGATCCAAAGGGTCACATGCATCCAAATGTTTATATCAGCAATGTCCACAATAGTTAAACTATGGAAAGAACCTAGATGTCCATCAACAGATGAATGGATGAAGAAGAGGTGGTATATATCCAATGGAATACTATGTAGCCATCAAAAAAGGGAAATCTTACATTTGCAATGACATGGATGGAAGTAGAGGTTATTCTGCTGAGCAAAATAAGTCAATCATAGAAAGACAATTATCATATGATCTCCCTGATACGAGGAATTTGAGAGGCAGTGTTGGGGGATTTGGAGGGTAGGGAAGGAAAAAATGAAACAAGATGGGATAGGGAGGGAGACAAAGCATAAGAGATTCTTCATCTCACAAGGTGAGGGTGCTGGGGTGAGGGGAGGGGGTATGGAGAGGGTGGCTGGGTTATGGACATTGGGGAGGGTATATGATATGGTGAGTGTGAAGTGTGTAAGCCTGATGATTCACAGACCTGTACCCTGGGGCAAATTCTACATTATATATTAATAAAAATAATTAATAAATAAAAATAAAATAAAATAAAATTTGGCTTCAAACTCCTAGGTAGATGTTACGATGATAGTTGACACAGAATTTCCCAACTCCAGTAAATAACAAAAATTTAAAACTCAGGAAAAAAAATAATAGGAATTAAACAAAATGGGACAACTCAAGGCCACAAATTTCAGAGAAAGAGAAGGAGAGAAAGAGAATGAAAAGAAAAAAATATTAGGAAAGAATCATGAAACATTGGTTTATATCCTAAATTGGTCTTTACTCTTTGATAGATGGTACTGGGGATATCAACAAAAGTAAGACTGAAACAAAGAAAAGAGACTCCACATGAAGTAGTTTTAAAGCTAAAGGCAAATTATGCCCAGGGAATATACTAATTCCTGGAAGAGAATGTGTATGTGTATTTTTAAAGTTTATTTATTTATTTATTACAGAGAGAGTGTTCATGAGTTGGGGGAGGAGAGCAGGAGAAGGAAAAGCAGACTCCTCACTGAGTGGGGAGACAGTTATGAGGCTCAGTCCCAGGACCCCAGGATCATGATCTGAGCTGAAAGCGGATGCTTAATGGACTGAGCCACCTAGGAGTCCCCAAGAGTATATTTAAAACAACCTAAAATTCATATGGAAATGTAAGGGTAGAGAATAGCTAAACCATTTAAAAAGAAACAAAACCAATGTTGGAATACTTATACTTCCTTATTTCAGAATTTACTACAAAACTATAGTAATTAAGATAATGTGGTACATAAGGGTAGATATTTAGATCAATGAAATAAGAAATGAGAGTCCCCAGAAGTGGACTCCCATATTTATGATCAATTGGCTTTCATCAAAATACCAGATACCAAAATACCAAAATACCTCTACCAGTTGGTAGAGGAATTATCTCTTCAACAAATCTTTTCAAAGCGCAAATGACCAAAATAATGAATTGGCTTCATAAAAGTAAATATTTTTGCACTTTAGTAGATACCATCAAGAAAGTGAAAAAACAACACATAGAATGGGAAAAATATTTGCATATTATATATCTAAGAGATTTGTGTCTAGAATATATAATGAACCCTCTTCAATAACAGAAAGGCAACTAATGTAATTAAAATAAAGGTAAAGAATTTGAATAGAAATTCCCCCAAAGAAAATATACAAATAGCCAATAAGCAAATGAAAAGATGTTAAACAATATTACGTACCAGGGAAACAAAAGTCAAAATCATCATAAAATACCAATTACGTGCACTAGGTCCGCTATACCAAAAAAGAGATAATAATAAGTATTGACAAGGATGTGGAGAAATTGCACTCTGATACATTGTGAAATGTAAAATAATGCAGCCACTTAGTAAAAGAGTCTAGCAGTTCTTCAAAATGCTAACTATAGAGTTACTATATGGTCCAGAACCCCCTTTCTTAAGTCTGTATGGAAGAGAAAATGAAAATATCTGTATGTAATGTTCACGGTAGCGCATCTATCAGAGCAAAAAGGAATAAGTCAAATGTCCTGATCAATGGATAAGTAAAATATAATAAATCTACACAATGGAATATTATTTGGCAATAAAAAGGGATGTGTTTTAATATATGTTACAATTATGGATGAGCCTTGAAAACTTGCTTACCGAAAAGCCAGTTAAAAACCACATATAATCTATTATTCCATTTATATAAAATGTTCAGAATCCACAAATCTACAGACTGAAAATAGATGAGTGGCTGCCTAGGACTTCAGGGGATACAATGCTTGGTGGGGAGGTATGATAGCTAAAGGCTATGGGGTTTCTTTCAGGGATGATAAAAATGCTCTAACACTGATTATGGAGATGGAGGCCCAACACTGCAAACATACCAAAAGCTATTCATGTACACATGAAATCGGTCTGTTTTATAGGATGTAAACTATATCTCAGTAAAGCTGCTTTAAAAATAGAATAGAGGACTCCCAGGGAAGATGGCAGAGGAGGAGGGCTCTAAGCTCATCTGATACCCTGAATACAACTAGAAAACACCCACATCAGGGTAAACAACCCAGAAAATGATCCGAAGACTGACAGATGGATTATAGAGACAAGGCTAAATGTAGGGAAGAGACCATATCAAAGAGGGTAGGAGGTGTGGAGATGAGATTGGGAGATAAATGGACCCTTAGGACTATCCGTGGGAGGAAGGGACACTGTGGATATAGAGGCAGGATAGAAATAAACCTCATGCCAAGCACCCCAGGCCCAGAGAACCCCCATGGGGAAGATGAATCCTCAAAACATTTGACTTTGAAAACCAGAGGGGCCTACTGTTGAGAGTTTGTTTCTTTGTTTCTTTGTTTTTTGCAATAGTGGGGCTTAAAAATTAGAACCTTAAAAATCAGCTGGCTCAGTTCTGGAAGATCCAGGAAGGCAAGAGGAAACTGAGTCCTTGACCTTAAGGAGACAGCTCAGCAAACAGTCCCATGGAGATACAGCATAGAAGTAATAGTTCGAGAAACACTTGGTGTATATGGGAAGATTTATTTACTAATGTCAGAGTATGGGCTGGATGGGCAGGGATCTTTAGGACACTCCTCCAAGAACAAAGAAGATGGCAGTTGTCATTCCCTCCCCCATGACAACCCTAGACACAAAGGTACCTTCAGGAAGCTGTGTATCTCCAACACCCACTACCTAAATTGCTAACAGAGCACCACACCTTCATGTTCTCCTATAGAAATTTCCCTTCCAGTGCAGCCTTGGCTCCCGGTCTCCTCTCATAGGAAACCCATGCAAACCATGCTAACACCACATACCTGCTTCCTAAGTTCTCCTGCAGACTCACCAACTCTAACCCTGTAGCAGGAGTTTTCTAACCCTGCTCCAGGTCCCCTCCCATCAAGAGACCTGAGCAAAGCTTGCTAATATCGTGTGCCCCACCACTGCATTCTCCAATGGACCTACCCCCTCCAGTATGGCCTTGGCCAGAAACCATCCAAAGTGATGCCTCAAGCCTGGCAGTGTGCAAGCAGCTCCGACAGAGGCCTGCACCACAGGATGCAAACAAAAGAGCAGACAACCTATCTCTATACTTAAAGAACTAGAAAAAGAAGAACAAATAAAACCCCGAACCAGTAGAAGAAAGGATAAAATAAAGATTCAAACAAAATGAAATGGAAAACTGAAAACACAATAAAACAGACCAGTGAGACGAGAAGCAGATTCTTTGAAAAGAACAAAATTGTTAATTCTCTAGCCAGACTCAACAAAAGAGACAGAGAGAGACTCAAATAAAATCACAAATGAAAGAACAGAAATAACAATCAATCAACACCACAGAAATATAAACAATTATAAAAGAATATTATGAAAAATTATATGCCAACAAATTGGATAACCTAGAAGAAATGGTTAAATTCCTAGAAACATATAACCTCCCAAAAGTGAAGCAGGAAGAAATGGAAAATTTGAACAAACTAATTACCAACAATGAAACTGAATCAGTAATCAAAAACTCCGAACAAACAGAAGGCAAGACCAGATGGCTTCACAAGTAAACTCTACCAAACATTTAAAGAAGTCAATACCTATTCTTCATAAGCTATTCCAAGAAACAGAACAGAAACCCCCAAATTCTTTCTATAAAACTGGCATTACCCTGATACCAAAACCAGATTAAGGCACTACAAAAAAGAGACCACAGGTCAATATCTCCAATGAGCACAGATCCAAAAATCCTCAACAAAAATTAGCAAACTGAATCCAACAATACATTAAAAAAAAAAAAATCACTCATCATGATTAAGTGAGATTTATTCCTGAAATACAAGGGTGGTTCAGTATTTACAGATCAATCAGTGTGATACATCACATCAACAAGAGAAAGGATGGGAAATAATATGAATACTGTAATAGATGCAAAAAAAAGTATTTGACAAAATGTAATATTCATTCATGATAAAAACCTTCAACAGAGTAGGTTTAGAGGGAAAATACCTTAATAAAGGCCATATCTGAAAAACCCACTGCTAACATCATACTTAATAGTGAAACACTGAGCTTTCCCCCTAAGATCGGAGACAACACAAGGATTTCCACTCTTAGCACTTTTATTTAACATAGTACCAGAAGGCTCAGCCACAGCAATCAGGCAAGGAAAAGGAATGAAAGGCATCCAAACTGGTAAGGAAGAAGTAAAATTTACACCATTTGCAGATGTCATAACATTATATACAGAAAATCCTGGGATTCCACCAAAAAACTACTAGAACTGATAAGTGAATTCAATAAGGCCAGTCACATAACACAAAATCGATGTACTAAAATCCATTAGATTTCTGTACTTTAATAACGAAGGAGCAAGAAGAAAAATGAAGACTACAACCCTGTTTACGATTGCACCAAAAATAATAAAACACCTCGGAACAAACAACCAAAGTGAAAGACCCATACTCTGAAAACTATAAAATCATTGATGAAAGAAACTGAAGACACCAATGAAAAGATATTTCATGCTTATGGCTTGAGAAAACAATATTGTTAAAATGTCTATACTACCCAAAGCAATCTACAAATTAAATGCAATCTCTATCAATATATCAATAGCATTTTTCACAAAACTAGAATAGATAATCCTAAAATTTGTATGGAACCACAAAAGACCCAGCATACTCACAACTATCTTGAAAAAGAACAAAAATTGGGGCATCACAATCCCAGATTTCAAGATATACTATAAAGCTGTAGCAATCAAAATATTACTATACTGGCACAAAAATAGGCACATAGATCAATGGAAAAGAGCAGAGAACCCAGAAATAAACCCACAATTATATGGTCAATTAATCTTCAACAAAAGAGGCAAGAAGAAAAAAGACAAGGGAAACAGCCTTTTCAATAATTGGTGATGGGAAAATTGGACACCTACGTGAAAAAGAATGAACAGTGCCACTTTCTTACACTATGCACAAAAATAAAGTCAAAATGAATTAAGGACCGAAACATAGACCTTAAATCATAAAAATCCTAGAAGAGATCATGAATAGTAATTTATCTGACAATGCCCTTGGCAACATTTTTCTAGATATGTCTCCTGAGGCAAGGGAAATAATAGTAAAAATAAATTTTGGGACTACATCAAAATAAAAAACTTCTGCACAGCGAAGGAAATAATAACAAAACTAAAAGGCAACTTATGGGATGGGAGAAGATATTCACAAATGACATATCTGATAAGGGGTTATTAACCAAAACATGTAAAGAGCTTATTCAACTCCACACACACAAAAAAAAAAGATAAAAAGAAATAATTCAATTTATAAAGGGCAGAAGACATGAACAGACATTTCTCTAAAGAACATACAGTTGGCTGATGACACATGAAAAGATGCTCACATTACTCATCATCAAGGAAAGGCAAATTGAAACCACAATGAGATATCACCTCACACCTGTTAGAAAGGCTAAAATAAAACACATAAGAAAAAAAGTATTGGTGAGGATCGGAGAAGGAGGAACACTTTTACACTGTTGATGGGAATGCAAACTGGTGCAGCTACTGTGGAAAACAGTATAGAAATTTCTCAAAAACTTAAAAATAGAATTATCATATGATCCATTAATTGTACTACTGGCTATTTACCCAACAAATATGAAAACAATAATTTGAAGGGATATATGCACCCCTATGTTTACCACAGCATTATTTGCGATAGTTAAATTATGGAAGCATCTCACATGTCCATTGATAGATGAATGGCTAAGATGTGGTACACACACACACACACACACACACACACACACACACACAGGAATATTACTCAGTAATAAAAGGAATGAAATCTTGCCACTTGCAACAACATGTACGGATCTAGAGAGTATAATGCTAAGTAAAATAAGTCAGAGAAAGATAAATGTCATGATTTCATTCATATGAGGAATTTAAGAAACAAAACAAATGAAGAGAAAATGAGACAAACTCAAAAAACAGACTATATTGAGAGTAAATTGTTGGTTACAGCTGGGAGGATGGGTGAAACAGCTAAAGGGGATTAAGAGTAATTATGAGCACTGAATTATGTATAGAATTGTTGAATCTCTTTATTAAATACCTGAAATTAATATAACATTTAAAACTTGAAAACAAATAACAAAACAACAACAACAAAAAAAAACAGAACAGAGGAATTCTTGGGAAAAAAATTCTCTTAACAAAAATCTCAAAAATTCAGAAATTCATGAATCATCAGATTTTTTAAACAATTTTATTAGGGAACACTATTTCTCAAAAATCAAACATTTCAAAAAATCTGAGGCTTGTTTTGCTAGATTTGAATAATATAAATAGTCCCCACATAAAACTTAATATTTCTCATTTTTACTATGACTTATTAATTCCTTTCTTTAATTTTCATTCCTTTCACCTATTTCACCTGAGAATCACTAAACTTTATTTTAAAAAATAATTTTAGATAGATTGTCTATAGTGTTAACCAAATACAGTGGGGAAAAGATGATGTTTTCTTTCTTTGAAATGCAATCCTTCTTTGTTAACTTCAGAGTAATTATGCATAAGGAATAACTCACATTTAAAGAACTACAAATAAAATCCAGGAACGATATTTGAGGAGAACTAGACCATCATCCTGTAGGTATTCTAAGCTCTGAAACTGCAGCTGGGGTTATCCTATTATTCCCAACATCTTAAAATGTAAAAATTATCCCTTCATATTTTTCATAACAATTCACCCACCACAAAGCATATTTGTTTGGAGACATCCTCAGTGACATTTCACAATAGCGAGGGTAAATTATAAATTTCTATCATTTAAATGAATATTTCATTCCTAAGGGTGGCCTCTGAGTGTTTGAATATGACCAGACTTCTTCATTACTGTCTATTTTAACCTTATATTCATGCAGATAACATGAAATTTTCTCTCCTTTTGGAAAACTTGTTTGTGTGCATTTGAGTCGTCTTGGAAGGGCCAACATCAGTGGTTGGTCTCATATCCAGTGATGAAAAACATGTCTTACATCTGCATTTTATTATGTCATATGATAAAAGCTAAGGTAAAGTTCTGAATGATGAGCAGCAAAAGGTGTCTTAAAAGCTGAGAACAAGTTATGCTCAGAATGCAAGAGTTTCTGGAATGGATATCAAAAACAGCTGCTATGGAACCATCATTCCATTCACTATGGGTACTTGCATTTTTGAAAAGGAGTACCCCTAAGTTAAAAACGGTATTTGAATCTAGCCTCCTACATAAATTAGCAGTTCCCTCTCACACTATGGTGGATACCACATGGACTTTGAGATCATGGACCCCTACCTCTAACTCTGTTCTGGCTTCTTCTATTTGTGGCACTTGAAGCCAATGACTCCAACTTTCCTCACCTTAGTATTCTCACCTATAAAATGCATATAATGTTACTTACTTGGTGGAATTGTTGAGATAATTATTTGAAATAGCATATGTAAATCACCTATCACAGTGCTGAGAAACAAGCTGATTTTAATAGTGGAAGTAGGATGCGCAATACCAGACAGAAGCTAGATACTCAATAACATTAGTTTTTGCTTCTCTGCTTCTCTGACATTCTAATGCTATGGGTGCAGGTAATTTGTATAAATCCAAGTTTATACAGGACCAAACTGATTAGTATTATTATATAATCCTTTGAGCAAGGCAATCATAGGTTTTGTGATTAAGAAGGGAGTTTTTTCCTTTTTTCAATGTAATTTTTAAGACAGAAATTTCAAAATAAAAGTAGTGAATTTCCAGGCCAAAATAATAAAATATCACACTATGCTAATGATGTGCTTTTGCTCAAAATTAAAATATTTGAAGAGATGAGAATTTTTAATATTAGCTTCATAGATTAATATGAATTATTAAAATTATATTAATTTATACTCATTATATCTCTCATGATAAAAGTTTTATACCTCTTAAACAACTCTTAATTGATACTTAAAATATAATGTTTTACCACCTACTATGTGCCAGACAATTAAGTGCTTATAAGACATCAGTAAACAAAGCACAAATAACCACCTTTGAAGAGTTTACATTCCAGAAGGGGGAGACAGACAATATATTACGTACATAAAAATTAAGCAAACTGTGTAGTATGTTTGAGGATGATGAACTCTTCAGGAAATAAAAAATATATTACAGGGCAAGGAGAATTAAGAGTTTAAGATGATATGCTTTTTAAGAGGCGGTGAAGGTAGACCTTATTGAGAAGGAGTTCAAGTGAAATTACTTAAAGGGTGTGAGGAGTTTAGCCATGAGAATTAATTAGGTAGAGTTATATCCAGAAGGAATGGTTAGTGCAAAGGCCCTTGGGCAAGAATGTGCTTAGTATATTTGAGAAAGTACAAGGGGCAGTATCTGGAAAAATACGTGAAATGGAAGTTATAAGAGATGTGCACAAAGAGGTAACAAAGAAATATCATGTAGGACCTTGTAGGCCATTGCAAGCTTTTACAGTTTTACTCCAAGTGAAAATAAGAATGTTTTGGGCAGAATGATTTTATGACCTACATTCAAAAGGAACACTGGCTCCTGTGTTGAGAAGAGATGCTATGCTATGGGGAGAAGTATGGACATAAGGAAACCTGTTATTAGGCCATCCAAGTCAAGGGAATAAAATTGATTGAGATTCAGGGCATATTCTGAAGCCAACTTGATATAATAGATGAGGGATGTGAAAGGAGAGAAATCAATGATTCCAATGTTCTGGACTTGAGCAAGTGGTAGATGGAGTTTTCATCAACTTTGATAAGGAAGGCTGCAGTTTGATTACATTTGAGGGAGGTGGAGATTAAGAAGTTTTGAGTTTAGCAGACCTACTAGTAATCCAAGTGGGGTCATGGAGGAGAGTGGTAGGTATGTGACATGCAAGTTCAGGAGAGTGATATTGACTGTTGAAGCAAATTTTGGGTCATTGGCCTATAGATGGTATTTAAAGGAATGAGACTGGAAAGATTATCTAGAAACTGAAAGTATACAAGGAGTAGAGGACTTAAGATATTCCAACATTAACAAGCAGAAAGGAGAATGAGTGAAGTTGGCGGAAAACCAGAGAATATAATATTCTGGAAGCCAGGTGGGGAATAAAGTATGGAGAAAGAAGTATACAACTCTATCAAATATGGCTGAAAAGTCGAGAAACATGAAGACTGAACATTGACTGCTGGATTTAACAATACAGAGGTCACTGGTGACCCTTACCAAAGCAGTTTTAAGGGAACTGAAACCTGGATTCAAACACATTAACAGAGACTAACAGGAACTTGAGTAATGAAAACAGGTAATACTTAGAGGAGTCATTCTAAAGGATAATAAGTGAATGTAAAGGATTTTAATGAATGAAATGCCATTAGTAAATGTGGCACTTTGGTAAAGAAGAAAAGGCTGATGATATAGGCTAGAGAGAACTGCTTTCCTACAATAGACAAGCAAGGGTAGGCTCTAATGCATAAGTGCAAGGTTTGTATCTAGATGGGATCATACATATTCTATGGTTCTGGGCAGGAGGACAAAGTTTATGAGTAGAGGAAGGTGAGGTGACATGGGTTTTGGGCTAGACACAGCCTACAATAGCCAACGTTGTGATGAGAGTGGTTCTTGTGGTTCTCAGGACTGCACAATGCCCTGAGGAAAACTTTGATGCAATCAGGAAACTTTGGGGAGATAAAACAGTTTATTACTTAGAAGAACTGGAAATTACACAGCAACACCTGGGGACCCACACAGAGGTCAGAGAGAGAGAGAGAGAAAGAGAATGAGCACAAGAGAGGGTACGCACAGGGGTCAGGGTTTTAGTGCAACAGAAGAGTGGGGGCCAAGGGGTTTGCGAGCTCACTCCTTATTGGTGAATTTCAAACATAAACATGGAAATTTAAAGTGCAAGAGAAAGACAAGATGTCCAAATGGTCAGTTATAGAAATCAACCAAGATTTCTAAATCAAAGGAGCCTCAGTGCAGGAAGGTGACCTGGCTCTTTATCCAGTTACATGGCTAGAAATGCATTTATTTGAGATGGAGGTCTCTGAAATAGAGGTCTCTTTGAAATGGATGCCTCCACAAACAAAACATAAGCCAGGCACGTGCCTTACAAAAAAGAAAAAGAAAACCTGACAGGACTTAGCCTTAATAACATTCAGTAGAAACTTCATTCTAGTCTGAATTTTCTTTCTTTTTTTAAAAATTTTATTTATTATAAACATATATTTTTATCCCCAGGGGTACAGGTCTGTGAATCGCCAGGTTTACACACTTCACAGCACTCACCATAGCACATACCCTTCCCAATGTCCATAACCCCACCCCCCCTCTCCCAACACCCCTCCCCCCATCGACCCTCCGTTGGTTTTGTGAGATTAAGAGTCACTTATGGTTTGTCTCCCTCCCAATCCCATCTTGTTTCATTTACTCTTCTCCTACCCCCTTAACCCCACCTGTTGCATCTCCTCTCCCTCATATCAGGGAGATCATATGATAGTTGTCTTTCTCCGATTGACTTATTTCGCTAAGCATGATACCCTCTAGTTCCATCCACGTCGTCGCAAATGGCAAGATTTCATTTCTTTTGATGGCTGCATAGTATTCCATTGTGTATATATACCACTTCTTCTTTATCCATTCGTCTGTAGATGGACATCTAGGTTCTTTCCATAGTTTGGCTATTGTAGACATTGCTGCTATAAACATTCGGGTGCACGTGCCCCTTCGGATCACTACGTTTGTATCTTTAGGGTAAATACCCAGCAGTGCAATTGCGGGGTCATACGGTAGTTCTATTTTCAACTTTTTGAGGAACCTCCATGCTGTTTTCCAGAGTGGTTGCACCAGCTTGCATTCCCACCAACAGTGTAGGAGGGTTCCCCTTTCTCCGCATCCTCGCCAGCATCTGTCATTTCCTGACTTGTTAATTTTAGCCATTCTGACTGGTGGGAGGTGATATCTCATTGTGGTTTTGATTTGTATTTCCCTGATGCCGAGTGATGTGGAGCACTTTTTCATGTGTCTGTTGGCCATCTGGATGTCTTCTTTGCAGAAATGTCTGTTCATGTCCTCTGCCCATTTCTTGATTGGATTATTTGTTCTTTGGGTGTTGAGTTTGCTAAGTTCTTTATAGATTTTGGACACTAGCCCTTTATCTGATATGTCGTTTGCAAATATCTTCTCCCATTCTGTCAGTTGTCTTTTGGTTTTGTTAACTGTTTCCTTTGCTGTGCAAAAGCTTTTGATCTTGATGAAATCCCAATAGTTCATTTTTGCCCTTGCTTCCCTTGCCTTTGGTGATGTTCCTAGGAAGATGTTGCTGCGGCTGAGGTCGAAGAGGTTGCTGCCTGTGTTCTCCTCAAGGATTTGGATGGATTCCTTTCTCACATTGAGATCCTTCATCCATTTTGAGTCTATTTTCGTGTGTGGTGTAAGGAGATGATCCAATTTCATTTTTCTGCATGTGGCTGTCCAATTTTCCAGCACCATTTATTGAAGAGGCTGTCTTTTTTCCATTGGACATTCTTTCCTGCTTTGTCGAAGATTAGTTGACTATAGAGTTGAGGGTCTATTTCTGGGCTCTCTATTCTGTTCCATTGATCTATGTGTCTGTTTTTGTGCCAGTACCATGCTGTCTTGATGATGACAGCTTTGTAATAGAGCTTGAAGTCTGGAATTGTGATGCCACCAACTTTGGCTTTCTTTTTCAATATTGCTTTGGCTATTCGAGGTCTTTTCTGGTTCCATATAAATTTTAGGATTATTTGTTCCATTTCTTTGAAAAAAATGGATGGTACTTTGATAGGAATTGCATTAAATGTGTAGATTGCTTTAGGTAGCATAGACATTTTCACAATATTTATTCTTCCAATCCAGGAGCATGGAACATTTTTCCATTTCTTTGTGTCTTCCTCAATTTCTTTCATGAATACTTTATAGTTTTCTGGGTATAGATTCTTAGTCTCTTTGGTTAGGTTTATTCCTAGGTATCTTATAGTTTTGGATGCAATTATAAATGGGATTGACTCCTTAATTTCTCTTTCTTCTGTCTTGTCGTTGGTGTAGAGAAATGCAACTGATTTCTGTGCATTGATTTTATATCCTGACACTTTACTGAATTCCTGTACAAGTTCTAGCAGTTTTGGAGTGGAGTCTTTTGGGTTTTCCACATATAGTATCATATCATCTGCAAAGAGTGATAGTTTGACTTCTTCTTTGCCGATTTGGATGCCTTTAATTTCCTTTGGTTGTCTGATTGCTGAGGCTAGGACTTCTAGTACTATGTTGAATAGCAGTGGTGATAATGGACATCCCTGCCGTGTTCCTGACCTTAGCGGAAAAGCTTTCAGTTTTTCTCCATTGAGAATGATATTTGCGGTGCGTTTTTCATAGATGGCTTTGATAATATTGAGGTATGTGCCATCTATCCCTACACTTTGAAGAGTTTTGATCAGGAAGGGCTGCTGTACTTTGTCAAATGCTTTTTCAGCATCTGTTGAGAATATCATATGGTTCTTGTTCTTTCTTTTATTAATGTGTTGTATCACATTGATTGATTTGCAGATGTTGAACCAACCTTGCAGCCCTGGAATAAATCCCACTTGGTCGTGGTGAATAATCCTTTTAATGTACTGTTGAATCCTATTGGCTAGTATTTTGGCGAGAATTTTTGCATCTGTGTTCATCAAGGATATTGGTCTGTACTCTTTTTTGATGGGATCCTTGTCTGGTTTTGGGATCAAGGTGATGCTGGCCTCATAAAATGAGTTTGGAAGTTTTCCTTCCATTTCTATTTTTTGGAACAGTTTCAGGAAAATAGGAATTAGTTCTTCTTTAAATGTTTGGTAGAATTCCCCCGGGAAGCCGTCTGGCCCTGGGCTTTTGTTTGTTTGGAGATTTTTGATGACTGTTTCAATCTCCTTACTGCTTATGGGTCTGTTGAGACTTTCTTTTTCTTCCTGGTTCAGTTGTGGTAGTTTATATGTCTCTAGGAATGCATCCATTTCTTCCAGATTGTCAAATTTGTTGGCGTAGAGTTGCTCATAGTATGTTCTTATAATTGTCTGTATTTCTTTGGTGTTCGTTGTGATCTCTCCCCTTTCATTCTTGATTTTATTTATTTGGGTCCTTTCTCTTTTCTTTTTGATAAGTCTGGCCAGGGGTTTATCGATCTTATTAATTCTTTCAAAGAACCAGCTCCTAGTTTCGTTGATTTGTTCTATGGTTTTTTTGGTTTCTATTTCATTGATTTCTGCTCTGATCTTCATGATTTCTCTTCTCCTGCTGGGTTTAGGCTTTCTTTCTTGTTCTTTCTCCAGCTCTTTTAGGTGTAGGGTAAGGTTGTGTACCTGAGACCTTTCTTGTTTCTTGAGAAAGGCTTTTACCGCTATATATTTTCCTCTCAGGACTGCCTTTGTTGTGTCCCACAGCTTCTGAACCGTTGTGTTTTTATTATCCTTTGTTTCCATGAATTTTTTCAATTCTTCTTTAATTTCCTGGTTGACCCATTCATTCTTTAGAAGGATGCTGCTTAGTCTCCATGTATTTGGGTTCTTTCCAAATTTCCTCTTGTGATTGAGTTCTAGCGTCAGAGCATTGTGGTCTGAAAATACGCAGGGAATGATTCCAATCTTTTGATAATGGTTGAGACCTGATTTAGGACCAAGAATGTGATCTATTCTGGAGAATGTTCCATGTGCACTAGAGAAGAATGTGTATTCTGTTGCTTTGGGATGAAATGTTCTGAATATATCTGTGATGTCCATCTGCTCCAGTGTGTCATTTAAGGGCTTTATTTCCTTGTTGATCTTTTGCTTGGATGATCTGTCCATTTCAGTGAGGGGAGTGTTAAAGTCCCCTACTATTATTGTATTATTGTCGATGTGTTTCCTTGATTTTGTTATTAATTGGTTTATATAGTTGGCTGCTCCCACGTTAGGGGCATAGATATTTAAAATTGTTAGATCTTCTTGTTGGACAGTTCCTTTGAGTATGATATAGTGTCCTTCCTCATCTCTTATTATAGTCTTTGGCTTAAAGTCTAATTGGTCTGATATAAGGATTGCCACTCCTGCTTTCTTCTGATGTCCATTAGCATGGTAAATTCTTTTCCACCCCCTCACTTTAAACCTGGAGGTGTCTTCGGGTTTAAGATGAGTTTCTTGTAGGCAACATATAGATGGGTTTTGTTATTTGATCCATTCTGATACCCTGTGTCTTTTGATTGGGGCATTTAGCCCATTAACATTCAGGGTAAGTATTGAGAGATATGAATTTAGTGCCATTGTATTGCCTGTAAGGGGACTGTTATTGTATATTGTCTCTGTTTCTTTCTGATCTACTACTTTTAGGGTCTCTCTTTGCTTAGAGGACCCCTTTCAATATTTCCTGTAGAGCTGGTTTGGTATTTGCAAATTCTTTCAGTTTTTGTTTGTCCTGGAAGCTTTTAATCTCTCTGTCTATTTTCAATGATAGCCTAGCTGGATATAGTATTCTTGGCTGCATGTTTTTCTCGTTTAGTACTCTGAATATATCATGCCAGCTCTTTCTGGCCTGCCAGGTCTCTGTGGATAAGTCTGCTGCCAATCTAATATTTTTACCATTGTACGTTACAGACTTCTTTTCCCGGGCTGCTTTCCGGATCTTCTCTTTGTCACTAAGACTTGTAAATTTTACTATTAGGTGACGGGGTGTGGACCTATTCTTATTGATCTTGAGGGGGCTTCTCTGAACCTCCTGGATTTTGATGCTTGTTCCCTTTGCCATATTGGGGAAATTCTCTCCAATAATTCTCTCCAGTATACCTTCTGCTACCCTCTCTGTTTCCTCTTCTTCTGGAATCCCAATTATTCTATTTTGTTTCGTCTTATGGTGTCATTTGTCTCTCGAATTCTCCCCTCATGGTCCAGTAGCTGTTTGTCCCTCTTTTGCTCAGCTTCTTTATTCTCTGTCATTTGGTCTTCTATATCACTAATTCTTTCTTCTGCCTCATTTATCCTAGGAGTGAGAGCCTCCATTTTTGATTGCACCTCATTAATAGCTTTTTTGATTTCAACTTGGTTAGATTTTAGTTCTTTTATTTCTCCAGAAAGGGCTTTTATATCTCCTGAGAGGGTTGCTTTAATATCTTCCATGCCTTTTTTGAGCCCAGCACGAACCTTGAGATTCGTCATTCTGAACTCTATATCTGACATATTACCAATGTCTGTATTGATTAGGTCCCTAGCCTTTGGTACTGCCTCTTGTTGTTTTTTGTTGTTGTTGTGAATTTTTTGGCCTTGTCATTTTGTCCAGATAAGAGTATATGAAGGTGCAAGTAAATACTAAAAGGGTGGCAACAACCCCAGGAAAATATGCTTTAGCCAAATCAGAAGAGATCCCAAATCATGAGGGTGGAGAAAGGGGATAAAAGAGGTTCAGAAAGAAAAAAAAAAAAAAAAAACATTTAAAAAAAGAAATCCAATAAAGAAAAAATATAAAAAGGAAAAATACATATATATATTAGATAAGCTAGTTAAAAAACGTTAAAAAAGAAAAGGGTAAAAGTTAAAAAAATTTAGCAGAAGAAGAGAGAAAAAAATTGAAAAAGAAAAAAAATTAAATTAACTGCAAGGCTAAAGAATCATGAGGAGAAAGCCATGAGTTCCATGCTTCTGCTTTCTCCTCCTCTGGAATTCCGCTGCTCTCCTTGGTATTGAACCTGCACTCCTTGGTAGGTGAACTTGGTCCTGGCTGGGTTTCTTGTTGATCTTCTGGGGGAGGGGCCTGTTGTAGTGATTCTCAAGTGTCTTTGCTCCAGGCGGAGTTGCACTGCCCTTACCTGGGGCCGGTCTGAGTAATCTGCTCGGGTTTGTTTTCAGGGCTTTTGTTCCCTGAGCGCTTTCCGTAGAGTTCCGAATGACGGGAATGAAGATGGCGGCCTCCCGGTCTCCGGCCCGGAGGAGCCGAGAGCCCGGGGCCCCACTCCTCAGTGCGCCCTCAGAGAACAGTGCCCAATTACTCCTGTCACCCTGGCCTCCGTTGCGCTCTGAGCTGACGGTGCGTGCGACCGGTTCAAGGTAACCCCGAGATTAGAGATCACTCCTCGGCTCTGTCTCTGTAGCTGGCTTCCCCGTTCTAATACCTGTAAGCTCTGTGACACTCAGACATCCCCGATCCTTCTGTGACCCTGAGGGACCTGAGGCCACGCTGACCCTGCCTGGGCTTCACCCCGGTTTAGCCTCTGGAGCAATGTCCCTCAGTGGAACAGACTTTTAAATGTCCTGATTTTGTCCTCCGCTGCTCCGCCGCTTGCCGGTAGCCGGCCCCACCCCCCGCAGTCTATCTTCCCGTCGCTTTGGATTCACTTCTCCGCCAGTCCTACCTTTCAGAAAGTGGTTGAAATATCTGTTTCTAGAGTCGCTGTTCTTCTTCTCTTCAATCTCCCGTTGGATTTGTAGGTGTTTGCAATCTTTAGATAAGCTATCTAGCTGATCTCCCGCTACCTGAAGTAGTCTCAGCCTGCTACTTCTCTGCCATCTTGACTTCTCCTAGTCTGAATTTTCTAAATGAATTAAGTAAGAAGATTGTCAGCTGAGAGTACAGATGGGGGTGGAAGTATTGAAGATTGAGGAGTCAGAAGGCATGCAAGTCACCTAGATATTTGGATAGGCTAGCAAGTAGAATAGGATTGTTGGAAACATTGAGGACCTACTAGCTATTGCAGACAGGATCTGACTGTGTCTCAATTTAATGTTTCACCAGTCAACTTGCTTGCAATTTTTACCCAATCACATTCAGTTACATGGATGTAGATGTGGAATAAACAGAGGTTGGATTTAACCAGGATTGGAATTTCAACCAAATTACCACCAATATGGTGATATAAAAAAACAGGAATCTCTTCTCTCACAGTACCACTGAACTGAAATCAGTGTGTCAATAGAGCCATACTTTTTCTAGAGGCAAATCCATTTCTTGCCTCTTCCAGCTTCTGGTGGCTGCCAGCATTCTTTGGCTTCTTGTGGTTGCATTACTCCAAACTCTGCCATGTGGCTACATTGCCTTTTCCTCTTTGGTGTGTCACATCTCTCTCTGCCTCCCTCTTATAAAGAAACATGTGATTGCATTTAGGATCCACATGGAAAACTCAGAATAATCTCTTAATATCAAGATTCTTAATTTAATCACATCTGCAAAGTTAGTTTGTTTATTTATGTCACTTGAAGTACCATTCACAGGTCAGGGATCAGGAGACGGATCTCTTTTGTGGGGCCATTATTCAGCCTACCTCACTGAGAGGAAGGAAAGGGAGGGACATGTATTCCAGGGAGAGATTATAATGACTGGTCTTGGAATTTAGGTTCATTAGAATTGCTGTTATAGATTGAGTGAGCTGAAAAATAAGATATGATGGTCATGGAATGTTAATTTATGAAATACATATAATGACGTCTGTACATAATGATAATTGCAAGGTCTAGCATGAGGAGGATGGAGGACACGGTTATTGAAGAACAAGTTAGGAAACTGAGAAACCAAATAGTTGCAAAGATCACACTCAGATATGCTGAAATGGTCAAAAATTAAGATAGAAGTAGATAGAATGAATACATAGACAGAAGTTATAAACCAAAGAATAAATGAAAATAGCATTGAATGAAGTTCATAATATTCAGTCTTTATATGAGGGATGCATATGTGCCTGTAAATTCTGATGTAAATTTATTATTCCCTGGAAAATGAAATAATTCTACTAGAGAAAAAGTTTAACAAGCCATCATGGTTGTTTTTTTTTTCTAACACACATTGTGTGCCTGTGTTCTTAGGCACAGTACAATGTAGCTCGGGATCATCAAATGGAGAGGAGTTCATCCTTTGGGTTAGAGGGCAATGATGCTTCCAGTGTCTATCAAGGTGTCTAGAAATGTTTGCTCTTCCTTTTGCTCTAGACAGCTGTGTTTTTTAAGGCTGTGTCTTCTATTTATATGTTCTGTCACCTTTCTTGGTGTTTGGCTGTCATATGTTGCTAAATTTTGCTGTTAGTGTTTTTTTTTTTAAGATTTATTTATTTATTTATTTGAGAACGAGCCAGCAAGCAAGTGAGAGAGAGAGTACACAGATGGAGAGGAAGAGGGAGAAACAGAGTCCCCGCTGAGCAGGGAGCACAATGTAGGGTTGGATCCCAGGCCCCTGGGATCATGACCCGAGCAGAAGGCAGATGCTTAACTGACTGAGCCACCCAGGTGCCCCTGTTAGTGTGCTTTTAAGCTCTTGCATTCCAATTCGTAGTTCATAAAATGTCTTAAGTAGGGCAAACACAGAGACAAGTTAATTATAATTGTGTTCTAAAAATGAGAAATGTGGGGAGCCTGGGTGGCTCAGTGGGTTAAGCCGCTGCCTTCAGCTCGGGTCATGATCCCAGGTCCTGGGTTCGAGCCCCACATCGGGCTTTCTGCTCAGCAGGGAGCCTGCTTCCTCCTCTCTCTCTGCCTGCCTCTCTGCTTACTTGTGATTTCTCTCTGTCAAATAAATAAATAAAATCTTTAAAAAAAAATAAATAAAATAAAAATGAGAAATGTGACTCTGAATGAGATACTCTGCTTCTGAATAAAGTTTATAGAGGACAAAGCCTATAAACAGACAGTCCATCTTGTATGGCTATTTCTCATTTGTACTTATGCCATGAATATTCAGATATTCTATTTTATTCTATTATTTATTATTTTTCTATTGTTATTCCATTCGGATACCATATGTGAACACTAATAAATCTCCACATAAATTAAGGGACTGAATCTCAACGGATGATATGCAAAGGTAGTGGATATACCAGTCCGAGTTCTGTCTGAAAGGAGACAGCTCACTCAAACTGGGTATTCTGAGAAGAGTTTAACAGAGGATAATTTACAGAACTGGAGGGAGGGTTTAGGAAAAGCAATGAAGGGTCTTGTAATAGCTGAGGCTAGTAACAGGGAGTAGTTTCTGATCTAAGCCTGAAGGGGCAAATATGAGACGTTGTTACATAAAATCTGGAGACATCCTGATACTGAGAGGGCTGCCTGAGAGGAGCTGTCGTCTTTGCTGGATAGATCAAGTCAGCCTATGCACACCTGACAGGGAGAGGAATTAAGAGCCACAACTCAATTTCCTTCTACCATCATTTCCTTCAGATGGCTCCCATTAGACAAGGTTGACCAGAAATCAGAAAACAAATCCACTTATTTAATTTGTATACTGGGACTCTTGGAGGCAGAAGGCAGGTAGAACTGGGTGGAGAGTGGGTATGGAGAGGCCACCAGAAGATATCCAGCATATTTAAAAGAAAATCTGAACCATTCCACCAAAGAGAAGCGTATTAAAATATTATATGTAATAATTGGAATAATATTGTTTTTACATTAATATTATAAAAATGTAACTAATGTAATTATAGTGACATCATCTCTTATGGGTTTGCTGAAAGTAAATCATCTCTACAATTTAGGAACAGGAAGAAGCAAACAACAAAATGTATGGTTGATGTTACTATTTCAGTTAAGGTGAAAAGTTAGGATTACTCTTTTATTACCTATGAAGTTTAAGAAAACACCAGATTCAACAGACTGATTTTTCTCAATATCAAAGAATTATTATTTTGAGAGGTCATTCATAATAGAGAATTTATGAAGAGGGTTTAGGTATAAGCCAAAGTGATACAGTGGTCCTATGGAGGAAAAAAATTTGTCTTCATTATTTTTTGGCAAACGACTTTACCTATATCCTTCTAGAAGGAAGTACATAGCTCATTTCTACCAGAAAGTTATTATGTGTAGTATTATATTTTCTTATATAGCATATTCATATTCAATCCAATTTTAAAACAGAGAAAGTCTACATGCTGCTCTTGAAAATATGTTTCTACTATTCATAGTTTACAGACCAGATGTTATTTTCTGAAGTTCAAGTAATTAATGCAAGAATTTTATAAACTTCATGAGGGTATTTCAGAGTGGGTAATATAATACTTAGGCAGAAAAAAAAGAAAATCTTGCTAAAATAATAAAAAAAATCACATTCAAAATGTCCAAAATCCATAAGAATTCAATCTACTAAGGACAATTTTTATTTCTTTTCTCAGTGTTCTAAGTATATGAGAGCATAGACATCTTTCTATAATTGCTAGCTTTTTTTTTAAGAAAAATTTTTGTTCTTAGAATCAGAGGGAAAGTTCTACATTCTATTTAACTCAACGAGTGAGAACACTTCAGAATTCTTAGCAGAATGACCTAGAAAGAATACTTTAAATGCAGGCTATGAAAAAGAGATAAACAAAATCTTATTATCTCTGGGTAATGTGCTATTACTGTTGTATTTCCAAACCCATAGGGTCTGTTCCATATCCATTTTCTATAACTGAACAATTTTGGTAAGATCCCCCCCCCCCATAACATTAAGTAAAAACAGAAGTATCAATGCTAAGTGAAACTAAATAGATGGTAATGTCCCTTTTAGCATCTAAAGCTTTCAGTTCAGGAAAGATGCCTGATATCCTGTCTCTGTTTACACGTTTGCTAGGCATATCAGAGCATAAAAATGAATGTCATACAATTAATAATCCATATGTACAACAACTTTTCAATGCATCTCCTGCTGGGTACTGTGTTCAGTTGTTGAAGGTATGAAAGGAGTGGCACAAGCCTCCAATTAGACAGGAGGGGGGCAAACAATGAGTTACTCCAAGTGGTTAAGTGCCTAGACTGACCTATGCACACCATGTTTTTTGAATGTAAAGGAGAAGCCCCTCATTCTGTCTGGGAGGGGAGTATATCAGAGGACGTTATTCAGAGAAGGAGAGCAAGAGTTCAGTGTTAAAGAGTGAATTAACCAGTGGGAGGAGACTGTTCTAGGCAGAGGGTAAAAGCACATTCCATGAACTGCACATGACTTTATAGAAGGATCCATGACGTTGGACATTAATTCATCAGGATTCTTAAACAAAATCAGAAGTTGGCCAAAAACTAAATATATCCTTCAGTAGAATTTTTGATTTAGAAAACCTTGGTGCAATTTCTTTTGGACAGAGAGGGCAACACTAATTAATAGGGAAAATGTTTGCTGGTAGGAGAAAAGGAAGACGTTCCCAAATTATTTTATACTCTAGGGTTTAGTTTGGAAATTCCATGAGAGGGAAGTGCTTTAAAAAACCTTAATACTGAGCACAGTTGAGAAAATATATTCTCCAAATATGAACTCACAGGGAGGGAGTTGTAGGGTTCAAGGAATATATTTTTATATATTACCATAATATTTAAATGTCTCCTTAAATAATAATCAAATTTTAATTAAATTTTAATTAAAAGAAAATGACCTAGTTTGTAAGTTACCATTGCATAATAAAGTACAATGTAATACAATTGTACAAAAGGAATGAGGACCCACTCTATGAACTGATATGGTAACATCACCAGAATATAATGTAAAAACAAACGAACAAACAAAAAGCAAGATACAGAAAAGTGCATACAGTATGCACATAGGGGTCATGGGATCAAACCTGGAGACAGGCTCTATGCTCAGCAAGGAGTCTGCTTGAGATTCTCACTCTCCCTCTGCCCCTCTTCCTATTCATGCTGTCTCTCTCTTGCTCTCACAAATAAATACTTGGAGAGGATGTAGAGAAAGGGGAACCCTCTTATACTGTTGGTGGGAATGCCAGTTGGTAGAGCCACTTTGGAAAATAGCATAGAGATTCCTCAAAAAGTTAAAAATAGAGCTACCCTATGACTCAGCAATTGCACCACTGGGTATTTACCCCAAAGATACAGATGTAGTTGAAAAGAAGGGCCATATGCACCCCAATGTTCATTGCATCAATATCCACAATAGTCAAACTGTGGAAGGAGCCAAGATGCCCTTCAATAGACAAATGGATAAGGAAGATGTGGTTCATATATATAATGGACTGTTATTCAGCCATGAGAAAGGATGAATACCCAGCTTTTGCATCAACATGGATGGGACTGGAGGACATTATGCTAAGTGAAGTAAGTCAAGCAGAGAAAGACAATTATCATTTGGTTTCACTTATTTATGCAACATAAAGAATAGCACGGAGGACATTAGGAGAAGGAAGGGAAAAATGAAGAGGGGGGACAAGTAGAGGGGGAGATGGACCATGAGAGACTACGGACTGAGGGAATCAAACTGAGGGTTTTGGGGGGGGTGGGGCAGGGATAGGTGAGCCTGGTGATAGATATTAAGGAGGGTTGTATTGCATGGAGCACTGGGTGTTACATGCAAACAGTGACTCAAGGAACACTACGGCAAAAACTAATGAACTACTATACAGTGACTAACATAATAAAAATATTAAAAAATTAGATAATTAATATCAGCATATAATACAATATGTCAAAAATAAATAAATAAATATTTTTTAAAAAGAAGCAATGTAATACACAAAAATATTGCAATGTACAAAGCAATATTTAACCCTGCTTTGCCTTGTTAATGATAATAACGGTGAGAGTCTTAAGCCAATTCATAGTGTTGAAATTTAGGTGATAGAGATATATTATGTTGAATGTACAGTTGTAGATTATAAGCAGCCACAGCTTAAAATGTTGGAAGTCTTGCCAATAAAAATAACAGAAGACCCTTGTAGAGAAAGGGGGCAATGATTGGGCCAAAGTGAAAACTAACAAAAGTTATAGAAAAGGTGGTAGAAAATAGAGAGTTCTGGTGTCTCACAGTGAGCTCACTTTCTGGCTCTTCTTGTCTCTGTCCTCCCATATGTGTATTTATACACACACATGTGTGTGCGCACACACAGACACACATGCTTGCACGCACAATAGTCTTAGAACTAATATAAACGGCAGCTTAAAATAGAGCAGATCATTTCCAAGTAAGGCTGGCAATGGCGGGATGGTGCAACTCAAACAAAGCACAACATAAAAAATAGAGGATTTCCATAAAAATCAAAGTCACGATACATTCTTTCCCTACTTCACTGCATCCCCAATCCTGGCTTGCATACAGTTGGCTTAAAAATTGCAGTGAATCTCTTTTCTTGAAAATGTATTCATGCAACGTAATCCTGGCATCCACTCAATCTCTTCGTACTATCCAGTATTAACACGTTTTTAGAAATAAATAGAAGAAATCAGCAATGAAAGAGTTACTCAGTAGAAAAGTCCCTTGGGATCTAATTTGTATGGTCCTGCAGAAAATGCCTGGAAGGTCTGCAAACAAACAATGGGCAATACACACAATGTTCAGAATAGTATAGCAGATTTTAAAAAGCAATAGAGTCTATAAAAAGGCTTTTGTGTTTAGAATGCCAAAATCCTAAAATAAAGACTTCAAAAAAATAATTGAAAGGGAACCTCTACATTGATGCTCTAACAAATTTTATTTGATAATAAGATTTAGTACATGAAGATGTGAGTTCAGAAAAGTAAAAATATTATATCAGGGATATTGAATAGCTTTCTCTTTTCATGTGAACATGTTCAAAAGGCAGGAATAAGTATCTAACTGAAAAAATTATTTCAAGTTTCCTGGTTTCTTTTAATATGCATATTTTCATTCAAAGACAAACATGTGCATTACTTTACAACTTAACAGGCAAGAAAGATAAACTAGAAAAATGATTATGGCACCATTTATAGATATACAGAAATATATCTTTTATATTTTACATAAAAAACCTTAGTAAGTGGTTTTAGAAATTATATTAGAAGGCATTCTATATTGACTTGTTATCTTCTAATGTTCACTTCTGCCATGCATGCAAAGCTCCAAAAGATTAAAAATTGGTAGCCATTGTAGCTTGGTGCCAGCTCTGAAGTTCAAAGTGCAAAGAAGTTTTTATACTAATGGAAAGAGTGTGAAACTGAGAATTTGTTGAATTTGTTACACTTCAGTATGCCCTTGTAACCAGTTTTCATATGTAAGAAAACCGAGAAAAGAAAGCAACATAAAATGTTTTTCTATACATGCATGAAATTATTTCTCTTGGTCTTGCCATTCTGATGGTTTTGTCAACACATGTAGGTCTGTTTGGGGCAATTACACATAGAGAAGTAAGATCTATAATGTGAAGTATAAGTCAGAATGAAGCTTTTTCTCTACCCGTGAAATGCAAACACAAATAGGTCAGAAGATCAGTAAGACAATCAGGACCCCAGTAGATCATGGGGAAAGGGGACACGCAGGTGTTCAAAGCTGATTTAGTCAAAAGAAACAGTTGTAATAGCTTATACACATTAAAAAAAAAAAAAAAAAAGGATTTCCCAAAGCATTTCTTCAGATAGGGTGACTGATTTAAAAGTAGAAACAGTCTGACATCCATGCAGAATTAGGACTAAGAAAATACTGCATTAAATAATTTCAATGTCAAAATATCTTGTTTTTGATGGCATGGATTCACCAAAACTCACCTTCTTGGAGCCCTTCATTTTGAAAGATCATCCTGAATAACTTTTTGCGGTGTTATCATAAAGAGCTGCAAGTCGGGGCCAGCAAGTTAGATCTCGTAGACCTAAGTGCCTGTCAGCATTTCCATTGTAAACCTGTATTATCTGCAGTTTATAGGTTGACTATAAAAGTCAGGCAGGATCTAGGCATTAAAACCTTTTCAGAAAAGTGTTGTATTTTTAGTCTGTGTAGACAACAAGGGTGGTAAGAACACAGGGTTTTCAGGCCCAAATATAGCTGTACATTACACACATTTAAACACATCAAAATAAACCAGAAGTGTCCTATTTCTAAATTGACAGAACACGAAAAGAACACATAATTTTAGGCTACTCTCCAAACTCTCTTGTCTGATTTTGTTCAAAATCTGTCTTCCATCAGGATTACGTAGAGAACACTGAAAGCATTAGAAAGTTTTTAGAAACAAGCCTAAAAAAGTTGAGGTTTTGTAAACAGCTCATCTCTGAAGTGTGGCTTATGTTCCAAGGCATTCACATGGAATAGCTAGGGCTCTTTGTTTTACCCTTTACTGTTCTTTCCTTCTCATATTCTAGAACTTAACAAAAGTTTTATTTTTGTCAATAAGTTTTCATTGTATAAAGTAATTCAATATGCAGTATTTCATTGAACTCTACAACAAAACTGAGTAACCAGTAATATTACCTTCGTTTTACAAAAGAAGTAGTTAAGACTCAGCAGATGAATGTTCTACTCAAGGTCCTGCATAGGGAATCAAAATTCAAACCCAGGTCTTCTGAATACCATGTTCTATTTAGTGCTATTGACAGTACTCTGTACTAGAAAAACAAAACCAATAGGATGGATATGAGTAGAATAGATCGATAGATAGATAGATAGATAGATAGATTGATTGATTATAGGAATTGGCCCACACAATTATGATCTGCCATCTACTGGCTGGAAGACCAGAAAAGCCAGTGACTTAATATCATGCCAGTCCAAAGGCTTGAGAACCAGGAACCCATTATCCAAGGTCAGAAGATGGATGTACCATCTCAAACAGAGAGAACAAATTTTCCTTTCTCTAACCTTTTGTTCTACTCAGGTCCTTAGCAGATTGGATGAGGCTCACCCACATTGGTGAGGACCATAATTTTTATTCAATCTACTGATTCAGGTACTAATGTCTTCTGGAAGTACCTTCACAAATATCTGGACATCTCTTAGCCAGTCAAGTGGACATGTCAAATTAATCATACGTCCCTATCATTTCAACTCTTCTACTCCCTCACTCATACAGAATCTGATGCTCACCATAATTATGGCCTCTTCTACCTGGACCCCTCTTCACCCCCACATATTTCCAGTGAACTTCTTCTTTCCTCCACACTGAGCCTTTGTCAGCCATATCCCTGACATTTCCCTAGCTCATTGCTTCTCTCTTTGTCTTTGACTTCTAGGGTGACTTTGTCTTCTAGGGAACATGTGACAATGTCTAGAGACATTTTTTTTTTCCTTTGGTTGTCGCCCCTTGATGGAGGAAAGTTATTGGCATCTAGTGGTACAGACCAGGAATGCTGGTAAACCTCCTACAATGCATAAGATAGTCTCTCACACAAAGAACCATCCAACCCCAATGTCAGTGCTAAGGCTGAGAAACCCTGCTCCAGCTAGAACTCGACATTAACAACTCAAGATATTTTCAGCTTCTGCCGTAATTGGCTGTTGAACCCTCCAAGACGTCACCTTCAACTTTCTTCAGTAATTATAGCAGTGCCATTAAATGTCATTCATTATGTTGTTTAAATGTTATTTGATGCCACTGGATTCTACAAAATAGATCTCAGCACATATAAAAACTAGAAGGGGAGGGCTATGAAGGAGTTTCTGGTTCATTTTTGTATTCAGTGTCTATTTTTTTAGAGCTTCCCTCATTAGTAAGTGTTCAGTAAATATTTGTTGAAACATAGAAAAATGAGAGTCTGCTTTCTCTGGATCATAGGAGTATTTGTTGTATGTGGCTGATCCAAATCCTTTGCAGTCCTGAGGTCTCCATCCCTCCCCTGTAGCCCCTCCTGCATCCTCTAGGCCATTGCAAAAATTATCTTTCAGTTATTACACTCTGCTAACTTCATCTTCACTATCTTCAGATAGGCTCCAAAATCTTGCTTTTACAATAAATCCTGCTCCCAGCCTTTTTTAAAAATGCATTTCTTTTATTGCTAAGCGCCTGGAATAATTACAGGCTCCAATTCCTCAACACATACAGAGTGTAACCTTTTGGAATCTCGGTGGATTTCCCAAATCTCTACAAATACTGCTCATCTAAAATTCAATAATGGCTTTCTAATTGCAAACTGAGAAAAAGCCGTTGAATTGTAGATGAGCAGTATTTGTAGAGATTTGGGAAATCCACCCTTGACCTTGCCGAAGCATTTGATGTGGTTTCTGATCTATTTCAGGAGACTCTTTCCCCTATATTCTATAAGATTGCATATTCTATCTTACCTATATCCCCAGATAGCTGTTTTGAACTTAGTGGGAGCCCTTCCTCTTCTGGGTTCCTCAGTTGGATGTTTTCTAAGGTCTTGTTTCTCTCTGGGGTATTGGTTTTCTTTCTAAGCTTTCTCATTTGGTCTTCTCATTTACTTCTCTGTGAATAGCTAACAAACTTCCATTCTACTTTCTCATTTCTGGCTTAGCCTGTCTGCTGTTACTTCAACCTCAACAGTCATAAATAGAAATGACTATTTTCTTCCCGTTCTCTTCCGTGACTTGGCTTTTCCTGCCCTGTTGCCCCTGAAGCCCAGAAGGTTCTATCTAAGGACAGGGCTGACATAAGAAGCCTCCTTTCCCTGAGCCTGCTCTATATTTAAATGTATTCCCACCATTTTGTCACATTACTGACCCAAGATCCTCGATTTTCTCTCTCCCATAGAAAATGCAGTTCTGCAGAACCAACAATTTCTTGAACTGTTCTTGTAAGACTACATTTCAAAATAATATCTTCTGCTAAAGAAAACAATTGCTCCTTAATGGTAATAGCCAACACTCTGGTGTATGTGCTTATACATAGTACTGTTATTTAACACAAAAATTCTATGGGATAAGTACTATTATTATGCACATATTACAGAAAAGGAAACTAAGACAGAGAGAGTTAAGCAACTCATCTAACATTACATTGCTAGTAAAATAGCAACCCAGGAAATGAACAGGATTTGAAGGTAGTTTGATTCCTGTTAAAAGACCCCATTTTTAACCACTATGTTCTAGAAAGATAGATAGATACTAACTATCTGTATACATATATAAGAGATGGCCAATGATTGGGTGTACTATAGGACAAAAAGCCATGCAATTTTAAAGATGAGTGTAGTAGATTGGACAATGGCCTCCAGAAAGGTACATTCAAACTCTAATGCCCAGAACCTGTGAAGATGATATTATTTGGCAAAAAGTCCTTTCAGATGTAATTATGTTGTTGATCTTGAGATCATTCTGGATTTAGGGTGAAACCAAATCCAATGGTAAGTGTCTTTATAAGAAGAGGAGACACAGAGACATAGAAAGGGTGATGAGCACAGAGCCAGGGACTAGAGTAATACATCTACAAATTAACTGTGGTAACCTAGAAAACTGGTAAAACAGGAAAGATTTCTATGAGGTGGAGCAAGACATAGAGTAACAGAGCCCTGCAGAGCACTGGAGAGGTCTTGATAAAATGCATCTCACCAACAAAATGCGGCCTGAAGATGAGATTTTCATATCTTTGTTTAGTATACCTTCTTAAGAAATTTTAGTGGTCAATATGTAATGATTGGAATAAGTGAAAAAATTAAAGATTAACACTCTTTTTACCGTATTATAAATGTGGAGTTGTGTCTTTTAAAATTTTATGTGTGTTAAAATGCTGGCTAAAACATTTTACTCTACTTTAAATACCTAACTTCCTAGCTATCACTCTAGTTTCATTTATTTTATCACATTCTGGAATATTTTCATACCTATACAAAATACAGAGTCATCTATATATCATGTTATGAATTAAAAATAAATTGTTTTTTTTATAGACAAATATGTGCAAAGAACTTATTTCAAAATCTTAATCATTTAGAATTAGAGTAATTCCTGACATCTTGGGATTCAGATTTATAGATCTGGGAATTTAGATTTATGTGTGTTAAAGAGGGTATAATTATTTCCTCCAATCAGGTTACATCATTACGAGGTAAAAAATGAGGTGAATGTAGTTTTCATAAATACACTTTGGTTCCGGGGGAGGAGACAAGATGGCGGAGAAGTAGCAGGCTGAGACTACTTCAGGTAGCAGGAGATCAGCTAGATAGCTTATCTAAAGATTGCAAACACCTACAAATCCAACGGGAGATCGAAGAGAAGAAGAACAGCGACTCCAGAAACAGATATTTCAACCACTTCAACCGGCAAGCGGCGGAGCAGCGGAGGACAAAATCAGGACTTTTAAAAGTCTGTTCCACTGAGGGACATTGCTCCAGAGGCTAAACCGGGGTGAAGCCCAGGCAGGGTCAGCGTGGCATCAGGTCCCTCAGGGTCACAGAAGGATCGGGGATGTCTGAGTGTCACAGAGCTTACAGGTATTAGAACGGGGAAGCCGGCTACAGAGACAGAGCCGAGGAGTGAGCTCTAATCTCGGGGTTACCTTGAACCGGTCGCACGCACCGTCAGCTCAGAGCGCAATGGAGGCCAGGGTGACAGGAGTAATTGGGCACTGTTCTCTGAGGGCGCACTGAGGAGTGGGGCCCCGGGCTCTTGGCTCCTCCGGGCCGGAGACCGGGAGGCCGCCATCTTCATTCCCGTCATTCGGAACTCTACGGAAAGCGCTCAGGGAACAAAAGCCCTGAAAACAAACCCTATGCTACCTAAAGCAATCTACACATTTAATGCAATTCCTATCAAAGTACCATCCATTTTTTTCAAAGAAATGGAACAAATAATCCTAAAATTTATATGGAACCAGAAAAGACCTCGAATAGCCAAAGCAATATTGAAAAAGAAAGCCAAAGTTGGTGGCATCACAATTCCAGACTTCAAGCTCTATTACAAAGCTGTCATCATCAAGACAGCATGGTACTGGCACAAAAACAGACACATAGATCAATGGAACAGAATAGAGAGCCCAGAAATAGACCCTCAACTCTATAGTCAACTAATCTTCGACAAAGCAGGAAAGAATGTCCAATGGAAAAAAGACAGCCTCTTCAATAAATGGTGCTGGGAAAATTGGACAGCCACATGCAGAAAAATGAAATTGGATCATCTCCTTACACCACACACGAAAATAGACTCAAAATGGATGAAGGATCTCAATGTGAGAAAGGAATCCATCCAAATCCTTGAGGAGAACACAGGCAGCAACCTCTTCGACCTCAGCCGCAGCAACATCTTCCTAGGAACATCACCAAAGGCAAGGGAAGCAAGGGCAAAATGAACTATTGGGATTTCATCAAGATCAAAAGCTTTTGCACAGCAAAGGAAACAGTTAACAAAACCAAAAGACAACTGACAGAATGGGAGAAGATATTTGCAAACGACATATCAGATAAAGGGCTAGTGTCCAAAATCTATAAAGAACTTAGCAAACTCAACACCCAAAGAACAAATAATCCAATCAAGAAATGGGCAGAGGACATGAACAGACATTTCTGCAAAGAAGACATCCAGATGGCCAACAGACACATGAAAAAGTGCTCCACATCACTCGGCATCAGGGAAATACAAATCAAAACCACAATGAGATATCACCTCCCACCAGTCAGAATGGCTAAAATTAACAAGTCAGGAAATGACAGATGCTGGCGAGGATGCGGAGAAAGGGGAACCCTCCTACACTGTTGGTGGGAATGCAAGCTGGTGCAACCACTCTGGAAAACAGCATGGAGGTTCCTCAAAAAGTTGAAAATAGAACTACCGTATGACCCCGCAATTGCACTGCTGGGTATTTACCCTAAAGATACAAACGTAGTGATCCGAAGGGGCACGTGCACCCGAATGTTTATAGCAGCAATGTCTACAATAGCCAAACTATGGAAAGAACCTAGATGTCCATCTACAGACGAATGGATAAAGAAGAAGTGGTATATATACACAATGGAATACTATGCAGCCATCAAAAGAAATGAAATCTTGCCATTTGCGACGACGTGGATGGAACTAGAGGGTATCATGCTTAGCGAAATAAGTCAATCGGAGAAAGACAACTATCATATGATCTCCCTGATATGAGGGAGAGGAGATGCAACAGGTGGGGTTAAGGGGGTAGGAGAAGAGTAAATGAAACAAGATGGGATTGGGAGGGAGACAAACCATAAGTGACTCTTAATCTCACAAAATCAACGGAGGGTCGATGGGGGGAGGGGTGTTGGGAGAGGGGGGGTGGGGTTATGGACATTGGGGAGGGTATGTGCTATGGTGAGTGCTGTGAAGTGTGTAAACCTGGCGATTCACAGTCCTGTACCTCTGGGGATAAAAATATATGTTTATAAAAAATAAAATTTAAAAAAAAAAAAAGAAAAAAAATACACTTTGGTTCCCATGTGACTGTTCTTGCTAGAGTAGCATACTAACATTCCAAAAAGACCATGCTTTTCCAAAAAGAAACCTTTAAAAGAATTACACTAATTAATGAAAAAAATGAGTAAATGCAATGATTAAATTTTTGATCAGTAGAGATCCTGGATTCTAAGACAGTGAAAATATTAAACATAGTTTTCTCAGATGAAACCTCTTGGAACAACAATCTGTATTTATATTTATACCCTCCCCCATTATTTCAGGGCTTCTTCACGGTATAATAAAAAGGACCTTGAGAATGTGAATTGATTGAGAAGTTAGCTTTTGAATTTTAAATATCCCTTACCGGGCTCCTGGGTGGCTCATTGGGTTAAGCCTCTGCCTTTGGCTCAGGTCATGATCTCAGGGTCCTTGGATCGAATCCTCAGCAGGGAGCCTGCTTCCCCCCCCCCGCCCCGCCTCTCTCTCTGCCTGCCTCTCTGCCTACTTGTGATCTCTCTCTGTCAAATAAATAAAATCTTAAAAAAAACCCAAAAAACAAAAAAAAAACAAATATCCCTTATATCGTATCAGTCATATCTGTTTCATATATATTGGATTCACACATATGTATGAATAGATATATAGCCCTGATATATACATGTGTATATATAAAATAATCTGAAATATATATAGCTGTTTCATATACATATGAAATCTATGTATAATCCTGAAGTGTTTTTTCAGATGTACATATATTTATTACAGATTTTAAAAAATTAATTTCTTTTAACTTAAGTTCAATTAACATATAGTTTGTTACTAGTTTCAGTGGTAGAGTTCAGTGTTTCATCAGTCTTACATAATAAGCAGTGTTCATTACATCATATGTCTTCCTTAATGTCCATTACTCAGTTATGCCATCCCTCCACTCCCCTCACCTCCAGCACCACTCAGTTTGTTTCCTATGATTAAGAGAGGTTTGTCTACCTCTCTGACTTGATCTTGTTTTATTTTTCCCTCCATTCCCCTCTCATCCTCTGCACTGTTTTTTATATTTCACATTAGAATGAGATCATATGATAATTGTCTTTCTCTGATTGACCTATTTCGCTTAGCATAATACCCTCTAGTTCCATCCACGTCATTGCAAATGGCAAGATTCCCTTTTCTGATGGCTGAGTAGTATTCCATTGTATATACATACTGTATCTTTATCCATTCAACAGATTCTTTAGTTATATTATTCAGGTACATATTTCGTATATAGATGCACACACATATAGCCCTATCTTCATTCTATTTATTATTATTATTACCTTAACTTGGAATTACTAGAACTAAAGTATCAGGTATCTCTATTTTGTGATACTTAGCTACTTTGCAAAAGTAATCATGATCAACACATGTATGAGTCAGCTAAAAGCAAGGAGGTGATGGAAACATTTCTAAGACCAAAATACACTTAAGCATCAAAGCAATCCCACTTATTTCTAAACAAGAAGAAAATATTATTTATTTTAATTGGGTTAAATTCTTCTGAAGTAATTTCAGGATAGAATCTCTTACAAATATGAAAAAGAAATAGAAATGCCTAGGTATCACCCTCTGTTATAAGTCTCATTTTCTTATCTGAAAAATGAGAGCAATAATGGTTATGCCTCTTTGTGTTTGTTTTTAGGACAAGACAATAATAAATTTTAGCAATAATAATCGAACATAATTACTACATATGTTATATATAAGTAAGGCACTGTGCTATGCTCTGTAAAAATGTAAATATAGATATATTTAATATAAATATATCTATGTAAAGTATTTATAACATATATATTAAATTAGATATAAAATTTATATATTAATATAAATATAAATATATAAATATAAACATAAATATATAAATAAAAAATATGGACAGAGTATAATAATTAAGCTTACATAAGTTTTCTATTGCTGCTATAACAAATTACCACAAGCTTAGCATCTTAAAAACAACACAAATTTATTATCTTACAGTTCTGCCAGTCGAATGTCCATTGCTCATCCCACAGGGTGAAAATCGAGATTGGCGCTGCTGAATTCTAATCTGGAGTCTGGTCTTAGCTCATTCAAGTTGTTGGCAGAACTCAGTTCCCTACAATTGTGGGACTGAGGTCCCCTTTTTCTTGCTGACTGTAAACCGAGGGTCAGGCTCAGCTTCCGGAGGCTACCACCTTCCCTACCTCCCTGTGCCTTCCTCCATCTTGAAGACCAGCAGCTTCCCGTGGAATCTCTGTCTTATCACATCTCTCTGACCCACCAGGAAAGGGTCTTCCCTTTTTAAAGACTCGTGTGATTAGATTGGATCCAGCTGGATAATCCAATTTAACCTCCCCATCTAAAGGACCCTTAATCCCAAATACACAGAACATTTTGCCCAGTGATATAACTTATTCACAGGTCCCAGGGTTTAGGGCATAGACAGATACGGCAGAATCATTATTCTACCTACTCCAAACCCCAAACTTCATGTATACAGAATTTTATAAAATGTATAAAAGTGAACAAAAACAAGCAAATAAAGCAAGTACATACCCAGCAATCACATAAGGCAGAACGAGCATTTTGCTGCAGGAAACCACACATCTGATAGTCCGTTTGGGATATTCAGTTCAGTAAGGAAGTAATGGAACTATTCCTTCGCTTGGGAATAAAACAAAACAAAACAAGACCTTAAAACAAGCTTTTTTCTTTTATAAGAAGCTATTTTCTGTTACCCTGATCTCCTTTTGCCTCCTCCATGTTTCAGACTGCAGCAGCTAAAGAGCCCTAAAGAAGAAATGGAAATGCCATTTTTATCAGGAGGCAAGCCATCTCCCATCCTCAAGAAATGCAGCTCCTAAACTGATGGGCTTAGGCATCCTGGGTATCTTGCTGATAATCAACTTTAAGCTTTTTTTTTTTTTTTTTAAGTGTTATTTTGTGGAATATTTGTATAGAAATTTTCCAGTTCCTTCTTTATTTACTCTTAAGAGATTGTGATCAGAGGTTAGTTATATGACTTTGGTTCTTCTCCCTGTGGCTGAATTCTTGGGAACATGGCCAATATTAGCAGACCATATTGTATTTCTCCTGTCTTGTTTATGTTTCCTTTTCATATCTCTATCATTATCAATTGTTGCCCTTGATCACAACCTAATTCTCTTCTTCAGCTCAGTCCCTGCAGAATGGTGGGGGATTTTTTTCTTGACCTTTATCTACTGTACTGAATTTTTATACCTTTAAGTATAAAAGTACTTCCTTCCACTACTTGAGTATAGTAATCCACTTCTAGCCCTTTTTAATTTAAACTACATATACATATATGAGATATATATAAACATACGTATATAGGTATATGTATTTCTTCTTTTATGTATATGTGTATATATCTATATATGTGTGTATCTTCTTTTACCATAAGGTTTCACAGAAAAGCAACTGTAAAAATCTGACCTAGATTAGGCTGATTAATATCTAGCTTGTCTCACATAAGTAAAATAATTTTAACAGCTTATGAAGTGCTAACCAAGTGACCTAAAGACATGTCAGACTTCCTTTCACATTAACACAATATAAACCAATATTTCCAAGCTCAAGGTAAAATAGTACATTTTAGAGCAGTATCTAATTAATAAAGGCAAAGAAAGACTAGATCATGCAGACAGAAGAAATAAAGAATAGCATGTTTGAGAGCATAGACTGAAATCAGACAGCCAGGGCTTGGATGCCACCTCTCTCATTTATGATCTGTTTGAGCTCGGGCCAGTAACTTAAACAGTTTTAAAGCTCAAGGTTTCTCACTGAATAGAAGAAAGAGAAAATATCCATCTTAGATGTAGTCATGAAAATTAAATGAGATAACACACCTAAGATATTTGACATACACTAACTACTCAACAACTGGGAGTTTATAATATTTGCTCAGACATGGTTTTAACAGAGCTGGACCTCAGTCTGCAGTTAACTGAACAATATGGCAGCCTCACGGACTGGGGGAGGAGGAGGTGCCCCCTGACAGTGGGACCTATTTAGTGAATCCCACTAATGGGGAATGTTTAACTATGTTCTTTGTCCCTGGAATCCTCTTAAGCCTTTAAATGCATTCTCTTTAAATTATACATTAACGGCATGATACAAGCATGGTAACACATTTAATAGGGGGGGGGGGAATCTCCAAGTGAATAAGGAGAAGTAACTTCTATTACACTGTGAGTTGGAGGGATAAACGCAATATACAAACCCAGGCTTCTGACCCCAGAAACTGTGTGTTCATATTTCAAACAGAGCTATCAGCTTTCCCTGAAAGCAACCCCTTCTCCAGACACCTCTGGACCTCCCAATGGAATGGAATTAAATTCTCAGCGATTTTTTTTTAAGATTTTATTTATTTATTTATTTGACAGGCAGAGATCACAAGTAGGCAGAGCAGCAGGCAGGGGAGGGGGGCAGGGGCAGGGGAAGCAGGCTCCCTCATGAGCAGGGAACTCGATACAGGGCTCGATCCCAGAACCCTGGGATCATGACCTGAGTCGAAAGCAGAGGCTTAACCCACTGAGCCACCCAGGTGCCTCCATAATTTCTTTTTTTAAGATAAATATAATAAAATATGCATATTTCTTGACATGAGCAAATGCAAGTGGCACGTTGTCTCTGTTACCTACTGGAGCACAACAAACAACCCCCAAACAAACAGCTTAAACCACTGCTTTCTTAGCTGTTGTTTCTGTGGGGCTGGGGCTCAGCAGGGGCTCCTCCTGCCTTACCTGGAGCTTCTCACCCTTCAAGCAGACAAATGGGACTCCAGGTCCAGCTCCCTCATGGTCCTCTCAGCTATGAGTCTTCCCCCACTCCTCCCAGGAGAGTTTATATTTTAGAACAATTTTACATTTGCAGAAAACTTGAGATAGTATAGAAAGTTTCCACACCTAGTCTTCCCTATTACGAATATCTTACATGAGTAGGGTACTTTCGTTACAATTAATGAACCAATAAGGATGCATAATTATTAACTAAAGTCCACATCCTTTTTTTTTTCCCCCCCAGATTTCCTTAGTTTCTACCTGATGCGTTTTTCTGTTCCAGGATCTCATCAAGGATACCACTTTATGTTTTGTTGTCCTTTGTGTCTCCTTATGCGGCTCCTGGCTGAGTGCACTTGTGGTCTTGCCTTTTCTTTTTTTGGTGCTGTCTTGTCTTCCAGGTCGTCTCTAGACAGTATCCACCCCGCCCCCCCCCACAGTCATATATATACAAGCAAGATAGTTTGAGTTTCATACATAGAGGCTTAAGAGTCTAAGAGGAAATGAAAGTTATCACACTCCGAGGTCTGGGTTCCAAAGTCCCATCACTTCCTCTGCATCCTCTTGGTCAAAACATCACAGAATTCAGGTAGAGGGTAAAGTTCACCTCTTCATGGATGGAGCAGCATGTGTGTGGAGGGACCATGGGCAGGACTGTCACGGAACGTCTTCAGAGGCCAGCTGCCACATGTACGCTAGGCGAATGTCATCAGTTGCGTATTGATTTTTAAGCAGATGATGAAGAAATCATTATGACAAAGTGAGAACAGAATGGCATATTGATATGGAATTCAAATTCTTATTTAAGATATATATATCTCAAAATCCATTTTTGTGCTAGGATATCACATCTTGACACAAATATACATTTTTAATGGAATTAAATCACTCATAAAAATATTTCATTTGCTATGTGTAAAAGTGATACTTTTATTCTTTAGTAAATACAAAAATCATATGTACACCTTAATAAAATTAGTCTTTACCTTTACCATAGAATTAGGAACCGTGTCTCTCTATAGAAGTTTAGGTTGTGTCCAGGCCTAAGAATGGAAATACTGATACTATGACAACACAGCCTAAATTTTCTGCTTTGCAGATGCCAGATTTATTTTTAAATGGTGTGAATCATATCTGTGCTGAGAGGCCAACTTCAAAATATAAAAGAAAAATTGGCAATGGGAAGATTTTGCTGGTTTGGCTGAAGTGAAGCGCTCTACAGCCTTTCATTCTAGTAGAGGGTCTGACTGTGAAAATCTTTCCAATCATAATACTCTTTGGCTTGCCAAAAGGGGATTAGTAACTGAAGTCAACATTGCAGGAAATGTCACCTGTCTTTTGAAGGAAAATAATAAATTAAAATGGCTTTGTTCATCATATTTATTTATTTATTTATTTATTGTTCATCATATTTAAAAGGAAAAATAAGTGTTGATCTACTTTAGGGTCTTCCCTCATTCCTTGATAAAGTAGGTAAATAAATAAAGCAGAATCTTATTGTAACTTTTGATTTTCATCCTTGCTCATTTCCAAACAGAGAAAAGGGAAATCTCCTTTCAATACAGATTCCTAAAAAGAGAAAAATAAGAACAGAGATGAAGAAAGGACAAATGAGATGAATAGTGAGACATGACCATGCAAATAGAAATCTTCAAGTCAGATATTAAATTAAGAAAGATACTTTTTTTTTAAGTACTTATTTATTTATTTATTTATTTGAGAGAGAGAGAGTGAGCTTGGAGAAGGTCAGAGGGAGAGAGAGAGAGAATCTTCAACCTGACTCCTGCTGAGCATGGAGCCTGACTTGGGACTTGATCCCAGGACCCTGAGATCATGACCTGAGCTAAAATCAAGAGTCAGACATTTAACTGACTGAGCCACCCAGAAGTCCCAAGAAAGAGACACTTAAATTATGTTCTGTTCCTTTCACAGATACCACGGTACAAATTCAAGAAAAAGAAGTCGATAAAAACTGAATCTAGAGACTGATTCCTCAAAGATTGGAAGTATTTGTATATTATGTTTCAAGCAAGTAAAGGCAAACCTATAAAACAAACATGACAGAACTTGAAATTGTGTGTATTTTTTGTGCCTCACTATTTTTTCCAGGGGTTTTAGCAATTACATTACGTGTGATTACTACTCCAAACAAAGAAAGTGATATCTCTGGCTTACGTAGACATTATGCCTATGAGGATACAACTCTTTCTTTAAAAAGGCAATTAGTAATGCTACTGTTTATATATTACTCTGAGAATGTACAAGAGCAATTTTGGAACTGACACCACTATATGGGCCCCATTTGCTGTGTTGTTGTTTTAATCACCTACTACCAATAACATTTGGAATGCTAATGTGGTGCAAAACTTGGAAATGCCCACAGACTGGAAAGATGGAAGATAATGGATTATGACATTTGCTGTCTAATGTTGCAATGATGTGATTTATTTAGTCAAAGAAGCCAAATAGCCCCTTACAAAGGATATATGGAATATTTGTAGAGTGTTACTACTTTGTGCATTTTCTGGTGTGGTTTATTATAGCATAAACAGATTTTAACGGGGGTTTTTAAATCAAGACATACTACATTGCTTGATTTTTATTTATTGTTTTTTAACTGAATAAAATAAACTGAATAAAACAAAACCATGGAAATTTGGAAATTTGCATTTGAATAATGTACAAAAAGAAAATAAACACCCTCTTATTTTTATATCAAGCCAATATGATGACTCAAACAAATCGCAACATTTGGGTGTGGTGATGACACAGCCTTATAGTCTTACTCTATTACTTCTCTGGCACTGATGACTAGAATATTGTCTTCATGATTAAATTGTTACCATATTGAGATAGACCACAAAACAGTTATCAGGTTAGGGGGAAGTTAACATTTTATTTAAGTTCTGATTTTGAAAGTGAAAGATAGAAAAATAAACAGACAAAAGCCCTTGCAAAAATTTGCATGAATTCATATAGTTGTTATGTCTATTTCTTCCTTGACTCGGATTTTCAGATACAGAGAGCAGATTTTACTTTTCTATTTTTTCACTTTTACTTTTTACTATTCAACCTTATTAGCATTGAGTGTTGGGATTATCCATTGAAATTTTGTTATTAGCTATTGATTCTGGGTCAGCTTCTCACCTCTCTGTTATCTCATCTAGATTCGTACTAACATCAAAAGGGCTCTTTCCTTTATAGGAGCATTAGTAAACCAGAGAATCTTTCCTAGACTAGATGGATACGTTGTCCAGTTTTTCAACACTTCTGCATATAATCTACTCCACTGACCACAGCATCCAGTGGGAAGCCAATAAATGTTGTTGACTGACTGCTTCCTATCTGGTTAGAAAATGGGGGTAAAAATTAAACATATTTTTGGTACCCTTCCCAGCTTCAATATTTTAATTTCCCAGGGAGCCAAATGTGGTTAGAAATGTAAGCCACTTCAATTTTGTTACCGGAAATGCCTGAGAACAATAAACTTATTTAGAGATAGGCCAGAAAGTATTTTTAAAAAAAGAAGAAGAAGAAAAGAAAAGAATAAGCAGCACAACTTTAAAGTCAAATTACCTGCTGTTTCTCTATCAACACTTTGACCAAGTTTAAGGCATTAAATCTAATTTTAAAATATGATTACATATGGAAAGCACCAAGTATAATCAGGCATAACAATAGAGGGGTTTGGCTGAAGGACACACCATTCTTCGCTCAAAATGAAAGTTAATTTTAAAATGCATGTGAAAAAAAGAGAAATATGGCATGGGAAATAGGATATTTGAAATAGGATATTGTGAAGTCAATGCGTTATTTTTCTACTCTTTTCAACAAACGTAATCATTTAAAAAACGTATTATTCAAGTAACAAAAAAATATGCTCTCGCAATAGTTGTAAAATACTAGGTCTTGGCTATGCTTCTTGAAAATAATAGTACTGATAAATAGAAAAGGAAAAAAGAATAGCTTATGAGTATCGATCCTGGATGTAAATATTTTATTCCATTTTTACCTTACATGTTAATATGTTCTTCCTTTATTCATATTTAAAATTACAAATACTTGGGAAATATGTTTATATTACATTTTCAAAGCTTGATTTCCAGGACATCTGGGTAGCTCAGATAAGCATCTGCCTTCAGCTAAGGTCATGATCCCAGGGTCCTAGGATGGAGACCCATGTTGGGCTCCCTGCTCCCAGTGCTCCCTGCCTCTCTCTCTACTTTCTGCCCCCACTCCCCTACTTGTGTTCTCTCTCTCCACTGCTGAGAAATAAATAAATAAAATCTTTTTTAAAAAATAAATAAAGGCTTGGGGCACCTGGGTGGCTCAGTGGGTTAAGCCCCTGCCTTCAGCTCAGGTCATGATCTCAGGGTCCTGGGACCGAGCCCCGCATCGGGCTCTCTGCACAGTGGGGAGCCTGCTTTCCCCTCTCTCTCTGCCTGTCTACTTCTCTGCCTACTTATGATCTCTCACTCTGTCAGATAAATAAAATCTAAAATAAATAAATAAATAAATAAATAAATAAAGGCTTGATTTCTCCTTCTTCAGAACTTAAAATATTGTATGTCTAATGATTTTCATCCTTCTAAGTTCAAATCTGCTTTAATAAGACTGCAACATATATGTTCTATTTATTTATGTAAATGGCTTAAAGATTTGAAATAATTCAGATTTAAATGGTCAAATAGTGAAGTTTAAGACACAAGGTGTGTGACACATTTAACTACAGCGCTGTTGGAAGACATGACCAAATATGCAGAAATTACACCTCCATGTGATACAATTTCTGTCACCTTCCTTGTTTGAAACAATCTAAACTTAAAAGTATATGGCTTTCTTAAGGAATCTCCACACTGTTTTCCAAAGTGGCTGCACCAACTTGCATTCCCGCCAACAGTGTAAGAGGGTTCCCCTTTCTCCACATCCTCTCCAACACTTGTTGTTTACTGTCTTATTAATTTTGGCTGTTCTAACTCATGTAAGGTGGTGTCTTAATGTGGTAATGTGGTAATGTGGTTTTGATTAGAATCTCCTTGATGGCTAATGATGATGAAAATTTTTTCATGTGTCTGTTAGCCATTTGTATGTCTTCTTTGGAGAAGTGTCTGTTCATGTCTTCTGCCCCGACGTGATTATCTGATTTGTGTGTGTTGAGTTTGAGGAGTTCTTTATAAATCTTGGATATCAGCCCTTTGTCTGTAGTGTCATTTGCGAATATCTTCTCCCGTTCTGTGGGTTGCCTCTTTGTTTTGTTGACTGTTTCCCTTGCTGTGCAGAAGGTTTTGATCTTGATGAAGTCCCAAAAGTTCATTTTAGCTTTTGTTTCCTTTGCCTTTGGAGACATATCTCGAAAGAAGTTGCTGTGGCCAATGTCAAAGAGGTTATTGCCTATGTTCTCCTCTAGGATTTTGATAGATTCCACCTCATGTTGAACTCTTTTATCCATTTCGAGTTTATCTTTATGTAATGTGTAAGAGATGGTAGATTTTCATTCTTTTATACATAGCTGTCCAATTTTCCTATCTCCATTTATTGAAGAGACTGTCTTTTTTCCACTGTATATTTTTTTCCTGCTTTGTTGAAGATTATTTGACCAAAGAGTTGAGGGTCCATATCTGGGCTCTCTACTCTGTTCCACTATGTGGAGAGTCTATGTATCTGTTTTTGTGCCAGGACCATGCTGTCTTCGTGATCACAGCTTTGTAGGAAAGCTTGAAATCAGGCAATGTGATGCCCTCAGTTTTGTTTTTCTTTTTGAACATTTCCTTAGCAATTCGGGGTCTCTTCTTGTTCCATACAAATTTTACAATTGTTTGTTCCAGTTCTTTGAAAAATGCCAGTGGAATTTTCATTGGAATGGCATTGAAAGTATAGATTGCTCTAGGCAGTGTAGACATTTTAACAATGTTTATTCTTCCGATCCATGAGCATGGAATAGTCTTCCATCTTTTTGTGTTTTCTTCAATTTCTTTCATTAGGGTTCTGTAGTTTCTCAAGTACAGATCCTTTACCTTTTCGGTTAGAAATTAAAGATAGAGCCACCCTATGACCCTGCAATTGCACTACTGGTTATTTACCCCAAAGATATAGATGTAGTGAAAAGAAGGGTCATCTGTACCCCAATCTTCATAGCAGCAATGGCCACAGTCGCCAAACTGTGGAAAGAACCAAGATGCCCTTCAACAGATGAATGGATAAAGAAGATATGGTCCATATATACAATGGAGTATTATGTCTCCATCATACCCAACTTTTTGGGTTGGGTGGATGAATACCCAACTTTTGGTTGGGTGGATGAATACCCATCCATCAACATGGATGGGACTGGAGGAGATTATGCTGAGTGAAATAAGTCAAGCAGAGAGAGTCAATTATCATATGGTTTCACTTACTTATGGAGCATAAGGAATAACATGGAAGACATTGGGAGATGGAGAGAAGTGAGTTGGGGGAAATTGGAGGGGGAGAAAAACCATGAAAGACTGTGGACTCTGAGAAACAAAATGAGGGTTTTGGAGGGGAGGGGGGTAGGGAGTTGGATGAGACTTGTGGTGGGTATTATGGAGGGCACGTATTGCATGAAGAACTGGGTGTAGTGCATAAACAATGAATTTTGGAACAAAATTTTGGAATTTTTGAAAAAAAGTAAAATAAAAAAATTTTTAAGAGTATATGGCTTTACCAAAAGGAGGTGGAAACGACTTTAAATCTAAAAATGAAAGATTACATTAGAGTAGTGATTTGGCACTATCCTTGAGAAGATTTAAACATTGAAATTCATTTAAACAAATGAATTCTTTTTAATTCAACAAATTTGGTTTGTGTAAGCTGAGGTAAGGAATATCTGTTTGCTAACAAATTAGCAGTCTTTACCCATGAAGAGCTACTAACATTTCTGCTGATTGATCAGTGGATTATAGATGTTTTGGGGTCACTTTCTTCCAATTCTCTCCATTCCCTTGACATTTTTTCCTTTTGGTTCCCTCCAATTCACTTTCCATCTGTGCTCCAGAATCAAGAAAAATCATAACTCTAGACCAAAATAGCTTTCTAAGAACTGGGTGCCCACCTACAGTTCATTTTCTGACAGTGGTTGCCAAAAACATTTTCTTCAGCAACTGAAATTAACATTCCAACAGTAATAGAAATTGCTAAATATTTCATCAACTTCCCTAGAACTATGTCTGCAGTCCTTTGAGACCATGCAAGGGTATCGGCCTCTCTAAAGAAACGAAATTGTTCACCCCTACTCTTGACTGCTGGGTGGAAATGAAGGAATGGGAAACACTGAGGGAATCTGTTGTCCTCAGCAATAAAGCAATTGCGGTTCCCAATACTTAGCTCTCTTTCAAGTGCTTGAAAATCTCCTGTCTGGCCTCGTGTGAATGATTTCTTGTCTGAAGACCTCATTCTCATTTTTTCAGTTCCTATCCTCTGCTCAAATCCTTCCCTTATCTGGGCAGGGCACAAAGGTACAGTTACCATACCCACATAACCATGGAGGGACACTCAGCCCCGTACCACATACCCACTGCAGGAACCACATTCCGAGATGAAAATGTTTAAGGATTCCTTCAAAGATCTTTAAAAAAAAAATCTTTAAGAAAGATTTTTAAAGAAACTTAAAAAAGATCATCTCACTTTCCATTTTAACCCTCCTCATTTTGCACATAACTAAAATAGTTAAAATTCATTATTTAACATTTGTAATGTGACTGTTTTCTGCAAATATTACATTTAACCATTTTCTTTATGCCATCCTTGTGAGAGAGATTATTCGTTTTGTGGCTTCATCCTGACTTATGGATTTGGAGAGGACTTTTTTTTTTTAAAGATTTGAAGTGGATTCTGAGTAGGTTTTGAAGGTATAAATTAGCTTTTCCAACCTGGAGTTATTTTCCTATTCTAAAGTCTGCAGCAATTATAAAGCCTGAGGAAAAGAATCCTTGATAGTTTGGGAAACTATTAAGTAAAAGTCTCATTTCCCGCATTGAAGTAGAGAATGAGTTCAGTTCCTGGAAAGACTCACTGTTGACGCTAATTTTAAAAAAGAAAAAGTTGTCAAGAAAAAAAAAATGCTACTTCTTTTCTACATAAATGTCTTTCATTCAAACTGAAACATAAAAACTGGTAATATCCAGAATGATAATTTGGATTATGTAATCAGTGTTAAGTGGATTTTTAAATATGGAAAATTTCACTAACTTTCTTAGCTTTAACTAAAAATAATTTGAACATGGTGAGGAGTTTCATATGTATGTATTACTATGCAGTATGGTTCTGACTCTGATTGCATTCAATATTCCATCTGGTTCAAACCATGTTTACTCATTTCTCCTCTAACTATGTACCCTTCTTGAAAACTTTGCTCACTTCTCTTCTTAGAAGCTTTTAAAGTACTCTGAATCTGTCACAGAGATAATATGCCTAGGGAAGTTAAATGCAACAAACCTTGAAGTAATCTAAATGTCTATCAATAAGGAAGTGATTCAGTTTAAAAATTATATGCTCATATCATGGGATATTTTGCAATGGGAGGTTAGAAAATGGGGGTAAAAATTAAACATATTTTTGGTACTTTTGGTATTTTTGTTGCTGATTTGCAAAGATGTCAAGATATGTTGCTAACTTTTAAAATATAAAATATAAGGGAAAGTTGCCGAGCGGAGTGTCTAACAATTTCATTCATCATCATTAAACTCCATGTAGCCATAGAGAAATATAAAGGTAAACAGCCTGATAACTATAGCTATAGATAAATTTAAAGAGACATAGGTAGATAGGTAGATAGATAGAGGTGGAGGTGTGTTCAGGAATTTTTGAGAGGGAGTCAATAGACACTGATAACAAACTCCCCCCACCTCCATGGGGTTCAAATGAAATGTGGAAAATGAGACCTTTACTTTCTTCCAAACAGCTTTACATAGTGTCTGAATTTTTCATAAATGTGTATTACACTTTAAAAAATTATGTGTATCTATAGTATATAGCACTAACTTTGCATTCCAAATATTCTGCCTTTCTCTTTTCCGAGATACTCGTATTTACTCAGTCATCTGTTTTCCAACTTAGACACATTACTTATAGTACTCATTGCCCTTGGTCTGAAGTAGCTTCCTACTCTGATTCTGCCCTTCTTCCCTTTTTGAGCTTTAAAGTTTATCTCTCCCAAGAAAGAAACTGATTAAATAGATTTGGGCAATCATTCTCATTTCCTTAGCATGGCTTAAAGCATGTTCTCTCTTAAGCCAGAGACCAATTAACTGCATTTTTAACTTACATATTCAAATTAAATGCTTCCAACATGAACCACGTGACTTTAAATAAAGACCGTTTCTCTGACAACCATGAATGCACATTAAAGATTCAACAACTAGAACTGTCCTCGAAGAATCATGTGATAGGAGAGAATAGAAGTAATGAGAAATGTAAATATAATTTAGAATACATTCTTTCAAGAGGATCGTTGTCCAACCAGTTACCAGCACAGCATATAACAAATGAATGAAAGCTCCATCTTCCGGGATGCCTCAGGACTGTTGTTCAACTTCTAAAATCTCATTCTATCAATTAAATCATTTTTTACAGAGGACTGGCAGACTCCTTGCAATGTACGCTCCCTGCTAGAAACTTGGTCATTAGTCATCACCTCATTACCGGCATGTCACGCCAACCCCAACCCTTCTACCATGGGTACACCTTCAACCTAGTAGACTGTTTCAGTGTTAGGTCTCATACTGTGATTCAGTTCCATTCATTCAGCATCTACCTCTGTTTCACAGAGAAGTGGGCACTTAATAAATGCTGCCAACCATGTAAAGGTAATGAGAACAGTTAAATGAGCAGCTGAACTCCATTTATTCAACAAGCGCTTGTTGCATATTTACTGTGTACGGTGTGTTATATGTTAATGGGAGGCTGTAAAGTGATTCCATTTACTTATTGTTACACTGAGGCCATTGAACTGGATGATCTCTAAGGTGAATTGTGGGTGTAATACTCTATGATTCTAAATGTAAGTTTCTAAATGGAAGAACAAAGCCTTTTTCCTTGATTTAACCTTATGGACAGGGAACTATAATATTTATATATAAAAATACTTAAAATATGAGCACATATTTAAGTCGTGCAAAGAAGTGCTACTGGAATGTAAAGTAATTTGAGGTGGATCCATAAAGAATGCTTTTTATTTTTTATTTATTATTATTTTTAAAGATTTATTTTTATTGGATGCCTGGGTGGCTCAGTCGTTTGAGCATCTGCCTTTGGCTCACTCAGTTCATGATCCCAGGGTCCTGGGATAGAGTTTCAGGTAGGGCTCCCTGCTCAGCTGGAAGCCTGCTTCTCCCTCTGCTTCTGCCCCTGCCCCCTCTCCTGGGGCATTCTTGCTTTCTCTCAAATAAATGAAAATCTTTAAAAAAAAAAAAGGATTTACTTTTATTTAATTTGGGGGGAGGGCAGAGGGAGAGAGAGTCTCAAGCAGACTCCAGGCTGAGCATGGAACCCCATGTGGAGCTCCATCTCACAACCTTGAGCTCCTGACTTGAGCAGAAATCAAGAATCAGAGGCTTAACAGACTGTGCCACCCAGGGACCCCAAGAATGCCTTTTAGACCAGCTAAATCTCTATCTGTATCTTGAAGGATGCGATGAATGGAAATTGGAATGAATTCCAAGTTGAGATCAGAGGAGTACAAGAATATTCATTCTTGTCCTTTCCACACTCAGGAATGACACCCCTTCCAGGCCGAATGAGAAGGTAGAATAATTTTAACTTACCATCAATGATAGAAGAGACAACAATTTACAAAATACAAGGATGATGTGGTAACTCCATAGATGGTGAGAAACGCAATAGGGCATCTGGCACGTGGGGAAAGACTGGTATTTCAGAGAAGAAAGAGCTGAGGAAGAAGAGGTGATGTGGGGGAGGAAAAGAGAGGAGGTCAGAAAACGTCCAGGAGCATCTAAGCATCTAGACATGAAAGCTTTATGCTTTTGCATGATGCTGGTAGGTAAGAGATCTTAGAAGCAGAAACATTAATTTACTACCCCAACTCAACTCTGTACAATTGTGATTTATAAAAGATGACTTGAGTTAAAGGTCACTTGGAATTCTTTGTCCCTTACATATACATTTAGTAAGCAGTTAGGTGCAGGTGTAGGAAATGCTACCCAGAGAAATCACTAGCTCAGCATAGCTGATAAAGATCTTTCTTGGTCAAAAAGGGGAGGATGAAGATAACATGCCATCTGATTTCCCTCCAAAAGCATCCTAGACCTGCACCCACACAGGGCTAACTCCAGGAACAGAAGCAGATCCAATGACATAGTAGACCCCAATTTTAAAAATCTGTACACCTCTCAAAACAAAAACAAAAACAAAACCCTAGAAAACACTCAATTTGTTGACCCATTCTCAAGACTTTTTTCTCCAATAACTGCTCATAAAGCTTTGGAAGCTGACACAAACTAATTGAAATATACTCAGTTCAATATAGTCCTATTCCATATGGCCAGTAACAAAACTTGACTGCACTCATCTCTCTCTGATATGGATTAAAAGGACATCGGTATTTCCTCTGCCGATACAGAAGCAGCTCAAAATTGAACACGAAAAGAAGTGGGATTTTCAACTGAAAGCAGTTTTCTTGTGTTAGACCTGCTAGAAACTTCATTTTGTTCACATGTCAGCATTGGAGAAATGAGTTTTAAGGAGTTCCTCTGGCCAGGCTAGCATAGTAAAGGAAGAGAGTGGCATACCTGGTATTATCTGTTAGTTTAGTGGTTTTCTAAAGATGATGTTACAGAACAACAAAGGACTGTGGATAATGATGACTAGGTTATCATGTGGCTCGAGCTAGAGGGCGCATTTTGGGCTCAGAAAGACTTGTGATATTAGACGAATTGTGGTTTTTGAGATTTGTTGGCACTGTACCACAATAGAGTTGGAAAGAAATGTCTAGGCTCAACCCTTGTATGGCTATGACAGATGTGGATACAGCTGGGTTGTTCTGTGAGTAAAAATGCCTCCCTTTAATATGTACCTCAAAATTACACTTGGTGTATCTGTCCCGCCAAATAAGTAGGAGTTATTATGGCAAAAACGTAGAACAGAAAGCCAGAATATTTCTTCTAAATAGCCACAATGGGCATAATCTTTCCATGTCTGCTCACCTAGCAGACATGTGACATCGTTCTGCACCATGTTAAGACTTTGGTTATTTATTTTTGGTCTCTGAATTTCTCATGGAAACTCATACACCAAGCATGATTTGAAAATGCTTCTTTCTGCTGTATAATTTAATCAACCTGAACTGTTAAGCCTCTCAAGACCTTAAGGACAGGTTGATGTAATTCCCTGCTAGTCAAGCTTTTACATTGAAGAACTACTTGATACAGTCCATTTGTAACTGTTATTTGTCCCTTAATTATAACCGACTTAGATGAAGTTGGCTTGGCAGATTATAAAATGCTACGAGACAGAGTCCTGTGGTGTTTTTGCTGAATAAAACCCGAGAATATACTTCCTCAGCTTCTAATACAGAGATGTTTGTGTGTGAAATGTATGTATGTCATTTATCTATGTATACAGTCGATTTTCCTTCATGCTACCACCAGGTGATGAAACTTCAGCGTTTTAAAATCTTTTCTATGATTAAATAACAATTTTGCATTGTCAAAGTACAATACTATTGGTTCTTATGATTTTCTTATTCCTACCTTAAATATTAAGTCTAAATAGCTCATCTTCAAACTGCCTACAGTTTCACTAATGCTTTTAAAACATGTTCACATTCCTACCCACATCCATTATGATTTATAAGATATTTTTATTGAAATATTCATTCATTCTTTCAGTCATTCATCCAACAAAATGTAGAGTATTATTCTGTGCTGAGCACTGGTCTAGACTCTGAAGATCCTGCAGGGGAACAAAATAGACATTTTACTCAGATGGACACCAGGCATCACGAACATAACTTAAATGAATAAAATATATATACCACTAGAAGGTGATGAGTATGATGGAGAAAAGTATAGTAAAGAAGGAAGGGCAACAGGAAATGCTGGCTGCTGGCGTGTATAATATCAAGCGGAATGGGCAACAAAAGATCTCAATGAAAGTGTAACATTTGAAAGAAAAAGTTAGTGTAGCGAGGGAGTAGACGTCTGAGAGAAGTGGGTTCCAGGAAAGGGACCAAAAAAAATGCAGAAATTCTGAGGCAGGAGCATGCCTGATGATTCATAAAAAGCAGGGAGACTGGGTTGCTAGAACAGAGGGAGGGAGGAACGGAAGATGAACTCTGAAAAGTGAGAAGATGGGAAAGCAAATCCCATAAGGCCCCGAATGTCTTTAGGGATTTTAGTTTGCATTTTGGTAAGTCAGGTAGCTGCTGGAAGGTCAGAGCAGAGAACTGATGTGGTCTGACTTGTTTTAGTAGAATCACCCTGGCATCTGGGCTGTGACCGGGCCGCTGGGGGCTAAGGTGGAAGCAGGAGAGCCCAGTTATGACATTAATGAATACCATAATATGCATTGTGTTTAGGAAAAAAGAAAGGAAAGAGGGAAGAATAGAGTTTAAAGGACTCTCAGAATCCTTAAAAAATAAGAATGATAAAAATATTGTCATAAATAGTTGGAATGAGTTTTGATCACTTAAATTCAGAAATGAGTATTGACACTAGATGACAGAGATGTTAAAGATTAGTATCTTTTTTAAAGATTTGTTTATTTAAGAGAGAGAGAGCATGCACACACAAGTCGGGAGAGGGGCAAAAGGAGAGAGACTCTCAAGGAGACTCTGTGCCAAGTGCAGAACCAGATGCGGGCCTCATGATCCTGACAACATGACCTGAGCCATAACCACCAAGAGTCTGACACTTAACAGACTGAGCAACCGAGGCACCCTTTTGGAAAAGACTAATAACGAAAGCAATTAAGATTGAGAAACCTTCATATTCCAGTCAGTGGATCCCCAAAATGTATTTTTTTAATGAACAAAGAAATGGGACAATAGTAAACAACAGCATAATGGTTAAATGCTTCAGCTTTATGCTCAAATGGATATGAAATTTATTTTTTTTTTAAGACTTTACTTATTTATTTGACACAGAGAGAGAGAGAGAGATCACAAGCACGGAGAGAGGCAGGCATAGAGAGGAAGGGAAGCAGGCTCCCCGCTGAGCAGAGAGCCCGATGCGGATCTCAATCCCAGGACCCTGAGATCATGACCTGAGTGGAAAGCAGAGGCTTAACCCACTGAGCCACCCAGATGCCCCCGGGTATGAAATTTAATCTGCAGCCTGTGCCTATTAGTTGTGAGATGTCTGAGAGATCACTTTTCATTTTTGAGCTTCTGTCTTCTCATCAGCTAATACTGATAACACTCGTTTCATGGGCAGGGTTGTTAGGAAGACTCACTAGAATAATTGATTAAAAATACTGAGCCCAGTACTTGCTCAATTTTGAGTGCTGGATAATGATAAGTAGTTCTCAGCTCCAGCTTAGTTTACTATGAACAGTACCCACTATTTAAAGGCAAAAGACAATATATTCGGGGGAGTGATACAGTGATACGGGATCCAGTTACCTTGGGCTAGACATAAGCAACTGCTTTAGAGATCAGGAAAGGATCCCAGTGCTGGCAAAGCTGGAATGAATGAGCATGTTTAATCAATCCCCTCTTAACCAAGTCTGGCATTAACTGGTGGTCCCCATTTCTTAGGTTCAACCCTCTGTCACAGCACCCTGAGGTCATGGGGTTGGCGGGCGCCAGGCCATGGGCACCATGCAATTCTGCCCCCAGAGGTGAGCCCTCTGCTTAGCAAGGGCTACTTGTATTTTTCCCAAAACCTGTTTAGGGCCGGCTTTCTTTCCTTATATAATGATACATTTTAATTAGCTGCTTAATAAATTGAGGAAATACGAGTGCAGAAAAGACAAGCTGTCATTTCTTTCTAAACTAATACAACTTTGTTTGAAGGTTTAGCAACCCAAACTGTTACATATGCTATTGTTTGTGGGTGAGCAAGACAACTGAAACAGACTGGTGTGGAAGAGAAAGCCCCAGAGGATTCTGCACCCATACTGCTGGCTGATCATCATTAAGTTCTAACATGTCCTCAAGAAGCCATAATTCTACAACTGCAAGGATGTATTACGAGCATGATCTAAAATAAATACATAAATACATAAAAAAATCACATCCCCAATCCGTAAACCTGTATTTAAAAAAATAAGTCTAGCCTCCTATCAAAAATGACCAATTAAATAGATAGATGAGTAAAATATTAAGCTATAGAAGTATCCTATTTTATGATTCCCATTTATACCAGGTAGTGGAAGACTAAGTTGAACCAGGTAAGAGAAACAGCTGACCTCTTTTATTGGAGTCCTTCCCAGGCTCCATATGCATGTAAAAGGCCATGGAGAAGCTCAAAGGGCAAGCCATACAACACAGGCATTTATTTCCAGACCCTCACTGTACATGACATTCCATAGTAATCACCTACTTAACCTTCCCTTACTTTCGCTTAAGGCCTGTGTCTCAGAATAAAAAGGAAAAAGGCAGGTAAAAATGGGACAGGAGAGGAGTTTCTCTAAGAGAGGCTATGTCTCTTTGGTACTAATGGGGAGGCTGGGGTTCATAGCTCCCTCTCTTTCCAAGAAAGTTGGTCGTATAAGAAAAGATTTGAAAATTACTAGGGACATCTAGACAGACAAAAAAAATCACAGTAGCAATCAACTATGTAAGAACTGATGATTTTGTAAGCTCTAGTGTATGTTTGCAAGTTCTATTTGCCATGTGTCCAGGATCAAGAGAAAATATTATCTTTTACACATGGTAGTAATATCAGAAAACTGTTTAAGGAGAGGACCTGTTCAATATAGTCGTTATATTTTCTAGGCTTCTGTCTAGCCGTCAATGAAGGCTTGCTACAATTAACATTTAAGTGACTCACTTCACCCAGTTTTATTTTATTTGGGGCCCTCCACGCACTCTCCCAAATCTGAACCAAAGAACTGAACCGAAGCAGGTGGAAAATGTTGGAAAGGGACTCACCAACTGAGTGAATACCAGACTGTGGAAGCAACTCTTTTTCTGAAAGATCTGTATGCATTTTTTGAGGCTGTGTAATTGCAATACTATTTGACCAGACTATCCTATTTCATAGCACACGCTTGGATGTGAAATATATTGGAGATTTGATTGCGTATATGGAAATGAGTGAAAATAAAATATCAAACAGAGCCATTCTGCAAAAAACATGGACATTTTAATGTCTTAGATTGTATTTTTGTTCGTGTGCACAAAAACACTCCTATTCTTTAATCTGCTTTCTATAATGCTATTATATTTTTGTCAGGATTACCTTAATCCTTGTCAGCTCAAGTCTATTGGATTTTATTATGGGTCAGCAGAGCATTTTCTCATCTTTTCTCTAACCTTAAAGCATTATTTATTCATTCAAAAGGCATATTAATGGGCTACCAATGGGCTAAACCAGGTCCTCCAATCAGAGACATGTATTTATCCATTCGTTCCGCAGTGTAGATTAACAACGGCAATTCATTACCTGGTGATCTTCCTTCAGCTTCCTTTCCTGCCAAACCATCTGCTGTCATAGTCCTTCCAAAATACTCTGGCTCTAACCTAGTCATCTTCTGCTTAAAACTTTAAATGGTTCCTTATTGGCCCCAGGCTATGGTCCAGCATTTACTCTGACCCCACAGCTCCTGTTATGGAGCTTGTACCTATTCAGAAGTTGTACCTCAGGGCGCCTGGGTGGTTCAGTCCGTTAACCCTCTGACTCTTGGTTCCAGCTCAGGTCCTGACTGAGTCCCATGTTGGCTCTGCGAGGGGCATGAAGCCTGCTTAAGATTCTTTCTTTCTCTGTATCTCCTGCTCGCTCGTGCTCTCTCTCTATAAAATAAATAAATGCTCTCTCTAATAAATAAATAAATAAATACATGCACACATAAAAAATAGGAAGGAAGTTGTACCTCACTTTCTGTTTCTTCATTCACATTCACTATATTCCAGCAAAGGCTGTTTTGGTCCATGTAAGTATTTCAGGTTCTCTAAACTTAAAGTATCTCTTTTCTCCTCTGTTCTGCACGTTCAGATTCTAGGCCCTGCTCACACCCCACACCATCCAAGGTTTGAATGTCAGTAGCATTTTACTTTAATGTTTCAAAGAGAATACTTTCTGCTTACATTGAATGCTCTGTGCGTATACACAGCTCTTCCTGGTGGAAGGTGGTGGGGGGCTGGGTGGGGGAGGCTGTGACTTGAGAGCGGGATTAACACTTAACTTCTCTCTTTAACTGTTGTAACAGTTGCCATGGTTTATATGCTGAGTAAGGACTCAACAAATATTTATTCATGATAAATGGGGTTTGCTTAAAGGGTTCATTTAAAATGTAAAAGGTGGAAGTTTAGATCAAACAAAAACAAACACTGATTGTGTCCCCAGTCAAAGATTTACGTGTGAAAGGGCAATAAAAGATGGTCTATTCTTTTTATATTACAATTTGCAAAACTAAGACGCAGAATATGAAGAGATTTGTTTATGAATGTCATATACCCCCGTAGGATAAAATTTTGGATAGCTTCAAACTACAACCACTTGATGTCACTTTCTTAAGTCATGCTCCCAGTCATACCCAAGTCACTGGCTCCAATAACCTTACTGCTGAGTCTGAAACTCCCCTTTCTACTACAGTCAGCCTCCCTTTGCCTCTCTCCCTGACCTAATCAAACGGATGACCTGCTTGTCTTTATGCAGACCTGGAATATGATGATATGGGAAGGGATATGTGCTTTGTAATCAGGTGCAAGCGGACTTGATTCCCCACTCCGCCACTTTCTGGAGACACAATGTGTGGTAAGTACAGAGGCTCTTTGAGCTTCAGCTTGCTCATTTGTAAATTTAGGATATTGAAAAGATATTAATAGCTACTATTATTGAGACCTTCCTAAGTATATACTGTTCTAAATGTTTTACATTTATTACCTTAAGTCTCAAAACACCTCTGAGGTAGATACTATTATTATCCCTGCACATATAGATGAGGTCAATACTATAATTATCCCCACATTATAGGTGAAGTAACAGAGACACAGAGAGGTTAATTGATGCCCAGAGTCACTCAATTACTGAGGAGTGGAGCCAGCGTCGAAACTCTGTTCTTGTGACTTCAAAGCCCATACACAAAATGGTTATTGTGAGGATTATTTGCAAAGGTCAGTACCGCTATTCTTCAAAAAGGGTGGTTCTCAGGACTCTGGTTGAATTCTGTTAACATAAGTATGCCATGGGTTAATTTGACCCTGTTACAAAGACTCCTTTAGTTGCAGGATTTAGGGGACAAATGCCATGGTCTAGACGAGGATTTCTCCCCACCTGTTGACAGTAAGAGTCCTTAACCAACTCTTAATGTTGTAACTTCTTAAATTCTGGCAATTGTCTCAAATTTCATAAAACAGTAATATTTTGCTGAAGAGTCTCAGTCATGACTGAAGAGTCATGGGCCCCTCTTCATTGTCCTTGCCCCAAACTCCCTTCTAACTGCCCACCAGCAGAGGGGGACTGTCCAACCAGAACCTATTACAGGGATTTTGGTAGATTTACAAAGCGAACTTTTCTGAACTATTTGGTATAAGTATCTATACATCATGATATTTTGCCTTCTCCATTGTTTCTTTATTCAAGATTTTATGATAAATACTATAGTTTAAATAAATTACATTTCTTAAAATTATATATTTTTTAAAAAGTCTTTTATGGACCATTAAATCACTTATAAATTCATGGGCCATATTTAGGGAGAGAACAAATCTACCAAATGAACTCATTTACTGACAATTTTTTTCCCACAAACATCAGTCGAATCTCTTCTAAAACAAAAGTGAATAAGGACACCACCAGATCCAAACACTTTTACTGGATTGTATGTGCCACACTTTTATTCTGTGAGTCCTTCAATCATCTGGATATAATATCATCTGTTCTGTATTGTTAGTACATTGTGAAAAGGTTTTTATAGATTTGAATTTTCTAGGAAGATTACTAGGGCTATAAGATGCTATCTCTAGGCATGCTATCTGTCCTTTTGTCTATAAATTTGTCTTTCATCCATAAAAGAGGCTCCTGCTAGGAGCCCAGTACAACTGACAAACATAAAACATTGTGAATCTATGATCCAGAGAGGTAGATGGATGGGACAGACCAGTGAATCACCTAAATAAGAAGCAAGCATCTCTGTACTGAAAAGTAGCATAAATCAAATTGATCATTCTCTTCTCTTCTTTTGCCCTTACCTGTCTACCAAATAACCTCCTGACAACAGGCTACACTCTTCTGGTTGTGCTCATGTCTTCCAGATGTCAGCTGACGCTTCCCAGCCCCTGGAATCCACATAAAATTGGCTCGAGCTCCTTCCCAAATACTGGAGATGACCAAGCCCTCTACCAAAGTTTTCTAAATTTCAGGGTGGGCAGGAGAATGTGTGCAAGGAGGCAAGGATGACATTTTCATGGTCATTTCCGTCTCGAACTATTCCTTCATTTGAGTTCATTTATTCTGTGACGAGTTTCACACGTGGCCTCTTTACGCTGTACACATGGCAAACCAGACAGGAAACACAGCTTCCTCTTCAAGTTCTGCAAGAGTCTCATCAACTCATCTTCCCAAGTGATGCCTAAGCTGAGACTAAAGAGGTTAATCAAGTAAAGAGTTTGCCGGTCAGGGAGTCTGAGCAGAGGAAGGGAAACTCCATGTGGCAATGCTTGAAGCTAGAGAAAGCATGATATATACTTGCTGTTGAAAGAAAATTAAGTTTGGTTTCATATTTTTCCTCCTTTGGGTGTTTTTTCACTCCTCATTTTCATCACAACTTAGTACAGCTGTGCATTTCTTCAGACAAGACAAAAACACAAATATTTGCTGTCGCTATTCTTTTTATTAAAACCAAATCAAAATTACATGCTCACGTTGCACCGTACATTCCAGTTTCCAAAGCAATTGTTACAATCTCATTGGAAACTCTCAATGGCCCATCACCACCACCAATACCAGAAAATCATCTCCATCATGAACCCATTTTTTATTTCAATAAAAAAGACTTCTAGAACTTCCTGAAACAGCAGACATTTTAAAAATAATTGAAAAAATTACCAAAATCTTCACCCCAGAGCAAGAGGTTGCTTTATCAAAGGCACACCAGTTGCATATACAAATTAGTTCCCTCCGTGGTCTGGAAGTGAGACACACTTTTTCTTCTACAGTGAAGAACATGAGAAGTAGCGTTTTAGAATAATTGTTCACATATTTGTAAAAGGTAACAAAATAAAGTTTATAACACTTTGAAAAAGAATAATTGGTACATTTTTATGAAGCATTAAAAACATAATGTCTCACTCTTCACCTTTATAACGCTCCCTTTAGTTTGATAAATGTGGAGGGAACAGGCAGTGGGTTCTGGGTCTGCCCACGCCTTGCCAGGAAGCATTATTCATTTGGCAGCTCAGACCTGAGGATGAACAATTGCACATAAGGCTTTCTGACTTGCCTGTGAAGTGTCTGGTTGGAGTTGGTTGTGAAGGCATGGGTCAGCACTCTTGGACCAGAGGATTTTGCATACCACAAGAGGCTTCAGAAGTGATGTGTTCTCCTCATCTGACCCTTCGGATGATCCTGGGCCAAGTGCTTCTCTGGAAGGGCTGGTTTCTCTCAATGCCCTCTTTCTGTCTGTGTTTCTTGGTTACCAGACTTGCTTAATTTGTAATATCCTCCAAGCCCATGATTTCTTCCTCTTCTGTTTTTTCTCCAAACAACCTTCATTTTCTCAAAAGTGTTCACAAATTTCTCTATGTTTTAGCTATCACAAGACTGAGCACATTTCCTGGTGGCTGAATAAGCTCTATTCAACACAAATAAATTAAGGAGGAATAAGCAAATTGCTTTACCATTGTGAATGCTCATTAAAACTTGGAAAAATGCTCAGGAGCACAGATTCATTCCCTTAGAAGTATGATTGCATCAACAGGTTATAGGCATCTTTGAACATTGAGCATCTGCTCTGTGTGGAAATGTTACATTGGCATTATTACCTTCGATTTCATTTTCCCAGAGTTTGATCATTTTATTTGCATTTGATAAAAAGTATTTAAAATTTTTAGTGCAAAACTTCTTCCTCGTTCTCTAAAGGGCACCAGACTGAAGTTGATTGTGCAATAGAAAGGAAATGGTAATCAGAGTGCAAAGCAGCAGAAAGATCCCTACAGCTTTGTAGATCAGAAATGGAGTCAGGGGGCTCCCAGAGGATGCCAGGTTATTTCTTGACTCTGTATAGATAGCAATATGCAAAACATGTGGTATCTTGTTGTAAGAGTAAAGTGGATCTGGAGTCAATGGCTTGGCCTTGAAGAAAACCACACTTGAACATTTTAGATACAGCAGGATGGTGAAAACCACTGGCTGTGGGATCAGAACTCGCTTGGTGACACTTGCCATTAGTTATGGGATCCTGGTGAAACTATCAACCCCCAGCCTTAGTCTTCTCATCTATAAAGTGATTTTCATTAACATTAGCTTTTTTATACATTGTCATAAGGAATAAAGCAAAAAAATTACATATATATAAAGAAATTCCCCACGAGATACATAAAAAAGTCCTTATTAGCTATACCACATAAAAATGCTCAATAAATACATTATTTTTTGTTACATCTTGATTTGCACCCATTTGAGGGTCTTTTGTACCCTCATAGACACCTTGGTCAATTCCCTGGAGCTGAGCTACATGGACAATTCTGGTGGTGGTGAGTGTTAATCAACAAAATGTCTGACAAACTGAAATCCCAGTTCTATCAGAAACATATCCATTACTGCAACATCATTGAAAAAAGGACCTGGGTTGTCTTCACCATGATAAAGCTAGCAACTTAAAGTGCTGTAAACATGGAGGGCCCAAGGGATAGTTGCTAACTTGAAATGATCTGACATACTTGATAATAAAATTGTTTATGATAGTAGAAAATCTGAGATGGACACCAATATTATTTTCTATCATGTAGCATTAAGATGAATCCTTAATGGAAAGTGAAAGTAACTAACCAAGAGTGACAGATCATCTATATTGTTGTAAAGACACATTTAGTTGCTTGCCAAGAAGGTGGAAGTTAGCATTTATAAATCAGAAAAGAAAGGTCTTTGTCCTGTTTGTTATTAGTGGAAAATAAATTCTCCATTAGGTATCTCCTAAGGCCATTTATGATGCTCTAAGTGTCTGCATTGTATAGGTTTCACTAGAAAAATTTTATATTTATTAAAGAGGAAATGGGACTGACTTTTAACAATTTCATCAATTTAATTTGGAAGTTTTATTAAGTGAATTAAGGTACATGATAATGTGTAGGTTTTGTTTAGAAGGGCTTATTTCTATCTATATTCGTCTTTAATAATTATGGGTTGATTAGCATTTCAGTGCATCAGGTAGATATGACCTTCAACTTGCTGATCTGGCTTTTGCTTTTCCTATGTTAATTTATGAATAATTTACATTTGGCCCATGGGCATTTTACAATACACAATGACATGGATATCTTGATAAATTGCTAATTAACAATTTCATCAGCAACCTCTCTCCAATACAGAGCAGATGCCTTAGGAACTCTGTGCTTTTAACGATGTCTAGTATAGTGCTTTGCAAGGAGTAGTAAAGAACAACAAATTGAGGAATGGTAGTAACTATAAACTGTGTGATGAATGGTTTGAAGGTCAATTCAAATACTTTTCAAGAAAACTAACACCGCCTTTACTTCTTAAAGACATCTATACTTTGTACTATTCTATACATAAGGGCTGTGTAACTTTACTGCTGATGATGTCAAGTGGTCTGAAAAGTTATCTACCTAAAGACAGTATTCTAGTAAAAAAAGAAATAAAAACATGTATAAACAAGGGAAAATGCAACTGAACCATGAACCTCTATAGAAATTAGTTGCAATAAAATAAATAGAAATCTGGATGGGTATTATGGAGGGCACATATTGCATGGAGCACTGGGTGTGGTGCATAAACACTGAATTTTGGAACACTGAAAAAAATAAAATTAAATTAAATTTTAAAAAAGGAAAGTAGTCAAGCTTAATATTAGTACAAAAAAATAAAAACTGAATGACACAGGAAAAAAATAGAAATCTGTCTTTATTTCTTTATTTATTTTAGAAATCTGTCTTTAAAATAAACATGATATTTGTTACCCAATTAGAAAATATTTTAAAAATTGAGAAAATCCTGTCTTAGGAAGAACTTAAAAGAGTGGGCACTGAAATACTCTTCTAATGAACTGAGTAGTAGCATTTTGCTTTAGATAGTACTTTGGCATTATATAGTAATCACTCTAAAATCGTGCATAATTTTTGACCTAATAGTGACACAATTAGGAAATATGGTCTAAAGTAATAAACCTAAAGTCAAAAAGTGCTTTATGAAAAAAAGTTTATGAAAGCATTCTTTAAAATAGAGAAGAATCAGAAGTTTATTTTCCATCAAAAGGAAATGATTATTTATGATATATCCATATAATGGAATATTACAAACTCATAAAAATATAATGTGGAAAATTACTTAAAATCATGTTATATAAAAGTAAAGTGTAAAACTCTACTCAACAATGTTAACAATACTTTTCTTTTGGAAGATTAAATATGGATTGCTCTTTTCTCTTTTCTATTTTTATGTATTTATGGACTATCTTTTTAATCACTATCTCTTTTTTAAATTCAAGAAAAATAAATTACAGAGTTCACTGCAATAATCTATTTGGAGATTATGCTCTGGACTTTTTCATAGCCTAAGAAATTATGTCAGGTTAAACCAAGATTGCAAAGTATGCTTTCAAGGACTCTCAAGAGTAAGCGGCCCTATTACAAATTCACTGGCTCATGGAGTCTAGGGCAGAGGCAGCAGCATTTGGGAAAATCCTGATAATGGCTAGAACTCTGTACGTCTGACGGACTAAAGGGAGCCAATAGCCAGTATAGCTGTAACTTTGAGGGGGAAGAGCTGGTCCTGTATCAGCAGATGACCTTAATCTATGGACAAGCAGCAGATCATACTTGTCCTTGCTCATCCTCAGGGCAATAAGATTTTGGAAGATTTTTGAAAAGAAAAATGACAAGACTCAATGCACTTTCTAATTAGATCATTGACTTTCATTCTTTCAAAACATGTTCTCATTCTCTTTTTATTGAATCTAATTTCTACATTAAAATCCTTTTTTTTTTCTGGGTCGCCTGGGTGGTTCCATTGGCTAAGTATCTGACTCTTGATTTTTGGCTTGGGTCATGATTTCAAGGTCATGAGATCGAATGCTGCCTGGGGCTCAGTGCTGAGTATGCAGCCTGTTTAGGATTCTTTCTCTTCTCCCTCTGCTCCTCCCCACTCATTCTCTCTCAAAAAAACAAAAACAAAACCAAAAATCTTTTTCTTTCTTGATATTGGTAACGTGTGTTTTCGTTTTTTCTTTTTATTTGTCGTGATAGCAGTTTATCACTTTTATTAATTTTTCCAATGAATCAAATTGTGGCTTTGTTAATTTTCCTCTAGGCTCCATAGCTCAGGGGTTAGAGCACTGGTCTTGTTAATTTTCCTCTATTGCATATTTTATCTTCAATGTTATTGACTTATGTTTTTATCTTATTTATATGCATACATTCATATACACATTATATAGGTTAGATTTCTTTTCCTAGCTTAGTGAGATCAAGTTTAGATCACTGACTTTTTTAGGTATTTATTTACTAATATATGCACTTAAGTAGTAAATTTCTTTCTAAACTCTGCAATGACTGCATCTAGCAAGTTTAATGGGTTATGTAGTCTATGGTTTTCAATATAAATATTGTTTAATTTCTTCTTCTGACTCTTGGAATTTTTAGAAATTCATGTTCTAACATCCAAGAGTATGGAAAAATTTTAGTTGTATATTTTGGCATTTGATTTTTTGTATTTTGTGTTAAATTCATTCATAGAATTGTCAGGATAAAATTGTCCATTTTAATATTTCCACTTATTCATTTTATAGAAACAAATTATCTGGCAAATCTTTCATCCTTTTTTCATCTTTTTTTTCCCTTGAATATATTAATCATGGTTATTTTGCTCTGGTCTGATGACTTTTAACACTTGAGTTTCTGTAGGTGTGTTTTGTTCTAGTTTTATTCTCTCTCAGTATTCAACTATATGATCCTTTATATTGGCAAATATAGCAATATTTTTATAATCAAAATACTGTAAATTTTTAAATGTAGACAAATAGAGACGGGGCTGATCACCTTCATACTGAGTTGAATAAAGCTTAGGTTTCAGTTTTATTAGGACTCAGTCTATGTCTGGTTCATTTCTTATGTTGGCCCCTTGCCTCTAAAGCTTTTGACACAGGCCAAGCTCATATTTTCAGATGTTAGGCCACATCCAAAATTGCAGATGCTTTCCAAAAAATGTACTTGCAGATAATCAGCTCACCTTTCCAAGATTCAAGATGATCCTGGACCATAGTTCCTCTAGTACATGTTGCTTCCACAACTTTCCAATGTGATTAAAAATGATCATTTTATTATACATTTTATATTTCGTTTGGCTCTTTTTTCCCCACTTGTTCTTAGTAGTACCTTGATCTGTCACAAACTACTCCATCCAAATGCAGAAGTACAGATGATCGTATTTTCTGACACTTTACTTACCTGTAAATTCTGATTTTTCTAAATTCAGTTTGAGATTTCATTTATAATAAATATGCATTGGAGACAAGGATGTCTAACCTCACCATTTCTATTCAATATTTTACCGAAAGTTCTATCCAGGGCAACTAGGCAAGAAAATGAGATAAAAGTCATCCAGATTGGCAGAGAAGAAATAAAATAATCTCCATTTCAGATGGCATGGTCTTGAATATCAAATATTCTATGTAATCCACTATAAAGCCATTAGAACTAATATATGAGTCAATAAGATTGCAGTATATAATATTAAAATACAAAAATCCATTGCATTTCTGGATACTAGATTAATCATTTGTAAAATGAAGTTAAGCAAGCAATTCCATTTATAATAGATAGATAAGAATAAAATACTCAGGTATCAATTTAACAGAAGTGAAAAGTTTATACACTAGAAATGACAAAGCATTTAAAGAAATTAAATTTAAAGAAATTAAAGAAGATCTAAATAAATGAAAACACATCCCATGGTCATGAGTCAGAAGACTTCATATTATTAAGATGGAAATACTATGAATGGCAATAATGCCTTGCCCCAAATATGTTCACATTCTAATCTCTGGAACCTGTGAATGTCCCCTTATATGGCAAAAGAGACTTTGCAGGTGTGGTTTAATTAAGGATTTTGACAGGGAGAGATTATACTGGATTATCCAGATACACAGAGTATAATCATATGGTCCTTATAAGAAGAACACAGGAGGAGTCAGAGTCAAAAGACAATGAAATTTAAAAAAAAAAAAAAGACAATGAAATTGCTGAAGCAAGAGACTGGAGTAATGAATTTGACAGTTGAGGAAGGGGCCACAGCCAAGGAACAGAGCAGCCACCAGACACTGTAAAGGCAAGGAAATGGACTCTCCCCTCATTGCTTCCAGAAGGAACCAGCCCCATGGATATCATAGCTAAGTGACACTTACTTTGGGTTTCTGACCTCCAGGGCTGTAAGAAAATAAACTTGCGCTATATTCAACCACTATGTTCATAGCAATTTGTTACAGCAGCAATCAGAAAATAATATACTCCTCAAATTCATCCACAGATTCAACGTAATCAATAACAAAATTGAAAGGTCTATTTTTAATCTAAGAAAAAAAGGTAGATTTAATGCAAGAATACCATGAACCTGAGGATAAATAAATCTGCAGCATAAAGTTTGATAATTTTTTTCCTTTCTTTGTAGAAAGAATGGTATCTGAAAACACAGGACTGAAGATGTCAAAAAAATTTAATGTCTAACACCCAGATGAAAAAAAAGTTTAATTGTCTAATATCCAGGACCGGTCTTGGTCCTCCCTTGCCACTCTTCTAACACTCGTCACTGGCCAAGGTGATGGTCTCACCTTCGTTTAATTCAGATGCATGTTAGCTTTAAGAGTAAGCTGATGGCTTGTTTACTGATTTACCTTCTGGGATCCTCTTTTGCACAGATTCGGGATTCATAGCCCCTCTTCATCCTTGGTTTTCAGTCACTCATCAAGCTCTATATATTTCAACATTTCCTGATCAATGTTATGAAGCATGGCTGGATTATATATTGTATTCTGGATTATATATTATTTATATTATATTCTGAATGTGATCATAACATTCTTTTGACTAATACTTGCAAAAATGTCACCATCTTACATCATGTGTAGTAGATATTTTTTCCATCTCTTGAGGTCCAGATTGCATACAACTTGCCATATCGAATAACAGTAATGTTTAAAAAGTCTTTGCAAGTCTTTCAATGTTCTTTTATTTTTTTAATAAAGATTTTATTTATTTATTTGATAGAGAGAGACACAATGAGAGAGGTAACATAAGCAGGGGGAGAGGGAGAAGCAAGCTTCCTGCCGAGCAGGGGGCCCGATGCGGGGGCTCAATCCCAAGACCCTGGGATCAGGGCCCCTGCTGAAGGCGGATGCTTAACGACTGAGCCACCCAGGCACCTCTCAATATTCTTTTAAAGAGATGACAAGTTTTCCTTCTCCAGTCCTATGATATTAACTTAAGTAAAAATTTCACTTTGTTTACCAGGTTTCAAAGTTCTGCAAGGTTAATTGGTTGAATACAATTGTGCTAACTCATGGTAAATAAATATTGCTAAGGGACTTAATGAATCTAGCCATACTCTGAGATATATGTTTTGGGAGCTATTGTACTCGGCCAAGTAGTATCAGAGAAGCTAGAATACATTTTTTACATGACTTCAACAAGTCATGACTGATCACTATGGCAGGGGTGGGGTTAGCCTGTTTGGGGAAGGAGAGTGTTTGTTAGCCTATGTGAATTACCCTTCATGTAACAGTATAGTAAAAAGAGCTTTGCGTGCTATTCTAAAATGCACTTGAGTTTTTTAATTTTTTTGGGGGGGGGATCTTTTTTTTCAGATATAAAAAGGCCAACAGATCAGGGGATAATTGCCATTGAAGATATCATTGCAGGCACTGAGTGGCTCAATCGGTTAAAGCTTCTGCCTTCAGCTCAGGTCATGATCCCAGGGTCAGGGTCCTGGGATTGAGCCCCACATTGGACTTTCTGTTTAGCGGGGAGTCTGCTCCTCCCTCTCTCTCTCTCTGATCCTCCCCCCTGCTCGTTCTCTCTTTTTCTCTCAAATGAATAAATAAAATCTTTAAAAAAAAAAAGTCAATATTGTTGCTAAGTAGTTCCCAAGAGGAGGAGACACACCCCTGCACACAGGGCTGCACGGGGAAGCAGCAGGGTCAGTCAGGTGGCAGAAGGAGCAAGGGGAAAGCATGGCTCAAAGCTTTTATTCTGGTTTTTGAAGGAAGAAACAGGCAAGGTAAATCAAGCAAGCTAAGCAAATTTAGGAATGGATAGTTTGACTAATTTTGGTAGGCTTCAGATTACAGCAGTGGTCCCTAGTTGTCCTGTACCTAGATGTGGGGTGATTTAGGTCAGGGAGATAATGTTCCTGACTGCAGGAGTCTGAAAATGAGACAGAGGAATAGCTGGAGGGATTGACTGGTTTGCATACCAGATGCATGCTCACAGGCAAGTTGTTAGCTGTCTCTAGGAATTAGCTAACCCCTCCCCAGGTCCACAGGGCTCCCTAAATTGTCAAAACATCATAAAATACAGACAGCAAAAACCATGATTAGTAGAGTTCTATTCTCTTTACAGTTACCCATCATATCTATGTCAAGATATGGAAGGGCACACTTAAAAGCATTTTGCCACTTGCCGCAAGTAAAGCGGGCAAAGATCAGCATGTATTGAAGTTAGTTAGTTTGTATTCATCTGAAGCTTGTCTATTGCTACTTTAAGATGCCAATTTCTCCCAAGGGCTATTTGCTTCCACAAGTGCATTTGTTAACTGACAGCAAAGCCCAGCGAAATTATTTGTTGCATATTGAATATACTCCCCATTACAAGTACTAATGAAAAGCTATACCTTTAAGAATCATATATGGAGGGGTACCTGGGTGGCTCAGTGGGTTAAGCTGCTGCCTTCGGCTCAGGTCACGATCCCAGGGTCCTGGGGTCGAGTCCCGCATCGGGCTCTCCGCTCAGCGGGAAGCCTGCTTCCCTTCCTCTCTCTCTGCCTGCCTCTCTGCCTACTTGTGATCTCTGTCTGTCAAATAAATAAAATCTTGAAAAAAAAAAAAAAAAGAATCATATATGGAAAAAGAATTGAAAAAAAAAAAAAAGAAAGAATCATATGTGGAAACCAGGAACACTGGGCATAAAAAACTTTGCAAATACAAGGCGAGGACACCCAAGAAATGTTCTAAGACATCCAGAGCCCCAAACATAGTGCCCAGGTATGATAAGTTACAAAAAGTTGCAAAAAGTTCCTTATTCTTGATTGGTTCACAAAATTAAATCATTTGCTTTTGAGCTGAGAGCTAACACTGTTCACAAATTGATGGCAGACACCATGTCTTCCCCAGAGTAGCCCAAGTGGCAGAGGCAGCTTGGGTAGGAAGAGCTGGGAGGAAGGGCCACAGTGAATCACCAGAGGGCCTCCAGACTCCCTGCAGAAACTGACAAGCTAATTCAAAAAATCTATATGGAGGGGCACCTGGGTGGCTCAGTGGGTTAAGCCTCTGCCTTCGGCTCAGGTCATGATCTCGGGGTCCTGGGATTGAGCCCTGCATCGGGCTCTCTGCTCAGCAGGGAGCCTGCTTCCCTTCCTCTCTCTCTGCCTGCCTCTCGGCCTACTTGTGATCTCTCTCTGCCAAATAAATAAATAAAATTTAAAAAAAAATCTATATGGAAATGCAAGGGATCCTGAAAGCCAAAATAACCTTTAAAAACAAGAACAAGCCCTGAATTCAAATGTTACTATAAAGCTACAGTAATCCTGGTGTAAAATAAATTTATGGATCAACGAATACAACTGAGAGTTAAGAAATAACCCATACATTTATAGTCGGTTGACTTCCGACAAGGGTGTGAAGACCAATCAATGGGTAAAGAATAAATTTTAACAAATAGTCTTCAGACAACTGATATCCACATGCACAAAAATACATTTGGACCTTCTACTGCACATTATTCACAAAAATCCACTCAAAATACAGTACAGATGTACATATAAGAGCACAAGTATAAAAGGTTTAGAGGAAAACAGATGCAAACCTCTGTGCCTTGATTTAGACAGTGGTTTCTTAGATACAAAACCCAAAGCACAAGCAACAGCAATAAAAAAGATAAATTAGACTATATTAAAATTAAAAACTTTATGCTGCAAATGATACCAACAAGAAAACTGAAAAACAACCTAGAGAATAAGAGAAAGTATTTGAAAATTACATATCTGATAATGGACTTTTATACATCTACAATATATAAAGATCTCTTATAACTCAATAATTAAAAGAGAACGGAGTTTAAAAATGGGCAAAGAACTTGATTAGATATTCCTCCAAAGAAGATATACAGATGGACAATAAACACATAAAGGAAAGTTTAAGATCAGTAATTATTAGGAAAATGTATCTTAAAATCGCATGAGATACTAATTCACAGCCATTAGGATGGTTATCAAAGAGATACACAGTAATGAGTGTTGACAATGATGTGGAGAAGTTTTAATCCTCATTGATTGCTGGTAAGAATATAAAATGGCACAGCCACTTTGGAAATATTTTGGTAGTTCCCCCAAACGTTAAGTAGTGACCATATGACCTAGCATTTCCATTCTACGTGTATATATAAGATAAAATATATGTCCACACAAAAATTTGTACGTGAATATTCAGAGTAGCATCATCCAAAATAGAAAAAAATGGAAGTATCATGCATGCCCTTTAACTAAAGGATAAATAAGGTGTGGTGTACCTATATAATACAGTGTTATTTGAAAATAAAAAGGAGTAAGGTACCAATATATGCTACAATACAGATGGACCTTGAAAACATTATGGTAAGTGAAAGGATCCTGTTTCAAAGAGCCACATATCCCATGATTCTATTTTTTAAAAGATATTGTTTGTTTGTTTGTTTTCGAGAGAGCACAAGCAGAGGGAGAGGGACGAGTAGACTCCACATCGAGCACAGAGCCCAAAGTGGGGCTTGATCCCAGGACCCTGAGAGCATGACCTGAGTTGAAATCAAGAGTCAGATGCATAACTGACTGAGCTACCCTGTCCCCCCTCCAGGATTCCACTTATAAAAATATGTTCAGAATAGGTGAATCTATAAAGACAGAAAGTATATTAGCCTAGTGCCCAGGGCAGGGGGATGGGAGGGATGAAGGATTATGGAGTGAATGTTAATGGATATGGGTTTATTTTTTGAGTTAATAAAAATATTCCCAAGTTAGATTGTGGTGATACCTGTACAGCTATGTCAATATACTAAACACCATTGAATTGTAAATTTCAAATGGTTAATTTAATTGTGTCAATTATAGAACAATGAGGATGATAAAAAGTTACATAAAAATGCAATGGAAATTAATGTGTGAATTAATTAAAATTATATCAGAATAGGGGCTCCTGGGTGGCTCAGTCAGTTAAGCATCTGCCTTCAGCTCAGGTTGTGATCCCAGGGTGCTGGGATCGAGCCCCAGGCAGGGCTCCCTGCTCAGCGGGGAGCCTCCTTCCCCCTCTCTCTTTGCCTGCCTCTTTGCCTACTTGTGATCTCTGTTTATAAAATAAGTAAATAAAATCTTTAAAAAAAAGTACAGTCATGAGCTTGGCAGTTGTTTACCGATCCAATTTCTCTAACTTTTAAAGGAACCTAAAATGAGAGCACCAAGATATTCCACAATTTTCTGCCAGACATGATGGTAAGCAAAGTTAAAGATGGTCTCTTTCACAACTGACAGGAGATCCTGATCTACTTAGAAAAATCACTGATGTTGTAAGAGCAATCTCCCTCAGGCCCAGTGATCTATTGCTGTAGAAGAGTAACCAATCATTCTCACAGCACATGTTTCTGGGAAGTACTTGATATGACTCATTTCTACTTCCGAGTCACATTTTTTTCCCAATAAGCTCAACCTCTGTTGCATCCAGTGTTAGAAGTATAGGAATAATGATACACAATAGTAGAGATATTTGGTATCATGCCTCTTTTGATTTTGGAACTAAAAATGAGAAATGGAAGGTAGAGATAATAATGAATCTTCAAATATTCAAATATGGTGTGATAACAATATTTAAAGCCAAGGAATGTGAACACAGATAAAAATAATTATATTAATAATTTGTAGTTTTAGGTGCCCACATGGGGCAGAAACTATATAAAATTGCATGTGACCCTCAAAACAACTGGGCAAAGCTATGTGTGAAGAAACATGAAGGTTATGCATGATGCTTAAAATCTCTGTAGTTTATCAGCAAAACATAGACCCGAAATAAAAATCATCCCCAGCTCATATCATATATATGTAATATATATAGAATAGATATGTATGCATATGATATACATGCATATAAGGCACATATCATATTGCTATTACTCTATATGGTCAAATATCTTAATAAGCAGTGATTAATGTTTCACATCAGTTTATGATTTTTGAAATTTATTCACCAAGGCTCAAAGATGGTAAGTGGCTTGGTACAATTTAACCAGTTAGTTAGATGAGAACCAAGACCACACTCAAATTTAAGGCTTCTGCTGAAATGGCATTTAAAAATATGTCTAGGGATTTCTGTATTATGACTCCTTGCATCTGATGAATACTGAGATTTCTGTTCCAGGTCAAGGAGCTAGAATCCTTTGTTAAATTTCTTCTTTCCCATCTTGGTATGGTTTCACTCTAGGTGTTTGAATCGTGAATTGCATTAATAGACATCCACTTTGATTTTCTATCTCTTCCAATTTGCCCCTCTCTTATCCAGAAGCTGATCACTAAAGCAGAGTGTATATATTCAAGTGAACTGGGAAGTTGAATAATTATGCGTCGGAATCAGAACCCCAGTCTTTGGGGAGGTCGATAATAACCTAACCTGACCCACCAATTTTTCTTTTCAAAATATCCACCATGCAATTCTGTTCAACTCTCTGCTTCACTTAAGTGATACAGATTTGAAACAAGCTACAACTGCCTACTTTATAAAAGTTCTTTCTCTGAACTACTGCTTCCATAATCTAAAAGGAGCCACCTTTCAAAGAACGTCTACAGTGATGAACTCCACCAATTTAAAAGTAAGAGAGTACAGCAGTGTGTCAATGAGAAAGGAATAAGAAAAGAAAGTCAAGGAACACTTAGGATTTATGAATTTTATATTCAGGGTTTTTACTGTTTTTGGTATGTTGGCTCGCTTCTTTCTTTCCTGTTCCCAAAATCCCCAGCAACATAATGATGCATTGTTCCCAGTTTGAAACACACAGTATGCTTATGGTCATTATAGTATTGCAGACGACATCATTTTAAATATTTTCTTAAAAAAGAAGTTCTTTTGTGTTCTGTTACTTTGCCTGCTTTAATTTCACTCTTTTCCTTTTCCTTTTAATGGTTTTAAAGGTTAAGTCTTTCAAGAGAAATGGAGTGCTAGTAAGTATTGCCAATTTCAGTACCTTACCGCCTTGGACACAATGGCATGTGACCCCAGTGAGGCCAGTTTAAAATTATTTTTTGAGACTATTCTAAAGGAAGCTGGGAGAAAAGTGCATTTGCTCTGCAAATCTAGCGAATTTTGGCTCTCCCTGCAAACACGGCTCCTCCTACAGCCCTTCTAAGTGTTACATTCCAGCCTTCTCCTTTGTTCAAGGTCAATGCTCCCTCATTTCTTCCCTCTGCACTTTACCGTACCACCAACTTCAGCAGTTTCCCCCTTTATTGGATTATTTCCAACACTATGCAAACATACTTTAATTCTTCCCCCCAAATATCTCTTAGCCCACTTTACCCTTTGTCTAGTTCTCCCATGTCCTTGCTCATCTTCAGAGAAAACTGCTTTGAAAATGTTTGTGTTCATTGTATCAGATCCTTCTTATTCTCTCTTAAATTCACTCAAGTCTGTTTTCTTTGCCACTCTCCTCAATGTCACCAGTGACAAGTCAAGTTCTTCTTGACCTCTTTCTTTTTCTCACATTCCTTATGCAACCATCAGACAATCCAGTTTGTTCTACCTTCTAAAGAGGTCTCCAATGCAACCATTTCTCAAGCTCATTAACCTGGCGCAAACCACCACCATCTCTCTACCAGTATGGCAGACACCAGCCCCATGGTTTCCCAGCTTCAATCTGCCCCAGCACTGTGCACAGGGTTTGGGCTCAACACTGCAGCAAAATGATCTTGTTAAGTAAAAACCATATCCTTCCTCTGCTCAAAACCCTCCAATAGCTTCCTACCTTGCTCAGAGTAAAAGCTAAAATCCTGACGATGGCTTGTAAGGCATTACAGCCTCTGTGCCTCTCCCCAGCCCTCCCTCTCTCTGACCCCAGCCCTATCTGTTCACCCATCGGCTCCGGCACTCCAGCCACACCAGGCTCCTGCTGGTCTGCCAACACACCTACCAAGCTTCTGGCCTGAGTTCTTTGCTCTCTGCCGGAACACTGTTTCCGCAAATAGCTTCAGAGCCAACTTTCTCATCACCTTCAAGTCTTCTCTCACACGCTCCCTTCCCAGTGAGACTTTCTGACTTGGTTTGCTAGAGCTGCCGTAGCAGAGTATCACAGAGTATCACACATAGCAGAGTATGTATGGCTCAGAGAGTAGGAATTGATTGTCTTGCTGTTCTGGAGGCTAGAAGTCCCAAATCAAAGTGTCACCAGGGTTGGTTCCTTCTGAGGGCTGGGAAGGAAGATTTTTGTTTCAGGCCCGTCTCCTCAGCGTAGGGATGGCCATCTTCATGTTCGTAGCGTGTTTCCTTGTATCTTCACGTTGTACTCCCTGTATCTCTGTATCCACATTTCCCCTTTTAATAAATCATATTAGATTAGGGTCCACCCTAACAACCTCATTTTAACTTGATTACGTCTGTAAGGACTCTATATGGAAATAAAGTCACATTGGAAGTGCTGGGGTTAGGAATTTAATGTATACATTTGGGAGGAGATACAGTTCAACCACTAACACCTTCCCTGACCACCTGCTTCAAATTACAACCTCATTCACTCTTTGTCATACTTTTTAAGGCACCTATAACTTTCTAGTATGCAATAAAAGTATGTCCTTCCCCCCCAGGAAGATAGAACCACTATATTCTCAGAATAGAGGATAGTTCATAGCATATAGTAGGTGCTCAATAATTATTAATTAGATAACTTCCTGTCTGAATCTATTATGCCTTCTCCTTCCAGAAATGATTATCTTTGGAACAATAACTAAGTAGCCTTTCAGTTACCAAATCCAAAGGACAAAGACACCTGACTGGGCCATCTAGCTCTTTCTATAGCTCTACCTACTCTGAAACCACTCAGAAAACACACAGGACTTGACCTTGCCCTAGGAACAAGCCAAACTCCACACTGCACTTATAACAACAATTGCCAGGAACTTCATAATTAATTCACTTTTCAAATGCCTTGAAAATGTAAAAGTAGGGGTGCCTGGGTGGCTCAGTCTGCCTTCCACTCAGGTCATGATCCCAGGCTTCCTCCTCCTCTCTCTCTGCCTGCCTCTCCGCCTACTTATGATCTCTGTCTGCCAAATAAATAAATAAATAAATAAATCTTAAAAAAGAAAATGTAAAAGTTTTTATTTTGCATTATTTTTGCAAAAGTATTTATTGTGCATTAAAGTTAAGTTACTGCTAAGTTTGACACTTTCAGCTTGTACTTCTATCCTTAGAAAAAGAGATCCTATTCTTTTCTTCATCTCTTTCTGCACATAATATGTTGTATACACATGATTATTTATTGATAAAGCAGTGTCTCTTAGGACCAAGAGGACGAGTCAGAATTAACTTTCTTGAAATCAAATTCTGGCTCAGCTATACAATCATGGACAACTTTACTTAATTTCTCTGCACTTGGTTGAATTGTCTGTAAAATGACAGAGACTCCAGAAGGTCCTTTTCTCATTTGCATTTCTCTATTTCTGGATGGATATCATCAATTATGTAAGAATTATGTGTATATTCCTGGTTTTAACTTACTCACTCAACAGAGAGAACTAGTGATTCAGTAATCCAAAAGAATAACATGAAAATCACATAGTATAGCTTTAAAAATAGCAAGAACAAAGTATTCATGGCTACAATAGACTAAACTCATTTGCAAATTCCCAACACCCTCAGCTCTGTCCTATTTTTACAAGACACAGGGAATAAAAGGGGAAGAAGTTTATTTACTTAAAAGGAAGAATCAACTATTAACATACATGCCAAGTCATTGAAAATAATATTATGAGGCAAAGTATAATCTCAGTAAATCTTTAAAGAATTGTTTTGTGGCCATTTGAATGATCTTTGATTTTAGAGACAGCAGCTATTACACTGATGTGTAAAGTATATATAGTTTTATAGAGTACATACTTACCTTGTTTGTCCAGAACCAATAATATTTTGCAATATGAACATGAAACTATCATCTATTGATTGTGGCTGTAACATTCATTGAAGACCTTTAAAGCACTGGATTTTCAACTCTTTTTTTGCCTTTGGCCTAAAATATTAACTCATTTGAAAACTTGTATTTTTAAAGAAGAGGATGAAATTTATAGCTTGCATTTTCCTCACTTTAAAAAGTAATTAATGGGGGCACCTGGGTGGCTCAGTGGGTTAAAGCCTCTGCCTTCAGCTCAGGTCATGGTCTCAGGGTCCTGGGATCGAGCCCCGAATCGGGCTCTCTGCTCTGCGGGGAGCCTGCTTCCCTCTCTCTCTGCCTGCCGCTCTGCCTACTTGTGATCTCTCTCTGTCAAATAAATAAATAAAATCTTTAAAAAAAAAGTAATTAATGCATAAACAGTGGTACTTCTACAATATTCGTGTAAAGAAGAATGCAAACTTTTTTTGTTTTGCTGTGGAAGAAATTTCCAGGATACATTATAAGCAAAAAAAAAAAAAAAAAAAAAAAAAAAGTATAGAAAGATCTTTGTAGTATTCAGTCTTTTACTAAAAAGGATACAAAAGAAACTCAAAATCCTGTTTATTTTCTATTATATTATTTTTATGTCATTTTTATTTTTAAACCATAGGACAATGCCTAAACAAAAATTTTTACAAAACTTGAATTATTTTTATCTTATTGGATAACAGCAACACAAAACATAAATACAATAGAAGGGGAGCATTTTTCTTCCTCTTTCCTCTCACAAAGCAGATTAAGATAGAAAGGGAGAATCCAAGTTTATCCCCATGAATTGTCAAATTATTGTCTAGGTTTTTATGAGAATGAGAGAATAAAAAGAGCACCGCTATCTTCGCCCGGCTATGGCGTGTTGTAGAAGGAACATTTTCAGAAGAGTCCTTTTTGTATTCACTCAGAGTTAAAACTCCTTTCCATCCACTGCTGCTTTTGGAAGATTTAGCTGTAATGGAGGAACCACAGATGCCCTCAGATGCCCACGTCCACCAGGAGTCCCAGAAACAAAGCCACAGCCACTGGTGTCCTCTGCTTGTTTGTGCTCATGCTGTTGGTGCTGCTGTGGTTTTTAGGAGGCGTGACGTTAATGCGGTGAAATAACTCTATTTTGTGTGACACTCAATGTTTTTATTTGCTGTGTAATCATACGTATTCTGATGAATCCTGAAACAAGCTCGTGAGGATGTCCACATTCTTGTCCAGCAGGAAGACACAGCAACGCCAGTCCCGTGCAGCGCACGTGAAAATCAGCAAGGTGGATATTAGCTAATTTTTTATGGTGATCTGTAATTAGTTTATTTTTCATAGGCCTCACTCTCATTTTGGTGAATTATCTACCCATAATACCTATGGCTAATACGTGTATCCCAAAATAAAATACATAGGATCCATAATCCATACATCAAAAGCTATAAAAGCTATTATTACTGCTGTTTTTCAATTCTTTATTTCATGACTTGTGGACTCTAGACAGTCTTACAGATATTGGTAATGGGGTTCTAGCCTAAGAATTTCTGTGTAATCTCTTCCAAAGTTTTTAGGACAAAGTATAAGTTGCAAGATAAGATAATTTGTTAAAATGTGTTGAATGGATTAAGTAGTCAGAAAAAAAAATACTAAGAAGAATGGTTGGGAATTGTCTTCTCTGAAAATGAATGACATTTTGATATGAAAGAGTTCTCACAGAATTACTGACCCATCAAGAGTTACATTAAAAAGGACTGAAGTGCAGTTCATAATGGAGGTTCACTCCAGCTGACACACGAACCTAGTACCTACTTTGAAATCTTTCAGTCACTACTTCTGTGCCAATTAAACAAAAATTTTAAAAGAATTTGATGGACCCTAATAAAATGGCCATTTCTCTAATTTTGCATAAATTCCTCATGTCCACATACCTAGTCCTATAGGGTAGTATTCTTTTTTAAAATTAATTAATTAATTAGTTAATTAATTAATTATTTTTGAAAGAGTGATTGAGAGAGAGAGTGAGTGCGAGTGCATGAGCAGGGAGGGAGGGAGGGTCAGAGGGAGAGGAAAGAAAGAATCCCAATCAGGCTCCATGCTCAGCTCAGTGCAGAGCCCCACGAGGGGCTCAATCTCATGACCATAAGATCATGACCTGAGCTGAAACCAAGAGTTGGACACTTAACCAACTAAGCCACCCAGATGCCCCAGAGTTGTATTCTTAGATTTGGAGAAGAGGAACGAAGAGAGGGAATAAGAATATGTATTATGTTATTTATGACAGCTAACAGCCTTTCGAGTATCAGCTATGTAGTCCTACATATTGAGTGGTAAAATTCTAAATGTTTCAGCAAATGTGTACTTACACTTTTTTCAAACAATGTTCAAATAACCATTTGCTTCATGCAATAGGAACAAATTTCACACTGACCTTGAGTCACTGCAGTATTCTAACATGCCCTCTGAATCATCAAAGATGCAATTATGGTTAATTTAATTTTAGTGCTAAGAATATGTTAATATGAATAATTTGAAATTATTGCATGAGACTAATAATCTCTATATATAGTTGCTTATGTTAACCATAATATTAAGTTCATAGATTTTCACATGGGTCACATGTTTAGAATTTGCTGTCCTTGTAAAATTTGAAAATACATGATAATAATAAACGATGTTGATAATGCTTTAGAGATGTTCTTTAGAAGCACAGGTTTCAACTCTTTCAGAATCCCTTTTTTAACTTTTTCATATTTAAAAAAATGCTTCTCCCTTGACTGCCCATGGGCCCTTCTACTGCATATTACATGACAATTAGCTGTTTACATATTCATCTCTTCTCAGAGATGTTCAGTATCTAGAGGACAAGGACTGTTTTTTTTTTTTTAATTTTTTTTATTTATTTATTCGACAGAGAGAGAGAGAGAGAGAGAGATCACAAGTAGGCAGAGAGGCAGGCAGAGAGAGGAGGAAGCAGGCTCACTGCCGAGCAGAGAGCCCGATGCGGGGCTCGATCCCAGGACCCTGAGATCATGACCTGAGCCGAAGGCAGAGGCTTAACCCACTGAGCCACCCAGGTGCCCCGACAAGGACTGTCTTATTCATGCATGGTGTGTGAATATATGGTGAATTGTGGGGGTTGGCAAACAATGTTGTTATTTTTTATTGAGATATAATGGACATGTAATATTATTTTAGTTTCAGGTGTACACCATAAAGATTAATATATGTATATATTGCAAAACAATCATCACAATATGCCTAGTTAAAATCCATCACTACACATGTTACAACTCTTCCTATGATGAGAATTTTTGAGATCTACTTTCTGCAACTTTCAGAAACACAATACAGTATTATTAATGACGGTTACCATGCTGTGCAACTTTGAGTTTCACTGAATGATACAGCTGTTGCTCGCTTCTGTGTCAGAGGTGCCCAGACCGCTACTCAACAAAACTGTATTGAACTCCTGTGGTATGATTGTCAGCATATTAGGATAAGAGCAGGAAAATTACACGAACAAAAATCCAGAGATGCTTGTGGTTAATCTCCAGTCAGTGTCATCTGGTGAAAGACTCTATGTACTTGTGTACATAGACAATCAATTACAATAAAGGAGATCAGTGCTGTCAGGATAAATGGGGATACAGAGAAAGAAGGGACTGAGTGTGGAGATGAGGAGGTGACCCTTGAGTGTAGTCCTAAGAAGTGAACCGAGGTTCGTTCACACAGTGAGGAGAGAGCGTGTGCAAGGCGAAGATCCAGGAGACGCCCTCAGTGGGGTAGACTAGGGGCAATTCAGCGGGTCTGGATGGCAGAGTTGGTGGGTGGCACTGATGGAAGCTGACATTGGCAAGGAGGACTGAGGAGATGTGGAGTTTTGGTGCTTCTGAGTCCCGTGGCTGGCAAGATGCAGATGGAAAAGCAGGAGAGAAAAATGAATGGTGTATTGAGCTGACTGGAAAAAAAGGAGAGATGCAGGCAGAAAAACACACTTTGAAGTTACTTATAAAACACCAGTTCTGCAGCACAAGGCAGTTTGCTAGGCTATTAGTATGATGCTATTTAATCCTCGCAACAGCCCCATGGGTTAGGCACCATTTTCATTTACAGATGAGAAAGGCTTACTGGTGTTAAGTTACTTGCCCAAACATAAGACAGGCAGATGACACTGTCGGGATTCAAACCCAGATGCATCCAACTCCAAAGTACATGCACAGAATCACTAAAATCTCTGCCTTATACCTAATTCTAAAAATGGATGTTCCTGGGAATAACAGAGAAGATAAAAAGAACAAAATGATCAGAGGAGATTTAAAAAAAAAAAAAAAAAAAAAAACGAAACGAAAATGTAATGAGGTATTTGTATCTTGGCCATTCTCATTATGCATCTCGAATTCCCTCCAGAAGCACACTGGGAACTCGGACAAGGAGCCTGGGGACTCTGATCCCCAGCATCTGATAATAATTGCGATAAGTACATGATGTTGAGGCGATTACCATTATACCTGTTCTGCCAATGCAGTTTTTAAATGAAGACACCCAGCAGAAGCCTTTCATAAACTGTGCAGGTTGAATTTTGCCAGAGCCCTAAAACCACCAGAGGGAAAAACAAAACACTGCAACAGTAGGACGGCAGCTTATGCAAATAGATTTAGGTCACCCGGAATATGTAATTTTTGGGCAAATTGCCTGATATCCTTGCTATTTTATGTGCTCTATTGTTTGAGTATCCATATTATTTATCCTTGCTATTTTATGTGCTCTATTGTTTGAGTATCCATATTATTAGTTTGCTCTCCTCTGGCCTGTGAAATTGATCTTATGAATTTTCTTTTCAATCCATTTCAGGAGGTGTTCTAATTTACATTTAAAATATCTGGGCAGTGAAGTGATGGCCCTGAGAGGCTCTATTACACTGATATGGGTGGGGGCCCGTGTGTGCGGGGTGTGTTGGGTAATCGCTCGGGGAGGGGGCTGGAGAGGGGGCCCAAAAGAGCTGGAGCCCTCGCAACCAAGACATACTTAGCCATGTTTTCCTTCACCTGGCTTGTCACCTCAATCCTTAAAAAAGCAAGGCATCAAGTAAATGTTAAGTGTGCGGATTTATTTATTTATTTGATTTCTGGCAGCCGAAAACCACGATTGAATTAAGTGAGTAGTCCTGAGCAACAAAGCTACTTCCATCTATCATCGGGCTGATGTGGTAGCTGGGAGTCTCAATCCACATTTAATTAAACTCCTTTCCTTTTTCAGATGAGAAGCTCAGGAACACACACACACACACGCATCTACACACACACAGAGGAAGAAACTGTTTGCCTTTTGTACAGTGCTTCTGTGGTTGCCAGAACTCGACTGAGTTCATTGCATCCTGACTGATCTATCTCAACAGGAAAAATCTAATTTGTTCCATTTTTCCCTGTGCCCTCTGACTTATTTTATTTGAGAAGAAACTGTGGAATTTGAGTTGTTTGAATACTTTAGGAGGCTCAGTACTCGGGTTTATATTAGAAACTTGCCAAATTCTAGCAATAATAAATGATGTGAGTAAATAAAATTCTGACCAAATTCAAAGGCCCGGAACATTTGCTTTTATAGAGGATATTTGCAAAATACACAGACGTTAATGCCAATGTTAGTGTCTTTCATGAAGCTCTGAAACATCCAGTAGTTTAAAGAGTGGCAGAATGTAAGAAAGATTTCAATAAGTAAGTTATGTGCCCCCCATACCCCCATGTAAACACAAATACATTATGACCCGTATTACATGAGAAGGGAGGGAAGGGAAGTGTGGTTGGATATGAATAAGTAGAATATTATATATTCTACAATCAAAAAATTATAGATTTTCTACTAATCTCTATTTATATAGCAGTATCCTTATATTGTGATGAAAACAAATTTTTTTATAAATACCTGCCTTCTATTACTCCCTTTCATATTTCACTGGACTATTACAAAATAAAATATTATAAAACTATTACAAAAATGGCAATTATACAAGCATACCTAAAAATTAAAAACTTAAAGCACTCACTAAAATTTGAGAAACAGGAAAATTTAGTATAATATTGTCTGAATTACTGCCACATACCTGACAATGAAAAAACTGAGTTACCAAAATTTCATGATCCTCATGAGAAAGAATTATGCTAACAAGTAAATATTTTATGTTAGTCTACAAGGCTGTCTTGAATACTGTTTTTGTTGGTAGTAATGTGAAAAGTACATGGTTTGCAAGATGAGAACTGATGTAGTCATCCAAATCCTTCCTTTGTGTTTGTTTCAGCCCAGGACCCATTCCAATTATATCATAGATCTAATTAACTAATCAGGTTAAAAACAGAACAAAACAAAACAAAACCAAAACAACCAAACAGTTTTTGTTCAAGTTGGCCCAGTAATTAAGAGAAATTTTGACTGAATGCCTGAATGATAAAATGGACATTTCATATCATCTGAGTTCAACATGTATTTGCAAAACTTTCTCAATTGCATTAATTATGCAAGTATTTTATCTAGCGTTAAGAAACACGGAAAACTGGGGCACCTGGGTGGCTCAGTGGTTTGGGCCTCTGCCTTCGGCTCACGTCATGATCTCGGGGTTCTGGGATCAAGCCCTGCATCGGGCTCTCTGCTCAGCAGGGAGCCTGCTTCCCTCCCTCTCTCTGCCTGCCTCTCTGCCTACTTGTGATCTCTCTCTGTCAAATAAATAAATTCTTTAAAAAAAAAAAAAAGAAAGAAACACGGAAAACTGCTCAGCATCTCTGAAAAAAAAAAAAAATAGTTGCCAGATTTGGACTGGGAGGGCAAAGTAGCCAGGCCAATACTTGAGGGATCATACGAAGGCATTGCTTTTGGAACAAGGTCCAATCATACTAAGTTCTTAATCATAGAATGTAAATTAAGATACTGTTTAGTCATGGTTTGTATTTTGGTACTGCATACAGATGACCTGGCTTGGTACCAGGCTGTCGGGTCCCAGCAGGAACTATTTAGCCTATTTAAACAGGATATTGTTGGAGAGTTTAATAAGGAATCTATTTACAGAGGTGCAGATAGGGCTATGGGGATGCAAGAGAGATGTCGAAGCATCCTCACAAAGAGAGAAAGCCATCACCACTGGCTCAAAGGAGCAGAGGTAGGGGGCTGTAAGTAAGCGGCAGGGGAAGGAGGCTGAGCTATGGCCTTTGGTATGGGAGCACAGCCATGGCCTCCACCCAGTAGGAAAGGAACCATGGAATAAATACCCTAACCTCATTACTCCTTTGTCTAGTAGACTAGACTCCTGTAGTCTGCACTAAATTTCCATTGGCTGAGCCTAATTAGAAGGCGGAGAGGAAGAGGGACTAGCTAAAGATAGCTTCCTGAGGTACAAAGCCTTTGGAGAAGGAATGGAGCTGGGGGCGGACTGAATCTGGATGGACTATCAGACAACAGCTGCATAGCAGATTAGCCAAAGAAGGGTAATGACCAGTGTTGTGCTGAATCAAATATCTGTGATAATGATTCCAGCTTTATTTCAAGGTTTTATATCTTGTTCATCCTGTATTTTTGTACTCGTTTATCAAAAATGATCCTCTTATAGGGGTGCCTGGGTGACTCAGTTGGTTAAGCAGCTGCCTTCGGGTCAGGGTCCTGGGATCAAGCCCCATGTCGGGATGCCTGCTCAGCAGGCAGCCTACCTCTCCCTCTGCCTCTGCCTGTCTCTCTCTCTCTCTCTGTGTCAAATGAATAAATCTAAAAATCTTTAAAAATATTAATCCTCTTATAGTAATTTACCCTGAGTGCTGAGTTTTCTGGTTGACTCCTTAAATTTTGCACCCTAGCTATTGCCTTGATCCCCAGGTGGTGGGGATCAACGTTCTGCATTTTGCTTTTTGGTGATTACCTAGAAGTGTTATTGTGGGCTTTATTATGTTTGTGAAGGATTGTTTTAAAACTTAAGTTCTGAAAAAATGTGAGCAGAACTGATACATTTTATGACATAAACTCTGAGGACTCCCTTGTTTTAAAATAAGCAAGATTAGGTCTACCAATAAACTTTCTTTGAAAGAAAGCTGCTTGTCTTTGATTCTGAGTATGACTTGATTTCTTTTTTTCTTAAGATTGTATTTATTTATTTGAGAGAGAGAGTGATAGCAAGAGAGAGCATGAGCAGGGGGAGGGGCAGAGGGAGAGGGAGAAGCAGAGTCCCTCCTAGGTGGGTGGCCCATTGTGTTGGGCACAGGGCATGATCCTAGGATGCCCCAACATGGTCTGATTTCTACAGACAAGCTGTACTGGAATGAAAGCTGCTGTAATTAAGTTACCAGTTAACAGTCTATTCTGTGGCTTACCGAGTACATTTATTTAAATTTGAGACTAATATCTGTCTGTCCACCACCTACACTGTAAGATTCATGAAGGCAAGGCTAAGGGTTTTGCATTTTGTTTTTGTTTTTCCTCACTACGGTAGGTCTCAAAATTTGCAGATATTAGGCAACCAATAAATCAGGGCTCGATAAAGTAAATGAGTTAGTCAGCCATCATATGGTATAAGAACCACGGATTTTAGACACCACATCTTCTGCTACCAAGCTTTCAGGAAAATAGGACAACAACCTCATTGCATGATTCAGAGTATTCTGCTTTCATGATGTGGTTTTTGATGATTTAGAATCAGAAAATTCCACTTTAGGAAACAACAAAAAAGGGAGAACTTACTGCAAGTGGCCAAAACACCTGCTGAGGTTAAACATGTATCTAGAGCATTTAATTTCCCTTGCTAGTGGCCCAGATTGCTCCCAATCTTCATTGGTCTGTGCCCACTATGTACCAGAAAATCAAAAGAAGGATCCGTGTAAGAAATCACCTTATGAGGGGCGCCTGGGTGGCTCAGTGGGTTAAAGCCTCTGCCTTTGGCTCAGGTCATGATCCCAGGGTCCTGGGATGGAGCCCCAAATCCGGCTCCCTTCTCAGCAGGGAGCCTGCTTCTCCCTCTCTCTCTGCCTGCTGCCTACTTGTGATCTCTCTCTCTCTCTGTCAAATAAATTTAAAAAATAAATAAATAAATCATTTTATGAGTACCAATGAAGATCCTGAAATAAGTGGCTAAATCAAAGAAGGAGTTCTTGATGCCGTCACTAGGATGGGACAATTTAAAAATTTGACCACTTTAAAATTCCTAAATATCAAAAGCACTGACATTTTGAATGTTAAAATACTTTCATTATTTAGAACATCACGTGCTCTTTGTCACTTTTTGGTAGCAAGTTCACAATGAATATGGCATGACTCTAGATCAGCTTAACTTTGGGAGCTAGAAGTTTCTATGTCAGATGGTACCATTTGAGCGTATCCTAAGGAAATACCTTTGTGGTACTGCCATGGTGAGCAACACTTGCCTAATGATCTAATTATCTTGCATTAGAATTTCCCAGAAGTGTTCTTTGGGACGTTAATAGGTGGTATGTGGTCCGTAGGTGTGTTTATGTGTGTGTGTGGTGGGGGTGGAGGGTGGTTATGTGGTCAAATGCTTTTGCTAAGTGCTGTGTTAAACAGATTCTTTGCTTTATGTCTCCTCAGAGCCCAATATGCTGATGTGAATTTCAAATCTCCAAGAGGGATATGCCACAGTGGCCGGTATATTTGATTACAATGCTCTTTTCTCCATAGCATTTCTCAGGGAAATACGGGTGTATCCAGAAGTAATACTTTTAGTCCTGTATTAATTTCCTCTTGCAGTTATTAACAAATTGCCTCAACACAAGTGGTTTAAAACAACACAAATAATAGTACAATAGTTTTGGTGGCCATAACACTGAAACGAGCTTTACCTGACCACCATCAAGGTGGGGGCAGGGCTGCTTCCTGGAGTCTTCAGGGGACAATCCTTCTCCTGGTCACTTTTTGGTCTCGAGGGGCTGGCCTCATGCAACTTCTGTTTCTGTTGCCACTTCTCCCTTTTTTCTGCAAAATCGGCAAAGACCATCCTGGTATCACATTTAAATATGTCTCATTATTATAATAATTTAATTCAAAGTATGTACTGAGTATCTACTCTGTGTGTTACTTTCGCTCCTACTATGTGACGTGCTCATTTGATTCAACACAGTCCCAGCCCTCAAATCATTAATCATTTAATTATAGATAAACACCTACTTGCCAGATATCCACATCACAAGGAAGAATATAAATGGCCTAGAACCAGTCATGAAAGTGTCTGAAGATTCAGAGAGAAGATCAAACATTGAGTTGGGGAATTATAATGGGGCTCACAGAGTAGGTGGGGTAACAGACCTTAAATACATAGGCTGTGACCAGTTAAAATGTGAATAGGCTAGCAGGGGATTAAAAAAATCAGTGCAAAATGAACATCACAGAGGCTGACACATAGAACATGAAAATATTTTGGTGAAATGCATAAATTCAGTATTTTGAAAGTGCAGCTAACAGCCAAGTTGGGTTGTAATGTACGAGATGTGGAAAAGTTTGGAAAAGCAGGTTGAAGACAGATGGTGTATTTTCTTAATGTTTTGAATGAGGTGATTTTTCTTAACTTGGTAGGTAATTAATTTGGTCATTTATCATTTTTTTCAACATGTAATTAGAAGTACCTAATCCGTGTCTGACACTCTCTAGGTGCAGGAGGAAATGTAGCCACGTCATTCCTGAGGAAGTGGTAATATCACATGGAGTTTTAAAAACAGTAAGTGCTGGCTGTGGAATAGAATGAATGGGGTACTACGTTGGTTTGCCAGGGCTGCCATAACAGAGAACCATAAATTACATGGCTTTAATAAAGGAAGTTTACTGTCATTGTTCTGGAGGCTAGAAGTTGAAATCAGGATACTCTCGCTGAAAGTACTAGGGAAGAATCAGTTTCAGGTCTTTCTCCTGGCTGCTCATAGCTCCTTGAGTCTTCCTGTAACGTTCTGTTTGCCTGCCTCCGATTCTATGTCCAAATTTTCCCTCTCTATAAAGGCAAAATCATATGTAATCAGCGCTCATCCCAATGGCCTCGTCTTAACTTAATCAGCCTTAAATGCTCTATTTCCAAATAGGGTCACATTCTCAGGTTAGAACTTCAGCGCCTTTTGCGGGGGAGGGGGCGCAGATGGAGTTCACCCCATAACAGACTGGAAGTGGGCAAGTGAGGAAGGTAAATCCAGAGCTGTTCCATATGTTAGCAGAATGGGAGAATTTGCAGTACCCCCTTAAGACGTAAGTGGAGCCTAAGTTAGGGTCCTAGCAGTGCAATGGGAAGAAGCACTGGGTGTAGCATGGAGCCTGCAGGCCCCAGAATTATTTCTAATGAATCTATTTTTAAAAACTTCCAAGTAAGCAACATAATCTCTTATTTAAAGTTCATCTGCTAAAATGCAGCAGAACTATAAATTTGCTGAAAACTGCATCTCCCATCCATTTCTCATCACGATTCTCTTTCTACTATTGACCGGATGATGGAAATAATCAGCACTATCTACACAGCATAGATATTTTTATTTGTATTAAATTGAATATGATTTTTTTTTCTGAAATGATAAAACATTGCATTTGAAAGTGATTTTTTTTTCCTTTTTCCTACAGACTACATTTCTGACTTTATGTCTTGGCAAGTTGAAGATTTTAACATTGTTTTAAATTTGAATCAAAAGCACATACTTTTTTTTTAATGTAAGCAAATTGCAATCACCTGGTGGTAAATGTTGTCAAGAATCGTGCAGTCCTTAAGTGTTTTTCAAGAAACTTGTCATGCATAAAATCCTTGATGTATGAATGCTTGCAGTCCTGCCTTTCTTAATGAATGTTCTGAGAAGACTTCAGAAAGACGAATTAAAATCAGTTGTCCCTGACATGAATATCTAGGGAATATCAAGAGCTTTTAAATAAATTCATTTAAGGATGAATATAGGCCAAAATATTTTTATTTTCATTCTTAGAACTGAAAGATTGTCAACATTCATTAATGTGGATGTAAATCACATTATATGACAAAAATCATCAATGGATAATAAAAATTAAAGGGAGATGTCACATATATTATGATGAGCAATTGTTCTACTCCTGCATATTAAAATTACACATGAATACCCTGCAACCCATTCTTGGTCACAGTGTTCACAATTTCTCCTGAGAAACGTGTAACTCCTTGCCTTCTCTCTTCACATCCCCTCCACCAACTTTTGGCTCAAATCTCTTCTTTGCTTCTGAAATTGCCCAAGGTCACCTCCTAGGCAGCCAGCCAGTCTAAAAGAATCAAAGTAGCTGTTTTACAGGGTTTTGCTCATTGTTATTTTAGCAAACTCTTTCCATGTTCCGTGTTTCCCTCTGACGCACATCTCAGAAGAATGAAATTTGCTCACAGTTGTGCATTTGTATTCTCAGAAATCACTGTTGCTGCATAATTGCTTTATATTCAGAATGATCTAGCAAGAATCTTCTCTTTCTTACAATTAGGAATGGTAGAATGTAGTTTGTCATTGCACTGCCAGGAACAAAACTCCAGTCTCTCAAGATTCTGAGCTGGCATGTCATGAATTCTTATAGCAAACGAAAAGAGATTTAAGGAGGTTTAGAAACAAAGGTGTAGGGACTTAGTTAGTGTTCCACTATTTCTTGCCAAATCAAATTTTGCTCAGTTATAAATAGTTCAATTAGAAATAGGTTCCATTTTGGGGCGCTTGGATGGCTCAGTGGGTTAAAGTCTCTGCCTTCGGCTCTGGTCATGCTCTCAGGGTCCTGGGATCCAGCCCCATGTCGGGCTCTCTGCTCAGCGGGGAGCCTGCTTCCCCCTCTCTCTCTGCTTGCCTCTCTGCCTACTTGTGATCTCTGTCTGCCATATAAATAAATAAAATCTTAAAAAAAAAAGAAATAGGTTCCATTTTCCTTGAAATGCATACAGATTTGTAATCCAAAGGAATGTTGTTTTGTGCCCTTTCTCTTCTCAACATCCATCTCTCTCCCCACCCCCCGCTTCTCTCTCTTTGTCTCTCCCCTCATCCCTATCCCATATGCAAAGTTGGTAGGAACTAAAAAGCAATTTGCCTACTTCCGAATTTTGTCTGTGTCTAAACCTTGGCCTACAACTGTTAATAACTCCCAGCCTTTTTGAAAAGGTGATAACAAGGCAGTCTTGACATTTAGTGCAAATTCATCCCTACTGCTGGGAAAACCACTAAAGCTGGGCCTGCTAATGGTGCATCAATAATCTTTGTGTCATAGGTGAAGACTAGTAAAATTAACACTTAATGTAGGCAATTCTTCCTGGCCTTCCTAAGTAAATTTATGGAAGGAAGTGGATTAGTCTTTCTCTACTCTTAGTTTTACTACATTTAATGTATACTTTCTTCCTTGAAGACATCATTCATTTTCATGGATTTCATATCAAGCTCTTGGAGGCTGACTTGGTGCTCTCATAAGCTGGACGACAATGCCTGTTACCTGACTCCAGTCTAATTTTCTGGTCTCATCTGCTTCTTCTCCCTTTCTTGTCATTCACTCCTGCCTCCTTTGGTCTCCGCATGGTGGAATTTCTCTGTTCCCCACATGGGTGCCCTTTTACATTGCTGTCCTTATTATTCTAATGATCTTCTTTAATTTCTTTACCAAAAAATGTACTCATCTTCGTAGTTTTCTCCCTTGTGGAGTCTTCACTTGAAATCCTCTTTTCCAAAGGCATAGTAAATTCTGCACCCCGCCCCCCCGCCTTTTTTTGAACTCCCAAAGCACTTAATTCAATTCTAATATTTAGCATATATTTTTAAAACTATGTAAGAATTGGGGTGCCTGGGTGGCTCAGTCAGTTATCAACTCTTGATTTCAGCTCAGATCAGGATCTCAGGGTCATGCTCTTTAAAATAAATAAATAAATAAAATCTTAAAAAAAAAAAAAAAACTCTGTAAGAATTCATACAGAGAGATGCCCAGTAAATATTTTCCCCAGCTTTACTGGTATATAATTAACATAAATCATTGTGTAAGTTTAAGATGTATAATGTATTGATTTCATATTTTACAAAATTACCACCATAGTCTTAACTAACATCTCTACCACATCACATTAACTACACTGTTCTCTCTGTAGTGAGAGTAGCAAGTTTCAAGTGTATACTACTATATTATTAACTATGATCACCATGGTGCACATGAGGTCCCCAGAACATCTTCATCTTATAACTGGAAGTTTGTACTTTTTCACCAGCATCTCTCACTTCCCCCACTCCCTAGCCCCTAATAACCACTACACTACTCCCTGTTTTTTTAGATTCTACATGTAAGTGATATTGTATACTATTAGTCTTTCTCTCTGACATTTCGCTTAGCATAATGTCCTCAAAGTTCATCCATGTTTCCTCAAATGGCAGATCTCCTTTCTCATAGCCAAACAGCATTCTATTGTATATGAATACCATGTCTTCTTTCTCCATTCATCCATCAATGGACACTTAGGTTACTTCCATATCTTGGTTATCATAATAATGCTCTAATGGAAGTTCGGATATCTCTTTGAGATCTTATTTGCATTTCCTTATACAACTCAACAGCAAAACAAACAAAAAATCTGATTAAAAATGGGCAGAATACTTGAATACACATTGTTTCCAAGGAAGACATACAAATGATCAACAGGTACATGAAAAGGTTCTGGATATCACTTATCATCAGGGAAATATACATCAGAACCACAATGGGATATCATTACCCTCTTTAGAATGACTTTCATCAAAAACACAAGGAATAAATGGCGAGGAGGTAGAGAAAAGGGAGACCTCATGCACTGTTGGTACAAATGTTAATTGGTACAGTTACTATAGAAAACAGTATGTTGTTTCTTCAAAAAATTAAAAATAGAACTACCCTATGATCCAGCAATTCCACTTCTGGGCATTTATCCAAAGGCCATATTTCTTTAATTAATGAATTATTTGTCTTTTATTCTCAGCACTTCCTTCACCATATTGCCAAGGGATCACTCGTCCCCTCCCACCAACACTTGGAAGCTAGACATTTCTCTAGTGTGGCCTTGCATGCATTGCTGCACAACTACTCATCTACATCGTTTCTCCTTTGATCTCGACTACATTGCAAACTCCACGAGGTTCCAGTCTGTGCTATATTCTCAGAGTCTAAGACTGTGCCTGGCACACAACAGTCACCAGTGAGTACTGAATGTATGAGTCAATAAAGTCAAAGGGCAGAATATCCAGTCATAGGATTTGTGACTGCAATGACTTTTTTCCCCACTGATGTCTGGCTTTACTTCTCATTTGCATCATTCAGTTTAACTTGTGTATATAGCCAATTTCTTACTTTACTCTTTTTTCTTTTTTCCTGTTTGCAAATATTGTCTCTCCATTTAACTGTTAACTCATGGAGGTCTTACAGCTCACGTCTCCCTAACACAGAAGAATGGATTGCTATGGTGATGGGGGTTCTTAGTGACAGGATTCTTTTCTTTGCAGGAATTACCTCTAAAACAATTGCACTGGAGCTTCTGTAAAACATAGTTACATGTTCAGCCAAATGAAATTGTATTATGGGGAATATATGAAAACCCAGTGAAGGTGGTAAGATTCTTTCAGAAGGGATCTCAGTGGAGATTCTCATGGCACATTAACAACAAGCTCATCATCGATTAATCTGATTGGTATTAGATTCAGTTCATAGTCTAGGTTTTCCAGAAGTTTTCATGTAAAACTACAAATTTGGGGAATTTTTATTATGACTCTCATCCAAAACACTGAATATTGGATTGGATAAAGAATCTGAATCTATTATCTATAAAGCCATGATAAAGTTTCTCCATTTTACTGTAGAAAATATGCAAAAAGTTCAAATCACAAAATATTTTGTCTCAACTATCTAGTGTTAATGAGAGAACGAAAGATTTTTTTTTTACCTTGAAGTACATTTACAGTTGACTTCAAAATACCACTTTTCTGAGGCAGATAAAACTAGATTTATAATTACCTTTTAAAAAAGCTGTTCTAATTAATGGCAATTTAAGTGATATAAGCATTCAATTATATTTTTTGATTGTCACAGATATTTAATCCTTTTATCCAGGAGCATCCTATATCATGTTTTCTGCTTGCCTTTGTTTTCTGAGGGAATAATGATGAAAATAATCCCTAGAGAATAAAGGATCCGAAGCCATAAATTACCTGAAAGATTTAGGGATTTATGCCATTTGAAATCTAAGCTTAAATGAGGTTGTTGTAGGAGGAAAGCAAGTCTAGAAGCTATTCCAGTTAAGTGGAGTTGGTCTCAAAATGCTGAAAAGTTGTGGAATGTAACATTTTTGTTCCTTTGTTTGTTTCAGGCCTCTATACCGGGAATAATTTCCAGCACAATGTAAGGTCAAGCTCAAGAGAGCAAAAAAATGCAATCAGTTCTAGATTCTTCATGAAATTATCAAATTATAGTTCCAGAACTGCACAACTTAAACTTATTCTCTGCCTAGGTGACATATAGGTTGTCCAGGTTCTATGTTTTTACTGTAGTTTTAATGTTTTATTTCTGGAGAAGAAAACAAGGTTGTTGGTCAACTGTATTAAATTTTATTTTAATTTTTTTTAAGATTTATTTATTTATTTGACAGAGAGAGAGCTTGAGCATGAGTAGGGGGAATGGCAGGGAGAGGGAAATGGAGAAGCAGGCTCCCCGCTGAGCAGGGAGCCCAACATGGGCTTGATCCCAGGACCCTGAGATCATGACCTGAGCCCAAGGCAGCTACCTAACCAACTGAGCCACCCATGTGCCCCAGCTATATTAAATTTTAAAACAGCACCTTAATTAACACAAATGTATTCCCTGTGGCTTATTATGTGGTGTGACAGATGGACAAAACATGATCATTACCATCACAGGGACATTTACTATGTAATAATTTGCCACTCTAAACTTTCTTCTTTATAAAGAAGATATCAATGCATTTCTCATACAGTCGTGATGATTAAATAAGACAATATATTTAAAGGGCTTAGAGTAAATGTTTAGTATATTTAGGCCATTTATAAAATAGTTATGCTTTTATGTGCTGAAAATTTCCATGGCAGCAAAGTCACTGCAAAAGTACTTAGTCAAATAATATGACTGACTTAATATCTTACGGATTAGACAAGTAAGGGATTTATAGTTCTCATTGAGAAGCCTGGAGTTGATTCAGGACAGAGTCAGCTTCTCCTGAATGTTATCAGGGACCTGGATTCCTTCTATCATGCTGTTCTTAAATCATTGGTTGTGGCTTTCATCCTCAAGTTCACAAGATGGCTCCTGTACTCCCAGTGTCACATCTGAATTCCAGACACAAAAATGGCAGAGGTAAAGATCTAAAAACCTTCTCCACATGGGGATTTTGTTCTTTTTATTTGTAAAGGTAGTCACTTCCTAGAAAACTTTCAATTATAATTAAAAAAAATTCTCAACACTTTTAATGATTTTTTAGAAATTACAAATAAGAAAAACAGCTTTCAGAGATATGTATTCTGTTAGTTGTTTTTATCACAATTTAGTATAATAGGATCATGTTTTGTCTTCTTCACAAATGTGAGAAAGTCTTCAGGGCTCAATCCCATGGTTGATGGTTGAAGCATTGGTCATTGGATGAAAGTACATCTTTTCTTGTCCCCCTTCTAAAACAGCAGAATCCAGAACAAATTTCTCATCTCCATCATCACAGAAGAATGCCAAGGATGTGGCACAGCCTTGGCCAGCTTTTAGTTTTTTCTAGAATGGCTGTTTCATCAGCAAACAGAAGATTCACTCCCAACACCTAACTGCTTGGCAAGATTATTTGAATTAATTTGTCTATCATGAAGAAGTGTCACCAGCCAATAACCTTTTGTCTTCAAGAAATAAGTTCTTACTTTGTGTTCCTTTCAAATGTTGGATAAGAGGCATCATTTCTTCAATTGTAAATACTTATGTGAACTCCACAACCTCTGTGCAATGGCCGCTGCTTGAGTGCCACCCTCCCCTTGGCACCTGCCACTCGGCTGTCCTGGCCAGCGGAGAGGGAATGCCCAATTATATTTTATCAATGACAAAAAACATACCACGTGGTGATTCAACACAAAGAGGACAGAGAGCTTTTAGGTCTTAACTAGGATCATACCCATGCCTCTCTGTTGTGTGTATTTCTGTGTAGATATATTAAAATAATAATAAAGGAAGAAAGGGAATTGGATAGTCAACCAACAGTGTAAGCCACACTTATGTTCAAACTATGTATTTTGCAGCTTATATGAAGACATGTCTAAGTATGATCTCAAAAACAAGTATAGTTAAAATATTTTCAATCAATTATGCCAATTATGAAGGTATATATAAGATAGTCCAGCTTAGCAAAAACATTAGAATGGGGTTAGAGTCCTGAGTTTTGGCCTTGGATTTGTCACTAGTTTACTGCTTAGCTTTGTGCACACTACCTAATTATTCTGCATAGCCTTTCCTCTTCCATCAGTTGTGGAGGTTGAAAGAGATGATGTCAAACATCACCCTCAGGTCTTAAATTCTGTGGTTATGATTGTAACATTTATCTCTTCCTCTTTCAAAAAGTTATAATGCCGAAAATTTAATAATTTCTTGGAAAAATTGATCTCTGATTAAAACAATCATCCAAAGGTTTTTTCCTGGTTTTAGCACTATGCTAGGCTGACTATAAGACACAAAACAAAACAAAACAAAACAAGCAAAACAGAACAAAACCCAAAACAAAAAACAAACAAACAAAACCCTCAAACAACAGCAAAAAAAAAAAAAATTAAAAAAAAAAAGACTGAAAATAAGTTAAAGACATGCTCCCTATTATCCACTTATGAAACTAAGTATGCATGATGTGGCCATAATTCACTGTGTGTGCAGAAGATCTGAGAAGAGACAAGTCAGTAGGAAAAAGCTGGAGATATCACCATGACTGATGGAAGTAGAAGGCATCTCAGCAGCATTTGAAATAAAATCCAAAGTGGAATGTAAGGATTTGGCTAGGTATAGAAGCTTTGAAGGAATATCTCAAATGAAGGGTTACAACATTAACAGAGACTAGAAGGGAAGTTTACTGTTTTTGGGGAAAAGCCCAAGGAAAAAGCCTATCCCAGTTGAATGAGCAAGCATATGTTGGTGACTAATAGACCATAGGTTGACCAAAGAATTTACACACCTTCTTCCTGCAATTCTTATTCTTGGGGCACCTGGGTGGCTCACACAGCTAAGCCCTGGGCTCTTGATATTCAGCTCAGGCCCTGATCTCAGGGAGGTGACAATGAGACCCGCATAGGGGTCTGCACTCAGCGTGAGTCTGCTTAGGATTCTCTCCCTCTCCTTCTGCCCCACCCTACCTCTCATGCATGTTCCCGCTCCCTCTAAAAAAAAAATTAAATAAATAACAAATCTTATTCTTCTGCAAATATCTAGCTAAAACCAGGGTGCTGCTTTTCCTTCAAGTCTCTTTACTACTTGCACACACACATCACACATATTTAGATCCAGAGCCACCTGGACCCAAATTCCTGTGACCCAGAAAGTATAATAGATCAGTTCATTACTGTGCCATGTACCAGACTCAGACTCACACTATGTACATTTTGCTAATACTATATCTTGACGTAGCTGACTCCTGGATCTTGGATCCTAAGCTAGGGGGAAAATGTCTTCCTATACTCTTTTGTTGGATCTTTAATTATGAACTAATCAATCATAAATTGCAACCTTATTCTCACTCTTCTTTATCTAACTGGTCATGTTACCTATGTGTTGGTATGAAAGATAGAAGAAGAAGACATAGTATTGCCTCACTGAGCGATGAGAAGCCATTATTGCTACTTGAAGAGAAAGTGGACTCTTCTACAGTTTTGTCCTAGCAGCATTTGGAAAGAAAAAAATAAAGTAGTGTAGCATCAGGAAGACAAGGTAAAGGTACTATCTTGGAGGAAAATCACGAAGATCTAGAGTAATGGAGTGGACTTTTGAGCAGAAGGGGAAAATATTGGATTTGAGCTATGGATTGGGAACAAGGACCAAATCAGAATATAGATTGTGTGTGTTTTTGTAAGACATGTGTCTGTACCATATTTATGCCTTTCCCACTTGGGCTATATGACCTAGACGGCTCTAGAATCTGAGATTCCAGCTGAGAAGATGAGGGTATCAGATCAATGTGATGGGGAAGAAGTCAAGGGTGATCCCATGCAGTTTTTGTTCATTTCATGTAATTCAGGCATTGAGAAGGGAATCTGGCAGGGGCCAAGATGAAGCCTCTAACTCTGTAGCCTGCTTAAAACTGGGATCATAGCAAGAAACTCTGATAGTGATAGCCTAATTAACATTCAAAACTAAAGAAATGAACAAAATTTTAAAAAGTCCTCCGCATTTCAATATTCATGAACCACTTTAGACTTACATTATCTTAGCTATAGATTTTGTGTTTCTAGATGTAATCTACCTAATATCTTTATAGCCTCAATTTATAAACTGCTCAATTCTTAAAATACTTAACCATCTATATCCCCATTATGTAGATCTTTGTTAAAAGTTTGACAACCACAAACTTAAAAAAAAAAACAAAACTTATGTTTAGTGAGTAAGGTAAAGAAAAGGAAAGAAAAATATGTGAAAGTATTTTCAAATAATGGTTATAATTTTAGTTCAAGTTCAATTATTAAAATACACTTAGGAGATTTTTTTAAAAGGAAAAAGAAAATAGCACATTTTGATCAGAGGCTTTTAAGCACTAATTGGGAAATACACCTTTTATAGTCTAGTCTCTTCAAATACTTTTTTTTTTCCTTTTCAAGTGACTTTTTGACATAATGCTATGGTTTCTCTTTGTAGGTAGAATAACTTTCCCTGTAAATCCCTGCAGGTTCACATGCCACTGACCAAATCAAACTTCACAGCTCCTGGGGAATCATTAAACATTATTGCATCAATTTGCTTGCTACATATGTAGTTAATGTTAGAAGTGGCCTTTTTTTCTTTTTCTATTTCAGGTGATTTTATTTTTTTTTTTTGTTCTTCATAGTATTTGAAGGACAGCTTTCATATTTAAAAGCTGAAGTCCAAATATAGTTTATTCTGACAGTGCTTTGTAATATTTTTGGGTCAAATCACCCTTTGAGACACTGATGAAACATTTGTCCACACAATTTTGGAGGGTTTCATGGACCCTGAAGCCAGTCTACGATATTGAGATGAAGAATTCTGTAAACCACAGGATTAACTGGTAACTGGTCAGTGGAACTGAAGGACTGTTTCCAGGTGGAGTAAACATAAATTTATTCACTATGCTCTGGAGCACATGTCCTGAAGATGCTGATATGGTTTCTCCTCAGATGTGAAAGCCACAGCCTTACTGAGCCACTGTTGCTGATGGAAAATGCTGTCCCTTCATATACATGGAGAGAACCACTAACTGGTGGTCTATTGATGTTCTCCCCTACCTTCCTGGAAGACCACAGCCGTGGGCACTTCATTCCCTCATTATCCACTCTTCTATCTACATTCTCCCATCATTAGTGTGACAAATATTAGGTGTCTAATACATATTAGACAGTTGGGACAAAACAGACAGAACTCCCTACTCTCTCTATGACTTATATTTCAGTAGGGATGACAGAAAGCAGAAAATACACGTTAGAGGATGATTAATGTTATGACAAAGGTAAAACACCGCCCAAAGTGTTTTGCTTTGATTCTCCCCTCAACAAGAAGTAGGGGGCAGGACCCCCACCCCTTGAAATTCTCCTCCCCAGATACAGTTCTCTGTTCACTTTGAAGAAACAATTCTGGAAGCAGCTCCGTGCCGGCTTCCAGTTCCAGACCCACAGAGCCCAGCTGCTTCCTTTCCAGAGCCACCGTGTTAGAAGTCTGGATCATCTGATGGGATTGTGTTTAAAATATCCCGAGAGTGCGTGGAGAGGGACGCAGGTGTACAAGTTCCAGCCATCCCTGCCAAAGTGCCAGACACAAAAGTGAAGCCTGCTTGGAACCCCCACATCCCCCCAGACACCTGCAGAATAAACTGAGTGACCCCAGTCAATGCCACGTGGAGCAGAAGATCCACCAGGTATGCTGTGCCTTCATTTATGACCCAGAGATTATGAATATAATATAAGGACCATGGAGTTCAGTCACTAGAAGTGGGATGGTTTATTTGTCAGCAGTAGATAACTGGACCCATGGCAGTGGCCTCCAAAAAATGGAACAAAAACTCATACTATTTATATCAGGCAAGAGCTCAGTGCTGTTGCCCATTCTTTACTGAACGCTAACTGACTCCTTCTCTTATTTCTGACAACACTGTTCTGGATCTTTCCTACCCTATCCAAACTCAAAACCCATCCCTCAGTCTCCTTACAATCATTGTAAGACCTGCCTTTCCCTAAATGAATATATAAGTGATATCCTAATTTGATACTGAATTATCAATATTAAATCTTCTCTACCATGCTTTACCTCAGAGTCCTGTGTCTTCAACCATATTCTGCTCCTGCTCTCCTTTCTTAGAGAAAAGAATCTACACTAATTTCCAAAGTTAATTTTTCCACTTTGCATGCAGTCTCAATCCCCCTGGTCTCCCTACCTTTCCCTGGTGGTTATGACAAAGGTAAAACACCTTTGTCATTCTTCCTCTCCACCCTTGCTGGTCCCATGCCTACAAATGGCCTTTTCTCAGTTCTCATCCAGTTCCAAAGAAGCAACACTTCTCTCAAAATACGTTCTTTCCTGGATTTTTAAGACACTGAATTTTAAACCATCTTTCCCACGACAAGTATTATACTATGTAATTCTCTTTCTCATGAACCATCAGTGGCTCCCAGTTACCCTCTAAATAATACAACAGACTTAACTCTCCACAAACACCCTCACTTTGTTTCTTTTGTCTTGTTTTGTAGGCCCTTATTCACCTGAATGTTATAGACATCTCTGCTTCCTTTCATGTTGAATCTTTATCCTAAAAACTTTCCTCCCTTCCTGAATGCTACCCGTTTTTTAAGGCACTGCTGATATCCACCTCTCCAACCTAAGCCTCACTAATCACCAGCAAATTATGGACCCTCCTTCTTCCCAACTACATTTAACCCCCGCCTTTGCTCTTCTCTTACAGCATTCTTTCCCTGCTTTGTTAAATATTTTGTATCATCTTTTACTCTTTTCACTATTAATCTACTGAACAACAATATTAAGGGCTAGAGATAGCAGACGCTGGGATTCATGCTAAAGAAACAGAGGCAACAGACACTGCTCATTCTCGAGAAGCACACATTCTAGTATAAAGACAGTGACTTACAACAATTTTCTTTCAAACTCTGATAGAAGTAATGGCTCGTAGGATATCTGAAGAATGAATGTTTGAGCTTATGTAAGAAACTAAGAAAAGACTTCTAGTAGGAGGCTGAAGTTGAGTCTTTAAAAAAAATGAGAAGTTACTCAAGATTAATGAGGGAAAGACATTCTTGATGGGGGGAAGGGCAACAGCATGCCTCGTGGATCTTTGGATCCACCAAAGATTCCACCATCTTTGGTGGAACATTGAGTCACAGCAGCTGCTCTGAGAATCAACTCATCCATCCCAGAACTGTTTATAGAGAAGGGGCCTCCAAGGGCAGTGTCAAAGAAATTGGGTGAGGAATTGCACCTTGGTGTAGTCTTTGCTGAGTGTCACATTTTCCCCACTTCCTTCTCATCCATTTTAGTTCTCTGTATAAGTGGTGCTGACAGCAAACACATGATACTTGGACATGTGAGTTTTCAAAAAGGGAAAGAGATGACCTCAACAGAAGTACAGACCACATCCATGTCAACAAAGTGTAGGAGAATGGGGTCAATAATTATGCCACACGTGAGAGGTGCAAAACCTGGAGGATCTCCATTTAGTGGTTTCCACAAGGTCATTGCTGGCATAGGCAATTTGGTATAGGTGAAACTGAAAGAGTAGCTTGTAAAGAACCGATGTCAGAGTATGCTCCTGTTTTCTGTCCCTTCCTGGTAATATTTGCCTGGTTTATGAGCAACTTCTTTACTTCCTTCTGGTAACCCCTGGGTGAAAATTGCTTCTTTGAGAGTTTCAAAATTCAGATAGGGTCTGAAGAGCAAGCTTTGTAGTTTATCTTACCTAACAAAATTGCCAGCAAGAGAAAAGTGCAAACTTTTCTTCACATAGCTCTCCCATTTGGATTATAAAATCCTTGCTGAGGGGGTGATGAATGTGATAGAAAACACATAACTTGTTTCAGATGTAAAGAATGCTGACAGCCTCAAAAACATTACTTTACCTGATTTTCTTGGCAAATTCAATTTGTAAGAAAAGCTGGGAGTAGAAAATATCCAGGTGTCATTTAGGGGTTCACTTTCCTAAGCGCAGCCATCTTAATTTTGCAGTTATACTCACTGCAGACCTCTGTATCACCAAAGCCTCACCTGGAGATAAATTCCCCAGTTTGTGTGGCATCCGTACTAAGAAGTTTCATATAAGGAAGAGACATTTGTTTCTTTGCTTATTACTTGTGAGTAAATGTTGCAAGGAGGAAGGAGTTTTAAGAGACATGGTTTGGAGCTCTGGCACCCTGAGTGGTGGGTCATTGATAAGTGGCTAAGTTTCTTTGAGCCTCCATTTTTGTGTCAACAAAATGCACAATACAATCTACTTTATGAGAATATTGTGATACTTAATCACAAAATAAATGTCAAGCAGTTAGCCCATTACTTGGTATTTGGTAAATGGGTATCTATTACTACTATTTCATAAACCGTTTCGTACATATCACTAAATAACACCATCCAACACTAAAAGTATACATGAGTTTCTTTTATGTAGAGAAGCTCAAAATTCTTTGTATAGTTATTCTTATCTCTCCAAGGATCACATAAACTTGACCCTCTCATTTTTCTACCAGCCATAGTTTTTTTAATCTTTTGCCAGACAAATACATGAACAATTTACCACCACAGTCATTCATTTCCTCAACAAATATTTACTGAGCACATAGCAGGGAACATGTGATAGTGCCAGGAACTGCTCAAAGCTGTGAGGACACTGCAGTAAGTCAACCAAACCCGTGCTTTCATAGAATTTATATTCCAGTGCATAGAGGCAGGGGAAATGAAGAGAACCACGTAAGAAACAAGGAAGATATAGGTAGTATGCCAGATAGTGATAAGAGCCATGGGAAACAGTGCAGGGCAAAGGACAAGGAGTGTAGAAGCAGAGATGTTGCTATTTATAGCACAAGTATAAAATCATCAAGCGAGGACTCCTTTGCAAGATGTTGTTCAAATGGAGATGGAAAGAAAGTTTGATTATTATGAGCACATTGTAAGCTACTTTGGATGGCTGGAATTGAGGTGACCATTCAACATGCAAAACAGTCAGAAACTGGTGTGAAAAACAATCAACCATTCCCATCCTTTTGCCTGTTTCTCAGATCCTAACTTCACTATATGCCAACAAGCTAAGACCATGCAGCAGTTAGAGGATGAGAAACCTCTGTGCTTTCTATGAGTCACGGCAGATAGAATTCCAAATGTCTATATTTGTCTAGGGTGAATAAACTGCCTTTTCTAAATATATGCCTTACCACTTCCCATTAACCAAATTCCCAAACACATATTTCTGCTGGGAAAACAGAACACCAACTATTTTATTCACGTAAAAAGCAGCCAATTTCTCTGTTGCTATCAGACTTAGAGGTGACACAGAGCTTAAAAAGGAAAACTAATGTACTTGATGACAGAATAAAGATTTAAAAGACTTTGACATGCTGGAAATATAACAAAATCAACAAGATAAAATTAGGAAAGATATATGTATAAGTCTAACATTTACATTTTTTGAAAAAGATTTTATTTATTTTGGGGGTGGGGCATGAGCAGGGCGGGCAGAGGGAGAGAGAGAATCTCAAGGTGACTCCACACTGAGCACAGAGCCGTACTCCGGGATCAAAACCAGGACAATGAGATCAAAACCTGAGCCAAAGTGAAGAGCAGGACATTTAACCAACTGCACTACCCAGGTACTCCTGACATTTAGACTTTAAAAAATCAGCTGCACAAGTTTGAAATTAGGGTGATCTTGATGATTATCAAATCATCTGAAAAAAAAAACAACAAACACACAGATATTCAATTGTCTAAAAACCTAATGTATGAGTTCACTTGATGATCATATTTTGCTTATACCTTAAGAATTGTACTTCGATAATATCAGAATTTATTAAGAGGGTATTTTTAGGGGCGCCTGGGTGGCTCAGTGGGTTAAAGCCTCTGCCCATGGCTCAGGTCATGATCCCAGGGTCCTGGGATCGAGCCTCGCATCGGGCTCTCTGCTCAGCAGGGAGCCTGCTTCCTCCTCTCTCTCCCTGCCTGCCTACTTGTAATCTCTGTCTATCAAATAAATAAAAATAATACAAAATAACCATTTGCTATAGTCGACTAATAAGCAATTAACTCAAGAACATTAAAAAAAGAAAAAAAAGAGGGTATTTTTAGTTTGTGTTAGGCTGTGGCCTTCTTGAAGCGAAGATTCTGCTTACTCATCTTTCTAATTCAGCCCCAAGAACAATTCTTGGCAAAGAGTATTTTGATCCCTTTATTCATTGAATCTAATATAATATTTTATTACAATAAAGTTGTATATATATATAAAGTGAGGAATGTCTCCTTACAGGTTACAATGCTTAAGCTATGTCTGCAGATCTGTATTCATATTTGAGCACCTACTGGAGTTTGTCCATTAGAGTATAACCAAAGAGAGATGAAAGGCTTTAAGCTAAAATCACATAAGAAATTATTACACAAAATGGAGTGTTTCTAATCTTGGAGAAAGGAAGCTTTGGGAAAAATTATAGCTGTGTTCAAATACATGTAAGGTTTTCATACAGAAAAACAATTAGATGTAGTTTCAAAAAAATAACAAAAATCAACAGAATAAATTATAAAAGGACAGATTTTAAGTTAACTCAAGTAATGCAAAATTAAATAGTTGCTTCCAAAACAATGAGATTCCCATCACTGTGGAAGTGCTCAAGTTGAATCTGAATCAGCATCTTTCCAGAATAAGAAGTTGGAACCAAGTGGTGCAAATGTTTTTATCCAACTTTGATCTATTGATTCTAAAGTTATTCTCAACTTGCCAATAGTAAGAAATATCCTTCCGAATCAATTGTATCTTAGAGAGAAGGACTGTAACTTCTCAGGCCATTATTTTTAGATTTTTTTTCCATGTGAACTCTGGTTTTCTTGACCTAACCATACCATTCCACTGAGCAATCTTCTTGCTCAAAGTCTAATGTTGATTTTAGACAATGTAGTGAAAAATCTGTGTGGATTTCTAGGTAGTGTAAATGTTAATATGTCATCCTGCTCACAATTTCCCAAGATACATGCTGTCATACTGCTATTCCCTGCATTCCAAGAGACTCAGAGTTGTTTGAATTCATGCTATGTCTATAGATAAATTTCTTTGTCAGAGATTATTAGCTCTAATAAGGAAAACCATGTCCTTTTGGCACTTGTTAGTGTCCTAATGCTCAAGCATAGAATTATCTATACATTTGATCAATGAAAATTCATTAAACAACATTTATTTAGTTCAAGGGCATGTATTTTAAGGATATAGTGACAAACAAGATGCCCCTGACTCCAAGAATTTCCAATTTGTTAGAGGAAACAAACATAGACCAACTCATTACAACACAGTGTAATAGCTGATGTAACAGTGTTCATAAAAGACTCAGTTCTGGGACCCTTGGTTGGCTCAGTGGATTAAGCCTCTGCCTTCGGCTCAGGTCATGATCTCAGGGTCCTGAGATCAAGCCCCGCATTGGGCTGTCTGCTCAGTGAGGAGCCTGCTTCCCCCTCTCTCTCTGCCTGCCTCTCTGCCTACTTGTGATCTCTCTCTCTCTCTCTAATAAATAAATAAAATCTTAAAAAACAAAACAAAAACAAAAACAAATGACTCAGTCCAAGCAAAAAGAAAAGAGCTGCCAGTTCTGGGTAGGTTCAACAGAATCCCATAGAGGAAACTTCAGAACAAATCCTGAAGGATAAGTCAGGGTTTTTCAGGCAGACAAGGCCATTCCAGCAAAGAGAAAAAGGGGTATTGCCATGGAGGAATATTGTCATAGGATTTGCATGGGCTGTTCAGAGAACACTAAGGAGCTTCCTGAGTCCACTGTAAAGCATGTATGGTAATCTGAGGAGGTACTGGGCAAGGAGGGCATGAATCACATGGAAGGCTGACTGAAGAGAAAAAGGAAGAGACAGACAAAACTACTTCAGAGTTTTTTGCAATTGTCCACATGGGGGAATGACCTAATGTGAAGAACTGGGACTTAAAAGGACCTGAGGGAATCGTGAGGAAATATGGTTAAAAGATAAAAATTCACAGCATTTATTGAATACTTACAGGTGCTGTGCTGGCATGAACTAGTAAAGGTAAATACACACAATCCTTTGCTTTCAAGAAACTAAAAGGTACTCTCCGTAGAAATATAGGCTTCAGTATTAGAGAGTCCTCCATTCAAATCTCTACTTTCCTACTTGGAAACTCTGTATTTCACTTTCTTAATCTGTTGCTTTGAGATCCTTTGTTCACTTTTCTGCTCTGGAAAATCAAGGAACACTGTCTTGATTGCCTGCCCAATGGAACCTTTCTCCCAAGACTCTCTGATTTTGAAGGAGAAGTAATTCCTAGAGGTTGGTGTAAAGCTTAACTGAGGGGATGGAAGAAGTACAGGACACAAAGTAAATGCTCAGTAAAACACACACGGAAGTTTGGTAGTCTTTTTTTTTAAAAAATGAACATATCTGACTACATAATAGTGTATGTTTGTTTCTTTTAATATATCGATCCCATCAAAATAATTATTTCTTTAAATTTAAGGGTATGCCCCAGAACACTGAGTTTTGGACATTTAAAGTTATTTTTAGACTAATTTATCAGTATTCTCTAGAAAAAAATGAGAAAGAAAATAACTCACAGAAAGAAAAGAAAGAAGGATAAATGCTGTTAAACTAAGTGATATTTGATTTCTAAAACTTAGGACTAAGTTATAAAGTGTTTCTCATAAAATTCTCTTCCTATTTTGTATATTCCCTCTTTTCTTTTATAGTCATGAGGTCTTGTTTTGTTTTGTTTTGTTTTTAAGATTTTTAGTTATTTATTGGACAGACAGAGATCACAAGTAGGCAGAGAGGCAGGCAGAGGGAGAGGAGGAAGCAGGTTTGTTGCTGAGCCGAGAACCTGATGTGGGGTTTGATCCCAGGACCCTGGAATCATGACCTGAGCCGAAGGCAGAGGCTTTAAACCACTGAGCCACCCAGGCGCCCCAAGGTTTTTTTAAATGCTCTTACCAAAATGGCTATATTAATTAGTTAAGAATTTGCATAAACTTTTCTCAGACCAATCCTTCAGTCAAAGAATTTACAGTTGTTTGAAAGAAACGGTTAAAACTAACCACCCCCAAAAGTTTCACTTCATTATATAAGTAAAGATAAAGTGATTTTTTAAAATAGATTTTAAAATATTACATCAATATTACCCCAGATATTATCTATTTTTAGCCTCCATGCTTATCCACATTGGTTCCTGGGATACTTTTGAATTAACACCATCATATCACCTGATTTAGCATTCATGAATGCAGAAGGAATAGAAAAGGAGACACATACACTTGCCAAGCTCTTGGCATTTGGTCCTTTTGATTTTAAGTTGTTATACTGGCAAAATGATCTGAGGACATGTCCAAAATACTCATTCATATCAATGGTGAGGAAAATATATCTGCACTATCAATTTTCATTCTATTGTTTAGTCCCAATCAAATAAATAGATTCTAATTCAGAAAAATAAGTTTCTCTAGTGCCATCTTTTGTTCAAATGGCAGAGATACTGAAGTAAAAATTCCCCTCCAAAAAAGTCAGAAGCAATGACAGAAAGGAAGAAATATTTTTGTTGGTTTCAAATGAAAGAGCTTGGAGTGTTTACTTATGCTGGATAAAATATACCCAAACGTTACCTTCACTAATTAGAAGCTTAAGTCTCTATATAAAGATCTTCCCAACTGCAAATTTATCCCAGGAGCTGAAGCGGAGAGATTTAAAAATCTACTTATTTTTTTTTTAATGATTTTCACCAGATGCTTTATACCTCTGTTTGGTGCTTGGTACCCAGGAGCTCCGTATGAAGGCAGGTTAGCTGTGCTCACATACACCGCTCTCCCTGGGTTCGCAGCATAATCTAATCTCTGATTAATGGAAAGGCAAAACATTTGCAGTGTGTAATCTGACACACCGATGCTCGCAGCAATGACTACCGTGCATTGAGAATGCAGCCCTAATAAGAGCAACTGCCCCTTTCTTATTAGTTTTCTCCTTAGTGGAATTATTCTCTCTATATGAAAATAAGAATCTAATACATCCCAGTGATAACTGTATTTGAACATAATGTGAGATTGGCTCTGACTTCTGTTTAGATGATTCTTTAACCTGGCAGGTACAAATTCTTACCTTGTGATGGTGGAGGAAAAGTAGGAGGGACAGCTGGGCTGTGTGACATGGCCAGCAACTTGGTCTGGGAAGCATGGAGGAGGAATCAGCCCCTGACTGTCCAGGCTGAATCACCCCGGTGTAAGGCTGACAGGCTGATGAAATGGGGCCACCAGCTAACCTCACTACTGATGCCCTGGGAGTCAGAGGGAGCCACAAGACCCAGAATATCCGGCTGTATTTAAAAGCAAGTGGATAATCCATCAGGTGAAATCAACTGGAAACAGGGAGTGGACCATGCCATACATGACCCACATTTTACTTGAATCAATGAAGTTTTTGGGCTCCCTTCATTGTGGTATGGGGAGATTAGGGAGGCCACTAATTGGTGATCGTATCTGTTGTTTTGGTTTTTGGAAACACAATAAATATATATCTGGATCATATAATCTGAACTACTTCCAAAGACAACCTCCTATGATTTTTTTTCAACCCTCCTAGAATTACCTGACATTATACCACTGAGTTATAATGAAAAATGTTGTACTAACTTATAAATATTTAAGTACATTTATTATAGGGGTGTTCTTGAAGCTATTTAGCATATCACAAGGAGTTTTATATATAGATGCCTCTCAGATTTAATGTGCAAAAAGTCACTTGGGGACATTGTAAAAGTGCACATTCTGATTTAGTAAGTCTGGGTGGGATAGTGGAATCCATGTTTCTGGATTTATAGGAAATTCCCAGTGATGATGATGTTGATGCTCTTTGGACCACACTTTGTACAGCAACCTGAATCAGTGTCCCATGGTAGAAATTTACTTGCAGAAAAGCTGCAATTGATGGCAATTTTTTATTCATTATGTAGTACTGTGAATTGCACTGGTTTGGATCATATGAAATTACCAATGTTGAATCATCTTTTAACATACATCATTACAATTTCTTGTAATAATAGATATGGTATAGCAATGGTATACTATAATCAGAGTTTTCTTTTTTTAAGATTTTATTTATTTATTTGAGAAAGAGAATATGCATAACCTGGGGAGGGAGTGGCAAAGGAAGAGGAAGAAACAGACTCCCCCCTGAGCAGGGAGTCTGACAGGGTGCTCAATCCCAGGACCCTGAGATCATGACCTGAGCTGAAGGCAGACGCCTAACCGACTGAGCCACCCAGATGTCCCTTCAGATTTTTTCTTTGAGTTGAGAGCCAGGTGGCTTGTAACTAAAATTGTGCCCCTCTCTCATAACAAAGTACACAGAACCATTTATAAGGAACATATTTTAGGCACTAACTTCCCCTCTTTGTAAGTAAGGAATCTTTAAGTTATAAGAAACCAAGACCTAAATTGACTGGCTTAAGAAAAAAATAGACTTACATAATGAGGAATACCAGATTTAGACCTTTTCTTATGGTGTGCATAGATATAGGAACTCAAATACTGACATCAGACCTCAGTTTATCCATTCTCTGTTTTGTTTGCCTCTATGATGATTTTATTCTTAGGCAGATTCTGTCTCTAGATGACTCCTTGTAATCCAGGATGACATCCTATCTTCTTTGCAGCTCCAACACAAAAAGAGCTTTTCCATTCAGGAACTGAATTTAATTGGATTTGCTTTGGCCAGAAGAATGGAAACCTCTGGTTAGCTAACCCGAGCTTTCATGCTTTCTCTGAACCTGGGTCAACTCTGTCAAACCCATATTGGCTGAGAGTTAGGGGTTATTCTTCAAGAGAAAATTGGGTGACTATTACCAGAGAAAGGAAGAATATTGAGAATCCTTCCTAATAATGCCTTTCCTCTTGAGAAGATTATCCATCCCCACCTCAGTGTTGTCAGCATTGGCTTGTGACTTGCTTTGGCAAATGACCTGTACAGAGCAGAAGTGATATGTGTCATTTCTAAGTGCAAGTTTTAAGAACCTGGGTGTGTTCTTTCACGCTCCCTCATCCCACTGCAGGATTCCAGATGAGAGCAGCTCTATCCGTGTGGATCCTGGCATGAGAATTTATAATGTGAGCAAGAAATGTGCTTTGTTGTTGTAAGCCACTGAATACTGGGTTGAACACAAACTAATTCTTAGCCTAAACTGACTGATAAAATAGGCAAAACAACAGATGTTCACAATAACTACTCATCTCATTCCAACACGCACGTTAATTCTTCTTTTCAAACATAAATTTGAAAAATATACACACCAAATTTAATGCATATATTAAACATTGCTCTAAAACCCACTCAATTCCCCCCCAAGGAAAGAGATCATAAAATCTTGTCCTGCAGACAAGGATCTGCCTGCAGAGCAAAGGTCAGGATTTTTGAGTGCTGGGAATGTTTCTAGGTCAAATCTCGATTAACTTCTACTGGTGGAGCAACCTGTAGTTAAAGGATATATTTAAATATATTTAAATGATGTATTTAGCTATCCCCAATACACATAATATACAATGGTGGAATTAAAAATGAATAATTATAAAATAAAACAAATTCCTATTCTTCTTTTGAAAAGAAGCTAACAGAAAACAGCAGAATGGTCATGGGTCCATAGCAAATAAAAACTAGAGCCCTCCTAGCAGAACGAGTTTCCTGGTTCACCAGCCTGTCTTTTCCAATTCTTCTTTCTGTGAGCATCTTCTCTGTTTACTTCCATAGGCACATCTGAGATGACCTAAATAGAATTCTCCACTGGGGCTACTCTATGTTAGCTAGTATGGAGCTCATCTGGGCCTCCAGCAGTGTTAAAGAAGAAGCCTTAGGTTAGGAGTCCAAAGTGACCTGTCCTTTGCCCTCAGGCTTCATTTTTAATCTTGGCTTCTGTGGATGAAGATGTTTAGGAGGAGGTGCTTGGGTGGGGCTGCCATATTTATCTTCCTATCTTATCCTCCACTCTATTTCTTACCTTAACTGCTTTTTGGGCACTGACTGTAGCTGAGCTCATCAAGCCTAGCTGTGTATCTTCCAAGACTCCAATCTCTTAGCTCATAAATTTCCAGCCATAGGCAGAAAAGGGCTCATGAATAGACAAATAAAGCAAAACACAAATTATTTTTACTTTTTGTTTTTACACAATCAAGTTGTAACTAAAGTAAAGATTTTCTCTTTTTATAGAATATTTAAAAATCAGACAGCACATGCCAGACTCTGTTATTTTTCTACCAAGTCACTCATCTCCAGCCTAGGGAGTATATGGACCGATTGGCCAAGGCACAAGGCATGGACTTTAACCAACCACTTGGCTATGTCACAGGATTCCCAACTTTCCCGTCCAGGAGAGGGTTCTCTTTGTGCCTCATGTTACTTCAGCTCAGCTGGTGACATAGTTAAGATTCTATGATTTGCAAAACCTCACTTCTAGGAACTTTTTAAACATCAGGTTATGGTTCCTTGGGTGAAAGCTAGAAAAACCCTCTCTGGCTGACTGGAGGGAACAGAAGTTGAAAAAGGTCCAGATTATCTCACAGAACTGAAGGAAAAATCAAACAACCAAACTTTGGATAGGATGAGACCCAAGAAGCTCCAGATATATAAACAGCAAAAACTAACGATTTTTTATTTTGTGAGGGGGATTTATTTTATAGAAATATCCACCACAGTCCTGAAGTCCTCATTTCCATTTTACCCTACTTTATTCTGTTGGCTTTTTAAGCTACCAAAAATCCTCAGGAAACAAGATATAGAGTAAAAACAAATAGTATCTAATACGGGTATCTGGTGAAACAATTCTTTCTTGAAATGAGAATCGCTCACAGTCCCTTGTTGAGTGTAAAAGGACATGGTGGGTGATCCTCTCAAATTCAATCACACTCGAAGTTTTTCTTATTCTCCATTATTCCTCTTTTCTCCCCCTGAAACTTGCCCCCCACTGGCTTCTCTTCTTCCCTCTTCTAATTTGGTTGAACAGCATCAGCAATTCTCCCAAATATCTTTGGTAAAAAGCGTGAAATAACTTCAGTTTCTCCCCCACATCAACACCTCCACTTCCTCCACTTCCCAGAATTCATCCAATGTTGATTCTACCTCCAAACTATCTCCGAAGACTCATGTCCCCTTTTCTGATCCCATTGCTATTCTCCTAGTCCAGGGAACCTGCCCTTCTTCCTTAGAATAATTTCTTTTTTATTTTGGAATTTTCCATGATCCCTTAAACAACACCTAAGCACATGATACATATTAGTTAAGTAGGTAAGTAAATAAATATATGTCTGGGTTTGGAAATGCCCTAAGAGCTGTAATTATAATTTTCTTGCTCTGTGTTAGGTCTACAATACCTAACACAATATCTGATATGCAGCACATTGGCAATAGATGCTTGAGAATATTTGAGAATGAATGAATATGAAAATGAATTACTTTTACAGGTTTTCACAGAATCTTGAAGATCCCATTGTGTCTACCTATAGCAACTCTTCAGTATAAATATGAATTTGGGTGGCAGAGAGGAAGTTTTCAAAGACTCTTACCAAACTGGAAGTACTTTTTAGGTTAGCAGAGTGACATTTGCGTACACACGTTTAGGAAAGAAAGATATACTGAGAGTTTGCACCAAAGTAAAAGCAGAGATTGGAAGTCTCATCAGTTGCCATTCACCTGTGTTTGGCAGAACTTTATCCTGGCCCACAGGGAGGTTTTCTGCAAGGGGAGTTCTGCAGTAAGGTGCATGCAGCCGGAGGTAGAACATAATGTAGGCACCGAGGGAGAGCAGCGGTGACAGTCACTTCCTACGCTGGGCTTTACTTCTAGGCGGTGTTTCTATTCCACAAACTCCTGGCACTTAGGAGTCCAACAAATCCATCATAAAGTTTTAGAGACGATGTAGGAACATGCAGTACTCCGTACATTCCATTACTATCCTTTAGGCTGAATCTCCTCTGAGTTAATTAAATTCAAATAAGTATCTTTCCATTCCCTGGGACTTGGAAGGAGGAGTCCAATGCACTTGAGAAGTCACAAAACAGCCATTAGATGTTAATAACTAAGAACTGTTCCAACCTCTGCTGGTTTCAAATGAGAGGACCAGAAGCATAAAGCTCCATAGGGCATTACTAACTTCCTGAGGCACTCAGCTGCTGAAAATGAATTCCTCAAATAATAGTTTCCTTTTCCAAAATTTAGCTGGATCAGATATTTTTAGTTTAAAGGTCTTAATGAGACTTTGCAGGAACACGCACAGCAAGAGGGATTCCTGCACAATAAATCACTGGAGGTGTGCCACCTTACTGCTGGCGATTTGAATAAATAACTTTGTTGATTTACAACAGATGTTTTTTCACTTAGCTGTCACCCACCAAAGCCCACATTCGGCAGTAAAGTTCACGAGACTCAGAACCATTTCTGTCTTACTCACTACTGTCATAAATATAACCTATCAGTGCCCAGCAGAGATTAGATCCTCAACAAAAATTTTGACGGTACAAATGAAAGTCTTGTCTAAATACAGTACAAGGACGTGTAGGGGGCTCAGTTGGTTAAGTGGCTGACTTTTGGATTTGGCTCAGTCATGATCTCAGGGTCATGGATCGAGCCCTACATCAGGCTTCTAGTGTGGAGTCTGCTGGAGATTCTCTCCCTATTCCTCTCCCTCCCTCTCTTCTTCTCTACCCTACCCCTGAACACGCAGGCACACATGCTCTCTCTCTCAAATAAAGAAAATCTTTAAAATAAATAAATACAGTGTAATATTCTCTGGTCAATTCTATCAAAGAGCAAGTGATACCTAGTTTTGATCTTCAGACCCAAGGAGTAGAAATAACCTATTTTGAAGTAAAAATGCTTTTGCTTCTTCCCCATTCTTTGATGGGGCTAGAAAGAATAGACTAAAAGCCTGGAGAAAGGCATAGCCCTGAAGGTTTTATGCATAAAATATTGCTCCTTGATGATAGATTGCTTTCCATACATAGGATAGTTTCACATATATTTCTCAATTTTTATTTATATTACAGCTATCTATTTTCAGCTCCCAGTTCCATGCCTGTAAGTTCAAGCTTAACACATTTACACTGAATGAATATTTATTTTGGTTAAATTGATTAAAAATACTCTATTCCACTGAGTATTTGCTCAAAATTTACTTCAAGCTGAGTCATCTTGTCCTTACCTTTAGCCCTGTTCCCAACTGGAGGTCTTCTTGAAAAGAAGACAAGATGAACATAATGCAAAATCAATAGTTGTGATGTTTGGCAGTTTCCCCATCTCTAAAATGATAGTTACAATAGCACCTAATTCGTAAGGTAATTTTATGGCCTAAATGGTTTATTTATCTAAAATATGCAGAACATCCCCCTACAGCACTTAAGCTTCTACCAAATGTTACGTATTATTATATTTGTTGTAGCTGCTGTGATGGGTTACAGCATCAATTACTCATCCCTCTGAAGATCACAGGTGGTTAAAAAGAAATCAGTCTAAACTAACAAATTATTGGAGAAAATTAAACAGAATACTTGGTCTGATTTTTGTTTGGTTGGGTTTTTCCTGTAATACATAAGATACTTTTTCAGAGAATTTCTGGAGACCATTTTCCTACCCGAAGCAAGAAATGGCCTCTTACATTGAACACTGCAATTTCTTATTGCAGAAATGCCATGGCAGGTTGTTCAAGGCACTTTAAGATCCTATGGTGCATTATGACCCCATCTGTGAAGAGGGATATGCTTAGCCTCTATCCAAGCCAGTTCGCTTCTTTGCTTTGCTTCTATGGCTTTTCCTCTCTCATTCATGCTTTCCTTCTCTCCATCCTCCTTCTCTTCTAGTCTTAGTTCTGTCCCATGGTCAAACTCTTTTACTTCTCTGGTGAGGTACAACTGTGAGGGTGGTGTAAGCTCTCTCTATGGGCAAACATCCATAGTATTTACTTTGTAGCCCTTGATGGGTTCTCTGGATGATTAACTGACAATGCACACAAGAAGAGGGTTCTCCACGTAGCAGTGGTTCTCCAAATGGCATTAGGGGTCTGTCAGAGGTCTAGGGATTCTCTGCAAGACTCTTTCATTTTGTGCTTTAGTTTTGAGAAAATAGTTTGAAAATTCATACAAGCATTTTCTCGGTCATCTGGATGACCAGCTAATGCTTGGGTATTGGTGTAAAATTTCAGTACCCACAATAGATATTAATGTATATTATCTCTGTATTACTAATAATCACCAAAAATATCAAAATTCATTTATAATGAATTTCCCCAACTGCTATCAGTAGAACCCTTGAGGTCATCTTGGGATCCTGCAAATTCTTAAGTTTGAGAAACAAAACAAAACAAAACAAAAAGAAATTATAAGACTGAAGAGAAGCAGAATCCATTTAAATAAAAACTAAAGTGAATACATGTTGGGAAGCCTGGGTGGCTCAGTCATTAAGCATCTGCCTTGGGCTCAGGTAATGATCCCAGGGTCCTGGGATAGAGCCCCACCTAGGGCTCCCTGCTCAGCAGGAAGCCTGCTTCTTCCTCTTCCACTCCCCCTGTTTGTGTTCCTTCTCTCTGTGTCTCTCTCTGTCAAATAAGTAAAATCTTTAAATAAATAAATTAAAAATAAAGTGAATACATGTTTCCCAATGAAAGGCAGAAATCAGATACAGAGAACTCTCGAGGGTAAAATTTATGGCAAGTCTTCATCTTTATCAACAAATACAGAGTGGGTGCTAATTATGTACTAGAAAATGTTAACTTTTCTCACCACAGAGACAAATAAAGCTTGGCCACTGCCCTGAAAGGTTTGGACAATTTAAAGTAAGATAGTCACTTACCCAGGAGGGCCTACACTATAAGTTATGGAATGGAGGCATTTTTTAAAAGTGTATTGGGACAAAAAGAAGGTAACACAAACTTCTGCTTAAAAAAAAGTTGGAAAAAGATTTAGATAGAAGATGGCATTTGAGTTGGGCCTAGGGCTATATTGACATTTATGAGGCAGAGAAGAGAGTGAGGTGGGATGAAAAAGATATTAGCATGGCCAGAGTTTCACTTTCATGAACAAAGGTTAAGGACTACAGTGGAAAACCTACATTGGGATTAGATTTTGAAAGATCTCCCATGCCCTGTTAAGCAGGTTGATCTTTACCTTATTGTCCATAGAAAGGAGACAGAAGTTTTAAAGGAGGCTGGGACAGGATAAATATTTTTCCAGGAAGTAGTAGTCTAACAATAGTGTGGAAGATGAGTTAGAAAGGAGGAGAAACTGGTCAGAAGGTTGCGACAATGATCCAAACAGTGGCAAAACCAATGAAAATCTTTGATTCATGTTTTATGACAAAAGAGTTGGAACAGACAAAAGTGGAAGAGTAACTGTATGTGGGGGAAAAATCAAAGAGGATACTGCAGATTCTAGGCACAGCCTGGGTAGATATTGGTGGAGGTGGGGTGAGGGGTGGTTGCAAAGAGACACGAGAGTCAACAAAGAAAATTGTACTTAGCCGCTAGCAGGAGAAGGCGGGGAGGAAACGATAAGGTTTATTTTGGAAATACTGAATCTGAATTGCTTTGATTCATTGTGAAAGGTCTTACCTACCCCTTCAGCTACGATCCTCTCCTCAGATCTCATTCACTCTTGTCAACCCACCTTAATAAAACTGCCAGTTATTATACTAGCAAAATGTGTTTATTCGGGAATAGTGGAGAATTGCAATTCAGATTATGCAAGTTAAGGCAAAACCATAGGCAAATCCAGAGACTAAAGGAGAGGAACACTGTTTTACGCAGGAATGTTGGGAGAGTAAGGATTTGAGAGGGGCTGCTGGGAACAAAAAAAAGAGTAAAGTGGGAGTTCAGAGCGCGGTGGCTTGTCATTGGCTGAGCCGTGACAGTCTCTCATTGGCTGAACTGTTAACAGGGGTGGAGAAAAGCTACTTTCCCCCTGCTAGGGCAGGAAAGTACAGGCTCCTTCTGGTTGGTTCTGCCTCAGGCTGCAAGGACTGTTAGTCAGGGGAGCGCCCCCTTCTGGCCTTCCATTTCCATTTAAAACTAGGTTTCCTTTTTTCAGTTGCACTCTTTAATTTCAAGCCCCACAAATCTCCAGATAAATGGCTTTCTCAAAGACCATTGAAATATTCCAATCACTAAAACCCATGTTCTCTTTTCAGACATCAATTCACTTGCTCTTTTGTAGAAGTTGAATATAAGTATAGATCCATAGTTAAGGCAGCAATATAAATTATTCTCCAAATGGGGACACTTTTGAAAGTGGAAGGGTCAGTATTAACAATTATGTTGGGGCATAATTATGTTGGGACAGTCCTCCACAAACCAGAACTTTTAGTCTCCAGAGAGTTAGGAATGTGCCAGGTCTGGAATTTATCCTCCCCAAAGGCAAGTATATACTGAGAAATAGTAGGGCACCCACAGTTTATCTTGAATAATAGTGGAATAAAGAGCCTCCTATTTCCATGACAGTAAAATTTTCCCATTCTCCATCAGCACTGGGGCAGGGTTTGGGGGCAGGATTCCCTGGAAAGATCAGAACAATAGATGCGGGTAGGGGGGCAACATGATTTCTAGACATCCAGACTAAAGCTACTTATATACAAAATACAAAAATACAAAAGACAAATAACTCCCGATTTTGCCATCACAAAAAGACTGATCATCTGAAAGAAAAGAAGATTGGTCATATGAAAGCAAATCATGTGTCCTGCTTTCATAAATTTCCAAAATGGGCATGCGTGTGGGAGTTCTAAAGGGTTAGAGAAGACATTGTGGACTCAGATTATTTCACTTTTTAAAAAAGAATGATACAGGGACACATGTTTTTGTGGCTCAGTAGGTTACGTGGCTGCCTTCAGCTCAGGTCATGATCCCAGAATCCTGGGATCACGTCCCACATAGGGTTCTTTGCTCATCTGGGAATCTGCTTCTCTCTCTACCTGTTTTTCCCCTGCTTGCGCGCTCTCTCTCTCTCTCTCTTACAAATAAATAAAATAAAATCTTTAAAAATAAATTTAAAAGTATGATGCAACTAAATGAGAGAAAACAACAAGGAGATTGTAATGTTAGATATTTCTTGATTTTTGAGACCAAGTGGTGGGTTCAGTTCAGTGCTAGACTGAACTCATGCATATTTTTCTTTCTTATTTTAACAATGTCTCCCTGTGGGGAAGATAAATATCTGTCTTAGAACTTTATTTCTAATCAAAATATTGTATCTTCAGCTTTTAAAAAGAGACGTATATATGCAACATAAGGATCAAAAACATCATTGTTGGATTTATACTACAATATGGTTACCCTAATTCTTTTCATTTTTCCTAAACTTTGATCATCATGATGTTTGCCATGCCTTTCCAATTTTTAGTTTTTAAAGATCAGACTTCTGCTGAGAATACTGATGTTTTAAAAGTATTTCTAAGGGCAGCCGGGTGGCTCAGTGGGTTAAAGCCGCTGCCTTCGACTCAGGTCATGATCTCAGAGTCTGGGGATCGAGCCCCGCATCGGGCTCTCTGCTCAGCAGGGAGCCTGCTTCCTCCTCTCTCTCTGCCTGCCTCTCTGTCTACTTGTGATCTCTGTCTGCCAAATAAATAAATAAAATCCTAAAAAGAAAAAAAAAAGCATTTCTAAAGTATAGACCATTTGAAGAGGGTTTTTTCCAGCACTTGGAGCCACTTTATTACCATTAAGGAAAAAAAAAAGGAACATAAACTTTAGATTTTGAAAAGTACATTTTGCTAAAATAGTGATAATACTGCCATATGTTGTATTTGTGCTGTTGATTTGTGACAGAGAAGTATTTTCTTAAGAAGTAATAGTGACTTATATGTAATTGTTTTTCTACAACTAAAGAGCCAAAAATTATTTTTTTTCTACTTTAGCAATTGATAGAATGTTAAAGCCAAAGTCCTTTCTTGAAAGGTCACATCACAAATGCCTACCTATAATTTATAATTCTGTATGACTCTCATTTAGCTTTTAAAAAGTACCATTAATATTTTCTGGGCTACAAAGTTGTTATTTTTCTATTCAATGAAAGAAATAAGAAAATTAGGCATATCAAGTAAGGTCCTAAAGCAGAGTGAGAGAACAGAGGAAACTCTCTGAGTAGAACATTTGTAAGCACTTCTGTTGGACTGAATTTGGCCAGAGAGAGAAAAATGCAGAGCTCTATTAAGAATTGAGCTTAAATATATGTTATGAATCTCCTAGGCTGGTTGTTTCATAATCTTAATTACTGAAGTAGAGCATATGAAAGGTCTAAGCCCTTAATTAGAGTAAGTGATACGGTATTCAGGTGTCAGGAATAAGAATCTGATTGTAATTAAAAAAAATAGATAAAGGATTATGACTTAAGGACATGCTTTACCAGTTAGGATGTTATGGTTTTTGTGTTTGCTTTGTTTTTGTTGTTGCTATTCTGAATTCTCTAGTTTTGTTCTGAAATGAAAGGAAGCAGAAAAATTCAATAAGCAGAAAAAGGGGGAAGGGGCAGGTGTTGGTCCTTTTGCTGAAAAGGGGTAAATACAATATTGAAGAGCTCAATAGGAGTATCAGATGGGCAAATCAAAATCATCTTTCAGGTAAGTCTCACAAGACCATGAAATATCATTAAACTGCTTTGAAATCTCACTTATTTGAAGTAGGAAAATTCATGGGCACTCAAGAAGTTTTATTACATCCCAAGTCGCTGGAGCTGTTGATGCCTGAAGAGTGAGAAAAAGTTAAATGGGTTTCCTTTAATTTTTAAGGAATGTTAGGGTTGGATGAAATAATGAAAGAAATCATTTCACACTCACTTCAAAAGATGTAATTAACTTAAATATAGGTATTTGTTTAACTTTATCCTATGTTCTGTCCATTTGTTTAGAGCAAATAATTTAAGATTGATTAACATTTTATATTTACTATTTTAGTAAATAATGATATTTTACAGAAAAAGCTTAATTGAATGTAATACAAGATAAAGGTTCTCATATCCAGCAATTCTAGCCACGGATATGTGGTTGGTGGAACCATGGAGTCATAATCCAAGTTTTATACTTGTTGGATATATTGTAGCTATAAAGTCAGGAGAGGAAAAAATGAGCTTCCATAAATCAAAATCTGGAAATCCAAATTCAAAATTGATGAAGACAATCAAAGAGGTAAAAAAAACATAATGTAAGAAATAAAACTCTCTTCATTTCTTTATATCTTATGTTTTTCAATGATTTTCTGAAAATTCCAAGTTGGTTTCTTATAGAAATAAAATTTTGAAGGTTGGTTATTAGTCAACAAATATTTTTTGTGCCTCTCCTATGCACAAGTAAAGCAAGTTTTCCTCTAGCTACTATATCCCACCCTCGGTGTTTCTTCTTTGTCTCCTTTACCACTGTGGATCTCCAGTCCTGAGATCTCTTTAAAATTTCCTACATCTATAAGCATAAATATTTCAAATAAGTGCGTGAGTAATTTTCTTAGTTTCTTCTAATGCCTGAGGCAATTTCTGTACAAGAAAACACAAAGCATCTCATGAGTTCAGTTAGCATTTGAATCTGGTCATGGATTTGACCTCTGTGCCAAGAGGGTCACCTTACACTCAAGGCATTCACTCAGGTGATGGTGGTCTCCCTAAGGATTGGTATGCCTCTAGTCATGGAAGCCCTTGGACTCTGAATGTGCTAGATGAAAATGTGCTGTATCTTTTGGAGTTCCCCATTCACTGAAAGCACTTAATATAAATGTCCGATACCCTCTACACCACAAAGATAAACTCATGTGCACCTCAGTTCCATTTGCTTTGTTAATTTTTCATTTTTATTTTTTTCCCCAGTAGTCTTATCCTATCTGTAAATTCCATGAACACTAAGTTAGAGAACAGTCAGAACTAGACCTTCAGATCCAGTCTTTCCCTTTTAGAACAGTGATGTTATTTCAAACCATATTTTTGTTTGCCATAACCTCACATCCCTTAGGATGCATTAGTCCACAGACCTGCGTGTAGACTTCTGTGCAGGGGGGGTCTTGAGACCAGTATGACTTGTGACCATGATTCTTCACAAGATTCTTCACAAGATACTGTTTTATGTGAGGGGGAAGAAACACACTTTATGAGGTATGAGCCATGTCCTTGGAGAACGTTCAATCTACTAGAGAAGATAAGACACATAGCGCTGATTATAGTACAGATTGAAAGTCATGTCGGCCGCACAAGTAGCTGTGAGAAGAACTGACACAGATATAAACTAGCAAATGTTGTCATGCCCACTGGGTGTGGACATGGTGGACAATTTCAGGCTGCAAAAGGAAGAAAGACTTAGTCTGATCTAGATGCAGGGTTCTGAGCTGGTGGTTTTGAAGCTGAGAACTTCTACCCAGTTCTCTCTCTCTCCCCTTATTTTCTCTTTCCCACCAAGGATCAGAATACCAGAGTTGTACTGGACTCCATTTTGGTAACTGGAGCAGGTACTTTGCCCTCAAGACAAGCTTAAAGTCCTCCCATCCTTTCTCTTTCCATTACTGAGCACTCAGGCTGTGGGTTGACTTTTATTTCCTGCCCTTCTTATGTGTAAGAGTTAGGTCTTTGTCCATGGTGTGAGGGAAGGTCCAACTCTCTTCCCAACTGCATTGTCCTTCCTTACATTCACCTGAAGCCCACCCACCACAGTGCCCACACACCTGTGTTTACAGACTCCTTGATGAACAGGGAGTCTGGCCTACCTACTCCGAGGTCAGCCAACCACAGCCCCCCAGGCTGGAAGAACTGCTTTCTGTGGGAGGGAATAGGAAGTTTCATTTAAATAAATATATGAATAATAAAAATAAGAATTTTGGGTTAGTTTTGAATCTGTAAGTGATTTTCGAGTCCCACATTTCAGAAAAAAAGGCTTCTTGAGTTTTGACCTTTTTAAGCTCAGTTGTTTGTTAATCTCACCGTGAGAGGGAAAGCGTAAAATCAGAAATGCATAAATAAGAGAATCTTCTGAGAAGACTGTTATTCAAGATGTAATTATTTGTGGGAAAAAAATGTGCCATTAAAAAAAAAAAGTAATTCCATACAGGAATTATAACTAAATTCAAAAGAGCATAAACTTTTCGCAGCCCGTAGAAATACTTTCTACGTTAATATTAGTGAACTCAAAGCAGATGAATTAAGCTCTTTAAAATTACAGAAACTGATTTTCTCTTCTTATAACTCAGTGAATTTTACAAAGAACAAATGTCTCAGGTAACAAGTGCTTTACAGAATCTGTCTCGTTTTACAGAGTTTTTGTAAACTTCTAGTATTGGAGAAGAGCTTCATATTTTTATAAATACTAATTCTGTTTTAAATTCAAGTTTATTAAGTTCTGCTCCAGCTATAAGCTATCTCAATAATTTTAAAAAATTATTCTTATTGGCCTAAGAAAATAATGTCTTTCCCATCAGAAACTATAAGTAGACTTTAAAAACTTAAAATCAAAAAAAAAAACTTAAAATCATAAAAATATCCATCCTCCCCAGAGTAATCTACAGATTCAGTACAATGCCAATAAAAAGCCCAAAATATTTTTTCACATATTTTGACAAGTTGATTCTAAGATTTAAACAGTAAAGGGAAAAGCAAGTGGGGGCTTACTATCAGACATGTCTCAAAACTTATTGCAATGCAAAGGTAATTAAGATAGCACAAGATTTGTCTGGAGATAGACAAATTGGCCAAGGAAGCCGAATAGAAACTCCAGGTACAAAACCCACATATACAAATCTGATAATTAATGAAATGGGGCTTAAAGCTCAAGGGTAAAAGGAGGAACTGTCTATAAACAGCACTAGCATGTTTAGTTTTAGATACAAAATCATGAAGATTGCATTTCAACTTCACATCCTCTACATGTATGACTTTAAGGTAAGTGACAGAATTAAATATTTTAGGCAAAATGACAAACTTTTAAAAGACCTATAAGGAATATCTTAATTACTTCAAGATAGAGCATTTTTTAAAAAGCATGAAAGAACTAACCATAAAAGAAAGATTGATAATTTCACTACATGAAAATAAAGGACTCCTGATCATCAAAGGAACTCATTAAAAAGAGAGGCAGAAGACATGAACCTTCTCCAAAGCAGACATACAAATGGCTAACAGACACATGAAAAAATGTTCAACATCATTAGCCATCGAGGAAATTCAAATCAAAACCACATTGAATACCACCTTATACCAGTTAGAATGGCCAAAATTAACAAGGCAGGAAACAACAAATGCTGGCAAGGATGTGGAGAAAAGGGAACCCTCCTACACTGTTGGTGGGAATGCAAGCTGGTACATACTTTAGAAAAGTGTGGAGGTTCCTCAAAAAGTTAAAAAAAGAGTTACCCTATGACCCAGCAATTGCACTACTAGATATTTAACCCAAATATAAAGATGAAGTGAAAAGAAGGGACACATGCACCCCAATGTTCATAGCAGCAATGTCCACAACAGCCAAATTCTGGAAGGAGCTGAGATGCCCTTCAACAGACGAATGGATAAAGAAGATGGGATTCATATATACAATGGAATATTACTCAGTCATCAGAAAGGATGAATACCCATAATTTGCATTGACATAGATGGAACTGGAGGGTATGATGCTGAGTGAAATAAGTCAAGCAGAGAGAGTCAATTTTCCTATGGTTTCACTCATATGTGGAACATTAGGAATAGCATGGAGGACCATGGGGGAAAGGAAGGGAAAACTGAATGGGAAGAAATCAGAGAGGGAGATTAACCATGACAGATCATGGACTCTGGGAACAAAACTTAGGGTTACAGAAGGGAGCGGGGTGGGGAGATGGGGTAGCTGGGTGATGAGTATTAAGAAGGGCACATGTTGTGCTGAGCACTGGGTGTTATATGGAACTAATGAATCATGGAACACTACATCAACAACTAATGATGCACTGTATGGTGACTAACATAACATAAAAACAAAACAAAACAAAACAAAAACCCCAAACCCATTAAAAAAAAAAAAGAGTGAGAGGACAAGCGGTCCCTGGGTGGCATAGTCCATTGAGCTCCAGACTCCTAGTTTTGGCTCAGGTGGTGTTCTCACTGTCTTGGGATCAAGCCCCATGTTGGGCTCTGGGTTCAGTGGGGAGTCTGCAGAGATTGTCTGTCTCTCTCCCTCTGCCCCTCCCCCCACTTGCGTGCTTGCATGTGCTCACTCTCTCTCAAATTAATTAATTAATTAAATAAAATCTTTAAAATAATAATAATAATAAAGTGAGTGGACAAGTAGAAAGAATGTATTTGCAGAACAAAGTTGTAACCAGCAAAGATTTTGTGGGAAGAGCATGTAAAGAATTCTTACGAATAAAGTGAAAAAGCAACAAATTACATAGCAATTGGCAAAAGATATGAATAGGAGTTTCCCAGATAAGGAGGCACAACTAATGCCTCACCTATGAAAACATGCCCCCCTCCACGGCAGTCAGAGGAGTGCCAACTGGAACTACAATGAGACAGTACTTCACATCTGCCTGAGGGGTGTGCCTTACTAAACACGAGGCTGGGTAGCCCATTTAACTTTTGGTGCCTTAGTTTTTCCATTCCGAAGATGAGACTCTTCTTTACCCATGTTTGCCACAGTCTGGTCTGTTATTCTACATTCTTTTAAATTCTAATACCTTACCTGTTTCGTTACATCCGTTCTTCTCGCCCTTGTATCAGTTTCTAATGGATTTAGCAGGAAGCAGACATTTCTGTTCGGCATGTACAAACCTGTGAAAACATGAAAGGAATGGAAGTGGAAATGGAAATTTCAGGCCACCAGGTGTCTTTATGCATAAACATAAATAATGCTGCCATAAAACTGACCCCAGCCTACCTCTTAAGTAGGAAAACATTCTCCTTTAATCCAACACGGGTAATTATGGATGATTCATTTGTTACTAATTTGCTGGAAACTCCGTTCAGAAAATGCTAACAATACATATATCAAGCCTTTCGTTAACACATGACATTCGACGGGAATCTGTTCTGTCTGATACTGTTCTTCTGAGGAAGTCCTTAGATGTGTTTTCTAATCAGCATAACGAGCTCTTTGGAATTTATGAAATCTAAATCTCCTTTCAGCTTTCAAGTTTCAGCTCTGTGCTTTCACTGTGAAGGACCATTTACTTCCATAAAAACAGACTGAAGAGCTATCACGGGTCTTCCTCCCTCCTCCCCATCCACTCTGCTTCTGGATCTAACTCCAGTTCTTTTTTTCCTCTTCCCTTCTTCCTCTGCCTCTCTCTCTAGCTTTTATCCCTCATACTCTATTGCTCTTTCTCTCATTTACTCTGTGATTAAAAAATAAATAAATGAGATAAAATAAACCAAATTAGAAATGTCTACTAACTTTCTAAAAAGTCATCCTTCACAACACTGAGCAGCACTGCTAACATACTTCAATGTACAATACATAGTTATGAATTTAACAAAATAAGTATGACCCATATTTCTCCTTGTAACCATGGTCTTATACAATGAGATATATTCGCTAGCAATGAACAGATGATCCATCTTCTTCGTATCAAAAATTAGCTTCCTTAAGTCTTCCAGGAATTTTTAGGAGTACTCAAAGCAATTGCTCACAACCTGGTCTGTCAGCAGGAGATCCCAAGCCTCCCCGACACTTCGTTTGCGCTTTCTCTTTGGCTCCCCTGGAAGCCATCTGGGCAGCTTGACCTCTCATCTGCCCTTCTAGAGGAGGTCACTGACCCTGTAAGACACAGACTCCAGATGCTGATGAAAACCCAGCTTTCTGGCGTCAAAGAATCTCCAGATTCCCAGTAGAGGTAGGGAAGACAGCTAGCTTCCTCTTGAACAAATCCAACTTCATTATCTGGGCAATGAGGTGATTTTTGCATCTATGCTCATCTCAATTCTTCATGAAAAAGAGCATTGTCAAATTCTGGTCCTCTCTGGGGTAACCCAAGGCTCACTCATGGTTCAAGGGGCGTGTGTGGAACAGACCATTTCCATGAGGGAGAGATAGAGCCCCTCTTTTTCTTCTAAACTGTGCCCCGACGTAGAACTTCAAGTCCCTCCTCCCATGTTGTCCTCTAAATAATCTATTCCCATGCTATTCAACCTCCTAAAATATATCCCTGCTTGGAATTAAAAATTCTTTCTTTCTCCCAGTTACCAAAGCTGCTTCTCCCTTTTCCAGCCATTCTAGTTAAAATCAATGGCTTCCAGCATGTCAAAGATATAAGCATATCCTGGAAGAAGATAAGATCCCAGCCCAACCATTCCTCAGGGCCTAATTAAATAATTAAGTAGACTGACCCGCTAGGCCTGGAATTCGAACCTGATGCATGAACTTGGTGGAAGATACTGATTGCTTGTCCCACTAAATGAGAACAAAGACTGCATTCGCCTAGCTCAAAGGGAAAGTTAAGTGTGGACTAGACCTTGTTTTTATCATTTGTCTGCAATGCTGTATATTTTTCTGACTGCATGCAAGCACACTGTAAAACACTTGAAAATTGCACATGTATAAATCACTCTGAAATCTTATCACACTGAGACAACCACTGTTAAGATCCTGACATTCCTATTTCATGTCCCTCTTTGAACATACATGCAGATGTAGACTAAATTTGCATAAATGGAATCATATCCCACTTCCTGTTTACATTTTGGAAATTTTTAATGTTGTCTTTTTTCATTCTGCCCTCGTAAGTGCTCTTACTTTTTTTTTTTATCCCTCATATCATTTACCTAGCGTTGCTTATTGTGAGTACTTCTTTCTCCTCCTTTGAGTGCAGAATTGCCTTAAGAATGAGACCACAAGCATCCGTGTAACCACCACCTTACTAAAACTGAAATATCACAACACAGCTGATATCTCCTCCTCTCCTCCCACGTGTTAACCACCATCGTAATTTGGTGTTTGTCACTAACATAATTATCCTTAACCAAACGTCATATACATCTTTGTCCCTCAATAACATATAACAGTTTTATATGTTTTCCACCTTCATACAAATAATCACACTTTATATATTTTTCTGGAACTTCTCTTTTTGTGGCTCCGTGAGATAGGAGTAACTCTAGCTTGTTCATGTTTGCTATTTTGTAGCATGCTAGTCTGTGAAGGTGCCTGTTGTTTATCTAGTCCCCCATTAATGGACATTGGTATTGCTTTCAGCTTTTTTGCTATCCTGAGATACATTGCCCTGAATATAATTTTTCAAGTTGAGAGGCAGTGCAGCATAGCAGTTTGAACACTGACTCCACCGCCATGAATCTGCCACATGGCAGTCCATTTAATAGCTAAGCAACCAGGGCACCTGGGTGGCTCAATGGGTTAAAGCCTCTGCCTTTGGCTCAGGTCATGATCTCGGGGTCCTGGGATCAAGCCCCACATAGGGCACTCTGCTCTTCAGGGAGCATGCTTCCTCCTCTCTCTCTCTCTCTGCCTGCCTCTCTGCCTACTTGTGATCTCTGTCAGATAAATAAATAAAATCTTTAAAAAAAAAATAGCTGAGCAACCTTGGCAAAGTTATTTAATCTCTCCAGGCCTCAGTTTCCCATTTTAAAATGGAGATAAAATTTACTTCATAAGAACATTGAGATGATCAGCTTGAAGCATATGTAATTGTGATTTCTGTAGGCCAAAGAGAGTCAAATATCAGCATTTTCATATGGTACAAACGCCTATGAGTTGATACACACATTTTTAATATTGTAACTATATGGTAAATACTCAGTCATTGTTAACTGTGACGATAATGATGATGATGATGATGATGGTGATAATGAATCCATTTCTTTGTGTTTATGTGTATCAGAGTTTCCCCAGCCTACACATCTAAGAAGAGAAGTGCTGGGTCATGGGATCTGTATAAATTCAATTTTTATTTCCAAAATTTTTGCCAGAATTTTCCTATCCAAGATATGATTTAGCTTACCATATATTTCAGTCTCATTTAATAGATCTCAATAAAGTTTTATAGTAAGTTTGTAATAAATTCTCTGTGTGTGTGTGTGTGTGTGTACACATTTACTATTATTTCAACAAAGCAACTTGCAACACTTTACATGTTTAAAACTGAACGTCATCTTTCCTTTCCAGTGAACAAAAAGAAAATCTTAAAATAAACTGAAGCAAAATTACAATAGAGAATGTCAATTCCAAAGAAAATCCTACAGGTTCTATGGAGTCTTCCATCAAGTCATCATTAAGAGTGAAATCAAGTTTTTCTCCTATTCCCTCCCCCATCCCTCCTCTTCCTCCTCCTCCTGCTGCTCTTCTCCTGCTTCTGCTTTTGCCAATGAAATATTTTAAAATTATACATTCTAGATATTGATTGCTGTTACATAAGAATTCAATTGATTTTTTTTTTTTTTGCTTTAATATTCTAGATTCAAAGGTGAACATCCTCTGATGTTCTGATGTCAAGGGGAGACAGGACTCTGATGACCTATTCAGATCCTGTGACTTCTCCATGTTTCTGCAAGATTAGCATGACCTTCCTCAAAATGATCAAAGACCATCTTTGCTTTTCATGGATCAGGAAAGTTCTTTGCTGATCTCTCTCTAGGACTGTCAACTGTCACCCGGAGCTCTTAGACACTGTTTCTTTGGTTTGCCTTAGCTCACAGAGAAAAGCTTGCTCTAACCATACCCAGAGAAGCCCTTGGCTCTATTTGCTCCTGGCACCCTCCCCTGACTCTCTGTGGCCCCAGCGGCCACATCTGGTGATTGGATAGAGCAGCCATTTTCCCTAGATCCACCTCTACTCTTTGTTTTCCCTCTCTATTCAGAGGATCAAGAGATTCACTCTGCTGTATAACAAAGGCTCGTTCAGTCCCAAGAACAAGGTTCCATCTGAGAATAGATACAAACTACTGAAAGTTCCCAATTAAGTCAACATTTTATTAGTCATATGAGCTGATATGACCTAGGAATTTATTTGTAATAGGAGAATGCTAAGTTAATATAAGAGACTATTAGTCAAAAATGTTATGAATAATTTCAGGACAAAGCATAGTGAACAATTCAATGCCAAATGATTAAATAGTAAAATTAAATTAAATAATATTAGAAGAGTGAGAACTACAAAGAGACTTTCCATGACCTAACATGGAGTAGAATATTTTTCCAGAATAACATGTGTAATATTTTAAAGATACATAACTATTTAAAATCCCATTCTTTCTGTATCTCCTATGCCAGTGATTATCCTCTGTTGTTTTTCTATCTCCATTTTTATCCCCCTCTCTGCTGGACCCTTTCCAAAAACATTTAAATCAAACTTAGTATCTGCCATCTTTAAAAATAAAAACAAAACTACTCCCTGCAACTGTGGTTTTATCTCTCCTTTTCAAAGCCAAAATTTTCAAAAACATTAATTATGGTTTTTATTGCCTCTTCTCTACCTCGCATTTACTACCAACCCATTTCATTTTGGCTCACCATGGTCATCCATCTACACCAAAACTCTATTTGCCGGAGGCACAGGCTGTCTTCCACACAAGGCATCTCTGAGTCCTCATCTCCCTGAGCCTCTCAGAAGCATGTACTCCATACTCCATGGCAGCATCAGGCTTCTTTCCTTGCTCCCCAGATCCACCACCTCCTCAATTTCCATTGCCAGTGTCAGCCCCCCTCTCTAGCTCAGAGTGTACACGTTCTCTTTCATTCTAAGCACATGCCCTTTCAGTTCCTAGAATATTCTCTACTCTCTTTTTCACATGCTTTTTCCTCTCTTTGGAATGCTCTTCCCTAGCCTTTCTCATGGAAATACCTACTCAGCTTAAATACCATCTGCTCAGGAGGGCCCCTTTGACCTCTCATCCTGTCCACCTCAGGAGGGCCCCTTTGACCTCTCAGCTTAGTCAAGTCCACCTGCTATACACTCCTCTGGCAGCCGGCAATTCTCCCTCATTAAAAACAAATTTTAAAAATATATAATATGAAATATAAATATAAATGTATTTTATATATAGTAGGATATATATTACATAGTACATGGTTAATCTTTGTGTTCACAACTAAACCCTAAGCTCTAGAGAATGAGAGACTATAATTTCTTATTCACTGCCACAGAATTAGCATATAGTTGGCATAGCAAAATATTTGTTAATTGAATAGATACAAAAATCCTAGGAGTGTCAGTCAGTTAAGCATCCAGCTCTTGATTTCAGCTTAGCTTATGATCTCAGGGTTGCAAGATGGAGCCCTGTGCCCAGCTCCATGCCGAGTGTGGAGCATGCTTGAGATTCTGTCTCCCTCTTCCTCTGCTCCTCCCCCAACAATACACACACACTCTCTCTCTCAAGAAAACAAAAACAAAAACAAAAAACCCAAAAACCAACATACAACCCATACAGAAGAAAAAACTTGTGTGATGGAAACTAACATAAATTTTGCCTACTTACAGAAAGAGATCACTTGAAAGTTTTCCTTGGATTGAGAGGATTCTTTGCTATAAAGGCAAATGGATCTTGAATCTGGATAATATCCGTTAACATTGGTGTAAGTTGCCTTGTGAGTCATATTGTTGACTTTTGAAGATATTTCAGTATACTGGCATATCTAAATGTAAACTGTCTTTCTGAAATCAGCTATACTTTTTGCGAGCGTCACCTTTTCTGAAGAAAAGCTAAGATGCTTTCCCATTAGAATGACTTAATACTTCGAATGAAAATAAAAAAAATATATATAAGTTCAAAGCAAAAAGTAAATATAGATTTAGAAGAATATTTAATAAAAAATGTTTAATGTCTTTTGTTTTGGGTAGCTCATGTTCCTTTTTATTGTATGGTGGGAAAACCCCACTCGGCTACCACAGAATTCTATGATGGCTTGGAGCTTGCATTCTAGACCCAGTAGCTTCCCGGGGGGGAAGAGGCAACCAGCCCAGCACATATGGGCCTTTCCAACTGGGCTGACAGTAAAAAACCACTGAGACTATTCTTTGGAAAACTATTCATCTCTGGGAAAGGATTATGTAACTACTAGATTCATTTTTCAAGATTTTTCATTTTATATATTTCTAAGAAATTAAAAAAAAATCCCTCATGTAGTCATTAGACAAGGATCATAATCTTCATTGGTAATATGTGCTACTTAATAACAAATGCAGATTAGCTCTGGTAAATGGCTTGTAAGACGTTAAACTGAATTCTATGGATGATATAATAATATGATGTTAAAACCAGTAGGAAATGACAGAAAGATGAGTGCAGAGGGAATGCTGTATACGATCTTCAAGGAAACATTATAAATATGGATTTAAGCCACAGATATACAGACATTTTTATCATTTTTGTATCCCTCTGCCACTAATATAAATGTCAGAGGCTCCATGCCCTAAATTATCATTACTGCCATTTTTGTCTCCTTTTTGCCTGAAGAATTGGAAAGCCACTATGTTCTACTCTGCTTCAAGGCACCTCCCTCATGGTGGGTAGGCTGAATTAATTGAAGTGAAGGGGGTGCCTATAAGAAGTCAAGACTCCTCTGCGCTGTGCACTGAGGATTTGATTCACATTTTATCAGGCTTAGAAAAGTGTTGTCGAGCCAGCTTCCCACGCAGTTACCCAGCAGCAGAACAGATCTGAAATACTTCAGCATCTCAGCTTGTTATCTCTGTGGCCCTTGTCTTGGTCTTCCCTTCCTCCCTCTCTCCCGTCCTTTCTTTCACCCTCTTTCCTTCCTTCCCTCTTTATCTGCCATCTATCTAGTCTGTCAACCCTCTCCCTCTATGTTTATGACTCTCTGATCTCTCTCTAACATACTGTATCCATCTTTATTACTCATCTCTACCAGCACTGTCCATGTCCAATAGAACTTTCTTCAACGCTGGCGATGTTCCAGATCCGCACTATGCCATCCAATGACCACCGGCCACACTGGAGCTCGTGAGCTTTCACAAGCGCTGGAGCACTTCAAATGTGGCTTTGTGTCACTAAGAAAATGGATTTTAATTACGTACTTTTAATTAATTGAAGCATTTATTTAAATACCCACATATGGCTAGCGGCTAGGATACAAAATAAGAACAAAATGCCGTCCTGACCCTCTGAAATATCACATTTCAGGGCACTTGTACCTGTATTTTCCCCTGGAAAGCTGGAGGTTTGCTGAGTTGGCAAGCAGAATGTTCTTTACTGCACACAAGTTTGACAAACTAAGAATATGGTAGAAAGTCAGGATACGTAAATTATACATGCACAAATTGGTTAGGATTCAAGATAGTAAAAAAAAAAAAAGTACATGACCAACATACTACTAAACAACAAAATAGAATAAGTAGGACTTTGATCGAGACATTTATTTTCTGAGTGTTTTAGATGTTGCTCAAAATAACTTTATCAACAGAGCTCAGACTTGTGTTCTCAGCTGGACTCTTCTATCATCTAGCTGTGTGACATTGAACAACTCAGTGAATCTTCTCTAGGAACCTTGAATTCTCCACCTTTTGTAAAACAAAGAACAGGGTCAATGATATAAGCACCAACTGCTATTAGGCTGTGGAAGTCAGGCCTTTGGAGATTTTTTCCTATGACATATTTAATACGTAGCTTGCTTGTCTTTTAAATATTAATCTGTAGACGTGAAATACTTAAATCACCTCCATGTCTTAGTCTGCTGTATTTTTAGCACAGATGTCAAATACAATCTTAAATTCTTAAGAAAGAGGGAGGGAGACACCCACAGAGAGAGAGTGAGAGAGAGAGAAGGCTAACCACAAACTATAGTTAATTTTTAATAATATTCAAATCTCTTTTTTTTTTTTTTCCAGAGGGGTAGTCTTCAAGTACAACTATGTTGATAGCGCATTAGATTGCTATGATTTTACTGGTCATGGAAATGCTCTTTATAGCTCCTACCTAAAAGATGGTCTTTCTAGAATATGCTATGAGTATTTTCTAGAGCAGAATCTTTGTAAAGAACTTTTTGGAGTAGACTACATCTTTCTTACTTTCTTATAAAATTTTTCATAAATATTTAGGAGCTCAGGTCTGGTGTGGTGGCTAGACTATTGTTTAGAAAACTCTAACTTATGTTTACTTTAATAAAGCAAGCCTGTAGCTCTCTGAGTTTGGGCAGACCACAACTTGTCTTTTTTTTCCTTACAATTTTTAATAATTATGGTATTTCATTTCCCTTTTCCCAGCGATTAAATCTATTAAATACCTCAAGGAGTTATTATTTATTAACTACTTTCAGGAAGGATTTATGGTGGGCAATATGCACATTCAGTAATTGTGATAGTCATTTTGTAGACGGAAGGCCTAATTCGATTGTTCTTGCATAGAAATGTTCAGTCAATTCTCTCTTATCCACACTAATGGATAGAAGCAATCGAGCAGATAATTTAAGTCACCAAATGGACCAAAATGCATTTTACATTTTCCTTGGGAATATACTTTAATATTTACATTTGAATGTAGGCACCGTGGATGTTTAGCTATTCTATGTAAATGACAAAAGCAACCCTGTGGGAGATTTATTGGGAAGAGCTGAAAGGATTCCGGTATCAGACCCCTCTCCCGCTCTTCAGTAATTCCACCCTTCCTCACCGCGCGCCGCTGAAAACCGAATGAATCACTTAACATACTGATGAGAAACAGGAGCCTGGAGCAGAATTTCCTTATTTCTCTAAATTTCTGGCTCAGCCCTTTCCTGGGACAGATCGGCAATGAAATGTTCTGGTTTCGACCCTTTCTCTTCCGGTGACTGCTGGAAGAGAAAGGTTTAATTACTCGTGGCAGATGATAAGGCCCAGGAAGATTCTGCCTGGAAGCCACTTTGAAAGCCATTTGAAGAATTCCCCTCTGCCACAGTTAGTTTCCACTTGTGAAATATTTCTGTAACTATGTTTCACAATGCAGAGGCTATTTTCTTCCTTTCTCTGCCTGTTGTAATAGAGGGACAACTGTTGTAGGAATGTCACAAATTCTACAGAGGGTGATGTTAGTGCCCTAAAATAATTCACACACACACATACATATACAATTACTTTGTTAATTATAGATTTGGGATTTATTTTGCCTATAACGATCAAAATTTTAGTGGCAATAATAATTACATATTTAAGTAAGGCCAAAATTAATTTTTTTAAATCATTTTGGAGGAATGTGAATTTCAGAAGCACCAACAGGTCTTTGCAAGTCTACTGGAAAGGAAATTGCTATTATGATAACATTGATGTACCCACATGTAACTTTCTTAAAAGATTATTTTATGCTTAGAAAACAAGACCTTTGCATCAAAAGCAGCTCATCAGTGACTATTCATCTCTAACTTTGTGAAGAAAAAATTATTGTCTATTTCTTTTTCTTTTTTTTTTTTTAAAGATTTATTTATTTGACAGGCAGAGATCACAAGTAGGCAGAGAGGCAGGCAGAGAGAGAGGGGGAAGCAGGCTCCCCACTAAGCAGAGAGCCCGATGCAGGGCTCGATCCCAGGACTCTGGGATCATGACTTGAGCCGAAGGCAAAGGCTTCAACCCACTGAGCCACCCAGGCACCCCTATTGTCTATTTCTGTCCTTCCCTAATATTGATACGGATATTGCAAATATTATAGATTTGTCTGCAAATCTTCTTGAGCAAATCAATGACTAGTGTCTTTTAATAACCCAGAAGGACTGCAACTTCACATATGAATTTCACTTAAAAGCTGCTGACCAAGTATTAAGATCTGCGTTTAAATAATCCATAAATACATTAGTCAGATTTCCATTTACTCTTCTGCAAGATAGTTGATTTCAATAAACTTTCAGTTGGACTTTGCTACTTGAACACATTTCTTTTATCATAAAACAAGTTCCAGAGAAAATGTATAACCCTGTCAATTGTGTTCCTTCATGTAAACTCCAATTTTGTTTCTAATATCCCTAGTGTCTTTATCTGCTTATCTAAAATGCATCACTTAATAGTGACATTGTCATTTTTAATTATTAAAGAAAATAAGGAGAGTTACATGGCAACTTGCACAAAAGGGAAGATTTAGTGGCCACTTATTTTACTACTTTTAATGCAGAAACAGACTGGGAGTATAATGAGTTAAGGTAGTATATTTTTAAAAGGATTTTTAAAAAGCTACAATGAAGGAAGATAGTGCATTATTTACATACTTAAGCATTTTAAATTAACTACATCAGACAAGCATGACCAAGGAACTAATGGATCCTTCATTATCAATAGCTACTAATGGTTATTCTATGTTCATTATGACTTTGGGAGTGATGAACATGAAAAAGAGATATATTTTGTGTTTATAAAAAGCACAAGTATAAATGAATTATCATACAGTAGAGAATCTACTTTTGAACCAGGGATGCAATGTACATTAATCTATTGCATTTGACTTTAAGCTGTATTATATTGAGATTCCAGCTGGAATGGGGAGAGGGTTGACTTCTAACTAATTTATAGAATTTTAAATGATTCTCAAAGTCTGTTAGGGCAAATGAAAGACTGCTAGAATACAATGCATGCAGGATAATACTGGTTTCAATTCTGAATTTGAGAACTCATTGTACATGAACAGAGAGGATGAGTACCAGAATCATTAATAGCATCTGAAAAGAACAGAATAAGGTTGATAATCATCTGATGTGTTTTTGAGCATTTTACTTTTGACCTTGGTAAGAGTAAGTTTAAGACTGAAAATTTGGTCTCAATTCTATACAACTGCAAGAATGCAAACACATCTGGTTCAGAAAGAAATTTAATCATAAGTACTATTGTTTATAACATTTAAAATTTTTTGTGGGTTTTCTTTTAATTGTAAAATATGAAAGGAAAATTGTATATAGCAAGGTTTTATACAACCCTCTGTAAATGCAGTAAAGATGAGGTGGTTAATTATAAAGAAGAACTAAAATAAATGTAGCTTCATTGTAAATATCACATTATTGAATGGTTGGACTTGTGTCTTCTCTGTTCTTTGTATTCCCAGCCTGACTCACTGTTGGTTTTTAATATATATGTGTTAATTAAATAAAAATATCACCACATATGGCTGAAAACAAACTGAATGAGAAATTAAGGAGTTCAGGGAAAAAAGGAACTCTTGCCCAAGTAGATGAGGGCTTCTTTGTGGAAAATGATCTACTCCAGTTGGGCATTGAAGGGCAAATTGGTAATGACAGGAAAGACAATATATTATAACATCTGGCTTTCGAAACTTTGGCTTTTTACTTCTAGAAAACTATTTAAATATATTTCCACAGGAATATAAACCTAAACCACTATTTCCCACTAGGTAAATCTGTTTTCAGCAAATAAATAGGCATTTTAATTTTAAAAGAATAGTAATAGAAATTTGATCAATGGAGATACACTGAGAAGAGAAGAACATATTTCTGACACAACCTCAAAGAAATAGAGAAATACAGCAGCTTTCAACAAAAAATAAACAAATTCCTGTTCAGAATATTGAGAGGTCATTTCTTACCTGTAAGTCAGTCAGTTGTCTCAAAATTCAGAAGGGAAGAAAGAAAAGAATTTGTATATATCTATGTCTAGATATATATCACCTCACCCATTATCTCAATTAATCCTAACAATAGTAATACTATAGGTTATTTTGTACGGATTTAAAGATTCAGAAATGAATGATTTCCCCAGGATGACATGAGTGGTGGATCAGAAGTCTAAGCCCAGAAATAGGAATTCAAAGTCAAGGCCTTTTTGCTATAATATTTAGTGTTAGAAGAAAGAATAGAGCACAATAATTACTGAAAATGTTTTATTTATATTTTCTGAAAAACTAATTAAAATTTGTTAATCTTTAATAAACAGTTTCAAAGATAAATTAACCATGTGAAATAAATTAGCTCAAACTCAGGGAAAAAGAGAATTGAGAGAACTTATAAATATTAAGTTTTAGGTGTAGTTATTATTTCAATTTCTATTACAAAATAGTTCTTTTTTATTAATTTATTTGCTCACTAAATATTTACTGAATGTCCCCAATGTGCCACACACTGTGTTTGGGATTGGCTATGCAATTACAACGGACACCATTTTTGCCCTTGAGAAGTTCATAAATTAAGACTTCATATTTTCAAAGTTTACTTAATGGGAAATTCGTTGCTATGGGGATCAGCATGAGACAAATGTGAGCAGATTTAAGAGCATGGTGTGATTCTGAAGTAAGAAGATATTTCCATAAGCCACACAGGAACATTTATCTCATTTCTTTACAATCACACTGGGTGCCTAATGATTTATTTTTAATTTGTTTCTACTAATAGGCTCCCTCCCAAACTCTTCCCTGTTTTCACCTTACTTTCCTTCCCCATTTTCTCATCACTCAGTCTCTACCTTTCAATTGCTTTTTGGGCTCCTATTTGGTTCGGTGAAACATTTTTCAGTGGGCTCCCAAGGTCAGCTCTGCTGTCCCTTTCAAACGCTAATGCATTCTTTTACAAAGCCTTGCCAGCATTAAGAATTCCTCCCAAATATGCAGAAAGTTTTATGACTGGCAATAAATATAAGATCAACCAGGATTGGGTGCATATACGTGAACAGAAAAGGGCATTTATCACAAACATTTTAATTAAGAAATATTTTAATGTGATTGAAAAAGTACTGTTCTTTTTTTCAAAATTCTGCTAGTATATGATGGCTTGTGTGATTTTATAATAATATACTCTATTCTTATTAAAAAAAATCTCCTATCTGTCATGGCTCATCTTTTTATTTTAATTGCAAAATACAGAAATTGAAAAGAGAACAAGGGGACCCAGTATCCTATAATGGAAAAGAATAATACCTTCTCAGAAGACATTTCTTTTCTGGAGAATGTCTCACTATATTTGCATACATTTTTCTATGACTACATCCAAAAGAGGTGCCCATGTGTTTCATTTACTTCAGCTCACCAAGGTAATTCTGTTGGTCTTTGGGTCACTTGTTTCTAGAGCCTTCTTTCATTTTGACCATCTACTTGAAAATATATGTAATGTATCAGTCAGGGACCAAGAGGTGAGAAACTATGTTGTTTAACACAAATCCATCCATATGACTGGAAAAGCACTTAGTATATATTTTCTATTGAATTTGGGCTTTTTCTATCTATAATAGACAGCTCTTTGTTTTTATTGCAAAAATGTCTGATGCCCTGCATAAAGTATACTTTAAAAACTTGAGAATAATCCCAACTCCTAATATTTTTCCATATAATAGGAAACTTTTAATAATGAGAAAAAGTCATAGATATAGACAGAAAGCAAGTATTTTCTTTTATTTCCTCAGGTATTTAAGACCTTCCTATGCATTTTAAAAAATTGTCCCTTTCTCTAAACTTGAGTCATACTGAACCCACACACACAAACACATGAACACCGAATCATAGACGCATAATGCAGCCTCTGTCCTAATTTTGTTCTCACTTTACTTTTATTTGGACAGGCATTCGTTACCTCTAATGCAAAGGATCTTCAACTTTTCCCTACTAGTGTTATATTTTATTCCAACAGATTAATCTGTAGACCACTTATCTCCACTTAGCTCTGATTCTATTGGGAAAAGAAAAAAATCTGAATTAGATGAAGAACAGAGATACCTTTGATAAGGAATAAAATTACCTTTGGAAGTCTGTTTTTTCATAATATCACAAAGCAAATATTCATAATAGAAATGTAAGGATAAACTGTTATAATGTTGATAAAATCAAATGATCAGTTTCCAGAACTAAGAAGACTCTCACGACCCCTATGAATGCAGGAATCATTGCCTCATGGCAGCTTTTGCTAGTCATTATGTTTCCTATTAATTTGTCATTGCTTATTCCTTTGGCTAGTGTCAAAAAAATTTTAGTCTACTCTTTATCACAACTTTTCCAAAACATGAAATTTTTTGCTAGAATGAAAACATGAAAAATTTGCTAGTTTTGTGAAAAGGCACAAAACTAGCAAATTTTGCATTCCAATTATATACTCAAATTTTAGGTATTGAAAAACTAAGAAATTAAGAAAGACTTGAAGGGAGTTGGAAAAATAGTCAAAATATATTTATTTCTTTAGTAACCAAAAGCGAGTAGTACTCCCAATCACTACAATAATAGCCATAAAAGTGACTGCTTTTATTTTCTATTTAATAGAATACCTTAATGTTAATTTTCTAATATTAATCTTCTCCATCATGTAAACTTACTTTCACTAGACATTAGGTCACTCATCCTTTTAAGATAAATGGTAGCTTTAGTAAGCTCTCTGATTGCTTATATTTGAGATTGTAACACTGCTGTAATGAGGAATATGAGAGGGAAGGTCCACATGTAATAAGATTGTTGGAGAAGAAATGGCCAGTGTTGACTAAGAAATACCTAGTTATGTAAGAGAAATATCAAAAACAGAGAGCAATTTAAACTTAAAAGTAGACATATGGGATTTTGTTCAAATAACTGAAATTACATTTTCTGGTGAGAAAATGGTTAAACTTGAGCAGACAGAGCTATGACTGCTAATTACTATTTTTTTAATATTGGAAAAAAGGGCATAAGAATTCTCTGTCAATAAATATTTTCAGGTAGAGAGTGACCAGAAGTTGTCATTCTATGAGAGTGTATTATTTAGGAATCTTTTGCATGTAATGATAAATTAAATTCAAATTGTCATTGAATCACTGGCTCAGAAGACTTGGTCAGGTGGCACGATGATATTACCAAAACCAAACTTCTCCCATCTCTTCCCTCTCTGTCTTCAGTGGTATTATTTCCATTCAAAACTGGCTCTAACTTTTATCTAAACCTCTCCTTCTGGTCAAAAGATGGAGACCAGCTGCTAACAGGAGAGACATGCTTACTTAATTATACTCAGTAGGAAGAAAGATTGTTTCTCCCAGTATACTTCTTGGAAAAACAATCCAACTTCTTTCCAAGAAATCTGCAGAAAATGTCACAATTTGCATTTGCCCAAATTGTGTTCTGATTCCAATGAAGGAAGGCAAGATAGTCAGTTTCCACAAAGTACTTGTGCTTCATAGACAAGGGGATACAAACAATTGGGATATAGTGAGCAAGATAAAAGATGGAAAGATCCTAAGCAATCCTTTATGTCAAATATCTGCTATTGGGAAGTTATTTGCTTTTGCAAAACATGATGGGATTGATCCTGGTTTTTGCTACTGTCCCTGGTTGCTCACTTAGAGCAAGGAAAATTCTGTGATGAGGTCTCTCAGAGAAGCTGTCTACCTGAAGTTGAGAGAGAATGGTGAGCTTTATCTACTGATGGTAGAGGAATCTGTTATCTTTAAAGCTAAGGTCATGTTCCTCTCCTTCACTGTTCCTTTCTTTTCCCACTCAACCCTCACTCTCAGCACGCAAACACCTACATATAATAGAAGCACCAACCCAGGGATATAGAAAAAACTGACATGGTTCCTCTGAATCCATCCAGTTGTTTTGATAATTCTTTTTCTTCTTTTCTTCCTTGTCTGCTGTCTCTAGTGTCTGATCATGTCTTTATTCTTCTGCACCTTCCACTAGTTTGCAGCATTTTGAAAAATTGAGTATCTTAGGATTCTTTCAAAGCACAATTTAAACATTTTAGGGTTGAGAAAATTAATGGATAAATATATGCATTAGTGTGATATATATTTAACAAGGAAAGTGCTTTGAATTATAGAAAATGAATTCTAAAAGAAATCTTATTCATTTGCTAAACATTAACATGATTATTGGTTCTATGAGGGACATTTTATTTACAAAACCTAAGAACTCCACTCTTTGTTAAAATACACAGACACATACATGCACACACATAATTTTTAAAAGCAATTTGAGAAACACACAAAAGATATGTTGGTAGATTGTGACAAAATGCCTTTGAGGTTTTTTCATTATGTATTTTATTATATTCTATACACATTTCATTATATTCTTATGGTTAGATCATAAATGATGCTAAATAGAACCTTCACTGATTTTACTTTTCCATGGTTCCATGTTCAAAACCCTTCCTACATGTATTAGAGGACATTTTTTTAATTTCTAGTACCCAACATCTCAAGTCCTTTCTTTCTCAAGAGATTCTCTGATTATGAAGTTAAAAGCACTAGATACTCTAACTTCTTGGCATCAGGGAAGTCAGCAGAGCACATGAACTAGGTTCTGCCAATTGCATGATTCTGTTTGGGACTTTTGAGTCTTCAGGTAGTGATTAAAAAATAATAAGATAACTAATATTCATATACTTCTTATGTTTTAGACCATGTTTTAAATGCTTTACTAGTTTAATATTTACAACAACTTTATGAAGTAGAGACTTATTTTTCACATTTTACAGACACAGAAATGGAAGCTCAAAGACAAAAGCCCAATTGGTTTAGTATTGATGTCAATCAGCTATGAAAGTCCAATGACATGACGGGCACTAAGATTTGAGCATTAGTTCATTTCTGCTGCCAATCATGCTAAAGTAAATGTTGGTATGATCAACCGTAAAACTGGATAGAATACACAATAAAATGGTTTCCAGGCATTGGATAACAGGAGCAAAAGGAAATGATCCTGAGAGGGGGGAGGTCCAGGAGATGATACCCAGTTACCACAACCCCACACAAAGCTTTCAGCCTGGAACAATTTTCTGACAGAAACACAAGTAGCTAGAGTCCATGTAAAGAATGAGGGTCCCACTGAGATGAGAAGTGGAGGTCAGAGTCTGAGACTGATAAAGGGATGGGTATTTGCAAGGCAAAGTACTGGAGAGACTCAATATTAACAAGAAACCCATTCCTTCACATCTAGAATTTCAATGCAATGTCAATCAAAACTTCACCAGGCTTTTATTTATTTTTGAAATTGGTAAACTGATTCTGAATTTCATATAAAATCAAAGGACCTAGTAAACCCAAATTTTCTCTTAAAAAAGGTGGGGGTGGAGAATAAGAACAACAACTATAAAGTTAGAATATTTAGCCTACCTGACACCAGGACATAGTAGACAGCTATAGGGAACAAGAGAGTTTGGTGTTGGCATAGGGATCACCACAGAGTCCAACGTGGGCCCACCTACCTGAGCAACTGATTGGTTTTTTTTAAAGATTCTATTTATTTATTTGACAGACAGAGATCACAAGTAGGCAGAGAGGCAGACAGAGAGAGAGAGAGAGAGGAAGGGAAGCAGACTCCCTGAGGAGCAGAGAGACAGATGCGGGGGTCGATCCCAGGACCCTGAGATCACGACCTGAGCCAAAGGCAGAGGCTTTAACCCACTGAGCCATCCAGGTGCCCCGAGCAATTGATTTTTTTTTAAATAAAATAATTAAAGTAATTTAGGAAGAACAAAAAATAGGCTATTTTCAACAATAGTGGAAAAGCATAACATCCAAACGGGAAACAAAAATAGAATCAAACCCTAACTCTATCTCACACCAACACAAAAATCAATTCAAAATGGATCATAGACGTAAATGTAAATCCTAAATATATATATATATATATATATATATATATATATATATACTTAAAAGGGAAAAAATAGAAAAAAAGTCATGACCTTGACATAGGCAACAATTTCTTGGAGAGTGCAAAAAAGTACTAAACATTTGTTTAATGATAAAATGGACTTTATATTAATTCTGTTCATTAAAAATCACAAAAATTCTAGCCAGTCTAGGAAAAATATCTGCAATCATATATCTGACAAAGTGCTAGTGTCCAGAATACTAAGAAAACCCTCACAACTCAATCATGAAACAAACTAATCCAAATACAAGATAGACAAGAGACAGGGCACCGGGGTGGCTCAGTGGGTTAAAGATAGTCAAGAGACTTAAACAGACACACCCAAAAGATGGACAACAGGCAATAAACATGAGCACATGAAACAAACATGTGAAAATATGGTCCATCTTATTAGTTAACAGTGAAATACAAACTAAAACCCTGATAATACACTACTTAGCACTCACTAGGATGGATAAAATTAAAAAGAGTGATGGTATGAGATACTGGTGAAAACCAGACCTGGAATATTGCCAAGAGAACTCTGAAATAACAGTGGTCTCTGAGAATTCTTTGCCAGTTTCATGTTGAGCAAACACCTACAATTTGATACAGCAATTCCACTTATGTATTTGTCCAAAAGAAATTAAACCATATATTTATACAAAGGTTTTTATAAGAAAGTTGACAGCAGCATCGTTCATAATATTTCAAAGGTAGAACTAACCTAAATGCCCATGAACTGAAGAGTGCTTGAGCTGATTATGATATATTCATTTATTTTATTTTTTAGATGAGATTAGCTTTTATTTATTTATTATTATTACTTATAATGGACTACTACTTCACACTAAAATGAAACTGACAAGAACTAACATAATAATATGGACAAATCCCCAAACATTATGCTAAGTGACAATAGCCATATGCAAAAGATGACATAGTGTACTCCTTCCATTTATATAATCTTCTAGAACAGGCAGAATTAATCAAAAGTGATAAAAATAGATCAATTTTTGTTTGGGATATGAGAATAGATTGTGAAGGGAATGTTCTGGGGCATAACAATGTTCTGTCTTGATCAGGATGGTAATTACAGAGGTGTACACAGTCATCAAAACTTGATTAACTATACATTAAAATTGTGTACATTAATCCTATGTAAATTAGATGTTAATAAAGTACACTTTTAAAAAATCCCAGCACTGGGGCACCTGGGAGGATCAGTCATTAAGCATCTGCCTTCAGCTCAGGTCATGATCCCACAGTCCTGGGATCGAGCCCCACATCTGGCTCCTGGCTCAGTGGGAAGCATGCTTCTCCCTCTCCCTGACCCTGCTTGGGTTCCTTCTCTCGCTGTGTCTCTCTCTGTCAAATAAATAAATAAAATCTTAAAAAAAAAAAAAAATCCCAGCACTAGCCCCGGACTCTTGAATTTACCAGCAAGAACATCAAGTGTCCTAGAAATCCATTTTAACCACTGTGTTCTCATGGTTTGACCTTGGCTGAGTTTGCTATTCCTTTGGTTCTTCTCTGGTTATAGAGACTGAATTTCCAAACTCTACCTTGATTCTCTGAACTCTCCAATATTCTACTTTCTTATTTTCTGCTTAATTTAATCAGAGTCAGTTTCTGTTACCTGCCCACTAGCAGAGCTACCTACACAGATCTGTAGGAACAGTGTAAGCAAGGTCTAAATAACTCCTTGGAAATTCAGGGTCTGTTCTTTATAATCCTAGATCTTATAGTAACACTTTGATTTTTAGCAAGCCTTTCTTCCTACCATGTGACTCAGTCTCTTAATTTGGTATTTGTACCTAACTTACTATTCAAGTCTTCATTAGTATTGTGTCCTCTGCTATACTGGTTGGTTGAGAATTTTGCTCCTTATATAAGGCCTGACTACATATTTAAGTGGTGTGTGAGAAAATAAGTTGGTCATTTAGAGCATTTTTCATCATATTTTACCCTGTATAATTCTTTCAGGATATGAAAATATATATATATATATATATTTATATATAACTATAAGTATACTTATATATAATATATAATTATATATTAAATATTAAGTATATATTATATACGTAATTATGTATAATTTACATGTAAATTCTCAAGCAACCTTGTTTTGTTCAGCATAAACATTATAGGAAGTCACAATTTAGGCTGTGAAAATGTAATGAAAATACTGATTTAGAAAGTACAATTATGTCAGGAATATTACTAGGTAGTTCTTTAATTTCAAATTAAGCTGATATCAAATTAAGAGAGTTCCTTATTAATAGATTTTTATTTCTTTGGAGATAAATTTCTGCCCTACTAAATGTTTGTTTTTAAATGCTCATTGAAAAATATATGGCTTGTGTAATTTTATATAAGTAAGTGGAATTTTAAGATTATATTGCATCATGAGGTTATTATTTTTATATTTTATTTGATTATATACATTATAAAATAAAGATATCCCTTCAATTTACAGAGTCCATAAATGTGGAAAATTGTATTGATTTTACTCTCCTATTTAGTTGTGTAGATAAATTTTGTAATAAAACCAAACAAATTAGGTATTTAAAATAAAAGCATTTCTATAATTCTTGACTGCTATATACTTATAGTCATCATGCGGCTCCTAAAAATTTGACAATCTGTCAAAAAATAAATAAAACTAGTCATTAGGACATTCCCTTCCCTTTAAGACTTAGATTACAACAATTTCAATGCCATGAAAATAAGTCATTCAGTCCCGGAAAACAATAAACACGTACAATCTCAAATAATAGTCCATAGTGTTGTGGTGTAGTCTAATAAGTGTAATAAGTTGTACACAACGATACCTGGGTTCACAAGTATAGCTTTAAGTGATTATAGAGATTGCAAGGCATCGTGAAAATGATTAAATAGAAAATGGATAAGAACATAAAAAGATGCTCAACATCACTAACCATTAGGGAAATGCAAATCAAAAGCACAAGGAGATACCACCTCACACCAATTAGGATGATTATTACAAAAAACAAACAAACAGGAAATAACAAGTGTTTGTGAAAATGTGAAGAAATTGGAATGCTGGCACGCTGTTAGTTGGAATTCAAGATGGTGTAGCTGCTGTGGAAAACAATATGGCAGTTCCTCAAAACATTGAAATTCGAGTTACTGTAGGATCCAGCAATCCTATTTTTGGGTACACACCCAAAAGAACCGAAGACAGGGCATGGAAGAAATATTTTACACTCATATTCAGAGCAACATTACTCTTAACAGTCAAAAATTGTAAGCAACTTAAGTGTCCACTAACAGATGAATGATAAACAGAATATTGTTTTTACATAAAATGGAAAATTATTCAGCCTTAAGAAGATAGAAAATTCTGATACAAGCTGCAATATGGATAAACCTTGAGGACATTATGTTAGGAGAAATAAACCAGCTTCAAAAAGACTAATACTGTATGATTTCACTTATATGAGGTACCTAGAATAATCAAATTCATAAAGACAGCAACTATAAGGGTTGTTGCCAGGGGCTAAGAGGAAATGAGGGGTGGACAGTTCCTGCTTTATGGGTATAGAGTTTCAGTTTTGCAAGATGAAAAGAGTTCTGGAGATTGTGCTAGAATGTGAATGCTCTTAATATGAATTAATGTACATTTAAGAATAGTTACAAGGATAAATTTTATGTTATGTATATTTTACTACAATTTTTAAAAAAATCTTGAATTCTGAAACACATTTGTTCCCAAGGATTGTGGAAAAGGGATTTACAGTCCCATAATGATGAGTTACCAATTCTAAGCCAAGTGGGGAAGGGAGGGTGTGAGGGAAACAATGAGCCATAAAAGGGGCACATGGATTTGAGGTTCTGATGGAGTGGGCTTGAAGCATTGATGGAGTAACTTGGAAAGATATCAGGTGGTTGTCAGAGATTTAGAAGCTTGAAGATTTAATTTGGAAAACTCATAGTCTAGATTATGATCAAGAGAATGCCGAGAGGAAGGTGCAATTTTGAGGCAAAAAAATCTAAATACCGGAGTTTAGAAGCTAAGATTAGTGGATCCTGAAATCTTCAAGAATGATGGCCAGGGTTGGAAAAAAGATCAGCAGCTACTTCTCTGTCCTCCCCTCGTACCACTCTCCCAGTGAGAGTATGGTAATAGGAAGGAAGAAGGATAACAATCACCCCAACAGGGACAAATACAACTGAGTTGTGAAAAAAAAAGCCCAAGAGTGCTTCAGGGGAAGAAGTTCTCAGAAGACTAGGAGATTTTAGTAAAATTGAGGGTATGACGCCAAGGTAAGTGATTAGAAAGAAAATAAAAGTCCAGGGAATGGAGACTCTACCCGTTTTTAACCAAGTCTTGAAAAGATGGTAGTAGCATATTTAATTAAATCTGTAAACCTTTATTGTATCTACCACATGCAAAGCACTGCACTAAAAAAGATGGAAAAGATACTTTCTGACTCTTTAGAAGTTCACAAGTTTAAACAATATCAAAGAGCCATTTCACAAAGCTAACCAACGAAACAAACAAAAATTAGAACTTTTTGGAAATTCCAAATTCCAATGTATTTGGTACTGAGTAGGCATCATGTTGAGTGAGGGTATTGAGAGATTATCATACAAAGATCTTTTAAATTTAAAAAAAAAGAGAGAGAAAATAGAAAGTCTTGGAATTGGGATATAGATGCTACTAGAGATGTAGAAGAACCTGGGGAATAAATATCATAAGTGTATCAGGCATTACATATGAAGTGAGAAGCATAAAATGCAGTTTTGAGCTGTATATCCATCCATGCCTTTCGAACCAAAGGTCATTTGATTACACATGGTGTCTAACATGGTATTTAAGACTTTAATTAAAAATCTAATCTATCTATTTATTTATTTATTTATAATTTTTTATTATAAGATAAATAAATACATACAGTACATCATTAGTCTTGGATGTAGCATTCCATGATTCATTGTTTGTGTTTAACACCTAGTGCTCCACACAATCTGTGCCCTCCTTAACACCCATCACCAGGCTCGACTACCATTCCACCCTCTCCCCTCTAAAACCTTGATTCTTAGAGTCCATAGTCTTTCATGGTTCATCTCCCTCTCTGATTCTCCCCCGCTTCATTCCCTCCCCTTCCCTAATGTCCTCCATGCTATTCCTTATGTTGCACAAATAAGTGAAACAATATGATAATTGTCTTTCTCTGTTTGACTTATTTCACTTAGGATAATCCCCTCCAGTTCCATACATGTTGATGAAAATATTGGTATTCATCCTTTCTGATGGCTGTGTAATATTCTATCGTCTATATGAACCACATGTTCTTTATCCATTTGTCTATTGAAGGGCATCTCGACTCCTTCCACAGTTTAGCTGTTGTGGACCATTGATACTTTGAACATTGGTGGTGTATATGGCCCTTCCTTTCACTACATCTGTATCTTTGGGGTAAATACCCAGTAGTGCAATTGCTGGGTCATAGTGTAGCTCTATTTTTAACTCCTTGAGGAACCACCACACTGTTTTCCAAAGTGGCTGCACCAACTTGCATTCCCACCAACAGTTCAAGAGGGTTCCCTTGTCTCCACAGCCTCTCCAACATTTGTTGTTTCTTGCCTTGTCAATTCTTGTCATTCTAAGGATTGTAAGGTGGTATCTCAATGTGGTTTTGATTTGGATTTCCCTGATGGCTAATGATGCTGAACATTTTTTCATGTGTCTGTTAGCCATTTGTATGTCTTCCTTGGAGAAGTGTCTGTTCATGTCTTCTGCCTCTCTTTTTAATGAGTTTACAACTGTATCTATATGTACTTGAACTATATTACACACATATATATAAAATATTTATTATTTGAACTTGAAGAACATGCACATTTTTGCACTTGTAAGAACTCTTAAAAGTTGAAAAACCTGTCTCTATCTCAGTGGTGGAAAAACTTTTTCTTTAAAGGACTAGGTTATAAGTATTTTAGGCTTTGTGGGTCAACAGGAAAAAAAAAAGAATACCATGTACGTACATATTTAATAAGAGAGAAAAATTTATACACATTTTTATTGTTGAAGATACATATTTGTAATACAAATCCACTAATTAAAAAAATACCCTACTAATGAGATGAATAGAATTTTTTTGGAGGAGGGGATAACATTTTGCATAGTTGAGGTTCAAAGTTAGTACTCCCTATCAGCAAGGGGCACCTGGGTATCTCAGTCCTAAAATGTCTGCCTTGGGCTCAGTCATGATCCCCGATTTCTAGGATCCATCCCTGCAGCAAGGCATCAGGTTCTCTCCTCAGCGAGAAGCCTACTTCTCTCTCTTTCTTCCACTCCCTCTGCTTGTATTCCCTCTCTTGCTGCCTCTACCTCTCCATCAAATAAATAAATAAATCTTTATAAACAAAAACAAAAACAAAAAACAAAATTAGTACTCATTATTCAATCAATTGCAAACATTCATATGTGCAGGCAGGTTCTTTGTGGACCAATTAAAACAACAACAACAACAACAATAACAACAAAACCAAAACCAGGACAGGAGGTGGACAGGGTCAATGCTGCAGGTTGTAGTTTTTGGACTCCTGCTGTCCCATTTAGCTACAATCTAAACTTAGATTTCTTGACTATCTATGGTTAAAAATCAGGTTTTGTTTTGTTTGTTTTTTCCTATTTGCTGCAGAATCAATACTTTGTTAAGTAAAATAAAAACTGAATTACTAGAAAATTGAAATTTAAAAAAATTCAAAACATAACCCCTAATTTCTTTGTTATTAGAATCAATAAACATAAAATTATCCTGTTAAATTGCTATAAAATTTTCTCAACACGACTTTTAATTTATATGTTTATTTGGTGGCAAAACATACTAAAGAGTTTTCAGGCTGGTACTAAGTAGTTCATGCATGATTCTGGATTTTTATTTTTATTTTTTTTTAGTATGTTCTAAACAGATTGTGATATAATTACTAACAGACATGGTGCTGGCAATATATGGAATGTGCTCTTCTGGGTCACCAGAGCTTTCTTGTTCCTCCAATTGAACCACACATGTGTTTGTTTTCTTTGCAGGCCTAATTGGCAAGACTTTTACAGATTTTCTAGAGGGAGTGAGAAAGAAGTAGGTAAATCAACCAACGGTTCTGTTCAGGTCTCTTTGGTTCTTCCTCTGTGAATTTTTCATGTGGGTGGTCACCCTTAAAATAAAGCACTAAGAACCAGATTGAGTCTATCAACTCTCTTCATGGAGCCCGACCACCATTTCCTGAGTTCATTCTTCAATATTCTGTAGTAATTTTCTTGTAGTATTTTGTTGCTATAAATGCATTTTTTTACTGATGACATATATCTACTAAGTGTCCTCAGTTCCAGTTTTATCACAATTCTCCATTTCGAATTTAACCAACTCAGATTCCAATCGAATAGATATATCCTGCTTCAACACTCTATCTAAATGAGTCAATTACTGTAGTCAGACATTTCCACAAATGCCGTAGGTACTCACAAAATATTATTTAGGTCCACCTTCGCCAGCCACGCTCATCTGGCTATGCAAGTTTAAAATGTGAGAGCTAAAATTTTCATTTTGCTGTGATCTTATTCCCAAATACATTATGTTCATTTCTTTGAGAAGAATCTATTACGTTTTTTAGCACAATTTCCATCATTTTCTTTCTTTGCAAGAATAAAACAGTTTAAAGATACATCAGACTCTTAATTACCTTAAGAAAGGAAGAAAAACCATGTTTCCTTTCTCTTTCTCTGCCAGGCTGCAAGAGGACTACATTCTTGAGCTGGAAATCAAAGATTTACAACTATTTAAGGCTAGTTTTTAATAAGATGCACATTCTCTTTCTGACGCAAGCCTCTCCTCGGGGTTCTGGAAGCAATAGGAGAAACATTCTGTCTGCATCTCTTGCCAGCTCTCACCTGATAAGTTCTTATGGAGTGTTTTCATTTTAGGAATGCTTTACCTTTGTTCTTATTTTCCTCATTAAACACCTCTCACATGGCATATATGTTTAGTCCACTACATAGGAGATGAAATATCTAAAGCCTGTTCATGGCAACTGTTTACCTAAATATCTGGAATGTTTTCTCCAAATTACCCTATAAACTTCTACTTTTGAAATAAATTATAAGTTAATTATTAAGTAGTATAAATAGTATTCTGGGTCATAACTTAAAAGACCCTAATTTCTCTCATATATATGATTTTTAATGACCCAACACAAAATGAAACACTTCCCATGCCATTTACCCCAGTGGCATTAGATCTAGTCTGTGTAAAATCATCTTCCTTGGATACAGAGTTGGAGCTCACTTGTATTTGGGTGTTTCCATGTTACTGTTGGAAAAACAAAAAAGATTCTTTTTAAGATCAAAGAAAAGTACAACCCCAGGGTAAATAGTGGTGGTTTGAAAACAGTTGTAGAAATGTGAATTCTGATCTTAAAAGACCAGTAATAGAGTTTGTGTACTGGATTCTGCCACAAACAAGTTAATACATATATACATACATATTTTTTATGTGTATAAATGAGTGTATTTTTTATGTGAGATGCCGAATATAATCATATTAGTCCAATGAATGAATATCAGGTTGTGTCAAAAATACAGCATCTTGCTCGCTCTGGTTAACTATCTTATAATGCTATTTTCAATCTTCTTCTCAGGGAGAAATGTATCTGATGTCAGCAAAGTTGATGTTTCTACAACTAATGTAATTTTTTTTTAAAGATTTTATTTGTTTATTTGACAGAGAGAGATCACAAGTAGACAGAGAGGCAGGCAGAGAGAGAGAGGGAGAAGCAGGCTCCCCGCTGAGCAGAGAGCCCGACGCGGGACTCGATCCCAAGACCCTGAGATCATGACCCGAGCCGAAGGCAGCGGCTCAACCCACTGAGCCACCCAGGCGCCCACAACTAATGTAATTTTAAACTGTGTAACCTAACATAGAGCAAGCTTGATGTTTTAAGATATTTTTCTTATAGAATATTAGGACTTGCAAATACATTTCTAAACCTACTTTATAATGCCTTGAGTCCTTATCAACACTGACACTAAATTATCCCAGGTACCAAATTATAAATAAAGAGGTAAGAATATTCTCATATTCCCTGCAATAAAAAAGATGCTATGTGTTTTTTTTAAAGATTTTATTTATTTATTTGACAAAGAAAGATTACAAGTAGACAGAGAGGCAGGCAGAGAGAGAGAGGGAAGCAGACTCCCTGCTGAGCAGGGAGCCCAATGTGGGGCTTGATCCCAGGACCCTGAGATCATGACCTGAGCCAAAGGCTTAACCCACTGAGCCACCCAGGTGCCCCAAAAAGATGCTATGTGGTTTATGCTTCATAGGATTTTCAAAAATTGAAAATTTTGGCTCCACAGCCTTCATTGTACGCATCTTCCAAATATGTGCCATTTCCACAATCAGAGAGATGGTAGCTGGCCAGTAGTCTGAGGCTGCTGATGGAGATATTCAGGGATGAATCCAACAGACCAGTTTAGGTCAGGGACCTCATTGGTTCCAGTGTATTCGACAGTGAATAGAGAAGATGGAGTAATCAGAGTTTCAAGTAGTGGTGATTGGCACTGAAAACTTGTACACATTCTATAATAATAATGTGGTAATATCACCTAAACTTTTTTAAAATATTTCATAGTAATAATAACTAATGTAGGTTGATTGCTTACTAAGTGCCAGTCACTGTTCTAAACATATTTACATATGTTAATTCATTTGATTTTCATAGCAACTTTATAAGTATATTGTTATTCTACAGAAAGGTGGGTAATGCAAACACAGAGAAATTAGTAGCTCACTTGAGATCACATAATACGTAACCAGGATTCCAATCCTGGCAGTGGAGTCTAGAGTCAAAGCTCTTAACCACCAGGTGTTATGACAAACATGTCACGGAAGGATTAGCCCTTGTCTAAAACTATGGAAACTAATCTTCACATCATCATCATCATCATCACTATGATCATTTAAATTGTAGCTAGCTTGGGGCACCTGGGTGGCTCAGTGGTTAAGCCTCTGCCTTCGGCTCAGGTCATGATCTCAGGGTCCTGGGATCGAGTCCCATATCGGGCTTTCCCCTCTGCAGGGAGCCTGCTTCCTCCTCTCTCTCTGCTTGCCTCTCTGCCCGCTTGTGATCTCTCTCTGTCGAATAAATAAAATCTAAAAAAAAAAAAAAATTAAAAAAAAAATAAAAAAAATAAATTGTAGCTAGCTTTGGATTCAAATCATTGTTCCGCTATTTATGAGCTCGGTCACCAGTATCAAATTTCCTCACCTTGTTGAGCCTTATAGTATTTTAATCTGTAAAATGGTACAATACCTATTTTGCAAGATTATTATGAGATATTTAATGTATGTTCATTCCAAATATAAATCACCAACATAGTTTCCTGGTACATAGAAAGTACTCTACAAAGGGTATTGTATATTGCAAGTATGGAAATGAAAACAATAAATGCATGCTAATGTACACTAAATTAAATGTTTACCAAATGATTAAGGAAATACACTCTGACCACGAATAAATGATGTAAATGCCAAAGTAGCAAATATCTCAATGAAACATTCCCAACAACTTATTAGTTCTTTAGGGGAAGCGAGCACTGGCTGCTAAATGCAAGTAATGAACCATTGAACACTATATTAAAAACTAATGATGTACTATATGCTGGTTAACTGAATATTAAAAACAACAACAAAAACAAAACCCTTCAGATGAAGGGTATTGCTGTTGTAGGGCACATGGAACTAAGTGAGCAGCGACTGATGTCCTGAGAGACGTCTGGGTTCAAACTTCATACCCTCAGAATGAGAAAAGGGAGTCCAAGAAAGATGTTTTATATGTGATTGGTGCTGACACTGAGGCTGAGTTGAGGTGATCATTCCTCTACATTGAAGTATTTGGCTGAAAATATCAATATGCAAGTAGCATATGGTGCAGAAACTCAAAATGATGCCTATCTGATGCAAATAACCCATGTGAAATAAACTTTGATGTTAGAATCACAAAAGCTCCAAATCAGGCCATTTTGCCATGAGGCAATGGTTCCTAATCTACCAGTCCCCGGCAAACCAAGATGTCCCTCATTTGACAACTGCACCAAGTACTATTTTCCAAGGACTCACAAGCTGCTATTCTGAATGACAGGTAGCAAAGTGACTTAAAGAGATTGCTAAGGTCCTAATAGCTTGTGTACAACAAGTACAGAGAATTTCCCTAACCCCTTTGCTTCCACACATGCACAGCTTCCCCCACTATCAACATCCTGCCCTGGAGTTACAATCAATGAGTAGACATTGATATATCATTATCACCTAAAGTCTATAATTTACATTACGGTTTATTCTTGGTTGGGTACATTCTTTGGGTTTTGATTAATGTATAATGACCTTAACCCACCATTTGTAGTATCATACAGAGTAGTTTCACTGCCCTAAAAATCCTCTGTGTTGTGTCTATTTCTCCCTCTCTCCTGACAGCCATTGACCTTTTCACTGTTTCTGTAGTTTTGCCTTTTCCAGAATGTCATATAGCTGGAATCATATAGTAGGTAGCATTTACAGATTGCCTTCTTTCACTTAGGAATGCACATTTAAATTTCCTGGCTTGATAGTTCGTTTCTTTTTTTTTTTTTTTTTTTTCTCGAAAAACATATTTATTTCAAAGCCTCAACTACAGATCTAAAGCAATGACGGCCACGTCTGTTTCCGGAGGCCAGGGCCCTTACCTGTGCTACAGTAATATATTTATCTACAACTGCCAAGTTCATTTCTTTTTATTGCTGAATAATATTCCATTGTCTGGCTTTACCATAGTTTATGTTTCCATTCGCCTAAAGCAACCAAGATGGCCTTGAAGTTTGGCAATTATGAATAAAGCTACTATAAACATTAGTCTGTAGGTCTTTGTGGGGAAATGTTTTCAGTTCGTTTGGGTAAATATCAAGGAAGGCAACCACTGGGCCATATGGTAAGAGTCTGCTTAATTTTGTAAGAAACTGTTTAATTTTCTAAGTACTTCCAAAATGGCTATACCCTTTTGCATTCCCACCAGCAATAAGAAAGATTTCCTGTTTCTCCACATCCCTGCGGGCATTTGGCATCTTCGGTGTTCTCGATATTAACTTTCTTATAGGTGTGTCGTTTTATCTTGTTTTATTATAGCAGCTTCTATTATTATATATTTTTCAATACATAGAAACAAAGTATAATAACTTAGTCATGTGGGAAAAGTCAAAATTTTGATGTGAAAGAGGAGTCCTGATATTCGCAAAGGCTGAGAAACACATAATAAGAGGATCCTGATGGAAAAATTGGACATGGCCCATTTTACCTTCTGGCTACACCATATTCCATTGCCTAAAATTCAAGTACAGCCCAATAAGCCAGGCTGTGCCTTCTATATTCTCCCTGGTTCACATTCCTCATTAGCACACAGTGGAAAATCAGCACCACCTTTCCTGAGATAGGTTTCTAAAACTGCTCTACAGGACACTAATGTACTATGAGATGTCATTAAGGGTTCCATGGTGGGGGAAGGGGGAGGAGAAATTTTATGTGTCTGGCCAGAGTATTATAGTTCTCACACTCACCCCCATCCATGGGAATGCACACAATCCAATAACCCATTAAAAGGTTTGAGAAGTTTTAGAATTAAATAATAAAGTACCATTCTAAACTTTTTATATGAAATATATATTAACATGGCAGAGGTCCCACAGGTAACCAGGTGAGGAAGGAGAAACATTCGTCTGACCAAGTTTTCCAGAAAACATGTCACAATGAAAAGAAATTGTGTATCAGGGATGCTGTCCTTTCTGAAACAATAGGGCACCTTCTACATTAAAGACTTTTAAAAAAGTGAAGGAGAACAGTAAAGAGACGGGTAAAGAAGTCAAAGAATGCACGACACAAGCATTTTCCTGGTCTCTTCAAATCTTCAGTAAAACTCTTTACAATCAGGAAAGTTTCGACGATAATGGGTTTCCTAGGAGGATAGTGAAGGACAGATCGACATGCACGCAGCCACAGAGACAACCTGTATGGACAAGGCACAGAAGAATCCGGGCTTTGAACCTTGGATTCATAGGCTGCCAAGTTCATTCAATTGTCTGAAGGGCAGCAAGAAGCAAAAGTTGTGTTGACGTGCAGTAAACCCGAGGAGCTCCACTCCAGATGTCTTACAGTGCTTTGGAATGCAATGTGATAAAATGTAAACAAAATGACCCAGCTCTTTTTTTTTTTTTTTTTCTGGATGGCTTAAAGTAGCCAGGCATTCATCGGCTATCTTAATTCATATCTGGCTAAGCCACATGGAATCCTAAATCCTGAACCATATTTTTCTCCCCACAAAGACTGAGAAATGATTTTCTGCTAGTTAGAACTGAAGTTTTTATCTCTGCCTCAATATCCGCTCCCTTTTATATCCTTTTATAAAAAGCTGTTTCAAGAAAAAGAGACATCTTAATAAAGCAAAGCTCTGTAAAACTTTATTTTTTTCAGGGTTGACTTTCTTTTTTTTAATCTAATTTTTTTTCAGTGTTCCAAAATTCATTGTTGATGCACCACACCCAGTGCTCCATGCAATATGTGCCTTCCATATTTCCCACCATCAGGCTCACCCAACTGCCAGACCCCCTCCTCCCCAAAACCCTCAGTTTGTTTCTCAGAGTCCACAGTCTCTCATGGTTTGTCTCCCCCTCCAATTTCTTTTTTGATATTAAGTAAGTTTTGTGTGCTTGTAATAGAGGATGATCAGCATGAAGTCAGCTGGTAGTCACACAGCCTGCAATTGAATGGTTTGGTATTAAATAAAACTGATCAATAAGCCAGCAAACCATTTTTTTCCCCCATAAGGAAGGATCCACAAGATATCTGCTGCAGAAATGAAAACAGGTGTTCCCTCTACATGCTAATTCTGAAGAGCCCCCTGGATCTGTTAAACCTAAAGCACTAGGCACAGAAGCAAGGAATCTGAATATTAACACCTTTCCCTCACCTGTGCTTCTTGATTGGCTATAATTTGGTCAGAGAATCACTGGGCTAGATACTCAGAGACTGCAAACATCAGCATGGAATTTAGTCAGAATGCAATGAGAATACGTGAGAATGAAGAAATACTAGTTGGAATTATGGAATTTCCGGGTTGAAAGGGTTTGAAAAGGTTGTCTAGTTCAACCCCATGCCCTTATAGAAAAGAAAAAATATGTCATTTCACCAGGGCCCCTGAGTTCAGTCTGTTGAGCGTGCTTTTCCTTCTAAAATGTCATTTAGCTGAGGCACTGAAGAAATGGAAGAAAATCTGAAAATAGAAAGGAAAAAGAAAGAAACAGATCTCTGAAGAAAGTCAACAGACCCATTTCAGAGAAAAGGCTTAATCAGTCAAGATGCACTCAAATTGGACTTCTGGTCTTTTAAAATGATTTTTAACCCATGAATTAGCCAGCAAGTTTCATTTTAAATATTGACACTGCCGTAGAAAACATAACTTACATGTGGACAGCAATCTGAATCGTGACTATGTACTCTCTTGGACCAGCAAATTATAGAATAAGTAATTACTTCCTAATTTCAGGGTCCTCAGTCGTTCAGAATTCAGACTTCCAGCCAGTCGATGAATGCCAGGTTTCTGTTCATTACAAATGATTTATCTTAATTAGCCTGAAAAGCCGTTCTAACAAGAAATAAATTATTGAACGCAAAAAGCAAGTTTGCAAAATGTTTAACGTTCCTTTAAAATCCCTTTCAAAAGAAATGGCAGCTTAGAACACAGAAGGTTGGGAAGAGAACTTTTGTTGCTGGATTGATAGCAAATCTTCCTCTGGTTGCGTGCAGGTGTAGTAGTGTTTACATAAAAGTTTATTGTAACAGATCACATCCTTATAATCAAGATGGTAATCAATATTTATTAAGCCTACAGCAAACATTCCGTGATTAAAGTCCGTTTGTTTCATCCCAATACGATCATTTATTTATCACCGGGCAAATTGTTACAAATTGCTCACTCTGGGGCAGGAGGAACAGGGATATATGAACCTGGAGATGAAGGCTAAATCTCCTTTACTGGGTGAAATTTTAGCAAGTGAAGCCGAGGGGGAGTGAGGCACATGTACAAACAGCAGGCAGTGCTCTTCCTCATCACCCAGTCGCACACTGTGATCCGATGGTACCAGTGCTGGACATCCTTCCACCCGAATCTACTCAGTTCCTCATTTTTCTAAAGGATGTGCCTTTGGGCTCTAGCACAAACTGTTCCAAACAACATGGAAACTGAGCTGTTCCCTTTCTGTAATCCCAGAAGGCACTCCTGGCTGCTGTGCTAATGTGATAGGAAGAGAGTGGGAGATGTGATAGTGGCTTCCTCTTTTTGCTTGTTTTTGTTTTTGTTTAAGCCTAAACAAAAGTGTCAAATCCATTCTAACTGCGAGAGTGGGAGAGTCACACAGAGATTGGATGCAGGACATTTCACAGAGAAAGGAGTTCCTCCCTTGAATAGATACTCCTTTTAAGCCATCTAATTCGAATAAACACTGTCACACTTCGCAGCCACCAGCTGGATCCTCCCACTCCCCATTCAAATTCCAAACAGTCAGTGCAAACAAATATTTTTTTTGAGACAAATTCAACTGCTCTAGTGTAAAACTGCGTTGGGCTCATCTCCAGGCCCAACGCACTGGCTCACGGAAATCTCTTTGCTGTCAGACAAAGGCTGTTACTGTAATTCTCATTCAGAGTTGTTCTCAGGGGATTGTCTCAGCTGGTCAGACAGGGTGAGTCAGATAATCTCAAGGAAGGAGAAAGGGAAATACCACCCACCCACTCCTTGAAAGGCTCACAAGAAAGGTCCCTGTCCCTGTTCCTTGAATCAGGGTGGGGGACACAGCAGCACTTCGTCTTTACAATTTACTGGGCTGTAAATACTTCTGTTTCCTTGTGTCCAGATGGTATGTTTCCCCCAAGTCTTTTTAGAAGACAAAGGTGTACAGAAATACCCAATATGGCCAGCAGTTGCTCCTGGCCCCAGGAAACCTTACTGAGTGATCCCTGAGATCAAGCGAGAATCTGACGGCGGTTTGGAGTTGAGTCAGGTGGACAAGTAAAACCCATCACGTGGAAACATGCCAAAGCCTTTTGCTTATTCTGACTTTAGATCCCCCCCATCTGAGCTCATGTTGCCAGATGTCCCGACCGTAAGTGAAAAATGCAGACATGAACATTCTTTTTATGCAAAACCAAAATCTGAAAGGATCATACTTTTCCTTTCTTTTCAGACATTTGATCTGTAAATTCTCAAGTTTATCTCCTAAATCCCCAGTTCCTATTTTGATTTAGACAATGTATTGGTTAAGAGGTGATGCTCTGGAGGGAACTGGCCAGGATTAGGATTTCACTCAATGCTACACTTAAACCCTCTCACTTTACCTCACTTAACACGATTAATTCTATAAGCTAGAATTTCCCACTCAATGAAATGAAGTGAAGAATAGTATCTGTACCATGAAGTAGTAATAGAATTAAATAATATGATATATAGAAGCCTGCTATACAACATGATTGGCAGTGAATAGATCTTACACTAGGAAAAAAAAAAAAAGAAAGAAAGAAAGAAAAAGAGAGAGAAAAAAAGAAAAGAGAAGAAAATTAAAGATTTATTTTGAGGGCGCCTGGGTGGCTCAGTGGGTTAAAGCCTCTGCCTTCAGCTCAGGTCATGGTCTCGGGGTCCTGGGATCGAGCCCCACATCGGGCTCTCTGCTCGGCGGGGAGCCTGCTTCCCTTCCTCTCTCTCTCTTCCTGCCTCTCTGCCTACTTGTGGTCTCTGTCTGTCAGATAACTAAATAAAATCTTAAAAAAAAAAAAAGATTTATTTTGAACTAAAAGTTTAATGAGTAATTTCATGGTCATGTTTTGTTGTCCTGGATGTAGCATAGCCACACACAGAAACAAAACCAAAAAAGACAAAGTATGCTTAACATAGAAGCCTGATTCTATTAGTATTTTGGTAGATTTTTTTTCCAGGATGTTTTCCTCCATGTGCTTTAAAAAATAAATATATACATCAAAATGCATGTGAGACTTTGTATCACAATCATCTTCTTGTGAGCTACGAGGTTGTAATCACTAGCATTATTGATGGCTGCCTTATATGCCACCGTCCCCACGGGCCAAGTCCTGCCTTCTCCCCGAGAAAGCGCTTGCCCTTCTGGTGACAGCCCAGCTGGCTGGCAGGCAGGGCACAGGCAACAGCTCTCAGTGCAACAAAAGATGGTAGAGGAGTCTGCCTTTCTTCAGAGGCCATCCTTCCTGCCCTCAGAGCTAACTGTCCGCCTTCTTCATGTGGTGGAAGAGGTTACAGAAGAGCTCCTACGAGAAGAACACGAAGTGGGTGGGGAGAGCAGCCTTCAGCAGGCTGGGGGACAGGCCCTTCAAGCGGCCCGTGGACCTCTTATATGCCACCAAATGGGTCATTTTATAGACACCTAATTGCTCCCTATTGCTTATATAAGTTGTTTCCAGGGCCTAAAAATATAAAGTAGAGCCAGTGATTAATATTTTTATACAGATAGCTTTTCCCTAGTATTTCCATATTTCGTATATTTATCTTTATGTTCATAGGGTAAACTTCAAGAAGAGGGATTACCTTCTCACAGGCACAAGAGTTTTTAAGGCTTTTAATGGTCATTGCCAAGTTGTTTCCTGACTCAGTGCTGAGGCAGTGTATGAAAATATCAATCATGTACTGTCTTACCGCCATCAGATTCATTCTAGCTTTAATCCAAAAATATATTAATGGCATTAATCAATCAGACTCTTTGCTGGAATTCTTTATCTGCTTTTTGTCTCTCTTCATTCTAAGTCAATTAAGAGAAAGAAATAGGACAAATTATTAAGTATTTATTAAGTTAAAACCCCTTAATATAATAAAGAAATATTGGAGAAGCTATTAGGACCTAAGCCTAAATCTTAACTGGCTGGAGTACTGATGTCTTTATCCAGATACTATTTTGCTTAGGTTACTACAATGCACACAGGTGGGGATATGCCTTTTCCCCCTCCCAATAAAAGCTTGCTGTACCCTAAACTCCACAGCACTCGGCCATCTTTAACTTTGGTTTTTTCTTTGAGACCAAGTATACATGATATACACAATTAAAGTACCCCCAAAGACTTAGCACGGCCTTGGGAAGAAATTCATAATTGGTAAATTTAAAGCACAGAAGCGAGGTTACCTTGCTGAAATGGTTTTAGTTTAACAAATGATAATCAATCAATCCCGTGATTTGGATAACCCTCAATGTTACTTCTATTTGCTGTGTACTCACCGCAATATAATTCTAACACCTCTGAGAATATCTCTGCAAAGTACATATTTATTTCTTGCCACATTTGATCAACAGAGTATGCACTGTGTCTCTATTGTGATGTAGTTATCAAGGATAAAACAATAAACAGAACTAGTTTCTGCCTTGGAAGAATTCACCCACTTATCTATGGGCCGGCAAGAACGAAGGGTGAGTCACAGTCAGCCTGAGACAGTACCAATCATGGGATACTTCTTAGGTATCAGTGCGATTTTTCATCTTCTAAAATGTACTCCATTTCTTTTTTTTTTTTTATTTTTTTATTTATTTGACAGAGAGACAGAGAGAGAGAGAGATCACAAGTAGGCAGAGAGGAGGAAGCAGGCTCCCCGCCGAGCAGAGAGCCCGATGCAGGCCTCGATCCCAGGACCCTGAGATCATGACCTGAGCCGAAGGCAGAGGCTTTAACCCACTGAGCCACCCAGGCTCCTTGTACTCCATTTCTTACTTAAATAAGGAAATGCACCTCTTCATGCATCCCATTCTACTCATCCACACATGATTTTAGATTCTTCATAAATGACCTTGCCTCCTAGTATCAGCAAATATTGATACTTCCTTGTTTTCTCTTAGACCACATGAGCTCCTTTCTCTTGACATAGTAGGTATGCTTCTTATATTCTGGGCTATAATATTAGAGCAATTGAAAAGATGAACACAGTGAAAGATATATATGAAAATACTTATATTGGTGCCTACCCATGGAATTTCTGTGAGAACTGGAAGGAAAGAGTGAGTAAACCTATAAATTATCTATGTATCTACATCTATGTAATTCGACATAGGACCCATGGATCAAACAAATACCACGTAGAAGTAAATAGCAGACACGGTCTTCATTGTCAACATAAAGGTAACAGGACTGCTACAGACACTTTGAAAAGCAACTGGGCACTTTTTTTTTTTTCAAAATATTAAATATAAAACTATCATATCACATGGCAATTCCACTTCTAGGTATTTACGCAAGAGAAATGAAACATACATCCACACAAAGACTTGCACAGAAAGATTCATGGCAGCATTATACATAATTGCCCAAATCTGGAAACAACCAGACCACCCATCAATTGGTAAATGGATAAACAAAAGGTGGTCTATCCATGTGATGGAATACTATTCAGTAATAAAAAAAGAATGAACTATGGACACAAACTACATCATACATGAACCTCAAGAACATCATGCTATGTGAAAGGAACCAGACATAAGAGATGACAGACTTATGATTCCATTCATATAAAATGTCCAGAAATGGCAAATTTATAAAGATAGTATATTAGTGATTGCCTGGGGAATCGCTAGGTGGAAAAAAGGATTAATTGTAAATAAGCAGAAGGGATCTTAGGTGGGATAAGAAATGTCCTAAAACTGAGTTAGATGATATTAATGCCACTTGTCAGTGACCAAAAATCGTCAAATTGTATACCCGAAATGGGTGAAGTTCATAATATGCACAATATGCCACAGCGAAGTTCTTTTAAAAAAGATAACGGAACTAGGGCTAATATATACCAATTTCTCACAGTCTCTTTTATATATTTAGAGAAGCTATGTCCACTGTAATGGCATTTACACAAAGTTAGGACTAAAAATTATATAATCCAGTTGATAACCTCAACCTAACCGATATGGATAATTTAAGCTTTAAGTGATAGTTGGATTCTGAATGATATATTCTTTTGTCAACTTTTTTCTATCATAGAAAGTTGTATTCCATGCATAAATATGGTGGTAATCACATAATCTGTAGCACAAATGATCCAGTCCTTCCTCATACACACATCCATACACACAAGTAAGACAGCCAGCAGTGCCAGAAAAAGTGGGCATAACCTTTCCCTAATCACATAGCATCTCCTCCATGGGACTCTCCTGCCCCATAAAGGAGCCAACATAAGACAAGCTCCTCAAGTCACTTGGTAATGGTGGTTTTTTTCCTTTGGCACCAACCACCCTTACTGGTTCCAAAACCTTCTCATTCTAATCCTCTCTATCCTCAGTGTCATGTGCCCAGCTCTGAACTCCCAACTCTGGGAGCCCCATCTTCATTCTTGACCTGCACTTACGGCTTAAAATCAATCTCTCCTACTTTGAACTCTTTCTCTCCTGTGTGTCTATCTCTGGTGGAAATCCACAGTTCAGGTCACCTCACCTGCCATCCTGACCCAGGTCTCCTGGCTCTGCCCCCACTCCTGTCTCACCACTTTTCAGCCCATTCAAAGAGGAAATCACCACTTCTTCATTACTGCTCACAAAGTATTTCATCTGCACGTGTACTAGTAAATGTAATGCTTTCTATGATGTATTAAATATAATTATTTGTGCAGTATCCTAATTCCAACTGCTTCATCCTTACTGGATGTCCCCCACAGCATTCAACACAGAACTTAGCTCATAAAAAAGTATGTTTTCAGATGTGTCCTCCTTGAAATATCTGTTATATCATTGGGTTGACTCTGCAATAGCTCATTCCAGTTACCAGTACAGTGCACAGAGATGCTTGATCCATTGCTGGAAAATGCTGCTTTCTTGTCTTCTTAAGGCATTTCAAAAGGTGTGATTAAAGACTCTGAATCAATCCCAAGTTTTCAACAAATAGAAGAAAAGATAAAGCACTATCGTGGCTTATTAACATTAACTTTTTTTATATCTACTTGTTTTTTTTAGATTGTGGGAAAACAGATATTTGGGGTCTTTGCAAAAGGACTGCCTAGTTATAAAAAGATTGGAAAGACAGTCTCATGCAACAGTGCATGGAGATATAGAATTCTACACCTAGAGGGAAAAAAAAAATGCCAGCATCCCCCTCCATTTCCATTGTGTTATTCCTTAATGCTTCACTTGGCACGACAGAGGAAGTCTGATGTCTCCAAGGTGAGTTGCAAAGTGGCCAAACCACTCTTCAATGCACTATAGCTTGACATCATATTTGCTGCCAGCTTTTTGTTTAAAAATGCCATCAGTTTAACATTAACTGAAAAAGTAATTATTCTCCAGTTTCACTGAGCTATTAAGAAAAGAAAAAAGTTCATTGAAACTCTAGGAGATGAAATACGGTGCTTTCAGGACCTGTTGGAAGCCTTTCAACATTCGGAGCAGAAAAACATAAATTTATTTCTTAAGAAGGAGATTTAGGAACTTCACTGAATGGAAAGTGAGAAAATTAACCTATATTTCAGGAAAGATAGTTTGGATCAACAAAATTCTTCAAAGTCTGCTTTAATCAGATTCTTTCCATATATTCCAGAAAATCAATGCCATTTATTGCTATGGAATCCTTGGTTTAGAGACATGCCCACATGTACTGAAATCAAAGAAACTTCAAATTAGTTTGAACTATGAAATGCTATAAATTACACTAATGATTAAACATTTTTTTTAAATCCAGTCGCCAAATGTTACTGAGCATATAATGAGCCTGAAGAGGTTAAGGACTTGTGGGCACTGGAGAGAAAGCTGAAAAAAACAGCACAAGAAATCTCTACTAGCAATAACCTTCCCAGTTTAGTTATGAAGACTGAACATACAATCCAAATAAAAATCGAGGCAAGTCTTGCCAATGTATGCAGCATAAACTCAGTTTATATAAATTTGAGGAAAAAAGGGTAAGGAGTGGAGAGATAATGCAAGGTTATGGAGATGGCAGACTGCTTTCAGAGACATGAAATTTAAAAATCAGAAAATGTGGCTGTGGATTCTGCATCTTATTTGCTAGGCAACTTTAAACAATTCTTTTCTCTGAACTACAGCTAAGTAGAATTGAAAGTGCTTTGCAAACTGGAAAAGATTGCTCAAATGTTAGTTATTATTTAGAGACTACCTCCTGCAGCTTTAAACAGAAAAGAATATTGTTTGAGTGAATTATAAATATATAACTATACCTTTAATCTTAACATCTTCCTGACATTTTTATGAAACATTTTAATTCATGTTTCACTACTGTGTGTTACTCAGTAATTTTAAGATGTATGATGAAAAAGGAAAGAAAGAGATCTAACTGAAAGAATGTTGCTAAGTGAATTGATCATGGTACTGCTTCATTTTTATAATTGAAAAAAAAATAAAAAGAAAAAAAGAAAAACAACCTCAACACTCATCCATGGTTGCTTGAAAACTAAATAGAAAACTATTCAGCTATCATAGAAGATAATATTTTAATCTATTAAAAACTATTACAGTAGAGAAGTTTTAATTTAAAAGTCTAGAAAGCACTAGTTGGCACCAAAACAGTTATTTTGTTTCTTTTTGCAGCTTTAGGTTTCATTTGCTGTAAAAAAAAAAAAAAACAACGAAGAAAATAAAGTATAAGTGAAAAATATACTATATTTCATAAGATGATTTACTTTAAAATACTTTATTGGCACAATTAGAACAGAGAGCATGTGAATAAGAACTAGCATATATTGATGGTTTTGCAGTCAGATTATTTTTAACAACTGCTATTTATTCTGAGAACATAAAGGATCTGAATATCTCATAGGCAAATAAGAACTTTTTTTTTTTATTTTATTTTTTATAAACATATATTTTTATCCCCAGGGGTAAATAAGAACTTTTTAAACTTTATGTGTTAAAAGATAAATATGGGAAGGGAAATAAAATATAAATGAAAATGTAATTCTTTGGGGAACCTCCCTTCCTTTGCCAATCTTTGTCTTAACAGTCCATCAACCTATAAAGGAAAAACATTTCTTTGTTGCCTTCTAATCCCAAAATCCTGATTTCTTTTCTTGATATTGTTTCCTAGAGGAGTTAGAGGGAAAGGCAAGAATAACCACAAAATGAACTTTTCTTTAGATGGAATTATTTTCATACTTTCTATTTGCAACAGAACTAGTAGAAAGAAAGACAATAAAATATTATAGTAATGAGACTAGCACAAACGCTGGGATACAAGATGCATGGATCAGTATATGGTAGCAAAATGCAATGTATAAATAACACCCCCAATACTATATATATTACAATGCATACAATTTTGTGATCATTCCACTTATGGGGCATTGAACTATTTCCAAAGGTAACTTGAAAGTATTAGACAAAAAGCAACGACATGCCCAGTGAAGGCCTTGAATGGTGGGATCCTAGTTACAAAGGCTTGAGAAGTAGAGTATCATATTTTTTGAAGATTTAACTTATTTATTTGAGAATGAGGGAGAGAGTGAGAGAGAGCACAAACAGGACACGTACACAGGGAAGTGTAGAGAGGTAGAAGGAGAAGCAGACTCCCCACTGAGCACGGAGCCTGATGCAGGGCTCGATCCCAGAACCCTGGGATCATGACTTGAGCTTAAGTCAGACACTTAACCAACTGAGCCACCCAGGTATCCCGAGAAGTAGGTCCTCTTAACATCAATGGATTATTCAGGGTTGACAAACTTTCAAATGCGTCTTACACCTCTTTCCATTTGTAGCATTGACAAGGTAGATTTCATTGATTACTTCAATTATTCACTCTTCCCTGTTTCCAGCTTCCTTGCTCTATGACTTTGCAATTCCTTACACAATAGATGACTTAGTCCTGCAATATGATCAGCTCTAGCCACTAGAATGAGATAGAACTGACAGAGCGCCTGAGCTCCAGAGGACTTGCATGTTCCTCCTTGCTCTATTGTGCTTCTGCTCCAGTAAGCTCTTGGGTCCCAGAAGGAGGATAAAAGACTCCTCCACTCGGATGTTCCAACCCAACCAACCTAGCCAACCCTGGGCCTGCCACATATGTGTGAGCTGAACTAGAATTTTCCTTCCTTGTCTTGTCTGGATCCACCAATCCTCAAACTAGAAAGGAAAAAAAAAAAATGTTTGAAGCCATTGACTTGGAGTGCTTGTTACATAGTAGTTTGTGTATGTGCCTATGACAACATGCCCTGATACAAGGTAGCTAATCTCAAAATAGTGGTCTTTCCTATTTCTAGGGCCTCTTTAGAAAAAGTCATGCTTTCAGCATATGGAAGATTACCTGCTGGGGCACCTGTGTGGTGCAGTGGGTTAAGCATCTGGTTTGGCTCAGGTCATGATCTCAGGGTCCAGGTGTCCAGCACTGCACTGGGCTCCCTGTTCAGTGGGGAGTCTGCTTCTCCTACTCCCTTTGCCCTTCCCTACCACTCATGCTTTTTTTTTCTCTCTCTCTCTCTTTCTCTCTTTCAAATAAATAAATAAAATCTTAAAAAAAAAAAAGATTAGATACTGGACTTTTGTTTTCAAAAAGTATGTACACGAGTCATGCTCAATCTCAAGATAGAGCACAAATGTAACGGAATGAATTAATCAATCAAATGCAGAATAGAAAAAAATTCAGTTTCACATTAATAAAAATATAAGAAGGTCTCCAATTTCCATATTCTCTGAAACAATACAATTTCTATTGTTATGATTTTGCAAATGGGATATATTTATTTATATTTATTCTGCTTGTTGAATTATTTCCTTTAAGAAAATAGATTTGGAATCAAATACATATCTCCATTCAACGTCTTCTGCACATTTCCATGTGTGTAAATAAGTGCACAATTTTTATTTCATATTTGAAATATCAACCACAACCATCTGAAAATTATAAAGAACTTTAAGACTATATAGTGATTAATTTTTCTCTTAAGAAAACTTAATGTAAACTCGTCCTTCATTTGATGGGTGAGAAAGAACAAATTATGTTTTTCTCTTTTGTTCCTGTCTCCTTCAAAGTCCTTTCCTTTATTTTCATTTGTCTCTCGTTAACCAAATTTGTGAGCCAAAGTTGGCAAGCAAACTTAGCCATTGTTAAGATGTCAGTGTTCATTTAACCCTCGAAGGAGATATCAAAAGGCTACACTAAATTTGCTACAATGACTTGATCCACATTTCTTTGGTTTAATTATCTAACCCCAAATCAGAAAGTATAAAGAAAGTAAAAGTATTTTTCAATTACTCCGGTAATTACTTTGCACTTGTTATCTCTCTCTCTCTCTCTCTAACTGTCTCAAGTCTCTCTCTCTTTCTCCATTCCAACCATACCCCATCTTTTTTTTTACCTTGAATATTCTTTCTCAAATATACTTCCATACATATTCTAATATACATATGTAGATATGAGCCTTTAGCGCATGAAGGTGCCCCTTACAGCACTTAGCATAAACGAGATTTTTAATAAGTGCTTGTTCCACTATGAATGAATGTTGTCTTGGTATGATGACTGGCCTAGAATTCATTTTGAAAGTCTTTATGTTGCCAAGGTTAATCTTTTCTTACTCACAAACTTCTTGAAAATGTGATGAATAGCATCAAATACAAAATTTTGAGGTGCTGCACCTAAAATTGTAATCTGTATTTATTAAAGTCTTAGTGAAATTTCACTAAGAATTTCACTATTAATACTAAGATTAATAGAATTACTACTATATTTCATAAAGGACTCTCAATGTATAACTATATATTCCTCAACTTTAAAAGAGCAACAGAAGAATTACATAGAAATTCTATAAAACATCCTGGTGTTTTTTTTTTAATATCAGCCAAATAATTTGTAATTTTGATATTTTTACTTGTTTCCCCAGTAAGGCTTTGAGAACATGCCTTTCATCTTTCTGATCTTAAGTTCTCAACAACACAGAAGCTCTCCAGCTTCTATCTGTGCCGATAGAAGTCAAAATTGTATTGTGTACTGTATGCTTAACACTGAAACCTGAAATTAATCAGAACTTTACTTGAATCAATGAACCTAATCAATGAAACCAATCAAGAACACCTAAATATTATAACTACACAGTCATGGAAACATCAAAGACCTTAAAAAAGTTAATAGATGTAGTGCTGATAGCACAGTATCACACAATAACTAATAACTATTAGAACCAAGGTTCTAATGTCATTGAAGAAGCACCTCCATGAATAGAGTTGAAATGATCAAATGACCAGCGTTCTTTGAGGAGGTGTGAGTGAATTACCTGAAGGGTATTGAGGTTTCTCCAATTCTTACCTATATATTTCTTCTAGTTTTTCTTCCTATACAGAAATTAGAAACATGTATATCCTCTTTACAATTTTATATTTGAAATATGGAAGAATCACAAATTAAGCAAGGCATTGAATGAAACCTAAGCAGGCGTATTTTAGCAAATAGAATATATTTGTTGCTGAGAAACTGCCTGTAGAACCATAAAGGTTTTAAATCTTCGTGTTGTTTATTACTTATAATCCTTTTTTTCTCTTTTATTAGAGGTTGCTGTAAGATTTATAATGTGCATCTTTATCTTCTCACAGTATTATAATACTTTGTGTAGAATATAAGAATCTCATGAAATTATACTTCCTACCATCCCTGCCCCCTCACCTCATTACTTGGGCTATATTTTCATATCTTACACTTTACTTTCTATGTCTTTTAGAAAACCCACAATATGTTGTCACTATTATTATTTTTAAAACAATTTTAGAAAGACATTTTAAAAATAAGAGAGTTTTTTATATTTGCCTATACAGATACTATTTCTGTCATCCTTCATTCATTGCACAGAATTAATTTTTCATCCAGGATAATTTTCCTTCAGCTCGAAGAACTTCCCTTAACATTTCTTAAAGGCTGGTCAGCTGTTGGCTGATTCTCTCAGTTCTTTTTTGAAAATCTGTTTACCTTCATTTAAAAAAAAAAGATTTATTTATTTATTTATTTGAGGGAGAGAAAGAAAGAGCACGCATGAGTAGGGGGAAAGGCAGAGGGAGAGGGAGAAGCAGACTCCCACTGAGCAAGGACCCTGATGCCAGGGTCAGTCCCAGAACCTGGGATCACAACCTGAGCCACACAGGCAGATGCTTAACTGACTGAGCCACTCAGGCACCTGGCAGCTTAAAGTTTGAACTATATTTTTGCTAGATATAGAATTTTAGGTTGAGAGGGTCTTTTGCTCATTTTTTTTCAGTACTTTAAAGACATCTTGTTGTCTTACTTTCATTGTTTCTGGCCAAAATACAGCAATATTTCTTATCTTTCTCTTTCTTTGATCTCTTGTTTCAAGAATTTCTCTTTATAGGGGCGCCTGGGTGTTTCAGTGGGTTAAAGCCTCTGCCTTCAGCCCAGGTCATGATCCCAGGGTCCTGGGATTGAAACCCACATCAGGCTCTCTGCTCAGCAGGGAGCCTGCTTCCTCCTCTCTCTCTGCCTGCCTCTCTGCCTACTTGTGATCTCTATCTGTCAAATAAATAAATAAAATCTTTAAAAAAAAAGAAGAATTTCTCTTTATAATTGGTTTTCAACAGTTTGGTTATAATACACATTGATGTGTTTTCCATGGTGATTATCTTGCTTGGTGCTTTCAGGGTTCCTTGGAATGACAGACTATACTTTTTCTTCAAAAAATGGGATCATGAGGAACTGAGATATTAGCATTGGTGTGAAGCTCTTATTACTCCTATGACTGTAGAGGTAGTGGAAAGAAGTAGTATTTCTAGAAGCAGAATCATAGTGGGATTTCCTAGCAGGGGCAGGGCTCATTAAAGAAGGATAACTGGGAGAGAAATACTTTGGTTTTTCCACACCTCCTACTCCCTGCTCTGCCAGTACCTCCTATATGTTGAGCTTATCCAGAGTCAGAAGGCAAGAGAGCCTGAGGAAATGTTGAGCCCCACCACAAACAGCAGAATATGAGAAAGTTGGAAACAAAGCAAAGTAGCAAGTGACCGTCACAGAAAGGTTTTGTTCTGTCTTCCTCACTGTGGAATTCATATCACTTAGAAGAAAACCAGGCATGTAACTGATGAATGAATGAATGAGTGAGTGAGTGGACAGATGAATGAATAAAAGATAATGTCCCCACTCATGTTTTATTATTGAGGAAATTGAAGCACATGTAGCTTCACAATTTACTCAAATAGACGGTGGAATAACTGGACTTAAAATAAGGTTCTCTGATTAATATTTCAACATAGCTCCTGCCTCTGATTTCTATAAATTGAATTGTACTCTAAATTCATATGGGAACACTTTTTGTAAAGACATTCTGTATAGACTATAAAACTGAAGGCAGATTTTTCCTAGATCTTTGTTAGATAGATTTTTAAAATTTCAGTTTCTCTCCAAGCTTCCTGGATTATTTGTATTACTAGGAGGTTTTATATAACAATGCTATTTTAAAAGTATAGAGCATTCCAAAAGGATAGCTGTTTTTCATCTTGGTAAAAGAGTCAGCAGAATGTGAAAGAAAGAACTTGGTTCTTGATATCAGGTAGGATTAAATTCTGATCCAGGATTGGCAATGTAATAGCTGTTGACCTTACACAAAACATTTAACTTCTCTGGTCCCTGGTCCCTTCTCCCTAAATTGAAGACAATAATATCTCTTCTCATCACAGAACTATAAGAGAAAATTCGATGATTCCTGTGCTGTGCAAATACATGTGTAACCATCGCTTACCTGTGAATCACCCTTTCCGCAGCTCAGTGTTTATTGCTCAGATAAAATCCAGTTCCATGGTTGCCACAGGTGGAAGTGGCTACCGACAGAAGTATGGGTTCAAAAGTAAGAGTCCATGACAATAAAGACTTCATTGTCAAATGAGAGCGAGAGAAAACAATAATGCTAATAGCAGGTAAAGGCACTGCAAGGGGTTGATAGGAGTCAGTAAGAAAGCACCTATTTATCCCTATCTTGTATTTCCCACATTAATGATCACTTTCATTGGTGAGAACAATCAAGTAATTTTTAATCAGAGACGGGCATCCCAGTAAAAGAGAACAACTGAGATCCTTCCAATGTGTATTCTTGGGACCATTAAAGCTACGTGGCTTTTTGAACAGTTTTAATGAGATATAATTGACATGCTGCACAATTCACCCATTTAAATGCCCATGTCCACGGTCAGCTTTTAGTGGACACACAGAGTTGTGCATCTATCACCACAACCAATTTTAGAATATTTTTATTATCCCAAAAAGAAATCTTATACATCCTTCAGCCATGACGCCACTGTGACACCACACAACCTCTCATCCACTTTCTGTCTCTATGGGTTTGCTTATTCTGAACATTTCACATAAATGGAATTGTAGAGCCCTGTAGTGTTTTGTGTTTGCCTCCTTTCACTTAGCATAGCTATTTGAGGTGCCCCATGTCATAGCATGTGTCGGTATTTCTTTTTATAGTTGAATTGGTTATATTATTTTTTACCCATTCCACCTTCATGCCGCTTGAATTTCCACTGGATTTACATATTCTAACATCTGAATATTTAAGATGAAAAGAATCATGATGATCATTAATTCAACCACCTTTTAATTTTGAAGAAAGGGAAGTCCAAATTCCTTGAGTGTCTAGTGTTACACGTTTACCTGTGTTCAGGAGGACACAGGTCCAGCCTCTGCTCATTAATCTACAAGGCTGGCTTCCTATATATCTGCTTTAAAATGATAGCAACTCATTTTCAGATGGCACCTAGTATATGAAATTCTATTATATACATGAACTCATAGTTTGAACACAAAACCTTTCTGGTAAATAGGTAAGAGAGCTAGATAGTTGAAGTATACATTACTGATCAAAATCATCAGATAAAAATTGGACATATCTTGGGGCATCTGGGTAGATCAGTTGGTTAGGCCTCTGCCTTCGGCTCAGGTCATGATCCCAGGGTCTTGGGATCAAGCCCCAAGTCGGGCCTTCTGTTCAGTGGGGAGCTGCTTCTCCCTCTCCCTCTGCCTGCCACTTCCCCTGCTTGTGCTCTCTCTCTCTCTCTCTGTGAAATGAATAAATAAAATCTTAAAAAAAAAAAATTGGGGCGCCTGGGTGGCTCAGTGGGTTAAGCCGCTGCCTTCGGCTCAGGTCATGATCTCGGGGTCCTGGGATCGAGTCCCGCGTCGGGTTCTCTGCTCGGCAGAGATCCTGCTTCCCTCTCTCTCTCTCTCTCTCTCTCTCTGCCTGCCTCTCCATCTACTTGTGATCTCTCTCTGTCAAATAAATAAATAAAAAATCTTTAAAAAAAAAAAAAAATTGGACCTATCCTAAAAGGACTCCCCAAATAGCTTTTGGAAATGACGAATGTAAAATGCTGGCATAGGTTCACTGACTAGTTAGTGAATTCCAAATACTGAGACTTTCTGTTCTTACAGTGCACAAAAACAACAGATGGAGAAACCCAAGACCATCTTGATGGCAATGAAGAAGCCTGTCTATGTTGACAAAGTGGTTCTGCTTCAGGGCTGTTAGAACATGGATGCTCTGAGCTAAAACATGTCTCCTCCTTTTCCTCCCCAAATCATGTCATAAATTTTCTGGGACCTTTTGTAGCAAAGTGACCCAGAACATTACTGTACATCTATATGCAATTTCTGAAGTTTGAAATGCAGTAATTTAGTATCAGTACTGATGGAATATAAGCTACAGAATCAAATGCTATCGGGCCTGCTATTTAGTCCAAAATAAGTAATCCTAGTGTGAGTAATGGTGAAGGCCTTTCAAACCCAAAGGTTAAAATCTTATTTCCTTCCTTAAACTTCTTTTCATGTTTTCTTCAGTGCAATAGCTCTGTGACTTATTATGCCATCACTGAGCTGCTCTCTGACTTCATTAACATTCTTATCTCTCTGGAAAAAAAAAACGATGTAAGAGATTTGTCTGGTTATTATCTCTGCCACCAAACATTTAAAGTTTGGCTATTTTTTTTCTAAACACATCCGCCTTCAAATATCTAAGGCTTATGCATCTCTCCGCTACTTCCCCAAATGTGCTGGGTTCTAATGCTAGAGATCCACTCAATCTGTTTTCTTTTTCACACTTCATGATTCTTCACACAGGAAATAGCCCAAAGCAATAACTGTGTTTAAAAAACAAAACAAAAACAAAAACAAAGGCTAAGCCATAAAATTCTAGAACCATAACAGTAGGATACATAAGAGGATACAGTAGAGAAGAGGTCCACGTTTGTTCCACTTGTTTTAATATATATGAAATTGATTTTTGCAAAGAGAAAATTGTGAGATTATTATTTATTTGTGGAGTGTATGGTATACTAACTATGAATTTGAAAATTAAATCACTCCATTTTCAAATAATAGCGCAGCATGGAAACTGTGAAATAATAAAAAGCCATATACTAAATAATTTTTAAGATATATCAGGAAAATGGGGCGCCTGGGTGGCTCAGTGGGTTAAGCCGCTGCCTTCGGCTCAGGTCATGATCTCAGAGTCCTGGGATCGGGCCCGCATCGGGCTCTCTGCTCAGCAGGGAGCCTGCTTCCTCCTCTCTCTCTGCCTGCCTCTCTCTCTGCTTGTGATCTCTCTGTCAAATAAATAAATAAAATCTTTAAAAAAAAAAGATATATCAGGAAAATAATATCTTCAGTAATAACTTATGATTGAACTAATATTATTTCTAATCATATGTTTTATGAGCTTTTCATGTTTATAGTAATGACCCAGTAGCTCTCCTCTCTCTCCCAAATCCCTCCATTTCTACTCTAAATTAAAGGAAATAATGTGAATTTTTTTTTATAACATGAAATCTTAAAGAGAATTTAAAATACCATTTGGTTTGAGAATTTATCTTTCTCATGGAGTACTTATAACTCAACCAAAATGCTGTGCTCCCTTTTCGGCTTCCCATTTAAGTCACCATGCAGGTAGGTTGTAGAGTCCTCTGCCCAGAAATTGTTGCACCAAACGCTTGTGTGTATGTGTGAATGTGTATGCATTGGTATCCATACCCATATCCATCTCTTCAGAGTCTCTGCTATCTATTTGGCAGACAAAAACAGAGAAAATATCCAGGTTTCACTTCATTCTTCTATTTCTGGGTGGCTGGGGGTGGACAGAACCCAGCCTGGAAGTGTTTACAACTGGGGAGTGGTTTTCCATATTTGTTCTCTGCATTTTCCTCATTAATAAACCCTGAATTTTACATGGGCACATGTCTACTCAGAATAAAGACTGTATCTGCTTTTTCCCCTTGAAGTCAGTAGCAGTAATGTTTACAACTGTCAGAACCTGTGTTCCAAAAGAGGAATCTGCTTCCTTTTTCCTTTCCTGCTGGCGGGAACACACATGCACTGGGAGAGATGGAACAGCTCCTTCATGCAGCATCCATGCTGCATGTCTCAAGGAGTAAAGCAACAATAGTTGAGGCTCCTGACAACTAGGAAGCTCCCATAGCCATGCTGGACCAACTACCAACTACAGTTGTGGATAAGCAAATATTGCTCCTTCATGTCTCATTGTTCAAATTTGAAGAGTCTTTTGTAAATGCTTTTGGGTTCATCTCCTCTTGCCTCCCCATATCTTAATTCAAGTACCCTTAATTTCTCAAATAGAGTTTTATAATGATCTCAAATTGCTCTTTCCACCTCTAATTCCTTCCTTCAGCTATTGTCTTCTATGTTGCCTTCAAAATAAACTATGTAAAGTAGAAGCCTGGTCATAGAAAATAAGTAACAGGGTCAGGATTGTAACTCACCCTTGTCTTGATACAGAGCTAGATATCTTAGAAACATGGCAGACAGCCAGTAAAAGAAAGAGTAGATCCACTTATAAGAGGTACATACTAAGATCAAATGACAGATTAGAGGTATGCATGGAGACTGAATAAGACATAATGGATATAGACCTTGTGTTATGTTTCAGATGTTGCTGGCATGTATGTCACTTGTATCTTTGTATCTAGCATTATATCTGAGTTTTTAAGAAATTCAACACAACCTGGGATTACTACAAATGACCAGCCACTAAGAAAGAATATTAAGACATGATGGGGCACCTGGGTGGCTCAGTCAGTTAAGCATCTGACTCTTTATTTTGGCTCAGGTCATGATCTCGGGGTCACGGGATCAAGCCCCACTTCAGGCTTCACACTCAGCAGGGAGTCTGCTTGAGTTTCTCCTCTCTCTCGCCCCCTCCCTCTACTTGTACACTTTCTCTCTCTTTCTCTAAAAAGTAATAAATAAAATCTTAAAAAGAAAAAGAATGTTAAGACATGAGAAGTAAATAATATTTTCCAGCACCCAAAACACGTCCTGCATAAAGCCATCCCTGACTAACATGCACCTCTGCAAAAAATTCTCTTGCTATAGATGCTCTATGATGACCAATCACATTTGTTCAGTTATTATCATGGTTTGTTCACATGTGGTGATCTTGTCTATTCTACCTACTTGAGAATTCTGTACTTCTCCATAACAACCCACAATATGGCAGTATATTAAAGAAAACACTAAATGAATATCCTTAATTGAACTATCTTGTAATTGATGTGGTTATTTTTTTTCTCAAGATAAAATCCTTGATTAAATACATTAAGTAACTCAAGCCCAGTTCAGTGATAGAAACAGATAACAGGATTTTGATTCTTACATCTGTGCTTTTACTACCATATCCAAAAGGTAACTCTAAAATGAAAGAAATGATTTTACTAACTTGACTTGACTTTCAGCCTAGATCCTATAGGAATACTTTATAATCACAAATGAGAAATCATCTTAGCTCTTCCCTGAGTCTTAAAACCAAAATTTAAGTGAAGCCAAATCAGATAAAGCAAAATGGTTGCTTTCAGAGTAAAGAGAAACAAAGTAGTGCTTTTATATAAATGAAACACCACCTGCATTAAAACATAATATGCAATAAGATCGTATTACATTAGAAAAGTTGTGCCCTTCAAAATGCTTTGTCTAGTTATAAATATGCTTTAAAACAGAATTTGATGGTCAAGACATTTTCTTACCAAGTACATTTTTACAATCCATTGTCTGCAAATTCTTTCTTAAACTGGTTGGTGGCCTTTTATTCTGGAGGTGTGTAACATTTAAATCTTACCACTTGCTTTAAATTTACCACAACGGTATGATTGCCTAATACCTCTGAACTATGACAGAGGCGCCCTCTTCAAAAAGACCAAGCTACCATTAGAAATGGGTCATGAAGCAAGAGTCATTAACTCATTTTAAAAAGGGCAGTGCCCAACAAAGCATTACTGACAAACTTCCTTCCCAGTGTCCATTTGTCTTTATTAAATATCACATTTAATATCTATCACCATGCATGAGAAGTATCTCCCTATGAAAAAATTAAAAACCATTAGAAATTAAATTTACTTTCAGGTCTTTACTTTGAAAGAGAAACATAATTCTCTTATGCAATATTAAATAGAAAAACAACTATTAATAATTCCCAGTAATAAATATAATGATTCCAAAGTTGCTAGCTTGAACACATCCATTAATCTTAAAAGAGAAAAATTCAATTAATAGAGGCAATGATGAAAAACAGGCAGATCAAGGTAGGGTCTTTTATTTTTACCTTGATGTCGGATGCAAAAAGACGACAACATGCAATAGATATTTTCTTCTTCTCCACACACCAAATGAAAGGTTTATTAAAAATTAATGTTAAAATAATAACAAAAATGATAAGGAATGATATCTCTATCTCTACATAGGTAGACTTCCTGTATTAACCTTTTAAGATTCATTTTAGAATGAGCTTCTGTCTTCAACATTCAAGCGGAAATTTCTTACAATAAGGAAGGATAATCTATGCTCTATAGATCCCCTTCTTGAAAGGAAATGGGTAGAGTCAATTTTTACATCTGTTTTCCTCTGTTATATCCCAGAAAATACAAATTTTATGAATTTTCTCTCCTCGGGGATGTCAGTTACAGATGCCACTGCAAAAGGAGGCCAGTGTCATTTCTGGTGAGAGCAATGTCCAGTCACACAAAACTGCTACTTTGGAAGTTTCAGAACAGGTGGGAGAAAGGTTATATGAAGTAAAGGTCTGCATTTTTGTCCCACAGCTGACCCCAGGGAAGGAAGCCAAGTGCTGGCAGCTTTGATTATCTAATAAAAAATTTTCGGTTTTGTTTTACTGTTTTAGTGTCCCATAATCTCAGATATGCTTAGAAACAAAATAATAAAAGTGCAAACACTCAGATATTTAGGAATATATGCAAGACAACCTGTTTTCATCTAAATCAGATATAATACTATTTTATAGGCAAAGCAAAGCACATAATTGTATCAGTTTAAAAAAAATCTGAGTTTTTGCCTTTTATTTCTACCATATTTTATTCTTGATAATAACCTGTCTTTACTTTTTTTCTCCCTCCTCTCTTCTTCCCTCTCCCCTCTTTCCTCTTTTGCTTATTTATACTGTCTTCATTTTTTTTCATCTCTTTCTTTTTCTTTTTTCTTTTCATTTAGGATGATAGCCACCCTTGAACAGCACAGGGGTTAGAGGTGCCTTCCCCCCATCCCCCATGCAGTCAAAGATCTGAATATAACTTTTGATTCCCCCAAAACTTAACTACTAATAGACTACTGTTGACTGGAAGCCTTACCGAAAAATAAACTCAATTTACCCGTATTTTGCATGATCTATGTATTATATACTGTATTCTTTTTTTTTTTAAAGATTTTATTTATTTGACAGAGAGAGATCACAAGTAGGCAGAGAGGCAGGCAGAGAGAGGGGGGGGAAGCAGACTCCCTGCTGAGTAGAGAGTCCGATGCGGGGCTTGATCTGAGGACCCTGGGATCATGACCTGAGCCGAAGGCAGAGGCTTTAACCCACTGACCACCCAGGTGCCCCTATATACTGTATTCTTATAATAAAGCAAGCTAGTAAAAAGAAAATTTTAAGAAACCATAAGAAAGAGGAAACATGTTTACAATACTGTACTGTATTTATGGGGGGAAATCCACAGTTTAGCAGACCTGCATTTCAAATCAATGTTGTTCAAGGGTCATCCATAGTCACATTTTAATTTTATTGCTATTAATTTTTTTTAGTAAGGGACAGGGAAAGAGAGGCAGGGGAGGGGTAGTGGAAGAGGGAGAAGAGAATTTTAAGCAGGCTCCATGCCTAGCACAGAGCCCAACATGGGGCTGGATCTCATGACCCTGCCATCATAACCTGAGCTGAAATCAAGAGTCAGATCTTTAATCCATATAGTTTTCAATTCTTACTTCCCAGTTACAATAGAGACTAGATCTTCTGTAGCAAATCCGCTCAGAGCCCCAGCATTCCTCATAATGGTCACTCCACCAATGGATCCCAATGTTTCCTTCTCAGAGCTGCAACACCACATCAACCTGGTTCCTACCTATAGCTACTTTCTCCATTCCAGTGACTCTCCTGTCAAGTGCAATCCTACCCCCCTGCTGATGCTTCTGAGTCCTTATCTGGACTCAAATGTTCCTCCATGGCTTGTTGCTAAATTCTTTCTTGTCTTGATGGTGTCTGACTCTTAATCTAGTTGCACTGCAGTGGTGACTCCTGTCTCTGTCAGCTCCATTGTGGCTTGTATAAGAAAATGCCACACTGGGGCACACGGGTGGCTCAGTGTGTTAAAGCCTCTGCCTTCAGCAGGTCATGATCCCAGGGTCCTGGCTGGGATTGAACCCCACATCGATCTCTCTGCTCAGCAGGGAGTCTGCTTCCCCCCCCCCCCCCTCTGCCTGCCTCTCTACCTACTTGTGATCTTTCTCTCTGGCAAACAAATAAATAAAATACTAAAAAAAAAAAGAAAGAAAGAAAATGCCACACTTTCTTTGTTTCAAATTTGCTGGTGTATGCTTTCCATCCTTCTTTTTTCAGTCTCAGTATTTTTTGGTTTTTGTCTTTTCCAAACAACATAATTCTTCATCCAAGTATGGAGTCTTGGTCTTTCAATTAGCAAGTTTACTCTGTGTTTCAACAGGTGTAGTTACTATGAAATTAGATCTTATTTCTACTCTCTTAATCCCGTTTTCAATTTAACTGTAAATTGAAATTATTGTTAAATTAAGACTTCTTTCTGACACCCTGTGGTTTTTTTCACTCTTTTCTTTCAATAACTCCCCCCCATCTTTTCTCCTCCTTTCAACAGAATAAAATTTTCTCCTTTTGTGTTAAAAGTTACATATTCTATTCTTATTTAGATTGTTGTCTTTATCTTAAGACTCATACTCTCAGGTTTTCTTTGGGGAGGTTGCTCTTATTGATTTCCTAAATTTTTAAATATTGATATCTTCTTCCTAATGCAATAAAAACTAGATAATTTCTAATATTTTTCTGTCTTGCCTTTCCCTATTTTTATTATTATTACCTAGAATTTCAGTTTTAGATGGTTGTTCAGTATACTTTTCCTTTTTTTTTCAATCCTTACTTTTATTTACCTAACATAAAAATAAGCTTAACCAGGATAATTATTCATGCTTACTTTCCATTTTGCTTCTAGCATCTCATAGTTTTGTTCTTTAAAAGGCATTTTTAAATGAGGGCCATTTTATGGTAAACGTTCTGAGGACTTTCTATGTAAGAATATTTTTTTAAGCCTTAATCTTTATATGTCAACCTTTCTAGGTAAAATATTTTAAGTTCATGGAAAATAATATTATATTATCTTACTATTTTTAGTTTGCTATTGAGAAATCTATTGCTAATCTGACTTTTGTTTCTTTGCAGATCTTTTCTTAAAAGATTTTTTTAAAGTAATCTCTATACCCCATGTGCAGCTCAAACTCACAACCGTGAGATTGAGTCACACATTCCACCAACTGAATATGCCAGATACCCTGCCAGTAATCTATTCTGCTGAAATCCTTTCCACTCCCCTTTGCTTTTGAATTCTTCATTCTCATGTTATCTAGTGTGACTTTTTCTTTATTCTCCATTTGGCCCCTTATCAGCCCTATCAATTTAATGTCTTTCAATTTTAGTGTAAATACCTAGTAGTGCAATTGCTGGGTCATAGGGTAGCTCTATTTTTAATGTTTTGAGGAACCTCCATACTGTTTTCCAGAGTGGCTGTACCAACTTGCATTCCTGCAAACAGTGTAAGAGGGTTCCCCTTCTCCACCTCCTCACCAACATTTGTTGTTTTCCATCTTGTAAGTTTTGCCATTTTAACTGGTATAAGGTGATATCTCATTGTGGTTTTGATTTGTATCTCCCTGATGGCTAGTGATGTTGAACATTGTTTCATGTGTCTGTTAGCCATTTGTATGTCTTCTTTGGACAAGTGTCCGATCATGTCTTCTGCACATGTCTTGACTGGATTATTTGTTTTTTGTGTCTTGAGTTTGAGAAGTTCTATACGGATCTTGGTTACAAGCCCTTTATTTGTAATGTCATATGGAAATATCTTCTCCCATTCCATAGGTTGCCTCTTAGTTTTGTTGACTGTTTCCTTTGCTGTGCAGACGCTTTTTTATCTTGATAAAGTCCAAGTTCATTTTTGCTTTTGTTTTCCTTATCTTTAGAGATGTGTCTTGAAAGAAGTTGCTGTGGCTGATGTCAAAGAGGTTACTGCCTGTGTTCTCCTCTAGGATTTTGATGGATCCCTGTCAACTTTGATTTGAAAAGTATCTATTAATTCTTCACATGTTTTCTTTTGTCATTTCTCTCTCCTTTGGGGATTCATCCATTCATTTATTCTCTATATCTTTTAGCTTTTCTATTTTCTCTTTATTCTTACCTATTGATTTTCTTCAGAGTTTCTAATCTGATCTTTAAACTCATTTATTTGTTCCTCTGTTATACTCATCAAACTATCCCATGTATTGTGTTCTTTATATCAATTATTACATTTTCTTACCTAATATTTCCCATATATTCTATTTCATGGTTTCTTGTTCTTGTTTTATATTGATAATAGCTTATTATCTTAACTACATTATCATTTAAAAAATTCTTGGTTTACCTGCTCTAATAATTCTCATTTACAGGATGTATAGTGTCTATTTCTTTGTATTTCTTTTATTTGAGTTTATAAATGCATGTAATGTGTAGGCAACAAAGGCCAAGCGATAGCCTCAGTGAGTCTTAAGAGTGAGATCAGAGAGCCTAGTACCACTGAACCACTGACATCAGTGACTACCAGACAGTCCTTCAGATCAGGTTTATGCTTTAAACCTTGAGATGAAACTTCACAGGGAGAGGGTAATCTCTCTTGGATCTAGTCTGCCAAGCCTGAAGGTAGTAAGCAGGAAGTAAGAGGGGGGAATGTGTCAAGGATGCTGTTAAGTTTACAACTTTAAAAAAATTCTGCACCCCAGGAGAAGTTTTGATCTGCCTTGATATAACTCCAGGATACATGTGCAAGAATGTGGGCTGTTGCTAATTTCTGCCACTATGCAAGAAAAAAAAGTTTTTATTTTATAACCTATTCTTTTGTTTTCTTGCTAAAACTTCCGGCCACTCCCCATCCCAGGATTCTACTACCCACTTTCCCAACCCACATCACATTAAGATTGTCTTCATTTATTGGTGTGTTCCATGTTTCCTTTCTTTTTCTCTTCTTTCCTTTTTCTTTTCTTTCCTTCCTTCCTTCTTTCAACTTTCTTCTTTATTCTCTCTCTATTTTTTTGTTATCTTTTTATTTTCTTCTCTGCATCTGTAGTTTCTCCTGGATTAGTCTTGGGAAAGATACCAGACACTGCATACCCGCAGAACCCACAGCTGCTGGGCCCAAGAGGGGTTTTCAATCAGTTGGTTGGCACTGGGACATAATTACAATCAGAATGCTTTGAAACTATCATATCCCAATTTTGATTTTAATACTCTGTGCAATAATCTAGAAATTAAACCACTAGAACAAGTTTCATGGTTATATGAGGAAACCAAATCATGGAACTTTTCTTGGCTTCTGGCATCTATTTTGGTGAGTGCTAGCATGTGTCTTACTAGATGGCTCTTCTTGAAAGCAACTGTGGAGATTATGGTACAGAGAAGAATGAGTTAAGTTCTGGAACACACTACCTTTCAAATGCAAACTAAATATATAGTGTCTTTGTCCAGAAATCCTAATTTAAGATCAAATAATACAAGTACCTTTCATCTTTGTTTTCCTAAACCACAAGATAAATAATCTATAAAATTGGTTTTGGTTTTGAGCCTTCCCTTGTCCCTATTTGTGTCTCTTGTTCTGTCTTCCACTTCTTACAGTCTCTAACTATATCTTCCAGGCATAATCCCTAAATGGTTTCCCTAAACAGCTGATAACTCTCCTTCACTTCCAAGTGATTGCAGATTCACTCTGTAATGGAATACTCTGCTTTTTTCAATGTTACTTCATTTTTCTGCCTATCATCTGCTCATTCTAAACAGACTCTTTGATGCTTTTTTATGTGGCCTCCTCCAACAAGCATACCCTCATTCATCCTTCCCAGCTGGGTTTCACAGTCAGGTCTCCCAGCATGTTATGATCATACTCTGTGTGATTTCCTGAAGCAATTTTTGACTTCTCTTTCATAGGAAGGTAGTCTTTGAAGTCAGGGGCTGTGTGTCTTGTACAATTTTACACCCATGCTTAGCCCCGAATAGTTATTGGGCAATTGCTAAAGGGTAGTAACCATTCTTTGGGTTTCACTGGAAGTCTGTTCTAAAACACAGTTGAGTATGATAGCCAAAAGCTTGGACTCTAGTGTCAAATCATCGTTCAAATCACTCCTCCATTACTTACTAGTTGAATAACTGTGTGGCTATGTTACTTAATCTTAGTCAACTCTCTGAGTGTGCATTTCCTCAAAAGCAAAATGAGGCTAAGTAGACTTAATATACCCAAATTGTAAGGATTAAAAGATAATTCATGTAAAGTGCTAAGCATTTTGGTTTGTAACACAGTAAGTTATCAATAAAGATTAGCAATTATCATTTGGTCCACTCAGGTTTCTTCCATGAAAAAAAAAAAAGTGAAATAGATTACATTAATCTTTGGTATTCTCAAAACCCCTTTCCCATCTTTTCAGCAACTTCTCTGTGTTTTCATGTGTTTCTAGACACCTTTTGTCAGGGGAGAAAATAATCTGATAAAAGAGATTAAGTTTGTATAAAGGCATGCATGAGAATGATTTAATAAATTGTCTTTGTTAGTATAGTCAATGCTAATCCAAAGGAGAAAATCCCTAGAGCTGGAATTTCAAGTATCAATATCAAATAAGCTACTGGAAACAGTTTTGGGCAAGATGGCCTGTTGGGACTCACACTAGAGATTTTACTGTGTAAGGAATCTGCTTATGCATTTATTCATTTAGTTGAAAACATGTACTGAATTCTTTCTGTATCAAATATCCTACTGGGGGTGTAGAAATATAAAGATTTATATTACTTATTCTTATCCCCAAACATGCTTATAATGTAGTAGAGCAGATAATAACAACTTGTACTGATATTGCTTTAACATACATTATCTTGTTTACTTATAACACCTATCTTGTGGTGAAGGTTGCAAGTTTTATTCTTAATATGCATATTTGGAGAAATTATTGAGCTTACCTCAGGCCACACAGTTAGGAAGAAGTAAAGTCTGGACTGAGAAGTGGTTCTCCTGAATAGAATTTTTTTTCCTTCCTATACCATAATTTCTCTGCAACTAGAATCTAAATATACTGTAAGTATTATAAATAACAAAGTAGTAGAGACATTTAGATGAGGGCAAAATTAATTTTTGTAATTAATTAGCAATGGTTTCATAAATAAGTGGCATTTTTCAGTACTTGGGAACTCAAAGGATGAACTAAATGTTGACAATGGAGGGGGTGGAAATGACATTCCCGACTGGGACTTGACAGTGATGGGAAAGAATAGATTATATTTGGAAAGCCAAATGTCCTGACTGACTGAAATACAGGACATATGAAAGAAGTGATCTTGATAAGATTTAAAAGATAGATTGAAGCCAGATTACAGAGAATTGAAAGTGTGCACTTTTTTCCACAAGCCAATAGTTTCAGGCCTGGCTGAGTATCAGAATCAATTTTATAGCTTTTTTGAAATGCCCATGCCCTGGCAACCCTCCCAGAAATTCTATTCATTAGTTCTCTGGGGCACAGACATCTGCATATTTTAGAACTCGCCTATTGATTCTGCTTTATAGGCCCAGCAGAGATCAGTGACATTAGGCACTGAAGAGGGGTCCACTCGACGTGCTGTCTGTGGACTGTGCTAGTCTTCAAACTGTTACATCTGTGATAAGCACTGAGAGTGGGAGTGTAAAAACTGTACAGCAATGTAACAGGGTTATTTTCTATCCATTATAGCACAGAACTTAAAAAGTGATGCTGTACTTTGTCCTTTCTTTATTCTTGTATAATTCACTTTATTGTATTTTATAAAGTTGTTTTTTTTTTTTTGCAAATTAGAAATGAAAAACAAAAACAAAACTGACCTGCAATGCAGATGGTTTAAGAAGTATTGTTCTGAGCCATGGTGTCTTCTGTGAATATGAAACAGCATTTTGAAAGTCGTGTTCTCATATTAATGAGTCTCTGCCATATTAGATAGAGGAGAGTGAGGGTGAGTAAGTCCAAGTGGTATGATGTGATATGATGTGATATGATCTGATATGATCAGAGAAATACACAAAGAAGGAAACAGAAATTGTCAATGTAATTTAAGATAAAATAAATGGTCAGATATAAACTGTTTCTGATATTTCATGCTTGAGAGACAGAAAAATTAAGCACTACTATTAAGAGATATGTGAATATCAGTAAGAAAATTTGGGGAGCGAAGTGCAGGGCAGTGTGTGTGTGTGTGTGTGTGTGTGTGAGTGGGAGGGGGGATAATGATTTTAGTTGTAGAGCATGTTGAGTTTAAACAAACCGAGGGTTGCTGGAGGGGTGGGGGTGGGGGATGGGGTAATGGGGTGATGAATATTGGGGACAGTATGTGTTGTAATGAGTACTGGGTATTATATAAGACTGATGAATCACAGACCTGTACTCCTGAAACAAATAATACATTATATATTAATTTTAAAAAGTGAAAAGAAGATGAAATGTTTGAAACAAATAAAATGAAAATGTATCCAAGCCAAATGAAAATATGGGACTGAAACTTGTTAGAGAGGTGGAAGTTGGAGATGATAGTAGTAATAATAATAATAATACTAAAAAGAAGAAGAAGAAGAAGGGTGGTATTCAACATATCTAACAACCAGTGGAGCACAGCTCCAAGAAACCCGAATGTACAGGGTACTCCAGTGCCCACCAGATGGCTATTAGACCATGTGTAGAGGGTGAGCAGGCAGTGGGATCCCTGGGGGAGAGATACAGAGAGGAGAAAGAGTTTTGGCAAGCCTCTTAGGAAGCTTCCACACCTTGCAGATTTCAAGTGAAGAAGAGAAAGAGAGATATTGAAAAGACAGGAATGTGGTAAGAAATTGATTTTTGCATAAAGGCAGGAAGAAGTGAAATGTTAAGAGGGAAGAAAAAGATGATAATTTTGTTGAATTCTACAAAGAAATTGAAGGCAATGAGAAGCAAGAAAAGGTATTTGGATTTATTGAACATGAATAAACAAAAAGCTTGAAGAAACCAGTTTTGGTATGAAAGGAAAAAATTAAGAGATAGAGCAATAAATAGTGATACTTGGAACAGAAGTGGAGCCAGTGAATATAAATTCTTCTTTCATAATATCACCAAAAGAATGAAGGGAAAAGACAGAATTATAGCCTAAGAGAATAGAGGGAGAAAAAGGCAATATTTGAAGAGGAAATGCTGACACCTTTCTAGGATTGTTGAAAGACACCAATTCATAGATACTAGAATCACAAGAAACTACAATCTACAAAATTCACACATTACTGAAACTATAGAGTATTAAATACATGGAACTCTTGAAAGCAGCCAAAGATAAAAGATCACAGGTAAATGCTACATAAACTTAAAACAAATTTCTCAGTAGAAAAAATAGGAGCTGGAAAATAATGAATCATATTCTCAGATTATTAAAACTCAGAAATCCATAGCCAGCAAAAAAACCTTTAATGGGAATGAAGGTAAAATAAAGATTTTCAGATAAACAGAGTTGAGACAGCTTGCCACTAAATTTCCTGGTAGAAGGAAGATGATCCCAACTGGAAAGCTGTAGTTATAGAAAGGAATCAAAACCAACACAAGACTGGTAAATATGTAGAAAATTTAAATAAATACTATATAAAACTATAATTATGTCAGGTGGAGTTTAAAACATAGAGAGAACAATTAAAATACAAGACAGCAGCACGTAAGTTATGAAGGGAGAAAGGTAGTTGAAGTGTTTTAAGGTACTTGCAAAAAAAAAAAAAAAAAAGAAAGAAAGAAAGACTGTGGAGGGACCAGAGCTTCTCGATGTTCTAGAAAAGCTATCATTACCATGGTGGTGTCAAGGTGCAGGTAAAGCCAGTAGGAAACTAACTAACTCCTGGAAGAAGGAAGTGTCAATGTCACCTTGAAAGTGAACAGAGGAACTGCTGTTATTAAAAGAAGAAACAAGGGGCACCTGGGTGGCTCAGTGGGTTAAAGCCTCTGCCTTCGGCTCAGGTCATGATCCCAGGGTCCTGGGATTGAGCCCCGCATCAGGTTCTCTGCTAAGCAGGGAGCCTGCTTCCTCCTCTCTCTCTGCCTGCTTCTCTGCCTCTTGTGATCTCCATCTGTCAAATAAATAAATAAAATCTTAAAAAAAAAAAGAAAGAAAGAAAGAAAGAAAGAAAGAAAGAAAGAAAGAAAAGAAAAGAAGAAATAAGTCCCGAGGAAGACAAATGCCATTGATCTTGCATGGTCACAAGGCTTTCTATATATTATCTTAAATTATTTAGTTCTGCCTATTATAAAGCATTTATTATTACCTGCATTTCACCTCACTGTGTGAGGTAAGCTAACTTATCCTGAAGAAGAGTAAGTTGCCAAGTAGGGATTGTTATGCCCCAATACACCATCATCCCCTCTAGAAAGAAGGCTGTTTGGGGGAGAAGGGAAGAGATCCATGTTCACCATACTTTGGGTTTCAGGAGAATTGGACTTGCAGGGTGTAGCTGCCCATGTTTCTTCTAGGACCCAGGAAAATGCAAGCCAAATGTGTGAGGAGAGAACACTTCTGAGGCTTTGATATGTTATGAGAAAGTCCCATGCTCTGGAATCCACTGATCATCTTGATGAATCGTTTTTCCTTCCAGACAAAAATCCACATCTATCAACTGCTCTTTTGTAGACTGCATTGCCCCAAGTTCCCCCCACATTTGATTTCAAAAGCGGCCATAATCTTACCTACTCCCTTTCTTCGTTCTTTTTTCTTAGGAACTAAGTATCTCTTTTTTTTTTTTTAAGCTTATAGTCACTTGCTTCATGTTTATCTTATTTTCCGTCCTTTGTCTTCTTTCTCTAAGCAAATTAGACTTTGCTGCTGTTTACCAAAATCGTTATTTAGCCAAAAGTCTAGGGTATTACTCTACAACATCTACAAGTTCACAGGAATTTACTAGAAATATGCCAACAATTAAATGACACTTTATTTCTTGGCACAAGTAGGGGCTCATGTCATCCAAGCTCAGTCTGGCAGACAGAAGTAGGGTTTTTAAATGACCACTGCCAGCCTCTCTGATGGATGTAGCTCAGCCAATATACCAGGAATATGATCATCCAAATTAAAGTCCACGTCTTATTGTAAGAGCAGTCTATCAATGACAATCCTCCACACTGTTCTTTCATAAGAAAGAAAAAAAAAGTAAAAATTACATGTTCATTAGAAGAGGTAAGACATGGAGATACAGCTACAAAAATATCTTCAGAGTGTATGTTTTAGGAAATATGGTTCATTACCCAGTGTTTTAATTACTATGAGGTTGGACCTTCAAACCAAAACTCATAACCTAATTAAGGAAGTCCATCATATAGACAGAGCATAAAGCAACATGCAATTAACATTTCCTAAAAATGAAACCAATGCAAGAACATTTTGATTTACTCTAATTATACTGTTAATCCTGCACCTAATGCCTTCACATTAAAAAAAAAAAAAAGTCCTTTAAAGGTCTTCCTCCAAATTGCAGTAGGCTTACATTTCTCTCACTGTAGCTGCTCGTAATGTACATAAAAGGGAGAATAACAAAGAATTCTCATTCCAGGGATATTATAAAGTAGAGATGACAGAAACCTGGCCCTGAATGTTCCCACAAGAACAGTTTGCAGCAATCATACTACAAAGAGTTTTTAGGATACCACTTTGATCAATCTGCTTCATTCATCTGCATGTACTTTACAGAAATGTCTTAGAAAGAGCTAAGAGCCAATATTCCTGAATTCCTAAATATAGGCTTGCTCTTGGCACCTGATATCGAGACTTACTACTCTGCTATGAGCTTGCAAACCCTTCAGGCAACATTTCTTTCTCAGCACAGTGGTACATACTTCCCTACCAGTATATACTATAGCATATAAGTGACCATTTGGAAAGTTAATGAATTGCATGTCACTCCTGGTGTTCAAAGTTCCTAAAAGCAAAGATATTATTTTCAAAATTCTGAAGATTCAAAATGAATAAAGTGGAAGAGAACTCAAGGGATCACTTAATTGGTTCCTTTTTACAAAAAAGAATCTAATACCCAGGGAGGGGTAAATGCTTTTGCCTATTCCTATAACAAAATTTCTATACTACGTGGGGGTAAAAAAGGAAGCTCTATTGACCTCTAGATGTTTGGAGTCAGAAAGATCTGGCTTTATTTTCTTTTTAAGGTTTATTCATTTATTTGCTTGAGAGAGCATGTGTGTATGAACAACAGGGGCCTGGGGAGGAAGAGAGGGAGAGGATGAGGGAGGAGCGAAGCAGACTCCCTGCTAAGCCCAATGCTGCTTGGGTCGTACTCTGGACCCTGAGATCATGACCTGAGCAGGAATCAAGAGTCAGAGCTTAACGAACTGCTTAACGAACTAAGCCACCCAGGTGCTCCAGAAAGATCCGCTTTTAAAACTGACTTTTGTATTTAACATGTGGACATGAATAAGTTACTTCCTTAACCCTTGGTTTCTTCATCTTTAAAATGGAAACAGTAAAATCACACCCATCAGATGTGAAGATCAAATAAAATAATACATAGGGAACCTCTGATGTTCTCACTGTTCCAAGCTGCACCCTGAATGTAATGTTTTTCCTTCTAACGTCGTACTCTAAGGTGGTTACGAAGGAGCAAAATGTGAGGCAAAAATTTGTTGGATACTTGATCACAAGGCAAACTAGAGGAAAAGAACTTTCATATACTCAAAATCATAAAGCTGACATCTTATCTAAAGTACTCAGGTTGACTTTTCATATAAGCTGTATAGCTGGTGCTTCATAGTGCACTTCTCTTTTTTAGTGAAATAAGAGGAAAACTTGTATTTCCAAACACAAATTTACTGTCAGTTCATGAGGTGAAATGGGAAAAGTAATTTCTTTGGACATTAACTAAGTAAAGAGAAGGTTGAGTGCTAAGTTAGAAAAACAACAAAATGACCACAATTTTTTTAGTTAATAATTATCCTACATCAGTCTTATACCTTAAGGAATATATATAAGGCATTTTAACATCATAACTGAATTAGATATACTATGTATTTCATAGCCTTAAAAAAGGTCATATAAAAAAGATAATAAAAATAAGAATTTAATAATAGGACCCAATATAAATATCTAATTATTAATTCATTTATTAGTTTTAATATGCATTTATTAAGTCCCTTCTTTGTGCCATAGTTGTGCAAGTTTAGGGAATATAAAAATGAACAAAATATAATCCCAGCCATTAAAGAATAAATGACTCTAGAATGACAAAGTAAATCTTGTAGCACTGAGATATTTTCCTGGTGAGCCATTTCTGCTATAAAGTCCTCCTGCCAATATTGCAATGCTACTGTCAAATTACATACAAAATCAGAATATATTTTAAAAAGAAAATAAGTAGTCATATTTCACAGCCATACTCCAACAAATACCATTCCTCTAGTAAGAACAGGAGTTTTCAGATGTCTTGAGTTGTCTTTTTTTTTTTGCAAATAAATTATTTACAAAAAGACTTTTTACCTTATAAAAATTTCTTTTTCAAATAAAATAAAATGTTATTTCAAAGAGTCTCAATTTTGCTACATATATTTTACATAATTATACTCACAGAGTACATTCAATTTTGTGGCACTTGTTATATACCTAGTACTTTATTCTAAATATGTCTCCAAGTGATAAATTACTTTTTTTAAGGCTGCACTGTATTCAATTTAAGTAATTATTTACTTACTATCTCCTTATTATTGAATATTTAGACTTCTTCTGCTTTGTCATTATAATAAATGTAATTGATACAGAGTTTTAAAATGAGAGTATTTTAGCCTTAATTTCACTGAGATCCCCAAATAATAGTGCAAGAAACCATGAAGGACTTATAAGCAAAGGGTCCAAAGGGTTTGGAAGATTAGGGAAAGAAAAACGGATTTTTGGAAGTGGAAAGAGCCGCCATGAGGTACGACATCTCTCTGAACCCCACGGATGAGGGTGAGGGTGTTTTCTCCTCACCTCAAGCCATGGAAAGGGATCAAAGGGCATGGTGTGAGGTCCCTGGAATTTGGGATCCAGTGGCCTGATCTGACTCAGACATGAACAATAGCAATTACAAGAGACTATGGCTGGCAAGGAGAAGTTCCTGCATTGCTGGGCAAAGGGTATGTGAGAATTATCTTAAGTACCCTCTAGAGAATGTCAAAAAGAGAAAGACCGCTGAATGCTTCAAAGGTTAGTAAAATAATCAGTGGTCTGTCATTAAAGATACTTCACCAATATCAAGAAATTATGTAAGTAAGAGACCCTTCCAAGAAGCCACGTTTGTTTTGCAGTTAAATTTTGCATTCTTTTAGCATGTCTTCTTTGGATAAATTCTCACAAATAAGAATGCTGAGGATTTCTTGCAGGTGCTGTAATTTGCTTAAATAAACCCCATTTGTGACTGCTCTGGATTTTTTATTTATTTTTATAACCATGATCAATGACATTGAAATGAAAGTATTTTTGTACAATAGATATTTCCTACTTTTGAATTATATGCTTAAAATAAATACCAATAATGAGGTTTATGGGTCAGTGGCTATGCATTATTTTTGCTCTTGATAAGTATTACCAAATGGTTTTCTAAAGATATTTCACACCTTTATTACTTTTTAATTACCACAAAATATTTTCTCATACATTTACCATTTATAACTTCTCCTCTGTGGAATGGTTTATGGTTTTGCCAATTCATGCTAAGGGCATTTTCTGATGACAGGATGCTCACGTGTTACACCAGACTCTTTTGCTGTAGTTCTGCCAGCAGGAAGGAAAAGGAACTGTAGGGAGTGGGATAGTCATAAATATTTGTAGAAATGCCACTGCCCTAATCCCAGGGCACTAGCACTTAATGCTTTGTGAAAGACAATAGAATTTTTAGAAAGACCCTCTTCTTGGTAAAAAACAACAACAACAACAACAACTAAGTTCCTTTCTTTTGTAAAATATGTAATACTTACAGGCATGATTTAGATCAAGGCTGGAAAGAGAAAAGGGAATTTTTCATCTTTCCTGTAAAGTGCTTCTGATATGTTTTATCAATCTTAGAATTATTGATTTCTTTTCAGAGAGAGCTGAAGTAAGACACTGACCTAAAGTAAAACTAAAGTAAAAATTTATTATGAAAGAATACTAACTAAAACAGAATAAGAAAACTCAGATCTATTAGAAATTCTGCTTTCTTAAGGATAGTTTGGGCTTCAATTATTAAACATAACTGCATTTTTCTAAAGGTGAAGATGTGTTTTTCATCTAAAGAAGAGGTGCTTTCATAGAAACATTTAAATATTGAAACACTGCAAGTATTAATTCTCACAGAAAAATGCACAATCTTCACAGAAAAATGCAAAAATTGCAGAGAAAATGGATAATGATAGCCACCCACACATGCACACAGACACCGTGGTTAGAAAGATATTTTATGATAACGAACATCATAAATATTTAGTTGTAGAAATCAAAAAGAAGAACTATATTTTCAAAATCAGTGATATTTACCAAACATTTAAGTCTTAGTTAATAATATGTTCCTACTCAAATGAGGTTTGCAATTACATCTATATGACAGTTGCCAAATTGGCCTGAAGGGAAATTTGGCTGATATGATTTACAAAAGTTCATCCATTTAGTTTAAGCAAATAGCAAGGACCAGAAATACAGGCTCAGGACATATCTGATTGCAAAGAGCAATTCACACTGATCAGTATTTTCTTCTACTCAGACCTGGATGGTTTTGTAACTTTGGGCTAGGATATAATCGTAGAGGCTTTGACTTCAACTGGCATGGAGTTTGGGTTGTAAGATGCCAGTCCTCTTACAGTGGAATCTGCCACTTTTCCCAGGGGCATCAAAGGAAGGTCAGAAAGAAGGGAAAAATATAGCTTCCTTTCCTTGGTCTCCTTTGGTTCCTAAGAGCTTCCCCCTTTTCTCTGGTATTCCTGATGCTTGTTCTACACTTCTACTTAATTTCTTTGAACCTCACTTCATACTCTGACCTTGCATAGTCATTATGAGTATTGGAAATAAGAATTCTAGAGAATTATTTGATAAAATCCACCCTCTTCGATCTTTCCGTACTATCGGTAGGATTGTAAATCCAGTAACCATGGAAAAAATTATGGAGCTTCCCCAAAATATAACTACCATATGAGCCAGAAGTTCCACTTCTGAGTATATATCCAAAGAAACCAAAATCACTATCTCAAAAATATACCTTCACCGTGTGTGTGTGTGTGTGTGTGTGTGTGTGTGTGTATTTCTCAGCAATAAAAAAAAACAAGGAAACCCTGCCATTTGTGACAACATGGATGGACATTGAGAGCATTATACTAAGTGAAATAAGTCAGATAAAGACAAATGTATGATCTCACTTATGTAAAAATCTTTTTAAAAAGCCCACAAAATACAAATAGATAAGAGGACAGATTGGTGATTGCCAGAGGTAGGGTAGGGGTGACGGAAATGGGCGAAAGTGGTCGAAAAGTATAAACTTTTAATTACAAGATAAATAAGTTCTGGGAATGTAATGTACAATATGGTGTCTACAGTTAACAATATTGTTGTATATTTGAAATTTGCTAAGTGCATAGATCTTCAAAGTTCTCAGGCCAAGAAAAAATCTTATAATTGTGAGGTGATAGATGTTAACTAAACTTACTGTGGTAACTATTTTGCAATATATTCATATATTAAATCATTAAGCTATACACCTTAAACTAATATAATGTTGTATGTCAATTATATCTCAATAATACTGGGAGGAAAAATCCACTCCTTTCCTTAACGCAAACAAATAAACCAGCACACCAGCAAACAGATTTAGCAAACAAAAATAGGGGACAACTTCTTGACAAAATGTAGGTACAGTAATATTTAATCTGCATCATACTTGGCAAGAAACATTAGAAGCACTCTTAATAATATCCCTAAAACAAGATATAAATACCTACTATTATCAGAACCATTATTCAACATTGTATTGGAAATCTTGTCAAATAAAATACAAGACAAATACATTTGTGAGGGAATCATTGGAAACAAAAAATACATACCTAGGAAAGTCAAGAAAATCGACTGACAAAATCAGTGACTTTAGCCAGCTCACCATATAAAATAAAAGCAGATGAAAATTAATAACAATAGCAATAGCCAATTTGAAAATATCAGTAAAAATGCCCAATCACACCAGCAACACACATATTTAGTTAGTTAGGAATAAACCTAATGAGAATAATGGAGTCCTGTTTAAAGAAAACTGTAAAATTGTATGAAGAACATAAAGGAAGATGTATATACTCTGATCCGACAATTCCATTTCTTAGGGTCTGCCCTAGAAAATACTCTAATCTTGCAAAAAGTTATTGTTTATAATTGGGGAGGTGGAAGAACCTCTAAATGCCCATAAATATAGCTAAATAAACACTGCTTCATGGTCCAAATCAACTGCTTAATAAAAGAACAAGGTATATCTACACATTGCCAAAGAATTTTCAAAGTCAAACCATTAAATTTAAAAATAAATTGAAGAACAATACATAAAAATTGATCCCACGTGTTTTAAAGCCCACAATATAAAATAATATGATACATAATTTATATATAAATGCATATAATAAAGTATATTTATAGGACATGTGTAAAACTATATAGACATGCATGTAGGTATAAAACACATGAAAACAGTGGTTAATTCTGGGGAACAAACATATAGATGTGGGTAGTAGGAAAATAATTTTATTGAGATTGATTTTTATTTTATGTGTATTAACTAAATAATTTACAATGAGAATGCATTCACTTCTTGATTGTGAAATTTTGAAATTTAATAAAAATAATGAGACCTGGCATATAGAAAGCACTCATAAATATTTGCTGTAGATATGAATATAACCATCTTAAAACTGTGTACTATTCTCTAGCTCTTATGGCACCAAGAGCCTACTTTTCTGACCACCAGAATGACACTCACAGCTCTAAACACATTTTTCATACCAGTTTTGTATCACTAAAGCAAAGTGGAACCTTGCATAGTTTACAAGTGACCAGCAACAACTGTCTACATGGATTTAAGATGAGAGAAAAGTCTCAGTCCTCCTCTCTCCTTCAGTAGACCTGGCCCAGCTAACACAGAGCTTGGTACTTGCAGAGAGAATCACACTGTGAGATACAAAGAACAAGAAGAGAATTTACACTTTAAAGGTTGTGTCTTTTTCTATCTTATTTACTTACACTTTATCTTCATTTGGAAAAAATGAATCCCATTAACATGCTCTATCTGGATAGCTGACAGAAATAGAATATATTTGAGAAAGGCGAAAACAAATTGCCACAGTGTTTTAATTTTGATTTTTAAAAATATGATATAGTTAATAGTGATTTGAAACCTCAGAAAACAGATTCTGCAAAATTCAAAATATATTTAAATAAAATATTAAATTTTCTATGACAAGTTTATATCACAGAAGCATCAGTAACTCTGGGTCTGCCCTTCAGCTCACCTCACTGAAATCTCAGTTTTTTCTTGGTCTGTCCTTCAGTAATAGAGGTAAGGTCAACAGTTTGGTATATTATACTTAATGTAATGGTTGTATCCGACTTATCCCTTTCTCATCTAATGCTAATTCTTATTAATGTAAGTTACATGGAATAGATGGAGCCAGGCCATTCCTGAACTCCCTTGACTATAGTTATGAAATATGCTCAACTTCATAATGATGGAAAGTCCTATCTGGAAATTCTGAGGGTATCTTCGACTTGGAAGTTAACTTCTTTGAGTAAATTAGGATTGTCCTTGGCAAATGGTAAAGTACCTCACTAAATGAAGTGCATAATTAGATTTACAGTGACATAAATGTATTTCTCTATGCCTCAATTTATTCAATTGTAAAATGAGATGGATTAGAAGACCTAATCATATCTTCTAGTTACAAAAAATATCTAAATCTAAATACATGATTTCCTATAGAAATCATTCCATATAAAATTATACCTATTGTAAATAAATGTCAAAGAAGTAAATAGAATATAGATATATCCTTGATGAAATTCCAGAACAGATTATCAAAGATGTGGTCCAATACTACTTGACAAAGAAAAGTAAAATAATAATGAAGATGATAATAATGATTTAACAAGGACTGCATAAGAAAATTTATCAAACAATAGTTTCTTTTTTAAGCAGGGTAGAGTTACTATATTTAAAATTACCTTTTGTCTAAAAGTGTTTCTAATATGCCTTCAAATTTGGTACCCAGAACTAAAAAGGTAACCATTATCTTTTAAATAAGGTAACTAGAGCTAAACAAAGATTTCCAGGGTAGACTAACAAAACAAGTGCCTCTGTATACTTACGTTTATAACACTAGTTGCTGAATTTCAACTGCAGTCACTTTGGAAGACAGGGAAGGGTAGCCAGTCTCACTACCAACTCATTTTGAGATTGTTTTCTGCATGTAAAATGTAGAACTATGTCTTATTCCTAGGGATTATTGATCAGCTAGAATTTTTTTTTCTTTTTGCTGCTAGGCAAGATTTTTATCTTTTTTACATTTCATCTCATTTTAATCTCATCATTTTAAGCCATTAAGCTTTTGGAATCATGTTTTTGTCACTGGATGTACATACAGTTAGTCATGCTTCCTTGATTTAAATGATTTATAAATTTGATACTCTTTATATCGACAAGCTACTGATTTATAAAAATGTGAACTCAGGACCAAGAACTTCAGACGAAAACAGATAATGAACTAATAACTGACCCTTGAAAATGATAATGAACTGAACAAACTGGTTTTATATTTACTTCTTTTTCTCCTGTCTTTCTTTTAAACAGAAACACTTAACAAAGATATAAAGAAATATTAGGATTATTTTTCACAGCCACCATTTTTATAATCAGGAAGAGAGAAGTGGCAAGAAGAGATATGTAACCTTAATCAAATCAAAACAAAACATTCTAATAGTGTTCATGTTTCTTCATGTTTATTCATCCTTATGTATTTAGTGTCAAGTATATTGACAGGCAAATGGTAGATATGTAGTGAATACTAGTTAAATGAATCAATAATAAAAAATGAATATGTAATTATAGAGTGAATGACTTGTGAGGTCCAGTCAATGTCCCAAGCAAAGCTGGGTAACTATCTATCAGGGATCTCATAGAAAGGACTTCTATCAATCAGAGAAAGACAATTATCATATGATCTCTCTGATATGAGGAATTTGAAAGGCAGGGCAGGGAGTCCTCGGGGGAAGGGAGGGAAAAAATGAAACAAGATGGGACTGGGGGTGGAGACAAACCATAAGAGACTCTTAATCTCAGGAAACAAACTGAGGGCTGCTGGAGGAGGGAGGGATAGGGTGGCTGGGTGATGGCCACCGGGGAGGGTATGTGCTATGTTGAATGCTGTGAAATGTGTAAGCCTGACGATTCACAGACCTGTACCCCTGAAGCAAATAATACATTATATGTTAATTTAAAAAAAAGGACTTCTAAAAAAAATGGATGGACTAGATGAGCTTTAAGATGACTTTTATATGTAAAATTATTTAAGAGATCAAATAAGTAGTTATTCTCTACAAGTTCTGATTACTACTACAGTTTAAGCATTAGATTTTTCTCAAAGAAGCTTGGAAAACAAACTTATTTATTAAGGGGAGAATGATATAAAAATGAAAAAAAAAGTTAAGATTTCTGGTAAGTAAAAGCCTGGTAAAGCCTTTCAGTATATGTAAGTAGATTATGTTGATTTAATTTTATTTGCAAACTAGAATGCCTTACAGAAAGTAAATAAAGTATTTAATTTTAATGGCAATGTACTATTCCACTTTTGTCATGAACTACTGAATCCCTTCTACAGTTTTGGCAATATACATAGCAATTAAATTATAATATTTTAAAACAATATGTCTGTATTTCATTTGGGATCTTAACTTGCCATGTGGCTTTAATACATTTTAAATGTATTTAAATGTGCTTTGTTTCTGTCCTAGAGAAGTAACTGCTGTGAATGGTAGCTACTTCTATTTCATAGTTATTTAAGTTTTTTTTTTATTATAATCATTTTAATGCTACAACTCAAATGGATGTACTGTTACTTTTATTTTTTTAACAAAGAGAATTTTTTGTTCAAGTATTTAAAATAAACAAAACATATTATAAACATTGTTAGCTAAACAAGGGAGATATAACTTAGATAACCAGAGGTTTTAACCATATCCTGTGGGATATTGAAAAAATTTATTTTTTTAAGTACATTATTGAGATGTAGCATGGGTTTGGATACACAAAAGATAATAACTTTATATCAATAACAAAAATCAGTAATCTGAGGTGATTTAGAAGAGAATGATTATGTAGGAAAAAAAAGACTGACATAAAACACACACAGTTTAATGGTGTTTGTCTTTTGCTAGTGGAACTACGAGTGATTTTTTTTCCCCATTCTTTCTACATTTCTACAGTAAGCCTCAACTACTTTAACAAAATTTAAAAATGGTTTATTTTACTTTTATTTGAAGAAAACCTCTATAAAGTAAGAGTAAAATAATAAAGCAATAGTCTATTTAAAAAGCAAAATATTGATTTTACATTAGGTACAAAATTATTTAGCTTGAATCTCTTTTGTGAAACTGATAAAAAGTTCTCCAGTTACGTATCTTAAAGAGACCTAGGTAGGGTGACACTCAGCATGACTAGGAAATTAATTATCCTACTAAACTGAATTCTCCAAATTAGCAAAGTCACTTTTTTTAAGTAGAAAAATTGTTGGAAATAAGCGAATTTATAATTTCATTTTCATAAATCATTTTAAGCTCCCGTCTTGCTTTCTTAATGTGATCAATGTCTTTCAACTTCCTTTAAAGATTCAGAGAGAGCCTTATGACAGTTGGTGACTCTGCCCTGGGGTACTCGGTGCCTGCTATGGCGTGGGGGGGCATTATCTAATACAGCTTTGTTTCTTTTAGTTACAGTGTTTATTTTTTACAGTTTCTGTATTAGATATGGCTACTTATTAGATATTACTACTTCTTATTAAATATTACTACTGTTGCCATATCTTTTTCTAAACTTCTCCTCTTTCTCCTTCAGTTTCCCCTAGTTTATGGTTTCTAATATTCTAAGGTGTAAAAATTAAGTTAATAATGCTTATGGTTGTGTTTAATAATAACATCATTAATATAGTCACCAATAAATATCTTCTAGGGCCAGGCACCCTTGAAGGTCATTAACCAGCTATGAATAGGAGCGGGCTTGAGAAAGTCTGAGTGACCAGAGCACAGTACAGACAGGATGGTGTAGTAGAAGATGACCAGAAATGAAATAAGGTCCATGTCATGGGGTACACTGTAGGCCACATAAGGATTTGGTTTTAACTCTAGTGGGGAGCCACTGAACAGTCTTGGCCAGGAAGTCATATGTCTGATGTAAGTTTTTAAAAACCACTCTGGCTTTTCTATAATAAATATATTTTAAAGAAATGAGAGTGAAACGGGGATAGAAGTAACAGAGGCTCAACTAGGGTAGTAATGGTAGAGATGATAAGTGCTAGCATATAATTTATGTTTTGAAAATCATGCCCACAAGACTCCACTGGATTAGTCATGAGATTATGACAGAAAGAAAAAAAGATGCTGCCCAGGTCTTTGTCCTGGTTAATGGTGGTGCCACTTACTGAGGGGGATGCAGTGAGGAAGTGAATTTGGATGGGAAGAAACTGCTAGGACACTGAGAGTTTAGACTTTGATATGTTAAATGTAAGCTGCCCGCCAGACATTTGAGCCATGTTGAATGTACAATTCAGGGGGCCAAGTGGAAGTTAAGACTGGAAATATCAGTAGGGGAGTTATCACATTAGTAATAGAACTAAAAGCTGTAAGACTAGATTCTGTCAGAGGTAGGTAAGGACAGAAAAAAATCAAAGTATAAGGGGGAAAAACCCCACAAAACTTGAGAAGTCCATTATTTAGATCTCATGAAGAGGAGAAGATCCATCAAAGGAGATGGAGAAGATTCTACTGGGATAAGAAAAAACCCAACAGCATGTAAGGTCCTTTAAGCCAAGTGAAGAAATCTTTTAGAGAAGGTGAAAACAGATGAACTGTGTCATCTATTGCTAAGAGAATGAATGAGGTGAGTCTATGAAAATGACCATTGCTCTGTGTTACAGAATCTGAGTCCGAAGAGCTCACACATAAGACTTAATATTTTAAATGTGTAATATTTAGATAATGTCTTATCCATCTCCCAAACTTTCTCCCAAACCCACACTTCATTCAATTTTCCTGTCTCAGTAAAAGACTTTTGTTGACCCATCTGCCCATATCTAGTGCATTACAAATCATGGTGGTTCTAACTTCCAAAGTATGTTTTAAATCTATTCCCTTCTCCTCATCTTCACTGTCACCATCCTATGTGAACCATATCCTCTTCTTCGGGAACTACTCTATTTCCTTTTTAATTATCTCTCAGTATCCATTCTTATCACTCTTGGCCTTTAAAATCTGTCATGTAGTGCTCTCGGGATTTGTTGATGGGTTAATCATGAGGTATTACAAAAAAAAAAAAAAAGAAATGTTTTGGTCTGAAAATTGCATGACTGGTGAGGTCATTAGTAGAGACAGGGAGCTCTGAGGAAGAGAAATATGGTGAGGCCAAAAGTCAACACAATTTTGAAAAGTAAGAATAAAGGTAAAGAACTTACACTCCTGAATTCAAAACTTCCACAAAGGTAAAGTAGCTAGGAAGGTGTAATACTTGTGTAAATACAAAAACAAAAATCAATGAAATAGGTTTGAGAATCTGGAAATAAACTCTTACATATAAGATCAATTAATTTTTGCCAATGTAATTGAGTGGGAATTGTTTTTCAACAAATGTGTTGGAACAACTGGATAACTTCATGCAAAAAGAGGAATTTAGACATTCTACTCACACAATTAAAAAAAAAAAAACCAAAACTGACAATGAAACATAGACCTAAATGTAAAAAACTAAGATTATAAAATTTCTAGAAGAAAACAAGAAATTTTTGGGGTTGGGCAGAGTTCTTAGATGTGACACTAAAAGCACAATCTATAAAAGAAAAAAAATTACAAACTGATCTTCATCAAAATTAAAACCTTTTATGCTTTCAAAACTCACTATTAGGAAATGAAAAGGTAAGCTACAGGCAGGAAGAAAATATTTGTAAATCATATATCTGATAAAGGACTTGTTTTCAGTATATATAAGAGACTCTTACAAATCTATGAAAACATAAGTAACTCAGTTAAAAGTGAGCAAAATTTGAATAGACATTCACTAAAGAAGAAATATGAGTGGCTAATAAGCATATGAAGAGATGCTTGATGTCATTAGTCAATCAGGGAAATTCAAATTAAAGCCACCATGAGAAACTATCCATTATACCTATTATAATAAAAAAAACTGAAAATGATAATATAACCCATACCATATCAACTAGCAATTCTACTCCGAGGAATTTAACCCAAGAAATGAAACATACAGTTACATAAAAATGTGTATGCAAATGTTCATACCAGCAAGAAATGGCAAACCTTGTATACAAAGAAAGTAGATTAGATTAGTGGTTTCCCAGGTGAGGCGGAAGATTAACTGAGAATGGGCATAGGAGATCTCTTTGGAGTTAAAGAAAAGTTCTAAAACTGGATTACAGTGATTATTGCACAAGTCTATATATTTATAAAATTTACTGAATTGCACACTTAATTCCAGAGAAGTTTATGGAATGAAATTATAGACCAATAAAGTTTTTTAAAAATATAACAGTCTTCCCATAAAAATATAGCAATTGATTATTGATAAAGGAACAAAAGCAATTCAGTGGTGAAAGAATAATCTTATAAATAAATGGTGCTGGAAAAATTAGACACTCATATGCAAAAAAAATTAATCTACACAATGACCTTATATCTTTCACAAAAGTTAACTCAAAACAAATCTTCAACCTAAATGTAAAACAAAATGCTATAAAACTTCTAGGAGAAAATATAGGAGAAACATCTATGTGACTCAAGAGAATAAAAAGATAAACCACAAACTGGAAGAAAATTTGCAAAAGACATATCTGATAAAAGACTATTATCCAAAATATACAAAGAGCTCTTAGGGGCACATGGGTGGCTCAGTGGGTTGGGGCCTCTGCCTTTGGCTCAGGTCATGGTCCCGGGGTCCTGGGATCGAGCCCCGCATCAGGCTCTCTGCTCAGCAGGGAGCCTGCTTCCCTTTTTCTCTCTCTGCCTGCCTCTCTGCTTACTTGTAATCTCTGTCAAATAAATAGATAAAATCTTTTTTTAAAAATTAAAAAAAAAAGAGCTCTTAAAGTTCAACAATAAGTAAATAAATATCCCAATTAAAAAATAGGGCAAAGATCTTAATAGTACCTCACCAATAGAAGATATACAGATAGCAAATAAGCATATAAAAAGTTGTTCTACATCATGTGTTTTCAGAGAAATCAAATTAAGGCAACAATAAAATATCACTACCTACTTACTAGCTAGGTCAAAATTCAGAATGCTGCCAAGGATGCAGAGCAAAAAGGACTCCCATTCATTCCTGGTGGGAATGCAAAGTATATAGCCACTTTGGAAGACAGTTTGGTGGTTTCTTACAAGGCTAAGCACACTCTTAGCACATGATTCAGCAATCATAATCCTTGGCATTTACCCAAAGGAGTTAAAAACTCAGTTCCACACAAAAATCTGCACATGGATATTTGTAGCAGCTTTATTCATGACTGCCAAAACTTGGGAGCAACCACGATGTCCTTCAGTAAGTGAATGGATAAATAAATTGCAGTCTATCCAGACTATAGAATATTATTCATTGCTAAGAAGAAACATATTATCAAGTCATGAACATACAGAGGAAACTTAAATGTTTTGTTAAGTGAAATAATCGAATCTGAAAAGGCTACATATTACAGGATTCCAAGTAAACGACTTTCTAGAAAGGACAAAACTATGGAGATGGTAAAAAGATCAGTGGTTGTTAGGGGTTGGAGAGGGAGGGATGAATAGGTGGAGCACAGAGGATTTTACAGGCAGTGAAATTATTCTCTATGACCCCATAATCATGGGCAGATATCATTACATGTGCACAGAAACCCATAGAATATAAAACACCAAGAGTAAACCATAATGTAAACTATAGACCCTGGGTGATTCTCATGTATTGATGTAGGTTCATCAGCTGTAACTCTGGGGAAGTGAGAGGGATGATAATGGAGGAGTCTATGATGTGTAGGGGCAGGGAGTATATGGGAAATCTCTGTGTCTCCCATTCAATATTGTTGTGAACTTAAAACTGCTCTACAAGAGCAGTTCATTACAGAAAAAAAATTTATGTCACCTTGAGTTTTTAGATACAGGACCAAAGCCATAATCAATTAAAGAAAAAAAATTAATAAGTTGGATTTTATTAAAATTTAAAACTTCTGGGCGCCTGGGTGGCTCAGTGGGTTAAGCCGCTGCCTTCGGCTCAGGTCATGATCTCAGGGTCCTGGGATCGAGTCCCACATCGGGCTCTCTGCTCAGCGGGGAGCCTGCTTCCTCCTCTCTCTCTCTGCCTGCCTCTCTGTCTACTTGTGATCTCTGTCTGTCAAATAAATAAATAAAATTTAAAAACAAAAAATTTAAAACTTCTACTCTCTGAAGATAGTTATGAGAATGAAAAGACACACTAGAGGCTGAGAGAAAATAGATGCAAAACAGGTATCATAACAAAGACCTATATCTAAAATCTTCAAAGAACTCAACAATAGGAAAAAAAAGTAAAAAATAGAAACAATTTCAGAATAAACACCTCCCCAAAAAGAGATGGCAACTAAAACTAAATGTATGAAAAGACACTCAAAATCATGTCATTAGGGAATTGTGATTTAAAACATCAAGGGATACCTACTAGGCTGGCTAAAATCTAAAAACCCAAAATTCCACATTACTAAATGTTCATTAGAATGCAGAACAACAGGAAGGCCTATTCATTTTTGGTGTGAATGAAAAAATGCACAGACACTTTAGAAGGGAAGCATACTTACAAAGGGAAGCATACTATTACCATACAATCCAGTAACTGTGCCCAATTTTAATTCAAAACATATATCCATACAAAACCCTAAGTGTTAATGTTTATGACTGCCTTAGTCACAATCACGAAGAACTGGAAGCAAAAATGTCTTTCTATGTGATATATCCATACAATCAAATGATATTGAGGGATAAAAAGGAACACGTTATCAAAACACCAAAAGACACAGAAGAAATTTAAATGCTACTGTAAGTGAAAAGAGCCAGTCTGAAAGGTTTCATATTGCATGATTCCAATTATGTGACATTTAAAAAGGCAAAACTACAGAGGCAGCAAGAAGAGCATGGTTGCCAGGAGAGGAAGAAAGGTGAATCAGCAAAGCACAGTGGATTTTTAGGATGGTGAAACTATTCTGTAGGATCCTGTGATCATGGGTGGATAACAATGCATTTCTTAAAATTCATAAAATTTTATAGCATCAAGAGTGAACCATAATGTATGCACATTTTAAAAAATAGGCGGCCAGGGATCCCAGAAATAAATGCAGAATATGAGGAGAAAATCTTATTATAAATACATGACATAACCTCACTGAAGTGTGGGGTGGGGGGAATGTGCTGACCTAAGTGTCTTTGGAACTGAGGGGAGTCCATAAGACTAAAGGAAAAGGAACTGCACATAAGCACTTTACCCTAGCTGATAAAGTTCTTTCCATCAGGGTACAGTTGAACAATTCCTACAGTGTTACGCATGTTTATTGGAACTGAACATATATGTAAATGGATCATGAGAGGAGGAAGTCAGTTTTCTTACAGCTGAGGTGAGAATTTACAGTTAAACGACAAGAGGTTAGAATGACGTATGTGCTAAAGGAGTTTGCAACATCAGCGTAAGGTCATGTTTAGCTGAATATAGGTACGAATATATACTTATATACATGTGTGAGGATATATATATATATTTCTGTGCTCTGTCAGCTGAGAACATCTAAAAGAAATTGCACTCCAGTAGCAATGAACACAACTAACACCCAGATCTTGGCTTTCCGGTACCTTCTTCAATAAAAGACACTAGGGATTTGGCGGGGAAATGGGTTCTTCTAGTACCACGGCAGGAAATGCATAGGATGAGCTTGAAGTGTCTCATACATACAGGAACTAAAGCAGCTGCCCTCTGCCCAAATGAAACCCCACATTGTGAGTATATTGTGAGTACAAAAGGGCACAGAAGTCAACTGAAAGGGCTCCCAATGTCCAAAGTTGGAATAATTTCAACAACACAAAAAGTAAGGTCATATTGGATTATAACCCAATGTATAAATTAAGTATCCAAGAGTCCTCACTGGTATAAATAAATGATTGAATAAATTAACAAATGGGGAGGTAGAGACAAGTCTCCTATGCAGAATAACTCCAAATAATTGAGGCAGGTACTCTGCTCTAAAGGAGGGGAAGCATAACATTCTGACCTAAGTGTGAGCTGCACATAGAGACGGCCTTCCAAAGGGTGGATTATGGAAAATGGTGGTAGGAGAAGAGTAACTGTAGAGAGGAAAAAGAAAAGTTGACAAAACCAACCTTGGTCAGGTGATCGAAGTCATAATCAACAATCATAAGTCATGTTGAGAATAAATGTGTATAATAAGATGCCATCAAAATTTAGCACTTTACTTATATGAGCTTTCTCCCAAAAAAACATAACCCCAGTCTAGTCATGAGAAAAACATCAGAAATATTCCAGTAGAAGGTATCCTATGAAATACCTGAGTGGCACACCTTAAAACTGTTTTGATGTTAAGGTCATCAAAAACAAGTAAAGTCTGAGGAACTGTTATAGCTGCGAGGGACCTAAGTCAAAAAGATAAAGAAATGTAATGTGGCACCTTGGACAGGATTCTGAAACACAAAATGGACGTTAGGTAAAAACTAAAGAAGTCTTAATAACCTATGATATTTAGTAAGAATTTAATGGGACACCTGGGTGCTTAAGTTGGTTGGGTGTCTACCTCTTGATCTCAGCTCAGGTCTTGATCTCAGAGTCGTGAGTTCAAGCCCTACATTTGGTTCCATGCTGAGCATGAAGGCTACTTTTAAATAAATAAATAAATAAATAAATAAATAAATAAATAAAGGTGAAAATTGACTTCAGTTCATCAAATGTACCATACTAGGGTAGGATTTTAATAACAGTAGGACTGGTTTGGAGTATATGGAAATGATCTGCAATATTTCTCAAGTTTTAATAAACCTGTAACTGTTTTAAATACACACACACACACACACACACACTGCATATATCTCAGTCCTGCCTACTCTACAGTCTCATCTTTGTACCTCTTTCTCTCAAGACTTTGAGTAATTACTGCTCTGCCTGGAACACTCTTTCCCTTGCTATTTGTCTGGCTTAACCCTGATCATTTTTTGGATCCCACCTTAAATTACATATTTTGTATGATCTATATGTTATTAGTCAGTTAAAATATATCACTTTCATAGACTATGAGCTCCATGAAAGCTAGGGCCATATTTGTTCCCAGTAACTAGCCTGAGGATAATATTCAGTATTCAACAATTTTCATGAAAAATGACTCTTCACCTCTCAAAGATTATTTACTTACTTTTGCTTCCCTTTTGGCAGTCTACAGGGTTATTTATATTCTAAATTATTGATAGTGACTTTTATATAACCAATGTGGTGTTATAAAAGATATTTTAACTAATTGTGTATGATTCATATCTGGGATATATAGGCATAAATGTCTAGTTATCCTCCATGAATGTGTACTATTTTGGTCTTTGATTTGTATTGCCATTTGTGTCAGTACTTTACTGAAGCCACATAAAATCTCTCAATTTTTTAAAAACCTTCCAAAAACTTTGAAACTAAGAAACAAGTAAAAAATAATGGACTGCCCAAGCAGCATACTGGTTAGTATGAAAAACGAACAACAAAACGTCCAAATCAAAGTGGATAATATTTACTTCTTCCTGGACAATGATATGTGCATCAACATAGTTGAGTAGTTCCTTAATCAACATTATAGCTACATAATAGCAAGAAAACATCATTGTGCATTTGTAACGGTTGGCAGTAGGCAGTTCTTAAAGGCAGGTGACAATAATAAAAAAAACTGTGCTAAATGCAAAGTTTCTTCTATTATGAAAATATCAGGAGGGGTGCCTGGGTGGCTCAGTTTTTAAGCATCTGCCTTAGGCTCAGGTCATGATCCCAAATGCCTGGGATCAAGCTCAGCATCTAGCTTCATGCTCCCTGGGAACCCTCTTCTCCCTCTGCCTGCTGCTCTCCCTGCTTGTGTTCCCGCTCTTGCTCTCTCTCCCTAGTTAAATAAATAAAATCTTAAAAAAAAAAAAAAAAAGAAAAAAGATATCAGGAAATTCTTAATGTCTGTGTAAAGAAAAAATAGATCTGTCCTCTTTTGAAAGAAGAAGGTTAATTTAAACTTCAACATTTCTTTGTTTAAAATTGAGCTAATTTAAATAAATGGCCTGTGATATAAAACTATCATCTTAGGTACTCCAGAGTTATTTCTTAAGCTCTCAGACCAAGTTTCCTTAAAACTATCTAACACCATGAACTAGTTTTAATGCCTTGAATTATGTGCCCTCTTATTGTGAGAATAAGATATGGTGTAGAAGGAGGAGAAAGCTGTTGAACTTTTAATAGAAAATGTAATATGGAAAGTAATGTTACTATCACCTAAACAAGGTTGTAAACATTATTAAACACCAGAAAGATTTTTATATACCAGCTACTGAAAGAAATTTGAAATAAGTTGTGTATGCACTACTGTCTCTCAGCAGACCTTAAATCTGAATGTCGACTGATGGTTAGATTTGGCTAATACCAGGACAGGCATTAAGGTTTAACACAGTTCAAACTGTCATCATGCCTACTTGTTTCTTAGACTTGACAAGTCTTCATTTAAAATCACTCAGGGGAGCGCCTGGGTGGCTCAGTCTTTAAGCAGCTATCTTCAGCTCAGGTCATGATCCTAGGGTCTTAGGATCAAGCCCCATGTCAGGCTGCCTGCTCAAGGGGTGTCTGCCTCTCCCTCTCCTACTTCCCCTGCTTATGTTCCCTCTCTCACTGTGTCTCTCTGTCGAATAAATAAAATCTTTTAAAAAATAAAATAAATAAAATAAAATCACTCAGGACCAGAACAAGAACAAAAAAATAAGTAAATAAATCAACCCCCTTCACTGGTTTGTTTGGCAAATGACCCATTGCTTGAGGTTTGCTTTTGAGAGATCAAAGAAGAAATACTGCCACACCAAAAGAATTTATAATAATTAATGTGAGCAAAATGAGCACCAAAGGAAGTGATAATAATTTGCTACTTGTGAATGTCACCGGGTTTTCCAGTGTGAACACGTCACTGTTTGCTCCGGGGAAAAGAGATGCAAGATACTGTTTCTCTTTTCGTGCCTCTCTCCTACCTCACTCCTTTGCCTGGTGTCTAACTTGTGGAGAACTTGACTCTCTGTCAATTCTGAAGCTGCATTCCTGGGGTGTCTTGCTGCTACCTGTTACCCTTTGGGCTAAATAACCTCTCTGCTCTTATGTCGTAAGTTCTTTCCACAAAATTACCATCCTGTTGTCCTTGGTGCATTTGCAGGCTAACCATGCCTTAAGCTTCTGTTGAGCCTGCAGCAAAAACTTTGTAAAATATTTGAGGATGAAATGGAGACTTTGAAGCTCTTGACGCTACACTCAGCATTGAACAATTTTGGCAAAGCAATGATTTGAAATTTGCCTACTCTTCAATTTAGGAGCAACTGTGATGATACATTATTTTAATGAGCTGTAAGTTCAAAGGTAGAAAAGAACTTGTTTTTCCTAGACAGTTCTGGCAAAAAGGTGCATTAGCTGTTCCTTGATTCTTCCTGCCAATTAAGCCATATTTGAATTGTTCCTGCTTCATGGGATGTGAATATCTAAAAATGCTAACACAGTCATCTGTTTATTTCCAGAATTTGCAAAAGCCACAGACGTTGCTGCTGAAAGGTGGCTCCCACAGGAATTCACATAATTCTGTGGTATACCACTGACTTTAAATGGCCCCAAATACTTTCTTAAAATGCCCTGATGTGATCTATATTTGTGGTAAGCTTCTACATAAAGTGCTGGTACAGTGAGAAATATAAATATATACTTAATAGTAAGTTGCTAGCTTGAAAATGAGTGCCTTGCCTATATGACATTGGATATATCAAGGAGGTCTCTGGCTTGGGCAGAAAACAAATTTAAAAGTGAATGCATTATTTCAGGTAGCCAGATAATGCCAGTTTTTAGTAACATAAATTTCAGCTCAGAGATCTGAAATAAATCACATAGCATTCAGAGTTTTGCAGATTATTGTTTGGGCTACAGAGAAAAAAGATTTTGATTGAAGGATCAAAGTGGGTCCACAGGCCATCGTGTAAGTGAGCTCCCCTAGGAAATGAGTTCAATAGCTATTAGTAATGATATTGCACATGTGATTCATAAAGTATGAAAGAGTCTATATCAAGAACTGCTCTTTCTGTATTAGAAGTTTTCTCTAGTTTGGAATCCCCGAGCCTTTCTCATAGTGTGACATATGAAAACTTCCCCATAGGATTAATTTTCAATATATATGATGCATGACCTTCCTTCTTATAGAACCATATAATATACAATTTAAGGTTTTCAGTTAAAGACATTATGGCTGACATTTTGCCTTCAAGAAAAAATGCAGCACAACCATCAAAAAATGTTTTATTTTTCTTCTTTTTTTCCAAAGAAGAAATAATCATTATGAAAGGCATAATGACTTTTTACTTTTAAAAAAATCCACTTTTCGGGACGCCTGGGTGGCTCAGTTGGTTAAGCAGCTGTCTTCGGCTCAGGTCATGATCCCAGCGTCCTGGGATCGAGTCCCACCACTCGGGCTCCTTGGCTCGGCAGGGAGCCTGCTTCTCCCTCTGCCTCTGCCTGCCATTCTGTTTGCCTGTGCTCACTCTCTCTCCCTCTCTTTCTCTGATAAATAAATAAAATCTTAAAAAAAATCCACTTTTCTGAGATTATCATGGTTTGGGTTACTGGATTATTCCTTTACTCTCAAATTCTTACTTGCTCTTTTGGAAATCATGTTTTATGTCTTTAAATAGCAATGACTGGGCAAAGTGCCTTGAATGTCTGTGCTTTCTTGTTTGTTTGTTTGCATTTTATACAGTAACATTTACCATAACCTTGGCCCTCATGGCAGATGATTTCTAGTTCTCCAGCTGTCTCTTCTATGTGTTTAAATAAATGCTGCCATCTGGTTGATATTCAAACCAAATCAGTCTGATTTTTTGAAAGAACAATTTGTTAGATTTTCAATTAGCATAAAGAAATAAATTCATTTTGTTGGGGCGCCTGGGTGGCTCAGTGGGTTAAAGCCTCTGCCTTCGGCTCAGGTCATGATCCCAGGGTTCTGGGATCGAGCCCCATATGGGGCTCTCTGCTCCGCGGGGAGCCTGCTTCCTCCTCTCTCTCTGCCTGCCTCTCTGCCTACTTGTGATTTCTATCTGTCAAATAAATAAATAAAATCTTTAAAAAAAAAAAAGAAATAAATTCGTTTTGTGATTTTTAAAATTTTTCTTATGTTCTGGCCATTTAGTATATAGCAACAATAGTAAAACCTACAGCCATCTATTTGGGGATTTTTTTTTTCCCAATTAGAGAAGTTTTTGAATCTGACCTGTTACTTAATCTTTTTAATGGACACCACCATGAATATTTTCAGTATTCTTAGTCCTAATGTCTATTCAAGTTTCATTTGAGAAATATAAATTAACTTAGCTATTCTAGATAACAATTAAGCTACCCTTCATTTGCTTTTATGTTATTTTGAGCATATTTTAATACCACTTTGTCAAGTGACCCAAGTAATTTCCTTTCTATTATGTTTCAACTTTATAGTACATGCTGTCATTATAATTTACTGTAAGGTATATAACAATGACTTGGGGCATTATAACTAATTCAAGGTCATTTTTCAAAAAATACAACTCTTTGTTTCAAAAACATTTTTACAAACATCTATCTACCTAATCTAGTTATCACTGAGCATGCTGCTTTAAATACCACCACAATAACCTGTTGCTCAGGCAAAGCTGAACTTACTGCTTGTGGTGATAAAGAATATCATTAACTTGTTTTTTTCTTAAGATTTATTAGTTTGAAAGAGAGAGAGAACACGCTTGCACAAGTGAGGGGAGGGGCAGAGGGAGAGGGAGAGAAATCCTCAGGCAGACTCCCTGCTGCTGGCAGAGCCCATAGAGGCTGGGGCTTGATCCCAGGACTCAAAGATCATGACTTGAGCTGAAATCAAGAGCCACAAGTTCAACAGACTGAGTCACTCAGGGACCTTAAGGCACTAACTTGAGAATCTTAGACACGTAGACACTAATCTTGACAGAATCTTCCAAGACAGAATCTTGGAAGGGGGATAGCAAAGATAAGGTATTTATAAAGATTTTGAAATAGATAGTTTCAAAATGGGAATTTCAATGCAGAGGCTTTATTAGAGGTGAGTAGAATTTATGATATAATAATTTAGAATAGTGGACACCGTGAGATGATGGCTAGCTTGGGGTTGCACCAGTCTTGGAAAATAAATAGTCTTAAGGGGCTGCGTACTGAAGGTTGAGAAGCCTAATGTTCTTAGATTTGGATGAAATTCCCCAAGTAAATCATATAGATATTTATAATGTTTAATTTTTGGATAAGAGTTTCTTGAAAAAGTAAAATCATGTTGAGAAAGACAGTTTGAATTCTTTGAGGCCAGAATTCAAATTTATAAGTGAACCTTTCTAATTAAATACTATTTCTTTTTTAGGGTTAATCTAGATGTGTTTACCCAATATATCTGCCTAAACGTTATTTTCTAAAATTATAGATTACTAAAGATAGGATCAAAATATTTTTAAAGTCCTTATACATCATAGAGTTTAATGCCCTAAGCATAAAGCCAACTTCCTTCCTTCCTCCCTTTCATTAAATGAATAGACAAACATTACGATTCTGGGTAAGAGGAGCACATTTACTTTATAAATGATGTGCATCTTACCAATGAAAAGCCCTCTCTTCACTCTGTGTATGAGCAGTAGAGTACTGAATCAATGACTAACAACTCTACAAAGTTCTTGTTCACTCTGAAATAGTCTGGTTCTGCAATTTTCTGAGCAATCTTCATAAAATCATGGGATCTACACTGAACTACACTAAACTAAAGTTGCAGTTTGGGATAAGTACCAGTAGGTGGCAGTGCTTTTCACACCGCGGCCCACTTCTGCACCCTTTCCAAGGGCGGTAAGCTATTGATTATAGAGAACTCAGGAACATGTCTACATAAATACCCTCTTTGTTGACACAAAGTAAATAGATTAATCAAATAAACAGGTAAAGAAAACAATACCTGAAAACCGAAAAAACAATATTAAAAGAGAAAAATCCTTTTAAGTTCTACTTTCTTTTCTCCTCACAATGAGTTTAATTGGATACTTCGTTTTACCGACTCTGCATCTGCCTTGCAGCCCCAAGTTTAAGCTTGGCAGTATCCCACAGGAGGTCCTAAGGTTTCACTGGTGTTCAATAGGAATAATCTCTTAAATTTTGTCATAAAACCACTGAATTTATGGATCTTATCAAAGACAGTTTCACTAAAGGCAAAATAAATACAGATTTAATTTAATCAGAGAGGCTCAAGGTTTATTACCCTCTTTCTCAGTAGACCCCCCCTCTTACCTCACAAGCTCTGGAGTTAACAGTCCCTTTTACCCTCCCAATTCCCCAACCCAAATATGCATATTTAACAGAAAAATAGCAGGTTCTTGGGCTCTTCAAATGGCCGCAGGAGTTCCTGATCCTTCAAGGAGGCATGCTACTACTCTAGTTTGGGGACATTCTCTCTCTGATACAGACAAACTGATAAAAGATAAGCAATGATTCAGGAATATTTGCTCTTCCATTAGTGGCTTTATGAACCGAATCCAACATTCTGAAACAATGGAGTTTGATTATACAATTTTTAAGGTTTTTTGTTTTTTGTTTACAAATATAGCCCCAAGACATTTGTCTATCTGTAACTTCTGTTCTTATTGTGTGCCTGTGGCTGCATGGGCTTAATCAAAGGCTACTTGATGAAGATTACATTAGGATCCTTGATCATGGCAGTTTGGCATTATATCAAATGCTATTTCTTCTCTAAACCAGCTTGTCTTCATAATGGAGCTCACCCCCTTTCTTCCCAATTTGAGCAAATGTTAGTATTTTAAGTGAACATAAAATGAACAGAGAATATTTTAAATGATTAAATAGTGATGGCTCCATGGAGTGGGAGGAAATTTGTTCAAGTTAGGAAGTCTATGGAAATTTCATAAAATGGATAGAAGTTCTAAAATTAAAAGGCAGAAATCACTAGCATAGGTTATGTTCCAAGAATGATGAATTAAGTTAGATTTTAAAGGGAAGTTTCTGTTATAATGACCACTATTCAACTCTCATTTGTATTTTATATTTTTGGTGGGGCCTCTAATAGTCTTGTGATTTAAGTTTATATTTTATAGAAATCCCGAATTTTTAGTTGAGGGATCATGGGGAGAATGTCTAAATATCTCACACCCAAGGACACACAGTTAGCTCCTTGGCAAAGCCAGAAGAACTGCAACAAAGCTGCATTTCTGCAGTGTATTAACCTGAATCACACTTTCTTGGAAGACTAACAATTCAATATTGTAATATTTCTACTCTAATAACTCACAGCAGACAAAAAAAAAAAAGTGAAAATCTGATGTTCGACACACATCTTGGAATCCTTTAAAGTAAATGAATATTTATAATAATTCAGACTAAGTCCAAATGAAGAAAATGGTTCTGTTAGCAGCTGGCATATTAGTCACAGGAAATGAGTGATGACCAAGACAGCCAATGGCCACACAAGATGATGAAAGCTAAATTAGCGTGGGAAGGATTTTCACTGGGGCTGGCAATAAGAAGCTCCTGGAGCAGAAGAGTGGAGGCATGAGTGGTGGGAGGGTGGCAGAATGACTCTTGCTTTCGATTTTAACACTCCCATTGGCCGCAGCACTGGGTTCTGCTGTGAATGTGGGAGCTCGCCTTCCCTTTCCACTGGAAAGATACTTACAGCAAACAACTGGAGGTGTCATGAGGGGGAAATGTTGAGTTAGAGACTAGACAATAGATTTCATCTGTAAAACAAGAAGGGAATGAAAGTTCCTCTTGAAAATAAGTACATGAATATAAGTATGCTTTTAAGTGTGTGTATATTTGTATTTTGTCTTAAATAATTCTTTGCTTTACAAAGCTATTCAATAAATACTGTATCTTCTACATTTAACTCCTAACTGTCCTTAAAAGAGAACATCTGGGGTCACCTGGGTGGCTCAGTCGTTAAGTCTCTGCCTTTGGCTTGGGTCATGATCCTGGGGTCCTGGAATCGAACCCCACATCAGGCTCCCTGCTCAGCTGGAAACCTGCTTTTCCTTCTCCCACTCCCCCTGCTTGTGTTCCTGCTCTCTGTCAAATAAATAAAATCTTAAAAAAAAAAGAACATCTTGTCTGAAAATTTTACTTTTCTGAGATTTTCAGATTTTACTTGAACATTTGATCATCAAATATTAGACTTCCTCAATTGTAAAATTGTTTTTAACAAGTCAAAGTTACCAAATCATGTATACAGTGATGATCATATTGAATTTAAAGACTGATAAGACATAAAAAACTGAACACTATATATAATATATATACACATATACATTATTTTTGATGCAAACTCATAATAGATCAAAACTCTACAAAATTTAGATTTGTAACTTCTTTGCTCTTTAATTTGTGAAATCCCATAAAAATACATCCCACAATTTTATTTCAAGTATTACTTCGTAACAGTTTTACTGATTTTATATTAGTATATCAGCAAAAATAATGTGATATTCCATCAGGAAACAGTGATTATTTTTTGTGCACTGGAACAAATGTAAACATACTGATAGCTGTATTAAAAAGTCACTTTTGCAAATAAAATACTTCTTCCAGACCCCATCAAAATATTATTGCTTTCTTTTATTTTGTATAAGTCTTTGGATACTTTGTTTTAGGTGGGATGATGAGTTATTCATCTTAAAATTTCTAGGTCTGCTTGTTAAAAAAATTTAAAAAGACTGCTGGTTAGACAATGGTTGAATTGTTTTCTCATTTTTCTATTGAAAATAACCCTAGGGAAGAATTTCTAAAGGGTTGGAGGAAGCAGAAAGACATTGTTCTAACAAAGTGGTTATATTCATAATTGGGAAATCTGTTAAAACTGCTTGTCAAATGTCTTAATTGATACGAAAATTTGATTGGGGCCTGGGGGGACTTATTTTCCCTGTACGATTTCTTAAAGAAATTCTGAAGTAATGAATAGTGCGATATCAGAAGTTGAAGAGAAGTTTGGAGAAGTAACCAGGTTGTGCCTTTGATGCAAAGCATATCTAATAGCTGAGACTTTTATTGATAAAAGAGAATCAGCACAGGTGGATCGAAAGAAAACAAAATCTACTGAAAGTAAAGTCTGCTTTTTAAAGTATTTGAACTTAAACAACAACACATAGCTGAGCATAAATTGGTAGGGTAAACAATGAAACAACATTGTAGCCGAGGTGATCTTGTCCTCCAAATTTCTTCACTACTTTGCTGTGCAAACATGAGTTTAAATGGCTGCTGGCAATTCTCTGCCAGAAAAATTGGTGTCTTCATTTCTTGGTCATTCGTTTGGATGTTCATTCTCCAGAGCCCTGATCTGCCTCGGGCACTGTGTCCAAACTCTCTATACTCACATTCGCTCAACCAAAAGCTGAACCAATGAAATAAGATGTATTTATGAAAATTTCACCATGCACCTCAACCCTGTAGGCTGGGATAGGGAATCTAGGGCTAGATTCTGAGGGATGGATCACTTACAGGCGTAGGGGATGGGGAGAGGCAAGAAAAAAGATTATTTTGTGAAAATAGAAGAGGTCATTTTAAGCAGATAATTTCTTTCTTTTTCCCCCCAAAAAATTCATGGGCAGGTAACCGCAGCAGAATCACAAAGTAAAACTAGTTTATACAATGTGACTTGGAAAAAAAAAAAAAAGAAAGAGTGATAAACTGCAGGGATCAGGCCCACACTCTGCATCTTTCAAAACTCATAGGTCTCCTCTTTGTGGGCCTCCTGGTTCCTGTATGAGATGCCAGAGGAGACTGGCAGCAACATTATCTTTGAGCAAATTTACTTATGGCGACAGGACAGATAAACGTACCATATCAGGGGTTTATTCATCTTTGTAACCATGGTGCTAAGGAAGGATGCAGTATCAGCGGTTGACTTATTTATTCCCTACCAGTAAAGGTGCTTTGGCTGCAGACTTCACATTGAGAAGAAACATGATCTTTTGGAAAATTTGCCACCAATTACTTAGTCTCCAGTTTCAATCTATCAATTGAATGATCTGTCCAGGCTTGTAATATGTACTGCGGCTCTAGTCGGCCACTTGGCAGTTTTGCTATCTTATGACCTTTTTAAGGCTGGAAAATAAATAAAGTTGCAACATTCTTGCTTTGTTAGCTCTTAAGTCCCCAAATTTCTACATACCAAATTGTTCTGGCTAACAAATATTTAGGAAAGAATGTAGTATAGTGATAAATTAGTATTTTATTTTATTTTATTTTATTTTTTTTAGTAATGCATTTAGTTTTCTTTAAAAAGAATTATAACAAAGGTGGGACTTTTGACCACAGCTAAGTGAGATCAGGAAATCCTCTCCAAAAAAGGTAACTTGAAAAGTAAACAAAATTGACAAAAACATCCATTTCTGCGTCTAGAAACTGACTAAAGGCTTGCAAATTTTAAGAGGCATCAATGCTTTAAAAACTGCTGAACTAGTAAGAACAGTGGGAACCTACGTCATTTTGGCCTGGGACTGTTCCTATTTCCCCCAGGGTGGGGCACACTCTAAAGGCTGGCAGATTCTCTGCTAGGGGTAAAGGGGGTTCCCTACATTTGGACCATGGGGTGACACCCACCTCCAATAGTGTTGCTGACAGATTTGGGAGGATCAACAGTTCGACCTTGGGGACAGGCAATTTTTTTTCTGAAAGAATCAGATAGTAGATATTTTATGTTTTGTGGGCCACATACAGTATCTTTTTTCCCTTCTCCTGTTCCCTCCCCCACCTTTTTTTTTTTTTAAGATTTATTTATTTACTTTAGAGAAAGAGACAGAGAGAGAACAGATGGAAGGGCAGAGGGAGAAGGAAGAGAAAGAATCTTGTGTAGACTCCGTGCTGAGCATGGAGCCAGGGCTCAATCCCGTGACCCTGAGATGATGACCTGAGCTGAAATCAGGAGTCAGTCGCTTAACTGACTGAGTCACCCTTCCCCTCCCCTCTTACTATTCCTCCCCTTTTCCTTCTTCCTATTTCTTTTTCTCATCATCACTTTAAAAATGTAAAAATAGTTTTTAGTGCACAGGTCATACAGAAACAAGCCAAGGGCTGGATTTGGCCCATGGGCCATAATTTACCTGCTGCTACTCTTCTGGCCTGAGGTTGGCACAATCAATGCACACAGATGCCTGCTGGCACCCTGGGCACTAGAGGGAGGATTCAAACTGGCCCAACAGTCCTTGCTGATCCCCAGGCTGAACAAGCATGACAGGAGAGATGTGAAAGGGTGAAAGTAGACTTTTTTTTTTTTTTTTTTTTTTTTTAGTGTAGACAATCTTTATTGGCAGGTGTTAAGAGTGCAAAATGGTGACAAATCCAGAGGGATGGGAAAGGAGGTGGGGCATGGTTCCCCACCAGGCCACTGGGGTGGGAGCACTTGACTGGTCACTTTGGGCCCAGCACCCTTCAAAGAAGGAAGTCCTAGGCGGAGGGATCCCCACACCATAGAGGAAGGGAGCAATACTCTAGAAGGGGCGGGGGCCGTGTCCTACGCCGGCAGCTCAGCTCCTGCTCGCCCGGGCACCTGGACAGCTTGGGGTAAGGGTGGGCTAACCCTATCCCTCTGCAAACCCACGTAGCTGCGTCCCGCCTCAGCTTCCCTCTTCCCAGAGCTTAGTCCGGTTGGATTGCCAGGTCCCGGCAGGGGTCTAGCTCAACCCAGAGTACCCAGAGTGAGTAGTGAAAGCCAAAGTAGACTTAAAAATTATTTGAGCTCTGAATGTTTCTTTACCAACACACAGGTACAATGGCAGGGCAGAAAACCTTTCTAAAACTAATGGAAATACAATGAAATATTGTGAACAACATTATGGTAACAGATTAAACTACTCAGATAAAATGTACAAATTTCTAAAAAGATACAAATTACCAAAACTGAGTCAAGAAGAAATAGAAAATCTGAATACAAGTATGGGAAATACAGAAATTGAATTAGGAATTAAAAATCTTCCCACCAAGGAAAGCCTATGCCCAATAGCCTCAATGGTAATTCTGTCAAATAATTACAGAAGAAGTAACACCGATCCATTACTTAGCATGATGTTTCAGAATGTAGCGGAGGGAGGAACAATTTCTAAATCATTTTATGAGGCTAGTATTAACCTAGCAAAGCCAAACACATGACAAGTAAAGAAAACTGCGGACAAATATCCTTTATTAATGGATATAAAAATCCCTAGCAAAATGTTTATAAAGTGAACCCAGCAAAATATAAAAAGGATTATATACCATGGCCAAGTGAGGTGTTTCCCAGGAATGCAAGATTAGTCTAACATTCCAAAACTAATTTAATGTAATACAGCAATCCTACTGAAGTCATAAAAGACAAAAGCCACAAGATCAGTTCGATAGATACAGGAAGACTTTGACACAATTTAAGACTTATTCTTGATTTTATAATAAGTCTTATAAAACTAAAAATAAAAGGGAACTTCATCAAATTGGCAAAGGGAGTATATAAAAACACTACAAACATCATACTTAGTGGTGTAGGACTGAAACTTGACCCCTAAGATCAGCAGCAAGGTTAAGATGTCAAGTTCACTATTTCTATTCACAGTTATATTGGTTTTTCCAGCAAAATCAAGAAAAAAAAAAAAGGAAATATCAACCAATCAGTTAATTAACTAGTTATTAAATGCATCTATACTGGAAATAAAGAAGCAAACTATCCTTAAAGAGTAAATTATTCTAAATATGGAGGATCTCAAGAAATGCATTAAAAAAATCTACTAAGAAGTAATCAATGAGTTTAGAAAGGTCTTGGGATACAAGAACAATGCACAAAAATCAATCGTATTTCTATATACTAGCCATGAAAAGTACAAAAATTAAATAAAGAACACAATTCCATTCATACTTGCATAAAAATATTAAATGTTTTAAAAAACCTTAATAGAAGTTTGAGGTTTATATACTGAAAGCTATATAACACATTGCTGAAAGAAATTAAAGATCTAAGTAAATAGAGACATTCCATATTAATGAATGGAAAACTAATATTGTCCAAATGGCAATATTCTCCAAATTAATATAGAAATTCAACATGGGGCGCCTGGGTGGCTTAGTGGGTTAAAGCCTCTGCCTTTGGCTCAGGTCATGATCCCAGGGTTCTGGGATCAAGCCTCTCACTGGGCTCTCTGCTCAGCATGGAGCCTGCCTCCCCCCACCCCGCCCCACCTGCCTCTCTGCCTACTTGTGATCTCTATCAAATAAATAAATAAAACCTTTAAAAAAAAAAGAAATTCAACGCAATTTCATTTATTTTTAAAGATATATTTATTTATTTGAGAGCAAGAGCAAGAGAGAGCATGAGTGGGGGTAAGGGGCAGAGAGAGAGAGGGAGAGAGTCAAATTAACTCCCTGCTGAGCTGGGAGCCTGACATGGGACTCACTCTTACGACCCTGAGATCATGACCTAAGCCAAAATCAAGAATCAGATGCTTAACTGACTGAGCCACCCAGAAGCCCCCAGAAATTCAAGACATTTCTATCAAAATCCATCAGGCTTTTTGTTTTGTTTTGGGAGTTTTTGGCAGACAAGCTGATCCTAAAATTTATTGGGGTATTTCCAGATCCCAGGTTATCCAAAATAATTTTGAAAACATAGTCCATCCACAAAAAAATTAAAATTAAATTAAAAAGTATTTCCATACCTCACCCTATGCACAAAAATTAACTCCAAATGGATCCTACCAAAATGTCAGGCCCAAAACTATAAATCCTCTAGTGCAAAACATAGGAGAAAACCCTTGTGACTTCAGGCAGAGCAAAGAGTTCTTAGATATGACCAGAAAAGGACAGCCCATAACAGGAAAACATTGATACACTCTACTTCATCAAAATTAAAAGTTTTGTGCCTTAAAATACCATACAAAAGAAAAAGAAAAGAATATATACATCTATCGGATATGCACATGAAAACATGCTTATCACTGTAAGTCATTAGGGAAATATAAACTAAAACTATACTACTTTATACCCACTAGATGGGCAATAATCAAAAGGCAGGCAATAATAAGTAGAAAAACTACATCCCTTATACATTGTCAAAGGGAAAGGGAATTTAAAATAATATAACCATTTTGGGAAAAAAATGGGCCATTTCTTGCAAATTAAACGTAAAATTACCTTATGACCCACTCCTAGGAATTTATGCACAAGAAATGAAAATGTATTTTCATACAAAGACATATGTGGAAATATTTATTGCAGGCTTATTTATAATAGTCAATTTGGATACAATCCAAATGTCTATCAACTGGTAAATGGATAAAGAAAACACATTATGTACAGCCAATGGAAAATAGCCAATGGTAAAGGAATAAACGATAGATAAATGATAAACATGGATCAACCTCAGAAACATTATGCTAAATGAAAGCAGCCAGATGCAAAAGACTAAGTATTTTTGTTTGTTTGTTTTTATTTATAAGACATGTCCTGAAAAGGCAAATTTATAAAGACAGAAAGCAAATCAGTGGCTGCTTAGAGCTGGGATCAGGAGCATATGTACAAACTGGCACAAAGAAAATTTGGGGGAGTGATGAAATATATTCTATAACTGCTTTGGATGATGGTTGTGCAATTTTATAGATTTACTATTAATCACTGAATTGTGCACTTATGGTGTGTGAGATGCAGAATAGAGACCCTCCAAAGACATCTACTTCTCAATCCCCTAAAAGAATTTTGTGGATACAGTTATGGGGACAGATCTTGAGATGAAGACATTATCCTAGATTATCTGGATGGGTTCATCAAATTGCTTGAGAATCCTCAGAGTTGAAAAGGAAGGCAGTAGAGTGGTCAGAGATGCAACACATTTGATCCTACATTTCTGGAGGATCATTTAAAGATAAAGAGAGTGGGACACTTGGGTGGCTCTTTCAGTTATGTCAGCTCAGATTATGATTTTGGGGTCATGGGATTGAGCCCCATGTTGGGCTCCACACTTAGTGCAGAGTCTACTTCAGATTCTCTCTCCCTCCCTCACTGCCCCTCCCTGCTTGCACTCTCACACTCTCCCCCCCACTCAAATAAATAAATAAAATCTTAAAAAAAAAAAATGAAGATGAAGAGAGGGACCCATAAGCCAAGGACTGTGACAGCCTTGAGAAACTGGTAATGCTTCTCAGCTGACAGTAAGAAAATGGAGGCTATATTCTTATAATCATAGTGAATTCAGTTCTGACATGAAACCGAATGAGATTGTCCCCTAGAGTATCCAGAAAGGAATAGAGCTTGGGGACATTTCAATTTTGGTTTGATGGGACTCATACCAGATTTTTCACCTACAGAAGTGTAAGATAATGAGTTCATGTTATTTTAAACCCCTAAGTTTGTCATAAATTTGTTAAGGCATCAATAGACAAATAATATACAATAGGAGAAAAGTATAAAAAATAATAATAGGAGGACTTATGTAATCCATAGTAAGGAAAATTATTTCAAAAAAGGGCAAAGAGATGGACATGTTTTTTTCAATGTCATACTAGAACATTCTAGAAGGTTGCACCTATTTTGATTTTGCTAATTTTATTAAGAACTCAGATTCTGTGAAGTAACATACTAACTTGACTTTTTCGTTGTTGTTAGAAAACACATCTCCAAAGGTTATGGTTTCACTGCCCTATAATCAGTTTTATACTAACCTAGCAACCTATGTCAAACTTTTTTAAAAAGTCTATAAATACTTTGTCCTTCAAATGCTTTTAGAAACACTTTTTATTCCACTAGTTTGCTCATTCTTGAGTTAATAAATCTTTGACATATATTTTTTATATTTGAATGAGTCATATTTTTAACTTTTTTAAAGCTTTATAACAATTGGGCAGGCTTAATATATTACAGGTTTAATGTAATACTTAAGGTATTAATTGTATTACTTAGTAAAAATTGGGGGCATGCCAAATTAGACTTCCTAGTGAAAAACAAAAAGTAAACATTAAAAAAGTTATTCCAACATCTGAATAAACAAGAACAATATAAAGGTTTAGAGGATAAACAAGAACAATATAAAGGTTGACAGGAAAAGGCCTTGATAATTTTGAAATGTTACATGATAGAGGAATCAACTTTTGTTTTCATTTTTAATAAACTTATTCCTATCAACATGAGGTTTTTATTACCATAGATATATATTGGGAATCTGAGGAAAAAGTGGCATTGTTTTAAGCGAAGTTGGGAAATTAACAGGAAGATAAGGAAAATACATATCACACACTTTCCACTTAAGGACACTACTTCTAGGAAAGTTAAAATAAGAAAGCATGGTGACCGTTAATGTTAACAATGATAATTTTGACAGAATTTGTGTGGAAATTGATCAGTAAATTTGTCCTAAATGTCCTAGAGGCCCTAATGCAGTTGATAATTAGAACAGATATGTAATAGATTTTTAAAGATGTTTTTATTGATATACATTTGGCATGGAACATTGTGTAAATTTAAGGTGTTTAACATGTTGATTTGATACATTTATATATTATAATTCCCATTGTAGTGACAGAACCTCTATCACATCACATAATTATTTCTTTTTCTGTAGTGGAAATAATTAATATCTGACCTCTTAACAAATTTAATGATTATAATATTGATTATGTTATAATACAATAATTACAATGATTATAATACAATATTATTGTTTCAATTATACTATGCACTTGAACTCCACAACTTACATGAACATTAGTTGCAAGTTTGTACACTTAAACAACAATTCTCTAATTGTTATGAGTTTGGCTTTTTTTTTAGATTTCACATATAAGTGGTGTCACACAGTATTTGACTTTCTTTGGTCTGCCTTATCTCAGCATAATGTCCTTGAGTGATTTTCTTCTTTCTCAAAGCTGAATAATAATTCCACTGTATGTGTGTGTGGGTATACATGTATGCACGTGTGCACAAACACACACACATATCACATCATCTTTATCCATTTTTCTAAGGTCATTTCCATATTTTTGGCTATTGCGAACAATGCTGCAATAAATATGGGAGTGGTGATATGCCTTGAATATCTTATTTTCATTTCCTTTGGGTATATACCCAGAAGTGGAAATGCTGGATCATATGCTATTTCCATTTGTAATTTTTTGAGGAACCTCTACATTGTTTTCTACAGTAGTTGAACCAATTTACATTCTCACCAAGAGTATATAGTTTCCTTTTTTCCACATTCTTGCCAAATGTGTTAACTCTTGTCTTCTTGATACTAGCCATTCTAACAGGTGTGAAGTGGTATCTCATTATGCCTTTGCTTTGCATTTTCCTGATAATGAACAACATTGGGTATCTTTTGGAAAAATATCTATTTAGTTTCTCCGCACATTTTTAAATCAGGTTTTTTTGTTGTTATTATTGAGTTGTGTGAATTTTTTATATATCAAACCTTATTTGATAAATGGTTTATAAGATTTTCTCCCTTTCTGCAGGTTTCTGTTTCATTTTGTTGATCACTCTTTTGCTGTGCAGTAGAATTGTTTATGGCGACATTTCCATGGCTAATTCTTGTCTTAAAGATCCCCTAGGTACAATTTTGAAGTTTAACATCTCTATAGCCAAGACTTGACTCTTCTTCCTCAGACTAGATAGATTCTTGTGCCTAGAACAGAAGCTCTGGCAGAACATCTTACGTTTCATATTAATTCTATATTAGTACAATGTCCTTCAAGTGATGGACAATGGATTTTCCAGTTAAATTTAAAACTCTCCTTAACTCTGTAGCTGAGACTCATGGTACTTTATATTTACATCACAATTACAGCTGAGAGAAATACAATAGTGTAACTGTGAGGGCCTGGGGATTGCCACATTCTTCTACCAATTTAAAATAGTTCGGGGGCATTTTTAGTCCAAAATGTTGCACTGCATTGTCTATTTTCCTTGACTCAGTCTCTTGACTTGCCCTTTAGTCTCTGACAAAAATTATTCAAACTAAATCAATATCATGGGAAAAACATTAGAAAATGAATTATAATTTTAGTTATTCAGTATGCCTCTCTGTTCAGTGAGCCTGGAAAATGGCCAGTCTTAATTAATGGTTTTAAAATAAGGAGCTAAGGACTGGGTGTTTACCCAAAGAATACAAAAACACTCATCAGAAAAGATATATGCACCCCCTCTGCGTATTGAGACATTTCTTTTTTTTTTTTAAAGATTTTATTTATTTATTTGTCAGAGAGAGAGAGGGAGAGAGAGCAAGCACAGGCAGACAGAATGGCAGGCAGAAGTAAGGGAGAAGCAGGCTCCCCGATGAGCAAGGAGCCTGATGTGGGACTCGATCCCAGGACGCTGGGATCATGACCTGAGCCGAAGGCAGCTGCTTAACCAACTGAGCCACCCAGGTGTCCCGAGACATTTCTTTTTTTTAATGGCATAATGGCAAAATGACATTTTGCCATTTGTAACAACATGCATGGACCTACAGGGCTTTATGCTAAGTGAAATGAGTCAGACAGAAAGAGACAAATACTGTATGATCTCACTTTTATCTGGGATGTAAAAAACAAAATAAATGAACAAACAAATAAAAGCAGAATTAGACCCATAAACATGGAGAACAAACTGATGGTTGTCAGAGGGGAGGGAGGGAGGTAGGGGATAAGCCAAAATGGTGAGGGGGAGTGGGAGGTACAGGCTTCCAATTATGGAGTAAGTCACATAACTAAAAAGCACAGCACTGCCAATATAGTTGGTGGTATTGTAATGGTGTTATATGCTGACAGATGGGAGCTCCACTTGTGGTGGGCGCAGCACAGAATTTTTGAATCACTGTACTGTATACCTGAAACTAATATAAATTTGTGTGTCAAATATACTTCAATTAAAAAATAACAAGCACATGGGGCGCCTGGGTGGCTCAGTGGGTTAAGCCGCTGCCTTCGGCTCAGGCCATGATCTCAGAGTCCTGGGATCGAGCCCCACATCGGGCTCTCTGCTCAGCAGGGAGCCTGCTTCCTCCTCTCTCTCTGCCTGCCTCTCTGCCTGCTTGTGATCTCTCTGTCAAATAAATAGATAAAATCTTAAAAAAAAAAATAAAAAAAAATAACAAGCACAATCAGCAGCTAAGAAAAAAAGGCTAATTCATCTGTAAGTATTTCTTTTCCTGTAACCGAGTTTACATCATGCTTATATGCTGTCATAGGTACTGATTCTGGGGTATGTGACATACACTGTGGCCTGTCTTAGACATTTTATGTACATTTCTAATCCTCAAAGCAAACTTAAAATATAGGAACTACCATCTTTATTATTTATTTTTTTAAATCACTGATGAGGAAAGATTGGCCCAGAGAAGTTAGGCAAGTTGTGTCTGAGATCACACAGCCAACACCCAAATCCACCTCTGTCTGAATCCTCCGGCTCTGTTCTTTCCATCAAAGGCAGGGATTGGGACACCGGAGTTCTAGAGATGCTTTGTGACCTGGAATTAGTCATTTTTCTTCTTTAGTCCTTTGTTTCTTTAACAATAAAAGAATGTGGTCAAGCTAAGTCATGCCAAACATCTCTTCTAATTTGAAATGCAGATATGATGCATATTGCTTTGTTTACAATGTACTCCTTTTTTGTGCTCATCACTAGATCCTTTAAGGAAAAAAGGGGGGAAAAGGTGGGGAAAAGGGGTTCACACTTCCTCTTAATTGCCTGGTAGCCTGCTTTCCTCTCTGGTAAGTATGATAGAGCCATTTTCTTCCACACTGTTACCATATTAAAATTATCCTAGGATTGTACTATTGACCCTATAGATGTGCATTTGGGCAGATTCACATTTTGCTGTATGAACAGGTAGTCTTAAACAAAACACTGTGTTTAAAACAAATGGTCTTAATAATCACTTTAATCACTTTGAAATCCCATACCCATGAAATATCTATAAATTGTTTGAAAGAAATATAATCCATTTTTAAATATTTTCTCATTTAATTTGAAAGTTGATGTGTTTAATACACCCTTCATGAAGAACACTTTTTTAAAAAGATTTTATTTATTTATTTGACAGAGAGCAAGAGATCACAAGTAGGCAGGGAGGCAGGCAGAGGGGGAGAGGGAAGCAGGCTTCCTGCTGAGCAGAGAGCCCGATGCGGGGCTTGATCCCAGGACCCTGAGATCATGACCTGAGCCAAAGGAAGAGGCTTAACCCACTGAGCCACCCAGCCTCCCAAGAACATTTCTTATTTCCTTAAGAATTGTTCACAGAAGTGTGTTAGGTAACTGGCAAACCCCATGAAAATGAAATCAAAGCACTAAGAAATAGATTGTGGCAAAAATAAAGAATTCATTCTGGGCGGGGGGAGTTAAGATTGGACTTAAAATAATTTACATGTACCCACTCAGAGCTGAGTTTAACAAAATATGATTTATGTGCAAAGCATTTTTGCTGCATAATTTATGAAGCAAAAAAGTGGAATATAGTCAGCATATGGTGACTTGGGTTTGGAAGAGAGGATTTAAGCATAATAATTCAGTCCCTAGTTTATGCCATATTTCAATAAAATATCTGGCTTCCTTTGCTCCCTCCCATCCCCAGCACTCAAACCCCTACAGACACACATGCCATCACATCTTACATTTTTTCTGCATTGCTTTCCGTATTCATTGTTTTCAAGCTTAGAAAAGTAATGGCTTCTTATTATGCACTTTTCTTTCACACACCTCAAGTGATGTGCAGTGTGCTTCACTGAAAATAAATAACTAGCAGAGCTGATTTTTTTTTAATTTATTTATTTATTTTCAAATCCCAGCTTTCTTGGGGTGTTTTGTAAAGTAAAGAGAAAAGGAGTAAGGAAAGTAGGTCTAGCAACTCTGTTTCATTATTTCAGACATGCATGGCCTTCTATACAATTTGTTTATTGATCTCAATAATGAAGACCAGAAAATTACATCCTCTCTTGTCTGTGTAGCTATGAATCACAGATTGCTCAACCACTGTCAAATTAAACAACTTGCCTGTGCCTGATAAAGGATTCACATAGAAACTAAAATGATCATCAGCCTTCTGTTTAACCCAGTATATCACTTATGTTAAATAGAGTTAACATCATGCTAGACAGCTGTGCCCCCTCCTTCAAGTCAGTTCATGAAACTGTCATCTTCTGAACCACTAGTGTTTCCACAAGGTTTGAGCCCTGCGTTTCTTGAAGGAGATTACACCCAATATCTCTTTTTACTGGACAATCGATGTTCAAAAACAAACAATTAAAATAAAAACCAAGCCATACAAAGAGCACTGAAAGACCGTGTGGTTTCTGTCTGTAGGAAAGCTCCCAACTGGTACCAGAAATATTGTTTTCTAACTCGAATATTTGAATATCCAAGGTCATTCATAGATTTATTCCATCAAATCCCTAAGATTAAATTCAGCCTGAGATTGGTCTTCAGAAGTAGGCTTTCATTCTAAATCACACAATTGTATGATTGTATCACTGGACTCCCAGTGTAACTTCCAATGTGACAGCACCTGGAAGTGTATTAGTCTTTCAAAATCCAATAAAGGAGAGCAAGTTTATGAAACTCATTTAGGGGCTAAAAGCTACCACTTTAACTGGGTCCACTCTTCTCTTTAAATGTGGAATAATGATAGAAAATACAATGTGCAATTTTAAGGTGAATTTTGCTTAAAACCAGATAAGTCATTTGGGACAAGTTTCTCAGACTTCTGAACTTCACTTTCCTTATCTAAACCTGAGAGGTTTATAATGTCTTAGATGATTTTCGTACTTTGAACTTTCTGTATTTTAGTGTCTAGATAATTTCCAAATCCCATCTCTATACTGAAATTAAAAATATATATATATTTCTTAAATATTTCAATGATATTGGATGTTTCAAATTTACACTTACATTTATTTATGTAATTATTCACACAAATTTAAATGTGCTAGCTCTGCCTTTGGGATCTTAAATTGAGATTTTCATCTAAGCCAGGTAAATACTTAAATACCAATGTACACCTGCTGAAACCCAAATGAAATTCATTATCAACCTTCTTTTGGTTAGGAAGTTCTCCCATTTGTTGATCTCAATTTTCTAAGTTTCTGCTCAGACATTCCTTATTGAAGACAAAGAACATTAGTCTCCATCCTCTTTAAAATCCTTAAAATAAAAATTTCAACAACTAATTTCTATAACCTTGTCTCATCAAAGTAATAGAGCATCACTTATTCAAATATAAAATCATTTGAATTATCTTAAGTTCAAAAGGCAAAAGCTACAACGGATAATACAGATGTCATGGTGTGTATGTAAAGAATAATGTATACAAATTGGATTGACTCTTCATATGAATTATCAGCTGATTATACAAAGAGGGAAGCTGGAACATAAGAAGAAAAATAATTATTATAAAGACTTTGTCTGTAGGTCTGTCAGTGAATTCCCAAATTTAAATATGACAATTATATTTTTAAATGCTACTCAAATTGTTAATACCCACAAGTGAAATTATTCAAAGAAAACACAACAACTTTTGTTATCTTGATCAAACAGCATCATCTGTCTCTAGGTTAAAATGAAATTAAATTTATTTTCAAAAGGATGTTTATTCTCTGAAGCTTAATTTTTTAGTTGCCTAGTGACATGATTCATATTCATATTTAAAAAGAAAACAAACCTCAAGTGTTATGTCATGGTGAGATATGTAATTAAATTACTATTAGAGGTGGCTTATATGCAGTTTAAAGCCAGTTTTCACTAATGACTCTTGCGGAGAACATAAAACCAGCAAGAACTACTTGTAGTAATGAATTTCCCTTAATTCTTGGATTACTACAAAACCAATGGGATGATATCATACACTGACTACTTGAAGATTTTGATAAAACTTACGTTTTCCATGCTAGAATAAGGTTGTATACACCTATATAAAGCAAAAGCCCCTAAATTCCCAAGAACTCAGTCTATTATTTCATGTTTTTCTTCTGTCTCATGCCCGAGATATGATCAAGGTTTATACTTTAGGGGTGCCTGGGTGCCTCAGTTGCTTAGGCATCTGCCTTTGGCTTAGGTCATGATCCCAGGGTCCTGGGATTAAACCCCACATTGGACTCCCTGTACCGCAGGAAGCCTGCTTCTCCCTCTCCTACTCCTCCTGTCTGATTCCTACTCTCAATGTCCCTTTCTCTCTGTGAAATAAATAAAATCTTGGAAAAAAAAAGACTTCTTACCTTAATTAACATAAAACCTTTCATCTTTCACTTCTTTCTTTACTTTGGCATTAGCCTGGAAAGAAAATGCCAGCATACCTATCTCCTAGGCCACCACTAAAGGGGTAACCTCTGGAACTTAGAATAACTTATTTTATTTTTTTTTTAATTTTAATTTTTATTGTTTTTAATTTTTATTTTTTATAAACATATACTATATTTTTATCCCCAGGGGTACAGGTTTGTGAATCGCCAGGTTTACAACTTCACAGCACTCACCATAGCACATACCATCCCCAATGTACATGACCCCACCCCCCCTCTCCTGAACCCATCCCCCCAGCAACCCTCAGTTTGTTTTGTGAGATTAAGAGTCACTTACGGTTTGTCTCCTTCCCAATCCCATCTTGTTTCATTTATTCTTCTCCTACCCCCATAACCCCCCATGTTGCATCTCCACTTCCTCATATCAGGGAGATCATATGATAGTTGTCTTTCTCCAACTGACTTATTTCGCTAAGCATGATATCCTCTAGTTCCATCCATGTCGTCACAAATGGCAAGATTTCATTTCTTTTGATGGCTGCATAGTATTCCATTGTGTATATATACCACATCTTCTTTATCCATTCGTCTGTAGATGGACATCTAGGTTCTTTCCATAGTTTGGCTATTGTAGACATTGCTGCTATAAACATTCGGATGCATGTGCCCTTTCGGATCACTACATTTGTATCTTTAAGGTAAGTACCTAGTAGTGCAATTGCTGGGTCATAGGGTACTTCTATTTTCAACATTTTGAGGAATCTCCATGCTCTTTTCCAGAGTGGTTGCACCAGCTTCATTTCCCACCAACAGTGTAGGAGGGTTCCCCTTTCTCCGCATCCTCGCCAGCATCTGTCATTTCCTGACTTATTAATTTTAGCCATTCTGACTGGTGTGAGGTGATATCTCATGGTGGTTTTGATTTGCATTTCCCTGATGCTGAGGGACATGGAGCACTTTTTCATGTTTCTGTTGGCCATCTGCATGTCTTCTTTGCAGAAATGTCTGTTCATGTCTTCTGCCCATTTCTTGATTGGATTATTTGTTCTTTCGGTGTTGAGTTTGCTAAGTTCTTTATAGATTTTGGACACTAGCCCTTTATCTGATATGTCATTTGCAAATATCTTCTCCCATTCTGTCAGTTGTCTTTTGGTTTTGTTAACTGTTTCCTTTGCTGTGCAAAGCTTTTGATCTTGATGAAATCCCAATAGTTCATTTTTGCCCTTGCTTCCCTTGCCTTTGGCGATGTTCCTAGGAAGATGTTGCTGTGGCTGAGGTCGAAGACATTGCTGCCTGTGTTCTCCTCAAGGATTTTGATGGATTCCTTTCTCACATTGAGGGCCTTCATCCATTTTGAGTCTATTTTCATGTGTGGTGTAAGGAAATGATCCAATATCATTTTTCTGCATGTGGCTGTCCAATTTTCCCAACACCATTTATTGAAGAGGCTGTCTTTTTTCCAGTGGACGTTCTTTCCTGCTTTGTCGAAGATTAGTTGACCATAGAGTTGAGGGTCTATTTCTGGGCTGTCTATTCTGTTCCATTGATCTATGTGTCTGTTTTTGTGCCAGTACCATGCTGTCTTGATGATGACAGCTTTGTAATAGAGCTTGAAGTCCGGAATTGTGATGCCACCAACTTTGGTTTTCTTTTTCAATATTCCTTTGGCTATTCGAGGTCTTTTCTGCTTCCATATAAATTTTAGGATTATTTGTTCCATTTCTTTGGAAAAAATGTATGGTATTTTGATAGGAATTGCATTAAATGTGTAGATTGCTTTAGGTAGCATAGATATTTTCACAATATTTATTCTTCTAATCCAGGAGCATGGAACATTTTTCCATTTCTTTGTGTCTTCCTCAATTTCTTTAATGAGTACTTTATAGTTTTCTGAGTATAGATTCTTAGCCTCTTTGGTTAGGTTTAATCCTAGCTATCTTATAGTTTTGGGTGACATTGTAAATGGGATTGACTTCTTAATTTCTCTTTCTTCTGTCTTGTTGTTGGTGTAGAGAAATGCAACTGATTTCTGTGTATTGATTTTATATCCTGACACTTTACTGAATTCCTGTACAAGTTCTAGCAGTTTTGGAGTGGAGTCTTTTGGGTTTTCCACATATAGTATCATATCATCTGCAAAGAGTGAGAGTTTGACTTCCTCTTTGCCGATTTCGATGCCTTTAATTTCCTTTTGTTGTCTGATTGCAGAGGCTAGGACTTCTAGTACTATGTTGAATAGCAGTGGTGATAACGGACATCCCTGCCGTGTTCCTGACCTTAGCGGAAAAGCTTTCAGTTTTTCTCAATTGAGAATGATATTTGCAGTGGGTTTTTCATAGATGGCTTTGATAATAGTGAGGTATGTGCCCTCTATCCCTACACTTTGAAGAGTTTTAATCAGGAAGGGATGCTGTACTTTTCAAATGCTTTTTCAGCATCTATGGGGAGTATCATATGGTTCTTGTTCTTTCTTTTATTAATGTGTTGTATCACATTGATTGATTTGCGGATGTTGAACCAACCTTGCAGCCCTGGAATAAATCCCACTTGGTCGTGGTGAATAATCCTTTTAATGTACTGTTGAATCCTACTGGCTAGTATTTTGGCGAGAATTTTTGCATCTGTGTTCATCAAGGATATTGGTCTGTAGTTCTCTTTTTTGATGGGATCCTTGACTGGTTTTGGGATCAAGGTGATGCTGGCCTCATAAAATGAGTTTGGAAGTTTTCCTTCCATTTCTATTTTTTGGAACAGTTTCAGGAGAATAGGAATTAGTTCTTCTTTAAATGTTTGGTAGAATTCCCCCAGGAAGCCGTCTGGCCCTGGGCTTCTGTTTGTTTGGAGATTTTTGATAACTGTTTCAATTTCCTTACTGATTATGGGTCTGTTCAAGTTTTCTATTTCTTCCTGGTTCAGTTGTGGTAGTTTATATGTCTCTAGGAATGCATCCATTTCTTCCAGATTGTCAAATTTGTTGGCGTAGAGTTGCTCATAATATGTTCTTATAATTGTCTGTATTTCTTTGGTGTTAGTTGTGATCTCTCCTCTTTCATTCATGATTTTATTTATTTGGGTCCTTTCTCTTTTCTTTTTGATAAGTCTGGCCAGTGGTTTATCAATCTTATTCTTTCAAAGAACCAGCTCCTAGTTTCGTTGTTTTGTTCTATTGGTTTTTTGGTTTCTATTTCATTGATTTCTGCTCTGATCTTTATGATTTCTCTTCTCCTGCTGGGTTTAGGGTTTCTTTCTTGTTCTTTCTCCAGCTCCTTTAGGTGTAGGGTTAGGTTGTTTACCTGAGACATTTCTTGTTTCTTGAGAAAGGCCTGTACCGCTATATATTTTCCTCTCAGGACTGCCTTTGTTGTGTCCCACAGATTTTGAACTGTTGTGTTTTCATTATCATTTGTTTCCATGAATTTTTTCAATTCTTCTTTAATTTCCTGGTTGACCCATTCATTCTTTAGAAGGATACCGTTTAGTATCCATGTATTTGGGTTCTTTCCAAATTTCCTCTTGTGATTGAGTTCTAGCTTCACAGCATTGTGGTCTGAAAATATGCAGGGAATGACCCCAATCTTTTGATACCAGTTGAGACCTGATTTAGGACTGAGGATGTGATCTATTCTGGAGAATGTTCCATGTGCACTAGAGAAGAATGTGTATTCCGTTGCTTTGGGATGAAATGTTCTGAATATATCTGTGATGTCCATCTGGTCCAGTGTGTCATCTAAGGCCTTTATTTCCTTGTTGATCTTTTGCTTGGATGATCTGTCCATTTCAGTGAGGGGAGTGTTAAAGTCCCCTACTATTATTGTATTATTGTTGATGTGTTTCTTTGATTTTGTTATTAATTGGTTTATATAGTTGGCTGCTCCCACGTTAGGGGCATAGATATTTAAAATTGTTAGATCTTCTTGTTGGACAGATCCTTTGAGTATGATATAGTGTCCTTCTTCATCTCTTATTATAGTCTTTGGCTTAAAATCTAATTGAGCTGATACAAGAATTGCCACTCCTGCTTTCTTCTGATGTCCATTAGCATGGTAAATTGTTTTCCATCCCCTCACTTTAAATCTGGAGGTGTCTTCGGGTTTAAAATGAGTTTCTTGTAGGCAACATATAAACTTTTTTTTAAAAAAAGATTTATTTTTTTATTTGACAGACAGCACAAGTAGGCAGAGAAGCAGGCAGAGAGAGAGGAGGAAGCAGGCTCCCCGCTGAGTAGAGAGCCCGATGTGGGGCTCGATCCCAGGACCCTGGGATCATGACCTGAGCCGAAGGCAGAGGCTTTAACCCACTGAGCCACCCAGGCGCCCCTTGTAGGCAACATATAGATGGGTTTTGTTTTTTTATCCATTCTGATACCCTGTGTCTTTTGTTCGGGCATTTAGCCCATTAACATTCAGGGTAACTATTGAGAGATATGAATTTAGTGCCATTGTATTGCCTGTAAGGTGACTGTTATTGTATATTGTCTCTGTTCCTTTCTGATCTACTACTTTTAGGCTCTCTCTTTGCTTAGAGGACCCCTTTCAATATTTCCTGTAAGCTGGTTTGGTGTTTGCAAATTCTTTCAGTTTTTGTTTGTCCTGGAAGCTTTAATCTCTCCTTCTATTTTCAATGATAGCCTAGCTGGATATAGTATTCTTGGCTGCATGTTTTTCTCATTTAGTGCTCTGAATATATCATGCCAGCTCTTTCTGGCCTGCCAGGTCTCTGTGGATAAGTCTGCTGCCAATCTAATAATTTTACCATTGTATGTTACTGACTTCTTTTGCCGGCCTGCTTTCAGGATTTTCTCTTTGTCACTAAGACTTGTAAATTTTACTATTTGGTGATGGGGTGTGGACCTATTCTTATTGATTTTGAGGGGGGTACTCTGAACCTCCTGGATTTTGATGCTTGTTCCCTTTGCCATATTGGGGAAATTCTCTCCAATAATTCTCCCCAATATACCTTCTGCTCCCCTCTCTCTTTCTTCTGGAATCCCAATTATTCTAATGTTGTTTCGTCTCATGGTGTCACTTATCTCTCAAATTCTTCCCTTGTGGTCCAGTAGCTGTTTGTCCCTCTTTTGCTCAGCTTCTTTATTCTCTGTCATTTGGTGTTCTATATCACTAATTCTTTCTTCTGCCTCATTTATCCTAGCAGTGAGAGCCTCCATTTTTGATTGCACCTCATTAATAGCTTTTTTGATTACAACTTGGTTAGATTTTATTCTTTTATGTCTCCCGAAAGGGCTTTTATATCTCCTGAGAGGGTTTCTCTTATATCTTCCATGCCTTTTTCGAGCCCGGCTAGAACCTTAAGAATAGTCATTCTGAACTCTAGATCTGACATATTACCAATGTCTGTATTGATTAGGTTCCCAGCCTTGTTCTTTTTTTTGTGGTGAATTTTTCCGCCTTGTCATTTTGTCCAGATAAGAGTATATGAAGGTGCAAGTAAAATACTAAAAGGGTGGCAAAGACCCCAGGAAAATATGTTTTAACCAAATCAGAAGAGATCCCAAATCATTGGGGGGAGAAAGGGGATAAAAAGAGGTTCAGAAAAAAAAAAAAAGAAACAATTAAAAAAAAAGAAAACAAATAAAGAAAAAATATAAAAAAGAAAAAAATATATATATATTAGATAAACTAATTTAAAAACGTTAAAAAAGAAAAGGGTAAAAGTTAAAAAAAATCTAGCAGAGGAAGAAAAGAAAATTGAAAAAGAAAAAAAAATTAAATTAACTGCAAGACTAAAGAATCATGGGGAGAAAGCCATGAGTTCCGTGCTTTGCTTTCTCCTCCTCTGGAATTCCGCTGCTCTCCTTGGTATTGAAACTGCACTCCTTGGTAGGTGAACTTGGTCTTGGCTGGATTTCTTGTTGATCTTCTGGGGGAGGGGCCTGTTGTAGTGATTCTCAAGTGTCTTTGCCCCAGGCGGAGTTGCACCGCCCTTACCCGGGGCCAGGCTGAGTAATCTGCTCGGGTTTGCTTTCAGGAGCTTTTGTTCCCTGAGTGCTTTCTGTAGAGTTCCGGAGGGCGGGAATGAAGATGGCGGCCTCCCGGTCTCCGGCCCGGAGGAGCCGAGAGCTCGGGGCTCCACTCCTCAGTGCGCCCCCAGAGAACAGCGCCCAATTACTCCCGTCTCCCTGGCCTCTGGCCGCACTCTGAGCTGACCGAGCCTGCGACCGGTTCAAGGTAACCCCGAGCTGAGAGCTCACTCTTTGGCTCTGTCTCTGTAGCCCGCTTCTCCATTCTAATACCTTCAAAAGCTCTGCGACACTCAGACATCCCCGATCCTTCTGTGACCCTGCGGGACCTGAGGCCACGCTGACCCCGCGTGGGCTTCTCCCCGGTTAAGCCTCTGGAGCGATGTCCCTCAGTGGAACAGACTTTTAAAAGTCCTGATTTTGTGCTCCATTGCTCCGCCGCTTGCCGGGAACCGGCCCTCCCTCCGTGGTCTATCTTCCCGTCGCTTTGGATTCACTTCTCCGCCAGTCCTACCTTTCAGAAAGTGTTTGATTTTCTGTTTCTAGAATTGCTGTTCTTCTTCTCTTTAATCTCCCATTGGATTTGTAGGTGTTTGCAATCTTTAGATAAGCTATCTAGCTGATCTCCTGCTACCTGAATTAGTCTCAGCCTGCTACTTCTCTGCCATCTTGACTCCTCCCTCAGAATAACTTATTTTATATTTAAATCCCAGGTTAGGTCCCGGCGAAGGCTTCGCCTCTCCCGCGCGCGTGGACGTCCCTCCACCGGGTGCGGGTCCCGGGGCCGGCCGCGGGCTTCGAGCCTCAGGCGACGGGCACGGGCGCGGGCCGCGCGCGGCCCGAGGCGGGGGGTAAGATGGCGGCCCCGCTGCGGACGCCAGGCGGCGCGAGCTGCCGCTGCCGCCGGGGCGGCCGCCGCCTTGACCGCGCCTGTCTGCCTCTCGTAGCTCGCGAAGGACCTCCTGCATCCGTCCCCGGAAGAGGAGAAGAGGAAGCACAAGAAGAAGCGCCTGGTGCAGAGCCCCAACTCCTACTTCATGGACGTGAAGTGCCCGGGATGCTACAAAATCACCACCGTCTTCAGCCACGCACAAACGGTAGATCTGTGTGTGGGCTGCTTCACTGTCCTCTGCCAGCCCACGGGAGGAAAGGCGAGGCTTACAGAAGGATGCTCCTTCAGGCGGAAGCAGCACTAAAAGCACCTGGAGTCAGTATGAGTGGGACACTACCCCAATAAACAGATTTTGGATAAAAAAAAAACAAAAACAAACAAAAAAAAAAAATCCCAGGTTAGGAGAAAATCTAACTGACCGTTGGTCCTTTTTTTTTTTTTTTTTTAAGATTTCCACTAAATAGGAAAAGATGGACTGCTCACCAGTGATGCTTTCAGAAACAATCTTTATCTAAAAGGGAAAATATGAAAATGGAAAAAGAAAACCTCACTCAAAGGGAGTCAGGAAGCCATGAAGAGGGAGACTTGCCCTCTTCCACCTGTCACCACTTACACAGTCTAGGAGGAAGAAGGTAGGTCTTCTAGAGGCCTGGCAATCTCAAATTGCCCTCTATGGTAGCCCACAAGTAGCCACCACCACTTTGAACTCTCATTTTCCTCCCACAAACTTTTGTTCAAAACAACTTCTTCCAGCTTCCTCCTTTCCTCTATAAAAGGATGCTCCCATCTTTTGTTCTCCAGACTTGTCTATGGTTTGCCATAGTATGAATGTCCTCAATTGCAATTTCTTAGCTATTCTAAAATAAACTCATTTGCAGCTCAATAACCTTTGCTGCTTAATTTTTAAGGTTGACAGCACACTGTCTTACTATAAGATATATTTGATTTTTAGAACAGGGCAAAAAAAACAAAACAAAACACAAAATAACAAGAAAAAATAAACTTCCAAAAGCTTTAACATGTGTACAACTTTTTTTCTAATTTCCTTTTGTTTTAAAGCACATTTTAAATGTAGTTTCCTGACTTAGTAAGAATTGTCTAATGTATATAAAGATTAATAAAATAAAAAACAGATAAAAGATTTGGAAAGGAAAGAACAAAACTGACAATGTTAACATTCAATTTAATTTTTGAAATAGATAGCACTAGAGACTATAAAGATAAGTTACTAAAGCTTAGAAGAAGTTTTTTTTCTTGTTGTTGTTGTTGTTTTTAAGATTTTATTTATTTATTTGACAGACAGAGATCTACAAGTAGGCAGAGAGGCAGGCAGAGAGAGAGGAGGAAGCAGGCTCCCCGCTGAGCAAAGAGCCCAATGCAGGGCTCGATCCCAGGACCCTGGGATCATGACCCAAGCTGAAGGCAGAGGCTTTAACCCACTGAGCCACCCAGGCACCCCTTAGAAGAAGTTTTGACAGTTGTTAGCTTATTATATACTTATATGAAATGGTATTATGTAAAACAAATAGTCCTTTAATGTGCCTATACTAATTGAAAAAGGATTTCCACTTTAATAACAATGAAAAAACTAAGACTAGATTAACCCTCCACCAAAAATAACTAGAAACCATACAAATACATGTTTTTAAAAAAGTTTCAGACTTGAATAGCAGGTAGCAAAGACAATCATCTTTCAGAAAAGAAAAAGGAGGACACTTTAAGAGAGCCCCAGATCAATGCCTGGAGAGTGTCAAAGCTATGATGTAAGAAGTAAAGACAAAATGAACTCTAGTGGTTTTGCTGAGTCGAAGAGCAAGTTTTGGTGTTCAGGGCAGACTATTGGAAGAGGATGTTACAAAGGAAGAGAATTCTGGAGAGCTGTAGAAGGGTATCCTCGGATGCCTGCTGAGTATAGGTCTGCACTTGCATGCACAGAAATTATACCAGATGAAGAAACAACCACTAAAGGAGAGTACTGTAACCATTCTGAGAACTCACAAAGCCAGAGTAGAAAACCTTCCTAATTAAGAGGGCATTAGGCAGAGGCCTCAGAGGGAATTCCCTCGGTAATGGGGATAAATTAACTATAAATTAAGGACTTTTCTGTCTGATACTGCTGTAACAAAGCTTAGAAGCAACCCGAAGCATTTAAACTGATTATAAAAGATTAATTGTATCCCAGTATAGAGACCACTATACTTAAAGGAATACAATATTTGGTATAGCATATAATATATATACTATAGTAGCACCTCAAGTTAGAATATGAAGGTAAAGATGTATATTAGAAACTCCAGAGCAACCACTAGTACTATAAAAAAAAAATACAGCTAATAAGCAAATGGAGATAAGATAGGATAATAAAATATAATCAATCCAAAATAAGGCAAGGGATAGAAAATAAGCAAAACAACAGGAAAAAAAAACATGTGAGACAAGTTGAAATAGATTATAAGATAAGATTATAAGGTTTCAATCTAATTATATTATAATGACATTATATGTAATAGTTTACATATTCCAATTACAAGCAGAGATTGTCAAGTGGGACAAAAAACGTAAGAGATCCACTTTAGATATAAAGGCCACATAGGCAGTAATACAGATTGTGGGAAAAGATACACGATATGTTAAAAGTAAATGTTAGAAAAATATAGAACATGCTAAAACTAGTCAAAAAAGACCTGGAATAGGTATATTAATATCAGAAAAAGTTTTTAAAAAGCATATTTAAGAGAAAAGAATGTTATCAAAGATAAAGAGGTTGAATTCATAATGAGTTAAATCATTGAGGGGAAAAAGAACAATCGAGGCACTTCAGTGGCTCAGTCAATTGAGCAATCAAAACTCTTGATTTTGGCTCAGGTAATGTTCTCAGGGTCCTAAGATCTGAGGCCCTTGTTAGACTCCATGGTCAGCAGGGAGTCTGCTTGGGATGTTCTCTCTCTCCCTCTCCCTCCCCAGCCCACCACCCTCTGCTTGCATGCACACATTTTCTCTCTCTCTATATTAAAAAAAAAAAAAAAGTTAGAAAAGCTGAATAGCTCGACTTGTATTAAATCAGTTGAATTTGTGGTTTAAAGTATTTCAAAAAATGTAATTCCATGCTAGGGAGGATTCCCTGGTGAATACATTCCAAAAAGAAATAAAACAAAGTGAATACATTTAAAGAAGAAATAAAATTAATTGTACACAAACTATTCCAAAAACACAAAAGGAAAATGTAATTCTCAATGCATTCTCTGAGTTGAAAAACACAAAAACTTCGTAAGAAAATTAAAGACCAATAGTTTTCAGAAATATAGACACAAAATCCTCATTAAACTATAAAGAAATTGACTCAAGCAAACATAAAAATGATAATACATCATAACCAAAGGAGGTTTATTCTAAGAATGTAAGACTATCTCAACATCTGAAAATCAATTAATGTAATTCACCATATTAACAGACCGTGTAAGAAAAAACATATGATTATCTCAAAAGTTGCAAGAAAAGCATTTGACAAAATTTAACACCCACTCCTGATTTTGAAAAATAATCCCCAAAAAATCTCTCAGCAAACTAATGAGAGATATCTGTAGAAACAAAAACTTCAGCTAACATCATACTTAATGTTGAAAGATCACACGCTTTCTCCCTTAAATTAGGAACCAAGGACATATGCTCTCACCACTTCTGGTCAGCATGTTGCTGATGTTGTTCAATAGGCCAGAAAAATAAATTAAAAATGGATAAATTGGAAAAGAATGTATAAAATGGTCTTTGTTCTGAGAAAACATGACTATCTATACAGGAAATTACAAAATATCTACCAAAAAGCTATTAGAATTAATAGGTGAATGGCAAGAATTAATATGTGAATTAGCAAGATCACAGGATACAAGAATTCAAACATCAATTGTATCTTTATATGATAGCAATGAACAATTTAAAAATGAATCTTAAATAGGTACCATTTATAATAGCATCAAAAAATGTCAACCCTGCAGGGATAAAGCTAACAACATATGTGTAAAACTTACCTGCCAAAAACTACTAAAACAATGATGAAAATTTTCAAAGAGCTCATAAATGAAGAGATACTGTATTCATGAACCAGAGACTCAATACTGTTTGGATGTTAATTCACGCCAAATAGATCTACTGAGTCCGTTCAATGCTGATCAAAATCCCAAAAGGCTTTATTCTTTCTTTTTTTTTTAAGAAATTGATGTACTGGGGACTCCTGGGTGGCTCTGTTGCTTAAGGATCTGCCTTTGACTCAGATCATGATCCTGGAGTCCTAGGATCAAGCCCCCGCACATCAGGATCCCTGTTCAGCAGGTGAGTCTGCTTCTGCCCCTGCCCCTCACCGCTTTCATGCTCGCTCTCGTGCTCTCTCTCTCACACTTCCTATCTCTCTCTGTTGAATAAATAAATAAAATCTTTAAAAATAACTGATGAAATGCTTCCAAAATTGATGGAAAAATAACAAACCTAAAATATCCAAAACAACTTTGAAAAAGAATAAAGTTGTATGAGACCAAACAAAATGCTGTAGGAAGGGAGAAACAACAAACCAAAAGTCCTAACAGAACACACCAAATATGGCCTAGGTTGATCAAAGCAAATTTAAACATAGCTTTGTGAATTGAAACACAGATCTCCCATATATTAATGAGCTACCACTAGCACATACATGACCAAGTTATTGGATTATTTGTTCAATTTATACTCTGGTGTAGAAGATTCTGTGTCATAAAAAGAATATTTTGCTGACTTGGAACAGTTGCCAAGGCAAACACACACCTGTTGATACACCATTAATTTAGTCACTGTTCTCAGGTTTACTTAAAACTTACCATGAGAAGAAATTGATGACTTCGCAGAAGGGGAAAAAATAAACACAAATAGAGGAGAAAGCATCGATAGGACTTTCAGAGGTTAGGCATGGGTCTTACGCAGCTGAAGAAAATGAACATGTGGATTCCCTGGGTGGATTTTCATTACAGACAAAGAAACAGTGACCAAGGTACTGCCAAATGGAGCAGTCAGTGAAAAGTTCCCCTAAGGAGAAGTGAATGATAAATTTCAATGGAAAGTTGATAAAAATTACCTTTTCATGCCAATCATCTTCAGTCAATGTGTAGAGAAGAGAAAACCTTTCTATACCTCTGTTTTTCAGGCAATAGAGGACAGCCCACCAAAAGCTAATCATTAATGACACCCATCTTTATCATTTTCTTTAGAAAGGCAGTACATATCTTATTTGCACTGCATCATGCACAAGGAATAATAACTTCAGCCTCATAGAATTTTAGTTTTAAGTCCTCATTGTCCAGCATTGCTCAGGAGATTTATGAACCATTAATAAATTACTTAATCAATCGTTCCTGTCTCTCCAGTTGGACCTCTGCTGTCAGGGTTGGGCATGGCCAGTGAGTCACAGCTGGGTCAGCAGTCCATGACTGACTGCGTCTGCCCTGGAGAGCTGACTGCCAGCCCCTGTCTGGGGCCCCTTTCCCACATGAACTTGCTCTCTTCCATGTACTTTATATTTTAAGTCAAATGAGTCCAAACACATCCTTTAACATTTCTATAAAATCTGTCTAGTCTTTTTTTGTGACAGAAATACCAAAAGTTACATTTATGAAAGTAGAGAATCTTTACTCTGAGGGTTTTCTTAAATTCACAGTCACCCATATGCCAAATTGATTTACTGTTCCTGATTCAGAGACTCTACTGTTATGACTCAGATCATTTTTGCCCTCATGGAATTTGCTTACTGAACATTCAAGTGACTCATTTGAGCCCAATTATCTACTTCTCCCTAGTTTGTATACTCCCCCTTTCATCAAGTATGTCAAAGATCATAAATGTTTCATCAATTGCCCTTGATTTTATTAGTTGCAGTATATTCTTCATATTGTAAAAGAGTTAATTATAGTTAAGGACTGAGGACCTTTGTATCTTAAGTTTTAAATGTTCAACAGATTAACTTTAAAAAATACACTTATGGAGATTTCTGATCTTCTCCACAAGCTTTATCAAATGGACATGATAATATTCTTCCTTGATTTATCTGACCTGAACTCTTCTTGGTTTTGTTTTTTGTTGTTGTTGTTTTTGTCTGTTTTTTTGGTTGCTTCATTTCAGATCTCTTTGCTGTAATCTTCTGCCTTTTATATATTGGTATCTTTGGAGGTTCTAACCTAAACTGTATTCTTTTCCCAGTCTTTACATTCTCTCTGGGTGATTATCCACTGAATTGTTTTTGATTACTATATATATTATTAACTCTAATGTCCCAATCTGTATCTCTGCCTATTCCTTTTTTTTTCCCCCTGGAACTTAGAAAAAGCTGTCTGCTTGCTCAAGCAAGCATGGGATTATCCTGCATCTATCTCCATCCCAACCTGTCCAAACTAAACGCAATACACATGGCCTTCCTCTCTACAGTTGCTTCGCTAGAAAGTGCTCCCTATTTCAGTGAGTGGCATCCCAGATGCTCAGATCTGATTTCTGGGGCCCATTCTTTGCTCTTTCTCATCCCACACTCTCCATTCCAGCAATCACAACATCTTGTCATCAGTAGATAAACCAGCCCCAGTCCTTCTTCCCCACTGGCATCACCACATGTCATGCTGTCATCATTTCTTGTAGCCTCACTGTAATTTTCCCTCCTGCTTCTAACTTGGCCCTGTTCCAATCCATTTAGCACAATGTAGTCCAAGCGATCCTTGTAAATTTCAAATATGATCACGTCGTTCCCTTGTACAATATCAGTCAATGATTTCTCGTGACTCTAAAGTAAAATCTACTCAAGATAGTTTACAATTCCTACATATCTCTATCCCAGTCTTATCTTCCTAACCTCATTTTTCTCCCACCAAGATACTTTTGAACTCAACAGTCCTACTATGGTGAATTATTTTCTTTTCTTAAATATACTACTTCTCACTTTCAACATTTAGCAGTTGCTGCTAATTCTGGCTGGGATACTCCCTATATCCCCCACCTGCCCGTGCCCACTTCCAACAACTAATCCCACTTATCTTTATCTTTCACAGATCATCGTAGATATAATTTCTTCTGAGATTCATTCTTTTGATGCTCAAGGCTAATCTAGATGCTTCTGATGCACCTTATTAATTTCTCTGTAATATCAATTTTTATGCTATGTTTCAATGATACTCAAGTATTTTTTTCTTCTTTTCTATACTTCAAAAACGCTCCCCCATCTAACTTATTGTTACTGAGATTCTTTTCCTTTCTCTCTTTCTCTCTTTCTGTATATTGACACACAATGTTACATTAGTTTCAGGTGTACAATTTAGTTATTTGACAAGTTTACATTATGCTATATTCACAAGTATAGCCACCATCTGTCCCATTACATCACTATTACAATATCATGGACTGTATTCCTTATGTTCTGCCTTTTGTATATGGTATTTCTCAGTCTGACTTATTTCATTTAGCATAAGGTCATCCATGTTGTCTCAAGTGACACAATCTTATCCTCTTTATGGCTGTGTAGTATTTCACTATATGTATGTTATATATGTGTGTGTATATGTATATGCTCACACAAACAAATACCCCACATTTTCCTTATCTGCCTATTAATGGACACAAGTAGGTTGCTTCCATATCTTGGACATTATAAATAATGCTGCAATAATCATACGGGAGCAAATATCTTTTTAAATTAGTGTTTTCATTTTCTTTGGGTAAATACCCAATAGTGAAATTTTTGGATCATATGGTATTTCTATTTTTAATATTTTGAGGGACTGCCAGTATTTTCCACACTGGTTGTACCATCTTACATCTCCACCAGCAGTGCACTAGGATCCCTTTTTCTCTACATCCTTACCAACACTTGTTATTTCTTGTCATTTTGATATTAGTCATTCTAACTGTACAAGACGATATCTCATTGTGGTTTTGGTTTTCATTTCCCTTATAATCAGTGATATTGAACATCTTTTCTGTGTCTGTTGGCCATCTGTATGTCTTCTTTGAAAAAATGTCTATTTAAGCCCTCTGTCCATTTTTTTAAATCAGATTGTTTATTATCAGTACATGAAATTTCAGGTGTGTTTTAAGGGAAGCAAAGCAACCCCAAGGATGTCAGGTGTATGTTCACATAATTAATTTCTGCTATTATTCCAGGAGTGAGACCAAATTTATTAGAACTGTGCTTAAGAACAGTAGACCTTAAAAACTATCAAAAGCCTTAAAATATGCATACAGAAATTCTAATTCTGGGAATTTATGCTGGTGGAACAATTAAGAATTAGCATCAATATTTAATCTCGCAGCATTTTTACAATGGTGAAAATTGAGAACAGCTTAAGTAATCAATAATACAGGATTGGTTTATTAATATATATTACATTTAATAATAAACTAAAACAATAAAAACCATATTTTTGAAATATATTTATTGGCATGAAATATATATATTTTTTAAAGATTTTATTTATTTGATAGAGATTACAAGTAGTCAGAGAGGCAGGCAGAGAGAGAGAGAGGAGGAAGCAGGCTCCCCGCTGAGCAGAGAGCCCGATGCGGGGCTCGATCCCAGGACCCTGAGATCATGACCCGAGCTGAAGGCAGAGGCTTTAACCCACTGAGCCACCCAGGCGCCCCTATTGGCATGAAATATATTTTAATGATACATAATAGCCAAAAAATATTGCCAAACAGTACTCATATGATTTCATATGTCAAATTATATTTAGGTACTTAATATATCATATATAAAAGAGCATGCACTAACATCCTGTATCTGATTCACAGGGTTCGTTGCCCAGGGATAAAATAATTTTTTAAATATTCTCTTCACGGTTTTTGTCTTTGGTTTTTTTTTTTTTACTCTGAGTGTCTGTTTCAAGTATCATAAAATGATCCAAAATATTAAGGAATGTGGGAGCCATGGAGGAGTCTAGCTCAAATGTTTACTGAGATTTTCATTCATCACTTTTCTATTAACTCAGATTTTTCCCCGGAGGACTGCCCGATTGCCTTTTATCAGTGGAAGGTTCTTCTAAGGAAACTGAAGGAAACATATGCTGTGTTGTAGCAGTTTCAGACTTTCATAGTTTGGTGTAAACTGTGGCTATTTCCTGGAGGACAGTGTCTTGCTTGATCAGATGATAACTGAGGGTGTGGTGTCAACAAGATTAAACACAATCGGTGGCTGTGCTATTACAGTAGGAAATACTGTAAGCTTGAATCATTTTCATAACCAGAATTTGCATGACAGGGTTTTTCAGTGATATGTAAAGAAAATGGTGGCTTTTTAATATTTTTAAAATACTGGGCTTATTTTAGAAGACTTTTACTTTCAGTGTTACTAAAATTTAAATGATCATCCTAAGAATTCTTATAGAAAAATCCTATCCAATTGTGTTATTTCAACTCATTGCCTTTAAACTTTAATTAAATCCCTTCTGAGACTTCTATTACAAATACACTAGTAAGAATTTTGCATACCTTACCAAAACTTTTGCTTTAAGGTAAAACATATATTGAATATTTCAGACTAGAGGAGCTCTAAGGAATCGTTGCTGTGATTCATACAAAGAACCTACTGAATTAGGGATTCCTGAAAGGACAGTGGTTATCTTCTGAGCTCACTGCGGTATCAAAAGAAATTTCATGACTCTACTGAAATAATATTCAGCTTCAGTAAATTTGTCTGCCAAGCTATTTTGCTAAAAGATGTTATAGTAATAATCCTCTTCTATAAAATAAGCAGTAAAATAAATTAAAATAAATGCATGTAAAATCATGTCAATTTCTCAAACTTCAGAGCACTTGATTTGTTAAACAATAATTGTGATTACTATTTTGATGGAGACCTTGATAAAATCCAGCCAGATTCATTCACTGCATAAGTTCCTCCCAGGGAGTTGACAGAAGTTTCTCTGCAGCTACAAGAACTCATTCTGGCTAAATAACTCACTGTAGGCAGAACTCACTAGCTAGTAAGAACTTACTAGCAGGAACCTGAGAGGCCTTGTGGATCTCCATGAAGTCTGTGCCTTGTCCTACAGTCTGTGCAGATGATCCATAGACACCTGGTGGTGTCCACATGAACATAATGACCACTGGCAATGATCCATCTAGTCTGTAGCCCCCAAACATGCCACAGATGTTTTCCTTTTGCCACTTATGTGTTAGACCTGCCCACTTTGTCCTCTACCTGCCTTTAGCCCTGACTCTCTGTGCTTCCTTCAGTAATTCAGAGCTAGGTAGTCACTTCTATCTGACATATCCAGAAAGTAAAAAGTACATTTAAATGTAATAAAAAAAAAACAAAAACAAGGAAATGAGTAGGGATGCAAACAGCTTACAGGGTACTAAATATTCTTTCATTTCCCAATTTTCCACTACAGTTGATTTCCATGTTCATCTTCAACTTGAGCTTTTAAGATGATTGCAATGCAGATTCACAGCCTTGGATTATGCAAAGATAAAATAGCTTATATTGGATGCTATACTCAGCCCAGGTGCCTCCTCAGCACTGAAGGACATAGTCCCTTAGCTACTTAGAGGGCTGCTGGGGACAGTCCTCAACTATCAGCTCTCCTGGAATTGGTTTTTGGTGGAGAAAGCTACACCTGCTGATGCCACAATCCCTTTGCAGGAGCAGGTGTTTTTTTTTCCCCAGTTATGACCAGAACACCTTTTCATCTAGATTGTATAAAACTAGTTGTAGCTTCAGGTTGGAATAGCTACAGATTGGTGGGTGGTGAGGAATAACCTGGAGAAATAGTCAGGGGCCGAGAAAGAGGGAGATCGGATCACAGACGAGGATACGTGGAGGAGTAGCATGTAGCTGGAACTACATGGGCATAATGGATGAAAATCTTTGAACTGCATTGTAACACCCACCCGAAAACATCTACCCTGAAAGGGACAACAAAACCAAATGCCTCAGCCAGCTTCCATCACTGGGAATGTTAGTGGTAGCATAAAAGATACATAAAGGGAGTAACTCTGGAGTAAGGGATAGAGACTATACATGGGATTAACAGCAGGGGCTCCCTCTCATTTAAGCTGGTCTAGCTCTTGGTGCTACCAAACCAAATATTAATTTATCAGAAACAAAGACTAAATTTTGGTCCTCAATATCACAGCATTCTTTCAGGAGATCAGCTAGCCACCTGCTGCAAGTTGCCCAAGAGTACTCCTTTCTTCCTGGAAGAGTCAGTGATTTATCCTGACAGTAATGGAGATATATTCTGAATATGTACTTGCTTTCCTGCCTGCAGGTCTCAGGTAACATCACTTTCTGAGAGTTTACCATGTTGGATTCAAGATAGTCATTTCATATATTATGTCAATCCAAGGGACCCACTTTAAAGCAAAGCAGGACCATCAGTAGGGTACCTGACGGTAGGATCTGTCTATAGGATATCCATGCCACATCACTCAGAAGATGCCCACTGGGCAGAGTGACAAAACAGCCTGTTTAAACCTAATGGAGGTGCAAACTCAGGTATATTTCCCTGTGAGATATAATAACATCTTTCAGATATAGCATACACCCTAAATCAATGAGCATGATATTGTTACAGATCCCTAATAAGTAGAATACATAGGTGAAAACCAAGGAGAAGCAGAAGTGGTAACTTTACCAACATTCCTAATTACCCCTTTGAGGAATGTGTGCTTTTTGTTTCTGAAACTCTAGGGTCTGTGGTTTTAAAGATCTTTGTTCCCAAAGGGATGTTTCTGCCACAGGCATTTCATCATCCCATTGAAATTTAATCTATGGGAGCTACCTGGGCACTTTGAATTTCTTATGGCAAGGGACCAGCGGACAAGGAAAGTATTCACCATCCTAATAGATGTGGTTGTCCATGATTGTCCATGCTCCTCTGTCACAGGAGGTAGAGCTACTACTACAGGGAGATTGCAATGGACTGGATGTCTGTGTACAACTCAAATTCACATGTTGAAATCTAACTCCCAGTGTGATGGTGTCTGGATGTGGGGCCTTTGAGAGGTAATTAGATCATGAGGGTGGAGCCCTCATGAACGGTATTAGTGCCCTTATAAAGAAGACCTTAGAGAGGTCCCTCACCCCTTCCACCATACTGAGGACATAGGGAAGATAGCATCCATGTATGAACCAGGAGGCAGAGCCTCACCAGACACTAAATCTGTTGCCACCTTGACGCTGGGCTTCCCAGTCTCCAGAACTGAGAAATATATGTTGTTGTTTAAGGCACAATCCCAGTCTACAGTATTTTTTGCTATAGTAGCCTGAACAAACTAAGCAGCATATGTTGGGCATTCAGGTTATCCACTTTTAGAAAAACTCTGACAATTTGTGTTAGTAAATGGACATGTTTGACAGCCAGAGCCTGAAGAAAGTATAATACCCATGGCCTCATACCATCAGGTGATCCATCTAGAAGAGTGGAGGTTATATTTGAGGGTTAATATAGTCCAGAATGGGAAGTAGAAGATAGAAACTGGGTATTAGGTCTGATCTTGAGACCAGCTACAGTGATGAGGTCTATAATTTTCCTCCAGGAAGGCCCCTAGAATCCTTGAAGGTCCTGCTCCAAACTTATACAAAGAAGTAGAAGACACGTAGCAAAGAATGAACTGTAGTTGATGCTGCTACAGTTGCCCAGACCTCTTTCAGACTGAAGGACCTATGCCTACCCTTCCCGCTGATTGTACTTAGCTTTTGAGCCTCACAAAGATTGCCCTGGACTGAAGAAAGCCTCTCATCCAAGGTCACACTGCTTTCCAGGGACAACCTATCCAATGACTGGCTGATGGAGGTACATAAATTCCCACTGTCTTTGCTTGAACTTGAAATCTAAAGGGCCATCCCAGCTTCAGAGATCCTCATGGGGTTAGCAGAAGAAGCTGAATTTCTCACTCTTCCTAATCTTGTTTCTTTCTTTACTCCACAGGTGTTAATTTTAAGAGCCTTCACCAATAAACCTCCTGAGCGTTCCTCTCTGCCTCAGAGTCTATTTCTCAAGAACTTCCCTGCATTAATGGTTTTGACTGTGAGACTACTGTGCAGTTGGGCAATGCAAAGTCTCAACCCTGGAACACTCTCCAGGGAACTCAAATTCCTGGACTCTACACAAGTAGGAAGCCTTCCTTTTTTTGTGGGGTCAAAGGCTCTACTGAAATTGCAGACCTACTCCAAAGGACTCTTTCTTCTCAGCCCAAGTTTTGACTCTATTTCTCTGGCTGGGAGTATACTTCCCACACCACTAACTTGAAGACTTCAGTTCTCCATCTTCCAAAAAAAATCATAATCTATCAGTTTTCTTAAAGTAGCACTGCCCAATAGAAATCCAATGAAAATCACATGCATAACTTATAATTTTCTAGTTTCCACATTCATAGTTAAACATGTGAAACTAATTTTAATAACATAGTTTATTTAACCAAATATATTAAAAAATCATCATTTTAACATGTACTCATTATAAAAAATATTAATGAGGTATATCATTTTTTTTTTTTTTTGGTACTAAGTTCGATGTATCTGTTGTGCATTTTATTCTTACACTATATCTCATTTCTGGCTAGTCATATTTTCAGTGCTCGATAGGCACAGGTGGCTAGTGCCTGCCCTTTTAGACAGTGTATTTTTTAGGGACTTAGCTGAATCATTCACCTGTCTCTGAGGAAGAAAGGACTCAATATTCATATGCAGATTATCATAGAGTCAGAGCCCTAAATCAGACTCAGAGTGTCAATGCTTGCTTTAAAATGGTAATCTTTTCTTTTACCAGGAGACTCACTCTAAATGTCAGTCCAGAATTTGATATAGAGTGCACTTTGGGACCTAAATTTTAGGGTGTAGGCTTGACCTGCTAATGGTGATTAATACACTTAAGGAGTGGTTGAAGACCTTGTGATTGAGTCATGACAAACACTTTTAATTATAAAATAGCAGTGTGTTGGCTCTTCCTGGCTTTTAGATGATGTATTTGTTAGAGTCATGAAGTTACCTGTCTTTAGAATCACTGGAAGTTAAGTCAAAGATAATTTATTTGATTCAAACACTACAATAATCATGTTATGTGACCTATGGGAATAGATATCAAATACGCTTTAAAAAAAAACAATTACGGGCGCCTGGGTGGCTCAGTGGGTTAAGCCACTGCCTTCGGCTCAGGTCATGATCTCAGGGTCCTGGGATCGAGCCCCGCATCAGGCTCTCTGCTCAGCAGGGAGTCTGCTTCCCTCTCTCTCTCTGCCTGCCTCTCTGCCTACTTGTGATCTCTCTCTGTCAAATAAATAAATAAAATCTTAAAAAAAAAAAACAATTATGTCATTTCATGAAGTCATCTTATTAAGGATGACTACAAAACCCAGAAAATAACCCTGTTTTCTAAATATATATGGACTAGATTTATTAGTATTCTTAAACTAATTCTTAAGAAAGTAATTTTAGTTTTTGGTATAAAAGTAATAAGTATACATTAAACTATACTAGATTTGTGTTATGACTCTAAAGTTATATTTGCTTGAACATATTTGGGTAGTAATAGTATGATGTTTAAAACTGCTGTCTGGGTTCATACCCTAGGCTCACTATTTAGTAGCTGTGTGACCTTAGGCAAGTCACTGAAACTTTCTGCATTTGAGTTTCTGTCCCGTATTTGTAAAAATTAAAAAAAAAAATACCATGCCTTTCTTTTAGGGTTGATGTGAGGGTTGTCTGAATCTATAGATATAAGGCATTTAAAAAGTGCTTGGCACAGGGGCTTCTGGGTGGCTCAGCTGGTTAAGGATCTGACTCTTGATCTCAGCGTAGGTCATTATCATCGGGCCCTAGGATCAAGTCCCACTTTGGGCTCTGAGCTTAGCAGTGAGTCTGCTTGAGATTCTGTCTCTCTGTCTCTCCCTCTCCCTCTGCCTGTCCCCCCCACTCACTCACACACATACTCTCTTTCTCTCTCTCTCAAATAAATAAATAAATAAATCTTTTTTTTTTTTAAGTGCTTGGCACAGAGTTAAGTTCTCAATCCATTACTGTTTTCAAATGCCTATTATACCTACGACAATGAGAAGTTGCTCTTGAATAACTGCTTGAAAAGACATTATCCCATTTAATTCACATGATGACCCTAGGATGTAGCTGCCTCCATCTTACTTATGAGGAAAACAAAGTCCAGAGAAATGGAGCAATTTGTTCAAGGTCACACCTACACAGTGGTCAGGTTAAGGCAGCCAGGTTCAAAGCTAGTAAACACAATCCAGTAGCTATCTTAGTGTTGCTTCATAACCTTTTCTTTCCTCCCTCTCAGATTCATTATGAATGTTTCAGTCTGGTCACGTCATCTGTTTGGTCCATTCTCCACAAGTCAGGAGATTAGATCTCAATCTCAGTCAATCTTGTCCTTGATGCAACAGGCAATCGAAATCCTTTCTTAGAATATATATCAATATAAAGCTTGGTTCTTCCAAAGACCCCATGAGCCATCTTTAAGTTTGTTGATGAAATACCTGTTCTAGCTTAAACCACAGATATTGCTCTCTGATTTTTTTTTTTATTCAAACGAGTTGGCACACTTTTATTCATCTGAGAACAACATTTTCTACAAATCCATCTGAGAACTACAATATATGCATGTGGATTTATATTAAAAACAAATTCACCACTTTGCCCTTCAGTCTTTCCTCAAAGTCTCAAGGATATCAAATTTTGTTACCTCACGGCCTGAAGGCCATCGCTGTTATAAAATAAAGCTGCACATTTATTCACATATAGTTTTCAAAGTATTGCAGAGTTATCTCCTCTGCAGCAAGATTTAACTTTCAAGATCCAATTAGATGGTTCATCACACTGTATTTAACATTACATCATTATTGCTTTACATTAGACATCCTCCTTTGAGCCAAGTCAATCAAGAGTAAAAATCCATCTTTTAAAAAAAATTTCTAAAACACACAAAATTAAAAATCTATTAAAGAGAAGCTCTTGATTTGCCAGAATCTGTTTTACAAAGGAATATTTCATCAATTTTCCTATCAGAGAATACAGAATTCTGAACTGGGGGATATCTAATTCCTTTTCATTAATAGAAAATTACTAAATAGTCATGATGCTTGATAAAACTATAAATGATAAATTCTTAGAAACCACAGGCAGATAACAATAAATGTCAACATTTATAAGAAAGGAGAATAATGCTTAGCTATATCTAATATATTAAAAAATATATTTTTAAAAATCACAAAAACCATAGGTTTGTGATTACTTTATTTTAAAAAAGAATTTAAAAGGAAAATCAGGGGCACCTGGGTGGCTCAGTGGGTTAAAGCCTCTGCCCTCAGCTCAGGTCATGATCCCAGGGTCCTGGGATCGAGCCCTGCATCAAGCTCTCTTTTCAGCAGGGAGCCTGCTTCCCCCTCTCTCTCTCCACCTACTTCTCTGCCTACTTGTGATCTCTGTCAAATAAATAAATAAAAATCTGTAAAAAAATACATTAAAAAATAAGAGGAAAATCAATTTAATTATATATACAAAATATTGTGAAATGGAGTTAATATCATATTTAATGTTTCTGGACTTCTTTTTTTTTTTTTTTTCTTTTAGGGAGACCATTTCTTTTTTTTTTTTTTAATTTTTTTATTTTTTTCAGCATAACAGTATTCATTATTTTTGCACCACACCCAGTGCTCCATGTAATCCGTGCCCTCTACAATACCCACCACCTGGTGCCCCCAACCTCCCACCCCCCACCCCTTCAAAATTCTCAGATCGTTTTTCAGAGTCCATAGTCTCTCATGGTTCACCTCCCCTTCCAATTTCCCTCAACTCCCTTCTCCTCTCCATCTCCCCTTGTCCTCCATGCTATTTGTTATGCTCCACAAATAAGTGAAACCATATGATAATTGACTCTCTCTGCTTGACTTATTTCACTCAGCATAATCTCTTCCAGTCCCGTCCATGTTGCTACAAAACTTGGGTATTCATCCTTTCTTTTTTTTTTTTTTTTTTTACAGCTTTATAAACATATATTTTTATCCCCAGGGGTACAGGTCTGCGAATCGCCAGGTTTACACACTTCACAGCACTCACCATAGCACATACCCTCCCCAATATCCATAACCCCACCCCCCTCTCCCAACCCCCTCCCCCCATCAACCCTCAGTTTGTTTTGTGAGATTAAGAGTCACTTATGGTTTGTCTCCCTCCCAATCCCATCTTGTTTCATTTACTCTTCTCCTACCCCCTCAACCCCCCATGTTGCATCTCCTCTCCCTCATATCAGGGAGATCATATGATAGTTGTCTTTCTCCGATTGACTTATTTCGCTAAGCATGATACCCTCTAGTTCCATCCACGTTGTCGCAAATGGCAAGATTTCATTTCTTTTGATGGCTGCATAGTATTCCATTGTGTATATATACCACTTCTTCTTTATCCATTCATCTGTAGATGGACATCTAGGTTCTTTCCATAGTTTGGCTATTGTAGACATTGCTGCTATAAACATTCGGGTGCACGTGCCCCTTTGGATCACTACGTTTGTATCTTTAGGGTAAATACCCAGCAGTGCAATTGCGGGGTCATACGGTAGTTCTATTTTCAACTTTTTGAGGAACCTCCATGCTGTTTTCCAGAGTGGTTGCACCAGCTTGCATTCCCACCAACAGTGTAGGAGTCCATCCCATTTACAATTGCACCCAAAACTATAAGATACCTAGGAATAAACCTAACCAAAGAGACTAAGAATCTATTCTCAGAAAACTATAAAGTACTCATGAAAGAAATTGAGGAAGACACAAAGAAATGGAAAAATGTTCCATGCTCCTGGATTGGAAGAATAAATATTGTGAAAATGTCTTTGCTACCTAAAGCAATCTACACATTTAATGCAATTCCTATCAAAGTACCATCCATTTTTTTCAAAGAAATGGAACAAATAATCCTAAAATTTATATGGAACCAGAAAAGACCTCGAATAGCCAAAGGAATATTGAAAAAGAAAGCCAAAGTTGGTGGCATCACAATTCCAGACTTCAAGCTCTATTACAAAACTGTCATCATCAAGACAGCATGGTACTGGCACAAAAACAGACACATAGATCAATGGAACAGAATAGAGAGCCCAGAAATGGACCCTCAACTCTATGGTCAACTCATCTTCGACAAAGCAGGAAAGAATGTCCAATGGAAAAAAGACAGCCTCTTCAATAAATGGTGTTGGGAAAATTGGACAGCCACATGCAGAAAAATGATATTGGATCATTTCCTTACACCACACACGAAAATAGACTCAAAATGGATGAAGGATCTCAATGTGAGAAAGGAATCCATCCAAATCCTTGAGGAGAACACAGGCAGCAACCTCTTCAACCTTAGCCGCAGCAACATCTTCCTAGGAACATCACCAAAGGCAAGGGAAGCAAGGGCAAAAATGAACTTTTGGGATTTTATCAAGATCAAAAGCTTTTGCACAGCAAAGGAAACAGTGAGCAAAACCAAAAGACAACTGACAGAATGGGAGAAGATATTTGCAAATGACATATCAGATAAAGGGCTAGTGTACAAAATCTATAAAGAACTTAGCAAACTCAACACCCAAAGAACAAATAATCCAATCAAGAAATGGGCAGAGGACATGAACAGACATTTCTGCAAAGAAGACATCCAGATGGCCAAAAGACACATGAAAAAGTGCTCCATATCACTCGGCATCAGGGAAATACAAATCAAAACCACCATGAGATATCACCTCACACCAGTCAGAATGGCTAAAATTAACAAGTCAGGAAATGACAGATGCTGGCGAGGATGCGGAGAAAGGGGAACCCTCTGGACTTCTTTTTAAGGGCCAATTTTTTCTTTAAATAGAGAAACTGCAGCAGCCATCAGGAAATTCAAATAAAAACCACAATAAGATGCCACTAGGATAGTTATAATACAAAAGACAGATAAATAGCATGTATTGATAAGGATGTAGAGAAATTGGAACCCTCTTATATTATTGGTGGAAATGTAAAATGGTACAACTGATTTGGAAAACAAAGAATCTGGCAGTTCCTCACATGGTTAAACATAGAGTTGCCATATGATCAAGCAATTTCACTCCTCCATGTATCTCCAATAGTAACAAAATACATAAATGTTCATAGAAGCATTATTCATAATCACCCAAAATGCAAACAATACAAATGTCCATCTGATGAATGGATAAATCAATGAGATATATCCATACAGTAGAATATTATTCAGCAATAAAAAGGAACTAATTACTGATACAACATAAGTCAATCCTAAAAACATGATACTAAGTGAAAGAAGCCAATCAGAAAGGAACACATATTGTGTGATTTTGTTTATATCACATCGAAAATAGGCAATATGTAGAGTCAGAAAATAGATCTGTGGTTGTCTAGAATTGGGGAAGACAGGGTTTGGGGGTGGAGGCTAAGGAGTACAGTGTTTCTTTTTGGGGTAATGAAAATTTTCTAGAATTGATTGTGGTGATGGTTGTACAACTCAATGAAGATATTAAAAGCAATTAAATTGTACTCTATAAGGGGTGCCCGTGTTGCTCACTCAGTGAAACATCTGCCTTCCGCTTAGGTCCTGATATCAGGGTCCTAGGATTGAGCCCCATGTCAGGCTTCCTGCTAACTGGGGAGTCTGCTTCTCCCTCTGCCCCTTCCTACTGCTTATGTTCTCTCTTTCAAACAAATAAATAAAATATTAAATAAATTATTCTCTAAATGGATAAATTGTATGGTATGTGAATTATACCACAACAGAGGTGTTTTTTTTTGGATTATTGTTTTCGTTTTTTTAAAGAAACAGCATAGCAAGTCACTATTAAATTGAAAAAATATCTTTTTTTCCCTCCAGATTTGTGTGAAGGTCTTTCCAAAGTCTATGGTATGTAACACATTGAATTAATATAAAGGTCTTAAATTAGGGTTGTAATTATATTTTACTAATTCTTAATCAAAATATATGCTAGATATATGCTATTTTGTATATAAATACTCTTTGCATGAGTTATAATGTTTTTAAATAGTATTCAAATACTACAGTTATGTAAAATCTGTGAAATGAATATTCTAGTTATAGAAGTACATCCTTTAAAATAATTAAGTATATATATAGTTATTTCATTTCAACCATGTTCACTAATATTGTTTATAATAGTAAAAATTTAAGACAACCAAAATGTCCAACAATAAGTATTAGTTTAGACAATATCACAACATTCAATGATATAATACACATTTTTAAAAGGTTTTAGAAATAGTGATTGAAATGGAAGTGCTTATAATACAGGATGTGGTGAACAAAACAGGTTTTAAATGAACATGTATAGTATGATCCTTTTTTATTAGAGAGATGCTCAAAACAGTGATTTGTTAATAGCAGTGACTATTTCTGGACAGTAAGATGATTATGGATGTGTGCCTTCCCTTTCATTTGTCTATATTTACAAGTCTTTCTCAAATGGATATCTGTTTTCTGGTAATCTGGAAGATACTTTTAGTTGTTTTTTAAGTAACTAAATAGCATTTTAATGTTGACAGCAATCAGCACAAGGCCTGTATCACACCCTCAATATTTCACCTGAGGGGTTACCTCAGGTTACCTTGAAAAGAAAAAAATAAGAAATGGTGAACCTGATAGAATATATAAAAAGGCTGAGGAGCAGTCCTATCTACCCGTTTCTCCATGAGAACAGTGGATGATTCATCATGGACTGATGGTACCTAACATTACTCAGGCTGTTTTCATCCATCATTGTGTAGTCACTGAAACCCCCCTACCATCCTCATCTTGTGGGATAAATGACAGACTGTGTGTTTCAAACAAGGTTTCCAGTTGTGAACAATAACAACAACAACAACGAGTTTGGCTAGTGTAAGCCAAAGGAATGGACTGAAAATATATCGAGGGCTCAGAGAATGAGGTAAGAGTAACTGTCTAGAAAACCAGCAAGAACCAAAGGGGATCTAGAAGCTAAGAAATAACAAATTCCTGGATGGGATATCACCACCCAGTACCACCTTATGTCCAGGCAATGAGATCTTGTCTTAAGGTCTGGGTTTTAAAGGCCTCAACTTGGCCCTCTTCTGAATATGACCTTCTCTATGAAGCAAAAGTCTATGAAACAAAGGGAACACCAAGTTCTGTCTTCTTGACCACGCTCTAGATACATAAGGCCCTAGAATTCCTTGCATAAATAGTTCTGAATCCACTGCCAGAATAATGCAGATCTTTTCACAGGCTCAACCCAGTCAAGAAAGAACCATAGCCAGGAGTCGCCAAGGTACCACTTTCTGTTGAGGGGTATAAATAGGAGTTTGGATCTGCATGTGTATATGCATAGGCACAAAACCCCTTACAGAGCAGGAAAGAACCAGGAACACAAAGAGAAAGAGAGAGGGCCAGCAGACTAGGGCCAAGCCCCAGGGGTCCACTCTCCTCAAGCTTCTAGTATCCAGCATGCTGCTCCAAGGGATCCTGAGAATTCTAAATTCAAACCTGATCACTTTGTTTTTATGAAAATAACATTCGTCAAGTATAAGAACAAAAATATTATGCATATTATTAAACAGTTCATTATACTGACTTATAACTTCTAAATATGTAGTTTTATGGCATGTGGGCTTTCATGGGTATTGCTGGGCCTTGCAAATGCTTGCAAATGCTACCATTGTCAGACACACCTAGTAACAGTATATTCTCGTCATTCTTTCAACTTTGCACTTTTTTTCTCAAGATTCTGTCTTGAAATTAAATTAACTGAGCCCAGCTAATGAGCCACACTCTTGCTGCCAGACATTGAGAAGAAGGGGATCTGGCCCTTGACAGTTTCTACAGTGGGAAGCAGAACCCCACTGACCCACAAGACCACACACATGGTGAGAGCTTACTCCTCCCTCCATTAATTAGGAAAGGGAAGTGCATGCTAGACTGCCAAACAAAACCAAACACAAATACATATGCATTTTGGGGAAGAGGAAAATTGTTAGTTACTTAACTATCTCGGGTCAATTGAAATCAAGCCCCCTTTTGCTCACACATGACATAACCATAATAATGTCTCCTTCTTAGGATGGTTGAGAACATGAAAAAGATAACACATGTAAAAAATGCTCTCAGAGTACTATCTGAATTATCACATTAGTGTTATCACACTCTGGGGACAGCTCCGGAGGCTGCTAATCAAAAATTAAGGGAAATATACTGAATGGGGGAGACATGGACAATGAACAAGAATGATAAGAGGCATGACTGTACCTGTCTCAACACTGTCCTATTCAAATCTTTAATCGTACGTGTTCCTGCTCGGCCCTAAATTAGAATGAATATCTCTCATATAATCTGCACAATTTCCTTACAATAAATTTTCAGGCTTCATTTGGTCATCCCCATAAACTCAATATACTCTAAGCAGGTTGTTAAGTATATTCAAGGATTTCACAATGAACAGCAGATATCCAGTCCCCATTAAAATGAAGTGCTGACATTGGAATAAGGCCACAGGAATTGTTTACTGCTACTGCTCTGGAATTATAATTATTTTCTTGTTTGGCCTTTGGAGGACTGAACCATATGATGTAAATCTATCTTGTTTACTAATAAGATACTTGAAATCAAAATGTTGTAATGCCTGTATATGTATGTTTATCAGCATTAGAAACCATCTTAGCATTGAGTTTACAAAAAGATAGCTTCTTTGTTAATTGCCTACATTTATTATCTATTCTGGATGAATAAAATTTTATGAGATAGTCACTTTCCAATTTAAAAGAGGATAAGCTAAAGCGTATTGGAGAGTCTGAGAGGAAACTTGACATGGAGTAGGAGGTAAAAGATTAAAAAAAAAGAAGGGCTTTGTTTTAGGAGAAGATGCACATCCAAAGAGACTGCTGTCTTCGGAGATGGAGGGATTTTGCTAAGAAGTTCACCTTGATGTAAAAAGCGTTGGGAGACAAATATCCCAGGCACTTAGAGAATACATATTTGAAAGAGAATGAATCGTGACGGATTTAAGACACTTTGAAGAAGCCAAAAATGGACACTGGGCAAGTGTAACCTGAATCTGGAACCAGGAAGATCTGTCAAAATACTATTTAATCCTTATGAGTAGAAAGGACAAATAGTTCAAAATGCAGTATCCACAGGGACCTCTGTAAAATAAAACAATTTTGTTGCTCAGCTGTTTCTCCTCTTCCTCTTTGAAAGAACCATCCTGATTCCTTGCCCAGCAGACACCAAATTTGTTTTAACCTTGTTTTGTTATAGTGTTGGGATCTAGAAAAGCTAGGTTCATAAAATATTACTCGACAGGTAAATTTAAATGTTGCCACCTTGGATGTTATATCTTGTTTTTCTGCTCCATATCAGCAGTTTTTCCAAATCCAATGTGTGGGACAAAGTTGTTCTGGGAAACATGGCAGTTGGACAGTGGATTATTGTTTCCAAGGTGAGCATTTTATTATCTTATGAGCTATAACATCAAAGGTTATTTACGAAAACATGCATGACTGCCACAGGTTTCTGGTCTATATCCGTGCAAACATCCCTCCAGCACAGCATCACAGCAAAGGTAAAAAACTGCAATCCAAAGTTATAGTAAAGTCCACCTAGAACCCTCTCCTCCCAGACACCTGAGTGGTGCTTTCTCTTTTATTCAGGTCCCAACTCCGACAGCACCACATTGGTGAGGTCCTGTGTGATAGCCCTGTATAAAATACCAACTCCAGTCCCCAAACAAGCTCAGAACTATTTCTCACCCCAGATGATTTTTCTCTACACTACTATGGCCACCTGTGAGGTGCTTTTGTTTCCATATTCGGATTAGGTGTCCCTCACTCATGGTAGCCTTGCATGTCCAGCACCACTGGCCCCAGCAGCACGTGTGACCAGGGCCTTGACAGCACTCAGTGTTGGCTCTTGGATGCAAGTGAAAGTGGGTGAGTCCGGTGTGTCCTGGGATACACAGGGCAGTGTGTTTGCCACTTCACTGGGTGACCCAGTAGAATGAAGCTTTACAGGAGCTGTGCTTCTTTGGGACAGTTGAAAAAAGATCACAATATTCCATCATAAATAGTGTTACTTCCCTTTCCTTTTTTCTTTTAATTCAAATTAAAAGTTCTTTCTTTGAAACAAAAGTCGACTGACAAAAATCTTATAGAACAAATTTAAAAATAAGAGCAAGCAATTGATCATTCATTATTCATGAAATAATTCACTGTCAGAGTCTTGGAATAAATTCCCACTTTTTGTCTGTATTCTCACACATCTGTAGTTTGGAGGAGTAACTTCATGGGTTGTTACAAACAGCAATTAATTGTCTGTTAGTACGTTTTAAGTGCCACTTTGTTGGGAGAAAAAAGGTTTTCTGAAAATGTCATCATTCTCAAAAGAGCAAGAGCCTAAGTAAAGCAGAACGCAGTGACTGCCTTGTTGACAGACAGTTACAGGGCAACTCGAACAAATTTCTGTGCCTTACTTGCTGTGGAGCATTTTACCATTGGACCAAACCACTTCAAGCTTCTTCTCTCTCATGCCTTATTATCTCCCCCACCTCCCACCCTCCTTATGAAGCTGAATGTCAGCATATTTAGAGAAGAACTTTTAGACTTTCCAGCTATAGGAGCAATGTGATGTATATTCTCTGCTGCAGAAAACAAAACTGCACTGCCTGAGCCTGAATTGTAAAGTATGATTAAATCTCTTCAGTTGACAACTCCTTACACAGGTCTGCAGGGTTTTCCTAATACGGCCGTGCCTCTCACTTACATCTCCCAGTGTTTCCTAATCTGGACATTCTTGGACCATCTGTGCAAACAGTTTTTCATTTATCATGACTGTAATTTTATTCTTGCCTTTTCTTCACCTTAAATGCCCACCCCTTCCCACAGCACCCACACACACATACCACTCAACACCCCTGTCCACATTGTAACATTCTCCAAAATGGTATTTCTCAAAGTTTGGTATTGCTTCATCTGCTTCAGAATCACCTAAAGTCCTCGTTAAGAGTTTAGAGTCAAATTCCAACCCGTTCAATCAGATCCAGAGGGCAGGGCCCTGAAATCTGAATTTTAAAGAGGATAGTTTGTTGAAGCACAGATACATTTGAAATCAGTTGTTTTGTGTTTTCCATGAAGCCCTTCTTATTAACCCAGTTCACCAAGCAATTTCTTCATCCTCCTCTCTTAGAGGTCTTACTCCCTAAACCACTTGTAAGAAATTTCCGGTATTCTGCCTGGTGACATTTCTTACTTCACTTAGTGGTTCTGTAAATGTTTGTATTAATTTTAACCTTTTGTTTTTGTGTATGCATGCAATTTTTTTCCCAATATTCCTGAGGGGGAAATGCTGATGTTTTGCTACTTTCTTGCATCAGCTCTAGGGCCCAACACATTACCTTGTGTGTGTGAAATGCATAATTCATACCGACTTCCCTTCTGCTTAGTACTGTTTCCCAGTGTTTTGTCTTGACCAACTGTTCTTTTTACCTTTACTTCTCTCTGGATGAAGAGCCATTTATGTGGCTTTCTGTGAGTGCCCTGCGGATGAATCTCTAGCCAAGTTTCTTTTCAATTCTAGGTAAGTATATAATTACTCAGTGGCATCCCTTCACAGATGTCCAACTGAAAGCTCAAATTCAGCATATCCACAATATAGCTTATTACTTTCCCCCCAAAACTCTGTATCTACATCTGAATTCCTTTTGGTGAATGACAGAATTGTCTTTTAAGTGGGTCCTACCATTGATTTGGAAGTATTGCCTGATGCCTCCTGGTGCATGTATTCTGAAGTCAAACAGACCTGGATCCAAATTCTGTCTTATCAATAGTTATGCAATCTCAATCAAGGTATCTAAATTCTCTGAATCTCAGGCCTTTGTCTTTAAAATGGGTACTTAATACCTACTCTAGAGGTTTCTTATGAAGATTAAATGAGCTGTTTATAAAATACTTAGCATTCTACTGGCCTATGATACATATTCAGTTAAGGGTAATGATTATTATTCAGGCTTTGCTCATTTCTTGTACTGAGTCAGTTTTCTGAAGTGTTCTTCTGGCTCTGGTCTTGATTCCCCCAAATGTACTTTTCACACAGCTGGCAGCGGCTATATTCAAATCACATATGAAGTCAAGTCAAGTCCTTCAGTGACTCCCCAGTGCTTTCTTGATAAACAACAAATTCATTAATTAGCCCTGATTGGGTGCCCACCATTCCTCTAACCTCATGTCTGATACTCAGAACATTTGTAATTTCTGCTATAGACAGACCCAACTTGTTTGAGTTCCTCCAGTGAGTCATGCAGATCAAGCCTCCCTATGTTCCACCTGGATGCATAAGGCAAGATTTGTTGTTCCAATTTATCAAGTTAATGCCTACTCAGATCTTAGGGCAACTTCCTTGATAAGTTAGACCCTTCTGAATTATCTCTTAGCATTGTGGCTTATGTTCCTTGTGGCGATTATTGTGTTTTGGTGTGGCTATAATGTGTTTGCTTATTTCTCCCAAGCAATTAAATCATATCTAATTCATCTTTCGATCCCACAGTGTTAGACACTGTGCCTGGCACGCAGTAGGTGCACAAGGGTCATCTGTCAAGTGGGTTAATATGGTAAAATGAATTCTAAGTAATAAACTTGTCTTTCCCAGCTCACTGAGATCCTTTTCTCCTTCCTTATCGTGGTTCACTGCAATAGGATCCAATTTTGAATTTTAAGATTGGTTGGGGCATTCAAGGAAAAGTAGTCAACTTTTTCCTCAGAAATAAGAATCCTCACAACTGCCTGGCCCCAAGTCACTTCATTTCAGAAATAAACATAAAGGAAAATATCTTTGGAAAGATTATCAGTAGTTCTGTCTCTTACCAGCAAGATAAAATCCACTATACTTCATTTAGAGCCACATGGCGAGTCTGCTTCCAGAGGAACAATTCAACGGCTTTTTTTCACATGCGATGCTGATAAAACTCAAAATGGGCCACGAGGCAGAATATCATGACAATGACACCAGATTTTAGGAGGCCCAAGTACTTCTATCTTGGCAGAATTATTTATTAGATGCAAACCAGACTTAAAACGTGTTCAACTTTTGTCTTTTCTCTTATCAGTGTGGGTCAGGAGGATCTGGGGAGTGGATCAATAGATTGCCCCCACCTTGTCCTACTACATCAATGTACCTTGCATTGAACAACAGACAATTTACTTAAGCTCTGCGTTTCCTGAACTTCTTTTGGATCAATAATTCATTATCTGTTATATTTGCCAATATGCAAAATGTTCAATATGCAAAATGAAAAACCTACTGTTTGCAGACTGTTATATGATTTGAGATTCAAAAGGTTTTCTCCTACTTACACTTTCACAGTATTGGCTTTGACCCTATTCTGCTTGTCAGTTTTTCTTTAAAGAAGCTGCAATTCCAAGTGCTTCTCATTTAGATTGTAGCCTTGACATATAATACAAGTAGACCACTCACCTTTTCCAAAATACTTAAAGTACTTATCAGATTTCCTGGCTTCTCATTCCACTGTTTTCTGTCAGGTAGGAAGGACTAACCTCTTGGGAGATCAAGGGTCATTAGATATCATTAACTTTCCCTATTCCCTTTTCTTAGGAGATGGATTTTAAACAAGTACTACACATCCCACTGTGGTCTGTGATTACATTCTATTAGACGTGATGAAGCATCTTCAGAGAAGAGAGTCATCATTATGAAGTGAGTTTAAAAACAAATTCCCATGAGATCTGATAATTATCTCATGGAGTAGAGATTATCTGCCTACAGTAAGAGGATTTATTTCGTTCATTACTGTTCTCATAATAATAGCTTGCAGCATGATCTAAAAAGGAGAGAAAAGTACACTGTCTCAGGAGAACAGAGACACCACTTCAGTTTGTATAGGAAATCAGCCATAAGGAGATGAAAGCAGACGGTAAATAACAATCACACTCTGGAAAAGAACTTGATCAATTTTCAGTTATCTTTCATGGTTCACACTGATATAATTAAACAGAATAGCTAATTGTTAATACCGCTCAGTATCTCTGGCTTTCATTCCCACATGCTGTCTACAAATCAGCAGGATCTGTTTAAACCAAAGTACTTCATTACCTCCCCAAATGAGAAATGTTGTGATGAGAAAACCCACTAGGAGAGAGAAAAAGAGAGTGAGAGAGAAAGAGAGAATGGGGGAAGGCTGTCATACCCTGACACTGGTCAGGAGGAAGAGATGGTGTGAGCTAGCTGTTCACATGGGGTAGGAAGCCTGGAGCAGCTTTGAGCAGAAGACAGGAGGAAAAGTCTGGGAGTAAGACCTCATCCTTTTGTTTAGATCACATTGCTAAAATCTTTTTTTTTGTTTTGTTTTTAATTTTTTTATTTTTTTCAGCATAACAGTATTCATTATTTTTGCACCACACCCAGTGCTCCATGCAATCCGTGCCCTCTACAATACCCACCACCTGGTGCCCCCAACCTCCCACCCCCCACCCCTTCAAAATTCTCAGATCGTTTTTCAGAGTCCATAGTCTCTCATGGTTCACCTCCCCCTCCAATTTCCCTCAACTCCCTTCTCCTCTCCATCTCCCCTTGTCCTCCATGCTATTTGTTATGCTCCACAAATAAGTGAAACCATATGATAATTGACTCTCTCTGCTTGACTTATTTCACTCAGCACAATCTCTTCCAGTCCCGTCCATGTTGCTACAAAACTTGGGGATTCATCCTTTCTTTCTTTTTTTTTTTACAGCTTTATAAACATATATTTTTATCCCCAGGGGTACAGGTCTGCGAATCGCCAGGTTTACACACTTCACAACACTCACCATAGCACATACCCTCCCCAATATCCATAACCCCACCCCCTCTCCCAACACCCTCCCCCCATCAACCCTCAGTTTGTTTTGTGAGATTAAGAGTCACTTATGGTTTGTCTCCCTCCCAATCCCATCTTGTTTCATTTACTCTTCTCCTACCCCCTCAACCCCCCATGTTGCATCTCCTCTCCCTCATATCAGGGAGACCATATGAGAGTTGTCTTTCTCCGATTGACTTATTTCGCTAAGCATGATACCCTCTAGTTCCATCCACGTCGTCGCAAATGGCAAGATTTCATTTCTTTTGATGGCTGCATAGTATTCCATTGTGTATATATACCACATCTTCTTTATCCATTCGTCTGTAGATGGACATCTAGGTTCTTTCCATAGTTTGGCTATTGTAGACATTGCTGCTATAAACATTCGGGTGCACGTGCCCCTTCGGATCACTATGTTTGTATCTTTAGGGTAAATACCCAGCAGTGCAATTGCAGGGTCATAGGGTAGTTCTATTTTCAACATTTTGAGGAACCTCCATGCTGTTTTCCAGAGTGGTTGCACCAGCTTGCATTCCCACCAACAGTGTAGGAGGGTTCCCCTTTCTCCGCATCCTCGCCAGCATCTGTCATTTCCTGACATGTTAATTTTAGCCATTCTGACTGGTGTGAGGTGATATCTCATGGTGGTTTTGATTTGTATTTCCCTGATGCCGAGTGATATGGAGCACTTTTTCATGTGTCTGTTGGCCATCTTTGCAGAAATGTCTGTTCATGTCCTCTGCCCATTTCTTGATTGGATTATTTGTTCTTTGGGTGTTGAGTTTGCTAAGTTCTTTATAGATTTTGGACACTAGCCCTTTATCTGATATGTCATTTGCAAATATCTTCTCCCATTCTGTCAGTTGTCTTTTGGTTTTGTTCACTGTTTCCTTTGCTGTGCAAAAGCTTTTGATCTTGATAAAATCCCAAAAGTTCATTTTTGCCCTTGCTTCCCTTGCCTTTGGTGATGTTCCTAGGAAGATGTTGCTGCGGCTGAGGTCGAAGAGGTTGCTGCCTATGTTCTCCTCGAGGATTTGGATGGATTCCTTTCTCACATTGAGATCCTTCATCCATTTTGAGTCTATTTTCGTGTGTGGTGTAAGGAAATGATCCAATTTCATTTTTCTGCATGTGGCTGTCCAATTTTCCCAACACCATTTATTGAAGAGGCTGTCTTTTTTCCATTGGACATTCTTTCCTGCTTTGTCGAAGATGAGTTGACCATAGAGTTGAGGGTCCATTTCTGGGCTCTCTATTCTGTTCCATTGATCTATGTGTCTGTTTTTGTGCCAGTACCATGCTGTCTTGATGATGACAGCTTTGTAATAGAGCTTGAAGTCCGGAATTGTGATGCCACCAACTTTGGCTTTCTTTTTCAATATTCCTTTGGCTATTCGAGGTCTTTTCTGGTTCCATATAAATTTTAGGATTATTTGTTCCATTTCTTTGAAAAAAACGGATGGTACTTTGATAGGAATTGCATTAAATGTGTAGATTGCTTTAGGTAGCATAGACATTTTCACAATATTTATTCTTCCAATCCAGGAGCATGGAACATTTTTCCATTTCTTTGTGTCTTCCTCAATTTCTTTCATGAGTACTTTATAGTTTTCTGAGTATAGATTCTTAGTCCCTTTGGTTAGGTTTATTCCTAGGTATCTTAAAGTTTTGGGTGCAATTGTAAATGGGATGGACTCCTTAATTTCTCTTTCTTCTGTCTTGTTGTTGGTGTAGAGAAATGCAACTGATTTCTGTGTATTGATTTTATATCCTGACACTTTACTGAATTCCTGTACAAGTTCTAGCAGTTTTGGAGTGGAGACTTTTGGGTTTTCCACATAGAGTATCATATCATCTGCGAAGAGTGATAGTTTGACTTCTTCTTTGCCGATTTGGATGCCTTTAATTTCCTTTTGTTGTCTGATTGCTGAGGCTAGGACTTCTAGTACTATGTTGAATAGCAGTGGTGATAACGGACATCCCTGCCGTGTTCCTGACCTTAGCGGAAAAGCTTTCAGTTTTTCTCCATTGAGAATGATATTTGCGGTGGGTTTTTCATAGATGGCTTTGATAATATTGAGGTATGTGCCGTCTATCCCTACACTTTGAAGAGTTTTGATCAGGAAGGGATGCTGTACTTTGTCAAATGCTTTTTCAGCATCTATGGAGAGTATCATATGGTTCTTGTTCTTTCTTTTATTAATGTGTTGTATCACATTGATTGATTTGCGGATGTTGAACCAGCCTTGCAGCCCTGGAATAAATCCCACTTGGTCGTGGTGAATAATCCTTTTAATGTACTGTTGAATCCTATTGGCTAGTATTTTGGCGAGAATTTTCGCATCTGTGTTCATCAAGGATATTGGTCTGTAGTTCTCTTTTTTGTTGGGATCCTTGTCTGGTTTTCGGATCAAGGTGATGCTGGCCTCATAAAATGAGTTTGGAAGTTTTCCTTCCATTTCTATTTTTTGGAACAGTTTCAGGAGAATAGGAATTAGTTCTTCTTTAAATGTTTGGTAGAATTCCCCCGGGAAGCCGTCTGGCCCTGGGCTTTTGTTTGTTTGGAGATTTTTGATGACTGTTTCAATCTCCTTACTGGTTATGGGTCTGTTCAGGCTTTCTATTTCTTCCTGGTTCAGTTGTGGTAGTTTATATGTCTCTAGGAATGCATCCATTTCTTCCAGATTGTCCAATTTGTTGGCGTAGAGTTGCTCATAGTATGTTCTTATAATTGTCTGTATTTCTTTGGTGTTCGTTGTGATCTCTCCTCTTTCATTCATGATTTTATTGATTTGGGTCCTCTCTCTTTTCTTTTGATAAGTCTGGCCAGGGGTTTATCAATCTTATTAATTCTTTCAAAGAACCAGCTCCTAGTTTCGTTGATTTGTTCTATTGTTTTTTTGGTTTCTATTTCATTGATTTCTGCTCTGATCTTTATGATTTCTCTTCTCCTGCTGGGTTTAGGGTTTCTTTCTTGTTCTTTCTCCAGCTCCTTTAGGTGTAGGGTTAGGTTGTGTACCTGAGACCTTTCTTGTTTCTTGAGAAAGGCTTGTACCGCTATATATTTTCCTCTCAGGACTGCCTTTGTTGTGTCCCACAGATTCTGAACTGTTGTGTTTTCATTATCATTTGTTTCCATAAATTTTTTCAATTCTTCTTTGATTTCCTGGTTGACCCATTCATTCTTTAGAAGGATGCTGTTTAGTCTCCATGTATTTGGGTTCTTTCCAAATTTCCTCTTGTTATTGAGTTCTAGCTTTAGAGCATTGTGGTCTGAAAATATGCAGGGAATGATCCCAATCTTTTGATACCGGTTGAGACTTGATTTAGGACCAAGAATGTGATCTATTCTGGAGAATGTTCCATGTGCACTAGAGAAGAATGTGTATTCTGTTGCTTTGGGATGAAATGTTCTGAATATATCTGTGATGTCCATCTGGTCCAGTGTGTCATTTAAGGCCTTGATTTCCTTGTTGATCTTTTGCTTGGATGATCTGTCCATTTCAGTGAGGGGAGTGTTAAAATCCCCTACTATTATTGTATTCTTGTCGATGTGTTTCTTTGATTTTGTTATTAATTGGTTTATATAGTTGGCTGCTCCCACGTTAGGGGCATAGATATTTAAAATTGTTAGATCTTCTTGTTGGACAGTTCCTTTGAGTATGATATAGTGTCCTTCCTCATCTCTTATTGTAGTCTTTGGCTTAAAATCTAATTGATCTGATATAAGGATTGCCACTCCTGCTTTCTTCTGATGTCCATTAGCATGGTAAATTCTTTTCCACTCCCTCACTTTAAACCTGGGGTGTCTTCGGGTGTAAGATGAGTTTCTTGTAGGCAACATATAGATGGTTTTTGTTTTTTTATCCATTCTGATACCCTGTGTCTTTTGATTGGGGCATTTAGCCCATTAACATTCAGGGTAAGTATTGAGAGATATGAATTTAGTGCCATTGTATTGCCTGTAAGGTGACTGTTATTGTATATTGTCTCTGTTTCTTTCTGATCTACTACTTTGAGGGTCTCTCTTTGCTTAGAGGACCCCTTTCAATATTTCCTGTAGAGCTGGTTTGGTATTTGCAAATTCTTTCAGTTTTTGTTTGTCCTGGAAGCTTTTAATCTCTCCATCTATTTTCAATGATAGCCTAGCTGGATATAGTATTCTTGGCTGCATGTTTTTCTCATTTAGTACTCTGAATATATCATGCCAGCTCTTTCTGGCCTGCCAGGTCTCTGTGGATAAGTCTGCTGCCTATCTAATATTTTTACCATTGTACGTTACAGACTTCTTTTCCCGGGCTGCTTTCAGGATCTTTCTTTGTCACTAAGACTTGTCAATTTTACTATTAGGTGACGGGGTGTAGACCTATTCTTATTGATTTTTAGGGGGGTTCTCTGAACCTCCTGGATTTTGATGCTTGTTCCCTTTGCCATATTGGGGAAATTCTCTCCAATAATTCTCTCCAATATACCTTCTGCTCCCCTCTCTGTTTCCTCTTCTTCTGGAATCCCAATTATTCTAATGTTGTTTCGTCTTATGGTGTCACTTATCTCTCGAATTCTCCCCTCGTGGTCCAGTAGCTGTTTGTCCCTCTTTTGCTCAGCTTCTTTATTCTCTGTCATTTGGTCTTCTATATCGCTAATTCTTTCTTCTGCCTCATTTATCCTAGCAGTGAGAGCCTCCATTTTTGATTGCACCTCATTAATAGCTTTTTTGATTTCAACTTGGTTAGATTTTAGTTCTTTTATTTCTCCAGAAAGGGCTTTTATCTCTCCCGAGAGGGTTGCTTTAATATCTTCCATGCCTTTTTCAAGCCTGGCTAGAACCTTGAGAATCATCATTCTGAACTCTATATCTGACATATTACCAATATCTGTATTGATTAGGTCCCTAGCCTTTGGTATTGCCTCTTGTTCTTTTTTTTTGTTGTGAATTTTTCCACCTTGTCATTTTGTCCAGATAAGAGTTTATGAAGGAGCAAGTAAAATACTAAAAGGGTGGCAACAACCCCAGGAAAATATGCTTTAGCCAAATCAGAAGAGATCCTGAATTGTGAGGGGGGAGAAAGGGGATAAAAAGGGGTTCAGAAAGAAAGAAAAAAAAAACTATTAAAAAAAAGAAAGCCGATAAAGAAAAAATATAAAAAGAGGAAAAAATATATATATATTAGATAAACTATTTAAAAAACCTTAAAAAAAAGAAAACGGTAAAAGTTAAAAAAAAATTAGCAGAAGAAGAGAAAAAGAAAAAAAAAATTGAAAAAGAAAAAAAAATTAAATTAACTGCAAGGCTAAAAAATCATGGGGAGAAAGCCATGAGTTCTGTGCTTTGCTTTCTTCTCCTCTGGAATTCCGCCGTTCTCCTTGGTAGGTGAACTTGGTCCTGGCTGAGTTTCCTGTAGATCTTCTGGGGGAGGGGCCCGTTGTAGTGATTCTCAAGCGTCTTTGCCCCAGGCGGAGTTGCACCGCCCTTACCCGGGGCCGCGCTGAGTCATCCGCTCGGGTTCGCTTTCGGGAGCTTTTGTTCCCTGAGCGCTTTCCGTAGAGTCCGGAGGATGGGAATAAAGATGGCGGCCTCCCGGTCTCCGGCCCGGAGGAGCCGATAGCCCGGGGCCCCACTCCTCAGTGCGCCCTCAGAGAACAGCGCCAAATGACTCCCGTCACCCTGGCCTCCGGCCGCGCTCCGAGCTGACCGAGCCTGAGACCGGTTCAAGGCAACCCTGAGCTGAGAGTCACTCCTCGGCTCTGTCTCTGCAGCCGGCTTCCCCGTTCTAATACCGGTAAGCTCTGCGACACTCAGACACCCCCGATCCTTCTGCGACCCTGCGGGACCTGAGGCCGCGCTTACCCCGCCTGGGCTTCACCCCAGTTAAGCCTCTGGAGCGATGTCCCTCAGCGGAACAGACTTTTAAAAGTCCTGATTTTGCTCCGTTGCTCTGCCGCTCGCCGGGAGCCGGCCCCTCCCCCCGCGGTCTATCTTCCCGTCGCTTTGGATTCACTTCTCCGCCAGTCCTACCTTGCAGAAAGTGGTTGATTTTCTGTTTCTGGAATTGCTGTTCTTCTTCTCCTCAATCTCCCGTTGGATTTGTAGGTGTTTGCAATCTTTAGATAAGCTATTTAGCTGATCTCCCGCTACCCGAAGTAGTCTCAGCCTGCTACTTCTCCGCCATCTTGACTCCTCCACATTGCTAAAATCTTATATTTGTGTGTATATTTAAGTGCAACATGGCATTCTCAAGCCAAATGTATCTTGTATGCTGTAGCACTTCAAACACATAAATAAGGAGAATGGATAGTTGAGGCTTGTGAGCTCTATACAAACATTCCCATAAAGGAATTGGGATCTGAACATCCCAGAAACATACCTGTGATAAGGCTCTATGACAGCATTTTGCCCCCCCCCCCCTTTCACTTTGTTCATGAAGACTATAAGCCAGAAAGAAGAATCTTAACACTATTAGACCCAAACTGATTGTCCTTTCCCCATTAAGATATGTCAAGGTTATGTTTAAGTAACAGGGAAGTAAGTAGCATGTTTCTGTGAATAAGTGTGCCTTGCGCTTTCTTAAACTTTTTAAGAATACAGTGTTTCTATGAACCTGTTGCAAGTATCCTGTGTCTTAGAACATGAAAAAGGTTTATAATCCTAGTGGATGGAAATAATGCCACGCTGTTTATTGCACACCCCACAGGTATGCAACTAGGCATCTTTTCTATATTATCACATTTAATCTTCAGTCTTGTGAGAAACACCCCACTTCCCAGGTGAGACGCTGAGACTCAGAGCAGTCAGGTGCCTCTTTGCCACATGGACAAGGAAATGGCAGTAACTGAGTTTAAACCTGGGTCATTCATATCCCATGGTCTTTCTTACCTCATCGTGCCTCCTTCGGTGCATCTGTTCGCTGGGCCTCAGGAAATTCTATTTGTGAAGTTCCTCACTGTGTTTCAGCAGGTGAGGAAGTAGTTGGAAATAACAGCACCATGACTCCAACTTGTGACTTTTTGTGAGATGACCTGTTGGCAACATTCAACAAGATGGATAATCCTGAGGGCTGTCTGAAAAGTACCAGCACAGGCCTGGTTGCAACTTCAAACACCAGGCTTCTTTCGTGTCTCTCTAGGCACCATTCACACTTAGAGTGTAGCCCGATTTTTCCCAAGAGAAGCTATCATGTCCCTTGAGGTTTTCTAGGCTGTAATCGTAAAAGGACAGTAAAGTGGGAAGCTGTCTTTGAAGCGTGTTCACACGTGCCTGATGCTGAATTTAAGTGTAGAGAGTGTTAGAACTCTCAGCATAGCAGTCTTAATAAAGTAGCTGATGAGGTTTCACTTGTGAATAATGAAAGAGGCAAGCCGGTCTGTGTTTGTTGTTTTTCTGAGAAAGAAAATAGGTTGGCCTGCCAGTCTGACTCTGGAAAGAATAATTTATCAGGTGATCTCATGTTTGAACACAAAGATAAGAGTTAAGAACTCTGAAACTCAGTCAGCATTAATTTTCTACTAGCAAACTAGTACCTGTCTTCAAAAATGCCATCCAAGACATTTAATGGGAGTCTCCCATGGAAAAACAGGTACCAGACATAAGCTCATTCATTGTCTTTGTCTCATACTTGTGGACACTAGAAAAACTGCCTAATTCAATTATATTTATATTAAGATTATGCAACATAAAAAGAATGATCCAAACTAAAATCCACTAATTTACCTAGAATAGGGGTTGACAGACTTTTTCTGTAAAGATCCAGATAGTTTTGTAGGCCGAATTTGATAAATCTGTATCTATTTTTTCATAGTTATTGGCAGCAATATTTTTAACATGAAAAGGGCTTATTCACTTATACTTAAGAACAAAGTAGAAAGGGAATTTGAGTGACTTTATTTGCCTGGGCAAAACTGTGGAAGTCATGGTAGAATATTCTAGTACGAATGTCTAGAATGTTCTAGAATGTCTCCTTTCTGCAGAGGATTTGCCTTCATGTTCTCTGCCTGAGAAGAGTTACTTAATGAGTCTCAAGACCAGACACACAACACAGGTGAGTTGTTAAATATTCCTCAAGGGTGAATTAAGGGAGAGCCAAAAGGAAAGCAGCCCAGAGTTATTCTATCTGCATAACCTCGCCTTTTCAAGACTCCTCAGTTCCATCTCTATGTAGTGCTTTTCTGGAGACATCAGTATTATTTTCGATATCTGGATTAATCTCAAAGTGCATTTTTTGTTATTAATTTTTTAATTTACTTGTTACATAAAGTGATATTTTCTACACAATTTTCTTACTTTGCTTTGAACACTGTCACACTGAACCTTAACCTCTCATCAAAGAGTAGTATCCTGCAACAGAATGAGGCATCAAGAGATAGAGGAAAGATCATGATCTTTAGGGTCCAGGCACTTCCATGTACACAGTTCCTCTCTAAACCCCAGTGGCCTCATGTATGAAATGGGTCAATCATTTCTAACTTCTAAAATGATTCTGAAAATTAACACTAACAGAAGTCAGATGCTTGGCATAATGTCTAGCCCATCACAGACACACAGTGATAGCTGATGTAGTTCTAATATAGCAGGTGTTATTTTATCTTTTTAAAATATTTATCTATTTTAGGGGTGCCTGGGTAGCTCAGTGGGTTAAGCCTCTGCCTTCGGCTCAGGTCATGATCTCAGGGTCCTGGGATCGAGCCCTGCATCGGGCTCTCTGCCCAGCGGGGGGCCTGCTTCTCCCTCTCTCTCTGCCTGCCTCTCTGCCTACTTGTGATCTCTCTCTGTGTGTCTAATAAATAAATAAAATCTTAAAAAAATAAAAATAAATAAAATATTTATCTATTTTAGAGAAAAAGAGGGAGCATGAGCAGGAGGAGGTGCAGACAGTGAGGGAAAGAGAGAAAAACAGTCTCAAGTAGACTCCCCACTGAGGGCATAGCCCAATACAGGGCTTGATCTCATGACCTCAAGATTGTAACCTGAACCAAAACCAAGAGTCCCACACTTCACCAACTGAGCCACTCAGGTGCCCAGCAAGGTGCTACATTGAAAACTATGTCAGGTTTATTTCTATCACTTTGTAAGCAGTTGATGATAATGGCTACTATATATGTGTTCTCTTTTTTCTCTGAAGTAATACCACTATAAAAAAAAATCATATGAATCTTTGGGGTAGGGCTTTACACTGTTCATGACTCACACTATTCTTTAACTCCACATTTCCCTCTTTTGACTCATTATGTTTGATAAATTAAATTTCTAGTGAAAGTTCAGAAGGCAGGGTCATTTTCCATGCATGGACAGTGGTTCTATGCTGTCCAGACATCGAAAGACTGAATTTTATGTTACCACACTTGACTTTTTTCCAAACTCTATTTCTGCCATGTTGATGGGATGACACAGAGTTTCCTCTGTGTTTGTATACAGTAATCTATTTATTTATGAAAATCAGAACTAAGAATAAACTTTGCTTCCTTTCAAACACAAATAGGAATCCTTTCCCCTTAAAGTGTCATCCTCCCATGCAATCAAACTGTCTGTCTTACTAGGTTAAAAACCTTTTCATTTTATAATGATTGGACTAATAGACCTCACCTCATTGTCGCTCATCTGCTTCTTGTCAAATTTGTTTTGGGGGAAAAAAAAGAATAAATGAACAAACAAGAAAACAATTAAGAATCCCCTTTATAAGATTCATACGTTCAAAATGGTAGTGAGAATTTTACCTGTTGAAAAGACCAAACATGACTAGCTATGTGCTAGCCTCTGTTTGGCTGTATGGAATTTACCCAGAAAAGAGACTTTTTTTATCTTTTGAAAGTGAGCATTATTTTCCCTTGCACTGTGACCTGAGAGCTATAGGTGGGTGTATCCTGGGCAGTGTAGGTCCTAAGGCCATCCTCTGTGTGTGCTCCCCCTCTTCTTTCAGGAATGTTGTCTACAGGTAGAACCAGGATATATACAACAACCAGGAAAGGCCATTCTGAAGGGGAAAACATTCTGAGATGCATGTAAAAGTAAGAAGATATCGTCCCAATGGTGTTTTGAATAAAGGGACAGAAAAATTATGAGCAAATTATATGCATGGGAGTCTTAAACATCTTTTTTATGTTTTAGAACAACATGATTCACCTATCTGACACATGACAAGGCTCAATTTGTAGCTCTGTGTGCTTGCCTGAATCCAAAGGCCCAGGGAAAACAGCCCTGGATTTCAATACCCTAGTAAAGGCCCCACCTGTTACTAATAGCATGCATTTTTTACTAGAGAAGACAGACTCAAGAGGCATGGGTATCACCCAAAAACTGGCCTTCCAGAGGAGAGGTATAAATGCTTCTCCATGGTCCACCATGCTTCTGGGCTCACAGCGATACCCCCTCTTGATGCCAGAGGCACCTTGATATCCATTCACCCATCCAACATTTTCTTTCCCTTTTCAATATCTTCAATTTCTCTTTCTCCTTTCTTTCTATGAAATAACACCCCAAAATTCTTTCCAAATTTAAAAATACCATCCCAGTGTCCTACTGTGCTTTTTAGTCTTTTCAGCTAAAAAAGCTGCTAATAATCTTAAATAAGTGTTTTATGAGTATTGACTCTATTTCCTCCCGTCTATTCTCTTCTCAGCTTCCTACAATCAGGGTAATTTTCTCACCATGCTCCCAAAGATATGCTCAAAAATCACTAAAGCTCAATCTTCTCTACAATTGTAGGACATCTCATTTGTTCTGATTTTTCTTCACACTTTTAAAAGTACAGGTAGATTCTGTTGGCCCTTTAGAGCTCTTTTCTCTTCTATGTCAAGAGGAACAGCAGACAGTTCAAGGTTTTCATTTTGGGCTCACATCTTGTTGCACATGCATTGTTGCTAATTAGTTTTGGAAATCAGCCAATTAAAAGGTATGGTGAATACTCTCTTCTGATAATTAACAAGATTAATCAAGAAACACGTCCAAAGAGATGGCATTTCCAGTCTCTGGACAGAGAGGTGAGCCATGTTTCACAGCTCAGTGCAAATGGTATCCAATGGAGTTAGGCAGTTGCATCCTGCTTGTCTACTCCATGCAAAGAGGTGAACTCAGATAATGCCTATAAAATGCAAGGTTAAAATCTGCCTCAAAAGCATCTCTGGGTCTGCCATCATATAAGGTTAAGCTGGTGACCAAGGCTTCTATGGACTGGGCAAGGCCTTGCCCTTGATGAACACTGATGAGCAACTGTGAGCCAGAGAGAGTGAGATAAAGAGAACACCTAAATGAACACGCTGCCTGATAGGAAAGTATTGCTACAATCCCATTCTTTATAGAGTTAGGACCAAATCATACATTTCAACCACAAGTAATTTTTTGCTTGATTTCTTCTTTGAAAGGATCATTTTGGGAAATGGTTAATGGCACTAATATTTCCTGCAAATTAATCTACCTTCAAAGTGTTCATACATGTAGGGATTAAGACTATTACACCTATTGGTTATATTACAGAGAAGAATATTTGTCCCATACACATTTTTTCTAATTAGAATTATGTACTGTTCTTTTTTGGAAGATACAGAATTCTAGAACTTAGAATTTATCTTCAAGAGCTTCATTCTTAAAATCTTAAAAAAAAAAAAAAGTGGGATGTCTGGGTGGCTTAGTTAGTTAAGCACCTGCCTTTAGCTAAGGTCATGATCTCAGAGTCCTGGAATGGAGCCCCGCATCAGGCTTCCTGCTCAGTGGGAAGCCTGCTTCTCCCTCTGTCTGCTGCTCCCCCTGCCTGCTTGTGTGCTCACTCTCTCTCTCTCTGTCAAATAAATAAATAAATAAAATCCTTTTTTCTAAAGAGCATTCATTCTAATCCCTTACAAAGAAATTACAGAGTAAAATTTCCAATGTATTCTTCATCCTAAAAATATTATAAGTCCCCTGAAGATTTTATCTAATACTTAGCTTTAGGGCAGGAACTTTAGGTTTTTTTTTTTTTTTTAAAGATTTTTATTTATTTATTTGACAGAGAGAGATCGCAAGTAGACAGAGAGGCAGGCAGAGAGAGGGAGGGAAGCAGGCTCCCTGCTGGCAGAGAGCCCGATGCGGGACTCGATCCCAGGACCCTGAGATCATGCCCTGAGCCGAAGGCAGCGGCTTAACCCACTGAGCCACCCAGGCGCCCCAGGAACTTTAGGTTTTTAAAGTAGAAATGTATTATATGGAAGATTTTGGTCAGTTCTACTGGAATACCGGAGGAAATCCCCTCCTGCTAACTAGTGTAGATCTGTCTCTCTTCTTCACCTTCAACTGCAGTACATACAGTTTATTACCAGAATAGAATCCTTCACCTGAGTTCTGGTAATTCTTTAACTGTCAGAAACACTTCTATTTTTGAAGTTCTTTTCAATGATCCATTCAGAAAAGAAAGGGATCCTGAAATTTCAAAGTAATTGCTTAATTGAATTTGTTTCACACTCGTTTCCCCATCCCATGCCTCCAACACAGACACACACACTCTGGATAACACTATCCAGTGATAACACTTTATTTTCCTTTTTTTCCCCATTTTGTCTCTCTGATATGTGTGTGTATGTGTGTGTGTGTGTGTGTGTGTGTGTGTGTGTGTGTGTGTGTCTTTATATCATCTATGCTGCAGATTTATCCAGAATCCACTTTCGTCCTCAGTGGCCCTCTAAGTGTGTGTCTGAAATTGTAATCAGTGTGTATTCTACCCATCCTCTATGCAGGTCACCTTCATTTCCATGGATTCCATTTATAATTCTTGGCTCATTATTATATTTTTCTATGTAACTTTCAATCCTTTAGAGCTTCTTACATGCTTAGCATATTTCCATGCATATCTCTCTTTAATTCCCAAATGCAAAGAAAACAAATGCTGACAGTGTTTTCTATCTTTGATCATGTATCCCTCTGTTTTTGCATCAGGAAGATTTTAAAATTCAAATTATAAATGAAAGATAATAAAAAAATTCAAACAAATTTTTTAAAAAGTGCTGAGGAACTCTCTTAAATGTTTGGGGGGGTAGGCATGAGGAATCTGATGGTTACATAATTTATATGTCTTTAGCCATTGGCTATATGGGACACACAGTTCTTCCTAGGAGATAAATTCTGATTTCTGCCAAACTCAAGAATTGCTATCTATAGAATAGGAGGTGGAAAGGGGGATAAACATTCTCATATACTTGTGAGATAAAATAATATAAATTAGTAAAGCATTTCTTGAGGACAGTTGGGCAATCTGTGTTGAAAGCCTGAAGACTGGCAATGATGAGCATGTGGAAAAGATAATTCATAAGTAATTGAACAAAAGAAAAGCCAGGATATGGACCCAGGATATAAATGAGCCATGAATTGACAAGTCTTAATTTTAAATTTTTATGGAGAAGAAAAAAAGTAGCTGACCTCCAAGAAACAATTCAAATCAAAGATAAAGGAGGAGAGAGACTGACTTGGTGTGAGTGAACAAAGCTCAAAAAAAAAGTAACTGCCATCTGGGTTAACTGCAAGCATTGGCTAAAAATTCTGCATAAAAAATGCAGTTAATTCAGTGGATTATAAGCAGAGAGGAACAGAAGTGGGCTATAGAATCTTCTCTTTAGTAATCAGAAAAATTAAGACACAGTTACCATCAGGCAGAGAGTTAAGATACTACTAATTTTCTTCTATTTTCATCTTTCCCTTCAAATCCAAAGTTATTACTGCAAATATATCTTTTTTAACAGCATTGTTGAGGTATCATTGCTATACAAATAACTGTACATATTTAATATATACAACTGATGAGTCTAGACATATGCAACATACACAGAGTGGTAGCAACACTATCAGTACAATCAAGGAAATGTATATATCCCACACCTTCTAGAATTTCCTTATATCCCTTTGGTTGTTGGTGGCTGTGGGGGTGTACAGGATAATAGGAACACTTAATGTGAGACCTACCCTCATAACAAATTTTAAAGTGCAAATACTGTATTGCTAACTATGGACACTATGTTGTACCACAGGTCTCTAGAACATATTGGTCTAGCAATATATCTTATAGCCTAATACCTTTATTCATGTTTTAAAATTCCTCATGTTCTTTCCATGCTGAAGTATCTTAATTCAATTCACCTAACATTCACAGAAAATCTATAGAATGAGCCAGTAACCTTTGAACATCAGAATTTCAGCAAGTAGAACAGAGCCAGAGAGGCACTGAGCAGGTGGGCACTTCAACCTTGCTAGTCACTAGCGTGAGTGTGCAGGTGGGTGAACTCCATGTTTGCTCATACGTGTTAGAAATACTCCATACAGAACAACTCAAATAAGACAAAATCAACACTAATTTTCATTAAAGAATGTATCACCTCCCTGGAACTCCAGGGGCAGGACATGTCCCAGCAAACAGCTCCCTTCACGACTGCCCTTTTGATCATTCCATTCTTCCCCATTGTTCTTTCATGCACTCATTTATACCTTAATTGTGTTGCACTCTCAACAACCTGCCACACAGCTTGCTAAGTTTCAGGGATATAGATAAAGAAGCCGTGACTGCTTCTAACACAAGTACACAGACATGGGGCACCTTGGTGGCTCAGTCGTTAAGCATCTGCCTTCAGCTCAGGTCATGATCCCAGTCGAACACTGCGTCAGGCTCCCTCCTCAAGGGGAGTCTGCTTCTCCCTCTCCCACTCCCCCTGCTTGGGTTCCCTCTCTCACTGTCTCTCTCTCTGTCAAATAAATAAATAAAATCTTTTTCTAAAAAAAGTACATAAACATCTACGTAAACAGAGGCTCAGAAATCAATATAAAAGAGTCAAAGCAAAGGGGTAGAATAGCATAATGATCAAGTCTGGACTTGGTGGGCTAAGTAGGGTTTCAGGATTCCCATTTGTCATTTATGTCACTTGGGTAAGTTATTTGGTATCTATATACTTCTGTTATTTATCCCTAAAACTGGATAAAATGCATACATTAGAAAGTTTTTGTGAGAGTTAAGTTAAATGAAATGAAATAGCATCAATAAAAGAGCTACCATAAATATTCAGGACAACCTGAATTATTCTGTCACTGTTACCATATATGTATAGTGTACATTATGTCACTTGGTCACCCTCTTCAGTGGAAAAACTCTGAAGTGGATCCGGTCCTCATGGTGGAGCAGGGGTGGTTGGGGAGAGGTTTCCTCTTAATCAGCTCTGCTACTGCACAAGATTGGGAAGTTCCGTGTGTTCTGCCCCAGGCCCTTGGTTAGGCAATTCTTTTCTCTCCAGGGTGCCTTCTCTTAACCTTTTCCACAGACACACTTACCAAGTGTGGGGAGCAGAAAATCTCATTCCATGAGTTTTCATACAAATCCTTCTCTCTCACATAGGCCAGCCTCTCTGTGTCTTTGGTTCAGCAGGGAATGTATAGAAAGCACACATAGACTAAGTTTGTGATGTAACCCTCACAGAGGTTGGTTCAGCACAGAGAGAACAGAGGAGTCCCTAAATCTGCCCTGGGGATGGGAGGGGTGGGTCAGAAAGATTTCCCCGAGAAGTCTTTTAAGCTGAGTACTGTAAGAAAACAAGGAATTTTCTGGGTGCAGCAGACAGGAAACACAGGAGAGTATCTCATGCTGAAGAAAGAGACCACGAAGAGGTGCTGAATCGCTAATTATGTATTTGTGTCTCACCCATTTGTCTCCAACTGGTGAATGCAAATGGCATTTTCATACCCAGACCACGAAAGGTCCTTACCAGCCAAACTGAAGAGCATCAGCCAGCCCTTTTCTCCAATGTTCCCTATTGCCGGCCCTGGATCGGGGAACCTCTAGAAAAATGTCAAAGACACTCAGATAGGAACCCACTCACATTTTGTTGTTCTACCTCCCCCACAGACATGCACTGCCTGCTCCAGGAGCGCTGCCACTGCAGACCCAGCACTGTCAGGCACGGCCGCCACAGCTACTCCACTTTGGGGCAATGCACTCTTTGGAAAAAGCAGCCACCAGGTTTAGGTGCAGAGACAGCGATCAGATTTACATTGCAGAAACATCATTCTGGCTTCTGGGTGGGAACGAATTTAGGGAGAACAATTAGGAGCTTGTTCCCATAATCTAGGCACAAAATTACAGTGCCCAAATTGTGTAGTGGCACTCATGATGGAGAGAAGCAGAGAGATCTGAGATATTAAAGAGGAGAATCAATAGCATTTTCTGATCAATTAGAGACCTAGAGCTATAGGAGGGCAAAGTCACGGATAATTTACCAGTTTCTGGGTTGAAAATTGGAGCCACAGCGGTGCTGCACAGTTCTATGAGGAGAGCCATGTTTCAGGGGTGTGTGTGTGTGTGTGTGTGTGTGCGCACGCGTGTGTGCACGTGTGTGGATGATGGGTGCATATCAGAGACAGGGAAGCTGAGACAATAACTTAAGGCTTATAGTCAGAGAGTTAGAAGAAGTGCCTGCAGACATTTAAGTAGATACTTTCCTCCAAACATTGCAAACTTGATCCATTTCTTTGTGCATTTCCAAACACCTAGAAAGAGGCCCTACCTTTTAGGGCACAAGCCAGCTCTTTGCCTATTTCTTGCATGACACCTTTCCCAGCTGCCCCAGACCACACTGGCCTCCTCAGCACCTGAACTCCTGTGGCCCCAGGGTGTATGCAGCTCATCTACCATCTAGCATATGTTACCTTGTATTACATACACTTGTATTGCATATACTACCCTGTGTTACATGTAACATCTGTGTTACATATACTTGAATTACATATACTACCTTGTGTCACAACATTCAAGTATCCCCTCTCCTAACCTATAAGAAGGATGAAAGCATAGAATTGTTTTTTTTTTCTTTTTTCATTATTTTCTAAGCTATTGGAAAAAATCAGAACAAAAAATGTTCCAAGTGATCAAAGACTCAGCAAACAGATTCTAGATTCTTCAAGGTCAGGGAGAAGAATAAGGAGTTATATTTGGGTATTTGACACAATAAAGGAGACAGAAGACTGAGCTTTATGCATTGTAGGGACCATTGTTGGCAGTGGAAAAGGTACAGAGTTCCTCTTGAAAAAAATAGTATTTCTGCTGTAAAAATGTAAAACATAAGTAGGGCAGTGTGTGAGAAGTAATTAAGGAAACTAAAGTGAGGATGATCTTTGTAAAGAAAGGATGGGAGAAATTATAAAACTACTGTATGTTAATGATATTAATACCTAAGCATTCTATAATGTTTGCTACATGTCAGGCATTATTCTACACACTTTACTTATTACGGTGATCATTACAACAATGCTATGAAGCAGGAACTATTATTACCCTCACTTTAAAGATGATAAACTGGAAGCACAGAGAGATTAAGTCACCATCAGTCCATTTGGACTGCTAAAGCCAAACACCATAGAGTGGGGGGTTCATCAGTGACAGAAGCTCATTTTTCACAACTGTGGAGGACGAGAAGTTCATGATCAAGCTGCTGCCACATTTGTTGTCTGTAGAGACCCTGCCTCCTAGTCCATAGGTGAATGGCTGTCTTCTCACTGCATCCTTGTGTGGTGGAAGGGATGAGGGAACTCCCTTGGGATTTTTTATAAGGTCATTAATCCCATTCAGGACCTAATCACTTCCTATAGGCCCCACGTCCTAGTATCATCACCTTGGGGGTTAGGATTTCAGCACAGGAATCTGAAGATACACAGCACACTGCAGTCACTTCCCCAAAATCACACAGCCAGGAAGTCTAACCAAAGGCAGGATTCTAATGTCAGCAATCCAGGCTCTAAACCCAAATAAGCTTAGTTTTTAAAAGAATAAGCAAATGTGAGGGGAAAAGTCTCAATTGAGAGAAGAAGGTTGCAATTAGAAATACAAGCATATTGGGGTGTGTGGGTGGCTCAGTCATTAAGGGTCTGCCTTAGGCTCAGGTCATGATCCCAGGGTCCTGGGATAGAGCCCCACATCGGGCTTCTTGTTCTATGGGAAGCCTGCTTCTCTCTCTCCCATTCCCCCTGCTTGTGTTCCTTCTCTCGCTGTCTCTCTCTGTGTCAAATAAATAAATGAAACCTTTAAAAAAAAAAAAGTGGGGGGAAATACAAACACATTGAGTGTTTTAATGGGTATACCTTCCATGTGACCTGTTCCCAAAAGAAATAAATGTTCTACCGTATGAAACCTAGCATAAAATTCTTAAAAGATCATAATGGCCACCATTTATTAAATGTGTACTATATATCAGGCATAATGCTAAGGAAGCTAAGGAACTTCCACGTATTATTTTTAATTTTTACCTGAGTTCTGTTAAATAATTACTAGTTCTGCATTATATCTAGGAATATTGAGCTTTAAAATGGTTGTCATTTACACAGAGCAAGTGGAAGGACAGAACTGGGGCTCAAATCTATGCCTGAGCAATCTCAAAATCCAACTTATTTCCACCTGTTCTGTCCCAGAGTAGATGTTTGTGCCCCACTGAAGTTCCTATGTTGAAACCCTACCCCAATATATGATGGTATTAGGAGGGGGTAATCAGGATTAGATGAGGTCATGAGGAAGGAGTCCACAAGAATGCGATTAGTGCCCTCATAAGAAACACAAGAAAGCTTCCCTCTTCACTCTCTCCCCATCTGAGAACAAAGCAAGAAATTGGCAGTCTGGCACCTAGAAGAGAGCTTCACCAGAACTAGACCCTGCTGGCATCCTGACCTCCAACTTTCAGCCTCCGAAACTGTAAAAATAAATTTGTGTTACCATATACCACCAGTCTACAGTACTTTGTTATGACAGCCCAAGCTGACTAAGACACCTTAAAACAATATTCTATGACTTTGAGTTTACGAAGCTGGCAATCTGTAGAGGTCACCGTAAACTCCTGCAGCTCCTTGAATCCCATCTGTGTTTCAATGAGTGAAGAAGCTTGCTTTCTCCATGAGTTGTTGGATATAATTCAGTGTTTGGGACAAAGGTGGATATAGCACTGAACACAGACAGTGAACATTTCTCCTGAAAAGAATGAAGTCCAACACGTAGACATGAGGACATGAGAGATAATGTTAGGTAACATACAGAAAAATGTAGTGAGCTTATAAATGTTAATATTCTGGATATGTTTTTTAAAAAGGTGATTTTTTTTTTATTATTAAGGGTATTTTGTACATTCTGTCAGTACAGAGGAGACAAAAGGGACTAAAACTTTTAAACTTGAATGTCATCCACATTTTTAGCTTGGATAGTTGGTAGAAAATTACTGCTGAATCATGTGAAAAGATGGAAAGGTAAAGTGAAAAAAAAATGGAACAAGAAGTGAAAAAAATGAAATAAGAAGATTGAGTCTGTTCCTTGAGTTCAGCAAAAGAGCTGTGTGATATTTGGAGGAGATTTCTAACTTCTTAGCACTCTAGTTTATCTGGTTATAAACTGCAGATACAGATCCTATTTTACAGGCCGAGCAGACAAATAATATACATGTAAGGCTTATGTGTAAAAAGGAAAACATTCACTCTACAGTTATTGTCCTTAACTCGTATTTCCCCTGTGTTACACCTAACATGCTTTTATAGGCATTATTTCATATGGCCGCACAGTATTATAAAATGTTGAAGGATGTGGCCCCGGGATATAAAGTTTCTAATATTAACACCTAAAAACAAGAACCATAATTTAAAACCATAGTATTAAAAGAACAAGAACACCTCTTTAAGACTGAGCCAAGTTTATTTCTAAGCACATTTTTTTACTGTGAGCTTCTCATTCGCTACACTGTATTCTGAAAGAACAACTTTAATAATCTTTTTGACTGTCAGCGGTTCTTTTATTCATTCATTTGTAGAAGATAGGTGCTGTTATGTTCTTAACTATTCATTTTTTCTACACATAATTATCTTATTGTGAAAGATTGTGTTTTGCAAGAAGCAGTAAAGTCCCTTTATCTCACTGCTTACCACAAATTCTAGCAATCAGACAGTGAAATGAGACCCACCTAACATGATTAAAGAGTTAGAAAACATGGCCTAAGTAGAAAGGTTAGCATAATTATACTGGATAATTTTAATCTTTTTTTTTTTTTAAATCTGGGTTGATTTCATAGTGCCAGTAATACGCTCTATCTTCATTTTTCAGGATTTGAGAAAAAAGGAACCTTCACTATTGTATGAGAAATCCAGTTTAGGAACAAAAACTACTTTTTGGCAGCATTTTATATAGAGTCTACATAATTTAGCCGAAAGAACTGGGTATTGCAAGACCTGCATTAATGACCCAACTCTACCCTTTGTTCAGCAACTTGATCTTGGCCATGTTTTCCGATGAGCTTTCCCTTGCTTATCTGTAATGGGAATAAATTGCATGTGCTTCCTGCCTCCACAGTTGTGAAAATCCAAATGAGAAAATGTATGAAAAGCACTTTGTAAACTGTAAGAACTAAACAAATAAAGCTGTTATTGAGTGTGGGAATTGGTGGCAAAAATTCTTTTTTTACAAAAAAAAATCTTCAGAAGTAGGTCAGAGTCTCATCACGCTGGGTGGTTGGTTATATCCACTCTTCTGTAAAAGCAGCAAGAAAGATTAGGTCAATGCTATGTAAATACTTAGTCATGAAGGGATATTATTCTACTTGCATAAGTAGTTGGGAACATAGAGAATCGTTTGCATTTACTTGACAACAAGATATCCTATTACTAGTGCTTCGATTATCTTGTATAAAAGCCTTATAGGGACAGTTGTCCTTCTCCCAAATCTTTTTCAACTCCTCTCTCTTGCAAGTGTGTACTTCCTTCATTGGACCATACTACACCTTACCAGGCTACAATCATCTTTGTTTCCTCCAACACCTGCCCTCATTCAGTGAGACCCTTACTTATTCATGATTACGAGACAGCTGTGCCTCCCAGCTGCTCTCTACCCCTGTCTTGTTATGGCCATATACCTTGCAGTGATTCCTCCTTCCCTTTCTAAGGCCTTTGTCCATGACAAAGTGGGATGTCCTGGGACTACCCACATTCTAAAAATTGATTTTTGGTCTAAGAGTCTAAAAATGTCCCATCATGGCTACTTGGCCACTTGGCCCATGAACTTTACAGGTCACATACTTTTTATTCTTTCAGAAATTCTGTATGTTTTACTGAAAAATATCTTGTTATCTGGTTAAGTACTGCCAGGAAGATCATTCTGTCAGGATATCAACTATCACCTTAACTTAGGCAGTTCTTGATTTCTTTCTCCCATATCCATACTACCACTCTCATTATCGACCAAACCTGAAAATTTCCTGGTTTTCCTTCCAGCATCAAAAGCATTGCATTTTGAAATGTTTTATCTATTAAACTGTTATTTTATTAAGTAATATTTTTCTGTTTTTATTAATCAGATATGTCTATTTAAATTCACGATCCATATGGGACAACTGCTACCACAGTGTTTATAAAAAAGTGCGGTGAAGAGTTTTGTTTTTTTTATTAGCCTGAGCTGCTTTATAGAGAGCAAATATAAGAATCCTATTTCATTGTTTGGAAGTGCTTATAACAGCTCTGTTGTAAACTGAATGCTTGGGTCTCCCCCAAATTCACACACTGAAACTCCAACTCTCAATGTGATGGTATTTGGAGCTGGGGCTTTTGGGTAATTAGGGTTTGATTAAGAAAGTATCCTTATAAGAAGAAAAAGAGAAAGATTCTCCCTCCTTTCTCCCTCTCTCTGGATATGCACCAAGGAAAGGCCATATAAGCATACAGTGAGAAAGTGGTCATCTGTAAGCCAGGAAAGAGCTCTCTGCCGAACCCGACCAGGCTGGCACTCTGATCTCCAACTTCCAGCCTCCAGAACTGTGAGAAATTAAATGTCTGCTACTTAAGCCACCGAGTCTCTTTTATACTTTTTATTCTATCATAGCAGCCCAAGCTGACTGAGACAAGCTCATGCAATCCCACTGCTACCCATTAGATTGAGGAATACCAGGTCAGAAACTGCTTCATTGAAACAAGACCTCTGAAGCAACTTTATGTGTTTAATTCTTTGACCCTGACCATGATATGTGCATTAAACTATGTGGCTTTCATTCACCCAAAATTGGCTTGGACCATTCTATTTAATTAAACTGCCAGTCACCATATATAAGTTATTCTATGATCTCAGAGGGAAAAAAAGATACTCTAAATATTTTATTGTTCTTGGAGAGAAATTTTGTTTATGATAAAGTATCAATAAATGCTCCTTTTTATGAAAACAGGTTTTTGAATAAAATTATAGTTGAAACTCATTGAGAGTCTATGTACAGTGGGTGTTTGCATGCCTTTCTCCTATCCACTCCCAAAACTTTGAAAGATAAACATTCTTCTATGATGAATGATAAAGCTGAATATCAAAGAGGAACATATTTGTCCACGGCCACTGGGCTAGCTGGAGATACAGCTAAGATTTGTTCCATGGGTTTTCTTGAATCTAAAGTCCCCAAACTTTCCAGTTGATTTCATAGTCATTTTAAATCACAATCTGAACCCCATTCTGATCAACATTAAATTTTAGTCTCTGCAAGTGAAGCAGGTTCTTAAGGAAACCATTTATATTTCATGCCCTAAACTCAGACATATTTTCTAGTGAAACTGAGAACCTGGGTCACAGAGGTGATGACCTTTAAGTCAGCCCATCCATTCTGAGCACAACTAAAGTGAGTGACAAATTATCCAGGAGAATGTAAGAATAGGAAGGGTCCTTCTAATTATCCATGAAGGACTGGAGCAAGTTTGTTTGGAGAAAAGAAAAATGACCCCATACTCTTAACCAGGAGAAAACCTTGATCTTTTCATCTGACTCTTAAATAACATTTCCATTAAGCTTTGGCAGTGGATTTCACTAACCACACCCTTAAGCCACACACGTAGACACACAATATGGGGACTCCTGGCCCTGGTACTTTCTACCTGTGTGATCTCTGTCTCAGTTTTCTCATTTATAAGTAGGGACTTAATAACAGTACCTGGTATTTACAGTTATTACGGAGATTATTATGGAGATTCTATAATACAGATAAACCTCTTAGAAAGTTTCCTGGCACAGTAAATATTAAATATTATAATGGTAATTATCATTTTTAGAATGTGTACTCTGATGTTTTATAATACCTCAGTAGAAAAATATTTTTCTGACTTTAACTTGACTTGGTCTAGATTATACTATTACAATGTTCATTTACCACTCCAGTATCTCTGTAATCACCATTTCCCCAAAGAATGATCCTTCCTCACTCGAGGTCTCTGACAGAAAAAACTGTAACTGAGATTTGAAATCACAGCCAACAAACCCCCATAGACACAGATTAAAAACTTATTGACCCCATCAAGTTAACAAAATAGATACTACTCAAGTTGAAGACAAATGCAAAGGTCAAATTAACATAAAGAAGTATTTGCTAAGATAAGAAATAAATATCAGCCAAAATAAAAACAACTTTGAAAAATGCAAAATAGAAATTCTGAAGGGAACGAAGTGCTAACATATAAACTAGAAATACACTTCAAAAATTCCAGAGAGGACGGGAATATGAGATGAGCTTGGCCATAAAGCAAAAACAGGTCTTGTTCTTTGGTGCTGTATTGAGGGAGCTGTGAAAACTTTATTTTACAAGCTTCTCAAAGGCATTGCATTTGGTTGGTCTTTCGCACGTATTTGCTGTTACACACCTTTTTCTGAACTACCTGGCTGAGGTATCATAGTAAGAACAGCTTTTATAGTCTTGACTCTGCCTTTACTTTTGTTTCCCATTATTGTGCCAACATGTACCGGTCAGTGAATGATTGACTGTTGGAGTCATCATATCACTACTTCTAAAGATTTTGATCCAATTGAGAAATAGCTGGGGAATCTGGCACACTTGAAAACATCAGCTTTATTACTTGTAAACTGAATGAAGAGAACTTGGTTTTGGTCTTCAGGCAGCTGACTCCTCTTTTCAACAACATACACTCTCCCAGTCCACGTGCACAACTGTCCATGTACCTACTGTCTCCACATGCTGCCCCCACTTGAGAATCTGACCTAATTGCTCTAATCCTAGATTCCAGGACAACATAGCAGGTGGATCACGGATCCTCAAAGTCAGACTGACTGGGGCATGTATATTTTGGCTCTGGAGTTTAACCCTTTTATGATCTTATGTAAGTTCTCTAAATTCTCTCAACCTCGGGTTACACTTTTCTAATGTGGAGACAAAAGGCCGCAGATGAGAAACACAAACTTCCAAATCCACTGTGCAAATAAACTCGTTTATTACGTAACTGGGCACAGATTTCTGATGTTAAACTGTTTGAGTCACAGGCCAGCTGAACGCCCAGCCTATATCACATTGAGGACTTCTGCTCATTCGTCATGCTGGACCACAGACAATTTTGGGGTCTTACAGTTGTCAAGAGGGTGGACGGTAAAGAGAAAAGCTGCTCCTGAGTCATCAGTACTCATGTTAGCAATGGAGGTTGCTGTGGGCTCATTCCCCACAGACCCATCCCAGAGTTTCGACCAATTTCCCGACACTGTGGGGATGAGGAGACTGTTCTGGGACTGCTGCTACTTCTGTCTGCCTGGTTGCTTCATGTAGCTGCTCCTTTGTGCAGGAGAGCGGGAGCTCTCCTGATGAGAGGGCCTCAGAAAGCATGTCCCTCCTCCCCTTTTCCCTCAACCAAGGCATCCTTTTTTTTTTTTTTTTTCTCATTTGTGGTGGAGAAACAGTCCTTTCTGTTACTTGCAGCTCCAAGTTACCCTTCTTTAATCCATGAATTCTCTTTTGCAATTCTTCTACTACATCTGGAGACTAATTTCTCCTAAGAATTTAGACTTTGTGACATGCCTTCTCCTGAAACACTGCGGTATCTTCAGGAATGGAGGTGAATGGATGGGTGAAAATGCTGGGGTAGGGGGAAGCAGAGAATAACTCACACATACACACTACACTCACACTCACACACGCACAACAATATCTGAATATTTTACCCAGACATTGCTCATCTGGGCTGTCAGTTGGAGATAAAATGGGAAAATATGCCTTGCCTATAGGGCTTTAATAGCATAAGGTGTATTATATTGGAAATAATGCATATAAGTGATGGATCATTTACACCGAATGTGATGAAAAGCACTAGAGTGAAGAGAAATCTTTACGATCTGAAAAGTGTGTTTATGTACACGTGCATGATTGGTGTCTGAATATACATGTAGAATATTTAAAACAAATTCAATTTATAATGGCTCACTGATACCTATGCACTGTTTGTTATATCCCTAATATTGTGTTAATATGACGATTGGTATGAATTAAGTTTAACATTTATAAGATATAAAAATATTCTTTGGCTATTATAAGGAACAAATATTGAATTATTTGTCAGAGCTGCTTTGATTCCAGTCTTCAAAAAACTCTCTCTGAAGATTTGACACTTTTGTCAAAGAGATTCACACATCAGACCAACATGTAAGGGGAACCTGCACTGACATGGAGTCCACAATAAGAAAGTCCTTCTGAATGACCCTGAGCTGCCAGTCAAACCTCTTTCAGATGACAGGGTGCTCCACAAGAACTTCAAACAGCTCCTGACAACTCCAAGAATAGAGAGGACATTCAAACAGAAAAGGGACTAGGTTTCTAAAAGGGATACACACACACACACACACACACACACACACACATATATATATTTTTTCCTAATGTGAATCAACGTCCTATTTAGGAAGCCATGGCAAGAGTGAAAACTCATCAATTTTTTGTGTTCATTGTTCTTCTCTGTGTTTTTCCCTTTACTAAGATTAAATATATATATTTAATAGCAGACTACCAGGCGACCCTTACATACCAATTAGAGGTAAAAGGAAATAACAATCCAGCATCTACAGAAAGAATCACCAAGGAATATTCGGCCAATGCAAGTTCAAAGAAGAAAACAAACACTAGCTGACAATCTAGAAACAAGCCATTTTTCTCTAAAGATATAGTTGAGGGGGAAACAAATGAGGACTACCTACCTAGCAGATTTCGTGGAAACATGAGGCATATAGAGGTCACACAAAAAGGGTTACAGTATGACAAGTTAGTTGTTCACAAAAATCAAAGTGCAGTTTCATGTTTATAAACTCCAGCCATACTATTTAAATTCTTTTGTGTTGCTGGATTCTATAGTGGGTTTTATTATTATTATTATTGTTTAATGGTTTAAGGCTGTGACTTGGGGGTTTAGTCATCTTATTACATAGATCTTCTCTTATTAGATGCTTTGTGAATAAATATTCTTTCACATATTTTCTGTGTTATATTTCAGAAATGTTGAAGGCAGATAGCCAATGTTGCTCGCCTCTTTCTCAAATGTTGAATCAAAATCAATGCCCAGTTGGGGCTGCTAGTAGCTTTCAGACTTGATACTCATTCAAGAACCTCCAAGGGGAGAGCCAGAGATGTTAGTGGTGAGTCCCTTTAGACACATGCATCTCTTATATAATCCAGGCCTTGCTTGCAACCAGATGTGGAAAGGGCAAAATTGCAAAAATTCAAAAAGCATTATAATCATAATGCTCAAGGGCATTTTATCCCCATCCAGGGGACAGAGGCTGACTCCCTCCTCACTATAAAAACACCTGCAGATGATTTCCTGGTGTAGATTTACCAGCGCTCCATTTCTAACCCTTAGAGTAGAGAATAAGGTACTTTGTTACAAACCTTAAGTGCAGTGTCAACATGCTAAGACCATGTCCCTGAGCTCTTGTTCCCTACAGCATGGAAGAAAATGACCCTTTAATGTGTACTCAGTCGAAAAAATATTTGTATTAAGATATTTCTCTGAGACTTCTGTGCTGGGAATTAAAGCTATATCTATACACATAAAATAAACAAACTGCCCTATGGCTGATCCGCTCATTTCAACTGTCTTAATGATCAATGTGATTGTTGCACAATCGATTCAACTGCAGCAATCAGTGTTATTCACAAACTCCAGGAAATCTGGTGCAAATGAAATGACTGGGATGCTGGAGAGTGTTCTCACTTACCAGGTATTTGACTTGAGGAACTTTGACATACTAAAAATCATCAAATTTTCCTTATTGTTTTGCACAATTTGTAATCTGATCATTTTTCTGTCTGAATTTTGAATCTTTACATAATTGTAAATTCAAGATAATCTCTTTGAAATGTAATCACTAAAAGTTTCTCTGAAATATTCTCAATAATTTATTAGGATTTTTATCATGTGAAATACATATGTGATTAAGGAAATGTGACATACATACTAAAAATCATCGACTTCTACTTTTTTTTACAACTTACAATTCAATCTTTTTTGAGACAAAAGAGTCAAAGTTTTGACTCGAATTTTGAGTCAAGTATTGGGCCTCTATATAATTTGAAGTTCAAGATAACCTCTTCAAAATCTAATCACTGATAATTTCTCTAAAATATTATCAGTAGTTTATTATGACCCTTACCATGTGAAGTACATATGTAAAACTCAGAGGAAGAATTCCATCCTAATTTCCAAGGGAGTGTAAGCTAAATGTCTAAAAACACATTGTTTGGTTCACAGAAACTTAAATCAAAGTCCAGTATCTTGGCGGGGGGTGGGGATCTCTTTGGAGAATTTTCTGTAGTATATATCACATGCAAACATGTCAAATTTGGCAGATTTCTTTAGGTACTTTTCCAATAATAGAGACAGACAGCAACCTAAAAGAATTCAAAAATTCTTATATCTAGGTTTTTCAAAGATTGTCGTGTAAGAAACTTTGATTTTGCTCTATATGGTGAATATCAAAGAAATTAATTCTGATAGAAGTCACTTTGTTTGGTAAAAGTATACTGCAAACAAAAGGCCTCCAAGAAAAGCATGAAGTACAGGGATCCTAACTGGCTTCACAGTGAAGTTTTAACAATATCAAATCTCTCAAAGTCAAATGAATTCCAGGTGGACTGCTGTGGTACTGAATGCAAAAGAGAAAAGAAATATATGTAGGTTTTCATGAAAAATTGTTTACTAATTATGGTATATATATAATTGGGGCTCTTCTGCTGGACACACAATGCTACCCTCCAAGGAAAGTTGGATTTCTCTATTAAAATACAGGAGAGGCACAATATACTAAGTTCACAGAATATCTGTATTGCCAATTCATTTCTACCAAAAATGAACTGTATTCCTTGTGGGATACAAGGAATGCATTCCTTTAAGATAGCAGTTGTCAAATTTTTTGGTCTCAGGATCCATTATACTTTCTGAAAACTACTGAGGAACTCTAAGGAGCTTTTGTATATGTGGGCTATATCGTCTGATATATACTCCATTAAAAATTAATACTTGGGTTTTATTTTTTTATTTTTTTAAAGATTTTATTTATTTATTTATTTATTTATTGGGGGGATGGTATTAAGCACAAGCAGGGAGAGAGGCAGAAGGAGAGAGCAGATTCCCAGCTGACCAGGGAGTTGGGGTTTGATCCCAAGACCTGAGCTGAAGGCAGACTCTTAACCAGCTGAGCCATCCAGGTGCCCCAAAACTAAGGTTTTAAAACAGAAGAATAAAGGGCGCCTGGGTGGCTCAGTGGGTTAAGCCACTGCCTTCGGCTCAGGTCATGATCTCAGGGTCCTGGGATCGAGTCCCGCATCGGGCTCTCTGCTCAGCAGGGAGCCTGCTTCCCTTCCCCTCTCTCTGCCTGCCTCTCTGTCTACTTGTGATCTCTCTCTCTGTCAAATAAATAAATAAAAATCTTTAAAAAAAAAAAAAAACAGAAGAATACCTAAGCACACATCCCATTACCTGTCAGAGTGATGACATAATCACTTATGCAAACTTTGGAAACTTCACTGACCAAGTGGGAGAAGGGAAATGGCAAACAAATGTCTCACTAAGAGTGTGACCTCAAGTGGCACGTGGGTGGCTCATTTGTTTGAGTCTGACTTTGATTCGGGTCATGCTCCTGGAGTCCCAGGATCAAGCCTTACCTAGGACTTCCTGCTCAGTGGGGAGACTGCTTCTCCTTCTGCCCTCCCCCAACACATGGCCTCTCTCTCTCTCTCTCTCTGTCTTTTCATAAATAAATAATCTTTAAAAAATAGGTTGACCTCAAGATCTCCCTGAAAAGATCTTGGGGACCCCCAGGTTTTCACAGACCATACTCATTATAAGAAATATTGTTCTAAGTTCTCTTTCTCTCATTTGTCAAAGAAAAATCAAAAATCATCATTATCACAAAGATTTGCTTGGAGGGTCAAAATAAAATGATGTCATATAAAGTGAAAGAGTTTCATTAATTTTGTGTTACATAAATACAAGCTTCTACAAGCTTTAGATTTATTAGTTGAAAAAATGGATATAGCAATACTTGCCTTTCAGGGTTGTGAAAATTAGTATTGATGTCTGTCTAACTCAAAGTAGGAATTAAAAAATTGTAAGACTTGCCTAGTTTATTCAGCTTATTTCTAGTTTTCATTAATTATGAAGCAAAGTTTTGAAAAATATATAATTACTGGGAAAAATTTTTTTCTTCCTATACCCTAATGATAATATACACAGGAAATGTATAAGTAACCATCACCAGATTATTGTTGCTGCTAGCCAAACTGTTCTGAATGTTTTGTACCAAATACTGGAAGAAATATGAAGAAGAGTCTTCAGGTTCAATCCTGAAAAGAAATAAAGTTTATTGGACATAATTAAACATGAATATAATGTTCATACAAAGTGTAGTAGGCCGTAGATACCTGAGATGATCAACAAAGGCTTCCTGGAGATTATGCCATTTGTGGTGGACTGAAGGAAGAGATATGTGGACAGATGACACTGGCAAAAGTTGAGCAATGGACCTTTCAGTAGGAGGGAATCACCTGAGCTGGAAAGCTATGAATAGGTCAGGGTTGCAGGCATTCCCTGCTCCTCACAAATCCTAGATGAGCTGATAGCAATAGGATTGGATTAGAGGTTTGTGTTAGCAGCAGTTAAGTTTCCTCAATCCCATAAAGTTTAAGAGATTGCTTCTCTTCACCCCAGAGGGTACAGGTTTTCTTTCTGGAGATGCTTGGTCAGAGAAGCTCTGTGTGGGTACAAGCTACAAGGTGCTACTCTGAAAATAGAGGGATTCAATTCATGACTTCATTCTGAAGACTGACAGCCCCACCCCTGCACCTACACCCTGACCCTGGCATCCTAGACAATATCAGTGATGCAAAATAATGGCTCTAAAGAAATGAATTATGGATACTGAGCTTGAATATCTATCCAAAAAATGACTGATTCTCTAACCTAGGGGAAGACCCATCAGTCAAGAAGCCCACCCAGCTACACAGAGCATTTGAAAGGTTTTTAGCATCTTGCTCTTAAATTTGATGAGAGATCTGTAAAACAGTGATTACTAGACATCTGAGAATAGCCTCTACTATGTAAGATGAAAAGCACACCTCCTTATACTTTGATAGCTAGATAGGTAGCAATATGATATGCGATGGATGGATGGTTCATGGAGAAAAAAATAAACAGATGGTCATAGAATTCTGGAATCAGACTGCTTCAGCTGAAACACTGGTTCTGCTCTTTGCTGAGTGATCCTCAGCAAGTCACTCAGATCTTTAAATTCTAATTTTCCTCATCTGTGAAATGGGGATAACAACAATTTCCATCTAATAAAGGTGATGATTACATGAAATTAAGTGTTTTGGGAGCATGCAATATATATTTTCATTACAACTGACTGAAACATGGTAGGATATGCTTGAGAATCAGAATTTTTCAGGTTGGTTGAATTACTGGGAACATAAAGTAGAAAAAGAATATGGAGCCAGCTGGTCAGATATGTTGACTATTACACACCACCATAGTGTTAGGATACATGAGAGTTCTTTATAGCAAAAAATGTTGACTCTTGCCACCCAGCAAAGTTTCTAAGGGTCATTTTCTCACATCCTTTGCCTGGAACGAGAAACACCCCTTGACTCTTGAATGCACAGTGTTTGAAAAGACCATAATGGCCTCATATGTCTCTCTAAGTACATTTGGTTGTTCATTTTATGTTGTGAACACTCAATAAATGTAAAATTAATATGTGATTAATTAACAACAGTGAAAAGCCTCTTCTCCCCCTTGCACAAACAGGGATTCATAGCTCTTTCAATCTACTCAGGGTCCCTTTCCAAGCCTCAGAAGGTTGGATATTGTGGCAATTAATTGTTTAAACACATTATGAAGGATTATGATGAGAGGCCAACATAAAGTGCAATAAACACTTGGTAACCAATTTATTTTAATAGCAGTTTCTCTGCCAAGCCAGCAGATTTTTCTAGGACATCACTCCCTTCTAAATTCAGCTAAGAAAGATCAGGGGAATTTCCTTTAAATGGATCTACTCATCATTCCCTATGCAGTCATGAAAAGTCCACTACTAGACCATTTATATGGTCTGGCTAAAAGAAAAGGTAAGCTTCTTCAACTCTTTGGAGCATCAAGGAACTAGTTTCCTATAACAATGTAATTAGGCATTTCATTAAAAATATCAGCAAGGGACAAAGAAAGCAGGAACTGACACCAAGGAAGATTAGATAACACTGCCTAATAGGAGAGCTTTTATTCATGAATGATTGAAGGCTTTAGATATGTGTCTCTTTCCTTAGCAGAATGTCATCCTTAGAACAAAAATAGTATCAGGAGCAAGTATAGCATTCGGTTAAATCAATCTCAGATTCTTCCTCAAAAAGATGTCATCACAAATTGATTTTCCACGAATAGCTTAAGTCTTTGCAGATACTTAGGCTCCTGGGTCTCAGGTTTTCCTGCCCCAGTACATTTATTTTTCCCCAGAGAACTTTCAAAGAGGAGGGGAGTTGACATAGATTTAGAGTAGACAATGCTTAATGGATGGTTAGTTACCAAGACTGTAGGCCTAAAAATGCATTTTATTCAATTTCATTCAGAAAATTGTATGCAAAAGCAACTAATGAAAGATTTCTGCCTTGGGTGGGCTAATGCAATATGTATGTGTATATGCCAATATGTGTGCGCCTACCTGTGGAGAGTTTCCAAATCTTCAAACACTGATTTTCTATAATTGTGTACATTTCTCTCATGACCAAAAATTTAATAATACATGTGCACAGATAATTGGAAAACTTGGCGAGCATCTGTCCTATACAAAATTCTCTATACCCATACAGAGAGACCAGACAAATATTGTCTTGCTAAGAATCAGATTAGAACTGAACACCAGTAAGTTATTATAAAGGAATAGTCTTGATTTCACTGTATGAGTTTTATTGAAAATGTTGTACTCTACAAAAATCATAAATTGCATGGAATAAGAAAGTCCATTTCAAGAAAGTTCCTCTTTTCCCCGCCCCAATAATCTCTGCGTGCTCAAAACACTCAAAAACAATAACATGTTAATTGAAAAAGTGAAATAACAATAAAATGGACCCAAGTAGGTTAAGTATGAGGTGGTGAATGTAAAATTTGTAGCAACTATAGTTGCAAACTTTGTTTCTTCCATAGCTGGGCCTCATTTTATTAACATCTTGTTCTATTTACCTGCCCCTGGTTGTCGATAATTTTTAACATTTAGAATAGTAATCTGTCTTAATATCATATGTTTATCTTTCTTCATAATGATTTTTGAAAATGTGAAAAACAGAAGGTGGTTCCCTGAAATTTATGATTGTTGAAATTTGACAGAAACAGTGGACCAAACTTTGCAATCAGGCCTTGGGGAGCCCTGGATTCTAAGCAAAGCCTTCATCCTTGTTAATTAGCTGCCCAATGCTGACAGGACTTCTATGCAGAATGAATGGCTTGTTTTAAAACAGAGCAGCACGGGTGCACGCACACACGTGCACACACACACACAATCTTTTTTATGCAGCTGACTGTTTCAGAAAGTCTAGAATTTTCCAAGACAGTTCTGATTTCAAATATCTTATCCATTGTTAGATTATATCTGACCATGTGTCCAAGCATGGCTACTCTATAATTTGTGTGTTTTTATTACTGAGATAGAGCCTGCTGTACACCTGAATCCAATAGTCACAGATTGATAAATTGTTTGAAAATCTTTGATAATATTTCTAAACAAATATAATGAATAGTAATGCCTTAAAGGTCAAAAACTCTTAGCCACTCTTGTATTTTCTAACATTCCTCTGCAAGTCAATATTAAACAATGACTAAATATACATATTTAAGATGATTTTAAAATAAGAAGCATTTGGGGTTTGCAGAAAATCATCACATGTCACATTATTCTTTTTAAAAAATGCTTGAATGTGAATATGAGTTGACCTATACTTGATGATCCATTTTGATTTCATTATCCAATGTCTTAACGTGGAAGACACTGACAGTCCAACAATTCATTTTCTGTTCTCTTTTCGGATTTCTTTTATTTTTAATTTGGAGAAAGAAAATGGCATTTTATTTCCTGCTTTCTATGGATTCAAAAGTCATAAAATTGTAGAGGAGAAAAATTGTCAATTTTTTAAAGGTTAAATGCCTGGAAATTAGAGTGTCTGAAAGGGCAGACTCTGAATGGATTCAGTGTTGAAAAGTAGATAGTACTGAAGAGCAAACTCAAAGATGAGTATTGAACAAAAAGATTGGGCAAAGGTAAGTATGTAAAGACAGACTCAGTGACACCCTTCCAGGGATTTCTTTTGGCATTACGGTTGCATTGAGCTGCACAGAGTATGCACACCTATTTGACCACACAATAGAGAAATACAATCATGATTTGAAGTGGACCATTAACTCTAAAGGGGAAATCTTCAGTAAGGTAAAATGTCCCTTTCCTTCTGCCCCACATCTTTCCTTTTGAAGTACAGAAAGGGAGCTCTGTAGGGGAAAAGAAAATCTCAGGACATAAGGCAGAAAACAAGCTACTAATTGCTGAGGGAAGCAGAGTTAGTGCACTGTTTGAATTTCCCAGAGAACTATCTAGAACAAGCTCTGCAGATAGATTTCAATGTAGGAAACATGATTTTCTGGCAGAGAAGGTGGATATTTTCTGTTCTTGTCATTCCTGAAAACAGTGGGGAGCACAGGGAAGAAGAAAAGAAGATTACTCCTTGTGGCACTCATCAAGCATGAAGTTTCCCTCTTTCCCCATGAAAACACAGGCTCGGGAAGATTTCTCTAGAGCAGATTTCTACCTCCAGCTACCTCTGTAAAACACAGTCATTGGGATGCTTAGGAACTTAGTCTATCCTGGCAATGTCTGCACATTTGTTTGGGTGCACCTGTACTCTGCAGTTGGTCCAATTCCTTTCCCCTTATCAGTACTGAAATCACCCTTTGTGAGTATTTTAAAACTATCAAAAAAACAGTGATTTTTCCCAAGAGTTAAAGATGCTGGAAGCCACTAAAGTATAATTTGGTGCAAAGCTGTCACCCTATGAATCTTTAAGCAAACTCATGCAGAAAATGTGTAAATACCCATTTAATGAGCCAGATGTTTCTGGTGTCAAAACTATTCCTTGGGAATAAAAGGAATCTTTAGGACACATTGAATTCCTTCTGCATATTCCAAAGCACCTACCTTATTCCCTAGGAATAACAGAAATATTCATGTAATCTAAATTAATTAATACTGACAAGGTGGGGAAGAAGTCTTCCAAAGGTGTTTATCAGCATCATCAACAGAAACGAGATTTAGAAAATCTGCTCTGTGTGGGAAATCATGCTCTATAGCACCCTGGAGAAAATAAAATAACATATGACACAGCGCCTGGCTTCAAGAAACTTGTTATCTAGGTGAAGATACAATAAACATCTAAAAAGATAAATAACAACAACAAAGAAAGGACTACAAATTACATGTATAATAGAGGTACTATAATATTCAGATTTATAATAATAAATATATATTTGGTCTGTGTCCCCATTTCTAGCACAGAGCTCCTAGGACCATTGGGATTTCTTAAGTGATAAGAGGTAAAAAGTATCTTTTGTTTTGTTAATAAGGTGACTTTTGGAAAGCACCTAAAGACAGGGGTTGGTTGCCAGGAGAAACTACCAGGTGATTAGAGGGTTGGAATTTACTTTCAGTCCCACTCCATGTTTTCCGTAGAGGAGAGGAAGTGTTGAGTCAATTGTCAGTAGCAATGATTTAACCAATCATCCCCATGTAATGAAGCCTTTCTATAAAAACCTAAAAGGAGGGGCCTTGGGTGGCTCAGTCAGTTAAGCGGTTGCATTCAGCTCAGATCATGATCTTGGAGTCATGCGATGGAGCCCCACATTGGGCTAACTGCTCAGTGGGGAGTCTGCTTCTCCCTCTACCCCTCACCCTGCTCATGCTCTCTGACTCTCTCTCTCTAATAAATAAATAAAATCTTAAAACAAACAAACCAAAAACCAAAAACAGACAGACCTAAAAGGATGGGCTCAGAGAACTTCCAGGATGGGGAACCTGAACGTGCTACCATGCCCCAAACTCCATGAAGACAGGCTCTTTTGTTCCAACCTCATCCTGTGTATCTCTTCATCCGGCTATCGTTTCATACTCTTTAATATCTTTTGTCATAAAGCAGTCACCTAGTGAGTAAACTAGTTTCTTGAGTTCTGTGAGTCATTCTAGCAAATTAACCAAACCCAAGGAGAGGGTCCTAAGAACCTCTGATTTATAGCCAATGGGTCAGAAGCACAGATTACAACCTAGACTTTTGACTGGCATCTGAAGTGGGGGCAAACTTGTAGAACTGAGCCCTTAACTTAGCAAATCTGGTGCTATCTCTGGATAGACAGTGTCAGAATTTAGTTGAATTGCAGGACCCCTAGATGGTGTTACAGAATTGCTGGGTGATGTGGGCAAAACCCCTACACACTGAAATTGGGTGCAAAATTTCAAGTACAGAGAAGTAACTTAAGAAATTAAGAATAGGGGGGCGCCTGAGTGGCTCAGTGGGTTAGGCTGCTGCCTTCGGCTCAGGTCATGATCTCGGAGTCCTGGGATCGAGTCCCGCATTGGGCTCTCTGCTCAGCAGGGAGCCTGCTTCCTCCTGTCTCTCTGCCTGCCTCTCTGCCTACTTGTGTTCTCTCTCTCTCTCTGTCAAATAAATAAATAAAATCTTAAAAAAAAAAAAGAAAGAAATTAAGAATAGGATACATTACCTCGATTGGAAAGGACCTTAAAAATCTTCTAGCTGAATAACGTACTAATACTTGAATCCACATTCACTACATATGTGTTATTGAACCAGGCACTGTGCAAAGTACTTTGAACATATACATTGAAAAGATTATATTCATTATTCACATAAGTTCAAGAGGTGAGATTTTTTTCAAAATGAGGAAATTAAAACTCAGAAAAATTAAATAACTTGTCCAAGATCCCACAGTTGGCAAGGCACAGAACAGTGATCCAAACTCAGGTCTTTCTTGTCTAAGGCCTGTGCCCTCCATTGAGGGTAACAGATTTGCCGTGCAAGAATGGTAACAGTCTGGACGCCGGGGTGGCTCAGTTGGTTAAGCAGCTGCCTTCGGCTCAGGCCATGATCCCAGCGTCCTGGGATCGAGTCCCACATAGGGCTCCTTGTTCTGTGGGGAGCCTGCTTCTCCCTCTGCCTCTGCCTGCCACTCTGTCTGCCTGTGCTCGCTCTCTCTCTCTGACAAATAAATAAATAAAAATCTTAAAAAAAAAAAAAAAAGAATGGTAACAGTCTTGGATCCCTTCCCCAGTTATGGAGACTCAACACCTTCCCAGCAGATTGTTCTATCACTGGTTTCTGGGACCCTAGTAAAGGTTTCACAGAGGTGAATGTTTGAGAAAGAAGAAAATCAAGAAGTTCATGAGAAAGATATTAACCAAATTTAGAAGAGCGAATTCCTAACCACACAGGTGGTCTGTGACACGCAGGTTTGTACTCCAGCTGCAAAGGCTTTAGAAGGAGTTCAAATTTGAACACTCAAAGTCAGCCCTGGGTTGCTACGAACTGCTGATTAAGAATACTGGTTTCTTTGGGGTTGTTTTTTTTTTTTTTAGATTTTATTTATTTATTTATTTGATAGAGAGAGAGAGAGAGAGAGTACAGCAGGGGGAGAAGCAGAGAGAGGGAGAAGCAGGCTCCCCACTGAGCAGGAAGCCGGATGCAGTCTCAATCCCAGGACCCTGAGATCATGACCTGAGCATGACCTGAGCAGATGCTTAGAAGGCAGGCACTTAATCTACTGAGCCACCCAGGTGCCCCAAGAGTCTTTTGCTCTAATGAGGTAATTTCTGGTGGGCTTCTGGGAAGCATCAGGTTGGGGGCTATTCACCTGGAAAACCAAGACATGATTAAAAGCTTGGAACTTTCAGCCCAATCCCCTTCCACTGCAAGAGGAGAGGACTGGAAATCGAGTTAATGGCAGATTGTGCCTATATGATGAAGCCTCCACAAAAATCTCCTAAGTATGGGGTTTAAAAAGTTTCTGGGTTGCTGAACAAGGGCAGGTGCTCGGCCAGTGGTGCAGCCAGAGACAGCGTGGAAGCTCCATCCCCATCTCCTTGTCCCCACATCATCTACCATCTAGATCTTTTATCATATGCTTTATAGCAAACTGGTAAATGTAAGTAAATGTTTTCCTGAGTTCTGTGAGCCATTCTAGCAAATTACTGAGGCCAAGGAAGGTTCATGGGAACCTGATTTATAACTGGTTTGCCAGAAGTATGGGTGACTGCCGGGGACTTGCAGTTGGCATCTGAAGTAGAGGTGGGGGGCACTCTCCTGAGACGGATCCCTTAACCTATGGGCTCTGATTCTATCTCCGGGTGGTATGAAAATAGAATTAAACTGTAAGACACCCAGCTGGTGTCAAAGAATTGCTTGATATGTACAAAACCCACAGATCTGGTGTCAAAAATATGAAGTGTATAAGTAAAGGAGAAACACAGAGATATGTGCTTTAAAAGAATTTACCCCAAGTTTATATAGTCAGTACAGGATTAAGGCAAGATTCAAACCCCGGCAGAATATCTCTAGATAGACACACCACGCTCCTAACTTCTACTCAATACTGTCTAATAATATAAGAAATTATCCATACTTAGTATTAGTACAAGAGTATTTAAATTCAGAATTTGAAAGTACTATAAGACCACTAATATTATCGTATTTTCAGCTTCTTCTAAATTGGGCTAGAAACCAGAAACCAGATAACTAATACATCATATTATATAATAATATAATATATAGATATATAAATATAGATATAGATATAGTAGATGGCATCGTCCTACTTGAATACTTCTTATAAGATGCAGAAAATATGACCATAGTTCCCTAAGGTGAAATCAAGTGTAAACATAACATAAAATAGGACTGTCTTGCCAAAAAACATTTGGGGCACATGATGAGAATAACAGTACAGACTCTGAGGTAACAGAAACTACCTTACACTATTAAAGCGGATTTTCTTTTTAATTAAAACACACTATGGTTTTTCATATCGAGAAAGAGAAAGCAGCCTCTGGCAGCTGGTGGCTGGCCTAGTACCATGAGCTAGGCCTTGATGTTCTCTTGATGAATGTAAACCATTTCACAGAGAACCATCAGCCAAGATAGATCAGCACAAAATATCACCACTCCATAATCAAGCCTGAACCCAGACAAAAACAAGAACATTTCCAAACCACACAAGTAACCAAGCATCCTCTTAGCCTCACTACACTGAGTAGCTGCTGCCTTTTTACTGATTATAGCGTTAGCCTCCCCCAGGCCTTCTGTCCTACAGGTAAGAATTATTAAGATATGAATCACAGAATAACCCCTTCCCCAAAGCATCCGATCCAAAGCAAACTTATCTTCTTTGAGTCCTCGCCAAAATCAGTTGGCATAAGCCAGAATCCTATACTACTTCCTCCTCTTCTCTTCCTGGTGTGCTCCATAGCTCTCTTTGGTCTGCGTTCTCTCTTCATTGAAACATGTCAGTAAACCAGCTTTGTTAGAGGAATAGTGTCCACTATTCCTATCACTATTTTATTGACGAAGAAGCTGTGCCTAAAAACTAAATGACTAAAGAGACAAAACTATTGTCTGAGTTGAGCTTTACACCCTGTTTTCTTCTATTTTGGTGTGTTTTTGTCAAACCCACTCCAGAGCCTGGTCTCCTAAACCACTATGTTACATAGCCTCCCATATGGTTACCACAAATAAACACAGAGGAATAACAGGGCAGTCTGGGAAACTAACCTCTACTGCACTCTTGTTATGTGTTGGCTATCTTATGTGTATTTCTTACTTAAATATCTAATTATCTTATTTAGATCTTAAAGTAAAATAACAACCCTTTTTTTGAAGAAGCTCAACTCAACAACTAAAGATGTCTCTACTTCTAAATGTTAAGTAATTTCTTTTAAGTCAAATGACCAATGAGTTTTAAAGTTTGACTTAGATATACCACATGGCTATCCTATACCGGAGTAGTAGCTGTTTGGTCTTTCTCACAAGTTTTAGAACCTGGGACTCCCTACTCCTGCCTCTATTATATAAACTACTGAAATCAACCTGATTTTGAGAGCACGTTGATTACTATGGAAAACTTTGGCTCTCACACATACAGTGGCACTGGCTTAAAAGTTTCTAGACAAGATGAAAATTGGGAAATAAAATGTGCTATTTCAGGAAATGATGTATGTACAGCCTATAGTACATATCAGTGAATACGATATTGAATTATCCTTGTCCTAAAGAGATACTGTCTTCCCCTGAGCTATAATCAGAGTATCCTGCATTACTGGGATGCTTCTGTCCTGAGAGTATACTAAGTGCCAGTTTCCTTTACCTTATTGTTTTTCTTTACCAAAATCATTTTCTGAAAGGAATGTAAAAAGAAGAAAGCAGAAACAGAGCATATCTCATATGCCTCATCTTTCTATAACATCAATTTTCAAAAATTATTTGGTGAAAAGCTACTCAAAACTGCATTTGAACAGGAATTCATTGTGACAGCAAGGAAAGCTAGACATTGGGTTACTCCCCATTTCTTAGACTCTCTGATAGTCTACTCTTCAGTATGTCTAAAGTCAATGCTGAATTTTAACTAGAATCATTTGACTTTTCATACAGTTGTTGAAGATGAAATAGTGGTAAATCACTTTAGAATATAATGAAAATTCAGGTTATACACCCCTTAGAGCAGATGACATCATTAGCAATGTCAGAATTTATAGACTGGTATTTCAAATTCACTGGTATAGATAACAGGTATCAATATATACTAACAAGATTTTGCTTCCTGAAAATACGAACATTGAACAAATGACAAGTGGCAACAAATCTTCATGTCATATGTACAGCCATTTACACTTCCTGTATGTGTCCATACATCATTGAATGTATGTATGTACACATACATTCAATGATGTAATGTTCAATAACATACTAATTGATTTCTAAGTGTCATTTAGTCATAAACCTTGAGTCATGATTTCACTTTAAATTGGACAGTACAATGCAAAAGGACTCCTGAAGCCAAAGGGTCTCATACCTGAGGAAGCATTCCAGGCAGCTATGTCCTATGACCTCCAAGAATGAGCACGCAAGATCCAGGCCCTGTAACATAAATTTTACACACTTACTAAAGATAGAGGATTACGGGATATTAAAAATTTTATTTGCCTTTTTATTAATATACTTCTCACTTTTGTTCACTAATGAACTAAAAATTTTCTACACAGAAAAACTCAGTGTACATATAGAGATCTTCCAGAGATTTGGCAGTTCACTGCACCAGAGCCCTTGGCGCTAATGTTAAGTAGAATGGCTCACAGGGAAGTTACAGTGAAAGAATTTAATGTTAAAGCTCAATTCCTGAATTCCAACTCCATAGACCCAGAATGAGGGTCGTTTCATTTCTTAAAAGCAATTAAGGATAAAGAAATAGGAAAAGACAAGATTGAAAGGCCAACTGGATTCAGCATAAGAACACTATAGAAATCAAACATTTTGATTAATGACCTCTTTGACCATGAGAAAGCCTGGCAAATGAAGTCTGACATGATTATGACATAGATTTATTTATAATGACTGAATATTTTGGGAGGCAGTTTTTTCATAAATAGAAGAGGAATTCATATTTGGAATTGTGTTCCTATTTCCAAAGTCTGCCCTTTTTTTCAGATGTCAATGCACTCATAAGAAACATTTCATTCTAGACATAATGTCCATTTTCTTAAGACATCTTCAGAATTTCTGGCTTATCAAAAGAAATGAAATCTTGCCATTTGCGACAACGTGGATGGAACTAGAGGGTATTATGTTTAGCGAAATAAGTCCATTGGAGAAAGACAACTATCATATGATCTCCCTGATATGAGATAGTACTGAATCTATAGATGGCTTTGGGTAGTACCAACATTTTAGCAATATTAATTCTTCTAATCCACAAACACAGGATATATTCCATTAATTGGTTTCTTCTTCAATTTTTTTTATCTATGTCTTACAGTTTTCATTGTACAGATCTATCAGTCCTCTGGTTAAATTTATTCACAAATGTTTTATTCTTTTTGATATAATTGTAAATGACACTGTTTCCTTCATTTCTTTTTTTGGTATCTCATTGTTAATGTATAAAAATGCAACTGATTTTTGTATGTTGATTTGTATCCACTGAACTCATTTATTAGTTCTAACAGTATTTTGGAGGAATCTTGAAGGTTTTCTATATATAAGATCATGTCATATGTGAACAGAGACAATTTTACTTCTTCCTTTCTGATTTGGATGTTTCTTATTTCTTTTCCTTGCCTAACACTCTGGCTGAGATTTCATGTTAAATACAAGTAGTAAGCATTCTTGTCTTAATCCGGATTTTAGAGAAAAAACTTTTAGCTTTTGAGAATGATGTTAGTTGTGGGTTTGTCATATATGGCCTTTATTTGGTTGAGGTATATAAAAAGTATAGGTATATAAAAAGCTGTCAAACTGGGGCGCCTGGGTGGCTCAGTGGGTTAAGCCGCTGCTTTCGGCTCAGGTCATGATCTCAGAGTCCTGGGATCGAGCCCCGCATCGGGCTCTCTGCTCAGTGGGGAGCCTGCTTCCTCCTCTCTCTCTGTCTGCCTCTCTGCCTGCTTGTGATCTCTCTGTCAAATAAATAAATAAAATCTTTAAAAAAAAAAAAAAGCTGTCAAACACCTTTTCTGAATCTACTAGGAGGATCATATGATTTTTATCCCTCATTCCATTAATATGGTGTTATCACATTTCTTGATTTGTGCATGTTAATCTTCCTTTCATTCCAGAAAAAAAATCCCATTTTATCACGTGCATGATTCTTTTGATGTGGTGTTGAATTTGCTTTGCTAGAGTCTTATTGGGAATTTTTGTATCTATGTTCATCAGATATATTAGCATCTAGTTTTTTTTTTCCTTGTATGTCTCTGTATGGCTTTGGAATCAATGTAATGCTGGCTTCATAAAGAGTTTGAGAGCACTCCTTTATCTGCAAGTTTTTGGAAGACTTTGAGAAGTATTTGCATTCATTCTTCTTTAAATGTTTGGTGGAATTCACCAGTAAAACCATATGATTCTAGGCTTTACTTTGTTTAAAGGTTTTGATTACTGTTTAGCTGGTTTGGAACCAGCTATAAGGCTGCTGCTAGATCTGCACTGGGGTCCACAGTCAGTAGGCTTGTTACCAGGGGCTCAGGCAGAAGGGGTCCTGTCCCTGGGTCAATGGGCCTGCCCTCCAGTAACTTGTTCTGTAGGGTAACACTGGGACAAGTGTCACTTCAAGGCCCACAACTGGGTCCTCAGCTAGTGCCCTGTTACCAGATGCTCCACTGGTGTGACTCCTACCAGATTCCTAGGAGGGTTGGACTGATCCCTCACCATGACTGGAAAAGCTGGAGCTAGGCAGAGTCTTTCCAATGTCTCCTGAGACATAGATGTGAGATTCCTGCCTGATCCCAGTGCTGGGAAGACTATACCGAAAGAGCCTAAAACCTGTAGGGCCCTTTCATGATCTCAGGGTACAGACAGGAGTGTCTTTCAATGGGTTCCTGGGCTGGCAGGGCTGGCAGGAGACTGCAGCTGTGATATTGTTCAAGCCAAGTTATAGAGCCCTTGTGAGACAGGGAAACTGAAGAAAGACTCCATAAAAATCTGCTTTTTTGCTCCTTTTCCTGCTTCTATTCTTGCTAGTACCTGCAACCTGCTTTACATATGCCTCATAGTACAAATAATGTATGTCCTCCTTGAAAGGGACAAGGATTTCATGATTTCCTCAGAGTCTTACAGTACAACAGGTGACATCTCAGGAAGGATCAGGTAAGAGTGACCGGACAGTCATTATGTGTGTATCCCAGGCTACTGGCACTAGACATCTCAATGCCAAGATCCTCTGGATCTAAGCAGTAAGTGACATGGAAGACACACGGACCCCTGCCCTTGTTCTGACCAGTTCTTGGATGCCTGAGAGGACATGTGCACCAGACCACAATCCTCACTAAAATACCCAGACCCTGAACAAAGATGAGACTCTCCTTTTCCTTTCTGAGTCTCCCCGATACTCTCTTATATCTGCACTCTCTCTATATCTTCAATAAATTCTTATTATTCCCTCCCATCTCTCATTTGATTTCTATCCTGCATATAGCCAAGGATCCTCTTGGCTTATCCTGTGGGACCCCCCTCTGAGTCCTTAAACCCACCCTGTTTACATCACTTCGTGGAAGTGCTGGTAACAGACCCAAAGTCAAGCAAGGCTTGGATGAGTCCCCAGGCATAAGGAGCTGTTTCCATTTCTGTCACCTGGACCATGGTGTAAATCTGCCTTCTCAAAATGGCTCTGCTCAGTCCTGAATTGCCCTATGGTTTCACAATATCCTATCTGGATCCCAAACCTCCCACAAAAGCACTTTGTTCACGAATAGATGTCAATTTATTTTTGTTGGGGGGAGAGGTTACATGAAGAGAATATCTTACTCAGACATTTTGTTGACATCACTTAAAAAATCTTTCTGAAAAAATATGGAAAAGACTTAAGATAATCATTTTAGAGTTGTACATACATGTGTTATTAAAGACAGAATTGTGGCTGTAAGATAACAAATCACTTTTATAGTAAATTTATAATAAAACATAACTCATCAGAAAGAAAAGAAGTAGGACTCATTCATTCACAAATATTTATTGATCACCCTATTTGATTCCCAGGGTAAAAATGAATAATAATGCATAATAAAACAATGTTTAAAGGTGATAACTATTATAGGGGAAAATGGGAAATAAGTCAAATAAAGGGAATTGGGAATGCTGGGGGCAAGGAAGGGATGGTGTGATTGAAGTTGAATAATGTGGGTGGGGTGGGCTTATTTGAAACACAGACATGCACACACACACAATAACTGGAAGATTCTCCATAAGGATATGAAGAGAGAGAGAACTGTAAACAGAGGCAACAGCCAGTGCAAAACCCCTACAGAGGGAATGTGACTGTTTAAGGAACAGTTAAGGAGAGTTTAAGCTGAGGAATGACATGGTTTGTGCTGCATTTTTTAAGGATAACTGTGGCTTTTGTGTTGAAACTTCAGGAGAGGCAAGACTAGAAGTACTGGAAAACTAAGAGGCTTTTGAAATAATTGAGGCAAACCAGGAGAATGGCAAATTGGGGTTGTAACATGAGGGACTAAGGAATCTGTGGTCCCTAGATATATTTGGAAAGTAGAAAAATATACAATTTCCTTTAAAGAAATAGATGTGGAAAAGAAGAGAAAGAGAAGGAGTCCATTGTTTTAGCTTGAGGAAACAGAAGAGTGGATTTGCAACCAACTGAGACGAGTTAAACTCATATGGAACAGGTTCAGGGAGAAAGATCAGAAGTTTAGTTTGGGACATATTGATAAATATTATAGAAAAAATGGGAAAGCAGTCAAATAAGGGGAATTGGGTATGCTAGGGGCAAGGAAGGGAAGGTGTGATTGAAGACCAATAAGGTGGGTATGGTGAGTTTTATTGAAAGTTTGAAGATTCTCTCAGAAACCTGAGTGAAGAAGTTGCACAGACTGTTAAATACATGAATCTATATAAACGAGTGTGATTTGAGCTCAACATATAACACAAACTTTTACCATAAACTTTGTAGCTCAAATCAATGTAAGTTTGTTTCTTACAGTTCTAGAGGTCAAAAATCTAAAATGAGTCTTACGGGGCTAAGATCAAAATGTCAGTAAGGTGTTCGACCTGGAGGCTCCAGTAGAATCTGTTTCTTTTTCTGTTCCAGGTCATGGCCCTCTCTTCCATCTGCAAAGTGCTTTACTCTAGCCTCCTCTCCTGTGCTTCCATCAGCTTCTGCCTGTGACTCTCTTGCCTCGCTCTCATAAGGATCCTTACAATTATGCTGGGCTGATACGGATAATCCAAGATACTCTTCCCATCTCAAGACCATTAATTTAATCATATCAGCAAAATCCTATTTGCCAAGGAAGGCAATGCATTTAAATATTTTGAGAATTAAGACTGGCCATCTTGGGACGCCTGGGTGGCTCAGTTGGTTAAGCAGCTGCCTTCAGCTCGGGTCATGATCCTGGTATCCTGGGATCGAGTCCCACATCGGGCTCCTTGCTTGGCAGGGAGCCTGCTTCTCCCTCTGCCTCTGCCTGCCACTCTGTCTGCCTGTGCTCACTCTCGCTCCTCTCTCTCTGACAAAAAAAAAAAAAAAAAAAAAAAAAGACTGGCCATCTTTAAGAAGCCATGATTCAGCCACCATGAATGGTCTATGAAGCCATGGGACTGGATGAGTTCACCAAAGGAATGACTGTAAGGAGAAAAGAGGAAGATCATCTTCTAAACCTGGGCACATTCAAACATGAAAAGCTAGAGAAAAGAGGAGCAACTACCAAAGACTAAAAAAAGGGTAAAATAGAAAAACAGTGAAAAGAAACTGTAGAGTATTCTCAAGAGGGTTGAAGGGAAAAGGAGTAATCTATTGTGTCACCACGATTTACTCTAACAAATTCATCCTGGTACAAGACTTTGGTCTAAACACTGAGGATGCGAGATTGTAAAAGATTACTGAAATTCATTGCATACAAATAGACATAGAGCAAATAAACAGCAGCACTCTGAACAATTCAGAGAGCATAATGACAGATGGTACAAGGAAAATACAAACAAGTGATGAGATAGGGAATGATGGGGAGAGAGTGCAATGAGTATTTTTTAGGGTGGGTGGCTAGGAAAAGCCCCCAAGTGATCACACTGAGTTGAGACAAAACGACAAAAAACAGTGAGTCACAGAAAATTCGGAGGGATAAAGAGAGCTCTGTCCAGAGAAAATAGCTTGAGCCTGGACAAAGAAGGAAGAACCTCAGTACATCTGAGAAGAGGAGGCCAGATGAGCCCCAGGGTGGAGAATGGGGAGGGTGATGTGAGATGAGTCAGGGAAAAAAGGAAGTGCCCTGTCATGCAGTGTACGTTCAGGTTCAACTGTGGGGCACACTTGGGATTTTGGATTTATTATAAGTGTAAAGGGAAATCAATGAAGGGTTTTCCCAGGCTGTGACAGGATCTCATTTCTGTGTCTGATAGAATTGGGGCAGTAAAGAGTCACATTAGGGAGACCAGAGCAGAGGGACTGCAGTAGTGGAAGAGAGATGGAATGCTTTGAACTAAGTGAGAAGTAGTGGATATATGTTCTCCACGTGGAGATAACAAGCTTTGTTGATACCTACACAAGAGGCATTTATTCTTTTTATTGCTTCTCTGCCTCACAGAAATTAATTTGCAGCATTTGTGATTTGGTAAAAACAACGTTACACTCAGATGGTTTCAAATCTATTTTTAAACTGGTTAATCCTACTGTATACGTATGGCCACGCTACAAATTATACTCAATGAATACTTTAGACAACTATAAAGTCACCAACTAAAATGTGATAGCAAAACAAAGTTTACTTTGATAATAGTTTTTGTCTGCTTTTTTTTTTGCTGTTGTTAAAAAAGTAACATTCTGTTGATAAGTTTGAGGATAGATACTATTAAAGAAGTATGTTAGAAAAAATATTAATAAATTTCCCTCTGTCAAAAATAGTATATATTAACAATCAATTTTGGAAGATTCATAAATAATAACTATTCCAAAACCCTATAAAGATAAATCTTCGGGTGCCTGGGTGGCTCAGTGGGTTAAGCCGCTGCCTTCAGCTCAGGTCATGATCTCAGGGTCCTGGGATCGAGTCCCGCATCGGGTTCTCTGCTCGGCGGAGATCCTGCTTCCCTCTCTCTCTCTCTGCCTGCCTCTCCATCTACTTGTGATCTCTCTCTGTCAAATAAGTAAATAAAATCTTTAAAAAAAAAAAGATAAATCTTCAATATGTGGAGATGAGAAGGTTTTTCTTTTGTTCTGTTTCATCTTGTTTTTAGACAACATAGAAAAAAAAATGGACAGTAAAACTGCCAAAACAATCTGGTTTTATTATAAGTTACAATGAAAAAATAACTTTCTTTTTTGAGCTTATCTATCCATACACTCTAAAAATAGCAAAAGCGTTTGATAGCATGCCATTCTCATTTAACATAAATTTTAAGTCATTCAATAATAGTAATCATTTAGATAGCATCCATCAGAAAATTTCCCATTGCTGCTCATTTTATTAGTTCCATTGAATAGCAACAATAGCAGATTCAAAATTAATGATGAAAAGGCTAACTGTTCTTTTTTTAATTTACCTCCCCAATTCCCTCAACATCAGTCCCTTTTAGAGTCTTTCTGTTTGTTGTTTCTCAAGTCTGGAAAATACTGTTAGCACCATTGTGACTTAAGACAGAAGGACCGTCATTCCCATGACCCTAGATCGATTATACTTGTTTATTCCTAAAATATTCATTTTGCTTAGAAATAGACACAAGTTGTTGACATGTCTGATTATAGTTTCCTTGCTCTACCATTGAACAATTTGTTCTAGGTATGCTAATTCTCATGTTCTGCTACAGAAATTAAAAGACAGTTTAATCTTTAGAAATGTCAATCAAATGTATTCTATCATTGTCAGCACATTTCAGCACTGATTTCTTACAAGATGTAGGGGTCCTCTTTCTGTAAATTTTAGTAATAAGAGAAGTTGCAAAGAACAGTAGCCACATAGGAGAATTAGCAGGAGTAAAATTAAACTAGGTTAAAAGTTACCAACTATAAATGGCCCACTGTGCAGACATTATGCAGAAAAAAGAAAAACAAACGGTCTCAACAGACTCGCAAACTTAGATAGGCAAGTCAGTAGCTAAGGATTAGAAGTCAGCCTATTGGAAGGCTACCTTCTGGAAAACTTGACCCAAAAGAAAGCCTGCATGGCCAAGTGGTTAGGAAAGAAACTACCATCTGAAAAGAAATTGTGAACAGCACCACCAGATGCACACCGTGAGCCATCCTTAGAGTTCTGCCATTTATACCCATGTATTAAAGGCTCTGAAAAGTCCTGCAAAGAAGTTTGTTTAACTTTATTTAGCCCAATGTTCTCCATACTTATTTGGACAAGGAAATGCCCTAGTGTTTATTGAAACACAGTTTGGAAAATGTTGTTGGGTTGGTAAATCAAAGTTTTGCCCAAAATCTCACTTGGTTCTTTCTGCAATTAATCTATGTCCTGACATATGTCCATTGCCTGCCAGACCATGTGTAAACCCAAGGGAATCTATAAATTTGGTCACACAAGTAGCACAAAATAATGTAAATTTTTAAAAATATTTATTTATTTGAGAGAGAGAGAGAACGAGAGTGAGCACAAGCAGGTAGAAGACCAGAGGGAGAGGGAGAAGCAGGCTTCCCTCTGAGCAGGGAGCTGGACCCTGGGATCATGACCTGAGCCAAAGGCAGAGGCTTAACCAACTGAGCCACCCAGGCGCCCCAATGTAAATTATTTTTTATCTCGCTTTCTATATTACATGTTCTTTAACTATGTGTTACCTTGAGGGAAAGGGAATCAAATGAGTTAAAGAGTGTGAAAATCATTGTTAACTGTTATCTTTCAGAAATGTTTAAACTTCTCTTAAAGTTGTGTTCCAAATGACATATAAGAATCTAGCAAGGGATCAATCAGTGAATACCATCATGAGTTTTTAGTTTAATTTAGCAAACAAAACCATTTGCTGTGGAAAAAGCCTAAGTGTTTTTTATCTGAAGTTGCAAGCATTGCCAATTGCCGTAACCACTTTCACGATCACCCCCACCAGTTTGCTAATTGCACCCTATGCTGAACACTGCATTTTATCAAAAACACATTAAATCCCACTACCTAGTAAGAGAAGTACAGAACAATGTTATGCATACCTTTCCATGTTTGACAAAATATTCCAGGCAAACTTGAACATTATTTAGATTATTATAGATTATTTTGCCATTCTGCAAAACTGGTTAAATATGGGGGATGGAGGAATTCATGGTTTAATTCTGCACAACACAAAGATGTCATCAAATGCCAGCCAGTTCTACCTGGCTCAGACCTGGTTTTTGCCAAGAAAATGTTTTAGTGATTCAAGCCCCGTGAAAGACAAACTTGGGAGCTGGAAAATTTTAATAAGTATTTTTAACAACAGCAACTCTTCAATTTCACTAGGTTTGATGAAAGCGGATGATAAGATGGATAATTTGCCAGCTAGGGGTTTTTACTCTCAAAACAAGTGTGTGTTGCAGGAAGTTAGTACTAAAAGGTTTATAAAATGCCTAGGTCCAAAATTGTATGCCTCATCAGAGTGTATCCAGTGGGAAGACATGCTACTTGCTGTTTTCAAACAAAAAGAAAAATGATTCAATAAGGAGCAAATTTATCCTGAAGATAGAAAGCAACAATTAAAAAAAATTAACGAAACAAACAAAAATTTCCCTGGCCAAATAAGGTAGAACATTTCCTTAAACTCATAATTTTCAAAAGTACCTTCAAGTTAATCACCGTTGGTAGCTAAGTTCTAGAGACAGTCGCTGTAGGATATTGTGCCCATAGTTGATAATACTGTACTGTGCACTTAAAAATTTGTTGAGAGCCGATCGCATGTTAGGTGGTCTTATCACAATAAAAATACATGTATATATAACTTGTAAGACTTAGCTTCTGCAAAATGTGATTGTTTAAGATAGAGATTTCTTGAGATTTTTAAATAAACTGATTACATAGTTATCTTGTCTGGTGCCCATGTATCACACAGGTAATATCAGTTTATTTGCTTAATGTCTCACAGCTAAAAAGCCTGATTAATTCATTCATTTGAGGTTTATATTTCAAAGCAATATTTGCATAGGAAATAATTTCCAAAAAATGTCAATGCTATTTCTGAACAGTACACAAAGCATCTTGGAGCTGATATACACGACAATAGATGTATAAACTATTATGATGTTAGATTTAGTCAAGGGAGAAGAAAAATAAATATCATCCTATAGCTATTGTACAAATGTTTATCTGTTTCAGATTATCTCCCTGTGCTACATAAACACATGCACACACACACACACACACACACACACACTAGCAGAGTAAAACCCCAAATATTTTTTAATCCAAACATGTGAAATGAAAAGTAAGACCCTAACGCTGTTTTGTTTGATCGATCATGGCTGACATCTAAAAAATATTTGAATCCTCCCAAATTGTTTTGGTATCATCTCTATAATACCAATGCCTGATTGGATTCCGTAAGTATACCAGTAAATATTAATAGACTACTGACTATGTGACTTTGCTGCCCTGAGACTTGTGGAGAATAAGAAAGTGTTCTTAGGGGAAATATTACCTATTAAAAAGATTCCCTTGGGGCGCCTGGGTGGCTCAGTGGGTTAAGCCCCTTCCTTCGGCTCAGGTCATGATCTCAGGGTCCTGGGATCGAGCCCCGCATCGGGCTCTCTGCTCATCGGGGAGCCTGCTTCCCCCTCTCTCTGTGCCTGCCTCTCTGCCTACCTGTGATCTCTCTCTCCATGTCAAATAAATCTTTTAAAAAAAAAAAAAGATTCCCTAATACTAATTTCTAAAGCATGTCATAGCTCTCCACAGTCATGTAAACGCTGACAAAAAAAATCATGCCACACAAGATGCCATACCAAATTCCAGGTTAGAAAAATTAATGATGAAATTAATGTAACAAATTTCCACTGTGTCTCCTATATGTAATCAGCTTCAAAGATCTAGGGTTTTGTTATTGGCGCACTGAAAGAATAGAACATGATCTTTGTTTAATGACTCAAATATTCTGCACACGTTTTAGTAAAAAAAAAAATCAACATAAGTTTTAAAAATAAATATTCAGACTTTGTGACTCTCTAGGTTTATCAAGAACAAATTTTAATACGTTTCTTTCAATAAAGTGCATGAACTCTTTTGGTTTTTACATGTAGTTTGTGCAGACCTGCATATTAAGATAAGCCTATCTTTCCAAGAGTAAAAGGTATTTCCAGAGGAGTTTTTGCTCAATTTGAATAATGAGTTAAACACAGAATTAAAGCAACTTCATTTAATGTTCCTGATCTTAATAAGTGCATATATGTATCTTTAGAATATATTCAAAATGGTCTAGGGAACTTTCCATTGTTGAACAGCAAAGCAGAAAAGGAGGACTATTCGTGTCATGTACCACTTCCTCCCTAACATAATTTTGAAATATAAATTTTACAAGGTTGTTTTTAGTTGTGTGGGAAACCAGTGTTTCTGTGAGATAAAAACACGGAACTAATTGTTTATATTAGAGCCTTTAGGACTGGTGCTATTTTATATGCAAATTTACTGGAGCAATTTGTTTTACATGTGTATTAAGTCAAATGGATCAAATTATCTGAGTGGGTTGAACTACGATGATAGACCATTTCATCCTATTTGAAAAGAATTCACGATTCAGCATTTTATACAAATCTAATTGAAATGTATTCATGCCTCTGTAGAGCAGTGATAAACTTAATAAATGAGGACAGTTATTATGCGCCAATAAAATACCAAACCCGGCAAATTATAAAATAGTTATCGGTGTGACTGCTTAAAATAACACAGCTAGCTCTAAAGCTGGGTCAAAAATAATTATTCCAGCCGTCAGAAGAACAATCTTGCAGAATGAACTCTATTTTTTCTGCCTGAAGATTAAATCTCTCTCTAGATTCTCTCCAGTAACACATTCTCTCCAGAGCTGGACTGTGCGCATCATAGATGATAGTTCCGGAGTGTCATTATGGCTTGGGCCATGGCCGGCATCAGCTGTCAGGCCCACACACAGGACTGACTAACCATTGGTTCACAGCCTGCAACAAACAGGCCTGTGAAGGGAAGTGTTTTCATGAAGCGAGTGTTTTCCTATCATTGCAATGAGATAGGCAAAATAGCCTTTTTTGATGATGAGGTCATGAGTCATATAATACCGTGGGACTAGTTATTTTCAGCTGTTTTTCTTTTCCTTCTCCCCCTCTTTTTGGTCAGTGCTAAAGCGAGCTCTTTCTTGCTGAACAGGACAGAAGGGCAAGAGTGGTCATGGCCTTGAGTTAAGACCATGGCCTTTGACAGTTTTGTTGCCGGAAGACTAACAGGATGTAACAAGAAAAGAAAATTCTAACATCCTAGATGGCGTCTTGTGTCATTATGTAATGGGGTATTTTTTTAAGAGCTTCTTAATGCTTTTTTTTTTTTTTTTAAATAATCCTTCTTTTAAAAAATATGGAATCTGGGGCACCTGGGTGGCTCAGTTGGTTAACGCATCTGCCTTCCGCTCAGGTTGTGATCCCAGGGTCCTGGGATCGAGCTCCGAATTGGGCACTCTGCTCAGCAGGGAGCCTGATTCCTCTTCTCTCTGCCTGCCTCTCTGCCTACTTGTGATCTCTGTCTGTCAAATAAATAAATAAAATCTTTAAAAAAATTTAAAAATTAAAAAAAAATAAAATAAAAAATATGGAATCTAACTTAGTAGCTCTACAAGAAACTTTGACTTGCATACAAGATAACTAAAAGATGGTACAAACTGCAGAGCTCTTTATTCAACATAGTAGTTTGCAAAATGTTTGCCTTGTGGTGAGTTTTGAAATATTTTCAAGTTTAACGGCTCTTAGTAACAGGTTTAAATGTGATGGCAAGTATTAAAGCCAATTTGCTAGAATGTTCTATTCATCCACTTACGTCCAAAATTCTAACACCAGGTTGGTGACCATCCCTCTTAGAACACAAAAGCAATCCCACATTAACCGCTGAGTGCTACAGTTGAAGTGTAGACGCCCACCTTCATACAAGGGTAGACTACTTGTTTTAAGTGAATGGTGTGCTAATATCCTCATAATCACCAACATTTGGGATATGTCCATCTCAAAATGTTGGAAGAACATTTGAGAAAAATCTACTTGCTAGAATCCTCCACTTTTATTCTTTTTCTTTTTTTTTTCTTTTTTTCATGTTATCCTGGGACAAGAAATGAAAACAGCAAAACATATACATTTATGAGTCTCAAAAATCAATACTAAATGCAACTAAAAATGTTTCAGATTATCATTCTCATGGTACTCCAGGCAACATCTTCTAATTACAAAGGTTTTTTGTGTTTTTCTTTTTCTTTTTCAGTTTTTTGGTTTTTCTTTTCAGGCACATTAATAAACTTTTGGCCAGGTGGGAGGAACTCATGAAATAAATCCTTAATTCTTAGGTGCAATAGATGGAAGAAATTTTTGTTCCTGTATATCTGTCTGCCAAAGACAAAAGTGACCTCCAAGATACATTCCAGCTCTGTTGGATGAACCTGTGAGTTTTGATTAATAAAAATGGGTGGGAATCCCTGTCCCAAGTATCCAAGTGACCTCAGTGGAAGTTAACAATTTGTAGTTGTATCAATACAAGGACAATCAACAGGGCTGTGCGGTACCACTTCCCTCTAGGGAAGAACAGTGAAAACAGTTAACAGAACCCAAAGCTTTGTGGTATCTACAGTGTTTAAAACAAATCCATTCTTACTTATGTGCAGAAAACACTAACATTTTTGGATGACAAAAACTATTGAAAAATATAAAACAGAGCTTTACCTCTTTATATTTCTTTTCATGGCAATGCCTCAATTAATGCATGATCTGGCACTTGCTCATTTGTCCTCAGATAAATGTGTTTCTCTAGCATTTTCCCTGTGTGTCCTCATTATCTTCAATAAGGAGTAACACCTAGGATATTTTGATAAATTTTGTTTACAGGCAAATACAAGCAAAGCAGCAAACTGAGGGAAGCGGCCATTGCCTTTAACGGTCTGTAAACAGTAAGACTTGCTGTTAACAGTCATATCAATAAAAGCAAATTTATTTTATAATCCAAACATTTCAGGATTTGACCAAAACTCCAAACAGGACAGCCAATGTAGGAATGCAAAGGTCAATGTTGGTTACAGATCAGAGTAGAGAAGTTTAAGAAACATTTTAAACAGATTTGCAAACACAGGAGAACCACTTAATGAAGCAAATGCTCCAGTAAATAAAAACCTTAACTGTATACATGTTTGAAATTGAGAATAAAAACCAGTGGAAAAAGAAAGCTGGAGAGGATAGGAAGATAACTGATTATTAAGATAACAACAAGGCCTTAAATGGAGCAAGGAATCAAAGACCCAGTCACAGGCATTCTCCCACTTCTCTAGGATCTTGGTTTCATTCTTGCCTTCCCAGGCCATCCCCCTCTGGTGGAGGAAGTAAGGGTGGTTAGTTACAAAGGTGACTGGTCTCTGAACTAGTATTTGTCTCTGAGCTCTCATACAATAGCCCACTAGAAACTCTAAAGATCCCTATGACTTAGAGATAGATATAAATTCTTTTATTAGAAAATATTTATCTATGTGAGAACAACACTAATAATTGTGCTTTTTTTAAAGATTTTATTTATTTATTTGACAAGAGAGAGAGATCACAAGTAGGCAGAGAGGCAGGCGCAGGCAGGGGTAGATGGTGGGGGGGAAGCAGGCCCCCTGCTGAGCAGAGAACCCGATGAGGGGCTCTATCCCGGACTCTGAGATCATGACCTGAGCCAGAGGCTTAACCCACTAATTGTGCTTTTTTAATTGCCAGATAATGTAAAATTCAACATGTGCTTTTTTTTTTTTTTTTTTTGGTAGACTGTGGAAGTTATGCTGTGTGTGCAACCATGTGAAATATTAACTGCTCCTTTAGCTAGTCATCTCCTGGCTTGGGCATGACTTTTATTTTAAATGCTAATTTTCAGAATCTTTTTGGAGGGTGTTGTGTTTGTTATTTCATCACATGGTCCTGTGAGATTTGTACAGTGTCTATAAAATTGTGAACTGCGCATATGTTTTCTAAGGATCACATATAATTAAGATTAAATATTCACATTATTATAAGCCTGTTCTTGCAGACATAAAGCAAAGCATATTCCCAGTGGATAATACTTCAGGAAATATTTGCATCCTTAACTTTTGTAGCATTAATTCTGTCTCACTGAGTTAAAGCTAAAATTGCTTTAGTGACCAACCCTGAATGCAAAAGGGTAAATAAATAAATCCAAAACACAACCTAAAAGATAACAAACTGTGCAAAAGAAATAGGTATACAACATAAATTATTGATTGCACTTTCATATTTTAACTAGCTGTTTTGCCAATAGCAAGTATAATATATGCATATCTATATGCATGTATATTGCCACTGTTTAAATACAGGTGTTAGGGCAACTTAAATACTTTATGAACTGAAAATGATAAAATCCTTATCTCAGAAAAACAGGAAAACAAAAACAAGGAAACATTTTCTCTTTTCTAATGGTGTAATTCTGTATTATCTTGGTGACTCTGCATGTTTTCCTCGATGTTTTGAAATCACTGTAGACAATAGTAAACATGAACTCAGTCTGTGATTTACGTATTGCCAGAAGAGGCCACTGGGTATATGTGATCAATTGCTCGGCTATGAAAGCACTTGAAAAAGAGGCACTCACTGATCTAACAGAACAAACGAAAATGTAAATCTACAGACGAGATTCCTTACAGAGATCAATTCAACAAACACATTCTTTCTGGACATCTTCTAGGACAACGCACAGTCCTAGGTCCTTTTGAAGAGGAAGCTTAAATGGAATCCTGGCCCTCAAGGAGCTTAGAGTATAAATGCACCTGGGAAAGGAGATGCCTATGTTTTTAGTACAGTTGTTTTGCCTCAGACAATTTTATATAAGAGTGCTTTAGACTTTATGTAAACCTCAAAAATACAATGCCTTTTCTTTTAAAAATGGTGAAAACTAAAGATATTTATAGGGAAGAAACTGCATTTATATTTAAATATAATTGAAATTAGCTGGAAGTGAAGTCACATAAAATGCCATTAACATGAAATTATACTATTAGAGCCTCAAATAAAGAGATATGCCCGCATTGTTAAGTGCAATTCAGGAGGGAAATGGCACTGTTACTTATAACAAGCACTTTTTTTTCTTCAGTTAAAAAATATTTTTAGAGATTTTTGAATATTTCTTTTAAATATAAAGTTAACAAAATATGTATCAATCTAAATATTTTCTGAGGTGCTTAAATTTTTTTTAAATTATGGTGGTTTAATTTGAGAAATACAATTAAATACACCCATCTTCATTTTATTTCAATTTTCTTAAAGGAGCAACTATACCATATTCATCTTCATGTCCTCAGTGTCTAGTAAAAAGACATGCACACAATAGGAAAGCAACAAAAGTTGCTAAACATTAGAGCTGTTTCTAATATAACCTATTTGGTTATCTGCAGGAATAATTTTCATATTCTGTGTTCCTTCTATCCACCATCCCTACCAGCAATCCCTCTCAGATGTTGCTATTAATATGCAGAAGGATAAAGGAGCAGCAGTGTAAACTTTGGAAACATGAACAAAAAAATGGCTGGGGCACGTTTTACAAAGGATCAACAATGATGGCAAGCTTCTGGCAACCACTGTGATGTCATGTGGTTGGGAAGTATTCATCACAGTTTCTAACTACTCTCATGATGATGTTACTCAATGAACTGCTCAAATTTAAATCATCATATATAAACTAAAGTTACAAACAACTCATCCAGCACAGCCAATGCATGGGATAATATGTAATAAATTTTTAATAAATATTTTTAATGAATAAGTAGGCAAGTAAATGAGAAGGGAAATTTAAAAAATAAACTAAAACAAGGCATAAAATGAGTATGGAGTGGGGAAGGGAAAGAAGTCATGTAGTAGAGGACCAGAGGTGAGAGACAGGGCCATCAAAATTCCATATGGCTACAACTGTGTCAGTCATACTGGACCAGGTGACTTTGTTCCGGGCACTGCCTATAAAAGAGTAGGCAGTACTCCTGTGCCTTTACAAGCATGCAGCACTTCTCCCAGAAAGAACCAGTCATCTTTTATTTACATAGCCTTAGGTGTTTACCTCAAGCATTAACTTCTGGAAATTTCCTGTGTTGACCCTGTTCTTTGTCTTGCTTTAACTCTATCATAGCATTTATCACACAGTATTATAATTATTTACTTATCTCTTCTTCCAGTCATTGAACATTCTTAGTTTTTTTTGTATCTTTATTTACTTTTCAATTCTATATTTGACTATCCTCTATAACATTTCCACTAGGCACTGGGAATAGAAGAGTGAATAAAGAATTTATAGTCCAATACAGTAATATACTGTAATGTAAATCTTTGTCTCCTACATTAACTTTTACATCTCATTAAAATATTCTTAAAAACTGGGGCACCTGGGTGGCTCAGTGGTTAAGCCTCTGCCTTCGGCTCGGGTCATGATCTCAGGGTCCTGGGATCGAGTCCCGCATCGGGCTCTCTGCTCTGCGGGGAGCTTGCTTCCTCCTCTCTCTCTGCTTGCCTGTCTGCCCGCTTGTGATCTCTCTCTGTCAGATAAATAAAAACTTAAAAAAAAAAAGAAAAAAAAATATTCTTAAAAATTGCTTTTCCAAGTATTAGTAACCGTTTTAAAGATTTTATTTATTTACTTGTCAGAGAGAGAGAAAGCACACAAGCAGGCAGAGTGACAGGCAGAGGAGGAGAGAGAAGCAGGCTCCCTGTTGAGCAAGGAGCCTGATGCGGGACTCGATCCCAGGACCCTGGGATCATGACCTGAGCCAAAGGCAGTGGGTTATCCAACTGAGCTACCCAGGCATCCCTAGTAACCATTTTATATAGACATTATTAAAGTATAGTCATGTCATAGAAATTAGGAGTGGTTAGTAATTCCTGAAATGTACTACCTACACATGGAATATTTGGAGAAATTTTGGTATTCTTTTCTTCTAATGAAAGAAATAAAGACAAGTTATCTCATTATACATTAAATTTGAGGTACATTAAATGCAAAATCTGAATTGTAATTTCTCACTATATCTCCTAACATTACATAGGAGCTCAAGTCAAGTTTGCTGAAAGAATTAACCAAACAAATGAAATTAATAATCTCAAGAAATTTCATGTAATATCTGTATACAACTACCTTATAAAATCCAAAGGTCATTTTAAATCACCATTTTTAGTGAATTCTACTTTTTGAGAAAATTAGTTAACATAAGCTTCTAATTAAAAAATAAATAAAGCAAACACTTTTCTTTTTTTCAAGAAATATATCTGATTTAGTGTTTTGCCTCTATGATACAAAAAGAGAAATTTTTATACTTGAAGGATATCTAGAAAAATATTTTAATAATCTCAATAAAAGTCTAAGAGCAAAAACACATCCTATTTTCTGAATTGTAAAGTCCTCTCAGTATACATGAGTAATCTTGCAGCCAGTCTAAGCAATTCCTTATAACATGTATTTCCAGTTCTCCAGATGTATTTTCCATATGCTTTATCTCACATGATGGGTTTTCTGCCTTCAAATTAAGCAATATGTAATAGTGGTTCATTAAATAGGTTTTAGAATCCAACACCTGAGTTTGATACTTGGGCATCTCACTTGACTTCAGAGTCCAGACTTTCCTGTCTGTTGTTTGTGAGGAGAATGCAACAGTGAACCAAGCATTGTGCTCAGTCTCAGAGGAAGGGCTGCATAAATGATACATATTGTTACTATGTGTTTGCTCAACTGAGAGTATCTCCACTGAGGGATGTCAATTTTTGAAAAATATTATAGGATAGTTCACACTACATGGCTTCTAAAATCTCCCAGCTGATTGAATAATATTAAAAATTCATTTCTCATTAATAATTTCAGTCTCAAAATGTAAGGTTTTTTTTTGTTGTTGTTTCTTTGTTTTTTTGTTTTTAACTTTGCCCCTCACTTAAAGAAGTAGCATTCAAGGTTAACATATAAGGAACTCTGAGGAGGCATAAGCAGAACTTTACCCTCCTGTCTGAAAAAATAACCTTCTTATTAAGACACTTGTACTTTTTTGCCTGATTTCATTTATATTTAATAATCTTAAATAATACAAGAAAATTAACTACAGAAAGAATAGTGGGAAACTCTTGAGCAGTGGGTTGGATAGATGAGCAGGCATAAGCTTGCAGAGCATGGAAAGAGAAAAACCAATTCCTTAACTTCCGAAATAAAGCCAAACTGTAAATATTGAGAAGTTACATTTTGGAGTACTCTGCAGGAAGCCCTGCTTCCTACCGCCACAGCAACATGAGCAGCTAGGGTCTGTTCTCACATGACTTTGTCTCTCTGCCCCAACACTGTCGGGCTGACTTCTCCTTGAAACACTCTTTTCCTTGAATAACCTGATTCTCATTAAATTCCATTCTATTCTTTCAGTCTTTGTCTTGACATGTATTTTCTTTTTTTTTTTTTTAAGGATTTTATTTATTTATTTGACAGAGATCACAATTAGGCAGAGAGGCAGGCAGAGAGAGAGAGAGAGGAGGAAGCAGGCTCCCCGCTGAGCAGAGAGCCCGATGTGGGGCTCGATCCCAGGACCCTGGGATCATGACCTGAGCTGAAGGCAGAGGCTTTAACCCACTGAGCCACATAGGCGCCCCTTGACATGTATTTTCTGATTCATTTTTGGTTTCTACTTTATTCCCGTCCTATGTAGGTCTATTTTCAGCCTCTTGTGTCCCCCTAAATTTTCCCCATTATGGTTACTTTTACACTTAGAAATTCTATTTCTTTCAGAAAAATTCTCAGCCACTCCATCACTTCTATTTGTTTCCAGTTAGGTATTCTGTGACACCTGGATTCAAGGATTGCTATGAAATGCCCTAGCTGAAAGGCTGGGAACCCAGGGAAGATGTGGGAGAATTTTTTTTTTATTTCTTTATTTTTATTTCTTTATTTTTTTTTTTTTTTAAAGAGAAGCCAATGCAATAGCTCGTTTCTACTGGAAAGAAGAAACTTTACAGTACATTTTAAGTAAGTTAGTGCAGGGCTTAGCGGCCCAACTAGTGGGACCAGTTGGTGAAATACCATCTTGTAAAGGGTTCCACAGTCAAGGCACCTCTGGGAGTCACTTCTGTGCAGACTGTGGTCTATCTCACAGATGCAGTCTACTATTTGCTTGGGACTAAATTAGGGTCTTCCTTGGTGTCTAAAGCTTCCTTCAGGGCTAGCGTACTGAAAGGGTTCAATTCATTCCATGCCACCATCATGATCTCCTCCAACCCAGTGGTCTGCTGGTCACCAGCAGGAACCCCAACTCCAGAAGCCATCAAGCATACTGCAGCAAGCCAACTGGGACCGTGGTCCCTGAGACCTGAATACCCAGCATTCCAGCTCAGCAAAGAAATTCTGAACGGTTTTGTTTTTAGAAGAAGACAGAGTGAATGCAGTCTGCAGACAATTAGCTCCCCTTAACACAGCAGGAAAGAATACAAAATCCAAGTCCATTGGCTTAGCATCAGGGCAACCATGTAAAGTCCTACTCTGGACAAGTACCAACGTCTCTATGAACAAGGCTTTTGTCTTCATTCTAGGCCTCACAAGTCACCTTGGTTCTCAGCACCCCATCTGCTGAGGCTGAAGCCCTACTAAACTCCCTCTCTTCTCCCAGACTGGATTAGTATGCAGGCCCCTTGCTTTTAGCCTCTTTTCTTGTTCCCTCCCAACCTACATGAAGCCCACCTCTTATTTTGCTAATATATCTATAACATCAAATGCCCACCTGCTGGGGGTTTTTTTAAAATGCACTTATAAAGTGCATTCAGTTTTCTTTTTAAATTTGTTTTATTTTGCATTCTTTTTTTGTGCACAGTTCTATAAGCTAAAGAACAAGTCCCCAGGAATTATTTCATACTTCTCCTCATGCTGTTCCTTACCTTAACCCTTGGCAAAGCTGATCTGTTCTCTGTCCCTGTAGCTCTGCCTTTTCTAGATTTTCATATAAATGGGAATCCTATGATATGTAACCTTTTGAGTCTGGCTCCTTCCTTAGCGTAATGCATTTGAGAGTCATCCATGTTGCTGCATGTCTCAATAATTGGTCTCTATTTATTGCTAAATTCATCTCCTTGTATGACTGTACCAGAGACTGTTTATCTGTTCACCAGCTAAATGACATTTGGGTTTCCAGAGTCTGATGATTACAAATAAAGCTGCTATAAACATTCATGTATACCTTTTGGTGGTAACACACATTTTTATCTCACTGGGGTAAAGACCTAGCAGTGGAATTTCTGGGTATATAGTGAGGGAATATTCAACCTTCTAGTAAATGGCTAAATTGCTTTCCAAAGAGATGGCATCACTTTGCATTTCATGCATTTTGCAATAATATATAAGAGTTACAGTTGTTCCACATTCTCACCAGTGTTTTGGTATTGTCATATTTCATTTTGTTTTGTTTTTAGTCAGTCTAATAGATGTGGCTGGAGTATCTTTAGGCCTCTTCTTATCCTCTCTCAAATGTCTTTACTCTCTTATGAGCTTATCCAGCAACTATGCAGCCATATCTCGGGTTCTGGAACTTCATATCTATTTAAGTCATTAAGTCAACAAATATTTATTGAGGGCCAACTATGTGTCAGGTACTGTTCCTGATGTTATGATTCAGTGATGAACCTGACAGATTTAAGTGCTCTGACCTTATATATCAAAATTATATTCACAAACAGAAGCATAATGAAATGAATAGGAGGACAGATATATAAATTAAAAACTGAATTATTCTAGAATTTGCACCAGCCAACATAGTAGTCATTAGCCACAGTGGCTATTGGTACATGAGATGTGACCAGTACTAACTGAATGAGCCATAAACAAAAAATACTCACCAAACTCTAAAAAGTTAAAGTGTCGGGGCGCCTGGGTGGCTCAGTGGGTTAAAGCCTCTGCCTTCGGCTCAGGTCATGATCCCAGGGTTCTGGGATCAAGCCCCGCATTGGGCTCTCTGCTCAGCAGGGAGCCTGCTTCCCTCTCCCTCTGCCTGCTTCTCTGCCTACTTGTGATCTCTGTCTGTCAAATGAATAAATAAAATCTTAAAAAACAACAACAAAAAAAGAGTTAAAGTGTCTTTCACTGATTCAGAAATATTCCAGATATCAACACAGCTGAGATGTTGACTCAGGGTTAGAAAGGACAGACCTGATGTTACTCTATGGAGCTAGGCTTCAGTATCCCCAGAGCCCACCCATGCTGCTTAGAGACTTCCTAAGATTCTGTTAACTAGACTCTTTTGTGTCTCCAAATACTCCAAAAGGTACAACTACCAAAAGCAGAAGAATATGGGTAGAAATGTAGTCACAATGAATAAACTTTATACACAGTATTTCTAATCTCTATTACCATCTTGGAAGGTTTAATTTGGACATTAAAACCAGGGCCCATGCCTACAAAGGTGGTCTGTTGAGTGAGAGGATGCTTCACAAGGTGCTATATATGTTTTGTGAGAGTCATGTGCTCAGATCTCTGATTTCATTAGCACATTTAAAATCATTTGGTCTCTCAAGAATAGACTCACATAAATGATGCTCACTGAGGCTCGTTTTATCTGAATGTCAAATTGTTCTGGTCAACAGAGAACTGTGTTCTCTTCATGGAGGCAACCTAAGCATAAAGTCGTCTTATCAGATTGACTTGACATTCCTTCAAGATCAATGTCATTTCTAGGATAATCACATTGTCAAGAATGTAATTCTATTTCACCTCTTGAAAATCCCATCTAATCCTTCAAAACAAAATTCAGATGCCTCTCTTGGAGCTCATTACTTGATTTGCTCACCCTGAACACCTAGTGTATGCTATTATCCACTTCTTTGTCATTTTGCACAGACTATGGTGCATTCTAGTCATTTAAGGACATTTCATATCCTCTACTATATTGTGAGCTCCTTGTGTATGATATGTAACCATAATGTATGTAACCATACGTTCAAAGACCCTAGGGTAACAGATATTAAAAAACACCCCCAAATTATATGGATCCTGGTTTCAGAGATGAAAAATATTTGGGAAGCTATAATAGTAAATTTGAATCAAATTAAGTTGGCTATTAAATGGTGGCATTAAAAGTGAAGTCTGACCTGGACTTTCAGTCATAACTCTAGATCAGTAGATTCTGAACCAGTAGTGATCTTAGTACACAAGGGACATTTGGTAACAGCTAGAGACATCTCTGATTGTCAAAATGGAAGTGGAGTCAATAGAAGGAGGCTACTGACATCTGATGGTAGAGGCCAAGCATGCTCTAAACATCCTACAAAAGGACAGTCCCTCTCTCACCCCCAGTGACAAAGAACTGTCCAGGCCAAAACGTCAGTTGTGCCAAGACTGAAAAATCCTGCTCTAAATCCATCAAGTTGGTTGCTTTATCCCTGTTTTCCATGCCCTGGCTAATCTTTGGGATAAATGGAGTTCACTGAAAGTATATCCTTTTTAGATAATCTCAGAGTTTCTGAAAAGCCATCATCATCTTTACCATCATCATCAACATCATCATTATCAGCACCACATTAACAAGATTAAATACTGAGACAGTCTGAGGGATTTGTGGGAACCCAGAGCATGATCTTCACAATTCTGAAGTTCAGGGATGAGAACCGTGTGTCTGCTAATACCAGAACAATTAACTACTAGGTCAGGGAGAAATTTCCAGAGAAATTGTGATTATTTCTGTCATTTCAAATCTTCCTATCATAACTACCTGTTATGCCCTGCCTTCAAAGACGAGATTAGAGATAAACTATTTTAAAGAATCAAAAATTTTTCCTTATCAGCAAATATTTTTTGGAGAATCAAATTCTTTGCCTTGCTTGCATCATAATTTATTTAACTTATAAATTGTTAGGAACTTTCTATTCAATCAAGTTATATTTCTCCCTGTTATAACCACCAGACATTTTTTCTTTCTTTTTTTTTTTTTGGTTCTATATGGAGCTTTACTCTCACTTTTCTGTAGATTTAGATTTAGAAATCTAGATTTAGAAATAAATGGATAAGAATTTTTCTGAGCTCCTTTTTCTGAGGGAAAACAATCAAGCTTCCTTATCTCAGCAATGCCCCCATCCAGCCCTTTTCAGTAACTTCCAATTATTCATTTGTCCTCTCTCATAATTCCTCATTTTTCTTTTACCCTCTAAAACCCATGGTCTACAACACACACACACACACACATACAGACACACAAACACACACACACACCCTATACACGCTTCTCTCTTCAGGGCTGATACACACAAATAAAAAATGGAAGAAATGGAGAATAAAGTATTTTGTGCAATGGAGAAAGTTGAGTTGCATTCTAGAATAATTGATAAGTGAGTTGTGGATTCAGAATTTTTTAATTGTCTTAGTTCAGTGATGGTAAGTGTAAGAAACTGAAAGGTGCCAGGCTGAGATGATTTCACTAGTGAAGTCTACCAAACATTTAAGAAATAAATAATCCCGAAAAAGATTGCAAACACCTACAAATCCAACGGGAGATTGAAGAGAAGAAGAACAGCAATTCTAGAAACAGAAAATCAACCCCTATCTGAAAGGTAGGACAGGCGGAAAAGTGAATCCAAAGCAACGGGAAGATAGACCGCGGGGGGAGGGGCCGGCTCCCGGTGAGCGGCGGAGCAATGGAGCAAAATCAGGACTTTTAAAAGTCTGTTCCGCTGAGGGACATCGCTCCAGAGGCTTAACTGGAAGCCCAGGTGGGGTCAGCGCGGCCTCAGGTCCCGCAGGGTCGCAGAAGGATCGGGGGTGTCTGAGTGTCGCAGAGCTTACCGGTATTAGAACGGGGAAGCCGGCGACAGAGACAGAGCCGAGGAGGGACTCTCAGCTCGGGGTTGCCTTGAACCAGTCACAGGCTGGGTCAGCTCAGAGCGCGGCCGGAGGCCAGGGTGACGGGAGTCACTGGGCGCTGTTCTCTGAGGGCGCACTGAGGAGTGGGGCCCCGGGCTCTCGGGTCCTCCGGGCCAGAGACCGGGAGGCCGCCATCTTCATTCCCGTCCTCCGGAATTCTACGGAAAGCGCTCAGGGAACAAAAGCTCCCGAAAGCAAACCCGAGCGGATTACTCAGATACTCAGCGTGGCCCCGGGTAAGGGCGGTGCAACTCCACCTGGGGCAAAGACGCTTGAGAATCACTACAACAGGCCCCTCCCCCAGAAGATCAACGGGAAACCCAGCCAGGACTAAGGTCACCTACCGAGGAGTGCAGTTTCAATACCAAGGAGAGCGGCAGAATTCCAGAGGAGAAGAAAGCAAAGCACGGAACTCATGGCTTTCTCCCCATGATTTTTTAGCCTTGCAGTTAATTTAATTTTTTTTTCTTTTTCAATTTTTTTTTCTTTTTCTCTACTTCTGCTAAATTTTTTTAACTTTTACCGTTTTCTTTTTTAACGTTTTTTAAATAGTTTATCTAATATATATATATTTTTTTTATATTTTTTATCGGCTTTCTTTTTTTAAATAGTTTCTTTTTTTTTTTTTTCTTTTTGAACCCCTTTTGATCCCCTTTCTCCCCCCTCACAATTTGGGATCTCTTCTGATTTGGCTAAAGCATATTTCCCTGGGGTTGTTGCCACCCTTTTAGTATTTTACTTGCTCCTTCATATACTCTTATCTCGACAAAATGACAAGGCGGAAAAATTCACCACAAAAAAAAGAACAAGAGGCAGTACTAAAGGCTAGGGACCTAATCAATACAGACATTGGTAATATGTCAGATATAGAGTTCAGAATGACGATTCTCAAGGTTCTAGCCGGGCTTGAAAAAGGCATGGAAGATATTAGAGAAACCCTCTCGGGAGATAAAAAAGCCCTTTCTGTAGAAATAAAAGAACTAAAATCTAACCAAGTTGAAATCAAAAAAGCTATTAATGAGGTGCAATCAAAATAGAGGCTCTCACTGCTAGGATAAATGAGGCAGAAGAAAGAATTAGTGATATAGAAGACCAAATGACAGAGAATAAAGAAGCTGAGCAAAAGAGGGACAAACAGCTACTGGACCACGAGGGGAGAATTCGAGAGATAAGTGACACCATAAGACGAAACAACATTAGAATAATTGGGATTCCAGAAGAAGAGGAAACAGAGAGGGGAGCAGAAGGTATATTGGATAGAATTATTGGAGAGAATTTCCCCAATATGGCAAAGAGAACAAGCATTAAATTCAAGAGGTTCAGAGAAGCCCCCTCAAGATCAATAAGAATAGGTCCACACCCCGTCACCTAATAGTAAAATTTACAAGTCTTAGTGACAAAGAAAAGATCCTGAAAGCAGCCCGGGAAAAGAAGTCTATAACGTACAATGGTAAAAATATTAGATTGGCAGCAGACTTATCCACAGAGACCTGGCAGGCCAGAAAGAGCTGGCATGATATATTCAGAGTACTAAACGAGAAAAACATGCAGCCAAGAATACTATATCCAGCTAGGCTATCATTGAAAATAGAAGGAGAGATTAAAAGCTTCCAGGACAAACAAAAACTGAAAGAATTTGCAAATACCAAACCAGCTCTACAGGAAATATTGAAAGGGGTCCTCTAAGCAAAGAGAGACCCTCAAAGTAGTAGATCAGAAAGAAACAGAGACAATATACAATAACAGTCCCCTTACAGGCAATACAATGGCACTAAATTCATATCTCTCAATACTTACCCTGAATGTTAATGGGCTAAATGCCCCAATCAAAAGACACAGGGTATCAGAATGGATAAAAAAACAAAACCCATCTATATGTTGCCTACAAGAAACTCATCTTAAACCGGGAAGACACCTCCAGATTTAAAGTGAGGGGGTGGAAAAGAATTTACCATGCTAATGGACATCAGAAGAAAGCAGGAGTGGCAATCCTTATATCAGATCAATTAGATTTTAAGCCAAAAACTATAATAAGAGATGAGGAAGGACACTATATCATACTCAAAGGAACTGTCCAACAAGAAGATCTAACAATTTTAAATATCTATGCCCCTAACGTGGGAGCAGCCAGCTATATAAACCAATTAATAACAAAATCAAAGACACACATCGACAAGAATACAATAATAGTAGGGGATTTTAACACTCCCCTCACTGAAATGGACAGATCATCCAAGCAAAAGATCAACAAGGAAATCAAGGCCTTAAATGACACACTGGACCAGATGGACCTCACAGATATATTCAGAACTTTTCATCCCAAAGCAACAGAATACACATTCTTCTCTAGTGCACATGGAACATTCTCCAGAATAGATCACATTCTTGGTCCTAAATCAGGTCTCAACCGGTATCAAAAGATTGGGATCATTCCCTGCATATTTTCAGACCACAATGCTCTAAAGCTAGAACTCAATCACAAGAGGAAATTTGGAAAGAACCCAAATACATGGAGACTAAACAGCATCCTTCTAAAGAATGAATGGGTCAACCAGGAAATTAAAGAAGAATTGAAAAAATTCATGGAAACAAATGATAATGAAAACACAACGGTTCAGAATCTGTGGGACACAACAAAGGCAGTCCTGAGAGGAAAATATATAGCGGTACAAGCCTTTCTCAAGAAACAAGAAAGGTCTCAGGTACACAACCTAACCCTACACCTAAAGGAGCTGGAGAAAGAACAAGAAAGAAACCCTAAACCCAGCAGGAGAAGAGAAATCATAAAGATTAGAGCAGAAATCAATGAAATAGAAACCAGAAAAACAATAGAACAAATCAACGAAACTAGGAGCTGGTTCTTTGAAAGAATTAATAAGTTTGATAAACCGCTGGCCAGACTTATCAAAAAGAAAAGAGAAAGGACCCAAATCAATAAAATCATGAATGAAAGAGGAGAGATCACAACGAACAACAAAGAAATACAGACAATTATAAGAACATACTATGAGCAACTCTACGCCAACAAATTTGACAATCTGGAAGAAATGGATGCATTCCTAGAGACATATAAACTACCACAACTGAACCAGGAAGAAATAGAAAGCCTGAACAGACTCATAAGCAGTAAGGAGATTGAAACAGTCATCAAAAATCTCCAAACAAACAAAAGCCCAGGGCCAGACGGCTTCCCGGGGGAATTCTACCAAACATTTAAAGAAGAACTAATTCCTATTCTCCTGAAACTGTTCCAAAAAATAGAAATGGAAGGAAAACTTCCAAACTCATTTTATGAGGCCAGCATCACCTTGATCCCAAAACCAGACAAGGATCCCATCAAAAAAGAGAACTACAGACCAATATCCTTGATGAACACAGATGCAAAAATTCTCGCCAAAATACTAGCCAATAGGATTCAACAGTACATTAAAAGGATTATTCACCACGACCAAGTGGGATTTATTCCAGGGCTGCAAGGTTGGTTCAACATCCGCAAATCAATCAATGTGATACAACACATTAATAAAAGAAAGAACAAGAACCATATGATACTCTCCATAGATGCTGAAAAAGCATTTGACAAAGTACAGCATCCCTTCCTGATCAAAACTCTTCAAAGTGTAGGGATAGACGGCACATACCTCACTATTATCAAAGCCATCTATGAAAAACCCACCGCAAATATCATTCTCAATGGAGAAAAACTGAAAGCTTTTCCGCTAAGGTCAGGAACACGGCAGGGATGTCCGTTATCACCACTGCTATTCAACATAGTACTAGAAGTCCTAGCCTCAGCAATCAGAGAACAAAAGGAAATTAAAGGCATCCAAATCGGCAAAGAAGAAGTCAAACTATCACTCTTTGCAGATGATATGATACTATATGTGGAAAACCCAAAAGACTCCACTCCAAAACTGCTAGAACTTGTACAGGAATTCAGTAAAGTGTCAGGATATAAAATCAATGCACAGAAATCAGTTGCATTTCTCTACACCAACAACAAGACAGAAGAAAGAGAAATTAAGGAGTCCATCCCATTTACAATTGCACCCAAAACTATAAGATACCTAGGAATAAACCTAACCAAAGAGACTAAGAATCTATACTCAGAAAACTATAAAGTACTCATGAAAGAAATTGAGGAAGACACAAAGAAATGGAAAAATGTTCCATGCTCCTGGATTGGAAGAATAAATATTGTGAAAATGTCTATGCTACCTAAAGCAATCTACACATTTAATGCAATTCCTATCAAAGTACCATCCATTTTTTTCAAAGAAATGGAACAAATAATCCTAAAATTTATATGGAAGCAGAAAAGACCTCGAATAGCCAAAGGAATATTGAAAAAGAAAGCCAAAGTTGGTGGCATCACAATTCCGGACTTCAAGCTCTATTACAAAGCTGTCATCATCAAGACAGCATGGTACTGGCACAAAAACAGACACATAGATCAATGGAACAGAATAGAGAGCCCAGAAATGGACCCTCAACTCTATGGTCAACTCATCTTCGACAAAGCAGGAAAGAATGTCCACTGGAAAAAAGACAGCCTCTTCAAAAAATGGTGTTGGGAAAATTGGACAGCCACATGCAGAAAAATGAAATTGGATCATTTCCTTACACCACACACGAAAATAGACTCAAAATGGATGAAGGATCTCAGTGTGAGAGGGTATCCCTCAAAATCCTTGAGGAGAACACAGGCAGCAACCTCTTCGACCTCAGCCGCAGCAACATCTTCCTAGGAACATCACCAAAGGCAAGGGAAGCAAGGGCAAAAATGAACTTTTGGGATTTTATCAAGATCAAAAGCTTTTGCACAGCAAAGGAAACAGTGAACAAAACCAAAAGACAACTGACAGAATGGGAGAAGATATTTGCAAACGACATAGCAGATAAAGGGCTAGTGTCCAAAATCTATAAAGAAGTTAGCAAACTCAACTCCCAAAGAACAAATAATCCAATCAAGAAATGGGCAGAGGACATGAACAGACATTTCTGCAAAGATGGCCAACAGACACATGAAAAAGTGCTCCATATCACTCGGCATCAGGGAAATACAAATCAAAACCACCATGAGATATCACCTCACACCAGTCAGAATGGCTAAAATTAACAAGTCAGGAAATGACAGATGCTGGCGAGGTTGTGGAGAAAGGGGAACCCTCCTACACTGTTGGTGGGAATGCAAGCTGGTGCAACCACTCTGGAAAACAGCATGGAGGTTCCTCAAAATGTTGAAAATAGAACTACCCTATGACCCAGCAATTGCACTGCTGGGTATTTACCCTAAAGATACAAACGTAGTGATCCGAAGGGGCACATGCACCCGAATGTTTAGAGCAGCAATGTCTACAATAGCCAAACTATGGAAAGAACCTAGATGTCCATCTACAGACGAATGGATAAAGAAGATGTGGTATAGATACACAATGGAATACTATGCAGCCATCAAAAGAAATGAAATCTTGCCATTTGCGACAACGTGGATGGAACTAGAGGGTATCATGCTTAGCGAAATAAGTCAATCGGAGAAAGACAACTATCATATGATCTCCCTGATATGAGGGAGAGGAGATGCAACATGGGGGGTTGAGGGGGTAGGAGAAGAGTAAATGAAACAAGATGGGATTGGGAGGGAGACAAACCATAAGTGACTCTTAATCTCACAAAACAAACTGTGGGTTGATGGGGGGAGGGGGTTGGGAGAGGGGGGTGGGGTTATGGATATTGGGGAGGGTATGTGCTATGTGAGTGCTGTGAAGTGTGTAAACCTGGCGATTCGCAGACCTGTACCCCTGGGGATAAAAATATATGTTTATAAAGCTGTAAAAAAAAAAAGAAAAAAGAAAAAAGAAAGGATGAATACCCACGTTTTGTAGCAACATGGACGGGACTGGAAGAGGTTATGCTGAGTGAAATAAGTCAAGCAGAGAGAGTCAATTATCATATGGTTTCACTTATTTGTGGAGCATAACAAATAGCATGGAGGACAAGGGGAGATGGAGAGGAGAAGGGAGTTGAGGGAAACTGGAAGGGGAGGTGAACCATGAGAGACTATGGACTCTGAAAAACGATCTGAGAATTTTGAAGGGGTGGGGGGTGGGAGGTTGGGGGCACCAGGTGGTGGGTATTGTAGAGGGCACGGATTGCATGGAGCACTGGGTGTGGTGCAAAAATAATGAATACTGTTATGCTGAAAAAATAAAAAATTAAAATAGTCAAAAAAAAAAAAAAGAAATAAAGAAATAAATAATACCAATTCTCTACAATCTGCTCCAGAAAAATAGAAGCAGAGGGAACACTTCCTAACTAATTCTATGAGGCCACCATTATCCCAATACCAAAACCAGACAGACATTGTAAGAAAGAAAAACTAGGGACCAGTATTCCTCATGAGTGATACATGGAAAAATCCTTAATAACATATTAGAAATTGAGTCCAACAATGTATAAAAAGAATTATACACAATGATCATACCTGGGATCTATTCAAAGTATGCAAGACTGGTTCAGCATTTGAAAATCAATTAATGGAATCCACTATATCAATAGCCTAAAGAAGTTAAAGATATAGTAACATATAAATGATGATGATGGTGGTGATGGTGATGAAAGAGTTTTTTTTTTTTAATTTTATTTTTTATAAACATATATTTTTATCCCCAGGGGTACAGGTCTGTGAATTGCCAGGTTTACATACTTCACAGCACTCACCATAGCACATACCCTCCCCAGTGTCCATAACCCACCCCCCTCCCAACCCCCCTCCCCCCATCAACCCTCAGTTTGTTTTGTGAGATTAAGAGTCACTTATGGTTTCTCTCCCTCCCAATTCCATCTTGTTTCATTTACTCTTCTCCTACCCCCTTAACCCCCCATGTTGCATCTCCTCTCCCTCATATCAGGGAGATCATATGAGAGTTGTCTTTCTCTGATTGACTTATTTCGCTAAGCATGATACCCTCTAGTTCCATCCACGTTGTCGCAAATGGCAAGATTTCATTTCTTTTGATGGCTGCATAGTATTCCATTGTGTATCTATACCACATCTTCTTTACCCATTCGTCTGTTGATGAACATCTAGGTTCTTTCCATAGTTTGGCTATTGTAGACATTGCTGCTCTAAACATTCGGGTGCACGTGCCCCTTTGGATCACTACGTTTGTATCTTTAGGGTAAATACCCAGCAGTGCAATTGCTGGGTCATAGGGTAGTTCTATTTTCAACATTTTGAGGAAACTCCATGCTGTTTTCCAGAGTGGTTGCACCAGCTTGCATTCCCACCAACAGTGTAGGAGGGTTCCCCTTTCTCCGTAACCTCTCCAACATCTGTCATTTCCTGACTTGTTAATTTTAGCCATTCTAACTCGTGTGAGGTGATATCTCATGGTGGTTTTGATTTGTATTTCCCTGATGTCGAGTGATGTGGAGCACTTTTTCATGTGTCTGTTGGCCATCTGGATGTCTTCTTTGCAGAAATGGCTGTTCATGTCCTCTGCCCATTTCTTGATTCGATTATTTGTTCTTTGGGAGTTGAGTTTGCTAACTTCTTTATAGATTTTGGACACTAGCCCTTTATCTGCTATGTCGTTTGCAAATATCTTCTCCCATTCTGTCAGTTGTCTTTTGGTTTTGTTCACTGTTTCCTTTGCTGTGCAAAAGCTTTTGATCTTGATAAAATCCCAATAGTTCATTTTTGCCCGTGCTTCCCTAGTCTTTGGCGATATTCCTAGGAAGATGTTGCTGTGGCTGAGGTCGAAGAGGTTGTTGCCTGTGTTCTCCTCAAGGATTTTGAGGGATACCCTCTCACACTGAGATCCTTCATCCATTTTGAGTCTATTTTCGTGTGTGGTGTAAGGAAATGATCCAATTTCATTTTTCTGCATGTGGCTGTCCAATTTTCCCAACACCATTTTTTGAAGAGGCTGTCTTTTTTCCAGTGGACATTCTTTCCTGCTTTGTCGAAGATGAGTTGACCATAGAGTTGAGGGTCCATTTCTGGGCTCTCTATTCTGTTCCATTGATCTATGTGTCTGTTTTTGTGCCAGTACCATGCTGTCTTGATGATGACAGCTTTGTAATAGAGCTTGAAGTCCGGAATTGTGATGCCACCAACTTTGGCTTTCTTTTTCAATATTCCTTTGGCTATTCGAGGTCTTTTCTGCTTCCATATAAATTTTAGGATTATTTGTTCCATTTCTTTGAAAAAAATGGATGGTACTTTGATAGGAATTGCATTAAATGTGTAGATTGCTTTAGGTAGCATAGACATTTTCACAATATTTATTCTTCCAATCCAGGAGCATGGAACATTTTTCCATTTCTTTGTGTCTTCCTCAATTTCTTTCATGAGTACTTTATAGTTTTCTGAGTATAGATTCTTAGTCTCTTTGGTTAGGTTTATTCCTAGGTATCTTATAGTTTTGGGTGCAATTGTAAATGGGATGGACTCCTTAATTTCTCTTTCTTCTGTCTTGTTGTTGGTGTAGAGAAATGCAACTGATTTCTGTGCATTGATTTTATATCCTGACACTTTACTGAATTCCTGTACAAGTTCTAGCAGTTTTGGAGTGGAGTCTTTTGGGTTTTCCACATATAGTATCATATCATCTGCAAAGAGTGATAGTTTGACTTCTTCTTTGCCGATTTGGATGCCTTTAATTTCCTTTTGTTCTCTGATTGCTGAGGCTAGGACTTCTAGTACTATGTTGAATAGCAGTGGTGATAACGGACATCCCTGCCGTGTTCCTGACCTTAGCGGAAAAGCTTTCAGTTTTTCTCCATTGAGAATGATATTTGCGGTGGGTTTTTCATAGATGGCTTTGATAATAGTGAGGTATGTGCCGTCTATCCCTACACTTTGAAGAGTTTTGATCAGGAAGGGATGCTGTACTTTGTCAAATGCTTTTTCAGCATCTATGGAGAGTATCATATGGTTCTTGTTCTTTCTTTTATTAATGTGTTGTATCACATTGATTGATTTGCGGATGTTGAACCAACCTTGCAGCCCTGGAATAAATCCCACTTGGTCGTGGTGAATAATCCTTTTAATGTACTGTTGAATCCTATTGGCTAGTATTTTGGCGAGAATTTTTGCATCTGTGTTCATCAAGGATATTGGTCTGTAGTTCTCTTTTTTGATGGGATCCTTGTCTGGTTTTGGGATCAAGGTGATGCTGGCCTCATAAAATGAGTTTGGAAGTTTTCCTTCCATTTCTATTTTTTGGAACAGTTTCAGGAGAATAGGAATTAGTTCTTCTTTAAATGTTTGGTAGAATTCCCCCGGGAAGCCGTCTGGCCCTGGGCTTTTGTTTGTTTGGAGATTTTTGATGACTGTTTCAATCTCCTTACTGCTTATGAGTCTGTTCAGGCTTTCTATTTCTTCCTGGTTCAGTTGTGGTAGTTTATATGTCTCTAGGAATGCATCCATTTCTTCCAGATTGTCCAATTTGTTGGCGTAGAGTTGCTCATAGTATGTTCTTATAATTGTCTGTATTTCTTTGTTGTTCGTTGTGATCTCTCCTCTTTCATTCATGATTTTATTGATTTGGGTCCTTTCTCTTTTCTTTTTGATAAGTCTGGCCAGCGGTTTATCAAACTTATTAATTCTTTCAAAGAACCAGCTCCTAGTTTCGTTGATTTGTTCTATTGTTTTTCTGGTTTCTATTTCATTGATTTCTGCTCTAATCTTTATGATTTCTCTTCTCCTGCTGGGTTTAGGGTTTCTTTCTTGTTCTTTCTCCAGCTCCTTTAGGTGTAGGGTTAGGTTGTGTACCTGAGACCTTTCTTGTTTCTTGAGAAAGGCTTGTACCGCTATATATTTTCCTCTCAGGACTGCCTTTGTTGTGTCCCACAGATTCTGAACCGTTGTGTTTTCATTATCATTTGTTTCCATGAATTTTTTCAATTCTTCTTTAATTTCCTGGTTGACCCATTCATTCTTTAGAAGGATGCTGTTTAGTCTCCATGTATTTGGGTTCTTTCCAAATTTCCTCTTGTGATTGAGTTCTAGCTTTAGAGCATTGTGGTCTGAAAATATGCAGGGAATGATCCCAATCTTTTGATACCGGTTGAGACCTGATTTAGGACCAAGAATGTGATCTATTCTGGAGAATGTTCCATGTGCACTAGAGAAGAATGTGTATTCTGTTGCTTTGGGATGAAAAGTTCTGAATATATCTGTGAGGTCCATCTGGTCCAGTGTGTCATTTAAGGCCTTGATTTCCTTGTTGATCTTTTGCTTGGATGATCTGTCCATTTCAGTGAGGGGAGTGTTAAAATCCCCTACTATTATTGTATTCTTGTCGATGTGTGTCTTTGATTTTGTTATTAATTGGTTTATATAGCTGGCTGCTCCCACGTTAGGGGCATAGATATTTAAAATTGTTAGATCTTCTTGTTGGACAGTTCCTTTGAGTATGATATAGTGTCCTTCCTCATCTCTTATTATAGTTTTTGGCTTAAAATCTAATTGATCTGATATAAGGATTGCCACTCCTGCTTTCTTCTGATGTCCATTAGCATGGTAAATTCTTTTCCACCCCCTCACTTTAAATCTGGAGGTGTCTTCCCGGTTTAAGATGAGTTTCTTGTAGGCAACATATAGATGGGTTTTGTTTTTTTATCCATTCTGATACCCTGTGTCTTTTGATTGGGGCATTTAGCCCATTAACATTCAGGGTAAGTATTGAGAGATATGAATTTAGTGCCATTGTATTGCCTGTAAGGGGACTGTTATTGTATATTGTCTCTGTTTCTTTCTGATCTACTACTTTGAGGGTCTCTCTTTGCTTAGAGGACCCCTTTCAATATTTCCTGTAGAGCTGGTTTGGTATTTGCAAATTCTTTCAGTTTTTGTTTGTCCTGGAAGCTTTTAATCTCTCCTTCTATTTTCAATGATAGCCTAGCTGGATATAGTATTCTTGGCTGCATGTTTTTCTCGTTTAGTACTCTGAATATATCATGCCAGCTCTTTCTGGCCTGCCAGGTCTCTGTGGATAAGTCTGCTGCCAATCTAATATTTTTACCATTGTACGTTATAGACTTCTTTTCCCGGGCTGCTTTCAGGATCTTTTCTTTGTCACTAAGACTTGTAAATTTTACTATTAGGTGACGGGGTGTGGACCTATTCTTATTGATCTTGAGGGGGCTTCTCTGAACCTCTTGAATTTAATGCTTGTTCTCTTTGCCATATTGGGGAAATTCTCTCCAATAATTCTATCCAATATACCTTCTGCTCCCCTCTCTGTTTCCTCTTCTTCTGGAATCCCAATTATTCTAATGTTGTTTCGTCTTATGGTGTCACTTATCTCTCGAATTCTCCCCTCGTGGTCCAGTAGCTGTTTGTCCCTCTTTTGCTCAGCTTCTTTATTCTCTGTCATTTGGTCTTCTATATCGCTAATTCTTTCTTCTGCCTCATTTATCCTAGCAGTGAGAGCCTCTATTTTGATTGCACCTCATTAATAGCTTTTTTGATTTCAACTTGGTTAGATTTTAGTTCTTTTATTTCTACAGAAAGGGCTTTTTTATCTCCCGAGAGGGTTTCTCTAATATCTTCCATGCCTTTTTCAAGCCCGGCTAGAACCTTGAGAATCGTCATTCTGAACTCTATATCTGACATATTACCAATGTCTGTATTGATTAGGTCCCTAGCCTTTAGTACTGCCTCTTGTTCTTTTTTTTGTGGTGAATTTTTCCGCCTTGTCATTTTGTCGAGATAAGAGTATATGAAGGAGCAAGTAAAATACTAAAAGGGTGTCAACAACCCCAGGAAAATATGCTTTAGCCAAATCAGAAGAGTTCCCAAATCGTGAGTGGGGAGAAAGGGGATAAAAAGAGGTTCAGAAAGAAAGAAAAAAAAATTAATAAAAGAAAACCAATAAAGAAAAAGTATTAAAAGGAAAAAAAATATGTATACTAGATAAACTAGTTAAAAAATGTTAAAAAAGAAAAGGGTAAAAGTTTAAAAAATTTAGCAGAAGAAGAAAAAAAATAGAAAAAGAAAAAAAAATTAAATTAACTGCAATGCTAAAGAATCATGGGGAGAAAGCCATGAGTTTCGTGCTTTGTTTTCTCCTACTCTGGAATTCCGTTGCTCTCCTTGTATTGAAACTACACTCCTTGGTTGGTGAACTTGGTCCTGGCTGGGTTTCTTGCTGATATTCTGGGGGAGGGGCCTGTTGTAGTGATTCTCAAGCGTCTTTGCCCCAGGCGGAGTTGCACCACCCTTACCCGGGGCCGGGCTGAGTAATCCGCTCGGGTTTGCTTTCGGAGCTTTTGTTCCCTGAGCGCTTTCCGTAGAGTTCCGGAGGGTGGGAATGAAGATGGCGGCCTCCCAGTCTCTGGCCCGGAGGAGCCGAGAGCCTGGGGCCCCACTCCTCAGTGCACCCTCAGAGAACAGCGCCCAATGACTCCCGCCACCCTGGCCTCCGGCCGCGCTCCGAGCTGACCGAGCCTTCGACCGGTTCAAGGTAACCCCTGAGCTGAGAGTCACTCTTCGGCTCTGTCTCTGTAGCCGGCTTCCCCGTTCTAATACCTGTGAGCTCTGCGACACTCAGACACCCCGATCCTTCTGTGACCCTGCAGGACCTGAGGCCACGCTGACCCCGCACAGGCTTCACCCTGGTTGAGCCTCTGGAGTGATGTCCCTCAGCGGAACAGACTTTTAAAAGTCCCGATTTTGTGCTCCGTTGCTCTGCCGCTTGCCGGGAGCCGGCCCCTCCCCCCGCAGTCTATCTTCCCGTCGCTTTGGATTCACTTCTCCGCCAGTCCTACCTTTCAGAAAGTGGTTGATTTTCTGTTTCTAGAGTTGCTGTTCTTCTTCTCTTCGCTCTCCCGTTGGATTTGTAGGTGTTTGTAATCTTTAGATAAGCTGTCTAGCTGATCTCCCGCTACCTGAAGTAGTCTCAGCCTGCTACTTCTCCGCCATCTTGACTCCTCCCAAGAGTTTCTTTTTCAGGAACTCTGAGACCATCCGAAAGAACATACTCCTCGATTTTGAATTTAGATCACTAAATTTGGCCAGTTCATGGAAAACAAGAGAAAAAATCATTGAATTAATAGAGGTAGGCTTGAGAGGCCAGTCAGACTCCAATTTAATATATATATATATATAAAATATCCCACATAATCTGACTTAACCTTACTTTGCAAGGGTAAATAACTACATCTAAGGGGCAAGTCTATTCCATAGAATTGAATAAGCAGAATGATTGCACTTCATGAAATTATCTTGAAAGTCAAAATTCAACCCTATCTGTTCTGTTTAACACATTGTTAAATTGACTCCGATTTTGGATTTAAGAGATATAATATGAACACTCATGAGGCTCTTTTATTAAAAAAGGTGAGGGGCGTCTGGGTGGTTCAGTGGGTTAAGTCTCTGCCTTTGGCTCAGGTCATGGTCTCAGGATACTGGGATCAAGTCCCACATCGGGCTCTCTGCTCAGTGGGGAGCCTGCTTCCCCCCCTCTCTCTGCCTGCCTCTCTGCCTACTTGTGATTTCTCTCTCTGTCAAATAAATAAATAAAAAATCTTTAAAAATAAATAAATAAAAGAGGTGAGAAAATAATCTATACACAAAGCTGTTTTTAGGGGCTGAATTTTTAAAAGTCAACTTTTATAAAATGAAATTTAAAATGCTGAAATACACTAAATATATGCCTTGATAGAGAACAAAGAGGGCCATATGACGTTTCATATATATTGCTCTCATTTTGCAAATAATTCCATAAGAAAAGTATAATGTTCAAATATAAACCTAAACCCCAAATACCAACATTGAACTTAAATGAGAGCTTGATCTACATCAGTGGGTAGGGAGAGTTTGTGCTTGAAGGTTCATCTTTTTCATCTTGTGCTAAAGAAAATCTTTTTCTTTTTTCTTTTTAGACAGAGAGAGAATGCATATGTGCATACAGGGAAGGAGCAGAGGGAGAAGGAGAGAATCTCAACCAAAGCCTGGGTTTGGGGCTCAATCTCACAGCCCTGACATCACGACTTGAGCTGAAATCAAGAGTCAGATCCTTAACCAACTGAGCCACCAGATACCTCTTCTTAAAGCAGGGCTTTTATATACTACTGTACATTTTCCGTAGTCTTCTATTTTCCTACATTTACCTTCTTTTTTGAGTGCATAATGCATTTTCATCTACGAAAATACTGCCTTACATACTACTGCTTGAACTAACTTTAGGTTTTATACAAAGCCACATGGGAAAAGAATACTAATATGGTAGTTAACAGTGCAGAAACTACAACCGTTTGTAATTTGCCAAGCTATGTTTACATACTGGCAGCGAAAAACTAGAAGGTTACTTTTTCTTTCAACTTGCTCTCTGGGTTTATCATTACTAGCACAAGGAATTTTCCCTAGATTCTTAATAAGTTAAATATAAATTGAAATAATGTCTTTAACCAAAACTTAACCCTGCTGTATATTATTATTCATACAAGCACTGACCCCCATTTACAATTAGAAGGGAAAAGTCAAGGCAGCAAATGACACCTTTAGTTCATTACAATAAATTATATACCTGTCAAGTCTCCAGATTCCAAGATGGCATCACTATGGAAGCATAAGAGTTCTCAACTTTTTTTTAACTCTTTCTCCCATTTGAATTATAAGATATATATAAAAAGTTAATTATTTTCCCATCTGATAAATTCCTTTTATGATTTCTTGGTTAAAAATGTAAAATTTAGAAATGGTGAATTGATTCAAGGCAAAAGTGTATGCATACACCCACTAAAAGTATTATAGTAATAATATGGTTTTTTATTGAAGTGGTTCTTAAAATAAAAACATCTGTCTCTTCAACAATGGTGTGGGGAAAATTGGATAGCCACTGCAGAAAAATGAAACTGTACCATTTTCTTATACCATACAACAACAACAACAACAAAAAAACTCAGAATGGATGAAAGAGGAGACAGGAATCCATCAAAATCCTACAGGCAAACGCAAGCAGCAACCTCTTTGACCTTGGCTGCAGCAACTTCTTGTTAGATACATCTTCAAAAGCAAGAGAAACAAAACAAAAATGAACTATTGAGATTTCATCAAGATAAAAAGCTTTCACACAGCAAAGGTAACAGTCAACAAAACTAAAAGACAACCTACAGAATGGGAAAAGATTTGCAAATGTTTTATCAGATAAAGGGCTAGTATCCAAAATCTATAAAGAACTTATCAAACTCAACACCTAAAAAGCAAACAATCCAGTCAAGAAATGAGCAGAAGACATGAACAGACATTTCTCCAAAGAAGACATCCAAATGACCAACAGACACATGGAAAAAATGCTCGGGCGCTTGGATGGCTAAGTCTGTTAAGCATCTGCCTTCAGTTCAGGCCATGATTCCAGGGTCCTGGGTTCAAGTCCTGAATCAGGCTCCCTGCTCAGCAGGAGCCTGCTTCTCCCTCTCCCTCTGCCTGCCACCCTCTTTGCTTGTGTGCTCACTCTCTCTCTCGTCAAATAAATAAATAAAATCTTTTAAAAAAAAGAAAGAAAAGAAAGAAAAAGAAAAAAATGCTCAGTATCACTTGGCATCAGGGAAATATAAATCAAAACCACAGTAAGATACCACCTCACACCAATCAGAATGGCTAAAATCAACAAATCAGGAAACAACAGATGGCGGTGAGGATGCAGAGGAAGGGGAGCCCTCCTACACTGTAGGTGGGAATGAGTTTCCTCTAAAAGCTGAAAATAGAGCTACCCTATGACCCAGCAATTGAACTACTAGGTATTTACCCCAAAGACACAAATGTAGTGATCTGAAGGGGGACCTGCGCCCCAATATTTATAGAAGTACTATCCACAATAGCCAAACTATGGAAAAAGCCTAGATGTCCATTGACAGACAAATGGATAAAGAGATGTGAGATATATACACAATGGATTGTTACACAGCTGTCAAAAATTGAAATCTTATCATTTGCAAGACTTGGATGGAACTAGAGGGTATTATGCTAAGCAAGATAAGTCAATTAGAGAAAGACAATGATCATATGATCTCACTGATATGTGAAATTTAAAAAACATGGCAGAGGATTATAAGGAAAGAGAGGATAAAATGAAATAAGATGAAACCAAAGAGGGAGAAAAACCATCACAGACTCTTAATAATCATAGAAAACAAACTGAGGGTTGCTGAAGGGGACAGGGTAACTGGGTGTTAGGTATTAAGGAGGGTATATATTGTAGGGAGCACTGGGTTTTACACAAGACTGGTGAACCACAGACCTGTACCCCTGAAACAAATAATACAATATATATACATAGTATATGTATATATATGTATATGTATACATATGTATATATGTATATACATATATGTATATATATAACAAATAATACATTGTATGTTAATTAATTGAATATTTTAAAAATCCATTGAGTGTTAGAAATTGGGCATAGAAATACGTATCAAACCTCTATCCAGGTCCCTGGAGCTTATTATCCAGTTAAGATGAGAAGTTATATAGTAATAATAATAATGATAGTAACAACAAAACAAATTATATGCATTATAATGCTCACATATAATACAACCTAGTGCATAGCATATAATGATTACTATACTCCAAGCATAACTCTAAGCACTTTATATTACCTCACTTAATACTAAAACAACCTTATAGGGTTGATATAATTATTATTATTTTCATTTTACAATTAAGGAAACTGAGGACAAACATGGAAGAAATGAGAGCTGGGTCCAAGCTCTCATTACATTCTACTGCCCATTCCATTATAACATGACACATTGGCAAAGGTTAAAACTGTTAGGCACCAAGTGAATTGTACACTTAGCAAATGCAAAAGAAGTGAGGTATATGGGGAGAAGACACTGTGGGTTGAAGTAGAGACTGGAAGGATTTCAAGGATAAAATGAATGAGCCTGGATTTTAACTGAACAGGAAAAAACTACATTAAGCAGGGTAAAATGTCTGAACAAAAGAGGAAAATAGGAATCAGTTTGTAAAATATCCATATAAACATCCTATTGACTCCTTAAACTCAACATGACTCCTTGAGATTTTATAAAAATCTTTTTTTCAACTATTAACTTGTTTTCTTTGTCTCTCTGACCAGCATATAAGCTCCATGGGAACAAAAACTTGCCTGTCATTTTATGATTATATCTTTAGTGACTTTCATGGTGCCTGGCATAAAATTATTTGCTACATGCCTGTATAACTGAATATACAAAGGAATGAAAGTCTAAGTTTGGTTTAGCTTCCCTCCCCCTCCAACAAACAAACATAAACAAAAACAATTTGACTGCCTTTATGTGTTCTCTATGTCATGAGTGGCACCCACATATTTAGGCAAAAGACCTAGAAATCATCTTTGACTGGTCCCTCATTTTCATTACTGCTCTATGTATATTTAATCATAAATCTTCTTTTCTTCCTTCTGTCTACTTCTTTCACTTCTGTTCTCACTGCCATTATTATATTTCTATCACATACTTTTCTTGAAATGATGTTATAACCTTTTTTTTTAAAGATTTTATTTATTTATCAGAGAGAGAGAGGAAGAGAGAGAGAGCACAGGCATACAGAGTGGCAGGCAGAGGCAGAGGGAGAAGCAGGCTCCCCGCCGAGCAAGGAGCCCGATGTGGGACTCGATCCCAGGACTCTGGGATCATGACCTGAGCTGAAGGCAGCTGCTTAACCAACTGAGCCACCCAGGCGTCCCATGTTATAACCTTTTCATGCATCCCCCTGCCCTTGATTTTTTTCCACTCCATTCTCCACCTTGAAGTGAGAATAATGTTTCTGTAATACAAATATGATTATTTCATTCTCTTGTTAAAAAATCAGTCAACTGGGCACCTGGGTGACTCAGCCATTAGGCGTCTGCCTTTGGCTAGAGTCGTGTTCCCAGGGTGATGAGATGGAGCCCCGCAACAGGTTCCCTGCTAAGTGGAAGCCTGCTTCTTCCTCTCCCACTCCCCCTGCTTGTGTTCTCTCTCTCACTGTCAAATGAATAAATAAAAGCTTTAAAAAAAATGTTCAACAGTAGGGGCAGGTCAGTCAGTTGAGCCTGGGTGGCTCAGTCAGTTGAATGTCTGACTCTTGATTTTGGTTCAGGTCATGATGTCAGGATTGTGAGATGAAGCCCCATGTGGGGCTCAGTGTGGAGTCTGCTTGAGATTCTCTCCTCTCTCTGCCACTGTACCTGTTCACAATCTGTCTCTCTAAAATAAATAAATAAACTCTTCTAAAAAAAATCAGTGAATAGACTTCCATGGTCTTCAGATAAAATGCAAATTCCTTAACATGGTTTAATATGCCCCTCATGGTCTAGCCACTTCATAACTGTTCTCTCAGCTTGAGAACATACCCTATCACTAACACTATGCCTCTCTCAAGGCTACATTTTACTATTAATGAATCTCTTTGAGCTTATCACATGACTTTCTTCTCTTCTTCCCTTAGATTGTTCCAAATTATCAACACGACCTGAATCTCTCCTTTTTCCCTGCCCCTTTTATTTTGCTCCATAATATTTATCATTACATCTTGGTTTTAACACTTCTTTTAGAAAGTTTTCCATAACCTCAAAAATGATGTTATTCTGCTTCCTATTCTAACTCTACTGCATTCTTTATCACCTTCTGTAAGGAGAAGCTGATTACTCGTAAAATTGCCTCTTAGACTGAAAGTCTATATGACTATAGAGATCAACAATCAGTATTTTATCATTCACTGTTTTGTGTCCAGTGCTTAACTGAAGCTTAGGATTATTAACATAATGTTTAATTAGGTCATATACAAGGAATACATGAAGTTGAAATTTGAATATTAAGTGAGTCTTTCCTTATTGATCTTAAATTGACCATAGTATTCAAAGTTGAAAAGAAGAGAATATAACACTCCTACTTCTAAATAGAGCTGGAGAAAACTGAATCAAATACCTTGCCTAAGTATACAAAGTGTATACAAAGTATATACTTGAACTTTAAGTCATAGCAGTAGAAATTACCCAAATTAAAGCAAGAGTAAAAAAAAAAAAAAAAAGAATGAAGCCTTGGACTTGGATAAAAATATCAAATGCATTAACATACTTAGAATCCTTGAAGAGATAGGGGGTCAGGAAAGATATTTATAAATAATGGCTTAACATTTTTAAAACATTTTGTGAAAATTATAGACCCTGTTTCCAAGAATTTCAATAACAGGCAGGATAAACAAAATGAAAACCAAACCAAAACATACCAAAATCACAATTCTGAAAAATCAATGGTAAAGAGAACATTTTAAAAGAAATCAGATAATAAAATACATATATATAAAGAGAACAAAGGTAGCAATGATCCCTGACCTCTCTTCAAAAACAATGTGAGATAATAGACAATGGAAAGATATCTTGAAAGGTCTGATAGGAAAGACTAAATAAATAAGTAAATACTGTTAAAGTAGAATTATATTACTGACAATATTTTTTCTCAAAAATGATGGCAAAATAAAGACTTCATACAAATAAAAACTGAGAACTTTCAGCAGATATATGCTATGAGAAATGTTAAAGGAAATTCTTCAGGAGGAAGGGAAAAAATATCAGATAAAACTCAAATCTCAGAGACGCCTGAGTGGCTCAGTCAGTTAAGCATCTGCCTTTGGCCTGGGGTCCTGGGGTCCAGCCCTCATCAGGCTCCCTACTCCACAGGGAGAGTGCATCTCCCTCTCCCTCTGCCTACCACTCTGTTGCTTGTGCTCACTCACTCTCTCTCTCTCTCTCTCTCAATCTCTGTCAAATAAATAAATAAAATCTTAAAAAAAAAAAACCCTCAAATCTCAAAATAAAGAATGTTAGGAATAAAGAATGTATGGGTAAACATAAAGCATACTTTAATTTCTTTTTAAGACAAATGGCTATTTAAAGCAAAAATAGTAATAATGAATTAAAGGATTAGTAAAATGTACAAAAGCAAAATAGTTGTATTAGGGTGTTCCAGAAAAACAGAAGCAATAGAATACTAAGAAATAATACTAATAATAGAATACTAAGAAATAATCCAAAAGAAGGCAAGTAAAGGAAGGGGAATAAAAAACAAGTATTACAAATAGAAAACAAAAAGCAAGTAACAGACTAAAACATAACCTTGCTGGTTATTGAATTCATATAAATGGTCTACACACTGTCATAAAAAGGCATGGATTTTTCAGACTGAAAAAAAATAAATAAGTGCTATAAAAATAAGCTTTAAATATAAAGAAACAGGTACATTAAAAGGATAAAGAATGTATACCATGCTAACATTAATAATAAGAAAGATGAATTGACTCTGTTGATAAAGTATATGTCAGGAAAAGAGATATTACCAGGAATAAAGGGGGACATTTCCTGATGTTCTTCAATTCATCAAGAACATATTAAAATTCTAAACGTGTATGTATCTAATAACTCTATTTAAAATAGAAGCAGAACAGACTAAAGTTAGTTTAGAACTAGAAATTCACAGTCTCAGTTACAGATTTTAGCCCTCTTTTCTTAATAACTGATAGGACAGATAGAGATATATTCAGAAAAGGGCAGAAATATGAATCACATTATTGTAAGTGTCATTTTCACGTAATCACTACCTGAAGTTATCTTGTTCCCGTATTTGGTTACTTGGCCACTGCCTGTCCCCTCATTGTCATGTAAACATCATGAATGTAGGGACTTGTATATCTTTCTCACTGTTCTATTCCTAGCCTTTAGGATAGTGCCTGATATATAATAGGCGAACATCAAATATTTGAATGAAGGAAAGGATAAATTAATAGATTTAATGGATATTTTGAAAACATTATGCTCTTATTTAGGGAGGTTCCTAGCATGCAAATTAAGACATAGGAGGTACTTGAATCAACAATTCAGTGTTCTTCTGGAATTCTAATCAAATATTTTAGTTTTAGACTAGGTACTTAATTTGCATATCAATTATAAAAGATAGAATTAATAATGTCAAAAGATACTTCTATTCAAATTTAGTTGCAAAGAAACAGCATGTTTTAAAAATTAAAAGATGAGAAACTAAGTTGTATCTTTGAAAGACAGAATCTCAGCTAATGATTTAGGGTCTCTGTTAGTAAGGAAGCAGGTCACTCTCACTGATTTCATATCTTGCTAACAAAGAAGGTAAGTAGGAAGGACTCTAACTTATCTACTAGTCCTAAACTGAAATCAAATTGTTCTGGCTTGTGTTCAGAAACTTTATCAAGATTCTACTTATTGCAATGTTTATAAAAATCTACATAGTGGTTGAGTTTGACTCAAAGTCACAGAGAATAATACTGTTGGGCCTCTAGTCATTATCTCTACCTGAAATAAACTCTGAGGTGCAGAGCCACCTGTAAAGAGCCTTTCAGAAAATTCCTTTGCCGTGCTATGTTTCATTCCACACCTGTCTTCCCCTTATCCACCACTGTATCTATTTTAACTGAATGGTTCTTAAAATGATAAAGTAGAACACCAGCTAATAATAAGAAGGTCCTTATCCATGGGTACTTCTGTTTACAGAGAATGGAAGACTAACTGTGCTGATCCATACTATAGTCTCAAGTGTGTAAGACCTGGTCAATACGATGCCGCTAACGGGCATCATTCTAAGTGCTAAGGAATAGGAAGACTGTATGTCTGTCATCAGTTATGAACTGGAATTCACACTGTGCAGGGTACTATTCACAGCCACAGTAACTTCATTCTTATATAACTGTAAATTGTGGTTTTATTTTAAAAAAGGGACTCTGCTTTTTGACTAGCTTTAGAAAGATCGTGACACAATGTGAAAATGGACATTTAATAAATACTCCTTTCTACACTGCACACAGGGAACAGGTAATAAATGCCGTTGTCTGACTTGATAATGATGATGCCTGGCAGAGTAAAGAGACAATTAATGAGTGTTCTTTGATCGATGATGAGACAAGCAATACAAACAAGGATTTTTCTTTGTCAGTTTTCCCCAAATAGTTCTGAACGAAAGTAAAATGTGCTCTAGGCAAGAAGGAACTTAAGACGCTGAGATAGTAGCATCTTTCTTGTTGCTATATGTTTCATCTTACTAGTAGATATTTATATATGATTTATTCATTTATTTAATCCTCAAAGCCACCCTAATAATGATAATGATAATAATAATGCACTATTATGTTTCCTGCTTTTATAGATGAAGAACAGAAAGCACAGAGAGGTATCTTGCCCAGGGTTACAGTAGTTTTCACTTTTGGCCTATTACATATATAGTACTGCAGAGAATATTCATTTACATATTCACACATACAAAATATGAGTGAACACATTTTCTGCTGGGTATATTTTAGATGTGAAATTGCTGAGTCAGGGAACATACATATGGCCATTTTTTTTTTAAGATTTTATTTATTTATTTGACAAACAGAGATCACAAGTAGGCAGAGAGGCAGGCAGAGAGGGGGAAGCAGGCTCCCCGCTGAGCAGAGATCCCGATGCAGGGCTCGATCCCAGCATGCTGGGTTCATGGCCTGAGCCGAAGGCAGAGGTTTAAACCCACTGAGCCACCCAGGTACCCCACATATGGCCATTTTTAATAGATATTCCTAGATGGTTTACCCAAGTGATATTTTCTGAGAATTCTAGTTGTTCGCATTCTTACCAACACTCGATGCTGTCTTTTTCATTTTAGACGTTCTGGTAAGTATGCAGTGAAATTTCATATGTTTTTAATTTTAATTTCTCTGACGAATAATGAAATGTTGATACGTTTAGTGGTCATTGGAATATTCTCTTTTATTAAGTGCCAGTAAAGTCTTTTGCTCTGTTTTGCCAATTCTCCCCAAACCAATCTATAAATTCCACACAATCCCAATGTACATTTTAGCAGGGTGTGTGTGTGTGCATAAATTAACAAGAAATTTGTAGAAACTACATGGAAATGCAAGAGGTCAAGCATAGCCAAGGACATTTTAAATTTTTTTAAAGATTAAGTTATTTATTTTAGAGAGAGAGAGAGTGCAGAGGTGGAGGGTGCAGACGGAGAGAGACAGAGAATCTTACACAGACTCCATACTCCACAGAGCCCAAGGCAGGGTTGGATCTCCTGACCCTGCAATTGCGACCTGAGCTGAAGCCAGGGGTAGCACCTAACCTGCTGTGACTCAGGCACCCCAGTCAAGGACATTTTAAATGAAAGGAATATAGTTGGAGGATTTACATTACCAGATGTAATTATAAAGTTATGGTAATTAGCACTTTGTGGAATAGGCTTGTGGTTAGACAGACCAATAGAGAATAGAGAATGTGGATTAATGACAAAAGTGACAGTGGGGGAAAGAACAGTCCTTTCAATAAATAATCCTGGATCAGTTGGTCAAGATGGAAGAGAGGAGGGAGCAAGGAAAAAAGGGCAATTTTTTAATGGAAAAATCTTTACCAATAGTAGAAGCTAGCTACAATGAGATTTTAATCTTTTTTTGGAAATTATGTGAATAAACTTTGTAAACAATAAAGCACTAGGTAGGTAATATTCATTATTATTCAAAAGAGGAGGAGACCGTTGCAATACAATTTAGCATCAGATAGGTCTATTAGGTTTTCTTCACCATTTTCCTGTCCTTTTTCTTCCTTAAAACTGTATTTTCAAAAAAAAAAAATGTTCTAGTACAGAAGATGTGAATTGACTTCCTAAAGCAAATCTCAACAGAAAAGACATATCACTCTGCTATTCCACCTGATAGAGACTCATCACTGAATTTTAAAGTTCCTTGGAAATTTCAGAATACCTCTCTGTCTATAATGCAGACCAAACATACTTTACAAAACCATTCTTGATTTCTCAAATGAAGGATGTTTAGAATATCATAAATTTCCTTATCTTCTTGTTGATATTAACTTGAAATGATGAAGCTCTTTCAAAATCAGAGTTGTTGTTTGTTAATTAGTCCATTACTCATTAGGTCACTCAGATAATTCAGCCTAACCTGACTCAAAGTAGCACTGAAAACATTTGCAAATTGTATTTAACAGGTTCATGGTTCTCTAATGATCCAACGAAAGCCAAATTAGCCAAAGTGACTGACTACTTATTCCAGTGATTGAAACCAATATATTCTCTCACTTTCCATTCTAGTTTTTTTTTTAAGGTAATTTGTTTTTAAGTAAAAATTCTTACAATGCTCTCACTGAAGTTTAGAAGTCTGCAAAATAAAAGGATTCATGAATGAGAAACACCTAGAACTGAAAGAATCTTTTCTTTCAGAGGAGAAAACCTACAGCTCATGTGACCCACAAGCTAGAGGCCTTGCATCAATTCTGACAATAGTGCTACTCTCAATTAATTAACTACTGATCCCCGAGGCAATACTTTATGCTTCATTCCTTTTAATATATGATATTCATATCAGCTTTATGGTGAAATAGTTTCCCTGATGTATGTGGGGGAAATGATACAGAGAGTGATGGATTCGGAGCTGGGAAGGGATATTCACGGCAGAATCAGGGAAAAATTCCAAACTGGGCTCCTGAGGTGCAGAAAGGCAAATTCTCTGGACATTTATTTACTACTCTGGATTGGATAACATTTCATCTACTCTGTGAGATTTCTTTTTAATGTTGAGAAATACTAACTTGGAAAATAACTTTGCCATCTTTATAGGAAGATGACTTTCTGAAATTTATACAAATGCATGTAAGTCACTGAATGAGACATTTTATTATGTATTTATGGCAACCACTCTACTTCCCTATATGATTGTTAAATCTCTGTTCCATATAAATACATATTAGGTAATTTGAACCATAGCTTTTTTTTTAATATCAAGAAGACAACTTTATTTCTTTCTTTCTTTATTTATTTCCTTTTGACCACAATCACCCATTGCTCCTGTATCTTAGCTACCGTAAATAATGCTGCAATGAACATGGGAATGCAGATATCTTTTCAAGTTAATGTTTTTGTTTTCTTTAAATAACTAACCCAGAAGTCTAACAAACTGGCTGGATCCTATGAGAGTTCCATTTTTAACTTTTTGAGGAACTGCTTTCCATAGCTGCAAGGATTTACATTCCCAACAGCAATGCACAGTGGTTGCCTTTTCTCCCTGTTCTAAGCAGCATTTGTTCCTCTTGTCTTTTTGATAATAGCAATGTTAACAGTGTGAGGTGATATCTCACTGTTGTTATCATTTGCATTTCCCTGATGATGAGTGATGCTTAGAATCTTTTCATATACCTGCTGGCCATCTGTATGTCTTCTTTGGAAAAGTGTTTATTTAGATCCTCTGCTTATTTTTTAATCGGGTGGTTTGCTTTTTTGCCATTTAGTTATTAAGAGTTCTTTCTATACTTTAGATATTAGCCTTTTATCAGATAACTCATTTGCAAATATTTTCTCTCAATATTGATAGTTTCTTTTGCTGTGCAGAAGCTTTTTGGTATGATGTAATGCCACTTACTTATTTTTGCTTTTGTTGCTTTTGGTTGTGGTGTCAGATCCAAAAAGGAAAAAAAAAATTTTCTAAGACCTATGACAAAGCTTACCATCATGCTTTCCTCCAGGATTTTTATGGTTTCAGGTCTTATATTTAAGTTTTTAATCCATTTTGAGTAAATCTTTGTGTATGCTGTAAGACAGGGGTCAAATTATTTTAAGTTAGAGATATTTTTCCTTAGAGCTAATTAAAATATCTCTGGGTTTATAATATGATGCCAGTTACATGTTGAACATGTACTTTTGTCAAATCCTGGATCTGATAACTTTACTGAGGATTTTAACAACCTGAACAAAATTAAAATTTGGGGAGATAAAAGAAAAACAGAGACACCTGGGTGGCTCAGTTAAGTGGCCCTGACTGGATTTCCGCTCAGGTGATGATCTCCACATTGTGATATGGACCCCTGTGTTGGGCTCTGCATTGGGTGTGGAGTCTGCTTAGGATACTCTCTCTCCCTCTCCCTCTGCCCCCTTCCCCGCCACTTACACACTCACTCTCTCTCTCAATTAAAAAAAAGAAGAAGAAGGGACGCCTGGGTGGCTCAGTTGGTTGGACGACTGCCTTCGGCTCAGGTCATGATCCCAGAGTCCCGGGATCGAGTCCCGCATCGGGCTCCCAGCTCCACGGGGAGTCTGCTTCTCTCTCTGATCTTCTCCTCGCTCATGCTCTCTCTCACTGTCTCTCTCTCAAATAAAATAAATAAAAATATTTAAAAGAAGAAGAAGAAGAAGAAGAAGAAAAAGAAACATAAACTCAATGTATAGTTCCTTAGTATGATTATAAATTATCTAAGTGGTCACCGGCACAATGTATGGCATAGTGAGGATAGTGATTTAATGATGATGATGGTGACGGTGATGAAGATGATGTCATATTAAGCCAAGCCAATCTGTTTTATAGAGCTTCTATATGGGGTCCATACTTTGCTGGATGCTAAGAATATAGAACTATATAAAATAGACATTGTTCCTACCCTGACAGAATTTACTGTTAATTTGAGCAAATCTTCCTAAGTTTAGGTAATGAAAGCTAGTGATTTTTGACTCGGACTTTAATAGAAAAAGAACATCTGAAGAAAAGATATTCAAGCTGAAAACAGAATGACTTCCAATATCTTTCATCTTTCACATTTTCTGCATGGCTTGTGCAAGTATCTGTGGTCCTTGGAGGAAATTTAAACTAATCTTAAGTATTATTTGTCTCTTTAGAATTTGACTGCACATTTATATATGCATTTACCCAGTTAATATAAGAGGAAAATATATTTAATAAATACTAAATATAATTTACGGAAATCAACTCATTTACAAAGCTGAATAGATATTTGTATATTGAGGCAGAAAATGGAGAAGTAAAATTTAATGCTAACTTCAGTTGATGTAATATATCATGTAACTGTATTGTGTTTTTCTATTTTGAATTAAGATTAGTTATATCAATGAATTTTTTTACACTATGAAGCAACATTAATCATAAATGTTTTTTAAGACTAGAGTATTCCAGTACTTTTTACTACTTGAAATCACTGATTACTCCATTGTCGTGGGTACTTTTTGTTTGTTTATAAAGCTCACAAAATAACATAAATAAAAAAGATAAACAAAGTGAAAAATTTGAAGAGCTCACAGAGGAGCTATGATTCTTCATCTATTTAATCTATATTCCATATCTAAAAAAATAATTTATGACAATTTCTTTGTATGGAAGAAAAATTTTATAATGGTTAGATCCATTAAGAGAAAGAATGATTTCCTAGAGTTTGAAGCTATAAGACTAATGCAAAAGAATATATCATTCTTCTATCTTCTATCATGTGTAAAGTCAATTTTAAAAATTGCAAGATATTCAATCAAAAACCATTAAAGATATTTCCAAAATCTTACACTAGCCTTGGATATATTATCTATTATCTAGTGAGTTTACAAAAAAGAGTAAGAAGGGAGATTTATGTTTTTACTAGATTAGGTAGTTGAATAACTGTCTTCCCTGATGACTGAAGCATAATCTTGACTGAGTAGATAGAGGAACTAAATCAGCTCTTGCTATGCCTTTCAGTAATATGATTCTATGACAACTTCCAATGCTTAGAAAATAAGTACCTTCTTAATGCAGTAATTGGCATTTATACTTGAAAGGAGTTTTAGAAATCATCCAGTTCAGGGGTCAACAAGCTGCTGCCCACTGCCTGGTTTTGTAAATAAAATTTCATTATAACATAGCCACTCCCTTGCTCATTAACTCATTCATTTAAATGTAGTCTATGGCTGCTTTCACAACCCAATGGCCCAGTTGAGTAGTTGAAACTCAGACTGTCAGGCCCACAGAGCAAAAATAAACTAGCCCTATGGAAAGAGCTGTTGACCCCTGATCTAGCTCAACCACCTCATTTTATAATGAAGTAGCTGAACCCCTGAAAAATAAAAGCAAGGTCACTTGCCCATTGTCACATAGGCAGTAAAAATTACTCAGAGGCAGGTCTGCTGTTCCCAGATTCCGTAAGCCTCTTTACATCATCCTGCCACTTATGATATTAAAATAAAGTGTTTCATATTCTCTAATATTATCATGAAACAATCCCTAATAAGTAGAATTTTCTATATAAGTAGTTGTACTCCTTTACCTGCCTTATTCTTCCCCTGTACTTACAATAAAATTTATAAAAGCCAGGTAACCAACATAATACCTATCCTTTTTTGGTCCTTGAAAGTTGTCCGTGTTTCTACAGAAGGAAAAACGTTGTGATCAGAACAGATGCACGAATTATTGGATTCCCACTGTCAGTCATGTTTTTATTTTTCTCAATTGACTCCAAATTTTTGCCTGCTACTTCCAACCAACTTGTATATTGTGTAAAGACACCATTAAACAGACGCCTGCCAGTATCTTCAGGAAATGGAGAGATGAACTTTCCTCTACGATTTGAGGTAGAGATAAATGTGGGTTTGGGGTTAGGGATGAGAGGGTGGCAGGCAGTTTACCTTGGATGAAATTTACAATTATACTTTACTCCATACCATCTGCTTGTTTACAATGTATTCTACTCTTAGTATAGTATATTAGTATATGTAGTATATTATTAATATTAAGTATTTATTTTAATATTTTAATCTAAATATCTCACTTCAAAAACATCAGATTGTTATGCTCACTTCCTTGATTGTGGTAATTGTAAGTTATACCTCGATTAAAAAAAAAGAAAAAGGAAAAATCATGAGATTGATACTCTTTTAGCAAGAAAGGAAAAGAAAATGTAGAGCAGCCATTTAAGTCATGTTTTTGTGCCAAAATCAAGCTCGTATGTGACAAATCACAATAAGCAATAATCACCATGAAGAAAATTCCTGTCCGATTAAATCTTTGGTTATTATTGTTAGTTAACTCAAAATAAAGTGGCCCTTTTATCTTATTTTGTAGTGACAAACATTTTGATGCATATGCTTTAAGTAAGATGCAGAACAAATCACCAAAACAAATACTGTTGAGATCCAGTATTATGTAGTCATCTGAAACTATTACACTAATGATTCTAGTTTAGCACAAAAATTTCAGTTCCAAAAGGCACTTATTGAGACATATCCTGAGCACTACCACAAAAATGTAGAAACATGAAAAATACAACACAATAAATAAAGCATAACAAGATGGAATGGGCCCAGAGTATATTTTTTCCCAGTTTGAGGTTAAATGAAACTATTTTCTTTCAAGAATCTAAACTGCTTTAATTAGGATATCAAGGAAATCAGACTTATCAATAATTTTTAGCCTTACAAAAATCCTAGAATTGCTCCTCTGTTCCTAAAATAACGCAGGGTCTTCTGGGGGAAAGAAATAACATTTGGTTAGTAGGCTGCATGTTGTTGTATGCCTAATGAAGATACTGAGGCTTTATCCATAATTTCCTAATTTGCCAGGTCCTTTCCTTCTATATGTGCTCTCAGGAGATTACTGTCGACTTCTGAGGAGGAGCTCAAGCTGCTCCTAGAACCATCTTCTTTATCTCACAATCACTGTTGGTAAGATAGCAAGATACCAAGGGATTTCATGACATGTAATTCTTCAATGTGCACAAGAAATTAAAAGAATAATTTATGTTTCATACAACTCTAATTATAGCAGGGTAAAAGGAAGAAGGAAGATCATATCATTGAAGTTACAAATTATGTACAAGACCCATCTAAAGCCAGCACTTTCTTTTTTTTTTTTTTTTTTAAAGATTTTATTTATTTATTTGACAGAGAGAGATCACAAGCAGGCAGAGAGGCAGGCAGAGAGAGAGGAGGAAGCAGACTCCCTGCTTCGAGCAGAGAGCCCGACGCGGGGCTCGATCCCAAGACCCTGAGATCATGACCTGAGCCGAAGGCAGCGGCTTAACCCACTGAGCCACCCAGGCGCCCCTAAAGCCAGCACTTTCATTCAGAGTAAGTTTATGGCTCATTAACTCTTTTGTGTGTAACACTCCTTTTATGATCTTACTGCTCATATATTCTAAGTTATAGATAGCTGATTATAGATACTTTAAATAAATTCTGTGCTCTTTTATTTATTTTTACTTTTGAATATCTGTGGCCTTTATTTTTATTTGTTTTTATTTTTTTATGTTCAGTTAGCCACAGTATAGTACATAATTAGTTTTTGACTGGGTGTTATACTTAACTAAAGATTATAGATACTTCTAAATAACAAATTTTTTCTTACAATTATGACACAAATGACCCACTATATCTTGGGATAAATATATTGACTACAATTAGTTTTTTCTGAGCCTTAAGGAGAGGTATAAAGAAAAAAATTCTTAAACAGAAATTATAAAAATCAAACAGTTATCTTTTTAAATATTTAAAAGATACAGCAACTGGTAAGCTATATATATTCAATTTTATCTTTTTGTTTTAAAGTCAGGAATAATATTTTTATGTGCATATTCAAGAAATTTTAAACTCTTCTCATGGCAGTTATTCCTGAGAATTTGACATGATGAAACTTTTTGATTAATAAAAACAGAAGACAGGGGCACCTTGGTGGCTCAGTTGTTAAAGCATCTGCCTTCAGCTCGGTTCATGATCCCAGGGTCCTGGGATCGATCCCCACATCAGGCTCCGTGCTTAGTGGGGAACCTGTTTCTCTCTCTCCACTCCCCCTGCTTGTGTTCCCTCTCTCACTGTGTCTCTCTCTGTCAAATGAATAAATAAAATCTTTAAAAATAAATAAATAAATAAAAACAGAAGACATATTGATTCTATAATTATCCACTCTTAAAACACACTCTTGGATCAACATTAGATTGGTTTAAGGTATAATCCAGTCTCTAAACAAGTATGACTGGGTTTAGGATGGGGGCTGAGGAGTTTCATTTACTTTGATCTTACTATAAAATAAATAGTATAATATTGTAAATGATACAGAAGATCATGAAGTGAAAAGGTCAAGTTTCCTACTACAGCCCTCCACCCAACCATCCTCCCCAGAAGTAACCACAGTTAACAATTTTTTGTGTATTGTTCGAGTTGTTTTCTATGTGTATATGCATGGGTTTTGACATTTCAAGCCCTGAAGAGGAGATTATGTGTGAGTTAGGGCTCAAAGTGGAATGTCTTGGATTAAAGTAGACAACATCCAATATAATAAAGCACATTCAGTGGACACCTCTGATGTGCAAACTGCTATAATACATTTTACAGAAGGCACCTGAGGGTATAAGGATGGAGAGATCGCATTGGCTCTGTCTTCAATTAGTGTGTATTTCTGTACTTACACAAACACCACAAGCGTAAAAATAATTCTGAGTGTGACTCTCAGTGTGCCATGTGAAAATAAGGGAGAGAAGGGTTAATTCGACCTTGATGAGTTTATTTGAACTACTCATATAGTTATGAAAACTGACACAGCATAACGTATTTAGAGAAGGAAAACAACCTGGCATGGATCAAGTTTAGACAGCATGAATGCGTGAGACAATAAGTTTGAAAAAGTAGGTGTGGGCCCCATCTTGGATTTTATATAGTAGACAAAGTGACAACATTAATCAATATCAGACATTTGTTTTTGAGGAATATATCCAGTAGAAAGAACAATGGATCACAGATGAAAAAGATAAAGATGAGTAAAATAGAAACTTGTACTCCTCCAGGGCAAGATTTTAAAAGGGTCATCAAAATAGGATCCATTTTAAGGTTGAATTCAGAAACATTTCAAAGAGTAAGACCAGCTTGAATATGGAGTGTGAACATTTGAATTTGAGGTATGAAGCAGAAGGGAATTGGGAAAGCTACAATATTTCTTGCTTGAATGACTGTATGGTTGTTGAAGTTATTAATTAAGACAGGGAATATAGAAGTAGCTGGTGAAGAATGGTGAAGAATAATGAACTTGGCTTTGGAAATACTGATTCTGAATTGTCAATAGGGGCCTCACAAAAATTATCTCAGAAGCAATATGTAGGACATTTAAGATAATTGAACCGCAGAACTCAGCCATAAATTTTGAGATCATTTGCATATCAGTTGATATCACCAAGCAAAATATATTAAATTGAAAAGAAGTCCAAGAAGTAAACACACCTACCAGGCAGGAAATGCTGGAGAGGAAAGAAGGAAAAGAAGAACACAGCAGGGAAAGCAGGCATAAAGGAAGGGAAATCACAAACAGATCCTAAACACACTGCTGGCCTCCCACCAGCTCCCATCACCTCCACATCACTTCTGCTCTGGGATGGCTCCAAAGCTTTCTCTAGTTAGTTTTCTCTGGGCTTTGGTGATTCATCTATCTGGCCCACTTTGTTACCAGCACTCAGACTTTCACATTTCAGAGACACTAAGAATGGATTTTAGCAAGTTTCTCCTTTCCTTCCTGTTCCCAAGGGAGTTTGAGTTTAAAACAGTTTTTATTGCTAAATACTACATGAAAAGATTTTTTCAAAATACAAATAAGACAGTTGTAAAAACAAAATAAAACCTTAAATTGCTTTACCTTATTATTCATGTTCTTTGACATAAAAAGAAATGAAAACTGATGGTTCTTAGCAATCTCCCTGATTCCAATTTTTATGTTTTCCTTCTTTGTTTCAGCCTTTTCTAAAATTCCAATTATCCTTTTTGTTCCAGAGGCTGTTCCTCTGGATCGTTTGCAAATCCTCTGACCATATTCTTTCCTATCCATTACACACTGAAATCCCAAAGTCAGTCTCAATGTTCAGCAACTGGACCCACCTATGAGATTCATTTATCCCAGAGGGTATCACATAACCAAGGTCTTGTTGTTTAATGTAGAGAATGCCTTATGTTACTGCTGACTCAAGTCAGAGTAGCCGGCATGGAGTACCAAATGGAGTATTAGAGATTTTTCTCTTCTCCATGTTTTATTCCAGTGTCAACAACAATAAACATTTACTGACTGCCTCCTGTGCAGAACACTGGGAAACAAAGGAAGTGCCACTTATGTTTTCTGTTCTTAAAAAGCTCAGTAAAGAACAACTACACCAACCACCGGAAAAGAGGAGTTAACCTAAGACGAGAGAATTATCTGCTCAACAATTTAGCATATGCTAGAAGATGCATTGCACAACTATGCAGAATATAAGGTGTATGTAGTAAATATTATTTGAATTAAGTGCTTTGCAATTTGGGGGAAAAATCAAATTAGATCCATACCTCCCACCATAAACCAAAATAGCCCTGTTTGAAGTGTTTTAGAGATACGTATGAATAGCCTGTGATTTCTTCCCCTCAAATCTCTACCTGAGGTTGTCATTCATAGATAAATAAAAGCATCAATAGGTTTGAGGATAATGAAAAATAGTTCTTTTTCTGTTTAGAAAATCATGAAATTTAGGAAAATTACAGTAAAAAATTTCATTAGTTAAATGTTAAAATGATGTTAACGTGCAATTCACGAAAAGAGATAGCACATTTTAAATATTGGCTTTAAAATGTGAGAAATTGTTGAAACTCAATAAACATGAAAAATTTTACATTAAAACAGCAGTGAAGTAGCATTACTTTCACATACTTCTAGTGACACTCTCAATTTTTACAACCATTTTGGAAAGCAATTTGGCAACATGAGCTGTAAGTCTATACTCTTTTAATCAGTAATTCTAGTTCAGAACAAGCATAGAATATATTCTCAGGAAATAATCAAATTGTAAATTATGATTAATTCACTTAATGTAGCATCCATTAAAAACTAAGGTGCTAAGATCTATAGAAATGGGGTAAGACTTTATAATTACAAGTGGAAACTCATGATATAAAATTACATATGCAGAGTAATTACTATTAGGTAAATTTATGAGTTCATTTGGAATATGATGTATAAAATGCACAAGTGTGTATTACTAGTATTTCAAAATAGTGATTATTTCTGAGTGTTTTATCAATAATTCAAACTTTAAGGCAGGTTATATATGGTTTTTACAATGAAAAAAAAAAGTACTTCTGATTTAAGCTGAATAGACCTTGGATTGTTGGTTTTGTTTACCTCTGGCTTCCTTATTTGATAACTCTTAGGTTGTCTAACTTGCATTTGGCTTCTGTTCAATATTAACATTAATTTATCTAAAATAAACTAATTAACCAAGGATAGCATATCATTAAGTTATTGCTGCAATAATGTTGCTGAACAAATCACCCCAAACTCGATGGCCTACAATGACATTGATTTTTCTGATTCCAAGGTCTGCAGCCCCAGTGGGGCAGCTTTGCTTCAGGCTTTAGGTCTGGGTCAAGGCTGAAGGAAAGTAGCTATACAGAATGCTCTTCTCAGTATTCTGCTAAAATTGTGCTGGCTGAATGAAGTTATAGGGTCAAACCCAACATCAGTGGCAAAGAGAAATATGCTTTGCCCCCTCTATGGTTCTGCAAAGTCACATGGCAGAGGGAAGAAATACAGAATTAACAACAATCCAGTCTGCCACAGAGAGATTAATTCTCATCTCTTAGTTTCTGAGTCTTTATCTATAATATAAGAATACTGAATTATATAATATCATCAGAAAGTTATTTCATCTGCCCAAGCCTCAATTTCCTCGTTATTATGGATGAGAACAGTATCCGTTTCATGGAATGTTGTGGGATTTAAGTAGACAGTGGTTGTAAAACATTGTAAAGCTCAACAAATGTTATTTGTAATTAATCTTAAAGTCCTGTCCAGCTATATGACATCTACAACATTTCATAGTCTAAAAGAAGTCAAAGTAGGACTTTTAGGAAAGATGGCAGAGTAGGAGGACCCTAAGAGCTCACCTCTCCTACAGATTTAACCCATATCAGTGTAAAACAACCCAAAGACTAGAAGAGACTCCACAGCTAAATGCAGAGTAGAGGTCACATCAAAGAGAACAGAAAGGATGAAGACGTGGTTGGGAGCTAAGGGGACCCTCAGAACTGTCCACAGAAGGGAGGAACACATGGTTGCAGAGAGAGAAAGAAACAGACTCTCTCACAAGTCATCTCTGGCACAGGAAATACCCATAACATTTGCCTTTGAAAATCAGAGAGGCATAATTTTACAAGATCTTACAATCACTGGGGCTTAACAACTGAACTTAAAATAAGCCGTAGTATATAAAAAAAAAAACACCTCTCTCCATTTTGTCTTGAATTCTTAATCTGGCCTCCAATGCACTGTCCAAATTCCATTTTGGGGCATTCTGGCAGTCGACACCATGAGAATTTATTTATAAATCCTGAAGGTCAGCCAGGTCTACCTTTGTTTCCAGGACTCTGAAAATTTTGAGATGTAGTCAAGATGACCTGAGTAATGAGTTTGCTTTGTGAGGGAATTGAAAGCCATGAAATCCTTATTCAGGTTCAAAATAGGCCTAACTACTTTTAAGAAGTTGTGGTCTCCAAAAAGATTCAGAACAGATAATCTATGAAAGTTGAGCACACCTGGGCCAATTTCTTTTGACTATCCTAGAAACAGGATAATCGGACCCATCAAATAGCCAATGCACCAGACCACTGGTGCATAATCAAACTCTTGATTATGTTCAGATTTTTTTCTTATTATTTGTCTTATTTGATCTAAAAACAGTATAGTGACCAAAATATAAATCCAATTAATATTGATATTGGAAAAAAATAAAAGTTTATTAATTTAAAATTTTCAAAATATTATTGATATATCATTTTAGTGAATACCCATTATTTTAGCAAGGATATAGCAATCACTTCTCTTTTCTACTTACCTTCTTCTGGAACTCTTGTACAGATAAGTAGACATAAAAATATTTTATTATGGGATATTGTGTGTTATTTTCATTTTAAAGAGGTCAGTATTAAATTTCTGATTTTCCATGAAACTAGTTTCATAATCATTATATATTAGGTAGCACTAACACCTGTAGTTATAGCATTTATAAAAACAAATAGCATAAATCTTAAAAATATAAAAAAGAAGAAAAGTGAGACAGACAAGAAAGAAAGGGAAACTTGCCAAAAGGAAGAAGATTTGAAACTTACATAGCAAGATTTTGCATTATTTTGAAATTGGTATTGCCTTTTCTAGTTTTCCATATTTTTAAAATTTGTTCAATTGTAAATCATTTCATCAAATTCTGTTTCCTTAAATCTTCAAAGAATTGGAAAAGACTTTATCATGGAGATAGCTCTCTTTTTGTTTAGGTAAAGCTCTGAGATGAAATTCACACAGGGTCTTTGAAATGTAGAAGACCTTTATTACATATATACCTAGGAAAATTCCATATTACCATTTTCCCAATTGAAAAGAATAATGTCTTGATCAACGAGTTATTTATTATTTTTTTAACTGTTTTTCAAGTAATGTGTGCAGAATTGAAGAAATATAGCCTCTGTTTTTGTTTTTTTTTAAGATTTATTTATTTATTTGAGAAAGAAAGTGTGTACATGTGAGCAGGGAGGGGCCGAGAGAAGAGGAGAGTGAAAAATCTCAAGCAGACTCCTTGCTGAACAGAGAGCCCGTCTCCAGGCTTGATCCTATGACCATGAAATCACGACCTGAGCTGAAATCAAGAGACGCTCAACCAGCTGAGCCACCCAGGTACCCCAAAATAAATTCTGTTTTTTTTTAAAGATTTTATTTATTTATTTGACAAAGAGAGATCACAAGTAGGCAGAGAGACAGACAGAGAGAGATGAGGAGAAGCAGGCTCCCTGCTGAGCAGAGAGCCTGACGCAGGACTCGATCCCAGGCCCCTGGTATCATGACCTGAGCCAAAGGCAGAGGCTTAACCCACTGAGCCACCCAGGTGCCCCAATAAATTCTGTTTTTGAAGCAAGTATCTAACTCTGTTATTCAAACACAGGCTTAAAAATTCACATATCTTTCCTCATGTCACGGGATGTCACCCCCCTACCCATGGGTACCTTCTCTTTTCTCTTCAGCTTCATTGATGTGGTACCACTATTCTGCCTTCTGTCAGGTTAGATTCTATCTGGTTAGAAATACTGGCCTGCATGAATACTGGAAAAGGGGTAACTCCCTGAAGAATACCTTCATTTCCTTGATTGATTTCTCCTCGTTGCTGTGGGTGATCACCTTACTTCTTGAAGGATACGATCTATCAAGAGCCAGGTCCTGTACTTGCTACCTGGCACTGTAGTTTGTCTCTCATCTTGACGCTGCCCAGCCTTACCTTCCCCACATCTTTACCTTTTCTCTAGTCTTTAACATTTTATACTTCTTTCATTCTCTGTGGGTATAGATACACAATATATAAATCTGGTTTTCCTCCTTTGCAAAAAAAAAAACAAACAAATGCAAGCCCTATATGTTATCAACACCAGCTATTTCTCATTATAAGGAAATCTCTGAATTCCATGAGGTATAGTCTTCTCTTGAATCCTCTGATTTCCTTGATGTAATTACTTGCCTCCTCTAAAAATCTCCATAATTTTGAAACTATGAGCCCACACACAAATTTTCAAAGAATCTCTCTTAAACAAATTCAAAATTTTTCTTTTTAAAAACAAAACAAAACAAAGAGCCCATACCTTACCAGTTATGTGATTTTCAGGTAATTATCTAACTTTCCTACATTGTGGTTAATTTGCTACTTGAAAATAATACAACCCCTCATAAAGTTGTAATGAGAACTAAATAAGATATGGGGCACCTGGGTGGCTCAGGGGGTTAAGCCTCTGCCTTCGGCTCAGGTCATGATCCCGGGGTACTGGGATCGAGCCCCGCATCGGGCTCTCTGCTTGGCAGGGAGCCTGCTTCCCTTCCTCTCTCTCTGCCTGCCTCTCTGCCTACTTGTGATCTCTGTCAAATAAATAAATAAAAATCTTTAAAAAAAAAAGATAATGTATGAAAGGTGCTCAGTCCTTAAAAAAGGACAAAAAGATGGCTGGAGTTTTTGTTTTTGTCTTTATTGTTTGCCCTTCCTCATTAAATCCTTTTGAAGTTCTAGACATCAAAAGCAATGCTATCTTCAATCCCTAAGTTATTTGATTATCTTCTCCTTTGCCCAGCTCACCTTCACTTGATAGTTAACTATGCAGAGTCATAGAAACATACCTGTTAGCTGACTGTTTTTAGGAGGAGTCCCTCCAGAGTACACAGTGAAATGGTTGGGGCTCAGTTAATATTTGGTGAATGAATGTCCCTCCTTCAGAACACCCTCTTTGTACCTGCACTCCATTTCTTGGGATACCACTTCCTCCCCAGCTTCCCCTCTACATCTCTGGGCAGCACCCTGGGAAGCAGGTACACAAGACTTCCATAGTGAAGAGTGTTCACCTCTGAAGACTTCTACTGGAAATATTTTCTCCTTTCTGAATTCAGAAAATAGGAGGGAAAACTGAAGCTAAAGGATCCAGAAGCAGAGGGAGATGGTGAGAACCCTGGCAAGTTATTCATTTACTTTCTCACACAAATATTAAAGCAAAATGTAAGGCCAGCAGGGCGCCTGGGTGGCTCAGTGGGTTAAAGCCTCTGCCTTGGGCTCAGGTCATGATCCCAGGGTCCTGGGATCGAGCCCCGCATCGGGCTCTCTGCTCAGCAGGGAGCCTGCTTCCTCCTCTCTCTCTCTGCCTGCTTCTCTGTGATCTCCATCTGTCAAATAAATAAATAAAATCTTTAAAAAAAATGTAAGGCCAGCAAAAGACTTTCGTTAATTATCCTTCAGGAAATCATATAACCAAAAAATTTTACCTGCAAAAACTCACAACAATAACAAAAACCCTACAAAGCTCCTTCCTGGACTTCTGACTAAAACACTAGGCAGGTTTATGTTTTTAAATTTATAAATCAGTGTTGTATTTTTATTCTAAATTCCGTTAAGACTCAGTTATGGAGGCTGTGTTCCATATCTACTGGTGAGAGAGACCACTATTTCTACAAGGACTGTTTATCAGATACAGGGAGAAAATACTTTAAAGGCAATACAATTCTCACTCTTTCTTAAACAGAAATTCTACTATTCTATACTACATTTTCATATAACATGTATTTGGTGCCCCTGGGTCCTTTTGTAAAACAGAAGTCTATAGTAGTAAATGTCATGATAAAATGAAATCAAGAATTACAAAAGCGGTAAAACGTTCATTAAATATGAAATCCTATATTCACCACCTTAGACTCTGTGACTTTAATACTTGCTTTTCAAAATTTTGTGTCAATATCAGCATGTCTCAAAATTAACAAACTGCATTGAGCATTTAAGGCATCAACTTTTAATAAAATAAAAACAGTCAATTTATATTTTAAATACATTTCTGAGTGTGTCCAAACATAAAATAACTTCAAATGTAATCCCCCCATTTTATCCCAACATGTTTTGAACATTTGAACTTGAAATATAGGGATATAAATAAGATAACCAAATGTCTATTTATAATTTTAATTACCCAGACATTTAAAATTATACTCTGATGTCATTCAACAGCACTTTCTGCAGTGATGGAAATACTCCATATCTGCTCTAATATGGTCGACACTGGCCACACATGGCCATTGGGCACTTGAAGTGTGACTAGTGCAACTGAGAAGCTCAATGTTTACATTTAATTTTAATTAACTTAAATTTAAATTGGCTCATGAGGCTAGTGGCGACCAAACTGAACAACATGGTTTTAGAAAATAGAAGATTCTTTTAGAAACATTCTTTATACCACTCTCAAACTCTTCACATACATCTTAGCATTATCATCACCACAGTACAGTGATGTTAGATGTATTATTTAATCTTTTCCACAGCATGTAGTTTTTTTTCTTCTAAGTATTTTAAAATACAAGGAAGATTTAGAAGAAAATAGTGTTTGCAGAGATAGGAACATAGAACAAGTGTCTTGATACTTATGTGTAGAATGAGATTGAAGAGAGGAGACGTGGAATACAAGGATCATTCCCTTTGAAGATAGTCTGAAACCTATCTGGGGTTTAGCACTTTGTTCTTCTGGATCCTAAAGAACCGAAGGATCCATATGGAAATGACAAAGCCTTTCATTCTGCAAATTATTTTCAAGTAATTGTCAAAAGTCTCATTTACAACCATATCTAACTCTTGCAATTGTGAGACCTTACCCGTAGGGATAATTATAAAATCTGTTCCACATTTCTTTTTTTTTTATCCATAAGATTGTATATCAACATCAAAATCCAGCACAATTTGAAATCATTTCAGGTAAACCCGAACTTTGTATTTCAAAAGAAAATAACTGAGACATGTTATATGAGAGACTTTTTAAAGACACCTCTTCTGGGGCGCCTGGGTGGCTCAGTGGGTTAAAGCCTCTGCCTTCGGCTCAGGTCATGATCCCAGGGTCCTGGGATCGAGCCCTGCATCAGACTCTCTGTTCAGCAGGGAGCCTGCTTCCTCCTCTCTCTCTCTGCCTGCCTCTCTGCCTACTTGTGATCTCTGTCTGTCAAATAAAATAAATAAAATCTTTAAAGACACCTCTTCTGATGGATAATTTTGAGGGAAAACAATTGCCTTAATTTGGTACATACAGTAACTTAAAAAATTACAGAAGTGAGAACCGAAGATTACTTATTTAAAAGTTGTGTTTTCTTTACAATAACATGAAATCTTTTCCTATCGCCAAGCCCTCTTTAGCTGTTTTTCTTTCCTAATCCTCAAAACAGCAGTCCACAGAGACTCATCTGAATGGAGTTCAGTGATTGGTCGTTCTAACTACCACCAAACGGCATCATCACAGAGGGTGAGGGGCGCCCTACAAGGCAACAGGGGCACAGGTATCAATCCCAGGACTTTCTGGCATCTCAATAATGATGAGTGATCATTTCATACATCTTGATAGGGTAACAAATAACATAGATAGCTATGTATTTACAGGCAAATAAAACAAAATACCCCAGCTGTCCTTCCTACAATGAGATACAAAGCCACTCTCAACTGACTTTCCAAACTTTCCTTAGAACTGTCTTTCCCCCAAGATTAAATGAATGATGTTTAATATGTGCCATTTGGTTCTGCTTTATTACTAAGAATTCCTTGAATGGGGTCAATGAAAACGAATGTTAATCTACCGCAATCCAGAAAAAAAAAAAAATCCTCCTATCCATAAAATGAAATTAATGATCTCCAGAAGCAAATGATTTTAGTGTGATGATGATCTTTGAAGAAGAATTAAGGTGCTTTCAGGTGCTCTGCCTGGATCTTTAGCTTAATGAGGCAGATCAATCAAGAGGATAATGGCTAGATGGATATTTTTGTTGTTCTATTTTTAATGAATAAGAGACACTTGTATTCATTAAAATTATAAAAAAGATAAATAATGAATCACCTCAAATTACAGAATTTCCATATTTCTTAAAAAACTGACACTGTGCCTGCCAAGAATAGCCTCATATAATATTTATGAAGGACTGGCTTTCTGTAATGAGAAATTCAACAATTATCATGGTAATAACTTGGGAGGCAAGGATGAAATATATTGTAGTAAAAGCAAGTCTCAAGTGGAGATGGCATGTGTGTGTGTAGCGTTGGAGCACCTAGAGTCTAGAATGCTTCTGAGGTCTGCGAGGTGAAGCACGTGTGCCTCCATGACTGTCCACATGAATATGAAACTTACTTTATATAAAGCAATTTTCATTGTTCTTCCTTATGAATTTCTCATCACATTAATAATTTCTCAGACTCAAAGTTTACATTCTTCCCCAAACATCTCCTTATCGCTTCTTCACTTTTTTTTTCACCTGTGTCTCACTTCACCCAATTTTTTCCAAGAAAATCTTCCTTTCATTAAATAAGTTATCTTTCAACAATTTGATTTCTCCTCCTCCTTCTTTCTTAGAAATACTTGGATACAGAAACCCTTCCTACATGATTTTTAAAACTGGTGAGTAAGAGATCAACTTATTTTCTGGCTTTCTTTGGAAATTGTGAAATGTTAGTGCAAACTAGAGCAATGCAAACTCAGATCCTGCTGGTGAAATTAAAACTTCTATTTGGGCCAATTCTCTGCTTCTGATATATTTAGGATTTTGACCCTTAGCCTACATTTATTAGCAAAGGTCAAGTTATAAATCTAAGTACAAATATGTTTAACCAAAAACTTTAAAGTAATAGAGCACTGAGATGTTATGACTAGAAAGAAATTATTAAGATGTTATTTTTAGGAATATACATGTGGTTTAATTAGCCATAGACTTTTATCAAGAAATCTTTTCAATGAAATTAACTGTCTCTCATATTTTGCAAAAAATTCAATCTTCTATTTACATTATATGAGACAGGACCATGTCAAAATACCACAAAAGGAAATAAAACTAAATAATAATTATAAAATATTATGCAGAACTAGTATTTCTAAAGAAAATGTATTTGTTATTATTTTAAAATATTTCACAGCAAATATGTCAACTATATCTCTAGTTACCACAAAAACTATATCAAGAAGCATGCCATATTTTAAAATGTCTAATTTTAGGATCTCCAAATGCAAATAAATAAAGCTTTTAAAAGCTTGACAATTTATCCTGTCACTGCTTAAAGCTCTTAATTGTGTATATTTAAGGCTAGTAAAGATATAAGAAGAAATAGATTGGAAGCAAGCTGAGCAAATAGATAGTGTTCATAAATGCATCTTATTTGATATTGAAGTCAAGAGGTTCTATCAAAATGATTTAAAAACTTGAGAGATAAACTAATACAGAGATCTATAGGGAATCTTATCTAGTTCTGTTCACATGATTTCAGAGCTTTCCATTGAATTCTATTTTTTTTTTCCTACCTCTGATTATTCCACATGGACCATTGGGAGTAGAACAAATTGGGGGCACTGATCCTAATTTATGTCCTTTTTGACCCCTTTCCCTAACTTCAATTCTTGTTTGCAAGACTGTTAAAAAATGTTTGTGTCAAAACATAGCTTGGATAATAAAGTGTGGATACTTCAGAATAAGAAATGTTGGTTTCATACTGTGCATATTATTATACTAACTAAATGTTCTTATTTCAGCTCTTGATGTGACTGTACTGTTAGTTGTATCATAAAAGGTATTTGTCAGTGTAACAAAGTATATTATATTAGCCTTTTACAAAATTAACAAATGCATGACTTTCAAGAGAATAATTTTTTGAAGTACAAATAAGTAATTAAATTTTATATTAAATATTTAAATGTGTATACAATAAATTATATATGTAATTATTAACATATAAGGTGTTTATATATTAAATTATTATTAAATTAAAATAAATATTACATAATTATAATTACATAATTATATAATATATAATTATGTATATATACATATATGTAAAATATATGTGATTATGTATATATAATTATGCATTTTTTTTTAGATTTTATTTATTTATTTGTCAGAGAGAGAGAGGGAGAGAGAGCAAGCACAGGCAGACAGAATGGCAGGCAGGGGCAGAGGGAGAAGCAGGCTCCCTGATGAGCAAGGAGCCCGATGTGGGACTCGATCCCAGGACGCTGGGATCATGACCTGAGCCGAAGGCAGCTGCTTAACCAACTGAGCCACCCAGGTGTCCCTATAATTATGCAATTTTATATAACTTCATTTATACACACACACACACACACACACACACACACATAGAGTATATCTAAACATGTACACAAAGGAAATAAAACAGAGAATCTTTTTCAGCTAAATACGATCTTGAGAAATTCTTCCAAATGTTGAAAAGTTTTCAGTTCATCTGACATATTAGCAATAAATACACACAGGGGGCTTTATAGACATTTATCCTACATTCATTTACTTCAAAACATAAAATAAATTGTTATTTTTTTCTTCCTAAGTGAAAGCTAGGAACAACAGCTCTCTCTCTATGGAACACTATTGGGGCAATGGAGCAAGCAAGCAGATTTAACACCTTGTCTATTTGTTAGAATTCAAAAGGCTGCACTTTGGTTTATTTGTTTGGCCATTCTGTGTGTAGACAAAGAGAGAGAGAGAGAGACAGAGATAGAAACAGATATAGAGATAAAGAGAGAAACATATTTTTATATAAATATAAAATATATAGCAAATAATCATCTATACTTTTCACTTACCTGAAACAATAAAATCACTTAAATGTGTGTATCTGTGTCTGTGTGTCTCTGTGTGTAGTAATAGGGGTTTGATAGTTATATCCATGAAAATCTCTGAATTGCTCTAGCAGTTATAAACCTAATTTTTTTAAATTTAGAAATTAGAGAATTAATGTTGAGGGAGGTCTTTAGATTCTACCTCATTCATTCACCTCATTTTGCTGATGTGATTAAATAAGATATTAGAAAGCAAGTATCTTCCAAGGGCCAAAAAAGTGAATGAGAAAGAGACATGGAGCTAGGGCCTAAATTGCTTTATCTTCAATGGAGTACTACTCCTGGCATACAGTGCTGCCTCAAAATGGCATTGTGTTATCTTGCTAATTTTATTGTTGATTTGGCCCTTTGGAGAATGATAAAAATTAATTAGTAAAATAAATCATTTTAATGAATATGTGATCCTACAAATTTATTCTGAAGCCCTATATACAACAATAATATTAATACAGATTCAGTTTAAGATGGGTGTATATATCTGATAGTATTTAATATAAACTGGTTTCTCTAACATTAATCAGAAAAACTTAACTGGATGGAGGAGTAGCAGTCCTAAATTTTGTCTGGTCCCAGGAATTCAGCTAGATAGTTATCAAACTAGTCTGAACATCCACAAACTCAACAAGAGATCAAAGAGAACAATAGCAGCAATTCTAGGAACAGAAAAGCAACCACATTCTGGAAGGTAGGATGTGCAGAGAAGTGGATCCAAGGTGATATTTGGGAACCACAGAGGGAGGGAGCATCCATCAGCCAGCTCCCAGCAAATGATAGAGCAGCAGAGCACAAAAACAGAACCTTTAGAAGTCTGTTCTGTAGAGGGACATCACTCCAGAGGCTAAGCAGGGGGTAGAACCCTTGATGGCACAGTGTGGTCTCAGGACCCTCAGGGGTCACAGAAAGACCAGGGGTGTCTGAGTGTGGCAGAGCACCTGGTTATCAGAGCAGGGACGCTGATTGAAAACAGGAGCCAAGGAGTTGGCTTTCAGCTCGGGGTTACCTTAAACCATGATTGGAGGCACAGTGGGGCCACTACTCTTCAGGCAGGGACCTAACAAGCAGCAGATCTGGGAGACTCACCTTCCTCAATGGAGGGAGTGGCACAGGAGCACAGCACAGGAATCTGCGTGGTTCAGAGACTCCAAACGGGGCCATGTGCCAGAGATAGAAACACTTGGTCACAGACTGGGTGAGCATGGATTGTGGCAGGAGACCAGGGAGATGGAAGGGACTGACTGCTTTTCTCTGAGGGCCATTGAGGAATGAGGCCCTGAGCTCTTGGCTCCTCCAGGCCAGAGATTGGGAGGCCACCATTTTCATTCTCCTCCTCCAAAGCTCCACAGAAAGTATTCAGGAAACAAAAAGCTCCCGAGAGCCAAACTGAGCAGATTACTTAGCTTGGCCACTGGCAAGTGCAGTGCAATTCCACCTCTGGCAAAGACATTTAAGAATCACTGCAACAGGCTCCACCCCCAGAAGAACAGCAAGAACATCCTGCCAAGACCAAGTTTACTGATCAATGAGAACTGCAAAATTCCAGCACCATGGGAATACAAAACATGGAATTCATGGCTTTTTCCCCCATGAGTCTTTAGTCTTTCAAAGTTAAATTTTTTAAATTTTCTTTATGTTTTCCCTGAATTTTTCCTCTTTCCTATTTCTTAAAAGTTTTTTTTTTTTTTAAGATTTTATTTATTTGACAGAGAGACACACAGCAAGAGAGGGAACACAAGCAGGGGGAGTGGGAGAAGGAGAAGCAGACTCCTTGCTGAGCAGGGAGTCCAATGCAGGGCTCAATCCCAGACCCTGGCATCATGACCTGAGTCAAAGGGAGACGCTTAATGACTGAGCCACCCAGGCGCCCCTCCTCTTCCCTATTTTAACCAACATCTTATCAATATCTTTTTAAAAATCTTTTTTATTTTTTTCCATTATATTTTATTTAAAATATTTTTAATTTTCATTTTTACAATCATATTCTATCCCTTCATCGTATTTAACCTTATTTTTGTGTGTGTGTGTGTGTATATATATATATATATATATATATATATATATTTTCCTTTCTTTAAAATTTTGAGATACAGTTTCTCCTAACAGACCAAAATATACCCTAAATCTAGTGTATGGCTTTGTTCTAGTCTTCCACCTGATCACATTCTCTCCCTTATTTTTTTTCCTTCTTTTTTCAACTAACGTATTATCTTATCAATTGCTTTTCTAAAATTTTTCTTAATTTTCATCTTTACAGTCATATTCTATCCTTTCATCATATTTAACCTTATTTGTGTGTATGCGTGTGTGTGTGTGTGTACACATACATATATATAATTAAGTTTTTCTTTCTTTAAAATTTTGGGGAGCAGTTTCTTCTAACAGACCAAAATACACCCAAAATCTAGTGTGTGGCTCTGTTCTATTCATGAGCATAATCATATTCTTTTTTTTTTTCTCCTTTCTTTTCCCCCTAGTTCCAAGTCTCTTCTGATTCATTTAGTGTATACTGGGGTCACTGTTACCCTTTTAGCATTTGTTCTCTCATTCATCTAGTCTTCTCTGGACAAAATGACAAGACAGAAAAACTCACCTCAAAAAAAAGAACAAGAGTACTGACTGCCAGAGCCCTAATCAATGCAGACATTAATAAGATGTTGGAATTAGAGTTCAGAATGAAGATTATAAAGATACTAGCTGGGCTTGAAAAAAGCATAGAAGACACTACAGAATACCTTTGCGGAGAAATAAAATAACTAAGATCTAACCAAGTTAAAACCAAAAAGGCTATTAATGAGGTGCAATCCAAAATGGAGGCTCTTACTGCTAGGGTAAATGAGGCAGAAGAGATAATTAGTGATATAGAAGACCAAATGATGGAGAATAAAGAAGCTAAGAAAAAGATAAACAAATACTGGATCACAAGAGGAGAATTTGAGAGGTAAGTGATACCATAAGATGAAACAATATTAGAATAATTAGGATCCTAGAAGAAGAAGAAAGAGAGGGGGCAGAAGGTATATTGGAAGAAGTTATAGCAGAAAATTTCCCTAATTTGGGGAAGGAAACAAGCATCAAAATCCAGGAGGCACAGAGAAATCCCCTCAAAATCAATAAAAACAGATCAACACCACATCATCTAATAGTAAAACTTACAAGTCTCAGAGTCAAAGAGAAAATCCTGAAAGCAGCTTGGGACAAGAAGTCTGTAACCTACAAAGATATAAATATTAGATAGGCAGCAGATCTAACCACAGAGACCTGGCAGACCAGAAAGCACTGGCATGATATATTCAGAGCACTAAAGCAGAAAAATATTCAGCCAAGAATTCTATATCCAGCTGGGCTGTCACTGAAAAGAGAAGGAGAAATAAAAAGCTTCCAGGATAAACAAAAACAAAAACAATTTGCAAACACCAAACCAGCCCTAGAGGAAATATTGAAAGGGGTCTTCTAAGCTAAGAGAGAGCCTAAAAGTAACATAAAGCAGAAAGGAACAGAGACAATATACAGTAACAGTCCCCTTACAGGCAATACAATGGCACTAAATTCATATCTTTCAATAGTGACCCCAAATGTAAATGGGCTGAATGCCCCAATCAAAAGACACAGGGTATCAGAATGCATTAAAAAAAACAAGACCTATTGATATGCTGTCTGCAAAAGATTCATTTTAGACCCAAAGACACCTCCAGATTTAAAGAGAGGGGGTGGAAAACAATTTACCATTCTAATGGACATCAAAAGAAAGCTGGGTTGGCAATCCTTATATCAGACAAATTAGATTTTAAACCAAAGAATATAATAATAGATGAGGAAGGACACATATCATACTTAAAGAGTCTATCCAACAAGAGGATCTAACAACTTTAAATATCTATGCCCCTAACATGGGAGTAGCCAATTATATAAGTCAATTAATAACAAAATCAAAGAAACACATCAACAATAACACAATAATTTTAGGGGACTTTAACACCCCCCTCACTGAAATGGACAGATCATCAAAAAGTCAACAAGGAAATAAAGGCTTTGAATGACACACTGGACCAGATGGACATCACAGATACATTCAGAACATTCCATCCCAAAACAACAGAAAATACATTCTTCTTGAGTACACACAGAACAGTCTCCAGAATAAATCGCATCCTGGGTCATAAATCAGGTTTCAACTGGTACCAAAAGATTGGAATCATTCCCTGCATATTTTCAGAACACAGTGCTTTGAATCTTGAACTGAATCACAAGAGAAAAGTTGGAAAGAATTCAAATAGGTGGAGGTTAAAGTGCATCATACTAAAGAATGAATGGAACAGCGCCCAATGACTCCCGTCACCCTGGCCTCCGGCCGCGCTCCGAGCTGACCGAGCCTGCGACCGGTTCAAGGCAACCCCGAGCTGAGAGTCACTCCTCGGCTCTGAGGGTTGATGGGGGGAGGGGGTTGGGAGAGGGGGTGGGGTTATGGATATTGGGGAGGGTATGTGCTATGGTGAGTGTTGTGAAGTGTGTAAACCTGGCGATTCGCAGACCTGTACCCCTGGGGATAAAAATATATGTTTATAAAGCTGTAAAAAAAAAAGAAAGAAAGGATGAATCCCCAAGTTTTGTAGCAACATGGACGGGACTGGAAGAGATTATGCTGAGTGAAATAAGTCAAGCAGAGAGAGTCAATTATCATATGGTTTCACTTATTTGTGGAGCATAACAAATAGCATGGAGGACAAGGGGAGATGGAGAGGAGAAGGGAGTTGAGGGAAATTGGAAGGGGAGGTGAACCATGAGAGACTATGGACTCTGAAAAACGATCTGAGAATTTTGAAGGGGTGGGGGATGGGAGGTTGGGGGCACCAGGTGGTGGGTATTGTAGAGGGCACGGATTGCATGGAGCACTGGGTGTGGTGCAAAAATAATGAATATTGTTATGCTGAAAAAATAAAAAAATTTTAAAAAAAATACAACCAGAAAAAAAAAAAAGAATGAATGGGTCAACCAGGAAATTAAAGAAAATTTTAAAAAATTCATGGAAACAATTAAAATGAAAACACAACTGTTCAAAATCTTTGGGATAGAACAAAGGCAGTCCTGAGAGGAAAGTATATAGCAATACAAGTCTTTCTCAAGAAACAAGAAAGGTCTCAAGTACACAACCTAACCCTACACATAAAGGAGCTAGAGAAAGAACAGCAAAGAAAGCCTAAACCCAGCAGGAGGAATAATAAAGACGAGAGCAGAAACCAATGAAATAGAAACCAAAAGAACAGTAGAATAGATCAACAAACCTAGGAGCTGGTTCTTTGAAAGAATTAAGAAGATTGATAAACCCCTGGCCAGACTTATCAAAAAGAAAAGACAAAGAACCCAAATTAAAAAATCATGAATGAAAGAGGAGAGATCACAACCAACACCAAAAAAACACAACCAATCATAAGAACATATTATGAGCAACTATACGCCAGCAAATCTGACAAACTGGAAGAAATGGATGCATTCCTAGAGACGTATAACCTACCAAAACTGAACCAGGAAGAAATAGAAAGCCTGAACAGACCCATAACCAGTAAGGAAATTGAAGTAGGAAATAAGAGTTGAGGACCAGAGAGCTTCACAGGGGAATTCTACCAAACATTTAAAGAATAATTAATACCTAATCTCCTGAAACTGTTCAAAAAAATAGAAATGGAAGGAAAACTTCCAAATTCATTTATGAGGCCAGCATTACCTTGATCCCAAAATCTGACAAAGACCCCATCAAAAAGGAGAATTACAACCAATACCCATGATGAACATGGATGCAAAAATTCTCACCAAAATACTAGCCAATAAGATCCAACAGTCTGTTAGAAGGATTGTTCACCATGACCAAGTGAGATTTATTCCTGGGCTGCAAGGTTGGTTCAACATCTGCAAATCAATCAATGTGATACAATGCCTTAATAAAAGAAAAGAACAAGAACCATATGATACCCTCAGTAGAAGCAGAAAAAGCATTTGACTAAGTACAGCATTCCTTCTTGATCAAAACTCTACACAGTGTGGGGATAGAGGGTACATAACTCACTATCATAAAAACCATCTATGAAAAACCCACAGAGAATATAATTCTCAATGGGGAGAAACTGAGAGCTCTTCCCTTATGGTTAGGAATATGGCAGGGATGTCCACTATCACCGCTGCTATTCAACATAGAACTAGAAGTCCTAGCCTCAGCAATCAGAAAACAAAAATAAATAAAAGGCTTCTGAATTGGCAAAGAAGTGAAACTCTCACTCTTTGCAGATGATATGATACTTTATATGGAAAACCCAAAGGACTCTACCCCAAAACTGCTAGAACTCATACAGGAATTCAGTAAAGTGTCCGGATATAAAATCAATGCACATAATTCAGTAGCATTTCTATACACCAACAACAAGACAGAAAAAAGAGTAATAAGGAGTCAATCCCATTTATAATTGCACCCAAAACCATAAGATACCTAGGAATAAATCTAACCATAGAGGCAGAGAATCTGTGCTCAGAAAACTATAGAATACTCATGAAAGAAATTGAGGAAGACACAAAGAAATGGAAAAACGTTCCATGCTCATGGATTGGAAGAACAAATATTGTGAAAATGTCTATGCTACCTAAAGCAATCTACACATTTAATGCAATCTCTATCAAAATACCATCAACTTTTTTCAAAGAAATAGAACAAATAATCCTAAAATTTATATGGAACCAGAAAAGATCCTGAATAGGAAGAGGAATATTCAAAATGAAAAACAAAGCTGGTGGCATTACAATTCTGGACTTCAAGCTCTATTACAAAGCTGTAACCATCAAGATAGTATGGTACTGGCACAAAAACAGATGAATAGATCAGTGGAACAGAATAAAGAGCCCAGAGGTGGACACTCAACTCTATGGTCAACTGATCTTTGACAAAGAAGGAAAGAATGTCCAATGGAAAAAAGTCTCTTCAACAAATGGTGTTGGGAAAATTGAACACCCACTTGCAGAAGAATGAAACTGGACCATTTCCTTATACCATGTACAAAAATAAACTCAAAATGGATGAAAGACCTCAATGTGAGACAGGAATACATCAAAATCCTTGAGGAGAACACAGGCAGCAACCCCTTTGACCTCAGTCACAGCAGCTTCTTCCTAGAAACATCGCCAAGGGCAAGAGAAGCAAGGGCAAAAATGAACCCCTGGGACTTGGTCAAGATAAAAATCTCTTGCACAGCAGAGGAAACAGTCAACATAACCAAAAGACAACCGACAGAATGGGAGATGATACTTACAAATGACGTATCAGATAAAGTGCTAATATCCAAAATCTATAAAGAACTTCTCAAACTCAACTCCCAAAGAACAAATAAACCAATCAAGAAATGGGCAGAAGACATGAACAGACATTTCTGCAAAGAAGACATCCAAACAGCCAACAGACATGAAAAAGTGCTCCACATCACTTGGCATCAGGGAAATACAAACCAAACCACAATGAGATACCACCTCAAACCAGTCAGAATGGCTAAAATTAACAAGTCAGGAAATGACAGATGTTGGTGAGGATATAGAGAAAGAGGAACCCTCCTACACTGTTGGTGGGAATGCAAGCTATTTGAGCACTCTGGAAAACAGTATGGAGGTTCCTCAAATAGTTGAAAATAGAGCTACTGTATGACCCAGCAATTGCACTACTGGGTATTTACCCCAAAGATACAAATATAGTATGAAGAGGCATGTGCACCAGAATGTTTATAGCAGCAATGTCCACAATAGCCAAACTATGGAAAGAGTCTAGCTTTTCATCAACAGATCAATGGATAAAGAAGATGTGGTATATATATACAACGGAATATTATGCAGTCATCAAAATAATTCGAAATCTTGCCATTTGCAATGATAGGGTTGTAACTAGATGGTATTATGCTAAGCGAAATAAGTCAATCAGAGAGGGATAATTATCATACAATCTCACTAATTTGAGGAATTTGAGAAATAAATTCCTCAAAGGGAGGGGAGAGAAAAATGAAAAAATGAAAATGAAACAAAATTCATTTCAAAAAATGAAAAAAAATGAAACAAAATGAAACCAGAGATGGAGACAAATATTATGAGACTCTTGGTCTCAGGAAACAAACTGAGGTTTGCTGGAGTGGAGGGGGGTGAGAGGTGTGGCATGGTGGGGTGATGGACATTGGGGAATGTATGTGCTATGGTGAGTGCTGTGAATTGTGTAAGACTGATGAACCACTGACTGGTACCCCTGAAAAAAGGAATACATTATATGCTAATTTTAAAAATTAAATTAAAATTTTAAAAAACTTAACTCATCAGGTAGATAAATATTCTAATTTTAAAATATTTTTAGGTACAGAAATTCCATGGGTTCATTTGGCAACACTAACACTGAGATCCTTAACCCTCAGTATCCTTCCCCCTCAGCTACATTACAACATGCACAGACACACACAGTCCTCTAAAATCATTTGAAAACAAAACAAAATGCTCTCCCACATGATTCAAACATGCTATGTTTTGTCAACTCCAGCCTTCAGACTGAGAAAAAAGTAGAGACACTGGATGTAAATAAAGGTTGGTTCAATCATTTCCTCAATGACTGTCATAGCGAAGAGGGATACCTCACACTGGAGAAATCTTATATGAGTTCATGGAGCAGAGAGTCAAAAACATTACATTCTCCCCCAACCCCTTACCCTCTGGGGATACGTTTCAGACCCCTAGGGGACACAGATACTTCCAAACCCTATGTATACTATGTTTCTCCTGTGCATACACATCTATAAGAAAGTTTAATTTATAAATGAGGCACAAGTAGAGATTAACAATAATAATAAAATAGAATGATTACAACAATATAATATAAAAGTTATGTGAATGTGGTATCATTTTCTCTCAAAACACTGTAGTGCACTGTGCTATACTTCCTTCCTGTGATGCTGTGAGATGGTTAAATGCCAATGTGAGGAGAGGAAATGAGGTGAAGACTCCAGCAAGTGATACATGTAAGCCTTAGGCAACTCACCTTCCGATAATTTGTCAGAAAGAAGATCTGCTACTACCAACCAAGGTTGACCTCAGGTAACTGAAACTGCTGAAAATGAAACCATGGATAAAGGGGAACTATAGTATATGGGTGAGAAAGAAGACTTCAGGGTTTCCTGACTCTACCAATGAATCTATCTGCCATTGATGAGGAAACTTAAAATATCACTGTTTCTTTATTTGTAAAAGGTGCATAATTTTAGGAGGATTGATGCTCATAACATGTATCTGTATAAATTAGGAACAATTTTAAATGCTCCAAAATTCAAAATATTACTTGAATAATGCAATTTTCCCATTCCTGGAAGAAAATATGCAATAAGGAGTATCAAGGATGGTTGGATCAAATATGAAAGAGATTTAGAACATGTTCTTATTCCAATAAATTGCACCAAAATTTATTTATTTGAAATAAATCTAGTGTGTGTAAAATAACCAATAAATAGCATGGTTTGTATTTGCTAACTCAGTGCTAACTTACAAATGCATGACATAAAGAAAAAAAACAAGTAAGAAAAGGAATTCATTAAAATGGAAAATAAGAGAAGAGAGAAGACCATGAGAAGCAAGCAATTCAGTGAGAGGCACTGGCAGAAGGTTGATAGGCAGAAGAGAAAAACCAAGGTATTTCCTTCTCTTCCTCCTTTGGTGTCATCTCTGCCAGCTTGTATTCTCCAAGGTTCTAGTTCTCCCTAGATAGCCAGGATCCAAGGTCTAGCTTCGGCTTAGTGGTTCCAGCTCCTGGGCTCCTGCCTTTAAACTTTGAACTTAGAAATAACGGCAACTTCCAAAGGCAGGTAACCTCATCTTCCCCTGGTGGTTCATCAGGCCTTCTAACACCTTAATATCCTATATTAAATTATTATTATTAAATGGAATTACTTTACACGAGTTTTGGTTTTTTGAGTTGCTCTGATACAAACAACTATTTGACACTTTAATGTACAGGTATAAGTAGATAAAAATTTCTAAAAGTTTAAATGTATAAATGTATTTTATAACACTTTACAAATTCCTTAAAAAAAATGGCAGAATCACTTCAAAGGGTATTATACTCTTACAAAGTATCTACCGTGAAGGAAATTCTCAGAAGTTCCTTTATGGTTGTTAAAAAGCAGTTGATTTATTTTACAACACTGCAAATATGAGATAAGTAAAATATTATATCCCCAAATAAAAGAGCAGAGTTTGCTTTTTCTAAGAATCTATATTTATGAAAACTGAATCTGTGTTTTTATTTTGTCTGCACTGAAAATACTCCAACAACAGATCTACTGAAAATATCAATATGATTTGATAGATCAGGACTTTTTCCTAAAAGGTTTCACCGTCCAGCTAGAAGGAAAGACACAGCAGATGTTTTCCTCTCTGTTATTATTATGCATATAAATATTATGCATTTAAATACATTTTTAAAAACCAGTATAGAAGAGGGGATAATGAAAACCAAATCTCCCCAATATTAATTGTACTCCCCATAGGCAACCCTGGTCAATGTCTTGTATATCCTTTCATAATGTATACAGATATAAACATACATCCACATTCATCTGTAAAAGGGGATAATAATAGCATTTACTATAGTAAATATAATAATTATATTTAGTAAATATTTAGCAAATAATTATTATAGTAAATATAGTAATTATATAACTATAAAATACTTTAGTAAAATTTTTGTGAGGACTAAATAAGAAAATAAACACAAAGAAGTCAGCATTGTAAGTTTTTATAGTAAATATCAATTATTAATATTTTCCAGTTTCATCAAACCATGTATCTACCTCCCTACATGGAAGCAAAATTTAATTGGTCTCCTACTTAGGTTATTTTCCAAGTTTTTGCATGTATAATATGTATAAATTCATATATAGTATATGATATTATCTATACAAAGAATTTATATGTATGTATATGCAAGTGTGTATGTATTAATACATATATTATTACATATACATATAGATAAGAATTTATGTGTTTGTGTATCATTGTGAATTAAAGGATTTGTAGATTTCTTATTTTGCATTGCCAGAGTACCCTCCAAATAAAAAGGAGACAGACAAATAGACACACACACACAATATAAGCTTTGTGATAATGATTCTAAATGTAATACATTATAAGGGTAATAGAACTCTTCAAAATGTGTCTTGTGAAGCAGGTAAGGCTTAAACTGAATCTGTAGTAGGTAAAGAGAAGGAGAAATGGCATGGCATATCAACAGACATATTGTGTGTTATACCATAAGCAATGGTGTGAAGCAGAAATTAGATGTGTGTATGGAAAGCTTCCAAGTTAAGATGCTGGCTTGACTGAAGGGGAAAAAGGTGAGCATGTAAAGCGAAGTCAGATTGCAGCGGAATGTGCAGTCAAATTTCTGAATTGATGGAGAAGAAAAGTGTAGGTTTTAGAGCACTGGAAGAAGATGTGAAAGCAATTTTTTAAAAAATTTTGTTTCATTTTAGGACAGTCAGACCTCTGCTCAGTCTGGTGCTTTGTTACTTCTTTTTCAAGAATTTAAGCACATATTTTTGGTAAGCCTAAGCAGAATGTGCAAGCAAATCAACTAGTTCCTAAATTATGAAAAGTGTCATTTTTTTTATTTTCCTTTTTTTTAAGATTTTATTTATTTATTTGAAAGAAAGAGAGCAAGCACAAGAAGGGGGAGCAACAGAGGGAGAGAGAGTAGCAGACTCCTGGCTGAGCAGGGAGCCCAGTGTGGGACTTCACCCCATGACTTGAATCATGACTTGAGCCTAAGACAAACACTTAACCAAGTGAGCCACCCAGGCACTCTGTCATTTTCTTTCTAAGAAAAATTATTTAAAGGGCTGAAAATCAGTTTGTAATGTGATACTGAAGAGTTTGCAGTTTTTATTTCTATTCTCTTTTTTACATTGTGTAGATTTTATGATTCCTTTATAGTGAGTTATATAAACTAATCAGATTGGTACCAAGAAGTTTTGAAACTCTTAATTCAAGCAGGAGGCATGCTTCATTATGATGCTGAACAATTAGTGTGAAAGGGGCTGGTAGGTTGATTAAGTTTTCCAGACCTATGAAACTATCCAGTACTTCTTGGCTGATCACTGAGCTTTTGTTTTTCTTTTTTTCTTTCTTTTTAATTTTTTAAGTTGCTGCTTTCAATACAGAGGGTGAGAATTTTTTTTAAAAATCTGTTTTGCTATATTTCTGTATGCATGATTTATATAAAAATGTATAATCACTTTAACATGGACACTTAACATATGTGTTAACCCCATCTTTATTCCCTTCTAAATGGTTTGGGTTTGCTTTTCTCATAGGCATAGTTTGTTCTATTTTAGTTATTGCCTTATGGCTTTTCTTAGCAAGGTAAGTAGATATAAACATCCCAATATTTGGAATGAGATTTAATTTGAATCTTGGTTAGCCCACTTATTAACTCTGTGTCTTTGTTCAGGTCACTTCTGTGAATGTCAGTTTTTTTACCTGAAAATGAATCTAATTATACCACCTACCTCATAGGATTTTTTTTCTCTATCAATTAAATAAAATGACAAAGGCATTTAGCAAGTCACTGGCAGACATCATGGAAACAACATGTAATGGCTGTCATTATTTTTGCTGTTGTCAACTATTTCAACAACCATAACTGGAAAATAGAAACAGAACTGAAATTTCAGTGAAAGCCTGAACTACCTAAAAATACATTGAAGCCTTGTTTTTCTTTCTCGACATGAAGGGACTGATGAGTGGAACCACAACGCTGACTCTGATGGAAAGGAGAACGGGATGTGGGAATCACTAATTCTCTTTCTTCCTTCCTCAGCTCCAGCTGCTCTATCATTACCCTGGCTATCCCTTTCTCTGGGCTCAGATTTCAGCAGATGTGCACATCTACAACATTTATGGAAGGTAAATGTTTTATCTTTTTAATGTGGTTAGTGAAAAAAGGTTTTAAATATGTATTCCAAACCTTTGGTATGGATACTTCAGAACCCTAAATAGGGTTATAAGAAAGTATTGAGAAAAGAAAACTTTGAAATTACATTTTTGAGGTAACTTTTTAAATTCTAATTTCCAATGAAGAATGTGCAGTGTTCATGTAAATATATGCAAATAAATACAGCTGCTTTTCTCTTTTATTCCTAAATCTGGCCCTTTGAAAAATCTCAGCAAAAATTATTTGCACGGAGGTTGTAATAAACTGTAGTGCATGTCGCTGTTACATAAAACAAAAGTATTCTCTGTATATACACTGCTGCATTTCTTATTATGTAGGTTAGAATCACATTATGTGGAGACCATTGTTCTGTAGATCCTGCTGATGGTTTTCATTCAACTGATGTTGGCAAAGGTTATATTCCTCTTTTGAAGCTAGCAGCATCTCACGAACAAACTCCATGAACCCAAACCATGTCTTATTTTGTGGAAGACAATGTTAAGTAGAATATCCAAAAGTAGTAATTGTTTAATAAGTATTTGTTGAACAAATGAATAATATCTAGTTTCAAGATTACTAATATTTTCACGATATTCTTTAAGTGTTGAAACATCTACACCAGTGTCCCTCAAAATCTGTAAGCGTATCTCTTAAACTGAGTATAAATACTTGTACATTTGATTATGTTTTCTGTAACAGTACATCCAGACAGAATCATGTTTTCCACAAAACAAACAAACAAAAAAATGGAGTTCAGTTTACCTTGTGCTATTACAAGAAAACAAATCTGTCACAGTCATAAGGTATGTTCGTAGGCTGGAAGCATCTGGGCTTTTCCATAGGAAGTGGACTCATAAGACAGTAGAGGGGGAAATGGCCTTGTCACCCCGTTCTATTCATAGTGGAGACCAAGCCACCCTTCCTGTTTCAGCCGTTCCAGCTCCAGGACCCCTCACCTCCATGTGACTGCCACTCATTCCCATCCAGTATAAACTTGACACAGACATAGGACCAGGGCAATATGATGATGAGGAATGTAGACTTCCTTCGCAATCACTTGAAACTATTTTAAGTCTATGGAAGAACAAAAATATTCCGCTCCGCCCCTAAAGCAAGCTTATATCCATTACAAAGGATAGAAACTGGGGTAAATGAAAGTTATTTGACAAGCTCAAAGCTGTTGTTAATAACATTGATATGAGAGCCCGTAAGTTCTGAGTTTTCCTATATTTTATCCTAGGAGCACAAACGTTCTTATCTCCAAGAAGCGAATAAATGTTGTGTCTTTGACTCAAATTGCAAACTTGAATATCTCACAAATCTTGAAAATTCCACATAGTCCTAGAAGCTTTCTACGTTTTCTTATTCCTATTAAATCCATTTCATTGCAACTCTCTGATTTGTTCCCTTGTATATAGATTGGGCCACACAAAAAATATGCAGTATTATTTGGAGAAGGAAACAATTTATAAATAATTGATGACCAATCAAATTGAAACTACTTTTTAACAGCTGATAAAGAAAAGTTAGGTCAACTTTTGAGCACTTAATAAAGTATTGTATACTTAATTTTGTAGGTTGATTTGTATCTCAAAATAGAACCCTCGGTCAATCTTACCAATGAACAGTCCTTCTGATTTGCATTAAGTATCCCAATACTTTTCCTAGAATGTTAAGAAATGGTATTTCATTTGTTTAATCTGACATGCTGGTCAGCAACTTAATTTTCTAGGATATGAAATCTTTATTTGCTTGAAGAAATCATTTCCAATAATGCATTCAAGTCTCAGATGTACACCTAACCCCATTAAAAGCAAGCTGAGAACATTTTTAGAATGTATTTCTCAGAATTATCTACAGTTACAGTTTTTTATTTTTTTTTCCTTTATGAATAGAAGATGTGTTAGCTACCATCTTCCCCCCTCCCTTATCTTGTTCTAGATGGAATGAACGTATGTCACTGATTCTACATTACTTAACACACCTTTTCTATCTGTAAGGGCAAAAAAAAAGATATAAATATGAATCCATATTTTTTCTATCTCTTTTGGCATTTAAACCAAAGGGCAGAACATTAAGTATCAATTAAAATTGTTTAAAACTCCACATAGGCAGCTTTTTAAGTAAATGGCAATCCAAAAATAATTACAAGGTGATTTTTAAAATAAAGAACAAAACCTAATATCTAATAAATGTTATCTAATAAATATCTAAATAAATATCTAAATAAATGTTATCCTTCACGAAGTTACACTGGATAAAATGTGATGTTACTGGAATAACAACTTTTGGCCTGAAATAACAATGAGAGGCCTAGATGGTTCAAAACCTAATTCTGTTACCTACAAATGGTATGATTTAAAACAAATTATCAGACTTTCTATGCTTCAGTTTAGGTATTTCTATATGGTAGATTGTTACAAAATGGCCTCACATGGAATATGCCTCCCTAAATGAGTGCCTTTGTGTAGTCTCCCCCAACCCTGAATCTTGGCTAGTCCCATGAATTGTTTAGACCAACAGAATATAAAAGGTGTGTGTGACAAATGCACATTCTGGGCTTAGGTGTGAAGAGGCTTTGCAGCTCTCATTTTCACCTTCTGGGGATAAGAACACCATGTTATAGAGAGGCACTGTCTAGCCTGGTAGATTTCATGTGGAGAAGACACGTGGTACCCTAGTTGACAGCCAACAGCCAGATGTGTGAGTGAAACCATCTTAGACCCTTCAGCCTCGGTTGAGCCATCAGATGATGGTAGACCACGTGACTAGTCCCAGCTGGCACCAGCAGAAGAATCATTCAGATTACCCATCCACAGAATCATTAGAAATGATAAACTGTTGTTGTTTTAAGTTAATAACTTTGGGGGTGCTTTGTTAAAGAGCAAAGATTACCTGAAACACTGTCAGATTGGATAATAATAATGTTTATCTAACACAGTTTTATTGTAGATGAAATCAAAATATATACACTTAGAACAGTTTCTGGACCATATAAATGCTCAATAGGTGTTAATCATAATTATTAGTACAAAGTCACTAATTGGAAAAGGACAATGCTAATATACATATGCAAATTCAAGAATATTTGTTCAAAATCTGCACATTACTTCAGAATATAAGAGGCAACAAATAAGGACAAAAACTCCAGTGATTTGAAATGTGGGCAAAAGCAAACAAACAAATAAACAAAACTTATGGACATGATGATGCTTTAAATCAGGGACAGACTAGAAGAATAAAGACCACATCTACATGGCAAAATTCTTTTCTCATCTTCTAAAAATACTGCATTAATAACTGCCATATAATAGCTAAAAGCTTTTATGTAAAAATACACATTTCCAACTTCTGTAAACATCTTGCTATCTTTCAGCATCTAGCCACAGTGGCTCTTACTCCCTTATCAGAAGCACTGTCCAGAGCTGAAGCTTCCTGACAACTTAAAAATGCATGTTTTTGAAGCCACAGTGAACTCCATCTGTTGTCACTCATTTACTTACCAAACTGACCCCTGCAGGCATTTGAGTTTGGGGCCCTACCTTTAAGTTGAGGATAAATGGAAGGTTAGATTTCTATTTCTTGATTTTAAAGCTATGAATTTCTAGAGTTGCAAAATCTTTAGAAAGTATCTATTTCAACTATCTAATTTAATTTAGAATCAAGCCATGTAACAAATGAGGCAGAACAAGGGCTAAAGTGCAGAGATTCTAAATCTAGCTCCAGGCTACTTCCTCCTCTCTGAGAGGCAACAATCTGGCAGCTATGAGTTCATGACAGAATTCAGCATTTGGATAGGGACTCAGTTACAGCACGTGGGTGTAGATGGTAGAAAAAGAAACATAGTTATAACTGTACCACCCATTCCTTAGGGGTAAGAAATAGAACATGTGACCTGATGCAAATTCCAAATCAGTTAGAATTTTGCTTTTGTATTACATGTTGCTTAAAATCAGTATTTGATATTATACGACTTGAGAAGCTTCCCAGTTACACAAACTCAAGGCAGGGTGATTTCCACAGGCTTGTTCAGACTAGATGAACTGACACTTATCCATTTCCAATTCTGTGCCATTATAAGAGTTGATCTGGGGAGGAAAAAAAAAAATCTCTCTCACATAGGATTGGAGTATCTTGGCATACAACAAAATATTTTTGAGCAGCCTATGGGCATTCTTCTAGCGAAGAAAGAAAGAGAGCTGGGCTCAGTGAGTTAGCTTACCCATTCTTCTGTGTTCATAAAGCATGCTGTTCCATTTCTACTGCAGCTCCAAACAGTAAGATAGACATACTGACCTCTTCATTACAGGAAGTTTTCCAAGATCAGGGATTATGACTTTTCATCTTTGAATTTTAGCATTGCCAGATAAACTCAGGATGCTCAATTAAAATATGAATTTCAGGTAAACAACAAATCATTGTTCTATATAAGGGTGCCCATGCAATATTTGGATAACATTGGAATAAGAAAATGATTATAATAATAAATGATTAGTTGTTCATCTGAATTCAAATTTAACTGGTTGTCCTATTCTGGTATGGTTTGTTTAGATCTGCTTTTTTTTTTCCCCTAAATCTGGTAACCCTACTTAAAGATAATGTCAAATACAGTCCTGCCATAAAAGATGTTCAGTAAATGCCATCTGAATATTGAATGGCACTTTTTGCAATTCCACCTAATGGTATGGTGTCATGGCTCCACTAACCTTTGAGATGTCATCAGACTCTAATCTGATTCTAGACACAAATCTATACCAGTAAGAATAATTAAAACCCAAATAACAATATTGTGTATGTTTCTACAGTGCTTTATGATTTTCAAAGGTCAGAGGCAGTACTTGCTCTTTTTAAAATAAATTCTGAATAATCACACAATAAAACTGTGACTGAATAAAAAGAGCACGCAGAAAGTGAAGTATGCTTAGATGGTGAATACAAAGATCTTCATGCTTCTATAAACTACTGCATTTCTGGTTCATGCATTCTATCTCATATTTTTAAATCAGACCATTCCTTTCCTAGCATGACTATGCCAGTTTCAGAGGAAGAGAAAATAATTTAGGACCCTGATGGCTGCAGGTAAACAGGCATTTATTTTTCTATGTCACCCCACTTTTATGCCTCACAATCTTCCAACCGCTAATTAAGACAAAGGACAAAATTATATCCTTCAGCAAACAGTCTAGTACCCGTTCCCAGTCTGGGATGTGACAGACACCACACTTAAATTTTGCTTTCTGTTCTTTTTTTTTTTTTTTTTGTTATAGCCTTTATATAGCATAATAGACTAACCAAGTACAAGTTGAGCAGACTGAAAGGAAGAATTATTTCACACTCCTGCTGATGCTGCTGGAAAGTGCAGAAATGCTTCCTTCAATTTTTAACTTTTTAGCACAGCACACAGAAGGCAACCTAGCAAGTATTAAGATTCACAATGCCATCTGTCTGTTGAAAATATAGTCTAATTCATTAGACACTGAGATACACACACACACACACACACACATATAATATATATATATATATATATATATATATATATATATATATATACATTTGTTTTTTTCTGCTTAGTTTGCTGGTTATTTTGTATTGCTCTCTATTGGCCTGAAACTAAGAAATTAAAACAGCAGGAAAAGTAATGAGAACTAATTTTCTGTTCAAGTCAAGGAAATGTGTTCCTTTTCTATGACTTTAGAAAGTCTCTAGTATCTAATAAGTACTCTAGAATGCTTGGGGTGCCTACATGGCTCAGTCAAACTTCCAACTCTTGATTTCAGCTCAAGTCATGATCTGAGGGTCATGAGATCTGAGTCCCATGTCAAGCTCCTCACTTCTCTCCCTCTCCTTCTACCCCTCCCCCTGCTCTCTCCTGCTCTTGCTCCCTCTCCAAAACAAACAAGCAAACAAATAGTACTATAGAATGGTTTCATGAGAAATGTGCATTTTTTTAAAGATTTTATTTATTTATTTAACAGACAGGGATCACAAGTAGGCAGAGAGGCAGGTGGGGGGAGGGGAGCAGACTCCCTGCTGAGCAGAGAACCCAATGCGGGGCTCGATCCCAGAACCCTGAGATCATGACCTGGGCCGAAGGCAGAGGCTTAACCCACTGAGCCACCCAGGTGTCCCGAGAAATGTGCATATTAACATGGTAAACAGTTGTGTACAATAGAGAAAATTAGTGACACCTGTAACTCTAAAGGAATATGAATATCCTCAGAGACTAACATTTCCTTCTATCATTTAGGAGAAAATGACCACTAATCAAAATCAGAAGTCAGTGAACTGAAGACAGTTTATGGTAGGATATAATAATATGAGAATTTTGTGACAATGTCATCTCTTTGTACTGTACTCCAGAGTTTGTTTCATCTTTTAAGGATTAAATGTTTATCCCTCAGTTGTGGTTCTCTTAGAACAATGCTTCTTGTCTGTTAGAGACAGGTGAAAGAAATCTCAAAAGTATATATATACTTGCATGCATATATATATATATGGTTATATATAACTGTGTATATGTAAATATATAAATTTACATTTATATAAATAAAATACATATATTATACATTATATAAATACTATATTATATATCATATATTTTACTTAAATTTCTCCTTATTAATATCTGCATAAAGCCTTCTTAGTTGTCCTCCCAGGAGTGGAGTAAGATGGCATGCATCAACTAACTGAGCCAAATCTTGAACAGCTTCCTCAGGATGAGGACCAGGTATTTTTGTTTAAAGTTTTAGAACATCCTGCCACCCCCATCCTTATCGGAGAAAACAGTGTTTCCATTTTGACAGAAACCAGGATGGCCGCCTTTAATGGGGGAGCCCCACACTAACAGACGTGGGGTTGTTCTCGCTAACAGAGAAGGCCCTGGAGGCCAGTGGGCTACACACCATATATTCCAGTTCTGCTGTAGGTTCTCTGAATACATGACTCTACTGTGGGTTTCTTTGAATTAAAGCAAATGTATTAGATTAAAAACCCTTAGTTTATTAAGCCTTGTACTTCCTTTTCCCAGCCCTACAAAAGAATAAAGTCTGAAAAAGATACATAAAGAAGCTTCCCTAACGCTCCAGTTAGAAGATTTGTCATCATTAATGTTTTAATCCCTTCCCTCCCTCATACCTTTCTATAGGAGTTAAGCGTTTGAATTGTAAACTTCTATCTTTAAATTGACTTGGGAAAATTGGCTCAGAGACTCTAGTTTCTTTATTTAGAAATTGGAGTTCAGGCTTAATTTCCCAGTCTTTTTTTGTATGTTTGTTTGTTTCCCTATAGTCAAATAATATAGGGGGAGGGAGGAGTGGAGAGATCTTCAATACAAATTCAAACTCTTCAGGTGTAATTGGGATCTGTGTCTCCACGACTCATCCCTCAGAGCGAGGTGTTGGTCACATTCCTCAGGCTTTCCCTGCTGCATTTGTTCATAAACCACTTAGAAATGGCCCCTCATTCACCAGGTCAGGCAGAAGCCAGCAGCTGAGCACCCATGACCAGCTGCTGGAGATGTGGGTGGCCACAATCCGCCCCCTGTGACCCAGACACGTTGGATTGGGGAGAGTCACTGCCTGTAGCTCTGACTTCCTGGTCATCACAATTTTCATTTCCAGAGTGAAGTACAGAGATTTCAGTTGTTCCAGCATGTATGGGAGATTTCATAATGAGTCAGACGGGAAAATAACAGATGGTGCACTGAGTATAAATATGAAAATACCCTTGGAGCTGCAACAGAATGCTGGCACTCCCAGGGGAGTTGAGCAAAAACAGTGAAGCTCCCTGCTGTCTCTCCTCTTTTCTCATTCTTGTCTCACTTCTCAGGGCAAAGACTTTGTAGCCTGTGAAGGGGTAAGTACTGCCATCTGATTGTCCCTGAGCTGTGATCTACCTGGAGGATCTCAGCCTCTGATCTCCGGCCCTCTCACCTCTTTATCTGCTCACACTCGCTCCCACATTCATTAATTTTAGCTATTTTCGTTGGATTCTTACCTTCATCCCTGCCTTCCTTCTGGACTTGATGTAACTAGGAGAATGATTTCAACCCCAAAACTGTGGCTTTGACCATATTTCATCACTGTCACTCCTTCTTTTTTATGAGTAATTCAGCAGTCCCCACCATGACCCCCCTAAACCCTTTTGAAATCCTTCTGTTTTCTTTCTTTTTTTTAAACAAATAATCATCCAGCTCTTTCCATTAGCTTTACTATAATTTCCATTTGTCTCATTAAAGTCAGCTGGAAATGTTGTCAACTTTTAATGTGCATTTGACATATGATTTTGGTATAACAATTACTCAGCATAACACTGTGTCAGGGGATAAGTGAGGACCATTTTTTCTCAAATTACATGTACACCGCTTTTCCTCTCCTATAGTTGTATATTTCTTGGGCAATAAACATGCATAGCTTCTACAGCAGTGGATTTAGCTGCTTTGCTGAAAAAAGTGTGGACCAGGAAATCAGGGTTTTACAGAGAAGAAATCCAAATGGACCTAGTACTATATATAATAGCAAGTTAAGAGAGTGAGAAAAACAAAATAAGTAAAGACACAATATACAATAGTAGCAATTTAAAAAGGAGATATATTTTCAGACTTAGAAAGTCATAATGGGATTATTTGAAAACTTTTTACCAATATTTCAAAATTAAATGAATAATTTTCTAGAAAATATGTTAAATTTGACTTAAGAAAATAGAAAATAGAAATCTGAATAACATAATAACATCTAGTCTATTGAAGATATAAATAATTTCTATTTTATACAAACTTTTTCAGAGAAGAAAAAAAGGGGGAAAATTACCTATCTCATTGTGCGAGGCAAAATCAACTTTGATTTATAAGGGTAGTAAAGAAAATAAAAGATAAGTATGGGAGTTGCTGGATATGTTAACTCATTTGTACAAATTCTTCCACAATTTATATGTATCAAATCATCAAGTACACACTAAACATATTATAATTTTGTCAATTATACTTCAATAAAACTGAAAAATATGTTATTTATTTATTTATTTATTTATTTATTTAGCTAGAGTGGGTTAGTGGGGTGTGCAGGGATGGGCAGAGGGAGAATCCCAAGCAGGACCCACGCTCAGTGCAAGCCCTTCAAAGGGCTCAATCTCATGACCCTGAGATCATGACCTGAGTAGAAATCAAGAGTCGGACACCCAACTGAGTGAGCCACCCAGGCACTGCAAAATATGTAACAAATTTTTAAAGAGGCAGCAAAAGAAAAGAATATTTTGACCAACTAAAACATAAATGAAAAAAATCCTAAGTAAAATATTTGCAAGTTACAGTACATTAAAAAATGATAATACATGATACTCAAATAGCATATTTTCACTAGAAATGAAAAGCTCGTTTGAGGAAAAACCTCTTAATGTCATATACCATGTTAAGAAATCACACTGGCAATGGCCAGGTGTGGAGAGGAGAGGAAGTGGGGCATTATTTAGTGGATACAGAGTTTTAGTTTTGCAGGATGAAAAGGTTCTGGAGATTGGTTACACAACAATATAAAAATACTAAACACCACTGAACTCTACACTTAGAAATGGTTAAAATGATATATCTTACGACTTTTTTACCATGATAAAAAGAATTTAAGACATTACAAAAGAACAAATATCTGAATTACTAGTGACTATCTCCAAATTGAAGAAAATAATGCAGGGAAAAGAGATGATCAGCATCATGGGAAAAAGGGTAAGTTAAATATTTAGATTGAAGGAGTAGGACAAGATTTACTGAGAAAGTGACATTGAGTAAACATGGGAGGAAGTAAGGGGGAAGAGCACTCTTGTCAGAGAAAATGGCAAGTGCCAAGGCCAGAGTGAGGGGCCTATCTGGTCCATCAGGTAGATGACCAAGAAGACCTGTGTTGTTGGAGTGGGGAGAGCAGTAGGAAACGAGGTCAGAGAGACAAGGATGGCAGAAAACCACAAGGGGTCCTGGAGATGATGATGAGATGGAAGAGATGGGAACCCTTTGGAGAATTTCAAACAGAGGAAAGATGTGATACATCACATGATTTTTCATGTACTGGCTGCTCTTAAGAAATGCTCTGAAATAGAAGATCAAACACAGAAAGACCAAAGAGGAAGGAGGCTTTAAAAAAAAAAAAAAAGAGCTAGAGGGGAAAAAAAGATGGTCTTTAGACTAGGGCAGCAACACTGAGGGTGGTAGAAAATTATTTTGTAAATATTCACATAAATTTATAGAACTACCATGATTTACTAACAAACTAATTGTGGAGTGTAAAAGAGAGGATGTCAAAGGTTTTGGCCTGAGTGACAGGTGCAGGCAGAACACGTCTGGTCGTGCAGGGGTGGCAAATATCAGGTGTTCACTCTGACATACATATTAGACATTGAAGTAGAGGTGATGAGTAAGCAGTTATAGATGCAAATTTAAAGTTCAGAAGAGCTGAACAAACTAGAGATACAAATTAGACCTCATCAAAGAATAGTAGTACAGTTGAACTTTGAACAACATGGGTTTGAACTGCATGAATCCACTTATGACATGGATTTTTTTAATAAATACAATATGGTGCTGAAAATGTACTTTCTATCCCTTATGATGTCCTTAACATTTTTCTCTAGCTTACTATATTGAAAGGATGCAGTATATAATACATATGACATACAAATATGTATTAATTGGCCGTTTATGTTATTTGAAGGCTTCTGGTCACCAGTAGGCTATTACTAGTTAAGTTTGAAGGGAATCAGAAGTTACATGTGGATTTTTTTTTTTTTGTAATTTAATTTTTTTATTTTTTTCAGCATAACAGTATTCGATTTTTGACTACAGGAGCAAAGGGTTGGTGCCCTTAACACCTGTGTTATTCAAGGGTCAACTGTATTTGAAGTCACAAGTAAGTGTAATTACAAGAGAGAAGAAATTCAATAACCATTTTCTGGAACTCGAACATTTCAAAATAAGGGAAATGAAAAAGAACCAGCAAGGACAGTGAGAACAGCTAGAGGGGTAGAAAGAAAAATAGGAGTCTGGTGTTCTGAAGTTGAAGGGCTCCATGGAGAGGTCAACTGTGCTTGGTGTGCTTGACTGGCCACATAAAATGAGAACTGAGAATTTGCCTGTGGTTTTAGCAACATGGAAGTCATAGGTGATAATGGCTAGCTAACAAAAACTTATGACAAGCATCATACTTAATGGTAAAGCTTGAAAAGCAGTTCCACTGAACTTCTGAGGCATGACAAACATGCCTTCTTTCATGATTTTTATTCAGAATTGTACAAGAGGTTCTAAACAACAAAATAAAATATGTATAAGAATTGGAAAGAAAGGGGCGCCTGGGTGGCTCAGTGGGTTAAAGCCTCTGCCTTCGGCTCAGGTCATGATCCCAGGGTCCTGGGATCGAGCCCCGCGTCGGGCTCTCCGCTCAGCAGGGAGCCTGCTTCCCTTCCCCTCTCTCTGCCTGCCTCTCTGCCTACTTGTGATCTCTGTCAAATAAATAAATAAAATCTTTAAAAAAAAAAGAATTGGAAAGAAAGAAATAAAACTGGTATTTTCAGTTTATTTGATGTCTATGTATAAAAACCCAAGATAATCTACAGATGAATAGAAATCAATAAAAGATTTAAAATTTTATTAGATCCAAGATTAGCATTACAAAAATCTACTCTTTCTGTTAAGTATCTAAGACCAGCTATGTCCTGATATTTAAGAAAGGAAAAGGAAGGAATGGGGAAGGGACGAAGGAGAAAGATGGAAGGGAAGGGAGCAGAAGAGAGGAAAGGAAAAAAGGAAGAGTAACCTGATATGCAATGTTTGCTGATTTTTGTGGTGTAACTATTCCCACCATGGCTGATTTCTTTTTTTCTTTCTTTTTTTTTTTAAGATTTATGTATGTATTTATTTATTTGAGACCATGAGAGAGAGAGAGAGAGAGAAAAGAGCAGAGGGAGAGAAAGAATCCCAAACAGACTCCCCAGTGAGCACAGAACCCAACACGGGGCTCAATCCCACAGCCCTCAGATCATGACGTGAGCCAAAACCAAGAGTCTGCCATTAACTGACTGAGCCACCCAAGCATGCCCAGCCATGGCTGATTTCAAGCTGCCAGTGTGGTGTCACTGAAGCAGGACTGAGAAAAGATCCACACAATTGCCCTTGCAAGTGGTATCAGCTCTAGCATGTCACTACAAATCAATTTGGAAGTTACATAGGAAAAAAAAAAATCACATTCATAGAAGCTACCACACCTGTAAGATCTACACGAAATATAACAAAATGTGCAATAGCATGCAGAGATTACATTTTAAGGGATTTCAAGAAAAAAAAAAAAACCTGACTACTTCAAGAATATGTTTTATCAGTGGTTGGGAAGAATTAATATCATTGATGTCAGTTTGCCTCAAATTAATCTGTAATGTCGGTATAATTTAAATCAGATCCCAACAGGGAATCTTAAAATCTATTTAGAAAAGAAGTGGTCAAAAATAGCTGAGCCGGGGGAACCTGGGTGGCTCCATAGGTCAGGCTCTGTGTTGGGCATAGAACCTGCTTAAGATTCTCTTCCTTTCCCTCTGCCCCTTCCCAACCACCTCTCTCTCCCCTTTTCTTAAAAAAAAAAAAAAAAAAAAAAAAAAAAGCTGAGCCAACTTCCAAGAACAAGATGGGGATATTTTCACTACTAAAAATACAAGTCAGTAAGATAGTTGATACTAGTGTCAGGATGAACAAATGCAACCATGTAAAGGCAAAAAGAGTCCCATAAACAGACATAAGTAATTTTGGTAACTTGTATAGCAGATGTGGCATCACACATCAGTGTGGGAAGGGTGGCCTCTCAATAAGTTTCTATGACTACTAAATTCATCTATGGAAAAATAAAATTTAGATTCTCTATAGGACAAAAGAAAAAATCACAAAGAATAGAAAAAATTTGCAAACTGTAACAATGGGTAATTAGCCCAAGTTCATAAAGCACTCTTTTTTTTTTAAATCATTTTTTTAATTTATTTTCAGCATAACAGTATTCATTGTTTTTGTACCACACCCAGTGCTCCATGCAATCTGTGCCCTAATACCCACCACCTGGTTCCCCCAACCTTCCACCTCCCCACCTCTTCAAACCCTTCAGATTGTTTTTCAGAGTCCATAGTCTCTCATTGTTCACCTCCCTTCCAATTTCCCCCAACTCCCTTCTCCTAACTCCTAATGTCCTCCATGCTATTTGTTATGCTCCACAAATAAGCTTACACTGTACACAAAGATAAACTCAAAATGGATAAAAGACCTCAATGTGAGACAGGAATCCATCAGAATCCTAGAGGAGAACATAGACAGTAATCTCTTCGATATCAGCCACAGCAACTTCTTTCAAGATATGTCTCCAAAGGCAAAGGAAACAAAAGCCAAAATAAACTTTTGGGACTTCATCAAAATCAAAAGCTTCTGCACAGCAAAATAAACAGTCAAGAAAACAAAGAGGCAACCCACGGAATGGGAGAAGATATTTGCAAATGACAGTACAGACAAAAGATTGATATCCAGGATCTATAAAGAACTCCTCAAACTCAACACACACAAAACAGATAATCATATCAAAAAATGGGGCAGAAGATATGAACAGACACTTCTCCAATGAAGACATACAAATAGCTATCAGACACATGAAAAAATGTTCATCATCACTAGCCATCAGGGAGATTCAAATTAAAACCACATTGAGATATCACCTTACACCAGTTAGAATGGCCAAAATTAGCAAGATAGGAAACAACATGTGTTGGAGGGGATGTGGATAAAGGGGAACCCTCTTACACTGTTGGTGGGAATGCAAGTTGGTGCAGCCACTTTGGAGAACAGTGTGGAGATTCCTCAAGAAATTAAAAATAGAGTTACCCTATGACCCTGCAATTGCACTACTGGGTATTTACCCCAAAGATACAGATGTAGTGAAAAGAAGGGCCATCTGTACCCCATTGTTCATAAAGCGCTCTTAAAACTAATCAATATATTAAACCCAACAGATTCACAAAGAAGAATTCTAAGAACAATTCTAAGGTCAGAAAAAACTGCCGATTTTCATTTAAAAAGCCCTAAATATTTGAATAAAATAAGCATTTAAAAACTAATTTTAAATTAATAAAATGCTATGTGTTTCTATCAAAATGAAAGCAAGTGAAAATACTGATTTAAAAAAAAAAAAACACACTTATGATCTATGCAAATGCTCATTTCTCCATACATTAAGGGAAATGAGAACTATCAAATACATGTTCCAAACTTGCTGAAAGTAAAAATTGGTACAAGCTTTCTGGATTGTGATATATTTACAGAAATATTAAATATGCCTCCTTTGACCCAAGACTTCAAGGGATGTATCTTAAAGCAAGCAGAAAAAGTGTGCAAAAAGCCTCACATAACCCATTTAAGGGAAGAAATGGAACATGTTTGATATGTTGTTAACAGAAAAAAAAAAAGGTAGTCTACCAAATTTACATTAATATGACCTATTATTTTGTAAAACAAAAAATAGTATAAGTGCACTAAAACGCATTCAAAATTACCTGAAAGTAACATAGAAGTGACTATTTTGGGGTGCTGGCATAATGGAGTTCTCTTTCCTTATATTTTTTTGTGCTTTCTTAGTTTTGCAGTAGGTATTACTCATATACTAAAATAAATCACTTGGGGATGCCTGGGTGGCTTAGTTGGTTAAGCATCTGCCTTCGGATCAGATCATGATCCCAGGGTCCTGGGATCAAGCCCCACATTAGGCTCCCAGATCAGCAGGGAACCTGCTTCTCCCTCTGCCTGCTGCTCCTTCTGTTTGTGCGCTCTCTCGCTCTCTCTGACAAATAAATAAAATCTTAAAAAGTAAATTAATTTAAAAAATCACTTTATAAAAAATTTAAGTATGGAAGGTTTGCACTTTTTGTAAAAACATCATTAATACATGCATAATTTTTAATTTTTTCTTTTATTTTGGTGACTTTCCCTAAAATGGGCCTGAGTATAGACTTTTACACATGAGGAAAAGGTAAGTAGTATATACTATGATGTACTTAAAATCATCTCTCTCCTTTGCCAACCAACTCAAAACCCTCATGGAGTCATGCATGAGTTTCCACAGGATAAACCCCCTTGCATGATCCCTAATCCAGCAGATCCCCATGATTCGACATATCTACTCGTTTTTTTAATTTTTTGAGTGTTTTTATCAATAGTGTTTTTTTATTATGTTAGTCACCATGCAATACATCATTAGTTTTTGATGTAGTGTTCCATGATATATTGTTTGCATACAACACCCAGTGCTCCATGCAATCTGTGCCCTCCTTTATACTCTTCACCAGTCTCACCCATCTCCCCCTGAAAACCCTCAGTTTGCTTCCTGTAGTCCATAGTCTTTCATGGTTCATCTCCCCCTCTGATTTCCACCCCTTCATTTTTCCCTTCCTTCTCCTAATGTCCTCCATGCTAGTCCTTATGTTCCACATGTAAGTGAAACCATAAAATAATTTTCTTTCTCTGACTTATTTCACTTAGAATAATCCCCTCCAGTTCCATCCATGTTGATGCAAATGGTGGGTATTCATTCTTTCTGATGGCTGAGTAATATTCTATTTTATATAAGGACCTTATCTTCTTTATTCATTCATCTGTTGAAGAGCATCTCGGCTCCTTCCACAGTTTGGCTATTGTGGACATTGCTGCTATGAACACTGGGGAGCATGTGCCCCTTCTTTTCACTACATCTGTATGTTTGCAGTAAATACCCAGTAGTGCAATTGCTCGGTCATAGGGTAATTCTACTTTTAATTTTTTGAGGAACTTTCACACTGTTGTCCAAAGTGGCTGTGCCAACTTGCATTCCCACCAATAGTGTAAAAGGGTTCCCCTTTTACCACACCCTCTCCAACATTTGTTGTTTCTTGCCTTGTCAATTTTTGTCATTCTAACTGGTGTAAGGTGGTATCTCAACGTGTTTTGATTTGAATTTCCCTGAAAGCTAATGATGATGAACATTTTTTCATGTGTCTGTTAGCCATTTGTATGTCTTCTTTGGGGAAGTGTCTGTTCATGATTTGTGCCCATTTTTTGACTCAATTATTTATTTTTTGGGTGTTGAGTTTGAGAAGCTCTTTATAGATTTTGGATAACAGCCCCTTATCTGTTGTGTCACTTTCAAATATCTACTCCCATTCTATCAAAATTCCAATGGCACTTTCAAAGTGATGGAAGAAACAATCCTAAAGACCCCAAATTGCCAAGGAAACACTGAAAAAGAAAAACAAAGCTGGGGGCATCATGTTGCCTGATTCTAAGCGATATTACAAAGCTGTGATCACCAAGATAGCATGGTACTGGCACAAAAAGAAACGCAGAGATCAATGGAACAGAATAGACAGCCCAGATATGGACCTCAACTCTATGGTCAACTAATCTTTGACAAATCAGGAAAAAAAAAAATCCAATGGAAAAAAGACAGTTTCTTCAATAAATAGTGCTGGGAAAATTGAACAACTATATACAGAAGAATGACATTCAACCATTCTCTTACACCATACACAAAGATAAACTCTAAATGAATGAAAAACCTCAACATGAGACAGGAAACCATCAAAATCCTGGAGGAGAACATGGGCAGTAACCTCTTCAACACTGGCCACATTAACTTCTTTCAAGACATGTCGCCAAAGGCAAGGGAAATAAAAGTGAAATGAACTTTTAGGACTTGATCAAGATAAAAAGCTTCTGTAAAGCCAACAGTCAACTAAACAAAGAGGCAACATTTCTACACATTTAAATTTGCACACATGCACACACACACACACTCACACACACACACAAAGACATGCACATATTCATTACTCATTTTTTCCTGAATCATGCTTTGTATTAAAGTTGATTATTTACATGCCTTATCTTTCTGGTAAAGGTAAAAGCAGAGAGAATAAGATGAATGCAGAGAGAAAAGCAGAGAGAATAAGATGAATCATTTCTTTCGCATCTCCCAGAAACAACTAACAAAATATCCTGCCTATATAGGTGGAAACAACTTGGTTGTTCACTAAATATTGTGAGGACTGTATAAGCTTAACTTGACTAATTTGTAGCATTTTTTTATTTATAACTTGAAAAATAAGAAATTTTTGAAGAAGTAAAAGGCATTTCTATTTTAATTACAGGTAAAATATGTATAATGAATTGCAAAAATAATGATACTGATTCAATTACAATTATATTCAAGAGGACTGTATTATATTGATGGATAATAGATCTATTATGATTTACAATGGGAAATAAAAGTTATAACAGGGACTTCCCTTCATATTTTGTTGGCATCACGAAAACCAAAAATGTTCTTCCACCAAACATACTTTGAGGCTTTTGTTAAAGGCAGACTGAGAATGGATGAAACAAGGATTGATTCCAAAACACCACTTTCTTAGTTCTAATGAAGTATCTTATTTGCTGCATGAGAATGGACTGATGCATAAAATAAGTTCACGATAAAACCTACCATTTACTTATCAACTGCTGTGCTAAGTACTTTGTGTTCTTTTCTCCAACCCCATTAAGAACCTTGTTCTATAGTAAGCGGAGCTGCACATAGTCCAACTCAGTTCTATTGAGTTCAAAACCAAAATTTCTCCTAAATAATAAATCAATTTCTTTACAAATAAATTAAAAGCAATTAATAGAAGGGTACCTGGGTGGCTCAGTCAGTTAAACGTCTGACTTCAGCTCAGGTCATGGTCTCAGGGTCCTGGGACAGCAGTAGGTCCCTGCTCAGCAGGGAATTTGCATCTCCCTCTCCCTCTGCCCCTCCCCCTGCTCATGTTCTCTTTCTTTCTCATACAAATAAATAGTCTTAAAAAAAATAAATTAAAAAATAAGAAGCTAAATAAAAGCAACTAATAGTGATTGCAGCAATGTAGTCAAAATTTCTACTTATAAATCTTGACATTTTCATGGGTCATAACACAGCTGCAGTAGCATGGTAATCAAATGCAAATATCTGTTGCATTTAGCAAAAATAAAATGATACATTAACAGGACTCAGGAAGACTTTTCTATTAAAATACCTTTACTGATATGTGGGGGGCAGAAGCTCCATTTACCTAATGTACTTTTTAATAATTATCATGGCACTTTCTCTTATGTCTAAAAATAGTACTATAATAATCATTTTGACAGTGTACATTGCTCAAGCTTTTATAGCTTATTTGAATGAAAATAAAATAGCAAAAACAAGTAAACATTCTCTTAAAAATACTTTCAATGAATTTTGATATATTATCATGCCTCTAGACTTTTTACAAAGGTAAATCAGCCCAGATGATTATATTGAAATATCATCTCTTTGTTTAGCACTTGCTTTTTATCTAGGCACACAGGCCACTGAGAAAGCAGTAAGAACACATGCTGCATATCACTGCTATTTCAATGTTTTCTGCTCCTGGGCATGATCAGCAAACTTCTCATATGTAAATAATTACGTACTTCATGGAGTAGTTCCAATTTCACATAGCATATTTCAGATACTGAATAGAAGAGCTACTTCTTTTGTCTAATATTTTCTTTAGTACTTCAGACACACCGCGAGCTTCACAGGGAAAGGATTATTCTGCAAAGTTGCAGATCCAGTATGCATTTTATATACAAAAGATTTTATATACAAAAGAAAGATAGGGAAAACATATGTAAGCAAATGAAGGTGCTTAATAAAACATCGTATAGGTTATCTGCTGTTTGTTTTTATCCCAGTGATTTGTAATTTGGGTAAATGCTGCCAGCCAGGAGAATCAGGCGTCTTTTCTGATAAACTCAGAGACAGTATGTTATGCGAGAAGAGTAGATTTGGGAACCGGACCAGCCTAGAGACCATGCAGCGTCCCACAAGTGAAAAGCTACCTAGGATTGCATTGTTGGTGACCCTAATGAAGCTACGCGTAGGTTCTCTATTCTTTGATACAGAAACAGGAATTGTTGGACAAAATAATCCACAAATCTACAAAGATTTGTGGATCTTTCATCTGGAATTTAATACACATGATAACATCCTTTATTGAGGGTTAAAACATTTATCTTTAATTATCTTCAGTGAGGATGTTTTCTTAAATTGTATTTTCACATCTGTTTTCTTGACACAGGCTAGGATATCCTTTCTGTCTCATTCTTGTTACATACTATGCACAGGTGCGATTTCACTTTGCCTATCAAACTGTGATGTGTCATATTATCTTATGTTGCCTTCAAATTAAAGGATAAACCTGTAGTAGTTTATGGATATACACCTCAAGGACTTTATTTCTATAGATTACAAAACTGGAAGAGTTACTCAGAAGAACCGAAGCAACTTCTGAAATGTGTTTCCAATTTTTTTCATATATTTTCAATGTGAATTATCAGAAAGAAACAATGAACAGATCTGCTTCTTCCCTTTGGGGATTTGAGAGAGGTTTGGTGGATTTAATGAGATTCTTGAGATGTCCCAATTTATGTAGCAGTAAGTACACACCAGATTCTAGAGAGAGTTATGATGTCAAATGATTTTTTTCCAAATGCTGTGTATATAATAAAGAAATGTAATACTGTTTTCTAAACTTTTTTTCCTATATCACCAGATTTTCACAGTGTAATTCTCCTTGATCTCAAGCCCTACGGTTCATCCAATCATGTTGCACTCAAGGATCCTCCCAGCAGTGGGCATCAAGAAATACAGTAATAATCGCCATCTTGCTACTTGAAGATATGATGATAATTATTTTAGAAATAATAAGAAATGCTTTCCTTGCTCTATAGGTGATGAGATTATACCTATATTTGAGTAATTTATTCCATCCATGCTTAAAAATTAAGTCAAGCTTACCATCAAATTCTAGATATTTCTATGTTCATAGCTTTGTCTATGACATGAATTCTGTGAACCAAGTAAATTCAATACAATCTATTGTCGCGATTGCTGAAGTTGAATGTAGATTTTCCCAAGAATTACATCATTTATTTTAATTTAGAGGAGTTTGACTTTTTTGTGGGGCTCTGTGTTTTTGTTGGGAAAGGAAGTCCCAGGTATGTAGTCTTTCAGCCTCCACTCAGCCACATAAGAATGGGCCTTGGGGCTGGAATATTTTCTTAACCAGTAGATAAAGAGCCCACACAGCCTACAACAGGTTTATCTCCTTGTGTGGGAATATCTTTCTGTGTTTCAGGATCAATGAGTATTCCTTTGCTCTGTATCAGTGGCCCTCAGGCAAACCCACAGCTTTCAGAAATACAGATTCCAGACAGGAGGCTTGGGTCCTTCTATTGCAGCACAAGTGGGGTGTGGATAGGCCAATTCCTGTGTCATCTTCTAGGGGCACCCACTAACCATGAGGGACCTACACACATTATGAAGTTAACACAACTCTGTCTCTTTTCTCTATGAGCAAAAGTGTTGTCCCATTCTGTGCTTGAATGTGTTAAGTCTTCCTTAGCCAGTCTAATACCAAGACTCACTAGGCAGAAAGGTTTGAACTTCTTTCCCTGGTGCCTGGTACTGTGATGATCTTTGTATTCTCCCTATAGTTTCAGTTCTCCCATCATTGGTTATTGGTGCAAAGTGTACTGCTCAACATATGGAGAAATTCAGCCCTCTTGGACCTTTGTATTCTTAATCTGGATGCCAAAACATATTGTAGGTGTTCTGGATTACTACAACATATACTCTGTGCATATTTTGACAAAAGCCAGAACATACTTTCATTTTCATTGGCCAAAAATAATGGGAAAAAAACATGAAAATGAAGCACCATTGCCCTTATCTGAGCACATCATTATTTTCTACTTTTTTGAATGATAGTAGAGAATATACCTGATGGCAAAATCTTGCTAGGCACATGTTCCAAGAAGAAATAACACTGATATTCAGCTCTCCAATCATAAGTGCAGTGGTATCTTCCTTCTAATTTAGACATCACTGGCAACAATCAACTTGTCAGATTTATATAGTAGATGAAAATGGAAAAAATAAAAATCAAGTCCAAGGCTACTTTTATTTTTGAAGTGTAAATGGAAACTATTATCATTTCATATAGCCCATTATGTGTGAAAGATGTCTAAGGCCATAAGTTTCCCTCATGAGTTTTCATGAGCTTTTTTTTTCACTTTACATTATATTTTGTTTTAGTCAATAAAGAAATTACTATATTACAGGTTCCACTGATGATCTAAAAGACAAGATCTGTGGAATTTTGTGTTAAATTACTATTTCAAAACAAATAATATATAAATGATTCAAGGTCAGGATTCAGGATTAATGCAAGTAAAATTAAAAGTCATTACTAAGTGATTCAAATATATAACATTTTAATTGTACTTTAAATTCTATAACAAAGTTATATAAATATATCCAAAACATAAAGTTAAACTCCTTTTCAAAAAAATGTAAGTAAAAAAATCATTTTCCAGCTGATTATCAGGACTAAATTTTTTTTTAAATTTTTTTTTTATTTTTTCAGCATAACAGTATTCATTATTTTTGCACCACATCTAGTGCTCCATGCAATCCGTGCCCTCTACAATACCCACCACCTGGTGCCCCCAACCTCCCACCCCCCACCCCTTCAAAATTCTCAGATCGTTTTTCAGAGTCCATAGTCTCTCATGGTTCACCTCCCCTTCCAATTTCCCTCAACTCCCTTCTCCTCTCCATCTCCCCTTGTCCTCCATGCTATTTGTTATGCTCCACAAATAAGTGAAACCATATGATAATTGACTCTCTCTGCTTGACTTATTTCACTCAGCATATCAGGACTAAATTTTAAGAGGCAAAAACATGTGGTATAAACAGTTCCAGGTTATTTCATGTTGAAGGGCTCATCTACCAATAATGAATTTATTAATTCATTTAAAAAAATTTCTCAACCTCAGCACTATTGATTTTGGTCTAGATCTCTTTTTGTTGTGAGGGCTGTCCTGTGCATTGTAGGATGTGTGGTAATGTCCCCAACCTCTATCTCCCCCTCTAGTTATGACAAGCAAAAGACGCCTCCAGACAATGTCCCCTCACTGCAAAGTTGGCTCTGGTTGAAAACCACTGATATGAAACATGCTGGAGGGTCTCCATGTGTTAGACACTATGTTGGGTTCTAAGGGTGCAGAGATGATTAAGAACCAGCTCTTAAAAACTCACATCTAGAAATGGAGACATGTAAATATATAGTAACCAAGGTACACTAAAATTACTATTGATTTACTCAATTTACCTCATTTGAAAACCTCATTCAAGAGAAAACTCTGTCTCATCATATTCTTTTTTTTTAATTTTTTAATTTTTAATTTTTTTAATTTTATTTTTTATAAACATATATTTATATCCCCAGGGGTACAGGTCTGTGACTCGCCAGGTTTACACACTTCACAGCACTCACCATAGCACACACCCTCCCCAATGTCTATAACTCCACCCCCCTTCTCCCAACCTCCCTCCCCCCCCATCAACCCTCAGTTTGTTTTGTGAGATTAAGAGTCACTTATGGTTTGTCTCCCTCCCAATCCCAACTTGTTTCATTTACTCTTCTCCTACCCCCTTAACCCCCCATGTTGCATCTCCTCTCCCTCATATCAGGGAGATCATATGAGAGTTGTCTTTCTCCGATTGACTTATTTTGCTAAGCATGATACCCTCTAGTTCCATCCACGTTGTCACAAATGGCAAGATTTCATTTCTTTTGATGGCTGCATAGTATTCCATTGTGTATATGTACCACATCTTCTTTATCCTTTCGTCTGTTGATGGACATCTAGGTTCTTTCCATAGTTTGGCTATTGTAGACATTGCTGCTAAAACATTTGGGTGCACGTGCCCCTTCGGATCACTACGTTTGTATCTTTAGGGTAAATACCCAGCAGTGCAATTGCTGGGTCATAGGGTAGTTCTATTTTCAACATTTTGAGGAACCTCCATGCTGTTTTCCAGAGTGGTTGCACCAGCTTGCATTCCCACCAACAGTGTAGGAGGGTTCCCCTTTCTCCGCATCCTTGCCAGCATCTGTCATTTCCTGACTTGTTCATTTTAGCCATTCTGACTGGTGTGAGGTGATATCTCATTGTGGTTTTGATTTGTATTTCCCTGATGCCGACTGATATGGAGCACTTTTTCATGTGTCTGTTGGCCATCTGGATGTCTTCTTTGCAGAAATGTCTGTTCATGTCCTCTGCCCATTTCTTGATTGGATTATTTGTTCTTTGGGTGTTGAGTTTGCTAAGTTCTTTATAGATTTTGGACACTAGCCCTTTATCTGATATGTCGTTTGCAAATATCTTCTCCCATTCTGTCAGTTGTCTTTTGGTTTTGTTCACTGTTTCCTTTGCTGTGCAAAAGCTTTTGATCTTGATAAAATCCCAATAGTTCATTTTTGCCCTTGCTTCCCTTGCCTTTGGCGATGTTCCTAGGAAGATGTTGCTGCGGCTGAGGTCGAAGAGGTTGCTGCCTGTGTTCTCCTCAAGGATTTTGATGGATTCCTTTCTCACATTGAGGTCCTTGATCCATTTTGAGTCTATTTTTGTGTGTGGTATAAGGAAATGATCCAATTTCATTTGTCTGCATGTGGCTGTCCAATTTTCCCTCATCATATTCTTTATCTAAGACTTTCTGCCAGACCCAGTTCTAAACATCGTGTGAGAGCAGAAAATGGAAAACTTTCCAATCATGGGATGCCTGGCTGGCTGAGTTATTAGGTCATGTGACTCTTAATCTCAGGGTTGTGAGTTTAGGTCTCACATTGGATACACACATTTCTTAAAAAAAACAAAAACAAAAACAAATAAACAGACTTTCCAGTCACAGCTTAATATAATCCTTCCAGTTTTATTGACTCATCAGTAAATCCCTCTCTGAACACCTACTCTGCCCCTGCAGAATTGTCAGTTTTCTGTCAGGTCCATTGAACTAAGGCTATTCAGCTTAGTTTGAAACTCTCAATGAGTTCTATAAATACTCTATATAACTCTAAAATCATGAAGCTAGGGGTGCCTGAATAGCTCAGTCAGTTAATCCTCTGACTCTTGATTTCTGCTCAGGTCATGATCTCAGGGTCATGAGATGGAGCCTTCCATAAGTCTTCAGGCTCAGTGGGGAGTCTGCTTGAGATTCTCTCTCTCCCTCTGCCCCTCTGCTACACACACACACACACACACACTCTCTCTCTCTCTCTCTCTCTCTCTCTTTCTCTCTCCCTCTCTCGCTAAGATAAATAACTCCTTAAAAAAATTAAAAAATAAGATCATGAAGCTACTTCTAAAGTGCAGACATTTCCTTATCACATATCACAGTGATTCCAATTCCTGTCCCAAGAAATAGCTTTCTAAATGAGAAAATGTCAATATGTTATTTACTGTTTTATTTCATAATAATATATCTCTAGAAGTAAAAACTCTAAACATTATGTCCATATCTCCCTATTGGTTTAATAGAGAAAAGAAAAAAAATGTATTCAGAATAGTGTTATGGCAGATTGCTACTTTATTCTGTCATTATCACAGTTGAAATCAGAGGAAAACAAATACCATATGATTTCACTCATATGTGTAATTAAGAAACAAAAAATGAGCAAGGGAAATAAAAAGAGAGAGAGGAACCAAGGAATAGACTCTCAGCTACAGAGAACAAACTGATGGTTCTCAGAAGAGAGGGGAGTGAGGATGGGTAACATAAGTGATAGGGATTAAGGAGCGCACTTGTGATGAGCACTGGATGATGTACAGAATTAATGAATCACTATATACTACATTGTCTCCTTGTGGACCACTGTTCTAGAGATAGCTTAAAAAAAGAAGAAGAAATTCTTGTCTTATTTATAAGGTAACTATATATTTCTAAAAGCAAAAAAAAAAAAAAAAAAAAAAAAAAAAAGTCCAAAAGGCAGCTAGCTCATTAGACTTAACTTCAGGGAGTTCACATTATATGTTAGGCACTACTGGCTTAATGCTATCTTTTTAAAAGATTTTATTTATTCATTTGACAGAGAGAGAGAGGGAACACAAGCAGGGGGAGTGGGAGAGGGAGAACAGGTTTCCCATGGAGCAGGGAACCCAAAGCTGGGCTTGATCCCATGATCCTGGGATCATGACCTGAACCAAAGGCAGAGGCTGAACAAGTGAGCCACCCAGGTGCCCCTTAATGCTACTTCTTTAAATTGATATTTTATCTCTCATTGTAAGAAACTGTCTTATGTTGCTGTTCAACATTGATTAAAGTCTCTATCCAAAGCAATGAACATGAAAACAATTGGAAAGGAAATGACAAAACTATCATTTCATGAAAACAATGTAACACTCATGTACCTCAGTAGTGTTTACCCTAACCTTTGTAAGATTAGGCTGCCATCTTCTTATATTATTTATCAGGTAAAACACTTATAAGTCAGAGGAGAACCAGTAGAGCTTTTCATGATTAGAATGCTTAGAAGCTTCTTTGCTGGTTTCTGATTCTTGTCAAACTGTTTAACCAATTCTTCTTTTACAATCCCTTCTGTAGTGACTCCATTATTCTTAGCCCCATTCTTATAAAACAACCTTTTGATCTCCCCAAATTAGAGAATTATAGTTTCATTGTATTAATTTAAAATGTTATTCCCATATTTATCAAAGCTAAACATACATCAAATCTATGACCCAGCACTCCTAAGCATACCCACAGGAAAAGTGAGGGGATATGTATACCCCCCAAAGTGTAAATTTTTATAACAGAATTGTTCATAATCAGAATTTGGAAGCAATCCAACTGTCTGTCAAAAGTGGAAAGAATAGACTGTGGTCTTTTCATAAAGTAGGATATCATAGAGCACTTAAAAATAGTACCTGCATGGGGCACCTGGGTGGCTCAGTGGATTAAAGTTTCTGCCTTCGGCTCAGGTCATGGTCCCAGGGTCCTGGGATCGAGCCCCACATTGGGCTCTCTGCTCCACAGGGAGCCTGCTTTCTCCTCTCTCTCTCTGCCTGCCTCTCTGCCTACTTGTGATCTCTGTCTGTCAAATAAATAAATAAAATATTTTAAATAAATAAATAAATAAATAAATAAATAAAGTACCTGCATATGCAACAACAGGGATAAATTGCACAATGAAATGAAAAACTAAAGAAACCAAAGACAAAATGCTACATCCTATAAAATTACACTTATATGAAGTTCAAAAAAAGAAAAATTAATATATGGAAATAGAACTTAGAATAAGGTTTTCTCTGGAGAATAGGTATTAACTGTGAAGAGACAAAAGAAATATTTCCATAAAAGTTCTTTATTTTAATCCGACTTATTTTGCTTAGCATAATACCTTCTAGTTCTATCCACGTCCTTGCAAATGGCAAGATTTCATTCTTTTTGATGGCTGAGTAATATTCCATCATATATATACATGCATATATACACCACATCTTCTTTATTCATTAATCTGTTGATAGACATCTGGGATTTTCCATAGTTTGGCTATTGTGGACATTGCAGCTCTAAACATTGGGATGCAGGTACCCCTTTGAATCACTATGTTTATATCCTTTGTATAATTACAAATATATAATACATATTATTTATATATAAATATATAAATAGTAGTGCAATTGCTCGGTCATAGGGTGCCTCTATTTTTAAGTGAAGTTAAAAGTTAACTTTTTAAAAAGTTATTTTTACTAACATATAATGTATTATTCACCCCAAGGGTATAGGTCTGTGAATCCTCAGGCTTACACATTTCACAGCACTCACCATAGCACATACCTTCCCCAATGTCCATAACCCAGCCACCCTATCCCTACCCTCCCACCCCCCAGCAACCCTCAGTTTGTTCTGTGAGATTAAGAGTCTCTTATGGTTTGTCTCCCTACTGTTCCCAACTTGTTTCATTTTTTCTTTCCCTATTCCCCACAACCCCCCGCCCTGCCTCTCAAATTCCTCATATCAGAGTGATCATATGATAATTGTCTTTCTCTGATTGACTTATTTTGCTCGGTTTAATACCCTCTAGTTCCATCCACATCATTGCAAATGGCAAGATTTCATTTCTTTTGATGGCTGCATAGTATTCTGTTGTATATAACGTTTAACTTTTAATGTGCTGTTGGGTCCTATTAGCTAGTATCTTGGTGAGAATTTTTGCACTGCTCTCCACCTGGGACACTGGTCTCTAATTCTCCTTTTTGCTGGGGTCTTTGTCTGGTTTGGATCAAGGTAATGCTAGCCTCATAAAATGAGTTTGGAAGTTTTCCTTCCATTTCTATTTTAAAATAGCTCCAGAGGAGTAAATATTAATTCTTTAAATGTTTGGTAGAATTCCACTAGGAGGCCATCTGGCCCTGGACTCTGTTGGGAGATTTTTGATTACTGCTTCAATTTCTTTGCTGGTTTTGGGTCTGTTCAGGTTTTCTATTTCTTCCTGTTTCAATTTTGATAGAATATGTGTTTCTAGAAAAGCAGCCATTTATTCCAGATTGCCTAATTTGTTGGCATATAATTATTCATAATATGTTCTTGCAATTGCTTGTATTTCGTTGATGTTGGTTGTGATCTTTCCTCTTTCATTTATGATTTTATTTATTTGTACCCTTTCTCTTTTCTTCTTCATAAGTCTGGCTAGGGGGTCTATCAATCCTATTAATTCTTTCAAAGAACCAGCTCCTAGTTTCGTTAATCTTTTCTACTTTTTTTTTATAACTATTTCATTTATTTCTGCTCTAATGTTTATAATTTCTCTTCTGCTGGATTTAGGCTTTAGTTGCTGTCCATTTTCCAGCCTTTCCAGTGTAAGGTTAAGTTGTGTATTTGACACTTGTTTCTTGAGAAAGGCCTGTATTGCTATATACTTCCCTCTTAGGACTTCCTTTGCTGCATCCCAAAGGTTTTGAACTTTTGTGTTTTCATTTTCATTTCTTTCCATGTTTTTTTTTTAATTCTTCTTTAATTTCCTGTTTGACCCATTCATTCTTTAGTAAGATGCTCTTTGACATCCATGTATTTGCTTCAAATTTTCTCTTGTGTAAATCTTGTTCCAAATTTTCTCTTGTGTAAATCATGCCAAATTTCTTCTTAATCTTGCACATATTGGTCCCTTGGGTCCATATTTTGTTGTGGAATCACAAAATATATTAATGTGTTTATATCCCAGTTTATTATTGTTACATATTCAATCACCCAAGGGGGTAATCAGCAAAGAGGAGTAAAAAAAAGTATTTATTGCTTTTACTTCTATTACTGAACTTCACCTCTTTGAGGAAGCCTGCTATGGATCAAAATGTCTTATATTAATGAAGATGCTTAAATACGGAGCTCATACAAAATACATATTTTTATAATAACTGCAAGAACTTAATAAACAGAAACAGGCAACTTAAATATGGAATAGCAAGCTTAAATGATGTTAATAATGATAGACTGTGATCTATGTCTTTAAAATACATCTGATTTTTTTATATTTAGTAAGTTAGAAAAAATAAGCAAATATTATAATATTGGTAAATACAATATCAACTTACTGGCAATGAAAAGAAAAATTGTTTAAAAATACTATTTACAATCTAAAAATATTATGAAAAAAGAAAAAATATCATGACAAAAACAACCAATAAAAATTAAAAACATTTTCTGAGGCAAAAAAAGTAAAAAAAAGAAAATATCATGTTATTTATGGAAGAATAAAAGTTAGGAATAAATTTAACAAATTTATATATAAGACCTCTCTACATGAACAACTATAAACTATTACTGAAACAAATTAAAGAAAATGTGAATATATAGAGGGATATAACATTTATAAATTGAAAGAACCAAGGTGATAAAAATATTAATTAGCCCCAATTAATCTACAGAGTCAATGCAATCTAAGAAATATCCCAACTTTTTTTTTTAATTAACAGATACTAAAATGTATATGTGAATGCAATGACACAGGAACAGACAAAGCACTTTTGAATACAAACAGCAAGATGGGGGAAATTACCCGATATCAAGACTCACAGGAAACCTAGAGTAGGTAAGACATTGTTATATTGGCACTAGGATTAAAGAGAGATCAATTAAATACATTAGAAAGTTCATAAATAGACCCATCCTTATATGTACACTTGATTTAGGAAAAGTAGCAGTATGGAAGAGATGGTCTTTTTTTCATAAAATGTTGGATCAATGGGATATCTATATGGGAAAAGACATTAAGCTTAACTCCTACTTCATAAATACACCATAATTAATTCCAAGTAAATCTAAAAATGAAAACTAGTTCACGAAGCTTCTAGAAGATAATATAAGACTTTATGATTTGGGAGTGGGGAAACACTTCTTTTTAAAGGGGAGGGGCAGAAGGAAGGGGAGAAGCAGACTCCCTGCTGAGCAGGGAACCCAACTCCACTCAGGGCTTAATCCCAGGACCCCAGGATCAAGACCTGGAGCCAAAGGCAGACACTTAATCGACTGAGCCACCCAGGCATCCCGGAAACACTTTTTTAATAGGATCAAAAAAGCAGGAACCTTAAAATAAAATACTGCTCAACTGGACCACATTAAACTTAATAACTTCCTCTTATCAAAAGAAAACATTAAGACATGATAAAACCAGCCACAGGCAAGAGAAAATACATACCATACATATAAGCAACATAAAGAATGTCTATAAAACAGTAAGAAAAAGGCCAAATGATAAAATAAGTCAGAAAAATAAAATATTTGAACTAAATCTTACAGAAGAGGATATTATAATTGACCAATAAACATATTTTTAAAGCATTTAACCCCAGTAATCAGCAAATTAAAACTGCAGGAGATACTATATAACCTCCAGATTTTCTAAAATTAGTAACAGATAGTAGCAAGTGTTTATAGAGCAACAGGAACTCTCATACCCTGATGTTGGATCAGCAAATTGACATAATCACTTTGAAAAGGAATTTGGTATATTAAAGTTGAAAAAGATACATAATCCACATACCCTATAGCCCACCTATTTCACTCCTAAGTAAATAGTAACTAAAATTTATTCTAGAACATGTTCTAGAGTGTTTATTGCAACATTATTGGTGGTAATTAAAGATAACCCAGCTATCTACCAAGAGTATAGATACATAGTGATACATCTTTATAATGGAATACTATCCAGCAAAGAAAATGAATGCATGTAATGATATAGATAAATCTCATAAAGGCAATTTTGAGCAAAGAAGCCAGGCATATGAGATGTCATGCTGTGATTTTATTTAATAAACACTATTCACTCAGATATTAAAGAAAAGAAGCAAAACTAAACTATAATGTGTAGGAATGAATGTTTATGTGGAAAACACTTTATAAAGAGGTATGTGTGAAAAAGTTATAACAAGAGAAGTCAGAATAGTAGTTAATATTATAGGGAAAAAAGGGATAGTGATGTATAGGAGTTATGAGGGTACTTCTGGAAGAATTTTAGGGAGAACTTCTTGGCTATAAGAAACACTTTCGTGCATTATGGGAAAACAATGGGACAGAAACCCTTAAGAAGCAGGTGAAGTAGTCTAGGCTCGGATTATTCAAAGTATGGCCAGTCATACATCAGCATCATCATCATATGAGAGTATGTGAGAAATGGAGAACCACAGGCCCCACCCCAAATCTCCTGAACTAGAACCTAGTATTTTAACAAGATCTCCAAGTGATTGCTAGACTTTAATTTTAGAGAAGACTTGGTACAAGCAAACAAGAGGATAAGTAGCTCACTTAGGGCTGGGATAAGAGCAATAGGGAAGGTCAGACCAAAGAAAGGAAGGAAAGAAAAAAAAAGTGGGAGGAGGGGGGAAGAAGAAAGGAAGGAAGGAAGCAGGAAAGGAGGAAAGGAGGGAGGGAGGAGAAGAGAAAAGTGGAGGGGAGGGAAAAGGAAAAAAGAGGAGGGAATGGGAGGAGAGAAAAGAAAAGGGAAGGGGAGGGGAGGGAAAGGGAAGGAGAAATAGGAGAAAGAAAGAGAAGAGAAGAGGGAGGAGAAAATTATAAATATAATTCAGAAATCTGCACCCTCCAAGGCCACATGGGCCCTGTTCTTTTATAAACAAGAAGTCCTACCATGAGACTTCTTACTCATTTTAGAGTGATACATTTCTTGAATACTCTCTCTGCTACTAAAACTGCAAAGTACTAACATTTTATTTGTAATTTGTTTACTTCATTTTTAGAAACAGATCAGGTAATAATTGTCCATGTTTAATGTGTAGAAAAATTTGTTCTTCATACTCTAAGATTTATGACGCATAACCTTTTATAAACATGTAAAATTGAAAATTGCCGTAGAAATTACCTATAAAATAATAAAAATTAAATAAATGATATCGCTGTTCTTTAGACTTGAAAAATCCATAAATGAAAAATTAACAGCACTTTCTGGCTCAATTTAAGTAATCATAGACTATTTAAAGTAACATGACATATAAAGTGGAAACAACTGACCTTGGTTCCCCTTCATTGGAGAGCTATCACCCTGACTGATTCACAGATATTTTTACTGAAGCTGTTATCTTCAGATACTTGTAATCATCATTGTGTTTAAACCAAATACAAGTTTTTAAGCATTTTAAATGAAAATAATGTAAGCAATATCTTGGAGCTGGATTGTACAAGCTGGATTGAAAATAATAGTTTTCATAGTTTATGCATCAAAAAGGAAATGTTGCTCTACCACAGCTGTTAGTAGAAATGCAGTCCTATGTGGAAAACCAGAAATGTCTTTTTGAAATGTGTTTTACAGTTTGAGGTGATCCAGGATGAGAGCCAGCACAGGCCAATACAATCATGCCAATTATTTACTGCTGACACCTACTCTGATTAGTCCATGCCTTTGTGATACTGGTTGGTAAAGGCTGAGTAGCTGCCTAGACTAACTACAGTCTATCCTTGTTATTTGCAGATTTCATATTTATAAATTCACCTACTCACTCAAATTTATTCATAACCTCAAAACTAATACTCTTGGTACATTCATGCACGTGTCCATTCATGTACATGTCCACAACAGGAAAAGATGTGAGTCACCTCCTATATTCCCAGATGAGGCCAACGAAGCTACCTCTGCCTTCTTGTTCCAGCTGTCACAGATGTAAGCGGAGAGTGGAGTCAGTAGGTAAGCTCTGCACAGCACAGCCCAAGGAGTCCCATCTCTGGGGCCTCTTGGACCAAGCTTTGAATCTCTACCCTGGCACCTGGTGGTGGAACCTCGTTTTCTCTTTTATAAAATAGTATGGAAGACATTCTAGAAATTAGAAAAAGAAAATAAAATATACCAGGATGAGCTGTTTCTGAATTTAAGACAACATAATCTATGTAAGATATGTATATATGTGTATCGAGTCCCCCAAGGAGCAATGACTCAGCATTTGCTAGGTCAGTATTGGAGGCAACTTTATGAAATGTAATTGCTATGAATAATGAGAATCAACTATAAATAAATAAATACATAAATAAATAAATATAAAATTGTCATTGCTGTTGCATTTGATTTTGTTTTTAAATAATAATAAATAATAATTATTTAAAGATTACATATGATTATCCTTATTTTTGGTTACAAATTTACAAGACTAAATAAAATATGTGTATCTTTATCCATGTAAAATTATTATAATGATCCTAAGTCATTTTAAATAACATCCTTTCACATTAAAAACCAAGGAACTTCTGTGTTATTGTCATTAATAACAATTTTGTAAGTTTAACTATTTCTTCTTCCTCTTTTCCTCCTGCCTAAAACGTGTAGGTGTATACCCCAGCTTGACTTCTAAAGAAAACACCATCTCAATATTAGGCTTCTCTAGTTGTCAGTCTATAAGAATTTTCCTTTGCAAAGTTCCATTTATAGTCTTTACCAGAACCTAAGTCATAGGAGCATTTTATTTAATGTTGTTTATAAACCAACTTCCAAAAACACTGAATGCCAATTGCACTATACTTGGAAAAGAAGCTATTTGTCACTATAGATTTCTTATCATATTTCGTTTGTTGCAGAGGAAAGGCCTTTTATTTTATATGAAAAATGACTTCTGATTTGATTTAGTGGCAATTTTTAATTTAGGTTTTCTAGTTTCATTTTATTTTTTCTTTTCTCTAACCATATAAAAATGCCCCAATAGTGCAAAATGTGCTGGTTTCATATGAACAAAAATATGCTCTAATACAGCAAAAAGTTAAAAGCATATTAAAACATACAATTAAGATACTTATTTTTTAACTGGAAAAATATTTATAAAAATAAAACAGAAATAATCTAATTATTCACTTCTAAGTATTCACAGTCCTACATTCTAACCACTTGTTTTGTGACAGATGTTCCACTCTCGTGACTAAATTTTAAGCAAAATAAATTAGCTTTTAATCTTGACCCCTAGAAATAATTATTACAAGAGAAAAATATAAATAAAGTCCTATAGCAAGGAACTAATCTGACATACATGATTATTACTAATCTTGTTAGATCTTACAATCTTTTTCAAATAAGTATTCAAACATGGCATAATACACTAAAATTTTTTCAAAAGCCTTCCTATTTATATAGTATTTCACTTCTGAAAGCACCGTAGAAAACCACACACACACAAACACACACACATGCACGCACATGCCAAAAGGTTGAGAAATTTATCAACATTACAAAATGAATCAGTGGTAGAACAAGAGACATAATTTAGATTTCACCCCTCATGATTGTATCTAATGAACTCCTCATTTCTGTTCATTTCCTAAAGTATAGTGTTGTTCGATAGAGAAAGAAAAAATATTTTACCTTTTTTATTCCCCAGTAAGCTATTAAAATATAATATCCTTGGGGATCAAGACTTTTCACCTTGTCCTTCTAGGTGTCTATATAAAAAATAATTGATTCCACTAAAGGTTAGAGGAGGAAAAATAAAATCGGAATCAAGAATATGAAGACTGTCGAACATCATGAAAAGTTTTTTAATCCACTAAAAGAACACTGAACGTGTTTCCGAACATCATTGTGAAATTCTGTTTCTGTTCCAACCAATAAAATTGGATTCCACACAATTGAATTTCACTCAAAACTCTATTTCCATGGACTAGCAACAGAACTGGATCTTATTTGTTTAAAAGAGAGTTAGATCTTTGTGTATTACTCATGCATTGGTTTTTTGCCTCACAACTAGAAAGTATACAAAATAAGATGTTATCATTCCAGCAAGAAAAAAAGAGAAGAGAGAGGGGAGGGTGTAGAGAAGTGTCCTCTCCTGTCCCTGCAACTGTTGACAGGGAACCTACACAGATGTACTTGGCTGTCTGTCCCTGCTTGTCTCCTCTCACCAACCTTTGCCTTCAAGGCCATTTGGCCTAATACTCACTTAGCCTTACCACCAACTCAATGCCTGTGTTAGTGATTTATTGTTGTGTAACAAATTACCATGACTTAGTGGCTTAAAACAGCACGCATTTATTGTTCCCCTGTTTCTATGGTCAGGAATATAGATACTATTCAGTTACATCCTCTGCTTTGGCATCACTTACAAGGCTACAATCACAGCGTTGACCAGGTCTGGAGTCTCATCCAAGGCCCTACCAAAGAAGAGCCACTGCCAAGTTTGCAAGTTGGGCAGGTTGTCAGACTGAGGTCCTCAAGTCCTTGCTGGCTCTTGGTTTCTTGCCACTTGGGCTCTTCATGTGGCAGCTTACTTTATGAGAGCCACCAAGAAAGCATCAATGCAGAGAATACGACAGTAGGACAGAAGTGAAGATCTCATGTAACATAATCATGGAAGTAACATCTCACAATCTCTGTGTATTCTATTGGTTAGAAACAAGTCATAAGTCTCTACCTACACTTAAGGAAAGAGGATCACACCAGAGCATGAATACCAGGGGCAGAGACTAGAGGCTCTCAGAGTCCACCTGAAAACTGCTGGCACAAGATCCATTATCTGAACCTTAAATCACATAAGATGCTTGAAGTCTCATTTTGTTAATAAGCCAGTTTATATTCAAACCAGTTTATTTTTTAGTAGTAGTAGTGGTAGTAATAGTAGTAGTATATTTCCCTGATACCTGATACCTTGGTCCTTGAACAGTGTGTTCCAGCCTTGTTCCTGGTACCTGAACTCTTACCTGGCAATTTGGCCCTTTATTTCCCCCACACATATGTTTTTCATCCCTACTAACTAAATGTTCATTTTGACTCCTACATCAAATGACAGGGTTCTTGATTGATACTAATGCTTCTTATTATACCTACTTCCTATTACTGAATCTCTACCTATTAGCCTTCAGCACCTGGCTAAATGGATACTCAGCATTTAGACTTGGTTTGTATATCTGGCTAATAGTGCTTTGTGCCACATCTGTATTTACTCCACAAACTAATGACTGCTTTTCAGATTCAGTGTTTAGAACTTACCTCTTTGTACTGATTTCCTGAAAAAACAATCCCAAGTCTTACTCCCATATTGCAGCATTTGCCATTCTCCTGATCCTTCAAGCTTTCCTGATTTCCTGATGGTAAACGGTTCTGATCTTGCCTACCCTGAAAATATTTGATCCTGAGTTCTGATAGTTGTTTACTTGCTAGAAAAAAAAAAATTACTTCTATAAATTCCTCCCCAGTGGAAGTTCCATATCTAATCATGAACATTTGCAAGGATTTTAGAAAATAAATACTCACTGAAGCAAAACCCCATAATGATAAAGGAAAATATTTATAAGCATTTAAGAAAATACAAATATTAATTGAAGCACAACCTTGTAATGATGAAGAAAAGAGGCTTTTATCCCAAAGAAATATCACTTTCTCAATGTGATATTTAAGACCGCCAAAGTACTTACTTGGGGTTTCATTTTATTAAACAGATACGTTAAGGGGAAAAGAGGATAGTTCTCTGTAGACAAAACATTATTTTTTAAAAAAATGTACATCTTGGGGCGCCTGGGTGGCTCAGTGGGTTAAAGCCTCTGCCTTTGGCTCAGGTCATGATACCAGGGTTGGGCTCTCTGCTCAGGGAGGAGCCTGGTTCCTCCTCCTCTCTCTGCCTGCCTCTGCCTACTTGTGATCTCTGTCTGCCAAATAAATAAATAAAATCTTTTTTTTAAAAATGTACATCTTTGTTTAAAATCATAAGCTGATGTTCCTTCTGCCTGAAATAACCTTGTGTGTCATGCATTTTTACCAATCCAAATCCTGTGGATAGCAGAGCTCCTTGGAGCTCTTCCTGATCACCCTAAACCAACACAAAGTGAATACTCTCTCCAAACCTCCAGAGACGATACTTGTATTGCTTCAGGGATGTATCAAGTTTATTACTTTTTATGTACTCCTTCTATGATGCTGCTGGATTGTAAATGTCCCTATACTAAAAACAATATCTTCCTCACTCTTTTATTCATTGAGATATATTTAGTGTGTCTTCGAGCATTTTACTTTTCCAATAAATATTTACTGAACTGAATTGTGTTGTATTATTTTATATTTTTTCTTGTTAAGAAAGAGCTTTTTCCAATACAGTTTTAGTATTTGTATAAGTAATATATTAATAGTTTTATTATGAATAGATAGTAGTTGATATCTTTGACACCACATGTGATTTAATGAATGAAAACTTCAAGTTAAAAATGCGATGATATTGGTAATTACTAATAAATAATACTGGAAATAAACTGAAAAACTCATTTTTTGAAATATCTACCATAGTTTTACATACAGTAGATATTTTAAATTTTGTCATATCTTCTGATTTTATTTCTTATTACCAGTTTAATTTTGATATAGCTGCAACCTTCAAAAAAAGTGCAGTATTTTCTAAGTGGATATGTTAATTAAAGATATAAGGCCATTTGAAATACCTTGAATGTCTTAAGGCATGACAAAATTTGGACTTTGAATCAGGATCTTAACTCCATAAAGAATCTTCTCTCTCTATAAGCACTAGAAGCTGTGAGCTTCACACTAGGACTCTGTAAGAAACTGTAGAAAACACTAGGATTCCCCAATTCTATCTCCATCTCAGGAAGAACCTATTTCCCAGTGACTGAAAGTGTTGTTGAAAAATGTCCATGGGCTGTCAACTCTCTTTTAGGATTGCCTCAGTTTAAGACTACTGCTTCACTTAAGTCTTGGCTCCATCCAGGGAAGCCCACATCTAATAACTGACCAACGGGGGCGTGAAGGACCTGCCCGCTCAACCACTTGGAGCAACTCTGAAAGTTCATCCTTAACCTCAGAGCTCTCCATGGCTTTGGCTAGATCCTTCACTGGACTTCATTTCAGTTCAATTTTTCTGTTTAATCCTCTTCCTTCCCGTCATTCCAGAGGTTTTAATCCATAAATTATTCCCTAATAGACACCTTTTTGCTCACTTACATCTCAGAGTCTACTTCACAAGCAGCCCTACTTGCCACAAACATGAAAATGCTCTTGGCAGGAGATACAATTTCCACAAAAAGATAAAATCAGGATTCTTTGCCGTTTCTGCTTCGAGTTTTTTCCCAACTTTTGGTGTAATTAACATTAAGGATTGGATAATTATTTGTATTATTGTCCTTGGTGTGTCCTGTGCATTGTAGGACATTGAGCAGAATCCCTGGCCTCTACCACTAAACGCTAGTAGCATAGCATACACAGAAAAACACCCATAACGTGTAACAAACAAAAATGTCTCCACACATTGGCAAATGTCCACCTCTGCCCCCAGGGAGAGGAGTGAAAATCTCCCTTTGAGAATCCCTACCCTATAGCTAATTTTCTAATGAAGAAAGGGCAATGGGGGGTAAAAAATGGAATGAATGAACTTACTGTTCATTCATGAACTGCTTCACCCAGACAGCAGGTAGTCAGTGGGTAGCAGTTGACAGTAATCAAGTAATAGGGCACAGACAATGGATGCCTAGCACAGGCCTTGATGGACACCTCCCCCTCCACATACACTCCATCCCTATTCCACAACACTACTGGGTTAGCAATTAAGAGTCAAGATTCTACAATTTGGAACTAGAGGCCAATGTTTATTTTTTCTTTAACATATTATAATGTCCGTAGGGTCTTTAATCATGTTTAATGTTGGTAGGATTCATTTTTATAGGCTTCTAAAAGGTGTCAAATTCTCCAGAGTCCTTGATGAAAAGCAGGATTCTTTGATTCTATAGAGAAGCTGTTTTAGTTTTACTGGGTTTTTTTTCCCCCTCAAATTCTTGAAGTACCACTGTTCTTAAAGGATTTCCTGATCTTCTTTAAATGTTGTATCTGTTTAATAGAGACACTTTTTCCGCTTATAATCCCTGTGACTGCAGGGGAAGCTATGATATGGAAATTCTTGAATTCTTCAGTATATACCAAAGCTGGATTTAGGGAGAGGGGGGACAGGAGGCCTACAATTGGGGCAGAGGAGGACCAGAAGCACATGGGAGCTAGCATATAAAGAATATACATCTTTAAAGAGAATACATCTCTCTGTCTTTGGAAGGTATGGAATTTTTTCCCTCTTGCAAGTTGGAATATATTTAAATAACTTCCCATTACCAAGTGCTCCAATCTTCTCTGCTACTGCTATAGTCATGTGTTATTCCCACCCAAATAATTAAAAAAAAAAAAATTTTTTTTCCAAAGGAGGTACTTGTGTGTGTGTATGTGTGTGTGTGTGTGTGTGTGTGTGTTCTGAAAGGGTTATATGCAAATCAACTACAGGACAAATAGCTACTCCTCAGCACTATCTTTAACCGTCGTCATTATTTTCATCTAAGATTTTACAATATTTTAAATCGATTTTCTGCTAACAAATTAAGTTTTTACATGTTTATTAATGTAACTTCATATCACTGGGTTTAGCATTAGCAACTCTGTCAGATAAAAGGCAGAGAGAATATCCATAAAATACAGGTAATTTTTAATTTTATCAGACCAATTTCTTCCCATGAAGAATTTATAACTTTCTCATCTCTAATCAAATTCCCTGCCATAGGAGCACATTCTAATTAGAGCCGTCTGCTCCTAGCAGGGTATTCATCCCAGACCAATGTGTGGTGAAATACTCTAATCCATTTTAAGCGTGTAATTTGTTTCTGCACTCAAATTCTAGGCAAAAAGCAGCTGGATGTCATTGGAGACTTTTCTTCCCCAACGAGGGTGAGGAAAGTTGAAACAGAAATTCACTGAGTAGAAACCAAAGAGCTCTAATTAGGAAATATTAATCTAGGACATGCAGTGGGAGAAATGAATGACCACCTGGTCATACAGAGCTTATTAAGGTGGTTGACCCTAGGAAACTACTCCCATCCCGTTTGTTCATAGGCCATAAGCCACTTTCCTGAGGTCACACAGCATGATTCATTCACCTATTCATCCAATCATTTATTCTTTCAAACTCTGAACATTCACTATTTTTAAACAAGGTGCTATGCTTTGTGCTAAAAAGAATACCAAGAGATATAAGCCATTAGGATTTCTTTTGTAAGTTGGTAGGCAGTGCAAAATAGTATCTAAAGTTTCTTTAAGATCCTTTTTTCTTATTTTCTTAGAAAAAAAAGCCTATGAGCTAGTCTATTTTTGACCCTACCATAAATATGGAGATTAGGTATACATAGTATATCATTCTTCGCACAGTTTATGTGTTATAACATAATTATAAGAATTCAGAAATCTCAAATACTGAAATGTAAGGATGGTATGTTCTATGATATAGTTATTTGTATTCAAAAGCCAGCATTAAAGAGTTCAGAATGGACATCGGGTTCATAAAAGGACCAGAAAAGGGCACTATTCAAATTTCCATAATTGGAAATAATTTTGAAGAAAAATCCAAAATACTAATTCAAATGTTAATGAATGATCCCTAAGAGACAAATACGCACAAGCACACACACATGCACCAAAGCTGGAAGTCACCTTTAGAAAGTTAGGATCTGTATTTCTATCGCATTACGTAGCTTCTACATCAAGTTAAAATTGAATGCAAAATAGTTTGAAAGGCTGCTCTTCAGCCTTTTATTGCTAATAGCCACTGCTGACATTGCCCTGTCTCTTCTACACCTCTGTTTCATTTCGACTTTCCCAAATTTCGTGATGGGGTGAAAGAGCATACTGAAGAGGAAAACATCTACCTACCACAGACAAAGAGATGTGTTCAACTGACCCAGAGCAGACTATTTCTAAAAAAGAACTGCCACTAGCACACACATACACACACACGCAGCCTTTCACATGAGGTGAGCACTGACAGTTTCAGGTTTCAAAATGAATGAACACAAAGACCCCTAGGTACACACAAGCACATATAACAGAATTCACTTTTCTCAGCAGAGAATGAATATACAATACTAACAAAAAAGACACCATGTCTTTTAGAATTATTCTTTGTTAAATACAGAGCCAAGATTAAGCTCTGGTGACCAAAATAAGAATTCTAGACCCAGAACCAGAGCAGCTGGTGGCTGCAGGTAGCATCACTGACGTGGTGGTTCAGGTGTAGGCCACAGACACTTCCCAGTCTCCAAAGGCATACCCCACCAATTCCAGACACAAGTTTATCCTGGAGACAAACTTCAACATTGCACCAGTGATGATGGTCGTATGTATGTATGTATGTATGTATGTATGTATTTATTAAAGATTTTATTTATTTATTTGAGAGACAGAGATCACAAGTAGGCAGAGAGGCTGGCAGAGACTGAGAGAGGAGGAAGCAGGCTCCCTGCTGAGCAGAGAGGGGCTTGATCCCAGGACCCTGGGATCATGACCTGAGCTGAAGGCAGAGGCTTTAACCCACTGAGCCACCTAGGCGCCCCAATGATGGTCATATTTAGAGTAGCAGACCAGCACTGAGGCAAAGCTGTTCATTATTATTATTATTATTATTATTATTATTATTATTATTATTTTATGTTAACCACCATACAGTACATCATTAGCTTTTGATGTGGTGTTCCATGATTCATTGTTTGTGTACAACACCCAGTTCTCCATGCAATCCGTGTCTTCCTTAATACCAATCACCAGGGAACCCAACCCCCACCCCTAAAACCTTCAGTTTGATTCCAGGAGTCCACAGTCTCTTATGGTTCATCTCTCTCTGATTTCCACCCCTTCATTTTTCCCTTCCTTCTCCTAATGCCCTCCATGCTATTCCTTATATTCCACAAATATTTGAAACCATATGATAATTGATTTTTCTCTGCTTGACTTAATTCACTTAGCATAATCTCCTCCAGTCCCATCAAGTTGATGCAAAAGTTGGGTACTCATCCTTTCTGCTGGCTGAGGACACAATATTACATTGTGCACATGGACCACATCTTCTTTACCCATTCGTCTGTTGAAGGGCATCTCGGTTCCTTCCACAGTTTGGCTATTGCGGACATTGCTGCTATGAACACTAGGGTGCACCTGGTCCTTCTTTTCATTACATCTCTACCTTTGGGGTAAATACCCAGTAGTGCAATTGCTGGGTCATAGGGTAGCTCTATATTTAATTTTTGAGGAACCTCTACACTGTTTTCCAAAGTGGCTGTACCAACTTCCATTCCCACCAACAATATAAGAGGTTTCCCCTTATGCCACATCTTCTCCAACATTTGTTGTTTCTGGAAGCAAAGCTGTCTTAAACATGTTATCATTGAAGCTTATCACTGATTATTGCTTAGTGATACCTTGTCAGCCTTATGGCATTCTTTCTATTACAAGAGCACATATTAAGAGATTTAGCCTGTAAACAGGTTACTCTGAGCTCATTTCAGATTAGCAAAGCCTGGGAGAGAGAGATAAATAATGCATGCAGTGTTGCTGCAAAATTGTTTGAGTGCATGAAAATGAATGACCATATTACTTACAGTTTACCAAAGGTTTGTTGATGTTTGTTCACAACTGGGTGGGTGCTAAGCATAGACATCTGTATAAATATTAACCAATACTAGACTTTCAACAGATCATTCTAATTGAGATAATGTAAACAAAGTGCAGACCAGAAGACAGCTGAATAGCTTGCAGATAGGGCATGTATAGACTCTGAAGACAATGTACATTAAATTTAGCATATACATCATGTATTTAGGACCAAGACAGACCCAACATTTTTAGTGCCTGCAATATGTCCTTAAATAAGATCTTCCAATTACCTTGATGAGAAGAGGTAGCTTATACATCCGAAATGTCAGTAAGATATTTTAACATGTTTCTTCACACTGAAGCTATCATTATTATCATTATTGTCATATTGAAGGAATTTAAATGGGAAGGAAATAAAACAGGAGTAACAAATATCTTTAATTGTCTTCCAAGATTCACAAAAGAGCTTTCTTTGTACAGGAAATTTTAAGCTCTGGCCTAGTGCTTCTGTTTTGTTTTGTTTTGTTTTGTTTAATGAGTTCCACTTTAAACTTCTATAAACTTGGTTGAATTCATTTCAGATTTGTTCTATCTGGCCCACTGGGCATCACTTGAAGGGTATGTTCTTGGGAGGTAGGTCTGGGCATGTGTGGTGAAATCTCAATGCCTGCCTTCTTTGCTAGGCGACCTCTATTATGGGTTCACGGAAACGCTGATCAGCTACACAGCTGACAAAATGTCTGGAGCCTTAACCAAGGGCTTTGGTATAGTCCTACAGTCCTAATTATCTGAAGCCAGATAATTAAAGAAGAACCTCTTGAGATTATACAGATTTATGAAGGCAAGCAAATAATACTCAAATAATTTTTAAACCAAGTTGACTTTATAGAAACTCCACTTTGGCAGATTCCTTCTGTCTAGCAAAGCAAAACACTCAATTTTCAGACCATTTCACCAGGGGAAAAGATAAAACCCGTCCATTAAGAATCCCTTCCTTTAATAATAATTGTTATTATTAGAAATTCATTCCAATTCTCACTTCTTTATTTGCTCTGTTTGCTTCTTACCCTTGTAACACACTTAAAGAAGCATAACCACAAGCCTGGTTATATCAAGCTATTCCTATTGGTTATGAATGAAAGATATACTGCCCTCTTATGTAAATAGCAAAAAGTAATATGTGTTGGGCAAAGAAGTTTTGTTTTGTTTTGTTTTGTTTTAAACAATGGGTTAAAACATCTCTTCCCACAAAAACCGTTCAGATTGGTTGGGTAAAAAAGATATAGCCATGAAAGAATTAATGATCACAACAGCACATAGAAATGTGGTTTATCTATTGCAGTTTTTTTTTTTTTTTTTTTACTAGAAGTATCAAACAAGCTTCACAGAAAAACTGGAACTTGAGTTGGACCTACATGGTTTCATTAAAAGATGGGTAAGTAGAAAGAGAAAGGAGGGATTGACATAGACCTGAACACAAATGTATGAAAGAATGTGCTTTGCAATACATAAACATGTAATCTATTAGGACATATAATGCACACATATTTAAAAATACCTCAAATTAGTTCAATAAATGGGGGGCAGTACTTTGTGTAAGGTAAATAGCAATATTCATATGGTCTGGTCTTGAATATCTTAGAGTCTTTCAAGTACTCTGATATTTTACTACACACTGATTAGAGTTAAAAAGAAAGGGAAAGAACACAAACAGATACCTACCAAAAGCAACCATTACATTATTTTACTCTTTGGGAGTTAACTGTTTCACAAATTATAATTATGATTTTTGGTCCATTCTACACAAAATGTGATAGACATTATCATTAAATAGGCAAATGGCAGCATGTTTTATATTTAAAAGTATAAATGAATAAGCTATTGTGATGACCAACAGCTTATTTGATTTAACATCACTCACACATGGTAAGTTCCACAAAAACAAGAATTTTGTCTGTGTTATTTCTATTCTACACCCCATCCCTTCCATAGACCATAGCCTGTAATAGGTACTATAGCAGGTACTCTATAATTGTTGAATGAGTAAATAAATGAATTGATTATAGAAATAATCTCAGTTAATCCAGAAACTCAAACAAATGCATGCTCATACCCAAAAATGACTGTGTCAAAAGAAAATAAGTAGTACTTTTGTTAAGATCCTCTCGCATTCATAGAGATCATATAAAAACATATTGGGGAGGGGAGGACTATGGTAATAATCCATAATTTTTGTTTGTTTTTAATACTAAAGATTAAAGTTCTCTCTCGCATTTCTGGCTGACTATACAACTTCAGATTATGAATGACTAAACATTTTGTGTAAATTTGGGTTTGGGGGTTTAGATCTTAGTCTATGAATTCTAAAGTCAAAATTTAGAAAGCATTGACTTTTACTTGTTCATGTAGTGGTAATGAAAAGAAATTTCCAAAGTTCTCCAAATTTTGGTCCACCTCAGAAGAGCTAATCTTATTTCTGACTCAATAACACAAGTATTTAACTAAGCATTTACTATACAGAGTTTGGTTAGACATTGTGCAATAGTCAAATAAATGTTACGGTATTCAGTATTTATCATGGATGAAATCATACAGAGACAGCATAGGCAAATATTAAAAAACTAATAAGTCATATAATAAGTACCATATAAGTCAATGAAATAGAATTGTAGGACTTCAGAGAAGTGAAATTCACTATAACTGGCATGGTCTTGGATGATTTCATGGAGGAAAGAATTTTACCTTCAAAATGAATACAATTTAGCATGACAAAGAAAGATGAGAGTGCATTTCAGGAATGCATTCATAGCATGAGGAAAATCAGCAAGTTTTGAATGGGCATGGCATGTGTAAAGAAAAATACAGATTAGCCTTGCTAAGGAAGACTCTTCCTATGGAGGTGGGGGAGGTAAAAGGGAAATTTTAGTTTTGCAACCTGTTGAGAGCCTCAAATGACAGTCTAGGCTTTTAAGACAATTCTATAACTGTGGTTGATGATATGATGAAAGAGTCATTTTAAGATAATTTATCAGATGTGCATGCTAGAGTGCAGGATAAATTTGAGGCGGGATGTACTAGAGGCAAGAGGTGTTGGGAAGCTCTTGGAATAAACCAAGCATAAGAAAAGAGCTTCAACCACAGTGGCAGCACTGGACTGGAAAAGAAAGGCTAAATAGGAATGACATTTTAAAAGAGAAATCAATGGCACTTTTTGACTGATTGGACTTGAAGGGTAGCTCTAAAGGTCATTCTCAAACTAAAACAACTGCAAAAATGATCAGAGAAGTAAAGAGAGTTCATGGACTACTTAGAAGGTTGGACCAGATGACCTCCAAGACCTCAACCAAACTAAATTCCATGCCTTATGCCTGGACAAATTGCTTCCCTATCTCTCCCCTCTGCCTATCCAGTTATGCCAATCCATTCACATCTACTTCTAGTCTCAGCACCCCTTAGAAATCTTGCTGTCTACTCCATGCCTTCTACAGGGTCTTCTTTGAGCTTCTGATGCATTCACTTCTCTTCCACAAAAACTGGGTATCTAATTTCGCCCTTCTGCATATTATAGTAATACTGCTTTGTATGAGTCTTTCCTCCCTCACTAATTTTCACTGTTGCTATGTACAAAAGTCAGCACTGAATTAAATATTAACTGGAATAAAATATGACCATGTAGATTGAAGCAATAAATCTAAACAAACATATCTCCTTTCACTAGGTAACTAGAAATGTTAATATGCAAAGGATACAGGGAAGCCTATTTGCACTGCCCCTTCAAAAATTTAAATAATCTCCTCTGTAATTTGAAGCTGAAACTATGGCTAGATACTCAAGTAACAAACATCTATGAAAAATAAAGCAAGAAGCACTAGAAACGTGTGGCACATAGCCTCTATTGCTGAGTGAACAATTAAAAAGCCTATTTGGTGAGTCACAATGGAGCTAAACATTTCCTATACTGTACAAAGAGAAACAATTCAATGGTGTCTTTGTGCTGCTCAGAAAATCACACAAAGTCACTTTCTGCTTTTTAGTTTGCTCTTTGGCCCTATGTAAAAAGTTGTCACAGAAATTGCTTTGTGCTCAGCAAAACCCAACCTGTTAATTCCAGTGACTGGAATCATTCAAGGTCAGAAGGTAAAAACCACCTGCTGTGTCACATTTGCACAATTCAGAGATTTCTTCTGTACTCAGCATTTATGTATTGGTTTCTTTTTGCAGGACCCTTATTTCATTTTCCAAAGGCCTACTCTTGATTAACTTGCACTAGATAAATAATCATTTATTGAATCATTTGAGTTCTGAGAACAACCTTAAGGAATCTGGAGAAAAGATGGTATAAAAATAATTATATACAAAGAGTTCAACTTGAAATCCTGAAATGGTAGCAAATATACTAACCTTTATGTTGTATTTTATAAATACATAAAAAACAGACATTGCATAGAGAAAAAAATAGAAATGATAATCTATAAAACATACAATTTATGATTAAGAAAACTAGAACATTTTGAAATTTTCATTGTATGGGCTTTAATCTAAAAACAGAAATACAATCAGCATTGAGAAAAGGTCAAAAGGAAATAAACAAAAAAAATTAAGATTCATGAGACATTTTAAAACACAGAAGCAGGGTGCCTGGGTGGCTCAGTGGGTTAAGCCTCTGCCTTCAGCTCAGGTCATGATCTCAGAGTCCTGGGATCAAGGCCCACATCTGGCTTTCTGCTTGGCACAGAACCTGCTTCTCCCTTCCTCTGCCTGCCTCTCTGCCTACTTGTGATCTCTCTGTCAAATAAATAAATAAAATCTTGTAAAAATGAATAATTAAAATAAAACACAGGGGGCGCCTGGGTGGCTCAGTGGGTTAAGCCGCTGCCTTCGGCTCAGGTCATGATCCCAGGGTCCTGGGATCGAGTCCCGCATCGGGCTCGCTGCTCAGCAGGGAGCCTGCTTCCCTTCCTCTCTCTCTGCCTGCCTCTCTGCCTACTTGTGATCTCTCTCTGTCAAATGAATAAATAAAATCTTTAAAAAATAATAAAAAATAAATAAAACACAGAAGCAGGAAATCTTCTGATCATTTCTTCTCTAAATCTAAAATTACAAATTTCATTAAATCTGGGATTTGGACAATAAAAGTAAAATATTCAGTGGTAACATTTTTCATAGTATTTTATAAATGCTCTGTTTATATTAGATCTTTGTTATTAAGTAATGACAAATATATTTTCCTAAAATATGTAATTAGAACAAATTGATGACTAAATGAATAAATATTGTCCCTATATGAAGTGGCCCAGACTGCTGTTTTATATGTCAATTCCTAGTATTTTGTCCATTCATAGTATCCTACATTTAATTTACCATTCACTGTAGTCTACTAAATAGCACCAGGGGAGATCATGGTGTTAAATCAATTACATGAACTTTAAAAAAAAATCAAAATCAATAGGCTCTTTTCTGAGAAACTGTGGGATGTTCTGTGAGTTCTCCATAAAGTTTTTATTTATTCATTACTGTGCACCCAAGACCTGCCATATCACTGGCAATCTAATTAGTAAAAAAGGTGATAAAGAAATTACATACATGGATTAGTAAATAAACAAAGCACAAATTTTTGACATATTTTTCCGAAATCCTCCTCAATTTATGTCCAGGCTATGTCTGTTCTGCATAGGTACAACTGCTGAAAGTTTAAATGTCAAGTAAATGAGGTGCTAGCTATCATGTGCATTTTTAGTATTTTACACTAAAGTTATATATTTTTATATGAAACTTTTTTTAATGGAAGAAGGAAGAATTGTAGGATACCAAAGTTTTATTTCAGTATCAAATCCCCCCTTTTTGTCTTTATCTGAACTAAAGAAGTACATAGCAAATTCAACTTTGAATCAAAAACTTGCACTGGATTCTTTTTGTCTCACTAAAATGTTAACACATAGTTAGCTCGATAGGTAATATTTTAACTCACTGACTGCAAATTAGAAAGGCACAAGTCAGGGTGCCTGGGTGGCTCAGAGGATTAAGCCTCTGCCTTCGGCTCTGGTCCTGATCTCAGGGTCCTGATCTCAGGGTCCTGATCTCAGGGTCCGGGGATCAAGCCCCACATGGGGCTTTCTGCTCAGCGGGGAGCCTGCTTCCCCATCTCTCTCTGTCTGCCTCTCTGCCTACTTGTGATCTCTCTGTCAAATTAAAAAAAAGAAAGGCACAAGTGGTTGATTTTTGTCCATGTCTGGAAAGACAACACTGTGTTTTGAAAAGCTATCTAATTTTAAGTCAGAAGTATGCAAAGGCAACAGGGTTATGAAGCAAATTCCAATAAACTGTGAGATCCCTTAATTTGTCACACTTAAAGGGGCTAAGATTTGAGGGTAAAATATTAAGTTGTTAACATCTTTCATTTGAAGTGTTTCTAGGTGTACCTTGGGTGGTGCCATGGGCCTTGGCATTTCAGAGCAACTCTCCTTGATGTGAATGGAAGTCCCCAATGTTATGAACTTCCCCACCTCTGTGTGCACAAGATGTGTTTCTGAAGAATCAGCCTTGTGGAGAAAGACAGGAAAAATAGTTCAAAATGTCCTAGAGAAGCTGACTTTTTTTCAAAACTACCTATAATGAGCTAATTTATAAAATGCATCCTCACTGCCCCTAATGTATTCTTTTATAGGCTAGAATTTTTATACAGAACAAAATTGCACAGAACGCCCCTTGAAAGAAAAAGATAAAAACCCAAAAAACATGTTTTACAGAATCAAGACCTCCAGAAAAACAGTGCAGAGCCATTGTTAGAAATTGCACTAGTGATATTTCTTCAAAATAACCAGATATGCCATTTTGTAACATTCCTCAGAGGTTAAGCTATTAGAAGGGTTTCCTGAAGAATGATTAAATATTATCCACTTCATCCAGGTTATAAGTAGCTTATAATTTTAATCAATCTTATACATATTTTCATTAAGAACTCATAAATCTAATTCTTTAATGGTTCACGCTTATCCCTACTTGATAAATGAAGAAATTGAATGTATTTGCCATGGGTCAAAAATATCAGTAAACAAATAAGCATTCACTCTCTTATAGGATTGTTAAAACCACTCAGTGAGTGACTTTCTACTCCAGATGTGAGCTATTAGAGGAGCAGTTCTTCTCTGGCGAATAGATTGTCAATCTGGCAAGAGTCCAAGGTGCTTTTAAAATTCAACATAATGCAACTATTCTGATACCAAAACCAATTTTTAAAGTTGAGATGGAATTTACATACCCATAAAATTTGCCCCTTTAAAGTATATAATTCAGTATTTTTTAACAAATTTACAAAACGATGCACCTATGATCATTATCTAACTCCAGAACATTTTCATCACCCCAAAAAGAAATTCCATAGTCTTTAGCTGTCACTCCCCATTCTCCTCCTCTCAGTTCCTGGCAATCACTAATCAACTTCCTGTCTCTATAGATTTGCCTATTCTGGACACTAAAACCAGTTTTGAAAGAGATTTTTTTTTTCTTTCATTGGTTTGCTGGGATAATTGGTGCCGCTCCATCTTTATTTTACTTTTTAAAAATAAAAACAAAACATCTAAGAGATGAAGAAAAGGGAAAAATGTTGCAGATTTTTGTCAAATATTATTCAGAATGAGAATTAATTTCTTAAGGAAACATAAAAAGAAACAGCTTCCTGGGATGTTTTCTAGAATTCATTATTTCAATTATTTTATTCATGCTACCAAAGACCTTCTTAAGGGAATTATATTATTTTCTTATAGGAAACACATTAGACTAATTATATTTTATAGTTTAACAAATAACATTAAACATAGCTTAAATATGAAAAACTTCTTTACTAAAGATTTACATGAAATAATTCTCTGAAAACATTCAAATATTATATATTTTAGCATAATTACTCAATTTTGTGAAAGAGAATCAAATGCAAATTTGTTCTTAGTAATATGAAGAATGACAATTCAGTTTCGTAAACTGTCTATATTTAAACTAGAAGAAATTTACTCTTTATAATAAAATTATAAGGTATTAAAATAAAAGCGTTCTCAATAGTAAATGGTTTTGCTGACTAGCCTTGTTGATACACCTATGATTTGAACACTATCTGGATTTATTCTAGCCACAGTGCTTGGAGTTTTTAAGTAGGAAGAGTTTTAAGTAGGAAGCAGAGATAAAAGAAGTCTATTGTCCTATAGTCTTATTAATTACAACATAAAAGTCTGGTTTGAGGTAGTGTGGTAAGAGAAAGGGCAAGATAGGGCATTTCAAGGAGGTAGAAACAATCAAAACTTGGTAACTAATTGTATGTAGAGAAGGAGGGAAATTCTAGGATGGCTCCAGAATTTCTTGTTTGAGTGACAGGTTATTTCAGACCAAATTTACCAATACAGGAGATCAGAGAGGAATTAAGGGGGGTGTAGATAATGAGTTTTGGATATTTTTGCCCTATAGCTATTAAACTCTCAATGAGGCATTTGGACATATGAGTTTATTGCTCAGAAGAAAGAGGGAGACCAGAGAGATATTTGGAAATAATCAATATAAAAATGGCAGCTAGTACAAATTCTGACTGAAGTCACCAAAAGTGTTTAAGGAGAAAAGAAAAATCATAGGGAAGCCAGGAAGGTGAGATTAAAAAAAATCTTCCAGTTACTTCCAGTTACTAAGCAAAGAAGATAAATAGAAGGAAAAACAGAAGAGTAATATAACAAATATCAAGGAACTCAAATTTTAAAATACAGGCATTGGTCAACAGAAATAAGTAAGGCAGAAAGATGCAGTAAGAGGAGGACTGAGAAATGAATGTTGGAATTGACTGTTTGAATGTCATTAGTACCTAAGAAGAAAGTTTTTAGCACTGATGGAGATGTGAAGTAGGGATACCTGAGTCTGGAGTTTGTGAGAATCTCCCAGGCTGGGAATAAGCATCTGGAAGTGATTAGCCATTGAAATGGTGTGAGCTCTCATAGGTGATAAGTAAAGAGAAGATGCCCTAGAACTGAGCTCTTGAGGCTAACCAACTTAAAGAGATGACAAAGCAGAGGGGGAACCAGAAGAAGAACAAAAAAACAGAAAAAACAAAACTGAGGAGGAAATGCCAGGGAGCAGAGGAACATCAAAAGACTGTGGCGTCCTGATAGACCCTATCAACTTGAATTAAGGGGAACAGAGTAATTAGTGGTGTCAAATGCTGCTGTAAGATGAAATGGAAAATTGGCCATTGGAATGAACTCTGTAGACTACTGGTTATGCTAAGGAGAGCTGTTTCAGTAGAATGGTAGGAGGAAATGCCTAAAAGGAGTGTATTTAAGGAATGATGTCAAAGTCAGCAAAGGTAGGGGCGCCTGGGTGCTTCATAGGGTTAAAGCCTCTGCCTTCAGCTCAGGTCAGGATCTCAGGGTCCCGGGATGGAGTCCTGCATCGGGCTCTCTGCTCAGCAGGGAGCCTGCTTCCCCCCCCCCCCCACCCCTGCCTGCCTCTCTGCCTACTTGTGATCTCTCTCTCTCTGTGAAATAAATTTAAAAATCTTAAAAAATAAAATTTAAAAAAAAAGTCAGCAAAGGTAAAGAAAGCCTAAGGAACGGTTCCAGATTAAAGGCTACTAAAGAGACATGATAATTGAGTGCAATGAGTGATCATGGATTTACACTGAGACAACTGACAGAATTAGAACATACACACTATATTGGATAATGGTGTTGTAGGAATGTTTAATTTTCTGATTTTTATAACTCTACTGTGGCAATGAAAGAGAACAGGCTTATGCCCAGGAAATACTCAAGTGTTTAGTGGTAAGGAGCACAGTGTCTCTAATCATCTCAAATGATTTAGGAAAAACAAAGTGTGTGTGTGTGTGTGTGTGGACAGACAGATGATAGAAGAATAAAATGTAAATAAATGGTGAGTCATAGTGTTTCCTACTATTTTTTTAAACTTTTATGTATGGTATAAAGTAGATTGGAATTAAAAAGCTACCAAAATAAAGAGAGGGAAGGAGAGAAAGGGGAAAACAACTGGAAACAGCAAGTATAAAAATTCTTGTGAATATCTCCACTATAAAGGAAAGTAAGGAAAAGGGGTGATAGCTGGTGAGAGAAGCAGAGTCAAGAAAAGTTCAGGTTTTCATTTTCCTTGATTGAGAGAAATACAGCATGTTGGCATACTGATAAGACTGTGCCAATAACAGGAGAAAAAAAGTTGAATATAAGAGTAAAGGGGGAAATTTATAGTATGAAGTCCCTCCATAAGAGGGTGGGGATGGAACCTGTGTACAAGTGGGGCAATTGAGGACCATGGAGCATGAATCTATGGTAATAGGCAGAAAAGCAAAGTACATGCAGGTAGTTTCTGGGAGACAGAAAACAGAGATAAAAAAGAATGTCTATCCCACTTATAGCCCTGAAAGACCTGGAAAAGCAACCCCCACTTAGAGGGCTTTAGGGGAAGTAGCATTTTCAGAGGATAATCAGGTTTCAATTAGGCCTAAAAAGTGAAGGGAGGGGTACCTCAGTGTCTCAGTCCTTTTAGCATCTGACTCTTGGTTTTGGCTCAGGTCATGATCTCAGGGCCCTGAGATCAAACCCCATCTTGGGCTCTGAGCTCAGCGCTGGATCTGCTTGAGATTCTTTCCTTCTACCTCCCCTTCTGCTCCTCTCCCGGTGTGCATGTTCTCTCTCTCTTCTTATAAATAGTAAATAAATATATTTTTTTAAAAAGTAAAGAGGGAGTTCAGAGATTATCCTAAAGAAATGGTAGAGAATGTGTTTAAGAAGACACAAAGTGTGGGAAATCAAATTAATTAGCGCATCTACAGAGAGCACAGGTATAGGGCCTGAAGGATGACAGAAGACTTGGGGACCTGGTTTCTGGGTGAATGAGGTAAAGAGGGATGTGAGGCACAATAAGCTGAGTTCTGTTTCCTGAAGAGAGGTGGGTAGCCAATTCAGAATAGATGCTATGGGTCCAGGGGTTGACCATTCTTCCCTACAGGTCCCAGTGATGTGGCAACCATGGGGAGAGAGGTCTCCATAACGATTATTTGTGGGGGGAGGGCATGAGGCAACAAATGATGGGAGGGATGCTTCACTCTAAAGCTATACTAGTGTCTCCAGTGCACAAGAGGTGATCAGACATGGAGCAGGAGGCTAGAAACAACCTCTTTTTCTGTGGGGATGCAATGTGTGGCCCTTGGTATGGTAGCTGGAGCATAAGTGGCTTAGAGGCTGCCCCTTTTCTCTAGCAGGAGGGAGGATGGGTATGGGATCATCTCAGTAACTAGCATAACTGTCCACCATACAGCTCAAGCCAAAAGCCTAGACATTATCCTTGATCCCTTTCCCCCTTCCTGCACATCTAATCCTCAGGAGCTTGTCAACTCTTCCTCCAAATCACGCCCTAAATCTGACTGCTTATCTCATTTTTGCTCCTACAACTCTCATTCAAGCTGCTACCCTATCTCATCTTAGTGATTGTACTAACCTCCTAATCAGTCTCTTCCTGAGTTCACTGTTTCTCCTCAGCCATCAGCATGTTCTTTCTAAAATGTAAATAGACCATGTCAAGCTATGTTGTAAGATCCTCCCATGATATTCCCTCCTCCTTAGACCAACATTGAAACTTCTTCCCTAACTCACTAAATCTTACATTGCCCAATGAATTTCTGTCTCTATCTTTAGCTTAAGCTTCTAAATCTCTATCACCCTGTGTCTTTGTGTCATTGTTTTCAAAGAAGCCAAACTCATTTCTACTTTGGCCTTTTGCATTACTTCTCCCTTCTAACCAGGAATATTCTTTCTTCAAATAGCCCCAGGTTAGCCTCTTTCTTGTTATTCAGATCTTTTAAATAACAAGAACAATAAAAAAAAAAAAGCCTTCCTCAGCTTATGCTTCCTTAGTAAAGTCTTCACTGACTACCCAGTCTTAGTAGTCAGCCTGTCTCTCCCTTTTGTTATCAAATTACCTTTAGTTCTTAGCAAAGTTAATTAATACTGACATATACACCTGTGTATGTCTGTGTATTAGTTTAAAATATATCTCTCCTACAAAGTAAAATGTGAGCTCCAGGATGTTAGGGACTTTGTCTTGTTTACCACAGTATCTTTAGATGCTATAGCAGTGCGTGGCACATAGTAGGATATCAATGATTTTTTTATTTTTAATGAATAAAAGAATTTGCTCCAGGAATTATAATAGGACTGAGGGATGCAAAGTGAAAAACAAAACAAAACAAAAACCACAGTTTTTTCCTCAAAGAACTCAAGGTCTAATGAGAAAAGTCCATAAACAAAATTTTATAATACAATGTGGTGAGGGAAATGAGTGTAGTGACAGGAGGAAAGTATTCCCGCAGGCAGGGGTGGGGGGAGCATGGTCACTAAGTAGAGGTAATTATCTTTAAAAAGTTAAGGGGACAGCCATCAAAAATAAATAAATAAATAAAATCTTGCCATTTGCAACAACATGGATGGAACTAGAGGGTATTATGTGAAGCAAAATAAGTCACAGATAAAGATAATTATCATATGGATCCCACTGATATGTGGAATTTAAAGACACAAGGCAGAGGATCATAGGGGAAGAGAGGAAAAAATGAAACAAGACAAAACCATAGAGTGAAACAAATCATAAGATACTCTTAATCTTAGGAAACAAAGTAAGGGTTCCTGGAGGGGAGGGAGGTGAGGGGATGGAGTAACTGAGTGATGGACACTAGGAAGATTATGTGTTATAATGAGTATTGGGTATTATATAAGACTGATAAATCACAGACCTGTACCCCTGAAACAAATAATATGTTAAATAATATGTTATATGTTAATAAAAATAATTTTTAAAATAATAAATAATAATAATAAATAAATAAAAATAAAAAGGTTAAGGGTTCAGAGATAAGGAGATAGGGATAAATGCAACTATCAGTATGTTTGTATAGGCTTAATTTTTTCTATAAAATATAAAGCAATGTTATGGGGGGGTGGTAGTAAGGAAGAAAAAGAATTAGAAAAAGAGAATTTTTGAAGTCTCAAGGGAGATTCATGAGAATTTAGATAAAGCCACTGCTGGGACCATGAAAGTTTACTGGACACTGAAGAATTACTGAACAGAGCTTAGTTAGGCTTCACCCAACATTGGGGTCTACAAATACGTAGTGTCCCCTGGAGCTGTTGAAATAATCTCTTCAAAACACACTGATAAAAGCAAAACTGGCCAGCTCTGGAAACTACAACACTATCTTACATTATGAGGATTGACCAAAAGTGCTCTGATGATGTTATCCAACCTATGGGCAAAGATAAAGGCAGAATAATTTGTGAAAAAAAATAAGAGGCTACTGAGTTGTAGTCTCAGATTTCAGTATGACATTTGGTGATTTCATTGTTTTTCTTCAGTTTAAGAATCAAGGGGAAAAATGTGTTTTACTAGTTGACATTTTATATAACTCATTTAACAATAATGTTTAAGATATGCAATAACTCCAAATCTTGAATTCATATTTATTTTAACTTCATTTGGAAAAAAAAAAAAAGTACAACATTCATTTCATTTTTTTGGAGCATTGTTTTCTATTTTACAGTATATGAACCAGCAAGTATTTCTAGTCTTTTTCCCCCTTGAGTCTTTACATTTCTATAGTTTCATTTCATACTTTTCTAACAAAATAAATTACTTCTCAGAAAATATTTGAAGAAAGAAAATTTTGATTGCAAATTAAAAAACAATGTCATATTAAGCATAAGATATGATAGAGGGAGTATAATTTACAATGTTTTGATTTAATATCATAAAGAATATCCACAGACTAGAGTGCAGATTGGAATTCATGGGGACATTTTCTTCAATTTATGGAAAAATGTTATTCAGTGATATTTAATCAAGCTACTTGAATCTGAGATATAGGTTTAGAGCTCATCTTAATTTTTTAATATATTCTCTTTTTTTTAAAGATTTATTTATTTATCTGAGACACAGAGAGAGAGAAAACATGAGTGGGGGGTAGGGGCAGAGAGAGAGAATCCTCAAGCAGACTCCCTGCTGAGTATGAAGCCTGACATGGAGCTCAGTCCCAGGACCCTGAGATCATGACCTGAGCTGAAATTAAGACTCGGTTGCTCAACCAACTGAGCCACCCAGGTGCTCCAATTTTTTCATATACTCTTAATGTAAAATTACTTAGAAAAATTTACATTGACTCCACATGGAACAGCCTCTTTTTAGATTTTTTTTAAGAAGAAATAAATATTATTCTAGTAAAATGATATTTGGAATACAAATACTTACTTTAAAATGATAAAATATTATTCCTTGAAACAAAAAACTGACATTGAAAAGTTTTTAATGTATAAGCTACAAATTTTAGTGAAAAAAGTCATAATAATACCGGTCATTAAAATTAAGAAACTGTGCAGTACATATAGGTTCTTTATACTCTAATACATTTTATTTTCAACATATTCTGTTCTGTTATATGATAATTCTATAATATTTTATATTTAAATTTCAAATTTAAGTGCTAGATTTTAATATAACACCTCCCCATTTGTTAATTTCTGTTCCCTTTTTTAGAGTCACTCTCTGCTACTAAAAATATATAGATGTTTCAATAGTTATTAAATCGGAGACATCATCTGCAACAAAAAAGTCAGAATCCTATTATTTCTCATATTATATATAAATTAGTAAAATGATATAATTTTCTTTCAAGGTAGACTGTTAAAAATATGCTTTAAACCTTAGAGAGAGCAACCACTTTAAAAACAAACTGGTAAAGCTAATAGCAAAAGTGGAGATTAAACAAAATACTAAAAGATATTTAATTAAAACTAAGAGAGAAAATATGGGAGGGAAGTCAAAGAAAATATGGTACCCACAGAAACAGAACAGCAAGGTGGTAGGTTTCCACTCACCATTATAAATAATTATAATAAATGTAAATTGTCTAATATTTCAATTAAAGTCAGAGACTGACTTCCAGTTTCCAGTTAGGCATGTGAGGAAACAGAAAGTCATCACTCTCTTAACAAGTAAATTGCTGAACAAATGGAAAATCAACAAGTCTTAGATCCATCAGAGAACTCAGCTGATAGGGCATACTGATGCTCCCAGAATAGTAGAGATAGACAACAGACACAGAGAATTAGCATTTACTGGAGCAGAAATCTTCATAGGAACCAGTACTGGTGTAGAAAGTCCTAAACTGTGATCTACAATTTGCTGAAGGCTCAGTTTGGGCAAGGGTGAGAGTTTAAAACACCTGGAGGGTCCTGAATTAGGGGTACATCCATACTTTTTAATTTTACTTCCAGAAGTCCTACCAGATTTTCACCATGAAGACTGGAGGAAAAACCCTTTATGGAGGGGAAACAACCACTCTGAAATATGCCCAGAGCATTCTGTTCTTTTTTTTTTTTTTAAGATTTTATTTATTCATTTGACAGAGATCATAAGCTGGCAGACAGGCAGGCAGAGAGGGAGGAAGGGAAGCAGGCTCCCTGCTGAGCAGAGAGCCCTGAAGCGGGGCTCGATCCCAGGACCCCGAGATCATGACCTGAGCCAAAGGCAGAGGCTTTAACCGACTGAGTCACCCAGGCGCCCCAAGCATTCTGTTCTTAACAAGGCCCTCCCTCAAGAGAAACTATTTTATCAGAGCCTATCCTATTGGGGTTTTGTCAGAGCCTACCAACCTAGGGAAAGGAAAATATGCAATTTCAGTCCCCTTTAAATTTCCTGTCCCACCAATGGGGGCAGAAGGACAGAGAAGTACTGTGAGTCAAAGCCCAGAGACACAGGCTCACTAAGACCAAAGCACAATCATAAGACTATAGAATGCTTCCCTTCTCCCCACACTTTATTGCCTTACATTGAGGACCTATTAACTGCAATTCCTTTTACCTAGTACATCATGTCTGGTTTTCAACAGAAAGTTACTACGTATACTAACTGACAAAAACACAATTTGAAGAGCGAAAAAGCATAAGAACCAGACTCAATTATAGCAGAGATGTTGGAAAGTCAGAGACTGTCAGTCTGGATAAAAAACAAATCTCAATTACATGCTGTTTTCAATATAATGATACAAATTGGTTAAAAATAAAAGGATTGGAAAAGACATACATACCATGCATCAAAAAAGCTGGAATGGCATATATATATGTATATATAATTGGGGGGGGTGGCTCTATTTATATCAGACAAGTAGACTTCAAGACAAGGAGTATTACCAAAAGTGAAGAAGAATATTTCATAACAATAAATCAATTTGTCAAAAAGAACAATTCTAATTGTTTATGCATTTAATAACAACTTCAAAATATATGAATAAAATGGGCAGGATTGAAAGAAAAACTAAAAGTCCATATTTCTGGTTGGATATTTTAATACTCCCCTCTCGGCAACTGATAAAAGCAGTGAGAAAATCAGTAGGATATAAAAGATGTGCACAACTCTTATCAGTCAACTCAACATGACCAATTATAGAAGACAGCATACAGTAACAGCCTATTGCACACTCTCTTCAAGTGCACGTGGAATATTCACAAAAACAGATCACATGCTAGTCCATGACATGAGTCTTGAGAAATTTAAAGGAGTAAAATCATGATAGAGTAGGTTCTCTCAGCACAAATGGATTAAATAAAAAACCAATAGTGAAAAGACATTGGGGAAACCCCAAAATATCTGGAAATTAAGCAATATAATTATATATAACTTAGAGTCAAAGAAATTAGAACAGAAATTATAAAATACTTTGAATAACATGATAATGAAAACTTAACAAATCAAAAATTGTGGGATATAGGAAAAGATATGCTCTGCTTAGAGGGAAATTTGATTTCTAGTTGATACATTAAACATGTGACAATGAACAATCATAATATATTAAAACTGTTTTCCATTCATGAGGGAACATTTAAACCCCATTTTACTTAGATATGGCAGGAGGTAAGAGATAGGTGTGGGCACAAAGGAGTACAACTATGAACAGGAGTTATTGTTTGGGCTGGACATTGAAAAATGAGGCTAGGTGAGGGATTTCTGGAGAAAGAGGAACATAATGAAGGACAGCAATATGCTGGTACCTGAAATGTAGATAGAACAGCTAGTATTCCAGTCTGCCTGAAGCATATGATTTTTCGGGATAAGTGACCAGGTCTGAGAACATAAATTTGAGCATGTATCAGATGGTAAAAGCCTTGTATACCCTATGTTTTTATATAGGTAAAAGTGCACATGAGAATGTCGTCTGTTAACATAGTCAACAATACTGTTCTTTTTTTTTTTTTTTTTAATTTATTTAACACAGAAAGAGTGAGAGCACAAGTAGGCAGACCAGCAAGCAGAGGAAGAGGGAGAAGCAAGCTCTCTGCTGATCACAGTGCCCAATGGGGGCTCAATCCCAGGACCCTGGGATCATGACCTGAGCTGAAGGCTGCTGCTTAACCAGCTGAGCCACCCAGGTGCCCCCAACAACATCCTTCTTTTGCCTATCTAAAGGAAAAAGGACCAACACTAAGACAACAGCCAGCCCAATATACATTACAGATACTGTAAAACAGAAGAAAGCATCATGTCATCTGCAAAGAGAGAGAGTTTGACTTCTTTGCCGATTTCAATACCTTTTATTTCCTTGTGTTGGCACATCCCATTTGCAACAGAATTTAGCCAAATCTAACAAAATTATATGTGTTTACTTTTGACTCGTCAGCAATCGCATGTCTAGAAATTTACCCTGAAGATATACTTCCCCAAATCTTAAAATACACATGGTTCTTCATGACAGCATTTTAGAAGTTTCAAAATGCAGGAAGCAAATACATGTAAGAGATTAACTGAATGAACTATGGTACAAACACATAGTGGAGGGTCAATGGGGAAGAGCTTTATGAATTAAAGTATGGTCATACATAACTAATGAATCGTTGAACACTACATTAAAAATTTAGGAGGTACTATATGCTGTCTAACTGAACATGATAAAAAAAGAGTATTGTATGATTTCTGGAGGCATATTGCAAGTGAAGAAGAGAAAATGCAGAAAAATATTGATAATATGTTGTCTTTCATTTAAGAGAGGAAATAAGAAAATACATGTGTGTCTGCTCATTTGTGAAAAAAAAAAGAAAAACTTAGGAAGGGTAGGTGGAACAGAATGGAATGAATGGGGGATGGTAATGGAGTAGAAGGGATGGAGAGAATGCTACATCTCTGAGTATACCTGTTTGTGTATTTCTGACTTTCAGAACAAATGTTTTATGTTTCCCACTCTATTTCTATATACTATATATACATAGAAAATTATGTACGTCAAAATACATAACGTATTGTACTACTCTTATACTATTTTTTACAGCTTTTTAAACTCTGAAATCATTTCAAAATAAATACTTAAAAATTAAAAAAAATTAAAAAAAAAAAAAAACAGAAGAAAGCTCAATGAATATAAAAATTAACTGAGACTTTTCCGTATGTATCAGTTGTGGTAGCTTATTTTCCAGAAGGAAGAACCACTGCAGCTACTTGGCAGGTCTATCTAAACTGGGGCCAATTATACCTCTTCATAAAATCCAGCTGGCATGCAAAGTGTAAGAAAATAGCCCAGCTAAAATACATTACTGATAAGTCTTGAATTTCTAAACAAACAAAAAAACTGTTGTAAAAAAAACAAGCAAAACACACAGCAGTCTGTTGTCACTTCGAAGAATGGTTTTGCACCAAGTGGTATAAAGTGGTATAAAGTGATGAAACCGGTATTGATTGACATTGGCCCAAAGGGTCAAGGTCTCCTCGTTTGGGATGAACAACTGCGAGAGTCCACATTATTGACTTACTGATGATATCAAAACATTATATAAAATGCTTCAATTCAAACAGAACATAACATTGTCAGAAATCATAAAGCAGTTTTATTTCCCCCAATTCACAATTAAGTTATAATAGCAGCAAGTGGTATTCAGGGCTGTTAAAGTTACTCAGTTATAGAGCCAGAGGATTTGATGAGGTATACAATTTTTCCCCTCAAGGCTAAAAATGTAATTATGAAAACGTCCTGAACTGAAAAACAGTATTGTCAGCTGTTTCCAGGGAAGATAAAAGATCATTTAAAGGTAAAGAGATTATAGATAAAAAGATACAAAATTAAGCTGAAACCACCAGTGTAAAGAAAGCAAGTTATAAACAAGAACTAAACATTAAGACATTTTATTATAATGAGAGAACAGGGCTTTCATTTTTCTAGAACAGCATTAAAATTATTTAATTCATATCTTGATTAGTTTACTTGGATGTTTAAGGAACAGTAGATATGGAATGATTATTAAACTTCCAAAGGTACTAAAGAAATGAGCTCTGACAGTGCCTCAGTTTGTCAAACTGACAGTCAGAGAGGCACTATCCTACACTCGATAACCAAGGGACTCCTTTTCATAAGTTCACATAAAATGCAAGGGACACTTAATAGTTTTTTTCATTTCATACCCCAAAACCTATTTTACTCTAAGTCCTCTCTGACAAATGAAGATATTAACATCTGCCTTCACAGGAGTGCGGGGAAGATCAAATAAGAGAGAATGAATAATATATGTGAAAGAACATTGTACGATGCAGAGCCCTGCACAGAAGGTATTATTATAAAATACCGTGTATTTATAAAGCCTTCTGCAGAGGGCTCCCCGCTTAACTCAGCCTGTAATCATTGACTGAGAACTCTGGTATATCAGGCACTCCACTGGATGAAAGGACTTTAAGACACAAAATCTCCGTCTTCAGGGAACTCACAGTCTAGACTCTGGAAGAAAAAACAAACCTATCATCAGATAACCTTGTCTTCTTCTGGGCCTGAGGCAAAAGCTGTAGAAGCCTGAAGGAGGTGTTTGTTACAATGGAATTGGCATTTTATTATTATTATTATTATTATTATTATTATTATTTTAGATTTTATTTATTTGATAGAGAGATCACAAGTAGGCAGAGAGGCAGGCAGAGAGAGAGGGAAGCAGGCTCCCTGCTGAGCAGAGAGCCTGATGTGGGGCTCTATCCCAAGACCCTGAGACCCTGAGATCATGACCTGAGCCAAAGGCAGAGGCTTACCCACTGAGCCACCCGGGCACCCCTGGAATTGGCCTTTTAAAGTGGAGAAATGAGGAGGTAACTGGTTCTCAAGACTCTGGATTTCTGTAAATGTCCCTAAGTACTTAAAGTATGACTTGAAATGATCTCATTTGGCCTCATTATCAAGCCTCTGATGACGGAGAGGAGAAATATATTTCATTTTTCACATGATGAAAGTAAAGCTTAGAAAAGATAAACAACTTCATTCTGATTAAATGACTTGACCTTTGGCCCACAGTTTAAACAAAGTCTAAGCAGCATAACTGGTCTTCAGGTTCAAGGGCTCACCATCATGCTGTGGAGTTTATTTGGTGTTTTGCAGCCACGGAAATGGAGAATTTAGGTCTTATTGGAAATATACCTTTTAATATCAGACATGTATTTTGAACAAAGGAATCATGAGTCTCAGAAAGTCAAATATCACTACTGTACATTTAGAATCCAGTCTAAACCAGTGAAACAAGCAAATGTCAGTGTGCATGTAAATAGTTTACATGCATATATTGTCCCATCTCAAACCCAACTGCTGTTTTGAAGGGATAAATCTCAATTTTAATGCCTTGGGAATGTCAAATAAACTGGTATTTATGTAACAGTTATCTTGGCCACACTACCCCACGGAGAGTGTAAAATCCATGCATGCCGGGTGGTCTATGTGGGTTTAAAAAAAGAAAGAATTTTTATTGCACTCTCCCTAACCATACTGCACACCAACCCCCCCACCCCCACTCTCTACACAATGCCGCAGTAACAATAGGAGCAACAGTCTGCACAGTGTGAGCTTCCAGAAACCGTTGCTCTGTTCTTCAGGAAGCATTTTCTTGAGTATCTGTAAGATCTAGAGCTGATTTAGCAATACTCTTCTGTCAATAAACAGAGGTCAAGAAACTCCTCACTGTGGGAGTTTGATGAAAGTAAGTGCGCCACTTGTGGAGAACACAGGTGGGAGCAGGAGGCCCACTGAAAATGAACTAAATTCCAGGAAACAACCTTAGTGTCTGACAATAAAGAAACACTTTAAAAAAACTGTGTTCATTTACAAGATTGAATGTCAACAACCATTAAAAACCATGTTCCAATTAGTATTTTATGAGTCAATGCTCATGCAATGATAGGAAATTTTTTAAAAAGCAGGCTACAAAATTGATGATAATTTACTTAAATATGCACATATTATGCATGTTTATGTTATTTCATATATTTCATATTTATATAATATGTAAGTTATACATAATAAATTTAAATATTAAATATATTTAAATTGGTATTGAATATATGTGTAGGGAAAATAAAATCTAAAGAAATAAATACACTATTAACCATAATTTTTAAAAAAATACATTTTGGCATTACCTTACAAACCAGCAATTGCACCACAAGGTATTTATCCAAAGGATACAAACATAGTAATTCACAGGGGCACCTGCACCCCAACGTTTAGAGCAGCAATGTCCACGGTAGACAAAATATGGAAAAAGCCCAGATGTCCACTGACAGACGAATGGATAAAGAAGATATGGTGTATATATATATACAACAGAATATTACTCAGCCAACAAAAAGAATGAAATCTTGCCATTTGCCATGATATGGATGGAACTAAAGGGTATTATGCTAAGCGAAATAAGTTAGAGAAAGACAAGTACCATATGATTTCACTCATATGTGGAATTTAAGAAACAAAACAGATGAGCATAGGGGAAGGGAAGGAAAAATAAAATAGGATGAAAATAGAGAGGGAGGCAAATCATAAGAGATGCTGAACTTTAGGAAACAAACTGAGGGTTGCTGGATGGGGGGTGGGAATGAGGTAACTGGGGGATGGACATTAAGAAGGGCACTTGATGTAATGAGAACTGGGTGTTATATGCAACTGATGAATCACTAAATCCTCCCCCTGAAACTAATAATACAATATGTGTTAACTACACTGAATTCAAATAAAGAATTAAATGAAAATTTGTTTCAGCATTTAGTACAATGGACATTTCTGTTATAGTAGTAATAAACATTTGGAATGAACGTGTAATTTCCTGGTTAAAAATGAGAGATTGGAAATATGTATTAACTACTTCTTCCTTTCAAGTGAACACACACACACACACACACACACACACACACACACACACACACACATAAAGCAGTTTGCTTTGTTTTATTTGTCTTACAGCAGAAACCCATATCAAGAAAGGAGACAGTGGGGTGCCTGGGTGGCTCAGTGGGTTAAAGCCTCTGCCTTCGGCTCAGGTCATGATCCCAGGGTCCTGGGATTGAGCCCCGCATCAGGCTCTCTGCTCGGCAGGGAGCCTGCTTCCTCCTCTCTCTCTCTGCCTGCCTCTCTGCCTACTTGTGATCTCTGTCTGTCAAATAAATAAATAAAATCTTAAAAAAAAAAAGCTAGCTTAAAAAAAAAAAGAAAAGAGACAGTAATAACAAAATACTGGAAGTAGAAAGCAAATGAATGAGTCATAACAGAAGAGACCTAAGAAAGCTGAAATCAAGGCTAACAATGGGGACAGCAAAGAAGCAATGGGATTTATATCAGAGACTGATGGTGAGAGAATGGAAGTTTGTTTAAGAAGCAGGTAGACAGGCGCCTGGGTGGCTCAGTGGGTTAAGCCGCTGCCTTCGGCTCAGGTCATGATCTCAGGGTCCTGGGATCGAGGCCCGCATCGGGCTCTCTGCTCAGCGGGGAGCCTGCTTCCCTCTCTCTCTCTCTCTCTCTGCCTGCCTCTCCGTCTACTTGTGATCTCTCTCTGTCAAATAAATAAATAAAATCTTTAAAAAAAAAAAAAAAAAGAAGCAGGTAGACACTTTTCTCCTACAGTCCTCACTCCCATGCTATCCAGGCTAAACAACTATCCCTTCTCTATCCTGGGAGAAGAACATAGTTTATTCTGTGCAGCGAGGGACACAGGATCTCTGCAACAGTAGACACCAAGAAGAATAGGTGAATAGTGTATTGAAAAACAGAGAAGTAAAATTCTACAGAATGCAAATTGGAGACCACTCCATCTTTACCCTATGGCTCCTCAAGTGTAGACAGCAGACTCGTATCTTCCATGCAGGAAGAGGGTATATTTGGGAATTTGAGAAAACCAAGAAAAAGGACATAAAAATGATGATATTAAGGGATTTCCAAAGAAGTAACCTAGATTCTCTTAAACTAGATTGAAGCCCAAGTTGGGGTGCAGCTTGTGCCTAGAATTTCCAATCATTCCTTTAGGGCTCCACTCTTAAATTGAAGCATATAGCTAAGTAACCATATTTTTGTAGGATTAAGCATGAGAAAATAATAGAAACATTCTGAAATATAACCAGCCTTCTGAATGAAACAGAGCATGGAAAACATATTGGAAGGTGAAATTGGAAACTTGTAGAGATTACATAGGCAAGACTATCACGGAACTGACAACTCTGGCAATGATGTTGCTGAGGACAGAATGAATATAAAAAATGGCTTGAAGTTCAAGAACTAGAAGAAAGGAGGTTCCCAAAAAGACCAGGAGAGGCAAGACCAAGGCCTGTCATAAGTTCATGGTAAAAGAATGTTTTAACAACTAGGAATTGGTTCAGTGACATAACAGAAAGTACAATTTAAAGTGCCTTAAGTCGAATAAGTCAATGAGAGAAAGTTATATGATCTCTCCGATATGAGGAATTTGAGAGGCAGGGTGGGGATTGTGGGGGAAGGGAGTGGAAAAATGAAACAAGATGGGACTGGGGAGGGAGACAAACCATAAGAGACTCTTAATCTCAGGAAACAAACTGAGGGTTGCTGGAGTGGAGGGCAATGGGAAGGATAGGGTGGCTGGGTGATGGACATTGGGGAGGGTATGTGTTATGGTGAGCACTGTGTATTGTTTAAGACTGATGAACCACAGACCTGTACGCCTGAAACAAATAATACATTAAATGTTAATAACAAAAACAAATAAACAAAAAACACAAAAAGAAAGAAAGATGGCTGTTAACTTCAAGCTCCAGCTAGGAAGAAGAGGAAGAGCAAAAGAGGAAAAGCACCTGCCAGTTGAAATTATCTCTTTAAATTGCTCTCACAGAAACTCTACTCAGTGTATCTGCTTATATTTTAGTGGTCAGAACTGTGTCACATGGCCACCTAGCTGGCAAGGGATATGTAGGATTTTTGGTTTGTTTACTTTAATTGGACTCATTTCCACTCTGAAAAACGTCAAGTTCTAGTTGTAAGAAAGAGAAGAGCATGGTATTGGGTAGGCAGCTAGCAGCATATAGCACAGATGATCTTTTAAAAATAGAAATGTTTCAATTATAGGCTTAAAATTCAGTTTGAGTCGGCAATAAATTAAATGTGCACAATGAAGGAAACCCATAATTTAATAATTGTTCTAGGTAGTTTTGTGGGTGTGTGGCAATGATCCCTAAAAAGAGGAACAAAGCAAAGAAGATTCGGGAGTGACAGAAAAATGGAAAATGAGCAGCAATTTTCTTTCACCTTTCAGGTAACTGCTTTCAGATGCCCCAGCATTTTTATGAAAGAAAATTTGCATTTCACTATCAATATTGTAGTTAGTAACATTAAGTAAAAATATATTTCTTTTCACTTGGTAAATCTAAGGAAATATACAGAAGCCTAACAATAAACTATACCAAAATCAATAAAAACTAAAAGTTAAATGTAAAAATTGTCTTGCCATTGCATAAAACTGTAATTTACCAGTCCAATGTATCTATCATTTGAAAAAAATGTAGTTGCAAAATACAATCTCTTTTGTGCTTTATATTGTTGGTTTTTACAATTCAAAGTCAAGAGGGAGAGGCACATATAAATTGGTTCCTTCTTTTATTTCCAAAGAAGTCACTATTTCTTTTTCATTGCCATCTGCTCTGATTACTATTACAATTTTTACTGTTATGATTTTTACACTGAATATATCAGTGTAAAGATGGTGTATAATTAACAAAATTCTTCTCACTGCATTTCTCACAAAAAGCTGGAAGCATAAAAAATAGTTGCAATGTCAGATATGTTTCAAAACAAAGTAATGACCTTATTAAAAATGAGAACTGTTAAATGTAAGTACCATAGATTGCCTAGATCAACACAATATTCAAGAACTGAGTATGTTTTCCAGATAAGAAATAGATGAAACATATATTTGCATTTATTAAAAGGAGAAAACTTGGGGTGCCTGGGTGGCTCTGTCAGTTAAGCATCTGCCTTCAGCTCAGGTAATGATCTCAGGGTCCCGTGATCAAGCCTTGAGTCAGGCTTCCTGTTCAGGGGGAAGTCTGCTTCTTCCTCTCCCTCGTCCCCTTCCCCCACTTGTGCTCTCTCTCTCTCTCACTCACTGTCTCTCTCAAATAAATAAATAGAATCTTTAAAAAATAAAAAAAAACAAAGAGGTAAAACTTTGTATCTATGTATAGATACGCTGCACAATCTTGACATTCAGTTAGAATTATTTATCAATTAATAAATATGACACACGTGAAGCAGTCATTTTTCAGACTAAGCTGCTCATTGGAATGACCTGGGAGCCATTTATACTTACAGATTCCTTGACTGTATCCCACAGGATATGATTCAGTAGGGTATGGATGGGTTCTGGGAACCTGTATTTCCTTAAACCTTCCCAGGTGGTAATGATATACAACCGGGAGACAATTTAAATAAAGCTCTAAGAGTTGAAGCATTTACTATGGGTATAACTGTGTTAAACTTGAGAGACAGGAAAGTTGACACAATAATTATTCTTTATTTTTTAAAGATCTATTTATTTGAGAGAGAGAAAGCACATGCATGCACACATGAGTGGGAGAGGGCCAAAGGGAGAGGAGGAGAGAGAATCTCAAGCAGACTCTGCACAGAGCCTGGAGCCTGATGTGGGGCTCGATCTCACAACCCTGAGATCATGATCTGCATCAAAACCAAGAGTTTTACTCCTAATGGAATGGGCCACCTTGATGCCCCGATACAATTATTCTTATGTAATTCATTATCCAGCACACTGGTTCTCAGTTGTGAACAAAATTGCTTCCCAGGGGACCATTTGCAATGTCTGCAGACACTTTTGGTTGTCTCTACTACAGGGGGTAGGGTGGGGTTTCAGAGGCAGTGCTACTGGCATCTAGTGAGTACATTTTACAATGCACAGGATAGCATTTCACTACCCATAATTATCCAAGCCAAAATGTCAACAGTTTCAAGGTTGAGAAACCCTGATTCTAATAGGCAGAATAAGAAATGTACATTAAAAATATAGGATAAATTGCAAAGATATAGATAAAAGTTATAGCAATTCAGAGTAGAGTAAGTTAGCGCCAGCAGATGAAGGTGCTTTGACTATGAAGTAGTTTGTCCTTTTTTCTAAAGCCTTGCCACTCAAGAATTCATTCATTCAATACTAGTTGAATGCCTTCCATTTTACGCACTTGTGGATATGGTTATTAAAGAGAGAAAATCTTTCCTCTCACAAAGCTAACATTCTAATGAGAAGAAAAAAAGCTTTTTGACAAAAGCTTAGAAGAGAAGATATTAAGTGTTAACAAATAAAGGAGCAAAGAGAATGCTCAGACATTTCTAGTAAGAGTGAAAACTGGTACAACCACTTGGAAAACTGGTTGGTAATATCTATGGAAGCTGATTTGCATACCCTGTGATTTACCACTTCCACCGCTAGGTATACATTCAGCAGAAGTGCATACATATGTGTATAAAAGACATGCAAACAATGTTCATAGTAGTTCTATGTCTAATAGTCCAAAACTGGATGCAATAAAAATGTTCATCAATAGTAAAATGAATTTTTCATAATTTTGTATTTTAACACTATCATGGAATGATATAAATAATTAAACGGAATTAACTACTGTTATGCAAAACTCACTATATAGGTAAATCTCACAGATGTTATGTTAAGTGGAAAAACATCAGACACAAAAATTATATATGGTGTGCTCTCATTTATATAAAGATCATATAGAAGTAAAATTAATCTATAGTGATATAAATCAGAACAGTTTGGTTGATGGAAGATAAGTAGTGGAGGATTTCTGCAAGTCTTCTGGATACTGTATGTAATATTCTATTTTTTGGTCAGGGTAGCAGATCTAGAAATCCATATAATCTTCCATTTTTCTGTATATTATATTTGAATAAAAACATGTACTTCATAGCATGGTAATAAAAGATATGCAGAAAAGTAAAGTAGGAAAAAGGAATTAGAGAGGATAGGTTGGTATGGGAGATAAGTATTATATGTAGCAGAGATTGACAAGCTTTTTCTTTAAGCCCAGCTAGTAGTATTTAAGGCTTTGTGGGCCATACAGTCTGTGTCACAAACTACTCAGCTCTGCCACTGTAGTGCAATAGCAGTAAGTAAATGAATGAGTGTGATTTTTTCTGATAAAATGTTATTACAGGCTCTGAAATTTGTAATTTTTATGTGTCACAAGCTATTACTCTGCTTTTGATCTTTCTCCAACCAATTAAAAATAGCATTCTTAGTTTGCAGGCCATTTTAAAAAAGCAGTGGACAAGTATGGCCTATGGGCCATCATTTGTAGCCCTATATGTATATCATAGTCAGAGAGTTCTTCTCCAATGAAGTAACTTTGCATTAATCCTGAAAAAATTGAGATAACAAGTCATGTGTTTATCTGGGGGCAGAGTTTTCTCTGGAAAGGGAATAGTAAATATTTCATCTCTGAGGAGGGAACTTGCTTGGTGTGTCTATATGGCTAGACAAAAGTGAGTGAAGTGCAGGGTGAAATTAGAGCAGTAACAACCCACAGTCACACAGTACTTTCCAGAGACAGGTTTTTAGGAAAATAACTTTGGCATTAATGAAGAACATGGATTGAAAGGAAGAATATTAAAGACAAAGATATAAGCCAGAAATTGTGAGAGTTTTCCAGAGAAAAAAAGACAGGCTGAAGTAGCACATTGATAGGATGGGAATAATAAAGAAGTAGGGAGAAACTCAAGTGTTTTTAAAAGGCCAAATCGGCCACTATATGGACATACATTAAATTTATTTACTTTGTCATAAAAGGAGACTATAACAAAATGCCCTTCCTTCCTTCCTTTCTTCTTTTCCTTCTCTCCCTCCTCTTCTTCTTACCAGAAACTCCAAACTGTTCAGAGTTTCTAATAATGATGATGTTGTTCTAAATAAACTTCAGAATTTCCAGCTAAAGGAGAAGGGCAACCAACAGTAGTCATCGTTTTTACATGTGGCATGTCCTCATTGATGTACCTGTTCCTGGCTGAAAGATAGCCTTCAAACTGCAACATGAAATAAGTCACGACGTCTGGCATTATAGTTGAATGAATGACTTGCCTACTGGGTTTTCTGCCTAGCAACAGCAGTCAGCTTTTTATGGAACTCCAGCTGTCCAACCTTTGTTCTCTTACCTCTTGCTATCTTTTTTTATATCAACCATTCCATATTGACAATGTTGGATGCACAAAACTTAAAGGCACAGAAATAGACATCCCTTGGTTACAATGAGGTAAAAAGTGAGGTGACAAGAAAGATGACGACTGAAAGCTTTCATAAAATTTCCCACTATTCTTTCACATTTTTTTATAGAAAAGATTTAACTTTGGTAATGAGCTATGCCCTTCTGATCTACAGACTAAGAACATAAGAATTTTAATAGCATAGGCACTATTGTGCCAGGTATACCAAATATGATTTTTTTAACCCAATTTACTGTATAGCTTTGCCTCACAAGTCAGTGAAAAGGAAAACACTTTAGAGCAGTCACTGGGACAAGACAGAGGCAAATTAAAAATAGCTGAATTTAGGTAAACAAAATCAATTAAACTCTTAATTGAATTAGTATTTATACAGCATGCCTGCCACATGTCAAACACTGCCTAGATTCTCAGTTATATGGCTAAATAAGAGTCTTTATCCTGCAGGAGCTTATTATATATTTATATTTATTTAAATTTATATTTTAGAATGGGGGAGGGGCAGAGGGAGAGACAGAATCTTAAGCAGGCTCCATGTCCTGTGTAAGAGCCCAAGGTGGGGCTCAATCTCACACCCATGAGATCATGACCTGAGCCGAAATCAAGAGCCAGATGCTTAGCCAACTAAGCCACCGAGGAGTCCCAGAGTTTATCATCTTGTAGGAAAGAAAGATGTAAGAATAAATCATTTTAAGTGTTTGAAAATGGAAGGTATGGTAGTGTGATTAAATGTAACCATTAATAAATATTTTATATGCTAATTTACTGATGAATAAACCAAAACTCCAACAGGTTTGTTCCTATTCACAATGTTACATAGTTGACAAGAAAGTGATAGATTCAAACTTGGATGCAAAGCCCAATCAGGTGGCTTTCCGCTCAACTGTAAATTTTAACTTCTTTTCATCCTCACTATACCTTCAGCAAATACTTATGTAACAACTACCATGAGTATAACACTGTGATATTAGGCTGAGGAAATCATATAAGCATATTTTGTTTAGTCACTATGTAAAGCAGGGATAGCCAAGTTAGTGCTTGAGCCCATTGACTTTATATTCAGACTGTCTGATTTCAATTTTCAACATCTTTCTGTCCATATATGAGCTGGTGCAAAGTAAACTGAACCTCCCTGTGGTCCTCAAATGCAACATGGGAATTCCTATCACATAGACTGGTTAATGAAGTAAATGAAATTATACAGCACCTATCTTGTCATAAGTGCTCAGTGAATGTTAACAGCAGTTATTGGTGTACGTACGGTCCTGACATCTTGGTACAGTATTATTAACTACATATATAGAAATAAAAATCATCAAAATGATGGCAAAATAAGGACTAGAGACAGCATCTTTTGATGAGGGTAAGGTATATGTGACTAGCCAAAAGTGGTCATCACCCGTGAAGGTTACTCTACAATATTAACTAAATAAGCATCAGCAGTAAAAAGGCATTTCTAAAATAAATTTTATATGAGTTGCATGTCACCTGATTTTATGGGTATCAGTCTCATCGGTATGTCTAATTGATTTTCTCAAGGACCTTTTCTAAAAAATGTTTGACATCACGCTTTTGACAAATCCTTTTAAAAGGATTACTAAACTGGAACAACTGTAATTTATTCTTATGACTAAGATTGAAAAGAAAAGGGAAGAAAAAGGCATAAGATAGTAAAAGATATAATTTGTTTTTATTATATTGTTTATAATAGTGAATCACCTAGTTAAGCTTACACATGATTTTCTTTTCTAACCTGGTTTCACTTAGCAAAGATTGTCATTTAAAGCTGACATTTCTTGTCTCTGATTCATAAACAAATGTTAATATGTACATTAAAATGCAGAGAAAATTTACACATTTTGTCCTAGAATCAAATTTAAGTAAAAAAGGAATTATGTTCTAGTTTTGTGTTAGTGTTCAGAAATGAATAATGGGTAATCACAGGGAAGACATATTGTCAAATAAATACTTTCAGATAATTGAAATGCTGAAAAGGCTAAATGTTTCCAATGTAAGTGTTTAAATATATATAGAACATAATTGGTTAGACACTGATCAGACTGAAAAACTTAATTAGCTGCTGAGGAAACAGTCTCTGCTACAAAGGTATAAGGCATATTTTAATTTGGAAATCAAAATCTTCTTAGAGTTTTTTGAAAATAATTCCTATTCTTGAATTTAAATAGGAAGAAAGTTATTTCATCTATCTAAATGAGGTATGGATCAAAATTGGAAAATGATAGATCTTAAATATTTCCCTCCCTTTACATTTTTGTTAAAATTATATAAAGATGTGACAAGTTAATGCCAACAAATCCTATAGAGATACCTCATGCAATAATGTCAGAATGCAATTACTTTAGGCCCATGTAATCTTCATTTCATATATTTCACAAATTGTAGTGTAAAATATCCATAAATGTATGAAATGTGTATATCTATAAAATATACTGTGATCCTTTTCTCATTTTAATTGTTTCGTTTGTTTGTTTGCCTGTTTTTTTTCTCTGTGTGTGTGTTTATGTGTATGTATGTTTATGTTTTGATAGTCAGTAGAACACAGCCAGAAGCAGTAAACTATTTTTAGAGAACTCATTTTTAATTTAAATGTGGGCTTTATAGACAAGAATAAGAAGCCCTGATTGCAGTTAATTTCAGCAAATTAAAAACAAAAAGCCTACGGGGAAAACTGACTGGTAACGAAGAAATGCAATCAAGTGTGCAATAATATTGATCTTCAAACACAAAGCTGAATAGATAATAAAATACAGTTTGAAAAACCCATTCATTTTTATTATGAGGATAGAGCAGATGCTGGTTTAAGCATGAGAATAAAACAAAAAGCCCATTGATTATTACAGCTGATACTAAAAATATTGGATATACATAACTCTCCATAGTTTGTAATTGTTCACGTCCTTAGGCAAAGTACTAACCTAAAGCTGGCACTGAGCCACTTTTATCTGAATAGAATCTCACACATTAAACATTTAGGTTTCAGTGAGTAAGGAAAAGGGAAGGAAATCAAACAGATTCTAGGGATGTGTGCACAGAGTATTTGTCAGACTGTAAACACAGCATGTTCACAAGCCCCTCTTCTATCCCCAGTAAAATTTCTCTTGTCTTTGTTTGATTGACAAAAAGTCTCCTGAGCAAAGAGTCTGTGAGTTAGGACAAAACAATGAGAATAAAGGCTGCCTAAAATCCAAAACAGAAACATTATTTTTAGGATTAGTTCTTACAGCAGAACAATGACATATTCAGTATAGACAAATGTTATCAGTTCTTTCTGTAGATCTTCATGGTATTAGAAGCAAGACTAGCTCATTCAGACATGGGATTCTAGAATGGTTAGGAATGGAGTGGGATGATTTCAGGAAGAAAATAGGGAACTAACTGCCCCTAGAGAATATAAACATTTCCCTCTCTCCCTCCTTTTTTCCTTCCCTTCTTCCTTTATATCCTTTCTTTCTCCCTCCTTCCATCTCTCCCTCCCTCCCCCCCTTCCGTTCCTTCCCTCCTTCATTCAACAAAACTGAGATAGAACATGGCCAGATCTAACATGAAAGGGCATGAGTCTGGCAGGGCCTTGGTGATTGTGTGTGAAAGATCGGTCTTTTATCTTCCTTACCTATTTCTGCTCTAATTTTCACACTGATTACTCTTACACATTTTCATCATCGGTCTTTTATCTTCCTCACCTATTTCTGCTCTAATTTTCACACTGATTACTCTTACACATTTTCATCAAACTCCTAAATATTACCTTAAATGTGTTGACTGTTGACACTTTGGAAAATATGTCCTCATCTAAATGCATTTCCCAATGCTAGATGTCATGGAGCCCATTCTGTTGGGGAGATAGAGAGAGTAAATTAACTGATTTTTAAAACAAGATGATTTCACCTGTTAGAATGGATAAAATCAATAACACAAGAAAAAACAGGTGTTGGTGAGGATGTAGAAAAAAAGGAACCCTCATGCACTATCGGTTGGAATGCAAACTGGTGTAGCCACTCTGGAAAACAGCATGGAGGTTCCTCAAAAAGTAAAAACTAGAACTACCCTATGACCTAGTAATTGCACTATTGGGTATTTACCCCAAAAATATAAAAACACTAATTCAGAGGGATACATGCACCCCTATGTTTACTGCAGCATTATCTACAATAGCCAAATTATGGAAGCAGCTGAAATGTCCATCAAATGATGAATGGATAAAGAAGCAATATTTATATTATATTATATTATATTATATTATATTATATTATATTATATTATATTATTATTATATTATATTATATATATACACACAATGGAATATTATTCAGCTATAAAAAAGAAATCTTGCCATTTGCAACATGGATAGAGCTAGAGAATACTACTAAGTGAAATAAGTTGATCAGAGAAAGACAAATACCATACAATTTCACTCATATTTGGAATTTAAGAAACAAAACAAATGAACAGAGGAAAAAAAAAAAAAAGAAAGAGAGATAAACCAAAAAAACAAACTCTTAACTGTAGAGAACAAAATGATGGCTATCAGAGGGAAGGTAGATGGGGTCATAAGTTAAATGGGTGATGAGGATTAAGGAGTATACTTCTTGTCATGAGCACTGGGTGATATATGTTGAACCACTAAATTGTATACCTGAAACTAATATAAAGCTGTATTTAACTATACTGAAATCAAAATAAAATACATAAGAAAAAAAAAACAGCAACACAAAAATCCCTATTGAATTCTTTTGCCAACAATCCACCAGAATCATTATGCCTAATCTAAAACTGCTAAATCTGAATATCAAAGAATTAAATGTAGCTTGCCCCAAACTACTCAAGTATTACTACTTAGCAGTAAAACAAATAGCTACAAATTAAAAACTCAAGTTTTCAGCATAACAAAACACAACAAAAATGATAGATGACTGTAGAAACTGAAATTGCTGCATAACCAATAAAAATGCAATATGGTAGGAGTGAGTCTAACATAGAAAGCTATCTTAGTTGTCAGGAATGTGCACTTAGAGGATGAGCAAAGGGTCTCCCTGTCCAAGATCTGGATGAATACTTTTCTACATAGAAGAAATAGCAAGTGCAAAGGCCCTGAGACCAGAACAAGGAATAGAAATAAAACCAGCGTGGCTGGAGAGGAGCAAGTTATTAGAGAGTAGAAGGACTATGACAGGAGATTAGGTTAAAGATGGAGACAAGAACTTAAAAGCCATGGCAAAGAAGCTTAGGTTTTATGCTTAGTTCCATGAGAAGCCGTGGACAGCAAAAAATGCTTAAGCAATTAATTGGGAATTCTTAAAATAAATACACCATACCCAAAGCTTGTGAAACAAGAACTGATGTCTTTTATATATATCATTTATTTATTATGTAAATAAATACATGCTTTAATGTATTTTTCCAAAATGGAAACAGCCCTAGTCTTTATTTTTGTTAAAAATGCCAGAGATACTTTGACCTCTATTCCTCCCAAGTACATACATTTTTATAACACCCTATTTTCCTTTACCATACCAATTATAGTTACAGATATAACAAATTAATAATTTAAATAATTATCTGTTTAGTTCTTCCCTATGGACTGTAAGCTCATGTGTGCAGACTGGTTGTCTGAACCCTCAACACACAGCTGAGAAGACAGAAAATACCTTAATTGAATAAATTAGTAATATCATGTAACAGTTATTTATTTAACATAATATGAATATTTCTCCTATCATGGAAACTTCTCTACTCTACATTTTTATATAGTTGCAACATTCTATTGCTGACTAATTAAGGTGAGCCAAGTTTTAAGAACATATTTTTTAACCTATACAAAAATGTTCCTATTTGCTTAAATCTGTAACTTCATAACATGTTTAGGTCCCTGCTGTCTTATTTCATCATAAATAATATTGAAATTGAGTTTTTAAAAGTCTCCCCTAATCTTTTATGGGTTGAATTATGTTCCCCAAAAATATATGTTGAAGTCCTAACCCCAATACCTCAGAATGACATCTTTTTTGGAAACAGTGTCATTACTGATGTAATTAGTTAGGATGAAGTCATTTTGGAGGAGGGTAGACTCCTAGTCCAACATAACTGGTATCCTTACAAAAATAAAATATCAAAAAAAAAAAAAAAAAAAAAAGAATGTTATGAAGAAAGATAGACATGCACACAGGGAGAACTCCAGGTGAGAACTGGAGTTATGCTACCTAAAGCCAAGAAACTATTAGCCAAGAAACTAGAAGAAAGTCCTGGAAGAGATCCTTCTCTAACATCATTAAAGGAAGGATGGCCCTGCACACACATTGATCTTGGACTTCCAGCTTCCAAAACTATGAGACAATACATTTCTGCTGTTTTAAACCACTCAGTTTGTGTTTCTCTGTTATAGCAGCCCTAAGAAACTGATACACAATCAGAATCTTCAATGCTAAATCACCTTTAGATTATCTGAGCAGAAACTGCACAGATCAGAACAATCAAAACCCAAGGACATTATTTTGATGTCCACATTTTGGAACTCACGTTATAGAAAAAAAGGTGAAAGTGCAAGGTTGCCAGATTAAATATTAGATTCTCAGTTAAATATGAATTTCAGATAAATGATAACTTTTTATTATAGTATGTTCTGAATATAATATGGTTATCCAAAATTCAAATTTAACTGAGCATCCTTTGTGCTTATTTGCCAGATCCAGCAACTCTAAGAAGGGGGCCACCAGGAAGTAAACACTCCTTTGTGGCAGAGTAAGGAAGGAGATATTTTCACTTTCTCTTAAGGGTTTATCCTGAAGGGCTGATGCTTAACAGGAGTTGGCCAAGTAAAATGAAAACAATAAATGCTAACCTGTCAGGTTCAGTGATGTAGGTTTGGAAAAGTCAAAGAAACAACCAAAAGAATCAAAAAGCAAAAGGATCCCTTGAAGACTATTGTAAAATGGGTGCAAAATACGCTTTGGGAGTAGAAGACGAAGGGAAGTCAATCCTCCTATTGACACTGCATATACTTGTGACACTGTTTATTAACCCGGGAGAAATACAACTTTCAAGCACCAGTGATTATAACTAAGAAAGTGATAAAAGAGGAATAAGAAAAAAATACGTGGTTTCCATTTACCAGTGCAAGGAGCTCGTGAAAGTTTTGAGGTATGACATAGAAATGAAAAATTATTTTTGAAAGTGCTAAACAAGTTACAGCAAAATTCCCTGGCTTTAATGTAAGAGCAGATGAATGTGTCTACTCTCATTTGATGTTTATGATAGAAAGAAAGATGATGGAAGAGCTCACATTTAGGTAAATTCGTGAAGACTGCAAAAGAACATGCAAAACGAGATCTGGCAGACAAAAAGCCCAGAAGCCCCAAGATGAATTAGTCTCAGTAAAATTAATAGAAAATTTAAATTACCCCCAAAAAGAGTGAGACAAGAAAATGAAGTTTTCAGTAGGAAAAGGGAAATGGGAAAGGAAATAAATCTGATAATGGTGCTGAAAGACCTGAACAGAATTTTTGACTGAGGAGTTAGAATTACTTTCCTGAATTGTAAGATTCAGTAACTAAAATGTAATTAATTATTAAAGTTAGAGCTAAATTTTAGTTAGGATGACTCCAAACAATAATGATAGAGAGAACTCCTGTATCAGTGTGGGAATAAATCCAAGTGAGATTAGTTGTGCTGGAGAAATTTTTTCCGAGACATGGCAGTTCCCATTTCAGTGGCCAAGACACTCTTGCTTTCCTTAAAACAAGGAGTCTAAAGTGCATTTTCCACTGAGAAACTATGAAACTGAAGCTAATGAATAAATCACTTCAGATAATAAAAGGACATGTCAAGGAAAGCATAAAGTATCCTAGAAGAGCATGACTACCAAAAATGTGTTCTGAGTCTGTAGTGTGGACATGGGGTCCTCAACAAAGGACATGTTTGGACCACTGTACACTCTTAAGTATGAGGAAAATGTCAGCATCAGTAATGCCTCAGCTAATCCAGATTAACGCACCTGGACTGCGTGACCTGAGGCAGGGAAAGCTGTGTGGGCTTCCATCAAGTAACACTAAATGCAAAAAAAAAAAAAAAGAAACACTAAATGCAGAGAGAAAGGAAAAATGGACAATACAAGAAGAGTAATGTTTGTCGAGAAAGGAAGAAACATAAAGCTGCCTTCTTCAGGTCTAGGAGATCATGCATGGGATGTCCAAAGCAGCCTTCAGCATGATGGATGAACCTGGTTGCCACTGAAGGAGAAAAGAGAAGTAACTTCAGATGACCCAGTGGCCTTTTCCTTAGAGGAATAACACATCTATATGTGTTATATCCTGGATATACCATGTAAATAAGTTCCTATCTGCTTCTTGCCAGTGCCAGGAGCAGATAAAAACATCCTCTTACACTTGTCTTAGTGCTGGTATTTATTAAAGCTACATACATAAATTTTAAGTTTCCAATGAATGAAAACATCAGTGTTGATACAAAAATCTGAATACCTTGCACAGGTCATTCTGAGGAAAATTTCACCGCATCGTCAAGTATTTTAATGTGTACATTAAGACTATCCATTGCCATAAATGACATTTATCAGAAAACTGAAAATAGAACACTTTACATTTCAGTTGTCTGTTTACCTAGTATTATATACTATATAGCTATGTGCTGTGGGGACATAAAAACGAAAACAACCACGCAAAAATGAGGGATCTCCCTGCCTTCAAGCTCCAAAATTCAAACTCTCCAGTGGGAAATTAAGCATAACCAGAAACACAAGAGAGACACAAAATCAAACTGTAATTTAAGATAAAAAGTGATGGGGCGCCTGGGTGGCTCAGTGGGTTAAAGACTCTGCCTTCGGCCCAGGTCATGATCTCAGGGTCCTGGGATTGAGCCCCGCCTCGGGCTCTCTGCTCAGCAGGGGAGCCTGCTTCCCCCTCTCTCTCTGCCTGCCTCCCTGCCTACTTGTGATCTCTCTCTCTCTCTCAAATAAATTAAAAAAAAAAAAAGATAAAAAGTGATGATGTGCCATTTAGAGAAGCAGAGGTAAATTCTCATTGGATTTCTGGGGGTGTAGGGATGCAGAATGCGGGTCAGAGTCCAGAAAGTGTTGGGATTTGCTCTGGTCTTCACAGCCTACTTCAAGGATATCCATGAACTAAGGATATGGAAATGTGGGTAAGGGCATTCCAATTTGGAGAAAGGATCTGAGCAAAGAATTTCTTTAACACCAAGAGGAAAATAAATGCGTTGGAGTAGGAAAAAATATCTGGGTGGAACCTTAGGATAGGTAACACGCTGCCATTGCATTTATATACTTACCATGACTCGCACTTTTCCTACTGCAGTAACCCCAGGGGTAAACAATGAATGCTTACCAGTAGGGGATATGATTGACCACCTAAAACACCATATCTCAAATATAAAAAAAATTAATCTCAAAAATGGATGTGAAGTTTTCATAATACTGAATACTATGTCCAAGTTTGATTAAAATTGAAATGGGATCATTAGTTATCAGGTGTTAGTTATCAGGTATCAGACATTAGTGATGCAAATCAAAACTGCACTGATCTACGACTTTACCCACTAAGATATTTATAATAAAAAAATACAATAATAACAAGTATAGGAGAGGATGTAGAAAAATTTGAGTTTTCATACATTGCAGGTAGGCATGTAAAATTGTGTAGCCACTGGAAAATAGTCTAGCATTTCCTCAGATGGTTAAGCACAGTTACTATCTGACTCAGCAATTGCACTCCTAGGATCTACCTAAGAGAAATAAAAACTTATGTCCACACAAACACTTGCACGTAAATGCTCATAGCAGCATTATTCATCATAACCCAAATCTGAAAACAACCCAATGTCTCTCAACTGATTAATGGATTAGAAAAGCATGGTGATAGAGGTGCCTGGATGACTCAGTTGGTCAAGCATTTGCCTCCAGCTCAGGGCATGATCCCAAGGTCCCAGAATCGAGTCCTGCATCGGGCTCCCTGCTGAGTGCAGAGACTGCTTCTTCCTCTCCTGCTCCCCCTGCCTGTGCTCTCTCTCCTCCTCTGTGTCAGATAAATGAATAAAATCTAAAAACAAAAAATGGTGATATATCTATAGGATGGAATATGATTTAGCCATGAAAAGGAATAAATTATCACTGTAAGCTGCAACAGGAATGAACATTGAAAATGTAATGCTAAGTGAGAGGAGGCAGTCACAAAAGGAGACATACTCTCTGATTTCACTTTTGTAAAATGTACAGAATAGGCAAATCTACAAAGACTGAAAGTAAGTTAGTGGTTGCCTCGGGCTGGGAGGAATGAGGAGATAGGTAGATGATAACCAAAGCATGCAGAATTTCTTTTTGGGGTGATGAAAATATTCTAAAATTGATTGCGGTAGTGGTTGCACATCTCAGAATATGCTAAAACTCATTGAACTGTGCACGTAAAATGGATGAATTATATTGTACTATATGTGAATTATACCTCAATAAAGCTGTTGCAGGAAATTAAAGGGAATTTTAATTTTTTTATGTTTTCCCAATTCTTTTTTTTTTAAAGATTTTATTTATTTATTTGACAGAGAGAGATCACAAGCAGGCAGAGAGGCAGGCAGAGAGAGAGGAGGAAGCAGGCTCCCCGCTGAGCAGAGAGCCCGACGCGGGGCTCGATCCCAGGACCCTGAGATCATGACCCGAGCCGAAGGCAGCGGCTTAATCCACTGAGCCACCCAGGAGCCCCTGTTTTCCCAATTCTATAGTGACATATACTCAGTTCAACCAAGACAACAAACACAGAAGTTTTTAAAGGAATATACACAAGCTTATCGTACCTTCTTTCCTGAGGCCTTGAGAATTAGGAGTGTGGAATATACCTTCTAGTCTTCACTATGCTTACACCATTATATGTGTACATAGAGGTGCTTATATATATACATTTACGCAAATTCACTTTTAAAGAAACAACAAATATTTCCAATATTTTTCTGCAACTTGCAATCCAATATTCTAAATTTTCCTATCAGTATAGGGGTGCCTGCATGGCTCAGTCAGTTATTAAACTCTTGATTTTGGCTCAGGTCATGATCCCAGCATCATGAGATAGAGCTCCATGTAGGCTCTGCACTCAGCATGGAGTCTGCTTCGGATTCTCTGTCTCTCTCACAAGTAGCGTGCATAACCCAATGTGAGAAGCGCATCATCTAGGTTAGCTCTGCTCTTCTTCAAGAGAGGCTGCTCATAGATGTAATCTCCTAGTCCTCTAGGTATGGGGGGCTGGGAGAAAAAGGGAGGAATGTAATGGGTTGCAGAGAAAGTTAAGGTGGCAGCCCATCAAGCCTGTGCCTCTTTCCATTCCCATGCCATTTCCATTCCCATTTCCATTCCCATGCCACCTGGTTCCCAGCACAGCCCTGAGGCCAAGTTGCCCACCAACACTGAGCTTGCTACTGTTTTCCTGTTCTACAGTAACAACAGGGCAGACAGTGATCCCGGAAACATTCTTCCAGTGTTTGTGATGCTGGGTCCCCTTCCATTTGGAGCTGACAGTTACCAAGAGGCAAAAGGACTTCTTTTGGCCATGGGGTTTCCATAATTGTACAAACTTTGACATAGCAATCTTCTCCCTATGGTTTCCAGAGCATTTTAGGGTTGAGGTGGGAAGAGGAGAAAGTACATGTGAGTGGGACATCTGATCAGTAACCAAATCCCTTCCATTAAGATTAATTCCTATCTGATGTGACTATTTTGAGGATTAATAGCATATGCAAAGAGGCAAGCAGGAGATGTTCAGAAAAGTGATTATTTTTATATTTGTATTTTCAAAAGCATGGAGCTAATCAATGTCAGAATCAGGATTGTGACATGATATCTTACCTCTAAATATAATACACTTTCCACTCTGATGTTGAACTTCCAATATGCATTAAATGGTGTCCCAAAATGATTATTAAAAAAGATATTTTAAGCATACTTTAGTATAATAATTTTATTAAAAGAAGAGAGTAAGGGACATTATTGTGGCATCATTGGCCACGTTTATAATAGTTACATTTCATCAGAGCATATCCATTTTGTGAGCAGTCTATATTTAATAAAATAAAGTGCTCAGTCTACAATGTGACTTCCTATTTTTCATTTCATGTGAGTGCATTTTTTGCAGGTATGATAAACTATCTTCAGGTTTTAGATAAGATTACAACTATAACTTTTTAAAACCTAAATTTTTGTGGAGCCCAGGCCATAAAAATATATCAGAAGAATGAAGAACCTAGCCATTTAATCACCCAGACTATCAGTACTTCTATAAAAAGCTTTTAAATGGCAAGAAGATAAAATGTTAAGTGTGGATAGTAATTACTTGCCTTTATCTCTTGTGCCAGGTTTCAAACCTCACCATATGGGTGTTTGTGCAAGATTAAATAGCTATTCAGGTGTGTAATGAGGTATAGATACTAAACTGAATCAAAAGATACAACATGGAATAGGTCAGAGTAGATCAATTCTGCAGAAATGAAATATGAAAGAGTTGACTGATAGATCTTCATGATCATGTCATTTATGTATTTTGAGAGCCATTTAACAAAATCAAGAGAACTATTTTTTTCATTATTTTTATAGGTAACAAAATACTATGGAGGAAAGTAAGGAAGAAATTAGGGACAGAAGAACAGACTGCCATCTGAAAATATCCTCTAGAAGAAAAAGCACCTGAATCACTTGGTTGGCTCAGCCCACTTTAAGCATTGATAATTAATATTGCCCCCTCTTTATGCTAAAAAAAAAAGTCTCAGCTTGGATGATAAATTACATAGTCACCCTACCTAGAGTGATTTTTGATCTAGCAGCTGCACAGTTACTTCAAAAGAACTTAAGCATGAAACTTTTCTGCGCAGTGCATCAGTAAAGGTGAAAGCCAGGAAAGATACTTGAGAAGAGACTTACCTGGCTGATATTTTAATCTTGCTCTATGGTGAGTGAGTATGAAGGTTTTGACAATCTGAGTTATACTGTGGGGGATGTAATAGTGTATATGAGTATATTTGTGTGTGTGTGTGTGTGTGTGTGTGTGTGTGTGAGAGAGAGAGAGAGACAGAGACAGAGACAGAGAGACAGAGAGGAAGAGTGAGCCAGATCTACAGTAGAATCTATTCCCTCTTCAAACAGACCCTCAAGATATATGTAAGAGTAAATATATCCAGGTTAATATTAAGATGTAGTGAAATCAATTTTTTATTGATTTGAAAAAATCTGAGTTTTTTAAGAAACATGGAAAAATAAGATATTTCAATTTGTACATATTTCCAAGTTATACTGTTAAATAGCAAAAGCATGAGAAATGTACAATTATATTTTTTGAAGACATATTAAATGATGATGTTGTAAACTGGATAATTGTTCCTATTTGCTCTAAATATGATTGTATACTCAATGCTCCCTCAGTTTCTCTCTTCACCCTCTCTCTGTCCTCCTCCCTCCCTCAGTGAAAACAGGGACTTATTCAGTCTGAACCTGAAATGAGAAAATGCAGAGCCCACCAGCCCTCATGTGACATGAATGGGGAATTTCTGTTACAACGAAAGGTGACTAGTGCAAGTTGTCATAGGGGAAGGATGGAATTAATAAGTTTTTCTCTCTTTTTTATTTCTGAAAATAAAGACTTTCTTATAACAAGGATTTTATAACCAAGTAAATAATGAAGCTGTATGACAACAAAATAACAATAAGCTTTTCATTTAGACTGCTCTCCCACTCTCCTAATCCCCAGGACCCAAAGTGGGGTACCAAACCACCAAGAGATAAATGACACAAAATGATCTCAGGCTTCCTTCACCTCTAAGTTACATCATTTTATTATTTAAAAATGTGTATATATTATCAGACACATGTGGCTTTTTGGTTTGTATTTTAGAGACACATGGCTGATAGTTGTGTTAGTCTACTTAGCATCTCAAATCCTTTTTCAAATCAAAATGGCTTTTCAGGCCAAATCAACTCCTTTTAGTCCCTCCTATCATGATGAAAAAAACACAGCTGGGTCATGGTAGAATTAAGTCATTCAATCTAAGTCACTACATATTTCAGATGCAGTTCAATTTTTCAGATATAAACTAGTCATGACAACCAAGTCAACTGGTTCTTCTAAAGCACAGTCCTCAGAAACATAAACAGTTTCTTCTTGTGAGTCTTGGAATATCCTTACTTGTAGAAATTATGAAATGTGTGCCCTCCTTTCTCCTTTGTCTCTCCTCAAATAACCTCAGGAAATCCAGTTAACATCTAAGTCAGATATTCTATTTAACTCAGAATAGAAGTCAAAATCCACACAAAGCCCCATAGAATCCTCCATTGTCTATCTAAATGTACTACTCTAGCCTCTCAATGATCAGCACCGTCTTCCCTTTAAGACTTGGCACTGGCTCTTCCCACTGACTACAACTCCCTTTCCCCAGTATCCACTCGGCAAATTCTTTCACTTCCTTCACATTTGTACTCAAATATCACCATCTCAATGAAACTCAACCTGACCATTCTATTTAAAATTATAACTCATCCTAAATTCTAGATTTCTCTTATGATGTTCTAGTTTTCTCTTCTCCCATAGCACCTATTGCCTAGCTAGATATAATTTACCTATCTGTAATATTTATTTTTATTGACTGGAAATAAATGTCCCTTGTTAGAATGTAAGTTCCATGAAGCAAGGTTTTTTGGTTTTTGGTTTTTGTTTTTAATTTTATTTATTTATTTGAGAGAGAGAAAGAGTGAGGGAAGGGGCAGAGGGAGAGGGAGAGAATCTCAAGCAGATTCTCTGCTGATTCCTGCTGAGTGTTCAAAGCTTGGGGGGTGGGGGGCTCGATTCCCATGACCCTGAGATCATGACCTGAGCCTAAACCAAGAGTTGGGAACCCAGCACTTAACCAGCCAAGCCACCCAGGAGCCCTGAAGGCAGCTGTTTTTATTGAGGTATCCCAAGTGCTAGGAACTGTGCTAACAGATACTAGACACTCAATAAATATTTATTACTGTTGACTTTTGATTCTCAGTAAAAATCACTAAATTCATGATATCATATATTAATATATGTAATGGTCCAAGAATACATGAATTTTCCTTCTCTCAGACCAGACTGTTGCTAACTTGCAATTTTTAAGGCAGCATGTTACAGGCTGCCTCACACATCAGTCAGTTTCTTCAAAACATATGGAAAAACCAAACATATCATTGGTAGTATACTGACTGCAGTTTGATGGATTGTATGTTTTAATCTAGTGGTATGTTCTTTGCTAATTTTAGAAATCATGTTAAGGTTAAACAGAAGGTTCTTTATATCTCCTCTTTGTTTTCTCTATTTCAGTCAGTGTGGCCTTTCAAAAGCAACCTCTGAATAAGTCATATACTGTAATGCCTACTCAACCATTTGACAATATTCTAAATTTTTAATCACTTTCCTCCAAAGACTTCCTTAATCTAAGTACCTGATAAGGATTCTCTGGTTCTTATGACTTCTTGTATTTACAAATTGTAGCACCATGTTCTCCAACTAGTTATCTAACACAACCTTGGGCATAGGAGGTACTAAACAAATACTTACTAAATAATTTTTTTTTTTTTAATTTTTAAGTAAGCTCTACATCCAACATGGGGCTTGAACCCACAATGCTGAGATCAAGAGCTGCATGCTCTCCTGACTAAGCCAGCTAGGTGGCTCTGAATAAATATATGAATTCCACCCAAAAGTAGCCAGTAAATGTGACTTGCAATTTACCTCTTCAATACTTTTTTTTTTGCTGTGCCATTTCCTGGACTAAAGTAACCCTTATATGACAGTAGTATGAAGATCCTTCTTTGCCCATAACAGAATGATTCTCAAAATACACAAGCAGTTGTTATGCAACTAGATGATCTTATTATTGCTTTTGGAGGTGCTTTAACAAAAACGTTTTTTACTTTCATAGGACTACTGACACCTCATACAAATTTTCAACAAATTCTCAACTCAGAAATGATTCTGACTTTATTTTATGGATTTTCTGATCCTTTATACACTACATTTTATTTCTATATAAGCTCACTTTGCTTCATATTGAGTCCTCAAATTCAATGACCAAGATAATGTAACGGCATGAGCACAGAATACGACCTCTGCTCAGAAAAATTCCATTTCCACACAATACATTTCCAGGGTTTGGTGAAGGATGAAACCATTCTTCAATTCTTTCTCCTGAGTCATCAACTAACAAAGCAATTCCTGATGCTTTATTATTTTTTTTCCTGAATGGCTTTTTCTTTAATTTCCATTCATGCCTTCTGATCTAATTAGTATAATTAGCCTTGGACACACAATAAACAAAAGCAACAAACAAAAAAGCCCACAAAATTCCATTTCAATAGCCTGCCTTTCATAGACCTTCTGGATCTAAGTTTTCAGCTGTCTTCATAGCTCATAACCTTTAATCCTAACATCAATCTCCGTGTTCTATTCAATTACAGCTGCTGCCTATTGAGAAGTAGCAAAGGTTTTGGAGAGTTTGTGGGAACAGAGAAGTTGTCCCATTCATTTTCATTAGTAAACTCAGGAGACACAAATTTCACTAAAATTGCCGAGAGTGCTCTTGCTGTGTCTAGGTGATTTATTATTAGACATCATATTTCTTTTCAAAATATGGTTAAAAGAACTCAAGAAAATCATGTGATTGTTTTACCTGAAATATTTTGTAATTTCATCACCTGTGCCCTAAAGTTGCTGACTAAAATCCTGATAGAATCACACAAGGGGATTTGCATGGCTGGAGGGAAAGGAAACAGCGAGACCAAAGAGTAGCATGGAGTATAACACAGTTAGTTCCCGTGAAAGTGACAATGGAGGGGAAAGTGCATTTTAAAAAGACAATTTGCCATACCTATAAAAATTGGGAAAATGGCTGTTACTAAAAAATCAAGTTGTAAAATGTTGAGGCAAGCTACCAATACTAAGGGACAAACATTACAACTTATAAAAAGCAATTAACAAAACTGTTAGGCTGTGGCACTAAGTGAAACGGCCTATCCCTGCCCTTGAGGAGCCTCATGGAGCTAATTTTCTAGGAACAATATTCAAAACCTTTCACACCTGGCCCAACTTACCTTTCACGGCTCATAACCTACAATGCCAGACCAGGCAGCCCGTGCCAGTCCACGATCCACATTTAAGGAACAAGGTGTAGCTCAGTTTTCCCACTTCCAGCTGTGCTTTAGGATCACCTGGGGAGCCTTCAAAAATTATGCCCAGGATCCAGCCCAGACTGATGAAATCAGCATCTCTAGGAGTGAGCTTTCCAGGTGACTCTAACGTGTAGGCTGTGCTGAGAACCACTGCTTTCACCACACTGAAAACTATTTACCTTCCCCCAGTTACAGAATCGTTTTTCTTCCTCTTTGTTCATATTATCCTCCCAATCTATTTTTATAAATTTTCTACTTCGAATTTGCGCACTTAACTCAAATTCCACTTTCATGAACAATCCTTATATTCTTCCAGCTTTTCCTAAAATCAACTGTTAGATTAAGCTAGATCAGCTGGGAAGAACTAAACTGAATTATACTAACCTTCTGCAGAACTATCTGTGACATGTCACCATCAGCCTTATTGCTCTTTTTTTTAATTGAGGTATAAATGACATACAAAATTATCAGCCTATATTGTTCTAAAATAACCATGTCACATTCACCATTTCAATGGCTCTCTGACAAACTGTGAAGGTGTTTTCAAGGATGTAGAACATATCATATCACAATTTCCTCTTTGTGGTAAACTTCCAGAATCAATTCTTCTAATTTATTATAAATGGAGTGACACTTCTAAAGAGCAACAGGGATTCTCTGTATCTTGTGGACACTAGAAAGCACATAAGTAATCAATTTCCCCTTTATAAGTCTGCTACTAGAAAATTTAAAGCCAATTTGTGACCCTCTCATGAAAGATATGGTAGTTATTAATATACATGTTTTCATATTATTTCTGGCTTTGTTTTATATTTCTAGTCCGTATTCTTTTTTTTTTCAAGATTTTATTTATTTATCAGATAGAGATCACAAGTAGGCAGAGAGGCAGGCAGACAGAGAGAGGGAAGCAGGCTCCCTGCTGAGCAGAGAGCCCCATGAGGGGCTCCATCCCAGGACTCTGGGATCATGATCTGAGCTGAAGGCAGAGGCTTTAACCCACTGAGCCACCCAGGCATCCCCAAGTCCATAATCTTTATTATCCATTTACCCCAAGTTTAATTTATGTTATCTTGTTGTATTTTCTCTACTCATGAATTTTACCTTACATCATTTATAGAACAATATGGTGCAGAAGTTAAATAAGAAACAAATTTCCTTTAAGCTGTCCCACTTGTTTCATCAAAATTAGCCCCTAAACTATCCTTCCTAGTCCTTTCTTTTCTGCTTTGCATCATAGTTAGTTGCATTTCTTCTTTTAGATTCTAAATATCTTGAGGACAAGGAACATATCCTACTATTGACATTAACAATTAGAAATTAGTCAAGGATTATTTGTCACTGTTATATAATATGTAACTTAATATATAATTAACATACACTTACAAATTATATACACACACATATATATGTATATAAACATGCACACACACACACACGCACACACTGTGAGCCCAAGACCCTTGGACAATGCTTGAGGCCATGGTTGAAGAGGTAGACCTAAATGACATCATTCTAAATGACATCAAAGACAAAAGCTAAGGAATCATATTCCAAGAACAGCAGGATACCAGTGAAGAATTTTAAGCAGGGATGTAGTAAAATCATATTTAAGATTTTAAAAGTGGGGGCGCCTGGGTGGCTCAGTGGGTTGAGCCGCTGCCTTCGGCTCGGGTCGTGATCTCAGGGTCCTGGGATCGAGTCCCGCGTCGGGCTCTCTGCTCAGCGGGAAGCCTGCTTCCCTCTCTCTCTCTCTCTGCCTGCCTCTCCGTCTACTTGTGATCTCTCTCTGTCAAATAAATAAATAAAATCTTTAACAAAAAAAAAAAAAAGATTTTAAAAGTGGACTCTGACTATTGTGCTAAATAAAAAAGCAAAAAAAAAAAAAAAGCTCATTCCATTATGAGGAAAAGGACAATGGAAGCAGCAAGAAGAGCTAAGACGCTATTGTAATAGCAAGCAAGAAAGCAATATTGACTTAAGGCAATCTTACATAATGGTACAGCTACACTGCGACAGAAAGCTATTTTCATTCATATGTTATATTTATTATATATGTGGCTCTATTGTCTCTTGGAAGAAGTAATTAAAATATTTTCAAGCAAAATATTTATCCTTTCACAATATTGACTATATTAGAGTCTTAGAAACTAAAAATATTTTTACAGCAGAACTTCAACTCTTCAACAAGGAAACCTGTTTAACTTCTAAAGCTCCAGATGTAAAATTAGGGATTAAAAGATGCTCAAAATCTCCATCGAAGAGCCTGTCTCTCTCTAACTGAACCTCAATTTCTCTTTACAGCAATAAAATTCTGCATAGCACAGATTGCATGGTGTGGGGCAAAACCAAGGGACACTGGAGGATTAAGGGCTCAAGTGTTGGGGGGGTACAGATGTATGTAAACTGTCTAGTAAGATGTCTAAAAAACTATGTACTCACTATGTAGTCACCATGATTCCAGATATCAGCACAGTATCAAGAATTCTGTTTAGGGGTGCCTGGGTGGCTCAGTGGGTTAAAGCCTCTGCCTTTGGCTCAGGTCATGATCCCAGGATTCTGGGATCGAGCCCCACTTCGGGCTCTCTCCTCAGCAGGGAGCCTGCTTCCCTTCCTCTCTCTCTTTCCGCCTACTTGTGATCTCTGTCAAATAAATAAATAAAATCTTAAAAAAAAAAAGAATTCTGTTTAGAAGCTGACATATATCACCCCAAAACTGTATTACATTTTATTCTGTAAATTACATTATTTCCTAACTGTATCCTAAGACCTGGTTCCTTTGAGGACCATCTGTCCATGGACATACAGTAACTCTGTGGCAACACAGATAACTAAAGAATACCTAAATAGCTTAGAGAAGAGAGTCGTGGGGTGGGGACAGAGAGAGAAATTAAGGGTAGTGCCCAAAGGGCATGCAGAGAGCATCTCAGATGCTGAGATTTCCCTGCTTCTCTTGAGAGCTTGCAGCTTACGGGTTGGGCCCCCAGTGATGTTCAGATATAAAAAGAAATACAGCAAAATTAACTGTTTTTATTCTTTGGGTGTTGAGTTTGCTAAGTTCTTTATAGATTTTGGACACTAGCCCTTTATCTGATATGTCATTTGCAAATATCTTCTCCCATTCTGTCAGTTGTCTTTTGGTTTTGTTAACTGTTTCCTTTGCTGTGCAAAAGCTTTTGATCTTGATAAAATCCCAAAAGTTCATTTTTGCCCTTGCTTCCCTTGCCTTTGGTGATGTTCCTAGGAAGATGTTGCTGCGGCTGAGGTCGAAGAGGTTGCTGCCTGTGTTCTCCTCGAGGATTTTGATGGATTCCTTTCTCACACTGAGATCCTTCATCCATTTTGAGTCTATTTTCGTGTGTGGTGTAAGGAAATGATCCAGTTTCATTATCAAGAAATGGGCAGAGGACATGAACAGACATTTCTGCAAAGAAGACATCCAGATGGCCAACAGACACATGAAAAAGTGCTCCATATCACTCGGCATCAGGGAAATACAAATCAAAACCACCATGAGATATCACCTCACACCAGTCAGAATGGCTAAAATTAACAAGTCAGGAAATGACAGATGCTGGCGAGGATGCGGAGAAAGGGGAACCCTCCTACACTGTTGGTGGGAATGCAAGCTCGTGCAACCACTCTGGAAAACAGCATGGAGGTTCCTCAAAATGTTGAAAATAGAACTACCCTATGACCCAGCAATTGCACTGCTGGGTATTTACCCTAAAGATACAAACGTAGTGATCCGAAGGGACACGTGCACCCAAATGTTTATAGCAACAATGTCTACAATAGCCAAACTATGGAAAGAACCTAGATGTCCATCAACAGACGAATGGATAAAGAAGATGTGGTATATATACACAATGGAATACTATGCAGCCATCAAAAGAAATGAAATCTTGCCATTTGCGACAACGTGGATGGAACTAGAGGGTATCATGCTTAGCGAAATAAGTCAATCGGAGAAAGACAACTATCATATGATCTCCCTGATATGAGGGAGAGGAGATGCAACATGCGGGGTTGAGGGGGTAGGAGAAGAGTAAATGAAACAAGATGGGATTGGGAGGGAGACAAACCATAAGTGACTCTTAATCTCACAAAACAAACTGAGGGTTGATGGGGGGAGGGGGTTGGGAGAGGGGGGTGGGGTTATGGATATTGGGGAGGGTATGTGCTATGGTGAGTGCTGTGAAGTGTGTAAACCTGGCGAATCGCAGACCTGTACCCCTGGGGATAAAAATATATGTTTATAAAGCTGTAAAAAAAAAAAAAAAAAAGAAAAAAGAAAAAAAAATTAACTGTTTTTAGGCATACAGTTCTATGAATTTTGACAGGAGCACCCAGTGTATAACCACCACCTATATTTAAGATCTAGGACATCTTATCACTCCCAGGATTTCTTTGCCCTACTCCCAGTTTCTGGCAACTATGCCCTACTCTGTCTTTATTACTTCATCTAGGCTTTACAAAATATCTGTTTTTAGATGACAAATACTGCCAATGTTGCTCCCCCAGGCCTTTCTGACACCAAAGCTCCTGCTCACTACATTAGGGCAACTGCCACACTCAACTCTTAACAAGTATTATTCAACTCTTGTTGTTTATATTTGTTTGTCAGTAGATTTGTTAACAAAACAGTGTTGAGAACTTCTCTTCTCTGTAGGTGTTCTCTCCATGTAGGTGTTCTTTTCTTATGTGTAGCTGCCTACTAAATCCTTAACTTACATCTTCAAAGAATTGTCTGCTCCTCTCTTAAATGTCTCCTAAAATTCTGTCACTTTTATACAGAAATCTGCCTGCTTGTGTGAATGTCAAGCATGACTATTTCACGTTCCTCTATGCTTTCGAGCTATAGTTCTTAGGTTCTACACCCAGTATCTGTATTGATACCACAAGTACAGAAGAACCCTTGGGACACATTGATGTGGAACTGCATGTGAATCAACAAAGAAACTAAAAACTATCAAAGTTTCAATTCTTATCCGTCTCCTTAAAGAATCTCCCTTATGCAAAGATCAAATTTTGTGTGTGTTTTCCCTCCAACATACCCCAGTAAAAACAATATAATTCCCACCGTGTAAGAGGGTTCCCCTTTCTCCACATCCCCTCCAACACATGTTGTTTCCTGTCTTGCTAATTTTGGCCATTCTAACTGGTGTAAGGTGATATCTCAATGTGGTTTTCATTTAAATCTCCCTGATGGCTAGTGATGATGAACATTTTTTCATGTGTCTGATAGCCATTTGTATGTCTTCGTTGGAGAAGTGTCTGTTCATATCTTCTGCCCATTTTTTGATATGATTATCTGTTTTGTGTGTGTTGAGTTTGAGGAGTTCTTTATAGATCCTGGATATCAACCTTTTGTCTGTACTGTCATTTGCAAATATTTTCTCCCATTCCGTGGGTTGCCTCTTTGCTTTCTTTCTTTTTTTTTTTTTTAAGATTTTATTTATTTATTTGACAGAGAGAGATCACAAGCAGGCAGAGAGGCAGGCAGAGAGAGAGGAGGAAGCAGGCTCCCTGCCGAGCAGAGAGCCCGACGCGGGGCTCGATCCCAGGACCCTGAGATCATGACCTGAGCCGAAGGCAGCGGCTTAACCCTCTGAGCCACCCAGGCGCCCGCCTCTTTGCTTTCTTGACTGTTTCCTTTGCTGTGCAGAAGCTTTTGATTTTGATGAAGTCCCAAAAGTTTATTTTGGCTTTTGTTTCCTTTGCCTTTGGAGACATATCTTGAAAGAAGTTGCTGTGGCTGATATCGAAGAGATTACTGCCTATGTTCTCCTCTAGGATTCTGATTGATTCCTGACTCACGTTGAGGTCTTTTATTCATTTTGAGTTTATCTTTGTGTACGGTGTAAGAGAATGGTCGCGTTTCATTCTTCTACATATAGCTGCCCAGTTTTCCCAGCACCATTTATTGAAGAGACTGTCTTTTTTCCACTGTATATTTTTTCCTGTTTTGTCGAAGATTAACTGACCATAGAGTTGAGGGTCCATATCTGGGCTCTCTATTCTGTTCCACTGGTCTATGTGTCTGTTTTTATGCCAGTGCCATGCTGTCTTGGTGATCACAGCTTTGTAGTAAAGCTTGAAATCAGGTAACGTGATACCTCCAGTTTTATTTTTGTTTTTCACCATTTCCTTAGCGATTCGGGGTCTCTTCTGGTTCCATACAATTTTTTGGATTATTTGCTCCAGCTCTTTGAAGAATATCAGTGGAATTTTGATTGGAATATCATATGGTTTCACTTATTTGTGGAGCATAACAAATAGCATGGAGGACATGGGGAGTTAGGAGAAAGGAGTTGGGGGAAATTGGAAGGGGAGGTGAACAATGAGAGACTATGGACTCTGAAAAACAATCTGAAGGGTTTGAAGAGGTGGGGGGTGGGAGGTTGGGGGAACCAGGTGGTGGGTATTAGAGAGGGCACGGATTGCATGGAGCACTGGGTGTGGTACAAAAACAATGAATACTGTTATGCTGAAAATAAATTTTAAAAACGATTAAAAATAAATAAATAAATAAATAACTTCTCATCACAGGGAAAACAAACAAACAAACAATATAATTGCTTTACCAATATGAAATAATGAGAAAAGAGAGGGAGGGAGAGAGAGGAGAAATAACATTTGTGTGAGATCAAGGGAAGAGACCACCTGCCCAATTGCTGCCTACCCATAGGTCCCTGAAGGATATAAACATGGAGAACATGGCCAAGGAAGGAACTCCTACATGGAGTGAGCACTTTCCCCAGCCAACCGTAGGGCTTCACCATGCTATCTCCTTTCTCCTTTCCACTGAGATACAGCTAGGCTCCTGCTTGGCCTTCTGAGAGGATAGGGGATGAGCCATGGAGCATGAGCATGTTGAAGGTTTTCATATGACATCACACACAGGAAGTTCAAAAGACAGAAAAGAACAGGAAACAATAAATATTCCAAAGCAGGGAGCCCTACGTACAAAAACAAAAGCCCTTACCCTCTTAGTTGGTTACACTGAACGTTCCACCATAGCTCCAACAGAATTCTTTGTTCAGACCCCATGTCCATCTTATTCTTCTTCAAAATAGGGAAGAGCTTCAAGCTTTGCATGGGAGCCTCTCAGAGGCTCTTCCTTGACTCACCATTCAGCATGGTATAAAGAGCTTTGAATTGGCTTGACAGAAAAATTACACGTTTGACAACTAAGAACACCTAAAAAATGAATAATAACTTTTGTTGTCTTAGTTTGCATTCTTAATGTATTTTTCACTATAAAAACAAATTGTCTGTCACACCCTATTTGGTGAAACCTCAACATCTAATGCACTTAGAAAAGGAATCAGGCTGGATAAACAAATGTGTGACAGATACCTAAGAAGTAAGTGACAGAATTCATAAAATAAAATAAGTGGCAGATATGTCTATCTAAAAATGTTTAGGGGCACCTGGGTGACTCAGTTGCTTAAGCACCTGACTCTTGATTTCACATCAGGTCATGATCAGGGTCATGAGATCCAGCCCCATGTTGGACTCCTTCCTGAGCACGGAGCCTGCTTGAGATTCTCTCTCTCCCTCTACCCCTCTCCACCTAAAATAAATAAATAAATAAATAAGTAAAAATAAACATGTTTAAGTATCTCTATTCTGAGCCTTACACTAGCACATGGAGAATTTTCTTCCAGTGTTGAATGAGAATCAAGCTGTTTGTCTTAATGAGCAAAGTACTTTTCCTTAAAAACCTTATTTTTAAAGCCCAGATAAATTGGTTTAAAGAATTTCCTTAGGCAAACAGTAAAGTCACTTATTAGTTTGCAGGTTTATCTTCTTGGGACAGGAATCTTCCAGAGAAAACAGTTCAGTGATATTGACACATGAAAGCAGAAAACAATGTTTGCCTTCATACCACATTTAAAATAATACATATCTAAATTTGTGAGATGGAGCTAAAAGAACATTTAAAGGCAAACTGATAGACTCAAATATACATATTAGAAAAGAATAAAAAACTTAAATTACCTAACTGTCCAAATTAGGAGTTAAGTAAAGAACAAAAGAACAATCTAAAGAAAACAAAAGAAAACCAATAACATTAAAATCAGAAATTAATGAAATAGAAAGTAAAGATATAATTGACAGGACAATAGAGCAAACATTGATTCCTTGCAAAGACTAATAAAATAAAATTTTAAAAATGTCTATTGGGGCGCCTGGGTGGCTCAGTGGGTTAAGGCCTCTGCCTTCGGCTCGAGTCATGATCCCAGGGTCCTGGGATTGAGCCCCACGTCGGGCTCTCTGCTCAGCAGGGGGCCTGCCTTACCCCCTCTTTCTCTGCCTGCCTCTCTGCCTACTTGTGATCTCTGTCTGTCAAATAAATAAATAAAATCATGGAACTCATGGGCAAGAGCTGAAACTGCCATCTACAGTTGGAGTAATACTTTCTGAGGGAAGACCTTTCAAATTGCGTGAAGCAGGCTTATGCAGGATAATCTAAGATAATCATTCAGTAAATATTTTAGGATCCTCTGCCTAGTTAAAGTCAACTGATTATGGACTTTAATCACATCTATAAAATACTTTCACAGTAACACGTAGTTTAATGTTTGATTAAATAACTGGGGACTGTAGGCAAGCCAAGATGATACATAAAACAAATGATCACAAAGTTAATATAATCTGTACCAAAGCCAAAAAAGAATAGTTCACAAAAATCACTCACTTATTTCAGTCATAATTTGGGATTAAAATCTCCTCCCACAACCACAAAACTAACAATATCTAGCAAATCAAATCCAACTATATGTAAAATGAAAAAGAAAATGTCCAAAATATAAACATTTATCTTCAAGATAATTCTGAAATTCTAGAACTACAAAACATTTGACCTCATAGCTCTTTAAATATTACTGAATAGAATATATATAATAATCTGCCCTTATAATAGAGTAGTATGTTCATTATATCTCTTTTTAAGATATTCCATACTCTGAATAGTCCTTTGTTTTATAACTGAAATCAGTGAAGTAACATTGAAGGAAGGAAAGTGGTAAATATTTTATATTCCCTCTCCATTATCTCTACTTCCTCAAGGTGAGCCTTTTATAATTACCTAGCACTGGAACTGCTTTACTGCTTCAATTTACTAAATTATATTGTGTTCCCTAATTTACTATGAATTACTAGCTTAATCTATGTAATAAAAGTTCTGAAGAAGAAGTGTTGTGGGGTTTTTTTTCTGGAATTTAAATGAAACTGGTGCTTTTATGTTACCATTTCTATTAATTTTTTCCAGCATCAAAGTACAAACCCATTTATCCTTTGTAATAATACTCATAAGCATAAATATCTGAACTAAAACATTCACCTATAAAATTAGACAAATCGAGAAAAATGCTATAAAAGCAATAATACTTAAAGAGATATTGAATTCAAATAGGGTTTGCCTTTTCAATAGCTAAGTTCATTACTGCCAAAGTGGTATTTTAGTTGAAGAATTAGAGTAAGAAGAATTTAAACTAAATAGGGGCAACAATGTCTTAGAAGAGTGCTGAAAAGGAAAGTATTCATCCAACAAATATTTAGTGGATGATTGTGTAGTATCAGGCTTGTGTTAAGTACTAGAGGTTAACAGACAAATAAGGATCAATTTCTTTTTAAGATTCTCACAAGTCTGATGGTAAGCTAAAGGCTGACATATAAAAACATAAGTACATTTCTGTGTAATAAATGGTACAAAAGAAACATATACATGATACTATAAGAAGATATAATCATATGAGAAGTAGAGGAATCCATTAAAAACTTGAGGAAATTATGTCAAATCTGCATTCTGAAAAGAAATACCAGTTAGCTCACCCCTTAAGACAATTACTGAGGTCTGTAGGATGCAATACTATAACTGATTAGACTATTTTGTTGTCAGGGGGCAAAATCTTCTGGAGGTAGGACTGAGGAGGAATGCATGTCATTCAGGCAAATTAGAAGCAATGACATTCAGGTAGTTTAGGAGCTGCCATTTGGCCCTCTAATATTTGCTCAAAATATAAATTTCATGTACAAAGTTTTGATCCATTGGCTTTTGTGGAAATCTTTCCTCCAATATATTCTTTAACAACCTGTCCACCATTGGTTGTAGATTACTGCAATCTTCTGTCTTTAAAAAATGAATGTTGGTTTGCATTTTTTTCCATTGAGATGAAATCTTTGGAAACTTGAAATGGTGAATAAAGGATTTTACAACTCGTCACTTGCTGCTTTTAATTGGGACTGAAAAGCGATGCCCTTTTCATGCAGCACAATTTGTATTACATGATGATGTGTACAGCATACATTCTTCTAGCAACAGTAAGTCAAGACATCAGTGCTTAAATAAATACCTCATACCCAATATCTTGTGAGTTATACTGAGATTTAGTGAAAATCCCTTTTGCAGCTAGTTCCTTGGTATTTTCAACTTCTCTTCTTAATAGTGTAACACCAAGTGTGATGCTCTAATGTGAAGGTCTCACCTCTAAATTGATGAACAATATGCTTATCTTTGGTACTAAGATAATGATTTTCCCTTCTAACTATCACATTCTGTATTGTTTATTCTATCTTGAAATGCCGGCAATGACCTCTTCCAGTGCCAGTCTCCATTCCTCTCTGCTCCACAGACCCTGATCCTCTACTGTCTTACTAGAGACTTGACCTGCTACGCCTCATTAGCATCATGAGTCTCTAGTCCACTACCAGCATCTGGTCCCTGATAGTTTATCTTTGCCATTTTGTGACCTAATAACTGAACTTTCCCATTGTAGCTTCCCTTAACAGAGCTAAGCTCCCGACAAACCCATAAAGCAATTGATTTTTTTTTGTTTGTTTTTGTTGCTTAGTCATTCTCTGCTTGAAATAAAGAGATCAGAGATATATGTATCTTCCCCTTTCCAAAGCCTAGCAATATCCACCTCAAGAATCTCATTTTAAACACACTTATTACAACATATTTTTGCATTTTGTTGTTTTTAATCTTCTTGTGTTGTCTTCTACTAATTAAAAAAAATTCTAAGTACTGAGATCAAAACCCTTAGAGAAGGAGAAATAAATCAACAGCTGTTTACTTATAAGTCTAGATTTGCCAAGTGGAGAATGATAGTAATCTCTTTAAGGACTTGGAAGAAAAAGACAATAATTATATTTGTTTTGCTTTGGCATGCAAAACAAAATGAGAATGTTCCTTTCATCAAAAATAAAACAACAATGTTTTAATTAACAAGGGGATACCTATTATTCTAAAAATAAAACACTCATCCCATAATTCGTGTTAATATTTTTAATAACTTGCTTAGCATAGAGAGTAGGAGAGTTATGAGATGGATGCTTTATGGGTATGCTCTATAATATCGTGATTTTTTTGCATCACTGAAAACCTACAAAAAAGAAAAACACAGTAAATTGTATTGACAAGATTTTCATGCTTAAGCCTACATTTTATTGTACCATTATCCCCGAACAAATTGAGGAACAATATTTCATTAGACTGGACAGACATATTATTGAACACATAAAAGAATATCAAAGGCCATTCAAAAGTTTTAGCAAAGATAATCAATATTAGGTTTGTAGGTTTGTGGGGGGAAAAAGAAAGTACTTTTTATATATAGGTACGTCTTTTATAATGATTTCTTTTTTAAATACCCAAAATGAATAGATAATTTATTTTTAAGAGATACTTTTTAAAGGTGTTATTTTTTTCATAGGGCTTTAGTATTCAGAGTCATTATATTTAAAGGAGAGGGGGTTCACATACAATCTTAAGGACTACATCTCAGAAATGGATTCTGAAACAGTTCTGGCAATAGTTCTGTTAAGTCATCTGTTACTTACATGCAGTTTAGTCACCGTAAAGCATCCAAGATTGAAATTCCTCCCAAACACTCCCCATTTTCTAGCATTAGAGATTATTTGTAACAGGGAATTTAAAGGTTTATGGTGCTTTTACAAGAGGAAAAACAGGATATTCCATGTAAACATTAGTCATAACAAAGTAGAGTAAGGGACATTACATAATTATAAACGGGTCAATTCATCAAGATGAGGTAACAACCCTAAATGTGTACCTAACTAATTTTAGAGCTCCAAAACACATAAGGAAAAAGCTTACAGAAATGAAAAGAGAATAGACAAACGCACAGTTACTACTGGAGACATCAACACTCATCTCAGTAATTGATAGAGCAGACAGAAAATCAGTGAGGATACAGAAGACATGAACAGCAGCATCTACTAATTTGTCCTACTTGACCTTTATAGAAAACTACATCCAACAACAAAATACATATTCTTTTCAAATACACATGGAACATTCACCAGGATAGACCAAGAGATCCTCTCCAACTTTGGTTGGGTATTTAAACCTGAAATGTTTGATACGAATGTAAAAAGTATTAGTTAATTGAATAATTGCAGCATCTGATAATGAAAAGCATTGAATTCCAATTGGTTGTATGCATCTTGCCCCTTACTACCTAGTTTCCAAGCACTACAGTACAGGAAAGCAAGTCCAAGATATCATTCTCTCAATCCTACAAATATCTCATAGCAAGTAGGTAGAAAAACAGCCATATCACCTCTTGCCACTTCAGCTCTTGGGTGTTCTAATAAGCATATAGTACAAAAGGTTCACTTCAAAACAGACACAATATTTTGCTGACAGGATAAGCAAACATTCTTGCTGTATCAGGTTACATAATGGTTACCTGTGAGTGGGGTCATAGGATCAAAGGAAGCCCTAGGCCTAAGGGATTACTCTGACAAGATTAGGATGCAGGTCGTGTGAAACACTTTACTCAAGAGCATAGACCCTGCATAATCTTTCTTGTCTACTATACACTTTGAACATTGCTCATCTCATCAATGAAATGTTTTTTCCTACATTCCGTGGGCTAATTAGCAATGTCTCTGGTTTAGATTTAGATATTAATATTTTAAAATCTGCTGTGTCCACCTTTCAAACTGATCCAAACAGTTGAAAGGCTAATCAACTACCCCTAAGGTATAGATTAATGTTAATTTACACTTACATATATTTCACACTCCACACTAATTATAAAAAAATATATTTTGTCATATGACCCAATAGTATACTAATTCAATATACTAAAGATATGCTAAAATATTTTAAGTAAAATTACCAAAACTTCTCACAACCTAACTGGAAGTGGGAGGCTAGGAAGGTAACATGAATTTATGATGCCAAAAGGAAATCATGGCATTTTAGTTAAACCAGCCGTGGGGGGGGGATTTTTTTTTTTTTTGCTTTTTGACATTTTTTTCTATCATCTTTTAACAACTGCTCTTTAACTACCACTCTAGTTTTCCTGAGAACAAAGAATAAATTGTCTGTAGGTAATAGGATTTACCTTCTTTTAGCAGCTAGTAAAATGCTGTTTAATAAAGGTAATAATGATTTTTAAAATCAACACTTGTTTGACAGTAGAATTTAATTATCTGACTCTTAGGAGTGTAGAAAGATATTCACATTGTTATATATATGTATATATATATAAATATATATATATATATATAAATATGTCTCATATTAACATAGGACATATTCTTAGCTGCAACTGGGTTCCATCAGTGTTTTCTTATTTCAATCATGGACAGTTACATCATTAAATTGCATTCATTTGACTAAGTCACTGAAAAATTGTTCACCTCCCACATTCCAATTTTAACACCTACTCTTTGCTCTTCATTTTGTATATGCCGGTTTTAGTTCATCATTCAAATTCTGCAGAGATTTATGTATTTATAACACTTAGCAAAATTTTCCAAGAATTTCCTCTAGAGATAGAAAAAAAATATGGTGCCATGGGCTTAATTTCTCTTTGAAGGTTTCTATTTTATCTTAAAACTTGGTTAATTTTGTGTTTAAATACACAACGTATCAATGTTGATTTTTATATAATGTTAATAATTTAAACTCTCATTGCTTAAATCATATTAATCACACAACTATATGAAATTCTTCTAGTTTCTCTATGTGTACCCAACCGAATTTGGAACTAGAAACAGTAGCCACAACTAAAAACAAATTTAGGGATCATTGTGAAGGGTTAGAAATGTTTCATGAAGTGACTATCTAATAGACTTAAAGGGCCATATAGAGAGAAAGGAAATGGAATGACCACATTCATGAGCTCCATTTTTCCTAATTCTGTTTCAGAATGGCTATCTCTCTAAGATTCAGAGAGATTTTAGAAGTGAGTATTTGGTACATCAATACAGGCAGCATTAATTTTATATGGTTTTTGAAGTTTTCTTCATCCCTTAAAAAAAGCCAAATTGTAGGAATCATCTTCCAGGTTTATACCTGGGGAGCCTGGGAAGCCATGAAAACTGCCTTTGGATTAAATACCCATTGTGAAAAAACAACCATTTAATGCAGCTTGTTTCTCTTTCAGGATAAATTCTCTTCTCAGAAGCCAAAACAAGAAATATCGGGGTGAAGGGACAACAAAGCCTCAAAAGACACGTGGGACAGGAACTAGGTAACTAGAGGTCAGGAGTTGAAAAGACTTCCTTTTCTGGTTTTCTTTGTTTCCTTTTACTGTTTGTATCATGTACATGTATTACCTTCTCAGAAAATAAATTCATAATAATTTTTAATAAATGATTTCAAGACATCAGAAAATAAGAAAGTGACTTTTCATCTCTATCATAATTTTAGCCTTGGTGGTCTCACCAGACAGCTCTGGAGAAGCTCTGAGTCACTCTAAATGAAGCTTTTATACCTGACTATGCCTCATAAGTGAGCAACTCATGGTTAGTCCTTGCAGTTGCAGTAAGAGAGGTGTGCAAATGTAAGGGATATGCTAAAGGTACCCACAATATTGTATATGCTCCCAATTATTGAAAGGGGAAGGAAAATAATATATACGTATTTATTCATTTACGCATAAAACAATCTTTTGAAATTACGGATGCCTAAGACATAAAGTGACCCACATTATATTCATTTCATTGGATAGCATCCAATATGTGGAACTCCATTTTGCCTTTCAATTCATTTATGTTTATTATAGGATTATTCAAATTAACAAAAGGTTATCCAATACTAAATGAACCAATCTAAACTGAGTCTTTCTATGAATACATACCACAATATACACACTATTTCTTTTTTTTTTAAGATTTTATTTATTTATTTGACAGAGAGAGAGAGAACACAAGTAGGCAGAGAGGCAGGGGGAGAGAGAGAGAGGGAAGCAGTCCCCCAACTGTGCAGAGAGCCCGATGTGGGGCTCGATCCCAGGACCCTGGGATCATGACCCGAGCCAAAGGCAGAGGCCTTAACCCACTGTGCCACCCAGGCACCCCCACACTATTTCTTTGAGAGAGAAGCAAAGGCAACGATACCCTACTTTCTAGGGGGCCCACAATGATCTTTTTCCCGTTGTAGAAATGGATTGGATATCATTTATGAATTCTCATCAGAATGAGTTCTAGAGCTTCCAAATGAAAACTCAATCTTTAAGTATTATCCACCTCTAGTATTAGGAGTAAAGTAAGACAGTATCCCCTCTTCCCTCCATGCACACACACACACACTCCATCAAGTGAGCAAAAATTATCAAAGTGATCCCCTGTCGTGGGATACTTTATGGGATTCGTCTGTCTATTTTGTTCTTTCTGTTTGTGGGAGAGTTGCTATTTACACAGTTGCTCAGATTAACTATATGCAACAAAGCTAGTGAAACAAATTATGTTGAATATATGAATAATATACTTGAATAATGAATAACATACTTGCTGTCCCTGTTAACTCCACTCATATGGCCATAGGTTTTAGGGATTTAAGACATGGATACTAAGAAAATGAGGTTGGACTTGCCCTGCCTTGGTGTTGAGAAAGTGCTATAGCTGAGACTCAGATTCACAATGTTTACACTCATGCATCAACTACGGCTGTCAATTTTTATGTGTATGTGGATCACCTGGATTTTGTTAAAATGCAATCTTGGTCCTATTGGTCTGCAGTAGGATCAGAGAGTCTATATTTCTTACAAGGTGCTGCTGCTGTGGCTGAGTCATGGGCCACACTTTAATTAGCAAGTCTCTGCCTCTCTGAAGACTTAGACCTGCAGAGTTTTTCACACCTTTTGAATTTTGAACATGAGATTTTGAACATTTGAATACATTGTAATGTTTTATAACATTGAAACATTCTGAAATGTTTCACTATTCAAAAAATGAATAAAAATTATAAAGCAAACAAAATCATCTTTTTTTGAAGTCCTAGTATTCTGCAGCTGAGAACTCAAGCAGCTGAGCAGACCATGAGTAAGGTGAGTAGAAGCTTGGCCCTCTTCAGAAACCCTGACTTCTGAGTAGGAAGCTTTTTTTTTTTTTAACATGCTCACCCTGGAGATTTCATCTCCTGTGCTTCAGTTACATAGTTCCTTACAGACCAACCTGAAGTGTTACTGAGAATGGCTTCATGAAATTTCCTGAACAAAATAATCATTTTTTTCTCTTCTACATGCAATACTACCAAGAGGGAAAAAAAAAGAGAGAGAGAGAGAAGAAAAAAAGGAAACCTCTAGAGATTATATGATAATTTTGTGAGTATATAACAGGTTCCCTTTGGGGTGGATATATTTGAAAAAGTGGCCCCTTTGGATAGATGAAGCCCTAGGTAGATGATGTCCTTATTCAAAAGGAAAGGTAGCCCTCCTCCCAGATTGACCTGGCTCATGGCTTGAAGAGTGGAGCTTGGGTTGGATTTGTGAAGGGCACAATTGACCACCCACAGGGCAACCTATCTAAAATTAAAATTCCCCCTTGCCAGATTCAGTATGCCAATAAGGAAAATCTCTTAGAAAGTTGACAATAAATTAAAGGGAAGAGATTGTAGAGAATAGTCTTTTTATTCCCTTCCTAAATCCCATGATGATGATAGAGACTTTGTCCTGGTAGTTCAGGAAAGCAGATGGTATGACACTAATGAAAACATGAAGTTCCATTTCCACGCTTGACACCTGGTCATGTGTTTGTGTTGTATTATGGGCTGAATTGTGCACCCACTCCCCAATTCCTATGTTGAATGAATGTAACTAAATTTGGCGATAGAGTCTTTTAAGAAGTAATGAAGTTAAAGTGAGGTCATAAGAGTGGATCCTGATCCAATATGAGCAGTATCCTTATAAGAAATGATTAGGACAAAGACACAGTGGGAAGACCATGTGAAGACACAGGGTGAAGGTGGCCATATACAAGCCAAGGGGAGGGGACTCAGAAGGAACTAACCCTACTGACATCTTGATCTCAGACTTCCAGCCTCCAGAATAGTAAGAAATTTAATTTCTGTTTCTCTAAGCCACTCATTTTATGGCACCTTGTTATGGAAGCCCTAGCAAACTAATATAACTCGTGTCAACTAGACTTTGATAATTTATAGGCAAAGTCAAAGGCAAAGGTTTATTAGATTATAGGGAAAGAATGCTTCAGAATTATACCCACAAAAAGTCTTCTACTCACCTAATCTCTCCCCCTCCCATCCAAAGGGCACAGAGATTAAGATGGCAGTGGATTTAAGTAAAAGCTCTTCAGGAAATGGGACTTTTGAAGGTTGCACTCCTGACTTATAATTATCTGTCTTTTTACTCAAAGCCATCAAGATTCACTGACCATAGTCACTGAGTAGACTAAACTGTGAAAAAGTGCTTTACTAAGTACAAAGCATTATATCAAGACCTGTGTTAAAACAGAAAGAAGATGGGAGATGGAGTGTGAAACCCCATTTCTCCAAATTCCGCTTCCGAAGCATCTTTGACATGCAGAGAGTGATCACATCTCCTAGGTCAATCTAAGGTGTTTAGAGGGGAGGGTAACATTTATTATTCATTTTTTTATTCCATAGCCATTTAAGTCCATGGCTGTCAAGGAGCAGAGGCATTGGCTAAATGACTTCTAATTAAAAATATAGGAAAGCTTAAAGTGACTTCATAAAGATGTCATGGCAATATAGTGCAATAGTAAATCATGATAACTCCCCAGACTTAAGTACATAAGCATAGATCTATTTCTTCTTGAATTTTTATTTCAGGATATGAGTCCCCTGCCCACTCCAAAGGTCTATTTGAACACAATTTCACTACTTTTCCTCTTTCCCAAATAACATCTGTAGCACTATTTATGTTCTTCCACACCAAGGAAAAGCAAATCCCTTCTTATATATAAATATATATAGGAATCTATTTAAACAATCACATTCCATACGGTCTTCACACATGCAAACTTTTTCTCTCTTTCTCCAGGTTTTTTCTTCTTTCTTTCTCCTTTGTGGCTCAAGATGACCTATGGCATAGAACCAAACCTATCACTTTCTGACACCTTCAAAAGTATCAATGCCTTGAGGAAACTCATGAAGCATCATTAAGCACTGAGTTAAAACTCTCAATGGGGAAAAATGTGTTTCATTATAATTAAGACAGAAAATAGATTTGTCCTCCATTTTCTACGTAATGCCAAACACCTGTGCTATCTTAGACTAGTCACTAGACTCAATGACGTGTGTGTTCATCCAAGTTGCTTATTATGTATGACCATGAGGTGAAAATGAATAGTACTTAATCCTTGTTTGGATAACCTGCTTTTTTTTATTTTAAATTTAATTTTGAACATACCAAAATGTACAAAGAAGAAAATAAATGTTATCTGTTATCCTATCATCCAGAGTAGAAGTTTTGGGGGGGGAGGAGTTGTAGTGATTTTTTTTAAACTATTTTTTATCATTCCCCCTTCAGTGGGATTTCTATTTATTTATTTGTTTGTTTTAATTAACATATAATGTATTATTAGTTTCAGAAGTAGAGTTCAGTGATTCATCAGTCTTATATAATACCCAGTGCTCATTACATCATGTGCCCTCCTTAATGTCTATCACCCAGTTACCCCATCTCCCTACCACCCCTCTCCAAAAACCTTGTTTGTTTCCTATGATTAAGAGTCTTATGGTTTGTCTCCCTCTCTGATTTCATCTTGTTTTTTTTTTCCCTCTCCTTCCCCATAATCCTGTTTTGTTTTTTATATCAGTGAGATCCTATGCTAATTATCTTTCTCTGATGGAATTATTTCATTTAGCATCCTGTTCTAGTTTCATCCACGTTATTACAAATGGCAAGATTTCATTCTTTTGATGGCTGAGTAGCATTCTGTTATGAATATATACAATATCTTCTGGTGTTGGACATCTGAGCTCTTTCCACAGTCTGACTATTGTGGACATTTCTGGGGTGCAGGTGTCCCTTTGGATCATTACATTTGTATCTTTGGGTTAAATACCTTGTAGTACAATTGCTGGGTTATAGGGTAGTTCTGTTTTCAACTTCTTGAGGAACCTTCATATTGTTTTCCAGAATGGCTGCACCAGCTTGCATTCCCACCACCAGGGTAAGAGGGTTCCCCTTTCTCCACATACTCGCCATCATCTATTGTTTCCTGACTTGTTAATTTAAGCCATTCTGACTGGTGTGAGGGGTATTTCATTGTGGTTTTGATTTGTAGTTCTCTGATGCTGAGTGATGAGAAATATTTCATGCGTTTGTTGGCCATTTGTATGTCTTCTTTGCAGAAATGTCTTTTTATGTCTTCTGCCCATTTCTTGACTGGATTATTTGTTCTTTGGGTGTTGAGTTTGATAAGTTCATTATGGATTTCAGATACTAGCCCTTTCTCTGATAATACATTTGAAAATATCTTTTCCCATTCTTTCAGTTGTCTTTTGGTTTTGTCAACTGTTTCCTTTGCTGGGCAAAACCTTTTTATCTTGGTGAAATCCCAATAATTCATTTTTGTCTTTGTTTCCCTTGCCTTGGAGACATGTCTAGCAAGAAGTTGCTGTGGCTGACTGCCTTGTGTTGAACCACCCTGGCAGCCCAGGAATAAATCCCGCTTGGTCATGGTGAGTAATCCTTTTAATGTACTGTTGGATCCTATTGGCTAGTATCTTGGCGAGACTTTTTGCATCCACATTCATCAGGGATATTGGTCTGCAATTATCCTTTCTGGTGGGGTCTTTGTCTGGTTTGGGGATCAAGGTAATGCTGGCCTCATAGAAAGAGTTTGGAAGTTTTCCTTCCATTTCTATTTCTTGATACAGCTTCGGAAGAATAGGTTTTAATTCTTCTTTAAATGTTTGGGAGATGGGCGCCCGGGTGGCTCAGTGGGTTAAGCCTCTGCCTTCGGCTCAGGTAATTATCTCAGGATCCTGGGATTTAGGCCTGCATGGAGCTGTCCACTCACTGGGGAGCCTGCTTCTCCCCCTTTCTCTGCCTACTTGTGATCTCTTGCTCTGTCAAATAAATAAATAAAATCTTTTTGAAAATAAAATAAAATAAATGTTTGAAAAAATTCCCTTGGGAAGCCATCCAGCCCTGGACTCTTCTTTGTTGGGAAATTTCTTTTGATCACTACCTCAGTTTCCTTGCTGGTTATGGAAACTTACTTCCTTCAGTTTTTGCCCTATGCTCACCCTGCTACTCTTTTTAGACACTATTAGTTTCTTCATTGGATATGGTTTCTATTTTACTGGCTCTCAAAAGTAAATGTGTATATAAATTACCTGTGTATTTTGTTAAGATTTAGATTATTCCAGGGGCACCTAAGTGGCTCAGTGGGTTAAGCGTCTGCCTTCAGCTCAGGTCATGATCCCAGGGTCCTGGGATCAAGCCCCACCTCGGGCTCCCTGCTCCATGGGGAATTTGCTTCTCCCTCTCCCTCTGCCTGTTTCTCCCTCTACTTGTACACATTCTCTTTCCCTCTTTCTCTCTCTCTCTCTCTCCCTCTCCCTCTCTCTGTCAAATAAATTAAAAAATCTTTTAAAAAATTTAGATTATTTCAGTAGATCTAGAGTTAGACCTAAAAATTATTTATGACAAGCTCCCACATGATACCAACGCTGCTGATCTGAGATCACACATTGGTTTAAAAGGTTCTATTGTAAATAATGTTATATGGTGATAGATGGTAACTACATTTATCAAGGTGAGCATTGCATAATGTATGAAATTGCCAAATCATTATGTTATACACCTGAAACTGATATAACATTGTATATCAACTATACTCCAATAAAATAACAAAACAAAACAAAAAAAACACTTGGGAAATAGAACTGAAAAGTGAAATAGAACTTGGGAAATAGAACTGAAAAGAAACCAAAATTTATTGTAACCTTTTATAGGATTTTTTCAGTTCCAAACATGGGCTCTGGGGGATAAATTATTCCTGATACTTATGTGACATTTTTGCCAAGTGAGTGGCCAAGTCAGTCCATCAGAGAATATTTACTGAATACTCACTTCAAAGTCCTTAGTAAAATATTTATATTTTAGCTTGGTAAGTATTTCCTAAAGAATTTGCCATTTTAAAATACAAAAGACTTTAAAAAAAAATCCAAAAGACTTCTATATCCTTCAAAGGCAGCCTGTAGCCCATCAGTCATTAATATTCTTCTTCTTTCTCCCCATCTCCTCATCACCAAGTAATATTAATATAAGATTTGTAATTCACTTCTATGCAGATGGGGTTCAGGACCAAAGAAGCTTTCCAGTATCCTCAGGTTGTACTTATTCATTCACTCAACAAATACTTACTGAGCACATACTATATTCTATGCGCTATTTACTGGTAACTGCAGAACACAGACATCGCCAAACTCCTGCAGTTATGGGGCTCACATTCCATAAGGACAGGAAATGGACAATAAAAATATAAAAATACAAATAATTTCAGATAATCATCAGTAAATGACTAAAATAAAACAACATAATAGGACAGAGCATGACTGGAGTATTACTTCAAAAAGGATAATTAGGGAAAGCCTTTCTGTGGTGATCTCATTAGATTTGATATGTAAATGGTGAGAAGCAAATTATGGAAAGAGCTAAAAGAAGACCGTTTAAGAGTCAAATTTCTGTGATTTATTTTGCAGAGTGTGTCCCTGCAAGTACTGGTTTTGTGTGTGGTATTCTGTGAGTCTGAGTGTATCTGAAAAGTTGTTTTGAAATCCAGTTGAAACACATTTATCTCTTCTCTTGCCTACATTTTTTAGTTTTTTACAAGAAAATATTAATATAGACTGTTTACATGAAGACTAGCTTGTTGACAATAACAGGAGAGTGTAGGTACAGATTTCAATGATCCAGGAGCAAACTATACATGGAATATTAAAGTCCATCATACATTCCAGGAAGGGAGGAAAAATTATCTTTAATATTCACTTAATGAGCACTTGTCACATGAGAAAAAATATATTTTTGATAAAAGAATTAGATGTAAGTACATAGAGATGAATATGATATGGATCCTGTCTCCAGAGAGCTTACAAACAAACTATAAAGTAAAATGGTAAAAAGTGAGGAACTAGAAGTACAAAGGGATGGAATAATCACTTCGATGTATGTGTGATTAATATCTGCTAGGAGAATCTGTAAGTGTTCCATCAAGAAGTTGATATTTGACCTTAGCCCTGAAATATGAAACATGGGTACCATATCAATAGGCAGTATCAAAGGCCATGGCACTAGATGAGACCATTTGGAGAACAAGTAGAAGGAAGGGAAAAGGTTGAAGGATTGAGTCCCTTGCACAGATGTTAATGGCCTTAAAGATGAGGAAGCACAATAAATAGAGATTTCAACCACGTCAAATGATACACAGTAAGATGAATAGTGAAAACGGACTGTGAATTTAGCAATTTGGAAATAATTGGTGACCTTGAAAGGGTGGGGGGAATGGGCAAAATGAGTGCAGAGGATGGAAGACATAGACTTTCAGTGATGGAATGAATAAGTCATAGAAATACAAGGCACAGTATAGGGCGCCTGGGTGGCTCAGTGGGTTAAGCCTCTGCCTTCAGCTCAAGTCATGATCCCAGGGTCCTGGGATCGAGCCCTGCATTGGGCTCTCTGCTCAGCAGGGAGCCTGCTTCTGCCTCTCTCTCTGCCTGCCTCTCTGCCTACTTGTGATCTCTGTCTGTCAAATAAATAAATAAAATCTTTAAAAAAAAAAAGAAATACAAGGCACAGTATAGTCAATGGTATTGTAATAGTGTATGATGACAGATGGTAGCTACACTTGTGGTGAGCATAGCATAATATATTGAAATGTTGAATCACTATGTTGTATACCTGAAATGAATGTAACATTATGTATCAATTATTTAAATAAAAAATATTGAAAAGACCTGTTTCAGTAAAGAGTAGAAAGGAACAATTCTTTGAAGTAGATTCAAGAGAAAACTACAAGGAGAAGAACTAAAAATTAGCACTACAGATTAGTGCTTCTCAAATGTTAATGTCATTATAAGTCTTGGTAATCCTACTAAAATGCAGTTTCTGATTCAGTAGGACCAGGGTAGGATCTGAGAGTCTGTGTTTTTACAAAGTTCCTTGGTGATGCTGATGCTGTTGGCCAATCATAATCTGAGAAGCAAAGAAGCAAATCCTTTCAGGAATTTTCTACAAAAGGAAGCAATAAAATGAGTGAGCAAACTAACTTGGGGGTGGGGGGAGGTACTGGGTCAAGGGAATTATTTTTAGAATTCTCATTATCACAGCATGTGTGTTTGAATGTCAGTAGCATTCTCTCCAGAGTTGAGAGAAGGGGGAAAAAAATGAAGATGGAGGAGAGAGGGGAAAATTATTTGAACAATGTCCTTGAGTAGTCAAGACAAAATGGCATCCAGTGATAAATGAAGGGGAAGCCCTGGCTAGGAACACTGACCGTTGACCCACATTACTAAGGAAGGATCCAAGTTCCCGGGGTATAGATGCAAATGAGTTGGATGGTGGAGTGCATAGAAGGTTCTCTTCCAATTGTTTTTAATTCTCAGTGCAGTAACATACTTAGATGATAGGACTTGGAAAAAGTTGTTAGAGGTTTGAGGAAAGAGAAAAATGTGAAATAATCATGAGATGGGGAAAAGGGAATGAACAGGTGCAGCACAGAAAACTTAAGGCAGAGAAACTACACCATGTGATACTATAATAATTGATATATGTCATTATATATTTGCTCAAACCCAGAGTGTGCAGCACTAAGAGTAATCATTCAAACCCATAGAGTGTACAATACCAAGAGTAAACCTTAATATAAACTATGAACTTTGGATGATAATAATGTGTCACTGTAGGTTCATCAATTAGTAACATATCAACCACTCTGTTGGGGATGTTGATAATGGAGGAGGGGATCGATGAATGGCAACAGGGGGCATAAGGGAAATCTCTGTACCTTTGCTCAGTTTTGCTTTGGGCCTAAAACTGCTTCAAAAATAAAGTCTATTATATAAATAAATACATAAATACACAATTATGAGAAAGTGATTTGTTTAGGACAGTTGTTCTCAACCCTGCCAAACCCAAAGACCACTTTTATAACACTTTTAACACCCTTGGCACGTATTGCATGGAGTACTGGATGTGACACATAAACAATGAATTTTGGTACACTAAAAAAATAAAATAAAGTTTAAAAAAAAAAACTCTTGCTACTTCGTAAAAATAAAGTAATAACTTAACCTAGCTACACACATATTTTTTGAATCAATACGTCCTCACCATACTATAAAAAAATAAAAGGGAAGTAAGTAATAATAAAACAACATGTACTTCCACATGTAAATGCTCAGGTGTGGGTATACGGAGACCAAAAACATCTCCACAAAACACTTAATGCCCTCTAGGGGGCAATTCTACCCTTGGTGAGAATGATTATGTTGCTTGATGTGATTCCACATTAGGGCTTGTGATTTCCCAGGAGACCCACTTGCAAAGTTGTGTGTTTTGTTCAGCTGCTTGGATGCAAGCTTAGGAATAAGTGAGTTGCATCTAACCAGGACAGTAGCTTTACTGGAAGAGTAAATGAACTGAGCAGGGAGCAAGGCCACCTAAGGTCCAAGTCCACAACCCCTTTCTGTATTTCCATAATCCAAAAAGATCATGGAAAAAAAACAAACAAACAAAATTTCTTTTGATTAAATGATTCACAACTCATTTGGCAGCAAAACTCAACCTCAACAGGCTCATAGCTATTTAAATCCTTTATTGGTCTCACTTATTTGGGAATAATCATCAGTCCCACTGCAGATGGTGTTATACAACACGGTATGGTATAGGAACTGTACTATCTTTTTAAAATTAAAAAATATATATATGTGAATTTGGAAATACATTAGACCTCAGGGATTTGGTATAAAAGTTTATGACCTGTATACCTAAAGGAATTAATAAAAGAATGGTCCATGTAATCTAAGGTGGATCAGATAGGAAATGAGGACAAGAGAAGTTGAGGGACACTGAACAGGTAGAAAGCTACTGGATGGCAGATCCTTGAGTACTAGAAGTGAGCTGAGAAGGTTGGAAGTGATGGTCACAGAGTGAGATGCTTTTAAATGAACCTGTGAATTTGTACGGTTACAGGAAATGATGAGTTTGGGCCCTGAGGTGGCAGAGGTCAGGAAGAATCATTCGTCTGGATACTGAAATCACAAAGATGAGCAGTGGGTACTTAGATTTGACTACATCAAGGAGTAGTGCTGGGTAATATAGTCTGACAGCCTAAACTTCAAAAGAGAACTTTGGTATGAGTAGGCAGAGAGAAAGGTCTGGAGGGAGCAACAAGGAAGAAGAACATTTCTCCATGGTGTGGGGTGAAAGGTTGTGGGGGGGGGAAAAAAACCAGCCTCAACCTGAGAGGTCTTCAGGGAAAGCCAGGCTATTTGTTAAAGCAAGAAGATGGTAATGGTTGTTGGCATACAAGGACACAGAAGAAGGTCTGTACATTGGCATACAAGAACACAGAAGGACTTCTGCAAATGTGTGAGACTGGCTCACTTAAGGAAATGTACAGAGCCTTGTGATATGGGGACAGACCAGTGAAGAAATGTTTGGCCACTTGTGGCAACTGAGGTAAATGGGAATAATTGACTCAGTACTAAGGATATACTTAAGCAACAGCAGAATTTTGAAATTAACCATCCCTATTCAGGCAAAACAGAATAGTTCATGGGGTCAGTTAACTTTTTTGTAAAAGACCACATAATAAATATTTTAGGTTTTATGTCACAATGATTCAACTCTGCCAGAATACACAAAGTAGTCATATCCAATGGCAAGGGAATGGGCATGGGTCTATTCCAACAATATTTCATTCATGGTTAATGAACTTTTAGTTTCACATAATCTTCAATGTAAGAATATATTACTTTTCTTTTGATTTTCTGTCCAATAATTTAAAAATGTGAAAACCCTTCTTAGCTCATGATAAGCAGTAGAACACATTTAGACAAGGCACTACAGGTAGAAAACCTCTGGAATAGTTTAATATGTAGACGGGGGAAAGAGAAGAAGTTAGAACCAGAATAGGGAGGGAGGACTTCAAAAAGCATACTAAATGACTTTGTACTTTGGGGGGGGGTGGGGGTTGGTATGCTTTAGGACCTATTCAAAATTGTCACAGAGATAAAAGATACCATCTCATCAGTGTTCGGGAAAATAAGTGGTCGTCATAGAAATAATGGATTGGAAAGACAAAAGAGTGGCTGCAGAGTATCAGTTTAGAAGTCTTGGCACTTATATTGAGGGGACATAAATGCCCAGAGCCCCCTTAGTTTCAGAAAGGAGAAGCCATTCAATGTCATTAGAAATAATAAAAAAGACAATGCTGAAAGGATATTAAATATACAATTTACTTTCTGTCTGAAAATATTCAAAGGAGGAAGTTATCAAATGAACAAAAAAGACAATTCAATATCCTGAAATGGAACCCAAAGAGTATTGTAGATAGAGAAAGCACATACAAGGCACAGACATAGAAAGGAAAGAATATTTAGGAACATTAAGGAGATTTAATTCACAAGACTCAGAGGGTAAGAATATGATGCTGGTCAAGAAATAGGAGAGTGGGTACACATGGAGAAGAGCTCCAAAAAGGGGATTCAAGAGCATGGTCCCTCCAGTTACCAGAGCTAAAATTATTTTCCCTTGGGGTTTGAGAAATCTATTTTATGACAATTTCTTAAAATACTTTCTTCTCTTAAATTTTATGATTGACTTTTCTGGGTAAAACTCTAGAGGCTGGGGAAAGGAGAAATCCCATCCTAGAGACTTCAAGTGATTTTTTTTTTTTTTTTAAGTATTTTATTTATTTATTTGACAGAGAGAGAGAGATCACAAGTAGGCAGAGAGGCAGGCAGAGAGAGAGAGGGAAGCAGGCTCCTCCCTGAGCAGAGAGCCCGATGTGGGGCTCGATCCCAGGACCCTGAGACCATGACCTGAGCTGAAGGCAGAGGCTTAACCCACTGAGCCACCCAGGTGCCCCGAGACTTCAAGTGATTCTAACCCAGAAAGGCACATCTGAGACCCATTCCCAGGCTCAAAGGACTCCTGGCTTGGGCCAGCAAGAAACACTTTTAGAATCCTACCATAGGGCGCGCCTGGGTGGCTCAGTGGGTTAAGCCTCTGCCTTCAGCTCAGGTCATGATCTCAGGGTCCTGGGATCGAGTCCCGCATCGGGCTCTCTGCTCATCGGAAAGCCTGCTTCCCCCTCTCTCTCTGCCTGCCTCTCTACTTGTGATTTCTGTGTGTGTCAAATAAAATAAAATCTTTAAAAAAAAAAAAAAGAATCCTACCATAGCAGTAATTTCTTGGCTCCTTCTGTAGAGAAGAGTAAAAATACACCCAGAAACCTCTACCATTATTTTCCATATTCACCCAAAGGGGGAAAAAAAAAAAAACAAAAAACAGTAGAAGTGAAGAAACTTGGTGAGTACTCTGGAGAAAATCCACTTACTTTCTCTTTTGCCCTTTGCTATTTAGAGACTGTACTTCAAAGTGGAGCAATTAAAATTTGGTCCTAAGTTGCCTCTCTTTTCTACTTTTGCCAAAACAAGGGAGGTTAATACAAAGAAAACAAATCATGAACATACAATAGAATTTGAGAAAATTTATGTACACTGGCCCCAACCTACTGCTGAAGCTGAAACCAGAATGAAGCCAAGAACCAGGCTTGTGATAATCGGGGCAGAGAATTTCAGACAGAAGAAAAACAAGTGCAAAAAATCCTGTCAATGGTCCTGGCATGGTTGTAGAACAAGGAAGGAAGGTTAGACTTGAGGAAAAATGAGTGCAGCTGAGACAGGAGATGGTGGGTACAGGCCATACCACTAGCTGCCTCCTAAGATAGGAAGGCATTTGAATTTTCTAAGGGAGATGAAAAGCCATTGGAGGAAGTGGCATTTCATTTACTTTTTTTTTTTTAAGATTTTATTTATTTGACAGAGAGAGATCATAAGTAGTCAGAGAGGAGGAAGCAGGCTCCCTGCTGAGCAGAGAGCCCAATGTGGGGCTCAATCCCAGGACCCTGAGATCACGACCTGAGTTGAAAGCAGAGGCTTTAAACCCACTGAGCCACCCAGGCGCCCCTTCATTTACCTTTTTAAAAGGTCACTGTGGTGTGCCCTATTCTTTCAATGGTGCCTTTTAATAAAATTTCATAATTTCAATCTCATCCAATTTATCATTTTTCTTCTTTATATTCAATTTTCTTTTCTGAGAGAGAGAGTGTTCGTGCAGGCATGGAGGTGGGGGAGAGAAACAGAGAGAGAGAATCTCAACCTGACTCTCCGCTGAGCACAGAGCCCCGTGTGGGGCTCGAACTCACCTGCCCGATCATGATCTAAGGAGAAATCAAGAGTCGTTTTCCTATTTCCTTCTTAAAGTTGTATTATTTTTACCTTTCTCAATTACACCTACAATCCATAAGTATAGCTATAATCTGGAACTTCTCTTTGCATGCAGTATGAATTACAGGTGAAGATTCTTTTTTTTCCCCACATAGATAACCAGTAGTCTCAGCATTGTTTTTGGAAACACTAGTCTTTTCTCATGGCCACCTTTGTATGAGTCAGTATCCTAGTCAATTCAGGCTGCTATAACAAAATACCATATAATGGGTGGCTTATCACCTTAGGAGAAATTTATTTCTCATACTTCTGGAGGCTGGAAGTCAAGATCATGGTATTTGCATAGTTGGTTCCAGTGAGAGCCTTTTCTCTGAGGCAGACTGCCAACCTTTCATTGTATCCTCACAGTGGTAGAAAGAGAATGAACCACCTCTCACCTCTTATAAGGGCACCAACCTTATTTGTGAGTACCTTCATAACCTAATTACCTTCTAAATGTTCTGTCTCCCAGGGCCATCACACTAGGTGTTAGATTTCAGCATATGAATTTGGGGGAGGACACAGGTCAGTCAGTTTATCCCAGGTATACGGGTCTCTTTCTGGTCTCTGCTCTGGTATATTGTATGTCTTTCTATCATGTTAACAGACTTTATAGAAAATATTTAATGATGCCAGTTAAAAAGATGGATGTGACCAGAAACATAACTCTTATATCGTTCATTCCTGTTGCACTTTCTTGTGGAATGGTAGTAAAGTATAACTGGAAAACTGAGGACCTGCCCTGTTTATTTATATAAAGTAGATTATCTAAACCAACTTACTTAAAAGCACCTTTGGGATTTTTTTAGCTCAAAAATAAATAAATAAATAAAATATTTAAGTTCCAAATTAAAGACTGTCTGAATCTCTGATGCTCACACCTTTACCCACTTTGATCCATTTCTAATGAAAAATATAAACAAATTATTTAGAGCTACATTTTTTGAACTTTTTTGAGTAACAAAATGCTGGTCTAGGGTGCCTAAGTGGCTCAGTGGGTTAAGCCTCTGCCTTCAGCTCAGGTCATGATCTCAGTGTCCTGGGATCAAGCCCCACATGAGGCTCTCTGCTCAGCAAGGAGCCTGCTTCTCCCTCTCTCTTTCTGCCTGCCTCTCTGCCTACTTTCTGCCTGCCTCTCTGCCTACTTGTGATGTCTGTCAAATAAAAAAATATTTTTTTTTTAAAAATGCTGGTCTACTCACTAATGGGTTCCAGCTCACAGTCTAAACAAAATACATTTAGATCTGAAAATTTAAAAAAAAAAAAAGACTATACATGATTATATACCCCACAACTAGCTCTTTTATTTTTCTTTTCCCAAATAAGGCAGAATCAATATTACTTGTATGTTAAACTTGACCATTCATTTTCACTTCTTCAAAATCTTCTACAGTTTTTGTAATTCGTATACAGACTTTAAAAAACCTGGAGGATCCAATGTGCCATAATGATTTTCTCTTGTACAAATGTGCATTTTACAGGTTTTCTGCTTACCACATTACAGATTCGAAAGATCTCTAAAGATAATATTAAATAGCTGATTATGTGGAATAGAATATATTTCTAAAAGCCAAGGTAATTCTATAGAGAGAGAGAGATGGCACTGAGTTTCCAAAAGATTTTCTGAGAGGTATGATTCTTGACTTGCGTCTTGAAAGAGATATAAACTTGGAATCAGGGTTGGTGTTGAATTTTAAAAGAGGAGTGGTGGGGCGCCTGGGTGGCTCAGTGGGTTAAGCCGCTGCCTTAGGCTCAGGTCATGATCTCAGGGTCCTGGGATCAAGTCCCACATCGGGCTCTCTGCTCGGCGAGAAGCCTGCTTCCCTCTCTCTCTCTCTCTCTCTGCCTGCCTCTCCATCTACTTGTGATCTCTCTCTGTCAAATAAATAAATAAAATTTTAAAAAAATAAAAAATAAAATAAAATAAAATAAAAGAGGAGTGGTATTAGGTTATCCCATAACATACATTGCATTTTCTGGGCTGGAACTGGAATTGGATTGTGGAACTCATGTTTGTTCATTAACCATATCCTAAATCCAAAATAGCATCTGGACTGGATCCTAGAATGGATTTTTTTTTTTTTTTTAAGCAGAGTAGCAGAAAAACTGGTGAGGTCCAAGTAAAAAATTTTAACAGTATTGTAACAATGTTGATTTCTTAATTGTACAAAATGTGCATTGGTTATGTAAGACATTAACATCAGGGGAAGCTGGGTGAAAGGATATCTGAGAACTCTTTGTATCATCTTAGCAAATCTCCCAAAAATCCAAAAGTATCTCCAAATAAAAGTTTTTTCAAAGACCATGGAATCTGTGGTTGACGCAAATTTTTTTAAATTTTTATTTATTTATTTATTTATTTATTTATTTTATGGAAAAGGATAAGAAAGGATCTAATATAAGTTGGAGGGAACCCTGAAAATTTTCTTCATATGAACCCAATTTTAATAGGTTCTCCAGTAGGAAGGGAGGTTACATGAATAGTACCTTCTTAAGAGGAAAAAAGGATCTTATGAAAATGCCAAATAACATTAAAAAATTATTGCCAAAGGTCCAAGAGAATATGCAGTCTGAAAAATAGCCTTAAAAAAAAAAATTGCCTTAAGGTCCCCCACTTAGGCCCACAGCTGAATTCTCCCAGAGAAAATGAAACATGACAATATTTGTGTGGTTATACCTTTCATCTAAAGAGCATGAGACTGATGAAATGTATGACACTATGATGACAAGTCTCATTCTTGTCAGTGTGAAACATCAAACAGCTTCCACTTAGATTAAAAAAAAAAAAGTAGAGTCCACCTTCACCCATTTCTCCTATCACCCCCCACCTGCTACTTCTGTGTGAAGTGGGTGAAAAGGCACAATTTCCAGTTATAAAATAAATAAGACCTGGGGATGTAATGTACAGCCTGATGACTCTAATACTACTAATAATATATTGTATATCTGAAAGTTGCTAAGAAAGTAAATCTTAAAAGTTGTCATCCCAAGAAAAAAAATGTAACTTTGTGGTAAAGGATGTTAACTGGATTCATTGCAGTGATCATTTCACTTTCTATATATAGCATCATTCTGTATACCTGAAACTAATATAATGTTATATAAATAAAAATAGTACAGAGTCAAAATATGTCTTAGTATGCCTTCTTAAAATAATGTATTAAGATCTCAAATTCTAAGGAGAAATGTAAATATTATTAAATAGATTTTGTTGTTTTTGGTAGAGAAACTCTAAAAATACATTTCAGAGGGGCGCCAGGGTGGCTCAGTGGGTTAAAGCCTCTGCCTTCGGCTGAGGTCATGATCTCAGGGTCCTGGGATCAAGCCCCACATAGGGCACTCTGCTCTGCAGAGAGCCTACTTCCTCCTCTCTCTCTGCCTGCCTCTCTGCCTACTTGTGATCTCTGTCTGTCAAATAAATAAATATTTAAAAAATAAAAATTAAAATACATTTCAGAAGCTCTTTAAACAATTGACTGACTGAACTTGACAAAATTAACCTTACCTTTAAACTTTATGTCAAGACAGCAAGACTTAGGGTCTAAACTTTGGCCCATAAACTAATAACTGCAGTGCTTGAAGAAGGCACTTGTCATTACTGACTTTCTATTTCCTTATCTGTGAAATGGGTAGCAACAATTCATAAGGTTGCTATCAAGATCAAATAAGTATGTAAATAGGCATTATAAATGATAGAAAATAATAGTGCAAGAGACTTTTTATAAAAGATACAATCATGGCATCTCTAAAATGCCATAATATAAGATAAAATGCTGTATCTCAAAGAATTAAGCACACGAGGTTTTCTTTTTTGAAGTTTCTTTGATAAATAATTAGCATGTATCACTGAACAAGTTGAAGATGTACAACATGATGATTTGATTTACATCATTGTGAAAGGGTTTCCACAACAGGATTAGCTAACATCCATCTTCTCATATAGATACAATAAAAAGAAAAGAAAGGAAAGAAGGGAAGAAAAATTTCCTCTTGTGATGAGAACTCTCAGGATTTAGTCTCTTAACTTTCCCATAGATCAGTGTTAACTATAGTCATCATGTCATATGTTACATCCCTAGTACTTTATCTTACAACAGAAAGTTTGTACCTTTTATCACCTTCTTCCAATTCTTCCTCCTCTCAACCTCTGGCTCTGGTAACCAAAGTCTGATCTCTTTTTCGTTTCCTTTCCTTTTTTTTTTTTTCTTTAAATATTTCATATTTAAGTGCTATCATACAGTATTTGTCTTTCTCTTATTTCACTTAACATAATGCCTTCAAGTTCCATTCATGTTGTTGCCAATGATAGGGTTTCCTTGTTTTTTATAATTGAATAATATTCCATTTATATACACATATCACTTCTTTATCCATTCATCCATCTATAAACACTTGGGTTATTTCCACATCTTGGTTATTGTGAATAATACAATGAAAGTAAGGGTACAGATTATCTTTTCAAGTTAATATTTTCATTTCCCTTGGATATACTTCTAGAAATGAAACTGCTGGATCATATGGTAGTTCTATTTTTAATTTTTTAAGAAATCTCCATACTGTTTTCCACAATGGCTGCAGCAATTTACAACCCCAGCCATAGTGCACAAGGGTATCTCTGGCCCTGTGTTTGTTAATCTCTTGTCTTTTTGATGAAGGCTGTTCTAACAGGGGTTGTACCCTTGAGTTCTCATCTGAGTTCAGCTACTTAGTTCACTTACTTTCTTTCTTGGAGCTTCAGAATTATCATTTTTTAAGATTTTTATTTATTCATTTGAGAAAGAGAGATACAGAGAGAGAGAGAATTGAGCAGGGAGAGAGGCAGGGGGAGAGGGAGAACCAGACTCCTCACTGAGCCAGGAACCTGATGTGGGGCTCAATCCCAGGACCTGGAGTTCATGACCTGAGCCCAAGGCAGATGCTTAACCATCTGAGTCACCCAGGCACCCCCAGAATTATCATTTTTAAATATAAATGAAATGATGATAATAATAATAGCAATGATAATCATTTTAAAAATTTGGTTTTTAGATAAAATGAGTAAATGTATGTAAAGCATTCAATTACTATTAGGAGATCACACATAGACTGAAGCTCCAACAATGAAACAAAGTTTACAAGTTTAACTTTAATATGCACTTATGTATGAAGCATGCTTTCTTGGAACAGTCCATTCCCACTGTTCTTGGGATGAAGATTTAACTTCTGTTGGGAGTCTGGCACTGTATAACCCCTCTTGCTCTCCCTCCTTAAATAGCTATTTCCTCTTTTGTTAAGGGGAGTCGGGGGATTTTGCCTTCTGATCTGCCTTCAGATCATAGCAGCTCTAGAACTTCCAGATTCCATTACAGCTTCCTGTATGGACTCCCATAACACCAAATACCTACCCCTCCTTGTCCTAACAATAGCTGCATTCATTTTACATTTACAAAGCATGATTATTCAGTTGTTTGTCTTTATTTGAATTTTTGTATTTGTTTACCATGGATTCTTGCACTAATTTTTGTTTATTTTTTTTAAAGATATATTTATTTATTTTTAGAGAAAGACAGAGAGCTTAAGTGGGGGGAGGGGCAGAGGGAGAGAATCTCAAATAGACTCCCGGCCAGGCACAGAGCCCCACCCAGATGGGGCTGGATCCCAGGACCCTGAGATAATGGCCTGAATTGCAATCAAGAGTTGGATGCCAAACTGACTCAGCCACTGAGGAGCCCCTCACTAATTTTTATTTTTAAAAGTATTTCATTAAAGGGGCGCCCGGGTGGCTCAGTGGGTTAAAGCCTCTGCTTTCGGCTCAGGTCATGATCCCAGGGTCCTGGGATCGAGCCCCACATCGGGCTCTCTGCTCAGCAGGGAGCCTGCTTTCCTTCCTCTCTCTACCTCCTCTCTACTTGTATTCTCTGTCAAATAAATTTAAAAAAAATTTTTTTTAAGTATTTCATTAAAAACTATTTCATTAAACTATCATTAATTCTAATAACTGAATTTTTTGGCATTCTTTAAATTTTGCTGCAGTGAAAACTGCCAGTTATTTGCCTCACTCTAGCTCCTGCCATGCAACTTCACCTTGCAAACTGCAGAAAGGCCAGGAATACATACCCTCCGGGCCTAGAACAGTGTTCTGTCTGGGGAAAAAATTTAAATATGTGTTGAGTGAATTAAAGCATATTAATAGTTTTCATATTCTAAGATTTCTAAGGAAAATACTGGTTTGTAAGACAGAAATAAATTTTCAAAATACAACTTTTAAAAAGTAGCCAGGATGTTATTTGTATTATTGCTATGACTAAAGTTCCAGGAATCCAAAAGATTAACTTGTTTCCTTGCACCATTCTCTTTGTACCAATTTCAAAAGGCAGCCCACTTTTATCGCATGGTTTAATTGGTTCCCTAACTCATGTTGGAGATATGCCTTTGAGCTCAGATCTTATGACAACAGATGAGTTCCTTCCTTTTGGTTTACTTCTTTAGGAAAGCTAAAACAAAATGGGAACAAAAATAATTTATGTAGAAGGTGGAGTGTGAAATATAAATTTAGATTTTCTAAATATGTTGTCTCCAGTTTCCAGATAGCACAAACCAAGTGAACAGACTGAATCAGTAGAGAGGAAGGTATTATAAATTAATCTAGCTGATTGTATGCACTGTTTTGACAGTAAAGGGACTGATAACAAAAGGGTGAATGAGATGAAAGAAAGGATCTTCAGCTTCAGCTCCTGTGTGTATTTTTCTCTATATACATATCACATCATCATTTATATATAAATTATACATTAAGTAAAGATAAATAAATGATATACAATCATTTTTATATAATTTGTATTTGTGTATTAATATAAAACATGCTTTATATGTTTAACATATATTATCTCTATATATAAAGTATATATAAATGATTATGTCCCTTATTTATATTTTTATTCATATATATAAATAATGGTGATTCCTTAGAAAGAGGAAGAGAAAGAGAGATACCTTCAGTGAGAAGGGGGACTTTTAAAGAACAACGGCATTGCCATTTAAAGGCTTGGAAAGAATGGTCTATTAGGATTCTTGAAGTGGTGTTTTTATTGAAACCTAAAACATTAACATTTTTATCACCAAAAAAAAGGGGGGGGGCTGCTGAAAACCGATCTGAAAACTTGTCTGTACGGTTTATACAGACCGTACCATAGAGAACAGGAGAGAAGTAGTTTCTCACAATCTCTGCCTTCAGAAACTCACCTACAAATAATATGTTCCAAGGTAAGGAGCAAGGAAGCTTTATGTAATTTCAATTTCATATGGATGAGGACCTGGTATGCCTACTGGGGGAGATGACAGAAAAATACTGTAGAAAAACAGTTTACATATTTCCCCTACTGGAAATGATCTTTTACTTTCCGATATTACAATTGATAATTATTCTAAGCAGATTTTAAAAAAAAAAATAGTGTGGAGAACTGTTCCCAGATATATATGTGAATTGCAGACCAGCTTCAAGTAAAATTTAAGAGGTTTTTAAACATTGATTTGGGTTTTTGTTTTAATGGTCTGTGTGCTTACATGAACTATTAAACTTCACTAGACCATAGCCAATGGCGAATGTTGATTGACCTCGGCTTTCAAAGTGAGTTGTGTTACCTTTAGGGATATGAACAGTCACATTAATGGCTGAAAAAGAAAAAGCAGTAATTCTGGGACTGGAGGCAGAGTGGGGTGGGGACTGGAGTTTGGGGGAGGGTAAGAGAGAGTGCGGGGCAAGGTGTGGTATGCTTTTAGGTAAACCACTACTTCTAGAGGGTAAAACTGCCTCTACCTCTGGATTTTCATTTCATTGATAAGTAACTGTTTAAACACAATTATACCTACTTTCATTTGTTCAAGAGACATTTACTGAGTGCCTACTACAGGGAAAGCTAGGCGATTGCGGTTCACAGAGGTTTGCCCACGTGGTGAGGGTTCAGCGCCCTGGAACTGAGGCGCAGAGGGAGGAGTCACCCAGCAAGGTAGGCTCTCGCCTGAAGGTGACCGCTAGAGGCTGGGTCTAGGCGGCCTACCCCGACCTGGGCGGAGCAGAGCCACACCCGCCACCACGCCCACTGCTACCTGATAGCTCTACCCTTAAAGGTTTGATAGAGCTGTTCCTAAACTAATCAATGCGGCCTGAAATGTAGGTGTAGCCTAATTTGAATGTGTCCATCAAAAAGAGGGTGGGCCTAACTGGCTGGTTTCAGCTGCTGTCGGGGTTCCCGTAGCAGTTTCTTCTTGCCCTTACTCGAAACTGGTGGAATAGGAGGTAGCAGAGTGCATCTTGGTAGCACGGGTAAGTCTTGTTTCATGGACCTTTGCTTTTTTTCAGATCTAGGAGGGAAGGGTATGTATTGAGCTCACTCCTTAGAATGTATTTTTAACATGAGTCCTGTTCAAAAGGTTTTGAAAACATGGACGAGAAGCGTTTTATCCTAGAACCAAGTGGGGAATGGACCTTGGCCAGGAGACTTCTAGTGTTTATACCGCATTGACCATAGCTGCTCTGGGCCACTGGCCTCAAACTCTTAAAAGAGAGAAAGGAGAAAAGTAAAGACCTTTTCTTGAAAGTAGATACCTGGTTGAATTTTCCTTAAAGTTGCATTCTTAAAATTTTGCTTAAAAAAAACATATAAAAATTATATTTCACTGCAACAAATGGCTAGATCTATTTTGCTTTAAACTGTTTATATTAAAATGTTCATTTTTTTAAAAAGTCTTAAAATGTTCAAATTATTAAATCAAGAGAGTATACCTGTCTTCCCTTTTCTTCCCTCCTCGTTATCTCTGCAAGTGACACTACCATCTGCTCAATTACTGCAGTAAAAACCTAGGACCACTTACTCACTGACTCCTCTGTTTGCCTTACTCCCTTTATCTAATCCTCCCGCAAGTTCAGAAGGTTCTGTTCTCCCTCTCTTCCGCCATTTCATCTCCGCTATCAACACCTGCTCCAAACAAACTGCACTGTTTCTGGATTGCTAAATAGCCCTAGGGAATTTTCTGCTTTCACCCTTGCCTCCTGAGGTCTGTTCTCCACTCATCAGCCTGAGTAATCATTTTAACCTCAGCCAGAACAGGCTTTTTCCTGGTCTGAAAGAAACCTCTGTAATGGCTCCCACTGGTTTGTGAAAGAAATGCAAATGGCTCCCCTGGCTCCCAGGATTCTGCGAGGTCCTCAACCTTATCTCAGACCACTCTGGTCTCTTCTAGCCACTGTGTGCAATAAACATGGCTTCCTTTGTCCTCCAGCACCTTAATCCCTTTGTACTCCCTGCTGCACCTGGAAAGAACACTATTCTCCCTTCTCTTTACACTGGCTGATACTTTTCTTTTTCAAGTCTCCATCTAATGCCCTCTCCTTGGAGGCCATTCCAGACATTCTTTCTCAAGATGGCCTCCATCATTTCCTTTCCCTACCACACCTTAATTGCTTTTATTTTCTAGTTCTTTTCTCAACCTTAAACTATTTTACCATTTTACAAATAATTTGTTTATTTACATTTATATCTCACACAGATAAAAGCTTTATGAAAACCAGGACCGCAGTATCTTTTTAATGCTCTAGGGTCAGCACCTAGAACAATGTTTGCTACTAAATATTTGTCAAATGACTGAGTAAGTAAATGATGCACCCTTGGAAGTACTTCCGTCTCAGTCTGAGAAATATAAAATTCTATTACTCTCAACCCAGTATGTATTTTTTAATGTCCAGATTTTTCTCTTTCCATGTTTACCCAGTACATTTTCCAAGTAGTTTGATATCCACCAACAGAGAATGTACTTGTCATATAAACAGGATTTTTCCCGTTCTTAATTAATTAATTACTATTTTATACATCATTCTCACAAACTTGAATACTGTGCAAGAAATGCTGTAGCGCTCATATCTGGCAAATGAGAATCTAGCTTAGAAAAGTAAGGGCTACCTAAGTTCATAAAGAGACTACCTCTTTCAGCCCTGATCTCATAAGAGTTGCCTTTTTAGGTAACATCTTGGCATCACTGATAACCAACTTTTAGAAACTTCCATACTGTATTCAAAGTCCCACATAATTTTGTAGGTTTGCTAAATCAATATCATGATGATTATTAATGGATATTCATCCCTTCATTTCATTAGACAAATGTACTAAGTCCTGCGACTTGTGAATAAAACAGAAGAGAACCTTGCCCTAGCACAGCTTAGAGTCCATTAGGTAAGTCAGACCTTAAGTAATCAATACCAGAGACTCCGTTCAGTATAAAATAGGAAGCTATGGAAACAATGAGCTTGGGGACCTAACTGAGCCAATGGATCAAAGGAAGGTTGCCCGAGGAGGTGATATTTAAGCAGACACCAGAAATAGGGGATGAGAAATAAGCAGATGCCCATGCTAATAAGGGAAGGAGGAGTGAGGGTGGGTAGTGTTTTACTGAGAGGGAAGCGCATGGCACTTCATGGAAGGGAGAGTTTATTATGGCTGAAAAATAAGTAGAGCTGGAGATACTATCTCCGTCTCCAGAATCAATTTAATAAATTTGGAGACAAAAGCTGGTATCAATCAAATTGCAGTTACTTTAAATGGACCAAATGGAATGGGGTGGGAGCCGTTCCATTGTCCTACTCAAACTTTAGAGTGATTGCTAGTGATTTTGCTCCAAAGATGTTACATTCATTAATACCTTTAAAGAGTCAAGAATTATTTCTAGCTAGCAGAACAAGATTTTGTTAGGCAGAATTGCCTGAATATAGTCTGCTGGTTTCCTGGTTTATTTTACCTTTTTTTTTTTTTTTTTTTTTTAAATAATAGGGTGCCTACGTGGCTTAGTAGTTAAGTGTCTGCCTTCGGTTCAGGTCAGGATCCCAGGCTCCTGAAATGGAGCCCTGCATTGGGATTTCCTGCTCAGCGGGAAGCCTGCTTCTCCCTCTCCCCACTCCCCTTGCTTGTGTTCCCTCTCTTCCTGTCTGTGTCAAATAAAGAAAATCTTCTTTAAAAAATATAAAAAGAAAATAATACTTGTACCATTTAACATTATACATACACAGCTTGAAAATATATATTGTATTTTTGGTTTTGTTTTGTTTTGAGTGTGAGTTGGGGGAAAAGCAGAATCTTAAGCAGACTCCACCTTGAGCACAGAGCCCCACCAGGGCTTGATCTCATGACCCTGAGATAATGACCTGAGCCAAAATCAAGAGGTGGAGGCTCAACTGACTGAGATACCCCATACAACTTGAAAATATATTGAAGTAGCCACATTTAAAAACACCTAGAAAGGATCTTACCATTTACTCTTGGTGGGGGGGGGATACATGGAATAAAACAAAGCATGCTTTTCAATTGCTAAAGAAAGAGTATTTTTTCTTAAATGTTTGTATATATTATAAAAAAACATTTATATATTATATACACAAATGTTTAAGAAGAAATCCAAAACTCTTCCCTTAGCAATTTATATATATATAATATTTATGTATTGTATATAAATACATAATTTATTTATAATTTATTTTAAAACTAATTTACATAAAACATTATTTATTATATATTTTCATATATAAATGTTTAAGAAGGCATTTCAAACTCTCCCCATAGCAATTGAAAAACATGTTTTGATGCTGTGTTTTTGCCAAACGTAAATAGCATGATTCTTTTGAGGTGATATTTTTAAATGTAGCTGTTTAAAAATATTTTCAAGATGTTAATTTTCTCTCCACTACTTTCACATTTACTCCTTTTTAAACAGGATTTATTTTTGTTCCTACAGCAGGACATCGCGACAAAGTTAAGAGAACTTCTATAAGGCACACAATTGTAACATTAAGCAAAAGGTTCCCAGACTATAACATATTCATGGTATAACTTTTACAATGCTGCTTTTTAGATTTTTAAGAAAAAAGAAAGTATTCAAGGCCAAATTCCCCTGTGCATAGAAATGCATGGATTTCATTTGTTTTTTCCTCTGAATCGCCATCTTCTGCAGAAGTAGAAGCTACACATGGGCAGATCCAGCCTCTCCTTATTTTATTTGGAACACAGCCACGCCCCTCCTTTGAAGCATCTGTGGCAGCTTCCGTGCAACAAAAGCAGAGTTGAACAGTTACAGCATAGACCATGGGGCCCACAGAGCTTAAAGCTCTTTATTAAATTAAAAAAAAAAAAAAAATGCTACCCTTGGTCTAGAGTATAGTATCTGGTGTATCCCAGGACCCAACATATACTTAAAGAATGAATACAAAGGTGAAATAACACTAGCTCATGTAACCATTCAGCATTAGCTCTGTGCTAAGTACTTTGGAAACATTATTTAATTTGAATTTCACAACAGGGTTACACAATAAGCGACCCTCACTTTAAGTTTTAGCTGCTGGTACCTCAGTCAAGGCCTGCCTAAGCTCCCTATTTAAAATTGTGGACTCCTTTCTACCAGCCCCTTTGCTTATTCTGTACACTTTACCTTCTTTGTTTTGTTTTCAGGGTTTTTTTTTTTCCCCCAAAGATTTTTTTTATTTGACAGAGACAGAGCAAGAGGGAACACAAGCAGGGGGTGTGGGAGAGGGAGAAGCATTTAATTTTGTTAGTTAACATAGTATAATATTGATTTCTGGAATAGAATTCAAATGACACCCAGTGTAGCACTTTACCTTTTAACGTGTGGCATTCACAAGGATGTATACACCATGAGGTATAGATTTTTTTTTTTTTGTATGTCCACTTATAAATCTCAACCCACGAGTAGCCTAGAATAGGGCTAACACATAGTGCCCAGTAACAGTAGGTGGTCAGTTGGAGAGCTCAGATAATTTGTGGGGATACCCACTAAGATATAGTTATATTGTATCTTAAGATATACAGCCTATGTTACAGTTCATTCTCTTACTTTCTTGGGTTTGTCAGAGAAAAAACAAATGGAACCATTTCATTATTGAAAAGTGAATTTGAGGCCATTTTTTGAGGTCGTTTTCTGACAATGGTTCTAAAATTGGAATATGTTTTATCTAAAGGTTACTGTCTCAAAGGAGGTTTGCTGAAGACAACTTGCTGAGATCACTGTCACTTGAAAGATTGATATATCCTGGTGCAAATATTCAAGGAAGAAGCAGACAGGACACTATGGACCAGCAACTGAAGAAAAGGGCAAAGACTTGTGGCCAGAAAGGCCTGGCTAGAAGAGCCTTCAAGAGGGATAAGCGAAGGCCATCTAAGCCACGGGCAGTCCAGAAGAAACTTCTCGACACAACATGGGCCTTAGAAGATGAAGGTGTGGTCTTTGAGACAAGCAATCTGGTTGTTGGAGAAGACTCTTTCTCTGATTGTTACATAGAATGCATAATAAGAGGTGAGTTTTCTGAACCTATTCTGGAAGAAGACTCACTTAAGTCCCTTAACTACCTGGAAGAAGGATCAGAGCAAGAGCTTTCTCAACAGGTTCTTACAGCAAGCTCACTTCTGAAAAAATCCTTGAAATGTGCACAGAAAGGGGCAAAACGAGAACTTCCTCAACAGATTGTTAGAGAGAATTCACAGCTTAAGTATTCTAAGTATGTAATGGGCAAGAAGCTTCCTCCTGGAGGAGCACCCAGCATTGACCTACCAGATCCTAAACAGTCTGCAGAATTTGCTAGAAAGAAGCCAGCAAAAAATAAGGAATATGAGGCTCCAGAAAGAATTGTTTGTCCTTACAGTGGATGCCCAAAAAAGGTAAAGAGTAGAGCTTCCCTGAGAAAGCATCTCCTTGTCCATGGTCCTCGAGATCACGTATGTGCAGAATGTGGGAAAGCATTCAATGAGAGTTCGAAACTAAAAAGACATTTTCTTGTTCATACTGGAGAGAAGCCATTTCAGTGCACTTTTGAAGGGTGTGGAAAACGCTTTTCCCTGGACTACAATTTGCGTACGCATGTCCGCATCCACACTGGGGAGAAACGTTTCGTGTGTCCCTTTGAAAGTTGTCACAAGAGGTTTATTCAGTCAAATAACATGAAAGTTCACGTCTTAACTCATGGAAAGACCAACAAAAATCAGTGAAAGAGAAGATGGAAAAGAGTCCTCTAACAGGATAAGCATATTAACAAAAGAGTGATTTGGGGACAAATGTACCTTACTGTTGTCTCCAGGAAAGAGTTTTTTAAAGCAGTTGCAATCCTACATGGCATATTTTTGTTTTAATGACTATAGTGCTCCAGTAGTTTATGACACCATCTTGGGACACTATAGAATTACGTGTTTCCAACAAGAAGTTCAGTAATAATTTACTGAAAAAGCATAATCCTTAATACATTATGAATTGGATTACTGGATATGGGACTTATTTTCACATGCTATAAATATGAAATTTACTTTGTTTTTAAAGTGTGTCGTTCCCAGTTGTTTAGCTTTTGCCTTTTAGGAATAAACACCATCAGCGTGTGATAATCTTAGAGAATGTTGGCAGTAGATTGTCAGTAAGTGAATGAGTAGTTAAACGTTCAAAAGTTCAATATATTTTTAATCTTTTTTTTATCATTGTAGAAAACTAGTGAAATCATACAGCTAGATTTGAATGGTTATTTCATAGTGTCAATTCATTGGAATCCATTTTAGATATTTAAAAGGAAATAAAATCCCAGAGATATGCAAAATCAAGATTTAAAAATCAAAGAGGTGTGCATTGAAAAGTGGTACCATTTATTTGTCTTTGAAACTAACAAAACATTGCAAAGATTAATATTTAAATATTGGTGAGGGGTGGGGAGAAGTCCAGAGTCAAGGTGTTGGCAGGGGTTAGTTTCTTTTCAGTGTAGTGAAGGAAGGATCTGTACCTGGCTTTGCTCCTTGGTTTATAGATGGTCATCTTCATGTATACATGGTGGTTTTCCCTTAGAACCCCATCTCTTCCTCTGTGCATGTCAATGACCAGATTCCCTCTTACAAAGACACCAGTCATACTGAATTAGAACCCATCCTAATAATCTCATTTTAACTTGATCACCTCCATAAAGACACCATCTCTAAATAAGGCCAGATTCTGGGGTATTGGGGCTAGGATTTTGACACAAATTTTGGGGGATATATGGTTCAACCTGTAATGTGCATTTCCTTAGACCAAATAATTTCATTTCTGGAATTGTATTCCATGGAAGTATTTTCATGAATGTACAAAGATACTCAAGGACATTAAGCATATTTTTAATAGTATTAACTTCATATCTTAAATGTCCATTAAAAGACAACAGGTTACATAAATCATGATACCTCTGTATGCAAATATCCTTAAAGGAACCCTGAATGTAAAGGGAAGGAAACAGGACCACAGTCAGGAAAGCCACAGAGAAGGAGGAAGTTTATTGTTTTTAACAGAATTAAAATTAATAAAATAGATACTCTGGGACAGAATCTGGGGCATTTACATTCTGTGGAAGAAAATTCAGAGAAGGTAATTAAAGATTCTGGATAAGGTGGAGGAATTGTTTGGTCCAGGAGCACCCAAAACAAACAACTCTAGCTTCAAAATAGGGATTAACTGAATCCCTGATTAAAATGATATTCTGGTGGGCAAAACATTTCAAACTTGGAAAGCATTCCCCGCTCCCTACATTAATATTCTAAATTGTTAGTAGTCAGCATACCATATTTTATGTTAAGATTTAAGACTCCATTGGAGGTAATGATTGTACCATAAATTTAACAGCTTTTCAGGGGGTAGAAGAAGGAAAAGACACAAAACAGTATATAAACAGATCAACTTCAAGATTAATTTTGATTTGTGGAATACCAAAATGTACAACCACATGACTTCAAAGCAGTTAAAAATGAAGGGCTTATATTTTTACCTCATTGAGCAAACCTTTACTATCGAATATTATAGAAATAATTTTTTATTTACAATATATTTGGTATGACATTTATACCATCATTTTCTATAGGAATGTAGGTCTTGAGTTTCTAAGTGAATAGGAACATTGGATTTATAATCCATTTGTAAATTTGTAATTTCCTCTAAATCAAACACCTGAGTATAGAATTTAGGATGGGAATTTGCTATAGGATAAAGATGATGGAGCATAGGTTTGTCTAGTTTTTGCTTTGACATTAGTGTGTTTGATTTGGTCCTGGATTTCTACCTCAAGAGTTAAATTAGGACATAGCATCTCTATAGGCTAAGCAAAAAGGGAGGATTAAATAGGGAGCAGTCAAAACTAGATCAAGTCAATGGTGGGGTTTAGGCAGCAGGCTCTTAAGACCTGGGACTCAGGGCATCAAGAGGGATCAAGATTGACTAGGCCTTTATAGAGGCTGGTCTGCTTCTATAGATTACCTCTTTCTGGAGCTGAGGGCCCCAGCGCTCAGTATTTACAACCCTAAAGCTTAAATGTACAAGAAATACCAATTTGGAAAAGAGTGTATCTGGATTCTAAGGCTCAGTTTAATTCTGATTTGGGAATAAGATGTTCCTTGGCTAGCATTCAAGCTGTTTTTCCCAAAGAAGACCCCTAAAACTGCTAAGAATGTAAGAGGAAGAAGGCATGTGGATGAAAAATTGAAAAAGGAACAGAAAAGGAAATTAGCTAATGCAGATACGTTGTCTAAAATCTTAGTGTTTTGGAAAGGGAATACACACTTTTCTACATTTGCATTCTAAGGAAGAATGAACACAAGATGTATGAACACATATCCAGAGAAAACTGCAAAAGTTAATCAGTCCATCTAGATTTTTCCATGTCTCCAGGTACCAGCATGTTACAAACCCCAAATCCTGATAAATGAACAAATATTTTTCTGTTTTCATGTTGGCATTTGGATTCATGCCCTGTATCCTTTGGGGTTTTTTTTTTTTTTTTCTTTTTTATGGCCGAACATATTAGTCAGAAGGTAACACCAGAGAAATAGCTTTCCATAGAAAAATGAAAATTTTAAGGCAGAGCCTATCACTTTCTTGGTGTCTCTAACACATAATTAGTTGGCACTTAATTATGGGATGAATGAGTGTAAAAATACAGAATATGCTTTTTGAAAAACTAATTATGCAGTTCTCAAAATTATATGATTTAAAAAGAGCTAATTACTTGTCTGATATAAAATCTGGTTACTGTGAAATAAGGTGAACAACTTCACGAAAGTAATTGCTCATTGAAAGAAATGTAAATATATATTTGTTACCCATGCATGTATCAACTCTTACTCCAAAAGTAACCACCACTCTTAAAATACTTCTAAATATTGTTAGATTCTTTGATCATTTTTAGTGATAATTATATTAAGTTTCACTTTTTTCCCCTTCTCGGTCTTCAAAAGGGGCAGGAGACTGAGGGATCTGTTCATGTCCTAATATCTTGGATAAGGGGGCGCTAGCTTGCATTGAGAATTATATCCACCAAGACTATGATTAATTAAAAATGTGTTGAGACACACTCCTACTTTAGTTTCTTTTATCTCATTCTCCAATATGTACACAGATTGCCAGAACAGTCATACTTGATTCCTTTATTTCACCTTGGCCACAACATACATTAGTAGGCACAAGATTTCTATCCTACTCTATCTAAAAAAGAATTTTATACAAAAGCAGTTTGTCAAATTCTTTTCTGTGGAATATGCATGTGCAGAAATCCGTGTGTGCTTATGTTTTAATTACCTAATGCACTAGCTCTGAATAAATTGCATGATTACATCCTACATTGGACACAGAACAGTGCAAGATATATTAAAAAGCCATTATATTTGCAACTCTGAGCAAGAGACTGTAATTAAAAGGCAATTGGATGAAATTAGCTTTGAGAGTACAAGAGTTTAAGTAGGATTTGGTAAATGAACATTAATGGTTAACATGTGGTTTTTATTACGTCTTTCACTTCTCTCTGTGACCCCAGGGTTGAATTTCTTAGATTTCAGTGGACTAGACCTGTGAAAACACCTGTATGAAGCTGTACTTTACCATGTGGCTAAAGTTATACCCATAAAAGAAGCCAACATAACTTTTGTGACTTTAGTAAATCAAAGGTATTAGGTAAGTTAGAATGATACCCTGGGCGTTAATAAACCATTTTTAATGCTCCTAAGATCTTGGGTATGTGTCATAAAAGCATAGTTCACACTTCCTGCAGCTCAAAATGCTGGTCATAAAATACACATGTACAAATCAAAGAAGGAATAAAACTTCAAAGAATTTTGATTTTCGTAACCATTAAATATAAAAAAGTTGTTAAAGTTACACACAGTATGTGGAATACCACTTCACCTTTATCTAAGGCAACCAATACTTTTCGCAAACTACTGAGGATCCCACATGGTACTGATACTTCCCCTGTGTGGGTGTGGAGGTGGTTGTGTTTATCAGGTATATATGCCCAGCCAGATCATCTACTTAGGGCAGATTATAGATGGCTGCAGATTCTTTCCTATTGCTCCCATTGAGAGTTGGAGTCTGTTTCCCCTCTGAGTTTCTGCTGGACTGTGAATGTCTTGATCAATAGAGTTAGGTGTAAATGATGCTATAATAGCTATGCCGATGTCAGGCCTGGCTTTTAAGAGGCCTGGTAGCTACTGCCTGCTCTCTTACAACTTACTGCCATTTAAGAAATACAACTACCCTAAGACCACCATCCTAGGCAAAATCCAAGCCACCTGTTGAAGCCTGTAAGAGACCTGGAGAGAACAAGGCCAAGAAGCAGTAAGGAGCCATCTTGTAGGATCAGCCAGCCTGTCCCCACAAGTGACAACAAATAAACTGTAAGCCAATTACCTGGATGGTCCCTTTCTAACTTCTGACCTACAAAATGAGGAACAAAATAAAATGGTTGTTTACATGGTGACTATAGCTGATAAAACGAGATTACACAGTTCAAATTTGCTGAGAGTAGAACTTAAATTTATGAGTATATACATGTATACATATAGTGAGAACATTGTGAGGTGATGGATGTATTAACTAGGTGGGGGGAGTCCTTTAACAATGTATACCTATATCAAATCACAATGTACACTTTAAGTAAAATCTTAAATTTTGTCAATTATATGTCAATAAAGCTGAAAAACGATTAAGTCACTTGAGTTTTGGTTTTTATGCATTATGCAATATCAGATATATACACTTCAGAATTGTTACTTTGAATTTTATAGTCTCCACTCTGTAATGATTGTTACATGTATACTTGTGTGTATCCATATAATTAGTGTATGCCTAAATTCAAAAGGAACTACTTAGTATATTTTCTAATTTATATATTAGATTTAATTTCAGTAAACGGTAACAGCAAAGTAGGTAGTGAGTTCCTTAGATCAACAGAGACTGATCTGTTTGGCAGGATATCTAAGGAAACCACAGCTGCCTTCAATAAAACCAAAACGGAGTTTCTCTAAAGTGGCTGGAGGGAGAGTCTCCCCTTGGGAGAAAGTTGCTATTGACCAACAGTTTATGTCATCCTGGGTTGCAATAACTAACTACAGCTACCACCTTTCTTATAGGGCCGTACTCCATAACACTGACCCAAGCATGAGTGCACAGATCTCTCCATTTTCAGTGAAAATAAGACTGGACATTTAAAAGTCCCATTAGAGGCAAGAGGAACATACCACACTGCTTGATTTCTCAGGTCACAAGCTTAAGAGATACCCACCTGTTTGTTTGGGATCCAGAGTTAAAAATAGCTCCAGTAGTTCATTTTGACCTGAGACCTGGTTTAGATTTTTTTTTTTTAAGATTTTATTTATTTATTTATTTGTCAGAAAGAGAGAGAGCGGGCGAGCACAGGCAGACAGAGTGGCAGGCAGAGGCAGAGGGAGAAGCAGGCTGGCTCCCCATAGAACAAGGAGCCCGATGTGGGACTCAATCCCAGGACGCTGGGATCATGGCCTGAGCGGAAGGCAGCTGCTTAACCAACTGAGCCACCCAGGCACCCCTGGTTTAGATTTCTGACTGAGGACCCACTTAACTCTCCTTGTTTACTAAATTCAGTATGTCTAGACGGAGTATTTAAAGAGAACCCTAAAGTTACCCCATACGGGGATATAGGATGTACACAAAGAAGATCTTGCAGAAACTGTCAAACACATTTTGAAGGCTTTATAAATCCATCTTTAAAAGTTAGAATTTTGTCTTACAGTCAACGAAAGCATTGAAGGAAATAAGTGACGTGATCAAATCTACTTTTTAGAAAAACCATTTGGGATGCAGGGTAAAAGATTGGGGAATAGGAAAACAGGCAGCTGTTGCAATAATCCACGGGAGATATGACATGTCTTATTGGACCTTGTATTTCCAGCACAGGCATAGTACACAATAAATGATTAATGGATGTTTGAATAAATGCTTGACTTGACATAACAAAGTATTTCTAAGCAGTAGTAAAAATAGAAAAGCAACAGATGCACTAAACATCACTGGCACACAACAATCAAAAGACAAATAATGCAATTAAAAAAAAATGAGCATAGGGCTTGAATAGACATTTCCTCAGAGAAGATCTGTAAATGGCCAATAAGCTCACATAAAGATGCTCAACCTCAGGCGCTGGGGAAATGCAAATCAAAACCATCATCATACCACTTCACACTCAATAGAATGGCTACAAAAAAAACAAAAACAAAAAACAGAAATGCTGGCCAGAAGGTGGAGAAATCTGAACCTTCATTCACCGTGGGTGGAAATGTGTAATGGTGCGGTCCCTTTGGAAAACACTGCAGTAGTTCCTCAAAATGTCAAGCATGAGTATTACATGACCCAACAAGTTCATTCCTAGAGAGATGTAAAACTCTTCACACAGAAATTTGTATATGAATGCTCATAATGGCATGATTCATAATAGCCACAAAATGGAAATAAGCCAAATGTCCTCCAACTGATAAGTGGATAAACAAAATTTGGCATATCCACACAATGGAATGTTATGTCAGCCATAAAAAGGAACGTGTTTTAATATGGTGACCCTTGAAAAGAAGCCAGACACAAAAATCCTCATATTGTATTATTCCATTTACTTGAAATGTCCAGAATAGAAAAACCCACAGAAACTTAAAGTAGATTAGTGATCGCCATGGTCTAGGACATGGAGAGAATAAGCAGTGACCACTAACCGCTTATTTCTGGTGTGATAAAAAATGTTTTTACCTGATTACTGTAGAACTGTAAATGCACTAAAAACACCTGTATACTTTGAAAGGATGAATTTTATGGTAGGTGAATTACATCTCAATAAAGCTGTTATTCTAATAATCACTTCTGCAAACTCCTGTTGTCTTATTAACTACAGATGCTTGCATCAAAAGTAATAACTAAGCACATCAACCAGGGTTAAGAACACAGACATCAGAATCAGGCAAACTGAGGGGAAACTCAGTTTCATCACAAAGAGACTGTGTGACTTTGGGTAAATCACCTAACGTCTCTGAGCTTCCAGTCATCTGTAAAATAGGAATAATACCTACCAGAGATGCTGTGAACGTTAAATGAGACAACAGGCAGATAAGTCCTGAGCTGAAGTGCCTAAGAAAGGAATGTTAGATATTGTTATTCTGTGTATTATAAATCTGACCTCTAGTGGGTGTACTGTGTCAAAACCATGGTCCTGCCCCTTCAGGTTCTTAAAATCTTCGAGCACATTATAGGTGGTTGATATAAATTATGTTTATGTTTCCTTAAGGAGCATATGTATTTTTTTAAGTGTGTTAAAGATTAAAATATTTAAGGTCAGCATCTTGTAATTTCATTTGTTTTCTAAAACTTGAACCCCTGTGACTTACACATTTGAAGGTTTTCCAAGGGCAGCTTAAAGTGGGTAGATCTGATATTTACCGGGCCCAGTTCACCTTCTCTCCTTTACACCAGCCAGCCTCAACAGACATTTTCTGTTATTAAAGGAACAAGGCAATTCAGAGACCTTTCTCAGTAGCACGGCTTTCCCCTGGTTCCTCTGGCAAAGCCACAACAGTGTCCTCAGTTAAAATTGACGGCATCCTTCTAGGTCTAGGTTTTCCCCGAACTTCTAATTATAAATATTAGTGCTCCTTTGTTGCCAGACATTTTTGGATAAAGTGAAAATAACATACAAAGAGTATTCATAATTTTATGAATTTTTACCAAGTTCTTGATTATTAGTTTCTTTCTGAGATAATAAGTGGGGGGTGGAGCTCAGTTAATGATACCCTTGTCCTAATTTGCATTAGTGGAGACCTTCAGGATGGTCCTTCTGCCTGGTCTATAAATGTAATTCAGGTTCATCAGTAGGTGTTTTTCAGTGTTAGGAAAATACACTGCCTCTTTGAGGACCTCTAGTCTGGGTAATATTTGAGGCCACTAGGTACCTCTGTTACAAGTAGGGTCTGAGACCCACAAAATACTCTGAGTGCTGTAACCAGTGACATGTGAATGACAAGATAGCAAGATGCAAATTCAAAGAGTTCTATTTCTAGAATATAATTCTAAGACCTTTTTAGGTCTGAAAGTCTGTTCTAATTTAATGGTGTTGACATATGATAAATGAGTCATGTTAACACAGTAAAAGATAAGAAAGAGATAAATTACTGTTTTATTGTTATTATTGCTTTATTATTACTAATGACTTAGAGACACGATTTCAAAAACCATGGTCTTGGCTTTGGGGGAAATTATAGGTGTCTAGAGTGGTTAAATAATAAAGATACACATTCACATTTGCAAAGTGCTTTGAGAATGAAAGGTGAGGTGTGAGCATAAAATGGCACGTTGTGTGAGCACAAAACACCATGGAAAATGGAACTGAATGTGTCTTTGCCAAAATCCATAGTTGAAGCTTGAACCTCTAGTACCTTAGAATATGAGATAAAGCTTTTACAATGTGCCTCAGGTAAAATGAGGTGGTTAGGATGGGCCCTGATTCAATCAGTCGTTATAAAAAGAGAAAATCTGGATGCACAGAAGAGACACCGAGGATGGGTGCCCACGAATGAATGGCCTTGTGAGGACAGAGAGGGAAGGCAACTACCTACAAGCCAAGAGAGAACTTAAGGGAAGGGTGGGGACAAAACAAAATAAAACAAAACCTGCTGACACCTTAATCTTGGATTTCAGGCGTCCAGAATGTGAGAAAATAAATGTCTGTTGTCTAAGCCACCCAATCTGTGGCATGTTATTACAACAACTCGAACAGATTACACAGGCCACTTTGTGGAAGTGCAGTCAGAAGAAAGAGTAGGAGCAACGGCACAGAGGCCAGAAACAGCATCCACAGGCAGGAATAAACGCTGGGCAAGAACTTCCAGAGAATAGACTGGAGGCGTGCATAGGTGCCTTAGGCTAAAGAGATCTTCATATTGAGCCAAGGAGCTTTAAATTCTCACAAGTAGAAACTTAAGCCTTTGAAGGGAGAGTTCTAGGTCACTGAGGGTGTTTTGTTTTGTTTCATTTTAATTGCTTTTGTTTTAAGAACTGAGAACATTTTCAAGAAATGTAGCAAAGTATAAAGTGCAAATAAAAGAGAAATACACTAAAATTTTTACTAACTAGAAGGAACCTACTGGTGAATACATTCCTTAAATGTCAGAGAGTTTATTCAGAAGAGCAATACGTTCAGATCTACATGTTCTATCTAACACTATCGTGTGACCTGTGGATGTCAGCATCTGTGAAGCAGGGGAGGAGAACAGATTGAGAAGATAGGTCTATTTGGAAAAGATACGGAAAGCCTGAAAAAAGGCAAATACTGTAGGGATAAAGAGGAAAGAGATGAGTAAGGTAATGGGTAGGTGAAATCATCAGGCCTATGGTGATGCATGGGAGGAGGAAGAAACTTCTGGAATGGTCTTTAGGTTTCCAGTTTGGAAGAGTGAGTAGGCTATTGATACCAGGAAGGGAAATGGAAGCTAAAAATGCAGGAGGAGGAGAAAGGAGAAACTATGTGCTATGTTCAGTTTAAGAAGAGACTCATTGTGTGTGTTGGGATAAGAATAAGAATCACTATAAATCAAATTTGAGGAAGCTAAGAATTCACATTCCACTATTTTATGGACTTCTTAAGACATTTAAACTCTGCATTGCAAAATAAATAAATAAATAAGTAAATAAATCAGAGAGGATAAGTAGTATTTTAACAGATTAAATGTGAGATAGTTTCATTACATTTTCAACCCACCAGATTGACTAATAAGTCCGTGACAAACTTGAAACATGTAAAATCAAAATCAAAACAGATCAAAGCCATTTTTCTGTAGCAGTCAAATATTTATTTGCACATAAGATAGATATGATCGAGAATGTCCAGCCAATCTTTAAAATAATTAGGAATTCAAAGACCTGTTATCTAGAAATTTCTCTAGTCAAAGAAATAACCATAGTTGTAAAATAGCTGACAAGCCATTTATTAAAACAGCAGGCGACTAATGCTTCTCCTTGTTACAAGGTTACATTATAAATCAACTTAGAGGGGCAAAAACCTTGTAGGAGACCTGTAGGAGGATGAGCAGAACAATTTAAACTATTAAAAAAAAAAGTCCTAAAGTGCGTATCTTACTTACAGAAAGAATGAGGTTTAAAAGGATGATAATTAACAGAAATTGACACAGCTGGCATCCAGCAAGTTTCAACTGCAAAGATCATATAAATTGATTTATAATGTTCCCATGTGACTAATGAAAGTAGATTGGTGACCATATTGTTCTAAATGACTGCATTAGAGAACATTATTACTTTAGAGAAGCCCACATTAATAATAAAATCATTATCACCAAGGAATAAATAAAGTAATACTTTTCAGAATCAACGTGTTGGATTTTAACACTCATACTTTATTATTAACCATCTTTCAAAATGATTAAAATGAAAACTTTAAAGAAGCATCAGTTCTATTCTTCATTTTATTTTTCCCTTGGAAGAAAGAAGGATTCAAACCTTCCTGATGTCAGCACTTAGAAAGGTTAATTATTCACACAGAACAATGAAGAGGAAGCACTAGATTTAATTGGACACATGCTTTTCACATTTAAAGATAGGGGAGTAGATAATGATGTCCCTTTTGTGTCCTTCCAAAAGAAATATGGGGAGCTGATAATGTCTCACATAAGTCTTAAAGGAAGAAAATGTAGAGCATGCATTTTCGTAAATCACTCACTCATTAAGGAAAAAACTCAGAAGAAATGTAGTCTCAATAAAATGTAATCCTTTCACAGAGCTTAGATATGATCATATTTAAATATCTTACTTTGGAAACAGTAAATTTGACATCACTAGCCTCTGGAGACTAGTAGGAAATTCTGACATATAAAGTTTGTTTTTTTTGTTTTGTTTTTAAAGATTTTATTTATTTATTTGACAGAGAGAGAGATCACAAGCAGACAGAGAGGCAGGCAGAGAGAGAGAGAGAGAGAGAGGGAAGCAGGCTTCTTGCTGAGCAGAGAGCCCGATGCGGGACTCGATCCCAGGACCCCGAGATCATGACCTGAGCCGAAGGCAGCAGCTTAACCCACTGAGCCACCCAGGCGCCCCTGACATATAAAGTTTTATCTAAATACAGGGACTTTCTGATCAAGGAACTAAAAGGAATGAACAAACAAAAAAATTGGACCACAGGGCATTCCACCAATGAATTCTGGTGAAAGCTTACATAGAAATGGTGACAGTAATATTCTTTTGCTCAAAGTAAATAAACTATACTGTAAACTGCATGAAGAAAGATAAACTAAAACTTTTTGTTTATCTCTATATCCCCTGTGCCTACCATAGTATCTAGTATGTAGTAAGTAGGCAGGGACTAAACTATATGTTGAAAAAATGAACTTTGGAAAGGTCAATTCTAGGACATGTACTGACAAGAAGTAGTAAGTATTCTTAGAGCAAAAACCATTCATTTACCAAATTTTTTTTAATGCAAATCCCTTTTTGACGTATTAGATGCAGACAAATGTATATATCCTGAAGTCATTTGCATTCCACTTGCCCCCTTCCAGACATTATCCACCCTCACCCAAGACCACTCTGCTGACCTCTAACACCACTGTTACTGTCAATGGCATCTGGGAAGTTTCTGGTTTAAGGCTGTTATAAATAACACTGCTATGAATATTCTTATGTCTTTTGGAGGAAAAAAAGTTCTCATTTCTTCTGAATATAATTAGAAATGGAACTGCTCATTCTTTGGATATGTATATGACGAAATTTAAAAGATATTTTCAGTTTTCTAAAGTGAGAGGGAAAATTCCTCTAAAGAGTTGTCTTAAGTGATGGGTGGGAGTCCTTTATTAGTTGTGTATGTGCTCAGTTCCCTCCCCCATGAACCAGGTCTCCAACATTCTCTACCTGGTCTACCCTCTCTGGTGATCTCATCCAATTTTAGGCCTTCATTCTATTATTATTTTTTTAAGATTGTGTTTATTTACTTGTTTATTTACTAGCGAGAGTGCGAGCAAAAGCAGCAGCAGGGTTGGCGGGGGAGAGGGAGAGTCAGCCCGAAGTCTGATGCGGGGCTTGATCCCAAAACCCTGGGACCATGACTTGAGCTGAAGGTAGATGCTTTACCGAATGAGCCACCCAGGCACCCTCTGTGGGTAACATAATTCCTCAAACGTATACTACCTACTTATCACCTCCACTTAAATATCTTCTATGAATCTCAAATTCAACATGTCTTTATCTCTACACTTCAAATTCCCCTCCCTCCACTCTCTTTTGGTGTTACTCTTGCATGCTCAGACTCCTCTCTGTCCACATTGACCTCCTTATTCCACAAGGAAGGTATAAGTATGTTTCCACTTCATATGTTTCCACTTCAAGGCCTTTATCCGTGCTGTTGTCTATTTCTTCTGTCTGGAAGACTCGAGATATCCACCCCACTGGATTCCCCACCCCATAATTTTCATTAAGTCTTTTGGGGAAACTTCTCAGCAAGATCTTATCTAATTACGGTTTTCTGCTTTATCACTCATCACCATCTAATATATATTTTCTTGTTTATTTGTGTTATTTTCTATCTCTCTCCTTTGAAATGTGAACTCTATGAGGGCAGGAATGTTAGTTCACTTCTGTATACTCCATGAGTTCAGTAACTTTGTTTTGTTTTTGCTATATCCTAAACATCAGTAAGAGAGTCTAGTGCACAATAGCCATACAGTAAATATATACCAAATGAATAATAAACTTATTGAAATCTTATTTGGCAATGTTAATAGCCTGAAATTAGTGATAATACTACAAATAGAGTCTTACAAGTAGCCCACAAAAAGAAATTATAATCTATCTTATGTACTCTCTCTTACATATGTGAAGCCTTCTCACAGATAACACAAAATAGTTTTGAACAGTTGTTTCATTTATACTCTCTGAATCTCTAGGTTTTTATGTGCTGCAACCTTTCTCAGTATCTTGCCTGAGTCAAAATAAGCAATATAGAATTTTACCCACTATACGAAGATCAGCCTAAAATTCATTCCATATTTTACTCTCTATATATATTTTAGTACTCTAATACAAGATACACAATGCATCTTCCATGTCCTAAGAATTTTAAAAATACAAAAATCTAAAAATTATAATTAAAAAATAAAAAATACAAGAAATATTTTATTCACTACAAAACAATAAGCAAAAGTACAATTCGAGTGGCATATACATGAGTGACAAGGGGTTATCTGTACAAGCTTCACTAAAATGCTAATTCTTCTATCTTCTACTCTTGAATATAGAAAAAGAGCGATCAGTGAGAGTACTTCATTCTTAAAATTCCAGTAAACTATATATGAATTTATAGGTTGTATAAAGTTTATAAGCATTTACTTTCTACTTATTATAATTTTTGATAATGGAAGTAATACATGATTATGATGCACAATAAGAGAATGTACAGGAGTGCCTGGGTAGCTCAGTCAGTTAAGCGTCCAACTCTTGATTTGGGCTCAGGTCATAATCTCAGTGTGGTGGGATTGAGCGTTGCATCAGGCTCTGTGCTGGGCACAGAGTCTTCTTGGGTTTCTCTTTCCCTCTGCCCTTCCCCCTGCTTGTCTGAGTGCTCTCTCTCTCTCTCAAGTAAATGAATTAATCTTGAAAAAAAAAAAAATACAGAGTGAAAAGTTAGCCACATCACACCCCCCTACTTCTTTCTTCATATGTCATTACTGTTAAGTGTGTAGTATTTTCCCTCTCCTTGTTTGCATCTGAAAGTGTATGTGTATATACCTAAGTTTGTAATACATATTTATAGCATGCATGGTATGACTTTATCTCCCCCATGAAACTCTTGCTATATGTGTCTAGATATATTTGGATTTTTTAAAAAATTGGCTACTTTGAATATTATATGACCATGTTTTACTAGTAGCACTATATTCTAGAGGGTTTTCTGTATATAAAGGTCTACCCATTCTTTTTAATGACTGCATAGTATTCCTTAATATGAATACATTGTATTTTATTTAACCATTTGCTATCAGAGAGTATTTAAATTATTTACAATGTCTTGTTATTATCAGAAATAGTATAGTAAATCCTGGTGTATGACTTGTGCATAAGTTGTGACTATTTCTTTAGGTCAGTAGTTCTCAAGAGTGTGAGTCTGGAGCCCCCTAATATGTTATTTACCTTTGTACTTGTGTCAATATTTACACCTATGAGGCAAAAGCAACAATGAATAAGCCAGTCTGCAGTTTAGAACAAGTCAAGGCACTGGCACCAAACTGAACTAGAGTCATTATATCCTTCTCTACCATGCATCAAACACTGACACTTTTATAATGAAAAAATAATTTATAATAGACTGCATCTAATCCAAAATTATAATCATAATGGTTATTATGATTATGGTTATTATGATTATTAATGAATGGTTCCAAATTCATATATAAATTCTGTTAACTTCTGTTCAAATTAAAATTCTTTTGACACATATCTCATAAATTCCTAAATTAAACTCATAGATAAGTTCACTCCAAGTCATCTAAATGAGTTGATTTGGGCTCTGTGCTAGATAGCCTGCCAATATGGCTGCCAACAATTCTTCCCAACTAACCCTTCAAGCACAGACCACTCCTCACATCAAGAGTAGATTCTAGGGCACATGGGTGGCTCAGTTGGTTAAGCAACTGCCTTTGGTTCGGGTCATGATCCTGGAGTCCCGGGATAGAGTTCCACATCAGGCTCCCAGCTCCACTGGAAGTCTGCTTCTCCCTCTGACCTTTTCCCCTCTAACACTCTTTTTCTCATGCGCGCTCTCTCTCAAATTAATAAATAAAATCTTAAAAAAAAAAAGTAGATTCTATTTCCTCTCCATTCGAAGATGAGCTGTATTGTGACTTATTCTAACAATAGAATTTGGCGGAGGACACATTCTGGGACTTCTGAGCCCAGGCTTTTTGGAAGAAGTTTCTAATTATAAAGCAGCTAAGGCTAAACTATTGAATGAAGAGAAGCCCTAAGAAATGACCACCCATCGGGTATATTCCTGCCACTGCTGAGCTTTTAGTTGAACACAGCAGAACAAATACCTTCATCTTTTTTTTTTTTTTTTAATACTTGTTTAATGAGCATTTAATGAACCTCCCCCCAGGAGGCTTCAAGCTACTAGAATGAAGGTGCCATCCTCACCCTTAATCTTCGTCTCTGCTCTTCTACTGAAGAATTTGACCTTCATGATGACAGGCTGTTTTGGGAGTTTTCTCTTTCCCAAAACTTTATAGTAGCTGGATCGCACCACATCAATGGTAGGAGAAGCTCCAGTCTTGTTTTTGGTGGCATTTACCCATGTCTGCTCACTAATTAAGGTCCTCAGTTTATCAAAGTTGACAGTTGGGCAGAAGCTCTGGTTCCTCTTTAAGTGGTCATGTCTCATACTAACTTTTACAAAGTAACCTGGGGGATATTTGTCTAAGTTGATCCTATGGTGATGTATCCTACTACCAGCATTACCCTGGTTTCCTGGGTGCTTCTGGTGCTTTACAATGTGGCTGTGGCCGTGGCTCATGTGGCCCCAAAGTTTTCGGGTCTTCCTCAGTCTGGATGGCAAGTCAGCAGCCCAGAATACCTTCATCTTATGCATTGTGAAGAAGAAAAGCTTCCCAGCTGAACTCAGTCTACCCTCAAGATTATAGATAAAATAATAAATTGTTATTTTAGGTCACTGAGTTGGTGTTTTTTAATTATTTAGCAACTGAAAAATCACTTTTTTCAAAGTAAGCAATGAATAATTGACCATTCAACCATCATATTTGAATATCTAACACTAAGCCACATGAAGTTTTTTTCAGAGGGAGGCATTTTTTTGGTTAATATTTTATTATGATATAATTACAAACTCACAGAAAAGTTGTAACAAGAATAGGATGAGGGATTCCCATATACCCTTTACATTTTTATCATCTTTGCTCTATGATTCTCTGTCTCTATCTGTCTCTGTGTCTCCTTCTCTGTCATTCTTCCTTACATTTGAAAATAAGCTAGAAACATCCTATCCCTTAATTCCTAAACATTTCAGTGAGTATTTCTTAGAACAAGGATATTTACTTACATGAATACAACACAATTGTCAAATTTAACTTTGATAAAACTATTATCTGATAGGCAATCTCTATTTCAAATTCTGTCCATTTCCCCAGTAATATCCTTTATGGCTACTACCTCCCCTGTCCCCTGGGTTGAGGATCCAATCCAGGTTCACGTATTTATTACATGACAATTGTCATAACCTTTTCCTTTCCTTTAATATAGAAGAGTTTCTTAGCCTTTCTTTGTTTTTCTTGACCTTGACATTTTTGAAGAGTACAGACCAGTTATTTTGTAGAATGTCTCCCAAATTGGGTTTGTCTGTTGTTTCCTTATGATTAGACTCAGGTTGTGCATTTTTGGCAGAAATATAACCATAGTGATTTGGGGGCCTTCACTGTGCATTATATCAAAAGGCACATGACATTGATTTGTTCCAAGGCCAGGTTATCTTTGAGCACTTTGTTAAGGTTGTGTCTGTTATGTTTCTCTACTGGAAAGTTACTGTCTTTCTTTTGTCTTTCGTAAGTAATTTGTGGGGAAAAACCTGGAGACTATGCACACATCCTGTTCTTATCAAACATTCACTCAGTAGTTTTAGCACAAACTCATAAGAAAAGGAATATTTTGAACAAATATATAATAATAATTAACTATTAAGAAACTTCTTGAAGCAGAATGTTAATTGTATTTTAACTATAAACAAATCAGAAATGTATGGCTTCAATTTTCTATAAAATATGTTTACTGAAAATTCAGTGGAGATGTGCTTCACAAAATGCATTCTAAGGCTTTATTGAATGAAATATATTTTCAAAAAACAGACTGATATATTCATAAATTTCAAAATCAGAGCTGCTCAACCCTACTAAAAATTTTTAACTATCTTCACAATTTACTTACCAACCAAAAAAAAAAAAAAAGAAATGTTAGTATATATAATACACATAGTTTAACCTGATTCTATGACAAAATTAAAAAACTGTTATACTGTAAATGGAAAAAATGCAGATTTTGTATTTAATTAACATTTATTGAAAGTCTATTACCTGCTAAGCATTATGATACACACTCCCATTCATACTAAGTATCTTATTTTATTATCACAATTCTATAGAGTAGCTGCATTGTTTTTTCACATAAGAGAAACTTTGAGAGGTTTATTGACTTAGCAAATCATGACTACCCTGTGCCAAAATTGTTAAGCCTTAGAAATACAATATGGATAAAGGTAGAAATGGCTCTCTTATAATCTAGGCAAGACAGACAAGTAAACAGCCAATCATAACATTCTGTGCCTAAGTTTAACAAATGGTAGGACTGAGCTCTGTGTGGTATAGTAAGAGAGGCCCATAATGCAGACTCTGATGTTGTGACAGACTGTGGACAGAACTGATGTTTAGGCAGAGAAATGAAAGGTGAGCAGGAGCTATGTGGGTTGGTAGTGGTGGAGAGAGGGCCCAAATATCCCTGGAACATTTTCAAAGGTCCCCTGGCTATGCAGACATTTTCATTACAATGGGAACAGGGAGAGTCCGGGCAGATGATAAAACAATGCTGCAAGGGAGATAAAGGCTGAGTGAAATAAGAGCTCCTTGAAGACTGCACTCTCAACTCACCACTTGAACATCGCTCAGGTATCACTCCTATCACTTTGAGAAGGTTTTGACATAGTTTACACTGATTTTAGTTTGTTCATTTCGGAATCAAAGGATGGCAGTTTCTGCTGCATCTAGGATGTTCTGAATCATTAAAATGCTGAAACACTTTGAAGAGTTTATTCTGGTCCTGCCCAGAAGTCACTAACCTAGCTGAAACATCAAATACCAAGGTAATTTGGCTGAAAATAAATAATAGATTATGTTAATACAGACAAGGATTAAATAATTAGAAAAACTTCTCAGTTCTACAGCATATTGAATGGTTTATTTATGAATCAAAATGAAGCAAATAAATTGCTTTAAATGATTACTCTTTTAGGTGTTCTTAATACTCCCATAAATTATAAATTAGGATAAGCAAGAAAAGACCTCTACATTACAGAGTTAAATTATTTTATAATTCTGACAGAGAACTGAACTACTTCTTCTTCTTTTTTTTTTTTTTTTAAAGATTTATGTATTTGAGAAAGCACATGCAGGAGGGGGAAGGACAAAAGGCAAGGAAGAAATGCAGATTCCCTGCTGGGTCTGGTTGTGGGGTGGGGGGAGGGCAGGGGAAGGACTCCTGGAAGAACTCCTAAGGGAGCCTGAGCACAGGGCTTGTTCTCAGGGCTCTAGAACAAGACTGGAGCCGATATTGGCAATGGAAGGCCCAAAGGACAGAGCCACCCAGGGGCCTTTCCAACATAATATTGGTCATATTTGTTGACCACTTACTATGCATAGTCACTGAATTCTGAATTTCTTACATCTTTACATATATATTAAGTCAAATATCAAAAATTGCCCCAAATCTCCCTTACAGAACTGATAAGTCGTATTTGTATTGTCTTATTTCTTAAAAACCATTGTGTATACTGAACCACAACTGGCCTCAAGGGTTCTGGAAGAGGGATTTCTGGACCTATATATTTAATATGCCAATTAATAATTAACTGCTGTATTAATAATTAACTTAGTATACCCATTAAAATTAATATTTGAATTAAAATGAATATTTTAATGAATATTTGAATCCAGATATCAGTATAAAGAAATTGCAGAATATCAAATAAGATTAAATTATCACAAGTTTTAGAAAGAATTATGTTGTTCCTATCTGACAAATCCAGGTGGTTGTTCTCTCATGCAGCATCTATGGATTATGGCCTAGAATTTAGTGTAGCTGGAATATGAAACACTGAATGGAACCAATCACTGTCCAGGACGTGACTGGAGATCCAGTTTGAATCTTTTGTCTTTAGTTTAATAAGTTATATAGCAATAAGGAAATTACCAAGTATCCCATGCCCTAATTTTCATTTCTGTAATATTATGATAATAATTTATGACTCTGGGTTACTCTGAGAATTGAATAATAAGATAATGTGGGTCTTTACATCTAACCTCTTAATAAACATGTAGTAGATGGTAACTATTATTAAGTCTAATAATTATACACAGGGATAATATTTTTCTATCAAAGCTGACAAGGTTTTGATTAGGTAAATGTCTTCATAAATGTTAAATATGCTGAAATATGTAAGAAGCGTACCTGACATGAAAAATTTCTCGTAGTGCTAAAGCACTTAGTGATAAAGCAATTGTGGAGATTAGCTTCTGGAAGGCCGAGCTGGAGAATGACTTAAACAAGCAAACTGAGGGGCACCTGGGTTGCTTAGCGGGTTAGGCATCTGCCTTTGGCTCAGGTCATAATCTCAGCATCTTGGGATAGAGCCCCACATCAGGTTCTCTGCTCATCGGGGAGTCTGCTCCCTGTCACTCTCCATCTGTGCTCGCTTTCTCTCTCAAATAGAATCTAAAAAAAAAAAAAAAACCCATAAATTATAAACAAGCAAATTGAAATAAACATTAGAAAATGATATATGCTATGGGGGGAATCAGGAAAAAGCAGAACTGATTTTAAACAGATCATGGGGGACTGAGAAGGCATGAGTTACAAAGGTAAAAAGGTGGTAAATATAGGCTGAATTAAGATCATGATATTTGATCTGAGACTTGAAGTAGGTAAGGGCCAGGTAGATATCTGCAAAAAGAGTTATTTCCGGTAAGGAATTTCTAGGGCAAAGGCCCTAATCAAGAGCTGTGTGCTAGGATGGATAAAGCCCTAGGCTTGCAAGCCCTAGGCTTGCTTGAACCTCTGAGATGGCAAGGGGCTACAGGTTGGGGTGGGGAGACCAAACAGACACAGAGATAGGAGATTGGAGGAGGGTAAGAACCACGTAGGATTTTATAAGCACTCAGATGGTTTCTCCAAGTGTTATGGACTTCCACTTAAAATATTCTGGCCCTGCAGCAATGTCCACAATAGCCAAACTATGGAAAGAACCTAGATGTCCATCAACAAATGAATGGATAAAGAAGATACATACATACATACATACATACACACACAATGGAATACTATGCAGCCATCAAAACCCCCCAAATCCTGCCATTTCAACAATGTGAATGGAACTAGAGGGTATTATGCTAAGCGAAGTAAGTCAATCAGAGAAAGACAATTACCATATGATCTCTCTGATATGAGGAATTTGAGAGGCGTAGGGTGGGTGGTCATGGAGGGCAGGGAGGGAAAAAATGAAACAAGATGGGAACCAGGAGGGAGACAAACCATAAGAGACTCCTAATCCCAGGAAACAACTGAGGGTTGCCCAGGGGTGGGAGGGGAGGGATAGGGTAGCTGGGTTATGGAACTAGGGAGGGTCTGCGCTATGGTGAGTGTTGTGAATTGTGTAAGACTGATGATTCACAGACCTCTACCCCAAGCAAATAATACATTATATGTTAATATAAACAAACAAGCAAACAATATTCTGGCCCAGAGTCCAGCAAACTTTCCCTGTGAAACTCCAGATTGTAAATATTTTAAACGTTATAGTCCAAATGATCTCCATTGCAACTACTCAACTTAGTCCTTATGGCATGAAAGTCATAGGCAATATGGAAACAGATGAGCATAATTCAGTTTCAATAAACTTTATTTAGGGGAAAAAAAATTAGGCCACATTTTGCCTACTGGCCATGGTTTGCCAACCTCTGCTTTGGCCTAAATTATGGACACATTGTTTTCGTCCCTGTTTTTTTTTTTTTTTTTTTTTTTTTTTTTTTTTTTTTCCCCAAGAAGTTTATAGTTTTATTTTTACATGTAGATCTAGGACCCACTTTGAGGTCATTTCTGTGTTATGAGCTAAGAACTTAGTTTCTTTTTTTTTTTTTTTAACTTGTTCTTTCTTTTTTTTTTTTTTTTCTTTTTCATCTATGGATACCTAATTGCTCAGCACTTTTTGTTGAATAGATTAACTTTTCCTTTTACCCTGGCACTTCTGTCAACAATCAATGGAATGTGTGTATGTGCTATTTTTGGAGTCTATTGTACTCCATTCATTTCTGTGTTATTCTTACACAAACACAACACTATTTTGATTACTCTAGCTTTATGGTAAATCTTGACTTCAGGTAATCTAAGACCTTTAACTTTGTTCTCACTCAAAATTATTTTTGTTATTCTATGCCCTTTGCACTTGCATGAATATTTTAGGACCAGCTTTTCAATGTCTACCAAAGAACCTATTGGGGTACTGATCCAGATTTCAATGAAAGCCATAGATCAATCTAGGGAATATTTACCTCTTAACAAAGATTTCTTTGATAAGGTGCCAAAGGTACATTTAAAAAATTGAAAACTGCACTTCACCAAAATTCAAAAGGCACAAAATATAAAAGGACAAGCCATAGACTAGGAGAAAATATATGCAAAAGATGTATCTGATAAAAAAAAACTTGTACCTAAGTACATAAATTATATAACTCAAAAGTAAAATAATAATCAAGCTAATTAAAAACCAGCCAAAAGATCTGAATAGAAAATTCATCATAAATATATATGATGGCAAATAAATGCATAAAAAAACACAACATTGTTATTTACTGGGAAAATGCAAATTAAAATCATAATAAGATACTAACACACATCTACTATAAGACTGAATTTAAAAAGACTGACACTATCAAACATTAAAAAGGGTGTGAAGCAACTGGAACTCTCAAACATTGTTAATGGGAATTCAAAATGATGCAACCACTTTGGAAATTAGGCAGTTTTCTTAAGAACTTTACCATGTACTTATGGCAAACTCACTCCTAGGTACTTATCCAACTGAAATGAAAAATATGTCCACAGAAAGACTTGCACTGCAATTTTCATAGCACCTTTATTCAAAATTGACAAAAACTAAAAACAACCCACATGTCCATCAACTGGTGAGTGGATAAAACAGAGTATGGTATATTTATGCAATGGAATATTTCTGTGAAATCAGAAGAAACTGAGTGAGACATCCAACAACATAAGCAGATTTTAAAAGCATTTGCGAAGTGAAATAAGCCATATGCAAAAGGATACATATTGTATGATGCCATATAAACAAAATGAATTCTAGAAAAGGCAAATCTATGGTGACAGATCAGATCAGTGATTGCCAGACACTTGTCAGCAGATAGTAGGGAATGTGATAGAAGGACTAACTAAAAGGGATATGAGGAAGGTTTTGGGATTGAATTTTTTCCATTTTGTGATTCCTGTTGTTCTGTGACTTTTTGTGCTTGTAAAATCTTAAAGAATCACAATAATCAAGCAAACTGATGAAAGCTGGACCAATGTGGTAGTGGAGGAAGTTGGTGGAGAGAAGTGATCAGATTTTTTATTTACTTTGAAAACAGAGTCACAGGATTTCCTAACAGCTTGGATGTGAAATATGAGAAAAAGAAAGAAGGGGGTAAATGAACCTCCAATGACATAAGATATTCTTTCTCAACCGTTATCAAAGACTGTACTACACGCTCACTGGGAAAACCCACTTGGGAGCAGTACAATACAATAGTAAACAGGCTAGACTGGGAGATATTGCTGTGGCTTGTAGAGGGCCCTGCAAACGTCTTAACCTTTCTCAGCCTCCTCTTCTCATTTTGTAAAATGGGGTTAATCCAATGTCTATCTCGTGGGCCTATTTAAAGTATGAAATGAGTTAACACATACAACATGTTTCGAATGGGGCTGACACACAATAAGCCCTCAATGAGCATCAACTCTTACTTCTCAAAATCAGATTCAAGAAATAAACTTAAAGGAGCACTCAATTTTTTCCCCCTAAAAGGAATATTTAGTCAGCTTAAAGCTCTTTGTTTGGGGAAACAGCTCTCTGTGCTTGACCAACTAGCCTATCTTCCCATCTTGAACGTCAGTCTGCAAGCTAATTGCTCCTGACCCAGGTCTAGCCTACCTTCAAAAACTGCTGAGCCTTGGCACCAACTGGTGCCAGGTAAATTTTGTCTTTCTCTCTCTCTCATTTCTATAAATGTCTCCAGTTACCATAAGCAAGTCAGAGCATTTTTTTAGAACAGTTTTAGATTTACAGAAAAATTGAGAAATAGAAGAAACACCCATATACTCTAGACAGCCCTTATGATTAATCTCTTACATTGGTATGGCACACTTATAACAATTTTTGAACTAATATTCATACATAATTTACTCAGACTTCTTAATTTTAACCTAATGTCCTTTCCTTGGTTCTAGGAACCTATGCAGTATAACACATTACAATTAGTCCTTAGGTTCCCCTTTGGTGTCTCCCTAGGTTCCTCTTAGCTGTGACAAGTTTCTGAGACTTCCCTCAATTTTTATGACTTTGGACTTTGACAGTTTTTCAAAGTACTGGTCTTGTATTTTGTAGCATGCTCTTCTATCAGGATCTTTCTCCTGTTTTTCAAGATTAGGTTGGGTTAATATGTTCTGGAAAGGAAGACCACTGAGGTTAAGTGCCATTGTCATTATTTCATTACCGCAGTTGATGTTGGCCTTGATCACTTAGCCAAGGTGGTGTTTCATAGGTTTCTTCACTAAAAAGTTAGCTTTTTCATGCTGTAGTCTTTGGAGGGAAGTCAGCATATGCAGCCTATATTTAAGTTGTACTCCCTTCTCCATCCATGGCATGTTTGTGTTTTTGTTTTTAAGATTTTATTTATTTATTTGAGAGAGAGGGAGAGCACAAAAGGACAAGGGTGCAGAAAGAGAGGGAGAAGCAGGCTCTCTGCTGAGCAGGGAGCCCAATGCAAGACTTGATCCCAGGACCCTGGGATCATGATCTGAGTCTAAGGCAGTTGCTTAACCAAACAAGCCACCCAGGGGTCCCCATCCATGGCATTTTTAAAAGTGAAAATTTCAGGCATTTGAAAGCAACTAAGCATTCTGCTATTTTACCTACTTTTATTTCATGGGTTCCCCCTGAAGTTAGATGATGTTATAAATTCAGGGCCCCAGCCCAAAAATTCAAATTCAGTACCTTGAGGGTGGAGCCAAGGATTTAACAAATGCCCCTAGGATGATTCAGAGGCACATACTCCAGCAGTCCACTTTAAAAAGCTCTACTCTAATCACTTACTAATGGTAATTATTCTGAACTAAAGACCTTTTTACTGACTCCAGAGCTATTTTTCCCTTGGTTAAAGGTTTTTGTCATTAGTTTCCTGTCAGAGTTGGGGGAATACCTCTCTGCCCTTGTCTGCCTGCTTAACATTCAAAATACCTGAACTAATTTAGCAACCACATAATTATTATTCATTGCCCATGAGGAAATTCAAATGCAGTGTACAGTTCTGTGTCTCTTACTCCTTCCTACCAAAAAAGTCCCAAATACATACAAATTAGTGTATAAATTATTGAAAATGCACTTAAAATTAATCCCACGATTTCTAAAAATAGCGAAGTCAAGGCAATTGTTAAGAATTCTTCTAAAGATGGGGTTATGGACATTGGGGAGGGTATGTGCTATGGTGAGTGCTGTGAAGTGTATAAACCTGGCGATTCACAGATGTGTCCCCCTGGGATAAAAATACATTATATGTTTATTAAAAAATTAAAAAATTTAATTAAAAATATCATTTATTAAAAAAAAAAGAATTCTTCTAAAGTGGGGCGCCTGGGTGGCTCAGTGGGCTAAGCCTCTGTCTTCAGCTCAGGTCATGATCCCAGGGTCATGGGATCAAGCCCTGCATAGGGCTCTTTGCTCAGCAGGGAGACTGCTTCCTCCCTCTCTCTCTACCTGTCTCTCTGCCTGCTTGTGATCTCTCTGTCAAATAAATAAATAAAATCTTAAAAAAAAATTAAAAATAATTAAAAAAAAGAATTCTTCTAAAGATTTGGAAGGAAGGAAGGAAGGAAGGGAGGAAGGAAGGAAATAATAGAAGATATTCAATGAGGACAGTAGTTTCTTCTGAGGAGAATATAGAATCTAATGCTGAGAATTCAATGAATCAACATCCTGACTGGCCTTTATCTCTAATTAGCTGTGTGACCCTAGGCAATGTACTTAATTTTTTTACTTCAATTTCTCATCTGTGAAGAACAAACAAGCAACAGTCTTACTATATTGAGTTTGAGTTTAAGATAAAATGGGATACTGTATGAGGATCTGAGGATTAAAGATCTCAATGCACAGATATGAAGTTTCTTTGTAAAGCAGAATTTGCCAATGTACTTATGGGATCAAATAATTCAACTTTCAATGTTTTGTATCATAATTATTGCATGTCCATATCTAGAGTAAGGAAACAAAGTACCTCTGATCCTCCAGTATATAAAAGAACAGGCCAAGATATATACTATACAAAACTATTCACACCTAAAACCTAAAATAATTTCCAGAAACTCTAGAATATTCATATTGTTATACTTTAGTTGTTTAAAGTAATTATATTTGCATTAAAAAAATTAAACAATATGACATTTCTGAAACTTTAACACTGGCCTTTCAAAATGGAGGCCCAATAGCCATTTCATTAGAGAAGCTATAAGTTATAAAGGCTTTGGTCCCTGAATTATGGTTGTAAATTCTGGCTCTGCCACTTTGGCAAGTTTCTTGGGCAAGTTTCTCAACTTGGGTTATCTTGGGAAAGTTTCTTAACTATTCAGTTTTCATATCAGTAAAATAAGGATAATAACAGTACCTACATGGCATATTATTGGTGAGTGATTAGAGTCAACATGTGTAAAATTCTTTAAAACACTGGCACATGTGATACTATTATTATTATTTACTATTAGCCATTTTAGAGGATTAAAATCTATGGAAGCCAATGAGATTAATTTTTAAATAAGAAAAAGAAATACTGGCAGTCAAAGTTTGCAACTACTTTATGTAACAACTGAAAATTATTTGGATTTAGTCAAAATTTAAATTTAAAGTAAAACACCAATATCTACTCCCTCAAGTTAAGTACCAGATAGAAAATGGATAGAAAAAGAATTAACTGGATGACCAAACGATAGTTGGTGACTCAATTACTTCTGTTTATTAACTAATAAAAAAAAGTCTGAAGAATTAAATTGGAAAGACTTTACTGTCATGAAAAATTGAGTTAGATAACTAGCTACACAATTCTATATTTTCTGTTAAATGAGACAGGCCTTACTCTCAATCATGATATACTATCCTATTGACTAATATTTAAAACTGCAAATCAGTTATCAAAATCCACATTTTAAAGATTAAGTTCAACTTCTGACTCCATCACAAAGATTCTTTGACTACCCTGTGGAGAAGTGAGTTCTTCCTCTCCATGTGCAGATGAAGATGGGGTACTGTAATTTTGGTGATTATTAATATCACTAGCATAGTTTCATATAGCACCTACAACAAAGGAATTTGTCTTATACTTATTTTTGTACACCCTCACTCCACCAAGCACAGAGTATAAAGGTATCTGTCCATGGCCATGCAAATAGATGCCAACATTGGACTACAACTCAGATCTTCTGACACTGTTTCAAATATGCTTTTCCTCACACTTTTCACTCATATATATGCCCCATCTAGTCTGAAACTCCAGGACTTGAAAATTCAACAAGAAAAAAATTAGCTGAATAATAATAAGGAAAAAAAGACACTTTTTCATTTGATCAGTTTTTTTATACATGACTACACAGTCATAATATACATGAGGTAGTAATACTCTCCATTTTCAATAACGAAATAACATTCCACAATGTAAGTCCTAACCTAGAATTCATTAAAAATGGAAGTATTTGGTTCTGCTATGGCCAATATATTACTTTTTTTATATGTGTTTGCTATTAAATTTGCTATTAAATATAGGTAGGTAAATATGTAATTATGGCAATGTAGCAGGATACAAGGTTAATATGCAAAAGTCAATTTCCTTCCCATATAGCAGGAATGAACAAGTGGAATGTGAAAAATGCAATACCATTTATACTAGTACCTAAAAGAATGAAATCCTTAGGTATAAATCTAACAAAATATGTCCAAGATCTATATGAGGAAAATATAAAATTCTGATGCATAAAACAGAAAGGAACTAAATAAATGGAGAGATATACCATGTGCATGAACAGGAAGACTCACTGTCAAGATGCTAGTTCTTCACAACATGATCTATAGATTCAGTGAAATCTCTGTCAAATTCCCAGCAAATTATTTCACAGATACTGGCAAACTGATTCTAAAAATTATATGGAGAGGCAAAAGACCCGACTAACCAACACAATATTGAATGAGAACAAAGTTGGAAGATTGCCACTACCCAATTTCAATACTTATTATAAAGCTAGAATAAGGGACGCCTGGGTGGCTCAGTTGGTTAAGCAGCTGCCTTCGGCTCAGGTCATGATCCCAGTGTCCTGGGATCGAGTCCCACATCGGGCTCCTGGCTCGGCAGGGAGCCTCTTCTCCCTCTGCCTCTGCCTGCCACTCTGTCTGCCTGTGCTCGCTCTCTCTCCCTCTCTCTCTCTGACAAAATAAATAAATAAATAAAAATCTTTAAAAAAAAAAAAAAACAAATAAAGCTAGAATAATTAAGACAGTGAAATATTTTTGAAAGAATAGACAAACAGGTCAATGGGACAGAATAAAAAGTCCAGAAATTGAGCCTCATATAGTCAACTTATCTTTGACAAAAGAGCAAAAGCAATATAACGAAACAAGTATAGTCTTTTCAACAAATGGCACTGTAACTGCTGGGTATCTACACATTAAAAAAAAAAAAAATCTAGACACAAACCCTACATGCTTCATAAAAAGTAATTCAAAATAGGTTACAGACCAAAATATAAAAGGCAAAGGTATAAACTAAGTATAAAATCCTGGAATGTAAGGCAGGAGAAGATTTAGATGACCTTGGGTATGGCAATGACTTTTAGATCCAACATCAGGGGAAAATCTATGAAGTTCATTAAAATTAAAAACTTCTGCTCTGAAAAGACTATGCTAAGAGAATGAGAAGACAGACTGGGAGAAAATATTTGCAAAGATATGACTAATAATGGACTATTATGCAAAATATATAAAGAACTCTTAAGACTCAACAATAATCCAATTAAAAAATATACCAAAGACCTTAAGAGACACTTCACCAAAGATGTACAGATGGCAAATAAGCATATATGAAAATTTTCTATATCACAGGTCATCAGAGAAATGAATATTAAAACAAGGTACCACTATACCCACATTAGAATAGCCAAAATCTACAACACTGACAACACCAAATATTGACAAAGATGTGGAGCAACAAGAACTCTAATTTATTGCTGGTTCATTGCAAAATGGTACAGTCACTTTGGAAGACAGTTTGGTAGTTTCTTACAAAACTAAATATATTCTTACTATATGATCTAGCAATTGTGCTCCAAAGGAATTGAAAACTTATGCCCACACAAAAACTTACACATAGATATTTACAGCAACTTTGTTCACAATTTCCCAAACTTAGATGCAACAAGAGGTGCTTCAGCAAATGGATGCATAAGTAAACTGTGGTACGTCCAGACAATGGAATATTACTCAGTGCTAAAAAGAAATGAGCAATCAAGTCATGAAACACATGGAGAAACTTTTTTTTTTTTTAAAGAAATGTACCTTTTATTAGCTCATACCCTCCCCAATGTCCATCACCCAGCCACTATTTCCCTCACCCCATCCCCCAGAAGCCCTCAGTTTGTTTCCTGATATTAAGAGTCTCTTATGGTTTGTCCCCCTCCTTGATCCCATCTTGTTTCATTTTTCCCTCCCTTCCCCCCATGGGCCCCCTCCCTACCCACATGGAGAAACTTTTAAGTACATATTGCTAAGTGAAAGAAGCCAATCTGAAAAGGCTATATACTTTTATAATTCTAACCAAATGACATTCCGGAAAAGAGACAACTATGAAGAAGAGTAAGATCAGTGGTTGCTGGAGGATGAGGAGGGAGAGATGAATAGGTATAGCACAGAAGATTTTAGGGGAATGAAAATATTCTGCATGATACCATAACGATGGAACTATGTGATTATACATCTAGCCAAATCCATAGAATATAAGACATCAAGAGTGAACCATAATTTAAACTATGAACTTTGACTGATTATGATTTATCGACATAGATTCACCAGTTGTAATAAATGTACCACTCTGTTGGGAGATGTTGATAATAGGGAAGGCTATGAATAAATGGGGCCAAGAGTTATGTGGGAAATCTCACCTCCCCCTCAATTGTGTTATGAACCAACAACTGTTGTAAAAAATAAAATATTAATTTTTAAAAAGCTACACAGAAGAATAAAAATTTTAGGCCTTCCGTATATGTGTGTGTATACACATACATACATGTGTGTGTGTATGTATATATTTGTAGGAGAAGAATATATTTTTGAATTCAAGGATTTTGTTGAGTTCCTGATTTTGAGATCCATTCAGGGCAAATACATTTTCTGGGTCTTAAAGATTCTTCCCTTTATCTTTAAAATCTCATTTATGCATTGAATTATTTATGCTCTAAAGTTCCTGTCTAGCTAATAACAGGTGCTTACTGCTAACTCCCACAGCTGTCTTTATTTAAGTGTATATGTTAAGTTTATTTTTGGTACAGTTACTTTAAAATATTTATTTTACCAATGCTTAACTTTAAGTGGATTGTGATATAAAGAAAATCGTGGTTAATTTTTTTTGTTAAATAGGTAATATATTGGAAAAGAAAAATAATCCTGTTTTTAATTTAAATGATCTTTTCCAAATAATCTTTTTTTGATTGTCCATTTGTTTTGTTTTTACTTATTGAACCTCTAAAATTTAGAGGAAATGGAACATTTAGAATTTCATATCATGCACTTAACATTTTCAAGTGACATATGTACTTTAGGTCAAGCTCCTTTTTTATACTAGCACTGAATAAAGGAACAGAAAAAGATTTGTTTTGTTTCAGTTTCTTTCTTTAAAGATTTCATCTATTGGGGCACCTGGGTGGCTCAGTGGGTTAAGCCACTGCCTTCAGCTCAGGTCATGATTTCAGGGTCCTGGGATCGAGCCCCACATCGGGCTCTCTGTTCAGTGTGGAGACTGCTTCTCTCTCTGCCTCTGCCTGTCTCTCTGCCTACTTGTGATCTCTGTCTCTTTCTCTCTGTCAAATAAATAGATAAAATCTTTTTTTTAAAGATTTTATCTATTTATTTGACAGAGATAAAGAGAGATCACAAGTAGGCAGAGAGGCAGACAGATGGGGGTGGGGGAAGCAGGCTCCCTGCTGAGCAGAGAGCCTAATTTGGGGCTCGATCCCAGGACCCTGAGATCATGACCTGAGCCGAAAGCAGAGTCTTAACCCACTGAGCCACCCAGGCACGCCAAGATTTGTTTTATCATGAAAAGCAAACAAAATGTCATACACACTGATCTGTGTTTACTGTTCTAATTTCAGTGCTGTTTCCCTGCAAATATGAATATTACCTAGCCTTTGTTTGTTTGACAAAGCTTTCCTCCATGATAAAGCCAAGGGCAAAGCCAAGTACCTCTTTCATGAGGTAAAGAAAGATAAGTACAAGTTTATACTATGTGGGTGTTTAAGGCAGGGTTTTTTTTTAATTTTTATTTTTAAAAAAAATTTTTTATAAACGTATAATGTATTTTTATCCCCAGGGGTACAGGTCTGTGAATCACCAGGTTTACACACTTCACAGCACTCACCACAGCACACACCCACCCCAGTGTCCATAACCCCACCACCCTCTCCTGATCGCCCTCCCCCCAGCAACCCTCAGTTTGTTCTGAGAGATTAAGAGTCTCTTATGGTTTGTCTCCCTCCCAATCCCATCTTGTTTCATTTATTCTTTTCCTACCCCCCAAAGCCCCCATGTTGCATCTCCACTTCCTCATATCAGGGAGATCATATGATAGTTGTCTTTCTCCGATTGACTTATTTCGCTAAGCATGATACCGTCTAGTTCCATCCACGTCGTCGCAAATGGCAAGATTTCATTTCTTTTGATGGCTGCATAGTACTCCATTGTATACATATACCACATCTCCTTTATCCATTCATCTGTTGATGGACATCTAGGTTCTTTCCATAGTTTGGCTATTGTAGACATTGCTGCTATAAACATTTGGGTGCACGTGTCCCTTTGGATCACTGTATTTGTAACTTTAGGGTAAATACCCAGTAGTGCTGGGTCATAGGGTAGTTCTATTTTCAACTTTTTGAGGAACCTCCATGCTGTTTTCCAGAGTGGTTGCACCAGCTTGCATTCCCACCAACAGTGTAGGAGGGTTCCCCTTTCTCCGCATCCTCGCCAGCATCTGTCATTTCCTGACTTGTTCATTTTAGCCATTCTGACTGGTGTGAGGTGATATCTCATGGTGGTTTTGATTTGTATTTCCCTGATGCCGAGTGATGTGGAGCATTTTTTCACGTGTCTTTTGGCCATCTGGATGTCTTCTTTAAAGAAATGTCTGTTCATGTCCTCTGCCCATTTCTTGATTGGATTATTTGTTCTTTGGGTGTTGAGTTTGCTAAGTTCTTTATAGATTTTGGACACTAGCCCTTTATCTGATATGTCATTTGCAAATATCTTCTCCCATTCTGTCAGTTGTCTTTTGGTTTTGTTAACTGTTTCCTTTGCTGTGCAAAAGATTTTGATCTTAATGAAATCCCAATAGTTCATTTTTGCCCTTGCTTCCCTTGCCTTTGGCGATGTTCCTAGGAAGAAGTTGCTGCGGCTGAGGTTGAAGAGGTTGCTGCCTGTGTTCTCCTCAAGGATTTTGATGGATTCTTTCTCACATTGAGATCCTTCATCCATTTAGAGTCTATTTTCATGTGTGGTGTAAGGAAATGGTCCAATTTCATTTTTCTGCATGTGGCTGTCCAATTTTCCCAACACCATTTATTGAAGAGGCTGTCTTTTTTCCATTGGACATTCTTTCCTGCTTTGTCAAAGATTAGTTGACCATAGAGTTGAGGGTCTATTTCTGGGCTCTCTATTCTGTTCCATTGATCTATGTGTCTGTTTTTGTGCCAGTACCGTACTGTCTTGCTGATGACCGCTTTCTAATAGAGCTTGAAGTCCGGAATTGTGATGCCACCAACTTTGGCTTTCTTTTTCAATATTCCTTTGGCTATTCGAGGTCTTTTCTGGTTCCATATAAATTTTAGGATTATTTGTTCCATTTCTTTGAAAAAAAAGGGTGGGATTTTGATAGGGATGTTTAAGGCAGTTTTAAGAAAAATAGCCAGGGGCACCTCGGTGGCTCTGTCAGTTAAGCCACTGACTCTTGATTTCCTCTCAGGTCATGATCTCAGGATTGTGAGTCAAGCCCCAAGTCAGGCTCATATACTGGGTGTTGTACCCACTTAAGATTCTCTCTGTCTCCCTCTCCTGCTGTCCCTCCTTCCTTCCCTCTCTAAAATCAAAAAAAGAAAGAAGAAAAATCCAATGTGTTGAAAAAACAAAATGGTCTTGAACTACTACTTTTCACCCCCTAATAAACTGGTTCAAAAATTTCACATTGGTCTCCCTATGTTTAAGTATGATCTTCTGTTCAGTTTAAAACTTACATATACAGAAAAATGAAATGCACCACCATTTGCTAAACATTGATGTGTGATATCATTACTTTTGATGCTGAAGAAGAGCTATTTTGCCCTAGCCTTGTACTTTCTACAATTGATAAAACCTTACTGATGTTTCCAAATGACTTTTAGTATTTTCTTTTCCATTACTAGTAAGCCCCCAAATTAACTTCAGGTACTTGAAAACCTATTTAAACTTTTGTTATGGACTGAGTCTTTTTATCCCCCCACCCCCAGAAATTCACATGTTGAGCCCTAACCTCCAGTGAGGCAGTATTTGGAGATGGGCCTCTAAGGAAATAAGGGTAAATGAGGTCGTAAGGGTTGGAGTTTCAACCTGATGGAATTAATGTCCCAAAGAAGAGACATCAGAGAACTCTCTTTTATACATGCCATCAACTAAAGGCCCTGTGGAGACATACCAAGAAGAAACTATCTGCAAGCCAGAGAGCTCTCACCAGAAATAAAATTTGAGGGCACCTTGATCTTGGATTTCCAGTCTCCAAAACTGTGAGAAACAAATTTCTGTGGTGTTAGCCATTCTGTGTATAATATTTTGTTATAGCAGTCCTACTAGACTAATACAATTTGAAATCTTTGTTTACTCTCTATAAATTCATGTATCACTCTTACAGGAAACACAAAGTACACACAAATGAACAAAATTATTTGAATAATATTTTATTCTCAAAGGACTGAAGAACTTATATTAGTATAAGACATTCTTTGGTGGGGAAAATATTTGCAACTTCCTGACAGAAAATTTCACACCACAATTTTTATACTCAAGGATATAAAGGGACAATATCTATATTATTTTTTACCTTGTATGCTATGTAAATGAAACTTTTTTATAAAGGCATTTATTTATTTGAGGGAGAGAGAATGACTGGGGGGGGAGGGGGAGAGAAAGTGGGGAGAGAGAATCTCAAGCCAACCACACTGAGCATGGAGCCCAGCACAAGGCTTGATCTCACAACCCCGAGATCAATACCTGAGCCAAAACCAAGAGTTGGATGCCCTGTAAATGAACCTTATAAAAGAGTAGTGATCTCTTATAAAAAACATTTTTTTTCAAAATTGAGAAAAACTAAAGGATAAAAATTCAAAGAGACTAAGGAGGAATAAAACTAGTAAATAATGAATGTTTAGCTTATTCACTGGATAAATGGATATTATCAACTCAGGAATAGACAAAAATGCAAAATTCATGAGAATGAACATTTTTTTAAAAAGAGATAGCATTAAGCCAGTTTGTTTTTTCCTTTGCTTAGAAGAGATGATGATGCTACCTTAGGTTAGTATCCTTTTCTTTTTTTTTTGTTATTTATTATATAATATTTATAATAACCCTAATGTCAAAGATCAATAAACCAATTGTTAAAAGTTAAAACATGCTTCTCATAAAAATATAAATTGGACATTTATTAAATATTTATTTCATTCAATCATGAGGGAATCAGTAAGATCACTAAGCTAGTTCCAAAAGAATTTCTTTTGGAACTTCCAAAAGAAACTTGGTATTTAAGGCATTTAGAAAAAAAGAAAAGAAATATTAGAATAATGTTGGTAGGCTAGGGCTTTTTGTTTGTTTTCATTTGCTTAATATCTAACAGAGCAATAAACCATAATCTTTGGGTTATCTTTCTAGACAGAAATCATTCCCATCTTTGTCAGAAATAAAACTATAAGAAAGAAATTAAAAGAAATAAAACTATAAATAACATTACATTTTGCAGAAATTGAACCCTTAATAACAAGTAACAAATATAAAAAATGGTATTATCCTCCTGAAAAATTAGCATCAAAGCATGATACTAATTTTATGAACCCATATATTGGCCAACTGAACTCCAGAAAGGCTGTGTCAATCTTTACTTCTACCAGCAGTACGGAAGAGGCTTCTCTTAAAAAACATTTAATGTTATGTTATTTTTTTCTTTGGAAGAGAAAATTCAAAGTCATGAAGATTTCCAAAGCCCTATTTCGAAGCCGAGATTAGAATTCATTTTATTGCTGTATTCTCTTCCATGACTCTGGATGCCAATAGATTGCTAGTCTTGAGTTTCCTTCATTTATGAGTATTCTTCCTATTCCGGCCCTTCCCAAAGACCCACGAGTAACTCTGCTGCTAATTACCCATTGCCATACCGTTCTAAGGTTTGTCCTCTCCTCATAATACTTTGCTCTTTAACTGTTTTTAACCTAGCTCTTAACCCATTACACTTCAACTCATTTTGCAGAAATTTTATAGCCCCTACTTGGTTTAATACATTTGAAACTTTTAAGCCTATAATCTTAAACCAAAGGGGAAAGACAATATCAATATTTGGAGGTTTCACAGAGGTAGGGGTGGATTGAGAGGAGTGTGGGATTGAGGATCAAACGGCATTCCCCAAATCCTTTAAATCACATCATATAAACTAGAAGATTATCCTTTCCACATGCATGTGTACTAGCTGAAATTCTTATTTCCTACTCAAGAAATCCAGGACAAAAAGGTTCTGGAAGTATAACTACTCTAATTTGTGAATGATACAGTTTACAATTGGGGTATTTTATTGTCAGTAGCAAAGAACCTATCTCACAGTTGTGGATCAAGACAAATCCTTGTGCTGCTACACTGAATTTGAGAACTGCTGATAAAATTATCAGCTCTTAAAACGGCTCTGCTACTTGTGCCAACACTATCTTTAGAACTTTCACTAATCACCATGTCCTAACTCCAGTTGTTAGATATATTTTAGGATAGCATCATTCCAACATCTCCAGTATTCAATGCGTGGTAAAAAAAAAATACACATCTGCCTGACCCTAGAGCCTACCAGCCTGTGGGTAAAATGAGGGTCATCAGCATTTATAGTCATTTTATCAGTTCCTCTTACTCAGCCTGCTTAACCTGCTTGCTAGGACCTAAGCCTGTGTAGAGTCTTACCCAACATTTTTTTTGGCAAGTTCCCAATCAAGCAATCGGATAGTTTTGAAAAAAATCTGACCCATCTGAATACTAACATTTTTTTTTTTTAAAGATTTATTTGACATAGAGAGAGAGAGATCACAGGTAGGCAGAGAGGCAGGCACAGAGAGAGGGGGAAGCAGGCTCCTTGCTGAGCAAAGAGCCCGATTTGGGGCTCGATGCCAGGACCCTGAGATCATGACCTGAGCCGAAGGCAGAGGCTTAACCCACTGAGCCACCAGGCGCCCTTTATCTAGGATTTATTAAATTAAAATATCTAAAGTTATCTATAATTTATGATAATCTGCAATTTCAATAAATTCCCCAGCTGACACTTATGCACCTTCAAGTTTGGAATTGTTATCTCAAAGACATGATCACACAAGTGTGAAAAGTTAGTCATGGAAGCATTGTAACAGTGGAAAATTGGTACCTGGCCAAAAACCACATTAGTCTCAACACCACCTAGAAAATAATCTCATCACGGGGCGCCTGGGTGGCTCAGTGGGTTAAGCCGCTGCCTTCGGCTCAGGTCATGATCTCAGGGTCCTGGGATCGAGTCCCATGTCGGGCTCTCTGCTCAGCGAGAAGCCTGCTTCCCTCTCTCTCTCTCTCTGCCTGCCTCTCCGTCTACTTGTGATCTCTCTCTGTCAAATAAATAAATAAAATCTTTAAAAAAAAAAAAAAAAAAAGAAAATAATCTCATCAAACTGTTTATTGTGAATCTAACCCCAAGGAAACAATTAGACAAATGCAGTTCTCAGAATATCCTATATGATAGCGACCTCAGTTTTCAAAAAATGGCAATGCCATGAAAAAAAAAAAAGAATGATAATAATGTAAATTAATCTTGTCCATAAAAATACAAACTGTGTCCAGTGGAATGCAAACAATTACTGCCACAGATATACTGACAACACTAGTTTTTCCATCTATTTGGAAATCCATTACCACATTCCTTATTTGACATATATATGTAGTTTTTGAAATTCTCCTTTAAACTCATTATGATATCTTGCTTGAGTCCTTCATAAACTAAGAGAATAACAAAAATCTTCACTCATTTTTATATTTGTATGGGAGCCATGATTATAGCCTCTTTTAAATTTTGTCTTTGACAAATATTTGTCTTACTATGTTTTATAAAAATATTAATAGTATTTTTAAAAAGACATAGTATCGTATAAAATTTAAAACATCTAAAATGTGCTTATGGTTTCTTTTTCTAAAAACAACTTTTCATTGTAAAATATGTATACAGACACAGATGCACACATATAGTAAGATGTAAAACAGATCATAAAATAACCTTATATATGAAATATAAAGATATAAGATAAAATTATACAACCTGGAGCTCTAAGTTACCTACCTGGGCTGCTGTAACAAAGCCCAAAGCCAGAAGCCCTTAAGCAGAAAAAAATACTGATGAGTAGAATTATAGAAAAGACCAGACACCATTGAAGGCAAAATCTGCCTTTATTATATAGAGTCCTTACTGTCCAGCACAGTGAAGGCCTGAGTTTCAGGGAATTTGTTAGTTATTTATTGCTGTGTAATAAGTAATAATAATATTTTGTACCAAAATATTCATTGATTATCTCATAGATTCTTTTTTTTTTTTTTTCCTAAAGAGTTTATTTATTTGACAGGCTGATCACAACTAGGCAAAGAGGCAGGCAGAGAGAGAGAAGGAAGCAGGCTCCCTGCTGAGCAGAGAGCCCAATGCAGGGCTCCATCCCAGGACCCTGAGATCATGACCTGAGCCAAAGGCAGAGGCTTTAACCCACTGAGCCACCCAGGTGCCCCAATTATCTCATAGATTCTATAGGTCGGGGCATAGGGTTCGGGCCTTGTCCTAGTGCCACAACATCTGGGTCCTCAACTGGAAGACTCTAGGCTAAAGAGCTAAAGTCATCTGAATGCTTCACTGAGGCAAGGGAATCTGCTTCCGAGTTGGCTCCCCCAGAAAGCCGGCAAGTTGGCTCCTTTACACATGGGGACCTCTCTACAGGACTGACTGACTCTCCTACTAACAAGGTAGCCAGCTTCTCCCAGACTAATCCAAGAGGAAAAGGCCAAGTGGAAGCTCCCCTTTCCTTGGAAGTCACACAGCACCACTTCCACTCTCTTCCACTAAAGGAGAGTCACAGATCCCAGCCCGCATGCAAGCAGAGCGGAATTAAGTCTCCACCTAAGGAAGAGTATCAATGAATTTGAGAACATGCTAAAATAATCTCAAGGACACTGACCAAACAGTGAAGTCTACCAGCAAACTCAACTCAAACAACAGGTGAGGAAAGGAAAAGAAACAAAACTTTAATTTCAAAAAAAGCCATTAATTCTTCAATTTATTTAACCATCTCTTGTTTTTTTGATATATCTATGTTTCAAACACCTGAAATCTTCTTTCACCTCAAATCTTTTTAAATAAGTATCATTAAAGTTATTAGTTAGTTTTTGAATGACTTAGACTTGAACAATGACATAATAAAAGTAGAATCTGAGAAAAGAATAAGAACAACTAGATGGAGAGAGACTAGAGGCGTAAAAATCAGCTTTAAGGTTCTTGTAGAGATCAATTGGGAGATGTTTAGGTAAAAATCAGTATGGTTTAGTAATTAATTAAAAACTATAAAAAAATCTTTAAATATTGAGTTTTGAATACTGGGCTGGTAGTATACTCATCATTCTTGAGGTCTGCTGAAAAAAATTTTAAACTAGTAAAAATTAAACTAGTTTAAAATTCTTCAACATAAATCAGTTTAACTAAACCAGGCATAAATTACTGAAGAAAAATTTGACTTCTTTTATTTGTTACTGGCGAGAAATAAGCAATTTTTAAGGTAAATTAGAAAAAAACATTTTCATATTCAGAAACAAAATCCAAGTAACAATATTTGACAAATGTCAAATGCGTAATCATCTGGGTAATCAAAGTCCTATGTGGAAACAAAAGAAATTACAAAACCTTCCTGGCAAAAGCCATAGAAAGTGTTCAAATAGTCTCAAAATATGTGCTGTCACAACCCTGCTATTTCTTTGCATGGATTGGGTGCATAAAAAAGGACAGGCTATATATGTAAATTAAAAAATGACTTCTCTCAAGTGTCTTTGATTCTAAATTGAATATATAGTCATGTGTAATAATCTGAGAAGTCAGGAGGATGATCCAATTAAAGAACAAGTCTCTCTAGGAAGATGAGACAAAACAATAGAAGACTATGAATTCAAGCCTTCAGGAAAGATAGGAGAATTGCTTTGATTTGAAAAATATCCTAACAGGTGAGCCATTGTGTCATAAAGAAATCTGAAACTTGCTCCCTTTCAAGCCCTGCTGGGTAATAAGCAAATAGAGAAGGATGTTAAAAACAGAAACAGTGAAGAGGTTAAACAGTGAAGAGGTTAATAAAGTGTTGGAAATTCATCTGTGATAAAAGGTGATGCAAAAAACAATGAGCAGACAGGTGTGACATTCCTATAACAGTAAAAGTGAGTGATCTAAAAAATAGGCAGTTTCTGAAGAACTCTTTCAAAAAAGAATACTACTACTTCATAGTATTCTAGTAACCTTTGTGCCTCCCCCCATCTTTCATTCCTGTAAAGGATCTACAATATTCATTTTTTACTTAATAGATTACCTGTTATAAAATAAAGCAAAGTAAGTAACTTTCTGAAATGACTCCAATTTTTTAATGCATCTTCTTATAGATATATTTTAGCACAACTTATTTTTTAATTTGTGTGCAAAACTATACAATAATTTATTCATATAGTTAAAAAAGAAAATTATCCTTCCCATTATTTTTTATGCAAATGCAGCATATTATATACTCTCTGTCTATACCTTGCTTTTTTAACTTAATGATCTGTCTTGGAAGTCTTCCCTATTAGTCCCTTGAAAGTATCCTTATTTTTTGTGCAGCTGCTTCCTTCTATTTTTATGGACATATCATAATTTCTTAACAGACCCCTACCAATGGACATTTGGGTTTGGACATTATTTCCTCTAATAACCACAAAATATTTGCTTTTGACTTCTTACTTTATTCAGAGATCACAAGTAAAAGAGACTCAAGCACTCAAAATTATTTAGTTAAATACACAGTTCTGCTCAAACTGTCTTTTCAACTTAAAATTTTATTTTCCATTCAAGATAGACATCACTTAAATCCAATATGGTACGATTAACTTTTTCATGCTAAGTTAAAAACAGAATCAAATAAAAAATATCTTTCTATATACAAAAAAAATTTTTTTTTAAGATTTTATTTATTTATTTGACAGAGAGAAATCACAAGTAGGCAGAGAGGCAGGCAGAGAGAGAGGAGGAAGCAGGCTCCCCACTGAGCAGAAAGCCCGATGTGGGGCTCGAACCCAGGACCTGGGATCATGACCTGAGCCGAAGGCAGCGGCTTAACCCACTGAGCCACCCAGGCGCCCCTCTATATACAAAAATTTTAAAGGATTTTCAAAATTACTGTTGAAAGCCTCATTAGTTAGATTCTCTAATTGAAATTATGTGTTTTAATTTAAGTTTTTTTTTTTCTTTCCCTGCTAAAATCATTCTTTTTATGTGGCTATTCACTGTACCAAAAAAATGTGTCAAACATTTATCAGTTAAGTTTGATTATCTACCAAGAGTAATTTCTCTACATTTCACAAAATTAATAAGTTTTTACTCAAAAAACCTTAGAGTCTTTAGAATTTCAAATGAGATTTAATAAAACATAAAGTATGTGTTACTCAATTCCTAAGCTCAGCTACATGGCTGAAAGATCAAAAGTTCATTATATTCAATGCAGATCAGATAATACCACCATTCTCAAAATGAGTACTCAAATATGTTAAGTATATACATTTAAAAATAATTTTAGTCCTCTGTACATTAAAGATTTCAGTGATTTTTTTCCTGTAGAAATGTGATTATGTACACATTTTTACATAGGGATAGATACATAAAATAGTGATATTAAAAAAGAATGTTCTGCCCAATCGCTTAAATAAAATGTAAACTTTATTTCTTTTTCCTATTTTTTCAATGAGGGCCCAGACGACTGAGCAGCTCTGTTCCACATGGTCATTCAGGGATACAAGATCCTCCCCATTCTTTAGTTCTGCCACACCCTCCATTACCAACTACCTGGCTAAGGCTGGGTTGCTACCATGTTTCTATTGGAGCCGATGGGCTGGAGAAAATGAACTTAAAAATTCAGTTCCACAAGTGACATGAATTAGTTTCTCACTCATTCCATTGATAAGCATTGAGTAACAAGACCATACCTAACAGTGAAGAAAATGGCTCTATCAATGTTAAAGAAGAAGAAAATGGATTTCAGCTGTCAACTAGCAATATCCACAATCCTCTCATGTTTTTATATTTTGTTACTCTCTATATATATATCATTTATATATAAATGATATAAATTTATATATATAAATTGACATATAAATGATATATATAAATGATATATATATTTATATTTATATAAATATAAATATATATATATCATACATGGGAAAACAGACAGCTGGGGCAGGCCACCTATTTCCTTCCACAGTGAAATTCTAGAGTTGTCAAAGAAATAATGATGACAGAGAACATCCTATTTTTGTTTCTGACTTTAATCTTGCATTTCAGTATAACACTTGCTCTAGATTACATTTTTGTTTGCTTTCTTTCTCCCTTTCCCTTTCTTTCTTTTTCTTTCTCTTTGTCTTTCTTTCTTGTTTTACTATGCTAAATAGAAAAGGTCTTTCTGTACCTATTACCTAGTTTCATTAATGATCAATATTCTGTTCTTTTACTTCATTTATTATACCAAAAACCTTTTTTTGAGTATTTTAAAATAATTTCAGACATGACCTATCATCTATAAACATTTTAATATGCATCTCTAACAGATAAGGAAAAAATTTTTAAACAATCGTAATACCATCATCACATCCAACAAAATTATGATTCATTCTAGATGCTCTTTCCTATAATTTTTTTTTAACCACTAAAGTTTTTTTTTTTTTTTCTTCATAGTGTTCTCATGTATTCTTTGTGAGAGAACAAATTAGTTATTTTCCTGGAAGTATAAACCTCTGAAACAGGCAAATGGGGAGAAGGAGGTATGAAAACAGTTCACCAGGAAGCCTTCTTTTCTGCTCTAGGCCACCGTGTTTTCAACTGGTAGCATTCTTGGTTCCTGTGATACAATTTAGCTCTTAATTGTCAACTGTCTTTTCAAATTTCTCATGTATGGATCTGTTCTCCACCTATGCAGTGAACTCACTGAAGGTAAGGTTACTTATAATGCCTTATTTTACATGGTGCTAGACTCAAGCTCCCAACCAGTAATATTCTCTTTCCAAAAATTCTTTGAAATCTCTTACATTCTTTAAGTATGTTTTCAGTGACATTTCAGGACATGTATAAACATAAACAATATATAAATATATAAACATATAAACATAAACAATGAAATCAAGTGCCATTTTTAACTGTTAAGATTTATTTATTATTAAATATGCAGGAAAAATAAAGCTTTATTTAAGAAAAAAAGTTTAATGTTCGTGTTTTTCAGTCTGAGTCAAAATTGACATATAAAACTGCAACATCAAACCTCTGCATCAAAATGTCAAGTACCCACTGCAGGATACTGGAGTAGGGAATTGCTGAAAGACTGTTGGTTGCCTTTCTCTCACTCTTGTTCAAGTAAAAACCAAGGACAACAAGAAAATCTGGAGAGATAGGTTTCTTAAAAAACAAAAACAAAACAAGGCTTCTCAAATAAATATGACAGAGGCCTTTTGTAAGCATCTTTTATTCAGAAACCACTCACTGTTCATGTGTGTATCTAATTAGAAGAACTAGTAGAATGCCTAATTTGCATTTTTAAATACAAAGTCCAAGGATAATTTTGTATAAGTGATCAAAATAAAGCCACATAATTAAGAATGATTGTGGCAAGACTGCACCGAAGAGAAGTGGGGTTTATAAATATTGTTAATAATTACAGATAGTAAAGCATTATTTTAGTTACAGCTAATAAATAAAAACATGATTGCAGGTATGCCAGTGAACCAAGCAAACTGGGATATAGTAAATAGGTGTTCTTATACCAACCTTTTAAGAATTAGAATGCTAAGTTCATTATTTGGTATTGCCTGGGTTCTTACTAATTAGAACTTTCCTTTTCTGTCATTATCCCAGAATCGGCTCTTGACACTCTCTCAGCTCGACTTTTCATTCCTTTCCCTGATTTCCACACTTGACTTCCCCGTCCAGTGTTGATGTAAGTAGGGGGCAAGGCTAATATTAATTTGAATTGGAAAATATCTCAAAAATGATAGAGCCTATGCTGAATTTTAGATAGGGATACTTACCTGGAAATGAATACCAACATTTAGAGTATATTACTTAGAGAACATTTGTCATGAAATCAAGAAACAGAGGTTTATTTTATGAGATATTAGATAGCTATCTTTTTCTCCCTTGCTTAATTTCTGTACCTCTCTCTTAGGTCTCAAAATTTCTCCTATGATTCCGTTTGTATTGAACTGTTCACTTCCTGAATACCTCTTTTTTACCTCAGTATTTTTATGTCATGGTTTATACTGGGAATATCAGTGAATGACATATGTGAATTTAATGATAGGTATATATACATCCCTTGCAAGACAACCTGGGGAGAAACTTAGAGTTTAGTTCTCTTCAGCAAGTGTTTAATGGTTGACCATGAACAAGTCACCTAATTTCTATGACCTTTAGATTTTTCATCTGTGAATAAAGGGATTTGATTAAACTGATCCCTAAACTCTATTCCCAGTCTAAAATCCTATGAGTCCTTAAAAACTCTTAGTTCATTGGGGGTCAGATTTCTACAAGATTTTCTGTTTGCTCATGGGCCAACAGTCATGAGAGTATTAATAGAGTCTACCTTATAACCATCATCAAAAAAACTTCATAAACTAGGAAGATAAGGTAACCATGTGATTAACAACTGCTCAATAACAGAACTAAGTTTTATACATTAGATCTTCTTCAGGGTCTTGGAAAACCTTTGTGTAAATAAGATCATATGCACAGTAATTTGGAAAATCTTCTGATTCATAACTTGCCTTGTTAACTTAAAAGCTAATCAAAGTTGGCAAACCCGATGATTATAAAACACATGAAGCCTGAATATACATTAATCTTCTGTTCAAAGACCACCACCATTAGGGTGATATTTTTGGGTCGGTTCTGTCTTGCAAATATAAAACTACATTTTAAAAGTTTTACTTAATTGCTAAAGGACCTTGCTAATACCATCAAATTGGCTTTATTCTGCTAATATCTAATTCTCATGGTAGAAAGTTTCCAGATGAGAATTTTTTTGTTGTTTATTTTTCTGTTTTTTTAAACCCTGGCTGTATTATTTGGCACGAGCCAAATTTTGAGGTAGTGTCAATTTGAAATTGTGCCAGGCATAAAAGGCATTCAGCCTACTGGCTTAATTTATATGGCCACTGACTTTATAGCTTATCAGGCTTGATCTTGTCATTTTTGGCTGAGAGAGGCAGATTTTCACCTTCATACAAGGTTTCAGCTGTAATATTTGTTATTTTCAAACAGAGCCAACTGTTAATTAACTTTTTAAGAATAAGTAGTACATGTGTGCCCAGGATACAAAATTTGAAATACACAAAATGATATACAATGGAAAGTGTCCCTCTCATACCAATTTCCCAGCCACCCTGTTTCCTACCAGCTTGCATAATTTTGGCAGATTGAGATCAGCTTATAATTGTTTTGTCATCTCTGGGAAAAACTATTTAACTGGAAAATGAGGGAGCACTTTCCAATGTTTCTATAACCTTTATTAATTTAAGATGGACTTATGTAGCATTTTACAAGTAAAGCTCAGGATGCTTTACATTCTTTCAATAATCACTTTCATTTCTTCAGAAAATGAACTATTTCAGAACTGAAAGTGGGTACACTTTTTTTGTTAGCTGAGATAGTTTTTTTTTAATTTCAATAAACATTTATTTTACAATAGCTGTAGGTTTACAGAAAATTTGGATAACACAGAGATACCTCACATAACCTGCCCTCAATTTCCCTTATTGCTAATATATCACACTGTGATGGTACATTTGTCACAACTAAGCACCAACATTCATACTATTAACTATCAACTATACACAGTTTACTCTACTTCACTAGTGCTATGGACTGAATGCTTATGTCCACCATCCCCCCAAATTCATATGCTGAAGCATTAATCTTCCCTTTGATGATAGCTGGAGGTGGGGGTATTTGGAGATAACTGGGTCATGAGGGTAGAGCCCTTCTGAATGGGTTGGTGCCCTTATAAAAAGGGACACAAAAGAGGTGATCTCTCTCTCTCCATCATGTAAAAACACAGCAAAAGGTGGCTGTGGGTAAACCAGGGAGAGGGCTTTCACCAAGAACGTGACCACACTGGTACCCTGATCTTAGATTCCCATCCTCCAGAACAGTGAGAAATATATGTTGTTTGAGCCACCCAGTCTATAGTAATTTGTTCAAGCAGCCTGAGATGACTAAGAAATTAATTTTTCCTAATGCAAGTCTTCTTAGCCTCCTCTGGTCTGTGACAAAATCTCAGACTTCCTTTTTGATGACCTTGATGGTTTTGAGAAATACGGACAAGATATTTTACAAAAAATTCCTACAGAAGTTCCTCAATCGTGGCTTGGTGCTTTTTTTTATGATTAGACTGGAGTTACAGATTTGGGGGATGAAGATCAAGATGAAGTGCCATTCTTATCATATCAGAGTACTTGCTATCAACATGACATTGCTGACGATGTCAACCTTAAGCACCTGGGTGAGAAATGTTTGCCAGGTCCCTTTCCTATAAAATGACTCCTTCTCCTATTTCTTTTCCATACTCTAATTTTTTAAAACAAGTCACTAAGCATAAGCCCATTCAAGGGAGAAAGAAATTAAGCTCTGCCTCATTAACTGGGGGAGGTATTTATGTAAATTTTATGGAATTCTTTTCTATGGGAAATTTGTTTCTTCTCCACTGTTGACTCTACTTCATGTGTATTACAGGGTTCTTTGTATATGAGAAACACCAGCTCCAATTAAACATTGTTACCTGAGATATTTCTGTTATACCTCTAAGTGAAAAAAGTAAATGCTGAGTTAACTGTTAGTTTATCCAACTAACATATATTGAACATCTTTAGACAAGCTTCTTTATTAGGCACCTGATAAATACTACATAACACACTGAATGTTCACAATGAAACTTATAGTCTAACAGAAATATACAGTATGGTGTCATTAGTTAGTGTGAATATATGAATATACAGAACATACTAAGGACTTCTATTCAGAAGGAACTTATGGTCATCAAACTTAATAGAAGGAAGGGGATTCCAGGTAATTTAAATTACATTTGTGTAGATCTTTACACATTGCAAAACTGTCAACTGTTTATATGTGTAAAAATTAGTGGTAGATGGAAGAGAATAGGTACCTCCTACTAATATAGTTCTGTGGTTTGGTGGAATGATGTAAAACAAAAGGAAAAAAAAAACATGGTCTTTGGAGACTGACATGCTTTTTTTTTGACACCAATGTCACTCCCAGGTATTGTGGTCTAATTTTAGATTAGTAACTTTAATTCCTTGAGCTTTCTTATTGTCTCAAGGCTGTTATAAGTATTCAAGCTAAGTCAGCAAAAACAGCTACATATTTTCCCCATTCTTTTTTTTTTTTAAGATTTTTTAATTTATTTATTTGACAGACAGAGATCACAAGTAGGCAGAGAGGCAGGCAGAGAGAGAGGAGGAAGCAGGCTCCCCGCTGAGCAAAGAACCCAATGCAGGACTCGATCCCAGGACCCTGGGACCATGACCCAAGCGGAAGGCAGAGGCTTTAACCCACTGAGCCACCCAGGTGCCCCTATTTTCTCCATTCTTTATGCATGCCTCTGCAATGTGATTTTACATTTAGGTCACCAAAAGGTGAAGACCATTCTTCTACCCTTTAATCTAGCGTTGGCCTCTTATGACTTGTCTTTTGCTATTGGGAAATAAGTAAACATTATGCACAGGCTTTAAGAGAACTTAGTTCAGGGAGGGGGTTCACTTCTGTGCTGTTTCTGGAGTCCTGCTGGCATGTGCACAAATTCAGGTTTTCCTGTTAAAGGATGAGACCAGTGCGGGAGAACCGAGGTACCTCACCTATTAACAGCCACTCCGAGAAAGGCAGGTGAAGCCATCTGGATAAACCAACCCCAAGGAAGGCTACTCGCTAGCCAGAGAATGAGCAACTGACCACAAACACATGAATGAGCCCTTCCAAGAAAAGTAGAAAAACTGTCCTGATCAGCCTAGCCCAAACTGAGGATACAAAGGATGATGAGCCAAAAAATGACTGTAGTGTTCAGACACTGAGTTTCAAATGGTTGATTACAAAGCAACAGATAACTGACAGAATCATATATACCAGCTAGAATGGCGACAGGAACCAAACCTGGTAAACGTTCCAAGTTTCAGAGATAATACCTTTTTTTTTTCTTTATGAGTGAGGTTAGACTGCAGTATCTACTTAAGTTTAGAATGAAAATGGTATTCCCAAGCAGTCCCTAACCTGTTTCTAAAAGCCTTTACCCTAGCCATCTAATTTCCTACAAATTCTGACTAGTGATTTTCATAGTCCAGTGATTATACCATGTTACCTCTTTTCCTATTATCAAACAGTTGTGAATGTGCATGCTCTGGGGAAAGAGTACTTTCATATTCTAAAACCCCCTTTCAGGGGAAAAACTAACCTAGTTGTTTTTCCCCAGAGATGAAATAGTTTTTGCTGATCCTAACAGAAAAGAAGTGATTCTGACTTCGAAAGTACCACATTCGATCACTGTAATTAGAACAAGAGAATGCTGTGATTTTTCTCAAAAGAGTAAAGCTGACTTGTCCTGCAAAATAAAGATCTTTCCAATGATAGGGAAGAATGCAAGTGGGGGATTCCTAGCCCTAAGAATAACATGGATCCAGAAGGTAAATATGAGTCAATAAACATCACTGAGCCCCCACTGGGACTACAACAACAACGACAACGACAACAACAACGGGACCAACACTGACCCCTCTAGAGTTAAACTGAGGGCTCAGGGGATAAGCGCCACTGAAAATGGGAGTTGTGGCATGGTGTGGCATGATGACAAATCTATGAACAGGATGGATGTGAACCCATATATTAAATGAGGCTTCAAAGCCTCCCCAATAAGTGTCTCCTGCATATTTCAGCATGACTGCCATTGCTTAAAATGGTGTCACTTATTTGTGGAGCTTAACAAATAGCATGGAGGACAAGGGGAGACGGGGAGGAGACGGGAGTTGAGGGAAATTGGAAGGGGAGGTGAACCATGAGAGACTATGGACTCTGAAAAACCATCTGAGGGGTTTGAAGGGGCGGCGGGGGGGTTGGTGGGAGGTTGGGGCAACCAGGTGGTGGGTATTGGAGAGGGCACGGATTGCATGGAGCACTGGGTGTGGTGCAAAAACAATGAATACTGTTACACCGAAAAGAAATAAAAAATTTTTAAAAAAATGTTGAGCTCTTCATGGGGAACATCATGAGAAAGCTAGCTTATCATGATACAGACAGGCCTCATACTGGGAAGTACACAAGATGTAATGAGGAAGTCAATACTACAGAAATCAGGAGCAGAGGAAAAGGGGGAATATTTTGTCTCCCCTCCATCCCCGGGGGTGGGAGGAGGAAGGAAATAATGATTATCTCCACTCTGGTAAGCCTGAAAGATAACTACCATAGATTATAGTTTTCCTGTCAACTGTACCATTCATTGTATATAGTTTCTCAAAGTAAGTTCCATATCATGTTAATAGATGCTACTTAAACCAGTTCAACATCTCAATAATTGCTTATGCGCCTTCTCTCCCACCTTTGTTCCACCACTACATACACAAAATCACCCAACAGCTAATCACAAATAAGTATTATTGAGTTATTAGTTCATCAATAAGACTAAATGGATTGTGATGCCTTGGGTGGCTGAGTCGGCTAAGCGACTAACTCTTGATTTCCAGCTCAGGTCAGGATCTCAGAGTTGTCAGATGGAGCCCCATGTCATGCTGGACCTGCACCCTGCTTAAGATTCTCTCCCTCTCCTCTGCCCCTTTCCCCTCTCTCTCTCCCTCCGAGGGGGGTTAGGGAGAGGACTAAATGGATCAATAGGGTAATAGGATTTAAAACTTCACTTTGCCTCAGAAACCTAGTTATTCAATTATTGCCATCTTACTGTATGTCTATTTTGTAGGAGTTTTATAGGTAAAATAAAATTTACCTGAACTTAAAGGGAGAGAGAACTTCCCTCCGACCACATCAGTTAAAACTGATTAGAATTCATTATGTGTTTCTAGAGATTAGAGCAAGCAATAAATTGGAGATCTGACCAGTTCTGGAACCTAATGAGCTAGAGGAGATAGGATGGGAATCCAAGAGGTACAGAGAAAGAATAGTTATGAATGTTGACCCTGTCCTTGGTGATGGCTACATAAACAGATTATATACTAAAGACTTACTGCTCTTTTTTTCTAAACTTGTCTGAGTCTACTTTTATTAAAATATACAACCAAAATACTTGTTAGAAGGGTATGATTTTCAGGGTGAACCTAAATTTGAGAAAGAACCCTTAAAAATAGTGTTTGAAATATGAGATATAGAAAGAAGTTTATACTCACTCCACAGAAAAACACATTAATTTTGCAAGCACACATGGAATATTAAAACAAAATTTGTGTGTGTGTTGTAGGACACAAGAAAGCCTCAAAACATTCTGAAGATCAACATCAATCGTATAAATTACGGTCTGCTGTCAATGCAATAAATTCAAAATCACTAACAGGTTTAAAAGTTTAAGCAGGTTTAAAAGGCTTAAAGGTTTAAGCAGGTTTAAAAACAGATTTAAAGTATTACCTGGAAAACTAACAACGCGGCTCTTCAAAAGCTCCTGAGGGGTTTTAGTTCCAGCTGGTGACGGAAGAGTCCCCTGAACCCACATCCTCCCACGAACACACCTTACCCACAGTTACATCTGGGACAAGGGCCTCGGGGGGCAAGAAAGACCAAAAGCTGGTGGACCGACTCCTATGCCAGTAAGAGAAGGCCCACATCAGCAGGTAGGAGAAGCTGGGTCCCCATCTAGCCACGAACCCCATCCTTGGCGCAGTTCGGAAGGGAACTCAAAACCCTGAGCTTTTCCTTGAGAAGCAAGGGTTTAAACCCCACATCCGTCACCCCAAGTTTTTAAGACCTGCACCTGCATGCCGAGCCCCCAAAATACATAGCTCTGAAAGGCAAGGCGCCTCTCGTCCCCAAGACCCACAAGGCTATCCAGGGCTCGCGCGCTCGGACTCACCCGCCTCAGTGGTAGACGCTGAAGCAGCTCCTTGAGCGGCGAGGGCCGTCCAGACTCCGCGTGGGAGATGTTCCTTGCTTTCACTTGTCTCAGGGCTTGAGCCTGAGGGGCAGGCATGTGATTTGACACCCATTCGGGGACTTGCTGGGGGCCTCACCAAGGAGAGGGCCTGCTCGCCTTGGGAGCTGCGTTCGGCGCCCTCTCCTGAGCCTCAGCTTGCCTGTGGGTATCTCTCCGCCCGCAGCTTTATCCTGCGTGCGGTGCGGGGGTCATTGCGGCTGCGCGGAGGAGATGCCCCTTGATCAGGCTCTGGTGGCTGCGGGGGGTTGAAAGGAGTGGTGCTGGACTCCTGGGTCCTATGGGGCTTTAACATTCCGGGAAATCATTCTTGGCAGGGTACCATGCCCAGGGCACAGCACAGACTGACAGATCTGCCTTTTCTGTTGGGGGCGGGGGGGGGGGGGGGGGGGGGCGGAGGTTATTTGCTTGCCCTAAAGTTTACGCCTAAGAGGCGGGCTTTAGGTTTGACTCTCAAACCCCTTCAGATCCCTTTGCTCTCATGCTCTCAGGGAATGTAGGCTGGTGCACTCCATCTTTGTGCTTTCCCACTGCCTTGCTACAGCTTACCGTTATATCCCAGACCAGAGCTTATACACTCCTCTGGAGTCCCGATATTTGTGACTGCTGCCCAGGGGACAACTCTAGATGGCCTGACACTGGTGGTTCACAGGGCTTAGGCTTGCAGTCCCACTGGACCGTCTATATTTGCATACTTTAAAAGCTGCTCCCTGAGGATCTGGCTTTGCAGCACCGACAGGTCTTGGTACATCGTCAACTACTGGGAGATATTAAAAACAAAATAGGCTGCTTGAATAATCATAAAGTTTTGAGAGACCACTGAGAGGTAGGGCAAGGTTGAACAATCAGGTTCATTTCCTCTGAGTCTTCTCCTTCAAGACTGGAAGAGGTGCATATTTTATCTAGGGCATAGAGATCAACACAGAGAGTCAAGCAAAATGAAGAAATATGTTCCAAATGAAAGAAAAAAGTAGTATCTGAGAAAGGTGGTCTCTTCTTCATGAGTTAGATTCTTCATAAGGCTATTAGAGACAGAGAATTTATTAATAGTCATCCAGGAGTTTCAATAAAGCCATTTGGTGATTTCTTTTTTTCGAAAACTCATAAACTGAATACTCTCCTCATTGCCATCTTCATCTCTGTTTCTAAATGTGCAGATGTGTAGATGACTGGATTTAGAAAAGGAGTTAAAACTACATCAAATACAGGTAGAAGTTTATCCAGATGTATTGAAGGAGAGGATCACATGGAGAAAAAAAAAAAAAGTCAGTGGGCAAAAAATAAAATCACACAGTGATGTGAGCTGGCTGAGTAAAAGGAGTCTTGGATGATCACCTGAGGAGTGTTCCTGCAGAGTGGCCAGGATGGAGGTGTAAGAGGATGAGCAAGAAGAAAGCAACCAAGTTAAATGAACCCACTATCAGTAGTGACCATGAACTTCAGTTATAAGTATCTGCGAAGGCAAATTTGATGAGCCAAGGTATGTCAGAGTAAAAGCTGTCTAATACGTTAAGGGCTACAGAAGGACAAGTTTATCACAGAATCCAAATGGGCCAATGAGCAAGTAAGGCCAATGGTCCAGGTAACCACTAAAATAAAAATGCACATGGGCGCCAGGGTGGTTCAGTCATTAAGCATTTGCCTTCGACCCAGGTCATGATCCCAGGGTCCTGGGATCTCGCCTCACATCAGGCTCCCCGCTCAGCAGGAAGCCTGCTTCTTCCTCTCACACTCCCCCTGCTTGTGTTCCCTCTCTCGTGTGTCTCTGTCAAATAAATAAATAAAATCTTTAAAAAAATAAAAAGGACCATATAATCTTTTAAAAATAAATAAAAATAGTAAAATAAAAATGCACATTCATGGACTCATGATGGACAGGTGGTAGAGAGGCTTACATATGGCCTTATATCAGTCAAAGCCCATGGTTATGAACAGCAAATGTTTCCTCCAATAGCATGGCTGAGCTTCAGAGCCCCCAAAGGAGATGACTTCCTGAAAAAAGATCACAAATTATCCTGGGTACTACAATGGAGCAAAATATCCGGTCAGTGCTAGAGAGATTGCCTGAGAGAAAATTCATAGGGGAGTGTAAGGGTCCGAGGTCACAGAGACCATTATGAAGAAGTCTACCCTCATACTAGACACGAAAGAAAAAAACCACACATGTGTGCGCTCTCACACAAACACACATACTCACACACACACAAAAAAGTGAAAAGACACTGGATCTCTCTGGAATTGGAGACTTTCAGGAACACAAACTCAGAAACCACAGACTGGTTGGCTCCATCCATGGGCTCATATGATAGGTTCGCTATAAACCTGCCTTATCTAAAGGAAGAAAATAACGCAATTCAAATTAATACTATTATATTAATACCCTCTATGGAAAAGTATATACATTTTGGAAGTCAAATATTACCTGAGCATTTCACAAAAACCAAATAACATCTTTTTGGCCAATTTTATGTAGTTACATATGACAGTAACAGTCACTAAGTAGCCTTGCTAACACAAAGAATGATGCCTAGGAAAATTTGTTTAAATGGCAAGTCTTTCAAATCCTACATGATCACTTCTGGGGCAGTGGCTAACTCAAATGTAGATGTTTAAGCAACTGGGAATTTTGACAGTATAAAAAGCCAAATAAATTTCGAACATCTGGTACTATCCAAGTATAATGAGCCTAAATGAGATACATCAGAAAGAAGAATTGGACAAGGAAACAAGAAAAATAGGGAGTCTGGAAATGAGTCCAATAATCTAAAAAGGGAAAGGAAGCAAAGCAAAGAACTGTATAGCAGAAGACAGTAACATGTAAATGGCTTGTGTCCTCAGAGTTTCAAAAACAAGACTTGTTCCTGGTTGAATACACAAAACCAGAAGAAGATATCCAATTGCTCCTGAAATAATAATGCTGAGCCATCTCCTTTAGTTCTGAACAAAATAAGAATAATTTTATTTATTTATTTATTTATTTATTTATTTAGGTCTCAACAGAGCAGTTTATTGAGCCATAGTAAAGTGATAGTACAAAGCTCTTAAAGAGGGAGGGGACCTGAGAGGGTTGCCCAAGAATAATACTAAACAATTTAGAATTAAACAACAAAAACATCCTGTGTTAATATTTGTGGAAGAAAGCTAAAGCAGTATCTAGAGGGAAATAACTTTAAATACACTAATCAAAAAATAAGAAACTTTGGGGCACCTGGGTGGCTCAGTGGGTTAAAGCCTTTGCCTTCAGCTCAGGTCATGATCCCAGGGTCCTGGGATCAAGCCCCACATCGAGCTCTCTGCTCAGTGGGGAGCCTGCTTCCCTTCCTCTCTCTCTGCCTGCCTCTCTGCCTACTTGTGATCTCTGTCAAGTAAATAAATAAAATCTTAAAAAAAAAAAAAAAGAAAGAAAGAAGAAACTTTGGAGGCTCCTGAGTGGCTCAGTTGGTTAAATATCTGCCTTCAGCTCAAGTCATGATCTCAGGGTCCTGGGATTGAGCCCCAAGTCAGATACCCTGCCCAGTGGGGAGTCTGATTCTCCTTCTCCCTCTGTCCCTCTCCCCCATTCATTTTGTCTCTCGCTCTCTCAAATTAATAAAATCCTTAAAAAAAAAAAAAGAAATAAGAAATGTTGGCAACAGATAAATTAAGAGTTAACTTTTTAGTTTTCCTGAAGTACAGTTCTAGACTATAGAACGCTATGTTGATTAAATAATGATTCTCAGGATGGTGGGATTATAAATAAATATTTATTTCATTTATACTTCCATTTCTCAGATTTTTTTAAATGAAAAATGTCTAACCATACAATCGGGGTGGGGGGGAAGCATTCCTTTTGAAAAAGAAATCAGGCAATAAAGATATCTTTGCAACTCAGTAAAATTCCTCTCCTTTTCTTAAGTATTAAAACTTCTGTATATACATTTAAAAAAATTTAAGACTTCTCATGAAATCTGAAACCGAGGTCGTTTCTGGATGTTTTTTATGAAAGAGGCTCATACTAAAGTTAAGACCTCTGTTTTATGTCATTTTCAAAAAGATAGCACCTCTTGTGCAGGGGTATTGGTTCAATACTCACTCAGAGGAATGAACAGCACTTCCTGAATCACCAATACCTTTTTTCTACAGAACCTCAATTTTCCCTAGAGGCTTCCTATCCACACATACACAACACTGACAATACTCAGAGGTTATAAAACCTGACAAATCACAGCTTGAGGTGAAAAAGCTTTAGGACTGAAAAATATCAAGAGGAATTAGAAATGAAAGGTGAATGCAATTATATTCATTCATTTTATAGGTAAATTATGAGAGGGAGAAAAGCAAATAGAAATATATTTTTTTTAAATCTGAAGACTGATTATAACTATTAGCAGTATCATAATGTTGACCTGTTGTACATTAAGAATATCCTTTTTCAATGAGATGTTAAATTTAGTAAGTTAATGAAGAAATGACTTTTCAGAAAAGGTAATAGGGGAGTTTTTCATTTTGAATTTCATACTTGTGCTTCACTCTCTAGAATACTTTTATTTAGAAGACAGGGGTGTTAGAAAGATTGTTGATATAAGTTATTTTCCTTTCACAGACTGGACAAATAGAAATTGACTAACATAGTCCAGCTTCTGTTGATTCCTTTTCTTAAAATAAAAAAATAAAACCTTTTCTATAGTATCTTATAAAGTTTGTCTAACTAATTTAGCCACAAATATATACCAAAATGTTTCTGGTTCTCAAAATAATTTGATTTTAGAGAAGTATATGGGAACCAGCTGGGTCCTCATTTTTTTTTCTCCCAACTTTTTCCTTTGAAAATGTTCAAATCTATAGAAAAGTTGCCAGAAAAATCCAGTGAATACCTATTTCCATGGACTGAATTGTATCCCTCCAAAATTTATGTGTTAGAGCCTTCACTCCTAGTACTTCAGAATGTGATTATTTTTGAACATAGGGCTTTAAGTTAGTGATCACGTTAAGTGAAGTCCATTGGGATGGGCCCTAATTGAATCTGACTAGTATAAGAAGAGGAAATTTGGACACACAAAGATACCGAGGGTGCAAATGCACAGGGCCTATGAAGAGGCAGAAACACGCTAGCCATCTATAAGCCAAGGAGAGAAGCCTCAGAAGAAACCAGTCCAGCTGGCACTTTGATCTTGCTCTACAGCCTTCAGAAATGTGAGAAAATAAGTCTCTGTCGTTTAAGCCAGCCAGCTGGTATTATTTTATTATGCAACTCTAGTGAATACCCCTATATGCTTTTCATATAGAACTAATTAACACTTTGCTACATTTGCATGTCCCCTCTCTCTCTCCACACACTCACACAGACATGCACATGCACTAAATATAAAGCACACATACACATATATACACCTATATAACCACCTTTCGGCCAGGCCAGAGGAAGGGATGAACTATTTGAGTGTTAACTGCAGGCATCCTGATACTTTTCTCTAAATACATCAGAGTGGGCACTTCCCAAAGATTAGTACATTTTCTTATAAAACCACATCACAAATTTTACATTCAGGAAATATAAATGAAACATAATATATTAAATATACTGTTAACTGTTTAAATATACTGTTTAAATTTTCCCATTTGCCCTAACATAGCTAGGGGTTTTTTGTTTGTTTGTTTGTTTGTTTTAAAGATTTTATTTATTTATTTATTTGACAGAGAGAAATACAGCGAGAGTAGGAACACGAGCAGAGTAACTGGGGAGGGAAAGCAGACTTCCCACGAAGCAGTGAGCCCAATGTGGGGCTCGATCCCAGGACCCTGGAATCATGACCTGAGCCGAAGGCAGATGCTTAATGACTGAGCCACCCAGGCACCCCACCTAGGGTTTTTTGTTGTTGTTTTCTCCAACCCAAAATTTAATCAAGGTACACAAATTTCATTTAGTTGTCAGGTCTTTTTAATCTAGAATGGTTAGCCCCTTTTTTTAGGACTCTTATGATATTAACATATCAGAGATCACAAGTAGGCAGGAGAGAGGGGGAAGCAGGATCCCTGCTGAGCAGAGAGTCTGACGCGGGGCTCCATCCTAGGACTCTGAGATCATGACCTGAGTCGAAGGCAGAGGTTTAATCCACTGAGCCACCCAGGCGCCCCTGATATTAATTTTTTAAAAAAGCAGTTGTTTTGCAAAATGTCTCTGTTTGAGTTTGTCTGATGGTTTCTTCATAATTAGATTCAGGTTAAGCATTTGTAGCAGGAATACCTGCTCATGTGATGTGTCCTCAGTGTGTTGCATCAGGAAGCTTATGTCAGTTTGTCCTCTTATTGAGGATGCTAAGTTTGACTATTTGGTTAAAAAGGTATCTTCTAGATTTCATCATTGAAAAGTATTCTTTTATCTTTGTAATTAATAAGCTATTTTTTGGCTGATAATTTGATACCAAGTGACTGTCATGTCCCCCAGTAATCTTTTCTCATTGGTTTTACTTTGTTGATGATCCTTGTCAGAATAAATTATTATGATGGTAGTTATCGTATGGTAGTTAAAAATACATGTATTTGTTGGAATTTTTCTTCAAAAGAGAACTCTTTTCCCTCTTCCTATTTAAAAATAATTTCCCCTCCCAGGGGCACCTAGGTGGCTGTCAGTTAAGCCACTGGCTCTTGATTTCAGCTCAGGTCACAATCTCAGGGTTGTGAGACTGAGCCCGGTGTCAGGCTCTGTGCTTAGGCAGGAGTCTGCTTGAGATTCTCTCTATCCCTCTTCCTTTGCCTCCTACCCTGTGTGCACTCTTTCTCTTTAAAATAAATAAATCTTAATTATTTTTCTTTTTTTGCCAGAGTGGACTCCTTAATATTTATTTATTTATTTATTTATTTAATGTAAGTATGATTCATTTATACTTTAATAAATTAAGTATAATATACAAGTTAATATTAGCTGCAGGTGTACAACATAGTGATTCAACAATTCTACACATTACTCAGTGCTCAATGATAAGTATAGTCACCATCTGTCACAAAACATTACTAAATTATTACTAACTATATTCCCTATGCTGTACTTTTTTTTCATCTCTGTGACTTATTTTATAACGAAGAGTTTATATAACTTAATCCCCTTGATTTGAATTTATTTTACTCACTTTTTCTTTTTTTTTTAAGATTTATTTATCTGAGAAAGAAAGAGCATGCACGTGTGCATGCCCATGCCTGAAAGTAAGGGGAGGGGCACAGGGAGAGACTCTTCGAGCAGACTCCCCACTAAGCATGGAGCCTGATGCAGGTTTCCACATGGGGCTGCCATCTCAGGACCATGAGATCATGACCTGAGTCAAAACCAAGAGTCAGACACTTAACGGACTGACCCACCCAGGCACCCCATTTTATAACTTTTTCTAATACATTTCTGTCATCATTCATTTGGATGTTAAAATTGTTCCAAATTTCACAAGCAAGAGTGGTTTCAAGTTGACTCCTAACTCCTGGGTTTTTGAGCACGCCTTTGTTTTCTGGCACAAGAGATATTTGTTTAAACCAAAATATAATAAATGACAAGTATTCCCATTTTGCTGTTATACCTCTTAGGGTATTTTTTAATCTAGAAGAATTCCCCCTCTCTGTTTTAAAATCATACTGACGTATTGAAGAATCTGGTCTAGTAGCTGTAGTGTTCCACCTTCTAGATTTGTCTAGTTTCCTCATGGTATCATTTAACTTCCTTTATCACCTGTATTTCCTATAACTTGAAAATAAGATGGTTAATATATTATATTCATTAGTTATAGAGTAAACATTTTTGGCATTTTATAAGTTTTACTATACTTTATATTATATCACATTACGAGCCATATACTATTTAGTTGCCCTGCTATTAAATTTAATAGTCGCCCTACTATTAAATTGAGATGTTATTCCATCACGTGTGTACAATAAAATGTTTTACCACATTCACAAAACTCATGTTATTTTTCATCCAAATGAGAGATTATTACCTAATGAGATTTTACTTATTCCAATAAATGTATTTAATAGCTTCTTGAGAATATACTTGTAAATAATAGAAAATTGCAAGGAGAGGAACACCTGGGTGGCTCAGTCAGTTAAGGGGCTGCCTTCAGCTCAGGTCATGATCCCAGGGTCCTGGGATCCAGGCCTGCATCTGGCTCCCTGCCCAGTGGGGGGCCTGCTTCTTCCTCTCCCTCTGCTTGCTGCTATGCCTACTTGTGGTCTCTATCTCTCTGTCAAATAAATAGATAAAATCTTAAAAAGAAAAGAAAATTGCAAGGAAAGTAAATTATCAACACTTTTTAAAAATTAGATTCTAAAATCAGAATTTTCCTTTGGTCTCACCAATTCAATGATTAGATATTCCACAGACCCTTGTCAAGTTCATAAATATAATGTAGAAGGATATTCAAGACAGGAATACTTATAGTTACAAAAACGTAAAAATAATCAAGGGTTCATCAAGAGGGGACTTGCTGAACTTAATGTGGAACATTTACAATAAAAATGCCAAGTAGCCATTAAAGCCAATTAAGTAGTTCTCTTTGTATGCATACAGAATGCTGGGCAAGATTTATTTAGTAAGGAAGGCAAGTTTCAGAACCCTGTATATAGTGTAATTCCATTTATGTTTAAAAATTTTTAAATAACTGATTAAACAATTAGAGAATATCTGAAAACATACACAAGGAACTTTTACAGGAAAATGTTAAGTGATAACTTTGATAAGGTCAGAAAGGATTGCTTTTTAAAAAAAAATATCCAGGGGCGCCTGGGTGGCTCAGTGGGTTAAGCCTCTGCCTTCGGCTCAGGTCATGATCTGAGGGTCCTGGGATCAAGCCCGCATCAGGCTCTCTGCTCAGCGGGGAGCCTGCTTCCTCCTCTCTCTCTCTGCCTGCCTCTCTGCCTACTTGTGATCTCTGTCTGTCAAATAAATAAATAAAATCTTAAAAAAATAAAAATAAAAATAAAATTAAAATAATAAATAAATAAATAAATATATCCATTCTGAATAAAGATTTATTGAGGTTAAGACTTACTCCTGAGTCTTTAAATTTTTCCAGGTTACTTTTCAAGCATATATTGCATAAAGTCTCTATATCTAACACTTCTCAAATTTTTAAGAATAAAGGACCGTCTTTTGCAGAATTCAGTATTATTCACTATAAGAAAAGCAAATAAGTTGTATTGAGTTTATATCTGAGCAGGTCAACTTTAAAGCATTCTCTGGCTAATCTATATAACCACAAATACGACTCTGAAATTGAAGATCGACCAAAGATCCCTCTTGTTACAGAAAAACTAAAGCCCAGAAATCAGAAAACTTTATAGATCTGAAAACTTGGATTTCACAAAGATAAAAAAAATCACAATAATAACAACCATAGCAACTACTAGGAACAATTCTCTTGATAAATAGGAGAGTAAAGAAGCAGACTACTATAAAAATGATTGTACCTCCTCAGAGGAATAGTTTGTATTGAATGACCACCATCATCAACAACAAAAAATTAGTTAATTTAACTGATTTAGAAATTCAATTTAATAGCACACCTCTGGCTAAATGAAGGTTCTAATTTAAAAAAAAATTATCTGCAGAGAGCATTCATACACACCACACACACACACACACACACACATTTGTTGTTTGTTTTGCTGATTTATTCTCTTTTTTGAGATTCCCTAATTGAAGATTATACACACACGCACGGGTGCGCGCGCACACACACACGTACTGACTGACCGCTCTTCAATTTCAGGAGACTATGCTTTCCGTTTGTACATTCTCGTAAATGACATGTTCGGTTAGCCTGCAGGAACTACTAGTTCTTTGTGTTTCCCAGCAACAGTCTGTCCCCTTCTCTTTGGGAAGCACTTAATGAGCCATGTACTCTTGGAAGTGAAAAGAGAGCACACAAGGGCTCTGGTTCTGCTGACAGAGTAGTTTCCACCGCTCCTGCTCCTACCGTTTTTGCTTTTCACATTGTATTCACTTCACCTTTAAATATAGAAAATGAGTCTGGTTTCTTTGTTTCCTTTTGATTTTGGTCATCTTCCCCAAATTAACTTAAGGCTCTATCTCTAAAATAGAAAGCTAACATCCAGTCAAGTCAGAAATATGGGGGTAAGTTTATTTTTTTTTTTCTTCTTACAGATAATCTTACAGATATTGTTGAGATATTCAGCAAGACCTACACCTACATTCCAAGACTGCGGATTTAATTATATTGTTAAAAAAAAAACAACTGAACAACTAGGTGATCTTTGGTCATCGTCAGATACAGCTAACAAAGGATCTTCTTTGCTTGTAGATAAGATCCTTAAAGCTAGCAACAGACAAAACTGTACCCTTCTTTTATGTTATACCAGTTCAGTGGCATAGAGACCCAATGACCCCAAGCTGTCCAAGAACTGTGATATTTAAGGACACTGTAATGGCTCAGGCCACCTCCTGGCACTTTCCCAAAGAAGTTTTGCTAAAGCATCTCTCCTCTCAGATTTCAGCACACAACTGGAAAGTGACCTCACGAACATTCCCTCCATCCATATTTATGTAAGTTCTCTGTGTTTTTTTTTTTTAATTTTTTTTTTTATTTATTTATTTGACAGAGAGAGATCACAAGGCAGAGAGGCAAGCAGAGAAAGAGAGAGGAGGAAGCAGGCTCCCTGCCGAGAAGAGAGCCCGATGCGGGACTTGATCCCAGGACCCTGAGATCATGACCTGAGCTGAAGGCAGAGGCTTAACCCACTGAGCCACCCAGGTGCCCCTCTGTGGTTTAATTTAATAGAATTCACCTCCCTATCCAATCTAATTTTCACACAAAAACAAATACATTTCTACTTCAAGTAAAGGAATGGTAATATGCCTATGCTTTGCTTATCTCCATGGGCTATTGCATTGTGTTCTATCATAAGGAAGCTAGTCTTTTGGGGAATACACAGAAATTAGAGCAATTAGACAGCTCAATAAAATAAAAAGGAATTTAATTCAATCAACTGAACAAGGAGAATAATCACATTAAATACAGTACTAGTGTATGGTGTATGGAATATTATCACAGTAATTACAAGCCTCTTGATACACCACAAAGCACATCAAGATAAGATACTTCAACTTAGCTAACTGACTGGCAAGAAAAGTATGAAACAAACATTCCCTCAGTCATTTCTATTTTGACCTCATAATAATCTATATTTCTACTTTACTTTCTTTCTGTCTTCCCTGGTAGCTTACTATTTAACTTCTAATATAATACCTTCTATTCTCAGAACATTTCCAAAGTGTGTCTTTCTAAAGCAAATACCTCAGGTGGCACAACTAGTGGCTGATTTTCCTTTATCCCCTCTTCACCCTGCACAATGATCCCATTAACTATGTTAGCCTAAAACTCACCTCCCTGACTGCTTTGTCCCTCAAGGCCTTATTTTCTCTTTAATCCTTTTGTTGCCTCTCTCTCTTCAATGGCTTCTCTTGTAGGTTTTACCCCAAAAGATGTATCTTCTTTCTGTGGACTTAACCTTGGTCATCCCATAGTTACCTTGTATGCAAGTGAAATGCCAAGCAAATCTCAAACCCCAACCTGTCTGCCTCCCCTCGACCTTTTTTCCCATTCTCAGCTATTTCTAATGATGTCTTCTTTTTCTAAGATTTTATTTTCTTATTTGACAGAAAGAGTATAAGCAGGGGAAACGGCAGGCAGCGGGAAAGGGAGGAGGAGAAGGAGACTTCCTATGGAGCAGGGAGCCCGATGTGAGGCTCAATCCCAGGATCCCAAGATCATGACCTGAACTAAAGGCAACACTTAACCAACTGAGCCGCCCAGGTGCACCTCAAATGATAAGTCTTGAAATCATCTAGAACTGAACATATCCCAAAGGCAGCCCCACACTTTATTCTCTCTCTCTCACTCTGGCATATTCTACCACAGAGTCAAGAAGACTCAAATCTTTAGGATCACAGTTGAGATTTTGCCCTTGAGACCTCTAAACCCTCTCTCTCTCTCAGCTCCTGCTTCACCTGCACCATTTCCTTTGTTTATTCAAGTTCATAAAACCTGTTAAAAAATCCATTGTGATAATCCTTGAATTCCTCCACTAAATTTGAGATTTTCATCCTCTAAGTCTAGTATCCAAACTCTAGCCTCCTTTATCTGAGCCCTAACTTCTTCACTTAACTTTAAGGTTTGGCTTTCTAATTTTTTTAAAAATTGACAATAAAAATAATTTTCAAATGTACAGTTTTACTTGTATTTAAAATTGATGTAAGAAGTTTTTTTAAATGCTTGTGTTTCATTATAAAAACTAGAACAGTTTTTTTTTTAAAAGATTTTATTTATTTATTTGACAGAGAGAAATCACAAGTAAGCAGAGAGGCAGGCAGAGAGAGAGGAGGAAGCAGGCTCCCTGCTGAGCAGAAAGCCCGATGCGGGGCTCGAACCCAGGACCTGGGATCATGACCTGAGCCGAAGGCAGCGGCCCAACCCACTGAGCCACCCAGGCACCCCAGAACAGTTTTTTGTTTTTGTTTTTCCAAGACTGCATTTATTTATTTGACAGAGAGACATGGCAAAAGAGGGAACACAAGCCAGGGGAGTGGGAGAGGGAGAAGCAGGATTCCCACCGAGCAGAGAGCCTAATGAGGGGCTTGATTTCAGAGCCCCGGGATCATGACCGGAGCCGAAGGCAGACACTTTAACAACTGAGCCACCCGGGTGCTCCTAGAAGAGTTTTAGATTTGAAAAAGAGCAAGGGCTGGGATGCCAGGGTGTGCAGTCAGTTAAGCCTCCAACTCTTAGCTTCAGCTCAGGTCACAGTCTCAGGGTGGTGAGATCAAGCCCTGAGTCAGGCTCTGGGCTCAGTGTGGAATCTGCCTAAGTTTCTCTTTCCCTCTCCCTCTGCCCATGCCCCACACATGCACGTATGCACGCTCTCTCTCACTCTCTCTCTCTCTCTCTAATAAATAAAATAAATCTTTGAAAAAGAGCAAGGGCTAGAACAATTATTTTATGTATGCACATAAACAAAAGAAAAAATAAGTGTTATTTATTTTAACCACCAGATTGATCATATTTGTACTATGAGCTTTAAATGTGTTTGTACTATAAACATGTACAATGTAAACTTCATACGTGTACGTGCTTTATCTCCAGCGACTACCTAAGTGCCAGGCATTTGATCGGTCTCAGTAAATATTTGCCGAGTCCAAAAATTATCAATTCCAACAGCTACTAGCAGGTATAAAGTAATTTTCCCTTCCATCTCTCCAAATACTTAGTTTCTATCCCCAGAGGCAATTACCACTTTAGCATTTTCTTTTTTTTTTTAAGTGATTTTAAAGGTGCGTGATGGATATTATTTTTTTTTAAGATATTATTTATTTATTTGACAGAGAGAGATCACAAGTAGACAGAGAGGCAGGCAGAGAGAGAGAGAGAGAGGGAAGCAGGGTCCCCGCTGAGCAGAGAGCCCGATGCGGGACTCGATCCCAGGACCCTGAGATCATGACCCGAGCCGAAGGCAGTGGCTTAACCTACTGAGCCACCCAGGCGCCCTAGCATTTTCTTTTGTATTTTTTTGGAGGTATTGTTAAGTCCGATCAGCATGTGTGCATCTATGCAGACAGGCAGATATATGAGTTTGTGTGTGTATGTGTGAGTGTGTGTACACACCATAACTTATCTTTTTTCTCAAGTGGGAACAATCTATACAAATTTATCTTACCTTTTGAATTTATATATTTTAGGGATCATTTCTTTTTGGAAAACTGTCTTATCTTTATAAAGATGACACAGTATTCCTCGAATGAACATGTACTCAATTGATTTGATCAGTCTGTTATTGGGAGTGTTAGGGCTACCAGGATTTTGTGATTTTTAAACAATTCTTGTAGGGATCTCATTGCTCCTATGTGCCAGTATACGGAGGATAATGTCCTAGAAGTAGAATTGCTACACCAGATTAAATGCATTTAAAATTCTCATTGATATTGGCAAATTTCCTATCATAGACATACCAATTTATATTTCCACCAAAATGGTGTATAAGAGCACCATTTTCCTTCATAGTGGCCAAGACAAGACCATGAATTTTTTTTCCTTTTTTTTTTTTTAAATGTTTCCATCATCTGAGTTTTTTATTGTTTTGTTTTTTTAATTCCAGTGTATGGGGCGCCTAGGTGGTTCAGTTGGTTAAGCCTCTGCGGGGAGTCTGCTTCTCCCTCTCCCTCTGCCTCTCCCCTGCTTGTGGTCTCTTTTTCTCTGTCAAATAAATAAATAAAAATCTTTTTTAAAAAATCTGTTTTTTGGTTTGTCTCTCTTTCTTTTTTCCTTTCTTTGTTTTATTTCTTAAATTCCACATGCGATCAAAATCATACGGTGTTTGTCTTTCTCTGACTGGCTTATTTCACTTAACATTACACTCTCTAGATCCACCCATGTTGCAAATGGCAAGATTTCACTCTTATTTACGGCTGAGTAATATTCCTTTATATATATATATATATATATAGCCACATCTTTATCCACTCATCTAACAAGATCATCAGATTTTGAGATCATTTCCACGTATGAGTTGAAAAATGGTATCACATTATAACTTTCACATCCTTTTTAAATATAAATGAAATATGTTCTGTTTAAGAGTCCTTACCTTTTATAGACATCTATGGAAACATTTACGAATGCAATTGTATAACAGCTGAGATTTGCAGCAAAATAATGAGAAGAGGGGAAACAGATATGAGTATAGAAGAAACAAGATTATTCACAAAGATGGTTGAAGGGTACAGGAAGATTGCTTATGTTTCTCTGTCAATTTTTGTGTATGTCTGCAATTTGTCATAACAAAGTATTTTTAATGTGCATAAAAATTTAATAAAATAATTGTCTTTTTCCTGATACCAGAATAAAATTATGTGATGTTCAAATTCAAAAAAGAAAAAGAAACGTAAATAATATATAATATATGTTAATATGTTAACAGACATATTGTATTAATTATTCCCACATTTTAGGGGCCCCTGGGTAGCTCAATCAGTTAAGTGTCTGCTTTGGGCTCAGGTCATAATCCCAGGGTCCTGGGATAGAACCCCACATTGGGATCCCTGCTCAGCGGGGAGCCTGCTTCTTCCTCTCCCTCTGCTGCTCCCCCTGCTTGTGCTCTCTCACTCTCTCAGTCAAATAATAAAATCTTTAAAACAAATTATTCTCACATTTTAAAGACATTTGTCTTTTCATTTCTATGAACTGCCAGGAATGCTATATATCATTAACGTTATTTTTACTGTTTTCTATTCTATTATAATTTAAGTCGTTACCTTTTTCTCACTTTCCCACCTTACTGGCTTTGCATTTGCAATCCTCTTCCTGAAACGCTTGTTAGCAGCATTGCCTTATATCTTAACTGGGAATCCTAATTCCGTATGCATAGAGTATCTCCAGGTGGTGGTTCAACCTGTACCAGATCATTTCTAGGTAGACGAACTGGGTGAACGGAAACAGAGATTAGACTTCTCATTGCAATAACGTTCATACTTTTGGATTTTATACAATGCTTATATGTAACCTATACAGGAGCAAACGCACACATTAACACACACTTGTTAATAATTCACATCTTTGTTTTTTTAGGTATAGCTTCAGTGCAATTTTGAGCTGAAGGTTATTTATCTTTACTATAATGAACACTCATAAAAACTAACTATATACGCATAATATATTCTTTGAATTCTGCCAACGTGCCTAGCACATTCCTTAATCAATGTAGGTACTCAAAAACTGTTTAATTCATTTAGCAAACATTTATTGAGCTGCTGTTCTGGGAAAGTATCTTGGTAATAGGATTTATAGTCATAATCCTTGCCCTTAGAGATCCCAGTTAATGATGAAAATAAACACAAAGATAAATAACATTAATAGGTGCAATTGAGACATGCAAAGAAAGAAAATACTAAACACGAAGCGATTATCTATCTTAGCAATTTCCAAAGACTGAGTCAAGTAGCCCCTTCTCATGTTAATTTTAGTTGGTCACCAGAAACACTTTTTTATTAGATAATGATTTATTGCAAAAATAAATTACAAAAACCCCATAATTTGTGAAGATTAATCTGGTATGAGGTTACAGTAGACAGTTAATTTTAAGAAGTCAGTCACAGTAAAGAAAAACTAAGTAAATAAGAGTTTAAAGAGAACACAGCTCTTGCAACACTAGCGAAGCAGAGGTAAGGATGGTGTTTGGTGTTTGACAAATGTTGATTGATCACTCGCCAACCAGAAACATGTTGCATTCATAATGATGATCATAATTAAATATTATAATATTATCCTTTTTTGAGGGTTTACTCTGTATCCACAATTAGGTATGTTTTTCTATCCATCAATAGTCACAATATCCCAAAGACGTGTACCTTCTTGAGGAAACAGAGATTAAGCGAAGTGATGGCAGACATAAGAAAAAGTGTATTCTTTAATTTCTGTACAGTCATACTTACCAGGTGCTGAGTACTGGAGGAAATAATAGTTAAGTTTACTGACGTGACCTGACCTTGTAAATTTTGGATTTGAGTGGGGAAAACAAATGCCAGGTTAATAATTGCCATTTATGAGAGATGCTATGAAAGGGGACTCCAAATGAGCATTTGTGGCAGAACAGTTAGGGGTGGGAAGTAAGGACAGAGAAGACTTCCTTCAGCAGGTGATGTTAAATTTGGCTCTCACGAATTAAATAGCGGTTCCTGGGCACTACACAAAGAAAGCTTCAGTGAAAGTTCCTAAGGAAGGGTATAAAAAAGTCCAGTGTGCTTGGGTACAGGGAATTCTCCAGTCCCACAAACAGTGACAGAAGAGTGCCTGTGTTTCCACAGCCCTGCCAAGGGTAATTGTCAAAGTTTTGGATTTTTGTCGGTCTCGTGGGTAAGAAATGGTATGTCAATAGAGTTAGGTTCCATTTCCCTTATTATGAATCTCTTTTCTTAAGTTTAAGAGCTATTTACATTTTTTTTTCCATAAACATATTATTGGCACATTTTTCTATTTAAGTAAATTCATCTTTTGTCTACAATGTGAAGTATGTATTTTCTAATTTGACACATACCTTTCATTTTTATTATTTTAATTTTTTGGTGATGAAGAAAGCTTCTATTATTTTTTAAGCCAAATCAATCTGTGTTTTATGTTGTTTTTGAGGTTAGTGTCATACTGAGGAGTGTTATAAAACCCAAGATTACAACCTATTCTTCTGTGTCTTCTTTTAGTACTTCCATTTCATCAGTTTTCAAGTGTAAATACATGATCATTGGGATTTATTTTGGCACAAGGTGTGAGGTATGGATACCATTAGATCTTCCTTGAATTATTTCCACTTGCTGCAACACCATTTGTTGAAAAATCTATCTTTTCCCAATTGATTTGAATGTTGCCTGAATGCTGCCTTAATCCAACGCCAGATTCTTGTATTTGAGTCCTTTACTGGATCCATTCTTTTTTTTTTTTTAATTTAAGATTTTATTTATTAATTTGAGAGAGAGAGAGAGCAACAAGCAGGGTGAGGGGCAGAGGGAGAAGCAGGTCCACCGAATGGAGTGCCAGACGCGGGGTCTGATCCCGGGACTCGGGAGTCATGACTTGAACCAAAGGCAGATGTTTAACGGACTGAGCGACCCAGGTGATGAGTCTATATATTCCTGCACTACTAAGGCCAAGATTTAATTACTATTGTTTATATTGTTTTGTTATCTTGTAGGGCACTCACCTGCATAGAGTATTCATCTGTTTTAGAATTTTTCTAGTTTTTCTTATTTAAAAAAATGTTCTTACACATTAAAATTGGCTTTCTGCTTTAAAATTTCTTCTTTTAATTAAAATGTGTACTGAGAATTAGATTGAAGGAAATGAGGGAAGGAGCCAGGGAACTATTTTAGGGAGAACATTCTGGGCCAAAGAGATACAGTGTGTCAGGACCTAGAGCGGAGTGTGTCTGATGTGTTTGAAGAATGTGGAGACTGGAATATTGCTGCAGCAGAGAGAATGAGTTGAGTAAAGATCAAAGACAAGATCAGAGAGGTCATGGTGGTGGGGGTATGGAATGTGAGGGACAGAGCCCCACTGGTCCTTATAGATCATTATAAGGATTTCGGCTTCTAGACTGAATAGGATGAAAAGTTCCTGGCAGATTTAGAACATACGAAGCAGAGTAGAGCAGAGAAGTATCATATGCAAAATTTTTAAATTTTTGGTATCTGTTAAATGTCCAGCCCGTTCAATTCTAGGCATCCATCTGAAAGAGACGCAAACATACACAGGGAAAAAGAGAAAAAGAAAAAGGCAATCTACAAAGATATTTATTGCAGCATTGTTTGCTGGAGTGAAAATCTGACAACTGAAATAGCACAATAGGGAAATGGTTATTAAAAAAATTCCATGCTATTGACACACTATAGAACACTAAGAAGCTGTTACATGCACGGAGTAGGTTTGAAAGCACAGAAAAAATAATGATAGAGCTATTATTTCAAGGGCAAAGTGGCATAATGAGGGGAGCGCAGGCTCATCTTCTGGAGATGCTCATGGATGTGTTTGTGGATGAAGGGATGTGACATCTGGGATCTGGCTTGGCTCCTCCAACAGGCAGGAGCAGGTGTATGGATAACAAGAGTTTCAGTGAGTGGGCACTTACTGAGGTTAAGTTGCTGGCATAAGAGGATTAATTTCATTTTTCTCTCTACTTTGAATATGTTTGGAAAATTCCATAAAAGTAAAAAAAAGAATTTAAAAAGAGTATCAATTCATTAAGGATTAAAAACGTCAATGAAGAGGCACCTGGTGGCTCAGTTAAGCATCTGCCTTTGGTTCATGTCATCAACCTGGAGACCCAGGATCAAGATCCCATCGGGCTTCCTACTCAGCAGGGGAGTCAGCTTCTTCCTGTCCCTCTGCTGCTCCCCACTGCTTGTGCTTTCTCCCTCACTCACTCTCCCTCTCAAATAAATAAATAAAATCTTTAAAAAAATAAATAAAACATCACTGAAACATAAAAGTCAAGAAATAATTCCATAAAAGCCTTGGCTGTTTTCTGTACATTCAAGGCAGGTTCTTATTAGGAAGATAGATTTGTAATAAGTGTTTGGATATAGGAGACAATTGGTGTTCTGAGAATTAAATGAGATGATACATGTAAATTGTTTAGCCCAGGATTTGCAATACATATAAATCCAGAAGGTTTTCTGGAAGTTGCTTTTATCACTCAAAATGTATCTCAGTAATCTTTTTCACCTATCTTTCCACCTATCTATCCATCTCCTGGGTAACAGTCACATGATGTTTATTTATTTGGCTCTTCCCCATTGACATTTTCCCCTCTTGTAACTACCTTACAATGAATGTCTTCTAACACGTTTGTGCACCTGTTCAATTATCTCCATGGGGTAAGCCCCAGAAGCAGATTTGCTGGATTGAAACCAATGCATTTAAATAGATTTTTCCACGTTACCCTATAAAGAGATTGTACTCAAATACATTATCTCCAAGTAATTATTAAAGAGTCTATTTCCCCACAACCTTGGCAAGAGGTGCTATAAATATTTGTACATGTAAAAAAAAAAAAAAAACATTGTCTTCTTAATGCCCGAATATGTATTCCATGCATTATTAGTGAGGGTAAATGTATATTTATGTGTCTATTTTTGTTTCTGTCATTGCAAAATACTTTTCCACTTTTTTTTTTGTTTTGTTTTCCTTATTTTTCTATTGGATTCTTTGTCTTTATTGATTTGTTGGAGCTCTCTATATTAAGATTATTAATACTTTGTCGTATGTGTTGCAAACTATTTTCCCTAGTTTGCCATTTGTTTTTATGTAGTTTTAAATATTTTAACCTTTATTTTATGGAATCCAGGATTTATGGCTTGCTTAGAAAAGCCTTCCTATTCCAAAATTATAAAGCTATTTTTTTCTGTAGTCTCTCACACTCTTGGATTAATTTGTTTGCATTTGTAGCTTTAATCCATCTGGTCTTCATTACTGAGTTTGAGGTAAGGATACGCATTTTATTGCTAAATGCAGAGCCAACTGTTCTAGACTGCTTACTGAATAATGTATTGTTTATATCCAATTGGGAGTGACCATCTCATTATTATTTTTTGGATACTATGTATCGGCTCTTTTCACACCTTTGTTATTCCACATACACTTTAGGACCATTTGTTGTGTTTCAAGAATATCCTGAAAGGACTACATTTGAAATTACTTTAGGTATTAGGTGAGAATTGCCATTTGTGCGGCATAGTGTGTCTTCCCACTTCTAAGATATTTAGATAAACTTTATCATTAACTTCTCCATAAGTCTTTCAGTTCTTGTTAATTCCTATATATTGTATCATTTTGAGGGTTCTTTATACTTATATACGTATATGTATATACATATACATATATATATTTAATTTTATCTATTTATTTGAGAGAGAGAGAGAGAGCGACAGAGAGCATAGGTGGGGAGGAGAGGGAAAAACAGGAGCCTGTTGTTGGACTCATCCCAGGACCCTGGGATCATGACCCGAGCCGAAGGTAGATGCTCATCTGACTGAGCCATCCAGGCACCCCTTAAGGGTTTGTTTCCTTTCAATGAGATTATTTTTGCCTTACATTATTTTAGATATTGCTACATTATTTTAGATATTGCTAATGTTACATCTTTAACATACAGTGGATCTTTGCATGTGTGCGTACAGACACAAACACACACACACACACACACACACACGTGTAAATGAGTTTAATAATAGAGTGCTAAAGGGCGCCTGGGTGGCTCAGTGGGTTAAAGCCTCTGCCTTCGACTCCAGTCATGATCCCAGGGTCCCGGGATCGAGCCCTGCATCAGGCTCTCTGCTCGGCGGGCAGCCTGCTTCCTCCTCTCTCTCTGCCTGCTTCTCTGCCTGCTTGTGATCTCCGTCTGTCAAATAAATAAATAAAATCTTTAAAAAAAATAACAGAGTACTAAGATGTGCGATGGATATGAACCTATGAACCTTTGGGTGCATCATTCTATTTGCACATGTTTCAGGATTCTATGGCCCAACAATTACCCTCCCAGATAAGTGAAGTCAATGCATGTATCCACCAAAAAAATGTGTATACAAACATTTATAGCGGTTTTTTTTCACAAGAGGTAAAAATCAGAAATAATTCAAAATGTCTACCACTAGGAGAATAGATAAATTGTGATTTGTTTATGCTATGGGGTATTACACAGCAAACCAACAATAATAAAATAACTACTGATACAAGAAACAGCATGGAAAAATCTCATGAACAATATGCCATCATTCTACTTTGTGAAATTTGGGAACCAGCAAACTAATCTTGTAATAAAACTCAGGACAGTAGATACTTTGGGAGAGGTTAGGTATTGTCTAGGAAGGTGGGCTAATGACCTTGGGGTATGATGGAAATTTTTTTAATCTAAAAGTAACTCATAGTATCACTGGTACATAAATGTACCAGTAAAAGATAATTGAGTTACACGCTTAAGATTTGTTCAGTGTACTCAACATAAATTTTACCTACATTTTTAAAAGTAAGCATCCTAATAGGTTTGTGCCTATCCAGTCAGTAAAATAAAAATCAGAGTGGAAAAAAAAAAAAAGAAAGAGAAAATAGTTGTCTGACCTGCCTCAAAAATCCGCTCTTGACCATAAGACTCATTCTAAGCCCCTATGCTTTGGTCTGCTTTATCTGGATAGCCCCCAATATTCGACGCAGCATGCTCCTGGAGGATCTTTACTCCTACACCTGCTGCTCCTTATGTGTCCTATATTTCTCTTCGTGACATTTCTATCTCCTAGTCTCCCAAGCTAAAAGTTACAGCATCATGTTTTATGCCCTATAATAACTGAACATCATCTCATATAAATCTCTTTTCCCCTTTTTACTAACACTATCTTCGAATGGACTAAAAAATAGCCTTCTGATGGGATATTCCCTACACAATCTCTGTCCTAGTGTAGTTTGCAAAATGTTCTCAGTTTAATTTTCTAAAACGATGCTCTCTGTAGTGAAGGAAATGTTCTATAGCTGTACCATCTAACGTGTTAGCCACAAGCCACAAGTACTGGGCACTTGAAATGTGGCCAGTCTGGCTGGAAAACTAAATTATTAATTTCATTTCACTTCAATTAATTTAACCATAAAGAGCCAAATGTGGCTAGTGTCCAGTGGGTTGGACAGTGCAGTTCTGAAGGCACAGCTCCACAGATGGGATTAGATGTTACACCTTCGCTGACTCTGGACCTGAGTAGTTCCTGAATCAATATCAGTTCAATTGTCCCTCGTAGTCAAAAACAAACAAGTCATTCAGCCTAATAGACTTCTCCAAGCTGGGTTTGTTCTTTTAACATGGCTCCAGTCCTCGAGTAGGAACACTTTTTAATGCAAGAGCTCTTCTCAGGGACACATGGGTGGCTCAGTTGGTTAAGTGTATACCTTTGGCTCAGGTCATGATCGCGGGATTCTGGGATTGAGCCCCGCATCTGGCTCCTTGGTAAGCCAGAGCCTGCTTCTTCCTCTGCCTGCCACTCCCACTGCTTGTGCTCTCTCTTTCTCTGACAAATAAAAAAATAAAAAAATAAATCTTAAAAATAAAAAAAAGAGCTCTTCTCACCAGTGACCATAAATGCTAGATTATTTTTAAGTTGTCTAACTCTGTTCTACAGGTGTCCCAAAGGTTTCTACTTACCACTTCCATTTATTTTTTTTTAAATTTTTTTTAAAGATTTTATTTATTTATTTGACAAAGATCACAAGTAGGCAGAGAGGCAGGCAGAGAGAGAGGAAGGGAAGCAGGCTCCCTGCCGAGCAGAGAGCCCGATGTAGGACTCGATCCCAGGACTCTGGGATCATGACCTGACCTGAAGACAGAGGCTTTAACCCACTGAGCCACCCAGGTGCCCCACCACCCCCATTTAAAAAGCATTTTATTGCAGCCTCCAATCCAAATGACAGATACTATGTGTGACTGAAGCCAGGCTATATTGTCTATTACATGTACAGATAAGCAGAAATTATAAACTTAATTGGATCCAGTCAAAACTTGGGTGATTCATTTATGGTATACCAATAGGATATTACTATACAGCTATTAAAATGATTTAGATTTGTACTGACACAGAAAGATATTTATATCAAATTATAATACAAAATCAGCAGGATATCAAATACTAAACATTCCAATCCTAATTTATTTTTAATATGAAAATATGTATACATTGACAGAGGAATAAATTGAAGGGAAATACATTAAAATGTTAACAGCAGTCGTTTATCTCCAGGTGGTAGAATTTGTAGTCAATCAAAATTTTCTATGCTAATTGATATTAACACTCTTTAAAAATGAAAACAGCATATTCAAATTCAGCAGGATATTTCCAGACCAGATGTAATTTCTGAGTTAGTAACCATTATCTGCAAAATCCGTACATTGCTACAATAACAGGCAAACAGAAATCCCAAGGTTAGCTTTTTAAATTATTCAACAATAGGTCTCTACTGATGGAGATTCTGGAAAGACTCCATATATGTCCCCAAACAATGTCAAGTGTAATTCTACGGTGGGAATAGTATTCTAAGAAATGTTTACCAATTCCAAAAATTGGAAGTGTATATCTATTCAAAGATTTAAATTGAAAAGAGGAAAGGAAAACTAAAAACTAATCATTAAAAAGGGGATTAAAAAATAATGTCACAATGGAGATGACTTTTCTAAACACAGCACATAACCCAGACACTGTAGAAGACTCAGCTACATGACAAAAACTACAAAAAGCAGTATCAAAACAAATGACTGAGAAGTATGCAACTAATATCCAGAAGAAATTTCCTTAATACATAGGTATTTTCTATAAATCCAGAGAACAGAGAACAAAAATATACATGAGATATAAATGCAAAACTCAAAATAGTCATTATTTTGGGAAAGGAGAAAAAGAAAATTAGAAGCTGATAGATAGTTTCTAAGGTACTTGTAAGCTATTTTTTTCTTTCAATTAAGTGATGGGTTCACAAGTGTTTGATTATTCTATAATCACTCTGTGTGGATGTGTGTGTGTGTAGTCTATCTATCTACACATGTATATTCTGTATGTATGTTTCCAGAAAAAATTAATTGTTAAACAAGATTTGATTACCCTATGGGTCAGAGTAAAGAGAAAAAAACAATTTTGAGTGAAAATGTATGTTGATATTTCTGTGGAGAACTATGACATACATAAAAATTATAAGGTACATACTTTTGACCCAATATTTCTACCTCTAGGAAACTTACTCTAAATATATACTTGAATGTGTCTTATATGAAATTACATTATACAAGGCTATTTATTGTAACATCATGAGTTACAGTAAAAATGGGAAAACAAATTATTGACAGGGAGCCTAGTATATAAAACACAGTAGTATATTCTTTTTTTTTTTTAAGATTTTATTTATTTATTTGTCAGAGAGAGAGGGGGAGAGAGAGCAAGCACAGGCAGACAGAATGGCAGGCAGAGGCAGAGGGAGAAGCAGGCTCCCTGATGAGCAAGGAGCCCGATGTGGGACTCGATCCCAGGACGCTGGGATCATGACCTGAGCCGAAGGCAGCTGCTTAACCAACTGAGCCACCCAGGCGTCCCCACAGTAGTATATTCTTAATACACATGCAGCTGTAACAAAGAATAAAGAAAAAAAAGAAGACAGATAAAGGAATTTCATGATATATTATTTTGTGAAAAACTATGTGGAAAAATGTGCTATAATTAGTTTATTAAAGAGATACATGCTTGTGTATTTACAGACTCTCTGAAGAGGGATACTTGGTTGGATGAAAGAGCAGATGGAAGAAAGGGTGAGTGCTATCTATTTATTTAAAAAGTTTCCACATAGCTTTGTAATTAGTCATCAAAGTAAATTAAGTGCATTTTATAATTATACACAGTATGATTCCAGTTACATAAACGAACACCTTAACAGAGGAAAGGAAATTGCAAGAAACACTCGATAGCAAATTAATTATAGTTGCATTTTTGTGACCGAGCTCAGAGGCTTGTTCACATTTCTCCTTTTTCATAAGGACAACTCATGGACACTTAACAACACAAACTTCCAGTGTTTTTTATGAGCTATCATAAGGAGTTGGTCCTGACAAAATTTGAAAAAAGATAAAATATTAGTTCCTTCCTCCTGTGTGGGGAGAATTTTCAGTTACCCTCTCACATCATTTAACAAAAGCTGGAGTAACAGTTCATAGCTTGTTGGTGAATGAATAAAAGACACCTCCTCAGTTTAACTGGAAACATACAATTCTGTTCCAAACCCTCTCTGGGAGAACAGAAGAGATTCAAACTTCCCAAGTGAATTGTTTTCTTCCTTGAGGAGAGGGAAGAGGTGAGGAGGAAGTGTTGTAACTATTCTTCTAGTCAACAAGAGGATCTAGGCCAGTTTGTGACACTGCCCTGTGAGAATACCACAACACAGCCCCCCAAAGACTACACAGAGTTATTTGATTTTGTCACATCAAAACTAGAGACTCGATGTGTTTGTGAGTGGAGAGAGGTGATAAACCCAATGCAGCAAAATTCAAAGTTATATTGATGTTCACTGATAATCTTTTCATTTTTTCTATAGGATTTTTTGTTTGTTATAAAAAGTTGAGTTAAAAAGGAAAGAAAAATTTGGCTAGGAAGGATTTCCTAACAGTCAAAACTTAATATAGAAAGTTCTCCAGTCTCAGCCAATTTCTAATACAGGAGGCCTAAGAGTGGAGGACTAGGGTGTGACTGAGTGGGCTTATCTGAGCCTTTGGTTACAGGGGTAGTACTCTTATATAAAAGACACTACTATGCCTTACCTACGTATTTTTTAACACATTGGTATCATTCTGGTCTTTAAGAACTATCATTACAACATATACCCTACATTAACTATTTCTTGCAGTATAACAATATTACTATAAATTTCCTACCTCAAAACATTTGTCATCTCGCAGATAAGGTGTTGGAATGGCTCACCTCCCGGCTCTGCCATGCTATAATCTAGATGTCAACCAGGGCTGTTATCTTTTGAAAGCTTTTTTTTTTTTTTTTTTAAAGATTTTATTTATTTACTTGGGAGAGAGAGAGAGAATAAGAAGGGGGAGGGTCAGAGGGAGAAGCAGACTCCCTGCCGAGCAGGGAGTCTGATGCGGGACTCGATTCTGGGACTCCAGGATCATGACCTGAGCTGAAAGCAGTGACTTAACCAACTGAGTCACCCAGGCACCCATATCTTTTGAAAGCTTTAGTGGAAAAAGATTCCCTTTCAAACTCTTGAGATTGTTGGAAGCATTTACTTCCTGGATGTGTCTTGGACTGAGAGACTCCGTTTCGTGCTGACTGTTGGCCAGAGGCTTCCCACCGTTCCTTGCCATAATGACCACCCCAAAGTCCGCTTGCTTCATCAAAGTCAGCAAGGGAGAAAGCCTCTCCAAAAGATAAATGTTAGAATCTTACATCACATAACAGATGCAATATCTTGTCACCTTTGCTGTATTCTATTCTATTAGAAGCAAATTCCAGGTCTTGCCTATACTCCACGGGGGTGGATTAACACACACACGAATACCAGGCAGTGAGGTCAGGAGGCCCTTTTACAGACTATCTGCCATACCACCTTAACAAGAGAAAGTTGTTTGTTTTTTTTTAAGACTGTTCAAACTGCTCTTCCTTATATTTTCAGAGATCATGTGCATCATTTATCATCATCTTTAAGACCCTCATCATATTTAAGTCCCTTTAAATAGTTGAAGCCCAGTCTCTCCTAGAGGATATTTGTATTATTTGTTCCATTTGATTCTATTATTAATAGATATTCTATCTATTAATTTGGATATTTCCAAATTAGGAATATTAAATAATCTAGGAGAGTCTTTTAGCCTAGCTTACACTGTTCTTATGTGTATATAATCAATCTTTACTGCAGGGCATTTTTTTTTAAGATTTTATTTATTTATTTGACAGAGAGAGAGCACAAGTCGGTAGACAGGCAGGCAGAGAGAGAGAGGAGAAAGCAGGCTCCCTGCCAAGCAGAGAGGCTGATGCGGGACTCGATCCCAGGATTCTGAGATCATGACCTGAGCCGAAGGCAGAGGCTTAACCCACTTAGCCACCCAGGCGCCCCTACTGCAGGGCATTTTTACTGAATGCCTCCCAGCTGCCAGGCAATGGGATATTTTGGGGGGATGCAGACTGACATTCTAGGAACTCATATTCAATAAGAAGACCATCCTTCTATATGATGCAGACAATTATATGAAGATGCAACTTACAGCTATAGTTTTTCTGTGTAAACCTGTGCATCAGAGAAAAAGATGAAACAAGACACGGACCTTTCTCTGAGGGAGAAACTCTTTCTCTTATTGGTCTGTCTCTGGTCCTCATATCCCTTCTTAAGGTTATCCAGAATATCTTCAATCTCCTGAAAATGAAATACATGTCCTCTCTACGGCTTGCACCCTTCAAAACTGCCCAGTCAATACGGGGCTGTCAATACTCAGTCAGCAGTCGGTATCCATCAAGTCAGGGCCCACGTGGGTTTCTCTGACCCTGGCATCAAAGGAGAACCATCAAGGGATCTTTATTCTTTCTGGGATTGCTATAACCAAACAAAAAGAGCTTTAGAGTTATTGACTTATTTAATACTTTCTAACAACCCAGTGAGATCTTTATTATTATTCCCTGTTTTATAGATGAGGAAATTGAGGTACAAGAGAGGTTACATAATTCCTTCAAGGATTCATATCTAGTGAAGAGGAGGCAGTAGACTTGGGGCCAAGCCGGCAATCCAACCCAATATTCTTCTGCAGCCTTTGGTATCAATTCACTAGCTCCCCATTCCTGAGAATGGAAATAGGACATGGAAAAGAGTGGTGCCTGATTACGCCAACGGCATAGCTTTGACTGCTCCAGAACAGTTCCTCCTTCAAAGTAAGAGTGATGCTTGGCTTTCTTGGTCAGACACGCATTCTATCATTGAAAAGAATGCTCGTTTTTTTTAAAAAAAAAAAAGGGCGCCTGGGTGGCTCAGTGGGTTAAGCCGCTGCCTTCGGCTCGGGTCATGATCTCAGGGTCCTGGGATCGAGTCCCACATCGGGCTCTCTGCTCAGCAAGAAGCCTGCTTCCCTCTCTCTCTCTCTGCCTGCCTCTCCGTCTGCTTGTGATCTCTCTCTGTCAAATAAATAAATTAAAAAAAAAAATCTTTAAAAAAAAAAAAAGAAAAGAAGGGCGCCTGGGTGGCTCAGTGGGTTAAGCCGCTGCCTTCGGCTCAGGTCATGATCTCAGGGTCCTGGGATCGAGTCCCGCGTCGGGCTCTCTGCTCAGCAGGAAGCCTGCTTCCCTCTCTCTCTCTCTCTGCCTTCCTCTCCGTCTACTTGTGATCTCTCTCTGTCAAATAAATAAATAAAATCTTTAAAAAAAAAAAAAAAGAAAAGAAAAGAATGCTCGGATGCAAATTAAAATTGGGTACATCTGCTCTTGATTTTGTAAGGATTTATACTTATACCCTTCTCTGGTGCTTTCTTCAGTGATTATTATGTAGAGGGAAAACCCATTTTTCAAGAAGCTTCCAAAGCCAAATCGTGCCTGGGGTAAACCTTGAGAAAACCACTCCCCCCTCCAACACCGGTCATACTAAAACCCCATTTTTCTACAGGTATATGATAAAATCAGGAGGGTTCTTTTGATTCTTCTTTTTTGATCCTAGGCAATGTCCAAAGGTCATTCTGTCTCCTCAGACCGAAGTCATTCTTTTCATTAACTGTAATTGGCTTTAGGATACTTGCTAATTCTGCCCCTTTTGTTGGGTGTTCCAAGAGTCAATAATAGGTCTCAGTGCCCTCAGGGCCTCCCTATCTCAGTTTCCCAGATATAAGGATTCCTAAAAGAATCCAAAGTTCTTCCCAGGGGTCAAAAACTAGTAGACAAGCATTTCTTTGTTGTTAGAATTTTATTTGAATTCAAATAGAAATACTGATTTGTATTTCTCTTGGAAGATCTGGCAGCAATGGACCCTTTGCTTCTAACCAGCAAATATTTTTGTGGAATGGAAAGCCTCTAGTTCACCCTAGTTAGCACTTTCCTGCTTCATTCTTCTTTACACCTGTAGGAGTTCAATTCACTAGTCTAAATCTGTGGTCGCAGGGTGCTCTGTAGCTAAGTAGCACCAGCATTACCTAGAACTTTCAGAAATGCAGAATTACAGGCCCATTTCATATCTGCTTCATCAGAGTCCACTTTTTTAGCAAGAAGCCTAGATTTCATTGTACATTAATGTTTAGGAGGCCCTGATCACTTCCTGTTTTACCTTTACTCACCATCTACTAACGTGCAATTTTATACTACAGCAATACCGTGATTTTCCTACTCAAACCAGTGTCTTGTCTTCTTGACGTTATGGTGCGATTTGTTTTGCCGAAATGGCCTTCTACAAGCCACCCACATTGCTGTAGAAAACTCAGACTCATCTTTAAATTTCTGCATAGAGGGCACTTGCCTCTAGGACTTTTCAGCAACCCATCCTCACCCCAACTATAATGAGGTAAAGCATTCCTCCTCTGTGTTCTAATACCCTGTATGTGATTCTTCAAGATCACAGCCGTTGAGTTCTGTGGTTGTATATACCGTGAACTCCTGGTGAGCTCAGTGAATGTTCTAATCATTTTTCTCGGTCTAGGTCATACAAGTGGGTTGAATGGTGGCCCTCAAATAGAGATATATTCATGGTCTAATTCCATAAACCTGTGGCGATGACCTTATATGGTAAAAGGGTCTTTGCCAGTATAATCAAGTTAAAGACCCCAAAATGAGATCATCATGGGTTATCCTGTGGGCAATAAATCCACTAACAAGTGTCCTTATAAGAGACACACAGAGAAGGAGGAGAAGGCCAGCTGAAGGTGGAGGCGGAGATTGGAATGATGCAGGCAGAAGATGCGAACACTTGGAGCCATCAGGAGTTGAATAAGCACAGGAAGATTCTTTCCTAGAGCCTTCAGCAGGAATACAGCACCCAAACCACCTTAATCTTAGACTTCTGGCCTCCAGAACTGCCAGAGAATATACTTCTATTGTTTTAAGCCAATCAGTTTATAACAACCTGTTACAGCAGACAGTCCTAGGAAACTAAGAAAGTGCCTGATATATTTGATAATTTTCCAATTGCATAACAACTGCATAACAATACTGAACTCCTACTAGCTACCAGGCTTTTTTTTTTCCAGGTACTTTTCAAATATTTTGAGAGATAAACTGCAGGACAGGTGGCAAGGTGGCTTGGGAAAAGGGTGTGCAGACGTACAACGTAGAAGGTGCTCAGAGGAGGATAGCGTTTATCACATGCATTCCCATTTAAAGAACTGGACTGGCAAATTCTCATTTAAAGAACCAGAAAATTTCAGATGAAATTTTTTAAAGAAGATTTATTTATTTATATTAGAGAGAGTGTGCTCCAGCGAGTAGGGGGAGGGACAGAGGGAGAGAGAGAGAGAATCCCGAAGCAGACTCCCCGCTGAGCTCAGACCTGCTCAGGGGCTCAATTCCTGGACCCTGAGACCATGATCTGAGCCGAAATCAAGTTGGATACTGAACCAACGGAGCCACGCAGGTGCCCCCAGATGAAGTCTTTAATGACCAACCGGAGAAGATGAGCCACACCCGTAAGAGTTCATCGGCTTATTTCACATGCCAGTCAGCTTGCTCTAAGGCCCATGAAATCTTGAAAACAATAATACAGCCAATCAGAAAGAGGACAACTTACAGGACAGATGGGTCCAAGAGTCAAAGAATACCAAAACCTAATTAAGCTCGGTTTCCAAATGCATGAAAAGTGAAACACCTTTATGTTTTTCATAACTTTCCCCCCTCATAACCTTAGAGGGCCTACAGGAAATGCTGTTCTTTATAGCAAATGAATATTAAGGTTAAACAATTCTTCGATTTTTTCCCTGAAAAATTAATTATAGTTATTTTAAAGTTTTTTTTTTAAAAGATTTTATTTATTTATTTGATAGAGAGTGAGAGAGAGAATGACAGGGGAGAAGGTCAGAGGGAGAAGCAGACTCCTCATGGGGCTGGGAGCCTGATGCGGGACTTGATCCCGGGATTCCAGGATCATGACCTGAGCCAAAGGCAGTCGCTCAACCAACTGAGCCACCCAGGCACCCCTATAGTTATTTTAAAATCAAACATGTGGTTAAAGAGTGGCACCTATAGGTAGTGCTGGGCCGGTCAATGCTTACCAACCAGCTGAGGGGAGCAGCTCTGATGGCAGCAAGGCGGGGGGGCATTCACTGTGACCGATTTTAGGGATTGAATGTGATGTCAGCTGGCTGGCACATTTCCTGAGAATGTCACAATCAGCTCTAGCAGGCTCTAACACAGTAACAAGAAGGGGGGACTCACACAAAAGAATTATCAGCATTCAGATTAAAGAAGTCTACTGACAAAATGGGGACCAATAGGAACTGGAAGAGGCTGAATAATGCTTTCCAACTCCCTGAGTAACACAAAGGAAGAAAAAAAAGGGGGCATCTCTAATGTGATCTAGTTTTTATGATACTTTATCTTTCCACACACTCAAGAGATACAGAGAGAAACACACTAAGTTGTTTTATTTAATTCTGTACATGACCCAGTTAAGGTAAGGGCAGTGTTCTGGAAACTATGAAAAATTGTGCCTACGAAATGAGAACTGAAATCAACATAACGCCCCACCCCTATGTTAAACATTAAGACCAAAGGTAATTGTGCAACTGACTTTAGGCAATTTACTCCTGAAAGATAAGACTATGAACCACCTAAAACGACTGGATTAGCAAGACCAACAGCGTGCTCTGTGGTCACCTCACTGTGATCTGTGTTGTGATGTCGCAAACTAGGCTCCAACTCTATCAGCTCTCTGCCTTGCAAAACCGACCTTAGAAATTACCAACCACAGGCCCTTGACAGCCTATATTCTTCACTCACTTCCCAATTTATCTTAAAGATTCTCAAAAACACGTATGTTCCCTCCCTGCCCAGCTCTGGATGCTCTTATTTGGACGAATTCCCAGAGCTACAACCAGTGCCTGTGGTCAAAGACAGACCCCTCTCAGGACAAAAGGCAAAAAGTTGAGAAAGGGAGGGAGTGGGGAATGGATGGAGTATGGCCAAGGGTGAAGAGGACACGGACCAATCTTCAGGAGGTGGGGCTGTCAAATCAGTCTGGGATTCACCAGCCTTCCCTCCCTGTTTATGAGGGCTATAGAGGGTTCCGTGCTGCCTGTTACTCAACATGGTTAGGGCAGAGGGAGAGCATTTCCAGTGAGCTACACACCCGCAGGAAGAGCATGCACAGAAACAGAGGCAGGGGGGCGCCTGGGTGGCTCATTGGGTTAAGCCTCTGCCTTCAGCTCAGGTCATGATCTCAGGCTCCTGGGATCCAGCCCCACATCAGGCTCTCTGCTCAGCAGAGAACCTGTTTCCCCCCCTCTCTCTGCCTGTCTACTGTGATCTCTCTCTCTGTCAAATAAATAAATAAAAATCTTAAAAAAAAAAAAAAAAAGAAACAGAGGCAGGAACCCCTAGTAAGGTCACATGACATTCCCCAATTGTTTTCATCAGTAGCAGAGAAACTTCACTGGAGGAAGGCAGCCACGCAGAGCAAGAGCAGACAGCTTGGTATTATCTTCCAGTTGCTATTGACATCCTTTGTATAAGTCTCATGACAGATCCCAAAAGTACAGTTTCAAGCTGAATCATAGACACTTTATATGCAATGCTTAATCACCATTCAAAAATACAGACATGATTTGTTCATAATATTTCCACTTCTAGAAATTCTGCAAACATTGGGATCTACCTGGTACAGAAAGTGTCAGAACACCTCATTATCCTGAGGGGACAAGAAAAGCCAGTCAACCCCTAGATTTATTGTTCCCAATCTCCTTGTTATTCTGAGTGCCTGGAAGATCCTAGCATTTCCACAATTGTCAGCTGATTAATTTATGACCTGTTAATTGTTGGTATTAACTTAATATAAATAATATTAAGGAGTATCAATTTGTCACATATTAATTAAGAGTAAACATTTTTTTTAAAAGATTTTTTATTTATTTATTTGACAGAGAGAGAGATCACAAGTAGACGGAGAGGCAGGCAGAGAGAGAGAGAGGGAAGCAGGCTTCCTGCTGAGCAGAGAGCCCGATTCGGGACTCGATCCCAGGACCCTGAGATCACGACCCGAGCCAAAGGCAGCGGCTTAACCCACTGAGCCTGACCCAGGCGCCCCAAGAGTAAACATTTATTAATTTTAAATATTTAAAACAATTCCCATCCATCCAGGATTCAAACTGGTGCTTACTACTTGTTTACAGCTGTCAAACTTGGAAACCAGTAGCCTGAAAAGCACAAGTTTTTTGTTAGACCCAAGTTTAAGGAAGCACAGCAGTATTGGTGGAGACCAAAATCACTCACAATATAACCAGCAGCTAAACACTGGGCTCTGTACCAAATCCCAGCTGGAACGTCTCATGTGGTGTTTTTTTTTTCCTCCAGCTATGTTCTTACAAGAATAATTTTCTGTATTAGACTTTCATTTTATCAAGTTTCTTTTAAGTGCCAACTTCAGCGATCCAGCAACAGTGGATAGTTTATCTTTACCCAAGTTTCACTTTCTTTGCCAGCATTGAAGCTTGTCTGACCAGCTCCCACTGCCTTGTCTCCTTATCTCTCATTGCCTTTTTTTCTCCTCTCTTTAAACTGGTGAAATTGAGGTGTGCATGTTTTGCTTTTCTTCAGAATTATGTAATTTTCTCATGAGCTCCAAAGATCTTGATAACACCACAGTTAGGATACTTTAATACTCTCATGGAAATAATCTGATAGTCAAGGTAAACGCTGAGATTGTGTGGTAATTATAAATTAAATGATACCATTTACTCTCCAGTGTTTTTACTTTTTTCAAATAAATATCTTAGTTCATAAGATCGAGAAGTGCCATGAGGGTTATAATGAAGAAAAATCAAAATGAAAACTGTATGTCCAAGCCTTCCACCTCCCTCCATTCCTGCTACATAGACATAATCAACTCAATACTTACAGAATTTAGATTTCTTAATGTTTCATTTTTAGGCATTATCAGTAGCTCCCTACCATAAGAACTCAGAATTTTTATTATCTCCCACCTCCAGATAAATTTCCCATCCCCCATCATTCCAATAAAGTGATGCCAACATTTGACTGAAATCACGTTTCACTGAACTTTATGACCCAAGACATATCCTTCCGCTGAGCAAATATAAATACTCTTCTTTCACCAACACTGTTTTCTATGGAGTTAACCATTAAATAATTTTTTTTATATGTTTTCTTTCCTTAGTTTTCAAAGTACCAATCACTAAATCATTCCTTTAATTTTCCTATGGAGCTATCAAGCTCTTGTTAGATATCTCTCAAAATCAATCCTATTTATTTTTTCTACTTCCTTCCTTGAGTCTTTTGTTCTAATTTGGGCAAGCTACTGCTCATCTTCAGGATTTTTGTCTTTCACCATCATTTTGGTAATTCCTTTACCTCTTTCCTGTGTTCCACTGACCACTTCTGAGATTTTTTTTTTTCTTGGTATACTCCCTCATTATAATGGAGCACATTCTATTATGGCATTGCAAGCAAAGATATTCTACACAAAACTGGTAATTTGGCTAGATATGGAATGTAAGTTGAAAGCATTTCTCCCCCAAACTGGGAAAGGCATGAGTCCTTTAATTTCTATTATCAACTTTCTAGTTATCAATATTGCAAAATCCAAAGCCCTTCCGAAATTGGATTTTGTTATGTGCAACCTATTCTCTCTTCTCCTGGAAGTTGTTAAGACTCTTATCTTTATCCTGATATTCAGAGATAGCCCTAGAATGTTCTACCTTGATGTGGATGTTTTCATTCATCATACTGGCACATGAGGGACCCTTTCAATGTAAAAATCCATCAGTTTAAAATGGTTTGAAATTTTCCTCCCCTCCACTTTCTCAGTTCTCTTTGTAATTCCCATTGGTCACTTGGCAAACTCTCTGGATTAGATTTATCTTTTTCAACTATTTTTCATCTTTTTGTTTTTCCTCTCTAGGACATTTCCATTTTCTTCCGATGATTTCACTCAATTTCATTACTGCTGTTTTTTATGTTGTGAAGTTTTTTTTGTTGTTGTTGTTTTATTTGTATATAGTATTTCTAGAATATCTTTTTATTTCTCTGAGAAAATGAATGGCTTCGAGGTTTTCCTCCAAATTCTACTTCTTACTGTTGGTCTTTGTCTATCACATTCCAGAGTTTTCTTAAATTATTTGTTGCCATTTTAAAAAAATATTTATTTGAGAGAGAGAGCGAGCAAGCAAGCCAGCAAGCGGGAGTGGGGGAAGGGGCAGAGGGAGATAAAGAATCCCAAGCAGATTCTACATGGAGCCCCCATTCAAAGCCCAATCCCACAGCCGGATTGTGACCTGAGCAGATATCAAATCAGGAGATTAACTGACTGAACCACCCATGCCCCCTTGTTGTTAATTTTTATCTGAGTAGGGCACGTAAAAGGTGACTGAGAAGCTATGTGAAACACCAAATACAAGGTCTTCCCTCTTAGTTTTCTAGTCTTCCTTGGGGCAAGGGATAAACCTGACTGACAACATTCCAGAAGCCATTTAGGGACCTAGGTTTCACTGTTCACTATGCAAGCTTTAACTTATTTTCCCTCTTTTCAGTAAACTCACTATCAACCAACATATTACAAGGCCTTCTATTTTTTAAGATTTTATTCATTTATTTGAGAGGGAGACAGTGAGAGTGCAAGAGTGGAGGTAATAATAATAATAATAATAATAATAAGATTATCTTTTCCAAAGGGAAAATGCATTATTTAAGCTATATGCTATGAAAGTATAGCTCTATTGTCAAAAATAAGCCACTAATCTTCCACTAGGGGAATAAATCTCGTCATGTTCTCAACTAGCTAGTGGTCTTATATATGTCTGTATCTACACATATATGTATATATACTTTTGATACCTAATGATATGCATTATCTTCTCTTGGACCTAGTTTTTAAAATGACAAAATAGTTTTAAACCTTGTGTAGAAACTCTAATTTAGGGAAAAGTAACCAAAGAGAGGAATGGCAAATGCTTCAAAACTGAGAAACCATTAGCCAAACAGGACTCTTAAGAATGCCTTGTATTTTGATACTCATGTGAAAGCCACAGGGGAGTTTCCCAGGGCAACTAATATGAACTAACAGGGAAAGGGCTCTTGGGATTTCTAGTTAGACAAAATCTTAATCTATAATGATCCATTTTTATGAGTAGCTGTAGCCTTTTATAGAACGCAGACTGAGGAAGACAAGAATGGAAGGAACGCTTCAGAAAGGCCACCACAGTTGTATGGGTGAAAGACAAGTTTGGACTAGTATTGTAAGAGGCAAAATAGTTTAAAAACAGAAAAGTCTGAATTGGGATATATATGGAAGATAGAGTTAACAGCACCTGCTGATGGATTCAATATAGAATGGGAGCGAAATAAAGTCGTCAAGTGAGACTCCTGAGTAATTTGAAACAAAGTTTCACGAAGTTTACATAAAGCACGGGAGGCCTAAGATGTTGACACATTTGGGAACCTAGTGGGCTCTGAGGGTGAGAAAGATATTCTTGATGAATATTCACACGTCTTTTTCATCAGGTTTTAAAGAAGCTTTGGTCCTAAAGAGGTAAGGCATGTCACAATCCGTCTCCAGTTCCTCAAATTACTCGACCCCGAAACTAGTGTGTCTGCCTTTTCCTTCAAAACAAGCCATCTAACTCCACGATAGTGAAAAGGATAGTATATTCTCCGAGAAAATTCACACTTAAGGTTCCTCATCTCTGAAGTTCTGAATTTCAACACCAAACGTAGGAATAGCTTTTAGCTTCAGAAATTTCACAGGCCAAAGAACAAGAGTTAAAGAGACTGCAACAAGTACCCTTAGACCCTCAGATCCATCCCCTTCTTCACAGGAATATCCACTAGTATCTCTGAATTATCTAGAATGACCACATAGTTCTATCTGTATTAAGAAACACATGAGGGGCGCCTGGGTGGCTCAGTGGGTTAAGCCGCTGCCTTCGGCTCAGGTCATGATCTCAGGGTCCTGGGATCAAGGCCCGCATCGGGCTCTCTGCTCAGCAGGGAGCCTGCTTCCCTCTCTCTCTCTCTCTGCCTGCCTCTCCGTCTACTTGTGATCTCTCTCTGTCAAATAAATAAATAAAATCTTAAAAAAAAAAAAAAAAAAAGAAACACATAAGGAGGGCACCTGGGTGGCTCAGTGGGTTAAGCCTCTGCCTTCGGCTCAGGTCATGATCTCAGGGTCCTGGGATCGAGCCCCGCATCGGGCTCTCTGCTCAGTGGAGAGCCTGCTTCCTCCTCTCTCTCCGCCTGCCTCTCTGCCTCCTTGTGATCTCTGTCTGTCAAATAAATAAATAAATAAATCTTCAAAAAAAAAAAAAAAAAAAAAAAAAAGAAACACATGAGGAGTATCTTTAGTTGACTAGAGAATATCCATTAGAATAAACACAAAGCTGGGACGCCTGGGTGGCTCAGTTGGTTAAGCGGCTGCCTTCAGCTCAGGTCATGATCCCGGCGTCCTGGGATCGAGTCCCACATCAGGCTCCTTGCTCAGCAGGGAGCCTGCTTCTCCCTCTGCCTCTGCCTACCACTCTGTCTGCCTGTGCTCATGCTCTCTCTCTCTCTAACAAATAAATAAAATAAAAATCTTTAAAAAAAAAAAGAATAAACACAAAGCTCATTAAAATGCTCATTTAGAAAAAAAAATATTCACCTAAGTTCTAATAATTTGTTAAAAATTTTACTATACAAATACATAATGTAGAATTATTTTCACAAAATACATTTACCTCTCCATCAACTGCTTTTGAGAAATGTGAATTTCACTTTACATCTTATCAGGCTTTGACTTCCTCCACCTTCCCTTCCAGTCAATCCCAGTTATCTGACTGAATACCTTTTGGGAAATACAATCTGTGGTTGAAGAGATTAAGTTGCCTGTTATTTAAGAGTTTCTATTAGTATCTGGGGATTTTTAGCATATTTCTGACTCTAAGAGAGTTAAAAGAACGAGTTAAAAGAACAAGATGATACATATAAAATTATTTGGAAAGTTACCTTGCAGACAGCATATTATAAACTTAAATTATCTTAATATGTGGTATTTAAATTTACTATCATTTTTGTCATCCTACCACATTCATCTATTGCTTCAGAGAATTCCTCTTCTCCTGTGGGTATGATTTCCAGTTTTACACGAGGTTCTTCTCAGGGCAAATTTTCCATTCTCTCCTATACTTTCCAATTTGTCAAGACACAACTAAAATGTAACCTTCTCCATCTTTTCACATTCCCTGTCTATTTGCTTTTAAACTTCTGATGGATGGCGTTTATCACGCTGTATCAGGAAAGCCAAGGAATCAGAACCTCAAATGATTTCCCATGAATTCTTTATCTTCTCTTTATCCTTTTCTTGCTTTATACAAGATCAAGAAAATTAACTGCAGTGAGGTCACTTACCTTTCCTTCATTTTAGCCACAGACAGATTATTTCAAGCAGCCTGCCCTGACTCTCAACTGAAGGCAGGAGTAGGTCTAGACTGGTAGCTGCTGTGAGCCTTCCCTTAATTCTTAACCCAGAAAGGTATCAGTAGTTCATCTATAAAGAGCCTCACAGCTTGACTTTGCTACATATTTGTAGAGCACTATTTCCAAGTTGTAAGTACAGCATGAAATTGGATTTTTAACTTAAAATGTATCCCAGGTGAAAAACTTAACCATATGCAAAATGCTTTAAGGGTAGCAGTATCTCCTCAGTGTGGTGGGATGAATCTAGGCATTTCACACCACTGGTGGCTCCTGATGACCCAAGATATCCTTTAGCTTACTTACCCCAGATATCTGAGACATAGTTTCTTTCTTTTTTCTTTTTTTTTTTTTTTAAGATTTTATTTATTTATTTGACAGAGATCACAAGTAGACAGAGAGGCAGGCAGATAGACAGAGAGAGAGGGAGGGAAGCAGGCTCACTGCTGAACAGAGAGCCCGATGCGGGACTCGATCCCAGGACCGTGAGATCATGACATGAGCCGAAGGCAGTGGCTCAACCCACTGAGCCACCCAGGCGCCCCTGAGACATAGTTTCTTAAAGCAACTTCTATTTTACCTTACCTACCAACAGTTTTCCTAAAACATCAGTCTGACTGGCAGTCCCAGTCACCTGAACCACACAGGCCTGCTCATCACTAGAGGCCAAAAAAAGACTCTCATCTGAAAACCAAAGAGCCCACCTTCCTGGTATTATCACCATGTCTTTACACTTTAAGACTTCTGTGAGCCACACAAAAGGCTATAGCCACTGACCAAACTAGATGTTTTGTTTCTTGCCTCTACTAATTTTCTTCTTAATCTTGGCTGCACATTGTAAACACCCAGAGAGGTCTGGAAAAATGATGCCAGGGTTCCAACCAAAATTTGAATGTAAATGGTGTGTGTCCTGAGGGGTGACTTAGATATTCAGATTTTAAAAAACTCAAGTGATTTTAGGATAAACCAAACTTCCTGTACCTAGGAATATGACCTTGTGTATAAATATGGTCCTTAAAATGGGGCCATACTGTAGGGTGGGCCCCTAATCCAATATAGATGATTCCTTCATAAAAAAAAAACAAAAAAACAAACAAAAAAAAAAGTCAAGTGAAGAGACAGAGCCATAGGGAGAATGCCAAGTGAAGATAAAGACAGAGAAGGGGATGGTATCAATATCAATAAGCCAAGAACACCAAAGACTGTCAGCAAACCACCAGATTCTAGGGAAGCAACATGGGACAGTCTTCAGAAGCAATCGACCCTGCCAACACCACGATTTTAGATTTCTAGCCAGAACTTGGAGACACTACATTTCTGTTGTTTAAGCTACCCGTTTTGTGCTACTTCAGTATGACTGACTGCCCCAACCAACTAAACCACTTCGCGTGAATTTTCTTTTAAAGGTTTTATTTATTTGAGAGAGAAAGCACGAACACAAGCATGGGGAAGGGGCAGAGGGAGAAGCAGACTCTCCCCTGAGCAGGGAGATGGACACAGGGCTTGATCCCAGGATCCTGAGATCATGACCTGAGAGGAGGCAGATACCCAACCGAGCCACCTAGGTGCCCCTCATCCCAGACTGGCACTGCAAGGACATACTGCACTCTCTTGGAGTCTAAGTTTTGGAAATAATTCTTTTTTTTTTTTTTTAAAGATTTTATTCATTTATTTGACAGAGAGAGATCACAAGCAGGCAGAGAGGCAGGCAGAGAGAGAGGAGGAAGCAGGCTCCCCGCTGAGCAGAGAGCCCGATGCGGGGCTCGATCCCAGGACTCTGAGATCATGACCTGAGCCGAAGGCAGCGGCTTAACCCACTGAGCCACCCAGGCGCCCCTGAAAATAATTCTTAATAGTTAAGTTCAAAAGCAGGAGAAATCTGACCCAAGATGTGGATGGAGTTTAAGAATTACATAGACATTAAATTCTCGTATTCTTACATAATGCATCATTTCCCTCAGGAAACTGGAGAGAGGCTTGAGAGCCACTGCTCCAAATTCTTAATCTGTGTCTCAAATAATTGTTTCACTTTCAACTCACTCACCTAACCTAACCCTCCACTTCTCAGATGGGGGCTATTTTCCCCCAAGACTTTTTGTGATTTGTGCAATGACTTTTTCCTAAGCTTACATCTTTACACACACACAAATTATCCATATGATGTAGTAAAAGCAAATTCTGAGAATTGCAAATAGTCAATTAAAAAAAATCTGCCCCAGGGGAACCTGGGTGGTTTAGTTGGTTGAGCATCTGACTCTTTGATTTCAGCTCATGTCATGATCCTATGACCATGGGATTGAGCCCTACTTCTGGCTCCATTCTCAGAAGTCTGCTTGACCCTCCTCCTCTATTCCTCCCCCGCTTATGCTCTGTCTCTCTCAAAAAAATATTAAAAAAAAAAATCTGTCCTCCAAAATAGGTAAATAAGACTTTACACCTTCTCAGATCCCCAAAAGACTGAAGCCATTTTGTAATATTTTCCTTTTCTTCCCCTTTACTCTGTCCTTCCTGAAGAACACAGCCCCCACAATATCTACAGAAACAAATACAAATGTTCCTGCCACTTCCTATAGAAATTAGCTTGCATTTTTGGGAAATCTGAATAAAATTAGACCACTGACCTACCTAGTCATATAAAGGAACCTACTGCATAAGCAACAGGATTTGAGTCAGAGCTTGCTTTTTTACAGGATGATCCAGATTATCCTGGTTACTTACTGTGACTTTAGGAAAATTAAATCACCTCTGAGTCCCAGTTTCTACATGAGGAGTAAGATTAATATGTACTTCTAGGTTGTTAAAAATATGAAGGGAAATACAGTATGATAAACCATTCACGTAAAAGTCTCTTTATGAATATTCTGTCATCATCATCTCAGCATTGTAGAACCACCCCTGAGCAAGGCTGCAGAAAAACCTTTCCAGGGGATCCCTGAAGGCAGAAAATACAAAACAACATTACAGTTTTATTTCTATGTTCTAAAGCATTGAATTATCAGGCTTCTTTTAAGAAACCTAATTTTCCTTGCAAGAAAGTAGTAGAATACTTGAAAAATTTTTAAAAAAATATTCACATTTTCTCTAATACCACCTCCCCACCCAGATAAAATACCCAGGGAAATTAAGTTCTCTGTTTAGAATGATATCAGGAAGTCTTGACACTGTCAGTAATAGGATCAGTCTTAGGATGTCTTCATTTCATATGTCACTATGATGATATCCTCAAATCTAAAGTCTTGATTATATCTAATTGCATTTTCAGAAATCACTAGAGTCCTTAACTTAGTCTTAGAGATTCCAGACTATATTACTTTTCTAAGTTCCCAATTTTATGCTGCATATGCATTTATTGTTCTAATTAGTGTACGGTCCTTCCATTATCATCATTCATCACTCAGTTTCAACATAACCTTTTTCACTAAATACGTGTTGAAAGCCACATGAATGCGAAAACTCTGGGGTAATGAACTGGATTCCAATTCAATCAAGTGTTAGAAACTTTTATTGGATTACTTTATATGGATTATTTTACAAAGTCAAGCTCTTTACTTTCTGGCCCCTTGTGGTTTTAGATTTCATGCCGAGGAAGACTGTGGACTAACATTAACATCACAAGAAGAAACATGAGGAAAGCAAATGCTTAGAGAGTCTGAACTTGGGCCTCCACTTGGAAGACAAAGAGAAAATATGGGCCTGACAGCTCCGCAAAAGGTGAGAGAAGAGAAATTATAAACGAGGGATCTATTTGTCACATCATAGAAGGCTATTTGCCCATACTCGCGGTCTAGGAAGACTCCAACTTTATGCATTTGCTCTCCTCTCAAGAAGACCCTTTTCAGAGGCGGAAAGACCCAGAACGTATAATCGGTTCCCATCATAGAACCTGTGAGTAAGAATTTATCTCTGGAAGCAGCGGGTAGGTCACAATTGCTGCTGGCAGGGTCTTCGGATATCCCCAACTGCCACCTGATTGCCTTTTCCACATCTACCTCCCAGTAGTGCCTCCCTGAGGTGAAACCCTCCACACCCAACACAGTGGCACCAAAAATGAATTTCCCTGGGCTGCCAGGAATGTCCTGCTGGACATTTCTGAGACTCACACTTCTTAGATCCTCAGATAAGACCAGAAAGGGATGAGCTGTTTTAGGATCCAAAGTGACAGCTCCTGCAGGGAGAAAGAAATTCATTTAAATTTGGTTAGAGTCATCCATGCCACCACCAGACATGGAGGATTTCTAACAAGAGGAAGCTTGTCAGTGAATGGGTACAAGTTGCAGGCATAGATATGGGAAAAGGCAATCTAAAAGTTCAGCAAAGGTGACCTCTGAGCTTTGTTTCAAGAACTGGACATCACAGAAGAGAAGGTCAGCAAGATACTGGAAAGAGATGCAATCTGAGGAGGAAGAAGACTAACGGAGGTTAGAAGTTAGTTAGAAGACTACTCGGAGGTTTAAGAGAACCTGTCAGACCAGAAAGGAATTTTGGCAGACTGTAAAAATGGTATCCAATTTTAGTCACATTATCAGCTGGGAGCCAACTCTGTTCCCCTGAAGATCTCCAATCCTGGAACTCCAGGCTTCTTTCCCCTAAAGACTCATTAGAATCTCCTAACAGAGCAGGCTTTTCCCAGTGACTGGCTGTGATTCCCCGTGATTCCTGGGTTTTCCCTGTGACTGAATTGCTCTCCCCTTAAATATCACCACAGTGTGACACAGATGCCTAGAAACTGTTGCCAGCAGGCTCTTAATACTGAGTAAATCAAAAGAACATATTAACAGAGGGGAAAGCCTGTGGGAATCCTCCAGAAAAAAATCAAGCTGTGAACAAGAGAGCTCAATGTGATTTCTTATACTTGAATGAAAGTGACACTTTACTTCGTATCTCAAACTGTTTCTTGTCTCTTTCTCCTCAACTGTTAAATATTGTGATTTCTCAGGGCATAGGCTGGATCTTCCTTTTCATAGCTTGTACTCCTTTCTCCCTAGGTGACTTCACCTAGCCTTAGTTTTCAATACCTTCTATAGGTTCATGGCTTACTTCGTAAAGAAGCTGCCAAATACCAGTTAGAAATAATGGAAGCATTTCACACATACTATGTCCAAAATGGAACTTCAAAACTACCCCTTTTCAGTTCTACTTCAGTTAATAGCATATTTACTTCTTCAGTTGCTAAACCATAAACCAAAAAGCCTGGAATAGTTCCTTGTATCTTACTTTAATGTCTAATCCAGCAGAAAGTTTTGCTGCCAAATGAACTGGAAGGATAATTCCAGACTTCAAATTGTATCAAAAAGCTGTAGTAATCAAAACAGTATGGGGGTGCCTAGGTAGCTCAGTTGGTTAGGCATCTGCCTTTGGCTTGGGTGTTGATCCCAGGGTTCTGGGATTGAGCCCCACGTCGGGTTCCCTGCTCAGCAGGGAGTCTACTTCTCTTTCTTCCTGTGTTCTCTCTCTCTTAAATAAATAAATAAAATCTTAAAAAAAAAAAAAAAAACCCAAAACCAGTGTAGTACTTCACAAAAACAGACGGAAAACCCAGAAATAAACCCACAACTATATGGTCAATAGATCTTCAACAAAGCAGGAAAGAATATGCAACAGAAAAACAAAACTGGACAGCTACATGCAAAAGAATCGAATGGGACCACTTTCTTTCTTTATATGAAAAAATAAACTCAAAATGGATCAAAGACTTAAATGTGAGAACTGAAACCACAAAAATCCTAGAAGAGAACACAGGTGGCAATTTCTCTGACATAGGCCATAGCAACATTTTCTAGATAGGTCTCCTGAGGCTAGAGCAATAAAAACAAAAATAAACTACTGAGCCTATATAAGAATAAAAAACTTCTGCACAGTGAAGGAAACAATCAACAAAACTAAAAGACAACCTACTGAATGGGAGAAGATACTTACAAATGACATATACAATAAAGGGTTAGCATCCAAAATACATAAAGAATTGATACAACTCAACACCTGAAAAACAAAAAAATAAAACTAAAAAGGTGGCACCTGGGTGGTTCAGTGGGTTAAAGCCTCTGCCTTCGGCTCAGGTCATGATCCCAGGGTCCTGGGATCGAGCCCCACATCAGGCTCTCTGCTCAGCAGGGAGCCTGCTTCCTCCTCTCTCTCTCTCTCTCTGCCTACTTGTGATCTCTGTCTGTCAAATAAATAAAAAAATTTAAAAAAAATTAAAAAAAATAAAACTAAAAAAAGGGGCAAAAGACATGGGCAGACATTCTCAAAATTAGATATACAGATGATCAACAGACACATGAAAAGATGTTCAACATCACTCATCATCAGGGAAGTGTAAATCTAACTATAATGAGATACCATCTCATACCCGTCACAATGGCTGAAATCAACAACACAAGAAACAACAGGTGTTAGTGAAGATGTGGAGAAAAAGGAACCCTAATACACTGTTGGTGGAAATGCAAACTAGTACAGACACTGTGGAAGTATGGTAGCTCCTCAGAAACTTAAAAATAGAATAACCTTACAATCTAATTGTACTACTGGGTATCTACCCCCAAAATACAAAAACACTAATTCCAAGGGCCACATGTATCCCACTGTTCGTAACAGTCAAGATATGGAAGCAGCCCAAGTGTCCACTGACTGATGAAAGGATAAACTGGTATATATATATACACACACAGACACACACACAATGGAATACTATTCAGCCATACAAAAGAATGAAATCTTGCCATTTCAAACAACACGGTTGGAAATACATAGTGTTGAATGAAATAAGTCAGTCAGAGAAAGACAAATAACCACATTAATTTCACTCATATGTAGAATTTAAGAAACAAACAAAGAAAAAAAGAGACAAACAAAAAAAGTATTAATTATACAGAACAAACTGATGGCTTCCGGAGGGAAGGTGGTGGGGGATGGGTGAAACAGGTGAAGGGGATTAAAAATACACTTATGATAAGCACTGAGTAATGAACAGAACTGCTGAATCACTATACTGTACACCTGAAACTAATATAACACTGCCTGATGACAATATGAGGATTAAAACAATAAAAAAGAAAACATAAATCATAGAGTAAGAGAAATATTTGCAAAACATCTGAAAAAAGGACTGGTAATCAGAATAATATATAAAGAAATCACAGCACTAAATAATACACAACACAATTTTTAAAAATACTGAAAATGTTTATAGATATACTTCAAAGAGATACAATCAAGTGCAAATAAACACATGAAAATATGCTCAAAATCACTAGTTATTTCAGAAACACAAATTAAATTTAAAGTGAAATACAACTACATACCTACTTGGTCTGCTTTATTTATTTTTTTAAGTTACTTTTTTAAATATAATTTTAAGTTTTTTGTTTGTTCTTTTTTTTAATTTGAGAGAGAGAGAAAACATGAGCAGGGAGAGAGGGAGAAGGATAAGAAGACTCCCCCCTGATGAGGGAGTCTTATGTGGGGCTCAATCCCAAGACCCTGGAGATCATGGCCCAAGTCTAAGACAGATGCTTAACCCAATGAGCCACTTAGGGATCCCAGGTCTGCCTTAAATAAGTAAAAAAAAAATGACAATACGAAATGCTAGTGAGGATGTGGAGTAACTGAATCTCATACATCACCAGTGGGAATGCAAAATGACAAAGTAAGTTTGGAAAACAAATTTTACAATCCCTTTCCTAGATACGCAATGAAGAGAAATGAAGTCATGGCCGCATAAAACTCTGTAAGCAAGTATTTGCAGCATAGATTTGGAAACAACTCAAGTGGCCTTGGAATTGCAAGAGAATAAATGGTGGTATCTTCATAAAATGGAGTATCCCACAACAACAAAGAGGAATAAACTACTGATACACAGCAAACCTGGATGTGCCTCAAATGCTTCACACTAAGTGAAAAAAGCCAGACACGAAAGGCCACATACTGTATGGATCCACTGACAGGGCATTCCAGAAAAGGCAGAACTATGGGGTAGGAGATAATAAATCTTTCATTATACTTCCTGACATTCTTTCTTTCTTTTTTTAAAGATTTATTTATTTGAGACACAAAAAGAGAAAGAGAAAGAGAGAGAAAGTAGGAGCCTGAGGGCACAAAGGGTGAGGGAGGGAGAGAATCTCAAGCAGAGCTCATACTCAGGATCCTGGGATCATGACCTGAGCCAAAATCAAGATGCTTAACTGACTGAGCCATTCAGGCAACCCAACATTTTTTCCCTAGAAGTTTAGTTTTTTCCTTTTTTTTTTTTTTTTTTTCTATCAGACTCTGCTTGCAATCCTGTTTCAGGCTTGGAAAAGTGGGAAAAGATATGCAAAAGAGAGCCTTTCAACATAAGATCATACAATTATTTTCTTGATAGTTATCCAACGTATATAATGTATTAAACTCTCCAGTCATTTTAAATCCTTAAGCTCTCTGGAATCTACTTTTATTTATGGTAGGATGTTCACCTGATTCTCAGATACAAAAATCAAGTGTCCTGTTACTATGGATGTGTGTCAACTTACTTTGGAGAGTGTTGAGCATCGTGCTCATTCCTGTTACTTGGCATAGACTCAGGTCTGTGATATGAGCGGGCTCCAGACACTCAAGCAGTACTGATTCGCTCCTATTAAAGAAAAGACAATCTCAGCTATCTGTGCAGACCCAAGGCCCCCACCAATCCAGAGAATGGATGTCATTACATGACCTCATGATCCTTACTTACCCCAATATCTCTACTCTTGCGTGCTCACGTTTCAGACCCTGAATCCCACCCCAATGTTTCCATTCCTTTCCAAAATGAAACTTACCTTTCCACAGAATATTTCGCATTCTACAGGGTGAGAAAGAGATAAGGTTACTATCTGAGCCACACTTCTGGTATTTCAGCCATGCCTCTTCTGAGCTGTGCCCCTGAAAATTATGTTCTAATGATGAAACTTGATTTGTATGTAATTTCCCCAGCTTTGTGGTGCTAAATCTCAGAGATCAGATTTTAACACTGATTAGTAAAAGTCAGAAAAATGCTTGAAATTATTGTTACATTCCCAAGGGAAATGTTCGTGTTTTTTGTCTTCTTAGTTTTATTACAGTTGGGTACTGTATAGTTATTTTATATGGAATCTGGAACCTGCTCAATCAGATGATGTCTTGGCAAGATTTATATTTATTCTGGGTATCTTTTCTTTCTTTTATTAAATAAATTTAACATGTAACAGTAAGTTTAAGGTGTATAGTGTGTTATTTTGATACTCTTGTATAATGTAATGATTGCCAATATAGCAATATTTATAACATCATACAATTATAATACTGTATTGTTTTATATATTCATTATACCATGCATTAGATCTCTATGGCTTATTATTATTCATTACAAGTTTGTACCTTGAAACACCATCACTCTTATCAATGCCCCTCCACCCCTACCCCACTTCCCCAATAACCAACATTTTACTTTTGTTTTTTAAACACATTTAAATTTTTTTAGATTCCACATATAAGTGACATCATGCAATAGTTGTCTTTCTCCCTTATCTTGCTTAAAGGTATCATGTGCTCAAGGTCTATCCATGTTGTCTAGATGGAAGGATATTTTCCTTTCTCCTGATATTCCATTATATAAATGTAATATAACTCTATTATATAAATGTACTACATTACATAAATGTAATATAATCCCATTATATAAATGTACTACATTTTTTTCGTTCATTCATCTGTTAATGGGCATTTGGGTTATTTCCAAACATGGGAGTGTGTGTATCCCTTTGAAATCCTGTTTTCATTATCCTCTAAGTCCTCTAAGTATATGCCCAGAAGTGGAATTGCTGGAACATACAGTTAATCAATTTTTAATTTTTTGAAAATTTAAAAAAACCTCCATATTGTTTTCCCTCCCTTTTTGCCACATCTTCACCAGCACCCATCATCTCTTACTGAAGAGAGCCATTCTAACAGCTGAGAGGATTTACCTAACAGCTGTGGTTTTGATTTGCATTTTTCAAAGGCTGTATTTTCCATACCTTACCTCAGCTATCTTATCCTGAATAGTCATCACTCGAACTCTGCCCATTTACTTTCTTTTCATACACTGGGGAACAAGAGTTGAGTAGGTGAGGAACGCGCTAATAAACTGAGGACAGTGGATGGAACTAGGTCAGAAGCTGAGCTTAACTGAGTCACACCTACCTTACCTGTCCTGAAGTAGGTTTGGCCCTAGAATAGAACCTAATGGTTTAAGTGTAAAGGCTTCTCAAATAAGAGCACCCACTTTGCAAACATAAGCCTGGTGGCAGAAGGATATGGATAGAGTCTTAAAAAGACAATAATTTACTTTTTGAAAGGTAATGCATGCTACAAGGTTTAAAATATGCAATATTATACAAATAAATCTCACCCTTGTTTCTCCAGGGTTACTGCTCAATGTTTGTGTTCTAATCTTTGTGTTTATTTTGCCAAAGGCAGTCTGTGAATGTTAATGAGCATATGTCTATACATAGATAAATATTCACTAAAACCAAACAAAAGGCAGTTCTACATGTTTTCACTTTAACTAAATATCCTGAAAATAACTTTACCACTATGGAATTATTTCATTCTTTTTTTCTGGTTGCAGAATATTCTACTGTACTGATGTGTCATAATTTGACTAATCAATTATTTTAGGGACCTCTCAATTCAAACTAATTATTGATAGCCTCAAGGTGAGAATTCATATCATGAAGTAGCTTTCCACTAGGCCAGGATTTTAGACAACTTATAATGTTTTTGGTGACTGAAAAACAGCCTATACCACCCTCATGTATGTTTGAAAACCATCGAATATTCTACAACTGACCCCTAATGAGTACTGTCCACCTCTCCCTTCTCAAATATTGTAATGACGATCATTTCTGGAATCTTACCTGGAGAAACGCTAAGTTGTATTCCCCACACTTCTTCTCTAGCTCTGCAATGATCCTTTGGAGGCTGCAGATATGTTCAGAAAGCCTGACTTCACTCTCCTTCAGCTTATTCATGTTCTCTTTCCCCAAATCGCTCAGTCTCTGCAGAAGCATCTCCTTATTAGTATTTAACAAGTGGTTAACTTCTTTTATTCACTAATTTAACCATCCCTTAAACCCGACTCACTGCCTGCCATTTCAGAAATACATATAATTAGATAAGGCCCAATACCCCTTTGTGTTAAGGAAGACATCTCAATTGAAACTTGATTCTTTGACACAATGTATTTATATTGCTGTGGAAGGTGTGCACGTAGACCACTTATTCAGAAAACAACCCGACCGTAAAACCAATCATATTATTTTGCCATTTTGTTCAGAAAGTTTCCTATTTCCTTTATTAAGATTTGATTCTATTAATTTAATCAATTAATAAGAAATAAACAAGCCACTGATTTTTTTAATCCTTTCAAAGATGCTGTTATTTTTTTTCTTAAAGAACACAAATGATGCGTATTATACCCTACTGCTGATGTCACAGCTTTTTTTCTTAAAAAATAATATGCTCTTGGAGAGCATTCCTTATCTGTACACATAAAGCTGTGTTATCTTTTCTAAAAGCTGAAGAGCATCCCACTGTAAGTACATAAGACAACTTATTTTGAGAGTCCTTTATTGATGGATAGAGGTTGTATTTAATCTCCTGCTATCATAAACATTACAGTGTTAATAATAATGCCTAATAGTTACTGACTGCATAATATGTACAAACACTGTTTAAAGAGCTTTATGTAGATTATCACACTCAATCCTCACAGTAGTATTATAAAGTAGGGGCATTATCCCCATTTTAATAGTGAAGGAAACTGAGTCACAGGTTGAACAATGTGTACAGGTTAAATTAGCCACTTATAGACTAGTAAATAGCAGAAGCCAGATAGGAACCTCATCAATCTGGCTTCAAAGACTACCTCTAAACCATGGCTTTATACTGGAATATTTACAGCATTCCCTATTCTTATATCTTTTTATAGGCGTGTAAGTATATTATAAGAAAATGATCAGAAATAGAACTGCTGGGTGAATATATATATTCTTTTAATACATTCATGGTTGTCACTGGATGTCTCATTTTTAGAATTGGCATAATGCTCGGCTCTCCTTTCTCTCATTTCCCAAACACTGTGAGCATGTAGTTTTCCACCTCTCACCTGTAGCGCTTCCTGGGATTTCTCCTTCAGCTCTGTGGCAAACTCCATCAGTTGATTCAGACCATCTTCCCTCATGTTGAAGTTGAACACACCCCCTTGCAGCCTCTGGAAATTCGTCTTCTCTTCAACCATCAACTGGAACCTTATCCTATATTCAGACTCAATCATGTCTTTAAAATCCTGTTCTTCTCCCTTCAAGACAGATAAAGGTATGACAGACTTCAAGTTAAACACCACAGATACATATTTACGGTCAGTTTCCAGACCTAACTCTGATATAAAGACAAAATCTGAAGTACAGGGAAAGAAATAAAAGGCATAAATACAAAGGAAAAAGAAAGTTTTGAGCCAAGATGAACTAACACATCACCATAATCTTAAAATGTGAAATGCAGGTAAAAAAATGTTAATTGACTTAGAAAACTGAGAAATCTAAGATCAACATGACAAAGAGGAGATGAGGAAAACTGAAAGGTGGGGCAAATGGCTTTTGCAAACGCTTTGGATAGGGACAATGAGGATACAGGAATGAAAGGGTGACTCCCAAGGTTTTTAGAGAAAGCAACTGGAACAGAAAAAGGGAAACAAGAAAGAGAGAGATCCAAGGTGGGGACTGTATCAGCAGCTCAGGTTTTGACATCCTGATTCTAAATAGTCACTTAGACATCCAAAGAGCGATGCTCAGTAGGAAGATGAACATGAAAGTCTATCTATCACCTGGAAGACTGAGCTAGAGATGTACATTGGGAGTAGACAGCTTAATTATATTTCATCTCATGAGACTTCATGGAATTGAGATTTATCCAGAACCTGACCACTGCTCATGACCTCAACAGTCCCCCCGTGGGTGTCCCCACCTCTGCTCTCACCCTCCTACAGTCTAGTCTTAACCTCAGCAGCCAGAGTGCTTCTGTGAAAACTGAAATTCAATCAAGCTACCCCTGTTCAAAATTTTCCACTGGTTTTCCTATTTCATTCAAAGTCAGCAGCCCTATATGATTTGGCCCCCTTATCTTCTGACCTCACCTACCAGCTTCCACTGCCTTCCCAACCCCAAATGAGTACATACCAGATTCTTCCCAAGACTGCCTAACTCAATTCCTCACCAGCTTGAGTTTTTTCAAATGCCACTTTTTAATCAAGGTCACTTTATTTCAAAGTACACCCCATTATGCTTTCCTTTTTTTTTTTTTAAAGTCTGCATAGCATTTACCACATAACATTCATTTTACTTGCTTTGTTCACCTTCCTTCAGTTACAGAAGGGCTGACTTCCCCCCCCCCTCCTGCTGCTAAATCCCCAGCACCTAGTATAGTCTCTGGCAAAAGCAGGGCCCCAATATCTGTTGAATGTATGGTGTTTAAGGCTGAAAAAATGGGGATCAGTTGAAAAATTCTTGGAGAGCCAGTCAATTCTCCTCCTCTACCATCCTCAAGTGGCCATTTATTCTCTTTAAAAACTGAAAGGAAGAAGACCCAGAATCTGGGATACTTGGCACAGAACACAGTTAAATACGAAGAAAAGATGTGAAATCAGAAGTGAAATGCGGGCATAACAGAGGACAAGCCCTCATTTCAGACGTAATTCTCAAACTGCCTTTTAAAATCGTTTCAAGATTTATATGGCTACCAACAGTAGAGGAGATATTCATTCTCCCCTGGCTTGGTATAAACTGTGTTATTAATCTTCTTTGCCTGTCAATAAGGCTCGCAAGTGATGTTTCACAAATTTAAGAGTTAATCTGTACTTCTCTTATCATAAACAAAGTTCAGGATCTTTTTAAATGCTCAAAAGATAGTTGCATTTTCTGTTCTGTGAAAACTCCTTCAATTATTTTTCCATTGAATTTCTAGCCTTTTGCTTATTGACTTTTAAGAACCCTTTATTCGTAAAGAAATTAACACTTTTCATACCTATGGATTTCAAATATTTTTCCCGCTTTGTTATTTATCTTCTGACTTTATGTTATTTGCTATCCAACATTATAGGTAATTGCCTGCTCAGACTGGAGATAAGCACTGACCTGAATCATCACCATTCTTTCTTGCTCATCAGCCAATATGCTTTTAGCTACTTCAAGTTTCTCCTTCAATGTGTTCAATATCTCCTGGAATAACTCCTGCAGAGAAACAGATCACAGAATTCTAGCTCAAGTAATTGCTTTACAACAGTTAGCTTTTTAATCGGAGACTTCGGAAAAGGCCAATAGCCCCACATTGGCTTAGCCTCGAAGTTTGTCTAAATATGGTACTTATCTAGTACTCTTTGATAAACAGAGCCTGAGGCAATGGTCTTGGGGGGTCAGGAAATCTGTCCTCCAAATAAATTAGTAAGAGGAGGCAGCCAGTGCCTAAGTGTTCTGGGATCTGCAGGAGGCTCACCCTGTAACTGCCAGCAGCCTCTTGGACTCCGAACACCACGTGACTCTCGTGCCCCTCGGAGTGGAAGCACTGGCCACAAAGCAGCATTTGGTCGTCATCACAGAACAGCTGCAGTGGCTGTTGGTGTTCCTCACAGTAGACATCTTCTGGGATTTTTTGCTGTAACTGGGAGCTGAGCTTCTTGGACATCCCTGCAGGTGCCCTGGACGATGGCTCCTATCGTGGAAAACTCCCCTGCACTCTGAACCGAAGAGAGTCACGGTGAATTGGGGGCACTCACACTTGCCGACCTGTCACTGTGCAACCCACAACCAAGCATCAGAGCAGGTCCACGCCTTCGGAACTCCTCAAACTAGCAGGTCTTCCTCGGCCACACGCTTGGGGGAGAAAAGACACAAGGAGTTACACCAAGTCCTCAGTTTGGAGGGGCTCTCGTGTTTTCTGCGGATTTACAGCTATTGGCTGAGAATTAGTTATAAATGTTCGCACATCGTTTTCATGTAAGGTGTTTAAAAAGAAAAAAAAATGCAGCAAAAGATAAAAGAAAAGGTACTTACGGAAAAGCAAGGCGCGTTAATAAGCATTGGAGGAACATCCGGGACTAGAGTGACGCAAAAGCCTGGCTTTAGGCATTTAAGGAAGTGCTCCCTCTCCCAGGAACTGCGCAAACCATAATGTGCTGGCTGCTTCCCGTGCCTCCTTAAGAGGGAGCGGCACGTGGGTGCCAACTTTAAGGAGGCGCCCATTTTCAGGCTCTTCTAAGTCCGCATGCGCCTGAGAGCGAGGCACCTCAAGTGTCATGTACAAAGCCCAACACATGTGTCGCCTGAGAGCTGGCCAATAAAGATACCGGTTAAAAAAATATAAAGGCAACCCCCAAAATAACAACTTTCCAAAAATACTAAAGAGATTTTTTTTTAATTCAGGAAACAGAACAAGGCATTATCTCCAGCATCCCCGTTTCCAGACAATTCTGATTCCCTCGAGCGACAATTCTATGTCTTCTCTAGAAACATTATCTCAAAAGGGGTTAACCACTGAATTTGGGAAACTTTTTTTTTCTTTTCTAATTCCATCTCCAGCCATTGTTATGGTGGTCACACCATAGTACAAAGTATTGATTTCTTTAAAAAAAATTCCTCTATCCTATTTACATTTGTTCCCATTTCATCTCATTAACCACCTCTTTGGACAAAGTCCCTTGAAACAAATCAACCTGACAGACCTAAAAACCCTCTAATCTGTGGATTTACTACCTTCTCCCCTACCCCAGCCCCATGCTTTCACTACCACTGAAACCTGGTGATTAACTAGACCTCCCGCCCTTTCATTATTTTTAAGATATGCAAAACATTTTTATAATTCTGAAGTTGATTAACTGTATATATGAGATAACTTCGTTATTTGTTAGGATAAATATAAATAAAGCAGCCATTTTCAAAGTATGGTTCTCAAGACTTGATTTGCCTTTTTACCATGTTGACATGTGCACTAATCACAGATAAAACTGTTGCCATCTTTCCATTAATCAAGGAAGTAGCACCAACTGTTGTCATGTATTGTATTTTTCTTTTTTCCTTTTTGAAAATTTTTTCTTTATTTCAGAGAGAGAGCAAGCACACAATCATGAGTTGGGGGAGGGGCAGATGGAGAAGCAGACTCCCCGCTGAGCTGGGATCAATACGCAGCGTTGATCCCACAACCCAGGATCATGACCTATGCTGAAGGCAGATGCTTAGCTGACTGAGCCACGAAGGCGCCCCTGTACTGTATTTTTCAATTTCTACATACTTGCATACTCCCAGTTAATTTTTTTTTACTTGAGTATTCTTAATTTCTTAATTCCACTCTTGAGTACAGGATTTAATTACTATTCTTGGGTGACAAAATGAAAATTATGTATAAAGCACTTATGCTGCATATAGGAATACAGTGGTTGTTTCAAGAAAAACACTTTCTATAACTGAGTTACAAGCCATACTAGCCACACTTTTTCACAGCACATTTTTTTTGTTGAAAGAAGAAATGAGACAAATGTGGTTATTCAGATGTAGCAAATTGGAAGATATTTTCTCAAACACTAACAGAGTGACCCTGTCATTTCAAGGAAACCAACTGAGTGTCTTAGTTGTCAATGATAAAATTCTGGCTTTGGAAAACTTGTATCTACTATTGAAGCCTGACAGCTTCTCAAGACCTTGACAGCTTCTTTTCTGACAAAATTGGTGGTGATATTAACAAATGTGACTTGGATATTGTATATTGAAATACATCAACATGTGGAAAGTCTGAAAACTCAGTGAACCAATATTTTCTGAAAGACCAAAACGTGATATTATGAGATTATGCAAGGGTAAAATGTGGATGCAAAGTGTAAGATAGACCAATATTTTAATGTAACAGAAAACATTATTGGTGATTTCAGGAAGAAAAGTCACAATTATCTGAAAAAAAGCTATTAGAATGTGCTCTCCTTTTCCAACAATGTACTTCTATAAGGACAGATGTTCTTCATACAAGTAAAATAGCACTGCAGTAGATGGAATGCTGGAGCAGATGTAATAGGTAACAGCTACTGAATGAACCAGAAATTAAAGAGATTTGCAAAATTGTAAAACCATGTCCCTCTTTCCTGTAACTGCTCAGAGGATTCCTCATAAAAATGTTAGGTTTACTTTTAATAAGTTGATACTTTTTTTTAACCTAAGTTTTAACTTGTAATACAAGGACTACAGATAGGACACACAAAATGCTTTTTGGGCTCTTCATCAATAATTTGAGTGCAGAGTAGTTGTGAGGCCAAAGTTCAGAGAAGGCATATTCCTTAGAAATGGGATTCCTGGGGCGCCCGGGTGGCTCAGTGGGTTAAAGCCTCTGCCTTTGGCTCAGGTCATGATCCCAGGGTCCTGGGATGGAGTCCAGCATCGAGCCCCGCACCGAGCCCACCCCCCCCCACCACATCGAGCTCTCTGCTCAGCGGGGAGCCTGCTTCCGCCTCTCTCTCTGCCTACTTGTGATCTGTCAAATAAATAAAATCTTAAAAAAAAAAAAGAAAGAAATGAGATTCCTGGTAAAAATATACCCATAATTTTGGTACATTTTACCAGATTCCAATCATAAATTTGTACAATTTTGCATTCCAAGCAACACGAGAAAGGGTGTCAAATTTTTTGCCCACTTGGTAGGTGAGAAATGGTATCTTTATATATTTTCAGTTTACACTTTATAGAAGATTTATTTATTTTAGAGAGTGAGTGTGCATGAGTGTGAGCAGCAGGGGGAAGGGGCAGAGAAAAGAGGACAGGGAATATTAAGCAGACCGCATGCTTCCAACGTGGGGCTTGATCTCTGTGGGCAGCTGAGATCTTGACCTAAGACAAAATCAAGTGTTTGCTGCTTAATTGCCCATCCCATCCAGGCACCCCCTACATTTTATTTTCATATGCTAAAGGGCTATTTCATTTCTTTTCCTGTGAACTGTGTTTTAGACTTTTACCCGTTTTCTTTTACTAGGTTTTTGTGGTCTTTTTTCCTTCATTTTAAGAGCTATTTATACAGTGAAAAGAGCATTCCCTTGTTACACAAATTGCAAATATTTTCTCTCTCCTTGCCATCCATTTTGAATTTGCTCCAATTTCTGTTTTGCTGCTTGGGTTCTTGAGCGTCCTTGTAGTTTCCTTTGTTTTGCTTCCCTAAACATGGCCCAGACCACTCAACTGAAAAGACTGAGCATTTGCCAACCGAACACATTCACAATCCAGCAGCCATTCCTGGTTTTATCTTACTCGATTTCTCAGCAGCAGTTAACAAAGTTGACCAAGACCCTCCCCTTTCGAATGTTTTCTTTCCTTTGCTATCAAGATCATAGATCTGATATCCCTCCTACTTTACTGGTCTGCTTCTCAGTAATCTTTTTTGAGCTCACATCCTCTAGAGCCTATAAGTTTTGGGGTGCTTCAAGGGTCTAATCCCTTATTCTAGTTTCAGTTTCTCCCCAAATAATTATATATCCAAAAACTTAAGTACCACTATCCAATTTAATCTTCTACCTCCATACAATACTTCCAACTCATTTGCAATTAAAGGTCTAATAAGCACCCCAAATTAGCAATTCTAAAACACTATCCAGGATTTCAACCAATGCCTTTCTTTTCCCAGCTCACCCTAAAATTAGTTCATTTATAACATCTCAACTAGTTTATGTTCAGCCCTGCCCCTACTCACACCTCCATATCCTCAGTTCGACCATAGTACTATTTTAAACCTAAATCAAGGTTTCTAACAACTTTCCAGTACACTTAAGATATAATCCAAATGGCTAACCAAGTTCTCTGTGGTCTTCCTGCCTGCATATAATCTCACCTCTAGCTTTACCGAACCATTGTCCATTCCAGTTATGATGATAAATCCATCTGTGCTCTTTAACTTGGCAATGATTTTCTCTCATATTTTTGTAATTCTAGTTTCTTTTTTCTTACCTTCAGTTCTCAGTTCAAATGTCCCTTCAAAGAGGTCCTTTTGGAAATACCTCCCACCATTCACATCCTCTCATTTTCTTTGTATCTAATATAAAGTATGAATGAATATATTTGTTGGCCACTCTCTATCCACAAGAAACTAGAGTTTCTTAGATGTATCTGCACCTGACATACTAGATGCTCAATAAATATTTTTTTAAAGAAATATTTTAAATCAGCACAAAGTTAAAAGGAAATAAGAGGACAGTGAAAAGAGTAGATATTTTTACAGAAAACAAGAGAAAGTAAAGTTGGAGAATAGTGTGTCTTCCTAGAATGTTGACTATGTGCTAAACTTACCAAAACTTATTTCATTTTTCTTAATTTCATTTTTTTTCTCTGACTTGGCTTTCTCATTTTTTATATGGTTACATTCCATAATATACATTAAATCTTCCATAAACATTAAGATCAACTCTAGATATTTAAAGAAAACCATGACTACGGAAATGGTCTTCAGAGAAAGCTCACCTTTGTAATCCTGGATATTTCCCTTCAGGGAAAAAGCCGAAGAGAAGAGCGGTAACTGAAGGGCCTTTATCTGTTCAGCTGCTCCCCGGTCTTCCACTCCCATCCTCAGGTGGCAAACCTGTGATGTTTCAAATTCTATCCATATAATAAATCTAGGATAGTGGTTATCAAACTTCAGCAAGCATTAGAATCATTTGAGTTTATGGAATCAGACTTCTGGGCTCCACCCCCCTCGGATTTGATAGAGCTGGGTGGAGTCTTTTTATATTTTAATGAGCTTCTAAAAGGTTCAGGATAGCCAGTGATCTTGGTTTAATCTCTTTGGGTGGGTCACTATTTTGTTCTATCTCCAAGGTTTTAAACAGTGCCTACTGCAAAGTACCCCCTTATTTTTTTTTTAATTTATTAAAATTTTAAACTATATATATAACTATATATAGTATATATAATATATATAATAAATATATATCCTTTTAAATTAATTAGTTTGTTCGTTCATTCATTCATTCATTCATTCACAGGAAGAAATCCTTCTACAAGCCCGTACCCCAGGATCTCACTGTGTTTTCTCCTTAGCCATACCATTTTTTTTAATTCGAAGTTTTAATTAATTCCTGGAATTATTAAAAATAATTCCATGAATTCTGTAAACCACTGCATAAATGCTGTAGTGTAAAAAAATCTAAACAAGTGTTAACTTGAAACAATTCACTACAAAGAAATGATGATGCGTTATAAATACTACCTTCTGGATTAAGAAATTTCTGTTCCAGTAACATTATCATCGAAATACTCAGAACACACATAGATTGACGCTTCCATAAATTAATCCACATGAAGCAACCACAGAGGTGTCCGGCGATCCCAGTTACACAAACAGCAGGGGCTAGAACCTGACCACTAACCGCGAACACTGGAGTCCAGAGGCCGCAGAAACGCGGTGGGACTGAACGCAGCAGCCCCCATCCCCCGCCCCCTCGCGCCGGGCGCTGAGGCTGCCCACCTATGGAACTGCGAGGTCCTGAGATGCCGGGCTCTTGAGGCCCTCGGGGTGGGGAAGGCTCCCTCAGAACTAAGCCATACCACTTAATCTTAAAAAATCAGAGAAAAATACCTGAGTTCACTGTTAAGTTTTCAACGTTCACTGAAGAAAGTGATCATGGCATTAGTTGTGGGTAGAAAAATCAAGAGTAGAAATAACAGCTTGAGGAATGTGTCACAGATGGGAAGTCTGGGGACAATCCCATAGTTCATCCTTGGCCTCAGTGTAGAGAAAACACGCACAACTTCCCAAGTTTCACAATTCTGCCTCTGAATATTTTTCACTACGTCCGTCAAAACCCTGCTAATCAAACTAGAGTGATTTTTTTTTTTTAACTGCAAGCAAGACAAAGAGAAATTCCACACTTGCTATCTATGTAATCTGATTTTCCAAAACCTGGCTCCACCCCAAGGAATTTTAAGTACATCTTTTTCCTTTATCTCAACACTTACTCCTTTTCTAAACCCAGATCCCCCAGGCTCCTTCAGAGAGACCACACTCATATTTGCTTGCCCCTTTCTTCCTCAGCTGGAACAGTCTCCTTTTCTACTCATTTTTTTTTCTACCCAATCCTGTTTTCCTAAGCCTTGATGCCCCCAACTTGTGAAGATTTTATCAGTTACTCTGTCATTTATTCTCATGATCCAAGCTTCATAGTTAATAAGATTTCATTTTGACAAGGAACCCTTCACAATCTTCACATCAAAAGGTAAAAACATCAAGCAAAATTCTCCTGTCTACTATTGTAGTCTCTTAAAGCCTATCTTAGATTTTAAGCAACTAGTAAATTAACAATTCTAGAAGATTAAATATTTTAACTTAAAATAATTCTAGTAGTTGTGTTACATAGTGTGCTAAGAAATTTTTCTGTTTATGTATCACACAGTCCTGTGAGACAGGTAGTATCAGAATACATTTTACAGCTGATAAAGCTGATAATTTAGAGGTTAAGTCATTGACCCAAAGTACTCAGTAACAGAAAATTACAGATCTAGGTTTTGAGTCAAAAGATTGTGATGCCAAATTTCATGATACTTCATTACCTTTATTAAGCATTATTCAGGTACATTGCCTGTTAAAAGAGAAAATGCTTCAGGTTTGCATTACAGTTTATCACAAGATTCTTTTATAGGCCAAGAGCAACATTATAAAGAGCGCAGATCATTTAAAGTGTTAACTTTTTACATAGGCATGCCCTTGATTAAAAAATTTTTTTTCGGGGTGCCTGGGTGGCTCAGTGGGTTAAGGCCTCTGCCTTCGGCTCTGGTCATTATCCCAGGGTCTTGGGATCAAGCCCCACATCAGGCTCTTTGCTCAGCGGGGAGCCTGCTTCCTCCTCTCTGCCTGCTTCTCTGCCTACTTGTGATCTCCGTCTGTCAAATAAATAAAATCTTTAAAAAAAAAATTTTTTTTTCTACATTGTCAGAGAACAAAATGATTGGGTCATGGTCCTTATAGCTTATTTCATGCACAGTCCTATCACATTTGTTAGCCATGGGTCCCCTCACCACAGACCCCAAGGTATCATATGCTCAGCTTCTGAGGAGGACAAATATGGCTGGTGCCAAACAAGGTATTAGTTATTACTTCCGGGCTCATTCTGCTGCATTAGAGCCCCCTCATCCCATTTCAGAAAGTAGTGGAGATGTGGCTCTTGGTCAGCCACCTTGTAGTTATTCTTCAGGAAGGGCTAGCTGTTCTCTGGTTTCTTTTCCAAGGTGGTTCTATCAGCAGCAATGGCTTAGCACTTGGCCTGCTCCCCACAACTCCCAAGAGGTCCAGAAGTTCAAGTCCATCTATTTCCTTGAAGGATTATTTAAGAATAAACATTCCTTGCAGACTGCTATGATAGGACTGATGCCTTTCCCTCGCAAATCAGGGCTTATCTAAACCCAACCTATCAGGTTTTTTTTTTTTTTTTTTTTTAACTCTTTCAAAGGAAGCTAATCCTTCTAGCTAAGAGGAAGAGGTCACCTTTACCTCATTTAGTCCAACATTGGGATCGGTCCTCTCTTTTAACCAGAGAATCTTCAACAAAGCAGAGGGGCTCACTGTAGCTGGGGTCCGTTAGGACCCTGAGCAAATGAAGGTCAGGTTTTTGCCCAAGATCACACACTGAGAAGACTTTCATGTCTAACTGATGAAGTTAGCCTAAAGTGGATTTTGGTTCCAGCTCTGCCCCCTAACTGCCATGACCTTCAGCAAGCCACTGAATATTGAACATCATCTGCAAAATGAGAATCATTATGACCATCTTTTGTTTACATGGGAGCATTACGAGAAGTTGTATGAAACACAGGAGCAAGGGGGTAACAAGAAATTTCTCTCTGCAGTAATATCTTTCCTTCCTGAGTCAGGAGCATTGCCTTCCCGAAAAGGGAGTGTGCAACTGAGGTGGCAGAGAAGGTACAGAGGAGTTACAGGGAAATGAGAAATAGAGCATTTTTATGCCCCTTTAAGAGTAGTAACTAATTTGTACTGAAGCACATACTGTTTTTATTAATTAGATGTTTATCCTAGAATTTCAAGATCACTGGTCTCTATCATGTCCCTACTTAGGAAGGAAATACTTTTCAATCATTATCTCCATCACCAAGATATTAAAATGTGCTTGCGCACGATCACTGTAAGTGATGGATCCTTATCCCTTCACAGAAAACAAGGACTAAAAAAGCCTGCTGCACACCTTGAAGTCATCTGAGCAACTAGGACATCTTGCAGGACCTGAAAGTGTACTTGTGTTAAAAGATTAACATCAAATGTATAAAGATTGCTCAAACTACTGGCTATGAGCAAAAGCCAACCTTATAGACTTGACCAGAACTGGTTGCAATGTGAATGTAATAGCAGGAACTCTAGCAACTCTCTTGGGTCAAATATTCTATGGGGGAAAGCTATACATATTAAGGGAAATAAAAAGAGAAGTCTAGGTCCTTAGATGTACAGTGCCTTTCCAGATAGTAGATTGAGTAAAAGAACTTCTCTTCTCTTATTTAACCTGCCATTAGATTTTTACTGGTACTCTTCTATCTTGTTTAACCTGCCATTAGTTTTTTTACTCCTTTAGTGCCCATGGTTCTTGGTTATGCTGCTTTGAAGAACCAAGAGGTAAACCTGATGAAGAGTGGTGAGAAACAAAGCAAAGTTTATTGAGTGACAACGAAGTTTATTGAGCCACAGTTCAAACCTGCTGAAGAGGAAAGGGACTGTAGAGGGTTGCCACAAAGTTTCTAAGTCTAGGGGTTTTTAATGGGCTCTTGGGGCTGTTTTAATCTGATTAACCCTCCAAGAGCCCGTCATCCAATCAGATTTTTGTCATCTATCTATCACAGGGGAAAGGGTGGAGCGCTCCTTCCCAGGTGGTGTCAAATCCTTTCAAATGTGGCTTCCTCTTGGGGGTGGGGTGGTCCTTTGTCCCAGCCTGTCAGCCTTCCGCTATCCTTCATCAATACCTGAGGGTTCCTTTAATAACACTGCTTGTCCCAGAGTTAGCTCTGAAAGACCCAACTCAAATGGCTTGTTGTGGGACTAACAGTGATCATTCTGGTTATCTTTGTTTTCTTTTAGAGAAAGTGCTGGGGGATAGGAGATGAAACTAAGGAGGGAAGTAGAAACTAGGGAGGAAAGACCTCTATAGAGAACTATAAGAAATAAGACCTCTATAAGAACTATAAGAAATTATATCTGCAATGTGCCATTTATGCCAGCATTTTGGAGGCTAGAATGAAGAATTATTTTCCTCTGGTATGAAAGACTGTATCTTACAGTTATCTCGAGGGGTGTGATACAGGACTTTAATATTTGTCCTTGCCTGGGTGGGATGCTAGGAAGGAGTTTAGGCAAGGAAAAGTGGTGAAGAACTCAGACTATCTGTGTTTTTTTTTTTTATTTTTTTAAAGATTTTATTTATTTATTCATTTGACAGACAGAGATCACAAGTTGGCAGAGAGGCAGGCAGAGAGAGAGGAGGAAGCAGGCTCCCTGCTGAGCAGAGAGCCCTATGTGGAGCTCGATCCCAAGACCCTGGGATCATGACCTGAGCCGAAGGCAGAGGCTTAACCCACTGAGCTACCCAGGCGCCCCCTATCTCTGCTTTCTAAACCACTTGCATTTAAGAACAAAAAAAAAGACAGAATATATTGGAAAGCAGCAAACCCAAACGATTTCTCTCAAAACTGGCAGACCCTAGCAAAAGAGGGTAGGAAAAGAAAACAGTATTTATATCTAGGCTCTGTGTGTCAGGAACAGTTCCATTTGATCTTAGACCTATGTGGATAAGCCTTGGTCTTTACTGATTGCTCCAAACTTGGAGACGTAGTAAAATGATAGAACTGTCTATGTTCTTGTTAAGTTAGCTCAATTTCACCATTGCTGAACCTCACCTGAAAATCCTCATCCGTTCTAACTATCTTTGTGGTCAAGACTCAAAACCACCTTGGAAAAATTAATAATCTTAAAATGGTGTCTGTGAACAAGGATGGAGTTACTGTATTTCCTTATTCCCTTCTCTCACTGGACTCCCTCGATAAATCCTGCCTGAAACAAAATACAAAATGGACACTGGTAGGCAGGCCCCCAAATGGGCCTGAATTAATCAAGTAAGCCCCTAAAGAGGGCTGGGCTCTTGGTGGAAAGAAAGATTCTACAGGAGGGATGTGGGGCTTAGGCGATGGTTGGGGCACATGGGGCACTCATCAAGGAATGGCCTCTAGGAACTGGGAGCCATCCTCTCCTGCTAAGAAAATGGGTCCTCAGACCTGTTACAGCAAAGAACTGAATTCTGCCTACAATCTAAATGCATTTGGAACAACATCTTAAACTTTAGTGGAGAGCACATCCCTGCCAACACCTTAATTTCAGCCTGATGAGATCCTGAGCAGAGAACCCAGCCATGACGTGCCGGATTTCTGACCTATGGAATAATGAGCTTATAAGTGAAGGTTTTCAAACTGCTTAATTTGTGGTAATTTGTTACACAGCAGTGTAAGGCTGATACAGACACTGGTGAACTACCACTTGGTGCCTCAGAAGAGAAATAGGGTTAGAAATGGATTTTTCAGGCAACTTCTGCAGCTTATGTTGGATATGGAGAACATATTAAGAATTCTGTTTTAACAAGATTTTGTTAGATCACAATGAAAGCCTCAAAAGTGAGCCTGGGATACCTTTGACACAGACTTTAACTTGGAAAAAGAATTTCTGAGTTGGGACATTTTTTTCATGACCAGTATAATTTATACTTCCTGTAGAGGGGGAAGACACTTCCTTCTCCCTAAATCAAAAGGTTGGACATAATTTCTTATTTTCTAAGGATTTGCCCTACTTTACCTGTTCACCTGAGTTACCTGAATGTCTTAACATGTTCAGTAAAATGAGTGAATTGCTGTTGGTTTCAGCAGCTTTCTGACCAGATTCTGCAGAACTCTCTCTTGTAGAGAAGTCTCCTATAGATATGAAGAGTCTTATAACTTTTTGCAACAGCTTTAACTTCTCACCCATTTATAAAAAGGTTTGTTGTTAGATTGTCAGTGAACTGTGAAATTCCATCCTGGTTGAAGTTAGTGGCATGTTTCAGTCTTACAACTAGTAACAAGTACCTATTCTTAGCTATAGTTGTCTAGTTTAAGAAGTGAAATCCTTCAAAGGGAGTCTTACAAAGAACTGTAACATACAGATGAAAGTTAAACTTCTCATCCAGCCATTTTTTAAAATCTGACTAATTATCTGCTTCCATACCCACGGAATTGTTACAACAAAATGGTATAAAAACACAAACATTTTCTTACCTTCGTAGGTTAATTTGTCTAGCCTGTATGTTGCTATCAGTTTATTGAATCATTACCACAATTAAAAAATAATGACTCTGAGTACCTTCTCCTGGCAAAGTTAATTTGGGGGACACAGTTCATGAAGCACTCATATTAAAAGCCTTTTTTCCAATGTGTCACGCACAAGAGTTTGAAAAAACACTGACACAAGGAAATTGCAATCTAATGCAAAAGATAGATAATTTAAAAAATAATAAACTGCAACACAAAGACCATGAAGGAGAGGTACAAAGGAATAGAAGGCTTCTAGAGGAGAAGAGGAATTTGGTTACCTAAGAAGGTCTGGAAATGCTGCCTCAAGGAAGCTGACGCTAAGAAGGTAGGACATAGGGGAGGGCTAGGAAAGCCAGGATTCCCCGAATCCTGCTCAGGTAGCTTTCATTCATCTCTTGGACTCATTTTTAAGGTGCTTCTTATTGTGCAAACAGTCAAGCAAAAGCTTGATATCTTCTTTAAAGTGATTGGTGGTTTGAAGGGAAAGCTATTATTAAATACAGAACAAACACATTCTTTGTTTTTTCCCTCTATCATCTAGATGTGTTTGGTCTCCACCTTCCAAAACCTTTTATTAGACTTACACATGGTGTTGCCTATGGGTTTTCCACACACGGGCTTTCCTGTAGAACACAAGCTGGGGGTAAAGTGTGCCTCCAAGGAATTTAGACTGTTTGGTTTTAAAAACACCAAATTTGCAAACTCAAGAATGTCTACGTTTTAGTTGAGTCTTGTTATATAATTCTAGCAAACTTCACCATACAAAAGGCCTTGTGTTTGGTTCCATTTGTAGGGCTAAACCATTTCAGGTAGTCGAGCTGTAGTTATCAATTGAACCTAATCAGTATCTTTGACTACTTCAGAGGTTTGACTTAAAACCTCCCTAGGTATGACATTCTTGTGGTAACTTAAGCTTATAGAAATAATGAACCTGAAGTCGGTAAATATTACAGTTCTTTGCATATATTTAGATCTCTAAGATCTACTTAGAACCCAAATCTAATGATTCAGTTGTAGGTTGTAATTGGAATTACGTCGCTATTACGCCAAGCCACATTGTCCTGCGTATTAGAAAGAACACGGAGTAGATTTCACATGTTCAATACAAAAATCTTAAGAATCTGGTTATAGTTCTTACTTCAGTTAAAAAGGTGCTAATGCACTAGGGAATATTTAGCTTCTTCATTAAGTGAAGTTACTCTGGACTGGGAACTTCAGTTGGGTATGAGTGTGGAGGCTACAGATAGCCAGAGGGTTCCGTCAGGGTCACTTAGGAACCAGAGATTGCATCATAACTGATAAATCCTGTCCCAGGTGCATTTTTATTTATTTTTAGCAGTTCCTTTGCAGCCTGCTTCAAGTGGCAAAATAGATACACACACAGGGATCCTTACCGAGATCTTGTTAGAGGCCCTGGCAGCTCCCTCAAGTTTACCATGTTAGTGACCTGAGAGCCCCTCCAGCTTTCTATTCCTAAGCCTAAGACACACCTCCCTGCTCTTAACAAGCACCTATCATTTGATAGATTTTTATATGACTGTCTTCCTGGACTCTTTAAGTGTCCTTTTCATTTAAATCCAGCTTGATCTTGAGGGGAATGCTCTATTTTCTATATATAGGTATTTGTTATGTAACATATTTTCCTAAACACACACACACACAACCCCTCACTCCGCCAAATCATACACTAATAGTGCTTTTATAAGTGTTGGAACAGGACACTCAATCCCGGTGCAACTTGAACCAGATGCTTATAAAAACATTAACAGTCTTCAAAAAAAAAAAAAAAAAAAAGTCATGGAGTAGATTAAAATACATGATGAACAACAACAACAAAATATCACAGTTTTTTCATGGAGTAAAATTATTTGACAGGCTTTGGGAAGGGTTGAGGCTGAGGGAGGTGGGGAGGCAAGGACAAAATGCACACAGGAACAACCCAGTAAGCATCTCCAAGTTAGTGTCTGGTTAAACCGAGTCAGGGAGTGTATGAGGTCAATGGCCGTCATGTCAGTGGACAGGTTACCACAGTGGTGATTCCTGCATTTGTCTGTATCCACGTACTTAACCTTCAGCGGATTTTACTTGGAGCAAAACTGCAATATGCTGGTTTGAACTAGTCCTGTCTAAACCAATGTGATTTTCTGCAACAACTCTTTTATTTTACATTGTAGAGCATGGAATTTCTAGCCCAATGGTCAATTTCTAGACCTACTATAATTCCAAGGATGTCAGATAGGTAGTTGGACTTGGAATTTCACCTGTCATCAATGATCATTGCATCGAGGCCAGCCTTTAGTATGGTTCAGGTCCTTGCACTGGAGTTAACTGGTGTTTGGATGCTCTGGTAAAGGCAGAACTATAGCCTAAAGACGGAGCTGCAGCCTTGGGTTCACTGAAGACTCCTCCTTGATTATGTGTGCCTTCTGATTCAGCAGAGTCTAGGTACACTTACCTGCTCATTTCTCTCTTCCAAGGGACATCCTCTCTTGTCAGGATTTCTTGGACCTCATTCTGAAAAGAAAATTTCACTCTTCACTCCTCTCAGAAGTTGCTATGCTAGAACTATACAAATGTAAGTTATAGCACATGTAGGCAGGATTTACAGGGTGAAAATGACTCCTAGTCAAAAAGCATCTTTTGGGGCTTCCAAACCTCCATGATTGACAGCTCAGGGATAGGAAAATAATTTAAATGCATATCATATTAAAAACCCAAAGTAGTAAGATTGAGACTGAAAGACAAGACAATCTTACCTCAAAGAGTCCCATCTCCTTCTCAGTGGTAAACACAGTGAGACTCCTGTTCCCAAGAGAGAAAACAAATCTCACGAAGGAGCATCAGATCTACTATACAGACCCCCTTCAGTCTCTCTTGGTTAGGATCACATATGAGTTTTTAAGTCTATTTCCCGAGGACTTTGTTATCTTAGCCATCATCCCTACCTGCGGGGTACACCTCCAATCTCTCACCTTGTACATATCCTTGACCTTGAGGCAGGTGCAATGGGGGCTTTCCTTTCAGATTCTTAAGAGACACTCATAGAAAGACCTGTGTCCACGTTCAGTTGCAAATGGTTCGAAGAGCATAAGCAGCTAGAACAAGTCAGCTCTTTCAGGAAGTCTGGTGGATTGGAGGTGGCCATTGTCCTTTTCAGTAGGGGCAGAGAAAGATTAAGAAGGGGAAACAAAAATCATTCATTCCAATCCACTCTTTGGCACGAGCAGAGCTTTGTCTTTGGCACTGGCTCACGATCACATTCCTTCATCCTCTCTCGTCACTCACGGCTGTGTTTTAATTTTTTTTAATTTTTGAAAAACATTTTACTTATTTATTTGACAGAGAGAGATCACAAGTAGGCAGAGAGGCAGGCAGAGAGAGAGAGGGAAGCAGGGTCCCTGCCGAGCAGAGAGCCTGGATGCAGGGCTTGATCCCAGGACCCCGAGATCATGACCTGAGCCGAAGGCAGAGGCTTAATCCACTGAGACACCCAGGCACCCACAGCTGTTTTTAACTGCCATTCTTACCCCATTTTGAAGTTGTCTGGGACTTTAAAGGCCCTGCTCCTGACTTCTCTCAGATGCTCTTCACCCCCTACATCCATGCTGGGAACTCACCTGCCGCTGCTCTGGAACCTCATGTGTGTGGTGTAGTTTTGCTAAAGTTGTGGTTCTCAAACATCGTTGCACAGAATTACCTGGAGAGCTGTAGCTATGGTGACACCTTTGTGGCTTCCAAACTTTAGAATCCAAACATCAGAATCACGTGGGCATCTGGTTAAGGCATAGATTGCTGGACTTCGCCCCCCCCAAATTCTCATTCATTGGGTCTGAGTTGGGGCCCAAGAGCTGACATGTCTAACAAGTTGTGGTGATACTGAGCCCAAGTCCTCCATTCCAATCAGGGCACTAGGAATTCAATCAGAATCTCTGGAAAGAGACCATGGGCTTCAAGTGTTTTCAGGTGATTCTATATGCAGCTAAGCTTGAGAACTACAACTCTAAGACTAGAAGGATCTAAAGGAGGCATGATGGGGCACCCAGAAGGAAGCATATGTGAAACGTAAATCCTAACCCAGCCTGAGACCACAAAATAGGCTTTGTGCCCCAGTTGTCCTGCCAGCAAAGACTTCAGTCTTTTAGGGAGTGTGCCATCCCTGATACCCCTAAAAATCTTTCTTTAGTTTTCCTTAGCTTTTCAACCAGGATCACAGCAATACTGCCTGCCTCCCCACCCACCCCCAAGGTCACAGCTCCCTACAGGCCTTCAGCTTTTAGTTCTTATACACGCAGTAGTTTTCCCCAGTGACACACAGTGTCTCGTAAATGGCATGAGTTGCTTTGGTTCATGACCTCCTATGGCTAGGACCTACATTCTTTAAAATTCTCTCCAACTATATTGGCACTCTAGCCCCACAAATATTTTTTTAGTTTGGGCCTCAAAGGCCAAGAAAGGACTAGGATGGTGAAGGCAGCACCAATTTTGTTTCTTCCTAAGAGATCCCACCAGCTCTTTTAAAAACCTATGTCTCCGTCCATCATAGGGAATATCGTCAATACCGTAATAACTTTGAACAGTGACATAAAATAAGTAAGAAGTTGTGTCATTATAAACTTACATATCTCAAAGTGAGCACCCTCTCTGATCCTAACACCTGGGGTTGCAAACAACATATAAACTTGTGAGGAGCGCCCCCTGGCTGTTTGTGGAGCCAATTACCATTAGATAGATGGGAGAGGCTGGGACAGTGCTCAGCCAGCCACCTTTAGTGGCGGCTTGACTGGATCCTTGCACAATCAGCAAACCAGTGTTTGGTAACGGTTGTAAACACTTGGAGTTTAATATTTGTGGCACAACGGAAGTCTTGCTCTGTGGGTATTAGCATGGACTCTGCAGTCCGGCCACCTCTGTGGATCTAGGGCAAGGTTCATAACCAGTTTGTTTTCTCATCTGTAAACGGTGCTAGAATACCCACGTCATAGGGCTGCGGGAGGATTAAATGAGTAACTATATTAAAAGATTGAGAATGGTGCCTGGCATAGAGCCAGCACACTCTATTTGTATTACTCAGTCTCATGGGTTTTTTCCCCCCATAAAAATACTGATTTATGATGAGAGATTAAGAATCTTATAAACAAACGTTAAGATTTTCTTAAGAGACAAGTAAGACTTCCCCATTAAAAGGATGGGGACCTACATGTATAGACATAAGCATCAGTTTCTTACCTATAAAATACTAGTTTAATAGGGATGATTGTTCATATTTATGTAATCTACTGGGTATAGTACACCACCAGCTACGTGAAAATGTTTCATAATTTCTGCAGGATTAAGTGACAGACAGAAGGGGTGTCCTATGATAGGAGTAGGACAAAAACAAGTGACTTTTGCACTCTTAAGTTTTTTTATTTGTATTTATTTTTTATTTTTTAAGATTTTATTTATTTATGAGAGACAGAGAGAGAGAGGCAGAGGGAGAAGCAGGCTCCCCAACTGAGGTGGGCCTCCATCCCAGGACTCTGGGATCATGACCTGAGCCTAAGGCAGGTGCTTAACCGACTGAGCCACCAAGGTGCCCCTTAAGTTGTTGTTTTGTTTTGTTTTTGTTTTTAAGAAAAATCTAGTCTTATCCTTTATGGATGGTAATCTTAGTCACCTAGTAGCTCAAATTATCTGTAATAATCTCAAGCCCCATAATCCTCATTAAAAAGGAGAAAGACTTTAAGAGTCTCTTAGCTGTCCATCTTCACTTTAGACTATGTCTTTTTATTCTTAATTGCCAATATGTGTTTGAACGGCTTTTAAAACGTTTTCTGTTCCTATCCCAACTCCTACAGTTTCTTTGGCTTATCTTTTCATTGTTTTAAGAGACAAAGGACATAAACTGCCCGGCATGAAGCTGGGAGCAAGTACATTTCCAACAGTTAACTTTTCATAAAGCAAAGTGAGGAACAAGAAAGGGTCTACTCTAGAGAAAAACAAACAAACAAAAACACCTCCCCTGAAATTCTTGTTTGTGGTCAAAAGTCTGGAAGCGGACTCCCCACCTGCGTATGTCAGCAGGCGGGATGGCTGGGTTGCAGCTTTTCACCAGAATCCTGAATCCTGAAGTTACAGCACCAGGGCTCCTTCCCTGATGAGCGGGCCTCCAGGGATCACCCATCAGACCAACCTGCTACCTGTAAAGAATCAGAGAGGTGACTATTTCCAAGCTGAATTGGTTTTTAAAAACTATTTCTGAGACAAAAAGAATGTTACAATAGAGACTTTTTGTTATTGTAATATTTTCACCCACTGTCAGAGCGTCTATTATTCTTTAAATTTACCAAAATTTTTCTTACTTCTAAATAGTAGCTGTCCTTTTGTATGAAATATACGTAAGCCCTTAGTTTAAGTCAAATGCAGTTTCTCCCAAGAAGTTTTCCCTGATTGTTCCAGCACTAAAAATGCCAAAATTTTAATAAATTTAAATACTCCATGTGTGCTTCAAGCACACCTCTTTAAATGCTTTACAAGGTTGTTGGTTTTTTTTTTTTTTTTTTGCACACATATCTCCTTCTCCCAAAGAAGAGAAATAATTTTTAGTCATATTTATATCACTTGCTGAGGTTCAATATCTAGTAGTTACATAAAAACTATGTTGAAATCATAAAGTCACCACCAACATTTTATTATATTACAGCTGAAACCAATCCTCTGAGATATTTTTATCCCTCAACCTGAAGAAAATCACCTCATTAATTGGTTTACTGCAAGTCACACCTCATGTTTCTTTGCTCCTGCCCTATTCCCCAAAATTTCTTTACTGCCAAAATGTTGAAAACACGTTAAGAAGTTAGAAAGAGAGAGAGAGAGAAACTATATTTTTATACAAAATTTTATAAAATAAAGAAGTAAAAGTGAGGCCTTCCAATTCTCCAATTCCACTGCAGCAGTATATATCTTTTCATATGTTTTCTTTCCTTTTAAATGTTATTTTATTGTGGTAAGAACCCTTAACATGAGATCTACCTTCTTTACAAAAATTCAAGTGTGCCGTATAATACTGTTAATGATAGGCACACTGCTGTTCAAGACATCTCTGGAATTTCTTTACTTTGCCTGAGACTTTATGCCCCTTGATTAACATCTCCCCATTTCTGTCTTCTCCTGGTCTCTGGCAACCAACATTTTCCTTTCTGATTCTGAGTCTGTTTTTTCTATTTTTATTTTTCTTAAGATTTAAAAATTTTTTTAAAGTAATCTCTACACCCAATGTGGTGCTCAAACTTAGAACCCCGAGGTCAAGAGTCGCACGCCCCACTGACTAAGCCAGCCAGGCGCCCCTGAGTCTATTTTAAAATAACATACTTCATGTCAGTGGAACTTCCAGGATTTGTACTTTCGTGACTGCCTTATTTCACGTAGTTTGCTGTCCTCACAGTTCATCCAATGTTGTCACTTATCACAGAATTTTCTTCTTTCCAAAGGCTGAATAATATTCCCTGTGTATATATGCACAGTTTTCTTGGTCCTTTCATATATAAATGGAAATTTAGGTTGTTCCCACATCTTAGCTTTTGTGAATAAGGCTGCAGTGAACACTGGAATGCCAACACCTCTTCCAGAACTTCAGTTTACTTTCGGGTGAATACCCAGAAGCAGGATTGCTGGATCCTATGACAGTTCTATTATTAATTTTTGAGACATCTCCATCTTATTCTCTATGGCAGCCACATCGTTTTGCGTTCCCACCAACAGTGTACAATAGTCCCAATTTTTCCACATCCTTATCAATGTTTGTCCTCTTTTTTCCTTTCTTTCTTTCTTTCTTTCTTTCTTTCTTTCTTTCTTTCTTTCTTCTCTTTTTAATGTATAGTGGCCATCCTGACAAGTGTGAGGTGATAACTCATTGTGGTTTTGATTTATTGTTCCCTGATAATTAGTGACATTGAGCATCTTTCCAAATACCTGTTGGTCTTTTGTGTATGTTTTCTAGGGAAATGTCTATTCAGGTCTTTAGCCCATATTTTGTATTGGGCAACTGGGGTTTTTTTGGGGGGGCTATTGATTTATAGGACTTCCTTATGTATTTTGGAAATTAATCCATTCTGATACATGGTTTGTAAATATTTTCTCCTATTCCAATGGTTGCCTTTTCACTCTGTTGTTTCCTATGTAGTGCAGAAGCTTGTTAGTTTGACGTAGTCCCATTTGTCTATTATTGTTCTTGTTGCCTGTGCTTTTGGTGTCATATTCATGAAATCTTTTCTTCCTTCCTTCCTTCTTTCTTCTTCTTCTTCTTCTTCTTCTTCTTTTTTTTTTTTTTTTGAGAGAGAGAGTGGGTGTAGGTGCAAGCAGTGGGGGAGGGGAAGAGAGAGAGAGAGAGAGAATCTTAAGCAGTCAATCACGCCACTCTGAGATCATAACCTGAGCTGAAATCAAGTCATATGCTTAACTGACTGAGCCACCCAGGCACCCCAGAATCCATACTCTTTCTATGCCTTCATGTACACAGATGCATTTTCAATATCTATAGCATGACCTCATTTTTGTAGGAAAAAAATATATATAAATAACCTATTTTTCATTATTTATGCTTAAACTATTTGTGGGAGTAAAAATGTATTCTCCTGTTAATATCATATACTGGATATCATATCATGTCAGTGTGTATATACTGATCTGTCATTTCTAAAATGGCCATTTAGTAGTAAGAAAAGCTATATTTTTTTAAAGAAGAACTATTATTTTTAAGTATATATTTATGTAAGCCCTTTTTTGTAATTTGTGATTAGGTATTTTATGCATGTGTTCCAAATTCTCTTTCCCAGATTGTAATGAAAAAAAAAAATAAAGTTATTTTATTTACTTTGCTGTATAAAAGTGTTTAATTTCTATTTAAATTTATTAATCTTTTATTTAGTGGTGTCTAAGCTCTGATGCATGCTTTAAAAAGTCTTTTCTAAGTAGTCTATTTTAAATTTCTATGTTACCAATTATCTCCTCTTATGATGTGCTTCATTTTTTGGACACAATAATTGACCACATATTTAACAAATATTCTCCTCACTTGCTAAATAGATGTGGGGTACTCTAGAACAAAAACACATTCAAAAATAAAATAATATAAATAAGGTAAAAAAAATACAATACAGAGGGAAATAATAGGAGTATAAATTCATGATGAGAGTGGGGAAAATACACACACACACACACACACACACACACACACATCTGGAATACACATTGGTATAAGTTGTTAGGTAGAGATCCAACTTTGTCTATTTTTTTTTTTTTCAGATGGCTACCCCCACTTGTCCCAAACCAGTTGTTGGATAATCTATCTTTTCCATACTGATATGAAATGACAGACATATTTTTTAAACCAGGCTTTCAAGCAATATGTTTTTCAAATAAGTCCCCATCTAGCCCACTGCCTTCACCAATAAAGATGCTCTCACTATATTGTTAAGATTCATCTTTTCCATGTGCTCCAGCCCTAATAACATGTAGATAGCAGTTGTGACTGTGGACATCTTAAGGTATTCCTACTGTCACCTCTCTCTGCAGGAGATAGGTCAGAGAAGAAGCTCTAAGTTGTTGATCTCAGAAATCATGTCTGGCAGTGCAGTGTCCTGAAGATTGGTATAATGTATTTTGGGATGGCTAGCCCACTCTTTTTCTATGAGTTATGTATAAATTTCTTCATCTATGAATTAAGCTCAGTCAGTGTGTTGTGAGAGAGGGGAAAGAAGTCTGTATCACCAGTAATGAGTGTAGCCAGCGATTCAAGATACCATTTGCAACATCACACCATCACAACAGCTGTCCAGTTTCCTTCTGAAACATTTGAGCAATGTTCATTTTATTGAGAGACCTGGAAAATTTCAACCATTCCCAAGTCAGCAAGTGAGATGCAATGTAGTACATGGACAAAAGAGAATGACTGGGAGGTAGGAAGCCCAGTTTCCTAGTCCTGACTTGATTCATGTAGTAAGCAAGTAGTCAGGGGACCAACTTAATTTATCTCAATTTTCTTCACTATCTATAGAAAGTAGTTGGACTATATAATTCTTGGTTTCCAGCTAGATAAAAGACTGTGATTCTATAAAAATATGGTCCCTATAGTTTTTTTCATTTACAACTTATTTACAAAGAATTTGAGCCCTTGCTATATGCAAAGAATTCTTCTAGTTACTGATGAGTAAGGTACGCTCATTGTGTTAAGGAGTTTATGAAAAGAGTTTGCTTGACAGAGGGACATGGGATGGAACAGATCAGTGTGACCTGAACTTAGAACATCCCAGTTTCCTCATTCCAAATTGGAATATAGGATCTGTGATGCCTCGTATTTCTATTGTAAGGTTCATTCTAATGATCCTGGCCAGTGTTAAAGTCTCCTTCTAGGTTTGTGTGGGAATAACACACTGAATGTAGGTGGTAGTTCATAAATCCTTTTTTCCAGTGAAGGTGGTTAGTGTTGTTACAGGTTTTTTGGTTTTGTTTGTTTGTTTGTTTTTTGCAAGACCCTTACTTAAGACTAACTCCCAATCAATATTGTGAAGCTGTACCTCAGTTACTAGGCTAGACGGAGTCTAAGGAGTAGAGGCTTAATGACCCCAAACTGGGGCTACCTCTCTTTCTATCTAAATTAGTATAACTCCGCTGCATTTTGCTGTTGTTGTTTTTGTAAATTCTCATCTCAGTAATTTACAAATGCTACACAAAGGACATATGATTAAAACATTGGGATTGATAACTTCAGAAAGATGAGTTTTGACTAAGAGAAAGGAACATGGAAAAAAAACATTTCAGTCCAGAAAACTTCTTTTTACAAAAGTTCAAGGTATGAAAACATCCAACATCCTGTTGGAGATAAGAGGGAAAGAAGAATCAGCGGGAACCATGAAAGTCAGAAGGAAATCAACGAAAAAGTATGGGTGATGGAGACCCATGGATGGTTGTCAGTGCTGGAGTATGACAGGCTAAAAACAGAAATAAGGTATGAGGAACTTAGTGGGAGGGTGAAATGGGCTAGACTTCAAGGAAGAGCTTTTGAGTTTTGCACTTTCTGGCAGACAGTGAGCAGTGGTAGGCCATGGACAAGTACTGCCTCAGATCCATATGGCAATGCAAATGTATAGGTTAAGGCACTCATAATCTCAGTGGTCATTGTATACAGTCTCTATACTATACATTTTTCCCCCAGGTCTAAAAATATGTGAGCATTGGATTTCTTTTCAGTAAGAATTGATAGGGGGTTTAAGAAGGCCTAGTTTCAAAGAGTGAAAATAAGTGAACAAAATTATATTTACACTATAGTACAATTTTTTTTCCATCCACTCCACAGTGTTGTGGACTCTTGAAGTAACTCCCAACAAGAATGATGTTTTACATGCTGCTTATGGTGGTGGAGAGGTGAGTATCATGGTCTGTAGGACAGAGCAATAAATATAACTCTGGTAATCCTTTGTACATTTAAAGTTTGGGAATATTTCAATGAATCCATTCTCATTTTGTTAGGTTGAATAAAATTAAAGTACACAGTACCTGATTAAGGAGCAAAAAGATTTTAGGCTTTGGTCAAGCACATAAAAAGGGCCTAATGAGAGGAGGAATATATGTTACAGTTTTCTGCCTTCAGTTGCTCAACTAGATTCTATTAGTGGAGTTTTCTAAAAGATTTGGACCATATTTCCAATTTAGATATTATTAGAGTTCATCGTAACTTAAATCTCTGTACTGGCTTACACCAAATTACCTAACCTTCCAGCCTAAAATCAATGTACCTAAATGTTTTCCTGGTGCTATATATTTATACACACACATACACACACTGTAGCCCACTCTTGAAAGCAGAACTTTGTTCAGAGCAAGTACCCTCAGTATCCAGCATATAGCTTGCACAGTGAAATATTCCTTGAAAGTTTGGGGTTGATTATGAACCCAGTGTACAAGGGTTCCACATTAAGTCATAATTGGCTTTGTGTTGGGACAGTATGTGCCAACTGGTGAAATCAGGCACAGAGGAGAGTAAGAGTTTCTTATATCAACAGCGTAACAACTGATCACCCACCTGTTATTTAAAACAATAGAACGCCAGGGAGGACTTTTCTAATGCTGGAATAGAGGCGTGCCCTTGCCTTGATGTCTTTATTGGAGAAAATGTCTACAGCAGATCTGATGGAGAATCTGAGGGAAGAACTGACCTGTTTCATCTGCTTGGACTATTTCACTAGCCCCGTGACTACTGAGTGTGGGCACAGTTTTTGTCTAGTGTGTCTCCTGAGGAGCTGGGAGGAACACAACACTCCTTTATCCTGTCCTGAATGCTGGAGGTCCTTGGAGAGCCCACACTTCCAGCCCAATGAGCGTTTGGGGAGGCTGGCTGGCATCGGCAAGCAGCTCCGATCCCAAGTGCTGCAGAGTGAGGGTGAACAAGACATCTATGCGAGAATGCTGGCAGGCACTAAGGTGTTCTCTGAGGATGGGCAGGGTGTAAACATTTTCTCAACTCAGTGTCATGGAATAAACAGATCGCATCCCTTGAGTGAGGCTGAGGAGCGTCACAAAGTAAGATTGGCTGCTCAGTATAAATCTCAGAATACAAATCCTGTTCCATCATTTATTCCCATAATATTCTCTATTGGTGACGATTACAGGTGCTGGTCTCCAGGCACCAGACCACAAACTTGGTGTGGATCCTGCCTCACCCTTTGTGTTAGATCCCGCTCATCTTGTGTTCACTGGTCCTCGAGGCTTCCTCACAAGTTGGTGCTCTGCTCACTTGCCACAGAGAATTTGTTTCTATTGCAGGAGAAACTCCAGGAAATCCTAAATCTTTTGCATAAAAAGAGAAAGGAAACTCAGGTTGTATTAACCCATGAGAAGGAGAGAGTAATACTGTGCAAGGTCAGTATCTGTCTTACTTTTGGGTTTTGTAGATGATTCTATGAGGGAGACTGGAGGGATACTTAGTGAAATACCAGGGGAAAAAGACACAATTTTCTAATCACAGTCCTACAGTATGCAATGTCCTTAGTTTGGGCTGTCTGCCTCTGCTTGTCCACCTGGGAATCCCAAGACTCAGTTCAAACAATTCCCCCATCCCTAGGCCTGCTTATTTATTTATTTTTTCCTTCTTGGTCCATCCATACAACTTGATGGCTACCTCTATTATGGCTCTGATTATAATTATTTAAAATTATAAGTTATAGACAACATAGGATGAAAATCCATAGAAAAGGAATATCTCAAATGCTTTTGGGAAAAAGGAGAGTGCAAATAAAAAAAAAAATAAAGACAAAGGGATATAAAGGCCAAATAATAGGTTGGATTAATACACCTGAACAAATGCTTGACTTAGTGACAGATTTGAAGTTGAGGTGTCTAACAAAGGCCTAACTGTTTAAATACTTAAAAAATATGTGTGTGTATCTTATTCTCCCAATACAACGAGTTCTTAAATGGGAGTGTTTGTGATGTGCATCTCTATTTCTAGGATGTGATCCAATGTCTACTTTCATTGGATATTTAGTAAATAAGCAAACACATGCTTTTTTTGTATTTTTGTCCTTTATTTTATTTTATTTTTTTACCGTGGTATGGATCACCACCTGTCATAGTTCATTTTTGTTTCTTTCCACACTAGAATGACAGCCTTCTGGGAATAGGAATTTTGGTTTTGTTTACTACTGTATATGTATATACTTTCTAAAATATCATGCTATCTACCCCATTACTTAAAACTTATGTGTTACTTAATTACTTAATACTTAATATATGTTGCGTGTCAGTCTTCAAAACTTGTCACAGCAGAACTCTAGGACTTTGTAAGGATTGAAAATCTACATAGGCATTTCTTTTTTTTTTTTTTTTTTTAAAGATTTTATTTATTTATTTGACAGAGAGAGATCACAAGTAGACAGAGAGGCAGGCAGAGAGAGAGAGAGAGGGAAACAGGCTTCTTGCTGAGCAGAGAGCCCGATGCGGGACTCGATCCCAGGACCCTGAGATCATGACCTGAGCCGAAGGCAGCGGCTTAACCCACTGAGCCACCCAGGCGCCCCTACATAGGCATTTCTGCTGCTAACTTTATTATATCATCCCTGTGTGTGTGTGTGTGTGTGTGTGTTGACGGCAGGAAGAGACAAAAGCCTGTAAACAGGTTGTTGTGTCAGAATATGCAAAAATGCACCAGTTTTTGAAGGAGGAGGAGCAGCTGCAGCTCCAGTTACTGGAAAAGGAGGAAAGAGAGAACATGAAGAAACTAAGGGACAACGAAATCAAGCTGGCCCAACAAATAAGAAGCCTGAGCAAAATGATTGAACAGATAGAGTCCACATGTCTGAACTCCATCATAGAATCTTTTGAGGTAAGAATGTTGGGAAAAATCAATGGAATAACCACAACAGTGTGTAGTAACCCATAATTTTACAAGCCATGCAAAATAAGTTTTTCTTTATTTACCTGAGAAACTCAGTTCTGGCCCCAAAACAGTTCTCCTTGTGAATTAATATATTCTTTTTTAAGATTTATTTATTTATTTGACAGAGAGAGGGGAGAGACAGCGAGAGAGGGAACACAAGCTGGGGGAGTGGGAGAGGGAGAAGCAGGCTTCCCGCTGAGCAGGGAGCCGGATGCAGGGCTCGATCCCAGGACCCCCAGGATCATGACCTGAACTGAAGGCAGTCACTTAATGACTTAGCCAGCCAGGTGCCCTGAGAATTAATATTCTATAGTATAAATTAAGTCTTGAGGAGAAAGAGAAAAAAAACAAAAACAAAACAGTGGAATACCTATCCAAACCAAGCCTGATGAAGAGTCCAATTTCTGCTCTGCTTGCTTGTCTGCAACTTCAGCTTCATCCATTATTTTAAGTTTAATGAACATTTCCTAGGTGCTGCTGGCACAGTAAATTCCATCGTCACAAAGACCTGATGAAGTTAATTATTGTTATATGCACTACAGGTGATTGTTGTCTACGATGTGGGTTTATAGCGGCCCTCCTTTAATAATTCAGACCCACGGCAGTTAGGAAATTTGCCCGTCAGATAGGTAATCAGTGATCGAAATGAGGTATTTGGTATGGAGCCCGGATTCTTCACCATCTTTGCTCGGCCGCCTTCCGGGGCTCCTGCTTTATTCTCTGGGGCCTCTGTAAACACGAGCTGTGGGACCCGGCTGCAGCTGTAGTTCTCCTTCCTAGACTCGCTGGTGATTTTCCAGCAACCCACTCCACCTGCATGCATGCTTAGCCTCAGCGCTCAGAGGGCCCCTTGCTTTTGCCCATCGTTGACTCCCTGAGGCAACAGGAGACTCCCTGGGTTCCTACATCAGCATCAGGTTCTCTTGACAAAGTGACGGTACAAGGAAAGAAAAGGACAAAGTAGTCTAGTCATTGTGAAAACGATCCCCTGTTCATAGGAGACCCCTGCCCCCCACCCCGGGAAGAAGCTGGGGATGTTTTCCTACCACATGCTCGCCCACTCAGGGTGTTCTAAAGCCATGGAAAGTGGCTTCTGTGAGATTACCAAGGACTAAGTTCTGTCTCTGGATTCTGGCTTTGCTAGAGACCGAGGTGCACAGATATTAACCCTCTTTCTTTTATTCCCTTAGGATGTGAAAGGCACCCTGGAAAGGTAGGTGTGCATTCCGTGTCCAGTGGACACAGGGGTATAAGTTATAGGGCTGCACTGCTGTGGAGATCAGGTTGTGAGAGTGGGGATGAGAGTGTCCAGCTGTTGGGGCAAAACAAGTGTAACCCTCATGTTGGAGCAGGTCACGCGGTCCGAGGAGGGGACACAGAGTGACGGTCTCTGCCCTCTTGCAGGACTGAGCCACTCTTGCTTCAGTGTCCAGAGGCCACCACCACGGAACTGACTCTCTGCCGCATCACTGGAATGAGGGAGATGCTAAAAAAATTCAGCAGTAAGTCAGTCTGATTTGCCAAACCTCCAGGGATTTGCAGAGTTAACTTCAGGGTGTACTAAGGCATGCAAAATCGAGCTTTAAGGCAGTTTCCTCTGACATAGACTGTTCACCATCTGTGTGCCAGGCTCTCTCACAAAGGCACCCTGAGTCAGCACGAAACATCAGGGAGGGCTGGGGCCACAGACCCTCTCTGTTCTGGAGCAGACAGAAGCACACTTGATTGATGTCTCATCTGCCTTTGTTTTCTGTCTAAGAAGTCCTGGCACTTCCTTTGTTTGTTTTTATGGTTCTGTTTTGTCCATTTCTTCCCCTTGCCTATACACACACAACTCCTCAGGGGTTTGTGCATTTCTACCCCTGTTCTTGTCAGCATAAAAGCTACTTAAACTTGAAAGTTCTCATGAGGCAACATTCAAACAATCCTTTTATATATAAAAAAAAAAATTTAAAGGTTTATTTATTTGAGAGAGAGACAGAGAGAGACAGAAGTGAGGTGGAGGGGGGCAGAGGGAGAGAGAGAATCTCAAGCCCCGTCCAGGCCCAGTGCAGAGCCAGACTCGGGGCTTGATCTCAAGACCCTTGAGCTCATGACCTGAGCCTAAAACAAGAGTCAGACGCTTAGCTGACTATGCCACCCAGGTGTCCCTCAAACTATTCTTTTAGAATGCTCTAGATATTTAGGCTGGCTAAGACCAAGAGAGGTTAGCCTTAGTTTTCAACTTTTACCTTCAGAGGTAAAACAATCTGGCCTTCAGGGGAAGGTCTGATGGACTTTGGAATCAATAGAAATTTGATAAGTGAGTACTATATGCCCCACTCCATGCTCTTCAGTTCTAAGTTTTCTCACAGTGATGAGTAACAGGCTTGCCTTTGCTTTTATAGAACTTCCAGTGGAATTGAGGAGACAGATGTTCATCTCAAATAATGAGTGATGATTAGGATTTGATCTATAAGTAAGAGTATGAAATTGTGTGGTAGGGGCACTTAGTCTTGTTTCGGGGGATCAGTGATGGTTGGAAGCCTCTTCTGTGACCTCCTCTCAGAAGATAGGAGAGGGGAGTCTCTCACTGGTTCAAGATGTACTTACCGACTGGTCTTGGGCAGGGAGGGTCTCACTAACTCATAGGAGCTGCGTTGAAGCCTGACATAATGAAACCTGCCGACTGGAAACTGCTGTGCAAACACTCAGTGATTTTGTAATCTTGGTCAAGTTTCCTAACCTCTGTGAGCTTCAGTTTCCACTTTTATAAAGATGGGGGTGGGTGGAAATGGCATGATTAAGTGAGATAGTGTACAGAAAACTCTTGGCAGGTAAGCAGACGTTCAGAGCAGAAGTGCCCCTGTCTCTGTCTCCCCCTTCAGGTGGAGAACCACAGCCAACCTTGGCTCAAGTGACTACAAATGACAGAGTGTGCCCCGTGTGGATAAATAGCTCTGAGTTTTAAACCTGTGCTCTGAACAGAACAACTTCCACTCCATTATATCAGAGACTCCTCTCTTCCCTCTCAGACATGCTAAATGTCACCATCCTCATGACTTACATCTGTGTCTTTTGAGGAATTTACACTTGGTGTTTGTGAAATAGTGTGAGAAGGGTCCAGAGATTCTGCTCTGAGCAAAACAAAACTCTTTACCACACTCACCTCAATTATACATATTTTAAAAGTAGGATTGGAAACTAAGAATTTAATTTAAATTCCACATGTAGGGGCGCCTGGGTGGCTCAGTGGGTTAAGCTGCTGCCTTCGGCTCAGGTCATGATCCCAGGTCCTGGGTTCGAGCCCCACATCAGGCTTTCTGCTCAGCAGGGAGCCTGCTTCCTCCTCTCTCTCTGCCTGCCTCTCTGCCTACTTGTGATTTCTCTCTGTCAAATAAATAAATAAAATCTTAAAAAAAAAAAACTGAAGTTATATTTAAAAAAAAATAAATAAATTCCACATGTATAGAAGGGTCTTTAAGAACAGAAGGGAGGATTCACTCTTTTCTCCTCTTGCAGCGGATATAACTCTGGATCCAGCCACAGCCAATGCCTATCTTGTCCTGTCTGAGGATCTGAAGAGCGTGAGGCACGGAGGAGTCCGACAGCACTTACCAGACAATCCAGAACGATTTGACCAGTCAGCTACGGTGCTGGGCGCTCAGATCTTCACCTGTGGGAGACATTACTGGGAAGTGGAAGTGGGCAACAAGACTGAGTGGGAAGTAGGCATCTGCAAGGACTCAGTGAGCAGAAAGGGCAATCTACCAAAGCCACCGGGGGACCTCTTCTCACTTATAGGCTTAAAAATTGGAGATGATTATAGTCTTTGGGTCTCATCACCTTTAAAAGGTCAACATGTCAGAGAGCCTGTGCATAAAGTTGGTGTTTTCTTAGACTATGAGTCTGGACATATAGCGTTCTACAATGTGACAGATGAGTCCCTTATCTACAGCTTTCCTCCGGCCTCTTTCCAGGAGGCTCTCAGGCCTATCTTCTCCCCTTGCCTCCCAAATGAGGGGACGAACACAGGCCCTCTTACCATCTGCTCACTGAACAGTTATGTCTGAGGAAGATACCCCGGAGCTTTCACTACGGATGAGGTCTAAGACCAACAGATGATTATTAATTAAGATGATTAATGCAATGGTACTATTAACATCAGGTGATCTGAAAGGAAAGCCCCATCCCCCCACCCCACCGAAGAGTTTCCATTAACTTGAGCCACAATCGACAGCCAAATTGGACAACCAACTTTCAACACCATAGAAGGCCGATCATATCCTGTCTTTAACCAAATTCATTATTTAGACTGCCCCACATATATGCTGGTCACTAAAATTGTAGAGATAGAACTCGCCCTCATTATCCCTGACCCCACTGTCGGGCCAGTTTTATAAATATATGTCATGTTTATGAGTGTATTTATTTATTTGACTCTAAAGAACTCTGCTATTTGAATGTGTCTTTGTTCTATGTGTAGAGCTCTGCGTGCTGGGGCAATCCTAACTCCTCTGGGGCTGGGTTGGGAGGGGGGAACAGATGCAAGGGTCTTCTTTTCAGGGTTGATGAGAGGGACTCATGACCCAACCTCCACTAAAAAGTTGCCTTTCTTTCCATCCCATGAGGCCTGGAATATCTGCACTCAGGAAGACTTATGTCTTCAGAATGCTGCAAATATAGGCGTGGATATCATATTATTCATGTCTCCATACCCACAAGAGGCTGGAACCTTCTGTGAATATGTTCAAAGATCACAGAGCAAAGTCTCTTTTCAATAAATGTATCAAGGCTGTGGGTGCCAAATGACTTCACTGAATTTTTTATAAGGTTATTTTCTGTGCTTTTGCTACTTGCTACAAGCAGAAGGCTTTTAATCACTGCAAGGGGAAATAAGTCTACTCTCCATTCCAACACGCTAGGGTTTGTGAAGTTTTGTGAGCAGATCTTCTTTCGGCTGCTCTCAGATAACCTTCTGCTGGAGGTCTGCCCTTATGTGCCCCATTCTTAGGGCTCTGCCCCTGTAGAGGTTTTTTTGTTGTTTGTTTGTTTGTTTTTTTCTCTGTAGGTTTGTTTGTTTCTTTTAACTTTTTCTTCATGCTTACCTTGCAGAATGGCACCCATCACAGAGCCCTTACTGCCTCTTCCAACTCACAGAACTCACTGTTCATGTTTTCAGTCTCAGACCAGAAAACTGATGGGATTTAACCCACCCACAACTGCAAGATTGTTAAGAAAAATGTTTATCACAGATTTTGGTCTTTAGATGAGAGACTAAGCTGGGGAAGATTGATAATTGAATCTGTTAATGAGCATAAAAATAGCAGGGAGGGAAGTAAGTAAGCGGGGGAGGCTAGCTAACCGGCTTTATTTTAGGATTGGTATTCACTCTTCTCATTAATCTAGATCTGCTTTCTCTTTCAAACTTATGCATGTTCATCTTGTGCCCTCACAGGCAGGGGAGCAGATCTGAACTAGACTTTGGATCCCAAATCATGCCCTCTTTTGTTCTCTGTATTCACTGTTTGCATTTCCCCCCTGACATCACATATATTTGGAATCGGAGAACTGTAGAGGGAGCCAATCATGCTTTCCTGGAACAACTTGTAGCTGTTCCCCCATTTTAAAAATTTTATTTTATTAAATTTTACTCTTGATTTATCACCTCAAAAAGCTAAGAAACAAATCATGAACGGCAAACACCAAATATATTTGGACTATATCTTTCTCAATTACAAAAAACCCCAAAACATTGATTTTTAAAAATTTTAATAAATGAGGGGCGCCTGGGTGGCTCAGTGGGTTAAAGCCTCTGCCTTCGGCTCAGGTCGTGATCCCAGGGTCCTGGGATCGAGCCCCTCTCTGCTCGGCAGGGAGCCTGCTTCGCTTCCTCTCTCTCTGCCTGCCTCTCTGCCTACTTGTAACCTCTGTCTATCAAATAAATAAAATCTTTAAAAAAAATTTTAATAAATGAATAGAAAGTTCAGACATTGTAACTTAGTGTGCATTATAATTAAATTAAACATACATATATTGAATTGTGTGGTGTAACTGAGGTGATAGCTCTTTTTTTTTTTTTTTTCCTTTGTCCTAAAGGGGTTGATGTTATCAAGAAAACCAGCCTATTTTTTTTTCCTCTGGCAAAGTCATCCCATGGACAGCATTGTCTGTATGGGCCTGCCACTGAATCTATACTACTTTTTTAAAAAGATTTTATTTATTTATTTGATAGGCAGAGAGGCAGGCAGAGAGAGAGAGGAGGAAGCAGCTCCCTGATGAACAGAGAGCCTGATGCGGGGCTCGATCCCAGGACCCTGGGATCATGACCTGAGCTGAAGGCAGAGGCTTTAACCCACTGAGCCACCCAGGTGCCCCTGAATCTATACTATTTTTTACCCTGCTGAGTTTGCATAAGCCACCATGAAAAAGTGGCAAGAAAATTTTCACCCAAGGCTTCGCAACATAAACTCTAAGCCAAGCAGATGTGGTGGTGGGGGGGTGGGAGGGAGAGCAGCTGGAATGAACAACTGAGAGTTGCACCCCCTTGAGGGCAAACTCACCCCCTTGCATTTTTCCAGGGCCTCCTCTTTCTGCCCCTGTCTTTGAGCATTTGACAAAGACATTTTCTCAAATACGAATAATGTCCCACATGGGACCTGCCACCATTACTCAAGCTATCCCCTTTCCCTCCTATTAACGCCTTCTCTGCCTCCCAAATCTGTCTTCTATCCCTTCCTTCAGGGAAGATATCCCCAGGAGATAGCAAGTCACAAGTAGCCTCTTGTAGTACCCATTACAAAATGGAATCCAGAATCCTGGCCATTTCCCTCTTTACCTATTGACTAGAGGAGACAGGGTATGTCAACTCCTGAGGGCAGAGGACATCAAGAGTTGTCTCCCACACAGGACTGCAATTTGATTTTTTCATTTTTTTTTTTTAATTGTCTTTGCTTATCCTAGAGTACCTTAAAAATAAAATATTATGGGGTACCGGCGTGGCTCAGTCAGTCAAGGGACTGACTCTTGATCTCAGCTCAGGTCTTGATCTCAGGGTCATGAGTTGAATCCCCATGTTGGGTGCCACACTGGGAATGGAGCCTAGTAAAAAAAAATAACAATAAAAATAAAATATTATACCTCTTTTGCCCCCAAAATTGAATTAACTAATAAAACCCTATTAACTCTTCAAATGAGGTCTTTATCTACACTCCTCCCCTAATTACCCCTTGCCCAACAATGTAACTTAGACCTATTATGCTTCTAGTACTTACTTTGACACCTCATCTTACTTTGGATTACTTTACAAGGCCCTCTTAGTGATAGAAGTCAGCAGTGTGCCCAATCAACCTTTCTCTACTCTTGAATTTCTCCCTGTGCATATACCCTAAGAGTGTGGGAACAGATTAATAGTAGGCCCCAGTAGGAAAATTCAAGAATGATAAGATGCACAAAGGATAAAATTTTAAAACTTGCAAATGGCCTTACTACACAGAGATTACGAATGCTTACATTACAATGCGTGTCTATTTTTTTCTACACATATGTATTTTAAGCAACATGAAAATTATCAATTTTATATTTTGAGCTTCTTGTATATCTTCAAAATATGACTTTTTGTCCCAAATATAAAAGCATGTATTTTCTAAGAATTAACCCATTTTGTTAAATTACATTTATTTTTACATTCAACATTCAACAAATGATATTGCTTGGTAAATTATCCATATTAAGTATTTTCCAATTAGCCCTTTAATGTTCTTTGTAGCTGGTTGGTTTTTTTTTTTTTTTTTTAAGTTTTCCAGTATCGGGGAATAATATAGGATTGTGCATTAAATGTAATTGTCTCAGAAAATATGATTTTTAATGTCAGTAATATTTCATTACATGAGTGTCCCTAATTTATTGAATTATTCCCCTACTGTGGGACATTTAGATTGTTCTCCATTGGTAGCTATTATAAATGACACTGTGATGAATGCACACGTACATAAACCTCTGCGTGTATCTCTAATTATTCACCAATATGTCTCCTGCAGGCAGGAAAGCTGCCTGTGGATCTTGGGGGCATGTTTCCAGCTTATATATTCCTCTACAAAAGTTTTATGTGCACTGCAGGTAGTCTGAAAGCTTTTACTCACTGGCATTTCCACACTGAAGATGCAGACACACAGTTTTTAGACAAGTGAGAGAACATGTTTCCCCTTGCCCTATGGTCTTGCCAGAAGCACTGCATTTATTTCAAAAAAAACCATCCTGGGAGGAATTGGGCAGTAGTGCCAGGGCTTTGAAATAAATAGCCCTTAGCTGGAACACTAAACTTCATTGAAAGGTAACTGTTTCCACTTTGACAAATTCTTTTAACTTTCTGAGCCTTCATTTTCTCTTCTCAAAAATGTGGAAAATAGGTATGTATTGTGATGATTATGGGAAAACACAGAAAAGCAATTAATCCATGGTGCCTGATGAATTTTTTTTAGTTCCCTTCCCCTACCTTCCCTTTCCCCTTAGAGACTCCATTTTGCAATTTATTAGAAAGGGGCCAGAAGAGCCACAGAAACCTTGTGTGGAATATAGAAAACATTGGCACAAAGATTGTTGAAATGTTTCCAAATAGGTGTCCTATTTTAGAGGGAAAAGTTTTAACATAAAATTCAATTGAAGGAAAAGAAAACCTCTATGCATTGTTTTCTTATCTTTTATGGACGTCCTTTTGACCTTCACATTTACCTAATTTTAAAGTAAATTAATATTAAAATTATGAAAATAGAACTGCCTAGGATCCAGCAATCACACCGCTAGAGATTTACCCAAAGGATGTAAGAACACTAATTCAAAGGGATACATGCACCCCTATGTTTATAGCAGTATTATCTGTAACAGCCAAATTATGGAAGCAGCCCAAATGCCCACCAGTTAATGAGTGGATAAAGAAGAAGTGGTCTATATATACAACGGAATATTGTTCACCCATAAAAAAGAGTGAAATCTTGCCATTTGCAAGGACATGAATGGAGCTAGACAATATAATGCTAAGCAAAGTGAGTCAGAGGAAGACAAACACCATATGATTTTGAAAACCCATTTGTGGACTTCAAGAAACAAACGAGCAAAGAGGAAACAAGAGAGAGACAAATCAAGAAACAGTAGACTGATGGTCCCCAGAGGGGAGGAGGGTGTGGGGATGGGTTAAATAGGTGATGGGGATTCAGGAGTGCACTTGTCATGATGAGCACTGGGTGTTGTACGGAAGTGTCGCATCCCTATGTTGTACACCCGAAACTAATCTCACACTACATGTTAACTAGCTGTGGACTTAAAAGTCAATTAATATAATAACCAGGAAATAAGTAAAAATAAAACCTACTTTATGGTCGTAATCTCATTTTCATTCCTTGGCCGTCTCACACCCTTTTCTTTGGTCTCTGTAGACCTGGTAAGAACTTTGCTAATCATGAGCTCTGCCAGCCCTTAAAGCACTTCACTGGGGAAGCGGGACACAACCTTCGTCACTCGCTTCACCTCGCTCAATGGCGCTCCAGGAGATTAGAGGTGTCTGTGGCATGTGGTTTGGTGTGTGTGTGGTGTGTGTGTAGTGTGCTATGTGTGTGTCTGTGGTATGTGGTGTGTATGGAATGTAGTGTGTGTACTATGTGTGTGTGATGTGTGGTGAGGGGGGTGTGGTAAAGAGAGAGTCTGGAGGGAGCTTAGTTTCTCTTCAGAGTCTCTTCTCTGCTCCATTTCAAATCGTACCCTTCCCTTCATGTTGCCGCTCTACCTTCCCTTGATTCTCATCTTCCAATTCTCCAGTTTCTGGGAAATAAAGAACGGGCTCTGTAAATCTGCTTTGAGAAGAGAATCTCCTCAGGGGTTTCTTGGACTCTCTTTCTGCAGTTGGGGCGGTAAAAGGTGAGGAAGAATTGCTGCAGAAGGCACAGAGTGGGGCCAGATGGCCGCTGGTGACATTGCCCCAACGCATACCTGCTTCCCTGCAGAAGTCAGAGACCCTCCCGAGGCTCACCAGGATGGACTCATGCTGCTTTTACATACATCCTATTTATTTTATAACTAGCCCTTTTCTATTAATGAGCATCACTCGCAGCTCAGTTTTAAGCCATATAAATATTGAGGACAATATTATACTACATACAATACTCTAAGCTTTGCATTTAAAGTCTAAATCTCTTTTTCCCTCTGTTTGAGCTCTGGGCACTATCTTAGGAAATAATGTAAGATTGCTCCTTTCTGTCTTCTCTTTGCATCCATCTAAAAAACTGTTACACTCAGTTAAAAGTTTATTAGACATTTTAAAGCGTTACTGTGAAATGTGTTGTCTCTTTTGAGGTGCTGGAAATAGTCTCTGCTTATCTGATTACATCTTGTGTTCAGTTTGTGAAAATATATTGAGCTGGAAATTTATAAGTCTAATTTCTGTATGTAAATTGTACTTTGGTAAAAACTTTAAAAAAGTGGCTGCTTCTTATCGTAAGTCAGGAGTTTAGCATGCACATTCTTCATTTGCTTAGGGAATGCTCTGGAGTTCAAGAATCTTCCTTCTTCCTTCCCTCACTCCTTCCTTTCTTCATTCTTTCCTTGAAACTTGATTTATATTTTCCAAGTGGTTAAACTACAGGTTTTCATTAAAGTATCCTGTGAAATAGCCCTATTTCCCTGTTCTTTATTTTCTTTTCTCTTTTCCTTTTATTTTTACTATGGTAAGAACACAACATGAGATCTATGCCTTATAGATTTTTAAGTGTGCGACATAGGGTTGTTAAACATAAGCATGATATTGGACAGCAGACCTCTAGAATTTAACCATCTTGTATAACTGAAGATTTATACTTGCTGATTAGCAACTCCCCATCTGTCTTTCTCCAAGCTGGTGCAACCGGCATCCTCCTCTCTGCTTCTCTGAGTTTGACCAAGGACTTCTCAGTGGAGGAGAAGGAAGCAGGAATATGGAGAGGGAGAAGTCCAGCTGAGATAGAAGCCCAGCGACAGACTGCCTTGGCTGAGCACAGGAGGAGCTCTGGAGCTCAAATGCCTTTTAGACTAGAGTTATCTAAAACCCGATCGAGTTGGCCCAGGCTGTATTGATGTGCCATCGATGTGAGGTGCCCTTGAGTGAGGTGGCTCTCTGCCACTGAGACATTTCTTTAAGGGGCTCACAGCTGCACTCTCTCTGCCCATGGTCCTCTCAGCAACAAGGACAGCAAGGCCTTCTTTGCTGGAGGATCTGGGAGACGCATCAAAATGTCCATCACAACAATGCCAGAGACCAGGACTTGAATACGAGAGGGGAGGAACAGGGTTCTGTTGGACTTTACTTTAAAGCTCTCTATTATCTAAAAAAACCAAACCAAAACAACAACAAAAAAAGTGTGGGTGCATTCCTTTAACTAAATCAAAGTAGTATTTGACATGTCCACACAGTAGAATCATTACTTTAAAATCATATCTACCATATGATTCTGTAACTAATTTAATTTAGAAATTTAAATGACAGCTTGTTATTCTAAATTGAAATGTAAGTGCCCATGTGTATGTTGCTTTGTTTCAAGAGTCTTTCACAAAGTACTCTTTCCCTGGAAGTTATATTTGTCTTATTTTATTCAGCATTTGCCTTATTTACTACTTTTTACTTTGATTGACTTCCATTCATGAATTTTCATCTTATTTTGGACATCAGTTTTTTTTTTTTAATTGATGGGACTGACTTGCTCTTCCTTACATGCTTTTAGTCAACTTTTATCAAATTCATTGCTCCCTTGGTTAGCCTTTATGAGGTAAGAGCATTCAAATAGGAAACACATTTCAGTGGGAGAGAGAAGTCTGAAAGCTACGGCGGCCATGAGAATGCATGTGGAAGACCTCTAATTACTGGAGTATCATTGACGAAGGGCCCAGCTGCTGAGTTTTGAAATCCATCAGAGCGTCTGAGCATGAACCCTGCTTCCTGCAGGCTTCTCTTGACCCAGAGCAGAAGGGATACTAACGCAGACTCATTCCTGGGACAGATAGAATTTGCTCTGATGGCCAAACTTTGGCTGGCCTAAGCAGTCATCCAAATTCCCATCCAACATTCTTTCCCTCTCTCCTTCACTTTGGGGTGCAGCCTTAGCACCTGTTTCACTTATAAAAGGGTATACTGGATCCCACTGGGCTGGGACCAGCTCAAGAAGATTGTGTGTATCTCTTCTTAACTTGGGGCTCAGGGACACCATGTTGATAGCCTGAAATAGGCTACAGTGGGAGTAATTACAACAAGTAATATACAAACATTACAGCAGGTCTTCTCCCTATAGAGACCTATTGGTTGGACAATTATCTGCACATTATTGACCTCATCAGCATTTGCCTTCATAAAATCCCTGTGCATTTAATTCCCTTTGGTGTCTGTTTCTTAGAGTACCCATATTAACACAAAAGCGTTAAGGAGAACAGATAAAATCAGTTTTGGATAGGTTGATACAGCAGATAGAAATCTTGAGACCCACCAAGACCATCAAAGTAAGGTTGCTTTCCCCAGTAGGAAATTTAGCAGCCAAGACTAAGTTGTTGCCCTCAGGAACTAAAGCTTAGGATATTGGCTTTTAACAAAAGTAACTCCAAAGATTAAGGTAGTGCACCTTTTCTGGTTTTGTGGCCTCTAAAACCTTCCAAAACTGACTTGGCTTCTAGGCTTCTTGTCTACAAATTCTTCACTGGGAATTATTTTTCCTTAAATGTATTTTTTACTTCCCTAAATTCATTTATCATCATAGGGCAACCTTTTCTCAATTGTCCCTCTATTTCCAAATTCTTACTACCTCTCTTTGCTGCTCTTGAAAATCTCCGGAATCTTTTTTAAAATACAAATCCATTACAAGGCCATTCATGAAATTTGCTTTCCTTTTTCTCAGGTGGGCTAGCTCCAAGTCTGCAATTTTTAACCATTATCTTAGTTGCAGAAAAAAACAAAAAAACAAAAACAAAAACAAAAAACCAAAAACCCTTCATATACTAAATGTACAAAGCTATACTTATTAACTCTTCAGGAGTTGGACAAATAATCTGATTTGTTTTTTTCTCATTATCTTCCCCTACAGGGAAGAGGTTAAGTGTAAGTCTTTAGAAAGAGCAAGCCGGGGCAACCCCCTGGGATACCCTCCTTCCTTGGGATCCTTGTACTCTGACTTCACTCAATACACTTTGCTTTCCTGTCCACCAGGTAAATAAAGAAATAAATAAGATAAAAAGAGCAAGCTGTGGAAGACACGAGATCTGCTTAAGAGGGCTTTAGCGTTGTGCTCCTGGAATCAGATTCCATTTTATATACTTCTTCTCATCTTTACCTTTCACTTTATGGAGAATATCTTGGTTCTGTGTTTGGGTTCAGATCCTTATCCTTTTCCTGAAAGCTTGGCTTTCTGGGGACTGTACCCTGGTTTTCTATAACCATGGTTAATCATCACAGCATAGTGCTTAGATTAATAAGCCCACTCAGATACCCTGAGCCATTGCTTTGAAACTGATTTAGTGTATTTATGAGGTCAGACAAAAAGAACTGCTGGAGATATTTTTTATGCATATATATTTTATCTCTAATAAGATAGCTCTTGGCTAATGTATCCCAGATGAAAATAATTCCTTACATTTGTTAAATACCTATTGCAGGCCAACAATCACGCATAATATTTCCACTGCCTTTAAGAGGTTAAAGAATTTGCCAATGCCACTCATCTGTCAAGTGGAGGAACTAGATATCTAACCAGGTCTACTAACTCCAGAGCCCATTTTTTAACATTGTGTTATGTTATTCCTCAGTAGAAATTAGCTAGGTGAAGGAGCCAGTTTTTGTTTTTGTTTTTGTTTTTTTTAAGATTTTATGTATTTATTTGAGAGAAAGCGAGAAAGCTTGAGTGTGTGTGTGTGGGGGGTGAGGGGCAGAGGGAGAAGCAGACTCCCCACTGAGAAGGGAGCCCTATGTGGGACTTGATCCCAGGACCTGAGCTGAAGGCAGATGCCTAACCGACTAAGTCATGCAGGTTCCCAAAGGAACCAGTTTGTGTAGCTGAGCACTGCAGTTCAGAGGAGCATGTGATACATTAATATGAAAAGAAGAGTGAATCCTTTGACTTTTTAGGGATAAAAATCAGTTTTGCTAAGGCTTGAGGAAAGATTTTTCCAGTGATTGTCATATACATAATAACTCCTGGCATATACATAATTTACGCCTGAAATTGTAAGATAGCATCACTTAATTCTAGTAAAGACTGAGGATCAAGAACACAGGGTCAAGTATTGAGCTTTAGAAGAAACTCTGCATTTAGCTTAAAGAAACAGCAGACCGGGGCACCTGGGTGGCTCAGTGGGTTAAAGCTTCTGCCTTCAGCTTAGGTCATGATCCCAGGGTCCTGGGATGGAGCCCCACATCGGGCTCTCTGCTCAGCAGGGAGCCTGCTTCCTCCTCTTTCTCTGCCTGCCTCTCTGCCTACTTGTGATCTCTGTCTGTCAAATAAATAAATAAAATCTTAAAAAAAAAAAAAAAAAGCAGCAGCAGCAGCAACAGCAGACCAGGAAGGTGGAAGAATGTCGAATAAGGGTCTGTTGGAAGCTTTGGAATCAAGGCAGTGGTTGCTGGAATACTGGGGACTATAGTACTATTTTAAGGTATATAATTAATCTGTAAATAATTTCTAAGAGAAAAAAGATTACTAGTGGGAAGGATTAACATGTTATAATTGACTCATTTTTTTTTTTCTTCCCAAGTTTGAGTTTCCTTCCTCTCCTTCTTCATTCTCTAGTTGGGTTAACCAGCACAGGTGAAAATAATTTTTTTGTTTTTTGTTTGTTTTGGGACACAAAATGTAAGATCTTTAAATGACGATAAAATTTAGTCATAAAACTTGGGATCATTCTAGTAAAATCTTATTTTCTTGGTTATTAAGTAACCAGAAGGTATTAACAATACTTCAAATCAAGTATCAGTACTCTGGATCCTGAAACAACCAATAGTTTTCTCAATAGGACTGAGGACTTGCTGATTGGCAGATGGAGATGTCCATCAGTGTGTTCCTGACAATCTGGGGTAATTGGATAGAGTGTCAACATCTTGGGTAGCATGTTTGCCTTTAGCATATTAATAATAAGTGGTGGCTCAAGACCAGTCTGATTAAGAACTGTTGGGGAATCACAAGGTAAATCAAGAAAAAAAAAATAATCTCTGGGATTTATAAGAATGGATTTTGTACATGTTTATTTTTTATCATCCTTTAAAAAGGTCTTTAAGGAAGAGATTCAAGATTATTTTTGCCTTTTCCTTCTATTGAGATCTACACAACGAAAGCTTCAAGGACTGTGAACTCTGTACTTTACCTGAGAGGGAAAAAACAAACAAAACCCCCAAATACCAAAAACTGTTTGAGAAAAGTTGGTAGTTAAGAAACTTCCTATTAAATGACTGGAAACAAAGGAAAGGAAAACAATTTTGTCAATTTGGGTCAAGGCTGTCCAGCTAATTGTTTTGCATGCTAATTAAAATTCAATGAGAGAGAGGGGGAAAAAATCAATGAGCTGAAAGGCCATCTTATTTAAATTAAGAAACCTACTCAAAAGTTTGTGGATGAATTCTCTTTTTTAAAATAATGAAAATCCTCGCTAAGTCAACACATGCTAATTTTGAGTTGATGATCTCCTGAGCCTAGGCTGCTGCAGCAGTTCCAAGGAAGGCCAAGTGCTGTAACAAAGGCACCCTCAAAATAGGTCAAGCAGCAGAGAGTTTGCCCTTTCTCTCATGCAACAGTCCTTAGTAATATAGTGGCCTCCACCTACAAAGTCAGGCAAGGACTCGGCTAGCAGAGTGGTCTCGGCCACACCCAGCCCATGGCTTCCGTGTTAATTTCAGCCTTGACCGTTTCAAGAGAATGAGAGCCCCAGGGTATGGAAAAGTTGAAGTCCAGAGCAAGAGATGTACTTTGAATCATGAGACACAGCAGCTTCACGGTATCCTTCATCTCAGAATCCCTTAGGCGCGTGGTCATACGTGTCTGCACGGGATGGCGCCATCCCGTGTAGCCAAGTGCTCAGAGAGAACACGTGTGGGGCAACCAGCAGTTTTTTTGGCGGCTACCCTGAAACTTGACTCTTTGCTTCCTGGCTGCAGGAATGTTTTGAAAATCATTCACGTTTTTAATTCCTTATCACCTTGGACTAAATATGTTTTGGAAATCAGGATTTTTGCTTGATAGAAAAGTAATAATTTACACATACTCTGTGTTGTGTAACATGCCAGCGGAGTTTGAGCAGTACCCACTAATCAAATCAATTAATATTTCTGTAGTGTAATGTAAGATTATTCATACTGAGATGATATCTTCCTGGCCATGTGGGGCAGGTTTGGCCTCTGGTTAAATTTGCACCAAACTTAAGAAAAACACTTTTAGCTTTGAATTTTGAAACAGTGGATAAGGAATTGTGGAGCTGAATTAATAGTAAGATTGTGGAGTTAAGCAGGATTTAAGAAACTTGAAAGCAAATTTTTTTTTTTAAAGATTTTTTTTATTTATTTGACAGACAGAGATTACAAGTAGGCAGAGAGGCAGTCAGAGAGAGGAGGAAGCAGGCTCCCTGCTGAGCAGAGAGTCCGATGTGGGGCTCGATCCCAGGACCCTGGGATCATGACCTGAGCTGAAGGCAGAGGCTTTAACCCACTGAGCCACCCAGGCGCCCCCTGAAAGCAAAATTTTAAAAACAACAATAATGGTAAGAGGCCCAAGAATTCTTATTTAAATTCTATCCTTTAAAATTATGGTTCTTTTATACACATCTATCTTTGTGACAACTACACCTAAATAATGACAGGATGGCTTGGAAGTTTAGGGAAAAAAATAGCTAAAACAAGTTTCATGTCCAGAGCAACAAGGCCAGGGATGTTGGATATGATGACAGCGAGGGAGACAGGATGGGAGACCAGAAGGGGGAGTCCCTGTGCTCCCTAGGAAAAAAATGAATTTTGGAACACTGAAAAAAAAAATTAAATTAAAAAAATAAATGAATGAATAAATAAATAAATCTTAAATAAAATAAATTCCTCATGGTCAAAATAAAATTAAAAAAAAAGAATATATTGGCATTGCAGTTGTTAAGATGATGAACAAAACACAGAGAAAGCAGCATGCGTGCCAGAGAAGGTAGTCAATGAATGGTACCAAAAATACCATTTCTCTCTCATTTCTCTCTCATCCAGTATGGACTCTCCTCAGCTTGACTCCAGTATCTCTCCTTATTGGGTTAGAACCAGATTAGACCTCTTGTCTTCAAGTACTGCCCTGCACATTCCTTCTCTTCCCCCCACTTTTTTTCCTTTTCTTCCTTCCTTTCTTCCTTCTTTTCTTCCTTTCTTTCTCGCCCTTCCCTTCCTTCCTTCTTTCCTTCCCTCTCTTCCTTCCTTCCTTCCTGCCTGCCTGCAAAAGAAACCCACACTGGATGCACTTTCAGAAACATGGGCATGTTACCTGCCCCTTGTGCACCCACACTGAGGTGCTCATTTGTTTCTCTGCAGGGTGCAGAAACCACCATATCAAATTTATTCTCAAGAAGAAACTGGTTCAGGCACAGGAGTCTCCCGTAACAGATGTTTGTGCCTGATCAGTGTAAGAGATACAAATTTGGTGGGAATGCCAGCTGGCGTAGTCGCTCTGGAAAACAGTATGGATGTTTCTCAAAAAGTTGAAACTAGAGCTACCCTATGACCCCACAATCGCACTACTGGTTATTTACCCCAAAGATACAAATGTAGTGATCTGAAGGGGCGTATGCACCCAAATGTTTATAGTAGCAATGTCCCCATTAGCCAAACTATGGAAAGAACCTAGATGTCCACTGACAGATGAAAGGATAAGGAAGACGTGTTTTATATATATATATATTGCTGGAGGGGAGGGATGTGGGAGGGATGGGGTGGCTGGGTTATGGACATTAGGGAGGGTACGCGCTATGGTGAGTGCTGTGAATTGTGTAAGACTGATGAATCACAGGCATGTACCCCTGAAACAAATAATACATTGTATGTTAATTTAAAAAAATAAATAACTGGAAGAAAAAAAAAGGAAATACAAATTTGGTACTTCTCCTCTGGATGCTCTCAACTTTTCTCAGGGCACCATGACTGCACAGTGAGGGTTGGAAAACCTCTATGCAAGGAATGACATCAGTTGAGGAAGTCTTAAGGATTTCTTTTTTTTTTTTTTAAGATTTTATTTATTTATTTGACAGAGAGAAATCACAAGCAGGCAGAGAGGCAGGCAGAGAGAGAGGAGGAAGCAGGCTCCCTGCTGAGCAGAAAGCCCGATGCGGGGCTCGAACCCAGGACCTGGGATCATGACCTGAGCCGAAGGCAGCGGCTTAACCCACTGAGCCACCCAGGCGCCCCGAGGAAGTCTTAAGGATTTCTCGATGAAAACTAATAGTTGGGTTGAGCTTGTCCTGAATACATATCTATAATGTCTGCATTAAAGTTCTTGTCAAAGAAGGAGTTAAAAACATAGACTTCAGGCTCACAGCAAAATTGAATGGAATGTACAGAGATTTCCAATATATCCCTTGCTGTTCACACATGCCCAGCTTCCCCCCTTATCAGCCCCCCCCCCCCACTAGAGTGTTACATTTCCTACAGTTGATGGAACTACAATGACACATTATCATCACCAAAAGTTCATGGTTTACATTAGGGTTCACTCTTGGTGTTATACAATCTTAGGGTTTGAACAAAGAGATAATGACATGTATCCACTAATGTAGCATCATACAGAATGGTTTCACTGCCCTGAAAATCCTCTGTGCTCTGCTTATTCACCTCTCCCTCCCTAAACACTGGCAACCATGATTTTTTTGCTGGGTCCATAGTTTTGCCATTGCCAGAATTTTAGACAATCGGAATAATTATATGCTATGCAGCTGCAAGTTTTTGGACCAAGAATTCAATGGAACTTTCCCTTACCTACCCTTTCTCCTGTGTCTCTGTAAGACATCTTTACAATCTCTTCTTGATTTTTGCCTTTAATATCAGGGAATGAATCCTAGTTCTCACCATCTGTCTGGTAATACCCCAAGATGCCAGACAACTGAAAACAACTTAAGTTTAATAGTTTGATAAGCTACTATCCTTTAGCATATCTCCCCCAGGAGGATCTGATCAGAACGCTCACACAAAAATGCAGTCAGTTTCACTATAATTCTTGTTTTGAAAATGTAAATTTGTTCCAGCAGAATTGATGTATCAAAGGATAATTTGAGCATAACAGGAATCTCATGTTTGCTTACACATGATTTCATCCATGAGAAACACTAGGTAAGCACAGCATTTAGCTGAATCTAGCCACCCAGGAATGCACGACAAGTGCGTGCACACACACACACACACACACACACCCCTCAAACATCTGCCAGCTACCTCAATTCATGGCATGTGTTAGAGCCACACCCATTCACATTTGGCATGACAACCTCGCACCTGACTTCCCTCCTTTCTTTCCTTTTGGATTACCCTCCCTTCTTTCACAGCTTCACAGTAACTCACAATTGCTGTCCTTCTGATGCCTATGTCCCCAAGCAGACTGCAGGTCTTTTTCAAGGTAAAGTGTCATATTTATTGTAGCATTTATGTATTTCTTAACTATTTAACAAGTGTGAAACTGTGCTGTGATATTTATTAGGCATATATACACACACACACACACACACACACATATATATATATATATACATGTATATATATATTTTGTATTGTGTCACTGGGAAAGTTTTTTAAGTATTATGCCCACAAACCCATAACCCCTGTGGTTTTTATTGCATTATTTTGCATAAAGTGGTGATTTGGGAACACATGTGTCACATCCAAGCAGAACTGACTCTATAGGACAGGATGTGAAACTGGAACTCCTGCTCCTTACGGTTCCATTGAGGATCAAGATCATCTATATGCCAAACTCCTCATTTTTTCCTATGTTAAACTTTGCAAAAGCATTGGGAAAATAGTCACTTTTTCACATACTCTGGCTTTAGGTGGGCCAGTGTTAAAGTTTAAGCATCTAGGCATTTCTTTGGAACTCGGAAGCTTTCTTTGGAGAGAGGGACTGAGCACTTGGGACCCTAGATCCACTCTCTATGGGAGAAGGACAGAGCTAACTCTCCCCACCCCCATGCCTGGTAAGAGAGACTTTAAGCTGCCAAGCTAGCTTCCTGTGACCACACAGAGCTTGTGATTACACAGTCGGGTGGCACTGGCCTTAGGCCTGAAAAAAACTTATAGCCTAGCTGATGCGTTCTGAAATATACTGATCGACACTCAGTTTTGCGTATCATGCTATGACTACTTGAAGTAACCATTCAGTCAGGTGTCACTGGACAGGAGAAGAAATGGAAGTGATGGCCCAGGAGAAGTGCGGACAAGAAGGAAGGATGTAAGCAGAGAGCAAAGGAAGATAAGACACTAACTGGTCTCCTAGCTCTAAGAATAGAGGAAGGGACAATGAGCCAAGGAATGTAGGGAGCCTCTGAGGGCTGAAGAAGTCAAAAATCCAAATTTCCCCCTAGACCTTCCAGAAGGAACACAGCTGCCTATACTTTGAATCTAATCTAGGCGAAAAACAATTTTAGACTTTTGATCTTCAGAACTACAAGATAAGAAGTTTAAGTCACCAAGTTTGAAGTAATATGAGAGGAATAATTTTGGTGAATAATTTGGTCCAAAATATAAAACAAATGCGTATTGAGGGCAGAGGGGAAGAGGGAGGAGAGGGAAAGACCTTCGGTTCCTACTGGAAATTATGGATTACAATCACGTGTCCACTTAGTGCAAACTTAGCTTCAGAGGCCAAGGCAGACTTTGCTTGGGACCAGGATGAAGACACTTCCAAGTGTTGAGACCATCTGGTAATGCCATAGCCAGTGGCAAGGGGGGCAATCTGGGCAGACACATCCTACTGACTTTATTGATGACATATTTGGATTGCAATTGGCAAAAATCTCTTTTCTCTATGAGTAAAATGATGTTGTTGAAAGCAAAGTTGAAAGTATAATTTTTTTAAAGATTTATTTATTTATTTGAGAGAGAGGGAGAGAGAATGTGCACGAGTGGGGGTTGGGGCAGAGGGAGAGGGAGAAGCAGACTCCTTGCTGAGTGTGGAGCCCTACAAACGGTTCGAACCCAGGACCCTGATATCATGACCTGAGCTGAAATTGAGAGTCGGATGCTCAAAAACCAGACACTGAGGTACCCCAAAGCGTAAAAGATTTCAATAAGCTCCGTGGGGCCTATTAGATTAGAGATCCATGTTATGCCCTCCAGTTTGAGTAGCGTCCTTCTGTGACGAGCCAGAGGACCCTGAGTAGCCCACTGTGCAAGGACGAGGGAGAGCTGCTAGGAGTATTCGTGTGTGGAAAGATCTTCGAATTGTCCCCGCTGAGTGGAAGCGCAGGCTGAAAGAGCTCAAGTGTTTCTTCAGACTGAAGGAGTGGAAGTAAGAAGTTAGAAAATTTTTCTCCTCCTCCTCAACTTGCTCTTCGCTCTCTCTTTCCCACCTGACTCTGCACTTAGATTCATTGATTTTGACAGAAATAGGGTTCATCTTCAGTTGTCTGCTGATCTTTTTACTCTCTAACTTCTTCGACTCTTTTTGCTTTTCAACCCTTTACAGGACCCGGGACAGAAGTCAAGTGAAGCGGGGCTGGATTTCAGGCCCTTCACCTTCTAGCTGGTTGACCAGGCCCAGGGCCTGCTGGCACATATGGACTACGACACAAATGTTGCTTTTTGTCTGATCCTTCTATGATAATACCTGCCATAGGGGCGGGCACACATCAGAAGTCCAGAATCCAGTCTCAGAAAATTGTGCTGTAGGTTCAAGCCATGAAGATACGGGGACAACAATTAGTTCTCCAATGTGAAATCTCAGGAACATCTCTGGTCTGAGTGATCCGGAGAGCCCTGGCTCCAGAAACACCTTCTGTTGAAGCTATTCAGTTAGGAAAAGGGACTGATAAATACTGCATGCCTACTATGCTCTGGGTATTGATCGAAGTGCAAGGTGCTTAGAAACATTTCTCTTCTTCTACTTCTTCTTCTTTCTTCTTTTTAACATTTCACTTTACCATGTTTTTTTTTTTTTTAAAGATTTTATTTATTTATTTGACACACAGAGAGAGAAATCACAAGCAGGCAGAGAGGCAGGCAGAGAGAGAGGGGGAAGCAGGCTCTCTGCTGAGCAAAGAACCCGATGTGGGACTCGATCCCAGGACCCTGAGATCATGACTTGAGCTGAAGGCAGAGGCTTAACCCACTGAGCCACCCAGGTGCCCCACTTTACCATGTTTATATTTATACCGTGGTATAGATTTCTTCATCAGACAGCTAAATGTTAGGGGCTTAATATACGTTAGGAATTCGGAATCAGAATAAGATTTGAGTCTTCACTTTGTTTCTTCCAAAGTTTTTGACCTCAAACAGTTTTCTTAACCTTTTCAAGGCTCATTTATTCAACTGACCTTTTATGGACTACCTACACTGGGTTCACCATGGAGCCGTCCTAGAGGCATTACAGAGAAAAGACAGAGCCCCTGTCCTGCAGAGAAAACCATTAGCCTTTAGTTTCCTCAAGTGTCAAAATTTGGATAATAGTACCCATCTTGCAGTATGTTGTGAGGATTAAATGAGATAAATTTTTATGAGAGTGCTTCACATTTAGAAGAAACTCAATAAATGTTAATTTCTTTCTTTCCCTGGTGGCAGCCTAGTGGGAAGGAAATGTTTCAGCTGGGAAATCTTTATTTGTGCTTCTCAAGTAATACTAACTGTGCCTTGGGGATGACTGGCTTAGAATAACAACTATGAAAACAATATTAGAATGAAGGTAACTCCCTAGATTGGTGAAAATCATACTGAGCTTTTGGTCAACCTTCAAATTTGGAAATAATCCTGTGTAAGAATGACTTGGGTATATACATGTGTTCTGTGGTCAGATGTCCTGAAGATAACCCCTTCTCCACCACCAGGGACAGGTGGAAAACAGGTGATATTTAAAAAATCAAATTAGTGGAAGTAATATTAATGCTCTTAGGTTTCTGAGAGAGTCTGTTGTGGCGAATGTGGTAGTTACTGGAATGTCAGACAGGCCAAAAAAGAGTTAAATATCTTTTACTACAGTGAGGCCATGATTGTTGTTCCACAAAGGGAAGACCCAAGTTCTACTAACAGGAAGAATATTATTTTCTCATATGAAATTAGTCTGTCTTTTCCAAGAAAATGTAAGCTCATCTTCGAGGCACACTTGCTCCTTGGGTGAATCATGAGGAGGCTTCCACAGCCCTCAGAGCTGCGGGGAGTCTGAATGACCATCAATGGTTCCAACCAAAGGTCCCCAGAACACCTTCCCTCAACAAGGGTGGTTTTGGTATTGGCGGCAAGGAGACCACACTGTTGGAGACCCCACGGGTATCTCAGGGAGAGAGTATTAGAGGGGCTTGTTATGGATTTTGGGCTTAGGTTTGGTGTTTTGGGGTGAGGAATCCATGACACATGGTTTTGCTCTGGTGCTGTCAGAAAATGGTGAAGATCCTATGACAAAACATCTTAATTTTTATCGAGGAGGCAGGAGGAATGGAGCATACCTTTGAAACTGGAGTCTGTGAAGAATTAGTCATTCCTGTTAGCTGGATGAAGGACATGTTTAAGCATTTTGTGGTTTGCCCAGTGTTCTTGTTTTTTATCTGTGCTCCAACATGTTTATGAAGTGGTCTTGTTTTGTCTCCCTTCATCACAGTCACTGAGTGACCTTGTCTGATGTTCATGTTGTGTTAAATCGCTTATGTTCCACGGAACACCAGGCCTTGCCGTGAGCTCTGGGCTAACAGCTGTCAGGAGCAGCTTTTTCCTTTCTCGCCTGCCTACTCTCACTGTGGGCGTGATTCCCTCCCAGTGTGACAGCAACGGGCAGTGACAGACCCAGCAGAAGGAGCCATTAGCTGTTGGCATCTGGAGTGGGCCCAAGATTTGTATTGCAAGAGAGGAGAAGGAGGTAGTCTGTTAAAGGGGGAAGAGAAGGCGGGGAGGGAGGGATGGAAACAGGGAGATCACAGAAAGAGAAGAGCTGGAGAGAGAGACGGATAAGGGGAGGGCCCATGGAAACACTTTCACTTCCCGGTCTATAGGATTCCTCCCCTTGTTTGATACAAGAAAATGTAGGGTACATAGGATTTGTGCATAGAATGCTCTTTTGAAACTCACCAAGTCTAGTAGCAAATGGCTTCGCACATCTCCCTTGGAGTCTGGTTTATGTTTTGCCTTGGCAAAGCAGGAGGGACTGGGAGAAGGGGCTGAAAGCTCCCTTTCAGTCTTTCATGAATTACACTTGAGTCAGCCCTGTATGGACACCAGTCCCTGATACCTACAGCCTAAAGCTTCAGTTGATTGCCCTGCAGTTACCACAGGTAGCTGCAGACTTAAAGAAAAAATGGGGATATAGGTAGGCATTATTCTAGGAGCAGGAGAAAATACTCCTTATGAGATAGAAAGGAAAAGAAAACTTCAACACAAACAAATGAAGTAAGGGCAGCTAAGACCAAAAAGTCAGCATTTTCACATTGCGTTCTATCCTGATGTCCTCTATTATTGGCTTAGAGCGAGATAATGAAGTTTTCAATTGGGGGCTTTGAAATAGAAAAGTTGCTTCTTTTAAAAATAATTTTTAAATATTTTATTTACTTATCTTTGCAAGACAGAGAGCAAGAGAGAGAGAGAGAGAGAGAGAGCGCACAAGTGGGTGGGGGAGCACAGAGGGACAGAGGAAGGGGGAGAAACAGACTCCTTGCTGAGCAGGGAGCCCAATGTGAGACTTGATCCCAGGATACTGGGATCAAGATCTAAGCCGAAGGCAGATGCTCAACAACTGAGTCACCCAGGAGCCCCTAAAAAATTATTTCTTGAATAAAAATACATTTATGGATATGAATTACCTAATTTATCAAATACCTCATATTTGAACTTTAAATATTTTTTGTCTCTTAATTTGGTCCAAAAGTGGGGTTTAGAGCAATCTGCAGGGAGATACTGCTGTGATGGAGGGTGCAGGAATACGTTTGTAAGGCTGAGCTGCAGTTCCACATGGGAAATGGTTTTCAGCTGAAGGACCTCAGGTGCCCCCTCCCCAGCCTCTGTCGCTGCTACAAATCTACAAGGGGGGCTGATAACACAGAGAGTAAAGAAGAATGAGTGACTTTGCAGACTAGAGAGTTCAGAGTGAGAAAAGCAAGGGAAGAATAGCTTTGCTAGGGCCGCCACAGAACAGGGAAAGGAAATATGGTTTCCCAGAAATGACTGGTTGATAATGATGGAGAGACTAGGGTCTGAACAAGTGGATAAGCAAATGTTTCAATTCACAGGGATTAGGAAGTGCTCTGAAGGAAGAGGTGGCAGGCAAGGTGGGAGAACCTCGGGGTGGCACCTAGCCAGCTATGGGCCAGCCAGCAAGGAGATTCTCCCCATCATCACATATTTGGAGACAAATCGATATTGAAATTTACTATATTCCTATGTAGGTTAAAAAAATTCTTTTTGTAAATAAATTTGGAAGATAAATAGTGTATCCTTTTCTCTACAGAGTGATAATGACTTTAGTTATTCTGTAGAAATCCTTTGTCAACATCAAAACCCCCTAGGTTCTGCTTTCTATGGTAGAATGAGGTTAGAGGCCTTACCCCCTACCTCTTTATGAAATGCCATTTTGAAGAGTTATTCTGTTCGGGTGAATTAAATATAAAACTTTTTTTTTTTGAAGTTGAGAAGACTTTTTTTTTGATATTTAAAACTGTAACAACAAGCTGAAGACAAAGACAATATAACTAAATACGCCTTAAAATTATTATCAAATCTAGAAGTGGAATTTTGGTTAAATTATAACCCAATTGTTCATGACCGTAAGAATGTTTATTTTAAGGACACCTGGGTGGCTCAGTTGGTTAAGCATCTGACTCTTGCGTTCGGCTCAGGTCATGATCTCAGGATTGTGAGATCCAGTCCCATGTCTGGATTTTGTGTTCAGCAGGGAGTCTGCTTCTCTTCCTCTCTCTCTTTGCCTTTCCCTCAGCTTACACGCATGTGCTCTCTCTCTCTCTCTCTCTCAAATAAATAATTAAATTTAAAAAAAGAATGCTTATTTTAAATTTTATTTAAATATTATTTATTTGTACTATGTAATGCAGATGAATGGTTAAACTTCAAATTCAAGAAGACATATGACAAGTAAATATTCAGACTCCTTTTTTTGGTACTCTGATGAGCCAGTGATCCTGATATTTTCTGGTTACAAAACAGAAATCAAATGAGGTCAGGAACAAAGACAATTTGAGTCCAAGGAGTGCCTGAAGCACCAGGTGTATTGAGACAGATCTTTGCCTTCCAGAAGGCAAAGGCAATGGAATACAAAATGTTTGCTCCTTGCAGGGTAGGGAGTTGAGTTGGAAATCCCTTTCATGGAGCCAGAGGAAAAGAGAAATGAACATTTTCTATTTCTGCACTTGTTTGGGTGGAACTGAAAAAAAAAAAAAAAAATAGGTCCTCTTGCCAGCTCTTACCTGGATGGAGAATCTGAATTTCTATTGCTTAGATGGCCTGAAAATTTTAATTTTCAGCAAACGGATAGTTTTAAAGTGCAGAGAGTCTATAGGACTCCCAGGTAATTAAGAAAAGCCAATGTCAAAACTCCTTGGAGGAATAAACTCTCAATCCAGGCCTCAGAACTGCCTCACAGAGGGAGGGGCAGCAACTCTAAACTAATAAAAAGAAATTGTAAAACATATCAGAAGGAGTCGTCATGAGCAATTGCCAAAAGAAACAGACCTGCGAAGACATTGGATATTGGAGCTGCTGAATATGAATGTAAAACGGGCTTGCTTAATATGTTTAAATGAATAAAAGCAGAAGCGAGAAATATAAGTAAGGATGAAGAAATTTCCAAGATTACCAGATGGTTTTGGGGAAAAAAATAGAAATAAAACCTAAAACAACTGAAGTAAAAAAAAAAACCAAATCAATGGCAAGATTGCAACAGCAGGTTTGTTAACTGAGGAAATGGCAAGAGTAACGGAGCTAGCCTGTAATGGTGCACACAGGTTATTATGCATTTTTCAAATCCCATGGAATGTGCAACACAAAAAAATCAGCCTTAAACTGGGGGGCCGCAGTTCGTAATAACATCTCATTGTTTGCTCCTTGATTGCAGCAAAGGTATACTACACTCAGGCAAGCTATTAATAACAAAGAAAACTGTGGTTGGTGGTGGTGATGGTGAAAGTATGTGGTACTCTCTGTACTTTTAGTTTTTCTATAAACCCAAGTCAGAGCTTAAAAATAAAGTCTAGGGGCACCTAAGTGACTCAGTCGCTTAATCGGCTGATTCTTGGTTTCCACTAAGGTCATGATCTCGGTGTTATGAGATTGAGCCGGAGCAGGGCTCCAGCCTCAGGAGGGAGTCTGCTTGAGATTCTCTCCCTTTGTCTCCTCCCTCCTCCCACATGCATGCACGTGCTTGCTCTCTCTCTGTCAAATAAATAAATCTTTAAAAAAGTAAAGTCTAGGGGCACCTGGGTGGCTCAGTGGGTTAAGCCTCTACCTTTGGCTCAGGTCATGATCCCCTGGGATCGAGCCGGGCATCAGGCTCTCCGCTCAGCGGGAAGTCTGCTTCCCCCTCTCTCCCTGCCTGTCTCTCTGCCTACTTGAAATCTCTCTCTGTCAAATAAATAAATAAAATCTTTAAAAAAATAAAAAAGTAAAGTCTAAAAGCAGTAGTAAAAATATTAAATCATGAAAGCAGTCAGTTAAAAAGACAAATTGCCTACTAAGTAACAAGAATCAGACTATAAGCTGGCATTCACAATGACAACTGGAGATGGTCAACAGTATAATTATATTTTCAAAGTGTTTAGAGAACACAACTGTAAATTTAAAATTGTGTATATTGTGAAAATCTCAAGAACAAGCATGAAAAAAGGTATTTTTTAAACATACAAAAAACGTGTTTACACAAAAAATAAAACCTATCACTAATATTGTCTGAAGGATATTTTTTTAAAAATAGATTTGTTTATTTATTTGACAGAGAGAGCGAGAGAGCACATGGGGGAGGGGCAGAGGGAGAGGGAGAGAAAGAACCTTAAGCTGGCTCATTACCACAGCACAGAGCCAAATATGGGGTTTGATCTCACAACCCATGAGATCATAACCTCAGCCTCAACGAGAGTCAGTTGTTTAACCAACTGAGCTACCCAGGCACTCCAGGACACATTTACAGATAAAAGAAAGAGAATCCAGAAATGAAGGTCTGAGATTCAAGAAAAAATAAAATGTACAAGTATTTAGAAACGTGGATAAGTCATAATAAATACTGATTGGATAACAATGATAAAAATGTCTAAAACATGGAGGAAGCTAAAATATAGGGCAAAAGTAACTTGTCAACCAGGAGGAGCCTGGGAGGGTTAAATCATTTTAAGATTCTTCTGTTCTTAAAGGTTAGGCTGTGGGCTGGGCTGATTGACCCTAGTTCCTGGAGTTGTGTGACAGGTGGCTCTGAAGTGGAGTGAGGCATAAAGTTTTTATATTCAAAATCACGAGAGTAACCATGAAAAGGGTAAAGTGCATATCATCTAAAGCAGTAGAAGGAAACTAATAGAATGAGAAAAATCTTAATGATTTCAAAAAGAAGAAAAGAAAGCAGAAAGCTTATAGAAAAGTAAGATAAATAGAAAATGAAAAATATGGTGGTATCAAAGGATAAAAATACATCAATGCTAATAATTAATGTTGCTCAATTGAACTCTTTCAGTAAAGAATCAAGTTGCCCCAGGAGGTGATTAAACAATTCCAATTCTGTAGAAGACACACTTGAAACATAAGGACAATAAGAGGATGAAAGCAAAGGAACAGAAGAGATTCATTGCACAGATACTAAATAAAGAAATATGTACAGTTATAACAATAGCAACAAAATGTATTTTATGAACAAAGCATTGTAGGAGGAAAAAAAGAGTCACTCATAGGTTCAATTAAACAGGAAGCTATAGTAATTCTAAATGGTTATGTAACTAATAGAATAGCTTAAAATATATAAAACAAAAACTGGTATAACTATAAAGAGATATTGACAAAATTATCTTCTCAGTGAGAGACTACAGCATCCTTAGAAACTGAGAGATTAAGCAAGAAAAAAATCTGAGTAAGAATATAGGAACTTTGAGGAAAAACAATCCCAATATTTATGTAAAGGGTACACATAAATCCCTATAATAATAAGTGAAGTATACTGACTTTTTTCTCCCCCAAACACGTAATTTGTATATATTGACATATATTTAGTCATAAAGCAAGTATCAATACGTTAAAAAAATGTCAGTTTCACAGACTCCACATTTCTTTCTATAGTGTAATTCAGTTAGAAGTTACTAAGAAAACATACAAATTTTCCCTGCATATGTGTTTTTTAAAAAACCACACTTCTAAGTAATTAACACATCTATTTACAATTATATTGCAAATTAGAAAATGTGGCACAACATTAAAATCTGAAGGCTTTAGCTAAAATGATTTTTATAGGAAAATTTATAATTTTAAACCCATGTGTTAGAAGAGAAGGAGATTTGGAAATCGACGATATCAGAATTCACAGTCAAGCCACCGTGGGATTGCCAGGCATGGAATGAGACTTCCTGCAAATGTAGACATCTGCCTAGACTTCCTGGCTTGCCCTTGGGGAGTGTCCCCACTCAGAATCACAAGGAAGTGCTCAGCAAACACGGTCCTCTCCTTCCAGTCACTCATAATTCTCCTTCAGTCCTTGTTTTCTCACATGGTATGCAATAATTTATGTTCTGCATGCCATCCTGCTCCCTCTCCATTTTGTGTTCATTTGTTTTCAATGGAAATTTCTAAGAACGAAGCCTTGATGACTTCCTGGAGACATTATTTGCTGGTTCTCTTTGCTTCTCTTCTATCCTTTGGATTTTGTATTTGTACATCCAGTAGAAATTGCTGCATTTTATTACAAAGCAAATACATTTCATGGCGTAACTGTGATATTGCCATGGCCAGGGATGCCTGGCTTCAAAGCCACTCATGAACAAATGACTTGGACAATGTGAACAGCACATTATTGCCAGATTCAAATAACTGAAATTACCCAAGACTTCTGGTGCCATTGGGAAGGCTGAATCTTGCATTTAGAGGTCTCTTGGACATTGATCCAGGTAGAGGCATCAAGCATTTGACAGTGGGTGATCTCCCGGTGTCTGAAGTATGGAGGACACACTCCATCCAGTAGAACTCTTCCAGTACAGGCAGGCTCAAAGAGCCACCTTTCCAAAACTGAACACCAGATCCCCACCCAATGAAGACAAATCTGAAGGCTGGGGCACCTGGGTGGCTCAGTCAGTTAAGCATCGGACTCTTTATTTCAGCCGGGGTCAAGATCTCAGGGTTGTGAGATCAAGCCCCGTGTTGGGCTCTGCCCTGAGCATGGAGCCTGCTTGGCATTCTCTCTCCTTCTGCCCTTCCCCTCTTCCTATCTGAAAACAAACAAAGAAAAAATATAAATCTGAAGGCTTCTAAAGAAAGCTTAGGGAAGGAAAATCAATAAATTAACCTCTGAACACTTGCAGCTTCTCATACCAAAGTAGGAGTCACATGCTGGAATTCATTCTTAACATTCCAGAGAGATATTTGAAACAAAAAAATGAACAAGCAAGTGGCAACATTGATTAGGAAAAAAAAATTACAAACAAGTATAGATTGACCAGAGATTTAAAAAGAAAAAATAAGATAAATAATTCACTGCAAATAAAATTTGAAAGACTAAATGAACTAATACATATATGATATATATCCATATATATCATATGTATATATTACACACACACTTTTTAGAGCTGACTTAAAAGGAAATAAGAAAATTGATTTATAATCATTAAAGATAAATATATTTATCTTATAATCATTAAAAATATTTTCTCCACAAAGAAAGCATGAAGACCAGAATCCCAATTTCTGACGTAAAATCATCCAGAGATTAGAAAGAGAAAATGTTTCCCCATAAATTCTAAATACCCAAATCGAAGAAGGGTAATCTTGTTCATGAACAAATATATAAATATTCTAAACACAGTATTAGAAAACCCAGCATAATATAACAAAAGTTCATTTATCGTGACCATTTGGGGCTTATTGCAATAATGCAATGCTGTTTTAATAATAGAAAATTGATTAATACAATCAATCACATTAAGAAAAGAAGAAAAAGCATATGATCATCTCAACAGGAACAGAAACAAGCATTTGGTAAAATTCATAATAATTCATGCTAAAATTCTTAGCAAGTTAGGAAACATCTCTAACCTGATAAAAATCTATTTAAAACCTAAAATAAATTTCATTCTCCATAGTCAAATTCTATAGAACCATTCTCTTTAGATTATTGAGAGACAAGATTTCTCACTAGTTTGGTTTCCAGTTCACATCCTAATAGAAAACTAAGCTAGCATAGGAATGAAGATTTAATGGAAAAAATAAAGCTTGTCAGTATTTACATACAACGCAGTTGCCAAAACAGAAACTCCCTCCCACACGCATACGTACACACGCACAGAAATACCCATAAAGTATTGTAGTGCAGGATAGATACTGAATGTTGATATTAAAATTAGCTGCTCTTCTATACATTATCAATAAAGATTTAGAAAGTGTAATTTAAAAATTATATTTACAAGAGCAACAAACATATATGTGTATGAATAATTACATATTTTATATAATGATATAATTTTAATTATGTGAAATAGATATTATACTATAATTATATATGTACTATTATTATATATATAAAATAATATATACATGGTGGTATCAAGGAATTAATCTAAAATATTTGTGTAAGATCTCTATGGATTGGAGACAATTAAAAATTTTCTTAACATCCTTTAAAGGGAATTTAATGAGGAGGACATCGTGATCATGGTTAGGGAGACTTTATACCATAAATATATCAATTCTCCAACTGGTCTATAGCATCAAAGCAACTCCAATAAAAATCCAACAGAATTTATAATGGAATAGAAAAATATTAATTTAAAAATTTATACAGAAGTACAAAGAGCTAAGAATAGATGAAAGAAACTTTTCAACTAGAGTGAGGTGGGAAAATAAACTCTATCAGGTATCAAGATGTATTATAATCCACAGTAAATCAGTGGTATTTATACAGGCATACAACAATAGATGTGAGGAACCTGATGGTCTAGAAAGAGCACAGTGCAAGTATGGAAACATGATAAATGATGAGGTGGGACTCTACATCAGTGGAGAAATGTGCACTGTTCCATAAATACCTCTCTGTTATCTGTATCTACCCATTTATTCATCCATATAAAATTTGTGTATGCACCAATGATTTAAAGTGAAAGGAGCACTTTAAAACTTGGAAGAAACTATAGAATGATTTATTTATTGCCTTCAGATAGAGAAGGATTTCTTAAATAACATATATAAATTGCAAACCATGAGGAAAAAAGCTTGATAAATTTATTTCATTAAAATTAGGAACTTTTTTTTTCATCAAACGGTACTATAAAAAAAAAAAAAAAACCCAAAACACCAAAATCCGCATACTGGGAAATTTTTCATTTTTTGCCATAGGTAAAAGTGAAAAAGGAGTACTATCCAAAATAAATGAGTCATTTTCATAAATCAGCAAACCAATAAAAAAGAGCAACAGATGTAAAGATGTGAAAAAAATTTCACAGTAGAGGAAATAAAGAAAAAGGACAAAAGATACAAACAAGTATTTTACAGAAAAGTAAATATAAATAATCTAATATATAAAAAGATGCTCAACTTCATAATCAGTGAAAGGCAAATTAATATCCAATGAAGAATCACGATAATACTTAAGACATTGATCAATATTCAAACTATGACAACAGCTAATTTTAACAAGATATAGAGTTGTGGAGACAGGAAATCAATTGTTAAGAGTGTAAATTTGTGCAACAATTTGCCATTATTGTATAAATTGAACAAGAGCATGTTCAATCCTAGCATATGCACTAGAGGAATGACTGCCCATTTGTACAAGGAATCAGGTAGTAGTGTTGCTAATAATAGCAAAAAAAACCCTTGCAAACAACCTAAATGTCTATTGATGGGGAAAATGGATAAAGAAAACATGGTATAATCATGAATTGGACTCTACATAGCAGTGAAGATAAATGAATTTGAACTTTGTATGTCAAATGGTTGAATCCTAGAAAGCTAATACATTAAGGAAGAAAGTAAAAAAAGACATGAAAACGTGTTGAGGGTGTCTGGGTGGCTTAGTCAGTTAAGCATCTGCCTTTGGTTCAGGTTATGATCTCAGGGTCCTGGAATCGAGCCCCGCAATGGTCTCTTTGCTCAGTGGAGACCTTGCTTCTCCTTCTCCCTCTGCTTCTGCCTCAACCCATGCTTTATCTCAAATAAATAAAATAAAATAAAATAAAAAGTGGGCTTCCTAATACAAAACTCAAAACCCAGCAAAATAAGTGGTTGAACAGCATATACCCTGCATATGTTAATAGAAGTATAAAGAAAAACAGGTGGTGGGGACAAGACTGACAAAAGCAGACACAGAGCTTCAAGTTAAGGGAGATGTTTTATTTCTTAAGTTGAGTGATGGGACCATAGGTATTTGTTTCCTTATTTTGTTTCATGAAAATCTATCTGTATAGTAATCTGTATCTGTCACAATTACTCTTTTGAGTGTATCAATATTTTCAAATACAGATAAATATAATTTTCTACACTTCCTAGTCCTGCTGTCCCATAATTTCCCCTTTTGTCTTGCCTTTTTTTTTTCTTTAAGATTTTATTCATTTATTTGACAGAGAGAGATCACAAGTAGGCAGAGAGGTAGGCAAAGAGAGAGAGAGGGAAGCAGGCTCCCCGCTGAGCAGAGAGCCCGACTCGGGACTCCATCCCAGGACCCTGAGACCATGACCCGAGCCGAAGGCAGCGGCCCAACCCACTGAGCCACCCAGGTGCCCTTGTCTTACTTTTTAAACATAATATATAGATATTTTTCCTTCATAGTATATGTAGAGCTGTCTCCTTATCTATAATTTCTGTGTAGACTTCTGTAACTTGGGTATGGTATAATTTAACCAGTTTCCCTGAGGGACACTTGTGTTTTTTTCTGTTATGATGAATCATTTCATACGTTGATAGTTTTTTCCTCTTTATTTGGTGTAATTCAGTTTACATATCCATGTAATCCTCAGCTTTTTATAAAGAACACATCCGTCATTTCAGAAAGGTCCCTTAAAAAGAAACAAAACAACAAAACAAAACACCTGGCTGGCTCAGTTGGTACAGTTTGTAACTCTTGATCTCAGGGTCATGAGTTCGAGCCCCACTGTGGGCATAGAGATTATTTAATTTCAAAACAAATAAATAAAATAAGCTCTCAAAGACCTTAAAAAACAAAACAAAACATAAACCAAAACCAAAAAGAAAACAAAACAAAAAAACCAAACCCCACCCCCCCAAAACAAAACAAAACAAAAAAGCCCAAAACAAAAACCCAACAGCATCAACAAAAGAGTTCCCTTGTGCCACTTTCCAGTCAGTCCACATCCACTTACCCCAGCCGCTACCTCAGCCATAGGAGATCTGATTGCTTTCAGCATAGATTAGTTTCACGTGTTCTAGAATGTCGTAAAAGTGGTACCACATCACCTATGCCCTGGTTTACAGCTTCTTTGAGCATGTTTTGAAATTGATCTATAATGTTGTGTATATGAGAAGATTTTGTTTTGTTTTTATTTTGTCCCTCTCAGTAGTATTCCACTGTACAGATAAACTACAATTTTGGGCGCCTGGGTGTCTGCCTCTTAATCTCAGCTCCAGTCTTGATCTCAGGGTTGTGAGTTCAAGCCCTGTGTTGGGCTTCACGCTGGGCATGGAGCCTACTTAAAACAACAACAACAACAACAAAACATAAATATACCACAATTTGTTTATCCTGCTTTCTATTTATGAACATTTGGCTCTGTTCTAGTTTTGTGCTATTATGAATAAAGTTGCCTGAAATTTTTTGTGTAAGCCTTTTTTATGAATGTGCATTTTTTTTCTTTTTTTCAAATGTAAGAGCTATGTGGGAAATTATTGAATCACAAGGTAGAAAAATGTTTAACTTTATATGATCCACCAAACCATTTTCTAATGTGCCTTTTGATATTTCCTCCATATTCTTTCTCATCAATATTTGACATAGCCAATCTACTTAATTTCAGCTCTTTTTTGTGCTTGTAGTGGTGTCTCATTGTTGTGTAAATGTGTACTTCCCCATTGTCTATGATTTTTAGAACTTTTCCATGTTTTATAGGCCTGTATACCTTCCTTTTGTTTAGCTCCTTTGATTGCATTGTTTTTACTGAATTGTGGGAGTTTATTCTATATTCTGGATGTAAGTCTTTTGTCAGATAAATGCATTACAAATATTTTCTCTTAAATCTATGGCTTATATATTACTCATTTTTTAAATGTTTCTTTCAGGTGAGCAGAAGTTTTAATTTTTATTTGCACATGGAAAATTCTAAGGTATCCTTAAAAATTTTCAATATTTATGTGTATTTAGCAAAATCACATATAAAAACAAAAAAATCAGGGATACATTTAAGAAATGATTGTCAAAATTTCTACACTTAAAAATATAAAACAGTATTGAGAGACAACTTCTTTAGGTCTTCTTTAATTAATCCAAGGTATATCATAAACTTAAATGTAAACACACTACAAGCTTCTAGAAGAAAACATAGGTAAATATCTTTGTTATTGTGTGATGGGCAAAGATTGCTTAGATAGAACTCATGGAACACTAATCATAAAAGGGGAGGAACTAAATAAAATGACCTTATTTTTTCTTTAAGTTATTTGTTTTGGAAAATATTATATTTGCATAATTCAAAATTAAAAAATATTGTTTCTGGAGTACCAAGCTCCCTTTTTCTTTCTTTTTTTTTTTTTTAAGATTTTATTTACTTATTTGACAGACAAAGATCACAAGTAGGCAGAGAGGCAGGCAGAGAGAGAGGAGGAAGCAGGCTCCCTGCTGAGTGAAGAGCCTGATATGGGGCTCGACCTGAGCCGAAGGCAGAGGCTTTAACCCACTGAGCCACCCAGGCGCCCAAGCTCCCTTTTCTTAAGCAGCCAAGTATATCAGTGTATCCTATATTTTACTAGAGATATGTTAAGTCTTTATATTTGCCTATGACCACCCCAGCCCATCTTTTTCTTTGCACCTATTTTTTTCAATTAATATATCCGTATTAATACATAAAATCTAGGTGCACCTAGGTGGCTCAGTTGGTTAAGCGGCCAGCTGTTGATTTTGGCTCAGGTTATGATCTTCAGGGTCTTGGAATCGAACCCTACACTGGGGCTCAGTGTGGAGTGCTTGGTGAGGAGTCATCTTCAGGATTCCCTCTTTCCCTTTCCTTCTGGCCCTCGCCCTGCTTGCATGTGCTCTATCTTTCTCTAAGATAAATAAGTAAATCTTAAAAAAAATACATAAAATCTAATTATTTTTTATTTGCAAATGTGCGTACTCCAAAGACACAGATTTTCTATAAGTCTTAGTGTATATAGGTACATCCCTCTGGTTCTCATTCTTCAGAGATAACTGTTAAAGTTTTGGTACTTTCCTTTGACATCTAATTCCATCTTTCTAATAACTGTACTTTTTTTTTAAGATTTTTTATTTATTTATTTGACAAGAGAGATAGAGAGTACAAGTGGACAGAGTGGCAGGCAGAAGAAGGAGGAGAAACAGGCTTACCACTGAGCAGGGAGCCCTATGTGGGGCTCAATCCCAGGACCATGGGATCATGACCTGAACCGAAGGCAGCCACTCAACCGACTGAGCCATCCAGGCGCCCCTAATAACTGTACTTCTTATTCTTGATTCTTTTTGTCTTACACTTCACCACTGGCTTCCCACTAGATGAGATTCATTTCTCTTTCATCCTAGTTTACATACACATTTTCATAAATATTCTACCAATTTACTTATGTCATGACATTTGTAAGTATTCAGCATTTTGATTATGACTATATAGACATTATTCACACTAGAGACATGGAAAATACTATAAATGTCTCAAAAGAGAGCTGCCAACAATTTCTCCCACCCTTGTATGTGCACTCTGTGCTTCCAATCAACAGACCGAGTTTATTTTCCCCTTACTTAATCTGGACCAAACTTGGGTCTAACTTTTGTCCAGAAAAATGTGGTAATGCTGAGGCTGTGCCAGTTCTTGGCTTTGGCCCTCATAGGTAAGGGAGCTCCCATGTTCACCCACTTGGAGCTCTGAGTCATCATGTAAGATGTAGGATTATTCTGCTGAACAGAGAAGTCTTGTCAGTCCCAGCCATTTAGCTGCCTTTCTGGTGGGAGCACTAGGTATATAAGCAAAATGACCTTGTGCATCCCTAGCTAAGCTCCCAGCCCCATGTGGCTACAGGAGAGACCTTACCTGACCATGTGGCTTTGGGGGACACAACTAACCCATGGAAAATTAAGAAATAATAAGTTATTTAACTATTAAGTTTTATGGTGTGTTTATTAAATAGCATAGATTACTTCTACATGCATGATGATAGTTTTTTCCCCTTTTTATATTTTTTTGTATTTTCTAGAATTTTCTTCTATTGTTTGCTTAATTTCTACACAGTGAATTATCAATTTGTTCCCAAAACCAGCTCATTAACTAATTGTTTAAATTTCTTACTATTATATTAAAAATAATCAGGTATCCGTCTACTTTCATCATCTTAGATGTAAGTTCTTGTAGAACTTTCTGGTTTGCTTCTGTCCTCACTACAGGACTGATTTGTGGGGGCATAACTTATGTCATGTCCACATGTCCTATCTTGGGTATGTCAGATTTCTCAGAGACGTAGTTTATGATCTGGTTGGAGGACTAAATCCTGAGTATCAGTTCAGCATTCTGCATCCTTGTTCTTATCAGTTTCTTTTCTTATCAGGTTTTATCGTCTAAAAAATTCTTTTGCTTTCTGTCAGTGGCATCCTTAGAAGTATTAGATATGTAGATTATTATTATAAAATGAAGTCTTTTATGGCTTCATGAAACATTACACTGTAATATATGAGAATTTATTTGCCAATGATATATTTTGTTTTTAAGTATGTTGGTAAACACTTAAAAATTTTCCCAGCTGAGGGTTAAAAGATAGTATTTCCAAGTAGCTTAAATTTGCATTTATTTTTCTATGATTAGAGACAATATTTGTTTTTCTTATACTGTGAAATATCTTTCATGTTCTTTGCTCATTTTTCTATTGAAATTTTCTTCTGAATCTTTATATTATGTGTTACTAGTGGCAAACATTTTTATTCCAATTTGATATTGGTCTTTGACTTTGCTTATATGTTTGTGTGCATTTTGTATGTTTCCCAAGTGGAAATTTTAAAAGTTTACCTTTAGCTATAAAAAAAATTAACATTTATTCAATAGAAAATAGTAATATTTTAAAAATTTGTAATATTTTGTTTCATTTTGAAACAGTATTAATAGTTTTTTTTTTTTTAAGATTTTATTTACTTCTTTGGCAGAGAGAGACACAACGAGAGAGGGAACACAAGCAGAGGGAGTGGGAGAGGGAGAAGCAGGCTTCCCACTGAGCAGGGAGCCCGATGCAAGACTCAATCCTAGGATCCTGGGGTCATGACCTGAGCTGAAGGCAGATGCTTAACGACTGAGCCACTCAGGTATCCCAATAGTTTTTAAAATAAAGACTCATAAGTCTATTTTTAAATTTTCTCTAAAACAAGAACATTTAACAAGTAGTGGATTGTTGTTATGAACAATAATAATGTTGTATGCCATCCCACTCTCTGTCTTCTACTCATCTCCTCTTGCTGCTTTTCTGTCTCCCCCACACACCTTTCATTGTTTCCCCTCTTTCCACCTAGAAGTTCCCTTTGGCTTTCCCAAAGATCAAGAGTCATACTAGAAATGGAAACTTAGGTGAGGTAGTCATAGTGTAAAGTGTTTTATTTGAAGCTAAAACTGGGTAGGTGTGGAGAAAAGGCCAAGAACACATTCCTGGAGATCAGCAGTACCCTGGAGCCAGGTGGACCAAGAAGAGTCCATGGCAGAGACTGAAAACACAGAATCAGAGAAATCAGAAAAAGAAAATCTAGCAACATGGCATCATAGAAATTAAAAGGAAGAGTAGTCAAATTATGGAGAGTAGTCAAATTATTTTAGGAGAGTAGTCAAATTATGAAAAAATTTTGAGATACTAAATAATAATAGCATCGACAATAATATTGGAAAAAACTCTCTTGGCCTTTTTCAGAGTAACTTTTATGAGATGGTTTAGGAAACTCTAGCTTTTTAATGGGATGAGTAGAGAATAGAAGGAGAAATGAATACAATAAATGAGAATTATTGCTCATGAAATGAGCTTGGCTACAGAAGGAAGGAAGACATTATTGTGGGGGAAGTTTTGTTTTGTTTTCAAGATGAACGAGATATAACTATGTTTTATACCAGGGAGATTCAGTAGATGGGATAAAAAGTAGAAAGAGTGTATATTCAGGCAGGTTTCCATTGTCATAGTATCTACTATCGCTCTGATCTTAAATGTTAGCAGATTCCACCAGTAGTTCTGGTGCTGATTCATGAAGTTCTGCTCACTACATCTACTGGAGACTTCATCACTTCATATGCAATGTAGCAATGCTTCATTTTTTCACTTTTCCCTCATCTACACCCTCCCCTAATTCTGTTCTCCCCATACTTACCAGTGACAGAAGTACATGCCCATATGTTTATAATCTAGTTGGAAAATTAACAAACAAATGTGAAATCATTCCTTTTAAAGGGTTCTGTATTGCTGATTCCATATACTCAGGGAAAACTTTTAAACATTATTTTATTATCATTATTTTTTTTCCGTGACAAGGATTTGAAGTAGCAAATCTTTTCTTCTCATCATACTATTGATACATCATGAAAGCCATCAGGTATCTTCGTACAAGAATGTTTTGGCAAAACTTTGTCCTTAGGTTTTCTAGAGGGAAATGGTGTTCACAGTTCTTGTAGGTTGTTTGGAGACATGAGGTGTGTGTCGCTGGATGGCTCAGACAGTAGGGCATGTGACTCTTGATCATGGGATTTTGAGTTTGAACCTCATGTTGGGCATAGAGATTACTTTTAAAAAAAGAAGTGGAGTGAGATCCTCAACATTCTGACTGATCTCCTTTGTCTGATTCTCAAGAGTATCTTTGCCCATCTTTTTCTACTTGAATTCGTTATGGAGAAAATCATCCTGGTTCTTATGATTTGTCTAATAAGATTAATTAGAGACTTCTTAAAACTCCAGGAGCTTTACGATCAATATGTACAGATTGCATTTCATATAAAACCAAAACTTATAAGCTGAGAACATAAAAACCCTTTTATAATAAGAAGATCCCTGAGTTCAACTAGCTCTCTAAATCTTTTCAGGGTAGATGGGTGACCATACAGGTAAGTTAAACTGAATTCTCCAATATCTGAAATTTAGTATCGTGGTATTTTTCTTTACAAGGAAACGAACTAAAATTATGTTCTATTTGAACACTGGAGAATATGAAGTTATTATAAAACATGATGTACATCTGTATATATTGTTATAGAAAATTCTGTAATATCCATTATCATGTGAAAAATACACAAAGCAGAGGTATTATAATAATATACCATATGTGTATGGAAAAATGTTTATCCATACAAAGGTTATTTCTGAATGGGTACCTTGGCAACTAGCAGAGGGTTTGTCTCAAAGCAGGGAAATAGGTGGCTGGGAGACGGAGAAGGGGAGGAAACTAACTTTTCACCAATGCAAGTTGAAGTTTTTGAATTTTATACTGTGTCGATTTAATGTCTACTAAAAAAGAAGAAAAAACTTTTATTTTTAGCTCTGGGGGAAAAAAGCAAAGAAGAAGAAGAAGCAGAGGCATTGGAGCAAGAATACAAAGTAGTTTGGGGAAGGGTGGGAATGTGAAGTAAAGGGGAGTCAGCCTTCATTATCTGAAATGATCTGTGACTGAAGAATAAAACAGGCCTGGTCTGGGTGCTGAGCTAGAAGCAAAGGCTGAGAACTAAGCCAAATAATATAGAGGCTATTCAAGTTTCCCCTTAGTTAGTGGTAAAATCTGTGAGATATTACTTGTACTCTATGTATGTCATTTTCACCTAATGACTACATTGACGAAGACTCCCATGACTTTCTAGAACAGTCTACGGTTTACAATGGTCTGAAACCCTGGCTGTGCACCAGATTCTCCTATGAAGTCTTAAAAATGTAGTACCCTGTGGTCTCTCCCTGGAATTAAGAATTAGAATTTCCAGTGCCGAGGTCCAAAAAGCCACTGGATTGCAGTTTTTAAAGGCAGGTAGCAGGCAGAGAAAAGAGGCTGGCTCAGGACCAGGAAAATTCAGTGAAGAGAGCGAGACACCTATTCTAAAGTTGGATCCTTCTCTCCCCACCACCTTTCAGGCTAGGCACTGTGAGCACAGTCTCTGAAAAGCTCTCTGTGTTTCTTGCCAGAACATTATTCTGGAAAAAAAAAAATAATAATAGCTACCAGTTACTGAACATGTATTTTATTCCACCCCTGTGCTAGGTGTTTTAGATTTATTTACTTTAATCCTCACGACAACTCAATGAGGAAGGCACATCTGTTTTACAGATAAGCATCTCAAGTTGAGAGTAGCAAGATAAGGGCCCAAGGCAGGAAAGCAGTAAGTACACCCACATCTTCATTACTCTGCTCACTTGCCTTGAAGTCTTGAATACTTGGGCTCAAAGTCGATATCAGACTCTGGGAAACTGCCGGAGGTAAATCTGGAGGGTTTAGGACCACCTATTCAGGAACTCTGGCTGTGTCCTGGGGGACTGAATTCTTGAGTTTCAGTTCACACTAATGTGTAGTCTCAGACTTCAGATCCATGCATACTTCTGAAGAACACCTCTATTTTCGTGTCTGTGCTTTTCTCTCCTAGCGGACTGCTAGCAGAGATGTGAGGGGATTTATTTTGTGCAGAAGCATGTGCTCCTAGTTAAGAGATCTGATGATCACCTCCTGACCCTGGCCCTAGCACTAGGAAAGTTCTAGGACTAGGGAGTTTGAAAAACTGGGGCCATATATACTCAACATATCTGGGCCTTCTTGGTGACCTCTTGAGAGTGGTCCTTCTGGTCTTCCATCCTCTTTAGTCTTCGTTTCCTGATACGGTCTACTCATCTCTCCTGACACGGCTTTTTCTTTCCAAAATCCCTCATGGGGACCCCAGACAATCCATTACTTGGTCCACAATTTACCTTAGATTTTTAAAATCTTGACTGAGTACTTTTTCCCTCCCTCTTTATTTAACTGAAATTTGGGTTTCCACGGAACACAGCATCTGCCTCCTCTTCTCCAGATAGAGACCGTTCATTTCATACAGATGAAAAACTTCAGAATGGCCACTCCCATAGGAATTGTTCCCCCACCTGTGGGTGAGTCATTGTTAGTTTTGAGGGTCAGGGCCTCGAGCTACACATCCTATAACTCATCCCACCAATGTCATCATCGTGCTCCTTGTCATACTCCATTTTTCACTGTAGATTTAAAAAACCAGCGTCATTTTTTTCCCATCCTGAATTCGGCCACATCATCCAGCATGACTTCAGCATTCATATGGTTGACACATTCAGCACCCTAACTTCGAAGTCCCTTTGTTTCCTAATCTAGAGAGACTATGGTTTTCATTTCATTTAGTCATTGTTTCCAACTGGAATCTGTCATAAGGGAATCTTAAATTTAAATAATCCTCTTCATGGGGCACTGAGTGGCTCACTCAGTTGAGCGAGGCCTCTTCATTTAGGCTCCTGTCTTTATCTCGGGGTCATGAGATTGAACCCTGAATCAAGCTCTGTGCTCAGTGTGGTTTCTACTTGGGATGCCCCCTATCCCTTTGCCTTTTCCCCTCCCCACCCCATGCTAGTGTGGTCTCTCTATCCCAAATAAATAAATAAATAAATAAATCTTTAAAATAATACTCTTTATGATATATCACTCCAAAGAATCTTTTTTTTTTTTTTTTTTTTTTTTAGAGAGGGATGTTGGGGGAGGCAGAGGGAGAGGTAGGGAGAGAATTTTAAGTAGGCTCCACACCCATAGTGGAGCCTGACTGTGGGCTTGATCTCATTACCCTGAGATCATGACCTATGCTGAAATCAAGAATCAGACCCTTAACTGACACAATCCTAATGACTTCGAATGATTCCAGAACTTTAGACATTAGAGTCACTCTAAATTTATGATCTCCAACCTCAAAAATCAAGAGTCCCTGACTTTTCATTAGTCACATTTATTTTGTTCTCTTTATGAGATATTTTGGACATTTGGACATTTTCCACTACCCTCAAACCCAGACCCCCAATTTCTGTCCCATTTCACTTCCTGTAGAAAACCCTGCAGAAACAGAAAAATATTGTCCGTCATTTTCTAAGTCCTACAACCCCCCACAGAAGGGTCTGAATCTATAGTCATCCTTTTGTTTTTCTCTCCTTACAATGAAAATGTAGAAGGCTATGCTTTCTACCTTATTTTATTCTTCTAATCTGCATTTCTGGACCGACCACTAGCTCGGGAACTGTAGATTCGTTATCCTCCCCTGCTATATTTTCAACCATTGTCTCTACTTAGCATCAGCATTTAAACACATGTATTTTTTTCCCAACTTCAGTAAAAACTAGACCAAACCAAACACCAAATTCCTCTTCCTTGACTCTTTGTACCTTTTTCACGTACTATTTAATCTATCCCAATATAAACACTGTCTCTATCTTACCACTAAAACTACTCTCTCCAAGAACAAGAAACCCTTGTGGCAGAGTGCAACCCTAAAAGCTTTGCTTTTATTTTACTTTAAAAGCTCACATTTTTTGAATTCATAGATGACACTTGGCAATCATTTTTAGTCTCCCAGGCCATACTTTTAACTTTCTTTCTAGGCATCTTCCTCTGACTATTCTTTAAAAGCTGTTCATAAGGTTTCTTTCTCTTTTAGCCTTTCATTTCTTCCTTTTACTGATTTAATTCTATGACTCCAAGTCAATGATTTCCAAATCTATTACCTGCCACTCAGGCCCTCCTCTTGAAGTCTGAACAGCTATCTCCAACAATCTCTTGGACATCCTCCCTAGGAACCTCCCACTAAATGTATCAAAATATAAACTTCTAGTCTCTTTCACTACCCTTTCTAAAATTCCCTTTTCTCATCTATTTCAACATTAATGAAGAACATCAACAAAACAGTTTCCAAAGCCAGCAATCCTTCCCCTCTCACATTATATTGAATTCATTCCCATGTTTGTGAAAGTCTGTTTCTGAAGTTGCCCTTAAAATATTCCATCTCTGGGGTACCTCAGTGGCTCAGTAGGTTAAGCCTCTGACCTGGGTTCAGGTCATGATCTCGGGGTTCTGGAATCAAGACTTGAGTTAGGTTATCTACTTAGTAGGGAGTCTGTTTGTCCCTCCCCCCTGCTCTCTCTCTCTTTCTCTCAAATAAATAAATGAAATCTTTAAAAAAATATTTCCTCCCTGTTTCTCAGCACTGCCACTTCTCTGATCTAACTATCTGGAAAATTCCAGTAGTTTCCTAATTGGGCTTCTTGCTTACAGTTCATTTCTGGATTTTTCCTAAAAAATTCAGTCTTGTACATGAATTTCTTTCACAATACTTCTCAATGGTCCCCAGGAAGGTCACAAATCCTCCATGCTCAATCGGTCTTTAGCTTTAGATAATATACCTCATTGCTTTATCACTTCTATCTAAACACACACACACACACACACACACACACAACTTGCTCCATATTCCATCCACATTGAACTACCCACTGTTTCATGTTCTATTTTGACATCAGTTGTTTTGTTCATGTACCATTTGTTCAGAAAACTTCCTCATTCAGCCCAGTGCTTCTTCTCTTGCCTCCTATTTTTTGTTTTTGTGACTAAATTGTGTCACTTCCTGTTTGTCCTTTAGTCTCAGTGTCTCATTTCAGGCACAACTTTCCCAGAAACCTTCCCAGAATCTATGTCAAGTACTTTAACTTCAAATAGAGTCCATTCTTTCTCATAATCACTAGTCACCCCATCACTGTGACCATTCCAAAGGTACTCTGAGTTGGAGTGGTAGAATGAGAAATGAGTTTAATTTGGGATGTGGAGTGTTTAAGATGACCTGGTTTTATCTATGAAGGAATGGATAGCAGAAAGATGAATATAAAGGTCTGAAGTTGGAGGAAGAGGTCTGAGGTTGAGATACAGATTTGGGAATTTCCAGAATGTGGGTGATAACTGAGACTATGGATGGGATGAGATTTCCAGAGACTGCATGTAGGATGAGAACATACAGAAGAGAGGAGGAGAGAAGTAGCAAGGAGAGGACAGGAGGGAGGGACCAGAGCGTGGAGTGGATGAAAGTTGGTTGGCCCCACCAGTATGCAGTCTTGGTTCTTTTGATAACCAGACTCCTAATTTCCTCTTGGAGAATTACATCCTTCCCCATTGTATTCATTCTTGGTATGTAGAAAATCAATTTCTTTGTCCTGTTCTAACTAAGGAATGAGATTAAAATCTATGTCACTACATCTTGAATATAATAACACAAGGACAGGAAAATAAAAGATAATATTTGGAGAATATTTATTTTATATCATGCAGTCTAATGAAACTCTTAATTTTTTCATGAAGCTCAGATCCCCAAGACGTCCTTTGCATTCCATCCATTTATAAATAAATCTGGTTCTTAAGCCTTTACTTTGAGCCAGGGATTTACAGATAACATTTCCACACATTCCATTATGGTTTAAAAAGGCCAGGGAAGGATTTCTTTTTTCCCTTTCCTCTTGCCATCCACTAACTAGTTATACTAAAGAAAAGAACATTCATGGGATTTGCATTTTTATGTAGGATACTGAGAAGTTCCAAATGAGACAGAATGACATGTAAGAGTATCATTCAAGATGTTTTAAAAGCCAAGGAATTGTTTAAAAAAGGGAAACAAGTATTTCAAGATGAAAGTCATTGCTAATATTGGGCAATTAAACTATTTTATTGTTTTTATTAAGTGAAGGAATAAATGAAAAACATATGAATGAATAAATTTTTAAAAAAGCTATTGCTGTATCAATTTTATGATTTTAATTATTTGCCAATTTTTGTTTATTATTTTCTTCTTGTAGGCTGTTTTGTTTCTCCTCTTATAATTTTTGTTTTGAAGGTGTAACTATTTTTTTAAAAGACTTTATTTATTTAAGAGAGAGAAAGAGCATGGGGGGCGGTTAGGGGCACAGGGAGAGGGAGAAGCAGACTCCCTGGTGAGCAGGGAGCCTGATGCAGGGCTTGATCCCAGGACCCTGAGATCATGATCTGAGCCAAAGTCAGATGTATAACTGATTGAGCCACCCAGGTGTCCCAGAATGTGTAACTATTTTATACTCATTTTTCCTTGACTGGAAATCAAAGGGTTTAAGGTGTACATTTGTCTGTGAGTAAAGCTTTATTATCCCATTGTTTTTATATTTTTGTCATTTCTACTCTAAGAATACCCCCCCTTTTTAACTTTGACTGATAAAGTGTGTTTTAAAAATATTAAAGTATTTGTAATATTTTATTTTATTTTTATAGAAATAGTACTTCTAACTTTTTTTTGTATTAAGGTTATAGAATGTGGCATTATTTCTATTTTTGGGGGGCTTATTGCAAATCATGTATTTTGTGTGATATAAAATATATTTTATTTTATTATTTTAAAAAATACATTTTAGGGGACGCCTGGGTGGCTCAGTTGGTTAAGCGGCTGCCTTCGGCTCAGGTCATGATCCCAGCGTCCTGGGATCGAGTCCCACATCGGGCTCCTTGCTCAGCGGGGAGCCTGCTTCTCCCTCTGCCTCTCCCTACCACTCTGTCTGCCTGTGCTCATGCTCGCTCCCTCTCTCTCTCTAACAAATAAATAAATAAAATCTTAAAAAAAAAAATACATTTTAGGGCACCTGGGTGGCTCAGTGGATTAAAATCTCTGCCTTCGGCTCAGGTCATGATCCCAGGGTCCTGGGATTGAGGCCCACATTGGGCTCTCTGCTCAGCAGGGAACCTGCTTCCTACTCTCTCTCTGTCTGCCTCTCTGCCTACTTGTGATCTCTGTCAAATAAATAAATAAATAAAATCTTTTAAAAAAACATTTTAAAATAAATATTCTATGGACACTTATTTTCAGCTTATGGATTTTGACACATACTAATATAAACAAAGTCTTTTTCACTGTAACATTCAGTTAGTTATATCCATTATTTCTGGTCTTCTTGATCTGCTCTGGAGCTGGGTGAGTGAGGGAAAATCTCTCATTATGGTAACATTTCCACTATTCCTGCCGTTTTAGTTTAATGTGTGAGATTAGAACACAAAGATTCATGAGAGTTATCTTCTCCACTGTGAATTATATTCTTTATAATTACAAAGTGCCTTTCCCTTTTCACTTGCTTTGAATCCAGTGTAGTCTGATATTAACAGCTGAGTTCATGCGTGTTTTCCATGTCACAGTCTGCTCCATATCATTGTCTGTTCCTTTTATGCAATGCAGTCTCGCTCAGGCATTCCCTGTTAGACAGTCACATCTTGCATACAGTTTTTGTTTTTTGTTTACTGGGTTTTTTTCACTCGTTTGTTTAACGACCTGAAACTGTTTGTTGTTGTTGCTGTTGTTTCCTTTTTGGAAATAGGTGAATTGATCCATTTCCCCTTAGAGTTATGTTTGGGTTTAATTTTGCTGTATTAGATTTCCTATTTTTACTGGCTTCTTTCTTGAAACTGCCCGTTCCCTGATTTCCAAGGCATCATTGAGGTCATTCTTTAATCCTTCTCATTATCAGTAATGTACTTTAGTTATAGTCATAACTACTGTTGTAAAGAATAAAAAACATGATAAATTCTCTGTGTGTACAACAGACATATTGGTATACCTGAACACATGGTATTTATATGTGTGTTTATAGATGTATCGTATGTGTATATGTCTGTCTGTATGTGTATTTCATCTTTATAATGAATGACCCAACATGGCACAGACTTTTTACTAAGGTACATATTTTATTTTATTATTTATTTTTATTTATTTGAGAGAGAGAGAGAGCACAAGCAGGGGGAGCAGCAGAGGGAGAGGGAGAAGAAGGCTCCCTGCTGAGCAGAGAGCCTGATATGGGACTCGATTTCAGGATGCTGGGATCATGACCTGACCTGAAGGCAGATGCTTAACAGCTGAGCCACCCACGTGCCCACTGAGGCACATATTTTAATATAGTTTTAGAGATGAGAATCTGAGGTTCAGTGAGATTAAGCAACTTACCAAGGTGACAGCCTGGCACTTTAGCTCATTGCACAATACGACTTTTGGGGTCTTTCTTAGGACTCTTGCACTACTCTGATTTTCCCTTCTTGATTTGGTCTCTGTATTAATTCATTTGTTCATTCATTCATTGACTCAAACAAACATATTTTAAGCACTTAACTATAGTATTCTAGGCTCTGGGGACAGGCAGTGAACAAAATGGACTGACATATCTATCCTCATGAACCATAAATAAAATCAACATCTTGAGAGTGTTCATTGTGCCAGAGCAGGGGAGTAAATGGTGAAAGGAAATGATGACTTTAAGGAGAATCTCTGCCTACTGAGTTAGTTTTAGGATGCCTTCTGGTTGGAAGTGGGGCTTCCTTCTACTCAGGGGTTTGTTTCTCCTGACTTTTCACAAGAGGATAAAAATTCAATTCCTGTATTAGCTAATTACAAAAGCATATATTTTTCTTATGGAAACTTATAATGCAATAATAATAGTGGAAATGATAATTAATAATAAATAATTATTATTTTTGCTTATGCTAGCTTCTAGAATGTATACAATCAACATTATTCTCCCCCCAAGAAGAATATTCCTCCATTCTAGGTGCCGTACATCCTGGTTTGCCTACTACGGTTCTAATTTCATCTTTTGTTTGAACATAATCATTAGTAATCCTTTCATTTTTTTTTAAAAGATTTTATTTATTTATTTGACAGAGATCACATGTAGGCAGAGAGGCAGGCAGATGGGAGGGGCAGGCTCCCTGCTGAGCAGAGAGCCTGATGCGGGGCTGGATCCCAGGACCCCGAGATCATGACCTGAGCCGAAGGCAGAGGCTTAACCCCCTGAGCCACCCAGGCGCCCCACACTTTTTAAAAAATAAGAAAGCTTTTAAATTACTCACATGAAAAAATCTCCAAGATCTATGCTAAATAGAAAAAGCAAAGTGCAGAGCAGCATATGTGATACGTTAAGTATTTGTCTACAAATGAAAGAAAGGAAGAGTAGACACATATATTTCTTGACAGACTTGTACAATTTCTCTGGTAGGATACACAAGCAAGTGATAACAACCAGTTTTCTGAGTCTGGAAGGTAGGTTTTGCTATGCATACTTTTTTATACTTTTGAACTGTGTGATTATATTAGCTTGGGGGAAAAATATTAAAATTTAAAGGAAACAAAAATAATGGTTAACTATTGAACACAAAATTCTACAAAAATCATGGATGGTTAAGGTCAAATGATGCATATTTGTGTAAGATTATGAATATCGGCTAAGAAAATCATGCTTATGAAGGTTTTCTGATCCTTCAGTGAAATTTGATTTCTTTTTCATCCTTTGCCTAGGTGATCATATCCTTGCACTTTTTCATAATAAATTATACTTTCAGAACAGTTTTAAATTTACAGAAAAATTGTGAGGCTATTACAGAGAGTTCTCGTATACTCTACACCCAGGTTCGCCTGTTATTAACATATTATTAGTAGGTACATTTGTTAGAACTAAGGAACCAATACGGGATGTTAACTGAAGCCCATATTTTATTCAGATTTCCTTAGTTTTACCTAATTTTTTTTTCTGTTTCAAGATCTCACTCAAGAACCCACATTACATTTAATTGTCCTGTCTTTTTAGGGTCCTCTTGGCTGTGACCATGTATCAGACTTTCCTTGATTTTGATGACCTTGACTATTTTGAGGAGCATACTCAATTATTTTGCATTTATCTGATGGATAATTGGAATTTATCTGATGTTTTTCTCATGATTAGTCTGGGATTTTAGGTTTGGGGGTAGAAGACAATAGAGACAAAAATGCCAAGATGATCACATCATAAAGGGTACTTACTATCAATGTAATTTATCATCATAGATACTAACCTTAATCACCTGACTGAGGAAGTGTGGATTAGGTCTCTTCATTGTAAAATTATATCTCCCTCTCCTTTTTCTGAAGGAAGTCACTATGGCAGCCCATAGTTCTGGAATAACAATTTATGGTCCTACCCCTGCCAAGGGTGAAGTATCTCCATAAATTACTTGGAATTCTTCTGCGGAGATTTGTCTCTTTTCCCTTATTTATTTACTTATCTAGTCATCTGTTTATATGGGCATGGACTCCCTTGCTTTAAAAAGTGTTCTCTGTTTAGATGATAAGTAACGTATTTATTGTCTGTGACCATGAATCACAACCCCATGTTGTTTTGCGTTGGTCTCATATCTGTCACTTATTTTACACTTCAATTGTCGCGCTCTGTTGCACATTCTGTGTTGCACATGTGTTATTCTGGCCAATGGTGGAGGATAAATAATTTCATATGCTATACAAATGTACAGAGGAAAACAAACACACAGGAAGAGGTTTTTGGTGGGCTGATGCTGCAGAAGCGTCAGCAATAGGCTGTGTCTGTGTGAATCAGAACGAATCACGGAACAGCATAAATTTGAACCACATGAGCAGATTTATTTAAGAACCCGTGTACTTGCAACGTGGCTATCAGTCATCTCACCCTTGAGAGGACAGAATAAGTTACTCTGGGCAGTTTCAAGGAAGATTTAATTTGAGATTGATGTTTTCTCCTCAGAGAGTCTATTCTTCCATTCTTCCAGGCATCCTCACCGACATCACCCCCAAAAACCCAACATCCCTGTTTACAGTGTATCTCCTAGGCAAAACCTGTTTAGGAGCACAAAGGCACGCGGAGGGCACAGAGACACAACATACATCATGTGTGTAGTTTTACTCACTACACCTGCTAGGGCGCCTGCCCTGAGTGAGATCCATCTATATTCCTCAGTTCCTGGAACCAGAACATAGCTCTAGTTTTAACTGACTTAGAGCTAAAAACAAGAGGCTTTCTGTAGAAAGTTATCCTATTGACTTTTCTGGTTTCTTCTTCCTCCTGCTGTTCCTTCTCTACAAATGAACATTTGTGTATCTACCTGAAGTTAATGTAACATTATGTGTCAACCATACTTCAATTTAAAAAATTGTGTGTTTTTGTGTGGGCATATAGGCTTTTATTTTCTTTGGATATTCTCCCAAAGCTGGTTGGGTCATATCGTAGATATATGTTTAATGTTAAAAGAGATTGCCAAACTGTTTTCTAAAGCTCTGTAAAAGTTTGCATTCCCAGCGCCAGCCTATGAGAGTTCTAGTTCCTTCACAGACTTGGCAACACTTGGTTTAGTCAGTTGTTTCATCTTTAGACATTCTAGTGGGTATGTAGCTCTGTCTCATGGTTTTACCAAATAGCTTTCATTGGTGATCCGTAATATAGTCTGGCAGAACTCTCCATTTCCTTATTTTAAGAAATGTTATTATGGTCAAGAATATTTTGTTTACCAAAATGTCTAAATGGGAAGTCATTAGAGAGGAAGAGAAACGATGAGAGGGATATCTGGGTGGCTCAGTCAGTTAAGCATCTGCCTTTGGCTCAGGTCTTGATCCCAGGGTCCTGGGGTCAAGTCCTGCATGCGGCTCCTTGCTCGGTGGGGAGACTGTTCTCCCTCTGCCTGCTGCTCCCCCTACTTGTGCTCTCTCTCTCTCTGACAAATAAATAAGTAAAATCTTAAAAAAAAAAAAGTAAAGAAACCATGAGAGACTCTTAACTATAGGAAAAAAACTGAGGGTTGCTGGAAGGAAGGACTGGGAGAAGACAGGGTAATTGAGTGATGAGCATTAAGAAGGCCACTTGATGGAATGAGTACTGGATATATGCAACTGACAAATTACTGAACACTACTTCTGAAACTAATGATGTACTACATGTTGGCTAATTGAATTTAAGTTAAAAAAAGCAAACATTGAAATAAAAACTTTGAAAATCTTTTCTAAAATTTTATGTAGAATTATTTTACAAGTTAGCATAAAATATATTCATGTTTATTAGTTCATTTACTTAAGCAAACATCTATTAAATATCCATTATATGCTAAGCTCCGTGTTAATAATGTACTGGCCATACAAAGATGGATTAGATGTTTTTCTTGTTCTGGGGATGAGGAGAGTGGGCATGTTAGACAAAATATTAAAGTCAGATCACAGTATATGGTTGGATATTTTGATTTTGATGTTAAGTGATAATAAGGAAGGAAAAAAAAAACACTGAAGGAGCCCAATATTTAAGATATATAGAGATTAAAAAAAGATACATAGAGATCATAGGTCAAGGAAAGCAAATGAGAAGTCGAAATTAGACATTGAAGGGAACTGAAAGAGAGAAATTTGAAGATTTTAAGTGAAGAAAAATTCTTCAAGTAAAGGACAAATCTTGAGGAGAGGTCTGCTATTGAGATTTTCTTTGCACCCCTTTTTTTCTAAAGTCTTTTTCTTAAAAAAATAATCCAAATTGCATTTAGTAATTTAGTAAATTATTTAGTAATTTATAAGCAAACCATACTGTTTCCTTTCTTTTTCAATGTTTATTCCTATTATTTCTGTTTATACCTTCATGTATGATCTAAACTTCAAAGACACTAGCTTAACCCTTGTGCTAGTAGTGATCACCCCGATTTTATCCTAATTTTAAAGAGGATGACCAGGATTTGGGATTGACTTTAATATTAATCCTCAGTTTTGAAGAATTTTGTTTTATTTTATTAAGACAAAAACTATTTCTTCCTGTTCTCAAATGTTTAACTAGAAGTACAAGTTGAACTTTTATTGAAAAATTTTCTGCCACTAACTGAAATACACATGCATACAATATGCATATACATACAGTATTTATATATATAAATATTTTAACCTATGATAATGATGCTCCTCTTTGGCCCACCCTATTTTCACACAGCTGCAGACAGGTAAGACTTTCAAGGACCATAATGTGGCCCTGTCCTGGTAGCAGTATTTGAGTGAATTTGGTCCATGTTGTGTGTTAGAAATTGGTGTTATTCTCCCAAGCCTAGAATCCAGTGTGTCTTTAGTGAGCTTTCATTATGGATGTCAGCTCTCCGGCTCCTCTGCTTCTTTTTCTGACTCTCTGTGTTACTTACCCATCTCCTTTGGCTTATCATGGAGGTCTCCTTCAGTCTGGTGGGAAGTTCTTCCTTCCTCATCCACCTATACCTCTCAGAAATAAGAGTGTGATGCTTCCTGAAATCTTTGTCCCAATGTATTTGGAAAGCTACCAAATAAATGATTGAATCCAATCCTTGTCTCAGAGTTTCCAACTGAGGAAAACAAACTAAGACTTGAGGCTACGGATTAGCTTTCCCCCATCCCATAATGATACGTCTTACAAGGATCTAGCTCCTGCCTGGAGTCACACATATGTGGCCCCAGTCTGAAGACACTTTCTCTTTTATATTGACTACTTTTGTTATTTTTACTCGTCATTAACTCTCCACCCCCTTCCCCCGCAAGAGAGTCAAACCTACAAAGCCGGACCCTCTCTGTTGAATATGGCTTCAACATGAACAGACTACTTTTTAATTCCACATCTCAGTGACTAGATTGTAGTCATTTGGATATGAGATAGAGTTGAACTTTGCTACAGTTCTTCGTATATTGATTTTTAACATTGGATAACCTCTAAGGAAGGTAAACATTCTAAACGTTATATTTTAAATTATATCTTACTTTCTATCTGATCCTAGATTTAGATATTACTTTCTATAAACTTTGCCAGAAATACAGTACAATTGACCCTTCAACAATGTGAGGTTGGGGGATCAAGCCCCCTGAAGTTGAAAACCTACTTAGAACTTTTAGCTCCCCCCAAGTTCAACTACTAATAGCTTACTATTGACCAGAAGCCTTACCAATAATGTAAACAGTTGATTAACACATATTTTGAATGATATATGTGTTGTATACTGTATTTTTATAATAAACTAGGAGAAAAGAAAATGTTATTAAAAAATCATAAGGAAGAGGGGGCCCTGGATGGCTCAGTCTGTTGAGTGTCCACCTTTGGTTTTGGCTTAGGTTGTGATCTCAGGGTCATGAGACTGAGCCCCGTGTTGGGCTCTGCGCTCAGTGCAGAGTCTGCATGAGATTCTTTCTCTCTCTTTCTCCTTCCCACCCCAGCTTGTGCAATCTCTCTCTGTCTCTCTCTCTAAAATAAACAAATAAACTTTCAAAAAATCATAAGGAAGAGAAAATACATTTACAATACTATATTTATAAAAAAAATTGCCTGTAAGTGGAAAAAATTTCAGTTCAAACCCATATTGCTCAAAGGTCAATCTTAAATACATTAACCACATCTCTTCTTTTTTTCTTTCTCACTCCCTTGCCCCCTTCCTTTCTATTTTGGGTGTGTGTTTAAAACATTCTTTAGATAGCTTATTCAACTTATTTTTACATTTTCTTATAAAAAGCATTTAAGTTTAGGGCTCTAATTTTAAGCACTGTTTTGATTAGATCTCATGGGAACAATATGAAATGTTTTGATTTTCACAGTTTTTTAAACAATGTTATTATGTATTCAATTTTCTCTTGACCAAGTTGTTATTTAGAAAAGTCTTTCTAAAATTTTAAGTATATAGTATTTGATGTTTTTTAAATTCATATATTTAATTTAAAAAGTCTATAAATTATATTTAAAAAATAATATATCAAAAATTGTGCATAAAGATAAAAAAGCAAATCCATCATCCTAAAACAATTATTTAGGTCCATTTGGTAAATTTCTATTCTTTTTCCCCAAATGTGTACCTTTTTTTTTGGAATTGTTCAAATAAGTGTTTTAAAAATTATATTGTCTTAATTTATTTCTACCAGTTGCTCCAAAAACATAGCAGTTTGTTATTTACCATTATGCTGTAAGCATTTCCCATATTGTTGCATAAGTGTTCATAATTATTAAATGTATTAAAATGCAAGATATTCTATTGACTGAATATGCTATAATTTGATCATTTCTTTATCATTGGGCATTTAATTTATTTGTATTTGGGGGCTAGAATAAATAATGCTGAATTAAATTTATAACTTCTTTTGTGTTTTGGGTTGTTTCCCTAAGACAGATTTAGATAAAAGGGGTTCTGGCACAGAAAGTACAAATTTTTTATGGCTCCTAATAAAATGCCAAATTGCTTTCCTAAAGCATTGGAGCATTTAAAAATGCAATCAGATATTTGAGAGAGTAGCCATTTCTTTATTCCCTTGCCAGCATGAGATATTATCATTTAAAACTTTTTTTTCCTAATTTAAGAGATTTAAAAGGGAAATGTGTTTTTATTGCATTTTCTTTTATTTTTCATAAATGTGCTCATATGTTGGATTTCCTAATTTTTGAATGATCTGTTCATGTCATTTGGCCATTTTTCATGTTTATCTGGCATAACGTGTCTTTCTAGTCGACCTTAATATTTTTATTAAGAAAACATCAATGTACTTTGTTTATCATATACTATACTTAAACGAGAGACAACCCTTCATGATCATAATGGTGAGAACAATATTTGGTACTCAATAGACTTCAGGAAATTCACTCAAAGTGCCTTACTCATATTCTATTTGTTTATTTGTTTTCTTGTTTTTTATTGAAATATAATTAACTCACAGTGTTATATTAGTTTCGGGTATACAAGGTAAGGACTAAACACATGGACACAATACCCAGTGCTAATCAAGATAAATGTATTCTTAATCCCCTTTATTTCTTTCACCCCTCTCCCCAGCCACCTCATCTCTGGCAACCATCAGTTTGTTCTATGTTATTTAAGAGTCTGAGTTTTTGTTTGTCTTTTTTCTATGTTCTTTTGTTTTCTTCCTTGAGTTCACATATGAGAGAAGTCATACAGTGTTTTTCTTTCCCTGACTTTTTTTTTTTTAAGATTTTATTTATTTATTTACTTGACAGAGAGATCACAAGCAGGCAGAGAGGCAGGCAGAGAGAGAGGAGGAAGCAAGCTCCCCACCGAGCAGAGAGCCGGATGCGGGGCCTGATCCCAGGACCCTGAGATCACGACCCTAGCCAAAGGCAGCGGCTTAACCCACTGAGCCACCCAGGCGCCCCTCCCTGACTTATTTGACTTAGTATTTACTCTCTAGATCTATCTATGTTGTAACAATTGGTAGGACCTCATTCTTTTTTATGGCTGAATAATGGTCCTGGGTGTGTGTGAGAGTGTGTGTGTGTGTGTGTGGTTGTGTATGACCTTTTTTATCCAATAATCTATTGGGTAGTTTTATCCAATAATCACATATGTTGGCAATTATATGGCTATTAAAATAATGCAGCAATGCACATAGGGGTGCTTGTACTTTTTTCAATTAGTATTTTCATTTTCTGGTATGGGGGGTAAATATCTGGTAGTGGAAATACTGCATCATATCGTAGTTCTATTTTTAATTTTTTAAAAAGATTTATTTATTTGACAGATCACAAGTAGGCAGAGAGGCAGGCAGAGGGCAGGGGGCGGGGGAGTAGGCTCCCTGCTGAGCAGAGAGCCGGATGTGAGGCTCGATCCCAGGACCCTTTCTAAGCCAAAGGCAGTGGCTTAACACACTGAGCCACCCAGGTGCCCCTATTTTTAACTTTTTGAGGAACCTCCATACTGTTTTCCACAGTGACTATATCCATTTGCATTTCTACCATCAGTGCATGAAGATCTCATTTTCTCTACATCCTTGTGAACAGCTGTTTCTTGCCTTTTCTATTCTAGCCATTCTGACAGGTGTAAAATGATATTTCATTGTGGTTTGATTTGCGTTTCCTTAATGTTTAGCAATGTTGAGCAACTTTATATGTGTAAATTGTCCATTTATGTATCTTTTTGGAAAAATGTCTATTCAGGTCCTCTACTCATTTTTATTCAGATTATTTGGGGTTTTTTTTTTGGTGGTTAGTTGTATATGTTCTTTATATATTTTGGATATTAATGCCTTAATGGATATATCATGTGCAAATATCTTCCCCTGTTCTGCAGACTGCCTCTTCATTTTTTTGATAGCTTCATTCACTATGTGAAAGCTTTTTATTTTGATGTAATCCCAATAGCTTAATTTTGCCTTTTTTTTTTTTTTTTTTTTTTTTTGCTTGAGGAGATATATCTAGAAAAAAGAAGCTTCTACAGCCAATGTCAAAAAAAATTACTGTCTAGGTTTTTTTCTAGGACTTTTATGGTTTTCAGTCTCACATTTGTCTTTAATGCATTTTAGTTTATTTTTGTGGATAGTATAAGACAGTGGCCCAGATTCATTCTTTTGCATGCAGCTGTCCAGTTTTTTCCAACATTTTTTTGGAGATGCTGTCTTTTACTCATTGTATATTCTTGCCACTTTTAATGTAGATTCATTGACCATAAAAATGTGAATTTACTTCTAAGTTCTCTATTCTGGCCCATTATCTATGTATCTATTTTTTCACTAGCACCATATTGGTTTGATTAGTATAGCTTTGAAATCTGGGACTGTGATACCTCCAGCTTTGCTGCTCTTTATTAAGATTGCTTTTGGTATTCGTGGTCTTTTGTGGTTCCATATACATTTTAGGATTATTCATTCCAGTTCTGTGAAAAATACTGCTGGCATTTCAAAGAGATTGCATTAAATCTAGATTGTATTGGATAGTATGGACACTTTAACAATATTGGCTTCTCTAATCCATGAGCATGGAATATCTTTCCATTTGTTTGTGCCATCTTCCATTTCTCTTATCAATGTTTTAAATTTTCAGAGTACAGGTCTTTTGTCTCCTTGGTTAAGTTTATTCCTAAGTATTTTCTTCTTTCTCATAAAATTGTAAATGAGATTCTTTTCTTAATTTCCTTTTCCACTAGTTTATTATTAGTGAATAGAGATGAAATGGATTTCTGTGTATTAATTTTGTTTAAAGATTTTATTTATTTGTTTGACACAGAGAGGCACACACACACAATTAGGCAGAGCAGTAGGCAAAGGGAGATGGAGCAGAAGACTCCCCACTGAGCAGGGAAAGGCTGAGTGGGGCCCCCGGACCCTGGGGATCATGACCTAAGTGGAAGGCAGATGCTTACCCGACTGAGCCACCCAGGCACCCCTGTATATTAATTTTGTGTCCTGTGATTTAACTGAATTCACTTATCAGTTGTAGTAGCTTCTTGGTGGAGTCTTTAAGGTTTTCTATATACTATATTATGTCATCTAGAAATTATGTCAGATTTCTTCTTCCTGACTAATTTGGATGGCTTTTCTCTTTCTTGGACTTTTTTTTTTTTCCCTCTGTGACTAGGACTTCCAGTACTATATTGAATAAAAGTGGTGAGAATGGACATCCTTGTATTATTCCGTATCTTAGAGGAGAAGCTTTAAGTATTTCACCATGAATATGCTATTAGTTGTGGGTTTTTCATATATGACCTTTATTATGTTGATGAATGTTCTCTCTACACCTACTTTGTTGACAGTTTTTATCATGAATGGATGTGGTACTTTTTCAAATGCTGTTTCTGTGTCTATTGAGATAATCATATGGTTTTTATTCTTTCTCTCATCACTTAATTTGTGAATATTAAGCCACCCTTGCATCTCTGGAATAAGTCCCATTTGATTGTGTTGAATTTTTTTTAATGTATTGCTGGGTTTGGTTTGCTAGTATTTTCTGGAGGATATTTGCATCTATGTTCATCGTTGGCCCATAGTTTTCTTTTTTTGTAGTGTTTTTACCTGGTTTTGGTATCAGAATAATGTTGGCTAAATAATATACTACTAAAAAGTGAATAGGTCACCCAAGAAATTGAAGGTGAAATTTCAAAAAAAATGTATGGAGACAAATGAAAATGAAAACGCAATGGCCCCAAATCTTGGGGATGCAGGAAAAGCTGTTCTAAGTGGGAAAATTATAGCAATACAGGACCTACCTCAAGAAATAAGAAAAATCTCAAATACACAACCTAACCTTATACCTAAAGGATCTAGAAAAAGAAGAAAAAGCATGGCAAGATTTCAGCCCAAATCAGAATAGAAGGAAGGGAATAATAATGATTAGAACAGAAATAAATGAAATGGAAAATTAAAAAAAATAGAACATATCAATGTAGCCACAAACTGGTTCTTTGAAATGATCAATAAAATTGATCAACTTTTAGTCAGGATCAATTAGAAAAAAAAAAGAGAGATGACTCAAATAAATAAAATCAGAATTGAAGGAGGAGAAATAATAGCTGACACAACAGAAATTCAAAGTATTATAAAAGAATAATATAAAAATTATATGCCAAGAAATTAGACAATGTAGAAGAAATGGATACATTCCCAGAATCATATAAACTTCTAAAACTAAATTAGGAAGAAATAGAACATTTTAACAGACCAATTACCAGCAATGAATTGAACTAGTAATCAAAAAATTCCCACCATACTAAAGTTCAGGACCAGATGGCTTCACAGGTGAATTCTACTAAGCAATTAAAGAAGAGTTAATATCTATTCTTCTCAAACTATTCCAAAAAGTAGAGGAGGAAGGAAATCTTCCAAAATCATATTGTCTGATTAAATATATTCATAACTATATTTAAGTCACAAAATATGTGTAAATATTATAAAGCTAGATTCCAAAAGAGTCAGAAAAACATAAAAGTCTCATAAATAGCCACCATCCAACTGTCACCTGTCAGTGTCAACATTCATGAATTAATCAGTGGTTTTTATGTGATCATCAGTTGTTTTGCTGGATTGATTGCATGAAAATCACATCTATTTGAAAATATATAAATTTTAAAAAAATTCACAGACAGAAAAGGGAAAATGACCCACTGTTGATTTCAAGGAATCTCTACCCAGACTTCTTCCTCCTGCATAGGTAGTCAGGGTAGAGAAGGGGTCCGTGGGAGGAGTGAGGACAGCTGGAACCAGGGGTGGTTTATCAAAGATAGTTGGTGAGTCCTGCATGGTCTTTTGACCATGACAATTAGCAGAATGAGAACAATGGTCTAAGACAATTCTCAGTGAGTCCAGATGGGACCATTAACATATTCAGCCCAGTAGGCCTCGTCATTGTGCCTGGAGTGGAGTCCATTGTAACCATCAGGGTGTCTACGTGGTCCCTCCTAAACTGAATAGAATTGCTCCCCCTCTGCACTCTTTTATTTCTCCTTGTGTCCAAGATAAGGTCCTGCTCTTTTGACAGAAGTAAAATCTAAGAGTGGGTGTGATTGGGAGTGGAGGTGTTCTCTTCTTTTGGGATTTTGTCTCCTACCACCCTAAAAGTTTCACCTTTTCCCCTGCCTCCCCATCACCCCAGCAGCACCCATCCCCTGTGGTTGTTCAGCTACTCAGAGAAAAACAAAAATGAAAACAAAGCAAGTACTTTGGGAGACAGAATCTGCCCCCAGCTCTTTGCTCCACATTCAGTTTGTCCTGTGGATTACTGAAGGTAGTAAAGCCAGGTATTTCGACCTGGAGTGTAACCCAACCTGCAAGAGACATCTTGCAGTTTTGTGAATGAATTAGGTTCACAAAGTGCTTAGAACAGAGCCTGGCACAAAGTCAGCTCTTTTTATTTTATTTTATTTTTTTAACAAAGTCAACTCTTAATAAATGAAAGCTATTATCTTCTACATATTGATGAGCTCTGTTTCTCAAGTTCTCCATGGATAAAGTTGTCACATGATTACCAAAGGCTCCTTGTTAGAAATTACAGTATTGGAATAAAAAACACATCCTGTGTATTTAATGTTAAACAGTGTGTTTAATGTGTATAATTTTTAAAAATTTTCCTATGAATTTTTTGGAATCTTTTTGAATTCTTTTTACTTTGTTTTAGTAAAAGAAGAGGAAAATGCAACACTTTTTTCCCCCAATGGTTGTGAATACTATAATCAAGAATTAGAATCCTATTAAAATGGAAGGCTATGGATGTTTTAATTTAGATCCTGTAGAATATCTAGCATATAATCAGTGCTTCATAAACAATAATATCTAAAACTTATATAGCACTTGTTCCAAGTACAATTCTAAGTGCTTTACCTTATTTACTCAACAGTCTTTTAATCTACTTCTATAAAGTTGGCAGCAATAGTTTCTTCATTCTATAGGTGAGGAACCCAGACACAGAAACTTGCCCAAGTACATGTGGAATTCAAAGCAAAATATAATATATATATATATATATATATATATACATGCATATATATATATTTATATGTATATATAAATGTGTATATATATTAATATGTATTTATACTTATTAGGAAGATACAAATCAAGATACATATATGTAAGTATATATAAATTAACCATATATATTTATATGTATATATAAAATGTGTGTAAATGTATCATGCATATATAAAATAGGTATTTATATGTATAAACATGTATCCATATATATACTTAACAACTTATAGTGTTAATCACTACATTCTACTGCCTCTAAAAACATCTAGTAAAACATGGGTGAAATTCAAAAATGACTTTTATCACTAATTCATACTGATGGGCAGTGGCATAGTCTTATAGTAATGGAAGATATAAGTAATTAGTTTAAAAAAGATTAGGCATGAAATCGAATCTATAATAGAGTATACGTAGCTTATATGTGTGTATGGGTGCTTGGTTATATAGGTTATAATACATGTATAATTAAGGATATAAAAAATTAAGAATGGGTTGGATTATGAATGTTTTCCTTTTATATGTGTTCTAATGAGATATACACATGTGCATACTTTAACATTGTAGATGCAGTCTAATAAGAAGATACACCTTCACCTAAACAGAAAACAAGTGATAACCCTGGGTAATCCTTTTTTTTTTCTTTAAGATTGGAGACTATGAACATATATATTACATAACCATGTTTAAATCTTTCTGGCTTCTTCATACTTTACTACTAGAATGATGAGCATGATGATATTTTAATCATCCAAATAAAGAAAATTTTGAAAGTGAAAGAGGCCACTAAAAATAATTATTTGAAATGATCACCTATTACATGAAAATTAGTTCTATTATACTGTGGAATCTACATAATGGTTGTTTCCCAAACAGCCATTTCTGTGTGAAATAAAAACAAAACTTCTTTAAGGATAACTTCTTTATCACGATAATTAGAACATTAAATTTTAACACAAACAGGATACTCATATTGATATATTATCATACTATTTAATCAGTTGCCTAGCCAGAACTATTTCTAACGCTGTCACTGTTTATTTTCTGGATTTCTTTCCAACATGACTTAATTGTTTTTGATTTTTCATAACAGTCATGTTTAGTATTTTTTAATTTGCATTCTACATTAACTTGAGACTTTTTTTTTTATTTCTTTAAAAAATTTGAGTTGTAATTGACATATACTGGTTTCAGGTGGAGAACATGATTCAATTTTTGTAATGAGATTTTAAATTAACTCTTTTTTTAAAATCAAAATACATTTTCTAAAGATTTATTTATTTATTTGAAAGAGAGAGAGAGAGAGAGGATGTGTGTGCACAGCAAGGGTAAGGGCAGAGGGAGAGAGAGAGAGAATCTTCAGCAGACTTGTTCAGAAGATGACTTCTGGAGACTGGTGCCTGATGCAGGGCTTGATCCCACAACCCTGAGATCATGACCCAAGCTGAAATCAAGAGTCAGTGCTTAACTGACTGGGCCACCAAGACGCCCTTAAACCAAAATATTTCTTTAAATGAATATTTTATTTATTTATCTGTCAGAGAGAGAGAGAGAGAGCGAGAACACAGGCAGGGGCAGCAGCAGAGGGAGAGGGAGAAGCAGGCTTTCCACTGAGCAGGGAGCCTGATGCAGGGCTTGACCCCAGGACCCCGTGATCATGACCCAAGCCAAAGGCAGTTGCTCAACTGACAGAGCCTAACAGGCATCCTGAAACCAAAATATTTTTAATTGAGAAAAAACTCTCTCTATAGATGTTGAGATACTGTAGAGTAGAACAACTTCTGCTATAGAAGATTTCTAAATCTAGGGTTAGAAAAAATACTGAAATATGTAAACATTTTAGGACAATACTTTATAAGCAAAATCTTTGTAACTTGATGGAACTTTGTTTGACATGTTGAAAATATTTTATGAAACAAATCTCATTACTTAAACTTTCTCTTGATTCTTCAGAATGTTTTATCAAATTTAGGTTTTAAAAAAATCACACATCCCAATTTCATTTCACTCTTCTGGCAAGGAAAAATCTATGTAATTAAAAATAGGAGAGGGGTGGGGTACCTGGGTGGCTCAGTTGGTTCCCTGCTCAGTGAGGAGTTTGCTTCTCCTTCTTCCCATGTTCTCTCTCTCTCTCTCTCACTTGCTTACTCTTTCTCAAGTAAATAAATAAAATATTTTAAAAAATGGGAGAGGGTGCCTAAGTGGTACAGTCAGTTAGGCATCTGACTCTTGTTTCTTCTCTGGTCATGATTTTGGGGTCATGAGATCAAACTCCATGCTGGGCTCCACACTTGGGAGTGGAAGATGAATAAAATTAACAATCTAAGCCTTGCAATAGAACTTTCTGCAATGATGAAAATGTTCTAGATCTGCACTGTTCAAATGGTAGCCATAAGCCATAAGTCATAGTGGCTATTGAACCTTTCAAATGTAGCCGGTGTGACTAAGAAATCAAATTTTTAATTGTATTTAATCAGAATTAATATTAATTTTAATCTAAATAACCATGCAAGCTAATGGCTACTTTATTGGACAACACAGATCTAAACAGTTTTGGTATCAATGAGAAGTCATGATTTCACAGGGGTGATATTAGAACGTGCTTTCTGCAATTGGTTGTATTACAACATTGTGCTTAGGTAAAGTCTTTTGTTTGTTTGTTTTTGTCCTTCAAGTTTTTATTTAAATTCAAGTTAGTTAACATACAATGTAATATTAGTTTCAGGTGGAGAATTTAGTGATTCATCACTTACACACAACACCCAGTGCTCATCACAAGTGCCCTCCTTAACACCCATCACACATTTAACCCATCCCAACCCACCTCCCCTCTAGCAATCCTCAGTTTGACAAAGTCTGAAATACTAATTGTTGAAGTAGTTTTATGATTTTCTGGTTTTCTCAACACACTTCAGCCTTCGGTTTTGCAATGGTATTACTACAAGACTAATAACATATGGAAAATGTACATAAATATTTTGGTAAGTACCATTGAACTTTCTTGAGAAATGGCAATTCATTTGTCATTTAAGAAATCTTTATTTATTTTTTTTCCTTGCCAGATGGGTTTACTGCTAAGTCAAAAAGTGTTATCAAACAACAAAATAAATGAGTAGTTTTATATATAGAGTTTTATATATTCAATAACTGACAAAAAACTGTGGTGATAGCATTAAGTCTATTCTACCTACATTTTATGACCAAACTGCACAGCTTATATTTCCTGCATATAAGCTGCACACATTTAACCTATATTTTTCCATATTCTCACTGACCACCCTGATTTGCAATCTAGTAGCTCTTGCATTTATATGTTGGGGAACAGGCAGTCTTACAATCTGTATACACTAAGTAGACAGCAGGGGCAGCAGTGCAGCAGTGTTGACCACACTGATTGACATTAAGACTAGAAAGAGTTGGCAGTCCACAGTTGCAGCTGTTGGAGAATATTCCATCTTTAAAAAAAAAAATCAGCTTCACAGAGGCATAATTAACAAATAAAATTATATATATTTGAAGTCTACATAATGATGATTTATTTGTATACATTGTGAAAGAATTCCCCCATCTAGTGAATTAACACATTCATTGCTTTGTTTTTGTTTTTTTTTTTATGAGTTTTGATGAGAACATTTAAGTTCTACTGTTTTAGACAATTTCAGTGTTATCAATACAATACAGTATTATAGTACAGTGTTATTAACTACAGTCACCATGTTTCATATTCAACCCTATTCATTAGATTCATTAGATCATATTCATCTTATAGCTAAAACTTTGTACCATTTTACCAACTTTTTCCTATTTCTTCTATCTTACAGCCCCTGGTAATTACTTTTCTACTCTATTTATATGAGTTTGACTTTTTTTTTTTTTGTAGATTCCACATATAAGTGATATGCAGTATGTCTTTCTTCATCTGGCTTACTTCACTTGGTATAATGCCTACAAGTCCATCCATGCTGCAATTAGCAGAATTTCCTTCTTTCTCATGGCTGAATGATATTCCATTTTGTATATATACCATGTCTTCTTGATGCATTGATCTGTTGGTAGACACTAGGGTTGCATCCATATCATGTCTACTATTGTAAATAATTCTGCAATGAACATAGGGTGCATATATCTTTTCAAGGTGCTGTCTTCATTTCCTTTGGGTATATACTCAGAATTAGGATTACTGAGTACATTCCATTTTATAAGAGAATCTACAGACTGTTCTTGAGAGGAAGGAATTAGTCATGGTGCACCTTCAAAGATTGGGAAAAAGGTGGTTTCCTGTCTTTTAAATTTAACAATCCATTTAAGGGGGAGTTCTGTTCACCGCACATGTACCTCACACAGTCTAAATGTGGCCATGGCAGAAGTTAGAAGTACAAAGAGAAAAGCCATCAAAAACCATCTGGCTTATTTTACTGTAACTATTGGTAATGATTCATCATTAAAAAAATAAAAATTCCTAGGACAAATCATGGGGGTCATTATATAATAGTGACATACCAGGGCTTTCTGGGGTAAAGAGCACACATAGTTACCCTATTTATGACCATGTATAAGTATAGCAGATTCTATACCTGGGCATTCCTACCAATGTGCATGACTTTCAGCTGACTAAGGTCATTCTCCACTCATTCCTTTCCCTGAATTGATTTCTGCAGTTATTGTATATCTTTAATTTCCACCTTTTAAAAACCCTGATGTTCATTATTTCTTTGAACAGGTCTGTAAGAGCCTTGTCAGCCTCAAGGCTGATCTGTTATTCAAACCTCATAGTAACAAACAGACAGCCTGGTTTCCCAGCCAACAAAGATGCATACATTGAATGTTTTTGAATATTAATATTGGTGAGCACCTCCTGGGGCTCACAGGCATACATACAGAAGAAATCTCCAGGTCCTTAAACACATTCCTGAAGGTCCAAATTCCTTCATTAGCACACTGCAAAAACTTTCAGAATTTCATATGAAGATGACCCTTTATTTAGAAAATGAACTTTGCAGTGACTGAGAAAAAAATAAACCAAAATGAAGAGCTTCATCTGAGCCAAATAATCAAGATATTTTCCCCTTGTATCCAACAATATCATCCATATGGTGCTTAAGTCCATTAAATTTTCTTAAGTCTCAGAAATAGTGAGTGGACTGCATTTACACATTCATCATCCGAGGATGTAGTGCCAGAGAATCACAACTGTCTTGTACATTGAGCAGGGCTGATTTCTTGATGTTAAAAGAAAAAGTCTGGTATTTGAGGAAATGCCTCCATGGGAGACACTGATACATTCTTCTTTCTTCCATTTCAAATCTTTAATACTGCATAAGCCTACTGCTGCTTAAATGGTAGAGACAAAAGGTAATGATAACCAACTCACGTGGAAGAGATTGACTTAATTGTCGTATGTTGGGTTACCTGCCTGGATACTGTAACTGGCAGGATGGAGCTGCTCTCTCTCCACATGGCAGGGACTGCAGAGAAAAGGATGGTTATCCCAGAATTTAATAAGATCCTTACTAGGGACAGTTTCAGAGCCTGTACTGCAGGCTTCCTTTAGTTTTTGCTTATGCTTTGGGATAAACAGTTTGTTTTTCATTGAAAATTGTTTAATTTTGGGTGTCCAGAACTTTTCCAGGACTGGAGTTTTGTTGTATTCCCCACTTTATTTACCTAAAATAGCTTTCATCTTCTTCTTTCCTTTCTCCCTTCCTCCCTTTTCCACTCCTTTTCCCCCTATTTTCCTTACTTCTTACTTCTCTCTCTCTCTCTCTTGCTCTTTCTCTGTCTTCCACTATTACCCATGATATTCCTGCTCCTTTCAGGCATAAGAATTAATGAATCATTAATGTGATCTCAGATTCACAGTTATGGGGAGAGCCAGGGCAGAGAGGTAAGAAATGGCATTCACCTAATAGAACCATAAGATTTGGTAAATATTTTGTTACTATTATCCATGCCCTCAATTAATTTAGAATACCATGGCTGTACTGCTTCTAAAATATGAATATGAAGGCTAATAATAGCACAGTTTTGTTTTTTTTTTAAGATTTTATTTTATTTATTTGACAGAGAGATCACAAGCAGGCAGAGAGGCAGGCAGAGAGAGAGGAGGAAGCAGGCTCCCTGCTGAGCAGAGAGCCCGATGCGGGGCTCGATCCCAGGACTCTGAGATCATGACCTGAGCTGAAGGCAGCGGCTCAACCCACGGAACCACCCAGGCGCCCCAATAGCACAGTTTTTTTCTTCTTTTTCCTCTGAGTATCATGAGAATCCTGTTAGACACTTGTTTGAGGATGAGGGGGGCAGAGGGAGAGGGAGAAATAGACTCTTAGCAGGTTCCATGCCCAACGTGGAGCCTGACCTGGGGCTTGATCTCATGACTCTGAAATCATGATTTGAGCTAAAACCAAGAGTCTGATGCGTAACCAACTGAGTCCCCCAGGTACCCCTAAAGACATGGAGTTCTAAGAGTCCTCAGGGCAACTGTAGATGAAAAATAAAATCTTATTATTTTTTTTAATAGTGGTGGTTTCACTTTTACTTTTAAGTGGTATCTATAATTATTGCTATAATTTATAGCTGTGAATTGCTCTATACTGAGCATTTCTCTTTAATGGAAGTTGCATATCCCTATCTCAAATAATAATTGAATAAAAAAAAGCATACAGTTGATTTTATAAAGATTTTAAAAAAAAATTTTCTACTGCCCCCTTTTTAATTTCATTTATTTATCTTTAAGCTCTATGTGGAGCTTGAACTCATGACTCCCAGATCAAGAGTCGCATGCTCCAGCCAGGTCCCCCTTCATGAAGATTTTTTTCAACATATTAAATATATTTTCCAATTTAAGAAAACAAGTTATAAGGATTGAATTTAGGTGTATCAAATGTCACCTGGGGGAAATTAATAAAGAATATATCACAAGAAGAAATCTTGCTTGGGCAACACAGCCCTGATTTGAATGCTCTATTTCCTACAGAACTCCTCATGGGACTGACCTAGGGAAGTCTGTGATAAGTAACATCAGCTTCGTTGAGGTTGCCATTTCTCTTATTTGCAAACCCTCGGAGAGATATCCTAGACTCCCAAGGACCCAGTGGGTTGTTCCAGAAGATGATGACTGTGCTAATGTATTATCCTGGTATTCTTTTTCCACATTTTCACTTACACGTGAACTTTCCCAATGACTACAAATTCTTCTAGAGCAGGGATAACGACTTAGGATGATTTTGTATCACTTTTTTTTTTTTTAAGATTTATTTATTTATTTTAGAGAGAGAGAGTGCAAGCAAGTCGGAGGTGTCTCTCAAGAGAGAATCCTGAAGCAGATTTTCAGCTGAATGTGGAGCCAGATGTGGGGGTCGATCCCAAGACCCTGAGATCATGACCCGAACCAGAGTCAAGAGTTAGCTGCTTAACTGACTGTGGCATCCAGGCACCCCTTATATCACTTTTGATACATTCCAAAGAGAACACTGAAAACAATGTAAGGTATTCAATATTCAGGCAAAAATCCTTGTTTCACTTGTGCACTCCCTTTCCTATTTCTAGCTTTACTCTTCCACCCCCTCCTATCTCAGGAATTGTCAAAATTATTTAAAAGTCTAAGTCAAAATTTTACCAGCTGAGCTCTCAAAAAAATGCTGAATATCTAACTTTGTTAAGTTTAAAAATTTTTCAAAAAAAATCATATAATACAACTGCTTTCCATTTAACGAGGTGTGTTAAATCACCCACATGATAGAGAGCTGTGAAGAGTTTGCAGTTGTGAGGAATTCTCTTTCAATTTGCTTAAAAGTGGCATCAGACTTATTTTGCTGCTTTAAAAAGTTGGCAATAAGTGATATTTGATTAAAAAAAAACCTTGTAAGCAATCTCATTTTCTTCAGAAAATAATAATTGTCTTAAAATTCAATTTAATGCTATAATTATACTCAGTATGCTTTATTTGAAATCGTAGACACAATAAAAATAAAGATTTCACTTTCATACACTCATTATGTCTTATTTTAAAAAATAAAAGGAAGGCTTGCCCTCCACCCCCCCAAATATAATGAAGCTATTACAGAAGAAATGGAGTAATCAATTTCTAATATATAACACCATGGCAATAAAATGAGCTATAATTTAAATAAAGTCATCTTCTGTTGGGTTGGCAAAATGCAGAGAAAGCATTTTACTAGCCTTCCATTTCTCTCACAGTCAGAAAGCTGAGGCTAATGAAAAGGCTGAGGTTAATAACAATCCCATTTCATTCTACCAATTATGCTCCCAACACATAAGGCTATGTTTTGATAAAGTCTTTTCACTCCTTGCAAACAAAGTTTCAAAGTAACTTTTAGAAATTAATGCATTTTCCAAGGAAAGAAAGTAGTATGATTTGCTTGAGAAAGAAATCGTCCAAGTTGACTTGATTTGATCTGTACCACTGAGTGGAGCATGTTCCCTAATTTTTGGAATCTCTGAATCTCAGTTCCATAATCGAAGATAAGAAGTTCTCAGTGTCGAACCATAGTACGTGTGGCTAAAAATACAGTGCATCCCGAATGAGGCTGCCCCGGAGCTCGTGTGTAATGAGTTTAGGGCCATGTTGTAGTTTTTGAGTAGATAAGAGGTTATCATCATTTTATAAACATTCTATGACTTTTCCAGCATATTTCCAGCATTGTAAAACTCCGCTTCTCATAAGCTCTCCGTTGCCTGTTTCTCCCATGCTCTTGGACAATTACCTTACCTTCTCTATAAACTATATATTATTCCGTTAGGAGGTGACTAAAGACCCCCATCTTAATCTCAGCATATTTTTTTCCCTTTGGCATTTATTTGACGAGTCTTCTTTCTAAAACCAAACAAACAAAGAAACAAAACAAAACAAAACAAAAAAACCCTAAACCCAAACCAAACCAAAAACAAACCCTAACAATCAGAGTGGGGTAAGTAGGAAGAATAAATATTTGGGAGCCTGCTGAACTTGTGTGACTTTGAGCCAAGAACTGAACCTTGTAAACTTCAGTTTTCTCATCCTTAAAATGAGCATAATGACACCCATGTCACCAGATTGTTCGGAGATGCCCCGTAACCACATGTATTGAACTGGGTAGCCTATAGCTGGGAATGAATAGTAGATTTTATGAAAATAAATTGTTCACTCTTCTTCTCCTTCTTCTTCTTCTTTTTTTTTTAAGTACAAAGTTTCCCTTTTCTTCTTATTTCTTTCTTCTGCATCTTAAATCTCTCACCCCTGGTTTCTTCCTTATGGCTTCTCATTATACATAGGCTTCCCTCCATCTTCCCAAACAACTCCCTCCCCATGTGATCAGACCTCTCAAAGCCATCAGCCTGTTTTGCTGTTCACTCCTCTAGCATGTCAATAGCCATTGTCTCCATTTCTCCTTTCCCATTTTCTTCTAATTCCCTGCAATTTGTTTTCCTCCCACAGAACGCCTCAGAAAACAGCACTTTCAAACATTTCAAACAACCTATTAAATGCCAAATTAGATGACCTTTTTTCCGTCCTCTGTCTCCTTAATATCTGCACAATTGACACTGGGAACGCTTGCCTACTGGGAGTGATCATCTTTCATCAGGAATAAGTAATTCCCCTTGGAACCTGTGGTTATCCCAGACAGTGTAAAATGTATATATATTTCATTACAGTTGCAATTTCTGTCAAAAAAGATTTTAGAGAGGAAGTGACTATGCATTTTAGAATGGAGTGTGTGCTGGATTGGTACTGTCATTTCTTATGTGATTTAACTCCTCCTGTTAATAAAAATAATAAGCCCATTTTCCTTGAGAAATTACAGAATAGAGCAGCATATAGATTTTTTCTAACTTTATCTCTTCTTCTGGTCTTACCATATGGTCTTAATTCATTAAGTAAAATACTTAGCTTGAGAAATTTGAAACTCTGAACTTCGCTTAGTAATAAATTTTCTCTTCTCCCTAGATTAGGCGGCTACATTACTTCACCTTGTCCTTTTCCTCTCCCAGTTAACCCACTGGAGCTTCAGCTGGTGCAATATAAGGAGGGAGGAGGGCAGAGTGGGGGGAAAGTCACACTTGAAACTGCCAGTGAGCAGCACAGAAATCCTCTCCAGCTCCATCACCAATTAATCAGTCATTCTCTCACCCTCTAGACCACCTGCTCTGCCACTAGCTCCTGAACTGAAAGGAAAAGCCAGCAGATTCTCTCTTGGCCCCCTGGGAACCAGCCCAAGCTCTCTAAGCCTCCTGCCAAGTAGGAGGCTGTACTGTCCTCCGAAGGGAACGAGTGGGGACACAACTCAGCCACAGCTCCCTCCCGAGAAATCCTCCTTGCTGGTGTTGTCCTGCCTCACTGCTCAGACCTGGTCTCCTATCGGTGGCCTGGATGAGGAGTGCAATAGTGGTGGAAATGCTGCTTGCAAACTGCCTTTGAAAATCTGCATCTGTTGGCAAGGGATCTCACTTTGGAACTTCAATATCATTGCATCTTGGCACCAAGCAAACTCTTCACGTTTTAAAATCTATGACACATACATACATATACTGTGGCCATCCTCTTAGTACATTCTTACGGTTTTCTCGGAAAGGATATTGAGGCTCAGAGATGTTCAGGATCTTGCTCAAGTACACAACTAGAGTAAGCTGTAAAACTAGGATTTGACACTAAGTCTGTCTGAGGGCAGAGCACATGTTTATATGCTACGTATGTGTCTCTTTCCTGGATTTATGTGGTATCTCCTGGCTCATCAGAAAATGCCCCATGTTCTGGGGCAGTAAAGCTTCAGGAAAAGATATAAACATTTCCCAGTTTCTGTTTAGATACTATTACATCTCCAGGATAAGACCATGGATGTTGATGATTTCATAGGAAATCTGTAAACACAGGTGGTTACAAACTTACTTCAACTTTATACACAAGGAAGAAGGGTGAATAGACGTGGCTTCTGCCTCCAACAGGCTGTGGACCTGTGGATTACCCATTCAGTCATTTACTCAACTCTTCAATAGATTAACTGAGCAGTCTGCCACAGTAATAAGCAAGAAAGAGAAGCCTCTCTCATTGAGCTTATTATTCTGCCAGGAGAAATGAATACATATAAGAGGATTTCAGGCTATAACAAGTTAGAGATCTGTAAATCAAGATAAGTGGGTATTATGTGATGTTAAAGAAAGAGCTCTATGACAGTTAATTTGAGCTCATACCTGGAGAAGGAGAAGGAGCCAGCCATGTGAAAAGTCAAGGGAAGACTCTGTCAAGGCTGATTCTTGCAGTTGTTGGATGGTGAGTTCAGGGCTTGAGCTATGGATGGCCTCAGGGGACCTGGTCTTTGAGGCACATAGGTGAGTCACTGCCTTGGCTCCCATTCATCTTCCATGTAGCTTCCGTCCAAAGCATCTGAGGGGGCAAAAGTGTCAACAGATGTCATTTATCTGTTCATCTCAATCCTGGCACATCCCTCCAACCACTTTGCTAAAATGTGTAAATATAATGCCTACCCTTCTCCATCACTTCATTTTATAATACCCACAAGAGTTTTCAAGGCATGTGTGTTATCTCCTTGTTTCATAATGAAATTTGGTGTTCAAGGGGCAGAATGACAGATTTTCTCTGATTTGATTTGTGTTCCATTTGCTCACTGTTTCACAGGTAATACCTGAATGGAGATTTTTTTTTTTTTACATATTGTGGAGGACAGAATTCTAAAATAGCCTCCAGGATTCCTGGACCCTGGTGTAAACACATCTTCTTCTCATAACTCAATAAACATTCATCTAGGTTCTGCTGTGAAAGAAATTTGCAGATGTAATTCAGGTTCCAAATCAATTGAGCTTAGGATAGGGAGGTGATTTCACTGGGTCTGACCTAATCCCATGAATGTTTTAAGAGAGTTTTTTTCTGGCTGGTCACAGAGAGAAAACCAGAGAAATGTACTCTGTCTTGCCTAGAAGAAAGCAAACATTCATGGCATGAACCACCTGTGGAACAGATCATGTGACAAGAACCTGACGGCTGCCTCTCCTGTTTAGGATCTGACAGCCTGTGGCAGGAAAATGAAATGTCCACTCTATGGCTGGAAAGTAACAAATCCTGTCCCAAACCAGTGGACATGGAAAAGGACCCAAGCCCCAGGTGAGTACCTCGAGATAACACCTTGATTTCAGCCAGGTGAGAGCTGAAGCAGAAAATCTAGCCCCAATGTGCCCGGGCTTCTGCCCATAACTGTGAGGGGATACTGTACATTGTATTGTTTTAAGCCACTATTTGTGGTAATTAGTTACACAGCAATAGGAAACTAATAAACATATGCTATTAACAGATGATACAAAGGGAACTGTTGTGGCTTTAGAGAGGGGTTTCTGCACAAATCTCTGGCCCAGGAATCAGTCAGATGGCCAAAGAGTTGTTGAAGTTACCGACGAAATCAATGATGTGATCATGACCTGTGGACGGCACATGGAATCCTTTCAGACTTACGCTTTATGTTTTTATACTTCCTTTATTACCACAAATATCTAAATTCAAATAAGGTCACTTTATCTTAGATAACATTATTATTCCTAATGCTTATTTCCACAAAAAAAATACCCTTATTATTAGGAATGCACTATTCTTAGAACACATTTATACGTTCTCAAGTTCATGGCTCTTTTTAAACATGAAAAAAATTAACATTCACGGCCTTCACCAGAAGAACGTTTACATTCACCATATAAAAGATAATATGGGGGAGCATAAACAGATTTCTTATAACCTGCAGAATTATTAAAAAAAAGCAAGTAAAAATAATAAATAATTCTGAGTAAAGGAGAACCATGAAAAACTTACTAATTCCCCATATCTTATTAGCTATATATATATATATATATATATATATATATGCAGAATATGAAATGCAGTTTGGCAAAGATACAGTTTATTTGATCAGTGGTGGATACCAGCCTCAGATGGAAAAACTACATATTTTACTGGACGTCATTTAAATATACTTAGGGCATCATCAAAATGCTATGTGAAAAGTGTATCTTACCTCAATTTTCATTTATGAGGAACTACAAGGAGCTTACCAGCATCTCCACAGAAGGTTGAAAATATACTGTTAGTGACAGGAAATAGGGCTGCTCTGGAGGTTTTCCTTGTGAGTTTCAGTGGCAGGAGTGTATAAGGAGTATAACTACAAGTTGGTAAGCAGCTGTGAAGAGATGAAGCACATCGTCTCTGTAATGTTCAGCTACTCCATGTCCACACAAAGAAAAGGAAGCACATCTTTGGTAATCGTCTGGCTAAGCTGACCAAGAAAGTGAGCCAAACCAGATAAGTCAAGCTCCAAATTAATTACTTCCAGGGCAAATTGTACAGCAAGTTCATCAAGCTTGGTCAGAACAGATATACTTATTGTGAAATGCAGATTTAAAACCTCGATAATAAAGTATCTGAAGGGTATTTCTGAGACCATTCAGTACAGTCCCTATGTTGATCAATGTGGAAAACTTCCAGAACTTGATCATGCACTTATGATTTCCCCAGTCCTTGAAGGTGATATCACATAGAAGACAAAATGCTAAATGGAAAACCTTATTCAAATTTAAACTTTACTTCTATATATTCGAACTGGTTCATTTTCTCTGCCAGTGCACTTACACATTTTAGTATTACGCTTTGCTGAAAAGTGCCTTGGGATGTGTTTGCGTCAAAGGTGCTGTAGAAGTTTATTTGTATTGTACTCAGAGTGAATGCATTCTCTCCAGATTGCAAGCACAATCAATCAGATGAATGAGTTTCTTGAACTCTTTTAGTGCCTTGTCTATAATAGTCCCATTACCAAGTCACCATGTAACCTGGCAACTTTTCATCTAGGGCGGCCTCAGGACTGAATAAGCAAGAAGAAAATAGAGCCACTTGCCTTGGCACTTCACGTTATACTTGATGCTCTTGGCGGGCTGTGATTGAACGTGGGTCTTAACTGCATGCTCCTCTTAAAATGTCTTTTCTAAAAACTTTCTGCCTTTAAAAAACACTCCCACATGGCAGCGGAAAGGCTTGCATGGTAGCAAATGGCAAAAATGAGCTCAAAAACCTTTAGGATTGCCTCCGCATTTCCAAACCAGTTCACTCTGGTTCCTTTTCTACCTGAACACTTCGTGCAGTGTTTAGGTTGCCAACAATAATGGATCAGTGTAATCTGACTCACTAGAATGATTTCCCCAGACACTTAAAATTTCCCTTCATATAAAATTTCAAGCTCAAATATTCTCCTGCCATGAAGAAAAACAACATGGACTCTACACTATGATTTGTGAGCTACTGATACACAATACTGACCAAATGGGTCAGGTTAAATGAGTTAATCCCTGAGTTTACACAAACCATATTTAAAAGGGAAAATTATCTTGACTCTAGCAATCAAATACAGGCCCATATGGCATTATTTGATCTTTTCAGATGTCACATTGATGGAGTAAACTTGATTGGGCCATGGTCACTGGTGTGCACATCAACACATTGAGACAGCCTTAATCTGGTATTCATGGATTAGTTTTACGGCATCTGTAATCCCCTTAAAACTACATGCAAATGTTTGTATTTATGGGCAAGTGTGGATTTTCCTGGGAGTGGAGTATTTTGTTACATCAATTTTTTTTTTTTAAAGATTTTATTTATTTGACAGAGAAAGAAAGAACACAAGCAGGGAAGAGAGGCATGAGGGAGAAGCAGGCTCTCTGATGAGCAGAGAGTCCAACATGGGGTTCAATCCCAGGACCCTGGATTCATGACCTGAGCTGAAGGCAGATGCTTAACTGACTAAACCACCCAGATGTCCCTACATCAAATTTTCAAGGAGAGCCATTGAGTGGCTAATTTTTTTTTTTGCAATTTTTCATGAATATAAGCACAGACATAAATAGACTATTTTAACAAATGAGGTAATATCTCCAGACTTCTTTTCTTGTCCAGCCCCTACCCCAACTCAATTTTTCTCTATGTCATCCTCCCCTATCCCTAATGATTCTCCTGGGTAGCTAATGGTAACAACTCAATGTGTATTATTCTGTACTTATCTCAGTACTCACATTACCTCATATAAAATTTGAATATTTGTATATATGAGTATATATGCATATATTTGTATTTATAGATAGTTTTGTAAATTCTTTTTAACAATTGCATTATAACAACTTGTATGATACAGTATTTCATTTTTTTATTCAATAATTTGTAATGAAATCCTTCTAAGTCAGTGGGTATGGAAACAAGTTTATTCTTTTTATTGATAGCATGGTGTTTAAGGCAAGGATGCGACATCATTTATTCAATGATTTCCTTTTTTTCCACCTGCCTCTTTATTAGTATAAACAATGCTTTGATAAACATCTTTGCAAGTGTATCTTTATCAGTTGTTACATTATTATGGCAAAGATTCCTAGAAACAAGACTGCTAGGAGAAAAGGCATGTTTTAAATTTTAATAGATATTTTCAGGTATAAAGATAACAGCACATTTCCACCAGCATTATATGAGAATGCCCTTTCACCTTCCTATAGTAAGTTTAGAGCTCTCTTTAAATTTTTGTGCGCCTGGGGTCTAGAAAGTAATATTTCATTTTTAATCAGATTAATTTGCATTTCTGACTACTAGTGGGCTTAAGCACCTTTTAAATATCCACTAGCCATTTGAAATTATCTTTTTTAGGACTTTCCTATTCACACCCTTTACCCATTTTTTTTATTAGCTTCCTTGGCTTTTTTTTTTAATTTAAGATTTTATTTATTTATTTATTTGTCAGAGAGAGAGAGAGAGAGAGCGAGCGCACACAAGGAGGCAGAGTGGCAGGCAGAGGCAGAGAGAGAACCAGGCTCCCCACCGAGCAATGAGCCCGATGCGGGACTCGATCCCAGGACCCTGGGACCATGACCTGAGCCAAAGGCAGCGGCTCAACCGACAGAGCCACCCAGGCGTCCCGCTTCCTTGGCTTTTTTGTATCGATTTTAGAGATCTTTATATAATACAGCTTATTTATCATTTAAGTATCATCTGCGGGAAAAAATTATTTTCTAAATTTTTCACATTTTATAGTATCTTTTGGTATAATGGTATTATTTGAAAATGCAATTAAATATATCTATGTTTTATTTTCATCTGATCTTTTTTCTTAGAAGTGTTCCCCAATCTCTAGAGTGCTTTTATAGCAAATCTGTAGGATAAAATTCTCTGCAATCTTTACAGCAAATACTTGCAGAGTGAAAGTGGATCTGGGATACTTTCTATGTATTTATCACAAAAGCTTAATCTGTTTGTAAAATGTATCATTTAATTAAGAATTTTAATAACTTGTAAAAAAATTTTACCCCAGATTTATTACCAGAGCCAAAATTTACTTAAAAAATTTCCTTATACATTGTGGTATCTCTCTTAGGATACCACTCTTGTTGTCTGGCACTTCAAAGCCTACTGAGCATCATTATTATCATCTTCTTTGCTCTTTCCCTGTGGTCAGCCATCCCTGGTCTCATCTATGTATAGACGAATACATCTATCTAGATGTATACATCTATCATCCTTCTGGGGGTGTAGTTTAAAAAGTATGTTTTGTGGGAAACCTGTGTGTCTCAGTCAGTTGAGTGGCCTACTCGTGATTTCAACTCAAGTCATGATCTCAGGGTCCTGAGATGGAGCAAGGTGTTGGGCACTGCACTCAGTGGGAAGTCTACTTGAGATTCTCTCCCTCTGCCCATTCCCCTGCTCTCTCTCAAATACATAAGTAAATAAATAAATATCTTTTTTTTAAAAAGAAAGCATATTTAGTATCTTTACTTTGTATTTACATATGAATGTAATTTTGTTCTGTAAAAAAAAAACATTTCTAGCCTCATAAATACAAGCTTTCAGAGATTCTTACAAATCCAGTGTTATTATTCAATATCCTATTCATTCATTTAATAAATACTGTTTAACCTTGCATTACTTATCTTCAAATTTTTTTTTAAAGATTTTATTTATTTATTTGACAGAGAGAGAGAGATCACAAGTAGGCAGAGAGGCAGGCAGAGAGAGAGAGAGAGGAGGAAGCAGGCTCCCCACTGAGCAGAGAGCCCGATGCGGGGCTCGATCCCAGGACCCTGAGATCATGACCTGAGCCGAAGGCAGAGGCTTTAACCCACTGAGCCACCCAGGCGCCCCTTATCTTCAAATTTTTTTTGTTATCCTTATAACTCTTTGGATCCATCTAGGAATTTACATATGTCTGCATCTTCTGTTCACGATTGAGATTTTTTTTTTTTTTGCCCCTAATATATGAGATCCCTTGTGTAAAACTAAAAGCAAAGTTAACATTTTCTTTAAGTGTTGAACAACAGCAACAATAAAAATTCAGTAAATCTCATCTTACAATCTTTATAGAATCACAAATATTGATAATCTCATTTTGCTTTGTTTTGGGCTCGTAAATTAGAGATATGGGAAAGAGGAAGTTGCTGAGAAAATGAAAACTTGTCAGAAATGTAGCCACAGAGGATATAAGTAGGAATGCTACGAGACTGATTATTGAAACTTTGTCTGAGAAAGCCAAAGAAGGAAGTTAAGGTATTTGATGTGCAGGTTCTCTGAAGACTTAAACACCAGATAAACAAACACTGGCTGGTTTCAGACCCTTTTAATGGGAAGTTCAGGAAGCTGTGTAACTGGAGGGCTCATGCTTGTGTTGTCAAGTATGTCTACAAAGGTGATACTCTAATATTTAATGCTCACATTATAATAATTCCAAAGCCAAGGGTAATTTGATTTCTGGATGCTTCCCTGACCATATAAAATAGTACTTTGTGTAAATTTTCAAAGATTTGGAATGCATGTGCACTACATGCATTCACAGATCACCCATTTGGTATCGTCACTCTGGTTAGAGTCATGGATCTTTTTCTCCTGCCGGGATCCCTGTGGATGTTGCTCACTGTTCACCAAGTGCCTGTAGGAGCATCATCATCACTGTCACATCTCGTGAGGGCACCAAGGCCCATGCCAAGAGTTCTCAAGGATATCCTCCCCACCCCATGTTTCCAAAGCTGCTGTTCCTTGACTGCATGGCTATGACTGAATCTTTCCTTTGGTGGTAGGCAGGGAGACTGTCCTGTTGGGTGCTACGCTGTTAGCTGGGCAAAGACCCAGCTGGACTTAAGGTCAGAACCCCATGATGGCTCTGATCATATGCAAAATTTTAGCGTGACCCTTATGTTTAGATTTCCTATTACCATTGGCTTAAAAACAAAAACTCTTCACTTGAACAATCAATCGTTTTTAGGGGCTGGGCAGTCATAAGTGTGTCAAATAACATACATGTCTCCTAATAATCACAAGAACAGTACCAGCACAAACTTGCTTGGATGCAGCTGAAGCCTATTACATAGATGATTTCTCTTCCATTCTTAGCTGAGCAGTTTTTCTCCTTAGAGTCACAGATATCAGCTGCTTTGCATTTGCATTACTAAATAACTCATTCAAGTGGTTTCCCAGAACAAAGGAACAGTGTGTCTCTTGATTTTTTTCTTTAACCTTTGGCAAACAGAGCATGACTGTTTTAATTTTTCTTCTTCTTCTTCTAACACCACAAGAAGCTCAAAGTACCATGGACTTCTTCTTTATCCACCTTAGAATCTCCCTCTGGAGGAAAGCTCTCTCAAGCTATAACCTAGGATATCCCCTGGAAAGGTGGCTGGGGAAGATGACTATCTCCCTTAAAATGAGTGAAACATAAAGCACTGAGAATGAAATCCAATAAGTCAGTGCTCAAGCAACATATAGCCCTTATTCATCTCGCTCAATTTTATCTTATTTTTAAAAAATTTTCATTTAACTTATTTTAAAGATTTTATTTATTAAGCGAGGGAGAGAAAGAGAGAGCATGAAAGCAGAGAGAGGGGCAGAGGAAGAAGGAGAGAGAGAATCTCAAGCAGACTCCATGCTGAGCATGGAGCCCAACTAGGCGCTTGATCTCACGACTCTGAGATCATGACCTGAGCTGAAATCAAGAGCCAGGAACTTAACCAGTTGCGCCCCCAAGGCACCTCTCATCTTCACTCTATTTTAGAGAGCCCTACCACATCCTATCACATCCTTGCCATTATACCGCGTAAGTAGAGTAATGGGATCCAGCTCATATCCTGGCTCTGGAGATGCAACAGGGCAGACCAGTTCTAGCATCTGAAAGACACTGTATTCTTTACCTTACTCCAGAAACTATTAGAAAGAGCTATTCAGTCACTAGGGAGTGCCTGCAGTTGGGCAGGGATCATGCAGTTTACACTTTTAGTCAGGTTGTCTGTCCAGACCATATATGTTTATGGGACCGGGGTTGGATGGTGGGTCAGGACTCCAGGTTCAGATAGACATGAGGATCCTAGAGAGAGTATTGTGTCACAGTTCAGCAATAAGGATAAGGTACAGAGGCCCAGTCCCTTGCACTGGCTGATTGCAAAGAGCAAGAGCAGAACTCCAAGTGACACTGACTGTTTCCAAGGTCAGCACTGCCTATTCCTTGATGTGTGACCTTATACAAGACATGTGATCTCAGTTTCTTCTTTGGTAAAGAGAGGATACAAATAGTACCACTTTAGAGGGTTGGTTTAAGAATTAAATATATCTTACATATGCAACATGTAATAAGAAAAAAAGCCTGAAATATTGTAAGCTATAAACATGTGTTCACTTGTTAACTGTCATAGGGTCTTGAGGAAAGGTGGGGGCACAGCATGGGAGAGCTACCAGGACTGTTCATAGAGATCAAGGGCTCTGCAAGAGAAAGGGAGCTGGGGGGCCGTGGAGTTCGGTAGAAGCCCTGGAGTTGGGGAGGTTGAGTTCATAGCAGTGACCCAGTGAGTGGCTCATTTCCTGCCTTAATCTCATTTACTTGAGGAAAATCCTTATGTACTCATCAGGTTTCTCCAGAAAATCAGACCCAATACAGAGATATGCATAAGAGGACATATTATAGAAATTGGCTCATGCCGTTATGGAAGTCAACAAGCATCATTATCTGCTGTCTGCAAACTGAAGAACTGGGAAAGCTGGTGGCGTAATTCAGTCTGAGGCTGAAGGCCTGGGACTGGGAATGAAGAGGCCAATGGTTCAAATCCTGATGGGAGTAAGAAAGCCCAACAAGGCCAACAATACCCAGGAGCACTAAAGTAGGAGTGCAGGAAAAGATAGTTGTCTCTGCTCAAGCAGAGAGAGGGAATTCACCCTTTCTCTGCCTTTCAGTTCTATTTGGGCTCTCAACAGACTAGAGAATGCCCACTCACACTGAGGAGGACCATCTGCTTCACTCAGCTCACCAGCTGAAATGCTTATCTCTTCCAGAAACACCCTCACAGACACACCCAAAAATGTTTTTACCAGCTCTTTGGGCATCCCTTGGTCCTGTCAAGTTGACACAAAATTAAGCATCACAAGTCCTTAGTTCAAGTCTTTGCTAGCATGAACCAAGGCCCTCTCAGAGAGACCTCTGCTCCCTACCTGAAATTCCCATCAGCCCTGCCCCCACCTCCTGTAGTTCCAATTTCCTATCTCTGCTTTACTTTTTGTTCTTCTTAGCATCTGTCACTAATACTAAATAGTGTCACTAAAACACTATAGATGTTACCTATTTGACATGCTCAATTATTTATTTTTAAGTAATCTCTACACCCAACATGGGGCTCAAACTCATGACCCCAAGATCAAGAGTCACATGCTCTACAGACTGAGCCAGCTGGGCACCTACCTAGTTGACACAAACTCCACAGGGATAGGACTTTTAATGTTTCATTCATAGTTTTGTTACTGTTTTCCTCAGCACTTATAATAGACTCTGACACAGAGTATGTGCTTAGTATGTATTAGTTAAATTAACGACTAAATGATTAGTGAACCATGGCAGGACTGAGTCTTAATATGGAGGCACAACTATGGACCTAGCTGGAAGGAAGAGGGGAAGGGGAAATTAAGATAAAGTCACTGTTCTATTGGGAGCACATATATGTCAACTGGAAAAATGAAATTTTTGCCTACTAAATCGTGTATCTTCTCAGCTCACCCAGAATTGAACTAGCTAGTCTTCTCAGTCATAAGCCAAGATTTTGAATATTTGAATATTAATTACTCAATTGCAGCTGTGATGTCTTTAGATATATTTTTTAAAAGATTTATTTATTTATTTGAGAGAGGGAGAGGGAGGGAGCATGAGCAGGGTGGAGAGTAGAGGAAGTAAGAATTCTCAGGCAGGCTCCTGGCGGAGGTGGGGAGGAGTGGGGCACAACAATAACAGTGGGTCTTGATCCAAGGACCTGAGATCATGACCTGAGATGAAGTCAAGAGTACGATACTTAACCACTGAGCCACCCAGGTCCCCCTGTCTCTAGATATCGAAACTGAAATGTTAAGCTTTCAAATTTAAATTTGAAAATGGTGTGGATATCACAGAGGTTTACATTCTAAATGGAATACGGTATAGAGGAAATTGAGTTTCTTAGTGATTAATCACATACATGCCACCAATTATCTTCTTTTAGAAAATGTGCACATTCCCTCCTACATTCTAAGCCTTATGGGAGCAAGCGCTATCTCTTGGAATCCCAGCACCTAGTGTAAGTCAGTGTCTACTATATAGGAGGTGACTGAAATTATTTGATTTACTGATAGGCAAATTTTAACGAGTAATTCAATTTAGGTGGTACTTTGAAAAGACAGAAATGTTTTTTCATAGCAGACTATTAGTGGTAAAAGCACTGGATTAGCAATCAGAAAGAAGACTTTTGTTCTAGTTGAACAAATTGTAAGAAGCTGGCTAAATTCTTTAATCTCTTCAAAACTTTTATAAATATGTATGTGTTTTAAATGAACCATAAAATTATGGTTTGTAATTTAGAATGGAAAACATCACTTATTTTTGTCCTTTAAATGAATCAGAAGGTAAGTGACCTGAAGCATCAAAAATTACTATTTTGGGGGCACCTGGGTGGCTCAGTGGGTTAAAGCCTCTGCCTTCGGCTCAGGTCATGGTCCCGGTGTCCTGGGATCGAGCCCCACATCGGGCTCTCTGCTCTGCGGGGAGCCTGCTTCCACCTCTCTCTCTGTCTGCCTCTCTGCCTACTTGTGATCTCTGTCTGTCAAATAAATAAATAAAATCTTTAAAAAAAATTACTATTTTGTTACATAAATGGTGTCTTAAAGAATCCATTAAATAGTTTACTCTATTTATCTATAAAGTAGTAATAATTTCTGCTTTACCTACAGAGTATAAATAAAATGATATAAATTTTGCAAGCTGGAAAATGCTATTAAAAAGTAGCTAATTATGTTGTATTTAAACTTTATTTCTCTAATAATAAGTACAATTACAGAAGTTTTGGTTTAATATCTTTTCAAGTTTTTTGTTTTGTTTTGTTTTTAATAGTTTGCCTTTACAGCTTTCAGGTTATCACTGAGGTTTTTTTTTTCTCTTTTCTTTTTGTAGAGTTCACATAAAATTTTGATGAACTCTATGTGTAATTCATGTTTTATTGTCTCTTAGGTTATTATAGTTAAATACTTCAGGTCAACATTTTATAGGATATACTTATTCCAAGTAAATAACTCAGTAGGAAGCTCATTTCTGCATATTTCTTTACTGCTTGCTTATATACTGTAACAAATGCCCTTTCAAGAGATTAATAGCATTGAATATTTAAAATCTTAGGCGAGGTGATAGAAAATTAGTTTGATCCACAGATTTTGAATATTTAATAAAGCATTAATGAAGAAACCAACCAACCAAATAAAAAACATCCAATTTATTATTTTGACAGATCCCAAACCGAAGAACTTATTCTAAATAGCTACAATCTTTTTACGTGCATCATTATGGCTAAAAGTCTGCCAGTAGTTCCATTAAAAACCCTATTTCCAGAGAGATTCTATTTGGTAATAAAAATTAATTCTAGTTTAAGAGTTTTTTTTTAATGTTGCTATAATATACTACAAAATTATTGTTCCTAAAATTCATATGACTCTAGAGAATACTCTAACATCCAGCATCCCCCTTCCCTGCCAACAGTGGGGTAGACAAGTGACCAGAGATATACATATTTTTTCAAAGATTTTATTTATTTATTTGACAGAGATCACAAGTAGGCAGAGAGGCAGGCAGAGAGAGGAAGGGAAGCAGGCTCCCTGATGCGGGGCTCGATTCCAGGACCCTGGGATCATGACCTGAGCTGAAGGCAGAGGCTTTAACCCACTGAGCCACCCTGGTGCCCCAACCAGAGATATTTTTAAAATTTTCTTTTCTTTACATCTCTATAAAATATTTAATAATCAATGATATTGTTTGCTACACCTGGGCATATAAAAGTACTTGGTATGCTTTCTTAAAGTTAAGAACCTGATAATAATTACTTTTCTGACTAAATCATATTCATATGAATACATTCAAATGTTAACATAATCCATTTATGTTAAGCATCACATTTTGGATAACCAGGAGATACTATTTCAAGTTTAGCTATTTCTGATCCAAATCCCTGCCTAATTGTGAGGATATAGTAGTAAGAGTAATGCTAGTTCCTGTAACAACAACAATAACAACAAAATCCACATATTAATAGTTTATTTAATGCTCATGGAACAGTCCTGGATGGGGGACAGTCAATGGGAAAGCTATTTTCTATATACTTGCTTAGGGAGCCATAAGAGACTGGAAGAGATTGTCATGGTTAGCATATGTCTTCCAAGATTGTTCTATTTGACTTTCTGGTAACTGGAAGAAGAAAATAGCATGGAAGAGTATGCAGGAGGGTTTTATTTTGCACTCAAATTTCTCTGACCAGAACTCCTATCAGCAAGGGAGACTGAGAAATAATAGTCTAGTTTCTTGCATAGGAAAAATACGTGAAAACAGAGTTTGAAGAACAGTTTTTCGCCTCTGCCACAGCCTGTGTTCATAGCATTGAGGACAAAGTAATGTAGCTTCATTTAAACTTTTAATGTAAACTAAAGGTAGCTGTGTTTCCTATCTATTTTCTGTAAATCATTATCTATCTACCTTGGGCAAATGGATGTATAGTCCAAACTTAGGTAAGGTTGGATTAATGAAGAGGTTTACTTAAATTATCTCATTTACTTATTTGAAAATATATTCAAAATTAACCTTTTTCCGAGGAATACTGATTTAAAAATTAAAGTTACCATGACTGAATGCCTATCTTTGAAAAACTGACTTAGGACTCATTTCAGCAACCCTTCCAATACTAATTATTCTCTCATCGATCTGAGTCAAATACAGTAACTGGTTACTCGTAGACAAGCCTGTCACATTCAATCTCTTAGAGATCAGTCTTTGTTTTACGTTAGAGGTTTTTGAATTGAGTAGAATAAAAAATCATGTGGATTGGCATAACAACCCCCAATTAATAAAATGTGAAACCAATAAAGTAACCATTCTCTTGTTAAAAATATCATAAATGGTTATGAAATGGCCTTGTCAAGTAGATTCTTTCATGACTCGTGTCTCCAATGGTCTTACTAAAACAAATCCTTATCTTTAGCGAATGCATTAAGACTACAGACAGATTTTGGGAGCCATGGAAGCTGTTCCCTTTGCTGCCCAAACCTGGGTGTCAGCATGATTCCTTAACCTGTTCTGTAACATTAATGACTGACCTGTCACTCAGCACAAGGACAGATAGGGAGTTTACTGTATGGTGAAGGAACACACACATATAAGACCTCTTTCCTCTCCCACTGCAGTGGCAGCAGCATGAAATTCATTGCAAAGAGAAAACTAAGTGGAAGTGTGCTGTTTAAACATATCAGTGGAATTAAAAATCAAAACATGAATAGAGGTGTTAGTAGAAATGACAAGTAAGTTTGCCTGGGGAGAAAAAGAAAAAAAATTTAAGTCCTGGGCCTACGTGTACTTAGAAATACCCTGTTATAATTCTAAGTTTACCAACCAAGTCAAGTTTGTACTGATTTAGGTAAAAAATGGATATTCACCATAGGCAGAACCAATTTTTCAGGTCCTAAATTATAAATCCTAAGTAAAATTATAACAAGGATTTCTGTTCTTCTTAAAGCTCTGGTACGCAGCTCATCTCTCTCCCTAGCACACATGTTAAGTTCTGCAGAGAAGAATTCTCTGTGATTTGGAACCCTGCTCATCATGAGCAACAGTCATAGCCATAGTTAAGAGTAGCTTGACTGGAGGGCACCTGGATGGCTCAGTAGTTAAGTGCCTGCCTTCGGCTTAGGTCATGATCCCAGGGTCCTGGGATGGAGCCCTGTATTAGATTCCCTGCCCAAGTGGGAGGCCTGCTTCTCCCTCTCCCACTCCCTCTGCTTGTGTTCCCTCTCTCACTGTGTCTCTCTTTTTCAAATAAATAAATAAATAAATAAATCTTTATTTAAAAACAAAAAAGAGTGAGGGGCACTTGGGTGGCTCAGTGGGTTGGGCCTTTGCCTTCGGCTCAGGTCGTGATCTCGGGGTTCTGGGATACAGCCCTGCATTGGGCTCCCTGCTCAGCGGGGAGCCTGCTTCCTCCTCTCTCTCTGCCTGCTGCTCTGCCTGCTTGTGATCTCTGTCTGTCAAGTAAATTAATTAATTAATTAAAAAAAAGACTCTTAAAGAAAAAAAGAGGGGCCTGACTACAGAAATACTTGAGGACCAACTAAACTGGTAATAAGACTGGGCTTCCTATTATTCACGTTATCTTCATATCTTGGGGTAAACAGATGACCAATGAGGGCTCAAGACTACCTCTTTTCCTTTCTCCTTTGTCTCCATATGGCACTCTCCAGGCTGATTTTTTTCCAGCGACCGTCTATATTCCACATTTTTTCCCCCACATTCCACATTTTTTTCGCTATTGTATCTTGCCAGAACGTATCTCTCCTATATCCCATAGCTTGACAGTTGTGAGAGAATAAATAACTTATCATAGCCACAGTAGTATAGTTGTATAATAAAGGGTACCTTAGGAAACACAAATTTTTAGTGCCCGAAGTGGCTCCACTAGTAGAGATCTTAGAAAACGTGGGCTACTGGTAGTGAAAATAACTGTGGGAAGGAGACCATTTTAGTGCCTTGTGATGGGCAGATTTTAAGAGGGTGATCCCCGCCTGCTGGCATTCACGTGCAATACTTTCCGCTTGAGAGTTGACTGAAATGAGTAAACCCATTCTAACCCACAAGATACTGAAAAACAGATGGAATGCTACTTATGAGATGAGATTATGGAAGTGTGATTTCCAACTTGCTGGCAGATTTTTCTCTTTGGCCTGCTTGGATTGCATGTTTTGATGAAGACAATTGCCTTGGAGGAGAAACTCACAAGGCAAGGAACTGAGAGTTGCTCTGGCCAAGAGCCAGTAAGGAACGGCAGCCTCAGTCTGACAGCCCACAGACACCGAATGCAGCCAAAAAACCATGGAGTGATTGTGGAAGAGAACCTGTCAGTAGTTGGGCCTGAAGATGAAACCACAGACCCTGGGTCAACATTTTGATTGCAGCCCTTCAAGGAACCAAGAAGAGGACACTGGTAAGTCATGCCCATATTCCTGACACACAGAAAGAGTGAGATAATAAATGTGTGTTGTTTTAGGCTGCTAAATTTGGGGGTAACTGATTGTATAGCCATTGATAACTAATACCTGCTTCAAACTGTATCATTTACATACTTTGCTCATTTGGAAGTGATGTCCTAAAAGTGGGCACTGTATCATTTTTATTTGGTGTAATTGATACATAACAGTAATATTGTTTAATTAAGTGAATAAACAAAAATAATTGCATATGTGAAACCTCCAGTCTTCAGTCCTTTGAGCTGTGCAGCTTGGAAGAGAAGTGCATACTTCTTCCTCTGTTTGGCAGGGAAGGGTATCAGTGATTCAATTAAACTGGTAAAACTCAAGGAAGATGGCCAAGTGACCTGATGTGTCCTCGCAACAATTCCTATTAGGGGCCACTGCCAGATTCCCTGAGAAGACATTCTGCATATTAGTATCATTACAGAACTTTCCACACATGGATATTTTCATCCTTTAGTTTTTATAGATTTATCTTTCTTTTACAGATGACTATACTTTAGAATTTAGAAGCACATTATGTGGTTGTATATGTCAGTGTTTTTTCTGCTTAATTACAATTACATATTAATTATAAAGCTTTATTATTCTATAAATGCACTATGTTTTGCTTTGTAGCAAAAGAACTATAATACACAGATGCACAATAAATTTGCCGAAGTAAAAACTGGGATATATGCTTGTGTTACTTCGTGTTTATTATTAAGCGGTTAAATTATAAGGCCCACTCTGCTGATTTTGATAGAATGCCCAAGTTGATAATAATGAATAATAATGACAAAAATCAATTGCAAGACTTTATGGCTTGCCAAATGATGGGAGCTCTTGATATTTTGAAAAGAGACTATGCAGGAATAAAAGCAAATTCAAACTGATGTGTTTGCTTTCAGCATGAAGAATATGAATTAGAAAAATACAGAGGTGGAGAAACCTGGAGGTTCTGCCTATGTCTGAGATTAATGTTTATTCAGCAATAAACCACTTTATTGTAAACCATATGTCTGGAGGAATTTAGAGATTCACTGATTTTCCATGCAATGTCTTGATATATGGGCATCATAAATTTCTGAGGGCTTCTATTAGTCAGAAGCATTTTGCAGTTGTTTTAAAATACTTTATGAACAAAGACAATAAAAAAATAAACAGAACATAGGAGTAAGATTGCCAATAATTATTGGCCATCAAGAAATTGACATATTTCCTAAAACAGTTATAATCTAGGATAGATAAGAAATGCAGGCTGCAACCAGGATAGAATAGTACCTTGCCTAGGGGAGTAATGGTTATTATCAATATTAGTCTCATAAGATATAGGTCTAAATCCCACTGCTTAATTGGGAAGTCTAATCTAATTGTTACTTCCTTATTAAGCCGATAGATAAATATCATCTTGACCCGGAAGGATCACTGAAGAACACTGCAGTTTTTAGATTGAAGAGAAGTTTGTCTATACTTGTTTGTTTACCTTGATTTCTAGACATACACTGATGAATCCATACATGTTTGCCAATTCCAAGGGTGAAAAAATAACGCAAAAATGTGAAATGAAGAGGTGATTAAAAATAATTACATAGATGTTTCAATAAAACATCCTATGTATCTCTACCATATAAAGTTCTTCAGTTTTAGATTAAATTAGCCTTATTACTTCTTCACTTGATTGTTCTGTGTATGAAGACCTAGGAGGAAGGTATTTTCATCCAGTTCAACCTCTAGGTGCAATTCTTCTGTTTACATGTAACTAATCTCACAGCCACATGCTAGTTATTCATAAGGTCTCTATTAAATTCCTATGAAATGCCATGTGATTCCCAAACTAGATGAAATATACTGTGAAACTTATTTTCTCTTTCTCATTTCTATGACTACAAACTTCCAACTCTCTCTGTTTCTCTCAGGAAATATTCATAGTATTCATAGTTAGCTATTTTAAAAGAATAGCACAGCCCCTTGAGACTTTCAATCGGTATTTTTTAGTTATAAAGTTTCCAAGAATGAAATCCTTCACTAATAGAAAATGTTTTCAGGATATTATACCAAGTTACGTGAACATAAATTTCACCGTTGAATCCTAGTGGTGGAAGGGACCCCAGAAAGTATCCAACTAAACTCCCTCATGTTTCAGAGAAAGAAACTAAACCTCAGTAATATAAAGTGTATTTCCTTAGGTCACATCGCCAGGTAAAAAGCTAATGCATTTAAAATGAAAATCTAAAATGCTACCTTTTCGGGGGCTTATTTGTTATTGTCATTTTTAACAATTTCCTGCCTCCGCTTTGCCTTTGTCTACACAAGCATTTTATAATAAGAACACATTAAACAAAATACTAAATCAGAAAAGACTAAAAACAAAAACACATTTAAATAAGAACAGAATGTTAAAATAACCCTCCCCCCCACCACAAAACCAACAATAACAAAACCAACAACAATAACAAAATGCCCACTGCAGGGGCTTACTGTTTAGCTACTATTTGGGTCTAATGTTTGAAATTTACTATAATTTCAAAATCTTTGACCTCACCAGCTTGTGCCTTAAAAACAGTGCCATATTTACTTTCAAACCCAGCTTACATAGTAGGAGGCCCCGCTAGCCTAATTTTTAGAAATTACATTCACTCAGAGTGAACCTCAACCGTTTCTAAGAGGTCCCCAGAATTTGCTTCATGTCTGCCTGGTAACATTTCCTCCAAGCTCTCCCTTCTCACGGAACCGCCAGACTGCTGGCCTGGCTGCTGTGGCCCCAGCAAGGCAGCTGCGTCCTTGACTGAGCACGGGCCTCCCCTCCGCCCCAGCAGCTGGGGCCCATCTGCCATTCCTTCTGGAGAAAGGGACCTGTTTTACCTGAACTGCCCACAGCACAATGGGGACCAGATGAAAACTTTAAATAACAACTTCTCAAGCTCTGGGATCGTGAAAGGGAATTATGTGCCGAGAATAACATACAGCTATTGAAAAGGCTCGGAACCATCACGGAAGCCCCCTTGCAGGCCCGCACTCAGCCTTTATCCTGTCCTGCCTCCTCTGCAGTGGCCACAGCAGATCCTGTTCACCATTACAAACGGTTCAGGGATTTCTGAAACTCAGGTTAAAAGAGTCTCCTAAGCCCCCCAAGAGAAAGGAGCTTTTCTCACCCTAAGGTAAGGACCCCTTACCAAATGCTCATCTCCTCCCTCATGAGGCTGACACTTTTTTCAGTCCTGAGGACAGGTCCCCTCCTCAGGCACAGGATGTCATCTATCCTAATGACAACAACATGGCCAGGCACAACAGTCTTCCTTAGTGTATGTTTCAAGTCAGGTTGATTAAGGCTTATGACCATGTGGAAGGCATTACACGCCTGGACTACACAGGCATGGAGACTACAACTCATTGGGTACTTGTGTACTACTCTTGGATTTAAAGATACCAGAACAAAACTTCCTACCAAAACCAACTACAAAGAAAAATGAAGTTAATAGTAGGTATCAGGAAAAAAAGCTTTATTAAATGAATGCTGTAGCCAAGTAAAAATAATTTTTGGTTTGAAGGATCAGAATATTTTCTTAATTTTCTAGATTACTATTGTCATAACTGGTCCACGTGTGGACAGCTGATGCACCTTAGCCTTCAGTGGGAATTTCCTGGACCTTATTTTGACCACATTAGAGATTCCTGCCTTGTACTGAGGATTTGCTTAGAAGATACATAAGACTACGCAAGCATTTTATAGATTATCTGAGGTAGCTTCTGCTGTTTAACAATGTATAATTTGGGGATTTCACAAGTCAGTTCAACTGAGGTCATAAATTACTGACTTCTCACCTACATGGGTGGACCTGGAATCAATCTAGTATTTGCTCAACACACAAAGGTCAAAGCATCTGACTGGGGCAACGTGACATTCAACCGTTACTATGCTTTTCAGTTTCATGTGAATATGCGTACTTAAAATTTTTTCCATGGTCACTTTCTTCACAACTACCAGCTCAGAAATCTATCAATGAACCATTACTTGGTATTTGTAATCAAGCACTGTTTTTGACAATGTGATGTTTCTCATTAGTTTTGTTTTCTTCCTGATGCTTGTAGGAAACTATGCACTTGGATTGATGGACTTCCCAGTGTTGACAGTCATAAATAAAACCAAATTGACTAGCATGGAGGACAAGGGGAGATGGAGAGGAGAAGGGAGTTGAGGGAAATTGGAAGGGGAGGTGAACCATGAGAGACTATGGACTCTGAAAAACGATCTGAGAATTTTGAAGGGGTGGGGGGTGGGAGGTTGGGGGCACCAGGTGGTGGGTATTGTAGAGGGCACGGATTGCATGGAGCACTGGGTGTGGTGCAAAAATAATGAATACTGTTATGCTGAAAAAATAAAAAATTAAAAAAAAAAAAAAACCAAATTGACAAGTGAGAGAGCTCTGGTATGTACAATGACAAGGTTAAGTTTTGCTTGTGACCCCTTTCCATGTCTCATACATATAAAGACAAAGAAAATTTGGGGATAATTGAGAGTTTATATTTTTTAATAAACATATAGTTCTGCCAAACATTTGTTTTATATTGCATAAATACAAGTTCTTAGTCAAGTAGAACGATAGCGTTCTCATAATAAATTGTGCATTTAATATCTTTGGGAATTATTTTATATCTACATTTATGGACTTCTTTCCCATGAAACCAAGACTCTGCCTATTTAAAGAAGCTTTTAGTAAGTTTCTAGGTAATTCAAGATGAATTTGAGCACCTAAGATTTTTTTTCCTACTTGAGTTATTGTTTACATTTTGAGAATTACTTGAATATACAATTTTGTTTGTGTTTGTGTATAAACTATGCATGATTTCCTTTCATGTTATCCTGAGAGGAATTTGATGCAATCATTAAACATATTTTTAATGAGTCCTTTATTAAAGTGTAAAATATAGAACAAAAATGGACAAATCATAAAATTTACAGTGTGCTAAATGATCATCATTTGAGGTTCATCTTTGGCATTTGTTCATTTTCATTAATGAATAATGTTCTATGTATGCATATACATAAACTTATTGAGCAGTACTACTGTTGATGAACATAAGGCTTTTCTCCAGTTTTTGATTCATGCAAATAACACTGTTAGGAATAATTTTTTGCATGTCCTTTGATTCACACTAATGCATAGCTCAGCTGAACATATTCCTGGGACTAGAATCAGTGAAACATAAAAAATGCATATTTACTTTAGTAAACAATACCAAACAGTTTTCCACAGCATTATAAACAATGAGTTCCTCTCTACAAGTGTATGAGATCTAGATCTACCATATCCTAGACCATACTTGCTGCATATAGATATCAACACAGTTTTAGCTATTCTGGCAATGGTATTTTGTGGGGCATTGGTTGACATTTTGCTGACTATATTAATCAGGGTTTTCCAGAGAAACAGAACGTACAGGATATAGTTATATGTCCTATATTATAGAGAGAGAAAAAGAGAGAGAGAGAGAGAGAGAGAGAGAAAGAGATATTTCTATGAGGATTCACATGATTATAGAGGCCTAGAAGTCATAATCTTCTGCCTTCTACCTAGAGAACAGGTGCTGATCAGTCTACTGATCTGAATGCTAACCTCTTCTGGAAATGTTCTCACAGATATACACAGAAATAATGTTTTACTAGCTATGTGGCAATCCCTTAGTTTAGGGCATCCCTTAGCCTACACAAGTTGACACATAAGATTAACCATCACACTGAATTCTAATTAACATGAGCATCTTTTTTTGTTAGTAGTTTGTCCAAGGCAGGTCCACTTTTTACCAGTTGAGTTGGTAAACAATCAACCTATCTCTGTTTGTTTTGAGGCTCTCTAGTCTGTCCTTGTGGTCCATTGGTAATCCTTTCACCAATAATCCACTGATTTCAGTGTTTCAACTATAAAATAAGTTCTGATCAGTTGCGAAAGTCCTCCAACTTTGTTATTCAAGATTTTCTTAACTAAATATATTATGTGTAATAAATTATATGTAATTATATAATGTATAATTATATATGAATATATTATTAATATATCAATATAACAATTATTTATAAATACATTAGGAAATTACAATTATAAACAAATATAATTAATTTAATTAATAAATATAATTAACATATGAATTATATACTATATACTATATATCAGTTTTATATCCTTTGACCTATCAAGGCTATGTATAAATGTTTATCAGAAGGTAATAGAGAGACACACAGTAAGTTACAAACAACTATAAGAGCAAAAATGTTAATGCTAAAAAAAGAACCAACTTAATAATCCAATAAAAAGGAAACAATTTTTAAAAAGTTTATTCCAAATGATAGACAACTTTGTCATTATTAAAATAATGCTTTATATGAGTGTTTAATTAAATTAATACATGTATCTATTATTAACTCTAAAGTAGTATACAAAATAGTATAATCAATATGGATCCCAATTTTATAATATACATACTCCTCTTCTAACATGTATATACACATCTTATATATATGTTGTATATACTTATTTATATAAATTATGTATTAGAAGAAATATTAAATGTGGTATATATGCTTGTGTTTTTAAGGACTTTGGGTGATGATAATTTTCTTTCTTTAAACATGTATTTATTTTCCATATTCTCAGGAAAAGAAGTCATCTTATTAGAAAATAATTTTCTAAATATAGGAATATCTTTAGTAACTATTTGAGTAATTATTTGTTTAATAACTGCCTCCTCCCCTAGATTATTCATTCTATGTGTGCAGGAACCATATTTGTTTTGTCCTCTGCTGTTCCCTTACTATCTCCAACACCTGGAACAATATATAGAACATAGTAGATGCTCATTAAATACTTTTTCAAAAATGTTGTTGAAGAAATTGATATAGCTATACTATGGAATGTTGGTCATCTAAATGCTTACTATATGCTCTAGCATTTGGTAGAAGCCTTCTTTGATACTCAAGAAATGCATGACAAAAACAAGACTAATGTTAGAGGAACAAATGAAAAATGCTACAAAATTGTCTGGTTTAAAATTATAGGTATATAAGCTATGGATATATACAGGGTACCATATTAGCACTAGTATGTTTAAAGTTTTGGGGAAACAAAACTAAATGGATGCACTTTGGTACAGATGCAAGGAATGTAGTTACCCTGTAAGAAAGTAGGCAGCCTGAATGGATGCAGCCGAGAGAGGATCTTTGGCAGGCAGAGAGAGGTAAGAGAGCCAACACTGAAAGCCTAAATGGCCAGACTAAACATGGAAGGGCCTAGAGGCTAACTACCTGCCTCACATTTTGCACTTTAGGTTTGTCTCACTATTCAGGAAGCTCCTGGTGCATGCAGTAGAGCAACATCCTGTGTAACCCTCATGGTGAGAGGATTAATGACTATGAAGGACACAAGCAAACTCTCAGGACCAAATTCCCACATGACACACAGATCTACATTTTCCTGGTTTGAATCATTATAGAAAAAATATTTCTGGGGGAAATTAGACAACTTCTTTCATTATTTATGTTCATTTTAAGTAAATGAAATTGGCAAAATGCTTTATCACAGAAACCTAGTAACTACCAGACTACCAGAGTTCCATAGTCATCCCTATAGGAGAGTCTAGAGTCCATGAATGAGAACTTGTCATTTTTACAGAGACATATGAAATCTGAAATATTAAGTCACAATTTCCCCACCTATAATCATTAATCAATTGCTTAATTAATAAATAACCCTTTAAATGGTTTGGCCTTCACTTGTTAGAATCACTTATGCAAATGGGATTATTAATGTCAAATTAGAGCTGATGTATAAGTAGTTATGAATAATTTGATAGATTATAATACTTCTTTTGTAATATTTTGAAGCACTCTTATTGCATTAGGCAGACTATAATTGTCAGAGCATTTGCATATTACTTTAGTTACAATGTAGACCATTTTTAAAAAATGAGTATTTGTGTTCTCATTGTCTTTCCATTGGAATTGGTGGGTGATGTCTGATATATTTGCCTTGCTTCTTAACATTCTATTGATTTTATCACTTGGTCAGATACAATATAAACCAAATTATTATCCTTTTAAAACTACTTGGTATAGGAGATGGAAATGTGCCTAATGAAGTTGTTCACTTGGAACCTGATTTTTAGGAAGTGGCAAATAAGTTTGATATAAACTGTTTGCTAGAACTTAACCACCTTACCCAGCTGGTATTCAAAGGCAGTAAATGTCATGGTGCCAAGCAAAGCAATGAACTTAATAACAACACATCAGGGTTGACATTGGCTCTGATAACATCACATATAAAATGCAGGGTACAATGGATCTGTGTCTTTGCTTTTTTTAGTTTAAAAAGGAAGCCCTGCTAAAATCCATAAACTGGGTTGGGTCTATGATAGCCATTAACCTTAGAAGATCCTTCTGTATTAACCCCATTAGGTTGTTAGAGCATTTACAACTTTGTGATGAAATGAAGTTGATAAATCTATTATATTTTTGGTAAAGGACAGGATGAAATATAAATTCATTGTAGATCTCAATATTTTTCTCAACAGTTAAAATCTTTTCACAATTATTTCAGCTGTCAGAAAAAAAAATGTAGTGCTAACATTTCTTTTAATTTCTAAACCCTTCTTTAACACAAATATAATTGAAGCTCGCATAAAAATGATGGATGTTGATGGAGACATTGAATCTCCTCTACTTAAAAAATTTGTATCTTCATTGTATCTTCTTATTTATAATTACTTTAAAACAACTGCAATTATCTTTCTCAAGATTTGATACATTACAGCTATTTTTAAAATCATTCAATCTTTGTTGCCAGGTAATTTCCTTAAAACTGGGTAATATACAAAATATGGGCTCAAGATACTGATTAGAAAAATAAAATGATTCTAATTATGGTTACTGGGTATATAATGAAATGTTATATTGCTTCTTTGATATTTATTGAGATTTCAAATATTTTGTGATCTGTATACAATATGTTATTAAGTAGCTGATATTTTAAATTAAACTAAGTTTCAATATCTTTCTTTTTTGTCTGCTTGATATATTATTTTCTGAGAGTGGTGTGTAAGATCTACAAGTCCAATTGTTGACTTAATAATGATTTTTCTGCAGAGTTTGATTAGTATACTTTGAAATACTTTGAGCCAACATGGTTTAGGTACATAGGTGTTCATGGGAGAAATGGAAGGGAATTGTTCTATTATCCCCTTTATTATTATATGCATATCTAATATTATTTTCCTAAAATGGTATATTTGCTTTAAAATCTATTTTGTCAGATACTAAGATTTCAACTTCTGCTTTCTTTCGGGACATATTAATTTAGTATATCTTTTTTCCATCCTTTGATTCTCAATTGCTCTGTAATGAATATTTACCTCTTCACTGTCTTTAATAAGAAAGCACTTTAGAATTCTTCCATGTCTCTCACTTTACTAGTCCCCACACCCACCCCTCACAATAGCATATGAATTTGTGTGTTAGTTTGGATACATTTACCTTCATTTTATCCTGCCTTTATTTATTTAGACAACAATTAAAATACCCCTCTACTTTCCATGTCTTATAACCTCTACTTACCGTTTTTATAACATATCTCAAATAATTTCTCCAATTACTCGAGAATACCCTTCAGTGTGTGCCTTTGTATTGCAAATTCGTTTAAAACTTTGTATGTCTGAGAATATTTTTATAATAATTTCATAATGAATGGACTATTTAGCTCCACAGAAAATTCTAAGCTAGATGATTTTCCTTCAAAATTGTAAATGTGTTTTTCTATTATCTTTCTGCATTCAGTATGCTTATTTGCTCATTGATAGCTGACTTTTTCTATTTGGAAGCTTTATGAGGATGACAATTTACGTGATGTTCTCAAATTTTCTAATAATTTATCTATATGTCATTTTCCCCCCTTCCTATTGTTTGGTCCTCTGTGAGCCCTTTACTTGAGGTCACTTCTCTCTCTTTAACCCTGGGAAATTTATATCCATTTTTTTTCTTCTACACATTTCAGCTTCATTTTTATTTTCCGTTCTTCTCAGACTCTCATAATCTGCACATTTATTTCTAGTCATATTTCTCTTGGATTTTATGTTGTATATTCTCTGTGTTTATGACTGCTGCTCTCTGGGAAGTTCCTAAACTGAGATTTTAGTTTCCTAATTTATTCATCATCTATGTCTATCCTACTGTTTACTGAACCATTTTGTTTTTCATTTCAACTGTTATGTTTTTCATACTTTACTGAGTTAAGATTTTGTGGTATTTTGTTCTTGTTTTATGTTGCTGTTATCTTCCCTATCTCCCAAAGCCTATTTATCATGCTGAGTTTAGATTCTTGGTCCATCTGTTCCCATAATTATGTTTCTGATGCATATGTTCTCCCAAGACTTTGGCCTTGGACATCTTTCTCTTTCTATCTACATTTCTATCTCTGGTGATCTCATGCTATTTAATGACTTTAAATATAATTTTTATGGTGATAACTCACAAATTTGTATATCTGCTAGGAATTCACTAGTTTCCAGACTCAGATATCTACCTGCCTACTTGATGGCTCCACTTGGCTGTACAATAAGCATCTTCAACTTAAATGTTCAAGACTAATATCCATGCCCTTTCCATATACACCAGCTCCTTCTATAATCCTATCCATTTTAATTAAGATGTTCCATTCTTGGGGCATCTGGCTGGCTCAGTGGGTGGAGCATGTGACTCTTGATCTGAAGATTGTCAGTTTGAGCCCCTTGTTGGGTATAGAGATTACTTAAAAATAAACCCTTTTTTTTTTAAATAAGTTTCCTTCCAGTTGCTCAGACCAAAACTTTCTTCCTACTGCATTCTTGACTCCTTCCTTACATATTCTACATATTCTACCTCCAGTTTATCAGAAATCCACTGGCTTTACATTTCCAATTATATACACAGTGTGACCATGTTATACATACCTCCACCCCTGCCTTATCTTTTGCCTGTTTGCCAATCTTCTTACGTGGGCTCTTGCCCTCTTCTACTCAACACAGTAGACAGAGGGATCCTGTTAGAACGTCAGCCAGATTGTGCCAGTCTTCTGCTCACAATATCCTAACAGCTGTCCATCTCACTCACAATGACAAAGACCTAACTGTGACCTTTGGGGTTCTACCTGATGCTCTTAACTCAACCTCCTGATACCATCTTCTGCTTTTCTTATTCACTGCATTCTACCCACACCCATCTTCTTGGTCTCGCTTAAATATACCAGATTTCTTACAGGAGATGATCTCAAAAAATCATCTTCACAGTGATGCCTTCTCTTTTGTCACCCATCCTCACTCGAATATCACAGTTAGCCATCTTATGTCTCCCCTCCCCAATTCATTTTTCTTCCTTATCACCCATTATTACCTAATATTGTATTACTTATTTATTTTAGTTTTCTATTAAAGTTTCATTTACATACAATAAAATTCTCCCCCTTTAAAGGAGGGTTCTGCGAGTTTTGACAGATGTGTGCAGCAGTGGAGCCACCATCACAATAAAGATACAAAACAGTTCCACTGACCAAGGAATTCCTCCATGCTCTTTTGTAGTTATCCTTTCCAATACCTGCAAACCCTGGCAACCAGTGATTTTTTTTTTCTCTCCTTCATTATCATATCACCTTTTCAAAAAATGGCATATACATGGAGTCATGCCTAATGTCACTTAAAAAAAAAAAGATTTATTTGAGAGAGAGAGAAAGAGAAAGAGAGGGTACAAGTGGTGGCAGTGGGGGGTGGCAGGCAGAGGGAGAAGCAGGCTTCCCACTGAACAGGGAGCCTGATGTAGGACTTGATCCCAGGACCCTGAGAGCATGACCTGAGCCAAAGGTAGACACTTAACTGACAGAACCAACCAGGCACCCCTGAACATCTTTCTTGATGTTCATTTGATTTTGGCTTCTTTCATTTACCATAAAGCATCTAATACCATACTTAGTTGCATGTTTCAGTATGACACTCCTTTTTACCGCTGAGTAATACTCCATTGTATGGATGTACAACAGTTCACTTTCCAGTCCCCATCTGAGAGACATTTGAATTATTTTCAATATTTGCTGATTATATAAAAGGTCACTTTTTAATAATTATTTTTTTTAAAGATTTTATTTATTTATCTGACAGAGAGAGATCACAAGTAGACGGAGAGGAAGGCAGAGAGAGAGAGAGAGAGAGGGAAGCAGGCTTCTTGCCGAGCAGAGAGCCCGATGTGGGACTCTATCCCAGGACCCTGAAATCATGACCTGAGCCGAAGGCAGCGGCTTAACCCACTGAGCCACCCAGGCGCCCAATAATTATTTTTATAAGCATTTACATGCAAATTTCTATGAGAACATAGTTTTAATTACTTTTGGAAAAATATCTGTGTGTAGAATCATTTGATTATGTGGTAAATATATATAAATATATACTTAGCTTTGTAATAAATACCAGGCTCTTCAAGTGGCTGTAGTATTTTTCATTTCCACCAACTTGTGCAAAATTTAACAGTTTCGATTGTTCTACATCTTCAATACCCATCAGAACTATTTTTTTTCTTTCTTTTTGGCTTGTTTTTGTTTCTTAGTCATTCTAATTGGTATTTAGTGGCATCTCTTTTTAAATTTGCATTTCTCTAATAACTAATCACGTAGAGCATCTCTTCATGAGCTTATTTGCCAACCCAATATCTTTCTTGATAAAGTATCTGTTCACATAGTTTGTCCATTTTCTTCCTTAGAGTTTTTCTTTTCTTTTTAATAAGTTTTTTTTTAAGATTTTATTTATTTATTTGACAGACAGAGATCACAAGTAGGCAGAGAGGCAGGCAGAGAGAGAGGAGGAAGCAGGATCCCTGCTGAGCAGAGAGCCCGATGCAGGGCTTGATCCCAGGACTCTGGGGTCATGATCTGAGCCAAAGGGAGAGGCTTTAACCCACTGAGCCACTCAGTCACCCCTCTTTTAAATAAGTTTTGAGCATTTTTTATATATTCTGGATATAAATTCTTTATCAGAAATATGATTATAAATATTATTTCCCAGTGCATAGCATGCATTCTTATTCTCTTATTTCTCAATGAACACAAGTTCTTAAATTTGATAAAGTTCATTTGTCAAATTTTTCTTTTACAGATTCATTTAAAGTTTAACTACAGAAATATACACAGTAAGAAATATAAGCATATTTTTATATTTCTTTCTCATTCACAGCAAGAGAGGACAAGAGACATTTATTACAAAAAATAGCTCACACACACACAAAAAAAAATAGCTCACACAATTGTGGAGACTGGTTAAGCTATTTCAAAATACATAGGATAGACATCTTACCAATGTTTATTCTTCCGATCCAAGAGCATGGAATGGTCTTCCATCTTTTTGTGTCTTCTTCAATTTCTTTCATGAGTGTTCTGTAGTTCCTCAAGTACAGATCCTTTACCTCTCTGGTTAGGTTTATTCCCAGGTATCTTATGGTTCTTGGTGCTATAGTAAATGGAATCGATTCTCTAATTTCCCTTTCTGTATTTTCATTGTTAGTGTATAAGAAAGCCACTGATTTCTGTACATTGACTTTGTATCCTGCCATGTTGCTGAATTGTTGTATGAGTTCTAGTAGTTTGGGGTGGAGTCTTTTGGGTTTTCCATATAAAGAATCATGTCATCTGCGAAGAGAGAGAGTTTGACTTCTTCATTGCCAATTTGGATACCTTTTATTTCTCTTTGTTGTCTGATTGCTGTTGCTAGGACTTCTAATACTATGTTGAACAAGAGTGGTGAGAGTGGGCATCCTTGTGTGTTCCTGATCTCAACGGGAAGGCTGCAAGCTTTTTCCCATTGAGGATGATATTTGCTGTGGGTCTTTCATAGATAGATTTTATGAAGTTCAGGAATGTTCTCTCTATCCCTACACTTTGAAGCATTTTAATCAGGAACGGATGCTGGATTTTGTCAAATGCTTTTTCTGCATCAATTAAGAGGACCATGTGGTTCTTCTCTCTTCTCTTATTAATTTGTTCTATCACATTGATTGATTTGCAAATGTTGAACCATTCTTGTAGCCCAGGAATGAATCCCACCTGGTCGTGGTGGATAATCTTTTTAATGTGCTGTTGGATCCTGTTTGCTAGGATCTTGTTGAGAATCTTAGCATCCATATTCATCAGTGATATTGGTCTGAAATTCTCCTTTTTGGTAGGGTCTTTGCCTGGTTTGGGGATCAAGGTAATGCTGGCTTCATAGAAAGAGTCTGGAAATTTTCCTTCTGCTTCAATTTTTTGAAACAGCTTCAGGAGAATAGGTTTTATTTCTCCTTTGAAATTTGGTAGAATTCCCCAGGGAATCCATCAGGTCCTGGGCTCTTGTTTTTTGGGAGGTTTTTGATCACTGCTTCAATCTCGTAACTAGATATCAGTCTATTCAGGTTGTCAATTTCTTCCTGGTTCAATTTTGGGAGTTTATAGTTTTCCAGGAATGCATCCATTTCATCTAGGTTGCTTAGCTTATTGGCATAGAACTGTTGATAATACCTTCTGATGATTGTTTCTACTTCCTTGGTGTTAGTTGTGATCTCTCCCTTTTTATTCATAATTTTATTAATTTGGGCTTTCTCTCTTTTCTTTTGGATTAGTGTGGCCAATAGTTTATCGATCTTATTGATTCTTTCAAAAAACCAGCTTCTAGTTTCATTGATACGTTCTACTGTATCTCTGGTTTCTACCTCATTGATCTCAGCTCTAATCTTGGTTATTTCCCTTCTTATGTGTGGAGTTGGTTTAATTTGTTGTTGATTCTCCAGTTCTTTAAGGTGTAGAGACAGCTGGTGTGTTCTGGATTTTTCAGTTTTTTTGAGGGAGGCTTGGATGTCTATGTATTTCCCCCTTAGGACCACCTTTGCTGTATCCCATAGGTTTTGGACCAAAGTGTCTTCATTCTCATTGGTTTCCATGAATTGTTTCAGTTCTTCTTTGAACTCCTGGTTGATCCAAGCATTCTTAAGCAAGGTGGTCTTTAGCTTCCAGGTGCAAGTTGGTGCAGCCACTTTGAAGAACAGTGTGGAGATTCCTCAAAAAATTAAAAATAGAGCTTCCCTATGACCCTGCCATTGCACTGCTGGGTGTTTACCCCAAAGATACAAATGTAGTGAAAAGAAGGGCCATCTGTACCCCAATGTTTATAGCAGCAATGGCCACAGTCGCCAAACTGTGGAAAGAACCAAGGTGCCCTTCAACAGACGAATGGATATGTGGTCCATATACACTATGGAGTATTATGCCTCCATCAGAAAGGATGAATACCCAACTTTTGCAGCAACATGGATGGGACTGGAAGAGATTATGCTGAGTGAAATAAGTCAAGCAGAGAGAGTCAATTATATGGTTTCACTGATTTGTGGAGCATAACAAATAGCATGGAGGACAAGGGGAGTTAGAGAGGAGAAGGGAGTTGAGGGAAATTGGAAGGGGAGGTGAATCATGACAGACTATGGACTCTTAAAAACAATCTGAGGGTTTTGAAGGGGTGGGGGTGGGAGGTTGGGGGAACCAGGTGGTGGGTATTGGAGGGCACGGATTGCATGGAGCACTGGGTGTGGTGCAAAAACAATGAATACTGTTACGCTGAAAATAAATTAAAAAATTTTAAAAAAATACATAGGATAGGCAGTTAGGTTGCTGATAAGCAGTTTTGAATCCATGAGCATGGGTGACAGTAGTATTCTACAGGTAGAATTTCTTTTCTCCAATTGTTCATTGCTAGTATATGGAAATCTGATTGATGTTTGTATACTGACCTTATGTTCTTCAACCTTACTAAATGCATTTATTTGTTCTAGTAGGTTTTGTAGTTTCATTGGGATTTTCTATAAAGACAATCATGTTGACTACAAATAGCTACTGTTTTATTTCTTTCTTTCCAGGGTTCATACCTTCTGTTTCTTTTTCTTCACTTATTGCACTAGGTAGGAAACCCATTATGAGGTTAATTCGGAGTAGTTTGAGGGTGCATCCTTGTGCTGTTATTTAACTTATTTCTTGACTTTCACTTCTCCTTGCCAATGTCATCATAAGACAGGGCCTGGAAGTTGGGCTATTTCTTTGTATGATTCTCTCTTTTATCTCCAATGCCAATAAAAATGATCTTGTAAGCAAATAGTTGGTGAACAAAGTATTGTGATGTTTTCTTTTCTTTCTTTCTCTTGAGGTAGTTTTAGTCCTTGTTTTGGTATTTCAGCCTATGAACTCAAATTCTTCTTTTTTTTTTTTTCAATTTAGTTCAATTAACTAACATACAGTATATTATTCGTTTCAGAGGTAGTGAACTCAAATTCGCATATAGTATTAAGTACCGAAGACCAGACCCAAGTCTGGAGAGTTTAGTAGAAAGAGAGAGGATAATATTCAGGCTGGAGAGCCCAGATACCCCAGAACCTCTGTGGACTATATATCCTATTTGCTGGCACTGCATCAAGCACGCCTTGATACTCCTAGAGGGAAGCAGCGTGGGGAGCAGGCAGCCTTCTCAGGTTGATACACCCTTTCAGGGGTTTGGAAGAAGCACATGGAAGGCAAAGGTTTAAGAGTAGGTGGCCATGCTCACTGACTTTTATCCCAGTAAGGATTTCCTGCAATCCTCATATTACCCCAAGGATACCTGTATAGGTGATCTGGTTTGTCCTTAATATTTCTGTAATGCAGGGGCGCCTGGGTGGCTCAGTGGATTAAAGCCTCTGCCTTCGGCTCGGGTCATGATCCCAGGGTCCTGGGATTGAGCCCTGCATCGGACTCTCTGCTCAGCGAGGAGCCTGCTTCCTCCTCTCTCTCTCTCTCTGCCTGCCTCTCTGCCTACTTGTGATCTCTATCTGTCAAAATATAAATAAATATAAATAAAAATAATAAAAATACAAATAAAATATTTTTTAAAAGAATTCTGTAATGCAGGGTCATGGAAAGAAAGTTTAAAAATACCTTCCTCAACCCTTTAACTGCTCATCAGCTTTCTGTGCCCAGGCTAACACCATTCACTTTCCACTCCTGCCTCTTCTCTGCTACATCAGTATGTCAGGAACTAACAGTAGTTCAAGGCAGTTTCAGTTTTCAGGACATTCTTTTCTTCTCTCTCTCTCTGTCTCTCTCCCCCTCCCTTCCTTTCTTCTTCCCACCCTTCACCTCTTCCTTTTCTCTTTCTTTCATGTCTTAAGTAAATGTTTTAACTACAGAAAGTTTCAAATGGATGTACAGAAAATAGTACAGTGCCCCTCGTGTATCCTTTATTCGGCTTAAAAACATTAGCTGATGGCCAATACTGCTAAATTCACTCTCTCCTGGATAATTCTGAGAGGAACCCCAGACTTCATATTTGCAGTGGATCTGCACTGTGTCCTTTTAACAAAGCTGCAATTAGGCTTTCCAGAATTCCCTGCTTTGCAAAGTTGCAGGTTACTATGGTCCATTAGAGACATGTATGAGGTTTGGAAGGTAGAAGAGAAGCTGTCGTCATATGTATTTTATGTTTGGAGGATTGGTTCAGGGCATGAGGTGCTGTTACTGCTCAGACATGTTGTCACTGGTCCTCTGTCATGGCAGCAGCAGGGCTTGTACCCCTGTGCTGGGCTAGATCCTTCTTCAGTTTCTTCCATTTTTGGACCAAGCAAGTGCCTAGCAACACATCAAGATATCACCTTCTCCTGCAGGATAGCCCATCATTGAGACTGAAAACTTGAATGTGGTGAGAGAACAACATGTTCCCAGTCTGCTCTTGTGTGGCTCATTCATACAAGTTTCCATTTTGTCCCACTTCACCCACTTTACATCCATGTTCCCTTCTCAACCACCTGCTCTGAAGACTTCATTCACAAGCACCAGACACAGAAACAATGACCTCACATAGACCTTGTCATCTCATAAGATTAAGTAGAAGCAACAGTTAAAATGAGCTTTTGAAAGTAATATGCTGGAATTAGGCAAAGGATGGAGGGTAGGGCATGCTGGGCCACTATTATCTTTAACTTCTAGGAGTCTGCTTCCCTGATTAAACCCCAAATGGAACAATATTTCACCTATAAATATTTGTATATGTAAAAATACAAATGAGAAAATTTTGTTTATAAATAAAAATCTCCAATTCCATGCCATTTTATAAAACCAGACAAAATTAAAAATGATTTCTTTCAAGCCCCTCTGTGGTCCCCCTCTCCCACCCTCCCATTCCCATTTTGAGAATATATCCTTCTATAGTTTCTCCCAGAGAACAGATTCTGGGGAAGAAATTCACAATACTTTGCTATCTTGCTAGTCCACTAAAATATATATCATCTGATGAAATTTTATTAGTATTTGATTGCTTTCAAGACTACTATCTTCAAACAAATAAGAGACCAAATAGGTTATAATAAGATACAGTTTATAAGTGATTTGTGAAAAGTATCAGCCCATTCAGAATATTTCTAAATGCCTATTTTTTTTTTTTTTTGACAGAGAGAGAACAAGAGAGATAAAGAGAGAGCATGAGCAGGAGGGGCAGAGGGAGAGGGAAAGAGAATCCCAAGCTCCTAAGCTGACTCCACTCTGAGTGCAGAGCTGACGCAGGGCCCAATCTCACCACCCTGAGATCACAACCTGAACTGAAACAGGATGCTTAACTGACTGGCCCACCCAGGTGTCCCTCGACTGGCTACTTTTAAGTCACTCTTCAGTGTATTTGTTTCCTACTGATATTAGAATGTAAATGTATTAACGTGACGGTATGGGGTATGTACCTATATTAGTATAGGAACAGTATACTAAGAATACTGTATATTCAGTATTTTCTTTTCTCAAAGAAAAGAAAACCCATCTCTTTTTAGGAACTCTAAAATATTCATATTGCCTATGTTTCTTGGTAAAGCTCCTTGGATACTGCTTAATTGTCTACCAATCCTCGATTACGAACTTATAAGACCTACATAAAACAGAATAGAATCTGAGTATTTTGACATAGTGATTGTGTTTCTATTTGGCATTAGAAATGACTTTTGAGCAAATCAGATTATAATTACTACCTCAGTAATCCATTGATTTTTGTTCATGGAGATTAACGTAAGAGGTTCCTCCCTAATCATAAACTGAAATAGAATATTTTCCTGGTATCTTCTTATTTTTATATATACCAGTAATGCCATGCTGATACTTTCTAGGAAAACAAAGCAATAAAACAAAAAAGGAAGGGAAGAAAAGAGAAGGGGAAGGAGGGGAGAGAAGGAAGAGGAAAAAAAAACCTTTTTGGAATTTGAAGGAGGTTTTTCAGTCAGTACCTGTAGTTGAAATAACAATCACGAATGAACCAAGGATGAGATTAAGCAGCGGGTCAGAGATGACATTAAGGTTTCAGTAATTCCTGAGCATATAACTACTGCCTTACTTGAAACTATCCCAGACATCAACGACCACAACAAAACTGCTGCTGAAACAACCTATTTGTTATTTCACACGACACACACACCTGCTAACATACCGTATTTGCTCATAAGCTGCCAGAAGTAGTTTTCTTTGTTTTATAACCAAAACTGGATGAATACCTTGAATTAACTTCCTCAGGCAGGATGAAAGTCTGTTGGTTGTGGGTTCTGAGACAAAGATGTTGATAACAGTAGTTAAGGCTTGGACTCCCACATCATTGTGACAGTCACACCATTTCTGTATATGGTCAGGTGACTGCTCCATAGTCCTGGAGTTTCAGCATGGGACTATCATATGAAGGTGTTGTTTTTAATAAATAATTATTTATTTTTCCTTTGGAAGGGGAAAACAGAACCTTTATGAGAAGCATTTACTGGGAATCCTAGAAATTAAAATTAAAATCCCATAGGGCAAAGCAAGATAATTATTTTCCTCCAATATCCATCCCTGATTAAATTTCTGGCCCTATTAAAATGTATGAAAAATTAGCCATCTTATTAGTAATTATTTCAACTTGTTCCTGTTTTGAGTTAAACTGATTATACAAAATAATTTTTTCAGTTTTAAATTAGGAAGGTAATATCATCACTGCAACTAAAAAGCAAACAAAATTCATTGAATTTCCCTGTGTGCCTGAACAGTTCCAAGCATGTAACTTTGAAAATGAAGCTTTCAGATCTTTTCTTCAAAGCTTTTTTCTAACTTATTTCTGTTGACTATAAGCTTTTATAGAACTTAGATAATTAAGCTACATATTCTATTATTTGATTACTCATTAGAAGGATATGTTAAAGTTGATGTTTCAGTATTATTAAAACATAGCACATATTCTTGAATGAATGGACACAAATGATGTGATTTTTAAGAGGAACCATGTATATTATAGTTATAGAGGAACTATGTATATTATATGTATATTATACACATATAATATGTATATATTTAATTTACCAATAAATTGTTACATGAAAGCATTACTTGAAATATTATAATGTCAATGTAGATATTTCAAATCCATCTACTTATTAAATTATTTCAGAAAGACTTCAATTATGTTAATTTATAACATCCAACACCCTTTTGAATTTATTCTAGTTCATAATTCTAAGGACATCCATACAATTAAATATGGGCATTGATAGTGCTTTTGTGGTAAAACAAAAAAAAAAAAAGAAAGCTATTTTGTACTTTCCATGGAAATGTGTGTGTGTGTGTGTGTGTGTGTATACATATATGTTTATATATATAGAACTGGGGCTGGCTTAATGAGTAGAGGTATGGCTGGATAGATATAAAACAGAGTTGTAGGTCTCTTATGGTTTCCATTCTTTTTCAGACAAGGCTAGGGGAATTGCTGCCATCTGATTGAGATTCATTTGCAACACAGTATCACTAAGAAAATGCAAAATTTATTTGGAATGATCTTTAGTTTCACAGTTTAATCTATTGTTGTTCACATTTGTACATCTTCTCTAGCTCATGACATATTCCTCCAGGGAAAATCAAAGTCAAAGAACATAGATATTAGTGCTTACATTTACAAGTAGGTTGAAGTCCCCCAGGGAGAAAGGAACATATACTAATCTTCCAATAGTCTAGAGAATTATGCCAACATTATAGAGTAATAATCATAGTTACACTACACTTTGAAATCTAATAGCCATTGTATAATTCTATTCACTTTAAGTATAAATTTTCTCCCGTAATATAACATATTGTAACATAAAATAACATAGCATAACATAACATAACATACATTGCAGAGCACAGAATACCAGTCTATAATCCAAGCAATAGCCAAAGGAATTAAAAAAATATATATCTTATTACTCATTACTTATTAGAAGGATATGTATTTTTTCCTAGAAATATAAAATAATTCAACATTCCCCAAATTTTAGAGAGCTCCCAGTTTACAGCAGTTACTTTATTTATTTTTTATTTTAATTTTTTTAAAGATTTTATTTATTTATTTGAGACAGAGGGAGGAGAGAGAGCACATGCACAAGCAGAGGGGAGAGGGGCAGAAGTAGAGGGAGAAGCAGGCTCTCCACTGAGCAGGAAGCCTGATACAAGGCTCAATCCCAGGACTGAGCAGGAAACCCTGGTGAAGGCTCCATCCCAGGACCCTGGGATCATGACCTGAGCTGAAGGCAGATTCTTAACTGACTGAACTACATAGGCACCCATATAGCAGTTATTTTAAATGCTACATTTAAGTCTGATTGAAAGAATAATTTCTTTTTCAGTGTTCCAAGATTCATTGTTTATGCACCACACCCAGTGCTTCACACAATATATGCCCTCCTTAATACCCACCAACAGGCTAACCCAACCCCTCACCCCACTCCCTTCTAAAACCCTCAGTTTGCTTCTCAGAGTTCACAGTCTCTCATGGTTCATCTCCCCCTTCAATTTCCCCCATCTAACTTATCCTCTCCTTCTCCCAATGTCCTCTGTGTTATTCCTTATGTTCCCCAAGTAAGAGAAACCATATGACAATTGACTCTCTCTGTTTGACTTATTTCACTCAGCATAATCTCCTCCAGTCCTGTCCATGTTGATACAAAAGTTGGGCATTCATCCTTTATGATGGAGGCATAATATTCCATTGTATATATGGACCATATCTTCTTTATTCAATTGTATGGAACCAGAAGAGACCCCAAATTGCTAAGGAAATGTTGAAAAAGAAAAACAAAACTGGGTGCATGAGGTTGCCTGAGTTCAAGTTTTACTACAAGGCTGTGATCACCAAGACAGCATGGTACTGGCACAAAAACAGACACATAGACCAGTGGAACAGAGTAGAGAGCCCAGATATGGACCCTCAGCTTTATGGTTAAATAATCTTCGACAAAGCAGGAAAAAATATCCAGTGGAAAAAAGACAGTCTCTTCAATAAATGGTGCTGGGAAAAGTGGACAGCTATATATAGAAGAATGAAACTTGACCATTCTATTACGCCATACACAAAGATAAACTCAAAATGGGTAAAAGACCTCAACATGAGGCAGGAATCTATCAAAATCCTAGAGGAGAATATAGGCAGTAACCTCTTTGACATCGGCCACAGCAACTTCTTTCAAGATGTGTCTTCAAAGGCAAAGGAAACAAAAGTGAAAATGAACTTTTGGGACTTCATCAAGATCAAAAGCTTCTGCGCAGCAAAGGAAACAGTCAACAAAACAAACAGGCAACCCACGGAATGGGAGAAGATATTCGCAAATGACAGTACAAAGGGCTGATATCCAAAATCTATAAAGAACTCCTCAAACTCGACACACTCAAAACAGATAATCATGTCAAAAAATGGGCAGAAGAAATGAACAGACCCTTCTCCAAAGAAGACATATAAATGGCTAACAGACACATGAAAAAATAAATGTTCATCATCATTAGCCATCAGGGAGATTAAAATCAAAACCACATTGAGATACCACCATATATCAGTTAGAATGACCAGAATTAACAAGACAGTAAACAACAAGTGTTGGAGAGGATGTAGAGAAAGGGGAACCCTCTGACACTGTTGGTGGGAATGCAAGTTGGTGCAGCCACTTTGGAAAACAGTGTGGAGATTCCTTAAGAAATTAAAAATAGAGCTTCCCTATGACCCTGCAATTGCACTACTGGGTATTTACCCCAAAGATACAGATGTAGTGAAAAGAAGAGCCATTTGTACCCCAATGTTCATAGCAGCAATGGCCACAATCGCCTAACTTGTAAAGAGCCAAGATCTCTTCGACAGATGAATGGATAAAGAAGATATGGTCCATATATACAATGGAATATTATGCCTCCATCAGAAAGGATGAATACTAACTATTACTAAAACTCATACAGCAATTCAGTAATGTGGCAGGATACAAAATCAATGTACAGAAATCAGTTGCTTTCATATATACTAACAATGAAAATATAGAAGGGGAAATTAGAGAAATGATTCCATTTACTATAGCATCATGAACCATAAGATACCTGGGAATAAACCTAACCAAAGAAGTAAAGGATCTATACTCGAGGAACTACAGAACTCTCATCAAAGAAATTGAAGAAGACACAAAAAGATGGAAAAGCATTCCATGCTTTTACCTACCATAATTTACCTACCATAATTTATTTACCTACCATAATTAGTGGTGTGTGTGTGTGTGTGTGTGTGTGTGTGTGTGTGTGTGAGATTTCCATTCCTATTGTATAGAACCAAAAAACCCCCACCATATTACCACAATAAAGAGTATACCTTTTTTTTCTCTCTTTCCTCATTTCTAAAGGATTTCAGAAAAGTGATGAAGGACCAATGTAGGGTAAACAACTTCCTTGCAAGAGAAAAATAGGCCCCTGTTCTCCTCCTTCGTTCCCCCAACCAAGCACAGCATCAATTGCATGGGTGGCAGAACCTTTCTCTGTTGATTTACTTACTACAGTCTAGGATGCAAAACACAGTTTGACAATTTGACTAGGCACTAATAGCTCAAAGAGGTCATTGTAATTTGCAGAATGAACCCCAGATATCATCACAGATCATCACTTATTCCATGAAAAATGTTAATATAAATAAGAACCATAGAAACCTTTTTGCTTAACCTCTACTTGCCTAATTTGCTGGATTCAGCAAAGCTTTCATTTCCTTGAAATATAAAACAGAGTTTCTCAATATACTGACCACGTCTTCTGTAAGACTTCCATTCTAAATGCACCTGCTGACCACTGTGCTGATAAGAATCTGTTTGGGGTGCCTAGGTGGCTCAATCTGTTAAGCAGCTGACTCTTGATTTTGCCTCATGTCACGATCTCAGGGTCCTATGATCAAGCCCCACATGGGGCTCAATCCACAATGAGTGTGGAGTCTGTTTATCTCTCTCCATTCCACTCTCCCCCATCTCCCCACTCTCTCAAATAAATAGATAAAAAGTTAAAAAAATCAGTTTTTCCCAAACTGATTTATTTTGGTTATATTTCAAAATTACAGTATTTCATTAAGTGTTATGTAAATAATAAAAAGGGAGTGTAAAGGCATTATTTTTACAAAAATCAAGGAAAATTCATGGGAAAGTTTTGGTAATGCAAATAGTTGAAAAAAATTATTAGGGGTGTATGAGACATATGTAAAAGAATAGGAAAGAAATGTTAAATTCCAGATAGATTCTGCACTCAGCTTGCTCCTTAAGTGGCTCCTCATTAAATGAAACCAAATCTGAATTCGCAGGTAATAAATTGTGGCTTTATTTTATGGTGGAAAAGTAATACCAATAAATAATCAGAAATCACACAGGCAAAAAGTCTTGGTCCTAAGTCAAAAGTTTGGTTAATGAAGGTGAATTTATTTAAATTAAGATAATGCATTTAGGAAACATAGGTGTACTTATTTTTTATATTTTTTTAAGATTTTATTTATTTATTTGAGAGAGAGCATGTGAACATGAGAAGGAAAGGGAGAAGCAGGCTACCTGCTGAGCAGGGAGCCCAACATGGGGCTCGATCCCAGGATCCTGGGATCATGACCTAAGCCAAAGGTAGACATTTAACCAACTGAGCCACCCAGACATCTATAGGTGTAGTTTTTAAATGATCACTGCTTTAACCACAGAATTTTAAATATTATTTCTAATAAAATTATTTCTATATATATATGTATATATATACACACACATGTATATATATAGCCATCCATATATATATATACATATATATATTATCATTGAGACAGTCTGAATTAATTTGAATGGTAAAAGCAGTAAATACTTGGATTAGAAATGTGTGGAAAAGTAAGTGGCTATAGTGAGTAAATATTCTGTTTTGGAATTCAACTTTTATGGCTTTATGGATTATTTGAATCAAAAGGAATTTTCTGTGTCCAAAGAAGAGTCTAAAACAAAACAAATGAAGGAAGATACCATCAAGAAAATGAAATTTCTACAACACTTTCATCTCAAGAAAGCAAGTCTTAGAAGGTAATTTTAAAAAATCTTCTGGAAAAGAGACAATATGAAAGAAAGTTTCTTATTTTGAGTTTGGAAAATAGAATCATCAGGGGGAGCAATAGGTTTTGTGGTATCTGCTGCTGTGTAATAATGGAGAATCTCTTTTACAAAAAGTAATATGAAATTATAAATTCTAAATTATATATGAAAATGAATATTTATTTTGGATAAGAAAAGAATCAATATATATACATATATGTTTTTAAAGTTGACAAATATCACAAGCATTATGTCATCAGAAAAATAACATTTAGTAACTGTCTGACACACCTAACCATTTCCCCTTTTATGTGTCTGCAATGTTACTGATGTTTTCAAATAAAAATTTAAAAATATTTTCTATGGAACAATACAAATGATGTCTTGCTTCTTGTGTGGTTGATCAAAATTTGATTTTTTGGAAGATTTCTTCCAGTTTCACAATTTGTTCTTGGTAATGCCATGTGAAATTTTTAAAATTGTCAACATTTGGAAAACTTGTATCAAATTGTTTTCATAGAAGAAGTATGTGATTCAGAACCATTTTGCTGCATCAATAACAATTTTGCATGTCTCTTAGTATCACAGACTAAGATGGGTCTGAAATGCTGGGACCTGGAAAGCAGGTGACTTCTCATATGGTCACACAGTTGTGCTTCCTATTACAGCATTGTTACCAATTCTTGCTTTACAATTGTAGGAATTCAGATAAATTCTGTTTTGCATGATTCCCATCCAACAAAAAAATCATGATGCATTTATAATTGCTTATAACACCTCTGGGTGCTTGCTTTGGCAAGCAATTATTAAAATTAGAAAGATAGAGAAAATTAGCATGGTTTCTGCACTAGAATGACACACAAATTTGTGAAGGGTTCCATAATTTTTATCACTGGGTGATGCATGGACTTGTTGAATCAATTTATTTTACACCTGAAATGAATATAACATTGTATGTTAACTATCCTGGCATTAAAATAAAAACTTAAAAAGTCCAAAATAAAAGATAAAATAAAATTGACTTTTGGAAGTGTGCTATGCAATAGATTGCCCTGATGCTTAAGCTTCATTAGATTCAATTATTGGAACCCACCTCTCAAAGTCCATCATTTACAGATATGTGAGTGAAGGAAGTCCAGAGGAATAGCATCCAAAGAAACTTCATGTTTTAACAATGAAATAAATGTTCATTCATGCTGTTTGCCCGAGTGTCCATAATTCTCCATTGCAGTTGATGGCAACGACTACCACTCTCTTATACTCTGTCAACTCGAGTGCAATTATTTATGATTGTTTCATTCTATAACAATTCTAAGACTGCTTAACGCCAAACAAGTGCTTTTTTACTTTTGTGGATTTATGTATAATTTATCTCATTTGTTTTTTCTTTATTGCTACATCCTCTTCAGGGCTATGGAGTAGGATGAAGTGACTCACCCAAAGTCATGTGTTTTTTAAAGCAGAGTTTCAAACCCAACCTTTGCAACACAACAAGCCCAATGTTGACTCTAGGCCATATTGAGTCCTTTTCAGTTCAATTCTTATGACGTTATGACATTTGAATGCATTCTTGAGCATCCTGGCATATTAAGCAAGTTAATGTTAGCTGGTTGTCCTAATTACAATAAATGTTTATTTCTCACTCTAGTGTTTTAAAGTACAGTGTGATTATTTTTATTCTGAGGGGTAGTTCTGTTGCAAACATTTACAGAAGGACCTAAGCTCCTTCAGTTTTGTGGTACTGTCAACCTCGATATACAGTCTTTGATCCTGCTGAGAATGGGAAGACAGCAAGGAGAGGGCACATTGGTGTTAATCTTCATGACATGTGTGGCTGCTGTCACATGCCACGATATTAATAATGTGGTTGCACCTACATTGACTGAAACAGGGAAATATATTCCCTTGTTTGACAACAATGTCCCATCCAGAGAATAAAGAAAAAAATAGTTTATTTTTTAAAATCAGTTATTGTCAAGTTCTTGAGAAGGTAAATGATAAGAGAAAAAGAAGGCAAAAAATTATATTTTCTTCTTGGTCATCACTCTAAAACCCTACTTTGTAAGCTCAAGCCATGAAGAAAGAAGGTCACAGCATGAGAATAAAGAGATATTCAAAGGGCAGGTCAAAAATACAGTTTTTATATTTTTTCATATCTATTCAATACATTTGTGGTTAGACATCTGAAATTTAACTTACTATGGGTCCTACTATAATGGGTATTCTAAATTTAATCATATATCTGTAGAAACATATTAGTAAACATTTCTTTCTTTCACTTCATTCAAGAGTTTTTTGTTTGTTCATTTTATTTATTTATTTATTTATTTATTTTTTTAAAGATTTTATTTATTTATTTGACAGAGAGAGATCACAAGCAGGCAGAGAGGCAGACAGAGAGACAGGAGGAAGCAGGCTCCCTGCTGAGCAGAGAGCCCGATGCGGGACTCGATCCCAGGACTCCGAGATCATGAGCTGAGCCGAAGGCAGCGGCTCAACCCACTGAGCCACCCAGGCGCCCCTGTTCATTTTATTTTTTGGGGCACACAATATGTCAGAATGCCCTGTACACATGAATTTCTCTCAAGAAAACCCACAGTGTAGTGGGGAGATAAGCCACACTCATGAGCTCAAATACAATGTGCAAAATGAGATATACTGTGAAGGAGATATACACAGAGTACTTTGGAAGTCTGGGCAGGAGGATGAGAGTGGTGAAGGGGAGTTGACAAACTTTGGTGATGACAAGATAGGCTTATCCAGTTCAATCAAGAGCATTTTCACCTACTAACCTACAAACAAATAGGAAAACATAATCTTGCTGACTAGGTAACAAGCCACCCCCCCCATTTTATTAAGAAATAATTGACATTAACACTGTTTAAATTTAATGTATAATGTTATGGTTTGATTTTATATATCTTGCTTTCCTATATAGATGTAATAAAAAGAAAAGAAACAAGAATAAAAGAATAAACAATTCTTGTGATGAGAACTCTTAGAACTCACTCTCTTGACAACTTTCCTATATATCACACAGTAGTATTAACTATAGTCATCATGTTGAACATTATATCTCTAGTACTTACTTACCTTATAACTGGAAGTATGTACCTTTTGACCCTCTTCCTTCACATCCCCCTTCCCCCACTCAGCCTCTGGTAACAAGTCTGATCTCTTTTCCTGTAAAGTTTTTGTTTTTTTTTTTAGATTTCCCCAAATCTATTTCTTTATAAAACAAATGACTAATAATTTTTAATTTATAAAAGTCCTTGTTACTTGCTTGAGAAAAAGATTTAGATGATATGTATAATAGAAAGTAGAAAAATAGTTTTATCTTGATGAGTATAGAAAATACATCTGTATTTATGTTAAATAAACGTTAAAAATAGCTTTACTGGTTTTGTAAACCATTATCAGCTATTTATTGTCTAATATGCAGAAATTTTTCAAAAATTTAAAAATTCAGTATTTAAGATGATAACAATTTGGCAAAATCTAAAATCTGGCTATACTTGTCCCTTGAAAGTGTCACTGGAATTTTTTTCTTTAAAGATTTTATTTATGTATTTGACAGAGACACAGCGAGAAAGGGAATACAAACAAGCAGGGGGAGTGAGAGAGGGAGAAGCAGGCTTCCTGCTGAGCAGGGAGCCAGATGCGGGATTTGATCCCAGGACCCTGGGATCATGCCCAGAGCTGAAGGCAGATGCTTAACGACTGAACCACCCAGGTGCCCCTAAAGTGTCATTAGAATTTCTAATTAGATTGTGTGACCAGCTCATGGGTCGTGGGATTGAACCTCTTGTCTTTGTTCAAGTTGTTCCCAGTCTTTGGAAAGTCCTCCCTCACTTATCCTCTGCTTTCTTTGCATCTTGAATTCCTCAAAAGAGCCAGCTCACGGGGCGCCTGGGTGGCTCAGTCAGTTAAGTGGCTGCCTTCGGCTCAGGTCATGATCCTGGAGTCCTGGGATCGAGCCCCACATCGGGCTCCCTGTTCAGTGGAGAGTCTGCTTCTCCCTCTCCCTCTGCCTGCCACTCTGCCTGCTTGTGCTCTCTATCTCTCTGTCAAATAAATAAATAAAATCTTAAAAAAAAAAAAAAGAGCCAGTTCACATGTTTTCTGTCCCTGATTCTAGTCTACCGCCATAACACCCTGAACGCGTCTGGTCTCGTCGGATTCTACTTCCCCCACTGCTCACTGATTAACTAATTGCTCAGCACCTGCTAGGCTTCAAGAGATATGTAAGGTGCCAACACTCTGATCACTAATAAGACAGGTGTGCTCTGCTTCCTGGAACTCAGAATCTTGTGGGGCATACTCTCAGTGGCCCACAGCACTATGAACTCACTCATTTGTTTCCAGGCATTCTTCTAAGGGATTTGACATAGGTTTGCTGATTTAATCCTCACAGCAACCCTCAGGAAGTGGGCACCATTCACCGCTACAAGCTGTCACCTGGTCATTGTCAGACACCGATATGCCTACCCCTTAAGAAACCCTGGGTTTTTTATTTCCCAGGGACTTGTTTCTCATTTGCTGAATGTCAGGTCTCTTGGATTCTTTTGCTCGTGCTCCTTGACATGATGTCAAGTTCCTCCTTTTGATTACAGTGAACCACATGGGATTGCTGCTCTGCTGCTCCAGCCACCCTATACCTGGAGCCAGTCATGCAGGGCTTTCCACACTCTGGTCTTGGGTCTCAGACATCACTCTTCCTGTCACACTTCACTGCAAGTACGGGCCCAGGCACTCCCCGTCTCCCTGTAGCACTACAGAAACAAGGCAGTGATTTTTAATGAGCTCTTCAACAAGTATTTATGGAGTCCTTGCTGAAGGCTGGACATCATTCTAGGTGTCAGAGATATGGTGGTGAAAAAGACAAACAAGTCTTATTTTCTAGAATATGTACTGGGAAAGAAGATTAAATTGTACCTCATTCCTCCAGGTGAAATTTTCATTACTGAGTCAAAACAGAAGTTCCCTGGGTTGTACCTACTATAGTAATAAAAGCTAACACTTCTGGGGGCACCTGGGTGGCTCAGCGGGTTAAAAGCTAACACTTCTGCATTTACAATGAGCTTGTCTCTTTGCCAAGACATTTATATTTATTAATTTGATCTTCTAATAATTCCAGAAGATAGGTACTATTGTCATTCCATTTTAAAGATGAAGAAACTGAGGTTCAGGGTAGTTCAAAGCCATATGGCTAGCTGGAAGGTAGAATTTCATATTCCCTTTCAGGCAGTATGCCCAGATCCTGTGTACCTGGTAAAGATCTCCGAAGGCAACAAGAGGAGAGAAGGGGTGAGTTGTGTTGAACAGAGTTGAAATGTAAGGTGAATAGAACAGAGGGGCCAGAACAATTTCCCTTACTTGGAGAAGGGGATTGTGGGTGGAGAAGACCCACCCTTGTTCTCTGATGGTGCCCTGGGAAGTCAACAGCATCTCAGAAAGAAAGTGTGCTAATGGAGACTGAACTTTGGGCAGCTTTTTAGCATTGACTAAACTTTTCATTTGCTACCCGTGGCACAGAGACAGAGAACCATCAGACTATAAGACCTCATGACCTTGAACCATGCAGGTGTCAGCTGTGAACAGTGAGGCTTAGGAATAATGGACTTTCCCCATTTAGAAGTCACCGCTGGGTTTCAGTATGATCCTTCAATGGGAAAAGGCCCTAAAAATGTTTGTACTTAAATTTCCCACATAACCTCAAGACCCAGAATGAGATTCACTTTTGTTAAAGGATATAAACACATGGACATATCTTATATATCTGAGTTTATGGTTTGAGTTTCATTAGTATTGCACAACAGATATTGATGAAGGACAGATCAGTGTCAAGAGCTGTGCTACATGTAGGATGCATAGTAGCAAACTAGAAAGGTCGAACTTAGTGAAGTCTATAGTTAAGTGGGCAAAACTGATGTTGAATAAACAAGTACAAAATTTAAAACTACAAATTTGGGTAAGTGTTATAAGAATGTAGAACACTATGAGAGGGGATAAGAGGAAGGATCCACTAGGGCTCAGGGTTAGGACAGCCTCTTCTGAGTAACTGACTCGGTAAGGGTAAAGACCAGTTACTCAGGAGCATGGGATGGGGAGGAGAGATTCTGAGCACAGAGACTAGCGTGAGTGAAAAGTAGGAAATACCCAAACGGTTGAAAAGGGAGCTGGATGCCTGAGCGTAGCAAGGAAGGAGGAGGTAGCACGTGGATTTTAGCTGAAGAGATAGGCAGTAGCCAGAGACTGAAGAACCACCTGTGTCACATTAAGGATTTACAGGCTAACCTTATCTGGAATGGTGAAGTATTGTGGAATTTAGAGTGGGAGGGACACATTTAGATTTAATTTTTTAAAAAGATCATTGGTGGGGTGCCTGGGTGGCTCAGTGGGTTAAGCCCCTGCCTTCGGCTTGGGTCATGATCTCAGGATTCTGGGATCGAGTCCCACATCAGGCTCTCTGCTCGGCAGGGAGCCTGCTTCCCGCTCTGTCTCTGCCTGCCTCTCTGCTTACTTGTGATCTCTCTCTGTCAAATAAATAAATAAAATCTTAAAAAAAAAATAAAAATAAAAAGATCTTTGGTATAGAGATTGGATATGGTGAGACCAATGGGGAAATTGTTGCCATAGTAGTGGAAAGAGATACAGGTGGCTTACACTGGGGACGGTGGTAAAAGGAGGAGAGCTGGAAGCCTTCGACATGGATTTTGGAGTATACCCGATAGGACCAGGGGAGGTATACAGTAGAAGAGGCGGTGGAAAAGAAAGTAACAAAGGGATCCCCAAATATATGATGTAAACAACTGACATGATGGAGATGATGTTTACTGAGGTAGAGCAGAAACAGGCTTAAGGAAAAGATCAAGAATTCAGATATAGACATGTTAGTTTTAAAAATGTGTTTTAAATGCAATAAGGCACTTATCATACTATCTGGGTAATTTTCATTTGTCAAATTAAAACCTGCAATCAACTTTGTACGTAACATAGTTCTTATTCTCTTTGTGTAAAGTAGGAGGAATCTGAAGGCCAACTTCATATCTGATTGATCCTATCCTGAGGTTTTGATGTAAGGAACTGGAATGAATGCATATCAAATCCACAAGGTTTCTGGAAAGTCCTAAAAAGGCAGATCTGCATCTGCAGAGTCATGTGTATATTAGTCAGCAGAATTTTAATTATTTAATTGCCCTACTCATTAGCCCAAGATAGATTTTAAGTCTAAGACTTAAAATAAGAATAATTTACAGTTGTTTTTAGAAAAAGAAATAAAATTTCCCCCATTTGATCATATGTCCCTAATCAGTTTCACCTTCAAAGCCATAAAATAAGAAAGTACATAAATTAAAAGTTTTCAAATAAATGTTCACAGAACAGTAACTCCTACATAAATTTATATGAACATAAAGCTCCAAGCTAGTTTCCTTCACAATATTTAGAATTAATAGGAGATAGAGGTAGAGCAGCTCACTTGTGAATGACCAGTAATGTTTTTTTTTTCCTTCTGCACTACAATCTCAAATGGCATCTTCATTTTCGTTGTAAGGATTCTTCTTCCACTTTATGTATTTGCTCTCCTGTTTTTATCTCTTTGATCTTAAACAGAATGCTGTAACCAAGTGAGAACTCCAGTTGCCTGTCTTTTGCTATCCCACACCATTTCTGCAACCTAATCAAAATGTGCTATTTTTTCCCAAGACATTGCCATATTTTTCTCTCATCATGACACTTAATTTGAAAGTGGCAGACTGGAAGATGCACTGTCCTGTGACAAATTTGTAAGCCATGAATTGATCTCTGCTCCACACACAGCAATATGCAAGCGTGGTATCTTGCAACTTACCATAAATCATGCTTTACTTCTTTGCTCATAGGCTTTGTGAGAGCTGAATGCAATGTGGAGAGGGATGGGGGTCAGTTCCTCACTGTCATCCATACCTGCTGGTAATTTATAGATAAGATATAACACCTGTGAGTTATGATGTCTTTTGTTGGCTTGAGCTGTCCTGTGCTGAACACTGCAATGCCTACATTATGATGTTTGTGTTTACTATTGTATACTGAAAACAAAGAAAAAAAAATCCCCAACATGAACAACAACAACAACAACAACAAAAACTAAGTCATAAAAGCATGGCATTATACTCATGACCTATAATATTTATCCAGTCAAAAAGACATTTCATCCTGTGGCATGATGCCCTAGGACTGATGCACAAGGAGGCTGCAGGCATATGACTACAAGAATGGCTGACTGAACTAAGTCCAGTTCTTCATTTCATGGTCATTAAAAGAACTGAGAGGAACTTCATTACAATAAATCTACCATAGATGGAACAGTTCATATACCCCAGAATTCCTGACACAAAAAATTAAATAAATAAGTAAAATAAAATAAAGGAAATACTGACAGGAGGTACTCTGTCCATGTTGTTATGAAAATAAAGCTTTTAAAAGTAAACAGAAGCAACTGATTAAGAGAAACAGAAGGAAAAAGTATCCTTGGTCTTTGAAAAATCCCAACCACGGGATTATTCTCATCACATCATTTTAATTTGTAGAAGACAGTAGACTCAAGTGCACGGAGATTATCGTTAATTAATATTAATTGCGCATACACACTCTTCCAAGTTTGCCAGTTACACCCTGATTGTAAGTTAAGCACTTGCTGCATTCTTTATAATCATTGATAGTAATATGGCAATGTGTATCACTGATCTAAGAAACGAAATGCAAATCTGCAACATCAATTAGGAGATGATAGATTATGTAGTAGTAGGGAGATCGATTGCTTATGAGTGATAGCATAAAGAAGCAGTAATATGCCCTCAGCAAATGTTAGTAGTTCTTTTTCCAACCCATCTAAGCATCCCTTCCTAGCAAATGTACCTAATCTTACTTTCTGCTTTCTTTGTACCAGACACGAGCATTCACTTTATTAAACTAAGAGAGAGTTGTTGATTTGTACATTTGGTTTTCTATTGATATCAGTTTGGAAAAAATTAGGAACATTTTATATATATATATATGTTATTCTTTTGAATACAACTGAAGACTTCTGTATAGTAGGCACTCAATTTTTAAGCAAATAAATGGGCAAATGAATGGAATTGGAAAATAAAAGGGATAATAAAGTAAATATCTTAGATATTAAAGCACAAATGTATGAATAGTTTTCCCAGTTTTGTATAATTTAATACATTTGAAATAGAAGCCACATAAAGGGTTACATGGACCTTTAAGAAAATATGTATGTGTACATATATACACTTATGTATAATTGTTATACTATATATGTATATACAGTATATGTATAGTGTGTGTTTGTGTATATATATATATATATGTGTGCGTGTGTGTGTCTGTGTGTGTATATATATATATATATATATATATATATATATTCTGTATTTAAAATGCATATGTCGGGGCGCCTGGGTGGCTCAGTGGTTGAGCCGCTGCCTTCGGCTCCGGTCATGGTCTCAGAGTCTTGGGATCGAGCCCCGCATCGGGCTCTCTGCTCGGCAGGGAGCCTGCTTCCTCCTCTCTCTCTGCTTGCCTCTCTGCCTGCTTGTGATCTCTCTGTCAAATAAATAAATAAAATCTTTAAAATAAAATAAAATAAAATAAAATAAAATGCATATGTTAGGGATGCCTGGGTGGCTCAGTTGGTTAAGCTCCTGCCTTTGGCTCAGGTCATGATCCCAGGGTCCTGGGATCAAGTCCCGCATCAGGCTCCTTGCTCGGCGCGGAGCCTGCTTCTCTCACTGCCTCTGCCTGCCTCTCTGCCTCTTGTGTGTACTTTCTCTCTCTCTCTGGCAAATAAATAAAATATTTTAAAAAAATAATAAAATGCATATGTTATAAGCTATCAATGCCAAATAGGCTTCCAAAATATATGTTCAAATAGGGAAATCTGCTAAAATATGGGATGAACATGTACACAGTATCACATCTCCTTGGAAACTTTTTATCTGAAAAAGCCCAAGTAATCCAAATTTCCAAAATAAAGTATTATAAATTTTCTAGATAGGGATTTATTTTTAGGAAAATGCCATAGTTTATGTGGGATAAATATTGATGAGCTTTATTTCTATTTTTTCTCTATTCCTATATATTACAATATCCAAAAATTCATATATATAGAATAAGAATACTATCTCTGATATTGTTTTCTTTCAATAGTTTTGTTCTCAATTATAATTATAGCAGCAACAAGAAAAAATCAAATGTAAATAAACTATTTCCTTTAGTCTTTAAGTCACTTCACAATTGCCTTATATTTTAATCCCATATGTACTGTATCATTTCACTGTATATAAAGGAAAACAATGGAGGTGTGGAGATAAGAGAGATTAGGCTGGTATACTCCTGTATAAATCAGCTGAAATGCAGGCATTGTGATATTCCCTAAATGAAGCTAAAGTCTTAAGAAGTAGCTTACAGAGCTGACCGTTTCTACCATAAAAATGTCAACCCCTGTCAACCTTTTATTTCTTTTATCTGTTTCTGGACCATTGCAGGCTACTATCCATTTTGGGAATTCCTGGATCCCAAGACATAAACTTAGTGATTTCCTGGAACTTCACTTACTCTAGCATTCCTACTATAGCATATTATTCCTTCTTTTTGTCATAAAGGCATAAAATTATGGGAAATAAGAATGAGAAGAAGAGGCAATAATTTAGAAAAGGTAATGATAAATTCTATCTATGAAATATAACCATATTTCATGAAGTTCAGAGTTGTGATAAAATTCTAGAATGACTTTTATAAAATGGCTTATGAGTTTTCAGAAAGTAAATGGTAATCTAATAGGAAGTATTATGGATGAAGTAATATTAAGTAATACTGAATTATCAGTACTTTTTAAAAAAATAGTTCTTTTCACCAGGAAGATTTGGAAAATGCTATAAGCATGGTATATCTGAAATTCAATAAGAAATGTGACATAGGCATATTTGATGGTCCTTCGGGCATGAAAGTAAAATGTGGACTGGATGGCCATCCAGTTGAATTCATAACAAATGTAAAGACAACATTGCATGAAAGTAAATAAAAATAAATATGCTTACCAATGGTTCATTATTATCCTAGAAAAATGTCTGGGTAGCCTGCCGCAGGCTTATGTCCACAGCCTTGTTGTGCTTACTATTTCAAGGCATGATGATCAAGAAAAGGCAGGGATACGCCAAATTACAAGCTTTTTCACAGTGAAGGAAACTATCAACAAAACAAAAAAGGAACCTACTGAATGGGAGAAGATATTTTGCAAATGGTTTATTTGATAAGGGGTTAATATCCAAAATATATAAAGAACTTATACAACTCAACACACACACACACACACACACACACACACACACAATCTGATGAAAAAAATATTCAGAAGATGCCCCTGGGGGGCTCAGTGGGTTGAGCTGCTATCTTCAGCTAGGGTCATGATCTCAGAGTCCTGGGAAGGAACCCCATGTCAGGCTTTCTGCTCAGCAGGGAGCCTGCCTGCTTCTCTCTCTCATGTTCCCTCTGTGGTCTTCCTCTTTCTTTCTCAAATAAATAAGTAGAATCTTAAGAAAAAAAGTTCAGAAAACTTGAATAGACATTTTTTCAAGGAAAAAATGACACCTGTCAGAATGGCTAAAATCAAAACCACAAGAAATAACAAATGTTGGCAAGGTGTAGAGAAGAAGGAATTTTGTGCACTGTTAGTGGGAATGCAGACTGGTATAGCCACCGTGGAAAACAGTATGGTGGTTCCTCAAAAACTAAAAATAAAATTGTCATATCATCTAGTAACTCCACTACTGAGTATTCACTCAAGGAAAATGAAAATATAAATTTGAAAAGATATATGTACCCTTTGTTTACTGCAGCATTAAAAAAAAATGAGATCTCACCATTTCCAACAACATGGATAGACCTAGAGGTATAATGTTAAGTGAAATAAGCCAGTCAGATAAAGACAGATACTATGTGATTTCACTTATATGTGGAATTTAAGAAAAAAAAAAGGCTCTTAACAAACTGGTGGTTGACAGAGGACAGGTGGGCGAAGGAAAGTTGAAACAGATAAAGGGAAATCAGAGGGGGAGATGAACCATGAGAGACTGTGGACTCTGAGAAACAAACTGAGGGTTTTGGAGAGGAAAGGGTGGGGGTTGGGAGAGGCTGGTGGTGGGTATTATGGAGGCACGTATTGCATGGAGCACTGGGTATGGTGCATAAACAATGAATCTTGGAACACTGAAAAAATAAAACAATATAAAATAAAATAGTACCTGGCACATAAAAGAGATAAAGTAAAAATAAAATTTAAAAAAGTACAGTTATCTGGGATAAGGTGGGTGGATGATGGGACATTGGGGAGGGTATGTGCTATGATGAGCGCTGTGAATTATGTAAGACTGATGATTCACAGACCTGTATCCCTGAGACAAATAATGCATTATATGTTAATAAAAAAAGAATACATTTATCTTGATGAGCAATATGTAATGTATAGAAGTGTTGAAACACTGTATTTATACCTGATATTATATTATACTATAGTATAGTATATATATGGTATAGTATAATACTATACTATAGTATTATACTATAATACTATGCTAGTTATACTTGAAAAAAATAAAAGCAGGGTTGGGTGAATGTAATTTAAGAGTAGTAATGTGAAAAATACTTATAGTCCTTCCCTTTCATTCTTTCCCAATTTAGTTCATAGTTGTTCTTTTTCTTCTTCCTTAAATATTTAAAAGTAGGCAATCTGTTTTCTTGAACTGGCAGTATTGTAGAAAGGTTTGAGCAAACAGCGTTCTTTTCCAGTGTAGCTGACTTTGTGCAAGAATGCTGCACTAGAAAAATAAAGTGACATGTAGTTGTGCCATTTTGGGGGGAAGAAGAAAATGTCAAATTCAGATATTTAATCATTCTAGAATTATCAAGGTTGTGAATATTCTTCCATAATTTTAATGGGACTTATCTTTTAAGATTAGTCTTAATATACATAGTGAATTTTCACTAATAAAATAAAAAAAAAACTGTTGAAGTAGGAGATTTAATGTAAATTAGATACATTTACGTTATAAATGTAAATGTAATGTAAATTATGTTAATAGATATATGTATTTATACACTAATGAAACTCTCATAATTACAATTGATTCATTAAGAAGAAACAAATACATTCAGCTCTGTAGTGTTAGATACATTTCTGAAATTTAAATGGAAGGCAAATGTAGTAAAAAATGTTACCTGAAAGTGAGACTAAATCTTTTGCAGTAAACTATTTTTAATGGATATTCATACTTAATTTTGAAAGAAGAAAATATTACCACATCTTAAATATAGTAAGTTCTAAAAACAATTTAATGAGAAAGAGTAAGTAATATTCAACAAAACTATAAAACCAATGATGTATAAAAACCATGCTGCATAAAATTCTAACATAGATTTTTATTCCTTTTGGTAAAATGTAGTTAAACAAAGTACTATCATATTAAATTGGATTGGCATTGCCTGCAGGCTTTTCTTTCCTGAGTCAGAGGTTAAAGAAAGAAGTATATTGAGAATTTAAAATTGAATCTAAAGTCGAAAAGCTAGTGTCTCTCACTAGCTTTGACACAATTTGGTCCTGTGGGCTGGCTGAAACTTGATTTGAAAAAGTAGTTTTGACTACTCCAAACCTACATGATTTATGCAGTAAAAGGCAATGCATGGGTTTCCAAACATTTCTGATTAATAAAGTTAGAAATAGGCAGATTGTCTCAAAGTCTACATTTATTTATTTTTATTTTTATTTTTTTAAAGATTTTATTTATTTGACAGAGAGAGATCACCAGTGGGCAGAGAGGCAAGCAGAGAGAGAGAGAGGAGGAAGCAAGCTCCCTGCAGAGCAGAGAGCCCGATGTGGGACTGGATCCCAGGACCCCGAGATCACGACCTGAGCTGAAGGCAGAGGCTCAACCCACTGAGCCACCCAGGCGCCCCTCAAAGTCTACATTTAAATGAAGATGAAATAATGTGGAATGTCTGTCAATGTGTCTCTATAGCTGTTACCTTGAATGTAAAGTAAAAAGTTGGACCATTAGTTATGCCTTTTGATCCCTCAAAAGGTACATCACTGGCTGGTTTAGGAATCTAACCACAGTGACTGAAAGAGGCACTTAAATTTTAAAAAGAAATTTACTGGATGGTTGTTTAAAACCTTCAGAAAAACATCTCAAAGACAAAACGTTAAATGCTTTCATCAAACATCCTTTATTATAAGTGAAATCTCTGTTCCTGCTACAGTTCATTAACATAATTATTATGGGAATTTGGTTAAATTCAGATGTGTAAGGACCCTTCCATCTTTAAATACGGCTAATTTCAACTGCAACATTTTAGACAAAGGATTGCACAGAATCAAAGTCAAAGCCTCTACACAATATGGCTGTACCTTCATTTTCATCTCAGTTTTGCTTGCTTGTTTGGCTTTCATTAATTTAAACCACATTTTTAATAAAGGCTCACAAATATTATCACAAGTGTAATTTCTTTCCCCCAAGACATCCTTTGACATTGATTATTTATTACCTAGCTATGACAAGTTTTTACCCATCTTTCTGACTATACTAATTTGGATGACATCCTTTAACCTCATTTTAGTGACCTTTAGCTTGACAATGAAAAAACAAAGCAAAACAAAACAAGAACTTGGATTAGGGTGGGATGTAGTGAAAACTCTGTGGGTCAGTCTGTATGTTATTTTATTTTTCATATTCAATTTATTTCTCTACTTCTGAATAATTCAGTAAATTTGTATAAATTACTGGAATCGGGGTGCCTGGGTGGCTCAGCTGGTTAAGCCTCTGCCTTTGTTTGGTTCAGGTCATGGTCTCAGGGTCCTGGGATTGAGCCCCACATGGGGCTCTCTGCTCAGCAGGGTGCCTATTTCCCTCCACCCCTCTCTGCCTGCCTCTCTGCCTACTTGTGATCTCCCTCTCTGTCGAATAAATAAATAAAATCTTAAAAAAAAATAAATTACTGGAACCAACAAAAACTAAAACACAGGCTAAACACACACACATATGTATGTGCGTCTCTGTGTGTGTGTATATAAACAGTGAGGATTTAATAAATAATTCAAAATTTTAAATATAAAATTGCTTTACTGAATAGCATTATAAGAAATTTGATTAATATAGGAAATAAGTCACCACAGTCAAAGGCTGCCCCATGTAATACTGGTCCCTGAACAGTGCTAGGTGATCTAAGTAGCACATGAAAATTTTGGTCATGCTCCTTTTTTTGCTCTGATCTGTGCCTTTTATAAACCTATCTTACACTTTTTATTTTTTTAAGATTTTAAAAAATGTATTTAATTGACAGAGAGAGATAGCAAAAGAGGCAACACACGCAGAGGGAGTGGGAGTGGGAGAAGCAGACTTCTGGCTGAGCAGGGAGCCCGATGTGGGACTTGATCCCAGGACCCTGGGATCATGACCTGAGCCGAAGGCAGATGCTTAATGATTGAGTCACCTAGGTATCCCTGCTTATACTTTTACAGACAGTTTCAGGGTCAAAACCACTTTTATACAAGAATACTGAATGTTTATATAATTAGCCTCTGTGATTTAGGTACTCTCTAACCAGCTTGCAACCACGGGCATAATTACAGTAGGGGTTAATCTCTCCAAGATGGTTGGCGCTGACATTTCAGAATAGAGAATCTTAACTGTGAACAGAAACCTAAAAAAACTAGTCTCATTACGTTTTTGGTCAGGCAGGACCTAAAAGTGAAGAGAAGATGGTATGCTATAAATGAAGTTTTCTAGTAGTTATGGCAGAAGAGAGTGTTAGAAAGAAATGAAGAGTATTAGAAAGAAATGAATGAAGGTTAAAGAGTAATTTTCATTAGCCATGAATGGCTTTTTAAGAACTTAAGGTTTAGACTGCCTAATTTTTAATACAACATTGCAATGTTCTAGTTAATTATCTTTCTGCCTTTCTTCTAATGAAGGATTCTTAAAAATGCAAAGAAGATGTTTTTCATCCTTTCTCTTGTTAATATGACTTAATATGTTGATTGATTTGTGAATATTGAACCACACTGGCATCCCTGGAATAAATCACATTGGATGGTGGTGAATGATTTTTTTAACCTATTGCTGGATTTGGTTTGCTAATGTCTTGTTGAGGATTTTTGCATCTATGTTCATCAAGATATTAGTCTGTAGTTTCCTTTTTTTTGTATCTGTGGTGTCTTTATTTGGGTTTAGCATCAGGGTAATGCTGGTCTCATAGAATGTATTTTCAAGCTTTCCTTCCTCTTCTATTTTTGGAATAGTTTGAGAAGAATAGGTATTAACTCTTCAAGCATTTGGTAGAATTCTACAGTGAAGCCATCTGGTCCTGGACTTTTGTGTGTTGGGAGTTTTTTGATTACTGAGGCAATTTGATTGCTGGTAATTGGTCTATTCAAATATTTTATTTTCTCCTGATTCAGTTTCAGGAAGTTACAAGTTTCAAGAATTTATCCATTTCTTCAGGTTATCCTATTTGTTGTCATATAATTCTCATAATATTCTTATAATCCTTTGTATTTCTGTGGTGTCAGTTATTACTTCTTCATTTCTGATTTTATTTATTTGAGTTCTCTTTTTTTTCTCTTGAGGAATCTGGCTAAGTTTTCTCAATTTTGTTGATCTTTTCCAAAACCAGCTTTTATAATCTGTTCTATTGTTTTTAATCTCTATTTCATTTATTTCTGCTCCAATTTTTATTATTTCTTTTTGTCTATTGGTTTTGGCTTTGTTTGTTCTTTTTCAAGCTCCCTTGGGTATAAGGTTAGGTTGTTTGAGATTTTTCTCGTTCTTAAGGTAGGCCTGTAGTGCAATATGCCTCCCTCTTAGAACAGCTTTTGTTGAAATCCCAAAGAGTTTGGACCACTGTGTTTACATTTGCACTTGTCACCATGTATTTTTTGTTTAACTTTTTGGTTTCTTGGTTGTTCCATTCATTGTTAAGTAGCATGTTATTTAACCTCCGTGTATTTGTGTTCTTTCCAGATTTTTTCCTGTGACCGATTTCTAGTTTCATATCACTATAGTTAGAAAAGATGCTTGATATTATTTCAATCTTTTTGAATTTATTGAAACTTGTTTTGAGACTTGGCTTAACATGTGATCTATTCTGGAGTAAGTTACAGGTATACATGAAAACAATGTGGGACACCTGGCTGGCTCAGTTGGTAGAGTATGTGACTCTTAATCTTGGGGTTGTGTGTTTGATCTCCACATTGGGTGTAGAGATTACTTAAAAAAAAAAAAAACTTAAAAAAAAGAATGCATGTTTTTTCTTTTTGCATGGAATGTTCTAAATATATCTGTTAGGTACATCTGGTCCACTGTGTCATTCAAAACTTTGCTGATTTTCTGTCTGCATGATCTATCCATTAATATAAGTGGGGTGTTAAAGACCTCTACTCTTATTGTGTTACTTTCGGTAATACACAGCAATATTACTTTCAGTGCTCCCATGTAGGATGCATAAATATTTATAATTGTTACATCCTCTTGTTGGAGATTATATATATATATATACATATATATATGTATATATATATATATGACACTTGAATTAGTAAGAAAGAAGTAACACTTTCACTATTTGTAGATGACATAGTACTATACATAGAAAACCCAAGAGGCCTCACCAAAAAACTACTACAACTGATAAATGAATTCAGTAAATTTTCAGGATAAGAATTAGCATACAGAAACTACTGCATTTCTATGTACTTACAATGAAGTAGCAGAAAAAGAAATTAATAAAACAATTCCATTTATAATTATACCGGAAAGAATAGAATACCTAGGAATAAACTTAACCAAGGAGGTGAAAGACCTGTACTTTGAAATTTTAAAACATTGATTAAAGAAATTAAATAAGACACAAACAATTGGAAAGATATTCCATACTCATGGATTGGAAGAACCAATATTGTTAAAATGTCCATAATGATGAACTATTGTTGGAAGTCAGGCAAGCAGGGGCAAGGGGCCCCCTGTCCTAAGAGGCAACCACTCTTAGGAAGATTTTACACCACCCTGGAAGGAGTCCTCTACCCTTTTCCATATGATAAATAGATGACAAAAACCCGATTGGATGACAGGCACACAGAAGGTTTATCAGATTAAAACAGCCCACCTACAAGCCCATAAAATCCCCTAGACTTAGAAACTCCAGTGGCAGTCCCTTCAGGTCCACTCCCTCCTGAGCTTTGTACTATCACTTTGCTATCACTCAATAAACCTTGCTTTGCTGCCTACCACTCTGTCTGGCCTACCTCTTCATTCTTGGAAGTGGCATGACCAAGAACTGCAGGCACCAATGGAGAAAAAAATCCCGCAACAATAGTATCCAAAGGAATCTACAGGTTTAATGCCATCCCTATAAAAATGCCAACAAAATTTTTCACAGGACTAGAAAAAATAATCTTAAAATCTGTGTGGAACCACGAAATACCCTAAATACCCAAAACAATCTTGAGAAAGAATAACATAGTTGGAGATATCACAGCCCAAAGGTGTAGTAATGAAAACTGTGTGGTACTAGCACAAAAATAGCCACATAGATAAATATAAAAGATTAGACAACCCAGAAATAAACCCACATTTATATGGTCAATGAATCTAAGACAAAAGAGGCAAGAATATACAATGTGGAAAAGACAGCCACTTCAATAAATGGTGCTGGGAAAACTTGACAGCTACATGCAAAGGAATGAAATGCACTTTCTTTCATCATACACAAAAATAAACTCAAAATAGATTAATCACAAAATTTGTGAGACCTGAAACCATAAAAAGAAAATATAGGCAGTCATTTATTTGACATCAACTGTAAAAACATATTTTTTCTAGATATGTCTCCTGAGGCAAGAGGAACAAAAGCAAAATTAAACTGAAACTGCACCAAAATAAAAAGCTTTTGCACAGTAAAAGAAACTATCAACAAAAGAGACAACTTACTGAATGTGAGAAGATATGTGCAAATGATATATCTGATAAGAGATTAATGTCCAAAATAGACAAAGAACTTAAACAACTCAACACCAAACAAACAAAAAAACCAAAACAAAACCAAATAAATGATTTAAAATGGGTAAAGAACCTAAATAGACATTTTTCCAAAAAAGGCATCCAGATGGCCAACAGATGCATTAAAAGATGTTTGAACATCACTAATCATTACAGAAATGCAAGTTAAAACTACAATAAGATATCACCTTACACCTGTCAGAACCACTAAAGTCACAAACATAAGAAATAACAAGTGTTGGTGAGGATGTGGAGAAGAAACCCTCATGCACTCTTGGGAATGTCAACTGGCACAGCCATTGTGGAAAATGATATGGAGGTTCCTCAAAATACTAAAAATAGAATTACCATATGATCCACTACTGGACATTTACTGAAATAAAACAAAAACACTAATTTGAAAGATATATGCACCTTTATGTTTATTGTAGCATTATTTACAATAGTCAAGATAAGGAAAGGAAGTGTCCCTCTATAGTGTGTGTATTTATGTATGTATGTGTGTGTGTATGTAGTTGAATGGATAACAAAGAAGTGATATATATATATATATATACACACACACACACACACACACACACAGATATATATGACATATATATGATGTGATGATATATATTATATATATATAACATATATAGATGATATACATAATGTATATTGATGATATATGTAATATATATATTATATATATATAACATATATAGATGATATACATAATGTATATTGATGATATATGTAATATATATATTATACATATATGAATTTTTTTTTCCTACTCAGCCATAAAAAAGAATGAGTTCTTGCCATTTGCAATAACATGGATGGACTTAGAGGGTATAATGCTAAGTGAAATAAATCAGTGAGAGAAAAAAAATACCACATGACTGGTGGTTGCCAAAGGAGAGGTGAATGGGAGGAGCACTGAAATATGTTCATGGATTGGAAGACATAATATCATTAAAATGTCTATACTAGGGCATACAGTTTCTGGCAATAATTTCTTTTTTTTTTTTAAAGATTTTATTTATTTATCTGACAGAGAGAGATCACAAGTAGACAGAGAGGCAGGCAGAGAGAGAGAGAGAGAGGGAAGCAGGTTCCCTGCTGAGCAGAGAGCCCAATGTGGGACTCGATCCCAGGACCCTGAGATCATGACCTGAGCCGAAGGCAGCGGCTTAACCCACTGAGCCACCCAGGTGCCCCTCTGGTAATAATTTCTAATAATTGTTTCTGTTTCCTTGGTGATAGTCATGATCTCTCCCCTTTCATTCATGATTCTATTAATTTGGGTCCTTTTATCTTTTCTTTTGAATAAGTTTGGCCAGTGGTTTATTGATCTTATTAATTCTTTCAAAGAACCAGCTTCTAGTTTCGTTGATCTGTTCTAGTGTTTTTCTGGTTCCTATTTCATTGACCTCTGCTCTAATCTTTATTATTTCTCTTCTCCTGCTTGATTTAGGTTTTATTTGCTGTTCTTTTTCCGGTTCCTTCAGGTACAGGGTTAGCTTGTGCATAACAAATTGAGCAACCTGAAAGAAATGGATGCCTTCCTAGAAACTTACAAACTATCAAGACTGAAACAGAAAGAAATAGACAATCTGAATAGACCAATAACCAGTAAAGAAATTGAAGCAGTAATCAAAAACCTCCCAAAAAACAGAAGTCCAGGGCCAGGTGGCTTCCCTGAGGAATTCTACCAAACATTTAAAGAAGAAATAGTACCTATTCTTTTGAAGCTGTTCCAAAAAATAGAAATAGAAGGAAAACTTCCAAACTTCTTCTATGAGGCCAGCATACCATGATCCCCAAACCAGGCAGAGACCCCATCAAAAAGGATAATTACAGACCAATATCCCTGATGAACATGGATGCCAAAATACTCAACAAGATCCTAGATAATAGGATCCAACAGTACATTAAAAAGATTATTTACCACAACAAAGTGGGTTTTATGCCTGGGATGCAAGGGTAGTTCAACATTTGCAAATAAATCAATGTGGTAGAACACATTAATAAAAGAAAAGACAAGAAGTATATGATCCTCTCAACTGGTGTAGAAAAAGCATTTGACATAATACAACATCCCTTCCTGATTAAAACTCTTGAGTATAGGGATAGAGAGAACATTCCTCAATACCATAAAAATCATTTATGAAAAGCCCACAATGAATATCATTATTGATAGGGAAAAACTCTACTCTCACCACTATTGTTCAACATAGTACTAGAAGTCCTAGCCTCAGGAAACAGACAACAAAAAGAAATAAAATGCATCCAAATTGGCAAAGAAGAAGTAAAACTTTTCCTCTTTGCAGATGACATGATATTTTATATGGAAAACCCAAAAGACTCCACCCCCAAACTACTAGAACTCATACAGCAATTCAGCTATGTGGCAGGATACAAAATCAGTGCACAGAAATCAGTTGTTTTTCTATACACTAACAATGTAACTGTAGAAAGAGAAATTAAGGAATCAATTCCATTCACAATAGCAACAAAGACCATAAGATAACTAGGAATAAACCTAACTAAAGTGGTAAAGGATTTATATTCTAGAAACTACAGAACACTTATGAAAGAAATTGAGGAAGATACAAAAGGATGGAAAAATATTCCATATCCATGGATTGGATGAATAAACATTGTTAAAATGTCTACCCTCCCCAGAGCAATTTATACAATGACATCCCTATTAAAAAGCCATTGGCATTTTTCAAAGAGCTGGAACAAAAAAATCCTAAAATTTGTATGGAACCAGAAAAGACGCCAAGTAGCCAATGGAAGGATGGAAAAGAAAAACAAAGCTGGGGCATCATGTTGCCTGACTTAAAGCTATATTACAAAGCTGTGATCAACAAGAGAGTGTGGTATTGGCACAAAAACAGACACACAGACCAATGGAACAGAATAGAGACTGCAGAAATCGATTCTCAACTCTGTGGTCAACCAATCTTTGGCAAATCAGGAAAAAAATATCCAATGGAAAAAAGACAGTCTCTTCAATAAGTGGTGCTGGGAAAATTGGAGAGCTATATACAGACAAATGAAACTGGACCATTCCCTTATATCATACACAAAGATAAACACAAAATGGATGAAAGACCTCAGTGTGACACAGGAATCCATCAAAATCCTAGAGGAGAACACAGGCAGTAATCTCTTTGACATTGACCACAGTAACTTCTTTCAAGACATATCTCCAAAGGCAAGTGAAACAAAAGCAAAAATGAACTTTAGGACTTCATCAAGATAAAAAGCTTCTGCACAGTAAAGGAAACAGTCAACAAAACTAAGAGGCAGGCCATGGAATGGGAGAAGATATTTGCAAATGATATTACAGATAAAGGGCTGATACCTAAGATCTTTAAAGAACTTCTAAAACTCAACACTCAAAAAACTAATAACCCAGTCAAAAAAAGGGCAGAAGACATGAACAAACACTTCTCCAAAAACGACATACAAATGGCTAACAGACACATGAAAAAATGCTCAACATCACTAGCCATTAGTGAAATACAAATCAAAACCAAAATGTGATACCACCTCACTATGTCAGAATGGCTAAAATTAACAAGTCAGGAAATGACAGATGTTGGCAAGGACACAGAGGAAGGGGAACCCTCCTACACTGTTGGTGGGAATGCAAGTTGGTACAGCTACTCTGGAAGACAGTATGGAGGTTCCTCAAAATGCTAAGAATAGAGCTACCCTAAGACCCAGCAATTACACTACTGGTACTTATCCAAAGATACAGATGTAGTGAAAAGAGGGAGCCTGTGCACCCCAATGTCATAGCAGCTATGTCCACAATAACCCAACTGTGGAAGGAGCCGAGATGCCCTTCCACAGATGAATGGATAAAGAAGATTTGCATTAAAAAAAAAAGATGTGGTACTAATACACAGTGGAATATTATTTAGCCATCAGAAATGATGAATACCCACCATTTGCATTGACATGGATGGAACCAGAGGGGATTAAGTTAAGTGAAGCAAGTCAAGCAGAGAAAGAGAATTATATGATTTCACTCATAAGTGGAACATAAGCAATAGCATGGAGGACCATAGAGGAAGGGAGGGAAATCCAAACGGGGAGATATCAGAGAGGGAGATAAACCATGGAAGACTATGGACCCCGAGAAACAATCTGGGGGTTTCAGAAGGGAAGAGGGAGGGGGAGGGGGTAACAGGGTGATGGGTTTTGAGGAGGGCACATGCTGTGATGAGCACTGGGTATTATACTTAACTAATGAATCACTGAACACTATATCAAAAACAAATTATGTATCATACAGTGCCTAACTGAACATAATAAAAAAAAAAAACATTGATTTTTGCCTGAGTAGTAATGAGAAAATTAAAAAAATAAATAAATAAAATAAAAATGTCTATACTATAGGCACCTTACTGGCTCAGTCAGTTGAGCATCTGCCTTCAGCTCAGGTCATGATCCCAGAATTGTGGAATTGAGTCCCATGTTGTGGGGGGGGTCTCTGCTCAGTGGGGAGTCTCCTCCTCTCTCTCTCTCTCTCTCTACCTCTCTGCCCCTTCCCACTGCTCTTTCTCTCTCTCTCAAATAAATAAAATCTTAAAAAATAATAGAAAATAAATAAGATGACTGTACTATCTGAAGTGATTTATACATTCAATGCCATCTCTGTCAAAATCCTACTGGCATATTTTACAGAAATAGAGAAAAGAATTCTAAAATTCATACAGAATCACAAAAAGATCCCAAATAGCCAAAACAAAGAAAAAACAAAGCTGGAGGCATCACACTTCCTGATTTCAAAATATATTACAAAGTTACAATAAATGAAAAAAATAGTAAAAAGAGAAATACCATGTGGTCCAGTAATCCCACTTCTGGGTATTTATTCAAAAAAACTAAAAATAGTATCTCAAAGAGATATTGGTATTCCTATATTCATTTCAATACTATACACAACAGCCAAATTATGGCAACAACTTAAATGTCCATTGACAGTTAAATGGATTAAGAAAATATGTTATATGCATGGAATATTATTCAGTCTTAAAAAAAAGAACAAGGGGCGCCTGGGTGGCTCAGTGGGTTAAGCCGCTGCTTTCGGCTCGGGTCATGATCCCAGGTCCTGGGTTCGAGCCCCGCATCGGGCTTTCTGCTCAGCGGGGAGCCTGCTTCCTCCTCTCTGCCTGCCTCTCTGTTTACTTGTGATTTCTCTCTGTCAAATAAATAAATAAAATCTTTAAAAAAAAAAAAAAGAACAAGAGTTGTGTAATTTTAGAGAACATGGATGAATCTTGAGGACATTATCCTAAATAAGCCAGTTACAGAAAGACAAGTACTACATGAGCCCACTTACATGGGCTATCTACAATAGTCAAACTACTAGAAGCAGAAAGCAGAATGGTGGTTGCTAAGGGGCCAGGGGCAGTGGGAAATGTGGAGTTGCTGTTCAGTTATTGCAGGATGAACAAGTTCTAGAGATCTGCTACGCTGTCATCTTTAGATACAAATACTTCATTGCACATGTAAAAATATGTTAAAAGGGAAAATCTCATGGTAAGTGTTCTTACCACAATAAAAGTAAAATTAAAATTAAGCAAAACCCACAAAAATCCAACAAACAGCCCATTTTTTCTCATCACTCATCAACTTATCTGTTCTCAGGTTGATATGGAGGACAAGCTACTATACTCTTGGGACAGAATGACAAAGTAACAGTGTTTAAGTGGCTTCTCCATACCAAAACAGGACATATCCACTTGGAAACCTGAGACTGGGTACACCAGACAGTCCTCTCCACAATGTGATTGTGTTTGGTCTTTCCATAATCTGTGTAGGTTTAGCTCCCTGTTCTTCGTGGTACTTTTTCTTCACCTCTGAGTGCAAGGTCAATGCCTGCATAATCTTTATATAACCATATAACCCTCTCTACAAGTCACAGTATTTATGCTAGATAAGCACATAGTAAATTTGAATATATTATAAAAAGGTTTTTTTCTTTTTTAAGGTAGGAATTTTCTTGAAATTATTATGTTGTGGAAGTTATTCATGCACTAACAGATATATAAATTATGTGGGAAATTTAAAACTATTTAGTTTAATCAGATGTGTGCTAGTGTTTTCCTTTTTTCTGCACCAAGGTCTTAAAGTACAAAAGAGAGTGAAAAAAAATTCCAGGGGCTGAGATCACAAGGACAACTTTATTTCTGGATTTTTCACGTAATTATGACTTTATTCTTTTTGGCTTTGCCAAATACAACTGATTCCATATTAGGCTACTATTTTCTATGATAAAATTCTAAAAAACCATCCTCATCCTTGTATTTATGTATAGCTTTAAATGAATTCAGACACATAGTTGTTTTAGAATGATGCAATTAATTCCTATAAAAAGCAATATACTTGCTGTAGCCAGGAAAAACAATGGCTAGAACCCATGCTGTGATGTATAAAAGGGAGCTGCTGAAAATACCCTGCTCTAAATAAGGTCAGAAATTGCTGAATGGTCTATTGGAGGTTTTTTCCCCCTTCATTTTCCAAAAGAAGGAGCAGACGTTATGTTCTGGCAATTTTCTATTTTTTTCTTTCTCCCCAGATTTAGCTCATTGATTGTCCAATTTTCTCAGGGCTCATCTTCCAGGAAAGTCTACAGCAAGCAGGTATTCTGCACCAGTCTGTATCAGAAGGCAGTGGGGATGCGTCACTTCCCCAGGGACCAATCCGCTCAACTTAGTTACATTGGTAAGTTAATTTAAAGAAGACAATGGTAATTACAGAGATGAATTGATGTTCTCACCCCCATGGTGTTCAGGAAGCACCAAGGAATTTTAAATAATCATCTGATTACTTATAAAAAAAATTCCCACTCTAACGATTTTTATATCACACTTCAAATAAAACTATTGAGTGATCTTAATAAACATGGTTTGAACATTTATGCTGTTTCGCATTAATGGCCTCTTTGTTTCAAAGACCCCACTTGAAAATTAATGACAATGTTTAGTTATGATGGTACCTGCTCTAACACATTCTTGCATCAAGGGTTTGGTAGTTTCCTATCATGGATATTGCACTGTTTCTGTCTCCAAAAAGGAGTCATGTTTTCTAGACCCTTAATCTAAAAATGAGATCAGATGCACATTTGACAGCAGATGAGAATACGGGATATTTAATTTTTGGCAAGTAATAATATATATATTCCACACTTATAGAACAGGATAAGTAAACCTAAGTCTGAGAGCACACAACCTAATATTTGAAAGCTTGGAAATCTGAACATTCTCTAAATCACACGAATTAAATGCAGTGGTAAAAATAACATGGCAGCTATGAAAGTCTTAAAACATGGGCATCAGAAATTCCATTCTCTTTCCTATGTTAAGATTTTTTTTCTTGGTTGCCAGAATTAGAAGTAGAATGGAAAAACTGAAGGCAAATAAATGATAGTGTGTTTAAGACAGTTCCTAAATTTAAAAAAAAATGATGTGGTCACATTTGAAACCATAACCCATCTGGGGGCAGCTGCCCTCTGATTTCCTTCAGGACTCTGGGGAAGAGACAGACTTAGAGAAATGTCTACACAGAATAGGATTTCCTTTCACCTGTCACCTTCTTTTCATTTTTACTGTATTAATATTTGTCCATGTCTGTGTTCTTTCTTGTGTGGTTTTTTTGGACTCCAGATTCTCCCCTTTTGACTCAGTTCTTATGCAATTGGCAAATATAGCTTTCTGGAGGGTGAGGTGGGCACAGCTATAATAAGGTTCCTATTTTCCTTAAAAACCTTTAAACAAGTGGGGCACCTGGGTGGCTCAATGGGTTAAAGTCTCTGCCTTCAGCTCAGGTCATGATCCCAGGGTCCTGGGATTGAGCCCCGCATTGGGCTCTCTGCTCAACAGGGAACATGCTTCCCTCTCTCTCTCTGCCTGCCTCTCTGCCTACTTGTGATCTCTGTCTGTCAAATAAATAAATAAAATCTAAAAAAAAAAAAAAACCCCAAACCTTTAAACAAGTAAACTACATACACAAGTATGATACAGATGTTAAATATAGAATTATAGGATAATTACGGGAAGAATTTATCTAGCAACTAAGGTTAGGTAGTATGACTATGTGACTATCATTTTTTCTAAAGTTTTTGTACTTATCAAATATTCTATAATAAACTATTATTAATAAAGTAATCATATGGAGAAATATTTATATATAATTATATTTGCAATATAATTATATGTTTTCCCTTTTGGAATTCTTTTCTATTTTGTAAAATGGGTGTAGTGAGATGTACCTATGAGTTTCTTTCTTACTCTGGTCTTTGAAAGATCAAACAGGGTGTGGGAGAGAAGAGTGGGAAGGAAATATGGACTGCAGCTTAGAAACACAAGAGTACAATAAATGAGGTGTTTAAGATTTCTATGTTATCCATTCCAGCTCATACGTAAGCAGCTAATAAAAAATTAGGACAGAAAAACTAACTAGTGATGACAAGTGTTCTTTTGCTTGGGGTGTCCTTTGGGCACAGATTCATAGAGAACCAGTGTTCATGGAGGTGATATGGAGGTAGTCAGAGATGTGAGACCTTGGCCATTTCTTCCTAAGAATCACTACTAACAAGAAGCTTTGATCTACCACAGGGAAGCAAAACACATTCCTAGGGAAATGGTATGATAAGAACTATCAGAATGTGAAGGTCCAAAATAACATATCAACATTTAAGAAAGCGATTTCAGTCCTTAAGGTGGAGTGGATGGAAGACTAGAACTCAAAACTTGATTAAGAAAGGATCTTGCAAGATAAGCCTAGCCCCAAGGCTGCCATGTTGTAGAGTCTCAGAGATGTCAGTCACATTAGAGTTTATGTAACTGTTGTTACTCAGGTTGTAAAGTACAGTGGCCAGACAGAACATCCCATCAAGTGACATAAACGGAGTGTATGGTCCAGGGAGGGAGTGCTGGGATTTAGGGCTACAAAGTCATTCTCTAAATCACACAAATTAAATGCAGTGGTAAAAATAACATGCAGCTATGAAAGTCTTAAAACATGGGCATCAGAAATTCCATTCTGGGATTTAGGGTTACAAAGTCATAGTCTTGCAGGGGGCAGAGAGGGCAAATACATGATTAGCAGTCACTGGTTAATGATGTTCCTCAAGAGACTGTGCAGTGATAGCAGAGGCCCTTGATCCTGAGTCTGGAGGAACAGTTCAATTCAAAATAGGCGTGGTGGGGGGACCCTTAGGTATAGTACATTAAAAAAGAATGTTGGCTCCAGTCCCAAATTGCTTGGGATGGTTTTCTAGTTCTGTGACACGCCAAACTTTGTGCAATTTGCTCAACATCTCTGGGCTTCAGTTTTCTCACAAGGTTGTTCTCAAATCAGTAAATGCCTATAAAGCACTTAGAGCAAAGCCTGTGCCACAGTAAGCAGTCAATAAATGTTAGCTACTGCCATTAGTACTGTCCATCTCTTTCAGGCTTTACTTAAGAAGTAGAGATATGAGGTTAAGACTGGATTGTCCCAGAGAATTCAGCTAGGAAGCACTGGAGAGGAAGAAGTGAGGAAATTAGCAGGGGCTAACCAGATGAACATTTCACTGCAGCACTTGCCCAGGTTCCTGAAGCAGGCTGCTGCATCTAACTGGAGGTATAGAATGAAATCTTTCCAGTGGTCCTCCTCTACTGCTTAATGCCTTTCTATGAAGAGAGTGGAACTCATGCTTAAAACTAGATCCATTTTCTTGTCTTCAGATCTTGCGGGTCGACTTTCCTATATTATGAGTTTGCTGAGAGAAGACACAACCATCAAAATTATGTTTTACTTAAAGACAGTTTGGATAGTTAATCAAAGGCAATTTGTAGTTAAAAGAATGAAACACGGGGAAAAATGGTCAGGTGAATAAGGCACTTACTGGGAGATTGTGGGTTCTTCCCTAAGCAGTCCCTTCTCAATCCCTCCTATACGAGCTTCCTGGGTCTGGCATTTGACTTCCATAGCACAGGTATAGGTGGGTCCTCTACTACCCATGGGTCATGACACATTGGGACCAAGTGGTGATGGCTTGACTGCCAGTCAAAATGGCACTTGTCCCCTTAATGATTAGTGTGTTGACACATACAATGCAGTTAATCCCTTTTGTTGGTCTTCCAGAAGGAGATAGCTCAGTCTGTAGTTGGCTGGGTTTCAAGCGCTAGACAAGTCTGGTCTTGACTGTTGGAATTGTCGCGTTAGATGATAGTTAGTGGCAACTAGAAAGATGTCACATAGTTAAAATTACATTCATTACCTTAAGAGGTCTAGGGGAATAGCATTTCACCAATATTTCTTTTGTTTGAGGTTTGGTTCATTTTCCTAGTTGAAAAGGTCAGGACCTTGGCAAAAGACATTTAGAAAATGGAAAGGAAATCCTAATTTGTCTCTGTGTATGTGTATTAGAAGCTTATGAAACAACAGTTGTAAGCTACATGTCCCCCTTCACCCTTAATATCTAGAGAAGATCAATTTAAAATTCATTTTATATCATCTGAAAACCTCAATTTCCTCTCCAATAATTCTGTGAATTTGTGGATATGGGTATGTGCATGTTTATGTGTGCGTGTGTGTGGGGGGTGTAGTATATTGAGAGTAATTTTCTGAATCCTAATTTTTGCCTCTGTCAGATTCTTGGCTGTCATTCTTTTATCTCTACCCTACCATTCATGCAAATGTTGAACTCACTTTAAACCACAGTTTTCGGCCCAAAACACAACACAACAAAACAAAGCAAATGAAAAACAGTAACAACAACCAAAAAAAAAGGGCTTTCTTTATATTTGACTATAAGTTTTTCTTTTGAAGATCTGGTAAGACAAAGGAGTTTTATCACTGCACTGTGAACAACACGAAACCCAGCAGCAGGCACCCCTGTTCTTACAGTAGAAGTTGTAACCGTATTTCATAACGTTCTGTGCTCGTCTTCTTATCCTGCTATATGGTAGGGCAGTTAAATATTGGTTCTTCTAAGAGAGACTGCCTAGCTATTTATCATATCCATTTCATTTTCCTCTTGGACATATATTTCTGGATGTCATTTCTTAGCTCCTTTGAAATTAAAGCATTGCTGTTGTATGCTATTGTCCAACGTCTCAAATTACCAGGATGGAAAAGATGGCTGTTGTTTAATGCCTTTAAACTATTATTCTGTTTATTTTTACTGATTGTCTAGTTATTTAAGGAGCAAAGGTAAATTCAGTCCCCATTACCCCATTTTGGCTGAAAGCAGAAGTCCAGTTTGGAATTACTCAGATGGACCATGCTAGCTCCTGATCTCTCTGTGGCATCAGGTGAGTTGTCTTGGCAACTGACTGCAGATCACTTCCTCCCTGACCCACTCACTTCCCACACAGGTGTTACTGAGAGCTCTTCTCAAAACAAACAAACAAATAAATAAATAAAAATAAAACAAAACACGTGCATACAAATCTTCATCTCTAAGTCTGGCCACTGGGGAACGGAACATAAACCTTCTCATATACCATTCTGCATATTCTTTCTCATCCACTTACTTGCTTCAGAAGAATATAGAAGGCAGTACAGAAGATGGCAGAAGCCAAGAAGAAGGGACTCTGGGGAGCTGAAGGAGAGTCATCTCCTTAATTGCAAACGGCTGTTTGGACTTGATGTGAATGAAAAACATGGTTGTTTTTCCATTGGCATTTGGGTATTTGGGAAATATACTTGAGTATGTAAGAATGCACACACATATACATGCATGCATTCTGTAATTTGTTAGAGTAGCTAGCATTACTTTTGCTAATAGAGGTCCTAACTACCTGTTAGGCACTTCTAGGGGAGTCAAAAACTGTCTCAGGGAGGTTAACTCCAAACTCAGTTGGTGACTGCCCGTGAGCCTGAGCGCTCTGGGACCAGTGCCAGGTTTTCAGCGTGTGTATGTGTTTTCCTTCTGAGATCCTGCCACTTTCCATAATGCTGCATGGGCATGAAGCACAGGGCTCAACACCTAAGAGAACTGCAACTTGTCTGACTTCTCACTTTCCACCTCTTTGAACTGGGACACGCTTCTCTGCTTTATAAGCAGAGAGGCTTGATGTATTCTTATTGCAATCCCACAGTTAAGCATGACCCTGCTAACAGAAACAGTTATGACTTAGCTTCAGATCATGCTGTCATATGAATTTTTAGGTCCTAACTGGTAATAGAAACCCCAATTTTTATTTTTGCATGGAAGAAAAGCACATTATCTCATTTTGTTTTGTTTTGTTTTATCTTCAGCTAATTATTATTTCTCAGAATCACTGTGCAAGCTAAAGAAAAGATAACTTCAGGTTGTATGGAATTTTCGATCTCAGTTTAAGGCCTTCTGCTCATTGCTTTCTAGACCATTTTGTGCAAGATACTGTTGTAGGGGATAAGGATATGGTATGGGACAAAGCAAGTGAAATTTCTCTCCTCAAGTTTATATTTTAGACATTATAATCCAAAAAATTGGGTGTACTTGGGTTGCATGGAATGATGGTGATGTTAAGATTTATCTTTTCATTCTTTCCAGTTTCCCATTCTGGCACTAAGAGCAAGAGAAGTATATTAATAGATATTAATAGATAATAGATTATTAATAATCTATTAATTAATAATAGATCAATATTATTAATAAATAATCCTACTTGTGGTTACAAGGACACTGGTGGAGGGGTAAAATTCCTACATAGCTTGGAAATAGCAGGAGAAATAATAGCCACCAAAACACTAAAAATCACAGTGCAATGATTGCCAAAATGTATCGAGTACCTATCAGAGGACAGAACATTACAGATACTCTAATAACCGCAACACCAAAGAAGAGGAGTTATTATGCTCATCTTCCACATGATAAAACTAAGCCTTCAGATGGCTCCCCCAAGGCTACAGAGTAGAGATTAGAGCTCGAGCTCAAAAACTCAAGTTATTTCTCAACATTGTTGCCTCAAAGAAGAAACTGAGGAACTGTGCAAAAATTTAGTCTAAGTTCATGTGCAACATTTCCCTAGAGAGGCCTTCTAATGTTTTCATGGAAATGAAAAGTTCCAAAGACCTCCTTTTCTTATCCTTTTAACGGGGCCTAATGGGCAATGACTAAAAAGCTATAATTTTTCCCCAATTTTGATTGATTACATGTTATTTTTTTTTTTTACCCCAAAGGCTGACAAATCATGGCCACAGGTCAAATCCAGCCCACTGACTATTTTCTGTGGCCTGTGAGCTAAGACTGATTTTTACATTTTTAAATGGTTGAACAAAAGTTGCAAAAGAATCAATTTTATGACACAGAACAACTCTATGAAATGTAAGTTTCAGTTCTGTAAATAACATTTTATTGGAACACAGCCATGCTTGTTTGCTTATGTATGGTCGACGGCTGCTTTCATGCTGCAATGGCAGAACTGAGTATTTGGTAGAGACCTTATGGATTACAAAACTTAAAATATTTGCTATTTGGCCTTTTACAGAAAAAGTGTGCTCACCCGTAGCTTATAAGAAGAGACTTAAGGGCCACTCATCTCTACCCAGAACTTACTCAATCTTATTGCCATTAGTTCTCTTGTATCTTTATTCATTTATTGTTCTATCAGAGATGTACTGAGTCCTCCTTTAGTATCAAGCATTCTGCTAGACACTGAGGTTGGAGGGGCACACATTACAGAATTACGAGAAGCACAGCAGAAAGAGGAGAGAAGTTGGATATTATAGGAAGAAGGAACATGTAAAGACAGAGGGTGACAAAATGGCGATAATAATGACCACCTTAGAGCAAACACCTAGTGTAATCACTGCTGGAACGGGAAGCAACCAATGTGTGGGCTGTTTATGTGATTAACTGCTCATTTAAATGCTCAGAGCAACATTTTCAGATAGTCAGTATTTAATCAATTCTTTTTTTTTAATTTTATTTATTTATTCGACAGACAGAGATCACAAGTAGGCAGAGAGGCAGGCAGAGAGAGGGGAGGAAACAGGCTACCTGCTGAGCAGAGAGCCCGATGTGAGGCTCGACCCCAGGACCCGGGGATCATGACCTGAGCTGAAGGCAGAGGCTTTAATCCACTGAGCCACCCAGGTGCCCCAGTATTTAATCAATTCTTATGGGTGAATAGACAGATTTAAAAATGGTTATGTAACTTATCTAAGGCATATGGCTAAACAGCAGTATAATAAGGATTCAAGCTCAGGTCCATCTTCTTACAAAGTCCATCTGGGTCTGCTGGGTAGATGTGTTTTTATAGGCACCATAATCTCACAAGTACCTAACAAAATATTTATTGTTAGTGGAATCAATTTTTAGTAATATGCTAGTGATCAAGTGTTTTATCAATAGAATCAAATTTTGACATCTGTGATGTCAGTGGAGATGTGGGATTAATTTATTTTTGGATTTGCTTTATTGATAGGGGTGCAGGAATCTGAAATATTCTTTTCTTCCCAGTAAAATTCTGTAATTATGGCAGAAGAGCTCCCCTCCTTTGGTCCACAATTGTTTGTTCACATGCAGTCCCCGTAAAGGTAGGGAAGATAAGCCAGAGCCACTGGAAATGGATTTTGGAGTAATGGCTTAAATTCATATCCTAATTTTTTCCTTGTAAATGTTTCTAATGATTTCTCTTTTTTTCATTATTTTTTAAATTTATTTTTCAGCATGTTCTAAATAACTACATGTGGAATTTCTATCGTTATATCCAAGTGAGATATTATTTAATTCAGTTTTACAAGTGCACAGAAAAATGAGATTCAGAGAATTATAATAATCTGACTAAAGTCTGTCAAACCGTAAGTGATAAAAAGGAGAGTTAAGACCAGGTGTGTTATTATAAAAAGCAAATAAAGGCAGAAACAAACGTAACACACTTTGTGCCTTAATATGTGACAGGCTATATTCCATGAACAAAATTAAGTAATTGTGAATGTCTTCTTGTGGCTAAGCGAAAGAAAGATGAATAAGAATGGTAGGAAATAAAAGCTAGAGAATTACTTTGAGTACTCCATCATCTTCTTAAATCCCAGCCTAGTCTGAAGTTTACCTGGGGCAGCTTTTTTTTTTTTTAATTAAAGATTTTTATTTATTTATTTGGCACACAAAGATCACAAGTAGGCAGAGAGACAGGCGGAGAGAGAGGAGGAAGCAGGCTCCCTGCCGAGCAGAGAGCCTGATGTGAGGCTCCATCCCAGGACCCTGAGATCATGACCTTGAAATCATGACCTGAGCTAAGGCAGAGGATTTAACCCACTGAGCCACCCAGGCGCCCTCCTGAGGCAGCTTTTAATTTCAACTCTCAACCCCCCCGCCTCATTAATGAATAGCATTATGTATATATCTTCATTTCTTTTTTTTTCCCTAAGTTTTTATTCAAATTCCAGTGAGTTAACATACAGTGTGATATTAGTTGCAGGTGTAGAATTTAATGATCCACCACTTACATACAACACCCAATGCTCATCACAGCAAGTACCCTCCTTAATCCCTACCACCCGTTTAGCCATGCCTCTCCTACCTCCCCTCCAGTGACCATCAGTTTCTTCTCTATAGTTAAGAGTCCAGTTTCTTGGTTTGCCTTTCTTTTCCCCCCATATTGATTTGTTTTGCTTCTTAAATTCTACCTATGCGTGAAATCATGTGGTATTCGTCTTTCTCTGGCTGACTTATTTTGCTTAGCATAACACTCTCTAACAGATCTTTTCTCCTTCTTTATCTTTGGAGTAAGGAGTATTTTCTTTAAAAGAACTGCATTTCTCACCCCTTACTGTCTTCATCAGCATTATGGCTAAGCTTGTTCCGCACACCCCCCCGCTACCTTTAACAAGATATGTAATTAAGCCATTGATTAGAGAGACAGGAATATTATGAATCCCTTTCCCCTCCATGCTCTGGAAGAGTCCAATACATAATGCTTCTTCCAGTCATTACATAGAGATGATTTAAGATGTCTTCATAATTCAGAAGTAAAGTTAAAACAGAAAGATATAATATGATATGGATGGGATCTGAAGTGTGACTTCTTTTAAGAAATCTGTGTATCTTTGACTAATTGGAAATATCTAAATTCAATGAAGTTTTCTAAGGTAGTGTCTCTTGAAAATATCACCAAAGCTAAAAGAATATTTTATGACTACCTCAAGTTCATTGTAAACTTTCCTAAGAAGGGAAAAAAAAAAAAAGAAGTTGTAGTCAGAGAGATAATATCTATGTGGAAAAGGAAAGATTAAGGAACAGATTTAGGAAGGATTAGTTCATTTCTATTTAGGGTAGGCATAGAATTTTCAGTAAACTATATCCTCAGTTGTGTGGTAAAAATTTTATTTTTTTAATTTCAAATTTCACTGTGTATTAAATAAATATGCCTCAAGACTATCTTCCTTCATTTGCTTGGGGCCCCCATGAACCAATGAAGATTTCAAAGACTGATTCCATTTCCACAGTATATTAAATACATAGAGAATGGATGTCAGTGTTTAAGTAGCTAAAAATAGATACATTTTCATTCTCCTTTAACCCTAGTAATTCATTAGAGTTAACCTGTTTTACTGAGCTTATTCAATGTTGTGTTCTCTGAAAAAATTTTAGTTTTTGGGCAAGTTTCTCAGGTGTGATGAATCAGAGGAAATGGCCAGCCTCAGTGCAGGGCTGACAATGAGATTCCCTCCATGACAACTTTGTGGCCTCAACAATACACTTTTAACAATGTTTTGCTTTCTTGTGTGCATAGCTCCTTTGAGTTACCATATTTAAACACTGATGACACTGCTGGTCAATTTATTTATTTAAAAGCCTGTATTCTAAATTCATCAAGGAACCTAAAAATATAGAACCTAGTAATCTGTGCTTATTGTATTAGTGATGAAAAAATTAACAGGTAGACTGAGGTATGTTCTATATTTAATTCCAGCTTTAGAGAAAACAGAATCATATCTCAGTGATAAAGAGAAAGGCAGGAGGAAAGTGAAAGCAATTAGCTTTCATATTTTATTTCTCACTGAGGTGAAGCCAAAGAGGTGAGAAGAGCTTCAGTAGTGTTACTTATATCAGTAGATGAACTATTTAGATAAAATAGCACTTAACTACATTTGTCTATTTCTTAAGATTTGGCATCATTTCAAAGATCAGTTCGTAAGATCATTTCATTTTGAACTGTCCATATAAACTTGTTTTTATTGAGAGATGATCTCCCAGATCTCCCATACCATCTCCTAGGACGTGACTGCAGTCCAAGTTGAGATACTCACATCCATAAGAACTACCAGTATAGTTCATCAATCTTGTTAATGAGCTGACTACTGGCCTCTCTCTGGTGTGACATCCTGGCACCCTTGATCTTTTACAGAAAGGAATTAGTGCTGACATTCAGTGGAAAGCTCCAAATGGGCTTAATTGGAAATTTTCAGGATAAGATAGAATGTTCAAATTTTAGCTTAATGATGATGCTGGGACTATAAACATACCAGATTTGAATTCAGTTAAGGTAATTACATGGGCAAAAATGAAAGTGCAATTAGACTATTCCAACCTCTACTAAGTGCAATTATTGAGAACACTAACCTGGAGAAAATAGGTTCATTCTTTAAATTTGTTCTTTAAATTTTAGTATGCCTCACAGCTTCCCTCTTTTTATTCGCACTCAGTGGGGGGCCCAGAGAGGGAGAGGGGGAAGGACTACCCAAGACACTTTCCAAACAATATTTTCAACTATTTTTCCTTTTATAAGGAACATGCTGTTAAAAAGTTCTAAAAATGCTTTTCAAAAGAAGTTAGCTTTCTTAAGTAGTTTGTCTTTTATAAACAATGAAGCAAAAAAAAAAATGAGAGAAGTATATTTTTTGTGAACAGTTATTGTATTGAAGGGTCAGGATATAGGAAAGAAAACAAATGAATTAATCATAAAGGTTGTCAATTTCTGCCAGGTTAGTTATTTCCAAGTTAATTATTAATAAATCATAATTTTGTCATAAAAAATTCTTAGTATCTGGACCACAAGGTGGTTAGTCCAATCACTTTGATTTTTAGAATAGCTGAATGAGGCTGAGTGTATGGGCCTGGCAAAGACTGTAAAAATTAAAAATATACCTGGTGATTTTAGTTGTCTTGAAATACAAAATAACATTCATTCTCGGGAAATGTCATTTTGACAGACTTGCTAATTTAAGAAAATGAAAGTATACATTGGCAAGGAACTTTGAATTTGTCTAAAATTTGGTGATTGTAGGGTCTTTCATGGCAAAGGACTGATGCTTGAAGAGGATTCTGTTTCTTATCCTAGTTCTCCAGATATCTGGCTGTGTCTTCTCAGGTTCTTTTTGTTGTACTACTTCAACCTATTATAAACATATTATATCATGAACTGTCTCACTGGGAGTCCTTCTAACACCACAATTCCAAGGACCTTTCCTAAAACAATACATATATTTTTAATAATAATAAAATGTTTTATTTATATTTACATTACATAAATATATATTTTATTATATAATATATGCTATATACTCTATATTAATTATATATTATATTTTAAACTATACATTGAGTACATATATATTATATAAACATAGTATATTTAATATATATTTATATATGTATAGTGGATATATGCATATGTGTGTGTATGTATATGTGTCTGTATATAGTTTTCCTTTGAATATTAAATTTTGAAACAGAAATTTATCACACTTTTTTCCCAGTAAATAAATTTATCAAAATATAAGTAAGGCTGAGAAGCTAAATTATTATTTCTGCTAAATTACATTCAGGTACATTTTTTCCCAAAATTTTCAATCCATTTTACTGTTTTTCTGATGTTTTAAAAGATTTTGTCTACTGAATCAACTACATTTATTAAGTAACAAAATAAGAGTTTTCTATTTATCATACATTGTATACTTAATTTCCAAATATTTTGTTTAATCCATGTAATAATCTTAGAAGGTAAATGTTACTGCTGTATTCATTTTCTAAAGGAGAAAATCAAGGTTAATTAATTGTGTGACTATTAAGTGGCTGAAGCAATGAGTCTCTCTCAGTTTGTAGAAGCACATATATAGTTGATAGCTTGCACACGGTAGTTAGATTGGGATTTGAATTCTTGTTCCATCACCTACAGCTATGCAACCTTGTACAAGATACTTCATTCACTCGTCTAATCCCCCCTGAATTCATCTCTAAAAGGGAATAAATAGTAGCCTCACTTCCTGGGATATATTCATGAGGTTTAAATGGGATAATATATGCAATTTTTAGTGTCATGCCTGGGAATTTTAAAATTCTCAACAGGTGTTTACATATTTACAAGTATAAAGGTAGTAGACATTTAGTCCAAGGAAGGTACTTGATATTTTGAATTAGCTTGTACATTCTTAACACGGGTACATGTATATAGGCATGTAAGCTTTTAGAACACACACACACACATACAAATGAAATCACATCTTAGAATTCCTGGAATCCTGAAAGCCCAGGCTCAGGGCCCAGCCCAAGAGCATAGTTTATCAATTACTTTTTAATCTCTTGGACTTCAAAATATTACTAAATTTCAACATCAGAGGAGTAAAGAAGAAGTGAGCTAATGATGGAGTAAGCACAGGGCATGCTGATAAGATGCCCAGATAGGTAAACATTTAAAATGGGACTTTAAATAGCCCAGTTTTATGCTTTGAACTTAGTTCAAGGATACATTGAGTGGAAATCCTGTGAACTGTTTCAGACTAAATGACAGATTCAAAAGTAAAAGCAATTATATTAGTTTGCGAAGGCCAATATAACAAAATACCACCAAATGAGTGATTTAAACAATAGAAATGTATTGTCTTGTTTGAGAGATCAGGGTTGGTTCTTCCTAAAGACTGTGTAGAAGAATCTATTGCCTGCCTCTCCCCTAGCCTTTGGTGGTTTGCTGGACATTTTGGCAACCCTCGGTTTGTAGAAGCATCACTCCAACCTTGCCTCATCCTTCACATGTTATTTTCTCTCTGTGCTATTTGTGCAAACATGTCCCCTTGGCATAAGCACACCAGTCATGGTGAATTAGGGGCTTGTCCTATTCTAGTAACCTAATTATTTATATCTGCAATGATCCTATTCCCAAATAGGCTCACATTCTAAGATACAAAGCATTAGGAGTTCAATATATGAACTTTGGGGGGGAACACAACTGAATCATAACAGCAGTCACCACAGATGGGTATGCTGAGTAAATCCAAGAAAGAAGTAGTTGCCATAATAACGAGGATAATCAAAGTCTTAAGTTAAAAATTACTTTCAGAAAAATATAAATTAATGATGAAATGGCAAGAATGTGCCTGAGAGGATCTGAGGGATTTAACTAACCACAAGTTTAAAAAAAGCTGAGTGATTTATATGATTACTAATAAATTTTAAAGCAAATAGAGCCTGCATTATACAAAAAAATGATAATCACCAATAATATGTGTTCCAGAAAAAATAAGTAACGCTAACTGATGAAAGTTGTAGCTGCATTTAAAGAATATTCTAATAAGCTTTTCTGTTCAATAGTAGAATGGGTACTGAATTTCTCTCCAGTGGAAATACTTAAGAAGAGATGAGAAGCAACCTGCTGCAGACAGAAGAAGAATTTGGAAAAGTTTCTTAAGAGAGCTAACACGCCTGCCCTTTTGTTCATTGGGATTCAATGGCACCTGTAGTTCTTGACTTCCCTGGGGCTCCCTGGCTTTTACTGCACATCTATAAACCCTGTCTGCCCTCCCTTCTTCCTCTCCCAAGAGGACCACTACTTCTTTGGATCATACATTGTGTGTATTTAAAAAGAGGTATTGCTGTCTTTTGGACTCATGCTTTCAAGATCTGCCACATACTTATGGGATGTGACTGATTCTCTAGTTGGCCTCCCAATTTGCCTAATTCTTCCAGGTGTGTTTCTCTTTTGATTTATTTGATTAAGAGTCTAATCCACTATACATCCAAGACCCAGCTTTTCTGGCTGGACTTCAATCTGGATCCCTTCAGTTAGAAGAAGGCATCTTTCCAGAGGATTGGAACTCAACCACCACTAATTAAAAATGTGCATGCTAGTGTCAGACACCTGGTTTTGAGTCCCAGCTCTTCACCTAATCATTAGGCAAATCATTAAATATTGTAAACCTTACTTCATCATTTCTTCAAAATTTGAATAAAAATTCTGAATACATCATGAGAATTAGGTGAGATGATGCACTTGAGGCACTCTGTACAGAGTCCAGCAGAGAGAAAGCATTGGTAACTTAGTTATATGAACAAAGAACAAGGAGATTGATGGGAGCCAGTGGAGAGGGGATGTGCAAGAAGAAAAGGGCATATGGACAGGAGTGATACCAACCAGGAAGCCAAAGATATGACTTGAATCTAGTGCAGAGGGCTTTTCCATATGGGAGCAAATAGGATTTGATGGTTGTAGATAGCTCATATGGGGAGGGGCTGAGATGTGGTATCTAGATATGCCCAGGTTTAGCTGGAGACAAAAAAAATTTCAGCCAGGTGGAGTATAGATTCCAGAGGCCACCCTGATCACCTGTCACTGGGAATCTTGGCAGGGGATCTGGGTTGGGGGTCCTATATGGAAATAAAGGTGGACAAAGGGAGGAGAAGGATAGGGAACAGATATGAATCTAAGCAGATCGGTGGATGGCAAGGGATCTGATCTCAGTAAAGATACTTGAGTGTGTATATGTGTGTGTGTGTGTAAGATTTCTTTGTTTTTGAGATAATTGATACATGATAATGTGTAAGTTTAAATACTATGTGTTGATTTAATACACTTATATATTACAGCATGATTATCATTGTAGTGTTAGCTAACATTCCATCACATCACTTTTTTGTGTGTGATGAGAACACTTAAAGTCTATTCTCCTAGCAACTTTCTGCCACACAGTATTGCTAACTATAATCACAATGTTGTATATTAGATCCCTAGAACTTATTTACCTTCTAACTGCAAGTTTCTACCCTTTGTTCAACATCTCCCCAATTCCCCCACCTGCTGATGCACTATATTTTGAGGCCAGGGATTAAAAAACAGGTCTTAGTCTTTGAGATGCAAGCAAAGCAAGACCCAGGTGGGTAAGAATTTGTACCCTAGAGGTTGTACATAGTTATAGGTACCAAGGTTATAAAAATAGAGACTTAGGGGCATAGTTAGTGTAAAGCGGAGGGTATCTTAATCCATTTGACCTGAACAAAAACACCAAACTGGATGGCTTAAACAATAAGCATTTATTTCTCACTATTCTGGAGGATGGAAAGTTCAAGGATCATGGTGCCATGGTCTGGTGAGAGCACACTTCTTAGAAGACCTTTCATCTTTTTGTTATGAATTCTCATAGCAGATGGGGGCAAGGATACATCCTCAGGGTGATTATGTAAGGTCACTAATCCCATTCATAAGGCTCCACTCTTATGACCAAGAATATCACAAAGTCCCCACCTCCTAATACCATTACATTGGGGGTCAGCAAATGAATTTGGGGAGATATAAACAATCAATCCATAGCAGAGGATCAGTTAAAGAAATAAACTAGATTCCACGGGGTATAGAATCTTGTCAAGAGATTAGGGCAAATTATTGTGCCTAATGAAGGAGTTCAATAAATTTTTCCTACATTGCATCACATTGAACTCCTTTAATTTCTCTGCTACTAGGGGCAAAACTGTCCTGGAGTCTCCAGTGAAACCTAGCCTATTAAAAGAGACTAAGTAATTATCCATTATGGATAACAGTACTCTCAGGCAAAGGGACAAAAAGCTAAGGCCTTCATGAAAGCACTTGAAAATGTGTTTTCCTTATGTCATCCTACAAGTTGACTGGAGAACTTACTGGAAATAAAATTTGGAGATAATGTCACTCAAATATCTTTGAGCAAAGAAGAGTCAATTCTACACTTAAACCTATGAAGGGAGTCACACTTACAGTGAGCTAAGAAGTAGACAATGGCCGAGCCAGAATAAAGCCAGGTGATCCATTGGTCCACAGGTGTAGATGTCAAGGAGGCTATTAACCTAGTATAATATCCATGTGTTTCATAATCCCTACGGTAGTCAATATTTCAGACAGAAGTACCTGTAAAATGTTAATGTTGTACACCTACTTGTAATTGTTTTTTATTTTGTTTTGCATTTTAGGAAAAAAGACTTAGGCACTAGAGAAACTTTGATTTGTTGCTTTGAAAAGAATAATCTTGTCAACTATCTTTATCTCTATAGAAGAGCTTGGAAAAGACTAGAAACAACACCTCTTCCAAATATACCAAATTTGCTTCAGTACTTCATTTGACTGAAGGAATGAAAGCAAAGCTTACCTTGGTTTAAATTGAAGGGGACCCTATGCCAATTATTTTCTCCTCTTTTCAGATACTTTCTCCTGTGCATTTGTATATGTGCTGCCAAAGCGAGCACTCTCCTGTGCATTTGATAAACAAAGCTGTGGGTCTGGCCAAACTCTCAGAGTTATGCTTCTAACCTCTCCCAATCAAACTGTATCATTTTATGTTTTTTCCAACATAAAAAATTTAAAAAGGAATTTTTCTTCTTTAGACCACAGGTGAGGACTTTCTGGTTAGTCTCTGGTTCCCAGTATAGCTTGTCGACTATTTGATTTATGCAATGTTTACTGTGTATTTTCTAAAGTTGCAAGGAGAAGAAATCCTATGTATTTTTTAAAGTACTTTTGTTACAATGCTATATTAATTTATATAGGTTCTTTTGACCTAGTGATCTCTGAGGGATTTAAAGGGTAAGATGAACCATGAGAAAATATGGACTCTGAGAAACAAACTGAGGGTTTGGGAGGGGAGGGGGAGGGGGGTTTAGGTGAGCCTGGTGGTGGGTGTTAAGGAGGGCAAATATTGCATGGAGCACTGGGTGTGGTGCATAAACAATGAATCTTGGAACACTGAAAAAATAAAATAAAATAAAATGGTTAAAATGATAAAAAATAAAATGGAGGTATATATCTGATTATATGGTTATCTGCAATCTTTACAGAAGAAAACACACACACACACACACACACACAAGTATTTTCCAAATTAATACTAGGCTTCTAGTTAAATACTAGGCTTCTAGTAGTGACTATGCAAACCTGTTCATTTGTACCTCTTTAAAACTTCCCATGGATAATATTTTATTTATGACACTATCAAGATTTTCTTTTAACAAAAAAAATTATTTGATAAAACAAGAAGTAAAATTGAGCAATTCAATTTTGAAGTACGTAAAATTTACATGGAGCAATGAGGAAGAATTCTTCTATTTTATGGTGTAGAATTCAATTTAAGGAAGATAATAAATTTAGAATTCACAGTCAGGAACAAGACACAGAATCATACCATATCCCTCAATTCTTATTTACTAAGTGCTCATTTTCATGTTGTTTCTTCCTCTGATTTTTAATTTTTATATTAAAAATATTTATTACATACATATATAGCATATATATATATATCACTGTGTTAATATCTGTGAGGCACTGAATAGGACTGATGGGATGTGCTCTCGCGAGCCTTCATTCTACCAAGTGAGGCACTGGATAAGAGACTGTGATATTCTAAGCCCAAGATGATCGAGATGGCCCTCATTGTCTCAGAGACAGGTTTTCTGGAAGAAAGGGAAATGAAGGATGAGGGGGAACTAGCAAAGCAAAAAAGGTATGGGGTAGTGTTGGAAAAAAGAAAATCTTGGGCAAAAATGGATCTAGAGCTTGCAGACAGGTTAGGCCTTCAAGTTTTTAGCCTAGGAAAAAAATGGAAGCCATTGAAAATTTTCATGGTGGGGGAGGGGCCTGCAGAGCTGCCATACATTGTACATGTGACTGTGTGTGTGATGGAAAGATAGGAAGACACTACATTTAAGTGAGTTCTATTCACATGTAGACACACTATATATTTATTATGGTGATTTCCTGGTAGGCAGTGATAAAATGTCTTGTTCTAACTTAAATATTTTATGACAATTTTTTGACAGAGGAAGTAAATTGTGCTGTGAAGAGTGTCCTGTAAAAATTCACAAAGGAAATGCATTTTGCATAGCAGCAGTCTCTGGTTGTGGCAGCTTGCATTGTAAAATACCCCTCTGTCATGAACATTTGGAGAACAAATTGAAGGCAGGCAGAGGTGGATGAGGGAATACTGTTTAGAGGACTCTTGCTTTGTCCACATGAAAAATGTTGGTGGTTTGGATTAGCATGGTGACATAATGATGAGAGAAGCCTGGATGAGAGCAATGTTTGGTGGACAGAATAAACAGACCTCGATATCTGAAAAGAAACAGACTGGAGACTCCCAGGTTACTTGAACTTAATTGATCAATTTCATTTATTGATTTTAATAGAAATTAATCATTCAGCTCTCTGATTTTCAATTTCTATTTCTTAATCTATGAAAATATTTCAAATTCTAAGCAAAAGGAGTCCCTTACCAAGACTTGACTTCTTTATTTGGGGCTGAAATACATCTCTTGATATTTTGCTTCAGTCACTTTTTTTTTTGTTTTTTTTTTTTTTTTTGGCCTGCCGAACCAATTGCAAACTGCTGTACAGTTGGTGTCTGTTATAATCCTCAGTCCACTTTGACCATTCTGTCTTTCACATTTCTCTAGCTGTTGAATAGCTAGGTTTCTGAGGATTACATCCTCTCCCTCCCTTATGCTCCCAGAAGTTTAAGCTCCTGATTTTCCACGGAAACTCGTTATTTCCTCTCAATTATCATAAACTCTTCAATTCCTCTTGAATTTTTCTTCTGTCCTTTGACTAGAATTTCATTGCCTTCTAACTTGGTAATGGCTGAAAATATCATTAACCTGCTGCTGTTTTCTGTCTTTATCATTAATAACAATGTTTAATATTTGGTGATTTGATGCCCACCAAGATGAGCTAGGCAACATGTGTGTGCACACACACACACACTCTCACACACTCACAAACACCAGCTCAAAGCTTTGCAACTGGGAACTACTTCTCTTGAGGTCTTTGTCCTGATCATGAGTCCTGATGGCAATCTAACTAATTAGGTTTTATTAAAAAATAATAAACATTCAAAGTCAGACAGAGAAAAGTCAATTATCATATGGTTTAACTTACTTATGGAGCATAAGGAAAAACATGAAGGACATTAGGAGAAGGAAAGGAAAAGTGAATTGTGGGAAATCGGAGGGAGAGATGAAGCATGACAGACTGTGGACTCTGAGAAATAAACTGAGGGTTTTGGAAGGGGGTGGGGGTGGGGGAATGGGTGAACCTGGTGGTAGATATTAAGGAGGGCACGAATTGCATGGAGCGCTAGGTGTGATGCATAAACAATGAATCTTGGAACACTGAAAAAATAAAATAAAATTTTTAAAAAATCTTCAAGAGGAAGGAAAATTTGTGGAATAGGTCACAAATGAACCTCTGAAGTCTCTTTAAATATATGTTTGCATATATTAAAACCAACAACAAAGGACCAAAAAAAAAAAAAAAAACAAAAAATTCAAACATCAGGTATGAATTCCTTTCTTAATTGATAGTATAATTGAGCAAAAAGTCACTTTATTTAAAATGTTTAAATCCCAGCCATTTTATTAGGTTTTTCAACAACTTAGTAATATCAATTTCTCTTCATCATAATTTCTAATCAATGGGAAATTATAAAATGGACTTCTCATTGAACATTTCATTTGAGGATTTTACTTAGTGCTAAAGAGGAAAAAATGCTGTCATAATAAATTTCAATCAGGGACTTATTAATAAATAGAAACAATCTACAAATTCCATGGACGCTTTGATGGGGTCATATTTGCCACATGACTTGGTGACTCCTAATGGCCAGATGAGGATCCAAGGCAGAGCCCACCATTGCCTGTTTCAGATTTAGTGTGTTCTTTGCATTATAGATAACACTTTGGCAATAAGGACTATGGGAAATACCTTTTAATAATAAAATAGCAAATAAAACAGAGGTGGGGGAATTTTTGGCTAACACAGAGCTAAAGATTGCTCAAAAAAAGCGGAAAAGAGCACAACTGAAGTATTTCACATAATTGAGCTTTTTACTGCACACAGTTCTCCACTGTGAACTCTATTTGAAAATATTTTCTCGTTACAGGTGATCACAGTTTTTAAATTTTCTTTCTCCCATTTTCCTTGATGTCTACTTTTTGTTCGTTTAGCCATTAAAGTGTGTCAAATGGTCAGATAGGAAAAATAGAAGAAAATGACACTTAAAGCAGTCTCATTTATTGTATGGCATTCTCTAAAAAGAAATATGGCAGTGGGGAGATAATTGTCTCAAATTATTTGGAGAGTATATGTAGATTTCTATTATGAATTACTGTCTACCTTCCATTTACATGAATTGCTAATTATATTTTAACCACATAAGTGAGTGTATTTCCTAAAAAAAATTGTTTAGCTATACCTCTGCTTTCAACTAAGATGTAAAATATTTATATATTGGGAATCTTTGCATATATTGGTTTGCAAGAAAAAGTTATCATGTTGGGGCATTGATTCTAATTCATCAAAAATTCTGGATCAATGGTTCCTAGTAAGCAGGAACAAGCTTGTTACAGAAAAGTTTTAGGGATGAACTGAAATGCAAGATCAGGGCTTTCAGGAAAAATGTTAGGAAAACTGTGGTTTAGAACTTGGCTGAACAGATGAGGAGCAGGAGGGACAAAGATACATTATCAGGGAATAGAAAGATACTGAGGTAGTCAGAAAATATCCAGGCCAACAGTTAGATCTTTTGGGAGGTTCAGAGAGCAAACATGTAACCAAAGGCCAGGTTTGAAGAACCAGACTCATCGTGAGGTATTTAAGGAAGAGATTTTTAAAAAGTTCTTCAGCAAATTTTGTTCAGTCCATCTACTTAAGGTGTCTACCAATGAGCTTCAAGAGATTTATAAACCTCCTGAATAGACATGAAAAGTGGTGTGTATGTGTGTGTGTGTGTGTGAGAGAGAGAGAGAGAGAGAATATACATTATTTCCCCTGGAAAGAAATTTCATAGCTCTCATTAGGTACTCAAAGGGGTTCTCAACATCCCAAACAACTAAAACCCACAACACTTTATTTTATTTATTTTTTTAAGATTTTATTTTTAAGCAATCTACACCCAACATGAGGCTCAAACTCATAACCCTGATACCAAGAGTCACATGACCTCTACCAACTGAGCCAGTGAGGCACTCCGAAAAACATGTTTTTTTTTTAATTTTATTTTTTATAAACATATAATATATTTTTATCCCCAGGGGTACAGGTCTGTGAATCGCCAGGTTTACACACTTCACAGCACTCACCATAGCAAATACCCTCCCCAATATCCATAACCCCACCCCCCTCTCCCAACCCCCTCCCCCCATCAACCCTTAGTTTGTTTTGTGAGATTAAGAGTCACTTATGGCTTGTCTCCCTCCCAATCCTATCTTGTTTCATTTACTCTTCTCCTCCCCCTTAACCCCCCATGTTTCATCTCCTCTCCCTCATATCAGGGAGATCATATGATAGTTGTCTTTCTCTGATTGACTTATTTTGCTAAGCATGATACCCTCTAGTTCCATCCATGTTGTCGCAAATGGCAAGATTTCATTTCTTTTGATGGCTGCATAGTACTCCATTGTGTATATATACCACTTCTTCTTTATCCATTCGTCTGTTGATGGACATCTAGGTTCTTTCCATAGTTTGGCTATTGTACATTGATGCTATAAACATTTGGGTGCACGTGGCCCGTCGGATCACTACGTTTGTATCTTTAGGGTAAATACGCAGCAGTGCAATTGCTGGGTCATACGGTAGTTCTATTTTCAACATTTTGAGGAACCTCCATGCTGTTTTCCAGAGTGGTTGCACCAGCTTGCATTCCCACCAACAGTGTAGGAGGGTTCCCCTTTCTCCGCATCCTCGCCAGCATCTGTCATTTCCTGACTTGTTCATTTTAGCCATTCTGACTGGTGTGAGGTGATATCTCATTGTGGTTTTGATTTGTATTTCCCTGATGCCAAGTGATGTGGAGCACTTTTTCATGTGTCTGTTGGCCATCTGGATGTCTTCTTTGCAGAAATGTCTGTTCATGTCCTCTGCCCATTTCTTGATTGGATTATTTGTTCTTTGGGTGTTGAGTTTGCTAAGTTCTTTATAGATTTTGGACACTAGCCCTTTATCTGATATGTCATTTGCAAATATCTTCTCCCATTCTGTCAGTTGTCTTTTGGTTTTGTTCACTGTTTCCTTTGCTGTGCAAAAGCTTTTGATCTTGATAAAATCCCAATATTTCATTTTTGCCCTTGCTTCCCTTGCCTTTGGCGATGTTCCTAGGAAGATGTTGCTGCGGCTGACGTCGAAGAGGTTGCTGCCTGTGTTCTCCTCAAGGATTTTGATGGATTCCTTTCTCACATTGAGGTCCTTCATCCATTTTGAGTCTATTTTCATGTGTGGTGTAAGGAAATGATCCAATTTCATTTTTCTGCATGTGGCTATCCAGTTTTCCCAACACCATTTATTGAAGAGGCTGTCTTTTTTCCATTGGACATTCTTTCCTGTTTTGTCGAAGATGAGTTGACCATAGAGTTGAGGGTCTATTTCTGGGCTCTATCTTCTGTTCCATTGATCTATGTGTCTGTTTTTGTGCCAGTACCATGCTGTCTTGATGATGACAGCTTTGTAATAGAGCCTGAAGTCTGGAATTGTGATGCCACCAACTTTGGCTTTCTTTTTCAATATTCCTTTGGCTATTAGAGGTCTTTTCTGGTTCCATATAAATTTTAGGATTATTTGTTCCATTTCTTTGAAAAAAAATGGATGGTACTTTGATAGGAATTGCATTAAATGTGTAGATTGCTTTAGGTAGCATAGACATTTTCACAATATTTATTCTTCCAATCCAGGAGCATGGAACATTTTTCCATTTCTTTGTGTCTTCCTCAATTTCTTTCATGAGTACTTTATAGTTTTCTGGATATAGATTCTTAGTCTCTTTGGTTAGGTTTATCCCTAGGTATCTTATAGTTTTAGGTGCAATTGTAAATGGGATGGACTCCTTAATTTCTCTTTCTTCTGTCTTTTTGTTGGTGTAGAGAAATGCAACTGATTTCTGTGCATTGATTTTATATCCTGACACTTTATTGAATTCCTGTACAAGTTCTAGCAGTTTTGCAGTGGAGTCTTTTGGGTTTTCCACATATAGTATCATATCATCTGCAAAGAGTGATAGTTTGACCTCTTCTTTGCCGATTTGGATGCCTTTAATTTCCTTTTGTTGTCTGATTGCTGAGGCTAGGACTTCTAGTACTATGTTGAATAGCAGTGGTGATAACGGACATCCCTGCCATGTTCCTGACCTTAGTGGAAAAGCTTTCAGTTTTTCTCCATTGAGAATCATATTTGCGGTGGGTTTTTCATAGATCGCTTTGATAATATTGAGGTGTCTGCCCTCTATCCCTACACTTTGAAGAGTTTTGATCAGGAAGGGATGTTGTACTTTGTCAAATGCTTTTTCAGCATCTATGGAGAGTATCATATGGTTCTTGTTCTTTCTTTTATTAATGTGTTGTATCACATTGATTGATTTGCGGATGTTGAACCAACCTTGCAGCCCTGGAATAAATCCCACTTGGTCGTGGTGAATAATCCTTTTAATGTACTGTTGAATCCTATTGGCTAGTATTTTGGCGAGAATTTTTGCATCTGTGTTCATCAAGGATATTGGTCTGTAGTTCTCTTTTTTGATGGGATCCTTGTCTGGTTTGGGGATCAAGGTGATGCTGGCCTCATAAAATGAGTTTGGAAGTTTTCCTTCCATTTCTATTTTTTGGAACAGTTTCAGGAGAATAGGAATTAGTTGTTCTTTAAATGTTTGGTAGAATTCCCCTGGGAAGCCATCTGGCCCTGGGTTTTTGTTTGTTTGGAGATTTTTGATGACTGTTTCAATCTCCTTACTGGTTATGGATCTGTTCAGGCTTTCTATTTCTTCCTGGTTCAGTTGTAGTAGTTTATATGTCTCTAGGAATGCATCCATTTCTTCCAGATTGTCAAATTTGTTGGCGTAGAGTTGCTCATAGTATGTTCTTATAATTGTCTGTATTTCTTTGGTGTTCGTTGTGATCTCTCCTCTTTCATTCATGATTTTATTTATTTGGGTCCTTTCTCTTTTCTTTTTGATAAGTCTGGCCAGGGATTTATCGATCTTAAAATTCTTTCAAAGAACCAGCTCCTAGTTTCGTTGATTTGTTCTATTGTTTTTTTGGCTTCTATTTCATTGATTTCTGCTCTGATCTTTATGATTTCTCTTCTCCTGCTGGGTTTAGGCTTTCTTTCTTGTTCTTTCTCCAGCTTTTTTAGGTGTAGTGTTAGGTTGTGTACCTGAGACCTTTCTTGTTTCTTGAGAAAGGCTTGTACCGCTATATATTTTCCTCTCAGGACTGCCTTTGTTGTGTCCCACAGATTTTGAACCGTTGTGTTTTCATTATCATTTGTTTCCATGAATTTTTTCAATTCTTCTTTAATTTCCTGGTTGACCCATTCATTCTTTAGAAGGATGCTGTTTAGCTTCCATGTATTTGGGTTCTTTCCAAATTTCCTCTTGTGATTGAGTTCTAGCTTCAGAGCATTGTGGTCTGAAAATATGCAGGGAATGATTCCAATCTTTTGATAACGGTTGAGACCTGATTTAGGACCAGGAATGTGATCTATTCTGGAGAATGTTCCATGTGCACTAGAGAAGAATGTGTATTCTGTTGCTTTGGGATGAAATGTTCTGAATATATCTATGATGTCTATCTGGTCCAGTGTGTCATTTAAGGCCTTTATTTCCTTGTTGATCTTTTGCTTGGATGATCTGTACATTTCAGTGAGGGGAGTGTTAAAGTCCCCTACTATTATTGTATTATTGTCGATGTGTTTCTTTGATTTTGTTATTAATTGGTTTATATAGTTTGCTGCTCCCATGTTAGGGGCATAGATATTTATAATTGTTAGATCTTCTTGTTGGACAGCTCCTTTGAGTATGATATAGTGTCCTTCCTCATCTCTTATTATAGTCTTTGGCTTAAAATCCAATTGATCTGATATAAGGATTGCCACTCCTGCTTTCTTCTGATGTCCATTAGCATGGTAAATTCTTTTCCACCCCCTCACTTTAAATCTGGAGGTGTCTTCGGGTTTAAGATGAGTTTCTTGTAGGCAACATATAGATGGGTTTTGTTTTTTGATCCATTCTGATACCCTGTGTCTTTTGATTGGGGCATTTAGCCCATTAACATTCAGGGTAAGTATTGAGAGATATGAATTTAGTGCCATTGTATTGCCTGTAAGGTGACTGTTATTGTATATTGTCTCTGTTTCTTTCTGATCTACTACTTTTAGGGTCTCTCTTTGCTTAGAGGACCCCTTTCAATATTTCCTGTAGAGCTGGTTTGGTATCCCAATTATTCTAATGTTGTTTCGTCTTATGGTGTCACTTATCTCTCGAATTCTCCCCTCGTGGTCCAGTAGCTGTTTGTCCCTCTTTTGCTCAGCTTCTTTATTCTCTGTCATTTGGTCTTCTATATCGCTAATTCTTTCTTCTGCCTCATTTATCCTAGCAGTGAGAGCCTCCATTTTTGATTGCACCTCATTAATAGCTTTTTTGATTTCAACTTGGTTCAATTTTAGTTCTTTTATTTCTCCAGAAAGGGCTTTTATATCTCCCGAGAGCATTTCTCTAATATCTTCCATGCCTTTTTCGACCCCGGCTAGAACCTTGAGAATCGTCATTCTGAACTCTAGATCTGACATATTACCAATGTCTGTATTGATTAGGTCACTAGCCTTTGGTACTGCCTCTTGTTCTTTTTTTTGTGGTGAATTTTCCCGCCTTGTCATTTTGTCCAGATAAGAGTATATGAAGGAGCCAGTAAAATACTAAAAGGGTGGCAACAACCCCAGGAAAATATGCTTTAGCCAAATCAGAAGAGATCCCAAATCGTGAGGGGGGAGAAAGGGGACAAAAAGAGGTTCAGAAAGAAAAAAAAAAAAGAAACAATTAAAAAAAGAAAACCAATAAAGAAAAAATATAAAAAGGAAAAAAATATATTTATATTAGATAAACTAGTTAAAAAATGTTAAAAAAGAAAAGGTTTTTAAAAGTTAAAAAAATTTAGCAGAAGAAGAAAAAAAATTGAAAAAGAAAAAAAATTAAATTAACTGAAAGGCTAAAGAATTATGGGAAGAAAGCCATGAGTTCCGTACTTTGCTTTCTTCTCCTCTGGAATTCTGCTGCTCTCCTTGGTATTGAAACTGCACTCCTTGGTAGGTGAACTTGGTCCTGGCTGGGTTTCTTGTTGCTCTTCTGGGGGAGGGAGGGGCCTGTTGTAGTGATTCTCAAGTATCTTTGCCCCAGCAGAGTTGCACCGCCCTTCCCCGGGCCGGTCTAAGTAATCCGATCTGGTTTGCTTTCGGGACCTTTTGTTCCCTGAGCGCTTTCCGTAGGGTTCTGGAGGGCAGGAATGAAGATGGCGGCCTCCCGGTCTCCGACCCGGAGGAGCCGATAGCCTGGGGCACCACTCCTTAGTGCACCCTCAGAGAACAGCGCCCAATTACTCCCGTCACCCTGGCCTCTGGCCGCTCTCCGAGCTGACCAAGCCTGCGACTGGTTCAAGGTAACCCCGAGCTTAGAGCTCACTCCTCGGCTCTGTCTCGGTAGCCGGCTTCCCCGTTCTAATACCTGTAAGCTCTGCGACACTCAGACACCCCCGATCCTTCTGTGACCCTGTGGGACCTGCGGTCATGCTGACCCTGCGTGGGCTTCACCCCGGTTAAGCCTCTGGAGCGATGTCCCTCAGTGGAACAGACTTTTAAAAGTCCTGATTTTGTGCTCCGTTGCTCCGCCGCTTGCCTGGAGCTGGTCCCTCCCCCCACGGTCTATCTTCCTGTCGCTTTGGATTCACTTCTCCGCCAGTCCTACCTTTCAGAAAGTGGTTGATTTTCTGTTTCTAGAGTTGCTGTTCTTCTCTTCAATCTCCCGTTGGATTTGTAGGTGTTTGCAATCTTTAGATAAGCTGTCTAGCTGATCTCCCACTACCTGAAGTAGTCTCAGCCTGCTACTTCTCCGCCATCTTGTCTCCCTCCCGAAAAAATGTTTTTAAAAAAAGTCTCCTAGAGGTTAAGGATATGAGCAGTCATTAAATTATGATATCTGAAAGATAAATATCTATAAGAAGGAAAGATTTACAGTCCCACATTAATGAAGACTGCTACTGAGGGAAATTTAACTGCCTGTCAAGCAAATCTGTGACACTGCTTTTCTATGTATGGCAAAAATGCATATTCTGTTCACAGTTCATCTACACTTCTGAACATGTCTGCATTCTATAGAAGGTGATTAGAAAAAATTACCTTAATGTTGGAAGAGAAATTGGTTGCCATAGAATATTATTGTGTGCTAAGTAAATACTTCTATAAAAAGTATAAGATACTTCGGTCAGCTTAATTAGAAATAAAGAAGTAGACAAAACTCCAGTGCAGCCAGCAGCTGTTTGGTTAAATGAAATGTTTTATATTGGTGAATACTGCTAAATTTTAAATTCCCATTATAAAGAGTCATTGGATATTTCTATTTTATAGATTTACCTCACATAACAGCACTGTAAAACATCAATCTCTCTTAAAATTTCAGCTAAAATTTCCTTCAAAGTAATATATTTAGATGGAAATTTCAGCAAAATTGGCATATTTGACATATAAATTAATCCTCAGACCTATTTGTTACTAGATTATTTTTCCCCACTGGAAAATTGGCCCAATATATATGTAAGTTGTTTTTAAGAGATGTATTAGATATTTTAAGTCATTGAATATTGCTCTGAGTTATTGAAGTAGTCACCAAAAATAAACAAATTTAATAGATTAAATTAATTGAATATTATGTGTTTATAGGGGAAAAAACCAAGAGAAATGTGTATAAGACTTTAAACTGTAGCCATTTAATCATTAATTTATAATAAAAACTCTGATTTGTATATGCCAGGCTATATATTTGTAACCAGCACAAATTATTATGATAGTATTCTAATGGTTTAATAGATGGAATTTCTTTTTTCAGAAGAGTTACTTCATATCTGTGACATAACTGGTCTGAATAGGGAAGATGGCAAAATAACAAAACAATTTAGATGAATTTCTTGATTATTCTGTAAGCCCGTGTGGTTAGATAAAATAAACATTTCTAACAATATGAGGTTGATGATTTAAGTATCTTTATCCTCTATCTTTTTCATTGTGTCTCACTAAGGTGTATACCTTCTCCACTATTTGGAAATAAGTGGAAATAATACTGAATGGATTTTTATTTAAAAGCCAGCAAAATTCTTTATTTTTGTTTTATTCTGAAGTTTTATCACATCAAGCTTTAAGTGAAGGGAAAATTGAAAAAGAAATAAAGATAATTGATATAAATAGCAGAGAAGAGTAGAAAACAAGAAGATTGCTTTAGGCTACTAATTAAAAGAGACAAGATAATTTGTGACGGATGTGGATTCAAGAACAAAGCAAAAAGAATACAATAAATTATTCTTGATGGAAATTAAAACTGCTTTTAGTAGTAATTCTTATATTAGAATGTAAGTATGACTCTAATTAAAATAATACCCACAGTTGTCAAGTAGAAATATGCCTGTGAAATTAGCATATTAACAAGACTCATATTTTTTCCAAAATGTACTTGTACCATTATTCTTGAAACAGTCTAACACATTTAATAGTATTTGGATCCTATTAGAAATGGTGTAAGTATTTCATTCCAAAGGCTATTTAATGCTTTTCCTGAGAGCATATAATTTTTGTAAGATTAGATAAAAAAATTCTTTTCTTATTTTAACTGATGCTTCTTACCTCAGCTTCAAGCACATGCAATTTACTGCCTCATGCAATGCTGTTCGTGGTTTTTCCAATTTTAACCAAGTGTCTGTATAGTAAGTAGCTCAATTAAAGAATATGATGATGGTTCATGCTATCTGATATTAGAAAGATATTCTTGTGGGAAGAAAAGAGCTAACATTTCTAAGCACCAGTTCTCAATATTATCTTTGTTATCTCCTCTAAAAACTCACAAAATCCCTGTGAAGTCATTGTTATTAGTAATAGTAATAGTAGCAATACTGCCATTTTACTCATAAAGAAACTGACACTCAGAAATGCTACAGACATATATGACATTTTCAAGTCTGCATAATTAGTACATGGCAACAAGAGCAAATAGAATTTAAACAACCATGGCAAACTAAAGAAACAGGTATAAGAATGTTTTGACTTTCCCCCAGGTATCAGACAAATTATCTCAAGTGAAATACTAGATAGCTAAATATCTAACCTCCTTAATCACTTAAAGATACTACAGTAATTCATTTGAGTATTTGAATTTTTTAAATTTTATTTTCCCAATATATATGTTATAGAAGATGATTAGAACAAATTTAGAAATAAAGAAGGAAAGAAAACAGAATTTATAAATAATCCCAAAAAGGCCTCTCACTGTTTTTTGCATTTCTTTCAATGTTTTCTGTCTTTCTTCTCTTTCTTTTGTTCTTTCCATTCTGGCTGTCTTATTTTCTCATTTTACATATTTGTGATCACAATAATAGTCATTTTTTTTTTTACTTCACTACATATTTAATCCTGTTTCCAACTTATTTTAAATGCTTTGTAAGCATGCATCCAATAGCTTTTAATAATTTATTGAGTAAATATGCCATAGTTTATTAACCATTGAGGCAAATTTTGTATTTAATGGGCTCCCAAGTTTTTCTATTATAAATAACACCAAGCTGAACACCTTTGGCATGAAGTTTTTCATACATTATATTAATTCTTTGGATTTTCCAGAAACAAAAATCACTGGATTGAGGGCTTTTGATAGATTTAGTCAAATTGCTTTTTAAAAAGATAGTAATTTATGCTGAATAGATATACATTAAAATGTATATATTATCTCAGCCCAGGAACAGCATTCATATTAAAAGAAATAGTTCATTTGCATTTCTTTGATCACTAGTGATATTATTTATTTCACAATTTTGTTAGCCTATTTTATCCTTTGAATTATCTTATATGATTATTATTTATGTTCCCTAAACACACAATTTGGCAAGTTGTCCAGTTGGTTAGATGCCTGGATTTAATCTGCAAATGTTTAAATTCACTAAGTTCTTAGGTATGACCAATTTTTAAAAAAAATATTTATTTCTTATTTTATTTTTTTATTTAATTTTTTTTAATTTTATTTTTTATAAACATATAATATATTTTTATCCCCAGGGGTACAGGTCTGTGAATCGCCAGGTTTACACACTTCACAGCACTCACCCCAGCACATACCCTCCCCAATGTCCATAATGCCAACCCCCTCTCCCAACACCCCTCCCCCAAGCAACCCTTAGTTTGTTTTGTGAGACTACGAGTCACTTATGGTTTGTCTACCTCCCAATCCCATCTTGTTTCATTTACTCTTCTCCTACCCCTTTAATCCCCCATGTTGGATCTCTACTTCCTCATATCAGGGAGATCATATGATAGTTGTCTTTCTCCGATTGACTTATTTCGCTAAGCATGATACCCTCTAGATCCATCCACATCGTCACAAATGGCAAGATTTGATTTCTTTTGATGGCTGCATAGTATTCCATTGTGTATATATACCACTTCTTCTTTATCCATTCGTCTGTTGATGGACATCTAGGTTCTTTCCATAGTTTGGCTATTGTAGACATTGATGCTATAAACATTCGGGTGCACGTGCCCCTTTGGATCACTACGTTTGTATCTTTAGGGTAAATACGCAGCAGTGCAATTGCTGGGTCATAGGGTAGTTCTATTTTCAACATTTAGAGGAAACTCCATGCTGTTTTCCAGAGTGGTTGCACCAGCTTGCATTCCCACCAACAGTGTAGGAGGGTTCCCCTTTCTCCGCATCCTCGCCAGCATCTGTCATTTCCTGACTTGTTCATTTTAGCCATTCTGACTGGTGTGAGGTGATATCTCATTGTGGTTTTGATTTGTATTTCCCTGATGCCTAGTGATATGGAGCACTTTTTCATGTGTCTGTTGGCCATCTGGATGTCTTCTTTGCAGAAATGTCTGTTCATGTCCTCTGCCCATTTCTTGATTGGATTATTTGTTCTTTGGGTGTTGAGTTTGCTAAGTTCTTTATAGATTTGGACATGTCATTTGCAAATATCTTCTCCCATTCTGTCAGTTGTCTTTTGGTTTTGTTAACTGTTTCCTTTGCTGTGCAAAAGCTTTTGATCTTGATGAAATCCTAATAGTTCATTTTTGCCCTTGCTTCTCTTGCCTTTGGCGATGTTCCTAGGAAGATGTTGCTGCGGCTGAGGTCGAAGAGGTAGGTGGCTGCCTGTATTCTCCTCAAGTATTTTGATGGATTCCTTTCTCACACTGAGGTCCTTCATCCATTTTGAGTCTATTTTTGTGTGTGGTGTAAGGAAATGGTCCAATTTCATTTTTTGCATGTGGCTGTCCAATTTTCCCAACACCATTTGTTGAAGAGGCTGTCTTTTTTCCATTGGACATTCTTTCCTGCTTTGTCGAAGATGAGTTGACTATAGAGTTGAGGGTCTATTTCTGGGCTCTATCTTCTGTTCCATTGATCTATGTGTCTGTTTTTGTGCCAGTACCATGCTGTCTTGATGATGACAGCTTTGTAATAGAGCCTGAAGTCTGGAATTGTGATGCCACCAACTTTGGCTTTCTTTTCCAATATTCCTTTGGCTATTCGAGGTCTTTTCTGGTTCCATATAAATTTTAGGATTATTTGTTCCATTACTTTGAAAAAAAAGGATGGTATTTTGATAGGGATTGCATTAAATGTGTAGATTGCTTTAGGTAGCATAGACATTTTCACAATATTTATTCTTCCAATCCAGGAGCATGGAACATTTTTCCATTTCTTTGTGTCTTCCTCAATTTCTTTCATGAGTACTTTATAGTTTTCTGGATATAGATTCTTAGCCTCTTTGGTTAGGTCTATCCCTAGGTATCTTATAGTTTTGGGTGCCATCGTATATGGGATGGACTCCTTAATTTCTCTTTCTTCTGTCTTTTTGTTGGTGTAGAGAAATGCAACTGATTTCTGTGCATTGATTTTATATCCTGACACTTTACTGAATTCCTGTACAAGTTCTAGCAGTTTCGGAGTGGAGTTTTTTGGGTTTTCCACATATAGTATCATATCATCTGCAAAGAGTGATAGTTTGACTTCTTCTTTTCCGATTTGGATGCCTTTAATTTCCTTTTGTTGTCTGATTGCTGAGGCTAGGACTTCTAGTGCTATGTTGAATAGCAGTGGTGATAACGGACATCCCTGTCGTGTTCCTGACCTTAGCGGAAAAGCTTTCAGTTTTTCTCCATTGAGAATCATATTTGCGGTGGGTTTTTCATAGATGGCTTTTATAATATTGAGGTATGTGCCCTCTATCCCTACACTTTGAAGAGTTTTGATCAGGAAGGGATGCTGTACTTTGTCAAATGCTTTTTCAGCATCTATGGAGAGTATCATATGGTTCTTGTTCTTTCTTTTATTAATGTGTTGTATCACATTGATTTGCGGATGTTGAACCAACCTTGCAGCCCTAGAATAAATCCCACTTGGTCGTGGTGAATAATCCTTTTAATGTACTGTTGAATCCTATTGGCTAGTATTTTGGTGATAATTTTCACATCCGTGTTCATCAAGGATATTGGTCTGCAGTTCTCTTTTTTTGATGGGATCCTTGTCTGGGATCAATGTGATGCTGGCCTCATGGTATGACCAATTTTTTTTTTTTAATTTATTTTCAGCATAACAGTATTCATTGTTTTTGTACCACACCCAGTGCTCCATGCAGTCCATGCCCTCTCTAATACCCACCACCTGGTTCCCCCAACCTCCCACCCCCCCACCTCTTCAAACCCTTCAGATTGTTTTTCAGAGTCCATAGTCTCTCATTGTTCACCTCCCCTTCCAATTTCTCCCAACTCCCTTCTCCTAACTCCCCATGTCCTCCATGCTATTTGTTATGCTCCACAAATAAGTGAAACCATATGATAATTGACTCTCTCTGCTTGACTTATTTCACTCAGCATAATCTCTTCCAGTCCCGTCCATGTTGCTACAAAAGTTGGGTATTCATCCTTTCTGATGGAGGCATAATACTCCATAGTGTATATGGACCACATCTTCCTTATCCATTCGTCCGTTGAAGGGCATCTTGGTTCTTTCCACAGTTTGGTGACCGTGGCCATTGCTGCTATAAACATTGGGGTATAGATGGCCCTTCTTTTCACTACATCGGTATCTTTGGGGTAAATACCCATAGTGCAATGGCAGGGTCATAGGAAGTTCTATTTTTAATTTCTTGAGGAATCTCCACACTGTTCTCCAAAGAGGCTGCACCAACTTGCATTCCCACCAACAGTGTAAGAGGGTTCTCCTTTCTCCACATCCTCTCCAACACATGTTGTTTCCTGTCTTGCTAATTTTGGCCATTCTAACTGGTGTAAGGTGATATCTCAATGTGGTTTTAATTTGAATCTCCCTGATGGCTAGTGATGATGAACATTTTTTCATGTGTCTGATAGCCATTTGTATGTCTTCATTGGAGTAGTGTCTGTTCATATCTTCTGCCCATTTTTTGATATGATTATCTGTTTTGTGTGTGTTGAGTTTGAGGAGTTCTTTATAGATCCTAGATATCAACCTTTTGTCTGTACTGTCATTTGCAAATATCTTCTCCCATTCCCTGAGTTGTCTCTCTGTTTTCTTGACTGTTTCCTTTGCTGTGCAGAAGCTTTTGATTTTGATGAAGTCCCAAACGTTTATTTTGGCTTTTGTTTTCTTTGCCTTTGGAGACATATTTTGAAAGAAGCTGCTGTGGCTGATATAGAAGAGATTACTGCCTATGTTCTCCTCTAGGATTCTGATGGATTCCTGTCTCACGTTGAGGTCTTTTATCCATTTTGAGTTTATCTTTTTGTAAGATAAACGGTGTAAGAGAATGGTTGAGTTTCATTCTTCTACATATAGCTGCCCAGTTTTCCCAGCACCATTTATTGAAGAGACTGCCTTTTTTCCACTGTATATTTTTTCCTGTTTTGTCGAAGATTAACTGACCATAGAGTTGAGGGTCCATATCTGGGCTTTCTACTCTGTTCCACTGGTCTATGTGTCTGTTTTTATGCCAGTACCATGCTGTCTTGGTGATCACAGCTTTGTAGTAAAGCTTGAAATCAGGTAACGTGATGCCCCCAGTTTTATTTCTGTTTTTCAACATTTCCTTAGCGATTTGGGGTCTCTTCTGGTTCCGGTATGACCAATTTTTAAAGCAAGATTCAGTTAACTTATTTTTTCCTTTATATATTAGATTTTTTTTAAAGATTTTACTTATTTATTTGACAGACAGAGATCACAAACAGGCGGAGAGGGAGACAGAAAGAGAGAGGGGGATGCAGGCTCCCTGCTGAGCAGAGAGCCCGATGTGGGACTTGATCCCAGGACCCTGAGATCATGACCCGAGCTAAAGGCAAGGCTTAACCCACTGTGCCACTCAGGCGCCCTATATATTAGATTTTCAATGTTCGACTATTATGCATATGGCCCTAGTTACATGTGAGGATTTAAAAGTGTGTAAGTCTGAATCTCAGCAGACATTTATTTTAAAGCTACAGGAGGGGGCAGGTCTTAAACAGACAGGTACTATCATGTGTGTATAAATAAGTCCTATGAAGACAGCCATGCGACAGTTTACCAAGGAATTCTCATAGAGGCCCCTTCTATTTTTTTTCCTTTTCTTTTTCTACCATTAATTCTATCAGGGAATAGAATTCTAACACGGAAGGAAAACACAGGAAATAACAGAGTTCAGGATTCTCAGTCAGTGATAAAATTTTTATGTATAGGCAAATTTTTATGTATAGGCAAACAAATATCCCTTCTAGGTGAACAGGATGCATTTATAGAAATGCAGAAGGATTATACTTTTGTACTTGCTCAAACTTGTGCATTTACCAATGGAGACAGAAATAACCAAGTTTGTGTATCTTATGATTAAAACAGTCATCTCTTTTTCCTAAATTTGAATTGCCAACTTCCAATGGAGAGAATAAGGAATCTGTGATTGTTGTCTAACCCTTCAAGTAGGAAGCCAGGGATTCCAACCTCAACAGATATTCTTTAGTGTGAGGATCCAGCTAGCACATGATGCAAATAAAGATCAGTGATAACAGAGACTGGAATGATGGTGGAAGACGAAGATTTAGAGTGAAACTTCACAAATAGATATTTTATTTTATTTATTTATTTTAAAGATTTTATTTATTTATTTGACAGACAGAGATCACAAGTAGGCAGAGAGGCAGGCAGAGAGAGAGAGAGAAGATGAAGCAGGCTCCCTGTGGGGCAGACAGCCCGATGTGGGGCTTGATCCCAGGACCCTGGGATCATGACCTGGGCCGAAGGCAGAGGCTTTAACCCACTGAGCCACCGAGGCACCCCCACAAATAGATATTTTAAACAGCTTACTCTTGCTAAAGAGTAGATGGTGGCTAATGCCAGAACAGAACAAGATTTTACATATACTCCTTCTCTCTCTCATGAATATATATATATATATATATATATATATATATATATACACACACACACATATATATTATATATGTATAATATATATCTAAAATTATATTTTGTAAGCATACATCTATCTATCTATATGGAAAAATATATTCAGCATTCATGTACTGCTGCAGAGAAAAAACAAGCAGGCAGAGAGGCAGGCAGAGAGAGAGAGGAAGGGAAGCAGACTCCCCACCGAGCAGATAGCCCAATGTGGGACTCGATCCCAGGACCCTGGGATCACGACCCGAGCCGAAGGCAGAGGCTTTAACCCACTGAGCCACCCAGGTGCCCCCCCCTAAAAAAATCTTGAACAAAGTCTGACATTAATGAGATTTGCTATTAAAACTCAGTCCCACAATGTACATACCAGAATCCCAGAATAATACACGAACAAGGCTCATTCTTTCTTTTCTCCCCCAACCCTTTTTTTAATAGTGGTAAAATATACATGACATAAAATTTACCATTTTAAACATTTATAAAGGTATAGTTCTACATTACTTTCTTGATTTTATCAATTTGACATATTACAGCTTTTAAAAGATACACGTAAATTGCTATAGGAATAGAGATGAGAGCCCCTATTTCTGCTTAGGGAGATCAAGAAAAGCTAGTGAGATGATATGACACTTAATTGGGCCTTACAGAATAAGTAGGAGTTTTCTAGACAGACAAGGAAGGGAGAAATGACACTCAGAATTGATGGGAAATCATGAACAGTGGCATAATCATAAAAATGCAAGACATAGATTTTCAGGGGCAGTGAGTAATTGGCCTGAGCAAACAAGAATTTAGACTGGTATTGAATTAATAGGAAAGGAGTTTCACCTTAATTGTTCATTTTTTGAGGGTCTTGCTTATGAGATAAAAGATATGGGATCTGCTTCTTTTTCATTCTCTTAACCTCTCCTGAACTTAGTATCCACACACATATAATGAGAAGTGATGGACCAGATCAGTGTTTGGTGAACACCTTCTGCAAAGATCCAGGTTGTAAATACTTTCAGCTTTGCAGACCATACAGTCTTGGTCTTCATTGCCACTACTCAACTCTGTTGTTATTGCAAAATGAGCCACAGATAATCTGCAAACAAACGGACAAGGCCAGATTTCACCTGAAGGCTGTACTTTGCCAAGTCTCAAAGTGGATGATGCTGAAAACACTTTTTTTGTGTTAACATTTAATAGATCTATTGTTCTCTATTTTCCAAGTTTTATTCTTTCAGATAATTTTTATCACAAAGGAGCATATTTTTGGATCACTGCTTTTAAAATAATGAACATTACAGTTGCTCTTTCCCTTGCAAGGTAGTTACTGAATATCGTTCCCCAGTTGTTGCAAAAAATCCATGTGAGTGGTCAACTTTATACACTGAAGGATACGAATCCCAGATTCTTATACAAGAAGATGGAAGCAAGAGTCATAAAGAAGCTAAAGCTAATGCTTACGCAGAACAGTGAAGGACAGCAGAATATGCCACCTGAAAATATGCCTTTGGCTAACTGATCATTTTGGGTTAAAGTTACTCAAAGCGCAGTAAGTTCAAGAGCGCAGTGTGTCTGTCTGTCCTCCATACTCCTGAGAGCAGGAAATAAATTTCCCATGTGAAAGACACCCTTCCTCTACCAGAGGGGTAGAAAGCATCCTTATCACCAAAGACAGGGAATTTAAGGTGGAAAAGCCTGTATAAACAAATCCTGTTACTTCCTCACTACTTTACTACCTCAAGCCCAAATTCCTTTGTCTTGTAAATTCTTTACAAATTTATCATTTCTTTGTCTAAAAGGTATAAAAATGGCTGCTTTGTCACACCTTTGAAGGTTATATTTTTTATGGGGCACCCATATTTACAAAATTAAATTTCTTTTTTTCCTGTTAATCTATTTTATGTTAATTATTCATCCAGGCAAAGAACCTAGAAGGGAAGAAGGGAAATGTTTTCCACCCCTACAGGAATATAAGTAATCTTTTTCCAGACAAATCTAGGCAACAGAAAATACAAATTAATAATAATATAACTTTGACAATAGCTATAGGGTTAATTTTAATGGTAGATGTACTTTCATTTATTTTAGTGTTGTATGGATCAGTGGCAAGGGAATGTAACTCTCTGATGTGCCATTCTATTTAGTTTCTTTATTAAGCCAAATTAAACATGTGTTTGACTAATGCATAACTAATGAGAATTATCAAGAAAAAAATAAGATTAATGTCTCCAGTCCAGTATAACCTAAAGCCAGTCTTGGAGGTGGAATAAAGACAATGAACTCTGTTCTTATCCTACATAATCCTGTGGAGGCATAAACTCATTAAAGTAGTTTTGCATTAATAATCCTTGTGTGTCTTTCTATAGAGTGAACACATATTAAAGAGTTGCATGGATGCAATTGTGAGAGGGAAGAAAGTTCTGGATTGATGAAAACCTTGGAGGTATCAGTTAATAGTATCAAAACAAAAAAAAATGTCATTGTTAGAACTAGCTTTTTAAGCCTCTGAATGCAGATTACAAAAATATTTTTCTCAGTTTACCTCATAAGAGTACTTTAAAAAAAGACAAAGTATTATTTAGAAACAAACAGCTAAAACATATTTTCGTATTTTCAATTATATGTCTCTTATTATCCCATCCTTTGTGAGAATAAAAATTCAATGTATGAAGACAGAAGGTGAGCGTTAGAAGAGAATAAGGATGCCCTAGATAGCCAATATAAAGGGCTAAGAATTAGCTTTATCTTCTAGTAGAAATAGAGTTTTCTCTCAAACAGAGATTACCTTCACCTCTGTCCCTGTCAGCTAGGAGAGGCCAATCAACAAAATTCATGGCAATGAATAAATAGAAGTAACTATGCCATGTCCACAGTTCTTGTCAGCAGGAAAACCTGAGGGCCACAGCAAGGTTAGGCCCTGTGCTGAAGTTGGTGATGCTGTCCTGAGCAGCTAGAGTCCCTGGATGACTGCAGGGCATAAGGCTGCTTTACTAGCCTGAACAGGTTAGACCAAAGTTCATTAAATGGTTTCTGTTAAGGATCACAAAGTAAATACTTCAGACCTCTTGGGCCATTCAGGCTCTATCACAACTACTCAGCTCAGCCATAGAAAAACATTGATGCCCAAGTGTGGCTGTGTTCCAATAAAACTTTATTTGTGAACACGAAAATTTTAATTTCATATAATTTCCATGTGTCACAAAGTATTATTATTCATCTTTTTTTTTTTTCCAACACTTTTGTAAGATCATTCTTATCTTGCAGGTTATGCAAAAGCAAGCAGTGGGCCACATGTAGCCCATGGGCTATAGTTTGTCAATCTATAGCTAACCACATTTGGGGGAAAATAAACTTTTTAAAAAGTCATTCTATTTTTGAGGTCTCTCAGTTATTTTTTTAATTCATGTGTTTTTATATAATTTTTAAATTGAAATATATTTCACACATAAAATTGTATAAATTTAAGGTGTGCAATGTGTTGATATGATAATTACAGTATGATTGTCATTATAGTGTTAACATCTCTTATCATGTCACATAATTATTATTTCTTACTCTTTATTAAAATAGTTTAGTCTTAAATATAACTTTTATACTATCACTGTCACTTGTATTATTATTCATTCATTCAGAAGTAACTTCTCCTTTCTGCATTTAGGCTAGGACTCAGAGAGAAGATGAACCACCCTACTTCCTTCTCCAGCTTCTTTCCCTAATGACTTTGAGTCCTTGCATGGGATCAACCTGCTAAGCATGCTAGGGACACCTCCAGGTATCCTTAAGTCATGGCAATCACCTAGAAGTTTCCCTCTTTAGAATAAAATAAGAATGATTGATTCCTTACAAATTATTTGTGAATGATTAATTTAAGCAATTTATTACTCTTGGAATGAATTGAATTATGTCTCTCCCAAAGTGCATATATTGACGCTCTAACCCTCAATGTGACTGTTCTTGAAGATAGGGCCACTAAGGAAATCATTAGGTTAAATGAAGAAACAAGGATAAGGAAGAGACACCAGAGGGCTCCCTCTATCTCTCTGTGTATCCACAGAGGTAAGGCCATGTGAGAACAGAAGGAGATAGTGGCCTTCTACAAGCTGGAGAGCAGGGCCTTAACAGAGGAACCCTGATGGCATCTTGATCTTGGACTTCTAGCTTCCAGAGTTATGAGAAAATAAATGTTTATTGTTTAAGCCACTTAGTCTGTGGTATTTTGTTAGGGCAGCCTAAGCAGACTGATATACCTATATATAGGTTTAATAATAATTTGCTAGTAAACTGTACTATTTTTTGTAACTTTACCCTTATCCTTAAGCCCATTGGTTAAACAGTGTCAATAGTTCTCTGTAAATGTTTTCCTTGGGAAAAAACCAAATTCAATAAGAACACATACACCATTGCTCAGCTTTGACTTTCAAAACAAACTTTAAAAAGGAACAGATAAGAAACACTGGTCTTGAAAATTAGGCTTTCAGTGGCAAGAGCCAAGCACTTAAGAGAAAATGGAGTTTTCTAAATCCCAAGTTTCCTTTCCTTTAATTTGTTTAAGTTTTTATTTAAATTCTAGTTAGTTAAGATATCACCTTACACCAGTCAAAATGGCTAAAATTAACAAGTCAGGAAATGACAGATGCTGGCGAGGATGCGGAGAAAGGGGAACCCTCCTACACTGTTGGTGGGAATGCAAGCTGGTGCAACCACTCTGGAAAACAGCATGGAGGTTCCTCAAAATGTTGAAAATAGAACTACCCTATGACCCAGCAATTGCACTACTGATTTACCCTAAAGATACAAAAGTAGTGATCCAAAGGGGTACGTGCACCCAAATGTTTATAGCAGCAATGTCTACAATAGCCAAACTATGGAAAGAACCTAGATGTCCATCAACAGATGAATGGATAAAGAAGAAGTGGTATATATACACAATGGAATACTATGCAGCCATCAAAAGAAATGAAATCTTGCCATTTGCGACGACGTGGATGGAACTAGAGGGTATCATGCTTAGCGAAATAAGTCAATCGGAGAAAGACAACTATCATATGATCTCCCTGATATGAGGAAGTGGAGATGCAACATGGGGGGTTAAGGGGGTAGGAGAAGAGTAAATGAAACAAGATGTGATTGGGAGGGAGACAAACCATAAGTGACTCTTAATCTCACAAAACAAACTGAGGGTTGCTGGGGGGGGCGGGGGTTTGGGAGAGGGGGGTGGGGTTATGGACATTGGGGAGGGTATGTGCTATGGTGAGTGCTGTGAAGTGTGTAAACCTGGCGATTCACAGACCTGTACCCCTGGGGATAAAAACACATTATATGTTTATAAAAAATAAAAAAAATAAAAATAAAAAAAATTCTAGTTAGTTAACGTACAGTTTTATGTGCAGAACTTACTGACTCATCACTTCCATACCATACTCAGTGCTCCTCGAACGTGCCCTCCTTAAAAACCATCACCCATCAGTCAAAGTTTCCTTTTTTTAAAAGTTTTTATTTATTTATTTGACAGACAGAGATCACAAGTAAGCAGAGAGGTAGGCAGAGAGAGAGAGGAGGAAGCAGGCTCCCTGCAGAGCAGAGAGTCCGATGTGGGGCTCCATCCCAGGACCCTGGGATCATGATCTGAGCTGATGGCAGAGGCTTTAACCCACTGAGCCACCCAGGCGCCCAAAGTTTCCTTTTAAACATCAAGAGCCACATTGAGGAGGTTTAAAAATATCATGTTCTGGATATATGTCAGAGACTGTGGAACAATACAAGATATAAGGTAAGGACAGAATTCCATGACACAGCAAAGAAAATAATAGGTCTTTCTGGAACGGAAGAGGAAAGCTGGGAGGATTTAGTGGATATGGATCTGGACTGTTGAAGATGCCAGAGCACTTTCACTCCCTTGCCTGGTGGAGAGAAGAGGGAATCACAGGATCTATAATAATAATAATAGCAAAGTCATGTCCTACCTTGCAGAGGACCCAGCACCAACAGGAGCAGCTGCAGCAATCAGAGACGTATGCATGGTGGTTTAGACAGGAAAGAGAAAGCCTCCCAAAGCTCCTTTGTCTCCAGTGGGTGCATAGAGATATTCTACGGCTCCTCAGAGAATTTTTGAGAGTTCAGTAATATTCATGCCAGGAGGTGCTGTCTTTTGGAGAAGAGGTGACAGCAATCATGGTGCCAAGAGGCAATAGTGTTAAAGAAAGGAACCTCACAATCAAGTGAGTCTAAACATCTTGGTGGGTGGGCATGGGGGTGGTGGGTGGCAGGAAGAACTGCAACCTGATGTCCTCTTACAATCCTTTACACCTTGGACAAACGCTAGAAAAGAGGAAAAGGGAAGTATATTTTAGAGTGGGAAACAGTCCAGATACGAAGTTTAAATTTTTAATGGTGGGAAACTAAAATATTAAACTTGTTTAAATGTTTACCTAATAGAGTCTAAATTTTTAACCAGAAATGACTGTGCTACCTTGAAGTAACAAGATTCAGGTCTTTTCAACATTAGCAGAAGCTAAGCTATGTGGAATCAAACTAAGTTGAGTTCAACTACAACAAAATCAAAATTTTATGTCTGCATAACTGAAGTGTGTCTATAATTTTGATCTAGCTGCAGCTGTTGGCTAATACCTACAAAAAATGATTGCTATGTTTATCTAAACTACTTCAAAAACTATCCCTGTTAACTTGTAAACAACCACGCCTCACAATAGTGACTCAGAAAAGCGGCAAGTATTTGAAATTCTTTCTGAATCATAAAACAGTCACATTATGTCCAGTGAGTTTGCCATGTTAAGTGACTATTTCTACACTATAACCATTATATATTAGTAATGCCATGTCCTGTTGGGCTGGCCTTTGGATTAAATGTAATATATGACCCAACAACAAATCTATCTTCTTTTTTTCTTAAGATTTTATTTATTTATTTGGCAGACAGAGATCACAAGTAGGCAGAGAGGCAGGCAGAGAGAGGGAAGCAGGCTCCCCACCCAGGAGATAACGCGTTGCAGGGCTCGATCCCACGACCCTGAGATCATGACCTGAGCCGAAGGCAGAGGCTTTAACCCACTGAGCCACCCAGGCGCCCCCAATAACAAATCTATCTTATAAGTTGGTAAAACCTTTTTACCATAATGATTCTTTTCTCCTAGTCGTCCACCCTCGTTTGTGGTTTTACTTTCCTCCCTTTCAGTTACCCGCCGCCTACCAAGGCTCTGTAGCGCATGCTCCTCCCTCCAACGCAGCGTCAAGACGCCAACAGTAGCCAGACGCGGCGATGCAAAGCCTGCGGGCGTTAGTTATCTGCGTCATTTACCTCCTCATCTCTTCAGAAGGCAGTCTGCTGTTTCTCGTGTGGCTGGAAGGTGAGTAGGGTCTAACAAAATATTTTGAGAGAGAGAAACCACATTCACAAAACCTTTATTACAGTGTATTGTTATAATTGTTCTATTTTATTATTAGTTATTTTTGTTACTCTCTTCCTATGCCTCATTTATAACAACCTTTATCATAAGTATGTATATATGGGGGGAAGAGTATATTTAGGGCTCGGTACTGTCTGGGGTTTCGAGCACCACTGGGATAGGAAGGTATCCTCTGTCGGGAAAGGGGGGCTACGGTATTCGGTTTAATGGGCTGATTGATAAATTTCGATTACACAACGTTCTATTTCAACACCGTTGGCTATCACTGCCTGTCAGTTTTATGAAGCCCTTGCTCGTGCACACGTGACTCTCCATGACCTAGTTCCAGTGACCATTTTACTGTATGCTATTACTCCACGTCGCATGCTTACTACAAAGGCGCCCACACAATTTGTGTCTTTCCACAGTGTCAGCTTTATTCACTCACCAAGCAGGGCTCACACAATTGTAACACGCTTGGGGTTCCAAGCTCAGTGGCACTTCACTAGGCCTTTAACTTAGCTTCATACACACACAAGGCAAGATACAATACAAAGCCACGTACTCCGCGAAAAACAGGGGTAGGAAGTGAACAAATCAAATGCCAAAATTGGTGGGTGCGCGCCGTTGAAGTGAGGACTCAGCCTGGTCTGGGTCAGCTGTTGGCACTTGATGCTGATGACGTTCCAGCAGTGGAAGGTCTGTCAGTTCAGGGATCGGTCTCGCGAGCGGTCAGCGGCCGTTGCCTTTCCTATGTGGTCAGATGTGAGAGAGTCCATGTCTGGAGGGTCTGACAGTTTGCTGCAGGACTCCTGCCTTTTTTTTTTTTTTTTTTTAAGATTTTATTTATTTATTTGACAGAGATCACAAGTAGGCAGAGAGGCAGGCAGAGAGAGAGAGGAAGGGAAGCAGGCTCCCTGCTGAGCAGAGAGCCGGATATGGGGCTTGATCCCAGGAACCCGAAACCATGACCTGAGCCAAAGGCAGAGGCTTAACCCACTGAGCAACCCAGGCGCCCCAGGACTCCTGCCTTTTTAAAGGAGCTTGATGTCTTTAGCTTTTCCAGGTCTCCTCAGGTTCTGGTGATTATCAGTTCTTGGTTCTTCCAGGTTTTCTTGGCCTTGGTAATGAGCAGCTCTTCTTATCACCAGCGGGTCCTGATTTTAGTGATATCTATGCTCTGCGCATTGCCCTTGGCTGCCTTCCTTTCTTTATGTCACTTCCTTTCTTTATGTCACTGCTTGATATGAGTGTCCCCATCATGCTCTCTGTATGCCAGTATTTTATTATTTACCCAAAATTGGTTATTGGCTGTTCCCCAATACCTCTGTGTATCCTGTGTCTTTGCTTCCACTTTCTCCCTGGAATGACTACCCCAACCTCTCAGTATCTTTCTCTCTCTCCCTTACTTTTCATTCCATCAATCTTAAATATAGCCTCTTTCTAAAGAATGCCTTGATCTACTTTATTCAGTATGTTCTCCTCAGTATCCAAGGGCCCCTTTTAGACCTCTCCTGAGGTTTATCCTTTTCAATTTATATGATACTTTTTGTGATAGTTTATGTGGACCCCATATGATAAAGTTCTTTAAACGTGATTATTTATTTGTCTTGATCTGTGTTCTCTCATAACCATATTGAGCATACTCTGTGCTCAATCAGTACATTTTCTTGGAATAATGGAACAATGACAATTGAGTTGCTACCATGCCTTTAATTTAAAAATCCGTGTTTGCTCCATGAAAGAATGCTTTGGGGAAAAGAAAAGACATGCATGAATTTGCATGTGATTAATCACATGTCACTCTTTGTTTTCGACTTTCCTTCTAGGTAGAAAAAAAAGAGTGCAGTGTAGAAGTTTAAGGTCTCTATAGGGATGCCCAAGGACACAGAAAGTGGGGGAAAGTGATTAAAGAGGAAGCTTTGGGGGGATAGAACAGACCCAGGGAAGGAGTTACTGCTGACAGCTAAGGCTGGGAGAGCAGACTGGTGAATAGGAGAGGGCTAGTTGTAGGGGGAAATGAGGACAGAACTAAGAATATAGAATATCTTAAAGATACAGTGTGGAGGGGCACCTGGGTGGCTCAGTGGGTTAAGCCTCTGCCTCGGCTCAGGTCATGATCTCAGGGGCCTGGGATCGAGCCTCACATCGGGCTCTCTGCTCAGTGGGGAGCCTGCTTCCCCCCCCACACCCCTGCCTACCTTTCTGCCTGCTTGTGATCTCTCTCTGTCCGTCAAATAAACAAATAAAATCTTTAAAAAAAAAAGATACAGTGTGGAAATGCAGTGTCTGAATTTAATAAGAGGATATAATTAGCATTCCTGATAAAAGAGGTTGCATTCGAACACTGTGATATGCCATGCACGTGGTGGAAATGATAACAGATTTCTTCAGTGTATGGCACAGCTATGCCGGCCTGAGAAGTACAGCAGATTGCTGTGCAAAATTCTGTCCAGGTAGGCCAGTTGTCAGGTTTTATATATGCCCATAATTGTTTCTCATTTCCTCACCTGTGGGAGAGCTAATCAATAAATAAATTGGTACAAGAAACTAATACTATTTTTATACCATATCTTAGGAAATCATCCAAGGCAACAAATTGAAAGGTGCTACTGTAGATATAAAACAGGCCACCCAGAAATCACGATGACTATCGATACCACTATCTGAGGGCCGTTTCCTGTGCCAGAAGAAGGCAGGGATCTTAGGGAATTCTTATAAGCAGGACAACTGCCAAGAGTAGAATTCAGCCTCCTTAAAGGTATACTTCTTTTGGGAACTGGAAGGCCATCAGTGGAGAGAGCCAGTCAGAGAAACTCCATTTGACTCCCCCCTTTAAAGATGAATTCTTATTACTCTCATTCCCTGATGCTCCCTTTTATTCTGGGCAAGTGAGAATTTCTAATAGGCTATGCTTAGTCACTCCATATCTATCTATCTATCTTCCTTCCTTCCTTCCACCCTTCTCTCTTCCTTCCTTCCTTTTTTTTTTTTTTTTTTTAAGATTTTCTTTCTCTATTTGACAGAGAGAGAGCAGGAGAGGGGCAGGCAGAAGGAGAGGGAGAAGTAGGCCCCCTTGCTGAGCAGGGAGTCCAATGTGGGATTTGATCCCAGGACCCTGGGATCATAACCTGAGCTGAAGGCCGATGCTTAACTGACTGAGCCACCCAGGCACCCCATCCATATTTATTTCAAAAATGAATTAGATAATGTATGAAAATGTATTTTATAAATTAAATTTTAAAAAGCAAGTTTTTTGTTTTTTGTTTTTTTTTTTTTTTTTTTTTTTTTAATAAACTTCCAGACTAATGAGACCAAGAATATTTTTAGGGACTATCAAGAATCAATTCTTCGTTTTTCTTGAGAAGTCATTTGGACAATTGGGATAACTTTCTTTATCAATAAAACATTCATTTAGAATTGACCTCCTCGTGCTCGCTTTGGCAGCACATATACTAGAATTGACCTCCTCATTTCCACCCACCTGTTTTCTGTTTTCAACTCTCAACCTTGTTTCCATCCTGTACTATACCACTTTCAAACCATCAATGAATCATTTTCTTCTGTGACCCAGTTTCTAGTGTTTTTCTCCAACTTCTTAAACCTCAACTTTATAAGGAGGTCTGCTATATTTAACATGTATTTTATCCCAAATAATTAGCCCTCTTCTCTAAGAAACAAAACTGAGACAAACAATATTGGGCCCAGGAAAGGAGTAACTGCTGATGGAAAAGATTATAAGATATTTATCAGTGAATGCAATTTTCTTTCTGTATAATCATTTCATAATTCCTCTCAACTCCTGCTCTAAGGCCCACCCCCCATTCCTGAAGGTGACCCTTTTGAGTGGGTTTATATCAGGGTGATCCAGAGAAACAGAATCAATAGATTCTCTATCTATATGTCCACATTCACATCTCTATCTCTATTTATTGAGAAAGATTGAGATTTATTATAAGGAATTGGGTCACATGATTATAGAGGCTAAGTCTCATGATCTGCCATCTGCGAGCTGGAGATCAGGGAAGACAATATTGTAATTCAGTCTGAGCCTGAAGGCTTGAGAACCAGAGTAGCGGCTGATGTAATTCCCAGGCTGAGGGTAGGAGAGGACCAAAGTCACAGCTCAGCAGTCGGCATTAGAAAAATTTTTGCTTGCTCCATCTCTTCTTTATATGTAGACCTTCACAGATTGGATGATTCCCACCCATCTGTTTTACCCAGTCCACTGATTAAGTGCTAATCTCATCCAGAAACTCCTTCACAGAAATAATGACATAATGTCTAGCCAAATATCTGGGCACCCTGTGATCCAGTCAGGTTGACACATAAAGTCAACCATCACAGACATCCTTCTAGAATGAAGCAGGTTTAGCCACCCAATATCTACTCCATTCACAAGAACCCTGTCGGTGGCAGTCCAGCTTGCTCCTGCCCCTGCCCCATCCTCTACCTTCAATATTTTGCTTTCAAGATTCAGCCACTAGTTACAACCTCATATAAGCCCCAAGACTCTCAATGATGCCAGGGTAGTTCTCTAGTGCTCTCTTCTTCTAAGTATATGGAGAGCATCCGTGAGTTTCTGTAGCTTACCACCTACGCATGGGGTGAGATTTGCATCTCTCCTAAGGCAGATAACCCCAGTCTCCATCAGGGGCATATATTTGACTTGAATTTGTGGGGAGCAGGAAGCAGGAGTGTTAATGGAAAAATGCCACAGTGCTTTTATTCCTGTGAATTCTGTTCAAGGAATTCTCTCTTTTAATGCATCTTCCTTCAGAACTATTTTCTAGCCCTCTCTTAGGTGGTTAGAGATAGGTGATTAAGATTGGTAGAGGCTTTGGGGCTACCTGTTCTTTCTTAGAAGATGTGATCACTCATTATCCTTATAGTATCAACTGAGAGGACCCTTGGCAGTACTCTGAGACAAAAGGAAAAAAGTCCCATTGCACATTCTTTCACATGTGCTTCCATGGTACTCTAATCTTGTTGTTCATAGCATTTATCAGTGGTGTAAATTCACGTTTATTTTGGCAGTCATTTGACTTGTATTTATCTTCCCCATTATACCATAACTCTAGGTGGGTAGAGGCCAAATCTGTTTTGTTTACAATTCCTTTTTTTTTTTTTTAAGATTTATTTATTTGACACAGAGAGTGATCACAAGTAGGAAGAGAGGCAGGCAGAGAGAGTGGAGGAATCAGGCTCCCTGCTGAGCAGAGAGCCCCATGCGGGACTTGATCCCAGGACCCTGAGATCATGACCTGAGCCAAAGGCAGAGGCTTAACCCACTGAGCCACCCAAGCACCCTGTTTTGTTTACTGTTCTATCCCTAAGGTCTCACACAGTGGCTTGCATGTGGCAATTTTGAATTAATGACTAGATGAACTGATGACCGGAGATCTAGATATATTTGTTTTTTTTCTACTTAATTTTATTTCTTTCATTGAAGAAATTCTTCTGTATGGTATGTAAGCATTTAGTTCTTATGAACTAAAATGCAAACATCCTACAGTCTGTCAACTTTTATTATAATTCTAAAGGCTCTTCTAGTGGTCATTTTTGAGTAATCAATGAAATATACATTTATATACTCCTAAAAATTAAAAACTACCTACTAATCAGGCACTGGGATTATGGAGATGAAAAAACAGGTTTCCTCTTAAGTATTTACAATGCATAGATGAAATAGACAAATAATTATAATCGAATGTGGTCTGTTAACACACAGTTATGTAACATTGTTTTTAATAACTATGATGTTCCAGGCCCTTTACTCACATATAGTATCTTATTTGATTTTTCATAATTGCCTTCTGAATTATGCTTTATTATTCCATTTTTTAACCCAATGAGAAAACTGAGGCTCAGTGAATTTAAACCTTTTGAAAAATTAATACATTGTTTTGGTTTATATTTATTGGGTTTCAAAGCAAACACTCTTTTCTTTGTGGCACATTACAAAGAACCACATCTTTAAGTCTCTGTGGGGAGAACACTCCTAAACTGATAAATTACTAGGTGAGGAACACAATAATTCTGTTACTAATTATTGAGTACGTATGTTGTGCCAAGCATTATGCTAGCATTTTTTTTTTTACAAAAATAGACTCATTTTAGCCTAAAAATAACTCTAAGATACTGGTATTATAATTCCTGTTTCCCATAAAGGGACGTTGAATGTCATCAAGTTTAAGTTCTTTGCCCAAGTCATATATATAAGTGATGGAGCTAGGTATCGAAATCAGTTCTGTCCAGATCTATGCTTATAACCTCTAAAAAAAAAAAGGTTCTTCTAGGACCTTTTTTTGGCATTAACATGGTCCAGATGAATATAGCCTGGTGATGACAAGTAGACAATAGACTGCAGGATTCTTAAACCATACTACATTTCAACACTAGAGTCTAAAAACTCTACCCGCCCCAGCTTTATATGAAGTCCTGAGCTTTCATTGTCCCTAAAGATATGTTTTATATCCTATTCGTTGTCAGGATAATTCAGACAATATTTACCACTAATCAGCTGATGTGGAAAAATCCAACTGCTCCCTGTGGTAAATTATGGAACAGTGGTTAGTTGAATATTATCAGCAAGGACCTCAAAAGCTCCTCATGTTCCTGTTTCTTCAATTGAAATTCATTCATCCATGGACCAATCTGCTCCTAAATTTGTAAACAGCTGTCCAGTAATAAACTCACTAAAATGAATAATATTCTCAAGCAATTGCATGCCATTTCACAAATGCTCTTATTGTCATCCTTCCCATCTCAGTGGTATTTATGAGCTGTTGAAGCAATGAAAGGGGAGAATAACACTTTTTTTATATAAATATGAACATGGTGACTTACACTTCAAGGTTCTAATCACCCTTTGAGCTCTTAAAACATCTATTTGTCTTTCTGATTTAGATTGTATATCTCTTGAGCACTGAGTACGTATTCTTTATGCCTGGTACAGTGCCAGATCCATCAGTGTTAAACAAATAATTAATCTTCATAATGATAGCTTGCAGTGGTGGTCCCGCAATTACTGAAGGGCACCTTGACATCCTTGGGAAGTCTGCTTGGAAAGATGGATGTGCAGCAAATAACAACTGAATATCAAGGCAAATCATTTCACTTCTCAGATCCTCAGTTTCTGAGTCCAGAAAATAAGGGTATTGGACTAAATGCTCAGTTGTTGGATTAGAAATTCATGAAGCTAACCCATATTTAGTCCTTTTTGATCTAAACATTCCTTTACACTTTAGAGAATGTCTCTAATTTTCTGGGTTCCCTTTAATTTCCATCCAGGTGTGTGTCATACACTGGAATCTGACTAGAACCCAAAATATAATATTTGATGCATCTTCATCTTACATTAGTGGATTAAATATTGAAGAACAAATATATTTTCTTATAAAATAGTAGCACTGGCTTGTGTATAAAGTTGTAAGAGTCCCACACAGTTTGGCCCCTATTTCCTAATCGTACACATAGCAACATAACACCATTTATATGGACAGGTGGCTTAGGATTCGTGTCTGACCACCATCACAAGCTACAAATAGTGCACCTATTTAACAAGCCTGTTAAAGTGTAAGGTGCACATGGAAACGTACTGTTTTAGCCTTTCTAAGCTCAGTTCTTTTACCAACATAATAAGGATAGGAATAATGACTTCTTGGGCTTTTTGAGAATTAGTGTATATAACTGCCTGACATAGAGGAAGTGGTCAAAAAGAGCAATTTCCTTTTCTCCCCCTTCTCTTTAGCTTCACCTTATTCAGCAGTTCTTTTTAGTCTGTGAATAGTTCCATTTTATTTAAAACAAACCTCCACAGACCAAATCTGACCTAGTGGTCCTGTTGTCTCAAATCTGAAAGTGGTGGCATTAATGTGGCTATGTCTATAGAAAACCCATCTTTGCATAAATCTATCTACCCTACCATTACACCCTGCAATTGCTTACCAGTTCTGCCTGTGGTCACCTCTGGATGAAGACGTTAAATATACCTGCTGAAATGCAGTGATGATACCAAGATGGTTAACCAGTGAGTCTAAAGAGGTGGGGATATCCTTTCTCTTTGGAGAAATATCCGGTTACAGGGGAAATGTTTTCAAACTTCATATTTGACCCTAGGGTTTCCAATATAATCCTGGTGAGCAGTACTGTCTGAGTGGGCCATCACTGCTAAAAATGCACCTTATCAATTAGTAGTGTGAGAGAGTTGGGAAAAAAGAAAGAGTAGCATTATAGTAAGCCATAATAAAAACAGCTTATATTTGTTTTCAAAGTTTCCTTATGAGACAGCAGTATGTTCCAAGGAAGTGGGGATTCATGTCCATTCAGTATGTGCCTAAGTGTGCCTACCATGTCTAAGGCACAATAATTAGTATTGCATACTCAATACTAATTCTGTATGAATATCACAGAGGGAACTGGGGGCAGAATTAAGAAGATATCTGCTAGGGCACAGCATAGAAAGCATAGGAACGGCCTTGCAATGGAAGATCTATTAATCCAGGGCCAGCCTAAGGACAGAATTTTAGGAGGTGGTTGGAGTCTGAAAATGAAGCATGGTTTACACATAAAGAATAAAAGTGAGCTGAAGATAAACATCACTAATTTATAATAATAAGTCCAGCCTTGATACAGATTTATAACAAACATCATCCTTTTTTGGAGGTAGGCACCATAGTATACTAGAAGGATCACAGGATTAGAAGTAAAGAAATCTCCTTAATGAATCTTAAGTCACTACCTGCAGGAAAGGCATCATCTATGTATGTCCTCTAACCTATCTTAGCACTAGTTTTCTTAGCTGTGAAATGGAACTAATAATTCTTGTTCTGTTTTACAAATGGGGTAGCTGTGAGAATTAAAAAAAAAAAAAAGCAAAAAGTAAAAGTGTTTTCAAAATGATGGACAATTTAAATTCAAGCCATTAATACAGATATTTTAAAGATTAACATCAAAGAAATCTCTCTGGAATTCCTAAAATAGTTAAAAGTTATAATGTTTTTCCTCCTTACTGTCAGATACAGAAGAAATTATGAAGGTTTGTTTTTTAGTTAGGTATTTATTCACACATGTTTGAGCATCTTTAAAGCAAAGGAAGGGTTAGATGGTGGTGATAACATAAATATTTTCTGTATCACTGAATACTAGATATTATTGGTGATATTTTTAAATAAAAGTTGTTCCCTGAATACTCTATGAGGGAAAATAGCAGAGAATGTCTTTCCTTTTTCATCAGTGAAGAACGTATCCTTTCTTTTTTTTCCTTTTCTTTGCAAGTTAGGGGAGGAGTACATACCCTTTTTGAATTAGCCTTAGTCAATATTTTGCTCATTCAACAGAAATAACAAAAACCCTCAAATATAATATATGTTGAGTACTCATTGTGAAAACTGCATTGACTTAGGCACTGTGTGGAAGGTAGAGGAAGAAAAAAAGAATGGTGCGAGTTAAGAGGATGCTTATGAGCTTTCTAGTCTTTCAATTAATTGTTTCAATTAAATACATCATAATTCTAAACAAGACATTTACTATGTTCCACAGATGGGATCTTAGATTCTTGAAGAAGTTTCCCTCCATCAAGATAGCTGCCATTCTAATGATCCTAAGAAGTTATTCAGATAGATTCTGCCAGTAAACCAGGTGAAAGAGCAAGGCCTCTGCTTTTTTAGGAGAGGTAAGATGTCAAGGGAGCTGAGGCATTCTTCCTAGTGGGGTAAGAGGAGAATATATATCACTGCATATATCAATATTCTCACTTTTTTTGTTTGTTTGTTTTGTTTTCCTGTTAATAATAGAATGCTGTAGGGGCACCTGGGTGGCTCAGTCAGTGAAGTGGCTGCCTTCAGCTCAGGTCATGATCTCAGGGTCCTGGGATCCAGCCCTGCATGGGACTCCTTTTCAGCAGGCAGTCTGCTTCTCCCTCCACCTCTGTATTCCCCCTGCTTGTGCTCTCTCTCTCTCAAATAAATAAAATCTTCAAAGAAAATCATTGAAGGCTATGTTACATCCTTCCTTTTCTTCTTTTTGTCTATCCCAGAAAGGAGAAGGGAATTTAAGGAAATGTTTAACAGAGTGGTTAGGGGGAAAATGGAAACAATCTAGTGGAGTTGTATTTTGCTTGAACCGTGATGAGATGTGTTTGGATTTATGCAGTGGGAAAAGGAAGTAGGGACAATAAGAAGGAACTCTGAGGATGCCAGTAGTGCAGAGGACATAGGACATGGAGAAAGGGAGGACCCCGATGAGATTGCAAGTATATGGGCCAAAACAACAAAGACCCAAAAATGGACCATTTTGTTGGGCTGTTCAGGGCTCAATGGTGTCTGGAGTCAAATAATTTTATTTTATTTTTCCAGCTATTGGTTCACATCTCTGATTCTGTTTTCTCTGAAAGGAATTGAAATGATAGGACTCTTATCTATAGAAAAGCCTCTATTGGCAGGATTTGTCTAAGGCAAAATTATGAAGTATTTAGTGTATGCTTTAGGGAACTGTATCTGTTTTAGGCAATTCTTTATGTACTGAAGGCATTTCAGTTCTTTCATGTTCCCTCATTCTTCTCTTCTAGAGAATCTATTCTAAACAAATATTCTCTGATAGTCCCTTACTTTGAAAGAAACATGACTGGTAGGTTTATTTATTTATTTTCCTGGAAGATAGGAAACAGATGAATTCATGTCATGTTAGACTTCCATGTATTCATACTATTAGTAAAGTAAATGTATATCTTATAAGGGAAAATCTTATTAAGATATAACATTGTGTAGTAGTTAGGGGAATCAATTTTAATTTGCATTTTAGCAACTTGATTTCCCTGAAGTTGTTTTTGGGGGATGGAAAATGGAAGTAATAATAATTGCTATCTCATGGATATATTTTAAGAATTTCATAAAATATCTTTTTTGCAGAAGAAACTGTTAAATTTATTATTATTATTATTGTTATTATTCAGCTCAGTTTGGCTATGGGCACAGACCTATAACGTGGATATTCATGGATCCTTAATTTCTGAGCCAATTTGGACTAAGTTTCAGACTTACAGGTATAGAATGTAGAATTGCTGCAAGACTGATCTCTATTATTTCTGAAGGGAACCCACTGAAATACAGCAATCCCTAATGTGTACCCTGATTTTTCCTTTTAGAGCACAGATAGGGCCAGAGCTGTGTCCCTGAATCCTGCTACAAATTTTTCCTTTCCTCTGAGGTTTCCCTCAAAGAAGGGAGTTGTACAGTGCAAAAAGTAATACTCAATGAGATTCCAATAACCAATTTATTTCTTGCTGAATAAATGCTCAGTAGATCCTTTGGAAGACTTCCTGATTAAAGTTTCATTTTAGAACCTGGCTCGGGCCAGGAGTCCCAAATGAGGACTCTCTATTTCATCTGCCCTCTCCTGAAACCTAAAATGCTGGACTGAGGAGGTTGATTCCAGCCTCACCTGCCATCCCAGCCTTAGGCAGAGAAACTGGCATAGAATGGAGGAGGAACAGCATTTCCAGGTTGGTCTTTAAACAGCAGCCTGACTTGACAGCTCACCTTTGAGAAGCCAGAGCCAGAGAGTGACAGACAGGTCCGATAACTACAGAGTCTCATGGACTAGGAAGAGAGCCAGTGAGGCTATGGTCTTTAACCCGTAGTTATGTCATCTGTTGGTAAGAGTGGTCCAGTGAATGACCAAATTGAAAATAAATTCTTTCAATGGATAGAAGACATTGAATCTATGGATCTATGAATCCGTGGGTTGGATATAAGGAAGGACAGAAAGAATGGCAAAAATATGGTGGCAGAAGTTTCTTCCTTTATTAAAAAACAGTATAATACTTGAGATATTCTAGCCATCTCAAAACCTGAGTGATCATTCAAAAAGGATGAACTCAAGCTCTGTGCTACAATTATTTTAGATATTTCTATCACTTTGGTCCCCCATTGTCCAGACAAAAATTTCCCCGAGTCCCTACTAATTCAAATACATGCATACAATTTCTTTAAAAACAAAACAAAACAAATGACTAAACAAAACGAAACACAGATTTGAACAAAATAAAGGAAATGATTAAGAGAAACCACATATGTGAGGAGCTATCAGTAATGGAGGATGAATAACAATGCATTTCTCTGTGCTAAATGGAAGCAAGGCACAGTTGCAAAAATCAGTAACAAGGTAATATAAACAGCGATGTAACAATTTAAAGCTATTGACAGAATCTCATTAGATTGTCATTTTATGTATATAATACAGTGTTGTTTACAAAAATATAACATTCTGGTATCTGTTATACATTTCAAATTATTATTGCATTATAAATAGAATTTATAGTAATCTCTAATTTTAAAGTAACTAACATATCCTTTTATTTGCATCTTTTACCTTAACAAAATATGATCACTCTAATCAATTTCTTCAGGGAAGTATCTCTGCGTTTAGCTCTTTGGTGTTGACTTGGAGACTTTATAAGCTCATATTCTAATTTTCAAAGGGAAAAGTATTTCTACTGTGTAGAAAGATGTTGAGCAAAAGAAATCTTTCATGGATATAGTTTTAATTTCTAAGTGTTCAGAGGCCAAGACCAAGTCCCAGCTAGTGTTAAGAAAAATCACATCCTACAGGGAATTAGCACTAACAAAGGAACAAGGATCCTGGAGGCTATTCCTAAGGCAAGAGCAGTATTGTTGAGGGGTAATCTCAAACGATGGTTGATTTTTCAAAGCGCAGTGAAATTTCTTTCTGCTTCAAGTACAGGATAGAGCACAGAGCAAGATTGAGTGTCATGTTTTAAGTGTAATCAGGGTGAGGGAAAAAGTGAAAGGGCTTTTTAAAAGTTGAAGAAAAAGACCTAAAGACAAAATCAGGGGAGATTAGAGCTTTAGTTTCATAGCAGTATCTGCTTTTATTTATGTACAGTCCTCATTAATACACATGACATGGCTACTTAATGACATGAAAATGGCTAATTTTCCCATTAGTAAAATATATTGCAAGGAGAACAAATATGAAAATATCCACTGTTTAACTCTTAACTCTCTGCTTAACTTCATTCTGCCAACATGTCAGGTTTTGTTTTTGGTTTCTTGCTATCAGTGTGAGCAACTGGCATCCAGGCATTTAGGTCAGCTCTGTTGAACTATCATTGCAATTAATTCTGTCAACAGATGTTCATTGAATACTTTCACATATTGGACACTGATATAAATGTTAATGATACAGCAGTGAATCAGTAAAGGCCCTGTCCTCCTGGAGCTTCTGCAGTGGCAGATATGACAAAAAAATTAAGTAATCAAGTAAAGAATGAGAAGCATTCAAACTTTCAATTATAAAATAAATCACAGAGGTGAAATCTACCCCATAGTGAATATAGTCAATAATATTGCAATAACAATGAGGGTGACATCACTTGTCATCCTGAGCACTATGTAATGTATAGAATTGTTGAATCAATATGTTGTACACTTGAAACTAATACATCATTGTATGTTAAGTATACATTAATAACAAATAAGTAAAATGAAAGAGAAAAAAGCAGAAAGTATTCACATGCTTTTGGATCGTAAATGATGAGGTTTCTAATGTCTGCGGAATCTGGATGGGCCTTTCTGAGATTGAAGTATGCATCAGAGTTAGGTATAACAGAGGGGGAGGTAATTTAATTTATTTGGTACAAGACAGTGAATTAAACACTGTAATAAATGCAGTTATAAATAGTTCTGTACTTACAGAGCTTACAGTTTAGTAATAATGATAATTTATTAAATGTTCATTATGTGGTAGGTATTAACCTTGCTTGTATTAATTTTTTTAATTCTCATAACAACCCTATGAGGTAGATGCTATCATTAACCATTTTTAGGTGAGGAAGCAAAGAAGCAGAAATGTTGAATCACTTACACAGATCTTCCAACTAGCAAGTGGTAGGGCTAGTATATGAGTATAAGGTGTCTCACTCCCAAATCCTGCACTCTTAATGAGTACTCTGTTCTAAAAGATCTACACATGTAATTGCAAATACGCAAATCCTTCCATGTAAGGAGTGACAACTATTATAAGAGGATCCTTATATCCTCAGTGGGACACCTCGGGCATGATGTGGCACAGATTGAAAATCTCTGCCTGAGCTTGCCCTTTTTAGGCTCTCTTTACAATATCCTTTCTCTGATACAATAGTTCATGCACGGTCTCCCCTTCAAGGGAGGTACTTCTCTTTGATTGAAAGACATCTCTTGACCTCTAGAGACCTGCCATGTAGTCTGTAAATAAAAAGAATTGTGAAGAAGCCTAAGAACTCATGTTTCTCCTGGTAGAAACCCATCCCTCTTCCTACACAAAAGTAGGTTGTAGGAAGTTCTGGTTGGACCAAAACTATTGCCAAAGGCAGTTTTGAATCCATGGAAAAGCTGGAACATCACTAGTTGAAATCTCAGAGTGATGCTGCGGTGCGTCCTGTATTGCCACAATTTAGTCAGACTTGTATCATAACGACTTAAAAGTTTAACTTTGACTACAAAGGACAATGAGGGGATCTTCTAATATAATTTTCAATTATATTGAATTGTTTCATCAGTCACTATCCTAAACACTTTATGTGTTTGGAAATACAGGTTATTTGGTGAAATCTAATCTCACTGGAAAGCATTGATGCTCTATACCAAATTAAAACTAATTTAACTGAGCCATCTATGCTGCACATTAATATTAAGCAATTACATTAAATGGAAGCACTGTGAATATGTTAATTGCTTTCATTAAAAAACTGATTTCCTTAATTACTTTCTAAGCAAATATTCTTTACCAAGCTATTTAAGTATTTGCAACATTCAAATTCAATAGGTGATTGGGATGTCAATTTATATTAAGTACATATTTTTAAAATCTGTTTTGCATTACAAGTTTTAAAATGTATTTAATCTAGAATTAAATATGATTTTAAAAGACTATTTTCATTTGACTAATGTTAGAAACTTTATTTGGTCAAAATAATATCTCTTATTTTTAATTCCTTATTACCTAAGACCTCTGAGAACACACCCACTTTGTCTCTCTCAAAAAAAAAAGGCTTCTCTCTCCCTGGTCTCATCGTTGATGTTGACTGATGTTCAGATCTCCATGGTTTCAACCTGGCTAAGCACTAAGGTAGCCCTTCAAGTTCATGGGGAAGTAAGGTTTTGGAGATTTATAGGTTTCTCATTACCCGCACAGTTTTTCAGTGCTTGTGTGACCAACCTCTGTGAAATGCCTTGATTTTCTTCAACAGAGGATGGTGGGTTCATGAAATATAACACAGAATATTTCCCATGTGCTCTTAGGCTTGAGAGTCAGAATACTAATAGTAGTTCAGAATATATATGTATGTATATGTACATGTACATATATATAACATGTACATATATCTATATAACTATATATGTACATGTACATATATAGTTATATATATATAACTATTGCTGAAAGCTGTTTCACACACCTAAGTATGAAAGATGTTATATTTCAAAAACATGGATTTGAAGTCACATGGATGAAAAGAAGGAGGATAACAAGAAGAATTACTTTAAATAAATTATAAGGTCTTAATATTCTCCAAAACACTCCATCCCCCCTTCTTCTTTATAAGGGTCAATTAAAAAATTAGACCACATTGTTTGTACATTGCATTTCTTAAAAGATACTTTTTATAATTTTTTAGCTATTGCTACTTTGTTTAAACAGTTTTATTTTAAACAGATTTATTGAAGTATAATTGACACCCTAAATTACACTAATTTAATAAATTTTGACATACACACACATCCATGAAGCCACCATTACAAACAAGATAATGAACCTATGACCTCTCAGTTTCCTCTTGCCTCTCTTAATCTCTCACACGTGATCTTTCCTACCACCTTCCTCGTTACCTATGTAGTATATACTCATTTTGTCTAGCTTCTTCTATTCAGAATAAGTATTCTGAGATTTATCCATGTTGAAGCAGGTTATCAATAGTTTATGTTTTTGTTGTTGAGTGCTATTTCATTGTGTATAAATACCACAGCTTATTTAACCTTTCATTGATTGATGGGTACTTAAGTTCTTGCCAGTTTTTCGCTATTACAAATAACGCTGATGTGAGTGGTTATTTATGTCTTTATGTGGACATTTAATTTTAGTTTCCCTTGGGTAATACTTAGGAATGCAACAGTTGGAACATATGGTAGAAATACTTCAAATTAAAGAAACTGGCAAAATGTTTCCCAAAGTGGCAATGCTGTTTTACATTCCTACCAACAGTGTATGAGAACCCCAGTTGCTCCATAGCCTCTCCAATACTTGTCTTTTTTTTTTTCTATTTAGACTTTCTAATATATGCGTAATGGTAGCTCATTGTGGTTTTAATAGTCGTTTCTCCTAAGTTTAGCATTTTTCAGGCATTTTTTTGGTATTCATAAATATTTTTTGTGAAGTATATATTCAGAAGTTTCGCCCATCATTTCAGTTATACTCTTACTGAGATGTCGGAGTTTTTCATATATTCTGCTGTATAAGTCCTTCATCACATATGTGATATTAAAAATTTTTCAGTCTGTGGTTTATAGTTTAATTTTCTTGGCAGTGTCTTTTGATGAGCAGGAATTTTTAATTTTGATTAAGTACAGCTAAAGGTAGTACTTTGTTTTACAGATCATCCTTTTATCATATCTAAGATAATGTTTACTTATCCACATTCAAGAAAGCATTTCCTTTTTTTCCAGAAGCTTTCAAATTATTGGTTTTACATTTAGGTATATGGTCTATTTTGAGTTAATTTTTATATATTGTGCAAGTTATGGATCCATGGTCATTTTTTGCATGTGATCATTTAATTGTTCCAGCACCATTTTTTGAAAAGACTACTTTCTCCACTGAATTGTCCTTGTAACTTTGTGAAAAACCATTTGTCCATATATGTGTGGATCTATTTCTAGACTGTTTTTATTTCATTCATCTATTTGTCTGTCTTGATACTAATATAACCTGTCTTCAATACTGTAGTTTTCTAATCTAAAAATCATTAAGTGTGAGTCCTCTGGTTTTATTCTAATTTTTCAAAGGTATTTTAGATACTCTTATTCCTTTATACCTTCAAGTGAGTTTTAGAATCAGTTTATCAACTTCTACAAAAAAAGTTTTGATTAGAATTGTATCAAATCTTTGCATTTATCTGGAGAGATTGACATTTTACCAATGTTGAGTCTTCTGACCTATGAACAAAAATTTACTTTTCCATTTATTTAAGTCTTTAATTTCTCACAGCAATGTCTTATAATGTATATGTCTTTCACATATTTTTCAGGTTTATCCTTATTTCATATTTTTGGTGCTATTAAAAATGGTATTTTTAAAATTTCAACTTCCAGGTGTTCCTTGCTAGTATATATAAGTGTATTCGGTTATTGTTTATTATCTTGTATTCTGCAATACTACCAAATTCTTTTCTAATTTTTAGTAGCTTTTTGGTACATTCTATCATATTTTATATGTAGAAGATAATTTCATCTGCAATCAAAGTGATTTTAATTATCCCTTTCTTTTGTGGATGCCTTTTATTTCTTCTTGCCTCACTGCCCTAGATAATGTTGGATAAAAATAATGAAAGTTCAAGACCAAAGGCCTTGTCTTCTCCTGATCATGGGGGAAGACATTGTCTTTGACTGTCAAGAATGATGTTAGTTGTAGGCTTTTTAGATGCCCTTTATTAGGTTGAAGAAATTTTCTTCTGTTCTTAGTTTGCAGAGAATTTTTTCAGAAGCAAGAGTTAGATTTTGTCAGTTGCTTTTTTTTTGACTGTATTCATTCATAGGATCATATAATAACACTAATATGACAAAATATGGAGTTAGTCTGACCTTGCATTCTTTTGATAAACACTATTTTGTGATGGTGGATTATCTTTTTTTTTTTTTTTTTAAGATTTATTTGTTTATTTTGGAGGACCAGGGGCAGAGGGAGAAGAAAGAGAATCTTCAGCAAACTCCCTGAGATCATGACCTGAGCAGGATTTAAGAGTTGAGCACTTAACTCACTGAGCCACCCAGGCACCCCATAATGGATTATCCTTTTTATGCATTGTTAGATTTGATTTCCTAAAATTTTATTTAGAATTTCACAACTCTGTTCAGGAAGGATATTCATTTTCTTATATATTAGGGTACTCCAGAGAAGTAGAACTAATAGGATGTATACCAAAAGATTTATTTTAAGGGATTGGCTCATGGGATTATAGAAACTGGAAAGCTCAAAATTCATGGGGTAGGCTGGCCACCTGGAGACCTAAGGAAGAGCTAAGATTACAGTTCAAGTCCAGGGGCCATCTGCTGGCAAAACTCATTCTTACTTTGGTCAAGGAAGTCAAACTTTATTTTATAAAGGCCTTTAAATTACTGGATGAGGTCCACCCATATTATGGAGAACAATCTACTTGACTCCAGCCTACCAATTGAGATGTCAATCTCATTAAAAAAATTCAGAAAGATCTAGACTAATGTTTGATCAATTATCTCCATACTGTGGCCCAGGCAATTTGACACATAAAATTATCCATCACATCTTGTAATGCCTTTGTTTGACTTTGGTATTAGTGTAATACTAGCCTCATATAATGCGTTGAAAATATTTCTTCCTTTTCAACTTTCAGGATGAGTTTGAGTGTATTTTATATTATTTCTTCTTTAAATGTTTAGTTAAATCACTAATGAAGCTATCTAGGCCTGGAGGTTTTGTGGGATAGATTTTAGCTAGAGATGCTTTCTATTTAACAGATACAGTATTTTTCCTGATTGTTTCTTCTTTAATGAGTTTGATTATTTAGGCCTTTAAAATATTTCCCCATTTCATCTGAATTGTCATGTATTTCCAAAATATTGTTCTTAATATTGCATTATTATTCTTACAATATCTGACAAATTCTGTAGTGATGTTATCATTGTACTTCCTGCTATTGATAGTTTGTGACTTCTTTCTTATTTTTTCATAATTAGAATGGGAATGAAAAATAAAACCATAATGAGGTTCTTTAAAATTTTTTTGTCCAGTGGATGGGACGCCTGGGAGGCTCAGTGGGTTAAGCCTCTGCCTTTGGCTCAGGTCATGATCCCAGGGTCCTGGGATCAAGCCCCGCACTGGGTTCTCTGCTCAGCAAGGACCCTGCTTCCTCCCCCCGCCTCTCTGCTTGCCTCTCTGCCTACTTGTGGTCTCTGTCTGTTAAATAAATAAAAATACAGTATTAAAATAAATAAAATTTTTTGTCCAATGGAATTGGCAATAATTTTAAGAGATAAAAGTATTGAAAAGAAGATGGAGAAGTAGCATTTTATTTGTTGGTAAATCCCTTCTCAAAAACAGTATTGTGGCAGATATCAAAATTGCACATATCCAGGGACCTAATCATTCCACTTTGGACTTTAAATTAAGTAGTTGCACAGTAGTACAAGGGGAATGATACTGAGGACTGAGTTTTATATTGTATACTTTATTGTTTTAATCTCAATAATGACAATGAACTGAAAAATTATTTCTATAATTTTTAAAATGAAGGGAAAATTATGAAAGTTGCTTCTTATTTAATGATATTCTCTTTCATTTTCAGTAAGCTCATATTCTTTTGTATTCTTTTGAGTAATCCAAGAGTCATTGTAGTGTTCCAGATAAGAAATAGAATCAACTGCCAGATTGAATGGATTTGAATTCTGGGGTCATGATCTTACTTGCTATTTTACATCAGGCACTTTATTTATCTCATCAGTGTCTTTGTTCCTTCATCTGTGAATGCTTTATATCACTCTTAACTTAAAGGCTTCTGTAAAAATTAAGTAAGACAACAAATATAAAGCTCATAGAACCCGGAACTAGTAAGACCTCTAGAAATATTAATGATTGCGAATGGTTAATGAAACCATATTAACTGCTCCTTAGTTTATCAGAGGGTATCAGTGAATTAATATGCAATTTGTCAGTTACCCTGTAGAAGATAATGAGAAATAATTAGACAAATTTCAAAATTTCAAATTTTCCTAATTATATGTGACTTGAATTTTGCATATGGATATTCATGAAGTTCTTTATCCTTCCTTAAAGTTCACATCCAATTTTATGATAGAGATAGCTAATTGCTTTCAAAAATTTACTTTCCTGTTCTTCCATATATAATATAAATTTTATATTTTACCTATACTGACATGATCAGCTAGAACAAGATGATTCTGGTTTTGGGGTCCCTGGGTGGCACAGTTGTTTAAGCTGCCAACTCTTGACTTTAGCTCAGGTCATGATCTCAGGGTTGTGGGATCCAGCCTTCCATCGTGTTCAGCATGGAGACTGCTTGGATTCTCTCTCCTCTTTCCCTCTGCTCCTTCTGCCCCACTCACTCTAAAATAAATATATAAATCTAAAAAAAGAAAAACAAATAATTCTGGTTGTTGCAATATAAGGGAAAGCATTGAGTAGCAGCTCCTAGAAACATTATCTCTGGATAGCTGGCAAGAGTCCTTTGCTCTTTCTTTTCATCCCATTCTTCTGTCCTCCATCCAGCCCAATGTATGCTCCCTTAGGTCCTGAGAAGAACGAAAAGATTTCATTGAACTTGGTGGAGTTGTAAGCTGGAAAGTTCACTGTCCCTAGGACATCAAGGAACAGAGGCCACTCTCACCTTACAATGCATGCTATCATACTTTCATGTGAGAAACTGACTTCTCCTTATTTAACTCAATATAACTTTCCATTTTTCTATCAAAGTTAAACTTAATTTTAACTGATAATTCACCAAGCTACATCTTAGTGTTTGTTGATTTTTTTCCCATGATTTGCTTTCAGAACTGTTGTACTTTTTATTTGTCAATTATGGGTTTCTTGTATCTTCAGAAATTTTATCCAGTTCTGACTTTGAACATTTTTCATTGCTTTTTATCTTTGCTGGTACCTCATATCCATATGTTGGACATATATTTTATTATTTTCATATTCCCTTAGAGCTTTCTTTCTCATTTTGCTTTCCCTTTCCCTGGTAACTTATCATTATATTCCCAGTACTAAGACAGTACCTGGCATATTCTTAATTTGTTGAATGAATAATATAATGAATTAATTATTTTTAACACTATTTTTAGCTACATCTGTTGTTCTTCTTAACTGCTTCATGATTTGTATTTCTTTTATTTCACATTTCATGTTCTTTTGTAATCATATTTCTTTGTTCTCTTCTGTTCATGTCTTTACTGAATACTTTTTTATTAGTGTTTTCAATGGTATGGGGAGTATCTGTCTAAAATTTTATGTTGTTTCTTGGAGATAACTTTTCTTCTGAAGACTTTTTTCAAACTTCCTCCTTTTTTATAGTATCTATTTTTGGTGGGATTATAAATTTGTGTTTTTCTATGACCATATATTTTTCTTACCTTGTTTCAAGCCAGTGGTCAGGTTCTGTTGAATCCTTTTTACTTCAGACAAGATTTATGTTTCAGGAATACAACCAAAATTGCTTGTGCCTCTTTTCTGTTTTATAAGCCTAAAACTGATTAAGGGATTCAGTTTAGTGTCCTGTAGAAGGACAGAGAGAGATCATTGAGAACCAGTGGTAGAGGTCATATCCAACTGAGGCTTCAGAGGAGAGAGATGGTGGGAAAGAAGAGGGACCTTTTTCAAAATGATCACCATCAGTACTCTTTGGGTGTAGCAAGAACTCAAGGATGCCTCTGACCACTTGGTGCTTTTATCAAGACTACTCTGAAGGCCTGGGAATTCTCAGTTCCCAAAGATTTACAGAAACTAGGAGAACTAGCACCCTTGATGGAACTGCAGTCTAAAAGAATAAACATCTCAATTTTAATCAGTGTAAACTGAAGTCTGAGGATGACAGTGGCCTCCGTCACATTCAGAACATTGGTCTGACCTAGGAGCCCCAAGAAGGAACTTGATTTTCTCATGAACTTTGCAGTATGGAGACTGGAGCCAGATCAAAGGAAACAAGGAAATGCAATATCTCTTGTACTTCTGATTTTCAATACTGAAATGGATATATATGAATTAATTCCAGGTTATATAATTTCTCTATATTGCTCTTTTTGGAGTGGTGGTATCATCTAAGCCTGTAATTTATTGCTGGAATTGGGGGCAGTGACGTGGAAAGTTGGCACTTTCAAATTGAATATGTTGTCTCAGAACATTTTTTCCTCCTCTTTACCAAAAACATGTCTTCTCTCAGCTTTCAGTGTACATTCCTCTTTACTGCAGATTAACTCTGACCAGCGGTTTCAAAGCTGGTGACTTATTTACCCTCTTTATCGTTCTCTGTTGCGCCTGATAGTTTCTCTGAGTTAATTATTTGTTCTGTAGAAAAACTAAAGCAGCATATGCAAGCAATTCATTCCTATGTCAGTTTTCGACTTTCTCCTTTGACCAAACTTCACTGTATTTGATAAATATTCATCATAGTTTGCAGTTTGGGATTTGAGCTTTCTCTGTTTTATTACAGATGAGAATTTAGTTCCTAGTTTTGTTCATTTAAGTAGGTTGCCACAGGTTTTAAGAATAGCGATATACTCTGCTACTATTTTACCTAAGCCTTTAGCCTCTGGAGTATGCATGTGTGTGCATGTGTGCGCGCATGTGTGTGTGTGTGTGTGAGAGAATACTACCAGGAACTCAGTTTTACCTTTTTTTTTTTTAGATTTATTTATCTATCTTGGAGGTGGGGGTGGGCAGAGGGAGAGTCTTAAGCAGACTGTGCACTGAGTGCAGAGCCCTACGGTACTCGATCTCAGGACCCTGAGATCAAGATCTGAGCTAAAACCAAGTCAGAATCTTAGCCAACTGCACCATCCAGGCACCCCTCAGTTTTACTTTTAAGAAGGTATTTTTCATCCTCCTACCAACAGGAGTTTTCCTTTCCTGGGAGCAGCCGAAGCCACAGACAAAGTAACAATTTTATTTATTTATTTTTTTATTTATTTAAGATTTTATTTATTCATTTGACAGAGACATTTATTTATTTAAGATTTTATTTATTCATTTGACAGGGAGAGGGAACATAAGCAGAGGGAGTGGGAGAGGGAGAAGCAGGCTTCCTGCTAAGCAGGGAGCCCCAATGCAGGGCTTGATCATGACCTGAGCTGAAGGCAGACGCTTAAGAACTGAGCCACCCAGGTGCCCCCAAAGTAACAATTTAAATGTAATTTGTAACATCCTGTCCCTCTCATTTCTCATACTGTAGTTTTTGTTCTCATAACCTGTTATTTGTTGCAGGCTTCCTGTCCTCCTTTTCTCCCTGAATGAGTATCACTTGATCCTACTTGGCCAACACTCCTAATTGGTTTTCTGTTATATTTGAGCTCTGTCTTAGAGATTAGTAGTCCTCTTCTATCTCTCTTTTACAAGGCAGCAGTTGAATAGCGAGTGAATTTAATGAGGTTGAGTTAAATTTCTGTAGCATCTTAATTTTGGTACCTACAAATTAAAAAAGATGAAGGGTTTCCAGAAAGAACCATGTCTTAAAGCTATACGAGCTGCTCATTTATGAGGCTGACAACTGTTTATTAATTTCACAAGATCAAACAGACAGGTGGAATTCATTTTTATTTTATTTTATTTTTTTTTTGTTTATTAATACATAATGTATATTTGCTTCAGGGGTACACGTCTGTGCATCATAAGTCTTACATAATTCACAGCACTCACCATAGTACATACCTCCCCAATGTCCATAACCCAGCCACACTATCCCTTCCTCCCACCCCCTAGAAACCCTCAGTCTTTTTCCTGAGATTAAGAGTTTCTTATGGTTTGTCTCCCTACCTGGTCCCATCTTGTTTCATTTTTTCCCTCCCTACCCTCCACGACCCCCTGCCCTGCCTCTCAAATTCCTCATATTAGAGATATGATTATTGCCTTTCTCTGATTGACTTATTTCTCTTAGCATCATACCCTCTAGTTCCATCCACATCATTGCAAATGGCAAGATTTCTTTTTTGGTGCCTGCATAGTATTCCCTTGTATATCTATACCACATCTTCTTTATCCATTTGTATATTGATGGACATCTAGGCTCTTCCCATAGTTTGGCTATTGTGGACATTGTTGCTATAAACATTCGGGTGCACATGCCCCTTTGGATCACTGCATTTGTATTTTTAGGGTAAATACCCAGTAGTGTGATTGCTGAGTTGGAGGGTAGCTCCATTTTCAACTTATTTGAGGAACCTCCGTACTGTTTTCCAGAGCTGCAACAGCTTGCATTCCCACCAACAGTGTAGGAGGGTTCCCCTTTCTCCACATCCTCTCCAGCCTCTGTCGTTTCCTGACTTGTTAATTTTAGCCATTCTGACTGGTGTGCGGTGGTATCTCATTGTGGGTTTTTTTTTTTTTTTTTTTAATTTATTTATTTATTTGACAGAGAGAGAGATCACAGGTAGAGAAAGAGGGGGGGAAGCAGGCTCCCTGCTGAGCAGAGAGCCTGATGTGGGGCTCGATCCCAGAACCCTGAGATCATGACCTGAGCCAAAGGCAGAGGCTTAACCCACTGAGCCACCCAGGTGCCCCTCATTGTGGTTTTGTTTGCATTTTCCTGATGCTGAGTGATGTGGAACACTTTTTCATGTGTCTATTGGCCATTTGGATGTCTTCTTTGCAGAGATGTCTGTTCATGCCTTCTGCCCATTTCTTGATTGGATTATTTGTTCTTTGGGTGTTGAGTTTGCTAAGTTCTTTATAGATTTTGGACACTAGCCCTTTATCTGATATGTCATTTGCAAATATCTTCTCCCATTCTGTCAGTTGTCCTTTGGTGTTGTTGACTGTTTTCCTTTGCTCTGCAAAAACTTTTGATCTTGATGAAGTCTCAGTGGTTCATTTTTGCCCTTGCTTTCCTTGCCTTTGGCGATGTTTCTAGGAAGAAGTTGCTAAGGCTGAGGTCGAAGAGGTTGCTGCCTGTGTTCTCCTCAAGGATTTTGATGGATTCCTGTCTCACATTGAGGTCTTTCATCCATTTGGAGTCTGTTTTTGTGTGTGGTGTAAGGAAACAGTCCGGTTTCATTTTTCTGCATGTGGCTGTCCAATTTTCCCTACACCATTTATTGAAGAGGCTGTCTTTTTTCCACTGGACATTCTTTCCTGCTTTGCCAAAGATTAGTTGACCATAGATTTGAAGGTCTATTTCTGGGCTCTCTATTCTGTTCTATTGATTTATATTTCTGTTTTTGTGCCAGTACCGTACTGTCCTGATGATCACAGCTTTGTAATAGAGCTTAAAGCCTGGAATTGCGATGCTACCAACTTTGGCTTTCTTTTTCAACATCCCTCTGGATATTCACGGTCTTTTCTGGTTCCACATAAATTTTAGGATTATTTTTTTCCATTTCTTTGAAAAAAATTGATGGTATTTTGATAAGGATTACATGAAATGTGTAGATTGCTTTAGGTAGCATAGACATTTTCACAATATTCTTCTAATCCATGAGCATGGAACATTTTTTCATTTCTTGGTGTCCCCCTCAATTTCTTTCATAAGTACTTTGTAGTTTTCTGAGTACAAATTCTTTGCCTCCTTGGTTAGCTTTATTCCTAGGTATCTCATAGTTTTGGGTGCAATTGTAAGTGGGATCGACTCCTTAATTTCTCTTTCTTCTGTCTTGCTGTTAGTGTATAGAAATGCAACTGATTTCTGTGCATTGATTTTATATCCTGACAATTTACTGAATTCCTGTATGAGTTCTAGCAGTTTTGGAGTGGAGTCTTTTGGGTTTTCCACATAAAGTATCATATCATCTGCAAAGAGTGAGAGTTTGACTTCTTCTTTGCTGATTCGGATGCCTTTTATTTCTTTTTGTTGTCTGATTGCTGAGGGTAGGACTTCCAGTACTATGTTGAATAGTAGTGGTGACAGTGGACAGCCCTGCTGCATTCCTGACCTTACGGGAAAAGCTCTCAGTTTTTCCCCACTGAGAATGATACTTGCTGTGGGTTTTTCATAGATGGCTTTGATATTGAGGTATGTGCCCTCTATCCCTACACTTTGAAGAGTTTTTTTTTTTTTTTTTTTTTTTTTTTAAAGATTTTATTTATTTATTTGACAGAGAGAGATCACAAGCAGGCAGAGAAGCAGGCAGAGAGAGGAGGAAGCAGGCTCCCCGCTGAGCAGAGAGCCCGACGCGGGGCTCGATCCCAGGACCCTGAGATCATGACCTGAGCCGAAGGCAGCGGCTTAACCCACTGAGCCACCCAGGCGCCCCCACTTTGAAGAGTTTTGACCAAGAAAGGATGCTGTATTTTGTCAAATGCTTTTTCAGCATCTATTAAGAGTATCATATGGTTCTTGTTCTTTCTTTTATTAATGTGTTGTATCACATTGATTGATAATATGGATATTGAACCAACCTTGCAGCCCAGGAATAAATATCACTTGGTCATGTGAATAATCCTTTTAATGTACTGGCTAGTACTGGATCCTACTGGCTAGTACTTTGGTGAGAATTTTTGCATCTGTGTTCATCAAGGATATTGGTCTGTAATTCTCCTTTTTGATGGGGTCTTTTGATGGGGTTTTGGGATCAAGGTGATGCTGGTCTTATAAATGAGTTTGGAAGTTTCCCTTCCATTTCTATTTTGCAGAACAGTTTCAGGAGAATAGATATTAATTCTTCTTTAAATATTTGGTAGAATTTTCCTGGGAAGCCATCTGGCCCTGGGCTCTTGTTTGTTGGGAGATTTTTGATGATTGCTTCAATCTCCTTACTGGTTATGTGTCTCTTTAGGTTTTCTATTTCTTCCTGGTTCAGTTGTGGTAGATTATATGTCTCTAGGAATGCATCCATTTCTTCTAGTTTGTCAAATTTGTTGGTATATAGTTGCTCATAATATGTTCTTTTTTTTTTTAAAGATTTTATTTATTTATTTGATAGAGAGAGATCACAAGTAGACGGAGAGGCAGGCAGAGAGAGAGAGAGAGAGAGAGAGAGGGAAGCAGGCACCCCGCTAAGCAGAGAGCCCGATGCGGGACTCGATCCCAAGACCCTGAGATCATGACCTGAGCCGAAGGCAGCGGCTTAATCCCCTGAGCCACCCAGGCACCCCAATATGTTCTTATAATTGTTTGTACTTCTTTGGTGTTGGTTGTGGTCCCTCCTTATTCATTCATGATTTTGTTAATTTGGGTCCTTTCTCTTTTCTTTTTGATAAGTCTGGCCAGGGGTCTATCAATCTGATTAATTCTTTCAGAGAACCAGCTCCTAGTTTCGTTGATCTGTTCTACTGTTCTTTTGGTTTCTATTCCATTGATTTCTGCTCTGCTCTTTATTATTTCTCCTCTCCTGCTGGATTTAGACTTTCTTTGCTATTCTTTCTCCAGCTCCTTTAGGTGTAAGATTAGGTTGTGTACTTGAGACCTTTCTTGTTTCTTGAGAAAGGCTTGTATTGCTATATACTTTCCTCTTAGGACCGCCTCTGCTGTGTCCCAAAGATTTTGAATAGTTGTGTTTTCATTTTCATTTGTTTCCATGAATTTTTTTTAAAGATTTTATTTATTTATTTCACAGACAGAGATCACAAGTAGGCAGAGAGGCAGGCAGAGAGAGAAGGGGAAGCAGGCTCCTTGCTGAGCAGAAAGCCCACTGCGGGGCTTGATCCCAGGACCCTGGGATCATGACCTGAGCCGAAGGCAGAGGCTTTAACCCACTGAGCCACCCAGTTGTCCCACATTTCCATGAATTTTTAAAAAGTTTTCTTTAATTTCTTTAATTTTAGAAATTTAAATTTTAGAAATTTTCTTTAATTTTTTTTATTTCTAAAATTTCTTTAATTTCCTTGTTGACCCATTCATTCTTTAGTAGGATGCTCTTTAGTCTCCTTGTGTTTGCTTTCTTTCCAGCTTTCCTCTTGTGATTGAGTTCTAGTTTCAAAAGATTGGGGTCTGAAAATATGCAAGGAATGATCTCAATCTTTTGATACTGGTTGAGACCTGTTTTGTGACCCAGGATGTGATCTATTCTGGAGAATATTCCATGTGTACTAGAGAAGAATGTGTATTCTGTTGCTTTGGGATGGAATGTTCTGAAGATATCTGTGATGTCCATCTGGTCCAGTGTGTCATTTAAAGCCTTTATTTCTTTGTTGATCTTTTGCTTGGATGATCTGTCCATTTCAGTGAGGGGGGTGTTAAAGTCCCCCCTACTATTATATTATTGTTGATGTGTTTCTTGGATTTTGTTATTCATTGGTTTATATAATTGGTAGCTCCCATGTTAGGGGCATAGAAATTTAAAATTGTTAGATCTTCTTGTTGGACAGACCCTTCGAGTATGGTATAGTGTCCTTTCTATCTCTTCTTATGGTCTTTGGCTTAAAATCTAGTTTATCTGATATAAGGATTGCCACCCCAGCTTTCTTTTGATTTCCATTAGCATGGTAAATTGTTTTCCACCCCCTCACTTTAAATCTGGAGGTGTCTTTGGGTCTAAAATGAGTTTCTTGTAGACAGCATATTGATGGGTCTTTTTTTTTTTTTTTTATCCATTCTGATGCCCTGTGTCTTTTGATTGGGGCATTTAGCCCATTTACATTCAGGGTAACTATTGAAAGATATGAATTTAGTGCCATTGTATTGCCTGTAAGGTGACTGTTACTGTATATTGTCTCTGTTCCTTTCTGGTCTACTACTTCTAGGCTCTCTCTTTGCTTCGAGCACCCCTTTCAATATTTCCTTTAGGGCTGGTTTGGTGTTTGCAAATTCTCTTAGTTTTTGTTTGTCATGGAAGCTTTTTATCTCTCCTTCTATTTTCAATGGCTGGATATAGTATTCTTGGCTGAATATTTTTCTCATTTAGTGCTCTGAACATATCATGCCAGTCCTTTCTGGCCTGCCGGGCCTCCGTGGATAGGTCTGCTGCCAGTGAAATATTTCTACCATTGTATGTTATGGACTCTTGTCCAGAGCTGCTTCCAGGATTTTCTTGTAGCTGAAATTTGAACACTGCTCTCTCTTATTTCAAGTACATTACCTTAGATTCTTCATCTAGTATTTTCTTCTGTTAATGTGATGGGATGCCAAGGACTATATCAATTGAGACTTACTTCATGGCTGTAATTGAGTATAGAATGATAATTCTCTTGCTTTTCAATAACTGAATTAATTCGATACAAGAATGATAGACCCTCACAGTTTGGCCATTTTCTGAACAGAAATTAGAAGAAATTAACTTGCAAGAAATTCTGTCCAAAACTTTAATTAAGATCAACATAGTATAATAAGTTTTTATTCAAATAGAAGGCAGAGCACAAAACAATGTATGGAATTTTTGCTAGCAACTTTTCCAAAATTTCCCTCTTTCTAAAAACCGTCTTTCTAATGTGGCACCTGGGTGGCTCAGTTGGTTAAGCACCTGCCTTTGGCTCAGGTCATGATCTCAGGGTCCTGAGATGGAGTTCCACATGGGGCTTCTTGCTCAACAGGGAGTCTGCTTCTCCCTCTGCTCCTCTCCTGACTCGTACTCATGCACTCGCTCTCACTCATAAATAAATAAATAAAATCAATAAAAAAATAAAAACCTAGTTAACTTCCTCTTCCCCCCAGATAACATCCAGGTATTAAATAAAGCGACTAGATGTAACTTAGAGATTCTTCATGGTTATTTCTCAACAACTGCTTGAATACAGGGTAAAATCAAATACAAAATTCAGATTCACGTCATTTACTTAACAATTTTTCAGAAAATTAGAAAAAGGCATTTTAAAGATTTTTGAATAACTTGTAAATGATGTCAATACTTTATCAAGAGGGAGCAATGTTTTGTTTTGTTTTCCCTAGCCAATGAATTGATTTGCGCTCTAATCATCTCACTTGGATGAGTGAGATACTTTAATATTTTTCTTGGCCTAAATATGAAGATTAAAAAAAAAACCCTCCAAATTATATTGGTCTTGACGTTTTTATAAATATGACTTCATTAAACACTTTTTTGTAAGGACTTGCATCCTATAGAACCACAATAAAAAAGCAATCAATCATGTATTTCAAACCAGTTGCACTGCGTATCAGTTTATGGCTTTCAAAGCTCTGAACTGTTAAAGCTGAGACCACTTCCTATAACTGATGGACTGTCTACATGGACTAAAGCTCATTCAAATGATGCCCCTAAATAAGGTTCAAGTTATAATGGAGGCACATGTAGAAGAGCAGGAATTTCACATTCAATCAGAGTACAGGAGGAGAAGATTCTTCCTGTATAATGGAAATGATAACCTTGAAATACTTGGGCAATCACCTTTGAGAAAAGCACAAAGACCCAAATACTAAAATATGATGAGCCCGTGAAGCCCAGAATTATAGAGTAGATTTAATTTCATGGCATCTGGCAGAAGAACCACAAATGGTCACTCCAAACTCCAAAGTAGCTTGTTAATCATCCTCATTTTATATTGAAATTCATATACTAGGGATCTTTACATGAGTGGACCTTAAGTACAGGTAATTTGTAGGCGCAATTAGTTACGAACTGTTTTAACAAAATTTCTAAAATTATTCTGGGTTTTATCGTATTGTGCAGCTACATTCCATTTCAGTTGCAAAATACATGTCAAGTTGAAAGGTGTGAAATTATTTTTTAAGCTGGTACTATAAATTATATGCCAGAAATATGGGGTCACTTTCCCTAGTCATAGCAATGTTCAGGTACCAAGTTAACTTTTAGAAAGCATATTTTTAGAGGATACATGGAAATCAACCGTCACACTGAAGCAGGACCCAACCAGCCTAAAATATTAATGCATTCTTGATATAGTCAGTAATTTCCATAGAGGGTAGGGTAATATACTAGAGGACAGGCTGCACATGGAGTCAGAACCAGATCTGAATCCTAGCTTTGTTAAGCTTAAAAATCTTGAGTATATTTCATGTATTAAAAACTTACTTTTCTATCTCCAAAATAAAGATAATGATACATATCATAAAAGGAAAATGCACTGAGCTATGAAAAATACACAGCAGTAGGGTAGGCAAGACTTTCATCTCCCCTTTGTGTCCTGCCCCGCCAGCAGAGAAGTGCTTATTAGCATTATCAGATTTGAGGACACAGATTGGATCACCTTTGCTAGTGAGAAACGCTGCGCTAAAATGCCTCTAGCTGGGTATGACTTCCTCTTGTCTTAGCAATGCGATAACAAAAGCCCAGTCATCTGCTGTTTTGTTCCATTGTGGTAGCAGGGAAGACAGGGCTTTTGGGTTTGCTAGGACCCAGGCCAGTTTTTACTGTCAGGGCCTCAAATGTATCCCTTGTACTTAGAAAATCCGACTTTCTCTCAGTAGGTAGCCTGTGCATATTTGGGTTGCTCTGTTTTAATTGAACACAATTTAGGCCTACGGAGTTGAGGATAAAGGACGGTGACCATCCCAGCTTACTGAAGTTCTCTGCAATGGAGGTTGCTACTCCAAGCCCAACTAATAATGTGTATTCGTGGGTCCATAAACACTTTCCTTTGCACATGAACACATTTTGTGGACCTCATGAGGAGAGATGATTTGGTTATTCATGGGTCCTCTGGCTATATAAAATACCATTATTTTGAATAAAGTCTCAATTTCTCTCTTGATATCAACATATGAGATGGTAGTTTGTTTTACGTATTCTTGGTATTAATTACCACTATTTGTTGTTTGGTTAACTTTGTACTAAACCAATAGGCATTTGACTCTTATAAGTTCTTTGCTCCCTGAATGTTGAAGTTCCTTCGTGTTCCCTCCAGTTTTTCTCTTTTCACTTTCCAGAATATTCTCATCTACATTGATGACATTATTATTTCTTCACTGATTGCTTCCAAATTTATATCTCTCTTCCTAATTTCCTCTTTGAGAATCAGTTCTGTATTTCTCTGTGACTATTAATGTATCTACTAGGTTTCCCATAGACATTCTAATATGGCTAAAAACAAATACACTTTTGTAATGACTTACATGTATTTCTCTTCTTATTTTAGTGATAGTAGTTGATAACATTATCACCTTTCCATTCCAGCTCATTCCATTCTATTCTGTTCTATTCCCTCCTCCTTCAATTTCACATCCATCCAGTTCCAAAATTTCAGTCCATTCTGTATCAGATCTGCCTCTGAATAAAGCCACTATGCTCCTGGACTGCCACTACCTTGCCCTATAGATACTTATCAAATGTAGTTGTGCCTATTTTGAGTAACTACCTCCTGCTCCTAGTCTTCTCCACTTCAATTTTCTTCCACTTTGCTTCCCAGTAATTTTTCCTAGAGCAGAAAGCAAAACTGTTAATTTCATGCTTAAAATATTATTGTTTCCCATTATGTACTCAATGAAGTCTAAATTATGTATCATATTAAACATTGTTTATAATTATCTGTTGCCTACTTAGCCCTCTGGCCTCATCTCCACAATATTTATCTTATTCACCAATGACTTAGAACATGCAATCCCCAAAGGCTAGGATATTTTCACAGATGATCCCTTTCCATCTAGACTTTTCCTTTCCTCCTCTGGCAATTTCTATTTATCATTTAGGACTCAGCTTAATTTCCTCCGTTGTGGAGGCTGTCTTTATTATTCCCTAGCCAGTCGCTCACTCCCTTGGCACCGTCTTTGGACCTATATTACTGCACTGCAACATCTGCTGACTTGTCATTCTGTCCCAGGATACTTTGTGGTATTTAATCAAGTATCTGTCTCCACTTATGTTCCTAGTTTTTGCAACGCAGCAAAAGATAAAGAAATATTTATTTATTGGCTGATTGGCCAAGTAACAAAGAACCTTGCCATTTTCTTCAATATTTTTTATGTAGATAATTTTATTTTTACTTTTAAAAATATTTTATTTATTTGTTTGACACAGAGAGAGAGAGAGAATGCAAGCAGGGGGAGTGTGAGAGGAAGAAGCAGGCTTCTCACTGAGCAGGGAGCCCAAAGCTGGTCTCAATCCCAGAGCCCTGGGACCATGACCTAAGCCAAAGGCAGACACCCAGTGACTGAGCCAACCAAGTGTCCCATTACATAGATAGTCTTAAAATCCCTTATTTCATTCCCATTTCCCACCCTCCACGTCCTTGTCTCAGCACCCCAGCTACCCCGCAGATGCAACTAGTTCTCTTTTTCATAAGGTTACATAGGTATATGTAGATGTATTTTTAACACTGAAAATAAATATTAATAACTATTTGAAATGATGAAAATAAATTCAGGAGAATTTATTTCATTTGGCATTAGTTCAATACATGTATTTTTTATCCATACATCTTTTCCCCCCAGCTTTATTGAGATATAATTGACATATTATGTAAGTTTAACAGTATATAACATGACGATTTGATATATGTATTTGTTGAGAAATTATTACCACGATAAGGTTAATTAACACTTTCATAATCTCATTCAATTTTGTGTGTGTGTGTGTGTGTGTGTGTGTGTGTGTTGAGAACATTTAGGATTACAGGAGTGAATAAGTGGATGGATACATTCTTAAGATCTGTTCTGGGTGGTAAAATACTAAGTTCAATTAAGTTGAACTCTCATTTTGGCAAAGGCTATCTAAATAACTGGTGTATTATCAGAAAGTGATTTAAATTAATTCATACAGCAATAAGCATCTGTGTTACAAATAACCAAAACATTTTCTTCAGGTGGCTAAGTAGTATTTCCAATTTAGAACTGACCAGCCTTTGGTGAAATACTTCTAATTAATCTAATTGATTCATTAAATCCATGCTTGTGGGATATTTTTCAACCAGAGCCTCTTAATTGTTTATCAATGGGTGTGATTCACATTCGGCTTTATCTGTGAACTTCTTCTTGAGCTCCTTAAAGATAGCCAAAGAGAGAGGGAAAAATGGTTTGAAACACTTGCCTCATTTTGAATGGACTTTAGTCTGTGGGAGGAATGGAAGCTGCTGAATCACTGAGTTCTTAAAGATAGAGTGCAGATAATATTGTTTCTTTTTTCTTTCTTTTTTTTAATCACAGAACCTATTATGTTCAATCATATGCTCATTCATCTATAATCAACAAAGACCTCTTGATCATTCTAGCTGTTCCTAGGGATTTCTTATGTGGGTTTGCCCCTCCTCTTGCTCTTCATCTCATGTGCTCTCTTTCACATCATCAAAAATATCTCCTCAAAAAAAAAAAAAAAAACTCCTCCCTTTCCATATTCTCATTACATATTTTTCAAATTAGCAATTTATATTTTGAAATTAAAAATAAACTACAGGTAAATAGTGTATCACGTTAGAACGATTGCAGTTAAATACACCAATGGAATGTGGTTACTAAAGTTCTCTTTGCAACTGAAAATCAATTAGTGCTTAATACATCATTAGAAGAAATTCGTGCTTAAAATATCCCTATGTAGACTTCAGCTCTTTATAAAGCATAGCAGATGGTCCCCTCAGCATCCAGTTTGTGAATCAAAGCACCACAGGGCCTTGTTTTTTGGACCAGTGGAGAGTCCAGTATAAATTTTTTTCTAATTGAACAAACTTATCAGGATTGTCAGTGATTTAAATGCAGTGCTTTTTATTTTGACGTTGACAACTTGTTAGGATATTTACTTTACCAGAATTAGAATCACTATGCTTGCTTTAATTAATTGGTTAAAAAATCATCTAGGTTTGTTATTAAAAAACATGTATTTTAAAAGCAGGTATTAGCATAACTGAGTGTCCAACACTGTGTAAGGAGTTGTGGAAGATACTAAAGAAATAATTTCTTTGTCTTTATGGAGATTATAATCTAGTTGGGAAGAAAAGTTAAATACCTGGAAAAATTAGAAATTAATTTCAGGGGCACCTGGATGGGTTAGTTGCTTAAGCATTGGTCTTTGGCTCAGGTCATGATCTCAGGTTCCTGAGATCCAGTCCTGCATTGGGCTCCCTGTTCAGAAGGGAGGCTACTTCTCCTTTTCCCTCTCCCCACTCTCGTGTTCTCTCTCTCAAATAAATAAATAAATAAATATCTTTAAAAAATTAATTCCAAAATGTGTATTCACCTTCTGGTTCACATTTCAGGGGTCACAGTCCCAATCCTAATTACTAAACCACGATCGAGGCCCAGAAGTCTGGCTGACTACAGAATGTTACTTCCATGTAACAGTCCATGATTGACATCCCCCAAAACATCCCCCAAACTGGACAAATTACCTCCTGCTCTCCTTGAAATCTCCCTCAAAAATTTCCTTTTCCCTCAATAATAATAGAAACTTCCTGCCCACCCCACCCACCAGGTGGTTAGACATTTAAGTTTGCTGTAACTCTTGTTCCCTTGTGAATATGCCTGATGCTTCCTACCTGAAAAAAATGTTCTCTCATGTCAGTCTTCTGGCCTCTGCTGTGTTTCTCGTGCAGACGACATCCAAATCCATACCCATTGCATCCAGTCACAAGTTCCGAGTTACTGTAAGTAAGGCGTTTAGAACATGGTTTGGCACATGCTAAGCACTGTAAAGTTTCTGGCTCTTACTATTATCATCATCGTTATCACTATACTGCTATTAATAGTGTTATATCTCCAGTGGGTTGCCTCAGAGCAAAACAAGTGCACTGTAATCAGATCTTTTCATCCTCCTGTGTAATGTTTTAATGTAGATAGTAGTTTAACTCTAAAATTTATCAGTCTCTTTTCTCTTATTTTCTGTATTGAATCACTATTGTTTACAACCTTTGTCACGTCTCTTGCATCTGTTTTTTCCTCTCCATGGATACCATATTTGTCTTGGTTTAAGTACTCATTTCTCTTGGATTCTGCTATAGATTTTAATTTTTTCTGTCTCCTTTATGTTATTTTGTGTATAATAACCAGATAATTTCTTAAAACATAGTTCCTTTTGTTATTTCTAATCTCAAAAATTGTCAACAATACTCTGTTGCCTATTAGTTGAAGTTCACAGTCCTTAACCCTACATTGATGTCTTTTTTTTTTTTTAAGATTTTATTTATTTATTTGACAGACGGAGATCACAGAGAAGCAGGCAGAGAGAGAGGAGGAAGCAGGCTCCCTGCTGAGCAGAGAGGCCAATGCGGGGCTCGATCCCAGGACCCCGGGATCACGACCCAAGCCGAAGGCAGAGGCCCCAACCCACTGAGCCACCCAGGCGCCCCCTTACATTGATGTCTTAATATTCTGCTTCCAAATGATGTTTCTGACCTTATCACTTGCCAGTTCCTCCTACAATATAACTAACCTGAATAGTATTTAATGTTCATTCATCACAAGTGTGTAGTGAAAACTTTCTGCAGAGCAGGTTTCATTTTGAGTGTCCTAACACAGAGTGAATAAGACATACCTGGTCACTGCTAACCACACACATCACTTTACTCATTCTTCCACCTCTGAGATATTTGTGTTCTCATTTGTCCACATTTTGTTTATCTTATATGGAAAAGATAACAGGCATTCTTATTTGTAAAGCATTCTGGGCCTTCGGACTGGAGGCTGTCTTTTTATTCTCAATTTTCCTATTTATTTATATCTTCCTCATTGCATGCCACATTTTCACCCTTGGTGTCCCTTCTGTTTAGGGAATATGTAAAGATTATCTGAACTCCCAACAATCTGGAAGCTTTGGATAGTCTTTCTCAATCTAGAGGCTACTTTTTTCAGCCATATGTGCCTTTCACCCCTTTCCAGCCCTCATAGGGAGCCAGCTACTACTAAGTCTACTATAACAGAACTTACTGCTGTGTAGAAAGTTGTGTACTAAGTGTAGAAATGAGCTGAAAGTGGAGGCAACAGCAGTTACAGTTTAGTATAAGTGGACATTCCACATCTTCATGTGTTTCTAGGAGCTTACAATTTTCCCCTCACATTTCTTCAAATAGAAGACTGCAAAAGAACTGTAAAAAGGTGAAGACTAGCCCTTGCCCAAAATTTTAGGCAAGAAAAGTATATTGTTTGAAATATCCATATAACTGAAAGGAAAGTGGTATTTTAGCTTGAATTATCTGTGTAATAGATCCTACTGTCCACTTGATGGAAGTTCACAGCTTAGGTTGCAACCTTATCTTATCCACTCATCCTTTTTTTTTTATATAGTTTCAGCATCACAAGAATACTTTTTCTTTATTTTCTCTCATATTATATTACCACATAGTTACCAATTTGCTGAAGAAGTAGTTTCAAAAGGATCCTGATTTGCAGAGCACAGGTTTCCTTAGCTCAAGGTTGTATACATTCTGAAGTAAAAATGAAATTCTTTTCAGTGAACTCAGTGGAGCTGAATTTACAGTTCAGGGAATTTTAATAGCCATTTCTTGATGGACCTAGACCACATCCTTCCTATTAAGTTTACGTGTAATTTGGCAAGGAGGAGAGAAATCATGCCTCATCTTCATCTATTATCTAAAGCGACTTAAAATGAAAACAAATAAAAGAAGTTATAGGGTACTGCTGTTAGAAAATTGTCAGTGAAGATTGTTTTTTAAAAAAAATTATAGAGAATTCATTGGAATGAGGTATTCCAATAATATTTTCTTGTTCACAAAATTTATTAATAATAAGATGAGTTGATTATAATGGCCAGTTATAATTTAAAAATTGATCATAGATTTATTTTTCAACACATTACCTGTCAAGGATAGCAGTATCTCCGTAGTGCTGAAGTGTGCAGGGTCTGAAGACAGACAGTGGATTTGAATTTAGTTGTTAAGATTCCCTACATGTATGGCCTTGGGTAGTTGCTTTACTTAAACTTTTTCTAAGCTTTGACTTCTGTTATAGTAAAATGCAATAAAAGTTCTGCTAATCTCACAATAAGTACTGTATAAATTCCAGCTCTTATTTTTTGTTGTTAAGAAAGCATTAGCTGTATAGAAGGAAATGATGTCTTTCAACATTCTTTCTGAACTTTATATGTCTGCTGACTTCATGAATCTTTTTGAATCAAAACACGTGGCATAAATTTATCTATTAATCTGACAGCACCATTTAAATACACATACTAGTGTTTCTTTCCCAGGTAATCAATGAATAATAATGGCTGTCCAGCAATTAGAAAATATGCTCAATTATCTGACATGAGGTTTGATTTTAAATGTCAGTTACGTTTTTTTTTTTAAATCATTTTTTAAATTTATTTTCAGCATAACAGTATTCATTGTTTTTGTACCACACCCAGTGCTCCATGCAATCTGTGCCCTCTCTAATACCCACCACCTGGTTCCCCCAACCTCCCACCCCCCCCACCTCTTCAAACCCTTCAGATTGTTTTTCAGAGTCCATGGTCTCTCATTGTTCACCTCCCCTTCCAATTTCCCCCAACTCCCTTCTCCTAACTCCCCATGTCCTCCATGCTATTTGTTATGCTCCATAAATAAGTGAAACCATATGATAATTGACTCTCTCTGCTTGACTTATTTCACTCAGCATAATCTCTTCCAGTCCCGTCCATGTTGCTACAAAAGTTGGGTATTCATCCTTTCTGATGGAGGCATAATACTCCATAGTGTATATGGACCACATCTTCCTTATCCATTGGTCCGTTGAAGGGCATCTTGGTTCTTTCCACAGTTTGGCAACCGTGGCCATTGCTGCTATAAACATTGGGGTACAATGACAGATGGCCCTTCTTTTCACTACATCTGTATCTTTGGGGTAAATACCCATAGTGCAATGGCAGGGTCATAGGAAGTTCTATTTTTAATTTCTTGAGGAATCTCCACACTGTTCTCCAAAGTGGCTGCACCAACTTGCATTCCCACCAATAGTGTAAGAGGGTTCCTCTTTCTCTACATCCTCTCCAACACATGTTTTTTAATGTGCTTTTGATGTTATATTTTAGAGCAGTTTTAGGGAAACAGCAAATTTAAATAGGAAATACATAGAATTCCCATAAACCCCTTTTCCCACATATACATAGCCTCCTTCACAAATAGCACTTTTAATGAAAGCCTAATTATGGATTGAGGATTGCTTGCTTTTGTGTAATCTATCACCTACTTCTTTGGTTTTTTTTTTTTTTTTTTTTTTTTTTGGTCTAAACTCATAAAAGCTTCACATATGCCTTAGTTAACATAAAAAAAAATCTGTAGTGTTAAATTTGAGGAACAGATTCAAGAGTATTTGTCAGGGTAGTCAGAGATATTCATTATATCTAAAGAAAATCTGGACCATTAAAAAAAGTAGTTTTTAATTTCTATGTAGGTTGATGGTACTCAGTTTATCACAGTGTATCTGTGAACATAACTGAAAACTTTGGATCAGATAACAAAGTATCCATATCTATAATCTACGGGTTCTAGGATAAATCAGAATACAAAATGCAGCTGATTATAAAGTAGCTTTCATTTTTCATGGAAGAAGTGGATCAGCAGTTCTTATAGAATGCATTTGACTAAAGGGAAAGTACAGTACAAATGAGAAGGGAAAAGCACTGACAGGCTATACAAATATATTTACATATTAGCAGACAAAATTTCTCCACTAACCAAGCATGTCTTCTCTCCCACCAGGCATTCCTCCCAGGTCAGGCTCTTGACTCTTGGACCAACAGTGATCTCTGCAGCTTTAGTGAAATCAGAAGGGCAAAAACATAAACCTAGCCATTACTTCTCACTTGGAAAAACACAGTTCAACTTCTGGTTCATAAAAGCCACCCACCCTTTTCCCTTGGCCATCCTACTTCTCTGACAATTAAGGCCAGCTCTTCCCCTACTCCTGCCCTTGACTTCCATCCAGTGATTCAGACTCTAAGCAGCCTGAGTCTTAGTGCAAATGCTTTGTGAACTTCAGGACCCAATCCCGCATGAAATTTGGCCTGAATCTGTCAGTGGATATAAAGGTGGATTTCACATTTAGAACCAGCACGACCATTGGTTACAAACATTTTCCAGAGTGAGGCTTTTTTAAAAGAATGTTTGAGCATTCCCAAATAGAGTTCTTTAATTGTTTTATTTCCCTTTTATGGTTTTTGGCAGGAGGATTATGTGATTAAAAAAAAATATGTATATATATATATATATATATATATATATATATATATATAGGCTTGGGTTTTTAATTTTACTGTTTTGGCTTCCTTAATCTGTATGACTCTATAGTTTAGGTATTATGATTTTTCTTGTGTTTCTAATACATGGTTGTGTGTGTGTGTGTGTGTGTGCACGCACATGCACACATGTGAGTAGGATTGTCCCAGAAAAGAGGAAGAACAAAAAAAAAAAAAAAAGAGGAAGAACAATTTATTTTCACAGAGGACACTCACATGTAAGTGTGTATGCACGTGTGTATATGCACACACACACACACACACCACAGCTTGTACTTGTGTGATTATTAATGGCGAATAGGCAAGAGTATAGGGTGAAGCCAGAAAGCAAATTTATTCTTTCTGTCCACTCCATTATTTCTTTAAACCTCTTTGGTCAGCCATTTTTCTTCTGTCCCTTGGATTTTCATTCAGATGACTTTTCTGATTATTCACAAATACCAAAATATTTCCCAGTTACTTTGAGATAGAAATTCTCATTTCCGTACCTGCAGGATCTAGCCCCGTTTAAAAATCAGTACTAGAGGGGCGCCTGGGTGGCTTGGTTGTTAAGTGTCTGCCTTCGGCCCAGGTCATGATCCTAGGGTCCTGGATCGAGCCCCACATGGAGCCCCACATAGGGCTCCTTTTGCTCAGTGGGAAGTCTGCTTCTCCCTCTCCTACTCCCCCTGCTTGTGTTCCCGCTCTCACTGTGTCTGTCTCTGTCAAATAAGTAAATACAGTCTTTAAAAAAAAAATCAGTACTGCGAATTCTTCCATATCTACCACTCATTCTGCTTCAGGCCTCAAGCCCATGGTAGGATGGGAAGGGATATTTTTTCCTCAGTTTTCCCAATGAACCCATCTACCCTCTCACCTGCTCACAAATCAAAGTTGGAAGAAATGGGGAGGAGAATGGGTAGGAGAAAGGGGAGGTGAGAAGCACAGAAGGTCTTACTGCTTGGCATTTGCGTAACCAGGTGTAAGGTCATTCTGGCTGTGCCTAGGTTTAAAGCTCTCTCCTGGGGCTATTTTCATGGGTTACATGCATACACTTCCGTGCTTGGCCCTCTGACCACAGCTCCCTCTACTCAGACCTTGCTTGTTCTCCTGCTTGCTTATGTCTGCACTGCAGCTTCTGCAACAAAAGGTTCATCGCCAGTGTCTTTCTGCTGAGAATGCCTCATTTTACAGAATCTCTTTGGGGTAAAATTTCTTTCCTTTTTTAACTTTTGTATTGTATTGTGTTATGTTATTTTATATTTATATTTATATATTTATATAAATTTATATTTATATTTATCTTTATTTTTAAATTTAAATTCAGTTTGTTAACATATAATGTTATTATTAAGTTCAGAGGTAGATAGAGGTCAGTGATTCCTCCGTCTTATAGAGTACCCACTGCTCATTACATCACTGTTGGGCAGATTTTATTTTTTTTAGCTGCGTAAGCTATCGTATCTATGCAGGTTCCATATCTAGGCACTGGGGGATTCACTTTAACTACACTCAGGAAGAGCATAGTTTCTCCTTAAGTTTTCCTTCCAGAGGCCACTGTATTCAGTCTCTTGCTTGTAGGCAATTCTTTAAATACATGGTATCAGTTCTCAGTGTTATATAAACTGGGGACACATCACATATTCTCCAGCAGGTCTTATTGAAGCCCTTAAGAATGAGAGGAAACAACCCTGACAACTTTTCCAGAGAAATACTCTAATTTCCAACTTATACCCCTTCATCTTTTGTGTTTCTTCAAGTTTGAGAAAAGGCTGTAAAACAAGTTGCCAACAAGTTCTTCAAGCCTTCTGTGGGTAGTCTAGCACCTGTCTTTGGATTGTAGGGAATAACTTGCTGCTCTTATCTTGGGGCTTCACTGGAAAATGAGACCGAAAGCTTCCCATTTAAATATCCTGTTACAATGGTGTCATTCACTTCATTTAATGTCTTATTTTTTCTACTGCATCTGTTCATTTTTTTTTTTTAAGATTTTATTTACTTATTTGAGAGAGAGAGATAGCATAGGAGGAAAGTACAGAGGGAGAAGAAGACTCCCCGTCCAGCAGGGAGCCCAATGCAGGGTTCCATCCAAGTACCCTGGGATCATGACCTGAGCAGAAGGCAGATGCTTAACCGGCTGAGCCACCCTGGCACCCCATCTATTAATTTCTAAGAGAGTCTTTAAGACAGTCTTTACTCATGGTGTTGTCATTTTCTTATCACTATTAATTTATACAATATATATACATTTTAATATATTGAAGTCACATTGCTGAGTACATATTAGTTTGTGATCATCATGTACTCAGTATATTTTTAACTTTTTAAAAAATCACTATAGAACATTAAAAGTTTTTGACACTTTAAGTTTTCCCCTTAATGATTTTTCCAGCTTTATTGAGGTATGATTGACAAATGAAAATAATGTATATATTTAAGGTATACACTGTGGTGTTTTAATGTAAGTATACCTTGTGTAATAATTACCATAATCAATATTGTTAACATACCCATCATCTCACATTATTACCATTGTGTCTGTATGATAAAGAACACTTAAGAGCTACTCTCTAAGCAAATTTCAAGTATAAAGCACATTATTATTAACTAAAGTTACCATGCGTACATTACATCTCTAAGAACTTATTCATCTTATAACTGAACGTTTGTACCCTTTGGCCAACCTCTCCACATTTTCCCTGCCCCCAAGCCACTGTCAAACACCACTCTACTACCTGTTTTTCTAACTTTGACTTTTTTAGATTCCACATGTAAGTGTATTAGATTCCACATGTAATTGTATTATATAGTACTTGTCTTTCTGTGTCTGGCTTATTTAACTTAGCGTAATGCCTTCCAAGTTCATGTACATTGTTGCAAATGGCAGGATTTCTTTCTTTGGGCTGAATAATATTACACACACACACACACACATACACACACACACACACATACACACACATACATATGTGTATATATGTATATATACATACATGTGTATATATGTATATATACATACATATGTATATATGGTTGACCTTAAACAACATGGGAGTTAGGGGCACTGACCTCTGTGCAGTTGAAAATTCACATATAACTTCTGACTACTCAAAAACTTAACCACTAATAACATACTGTTGACCTTACTGATAACATAAACAGTCTAGTAACACATATTTTGCATATATGTTATATAGTATATTCTTATGATAAAGTAAACTAGAGAAAAAAGTGTTAAAGAAAATCATAAAGAAGAGAAAATACATTTACAGTGCTATACTGTATTTATTGAAAAAAATCTGCATATAAACAGACATGCCCAGTTCAAACCCATCTTTTTCAAGGGTCAATTGTATACACACACACACATACACACACACACTCATATACATATATATGTATAACATTTATATATATACCAATTATATATAGTATAATATTATATATAAATATAAGAGTTCTTTATCCATTATATATCAATATACAATTTCTTTATCCATTAATTCATTGATGGCCACTTAGATTATTTCCATACCTTGGCTATTGTGAATAATGTTGCAATGAACATGGGAAGTTAGATATCTCTGTGAGATACTAATATCATTTCCTTTGGATATATACATCCAGAAGTAGAATTGCTAGATCCACTTCTATTTTTAATTTTTTGAGGAACTTTCATAATGTTTTCCATAGTGACTATATAGGAATTTATAATCCCACCAATAGTGTACAAGAGTAATCACTTTTGAGATTTTCACTAACACTTATCTTTTGAAAATAGCCATTCTAACAAGAACATAATGATATCTCACTGTAGTTTTGTATTTCCCTGATGGTTGGTGACACTGAACAACTTTTCATATCTATGGGCCATCTGTATGTCTTTGTTGGAGAAATAGCTATTCAAATCTTATGGCTGTCTTTTAACTGAGTTATTTGGATTCTTTTTTTTCTTCTATTGAGTTGTATGAGTTCCTTATCCATTTTGGATGTTAACTCCTAATGAGATATGGTTTGCTGATATTTTCTCTCATTCTGTAGGCTGCCTTTCATTTTGTTGTTTCCTTTGCTATGAGAAAGCTTTTTAGTTTGATGTAGTTCTTATTCTTGGCTTTTGTTGCCTGTGATTTTGGTGCCATATTCAAAAATCATTGCCAAGAGCAATGTGTAGAAGCTTTTCTTCTCTGTTTTCTTCTAGGACTTTCTCAGTTTCAAGTTTTGCTTTCAGTTTTCAATCCATTTTAAATTGATTTTTGTGTATGGTATAAAGTAAGTGTTAAATTTTATTTTTACATGTGGAAATGCAGTTTTCCCAAGGCCATTTACTGAAGAGACTGTCCTGCCATTGTGTATGTTTGGCATCCTTGCTGAAGATTGGTTGACTGTACATGCATAGGCTTGTTTCTGGCTCCTCCAAAATATTCCATTGGTCTCTGAATCTGTTTTTATGTCTGTACATACTCTTTTGATTACTAGAACTTTGTAATTTAGTTTGAAGTTCAAAAGTGTTATTCCTCCAGCTTTGTTCTTTATATCCGACATGTAGACAGACTGCTCTTTTATATCTATATAATATATCATCACCATCATCATTGTGATCAAAGCAATAGAAGCAACAACAAATAAATACAATGGAAAGAGACTTCTTCAGTGACTGCTTTGTCAGTTCCATGTAAAAATGCCATGTTTTTTTCTCTTTTGGCTACATTTATTTTATCCCATTAAGAAAGTTAATTGGCATCAAAAGGAACATTAAAACAATCAGAGAAAGCCTATTGAAATCATGTGATTTCTAAAAGAAATCATTATGTTTTTAGGTAGAGTTTTTCAATCATTATATCTATTTCTGGAAGGTGTTACTCAATCACACTGCATTATTTATGAAAGAGGTCTCAACATCCTCATGGTACAAATGCACCTTGTTTTAGTTTTCCCTTCATAACTTTAGTGATTTCAAAACAAGATAGAGTATGAAAAAATAGATAGCAAGATAAGAAAAGAATATACTTTTCTTATTTTATGTAATTATGATAGTAATAATACCGTGGCACCTTTACTAGAGGCAGTGCATGTTAAGTAGAGAAAGTTTTAACTTTTATACTAAGATATCTGTTGTGATGGCCTATAAAGATAAAATAATTTTTCTTTGTCTTTGAATAGTTATTCTCATACTGTTGATATTGCATTGTGTTTTCTATTTCAAATATCATATCATAATTGGTAATCATATACCTACATGTTGTAATTTTTTAATATAATCACATGCCATTACTTTGTTGTTTCAGTAAATGTATCTTATCTTTTTAATTAAACCCCATGTTCTTTGAGGCAGACACCTTGTCTGGTATGATATTTGTTCTGTACAAACCTGGAGGGAAAAAAATGAGCAAATCATTCTTTCATGAAACTATTATATATAAAAATAAGTAGCTTATTAAAAACAACATTAGCTTGGAGTTACTACACTGGAGTTCAGCTTCCGAATAGTGCTGTTTGATTAACTTCAGTTAGCTCTGTAGGTTTACAAAGCTACCTGCTTCTCTAGGCCTTTGTTTACTCATTTTAAATTGAGGTCATTTGGTAGGTTATCTCTGAACTGTCTTTACTTTTAATATTATATTACTTTTGAGAAATGAAGTCTGTTTCATAAAGCAAAAGAACAGCTCAAAATCCAAATTTGCTCAAATACAAAAAAGAGATTAAATCATCACTTGAAGCCTTATTCATAAAAAGCTCTAATAAATCTTTTTCTTTTTTGATATTTGAGTGTGTTTTCCATATGTGTGAATTTACTGTGGACATATTAGATTATAAAATGATTCATCCCTCAGACAATTCAGTGCCTTAGGATATTTTCTTGATAATCTGCCCATTGAAATTTGACTCTTAATAATATATGTCAAGAAAATACTTTCATATGATTTTAAAATTCCAAATAATTAATATTAGATGAATACAACAGAAGGCATTAGAATCACATTTCGACCAATTTTAAGAAATAGTCTTAAATCAACTTTAGACTTGAGTCCTTATAGCTTAGCCACCAAAATAATAAGCACTTTATCAAATCTCTATTTTCATAATAGGCACTCTTCTAAGAATTATTGGTCTCTAACAATATCCTCAAAGAGCTAGCTACCAGGCAAGGCTATTAAAATGCAAACTATGGCAAATTAACTCAGAATATAAAACAAACACCAGTTGTCACAGTTCATTTACATCCATTTGCACAATGCATTTATTTTATTTTACAAATAGCTGATAGGTTAGTGGAAATAATACCTAACCTCTCATGATATGAAGAACAGGAAATGTAACTTCAATCTCAGAAGAAAATGTTTATACCTAATATTTTATATTATCAAAAGACCTATATATTTTTTGCATCCTTATCTACATTTACCTGTGGTTTATTCAAAGATTCTTTGAAAAACTGCTTATAGGGTGCCTGGGTGGCTCAGTCCTAAAGCGTCTGCCTTCAACTCAAGTCATGATCCCTGGGTCCTGGGATCGAGTTCCACATCAGGCTATCTGCTCAGCAGGAAGCCTGCTTCTCCCTCTCCCACTCCCCCTGCTTGAGTTCCCTCTCTCGCTGTCTCTGTCTCTGTCAAATAAATAAAATCTTGAAAAAAAAAAAACTGCTTATATATTTGGATCTTTAAATAAATTTAACTTATATTTGAAGTTATATTTGTGGAGAATCTTCTTGTTTTAGATGGGTCAGGGAAGGTCTTCCTGAGGAGAAACTATGGGGACAGGAATTCAAATGAAGTCAAGGGTTATGCATGTGGACATACAGGAGAGGAACATTCTTTTTTTTTTTTTTTTTTTTTTTTAAAGATTTTATTTATTTATTTGACAGACGGAGATCACAAGTAGACAGAGAGGCAGGCAGAGAGAGAGGGAAGCAGGCTCCCTGCTGAGCAGAGAGCCCGATGCGGGACTCGATCCCAGGACCCTGAGATCATGACCTGAGCCGAAGGCAGTGGCTTAACCCACTGAGCCACCCAGGCGCCCCAGGAGAGGAACATTCTTGATCTCAGCATGAAAAAAAGGTATGAAAAGATTCTGAAGTAGGTCTTTCCCAGGTGAATTCAAGTAACACCCAGAATAATGTAGTAGGGGGAGAGGAACAAAGGAGAAATTTGGAGAGAGAGCCGATGCCACATTTTTGAAGTTTTGGAGTTATGCTTAGAATTGGTCCTAAAAACAATGAGAGGCCATGGAAGAACTTTAAGAAAAGGAGTGACATAGTGTGTCTTAGGCATTAAAAAGTCCCCTCTTGCATCTAATGGGACCAGGGATAGGAGCAGAGAGAAATTAGGATCAAGTATCCATGAAACATATTTGTTTTGGTTTAAATCTTCTAAGAAGCAAATGCCAAACAGGATTAGATATTGCAAGGTGTGTAAATAATTGGCAAGTTTATTGGAATAGGGAGCAAAAGTAGGCAGAGAGAGGCTTCAGACAGCAGTTGCTAATGCCATCGACCTGAAAGGAGAGGAGAGATCAGACTGCAGCATGGCTCTGAGAAGGTACTGGGTAGTCTATGGGAGTCCCTTAGTAGAAGCTGCACTTTAGACAAATCCTATGTCATGTGGGAATAACCCTGTTCTGGTCCTCTTTCCCCTGCTACTGAGCTGGTCACTGGAAGAGCCTGAGGAGAAGTGGCTTTGGAGAGACAAAAGTATGGCAGCTGGAGGCCATCAGTCATGATACTCCTTGAAGGGAAATTCAGTCAAGACATTTCCATGGCCACCACAGTGTGGGTGCTTTGGACTGGGATGGCGATAGAGATGGTGAAATTTGGTTGCGGTTCTAATGTATTTTGAGGAAAGAAACAATAGTATTTATTATAGGATAGGATGTGAGGTATGAGATATTTTTTACTTGAGATCCTGGATGAATTTTTATGACAATTCCTAAAATGGAAAAGATCTGGAATGAAGTGGGTTGCAAAGTCAGGGAAGGAACAGGGGTGTGGGGAAAGCAGACTATTTTGAACATGCTAAACCTGAGATGATTATTAAAGATCTAAGTAGACATGCTATAAGAGGCAGATACATTTCACCGGGTGAATACTGAGCTGTGGATATTAAGTTAGGAGTCATAGCAGACAGATGGCTTATAGAGTATTACAGTCATCTGTATGGAGAGCACAGCAGGATAAAGAGAAGAAGGTCATTCATGAGCCCTGGGTTCTTTACATCTAGAAATTGGAGTAACGAAAAGGATCTAGCCAGACAGTAGAAATAGCCAGATTAGAGTAATAAGTAGTATATATCAAAGTGAATACCTGCCTCAGAGATGAAACCACACAGATGAAAGAAAGAGAGGACTTTAAGGTGAAGGGAATGGTCCATCATTTCATATAATGATCAGAGGTTAAAAGGATGATGACCTCAACTGAATCATTGGAATTAGCAGTCTGGAGGTCAGTAGTGACATTAAAAAAAGTGGTTTCAGTGGAATGTAGGCTGAAAGAATTACTGGCAAGAATATAAGAGAGAACGAAAAGAAGGAAGTGAAGACAGTGAGGAGAGAAATTATTTCGAGGAATTCTGCTGTAATAGAGAACAAGAAATGGGGAATTGTGATTTTCCTGTCAAGGGAGAGGTTTTAATATGGATGATAGTATAGCATGTTTAGACGTTTATAGGATTGATCTATTAGAGTAAAATGTGTGATCTGGGACAGAGAGGGGAGGACTGCATGAGCAAAATTCTTGAATAAATGAAGGGGATAGGATCCAGAACATGAACGAAACAAGTTTGGCCATAGCAACAAAGGCAGTTCATCTATTTTAAGCAAAGTATACCACTCTGGCTCCAACCAAACACTTAATAGATATGTCTTTAAAAAAACTCCCCTTGGTGTAGTATGAAAAGAAAAACTTATTTAAAAAGGCAGTTAATAAGACATTAACTAAAAGACACACCACGCATACACCCATATCCCACATGTGCGTACACACGCAGAAAGGGAAGAGAGATGTAGTAACATAGAGGCTCTAGCTTCCTACCTGGGAGGTAAGAAGGAAAGAAAGGGAGATGATTAATCATAACAATAAAGCAAAACCAAAGATGTGTCTTGCACATTCGCCTTTTATGCTTTAGAGATTAATTACTACAAAATACAGCCCTGTCTCTTCACATTTTCTCCCACTGGCACCCATTTACCAAATGACTCATTTCCATGGTGTTCCACTCTACTTCTTTCCTTTTCAGAAACACGCTTTTCAGGGAATGAGGGTTCAATTGTCCTTATCCAATCTTCTTAACCACTTCTATACCTTGTAAAACAGTCCATCCTGAATTCTTCATGAATGCTAAGCAAGCAAGGTAGTGAACAAACACATCATCTTATATATCCTTCCCAAAGCATTCAGGGGGAAAAATACTTGTTTTTCATCTTATAAAAGATGGTTGCATTGTCAGTGGCACTACATCTGTCTTGTTCTTCTGCCCTGGATTTCATGATACCACTATTTGACTCCCCAAAATCTGATGACAGAAGGAAGACTGAAGCCACAGACACTTGCACATATGGTTTGGTTTTACTGTTTGACATGAAAGGTTCTGATACTTCTGGTTTTGTTTTTTTCCCCCCGCCACTGTCCGCAAGCAGTTGTCTTTCTCAGGTGAGCACCTTAGCCTTCAAGGGAGGCCCCTGCTCTTAGCCAGTTACAAGGGAGGAATCTATTCCACACTTTCTCATAGGCTCAGAGAATCATTCAGGTCTCATTTTTCCTCTTTAGTCCTGTTCTACTCTCTATAAGTTCACTATGTATCTGGATTTTTTTTTTTTTAAGATTATGTATTTGAGAGAGAAAGAGAGATAGTGTGTGCATGCGTGCGTGTGTGCATGTGTGTGTGTACATGCGCGCAAGTTGGGGAGTGGCAGAGGGAGAGGGAGAGAGAATCTCACGCTGACTCCCCGCTGAGCACGGAGCCTGATGTGGGGCTCATTCTCATGACCCTGAGATCATGACCTGATCTGAGATCAAGAGTTGGGTGCTCAGCTGCTGAGCCACCCAGGCACCCACTGGATTGTCTTGATTTGCATTATTGGCTTTTCCTTTTAATTTTGCCATCATCTGGTCTTCCTATTTGTGCCACTTTGGAGTTGTCTGAGCCCCAGTGCCAGGTTTCAAATCTTAATTTTTTTTGCATGTCTGGCATTGTGAATGCGTGGGTTTTTTCAGGGGCAACATTCTCTGGAATTGTGGATTCCAGATCGACAGTCATGGAGTAAATGAAGCCAAACTGGCTTCTTCAGACAACAAACGGGATTGATCCAGCTGTATGCATCTGAGAAGGGTAATGGTTTCTGCAATGTACTCCTTTGTAGACAATGCTTACAAATATCTGTTCTTTTATTATTGTGTAGTGAATTCACTACCAGTGGCCATTTCTCAGTATAAAATGGTTTGTTTTGCTTGGTCTTCTAAGGTACTTTGACCACTGGTTATGTACAAGGATTTTGGCTCTTCTACTTTCAAACAACAGTGGTCTTTTAGGTCTAACTACCAATTTAATGGCGCCAGTGACCATGAAAACAAAGAAAATTACACAGTCTGTCTTTCTTTCATAAAGGGAATCATTTGCATTGCATTGTGGCACGGAGCATGGAATTTTTTCCAATACTTCCATAACTGTCATTCACACAAAAGGATGACCCATGAGTGCAAAGAGCATTTTATTTCCATGTCTTTGTTTCTACTAGGGAAACACTTTTTGTAGAATCACTTTTATTATTTGAACATTTATAGTAAAGAGTGAACCAAGTAGAAAATAATGGCTTTCTAGAAAGAGAAAGAAAGTGTAAACCTCACGATGGTGATGAATGGTGTGCTCGTCAAAAAAGAGTAGACACAAGTACAGAGAATAGGAAAAATATTTTACTATACTTTGGATCCACATGAAAGTTTTATTTGGTGGATTTCAAAGTGCTTTAAGATAGTAGTTTTATAGAATAAAGGAAAGGTAGAATGAAAGGAAAATATGTTCATAAAAAGTAAATAAAATATCATTTGGTTCTCTTGGATATTTTACAGGGAAAATTACATAATTAAGTTGTACCAGTAGAAGTTTGGTTTAAAATTCCATTACCTAAGATGGATTTACATTTTCAGAGTACTAAATTATGTGGTAGGAAAAGGAAATAACTTTACCAAAAGGAATGAATGCATATATCATTGTCATTAGTTATTGGGTGCCTTTTAACCTAGAAAGCAGCTCGACTTGATTGAAAAATAATCTCTTTATAACAGGTTGTAGAGACTGTAAATTTGAAGTTTGAATAGGCAGAATGAAGCTATTTAACTCAACTATCTTAATAACTGTGGAATTATCATACAATTTCTGAAATTAAAGTTCTTTCATAGTAATTTGAATTTTCTTGATTCTTGCTATAGTGTAGGGCCCTGGTTGTTTGCCATGTGTCTATTTCTCTATACATCTATGTCTGTATGCCTGCCTTTCTATCTACCCATCCATCCATCCATCCATCCATCCAGAAGATCAATCATTACTTTAAAAGCACTGAGGATGACAAAAGGATAACCTCTATAAATTCTTTTTCTTTTCTTTTCATTTTAAAATGTTTTCTTACTGTGAAAATTCTGTTTACCTACTTCCATCAGTGGCTTCCAATCTCTCCCCTTTCAGCACCTTAGCAACTTGGTGTTGTTAATTATCTCATGCTTCTTTTGCATCTCAGATTTTCCCACTCAACTAGCTCTTTTCTCTTTGTCATTAAGCTTGTTCAGGACTTCAGATCCTAAAGTTGTCATAAGCTTGTCCAGGATTTCAGATCCTAAAGTTGTTCCAACCATCCCTTTTTTCCATCTTACCACAGACTTCTTGAGAAAGCAGTACGCAGTGCCTCCACTCCCTCCCCAGCTGGTGCTGGGGGAGTCCAGTGTGGTCTGGCTTGCACACACCTATTCTTCTGAAACCAGTAGCCTGTGTTCTATCCTCAGCCTAGATCAGTGGTTTAGAACATGGCCTCTGGAGCCTGACTGCTGGAACTGCAATCCTGGCTCCAGCACATATGTATGGTTGTTTATTTAATCTTTCTTCCTGTTTCTGTTTCTTCAATGGTAAAATGGGAATGCTCATTTTTTAAGTATAAAGAGCATGGTCTTGGAATAGAAACCAATATATAAGGGATATTTTTCCATTTCATTTTATTTTACTTTCTTTTCTATTTTTTTCTTTTAAAATATATTTTATTCATTCATTTATTGTTACTATTATCCATTCTTCATTGCAGCTTGTCTTTTGGCTTCCATGATATCACACTGTCATGTCTTTTTTCTACCATTGCTTCTCTTGTTACTCCCCTTTCTCTATCATAGACTGCTTGTCCTCACATTTTACTTCTGTATGGTGCTTTTTGAGGATCTGTCTGCTTTCCCTCATTTATCTAAGACTGTAGCTACACAGGTTACATCCCTAGACAATTCCTAAATCATAGTGGCCAGCAGGACCTCAATCTTGTGATCTAGTCTATCACCTCACCTTGCCTTCTGGCCATTTCTTCCTGAATATTTGAACTAATAATACTCCACGTAACTTTAACTGATCCCATTATTTCTTCTAAGACTTCTAGCATCTGTGTTAGAACTTGTGTTTCTATTTTAAAAATGTCTTTAGGGGAGCCTGGGTGGCTCAGTGGGTTAAAGCCCCTGCCTTTGGCTCAGGTCATGGTCCCAAGGTCCTGGAATCGAGCCCCGCATCGGGCTTTCTGCTTGGCAGGGAGCCTGCACCCCCCCACCCGCCTGCCTTTCTGCCTACTTGTGATGTCTGTCAAATAAATAAATAAAATCTTTTTTTAAAAAGTCCTTAAAATATTTATTTTGCCTAAAACACAATAAATTCTTATTTTTTTAAAAAATGTAATAAGCATGCCTGTAATCTTAAAAAGTGCAATGCCAATTCACAATCATATGGGTATCCTGTTAAAAGCATATAACTCACTTTATTAATAAAACCTGAAACTTTGGAAGCTTGGGCATTTACATTTTGTCAGTAATTTCAGCTGCTTTCTTGTTTACACTAAAATGGGAGAATCATAATCCTAGAAAACAGGATAATTATGATCAAGGGTTTATCTATATATAATTGTGAATGAATAATTTGGTTTTATGGTTTAAAATTAAACATACAAACAACAAATGAAAGAAGAAAATAATTTCTTGTTTATGTATGATGGGAGATTCAAAGACCTCTGCAGGGTGAAAATACATACACAAATACTGTGGGTGTCAAATAACTTGGGCTGGAGGCAAAAGAAACATTGATAATTATTTTCTAATATAGAGTTAATTCATATTTAAAATTTGAAATTAATTTGGATTATAAAGAGGAGCATTTTAAAACTCAGCAAACCAGTGTTATTGAAATTTTGGTTAAAACTAAAGAATTAGAACAGTTGATCTTAAGTAGAGTCTCATAGGTATGACCAAATCAACTGCCCCTGGACCTTTGTACATATTTTAGGTAATTTTAATTATTAGTATTTGGGGGATGATTCTGCTGAATCTTTAATGCTTCCATTAGTCATGTGAGAAGCTCTGGCAACTTGTTTTAGACTGTCTTTTCAAGGCTATTTGTATGGTCAGTGGCCTTGAAAGTTAGATCCAGTCTCTCTCTCTGAGTTAGAGGGCAAGTTTGCTTGCTGTCCAGGAAAATTGAGAAAATATCTCTTTTCAGGGAAAATTTTGAGCACATTTGCTTGCAGTGCATTATAAAAATTGGGGTTTCCTAAGCTTGGGGTTCTTCAGCTATGAGGGAAATCCACTGCATGTGCAGCATACCCCTGGGCCACCACACTTCACTCCCATGGGTGTGAACCTGAAGTTCATGCTGCTTGCTATGTCACAAATTAAAAAGCTCTTTGTCTTTGACCCAGGACTCCTGTGTTTTCTACCAGAATCCATCAAACAATTATAAATGGGATCGACTCCTTAATTTCTCTTTCTTCTGTCTTTCTGTTGGTGTATAGAAATGCAGCTGATTTCTGTGCATAGATTTTATATCCTGACACTTTACTGAATTCCTGTATAAGTTCTAGCAGTTTTGGAGTGGAGTCTTTTGGGTTTTCCACATAAAGCATCATATCATCTGCAAAGAGTGAGAGTTTGACTTTGCCGATTTGGATGCCTTTTATTTCTTTTTGTTGTCTGATTGCTGAGGCTAGGACTTCTAGCACTATGTTGAATAGCGGGATAGGGTGGCTGGCCGATGGCCATTGGGGAGGGTACGTGCTATGGTGAGTGCTGTGGAATGTGTAAGCCTGATGATTCACAGACCTGTACCCCTGGGGCAAATAATATATGTTAATAAAAAAAAAGAATCCATCAAACAGTCATAATACAACTTGGTATATGGCAAATAGAGTAGAACCTTAGATGTTTTACAGCTGATGCTGTCTCTCCCTTGTTTATGTAAAACTGAAAAAATCAAGGCACATAGATTTTTGTTTCTTCTCTTTCTATTTCACTTCTGGGTTTTCATATTAGATTTCTAACTATTCTATCTGTAGTATATAATAGTTCCTCAGACATTCACTCAATTCCTGTCTTCCAACAGACACGCTCCTAGGTCCTAGAAATGCAAGGATAAATTTTAAAAAATGTGATTATTGACCCCAAACTGCTTCCAGTGAGTAAAAGAGGTAGTACAAAGACACATTTATGACTATAAACAGTATTTTTCATAGAATATATGAATATATGTTATGACATTTGAATATATGACATTTGAATATAGATTTCGAATATATGTTATCACAGTAATACTCAAAGGGTTCTCTGTGAGCACAGAGGTGCCTTTAATCTCAGCCTGTCATGAGAGCTCAGGACAGTGCTGTGGAAGGAGTGGTCAGTTTTGAAGGAGATTGAATTTGATATATGAATACAGGTGAAAAGCCTGTTTCTGACATAAAGCAATTAAGCAAATGCAGGGAAATACAAAATAGCAAAATATATAATGAAGGAACTAAAAACAAAGCAGTGTTACTAGGTTGTGAAGCTCATTGGGTAGAGCGGTAGGACACTGAAGCTGGAGCTTGCTTAATATGTCAGGTTCAAGAATTCAGTTTTATCCTTGATGCTTGCCTCCAGATAGTTTACCTTATACATCTATCCATTTTGGTAAACCTTTTTTGAATAGTCCCTTCTAATATATCTCTACATACGTATTTATGAGTTTCATACATTTTTGTCTCTGTATATGAGACATTAGTAATTTATTTTATAGGATAAAATAGAAATATGTGAAGTTTTTAATATTTTCTTCTATAATTCCCAATTGATTGTTTTTCTCACTCCCCTTAAAGATATGTAGATTATTGACAGACCTTAAAGGGAGAGTAAAGTGATCACATCTGCCTTTTCCATCACTCATTCTGTCTGAAGTATGGAGGCTGGAACTTCAGTTTAACAGATTGATAAAGGAGGGCTGACAACCACTGTGCTGCATTGGACCAAACAAGAGAAGGTGAGATTCTGACTCTGAGAGCAGTCATGAGGATGAGGAGGAGATCTGAGAAATATTTAGAAGGTAGAATTGGCAAGACCTGCCTATTGAATGGGACTAGGGAGGCTCTGCAAGAGGAGGGTAAAGGTGCGGAATTAAATGTGTGCAAATTTTGAATCAGTGACCAGGAGATAGTAGCAATGTTTAATGAGACAGAGAATTTCATGGATAAAGCAGATTTGGGGGCTAAGAAATTGAGCACATCCTTTTATAGATTCATTTCCTTTCCATCGTTTCCCCATAATCTTAAAAAATTCATTGCTTTTCTACTAAATATCCTATATAAGTCTCCCCCTGACACCCACCCAAATCTCCATATTTTGGTCCAACCTGTGTTCCATGGTAAATACATCATCTTTCTCCTGAAGTACAAGAATCTCTTTTCCAAGTACCTTCTTTGTTATTTATAATATCTCTTTTATTCTAATTTCACACATGTCCTCTTTTCCCCAATATATTAGTTTTTAGTCAGAACAAGCTCTGTTACTTCTATTTTTTTAACGATTTTGTTTATTTGACAGATAGAAAGATCACAAGTAGGCAGAGAGGCAGACAGAGGCGGGGGGCGGGGAACAAGCTCCCTGCTGAGCAGAGAATCCAATGTGGGGCTGGATCCCAGGACCCTGAGATCATGACCTGAGCTGAAGGCAGAGGCTTAACCCACTGAGCCACCCAGGTGCTCCAAGCTCTGTTACTCTTTAAGAACAAATGACCTCATAGTTTCAGTGGCTTATTATAAATAAAGTTTATGTCTTGCTCATGTAATTTTATTTTACTTAATGTACTTTTATCCCAATGTTCATTTTAATTTGGGACCCAGACCAAAACAGCCATTCAAGTACAAGTGGTTTAATTTACAGGAGATTCCAAGAAAATAAGGAGGTTAGACAGGGAAGGAAATAAAAGCTTTTGAAAATCTTTCATTTTGAAGCAAGTGACCACCATGGACAACTGGAACTTAATCTTCCTGTGGAACTATAGGAGCAAGAGAAAACATGCCCCTGAGAAATCATACCCGAGTCAAGGAAAATGTAACATTTACATACCAATTTCCATAATCCATTGGTTTAAGACAGCACCCATGTTCATTCAGCATTTTATGTCTAGAGTGAAGTTGGCCAGGATGGCTTGAGATCCTAGAAAGCCTTCAAGCAAAAAAATGCACGTGCTGTCCTTCGCAAGTCAGAGAGGTATGCACTGGTGTGGTAAGAATGGTAAGAACAAAGGGGTATGGAGAGAAACAAGCTAAATCTATAAAAAATGAAGGAAAAATAAATAGTAAAGGACAGTGTTGAGATAATTTAATAATTTAATTTTACCACTATTTATTTCAAAATTTAGCTAACTCCTATCATTTATTTGTGGTAGCTGATGTAGAAATTTTACCACATGCATTAATTCCCCCCATGTTCTATATTTTATTCTCATGACTTATTTATTCCATAACTGGAAGCCTGTACCTCTTACTCCCCTTCACCCATTTTCCTAAACCCCCACGTCCCTCCCCTCTGGCATCCATCAGTTTTTTCTCTGATTATAGGTCTGATTTTGGTTTTTGTTTGTTTTTTGTTTTGTTTTGTTTTGTGTTTTAGATTCCACATATAAGTGAAATCATACGACATTTATCATCCTGTCTAATTTATTTCATGGAGCATAATACCCTCTGGGTTCATCCATGTTGTTGCAAATGGCATGATCTCATTCTTTTTCATAGCTGCATAATGTTTGTGTATGTGTAAATACACCACGTCTTCCTTATCCATTCATCTATTAATGGGCACTTAGTTTGCTTCTGTTTCTTGGCTATTGTAAATACCATAGTAAGCACAGGGGTGCATATATCTTGTTGAATTAGTGTTTTCATTTTCTTTGGGTAAATACCCAATAGCAAAATTACTGGATCATATAGTAGTTCTGTTTTTTTTTATTTTTTGAGGAAACGCCATACAGTTTTCCATAATGGCTGCATCAGTTTACATTCCCACCAACAGTGCATTAGGGTTCCTTTTTCTCCACATCCTTACTAACACCTGTTATTTCTTATCTCTTTTGTTTTAGCTATTCCGACAGGTGTAAGGTGATATCTCATTGTAGGTTTGACTTGCATTGTCCTGATGATTGGTGACATTGAGCATCTTTTCATGTGTCTGTCGGCCTGTTCATATGTCTATATGTCTTCTTTCAACAAATGTCTATTCAAGTCCCCTGTCCATTTTGGATTATTATTTTTGGTGTTAAGTTGTGTAAGTTCTTTATAAATTTTGGATATTAACATTTTATCGGAGATATCATTTCAGCATGCATTAATTTGAATCATGTATTTGTGCTAAAACACAACCTGTTTTTTTATATCTCCTTGCTGCTCCCTTTTATATCCTATTTCTTTGTGAAATCTGACTTATTTGTCAAGACATATTTCATATGATACCTCTTTTATAAAGACTTCCCTAAACTTCAGTCTGGATCAGTCACTCCTTACTGGATGCTAGAATTTTATCTACACTTTTATTTTGTCATGGCATCATGTTATAATTCTTAACTCGCTTCTTTAAAAACTGTGAACATCCTCAAAATACAAATTCTATTTTACTTATTTTTACCTATCCTGCAATTGACACTCAAAAAAGGTTTGCATACATAATAAGCAAAGACATAGATAGACACAACTCTGATTTCCTTACAGTTAGGAAAGTTAGTCTTGCCAAAGCAATAATAAATGCCTCACATTTTTCAGTGTACTTGCAAAAAATTTTTAATAACTGTTTTTATAAACATAGAGCATTCCTACATATGCTAAGGAATTTATACACTTTGATGTATAGTTACACATAAAATCATTTATATTTTATCAAATGACCATTATTTTAAAATAAGTCCTTAAGAGAAAATTAATATTTGAATCTCTAATAAATATTATAGTGTTCTTGGGTAGAGATTACTAATGAAATTAAGTTCAAAGGTATTGCTTGTTTCTCTAAAAACTAAGAAGATCTAATAAAAGTATAAGGAGTAGCTCATAAGAGTACCCACTTCAAATTGTAGATAAGAGTTAACAATGTTATTAAAAATTTTTATATCAATAGCAATATGATAAAAAGAAATTTGGAATATTTGTTAATAAGGTATAAATGAGCAGTTTTAGTTTGGTATGTGTAGTCTGTTAAAACTTTGGTTCTGCACAATATATTTGGTGATAAAATTCTTTTACATTCTGTATAATTTAGAAAGCAAATTCAATATACGTGCAACAGTATTTTCCTTTGAGACAATTTGTAATGGGTGAAATTCCACTGGCAAGTCTCAAGCAACATTAAGTCACAGGGAACATTCTAAAAAGTTACAGTTTTTCAAGCCGCCATTGGGACTACGTTGTCATAATTAAACTTCTTAGGCAGTTTTGCCAACGTCTAAAACCAGCTACAGTGTTCCTTTTCATAGTAGCATTTATCATCTTTAAAAAGGTATTTCACCCTTTCTTTTCTATGATATAGTTGGTCAAGGTTCATGGTCAAAATAGATTATTCCCAGAATTACTGCAAGTGGTCTTTGGGCAGCAGCAGAGTCATCCTGGTCGACTTGTTGATTTATTGTATATGTGGCTCTACCCATCTTGAAGCAGAACTGCATGTGCTGGGTTCAATTTTGATGAATGAGGTGTGGTGCACAGATGGAGAAAAGGTGAGTATCTCCCAGAGCCAGACCTTCGAGGTTTATAAATTATTTATAGAATACTTCAGTGTGCTGCAGCAGTGGTCAGGGCTGGTTTCTAATATGGTCACAAGAGCTCTTTAATCACCTTTCCCCTCAACAGAAAAAGACTGGCATTTAACAGAGAACTATAAGCCAAGAATAGGATACTGTGTGACTATAAGGGTAAATCTCCATTTAGAACAGGAGTCACTTATCATTTATAGACCTTGAGAGCTGACGGCCAATTTTATGCATCTACAGAGTAAGAGCAATGACATCTTAAATTTATCTAGTATTTTCTCCATAATATCCTGAATATAGTTTTAACCTATTACCAGCCTTTTTATAGATCTTTATAACAACAAGTAGAAAATGGGCACATGTTATCTCTATGTTCCACATCAGAAAACCATCACCACATCAAAAATATGTAAGTTTAAAAATTTTAGTGCTGGGCCAGCAGTCAGAATTTACCAATACCACCTTAAAATTTAAAAAATACAGTGAGGGGCTATACCATTGGCTAAGAAACTGAGACTTAAAAGACTCTAGTATCTAGAAGTCTTCTGATCCAAAAATCTGCCAATAGATGAAAATAACCAAATTATTATTTATATTCTCTAATATTTACAAACTTAATTTCCTTATAAAACAAGTTAAATTATCAGTGTGATCATGCCGTAGCTGTTACAGTATTTAGGGTTTCCAGCAGCATGTTCAGGAAACAAATCATCATTTGCTAAGAGCTACCTGATTCAACTACTAGAACTGTAGTTAGCAGAGTTCAATTACAGGCAAACTTTGCGTTCCTTGTTTAGAATCTGCATTAAAAGCTTTATTTGAGGGGCACCTGGGTGGCTCAGTGGGTTAAAGCCTCTGCCTTCGGCTCAGGTCATGATCCCAGGGTCCTGGGATCGAGCCCCGCATTGGGCTCTCTGCTCAGCGGGGAGCCTGCTTCCCCCTCTCTCTCTCTGTCTGCCTCTCTGCCTACTTGTGATCTCTGTCAAATAAATAAAAAAAATTAAAAAAAAAACAAATAAAAGCTTTATTTGAGTGAAAGCTTAGGTAAAAATCTAATCAGTATACATAGAGTTTATTGCTCTATGGTTCCAACAACCGTTCAGGAGAGGTTTTATTAGCTGTCAGTCTCTGCCCAAGGGGAAGATCGAAATTTTCTCCTAAAATACCCATAAGGAGTAGGCATTCTCAGGATTCAATAGAACATAATCAGTTTTGGACATACTAATAAGTTGTGGTTGGGGAGAGGGAGTGAAGGGTTCAGATTGTCTCCCTGGGGATCTTTCTGTGAAGTTCAAGGTCTGATGCAGTAAAGGCCTGAGGCTGCTTCCTCCAGAGAAATCCCACAACTCTAAGTCCCAGAAAGTGTCAAGGCTCCTGGGCTCCGTGGGCACAGGCAGTCTGTGGTGATTTGGGGGGAAAAGAGGTAATAATTATATCAGCTTCTGAAGGGCTAGGATCTTGTCTGTTTGGCACATGTATAGGACACTGTCTTGACATTTCTGTGACTCTGAGTAAAAATATTTGTTGAATGAATAAATAAACAAATGAAAGCTATTTACATATTGCCGCTTTTCAAATATGCCCATATGTTAAAGACTAGCTGATTTTCCCAATGATTTTATTGAACTCACTAATAATTTAGTATTGTAAGCTTTAAGAACACATATTTGTAATATTACATACATTTTTAGAGATTTTACTTTTATTTATGTGGGAGAGAAAGTGTGAAAGACAAAGAGATCACAAGTTGGCTGGGGAGTAGAGCTCCTTGCTGAGCTGGGAGCCCCATGAAGGACTTGATCCCAGGACTCTGGGATCATGACCTGAGCCAAAGGCAGATGCTTAACAGACTGAGCCACCCAGGTGCTGTAATATTACATACTTTTAAAACAGGGATTAATAAAGTACTTTTCCTTTTGTTTTGTACTCGTTATTTTTTATTTAAAAATTCAGTCCATAAACATTTGAAGTTTTTCTGTAATTGGTCCATTTGCCTAAATATTCATTTGCCACTAGCCTACCACAGTGATTCCCAACTGGGGGTAATTTTGCCACAGAGTTTTGCACAGACATTTAGCTACGTCTGGCCACATTTTTCGTTGTCCCACTTGGAGAGAGAGTACTTTCAGCATCTGGTGAGTGGAGGCCAGGGTCCGGCCCTACAACTATACCCTTCAGTGCAGAAGATGGCCCCACCACAGTCATTCAGCACAAAATGTCAGTAGCACCTGGGTCTGGCAGAACTAGGATATGGAAGTGAAGTGGAAGTATGTTCATTTCCTAGGGCTGTTGTAACAAGTTACCGCAAACTGGGTGGCTGAAAACAACAGAATTGATTTCACCGTTCTGAATCAAGGTGTGGGCACGGCTGCCCTCCTTCTAGGACATAATCCTCCCTTGCCTCTCCCAGCTTCTGGCGGCTCCAGGTGTTTCTTGGCTTCCTTGGCTTGTGAATGAATTCATCCTAGGTTCTGATTTCTGTATTTGATGTCTTGATGGCTGGGGCTTTGCTGATATGGAATAGGGTCATTTGCATACAACCTTGAATCACAGATTCCTTCAGACTATGTGGAGCAGACCTGACCTCTACCCTCTCAGGAACAGCCTTCTGTTGAAGAAGCCCATGCAAAACTTCTCTTGGCTTCTTGAATGAAATTAGGCAGCTATGTGGGCTACTTCAGGTTTCTCTCTCTCTGATTATCTTTCACTTACTTCTTCCTTTAAGCGCTTATTCATTTTCTCAATGCTGGATTTTCTGAATAAGAAAGTTAGAAGTCTTACTTATTTCATTAAGTTTTCCCCCAAAGAAGCAGTCTTTGAATGTTTTAAATTAATGCTATCATTTTATCTCCGTTATTAAGCTTATTTTAATTTTTCTTCTATTTTCCTTACTTTCTCTATATTTTGATATTTTAAACATTTGTTTCTTGTTTTTGTTAGTCCAATTAAGGCCATGATATTTCTTGAGTGCAAATTTGCCTATATCTTAGTCTTTTTTATGCAGTTAATATTTTTTAAAGCTATTTAACTTTTTTCTCTTTGACTCTTAGTGAGAAAAGAAAGCTTTTCAAAAAAGATGTATGTTTCATAGTATATATTGGAGTTTTATTATCTTTTATATCCATGCATTTTAATTAGGGAATATTGTTTTTTTTTTTTTTAATTCTTTAGAAGTCATTGAAGATCTTGTGGTCTGAAAAATGGCCTCTCTCTCTCTCTTTTTAATGATCTGTGGATTCTTGTGGACATCCTGTATTTTTAAGGCACCAAAGTTTGGCATCTGTCAATTAGAGAGGACTAATTATGGTTATTTAGGTTTTCATAGCATATTTTTTGCTTTGTTTGGCAGTCAGTCTGATAAAGGTGATTTAATTTCTTCTACCACTAGCATGATTTTGTGTCTTGTACACTACATACTTTTTGTTTTAAGAATGTTGATGCTATGTTACTTAATCTCTAGAATTCATAGTTGATACACTTTGTGAATTGCATACTTTTATTCCCCTCTTATTTTCTTTTATGCTTTTTGGCAGTTGCTAAAGATAAGAATCAGTGATCCCTCACCTTTCTTATTAGTCATATCATCGCTATATTGATAACTATAAATGTTACAGTACTTATATGCTTCTCCAGTCACATTTCCCACATACAACTTCTTCCCCAATCAGATTGAATGCTCACTGCCAGGCTCTTGGTTGCAAATTCACATGTAGATATCAACCTGTGGTTCACTGATGCTTGTCCTGTAGTAGATTTTTTAAGTAGTTCCCATGGAAACAATGTTCTCTCATATTTAAGCATTCAAAATATACTTAAATAAAACTATGGTTTAGTCAAAATTATCCCTGGGTTGCACCTTCTTGTATATGAATTTTGTGGGTCTTGCTTCTCCTGGGGTTGAATACCGCTACATCCCTGCTTCTGTGAGGACAGATTCAAGTTGGCAGTCAGACTCACCAGACACAAATAGGTTTTAATGTGATACTGCACTTATCTAGTTTTATAGAAAGATACAGGACAGGGGACACAGCTGGTACAGAAACTTTATCTCTGGCAAATGCAGAAGTGCCTTTTGCCTTCTCCTCTAAATGGGGCATGTGTGGTCAGCACAAACAAATGTCAGAGTTCTTAGGGGCATCTTGATACTGAGGAACCACTGCCTTGATTTCCCATCAATATATTAAATTGTTCTAGATACAGAAGCACAAGCTGCCAGTCAGTCAGCAGATCCCTTGTTCCTGGGGCAGAAGGAACATGGGAGACGAGGAAGACATTCCACATTTATTTTAAATACATAATTTCCAAGTGGGCCTGGTAACTCCTTGCTATTTAAGAAATGATCCCAAATGTAGCAGGTTAAAACAAAAATAATATAGTAACTCACGGTTTTGCTTGAATGGTTCAGTGGTCTGTGCTGGGTGGTCTAACTAATCTTGGCCAGGCTTGCTCATGGGTCTGTGATCAGCTGGCACTTTGGTGGAGCACTGGCTGGTTCCCAATAAGCCTACCCACAGCTCTGGCAGTTGGCTCCCTTCAGGCTCAGGGATGATGATGACAGGGCATGAGTCTCATGACCCAGCAAGCAGGAGAGACCTTACTGCCATGATGGCTCAGAGTTCGAATTACAAAGGACAAGTGCACTGAACAAGCATTCTTCTGCTTGTATCACATTGACTAACACCCTGTTGTCCAAAGCAAGTCACATGGCTGAGCGCAGACTCAGAATGGGAGGACACCTCAGAATTATCACAGCAAGGGAACAGCACTGCGACAAGACAGACTCAGAGGCCCTTCCCAGAAAGGACATTCTGCAACTGCTAAGAGACACTGAAGCTGGCTTGATCCTCATCCTACCCACTAGCCCCACACCATGAAGGACTTCATTTTCTTGCCTAGCTACTGAAAGGATTCTTTCCTTAAAGTTGTTTACTGATTTTACTAGGATATGTTTTAATGCGGATCATTCCTGCTTTACTTTTCTTGCGATACGGTATTCACGTTTAGTATTTTATGCAGGTCTTTCATTCTGAGACAGTCTTCAGTCACTGTTACCTTTAAAAAATGTATTTTGTTCCCTGACTTCTTTTTACTTCTTCAAATGAGATTTATTTAGGCTGAATCTCTTTTCCCCCTGATTCTCACTTATTTTCTCTCTAACCTTTTAATTAATTAATTATTTATTCATTTATTTAATTTTTACTTCTCTTTTTTTCTGTTTTTATGCCCCTTACTATATGGTACACAGTATTTTTTTCCCTGAAGCTGCTTCCAATCTTGCCATCATTTATGAGATTTTTTAGTTTTTCTTCCACTTTTCTCCTGAGTTACCTTTTCAGATTTCATCATCTACATGCTCATTTTTTCTTGAGCTCATATATTCTATTCTTTTGTCTTTTTGTGGGGGGGCTCAGTGAGGTGATTGATTTACTATGTGGTCTTTTTTTTGTTAGTGTTATTAACCAATGGCAAAATATGTGGTTACGATTTTCAGCTGCATTTTTTTTTTTTTTAAGATTTTATTTATTTATTTGACAGACAGAGATTACAAGCAGGCAGAGAGACAGTCAGAGAGAGGAGGAAGCAGGCTCCCTGCTGAGCAGAGAGCCCGATGTGGGACTCGATCCCAGGAACCTGAGATCACGACCTGAGCTGAAGGCAGCGGCTTAACCCACTGAGCCACCCAGGCGCCCCCTCAGCTGCATTTCAATGGCTATACATAGTATTTTTTTTCCTGGTGAACTTTGTTTTTTAAGTTTTTATTTATGTATTTGAGAGAGATAGCAAGAGAACACAGTACTGTGAGAGCAAGAGCAAGGGGAAGGGCAGAGGGAGAGGGGTGGAAGGAGAGGGAGAAGCAGATTCCCCACTGAGCAGGGAGCCTGATGTGGGACTCAATCCCAGGACCCTGGAATCATGACCTGAGCAGAAGACAGAGGCTTAAAGGACTGAGCTACCATGTCCCCCCCGCCCACCGCGTGAACTTTCTTTACTTGTTTTTTTCTTCTTCATCTGTTAGGGGTGAGAGAGTTTGCAGTGTGTGAGGGGAGGTCTCATTGCCTTGGATTCCGCAGGAGAAGATTTACATGGGGATCCGCACTCAGAATAAAGATAGCTGGAAGGAAACTAGCAAGCGCAAACCAGTTTATTAAAGCAAAAGTACATTCTCAGGTTGGAGAGCCAGTGGGTTCCAGAGGTGAAACTGGCAGGGCCCTATGTTGTTTTGGGGTTGAATAACAATGTTGGGTCTCTCCAGGCTGGGGGAGGGTATGACATTCTATGGGGTGGCCTCCAATGGAAGTTGTTGTCAGTCATTTGGGAGACTCCTCCCACAGGTTGGGAGGGGGAGATTTTGATTCTACAGGGTTTGTTGGAGAACCTTCATATCAGGGTTTCTCCATCTGGAGGGGCTCTTCTTGCAATGCAAATTCATTATAATAAGTGTAAGGGTTACCCTGCAGTAGAGGTGGAAGACGAGAGTGCATGTTCTGTACCTGTAGCTCTTTGGTCTGTCAGCCCCAAGGTCTTGGAAGCCATAGGGTCAGGATATTGGGCCCCCAGGCTTATAATGTGTAGGCTTATTTATCACTGGCCTTGCCTCCAGCCCATGTCTCCATCATGCCCTTTCAAGGGCTTGGGACTCTGCCTTCGAGGTCCTTCCACTGCTCATGTCTAGCTTCTACCTAACACATCTGTTTTACATTTTTAAAAAAATAAATCATTTATAATTAGTTCTGATTACTCATTTTGGAATATGTTCCATTTTTCCTGGATCAGCTCTTTATCATAAGTGGAAGAAGACATTTTACAGGAAAATTAGAGCCATGATTTATTTTAATTTTAGTTTTATTTTTTAATTAATTTTTCACATTCTATTTATTTTTTATTGAGATATAATTGACGTATAACACTGTGTAAGTTTAAGGTAGGTTGGAGGCATGATTAAGGATGTAAGACCAGCAGAGCTGTGTCTGATTTGAGGCAGCTGTTCCTCCAGCTCTGAAGCCTGGCTGCTGTGTATCTGGTCACAGGCCAGTCTCTTTGTCTTCTTTCTCCCTCAGGGATACTCTGCTTCCTCTAAGTATTATATATGTATCTGTGATTCCATGTTTAACGCTATCTCTGCTTCTAGACTTTTACCCAGGACAGGGAAGATTGGTAGCTGGTCCATGCCTGCCCTTCTACTGTTGGCAAGCAAGGAATTCATGTTTTGCTTCTAGGATAGACCCCTCACAATGGAAAGCTATTCTTTGCTGGAATTTCTGGTGTCTGTGGCCTGAATGTCAGCTCTCTGCTTCTGCCCACAAGGACCCCAGTTCAATTTGCACTGTGCTTACCGCCCTAGCTTCTATTTTGTGTTTCGGTTTTTCATCACACTTTTGGTTTTGATTAAAATGGACTTTTCCTCTATTTTTAAGTCTGTGGATTATTTTGGGGGAAATGTTATGTTTATATCATCTTGAAAGTACAAATACACTACCCTTTTTCTTTTTTCTTCCTACTTTCCAGGAGATTTCTCAACTTCTTCCAGTCCTTTTTTCCCAAAGGTATCCAGGGATGTTGTCAGAATTGTATTTTCCAAGAGCCCTTCCTCATTCTCTGATTGCTCTTTTTGATCCTTTTCACTATGTGTCTGTGTCCATATATGTGTATGTATGACATAGGATATACATACAGAAGGGTGCACAAAATTTAAATGTACAGCTTTATAAATGGTTATAATTAAGCCGAGACTAACAACAGCACAAGTGAAGAAATGAAATACTGCCACACTTTCACAGTCCCCAAGTGTCTCTCCCAATCATAACACTCTCTTCCACTCCCCACCAACATACTCAATAGGCAAGTACTTTTCTGCCCTTAGTATAATCATTTCTCAATTTTGTTTCTAATTTTACCACCTGTATGCATTACCTAATGATTTCTCTCCTTTGTATCTTTTTCTTGTTGTGATTTTGTATCTTTAAGGATATTAGAAACAGGTATTTATGTATTTATTTATGTAAAGATTTTACTTATTTATCTGACAGAGACACAGCAAGAGAGGGAACACAAGCAGAGGGAGTGGAAAAGGGACAAGCAGGTTCCCGCTGAGCAGGGCTCCATCCCAGGACCTGGAATCATGACCTGAGCCAAAGGTGGATGCTTAACGACTGAGCCACCCAGAAAAAACCCTAGAAATAGGTTTTTAAAAAATAACTTCTTTTTTTCTGTAGCATCTCTTTTTCTACTGGGTTTCTATTATCTATTTGACTGATTTTATTCCTCTCAATTTACAGATTTGTCTAACATGCCAAGTGATCCTTGCCTTTTCATTCATAAACAAGTGTTATGCACAAGAAAATGATTGGAAATTCAATGCTTGTTGGCAAGTGGATTCCTTAGTGAAATGATCTTTTTTTGTTGGGCATCATTGAACTCTAATGTCTGGGGTGGAACCTCTTCCCTGGGGGTTATGTCTGACTAAAGCTTTCTTTTTTTTCTTTTTTTTTTATATTTTACTTATTTATTTGACAGAGATCACAAGTAGGCAGAGAGGCAGGCAGAGATAGGAGGAAGCAGGCTCCCCGCAGAGCAGAGAGCCGACTCGGGGCTCCATCCCAGGACCCTGGGATCATGACCTGAGTCGAAGGCAGAGGCTCCAACCCCCTGAGCCACCCAGGCTCCCCTGACTAAAGCTTTCTGAGAGCAGAGCAGGAAGGGGCTTAAGTTCTGTTATTAAAGTATATGTTATCACTAAATTTCTCAATTTTAGCCTCATATCTCACCCATCCACCAAGGTCCCTTGTGTTCTGAGGGGGTCTCCTCTGTTCTGTTTCTTCAGAGATGGAAACCTAGTACTCTTGCCTGGAGACCTGAATATATGACTTCTTTGCATATAGACTTTCAACCAATCCCTAATTTTTAGCTTCATTTCTTCTGATCTACCAAGTGTCTCTAAGTTAAAACACTTTCTGATTCTATGGATGAATCATATTTCTTCTCTTCCAGCACTTAAATTGTAGTTTTATTTCACTAAATCAATTACCACTTGTCTGTTAAATCCCTAAAAAAAAAATTTCAACTTCTTATCTCCTATTGCCACTTCTCCGTTCTTTTTGAGCTTGTGGGTTTATACATATTTAATTTCCTTGCTCTCCTTTTAGTAGATTTTCTTGAGGGAGAATAGATAACAAATGTACTCAAACTACCAAATTAACCAGAATTTTGAGCAAGGACAGTTCAAAGAAAATTTCACATAAGATTTTCCCTTTTTCTCTCATTCTTTTTCTAGAAGCTCTTTCAAGATGACATATTAAAAGTTACCCAGTTTCAGAGTAGTAATATTGACCAATTATTTTAGTAGTCAAACCAAATGTTAACATTAAGTGCAAGTTTCAGGGGTTGAACCATTTTTAAATGAATCAATATGGAACTAACATTTATATTTCCATTGGTAGGTATGATATTTTGAAGATGATATATTATGGAACAGACATCTTCAGAGGAAAAAAAAATGTTACAAGCTTGAAGTTCAGTTACTTTACATACTTTTCTCCTAATCTAATAAACTCAGTATGTTGCTATCTCTAGGTTTTTGAGACTTACCCACTACCAGTTTGTCCTTTCCTCTTAAAGCATTTGTTTCACTGCCTCATTTTATTGCTTTGACTAATGAAATCTAATTTTAAAATCACAGCTTCCTCAGGTGTTAGCCACCAGTATTATCCTCCCCACTGTCATCTTCATTCTGTCTGTTCAGCTTCTCTTTTTGAGGACATCCCCGATTAAGGTTATTAACTTCACTTCATGCTTCCCTTTGCCTTTCATTTGTACTCATTTCGTCTGGCTTGGGTAATTCCAAAGTTAATCGTTTTGGTCACAAAATCAACTCCTTGCTGAAAGTATGCCTTCAATCTGCTTTCTGCAGTGAGCAGTCCATCCTGGGAGGCATTTTGGAATCTTTCTAGGTCGGAAGACACCTACTTCTGCTATGTCAGAACACCCCCTGCCACCTTTGATCTGAACTTCAGTGAGGCCAGAAAAAGAGTGGTTTTCTCTTCTTAATTGTCCTGATGTCTCCTAATTATTCTAAAGGTGAAAGGGAATGGTAGGTGTTAAAGTGCAGAAATAATTTTTCTCTGGTTTTATTTTAAAATATTAGTTCCAGGTGCTTTAGGACCATTTAGCTGGAAATATTGCTTCTAATTAGAGTGTATTTCCCCCACCAGAAGCAGCCCCTCTTAGAGAACTTCTTGGGAGATGTTATGTTGTACAAAGAGCCTATTTTTTGAAATCAGATTGTTGTAAGATTACACATGGTCCCACATCTCACCAGCTGTATAATCTTGATAAAGTAGGAAACTCTCCTTCTTTATCTGTAGGAAATGGATCTTATCTCCAAACATAGTTGAAAGGATTAAATAAGACCATATACTTAATGTCCCTGATATATAAGAAGCACTTCATATAGTGTGACCATTTTATCATTTTTGTACATGTTAAAGTTTTCCAGGATATTTTGGGATTACATGCTCTGTATTTCAGTACTGCTTTCACACATGTAGTCTGATAACACTTCTCTAGGGCACTGAAAAGAGACTCCAGGACTGCTTAAGCCTTTAGCTATTTTTCAACTGTTATGGCTCTTAAAAAAAAGTTTATATTTTCAAACAGAATTAGCTCATTTATTTTTCCAGTTTATTCTCCATATCTGAAGGGAGAACCCATAAATCTCTCATCTATAGCTCCAAATAACCATATGATACATCATTATGTCTAGCAAGGCAAAGAGGGGACTAGAGACTTGGCAGAAATCAAGGTTTCATGTTTTCCTATGTTCCCAGACATTAATCCTCATATTTTTTTTAATTATAATTAACATGCAGTGTTAGTTTCATGTGTACAATATGATTCAACAATTCTATACATTACCCAGGCTCATTGAAATAAATACACTCTTGATCTCCTTTATTTACTTCCCCATCACTCTATCTGTCTCCCATCCTACAATCACCTGTTCTCTGTTTTTAAATGTCTGGGTTTTGTTTTTGTTGTTGATGGTGATCTTTTTTTTTTTCTTTTTTATTTGTTTTGTAGTTTTGTGTTTCTCTTGTTTCACTTAGCATTTTACCCTCTAGGTGCATCCATTTTGCTGAAAATGGCAAGATCTCCATTTTTATGGCTAAATAATATTCCATTGTATATATCTTTAGTATATACATATAATTTTAATCATATATCTATGAATGGACTCTTGTGTTACTTCTGTATCTTGGCTACTATAAATAATGCTGCAAATACATAGGGGTTCAGATATCTTTTCAGATTAGTGTTTTTGCTTTATTTGGTTCGATATCCAGTAGTGGAATTACTGTATCAAGTGATAATTCTATTTTAAATCTTTTGAGGACCCTCCATACTGCTTTCTACAGTGGTTGCTCTAGTCTGCATTCCCGCTAACAGTGTACAAGGGTTCCCCTATCTTCACATCCTTACCAACACTTGTTATTTCTTGTCTTTTTTATTTTAACCATTCCTTTTTTTTTGTTGTTGTTGTTAAAATTTTTACTTATTTATTTGACTGAGACACAGCAAGAGAGGGAACATAAACAGGGGGAGTGGGAGGAGAAGCAGTCTTCCTGCTGAACAGGGAGTCCAATGTGGGGCTATATCCCAGGACCCTGAGATCATGATCTGAGCTAAAGGCAGATGCTTAACAACTGAGCCACACAGGCACCCCGATTTTAGCAATTCTCACTCGATGAGGTGCTGTCTTGTTGTTTTAACTTGCATTTCCCTGATGATTAGTGATGTTGAGCATTTATTCATGTGTCTGTTGGCCATCTGTATGTTTTCTTTGGGAAAGTGTTTATTCAGGTTCTCTGCCCATTGTTAATATATTATTTTTTTTATTGAGTTGCATAATTTCTTCATATATTTTGGATATTAACCGCTTATTTGATATATCATTTGCAAATGTCTTCTCCCATTCAGCAGCTTACCTTGTCATGTAGCTGATGGTTTCCTTTGCTGTGCATAAGCTTTTTATTTCAGTGTAGTCCTAATAGTTTAATTTCGCTTTCATTTCTCTTGTCTGAGGAGACATATCTAGAAAAATGTTACTATGACCCACATCAAAGAAATAACTGCATATGTTTTCTTCTAGGAGTTATATGGTTTCAGGTCTCACATTTAGGTCTTTAATGTGTATTGAGCTTATTTTTATGTGTGATGTAAGAAAGTGGGATAATTTCATTCCTCTGCTTTCCCAGTTCAGTTTTCCTAGCACCATTAGTTGGAAAATGCCCTTTCCCTATTGTATATAGTCTTACCTCCTTTGTTGATGATTAATTGACATATAAGTATGGCTTATTTTGGGGCTCCCTATTCTGTTCCATTGATCAATATGTCTGTTTTTCTATCAGTATCATACTGTTTTGATTAGCACAATTTTGTGATTTATCTTGAAATCTGGAACTGTAATAACTTTAGCTTTGTTCTTCTTTTTCAAGGTTCCTTTAACTGGTCTTTTATCATTTCATACAAATTTTAGGATTTTTTTTGTTCTAGTTCTGTGAAAAATGTTGGTATTTCAATGAGTAAGATGCAAAATCTATTGATTGCTTTGGGCAGTATGGACATTTTACAAATATTGGTTCTTTCAGTCCATGAACATGGGCTATCATTTCACTTGTTACTATCATCTTCAGTTTCTTTCAGCAGGGTCTCACAGTTTTCAGAGTACAGGTCTTTCACTTCCTTGGTTAAGTTTATTCCTAAGTATTGTATTTTGGTGTAGTTGTAAATGAGATTGTTTTCTTAATTTCTCTTTGTTCTAATTTATTACTAGTTATAGAAATAGAATGGTTTTTCTTTTTTTTATTATTTACTTGACAGAGATCACAAATAGGCAGAGAGGCAGGTGGGGGGTGGGGGAAGCAGGCTCTCCGCTGAGCAGAGAGCCTGATGTGGGGCTTGATCCCAGGACCTTGAGATCATGAACCAAGCCAAAGGCAGAGGCTTTAACCCACCGAGCCACCCAGGTGCCCCTAGAATGGATTTCTTTATATTCATTTTGCATCCTGTGACCTTACTGAATTCATTTATCAGTTTTAGTAGCTTTTTGGTGACATTTTTAGGGTTTTCTATATAAAGTATCATGTCATCTGCAAATAGTGAAAGTTTTACTTCTTTCTTAGCAATTTGGATGCCTTTTCTTTCTTTCTTTTGAAGATTTTATTATCTGAGAGAGAGAGAGAGCACAGACAGGGGGAGAAGTCAGCAGGGGGAGAAGCAGGCTCCCCACTGAGCAAGGAGCCCAATGCAGAACTTGATCCCAGAATCCTGGGATCATGACATGAGCCGAAGGCAGATACTTAACCAACCAAGCCACCCAGGCATCTCTGGATGCCTTTTATTTCATTTTATTTTTCTTATCTGATTGTTGTAGGGAGGACTTGCATTATTCTGTTCAATAAAAGTGGAGAGAGTAGACATCGTTGTGTTGTTTCTGACCTCAGTTCTTAATCATTGAATATATTAGCTGTGGGTTTTTTATACATGGTCTTTTATCATGTTGAGGTATGTTCCCTTTAAATCTACTTTGTTGATAGTTTTTATCATGAATGGATGACATACTTTGTCAAATGTTGTTTCTGCATCTACTGAGATGATCATATTTTGTTTGTCTTTTCTCTTGTTAATGTGATATATCAAGTTGATTGATTTGTGAATATTGAACTATCCTTGCATCCCTGGAATAAATCCCAATTGATCATGGGAATGCTTTTTAAAAATAATCCAATCAAGAAACAGGCAGAAGACATGAACAGACATTTCTCCAAAGAAGACATACAAATGGCCAATAGACACTTGAAAAAATGCTCAACATGATTCGGCATCAGCGAAATACAAATCAAAACTACAATGAGATACCACCTCACACCAGTCAGAATGGCTAAAATTATCCACTCCCGAAATGTTGGTAAGGATGTGGAGAAAGGGGAACCCTCTTATGCTGTTGGTGGGGATGCCAGCTGGTGTAGCCACTCTGTAAAACAGTATGGAGGTTCCTCAAAAAGTTGAAAATAGAGCTACCTATGACCCAACAATTGCACTACTGAGTACCCCAAAGTTACAAATGTTGTTATCCAAAGGGATACCTTCACCCCAATGTTTTTGCAGTGATATCCACAGTAGACAAACTATGGAACAAACCCAGGTGTCCATCAACAGATGAATAAAGATGTACTATATATATACAATGGAATACTACTCAGCCATCAAAAAAATGAAATCTTGTCATTTGTAATGACACGGATGGAACTAGAGGGTATTATGCTAAGTGAGATGAGTCAACTATAGAAAGATAATTATCATATGTTCTCACTGATATGTGGAATTTAAGAAACAAAACAGAGGATCATAGGGGAAGAGAGAAAAACATAAAACAAGATGAAACCAGAGAGGGAGATAAACCATTAGAGACTCTTAATCATAGGAAACAAACTTGGGTTGCTGGAGAGGAGGAAGGTGGGGGTATGGGGTAATTGGGTGATAGACATTAATGAAGGCACATGATATAATGGGCACTGAGTATTATATAAAACTGATGAATCACTGATCTCTACTTCTAAAACAATAATATATTCTGTGTTAATTGAATTTAAATAAAAATAATGGGAAAATGAATAAATAAAAATAAACATTTAAAAATGTATTGTTGGATTTAGTTTACTAATATTTTGTTGAGGATATTTGCATAGATGTTCATCAGAGATACTGGCCTGTAGTTTTCCTTTTTTTTTTTTTTTTTTGTAGTTTTGGGATCAAGGTAATATTGGTCTTGTAGGATGAATTTGATATCTTTCCTACCACTTATATTTTTTGGGAATGGTTTGAGAAGATTAGATATTATCTCCTCTTTAAATGTTTGGTAGAATTCACCTGTGAAGCCATATGCTCCTGGATGTTTATATTAAGAGTTTGTTGATTACTTACTCAATTTCACTGCTAGTAATTGTTCAAATTTTATTCAAGTTTTGGAAGGTCATATGTTTCAAGGAATATGCTTTTTTTTAGGCTGTTCAATTTGTTGGCAGATAACATTTCATAATATTCTCTTAAAATCCTTTGTATTTTGTGTTCAATGTTATTTCTTCTGCTTGATTTCTGATCTTATTTATTTGAGTCTTCTCTTTTTGTTGAGTCTGGCTAAAGGTTTCTCAATTTTGTGGATCTTTTCAGAGAACTAGCTCCTGGTTTCATTGATCTGTTCAGTTGTGCCCACCCCCCCCCCCTTTTCATTTATTTTTGCTCTGATCTTTATTATGCAATTTCTTCTCTTAGGTTTCTTGGGCTGCATGTTTTCTCCTTTTTCCAGCTCTTTTATGTGTTTGGTTAGGTGGTTTATTTGATATTTTCCCTCCTTCTTGAGATAGTTCTATTTAGCTATAATTATCCCTCTTAGAACAGCTTTTGTTGTATCCCAAAGATTTTGGACTGTTTTTTCATTTTCATTTGTTTCAATGTATTTTTTTATTTCCTTTTTGGTTTCTTAGCTGAGCCATTTATTTTTTAGTGGAATTTTAATTTAGCCTCCATGTCCTTGTGTTCTTCCCTGATTTTTCTTGTGGTTGATTTCTAGTTTCATACTGTTGGGGTTTGAAAAGATGCATGATATGATTTCAGTCTTGAAATTTTTTGAGACTTGTTTTGTGGTCTAACATGTGGGGAGAATGTTTCCTATATGCTTGAAAAGAACGTGTACTTTGCTGTTTTTGGATGGGATGTTCTGAATATATTGGTTAGGTCCATCTGATTCAATGTATCATTCAAAACCAGTTTCTTTATTGATTTTCTGTCTGGATGATGTATCTATGGATGTAAATTGGGTATTACAGTCTGCTACTATTACTGTATTATTGTCAATTTCTTCCTTTATATCTGTTAATAATTGCTTTATGTATTTAGACACTCCCATGCAGATTGCATAAATATTTATAATTGTTATATCCTTTTGTTTGTTATCTTTATCATTTCAGAGTGTCTTTGTTTCTTGTTACAATCTCTGTTTTAAATTCTACTTTGTGTGCTATATTTGTTGCTACCCTAGCTTTCTTTTTATTTCCATTTGCATGGCAAATGTTTTTTCACCCCTTCATTTTCAGTCTTCATGTTTCTTTAGGTCAGATTTGAGACTCTTGTAGTCAGCATATACATGAGACTTGCTTTTTTATCCCTTCAGTCCCCCTGTGTCTTTTCACTGGAGGATTTAGTCCATTTATATTCAAAGTAATGTGTTTATTGCATTTTGTTATCTACTTATTTTTCCTTTCTGTTCCTGTCTTCTCCTGCTCTTGTCCCTTGCCATTTGATGGCTTACTTTAGTGATATGCCAGGATTTCTTCTCTTAATTTCTTGTGTATCTATTACAGATTTCTGATTTGTGGTTACTGGTAGGTTCATATATAATATATTATGCATATAGCAGTCTATATTAAGTTAATGATCCCTGAAATTTGAACGCATTCTAAAAAACACTGTTTTTACTCTCCTACCTGACAAGTTTTATGTATATGTCATACTTTATATTTTTTATTTTGTGAATACCTTGACTGATTTTTAAGGATATAATTGATTTTACTGCTTTTGTACCTCCATATTGGTTTTATAGTGATTAATATACCTGTTTGTTATGTGTGAATTTAACTTTCAAATGTTTCCTTTTCATAATTCTTTTCTTTCCCCAAATAATTCCTCTTAGTGGCTTCTTGTAAGGCTGGTTTAATGTATTTTTACTGGTCTGGTGAATTCTTTATTTTTCCTTTTGTTCTGAATGACAGCCTTGATGGTAGACTATTCTTGGTTATAGGGGTTTTTGTTTTTGAGTTCTTGTACTGTGAATATATAATGCCATTCTCTTTTGGCCTGCAAAGTTTCTGCTGTGAAATAAACTCATAGCCTTATGGAGGTTCCTTTATATGTAACTGTTTTCTCTTGCGGCTTTTAAAATTCTCTCTTTATCACTACATTTTGCCTTTTAAAAAAATAGTTAATTTTTTAAAAATTTCTTTTAAGTGTTCCAAAATTCATTGTTTATGCACCATACCCAGTGCTCCATGTAATACGTGCCCTCCTTAATACCCATCACCAGGCTCACCCAACCCCCCACCCTCCTCCTCTCCAAAACCCTTTGTTTCTCAGAGTCCACAGTCTTTCCTGGTTCGTTTCCCCTTCCAGTTTCCCCCAACTCACCTCTCCTCTCCCATTTCCCCATGTACTCCATGTTATTCCTTATACTCCACAAATAAGTGAAACCATATGATACTTGACTCTCTCTGCTTGACTTATTTCACTCAGCATAATCTCTTCTAGTCCCATCCATGTTGATACAAAATTTGGGTATTCATCCTTTCTGATGGAGGCATAATACTCCATAGTATATGTGGACCATATCTTTATCCATTCGTCCGTTGAAGGGCATCTTGGTTCTTTCCACAGTTTGGTGACTGTGGACATTGCTGCTATGAACATTGGGGTGTAGATGGCCCTTCTTTTCAATACATCTGTATTTTTGGGGGTAAATACCCAGTACTGCAATTGCAGGGTCATAGGGTAGCTCTGTATTTAATTTCTTAAGGAATCTCCACACTGGTTTCCAAAGTGGCTAACAACAACTTGCGTTTCCACCAACAGTGTAAAAGGGTTCCCCTTTCTTCACATCCTCTCCAACACATGTTGTTTACTGTCTTGTTAATTTTGGCCATTCTAACTGGTATAAGGTGGTATCTCAGTATGGTTTTGATTTGAATCTCCCTGATGGCTAGTGATGATGAACATTTTTTCATGTGTCTGTTAGCCATTTGTATGTCTTCTTTGGAGAAGTGTCTGTTCATGTCTTCTGCCCATTTTTTGATGTGATTATCTGTTTTGTGTGTGTTGAGTTTGAGGAGTTCTTTATAGAGCTTGGATATCAGTCCTTTGTCTGTACTGTCATTTGCAAATATCTTCTCCCATTCTGTGGGGTGCCTCTTTGTTTTGTTAACTGTTTTTTTTTTTTTTTGGTTGTTGTTTTTGTTTTTTGCTGTGCAGAAGCTTTTGATCTTGATGAAGTCCCAAAAGTTCATTTTTGCTTTTGCTTCCTTTGCCTTTGGAGACACATCTTGAAAGAAGTTGCTATGGCCGATGTCAAAGAGGTTGCTGCCTATATTCTCCTGTAGGATTTTGATAGATTCCTGCCTCATGTTGAGGTCTTTTATCCATTTTGAGTTTATCTTTGTGTAGGGTGTAAGAGAGTGGTCAAGTTTCATTCTTCTGCATGTAGCTGTCCAATTTCCCCAGCACCATTTACTGAAGAAACTGTCTTTTTCCCACTGTATATTTCTTACTGCTTTGTTAAAGATAATTTGACCACAGAGTTGAGGGTTCATATCTGGGCTCTCTACTCTGTTCCATTGGTCTATGTGTCTGTTTTTGTGCCAGTACCATGCTGTCTTGGTGATCACAGCTTTGTAGTAAAGCTTGAACTCAGGCAACATGATGCCCCCAGTTTTGTTTTTCTTTTTCAACATTTCCTTAGCAATTTGGGGTCTTTTCTGGTTCAATACAAATTTTAGGATTGTTTGCTGCAGCTCTTTGAAAAGTGCTGGTGGAATTTTGATCAGAAAGGCATTGAAAATATAGATTGCTCTAGGCAGTATAGACATTTTAACAATGTTTATTCTCCCAATCCATGAACTTGGAATGGTCTTCATCCTTTTGTCTTCTTCAATTTCTTTCATGAGTGTTCTGTAGTTCCTGGATTACAGATCCTTTACCTCTTTGGTTAAATTTATTCCCAGGTATCTTATGGTTCTCCATGCTATAGTAAATGGAATCAGTTCCCTAATATCCCTTTCTGTATTTTCATTGTTAGTGTATAAGAAAGCAACTGATTTCTGTACATTTTTTATCCTGCCACATTACTGAATTGCTGTATGAGTTTTAGTAGTTTGGGGGTGGAATCTTTTGGGTTTTCCATATAAAGTAGCATGGCATCTGCAAAGAGAGAGAGTTTGGCTTCTTCATTGCCAATTTGAATGTCTTCTATTTCTCTTTGTTGTCTGATCACTATTGCGATCAGGGTGGTGTGAGTGGGCATCCTTGTCGTGTTCCTAATCTCAAAGGGAAGGCTGTCAGCTTTTCCCCATTGAGGATGATATTTGCTGTGGGTTTTTCATAGATTTTATAAAGTTGAGAAATGTTCCCTCTATCCCTATACTTTGAAGTGTTTTAATCAGTAATGGATGCTGTATCTTGTCAAATGCTTTTTTTGCATCAATTGAGAGGACCATGTGGTTTTTCTCTCTTCTCTTATTAATTTGTTCTATCACATTGACTGATTTACAAATGTTGAACCACCACTGCATCCCAGGGATAAATCCCACCTGGTCATGGTGGATAATTTTTTTAATGTACTGTTGGATCCTATTAGCTAGGATCTTGTTGAGAATCTTGGCATCCATATTCATCAGGGATATTGGTCTGAAATTCTTTTTGGTGGGGTCTTTGCCTGGTTTGGGGATCAAGGTAGTGCTGGCTTCATAGAAAGAGTCTGGAAGTTTTCCTTCTCTTTCTATTTTTTGAAGCAGCTTCAGGAGAGTAGGTGTTATTTCTTTGGATGTTTGTTAGGATTCCTCAGGGAATCCATCAGGTTCAGGGCTCTTGTTTTTTGGGAGTTTTATGATATGTGCTTCTATCTCGTTACTAGATATTGGTCTATTCAGGTTGTCAGTTTCTTCCTGACTCAGTTTTGGAAGTTCATAGGTTTCCAGAAATGCATCCATTTCATCTAGGTTGCTTTACTTATTGGCATATAACTGTTGATAATAATTTCTGATGATTGTTTCTATTTCCCTGGTGTTAGTCATGATCTCTCCCTTTTCATTCATAATTTTATTAATTTGGGTCCTCTCTCTTTTCTTTTGAATTAGTTTGGCCCGTGGTTTATCAATCTTATTGATTCTTTCAAAAAAACTAGCTTCTACTTTTGTTGACGTGTTCTACTGTATCTCTAGTTTCTATCTCATTGATGTCTGCTCAAATCTTGATTATTTCCCTTCTTGTGTGTGGAGTTGGCTTAATTTGTTGTTGATTCTCCAGTTCTTTAAGGTGTAAAGACAGCTGCTGTATTCTGGATTTTTCAGTTTTTTTGAGTGAGGCTTAGATGGCTATGTATTTCCCCCTTAGGACCACCTTTGCTGTATCCCATAGGTTTTGGATTCAAGTGTCTTCATTCTCATTGGTTTCCATGAATTTTTTAAATCCTTCTTTGATTTCCTGGTTGATCCAAACATTCTTAAGCAAGAAGGTCTTTAGCTTCCAAGTGTTTGAATTCCTTCTAAACTTTTTCTTGTAGTTGAGTTCCAGTTTCAAAGCATTGTGTTCTGAGAATATGCGGGGAATAATCTCAGTCTTTTGGTATCAGTTGAGTACTGATTTGTGACCCAGTATGTGGTCTGTTCTGGAGAAAGTTCCATGTGTGCTTGAGAAGAATGAGTAATCTGTGTTTTTGGGTGGAATATTCTGTATATATCTATGAGGTCCATCTGGTCCAATGTGTCACTCAATGCTCTTGTTTCTTTATTGATTTTCTGCTTGGATGATCTGTCTGTTACTGAGAGTGGTATGTTAAGATCCCTTACTATTAATGTATTCATATCCATATGACTCTTTATCTTGATAAACAGTTGTCTTATGTAGTTGGCTTCTCCCATACTGGGGGCATAAATATTTACAATTGTTAGATCTTCTTGATGGATAGGCCCCTTAAGAATGATGTAGTGTCCTTCATTATCTCTGACTACAGTCTTTAGTTTAAAATCTAATTCATCTAATATGAGAATCGCTACCACGGCCTTCTTTTGAGTCCCATTGGCATGAAAGATGTTTCTTATCCCTTCACTTTTGGTCTGGATGTATCCTTAGGTTCAGAATGGGTCTCTTATAGACAATATATGGATGGTTCTTGTCATTTTATCCAGTCTGCAATGCTGTGCCATTTTATGGGTACATTTAGGCTGTTCATGTTGAGAGTGATTATTGAGAGATACGTTTTTATTGACATCGTGTTGCCTGTGAAGTCCTTGTTTCTATAGATTGTCTCTGTAAATTTCTGTTCTATGACACCCTTGGGTTCTTTCTTCTCTTATAGAATCCTCCTTAATATTTCTTGTAGTGCTAGGTTGGTGGTCACATACTCCTTTAAACATTGCCGTTCTTGGAAGCTCTTTATCTCTCCATCCTTTTTGAATGTCAGCCTTGCTGGATAAAGTATTCTTGGCTGCATGTTCTTTTCATTTAGTGCCCTGAATACATCTTGCCAGACCTTTTTGGCTTGCTAGGTTTCTGTGGACAGGTCTGATGTTATCCTGATGGACCTTCCTCTGTTCCTAAGGAATCTCTTCCCTCTAGCTGCTTTCAAGAGCTCCTGTCTAAAATTATGAGTCATCAGTTTCACAATCAGGTGTGTCAAGGTCTTTCTAGATTCTCTGATCTTGGGGGGAGACCTTTCTGACTTTAGGATGTGAACACTGGTTCCATTTCCCAGATTAGGAAAATTTTCATGGAGAATTTGTTCAACTATATCCTCTAGTCTTCTTTCTTTCTCCTCCCCCTCAGGGATTCCAATAATTCTGACATTGGAATGTTTCATGGTGTCATTTATTTCCCTAACTTACATTTTGCCTTTTTAATTAAAATAATATTACATAATTATTATATGTTTTGTTTTGGAGCTTCTTGGGTTAATTTTTTGGGGGGATTCCCTTTGCTTCCTGGATCTGGATGTCAGTTTCCTTACTCACATTCAGAATTTCCAATGATTATTTCTTCAAATAAAACTTACACCCTCTTCTCTGTGTCTTGTCCTTCTGGAATCCCTATAATGCAAATGTTACTATGCTCAGTGATGTTGCTAATTTCTTCTAACCTATTCTCACTTTTTACTATTCTTTTTTTTTCCTTTTTGCTATTCAGCCTTCTTGTCTTCCATTGCTCTTTCTTTCAGCTCACTGATCCATTTTTCTGCCTCCTCTAATCTGCTATTGATTCCCTTTAGTTAAATTTATTTCAATTATTGAGATCTTCATCTTTGATTTTTTTTGTTTGTTGTTTTTGATTTTTTTTTTTTTAACATTTCCATCTGTTGAAGATCTTATTGGGCTCTTTAACTCTTTTATCAAGTCCAATGACTCTCTTTATAACCATTACTTTGAATTCTTTATCAGGCATATTGCTTATTTTCTGTTTCACATTTAGCTCTTTTGCTGTGCTCTTGTCCTTTTCTTTTACTGGGGACATATTCTCCTGTCTCCTCTTTTTTCTAACTCTATTCCCTTTCTTCTTTCCTTCCTCCCTTTTTCTTTCTTTCTTTCCCTTTCTCTCTCTTTCTTTCTTTCTTCTAAGTAGGCTCCACACACTGGGTGTGGAGCCCAACATGGGGCTTGAACCCATAACCCTGAAATCAAGACATGAGCTGAAACTAAAAGTCAGATGCTTAACTGACTGAGACACCCATAACTCTGTTTATTTCTACATTTTAGGAAAGTCAGCTCTATCTCCTTATTTTGAAAGTACTGGTTTATGAAGAAGTCCTGTGATGCTCTATAGCATAATGTCTCCTGTTCACCATAACACCTTTCAGGTATGTTGTATGAAGCCTATTGTGGTTGAGCCACAGTTGCCTTTAGTCCTATAGCCTGGGCTAGCCCATTTTGTTTGTTGTTGGTGTACTGGGCATGGTTTAGCCCTGTGCTGTTAAGGGACCAGTCAGGGCTGCCACAGACTTATAGTGGGTAGTGTTGGCAGTCATACCAGATGCCAGCTCTTGGCCAGTCTGCCTGGGCTGCTGTCATGCCAAACCATTGGGTGCTCTTCCTGTCTTGACTCTTGAGAGGCTTTTGTCTGTGGGTGGGGCCAGCAGTCAGATGAGATGCCTACCCCCAGTCTGTCTACTGGGGCTTTCTCCCCTCTCCCCAGGGCAGGAGTCACTCTAGAGTGGTGGCATTCCCTGATGGGGCTGCTTACAGGATGAGATTGGGCATAAGCCATGTTGTAGTATCTTCTGCCAAGTGGAATAGGTTAGATGGAATAGATCTGAAAGAGAATGCAGGGGTGGTATGTATAGTGTTAGCAAGTTAGTTGGAGTGTGCTTGTTGGTTCCTGCCAGTGTCCAGCCATCCAGGTTTGGGGTACTGGAACAGATGATGCCTGCTAGCTTTTGTGTTCTTGGAAAAGTTTCCTAAAGATTCTTGCTCTCCAGCATGTGTTCAGAGAGATTAGTAAATAAATCTCCTTCACATAAAACCCAGATGCTTTTCAAATTGTTGTTTCTATGCTGTAAATTCCAGGGGCTTGTTATCCTGGGTCATTAAGGGGGTGGACTCACTTTCCTGTTGCCCTCTGCCTCTCCAAGGGCTAAGCTCACTCATTTTTAGGCGCCACTAATTGTAAAAACTCACAAAGTTAAGCCCTGCTGGTTTCAAACCAATTACAGGGTCTCATCTTCCTGGTTCAGGTTCTCTATGTCTAGGATGCCTGGTGTGGAATCTGCTCCTTTTCCTTTCTATGCATGTGATATCCCTCCCATTTGAGGTCTCACTGGAGTTTGGTTCCTGACTGGGTCTCTGACACTCCTACCATTTTCAAGGTAGTCTCCTCTCTATGATTAACTGTGGAAAGTGTTCTGCCAGTCTTCAGATCATTTTCTGGGTTAGTTGCACTAAAGTAGCTATTCTTTAGGTGTGTTTCTGGGATGAGTTGAGTTTAGGATCCTTCTACTGCATCATCTTCCCAGAAGTCCTTGAAGTTTTTCATTTTAGTGCTGAATATTGGATTCTGGCCTGGTAGCTTGATCATATTTTACTAAAAGGTTGCATTTTCTGATTTCAGTAAAATCTATGATTTTAGACATAGATTTAAGTGAAATCTGTAAATCTACAAATCCCTATTCAGAATGTAAAAAAAATATTGAAGATGATCTTTTCCAACTGGATCATCATGATCATCATAGTATTTGGAGAAATCAAAGATAGAAATTAAAGCAATTAGTAGGTGTGTGTTGTGTGTAAGTTTAATTACACATTAGATATGTTGTTTTTCAAAAAAGATTCTCCTTTCTGAACATTTTTTTAAAATCCAAGATGGAGGGTGCCTGGTGGCTCAGTGGGTTAAGCCGCTGCCTTCAGCTCAGGTCATGATCTCAGGGTCTTGGGATCGAGTCCCGCATCGGGCTCTCTGTTCAGCAGGGAGCCTGCTTCCCCCCGCCCTGCCTGCCTCTCTACTTGTGATCTCTGTCAAATAAATAAAATCTTTAATTAAAAAAATAAATTAAAAAATAAAATCCAGGAGGGAAAGAGGTATAGCTCATTTCCTTTTATCATATAATCTGTATTTGGTATTTTAAAATAATAAATACCTTTCCAAAAATACTCTTTTTTTGATTTTCAGTTTCTCAAAGGAAATTCTGCTCTTTGGAATCAGATTAGCTGATTCTATTTTTTGTTAAATCCTTGTATTTGTTTTTGGTACAGCTGTGTTTTTTAAAAAATATATATTAAAATTGAAGATATATTTACTTAGGACAACTAAATTGTCTTTACCAAATTAAATAGTTGCTCTTTTCTATGTTCTCATTAAATGTTTTGCTGATTTCTTTTAGGAGTCTTGGATATTTTATATTATTGTATCTAGAATACACAGACTTGTCTAGCTTGTCTGTCCAGACAAGTTCAAATAGTTATATTTTTTAGAGTTGTGGTCATTGTGCCACATATTTATCTCCCTGTCTTCCTCAAAACTGCTGGCTAGATCTTGGCTATAGTGTAAGATTTATTGTCTTTGAGCTGTTACTGCTTCTGAGCAGCTGACACCCATTAATCAGTCTGACTTACTGACCCTGGCGCTATCTGGAACTGTGTACTTATATTAGATGGGTTGTAGCTGGAGTACATCCATTATATTTTGAGGTACTAACTTCTCTGTATGATCCCAGCTTAATCATGCTGGCAAAAACAACATAGGTATTATAGAACCCCTTTACATCACTTACAGAACCCCCTTACTTAGCTCTGAGTGGTTATATAAGGAAAAATTCCAAATGGGCTTGTATTATACACCCAATAATTCAGAGCTAAGTCTGTAACAGCTTCAGATGTCATTTACAGTTTGTAAGTACTGCAGAACTGTATATTTTCAATAAAGACAAGCCCTCTGATGGTCTTCTTAAATCATGGAAAACTAAAATAATGAACATCCCAGTTCAATGTATCTTTGACTTGGATAAAAAAAGTCAGATTTGCCTGGTTGCAATTCACCTCATTCACCTATGGTGCATTGACTCTGACATCTAATTAAATTGATCAGCCACAATGATCACTAAGGCAATTGTTTGCCAAGCATCACTGGCAAAATAAATTTAGCCTATACTTGTGATGTACTCTATTGTTTCTATCCAGAAGTGGGAACAAATAAGAAATAGGAAATTGAACACAATTTGAATTAGGAAACAACACAATTCTGCATCATAATTTGTACATGTATAATGATCACTCCATGGTTTCTTGTTTCTTACTTTGTGAGGTTCCATAATATTAATTTCAGGAGGCTTGTCATTTTCAAAGTTAATTCAATTTTTGCCAATGTTTTCTTTCAACAGAACTTGCTATTCAATTTAATTGTCTTTAAGAAAAAAACTAGAAGTGTCTTTCAACCTATAATGCTTTTGTTAAAATCAATCTTTATTAAAGCAAATATCATTTAAATATTCTTTTGCAAACATTAAATTAAAATAGTTTAATGTATTTTTAAATTTTATTTTTTATAAACATATATTTTTATCCCCAGGGGTACAGGTCTGTGAATCGCCAAGTTTACACACTTCACAGCACTCACCATAGCACATACCCTCCACAATGTCCATAATCCCACCCCCCCTCCTAACATCCCTCCTCCCATCAACCCTCAGTTTGTTTTGTGAGATTAAGAGTCACTTATGGTTTGTCTCCCTCCCAATTCCATCTTGTTTCATTTACTCTTCTACCCCCTTAACCCCCCATGTTTCATCTCCTCTCCCTCATATCAGGGAGATCATATGATAGTTGTCTTTCTCCGATTGACTTATTTCGCTAAGCATGATACCCTCTAGTTCCATCCACGTTGTCGCAAATGGCAAGATTTCATTTCTTTTGATGGCTGCATAGTATTCCATTGTGTATATATACCACATCTTCTTTATCCATTCATTTGTTGATGGACATCTAGGTTCTTTCCATAGTTTGGCTATTGTAGACATTGCTGCTATAAACATTCGGGTGCACGTGCCCCTTCGGATCACTACGTTTGTATCTTTAGGGTAAATACGCAGCAGTGCAATTGCTGGGTCATAGGGTAGTTCTATTTTCAACATTTTGAGGAACCTCCATGCTGTTTTCCAGAGTGGTTGCACCAGCTTGCATTCCCACCAGCAGTGTAGGAGGGTTCCCCTTTCTCCGCATCCTCGCCAGCATCTGTCATTTCCTGACTTGTTCATTTTAGCCATTCTGACTGGTGTGAGGTGATATCTCATTGTGGTTTTGATTTGTATTTCCCTGATGCTGAGTGATGTGGAGCACTTTTTCATGTCTCTGTTGGCCATATGGATGTTGTCTTTGCAGAAATGTCTGTTCATGTCCTCTGCCCATTTCTTGATTGGATTATTTGTTCTTTGGGTGTTGAGTTTGCCAAGTTCTTTATAGATTTTGGACACTAGCCCTTTATCTGATATGTCATTTGCAAATATCTTCTCCCATTCTGTCAGTTGTCTTTTGGTTTTATTAACTATTTCCTTTGCTGTGCAAAAGCTTTTGATCTTGATAAAATCCCAATATTTCATTTTTGCCCTTGCTTCCCTTGCCTTTGGCAAAGTTCCTAGGAAGATGTTGCTGTGGCTGAGGTCGAAGAGGTTGCTGCCTGTGTTCTCCTCAAGGATTTTGATGTATTCCTTTCTCACATTGAGGTCCTTCATCCATTTTGAGTCTATTTTCGTGTGTGGTGTAAGGAAATGATCCAATTTCATTTTTCTGCATGTGGCTGTCCAATTTTCCCAACACCATTTATTGAAGAGGCTGTCTTTTTTCCATTGGACATTCTTTCCTCCTTTGTCGAAGATGAGTTGACCATAGAGTTGAGGGTCTATTTCTGGGCTCTCTATTCTGTTCCATTGATCTATGTGTCTGTTTTTGTGCCAGTACCATGCTGTCTTGATGATGACAGCTTTGTAATAGAGCTTGAAGTCCGGAATTGTGATGCCACCAACTTTGGCTATGTTGAATAGCAGTGGTGATAACGGACATCCCTGTCGTGTTCCTGACCTTAGCAGAAAAGCTTTCAGTTTTTCTCCATTGAGAATGGTATTTGCCGTGGGTTTTTCATAGATGGCTTTGATAATATTGAGGTATGTGCCCTCTATCCCTATACTTTGAAGAGTTTTCATCAGGAAGGGATGCTGTACTTTGTCAAATGCTTTTTCAGCATCTATGGAGAGTATCATATGGTTCTTGTTCTTTCTTTTATTAATGTGTTGTATCACATTGATTGATTTGCAGATGTTGAACCAAACTTGCAGCCCTGGAATAAATCCCACTTGATCGTGGTGAATAATCCTTTTAATGTACTGTTGAATCCTACTGGCTAGTATTTTGGCGAGAATTTTTGCATCTGTGTTCATCAAGGATATTGGTCTGTAGTTCTCTTTTTTGATGGGATCCTTGTCTGATTTTGGGATCAAGGTGATGCTGGCCTCATAAAATGAGTGTGGAAGTTTTCCTTCCATTTCTATTTTTTGGAACAGTTTCAGGAGAATAGGAATTAGTTCTTCTTTAAATGTTTGGTAGAATTCCCCTGGGAAGCCATCTGGCCCCGGGCTTTTGTTTGTTTGGAGATTTTTTTTTTTAAAGATTTTATTTATTTATTTGACAGGGATCACAAGTAGGCAGAGAGGCAGGCAGAGAGAGAGGAGGAAGCAGGTCCCTGCTGAGCAGAGAGCCCGATGCGGGGCTCGATCCCAGGACCCTGAGATCATGACCTGAGCCGAAGGCAGAGGCTTTAACCCACTGAGCCACCCAGGCGCCCCTGTTTGGAGATTTTTGATGACTGTTTCAATCTCCTTACTGGTTATGGGTCTGTTGAGGCTTTCTATTTCTTCCTGGTTCAGTTGTGGTAGTTTATATGTCTCTAGGAATGCATCCATTTCTTCCAGATTGTCAAATTTGTTGGCATAGAGTTGCTCATAGTATGTTCTTATAATTGTCTGTATTTCTTTGGTGTTCGTTGTGATCTCTCCTCTTTCATTTTTGATTTTATTTATTTGGGTCCTTTCTCGTTTCTTTTTGATAAGTCTGGCCAGGGGTTTATCGATCTTATTAATTCTTTCAAAGAAGCAGCTCCTAGTTTCGTTGATTTGTTCTATTGTTTTTTTGGTTTCTATTTCAATGATTTCTGCTCTGATATTTATGATTTCTTTTCTCCTGCTGGGTTTAGGGTTTCTTTCTTGTTCTTTCTCCAGCTCTTTTAGGTGTAGGGTTAGGTTGTGTACCTGAGACCTTTCTTGTTTCTTGAGAAAGGCTTGTACCGCTATATATTTTCCTCTCAGGACTGCCTTTGTTGTGTCCCACAGATTTTGAACCGTTGTGTTTTCATTATCATTTGTTTCCATGAATTTTTTCAATTCTTCTTTAATTTCCTGGTTGACCCATTCATTCTTTAGAAGGATGCTGTTTAGCCTCCGTGTATTTGGGTTCTTTCCAAATTTCCTCTTGTGATTGAGTTCTAGCTTCAGAGCATTGTGGTCTGAAAATATGCAGGGAATGATTCCAATCTTTTGATACCGGTTGAGACCTGATTTAGGACCGAGAATGTGATCTATTCTGGAGAATGTTCCATGTGCACTAGAGAAGAATGTGTATTCTGTTGCTTTGGGATGAAATGTTCTGTGATGTCCATGAAATATATCTGTGATGTCCATCTGGTCCAGTGTGTCATTTAAGGCCTTTATTTCCTTGTTGATCTTTTGCTTGGATGATCTGTCCATTTCAGTGAGGGGAGTGTTAAAGTCCCCTACTATTATTGTATTATTGTCGATGTGTTTCTTTGATTTTGTTATTAATTGGTTTATATAGTTGGCTGCTCCCATGTTAGGGGCATAGATATTTAAAATTGTTAGATCTTCTTTTTGAACAGTTCCTTTGAGTATGATATAGTGTCCTTCCTCATCTCTTATTATAGTCTTTGGCTTAAAATCTAATTGATCTGATATAAGGATTGCCACTCCTGCTTTCTTCTGATGTCCATTAGCATGGTAAATTCTTTTCCACCCCCTCACTTTAAATCTGGAGGTGTCTTTGGGTTTAAGATGAGTTTCTTGTAGGCAACATATAGATGGGTTTTGTTTTTTTATCCATTCTGATACCCGGTGTCTTTTGATTGGGGCATTTAGCCCATTAACATTGAGGGTAAGTATTGAGAGATATGAATTTAGTGCCATTGTATTGCCTGTAAGGTGACTGTTATTGTATATTGTCTCTGTTTCTTTCTGATCTACTACTTTTAGGGTCTCTCTTTGTTTAGAGGACCCCTTTCAATATTTCCTGTAGAGCTGGTTTGGTATTTGCAAATTCAGTTTTTGTTTGTCCTGGAAGTTTTTAATCTCTCCTTCTATTTTCAATGATAGCCTAGCTGGATATAGTATTCTTGGCTGCATGTTTTTCTCGTTTAGTACTCTGAATATATCATGCCAGCTCTTTCTGGCCTGCCAGGTCTCTGTGGATAAGTCTGCTGCCAATCGAATATTTTTACCATTGTATGTTACAGACTTCTTTTCCCAGGCTGCTTTCAGGATCTTCTCTTTGTCACTAAGACTTGTAAATTTTACTATTAGGTGACGGGGTGTGGACCTATTCTTATTGATCTTGAGGGGGCTTCTCTGAACCTCCTGGATTTTGATGCTTGTTCCCTTTGCCATATTGGGGAAATTCTCTCCAATAATTCTCTCCAATATACCTTCTGCTCCCCTCTCTGTTTCCTCTTCTTCTGGAATCCCAATTATTCTAATGTTGTTTCGTCTTATTGTGTCACTTATCTCTCGAATTCTCCCCTCGTGGTCCAGTAGCTGTTTGTCCCTCTTTTGCTCAGCTTCTTTATTCTCTGTCATGTGGTCTTCTATATCGCTAATTCTTTCTTCTGCCTCATTTATCCTAGCAGTGAGAGCCTCCATTTTTTATTGCACCTCATTAACAGCTTTTTTGATTTCAACTTGGTTCGATTTTAGTTCTTTTATTTCTCCAGAAAGGGGTTTTATATCTCCCGAGAGCATTTCTCTAATATCTTCCATGCCTTTTTCGAGCCCGGCTAGAACCTTGAGAATCGTCATTCTGAATTCTAGATCTGACATATTACCAATGTCTCTATTGATTAGGTCCCTAGCCTTTGGTACTGCCTCTTGTTCTTTTTTTTTGTGGTGAATTTTCCCGCCTTGTCATTTTGTCCAGATAAGAGTATATGAAGGAGCCAGTAAAATACTAAAAGGGTGGCAACAACCCCAGGAAAATATGCTTTAGCCAAATCAGAAGAGATCCCAAATCGTGAGGGGGGAGAAAGGGGATAAAAAGAGGTTCAGAAAGAAAAAAAAAGAAAAAAAAGAAACAATTAAAAAAAGAAAACCAATAAAGAAAAAATATAAAAAGGAAAAAAAAATATATATATTAGATAAACTAGTGAAAAAACGTTAATAAGAAAGGGTAAAAGTTAAAAAAATTTAGCAGAAGAAGAAAAAAAAATTGCAAAAGAAAAGAAAAAAAAATTAAATTAACTGCAAGGCTAAAGAATCATGGGGAGAAAGCCATGAGTTCCGTGCTTTGCTTTCTCCTTCTCTGGAATTCCGATGCTCTCCTTGGTATTGAAACTGTACTTCTTGGTAGGTGAATTTGGTCCTGGCTGGGTTTCTTGTTGATCTTCTGGGGGAGGGGCCTGTTGTGATTCTCAAGTGTCTTTGCCCCAGGCGGAGTTGCACCGTCCTTACCTGGGCCGGTCTGAGTAATCCGATCTGGTTTGCTTTCGGGAGCTCTTGTTCCCTGAGCGCTTTCCGTAGAGTTCCGGAGGACGGGAATGAAGATGGCGGCCTCCCGGTCTCTGACCCGGAGGAGCCGAGAGCCCAGGGCCCCACTCCTCAGTGCGCCCTCAGAGAACAGCACCCAATTACTCCCGTCACCCTGGCCTCTGGCCACGCTCCAAGCTGACCGAGCCTGCGACCGGTTCAAGGTAACCCCGAGCTTAGAGCTTACTCCTCGGCTCTGTCTCTGTAGCTGGCTTCCCTGTTCTAATACCTGTAAGCTCTGCAACACTCAGACACCCCCGATCCTTCTGTGACCCTGCGGGACCTGAGGCCACGCTGACCCTGCGTGGGCTTCACCCTGGTTAAGCCTCTGGAGCGATGTCCCTCAGTGGAACAGACTTTTAAAAGTCCTGATTTTGTGCTCCGTTGCTCCGCCGCTTGCCTGGAGCTGGTCCCTCCCCCCACGGTCTATCTTCCCGTCGCTTTGGATTTACTTCTCCGCCAGTCCTACCTTTCAGAAAGTGGTTGATTTTCTGTTTCTAGAGTTGCTGTTCTTCGTCTCTTCAATCTCCCGTTGGATTTGTAGGTGTTTGCAATCTTTAGATGAGCTATTTAGCTGATCTCCCGCTACCTGAAGTAGTCTCAGCCTGTACTTCTCCGCCATCTTGACTCCTCCTTAATGTATTTTTAGATTGAACATTTCATAACAATATATCAGTAATTTTTCACGTATTCTGATAACCTACTTTTACGTAGAAACAATATTGAAACTTAAGAAAACGCTGTTGGTACAACTATGGATGCCTGTTTGGCTTCAAGTTTAATGTGGAAATGAGGTCCAATGGTAAAATCCAAATAATTAGCAGAAATTAAAATAAGGGGTGCCTGAGTGGCTGGCTCAGTGGGTTAAAGCCTCTGCCTTCGGCTCAGGTCATGATCCCAGGTCCTGGGATCAAGCCCTGCATCGTGCTCTCTGCTCAGCGGGGAGCCTGCTTCCCCCCCCCACCCCTCTGCCTGCCTCTCTGCCTATTTGTGATCTCGCTGTCAAATAAATAAATAAAATAATTTAAAAAAAAGAAATTATTTTTTTTTCCTCAAGAAATTATTTTTTTATCATTAGTAAGTTTATTCACAGGCATTTTTATTCTGTCCTTGTGTGAGTTAAGAAAGTGTGTGGGGGGGCATGTTCTCTCTCTCTCTCTCTCTCTCTCTCTCTCTCTCTCTATATATATATATATATATATATATATATATATATGTACACTTTTTTTTTAACAACATAAGATCAGAGTTGCCAAGGTATGTTTTTGAATAAAAAAGTGTATGCAGTAATCATTACAAAAAATAGTCATTCCCATTAATCAAAATTGTCTTTATGTGGCAGGATAATATTTATGCATCTCTTCTATAGTCTTTATTCCCTTTTTCCTTCAATAGAAAGGGGTCTTTGTTAAAAGAGAGTGAAGGAGACAGCCAAGGCTTAGTGGTATAGCGTGTCTAATTTCCAGGACAAATCCCATGGGTGAAAAAGTGTCAAATTAATTTATTCTGTAGCTGAATGTAATTTTTATTTTGAGAATCTCATTTCATTAGGTAGAAGAAACTTGTATCCATTCATTAAGAATTTCCTCTGACACTCTAGGTATCCTCTTTCTCCAGGGCCAGATCCAAATTCTTGGAAGCATTCTTTATGCCAAGTTTCTGAAGTGAAGGGACCTCTTATCCTTCCTTGGGCATGGTTATCTCTATACATTGTTATCTGCAGAGATATACATATTCTCATTTGGATTTCACAGCTACTAGTTTTCCACTGAACACTCTCTTTTCTGCCCATGTCCCTCCTTCAGCTGCTTCTTCATTCCTCTTTGGCAAACAAAAGTATTTGGCTTTTTACCCAGCCCTGTAGAGGCCTTAGGCCACCAGATAGAGATCTCTGTGAACTTTGGTGAGAGAGCTTTGACATACCATACAGACGTCTTTGTAATTTCTGGCTCATAGGGGGTCCCAGAGGGGCTCTCTTTCTCTGGGCTCTACTGAATATTAGGGGACCCCTCTGGTCTCATATTTACCAAAACTGCCTGGAGTTTCTAATATACTACAAGGAGGTATCTGGTGCCCTTTCATGGTAAGCAGAGGAGTAGAAACAAGGGGAAGATGAAGGGGATAGGAAAGAACTCTGTGAGAGAATGGCAAGGAGTGGCAGTGTCCCATGGGACATGACTCCCCATGCTCATTCATGATGCACTTTCTATGGGCAAACAGTCTTCTTGAGGGAAAAGTAGAAACAGGTTTTGTATCCTCTTCTGGACTCAAAGGTTTGTGTTGTTTTTTGTTTTGTGATTGGTCTTACGATTTTGCTTTTGTTTTTTCATCTTTTAAAGATTTATAGCCTTCCCAAACCAGCCAGTGTAACTGAAGAAACTGAGTATACATGTATGTATACAAACACACATACATATATAAGTATGAAAATGCATTAAACTCTTCTTTCCAAACTAGGTTATTTTTAAAGTAGGTGATTCTGAGAAATAGGTCAAAATTTATAAAATTCAAATAATATTTTATATATTATTATTTCTATAGATTCATCATCCTTGATTTCTTCAAGCTTCCTGTCTAATCTTATTCTCATTTCAAACTCACACACATATTTACATAGGTTCTAATTTCCCTGATTACTACATGTTATCTCTTGTATCAAAGATTTTTGTCTAGAACGTTCTTCCTTAATGCCCATAATCAATGCTTCACATGGGCCATTTCTGTTCATCCTTTAGGTCTTCATTTTGGGTAATAGGCTCAGGAAAAGTCTTCCTTATCTTTAAATTTGAGCTAAGAAACCCTTATATGTATGTATCCATAAGCAATAGCAATTTGTATTTTACTGTCATAACATGTACAACATTGCCTGTAACTATCCAGGTTCTCCAGGAGACTAAGCTCTGAGTGCTTCATGTCTATTTTGTTCTCTGTTCTAATCTTATGCCTAGCACAGAGGTTGATATATGGTATAATTTTTGAAAAATACATATTAAATGTAGCTGAGCCAATGCAAAAATCAGAATCAAAGACTCTAAGCAAGTCCCATGTTATATAGTATAGGTGATCTAAGGACATCAGGAAACTGGCCCCAGAGAATGGAAGTATATATGTCTTAGATATGAAGAACAACTTCCATTTTGTTGTTTACTGAATAAGGATATAGCCAACTAAATGTTGTAGAGGTGGCTTAAAATGCGTATTGAGACTAGGCCATATAGATGATGACTTTACAGACATAGCTATTTTGACTGGCACCAAAAATAGCATGGTATATTATTGAGTTTAAGATATTAAATGTAAATAGTTTGGCATAACGTAAAAATCTATAGAGAAAGTATTTAATAATTTTGTAATTACAAGAGACAGTGAAAGCAGTGTGAAAAAATAATTTTACTACAGTAGATATAATAAACATTTTACTAACAACACAGTACAATCAAGAGAAACATTGTCCAAAAGATGAGAAAGGAAGCTGAATGCCCACAATGAATAGCACTTCATGTAAAATGAAAGAATGAAGCTAATGCTTACTTAGCCCTTCATATAATTTCATCCTCATCCAGATTCTACAAGTTGTTTATTATCCTGTTTTCATAGGTAAAGAGGAAAAGGTGCCAAGAATTTATTGCTAATGTAAGTGGCATAACAAAAACCATGATCTTACTGCATTCTTACCAAGTACCAGTCCTCTTGTTAAGTGGTTTACATTCATCATCTAATATGACATTCATGCCTTTTTCAGTTTCAGGTGATTTTTGACATTTCTTGGCTTATGGCTGCTCATTCTCATCTCTGCCTTTGCCATCACATGGCTTTCTCCTTTGTGAGTCTTCTCTTCTGACTCTTACAAGGATACTTTTCATTGGGTTTAGGGCCCACTTGGGGTAATCCAGAATGATCTCGTTTCAAGGTCCTTACCTTAATTACATTTGCAAAGACTTTTACAAATAAGGTAGTATCCACATTTTCCAGAGATATAGACACAGACATGGTTGGCGGGGGGGGGGGGGGGGGGGGGGGGGGGGGCGGGGATCACCATTCAGTGTACCACAATGCCATGAAATTGGTGTATAGTTCTCATCTCATAATAGGGATCATTAAGTAAATCCTCACAAATGGACTCCTAAAGCATATCTAACTTATACTCCAGCCTACTAATTATCCAATAACATAGAACAGGGTTTTAATAAAGTTATTTATTGCCTTCAGTATAGCATAAACTATTATTATAATTTTAAATCTATAAATTCTTTGAAACAGTTGTTTTTCATTTTAAGAAAAGCATAATATAAATAAAAAGCTTATGTACCATTAAAGTAGTAAGTGTGAAAAATGTGGTATAGTTTGAAAAATATCAGTTTTTCTTTTGCTTCTCAAGTATATCACTTCCTTCCTAGTTACCCCAAAGGATCAGTTAATCCAAGGAGAGATCATTATTTATTATAGAAGGCATGCCAAATTAAAAAGTTAGATATAATTTAACTTCTCACATTCAAAATAAGATTTTGTAGCAAAACAAGACTTGCCAGCTAGACTCTGTGAAATGATTTCCTAAACTTCCTTAGTTCTGTTTTGGCTGAGCATAATTCTGGATGATTGCAGTCATGGAAATAATAGAGTTTACTGCTCAGTATAGAAAAAGCATTTTCCACTACTATGTTTAAGTTTTAGGTTTGTTTTCTTACACAGAAAGAAGATATGATCCAAGAAGAGTGGGAAAAACAAACTCCATTCTAATCCTGGAGGTTGGAGAAGAAGAAAGAAGTAAGAAATGAGATTGAAGAGAAATGATGTCAGGCAAGCACATGTCCCCATGTCTCTTCCTGAGACTCCAGCCTGCATAAAGCTGAGAAAGAGGAGGGTCTGGGAAGTTGAGGGAATGGAAAGGGCAGAGAAGAGTCAATAGATTTAAGACTGGAGGATTCACTCTTTAGGGCTTCAGCACCATGTGAGATGGGTCACATAGTTAAAAAGAGGATCTGTTGTCCTGATAGGGAATGTCTACCTTGCCTTCCAAGCCTTCATTGTGGGTACGGTAAACACTACCTTATTTTTATTTTTATTTAAAATCATTTAACAAAGAGCATATCATAAGTTTCAGAGTTAGAGTTTAGTGATTCATCAGTTACATATAACACCCAATACTCATTATATCAAACATCCTCCTTAATGCCCATCATTAAGGCACTACTTTAAATGTTTTATATATAAGTACCCATTTAATCTTCACAAAAATAGCATAAACTTGGAAGACTATATTTTTTAAAATAAAGAAGCTTGCCCTAGGTCATACTATTAAGTAGAGAAATATGAATTACACCCGTGCCATTTGGATGTAGAATTTGTACATTTAATCACTGGTGCATGACTGGAAACTAGGTTCTTACCAAAATGTAAACAAAAGACTCTTTTTTATTTTAATTCCAGTATATTTAACATAGTGTTATGTTAGTTTCAGGTGTACAATATAGTGATTGAACAATTCTGTTTATTACTCACTGCACATCATGATGAGTGTACTCTTAATCCCCTTCACCTCTGATAACATCTATTTGTTCTCTGTAGCTAATAGACTATTGGTTTGAAAGGATATATGCACCCCTGTTTATTGCATCATTATTTACAATATCCAAATTATGCAAGCAACCCAAGTGTCCATCGATACATCAATGAATAAAGAAGTGGTGTGTGTGTATGTATTCATATATACACATATATATGGCTGAATATATATATATTCAGCCATAAAAAGAATGAAATTTTGCCATTTATAACAACATAGGTGGATCTAGAGAGTATAATGTTAAGCAAAATAAGTGAAAGACAGATACCATATGATTTCACTCATATGTGGAATGTAAGAAACAAAATAATGCGCACAATAGCTCTTTAAATTATTGGACCTAATCTCAGTTTCAACCAGATTAGAAATTTACATTTTTAATACTCTTTCATGAATAGGACTTTATTTAAAGGTTGAAATTATAAAACAATAGAGGAACTAAATTCCTCTATAAAACATGTTTATTCATATGTAAACATGTATATATATGGATGCACACACATACACATATTTCCCCAACTTCTCTTACCCTAGGACTCTTGTATATTTCTTTGGGAAGAAGATAGTGAACAAGACTCCCTTAGAGGAAAGCAGCTGTCAGTATGGGCTCCTGAGTCACCAAGCATGACACTATCCAATACTAATTAAACCTCAGAATAAGTATTGAGTCTACCTGCTTTATGTATGGTGTCCTGGCAGTGTTCAATAATGCAGTTCATCCACTAAGTATATATTAAGCACCTGTCATAGGATGGCATATTTCAGACTTAGGGATATGTAAGTACTCTACATTGCAATGTGGGGAGGACACACAATAGACACAATATAAAGTAAATTATGGAGAATGTTAGAGGGATATGAGTGTAATTGGAAGAATACAGTAAAGGGTAAGAAGGACATGAATTACAGATTTGGAATTTCAAATAGGGTGCTCACTTAATATTCTAGAGTATTGTGCGTGTATTTAATGACATTTTAGATATTCTTAGTAACATATATCTGGAATTGAAATAAATAGCTGTAAAGAAAGAAACAAAATCCAAAATTAATGTATTGGGAATATTTTCAGACTTTTAAATTACACCAAAGTCACTAAAATACCTTATTTTTATAAAGGTTCCTATTTTGTTGTCAAGGATTAGACAAAGGGTTTATTTTAAATTGAAGTAAAATTAACATACAGCATTATATTAGTTTCAAGTGTATAATATAATGATTCAACAATTCTATGCATTACTTAGTGTTCATCGCAATAAGTATACTCTTAATCCCCTTTATCTATTTTAACCATCTCCCTACCTGCCTGCCCTCTGGTAATGACAAGTTTGTCCTCCATACTTTAGGAATGTATTTGTCTCCTTTTTTGTTTGATCATCTGTTTTGTTTCTTAAATTCCACATATGAATGAAATCATATGATATTTGTGTTTCTCTAACTTGTTTCACTTAGCCATATACCCTATAGGTCCATCCATGTTGTTGCAAATAAGAAGATCTCATTCTTTTTTGGTGGTTGTGTAATATTTCATTGAATATGTAAATCACATCTTCTTTATCTACTTATGGATGGACACTTGGATTGCTTCCAGATAGGCTATTGTAAATAACACTGCATTAAGCATTAGGGTGCATTAAGCATATAAGCATGTATCTTTTTGGGTTAGTGTTTTTGGTTTTGGATGGGCAAATACCCAGTATTGGGATTAATGGATCATATGGTAATTCTAGTTTTAATTTTTTGAGGGAACTTTTTCCATAGAAGCTGCACCAATTTGCATTCCCACTGATAGTGCAAAAGGGATTCTTTTTCTCCACATCCTCATCAACACTTGTTATATCTTCTGCATTTTATTTTAGCCATTCTGACAGGTGTGAGGTGATATTGTGATTTTGGTTCTTATTTCCCTGATGATGATGTTGAGCATCTTTTCATGTGTCCCTTGGCCACCTATGTCTTCTTTGGAAAATTGTCTATTTGAGTTCTCTGAAAATTTTAATTGGATTTTTTTTTTTGATGTTGAACTAAAGGAGTTCTTTATTTTGAAAAATAACCCCTTATTACAGATATCATTTGCAAATATATTCTCCTATTCATTACATTGAATTCTTTTGTTGATGGCTTCCTTTGCTATACAGAAGCTTTTTATTTCATTGTAGTCCCAGTAGTTTAATTTTGCTTGTCTGAAGAAACATTTCTGGAAAAAATGTTTTTATGATCAATATTAAATAAATCACTACATATGTTTCTTCTAGGAATTTTATGGTTTCAGGTCTCACATTTAGGTCCAATTTCATTATTTTACATGTGCTCTCCAGTTTTCGCAGCATCATTTGTTGAAGAGACTTTTTCCCATTGCATATTCTTATCTCCTTTGTCTTAAATTGACCATTTAAATGTGGGTGTATTTCTGGCCTCTCTATCCTATAGATCAGTGATCTGTTTTTGTGTCAGTACCATACTGTTTTTATTACTATGGTTTTGTAATTTATCTTGAAATCTGGGATTGTGATGCCTCCAGCTTTGTTCTTTTTCAGAATTGCTTTGGCAGTTCTGGGTCTTCTGTGTGTTGTTCTAGTTTTGTGAAAGATGATATTGGTACTTTGATAAGGATGACACTGTATCTGTAAATTGCTTTGGATAGTATGGACATTTATAAATGCTGATTCTTCCAGTCCATGAGCATGGAATATCTTTCCATTTGTTTGTGGAAATTCAATTTCTTTCATCAGTGCATTATAGTTTTCAAAGTTTTCACCTCCTTGGTTAAGTTTATTCCTTGGTACAGGTTTTCTTTTTGGTGAAATTGTAGATGGGACTGTTTTCTTAATTTCTTTTTCTAGTACTTTATTATTAGGGTATAGAAATACAACTGATTTCTGTATATTGATTTTGTAACTTGTGACCTAACTGAATTAATTTATCAGTTCTAGTAGTTTTTTGATGTAGTCTCTAGGGTTTTCTATATATACTATCATATGATTTGCAAATGGTGAAGGATTTACTTTCTTACCAATTTGAATGCCTTTTCTCTTTCTTGTCTAATTGCTGTAGCAAAGACTTTCAGTACTCTGTTGAATAAAAGTGGAGAGAGTAGACATCCCTGTCTTTCCTGATCTTAAGGGAAAAGCTCTCAAAAAGTTTGTTACCATTGAATATAATGTTAGCTGTGGGTTTTTCATACATAGCCTTTCTTATGCTGAGGTATGTTTCCTTTAAACCTACTTTGTTGAGGTTATGATGAATAGATGTTATAGTTGTCAGATTATTTTTATCCATCTACTGAGAAGATCATACAGTTTTTATCCTTTCTCTTGTTAATGTGATGTACACACCGATTTGCAAATATTGAACCATACTTGCATCCCTGGAATAAATCCCACTTGATTGTAGTGAATGATTTTTTAAAATATATTGCTGAATTTGGTTTGCTAATATTTTGTTGAGGATTTTTGCATCTGTGTTTATCAGTTAATCTGTAGTTTTCTTTTTTTATAATGTCTGTATCTGGTTTTGGCATCAAGGGAATGCTGGTTTTCTATCCTCTTCTAACTGTTGGAATCGTTTGAGAATAGATATTAAATTTTCTTAAAATGTTGGATAGAAATCACCTCTAGTGAAGCCCTCTAGTCCTGATCATTTCTTTTTTTGGGAATTTACTGATTCAGTTTCATTGGTAATAATTTGTTCATATTTTCTATTTTTTTTTCTGATTCAGTTTTGGAAGATATGTTTCTAGGAATTTATCCATTTCTTCTAAGTTGTCTAATTTCTTGGCTTATATTTTTCATTGCTTTGTATTTCTGTGGTGTTGGTTATTTCTCCCCCTCCATTTCTGATTATATTTGAGTCTTATTTCTCCTTTTTTTGGTTGAATGTGACCAGAGTTTTCTTAATTTTGTTATCTTTTCAAAGAACCTGCTCCTGGTTTCATTTATTTGCTCTACTCTTTTCTTTTTTATTTTCCATCTCATTTATTTCTGTTTGTCTTTATTGTCTCCTTCAATAGCTTTAGGGTTTCTTTTTCTTTTCTTTCTAGGCTCTTTGGGTGTAAGTTTAGGTTGCCTGAGATTTTTCTTTCTTCTTGAGGTAAGTCTGTATTGTTATAATCTTAGGACTTTTGCTCCATCTCAAAGTTTTTGGGCCACTAGTTTTTAATTTTCACTTGTCTCAATGTATTTTTGATTTCTTCATTGAGCTTGGTTGACCCATTCATTGTTAAGTATCGTGTTATTTAATCTCTACATATTTGTGTTCTTTGTAAATGTTTTCTTGTGATTGATTTCTAGTTTCATACTGTTGTGGCCTGAAAATATGCATGATATTATTTTAATGTTTTTCTAATATATTGAGACTTGTTCTGAGGCTTAACATTTGGTCTATTCTGGAGAATGTTTCATGTGTGCTTGAAAAGTATATGTATTCCCCTATTTTTAGATGGAATGTTCTGACTATATCAGGTCCATCTAGTTTACTGTGTCATTCAAAACTACTGTATCCTTATTAACTTTCTGTCTATTCATTGATGTAAGGGGTATTAAAATGCCTTGCTTTTATTGTATTACTGTCCATTTTTTCCTTTTTTTTCTGTTCATAGTTGCTTTATGAATTTAGGCATTCTTGTGCAGGGTGCACAAATATTTATAATTGTTATATTTTGTTGGGTTGTTCCTTTTATCATTATGTAAGGTCTTTCATTGTCTTTGTTAGTGTTTGTTTTACAGTCTATTTCAATCAATTCAAGTATTGCTAGTCCAGCTTACTTTTTTTTTTTTTTTGCTTTTGTTTGCATGGTAAATGGTCTGCCCACTTTCACTTTTAATCTGCATGTGTCTTTAGGTCTGAAGTCAGTCTTTTATAAGTAGCATATAGATGGGTCTTACTTTTTCATTTTGTTTTCCATTCTGTCATTGAATATTTTTTATTGGAACATTTAGTCCATTTACACTCAAAGTAATTAGTGATAGGCATGTGTTTTTTGCCATTTTGTTTCTTGTTTTTTATGGGTGCCTTCCCAGTTCCTCTCTTCTCTTACTCTCTTCTCTTGTGATTTGATGGCTTTCTTTAGTGACAATGATTGGATTTTTTTTTTTGTGTGTGTGTGTGTAACTATTTGATTTGTGACTACCATTAGGATCATAACATCTTAGGCATATAGCAGTCTATATTAAGTTGATGGTGGCTTAAGTTTGAACCCATTCTAAAAGCTCTAAATTTTTATTCTCCTGCTCCAACATTTTTTGTATATGAGTTATACTTTAACATCCTTTTGTGAATCTCTTGACTGATTTTTTTTTTTTTTAGATATAATTGACTTTGTTGCTATAATGCTTTAAATGTTGTACTGGTTTTTAAGTGATTAATCTACTCCTTTTATTATGTTTGTATTCACCTGCAAAAATTTTTCCTTTCCTAATTTTCCTCTTAAGACCTTTATTTGCACTTGAGGAATTACCTTAACATTTCTTACAAGGCTGGTTTAGTGATGATGAACTCCTCTAACTTTTGTTTGTCTGGGAAACTCTATCTCTCCTTCCTTTCTGAATGGTAGCCTTGCTAGGAAGAACCTTCTTTGTTGTACATTTTGTTGTTATTTTTTCCTTTCAGGATTTTGCCATACTCTTCTGGCCTGCAAAATTTCTGCTGAAAAGTTAAGTGATAGACCATGGGGCTTCCCTTATACATAAACTGTTTTCTCTTTCAGCTTTTAAAATTCTCTTTATCACTGTGTTTTGCCATTTTAATTATTATAAGTCTTGGTGTGGACCTGCTATAATTAATTTTGTTGTGGGTTCTCTGTGCCTCCTGGATCTGGACATCTGTTTCCTTCTTTAGAGAAGTTTTCAGCTATTATTTCTTCAAATAATTTTCTGCCTCCTACTCACTTTCTTCTCTTTCTGGGATCTCAATAATGTGAATGTTACTATCTTGAGTTCCCTTAACCTGCTGTCATTTTTTTTCTTCTTTTTGTTGTTTAGCTTGATTGCTTACCATATTCTCCCAGCTTGCTGACCCATTCTTCTGCATCCTCTTATTTGCCACTGATTCCTTTTAGTATATTTTTAATATGAGTTACTGAGTTCTTCAACATTGGTAGGATCTTTTTTATATTTTCCATCTCTTTGTTAAAGGTCTTATTGAGAACATCCACTGTTCTCTCAAGTCCAGTGAGTAACTTTATCAGGCATATTGCTTATTTCTGTTTCATTTAGATCTTTTGTTTGATTTTGTCTTATTTCATTTAGGGGAGATTTTATTCTGTTTCTTCATTTTATATAACTGTGGGTGTCTGTGTGTTAGGAAAATGAGTTATGTCTCCTGATCTTAAAAGTAGCAGCTTCATGAAGAAGCATTCCTGTGGTGCCTTTTAACAGTGTCCCCTCTTTACCAGAATCAGACACCCCAGGGATGTCCTGTGTTGGTTATGTGTTGTGCTGAACCTCATTTGCCTTCAGTCTAGTAGGCTGCCACAGCCCACCTTGCCTGTTGTTGGCAAACCAGGAAGGTTTGGCCTCTGTTCTTCAGTGGGACCTGTCTGGGGCTGTCATGGGCTAGTAGGTGCGTGATATCAGCAGTCAGACCAGGTACCTGCCCCTCCTCTTTTATGGCTGCAGTAACACCAATCTGTAGGGTATTGCCCCTTGTCTTGTTTCCTAAGAGACTATATTTGGTGGATGGGGCTAGTAATCAGACCAGATGTCTTTTGCCAGTCCATTTGCTGAGGTTCCAGTTGAATTCATTGGCAGAGTATGCTGTGTGCACTGCCAGATGTAAGGTTCTGCTGCTGGGACTGTAGGTATACTAGGGTGTAGTCATCTTCTCCTGCTGGGGCAGGGGCTGCTCTGGAGAGTACCTGCCAAATGGGACAGGTTGGATGAGCCAGATCTGTAGGAGAATTCCATAGCAGGGTGTGTGGTTGCAGCAAGATAGGTGGAGAATGTTCACACTGGTTTCCACAAGTTTCCAGGTATCCCAGCTGGTATGAGGGGAAAGGAATTTTTGTTCTTGGAGAAGTTTCCTAAAGCTTTCTGCCCCTCAGTGCATGTTCTGAGATGAATAAATCTTAAGCAAAAGGATACTTAAAAATACAGCTTAGTTCAGTAGAAATGAGAAAGTGATCCATCCTACTTTTGATAACAGAGTGCTAAAGGAATAAGGACCTGAGCCAGTGCTTCAGGCAAGGTATTTGGCAGATTTATTCCTTCAGTGGCTCCAGTTTGGTCACACCTCCCTGTATCCATGCGTTTCGGTAGTGCCTTCTCATGCAGGATCTGTGATTGGGTAGCTGATTACTTTGACAAATAGGACGTTAGCAAATATGATGAGTACAAAAGCTGTAGATGTGCCTGTACATTAATGCTTGTTTATCAGTGCTTATAGACCATGAGACCACTAAGCAAATAAGTCCAGAGCAGACCTCTGGAGTATGACAGACACCCAACTAACAATTGGTCATCCACCAACTCAAATATCTGAAAGGCCAGGCTGTCTCAGCTGACCCTAAAGCTGAAAGATGTTCAAATAACTCTGAGACCAGAACCTTCCAGCAGAGTCTAGCTCAAGTTGCCTACCCATAGAATAATGAACTAAATAAATGGTTTTGTATTAAACCAATAAGGTTGAGACATTTTGTTACAAAGCAAAACATAACTGACACAGTGTATTTAACCACTTCAATGCCGATAGTCTATCACAGAATATTTTAGCCAAAAATAAATAAAATCTTAAAAAAAATTAATTTATTTGACAGAGTGAGAGAGATCGCAAGTAGGCAGAGAGGCAGGCAGAGAGAGAGGGGGAAGCAGGCTCCCCGCTGAGCAGAGAGCCCGACGCGGGACTCGATCCCAGGACCCTGAGATCATGACCTGAGCCGAAGGCAGAGGCTTAACCATGAGCCACCCAGGTGCCCCCCAAAATTACTTAATTTTATCCACAGGTTTTTTTTTTTTTTAATCCACAGGTTTTTATATTTTCTTCAATTTGGAAATATTTCATAAAGATAAGTAGTTGGTATGTAAAGAAAATTATATATCCTGATGCATACATTTTTTGTTGTTGTTGTTACCTATGTAGATAATGAGAAAATATAATTAAAATCTCAGGAACATTTACAAATTCTAGGTAGACATTTATTAAATCTTCATTATTATGTCTTCCCTTACCACCTCTTATACAGTTAACTGCTAAGTGCACATCTATGCAAGGCATTTGTCAACTCAGAAGAACAAGGCCGGCAGTTATGCTTGATTATACAGAATAAATACATAGTGTGAAAATTGAAATTAGACATGCTTATTATAAAATGTGATGATTATTTCCATTCTAGGACCAAATTAAATAAAACGCCTTATTGATCTGGATTGAATTTCAATTTGCTAAGGTTGGTGCCAGCCAACTTCTGTCCCAAAATATCTGAGCAGAAAGGCTTGCAAGGCCAATAGCCTATTCATCACAGGTGATAAAAAAAAAAAAAAAAAAGGTCAATAAATTACTTTCTACTACAGGAGAAATTTCTGCTTTATATGCCAACAAAGAGTTGAAATGCCAGAAGCAGTTGAAGACTAAATTACTAAACACTTATTTTATCACATCAGAACATTAATGCCAGTGCTTGATTACAACAAGCAATCCAATTGCATGAATTTGGACTTCAAGGCACCCAGGCTTTTATATTCATTAGAAAAGTTATTGATTCTGGAAAGTTACCACTAATAAAACTACACTATTTTCTCAGGCATGTTATATAGGCACAGACAGATTATTTGATCAATGATATTGAGCAAAGGCAAAGTACTCATTGCCTCTAATCTCTTTTCCCTCCCTTTTAAATTATACATTAGTTTCAGCACAGGATGATGAGTAAATATGGACCCAATGTGAGGTGAGCCCAGTGTGGGTCCTTCTGTGTACAACAGAAAGTTCTTATTTGGCCTCACACAGCTATATATGATTTTTGATAAAAATATGAATAGAAACCTAAAGTAAAAGACAAAATAATATAAAATTATGTTTGTAAAAATAATTATACATTTACACAAAAGTATAATTTTTGTTGTGATTTGGTTTTAACAAATCATATATAAATTATGCATTTTACATCTATCTGTGCTTGAATATTTATGAAAAGTTAATGTTTCATCTTTTAAAGCACATAGTTCCATAGGATTTGTATATTAAAAAAAATTTTTTTTATCTGAGAATCCTAGAAAATTGTGGAGTAGGAGGATTCTAGACTCACCTCATCCCATGGACACACCAAAACCGGCAGGCGCATGGAGATGGGGCAAGGGAACCAAACTCCTAGTGAGACTAACCACAAACAGAAGGGACACCATAAATAAGCAAGAGGGTAGAAGAACAGACCCCAACCAATATCCTAGGCACAGGGGACCTGCATGGGGAAGGTAAATCCCTATAGTATTTGGCATTGAAAACCAGCAGGTCGTATTTACTGTACTTTAAAAATCAGTGAGCTTGGCGCTGGGCACACTAAGGGCAGTAGGAAATTGAGTCTCTGCCCTTAAAGAGTGAGTATTACAGCCCCTTGGAGATACAGCATAGGAGCAGCAGTTTCAACAACACCTGGAGTATACATTAGAATTTTTTTTTCCATGTCCCGAATCATTTATCTCTACTGGATTTTCTTCTCAGCCTGTAAAGATTTTCAAACCTTGATCATCTTAAGGGAAAAACAAAGAAACAACAAAAAGCAAACCATACATATCCAAAAGCCTTAACCTGCACTCATCTAGTTTCTTCCTTCTAGTGATCACTATTTCTTCTACCCTTTTAGCCAAATCTTTGAGTAGAAGTATCATTCAGGCAACTTTGTCAGCCTCAGACATCAAGCTCTCATACTATATTCTTTTTGGGGGGCAGTGAGGGAAAAGAATTATTTTTCTCAGTTTTATTGAGAAATAATTGACATATTATTATATAAATTTAAAGTGTACAGCATGAGGTCTGATTTACATATACGGTGAAATTATTACCTCAGTAGGTTTAGTTTATATCTTCATATGCTCTAGATACAACTTAAAAAAAGAAAAGGAAAAATTTCTCCTTGTTGATGAGAATGCTTAGGATCTACTCCCTTAACAACTTTATATCATAAAGTAATGTTAACTATAGTCATCATGTTGTACATTATATTTCTAGCACTTATTTATTTTGTAATGGGAAGCTTATATCTTTCGACCATCTTTCTTCTATTTCCCCTCTTCCCATAACCTACATCTTGTAGCCACAAATCTGATCTCTTTTTCTATGAATTTGGTGTTTTGTTTTTGTTTTTCATTAGATTCCACACATAAGTGAGATAATACAGTATTTGTCTTTCTCTGACTTCACTGAGCACAATGCTTTCAAGGTCTATCCATGCTGTCACAAATGGTAGGATTTCCTCATTTTTACATATATATTTAAGTTTTTAATTTTAATTCAACTATAGTTAACATACAGTGTTATATTAGCTTCAGGTGTATAATATAGCAATTCAACAATTCTGTACATCATTACTCAGTGCTCATCATGATAAGTATATTCTTATCTCCTTCACCTATTTTATACCCCCCCTCCACCTAAGTCTCCTCTGATGTGCTTTATTTTGAAAAAAAGTACCTTCAGTTAACGTTTTTTTTTTTTTCCAACAAGAACATTTTTTACATGAAGCACACTTCAGAATACATGGTTCTAAAAGATATATATAAAATACTCCAAGAAAAATGGAATACCCATGTTCTTCAAGTACACACAGAAGAATCCCCTGGTTAAATCACACAAAAAAAGACCTAATAAATATTATAAAGTTAAGATATATAAAAGTTTTATTTACTAATCTCAGTGATGTGCACTGGAAGGGTAGGGATCCTTAGGAAACTTTTCTAAGAACAAAATTGCTGGCAGATATCATTTCTTACCCCAGTCTCCAAAGATAGCTAGATACCCTCAGGAACTTGCATAAATGCTCTCCACCTAATTTGCTAATACCATATAACCTGAACCTCAGTTCTCCTGCAGATTTGTTCCATCCAGTCTGCGCCCTTAAGCAGGAGTCCCTCCAAAGCAGCTGATATACCATCTCATCCTGCAATCTGCCTTGAGTAGGACTGCTACCACACTGAAGTGACTCCTGCCCTGGCAAGAGGGAAAGATAATGACACACAACAGTGCAACAGCAGCCCCAGCAAGTGCAGAGAGCGTGCCCTGCCTATCACTGCATCTGAAACCCAAGCGGATTGTCTGGGGGCAGGCATCTGAACTAACTGCCAGCACCATCCACCAGCAAGAACTTCTCAGGGAGAATAGGGAGAGAGTGCTGCAGTTTGGGGGTCATTGCAGCTCCTGCAAGTTGGGAGCAGTCTGTGGTTTGTCTGCAGGCCCCTACCACCAATTAAAGCCTCTCAGGTCAAAACATAGGGAGAAAGTCCTGTAATTTGGTGTTACCACAGCCCCAGGAAATGAACTAAGGGCAGGCATCTAGTCTGACTGCTGATACTGACACTATTCAACTATAAGCCCATGGTAGCCACAGACAGGCTCCTTAAAAGCCTTGGAACTAAGCCCTGACCACAATAGGCAAAGTGGGCCACTGCAGCCAACTGGACAGAAGACAAACAGGACTGAGCCAGAAAAGTAAGGCACACACAACCTGCATATGACACACCCATAAAGTGCCTGGCTCTGATGAACAGGGGACTTGCACTATAAGGTACCACAGGAATGCTTCTCCTTCAAGCCACTACTTTCACAATTAGGAAATGTAGCTGATTCTCTAACACATAGAAACACTGAAAGTTATTCAGAGTAAGGAGACAGAGGAATATGCCCCCAAATGAAAAAACAGGACCAAATCAAACAAAAGAGCTAAATGAAACAGAAGCAATATGCCGGATAAAGAATTCAAAGTAGTAGTCATAAAGGTACTCACTGGATTTGAGAAAACAGTGAAGTATCTCACTAAGACCTTCAACAAAGAGATGGAAAATATAAGCGCCTACCCAGAATGAAGAACTTAATAGCTAAAATTAAGAATATAATAGAAGCAATCAGTAGCAGATTAGGGGACACAGAAGAATGGATCAGCAAGCTCAAAGAGTAATGAAAAACAATCAAGCTGAACAACAACAAAAAAAGTAAAAAATGACAGTAGGTTAAGGGAACTCAATGACATCATCATGCATAACAACATTTGTATAATACAGATATCAGGAGGAGGAGAAAGAGAATAGGGGGCAGAAAAATTATTTGAAGAAATAATACCTGAAAACTTCCCCTACTTGGGGAAAGACAAACATGTAGATCCAGGAGGCACAGAGAACTCCCAACAGTATCAACTTAAGGAGGTGCACACGAAGAGATAATAATTAAAATGGTAAAATGTAGTAATAGAGAATTTTAAAAGATAATAATATAGTCAATTATAAGAGAAACTCCACCAAGTCTATCACTTGATTTTTCAGCAGGAACTTTGCAGGCCAAAAAGGTGTGGCATGATATATTCAAAGTGCTAAAAGGAAAAAAAAAATCTGCAACCAAGAATACTCAACCATCAAGAGTGTCATTCAGAGTAGGAGGAGAGACAAAGAGTTTCCAGACAAAAGGAGTTCAACACCATTAAACCAGCCTTTACAAGAAATATTAAGGTAATTCTTTGAGTAAAAATGATGGCCATAATCAGGGGTAAGAAAATTAAGAAAGGAAAAAATTTCACAAGTAATTACAAACATAATAAAGTAGATTAATCACTTATAAAACCAGTATGGAAGTTAAGACACAAAGCAGTAAAATCAATTATATCTATAAAAATCAGGAGATTCACATAATGAAATGATGTAGAACATAACAACATATACATAACACACGGAGGCAGGGGAATAAAAATTTAGTGTTTCTAGAATGGATTCAAACTTAAGCCACCATCAACTTAATATAGACTTCTATATGCCTAAGATGTTATATGTGAGCCTAATGGAACCACAAATCAAAAACCTATAATAAATACACAAAAAATAAAGAGAAAAAAATCTAATTGTTGTCACTATAGAAAACCATCAAACCACAAGGGAAGAGAGTAAAAGAACAAAGGAACAAAGAAAAACTAGAAAACAACCATAAAACAAGTAACAGAATGGCAGTAAACTTGGAATGTAAATGGACTAAATGCTCCAATTGAAAAATATAGGGTGACTGAATGAAGAAAAAAAAAAGGATCCATCTATATGCCGCCTATAAGAGACTCACTTCACACCTAAAGACACATGCAAGTTAAAAGTAAAGGGGGTAAAAAACATTTACCAGACAAATGGAAGTAAAAAGAAAGCTGGGGTAGCAATACTTCAATTGAACAAAATAGACTTTAAAATAAAGACTATAACAATAAAGACTATAACAATAAAGACTATAACAATAAATAAAGACTATAACATAATGATAAAGAGAAAAATCTAACAAGAGAATATAATAATTGTAGATACTTATGACTTATGTGTCCTGCATGGGAGTGCCTAAATACATAAAATAACTATTAATAGACATAAATAATTCAACAGCAATACAATAATAGCAGTGTAGTGCAATACTCCACTATCAATGGATAGATCATCTAGACAGAAAATAGACAAGGAAAGAGTGGTTTTGAGTGGTACATTGAACCAGATGGACCTAACAAGCAGAACAGTTAAAAAACAGTGCAATACATATGGTTTTCAAGAGCATATGGAACATTCCCCAGTCTAGATGACATATTAGGCCACAAAACAAGTCTCAATATATTCAAAAAGGCTGAAATCCTACTATGAATCTTTTTGGATCAGAACAGAATGAAACTAGAAATCAATCACAAGAAAAAAAATTTACAAAGATACACACACACACACACACACACTAAATAACATGCCACTAAACAATGAGTGGGTCAACCAAGAAATCAAAAACGAAATAAAAAAAATACATCAAGACAAATGAAAATGAAAAGATTCGAACTCTTTGAGATGCAGCAAAAGCTTTTCTAAGATTATAGCAATACAGGCCTACCTCAAGAAGCAAGAAAAATATCAATCTAACCTTACATCTAAAAGAGCTATACAAAGAAGAAAAAATATAGCCCAAAGCCAGTAGAAGGGAGGGAATAATAATAATTAGAGCAGAAATAAATGAATAAAAAACAATAAAATAGATCAGTGAAACCAGGGGCTCATTCTTTGAAAATATCAACAATACTGAGAAAACTTTAGCCAGATTCCAAAAAGAAAAAAAACAGGGGGAGAAAAGAGAAGACTCAAATAAGTCAGAAATAAAGGAAAAGAAATAACCTGATACCACAGAAGTCCAAAGATTATAAGAGAATACTAAGAAAAAGTATAAGCCAAGAAATTGGACCATCTAAAAGTTACAGTTAAATTTCTGGACCAAATGATCTTCTAAAACTGCATCAGAAATAAAAATTATATTTGAACAGACCAGTTACTAGCAATGAAATCCAATCAGTAATCAAAGAACTTCCAACAAACCATAGTCCAAGACCAGAGGGCTTCATAGGTCAATTTTCCCTAATATTTGAAGAAGAGTTAATATCTATTCTTCTCAAACTAATTTAAAATAAAAGGATGGAAAACTTCCCAATCCATTCTATGAGTTCAGCATTACCCTGATGCCAAAACCAGATAAAAACACTACAAAAAGGAAAACTAGAGACTGGTATCTCTGATGAGCAGAGATACAAAAACTCTCAACAAAATATTAGGAAACCTAATCCAACAGTACATTTAAAAAATCATTTACCATGATCAACTGGCATTTATTCCAGAGATAAAGGGGTGGTTCAGTATTGCAAATTAGCCAACATGGTATGTCACATTAAGAAGAGAAAGGATAAAAGCCATATGATCATCTCAATAGATACAGAGAAAATATTTGACAAAGTACAAAATCCATTCACAGGAAAAACTCTCAACAAAGTATGTTTAAAGAATATATACCTCAAAATAATAAAGGCCATATATGAAAAATCCATAGTTAACGTTAGACTCAGTGGTGAAAAACTGAGAGCTTATCTTCTAATATTAGGATAAGACAAGCAAGTCCACTCTCAGCATTTTTATTCAACATAGTACTGGAAGCCACAGCAATCAGACAGAAAGAAATAAAAGGCATTCAAATTCATATGAAAGAAGTAAAAATTTCACTATTTGCAGATGATATAACACTTTATGTATAAAACCCTGAAGATGCTACCAAAAAGCTACTGAAACTGATAAATGAATTAAGTCACAGAATATAAAACAAATATTCAGAAATCTGTTGTATATCTATACACTGATAATGAAGTAGCATAAAGAGAAATTAGGAAAATAATCCCAGTTCATTCAGCAAAAAGAATGCCTAGGTATAAATTTAACTAAGGGGGCTAACGACCTGTACTCCAAAAACTATGAAACATTGATGAAATTGTAGATGATACAAACAGAAATATATTCTATGCTCATAAACTGGAAGATCCAATATTGTTAAAATTTCCATATTACCCATAGCAATCTACAGATTTAATGCCATCTTTTCTCAAAGTAGCAACAACATTTTTAACAGAAGTAGGACAAATATCCTACAATTTGTATGGAACCATAAACAACTATGAACAGCAAAAGTAATCTTGAGAAAGAAAAATATAACTGGAGGTATCCCAAACCCAGGTTTCATGATATGCTATAAAAATACAGTAATCAAAACAATATAGCCCTGGCACAAAAAAAGACATATAGATTAACAGAAAAGAATAATGAGCCCAGAAATAAACCCACACTTACATGGTTATTTAATTTGTGACAAAGGAGATAAGAATATATGATAAGAAAAAACCGTTCAACAAATGGTGCTGGAAAAACTGGACTGCTACGTGTAATATAATGAAATTGGACCTAATGTGAGACCTGGAACCGTAAGAGTCCTTAAAAAAAAAAAGGCAGTAATTTCTTTGATCTAGGCCATAGAAACTTTGTTATTTTTTTGGTTTTGTTTTAAGATACAGCTCTTTTGACAAAGAAAGCAAGCAAAATTAAACTATGGATGACACCAAAATAAAATGTCTTAGCACAGGGAAGGAAATCATCAACAAAATGACAAAGCAAACTACTGAACTGGAGAAAAAGTTTACAAATGATATATCCTGGAAGGGGTTATGATACAAACTACATAAACAACTTTTACTAGTCAACACACACATAATGGTCCAATTAAAGATGAACAGAGGATGTGAACTTTTTTCCAAAGAGACACAGACATGTCCAGCAGACATATGAAAAGATGTTCAGCATTACTAATCATAAGGGAAATATAAATGAAAACAAGTTGTCTATCACCTCATACCTGTCAGAGTGGCTAAAATAAAAAACACAATGTATTTAATCATTGCTGGTGATGATGTGGAGGAGAAAGCTCTCATGCACTGTTGGTGGGAATGCAAACTGATGTAGCCATTTTAGAAGACTGTATGGGGCGCCTGGGTGGCTCAGTGGGTTAAGCCGCTGCCTTCGGCTCAGGTCATGATCTCAGGGTCCTGGGATCGAGGCCCGCATCGGGCTCTCTGCTCAGCAGGGAGCCTGCTTCCCTCTCTCTCTCTCTCTGCCTGCCTCTCCGTCTACTTGTGATCTCTCTCTGTCAAATAAATAAATAAAATCTTTAAAAAAAAAAAGACTGTATGGAGGGTTCTCAAAATATTAAAAATAGAATTACTGTATGATTCAGTAATCCCACTACTGGGTATTTGAAAACAAAAACATTAATTCAAAAAAAAATCACCCCCCATTTTATTATAACATTATTTACAATTGCCAAATATGGAAGCAATCCAAATGTCCTTTGATAGATGAATGGATAAGGAAGTGGTTATATATAAAATGGAAAGAATGAAGTCTCGTCATTTTCAACAACATGGATAGATATAGAAAGCGTAATACTAAGTGAAATAAGTCAATCAAAGAAAGAAAATACTGTATGATTTCACTTACAATGGAGAAGTTAAGAAACAAATGAATAAGAAAATAGAGACCAAGAAAAAAAAAAACATCTCTGAAATATAGTGAGGAACCTGGTGGTTGCCAGAGTGGGTGAGTGGGGGGTTGGGTGAAATAAAGGGGATTAAGAGGTACAAACTAACAGTTACAAAATAAGTCAGGGAGATAAGATGTATAGCATAGGGAATATAGTCCATAAGATTGTAAAAATGCTTTAGTGACAGACAATTTATTGTGGTGAGCACTGAGTAATACAGAATTGTTGAATCACTATATGGTATACCTGAAACTAATTTAACAGTGTATGGTAATTATACTTGAATTAAAAAAAGTTTTAAGTTAATTTTAATGTAAGGATAGTATACCACAGCAGATATGATGAGAATTCTCATAAAGAAAATTAATCAACATGGAAATCTTAGCCACTTTCTGTATTTTTTAGAAAACATGGTTTAAATTCTATGGTTTTCATTTTTATTTAAAATATGAGAATCCCCTTACCAATTTCCACAAAAATCCTACTGCTGTTTTAATTGGAATTGGTTGAGACTATAAATCAATTTGAGTAAAATAACATCATAAAAATACTGAGTTTTCAAAAACAATGAACAAAGGTATACCTCACTGTTAATTTAGAACTTTAATTTCTCTCAACAATGTTTCCACTGTGGAAATTTTCCCACATCTTTTGTAGAATTAATCCATAAATATAAATAAATATATATGATCCATAATATATATAAATATGTATTTATATATAAATATATTAAATCCATAAACATATATAAATATAAATATATATTTGATGCTCTTATACACAGTATGTTTAAAATTTTTATTTTCTAATTATCTGTTGCTCATATATAAATGCAATTGATTTTTGTATATTGGGAATGTGTCCTGCAATCTTGCTATGTTCACTCATTAGTTTTAATAGGCTTTTTCTAGATTTCTTAGAATTTTTTATGTGCAAGGAAAAATTTTAAATATCTTCTCTTCAGAAAATCAGTTAAGAAGATGAAAAAATCAAACCACCTACTGAGAGACAATGTTTGTAACACATATCTGACACAGGACTTGTATCCAAAGGTATAAAGCATTTTTACAACTACTTAACAACCACCACCACCATAATAATAGTAATAAAAAAACAATTGCAAGTAGACTAAAGTTTGAAACAGATGCTTAATGATGTAAGATATATGAACCACAAGCAGATGAAAAGCTGTTCCACATTATTAGTTATCAAAGAAATGCAAATTAAAATCTCAATGACAGTACACACAATTGACTAAAATTAAAAATCCTAAAATCACAAGATTTGGCAAGGTTGTGGAGACATCAGAATTCTTATATATTGCTAATGGTTTTGTACAAGGGTACAACCACTTAGGGGAACTCTTCAGCAATTTCTTTCTCTTATGTATTAACCTAAAAGAAATGGAAATGTACACCCTCTGAAATACTTATATAGAAATGTTCATAGCAGCTTTATTCATAGTAGCCCCAAATGGGAGACAACCTAATCATCAAATCATGTCCATCAAATCATGGACATGGTAAATGCATACAAAGAAACATTCAATAAAAAGGAACAAACTATTGATAATCGCAATAACATAGATCTTAGGTTACTTTGGATATCTTTTCTAAGTAGATAGATTTTTTCCAATTCAGTAAGACAATCCTTGCTAGAAAACTGGACATTTCAGTTAGTACGTTTATTTCAGTGTTTGGTAAAATAATAGTTGTTTTTTAAGTTCTGTGTTTTGGTGGTATTTAAAAACACTGACCTGGGGTAGACTGATTACATTTGAATCTTGCCTTCTCTTGCCTTTTCTCATGGATAATCATTTTCTCTCTCACTGCCTAAGGACTGTACCTATAAAATGGGATGGTGATAATAGGTACCTCAAACGAGTATTGTAATAAATCAGCTGGTATAAACATGTTTCAAACATTAGCAATTCAAAGCAGTATTTAAGGCTTGGTTATAAGTATGACTGAACCTGATGTATGTCCCCACTCCCCCTGCTTGTGTTCCCTCTCTCGCTGTGTCTCTGTCAAATATACAATATCTTAATAAAAAATAAAAATAAATATTTTTACTTCTTAAATCCAAAGGCCCTAAAATGTTTTTTAATCATCCTTTTCAGAGTACACTTACAGTTGTCTAATTTTTAAAATTTGTAGCTTGTGTTAAAACCCACAAATAATGTTTAATATTTTATAAAATCAAAATATATATAGGTTTAGCTTTTTTTTTATTTTTTATTTTTTCAGCGTAACAGTATTCATTATTTTTGCACCACACCCAGTGCTCCATGCAATCCGTGCCCTCTACAATACCCACCACCTGGATCCCCCAACCTCCCACCCCCGCCCCTTCAGAACCCTCAGATTGTTTTTCAGAGTCCATAGTCTCTCATGGTTCACCTCCCCTCCCAATTTTCCTCAACTCCCTTCTCCTCTCCATCTCCCCTTGTCCTCCTTATTTGTTATGCTCCACAAATAAGTGAAACCATATGATAATTGACTCTCTCTGCTTGACTTATTTCACTCAGCATAATCTCTTCCAGTCCCGTTCATGTTGCTACAAAAGTTGGGTATTCATCCTTTCTGATGGAGGCATTATACTCCATAGTGTATATGGACCACATCTTCCTTATCCATTCGTCCATTGAAGGACATCTTGGTTCTTTCCACAGTTTGGCGACCGTGGCCATTGCTGCTATAAACATTGGGGTACAGATGGCCCTTCTTTTCACTACATCTATATCTTTGGGGTAAATACCCAGTAGTGCAATGGCAGGGTCATAGGGAAGCTCTATTTTTAATTTCTTGAGCAATCTCCACACTGTTCTCCAAAGTGGCTGTACCAACTTGCATTCCCACCAACAGTGTAAGAGGGTTCCCCTTTCTCCACATCCTCTCCAACACATGTTGTTTCCTGTCTTGCTAATTTTGGCCATTCTAACTGGTGTAAGGTGGTATCTCAATGTGGTTTTAATTTGAATCTCCCTGATGGCTAGTGATGAACATTTTTTCATGTGTCTGATAGCCATTTGTATGTCTTCATTGGAGAAGTGTCTGTTCATATCTTCTGCCCATTTTTTGATAGGATTGTCTGTTTTGTGTGTGTTGAGTTTGAGGAGTTCTTTATAGATCCTGGATATCAACCTTCTGTCTGTACTGTCATTTGCAAATATCTTTTCCCATTCCATGGGTTGCCTCTTTGTTTTGTTGACTGTTTCCTTTGCTGTGCAGAAGCTTTTGATCTTGATGAAGTCCCAAAAGTTCATCTTTGCTTTTGTTTCCTTTGCCTTTGGAGACATATCTTGAAAGAAGTTGCTGTGGCTGATATCGAAGAGGTTACTGCCTATGTTCTCCTCTAGGATTCTGATGGATTCCTGTCTCACATTGAGATCTTTTATCCATTTTGAGTTTATCTTGTGTACGGTGTAAGAATGGTCGAGTTTCATTCTTCTGCATATAGCTGTCCAGTTTTCCCAGCACCATTTATTGAAGAGACTGTCTTTTTTCCACTGTATGGTTTATACTCCTTACTCTCCCTTCGCTTTGATGGATTTCAGACCTTCCTTACAGGACCATTTTCCTTCCTTTTTGAAGCAGAAGTTATTTTGTTGAGGGTCATTTAAAAGCAAACTTGATCAGTTTTCTTTATCTTTATTTTTTTATTCTTGAAAATTATTTTAGCTGTGTAAATAATTCTAGATTGACTATTATTTTCTCTGAATATATGAGAACATTTCACTGTAGTCTTATGATACACTAGCTGTCAGTCTAAATTTTACCTCAGTAGTATCTGTCCTTCATCTCCGCTCCATCTGAGCACCATAGACCCAGGTTCACTTTATATTACAGTGTCCAGCTTGTATGTTGAGGGCTATATAAACAGTATAGATTCAGGCTCCAAACCAATAATAGGCCAGTAGATACCAAATTAATAGGGAAAATCTTCCTATTTTTCTTTCAGTGTCATTCAAGTTGAGACAGCAGTTAAGAAGATTGATATTGATTTCCCATTTCCCAGGGTTCTGGCTGTATGGAGGTGGTCTCAGATCATAGACTTTGGGCCACAGGGCTCTCCCGCAGGATATCTTATGGTCCTAGAAAATCTAGTGGCTCCATAATCACTTCTCTTTCTATGTTTTTGCTCCCGCTTAGCTCCTACCCATGCAGATTTTCATGAGATTTACCCATTGCTTTAAAAGTTATGTGTGTTAATTTGTGTATTCCTGTTGAACAGTTTTATTTGTTGTGTAGCATGATCTCGAATCATTTAATCCCACATTCCATCCATTTCAACTTATTAGGTTTGAGGGGAAATATTAACAAGTAAGCATATGTGGTTGGCCTTGAAAACCATGTTTCTAACTTGGGAGTTAGTGTATCAATTACATAACAGAAAAAAGAGCACATCATAATTTCTTTGTCTTAAAGGTGTTCTGAAAATAACAAAATCTCCCATTCATCCCCTGTGTATCCATGAGGCAAGACAGATGGTGTGAAATTATTTAAATATTGTAATATACCAGAATTTGAACAAAAAACTCTTTTCATATAGAAAACACAGTAAAAATAAATTTTCATTTAGCTGTTGAGAAAAGTACATTGTTTCCTTCATGTTCTGACCGAGATACTCTTTTCCTTTTGTCTAAAATGGAATTGAGGGGCACCTGGGTGGCTCAGATGGTCATGATCCCAGGGTCCTGGAATCAATTCCTGCATTGGGCTTCTTACTCCATGGGGAGCCTGCTTCTCTGTCTCCTGCCATTTCCCCTGCTTGTGCTCTGTGACAAATACATAAAAATCTTTAAAAAAAAAAAAAAAAAGCTATTGACAGCTGCCTCCTTTTTATTTTCTGATACTTAAAAAACTATTGAAATCTTTTAGCCTAATGACCCAGCAAAAATATCAAAGGTCTTCTAAAGGACATCAAACATATTTCTTAAATCTCATTTGCCACCACCCCAAAATCACATTTTTACTTTGTACTGTATTCTACACCAAGGGGTGATCATGCAGATTGCATCTAATCTGGATCCTCTTGGATACTCTTTTCTGTTTAGATTTGACCAGTTTTCAAATTTAGTAGCCACTTGATCATCCAAAGACTTGCACTGTATCAGCATTCCATTCTATGCCACCAGTGATAATCTGACTTCTCAAAATGCTGCTGCATGCCACAAACTGTCATTTTTCAAAGTCTCATCAGGAAGGACATCATCCATATGTTTACTTAATATATAAGTAACATAGATCCAGAGTTCCATCTTGGGTACAGCAACTGTTGGTACCATATACTTGTCATTTGGGGTGAGAGGAGACAAAATTCACTCAAAGAGTTTGAAGACACATAATAAAGAGACTACTAACAGAAGAGAGGCAGGGTTAGAGGAAAACAAGGGATGGATTTCAAGTCACCCAGAGACTAGTAACAGTTAACACTTCTTGTGCTAAAGGGGCTACATGTGGAAATGGTTTTACTACTGAAGTCCCAGGAGGCTAGGATTGTGAAAAGAGGCTATCCAGGAGTAGCTGACTGTGGCGAGCAATGCAGCCACCCACACAGAGAAACAATGGTGAGATACATTAGAGAGAGAAGACAGAGCATGATCTAGCTCTACTTCCAATGGTGATTACAAATATTATGGGCTGATATTGCTTTAGGCTGTGCTGGGGAACTTACAGAAATCGAAAAGTTTTATATTTTGAAAGCTCAACTCAAGGCACAGGTAGAAAAGCCCCCAAACTACTCTGATGACCTTAAAAGATACCTTGCATATCCAAAAGTCAGCTACCCATAGGATAAGTACTTAAAATTAATTTCATGGATTGCATAATGGTAGTATATGTTCAATGCATAATTTCACTGACTCTACTTGGATGGAGTTAGGCAACTGATTGAGAAGGAAAGGGACCCTTAATATGGCATACTGAGTTGAAGACAAGAAACTTGGGCCCTCAAATCCTTTGACTTGAGCCCTGATAGTCCTATGCTGGCAGAATGAGTGCTGTCTTTGTGTTTAAAGCATCCTTGGTTTGAAGACAAGTTCTGGGAAGAGATAATGTGGACATTAATGGAACTAAAAGATCTTGAAAACATACTAGAAGAGAGCTGGAAATCATGAATAAAAATAACTAATTCTAAGGTTTCCTTGGTCTTCCCTCTTAACTTTGAATCTGTTTATTTCTACTTTAAGTTCTGTCAAATTTTGCTTCATGTGCTTTGAAGCTATTATTTGGTGTATACACAGTTAAGATAGTGATGTCCTCTATCATGATGAACTATTAGTTTTATGATGAAATATCTTTATCTGGTAAAATTTTTTTAATGTTAATGTCTAATATACTCATACCTTCTTTATGATTAGTGTTTGGGTAATATATTTTTACTTTTCTACAAGAACTTTCCACTGATTTATGCTTTTATGTTAATATTTATAAATTTTTATATGATTTTAAAATTTATAAATATATATATTTAATGGTTTCTTTTATGCAGAATGTTGTCTGTTCTTCCTTTTACATCTGGTCTGAAAAGTCTCTGCTTTTGATTGTAGTGTTTAGACCATTTATCTTTAAATTAATTTTTTAAATGAGAAAGGTATTTTATATTTCCTCCAAAGTAACATCCTGGTACTTTTTTTCCTCTTTGTAAATCCAAGTTTCTTTTTGGTATCATTTTTCTTTACCCCAAAGAACTTTTTCACGGTTCTTTTAGTGCAGGTTTGCTAGTGACAAATTATTCCAGGTTTTGTTCCTGAAAAAAGTCTTTACTTCACGAACATCATTTTTGAAGGATGGTACTTCTGCTCGCTAGATATATATAGTTGCAGTTTGACCTTTTTTTTTTTTTTTAATGTTGTTTCATTATCTTTTGTCTGGCTTTCTTTCTATTGAGAAGTTGGTCTTTGTTCCCCGGTGTGTATTTTGTCTTTTTTTTTTCTTTAGGTGCTTTAAAATTTTTCTCTTTATCACTGGTTTACAAAAATTTCATCTTGTGATGACTTACAGTCTTTTCATGAGGTTTGTCCTGATTTTAGTTTGCTGAGTTTGTTAGATTAGGGAGTTTATGATATTCATTAAACCAGCAAAATATATAGTCATTATTTGGTAAATATTTTTCTTCCCAACCCACTTCCCTCTGGGATCCTACCGACATGTATTATAGGATTTCTGTTTTGCTACTATTTTTAGTCCCTCCCACAATATGTTCATTTTTAATAATTTCTGTTGTGATATCTTCATATTTTTACCAGATTTTCCCATAGTTTTTAGTCTGCTTTTAAACCTAGTCAGCGAACTTTTTAACTTAGATATTACATTCTTTAGCTCTTAAGTTCCTTTTTTTTTTGTTTTTTTAATAGCTTCCATTTCTTTCTTTTTTTTTTTTCATTTCTCCTTTGTCATGTTTTTCTTTAATTCTTATATCACATTTTAAATATCTACCTTAAGGCTCTTATCCACAAATTCCATGGTCTCTGTATCTTCCACATCTGTGTCTGTTGACTGATTTTAACCTAGTTATGAGTCATATTTTTTGTTTATTCCTTTATCTGCCTAACAAGTTTGATTAAATGCTATGATTTATTAATCGTACACTATTGAGTCTGAATTTTGTGGCCTGCCTGCCCTCCCTCACTCCTTCCTTCCTTCCTTTTCTAAAGAGCCAGAGAGAACACATGAGCAGTGGGGCAGGGGAGGAGAGGGAGAGAGAAAATCTTAAGCAGACTCCATACCCAGTGTGGAGCCTGTCATGGGGCACAATCTCACAACCCTGAGATGATGATCTGAGCCAAACTCAAGAGTCAGACACTTAACCAATTGAGCCAATCAGGTGTCCTTTGTCTTCCTGTAAAGTGTTCAGATTATTTTAGCAACTGTTTAAATGACATGTAGATCAGCTTGATTGTTTGAAAGCTAGTTTTCAAATTTTCTTAGGTAGGTTTAGATCTTCATTCCTTAGTATTCCATCAATAATTATGTTACATGGTAAAGGGGCTTTGCAGATATAACTGATGTTATTAATCAGTTGACCTTTAGATAGGAAGGTTATCCTAGATATCCTATGTGAGCTTGAAGTAATCACCTAAACCCTTTAAAAGAAGAAGGGAAAATATGAAAGATTATAAGAAAGATTGAACTTGCCATTATTGGCCTTTAATATGAAGAAACCCACAAGCCAAGGAATGTGGAAGCCTTCCAGCAGCTGAGGATAGTCCCCATCCAATAATCAGCATAGAAACAGAGACCTCCTACAACATGGAGCTGAAATCTGCCAAAATTTAAATGAGCCTGGAAACATATTTTCCCCCAGAGCCTCCAAATAAGAGCACAGATGAGTGGGCAAAGCAGAGAATCCGGTTAAGCCACACCATACCCTCACTTGTGATCCATAGAAACTATAGAAGCTATGAGATAAGAAATGGGTATTACATTAAGCTGTTAAGTCTGTAAAACAAACCTAATATATGCCCTCAGGGACAGTTAATTTCAACATGTTCTATGGATCATTCTCATTTACCATCACCATGACATAAACCTAAACATACTCACATGCACACACACATTCATGCAATCTTAGAGTTCCGCAGTTTGCAGTCCTTTAGAAGAGGCTTTCTCTCTGCTTTTTTTTTTTTTTAATTTTTTTATTTTTTTCAGCATAACAGTATTCATTATTTTTGCACCACACCCAGTGCTCCATGCAATCCGTGCCCTCTACAATACCCACCACCTGGTGCCCCCAACCTCCCACCCCCCACCCCTTCAAAATTCTCAGATCGTTTTTCAGAGTCCATAGTCTCTCATGCCTTTGGTTCTCAGCATTGTCCCTGAGCCTTGGTATTTGTATCATTTTACATGTATCTTCTCTACTGTCAGTCACCCTCAGCATTTTCCTGTTTTACTCTTTTTCTCTTTTCCCTACTTGTATCTCCTTCCCCTGATGCTTTCCACAGTCCCTTGGTTTTCTTTGAATCAACACATGTATATTTTTCTTCTCAGTAAGTCAAGAAAACATACTGCATTTTGTGAGGTGTTTAGACTTTCATTGCATATGTACTACAAAGTGGCATGTGAATAACTTAACAGAAAAATTCATTATTAGTAGTGCATGGTGCTTGAGATCAAAGAAAATTTGCCTTCTGGAAAACTGAATTATTATCTTATTTGGTTTTTAGAATTAGATTTGATATGGTTTTATATATTTTGTTACCATTAAGAGAAGTGGTTTTAAGTGCTTTGTTAAAAGAATCCTAATGCATCAATCTGCATGTTTATGTAAACTAAATATTATACTTTTTTTTTTCTATTTAGCTTACTCCATCTCATAAGCCATAAGGTTGAGAGTCACTGTAGGTTCCATTCTGTCCTTCACATCTAAGGACTAGTCCATAAATGAGGGCAGTTCATGTTTTCCTACATCTTTACTTTTGATGTTAAGGAGGAGAAATAGATTTGATTATTGGAAGCTATATAATTAGCTGCTATACAAAGAACAAAAAAACAACAAAAACCCTAGAACTTTCTAATCATGTACACTTTACAGAGGTCTAACTTGTTCTTTAGAAAAAAATATTTTTCCTTTCACTAGCATTTGCTGACTAGAGACTTGGTGGGACTATCACAGGAAGTATGCTGACTTCAAATGATTGAAGAGTCCATTCCAAACATGGGCATTTCTAGTTCTAGTTCAACCCCATTGCTTACCCGGCTATGACGAATAGCCTTCCAAGAACACCCTGAGTGCTCTCAGAGCATGTTTGTTCATTTGTGGATCCTTATACTGGTACAGTCCCTCACAAAGAGCAGGTCCTCAGGAAATAGTTCTGAATTAACTGAATAAAATTTTTAGGCTCCCCCCACTCCCGATTTGCTGTTTAGAGACTATTTTGCATCTCCTGACTTGAATTGATTTGGTAAACAGGAACATTTTAACATTTTTTTTTAAAGACTTTATTTATTTAGTTATTTGTCAGAGAGGGAAACAGCAAGAGAGGCAACACAAGCAGGGAGTGGGGGAGGGAGAAGCAGGCTTCCAGCTGAGCAGGGAGCCCAGTGCGGAGCTCAATCCCAGGACCGCAAGATCATGACCTGAGCTGAAGGCAGACACTTAAAGACTGAGCCACCCAGGCACCCCGGCATTTTTACATTTTAATAGAATCTGATCTTCAGATTCAGTGCCCCCCCCCGAAATAATGGTCACAACATTTTCTTCACGAGGAATAATACTCCCCTTTTTTTTCCCCCTACAAAATGAGTCTTTGAATTTATAACACAATTAATGTATGGTTGAAGTTTATGCTTTTTAAAAAACTGATTTATTTGAAACTTGTGTTCATTTGGCTAAAGTTTGTAGTTGGAGCAATCATGAACTAATATAGTATGAAGGAGCTTATAAAATGTAACTCTATGAGATAAAATATTTTTATTAAAACTAGATGAAGTCAAAGATATTTGATGTTTTCATTCTCTAAAGAAAAAAAAGTTTATTGACATCCATAGACCTAAAATGTAGTCTCTTAGGTTATCAAAAAAGCCTATTTTAATACACTTTGAAATATTTTACCTACCCAATATTTATTCTTTTGTGAAACTAACTCTGCCGAGAGTCATCTTCTTTCATGAAAATAACTCAGTAAAGAGTCATTTTTCCTTCCTGTCAACAGTTAAATATTGGTAGCCATAGCTTTATTGAGTTGCATTCAGCTGGTTGTGTTTATGAAGCTAATCTATGAGGTTAAAAAAAGAACAGAATATATGAATAGTATTTAAAAGATACCACTAACAAAATCACTGACATATTTTAAAAATAGTATATAACAATGCTAAATAGTTTATTACACCCTAATATTTAAATTTATTATTAGTTAAAAAGTAAATCTGTTAATGTTTTTCCCACAAATTCATTATTACATTGAATTCCTCTCAGTTGAGCATAGCTTAGCTGTGTTATTAATATATTGGGCAAGTGCAGGGGGTAGTGAATAGGTGGCTTAGTCAGTTAAGCTTCAGACTCTTGGTTTCAGCTCAGGTCATGATCTCAGGGTCCTGAAATAGAGCCCCTCGATGGGCTCCATGCTCAAAGTGGCGTCTGTAGGAGATTCTCTGCCTCTCCTTGTCCTTATGACCCCACCCCCCCACTCACAGTCTCTCTCTTAAATAAATAAATAAATCTTAAAAGGTATTGGAAAAGAAAATTCTCAGATGTTATTTATTTTATTCTAATTAATAAATGCCTATATTCTAAATATTAATTGATAGGGCTCCCCAGACTATGATTCAATAATTTAATTAAACAATTATATATTGAATGCCTATTGTATGTCAAGCCGTATTCTGAATATTGGAGAAACAATAAAAAAACTGAAAATGATATCCTCAAGAAATTATATTGTAAGGAAGGATGTAGGCAATGCACAACCCTTCACTATAATGTCAGATAGTGATAATTTAAAAGAACAATAAATAAGCATATGAGATAGAAGCAGATGGAGGCAAATATAGAGACATGGGGGTGCCCAGGGAAGATCTAAGGAGATGCTATTTGAGTGCACAACTAGAAGGGAAGGCCAGAGCCTTCAGACTTCTGAAGAGAGACAGAGGGTCCAGGCTGGAGGAGCAGTGGATCCTCAAGCGAGTTGGTGTGTTGAAGACAAGGGAGGTGGCCAGTGTGACTAAAGTAGAAGGACAACACAGGAAAGTAGAGGGATTTGAGAGCTCAGCAAGGAAGCCAGTCAGATATATATAAGTATGTCTTGCTTAGTTGTGCTTAGCTTGCTGGATTTTATTTTAAATGTGATGAGAAGTTATTGAAGACTTTTCAGCAGGGGAGCATTTACATTTTAAAAGGATCATTTTGGCTGCTTTATGAGGCAGAAGCAAGAAGCCCAGATAAGAAGCTATTTGAGTAGCCACGCAAGAAATGATGGTGTTATGGACCAGGGTGGTCACCATGAAGGAGGTGAAAAGTGCAGATACAGGATATATCTTCCAGAAAGGAGCATGTGAGAAAAGCACAGGCTGTTCTAAAAACTGCAGAAATTCAATGTGATTGAACATGTTGAAGGGGATGAAGCTGGGTAGCCTGAGATGAAAAACCTGTTAAAGTCAGATTAGAAGAGGCTTTTCAGGGCCTGGGACAGAGTTTTGTTTTATTCTAAATAAAACAAAAAGTCATTGGGAGATTTAAAAATGCAAAATCACATAATCTGACTTCCATTACATGAAGATTATTGTGTCTAGTAAGTGGAGAATAGATCAGAGAGGGTAGGAATGAAAATCTGGGACCCATTTAGGAAGTTACTGCCAGAGGCTAGACAAGAGATAATGGTGTTGTGGACAGGGATGGAGATGCAAGGTGGATTTTGGAGTTTAGACTGAGAAGGGAGATGAGGTCTATGAGGAGGCCAGTCAGATGTATAAGTAGGGCTTGGTTAGTTGTGATCAACTATGATATTGGATATTGGATGTCAGGGGAGTGGAAAATGGAAGAGTGAAGGATTTCTGGTTTTGATAACTGGGTTATGATAGTTCATTAAGTTATATATAAACTAAATACATGCATATACTTTTAGTGTTCTTTTTTGTTTTGCTTTGATTTTATTTTTGGCTTTGATTTAATGGGTTGTGTCATACACATGATTCTAAGCCTTTATCAATTTTTAAACAAAATTTAAGGTAACTGATACATAGTAGGCTTAAATAATATTTAATTGCACTGAAGTACTTCCTAGTGTTATTTCTAAGCTATCCTCTCTGTAGTATGAAGTTCTAAAACTTTTAAATAAATTAAGTCATGTTCTCATTTCAAACCCATCAGCAATCTTCATTGCTCTTAGCACAAGACCTAAAGACCACAGCATAGCACATAAAGTTCTTCTTCTCATTAGCTTCACTTTATAACATTTTCTTGACCCAGCCTCTCCCATTTCCTTTCATGCAATACTGCAGATATACCAAACTAATTGTGCTTTCAAGTGTGGTGCTTTCTTAGTTCAGAATGCCCTACTGCCCCTTATTGTTATTATTACACATTATTGATTGTCTTCTTATGAGAAGCTTCTCTAATTTCCCAAGTGTAAGTTAGATGCCCTCCTATGGTGCCCTAAACCATGTACATTCACCTAATACAGCAGTATTTCATTGTCCTGTAATTGTCTGTTGACTTTTATATTTCCCCCTTTGGACAATATGTACCTTAAAGCCAGAGATTTTTTCCCTATAATTTCAACCTTAGGATATAGTATTGTACTTGGTTCATACTAGGAGCTTATTAAATAATACAACATTACATGAATAAATGAAAATTATTACACAGCCGAGAATAAAGTGTCTATAGAAAGTATGTAGAGTGATAAGACTACAAGGCTTGGGGGACACCACTATTTAAGGAGTGGGGAGGAACAGAAAAAATGAGGAAAAAGAAAAGGAATGACCATTAAGATGCAAGGAGAATGTGCAGTATGCTCAGACACAGTGGTCTGCGAAAGATAGAATTTTGAGAAATGAATGATAGTAATGTCAAATGGATACAAAAGTCAAGAATAATGACTACAAAATGTCCAATAGATTTGGCAATTAAAAATAAATTGATGATTTTATGAAAGCAGTTTGAGTATGTTCGTGGATCCAGAAGCAGACAATGGAATACTGGATAGTAAATGGGACAGAATTGTTCGATGACAGCACAGCTTTGCTGTAACATGGCAGGAAACACTTTGTGTTCTGTGTTATCACTGCCTGCTGTAGATGAATTCTGGTAACTAATGGATGTTTAGTTCACTGAGTGAAAATAATGATGGATGATGCAAATTTAGATAAGCCTGCAGAAGAGACAAGAGAAAGGAAGAGATGTGGAAAAGTTCTGGAGATGCAAAATTCTCAAGTGAAGGAAGCCTGAGAGACTAGATCAAAGGGAGGGTCACTGGAACATTGGCACAGCTTTCCAACTAGAGAGGATTCCTGACCTCGGGCCTGGCTAATGAGCTTTGAAATCCATCTTGGATTTGTGCTGTAGGTGTACATGTCCTGGGCTGCTCCCAGCCAATGCCCAGGGGCAGCAGGGAGCCTAAAGCAGTCTGTTCCTGGGAGACATGAGCTCCTTCTGGTCAACTTTGGCTCAGGGTTGCCCCAATGACCTTGATGAAACTTGCTTAGACTGAAAATTAGTTTTCAAAAAACCATCGTCTCAGATGGTTTCTCCAACCTTCTCTGACTCCTTTACCATTTTCTCTCATAGGAATTTAATAAAATCCTTGCATATTTAATCCTGCACCAATGGCTGCTTCTCAGAGGACCCAGACTAAGAGAGGGGTGAATTGCTGTGCTGTTGATGACACTGCCTCCCCCAATCATGTTTCTTCAAATGATATTTAATAAAGTGTCCACTTCTCACTAATGATCATTGAAAAAGATTCTTCTTTTTGGGGGAGGGTTAAAGTGAAATGATGAGAACTGTTGAGGAATGCCATAGGTTAAGGATAGAAGCTGCTCAGAGCACAGAGTCATATGTAGATTACACAGTAATATTAAGTCCCTCACGTAAGTAAAACTATGAGTATAAGGTTTTCCTTATTAATGCTGAATATGCAATTATATCATTCAGGAATTTTATTTTATATTCCAAAGGAAACTATGTGTTCCCTATCGTGAAATATTCTAAAAAGTAGAAGGCATATAATAATATAGTAATAAAACATAACAGTGTATAGGATTCAGCTTCAGAGATTCACAGGATATGAGAGCTGTGAGGCACTTCAGTGACCGCTTATTGTCATCTCCTAATTATAAATATAAGAAATGGGCAAAGGGTAAATGACTGGCTCAAGGTGTGTCGACTGTAGTCACTGAACCAGAAATAGTAGCCAGTTCTGCTCCTGTATATGACAGACAGCTGTGGTCTAGTGCTCTTTGGAACATATTAGTGAGAGAAACTACAGCCCATTGGGATTCCACAAGATCTAATGTACAAGAAGAAGAAATAGATGTAGATGCAGGCATATAGAACTATACTCACGTGTATTTCATGTTTTAATGATAACACATATTAACTGAAGGATGAGTATGTGCCTTGCCCTTACTATACAGGGATTTAGAACCCCCCCCCCCAAAACTCACCATAGGTAAATAGTAAAATTCCATTTTCACAGAAGATGAGAATGAAGTACCCAAGATTACATAGCTAAGCCTACTTTGTCCGAACTTCAAAATGGGGTCTGGCTATTGAATGTGCGGTATCTTTTAAATCTTCCTAATTTTCTGAGAGCCCATCTAAATTGACTTTAGATATTTATACATACTAATTTTTTCATATACTTTGTTTATCACAGGAAAAAAATAACAGATGCATTTAATGACTTTGGAAACATTTAAACAGGTGGACCTCAAGATATATGAAATGAGCATACTGCTGTTGTTTACTCATTTCCCTTCTTTCTGTTTTTACTAAAAATCCCCAAGAGATAAGAAAAATTTTTTAAAAAGGGATTTGTTCTATCATGTTCCTTATTATAAACATTTTTTAAAGGGTTGATTTATGCAGTGATCAAAATACTACTTCCAAACAATAAAAGCAAATGTTAACAAATTCTAGACAAGATCTGGGACTATATTGGACTGTCTTGCAAATAAGCTGCTTTTGTTCAAATCAAATATGAAAATTAGTTTTCAAACTTCATTTTAATATACATTTCTGATTTGAGTGTTACCAATAAACATTAGTACCTTTTACTACAGCCTTAGTTTTCTTTCTGCAACTCCCTTAATTATATGTTTCATTGAAGCATTCATTGTTAACGAGTGAAGAAAGAGTGCGGTAAGTTATCTTGGTTTGGGCTGTTCTAACAGAACATCATGGTCTGGGTGGCTTGTGAACAACAATTTGCTTCTCACAGTTCTGGCAGCTGGAAAATTTGAGATCCAGGGGCTGGCAAATTTGGTGTCTGGTGAAAATGCACTTCCACGTTCAGGCGACCCTACCTTGCTGTGTCTTTACATGGTGGAAGAGGAGGGACCTCTGGGGCTCCCTTTTATTCGGGCACTAATCCCATTCACTGATACTGTCACATTGGGGATTAGGATTTTGACATGCGAATTTGGGGATGATACAAACCTTCCGTCTATAGCAATAAGATGATTTTTTTTTTGATGAAACCAACCAGGTAAAGTAAAACAAAACAAAAACTGGTTTCTATGGTGACCCACGCACTACTTTAAACAATGGAATAAGGGAAATACGACAAGAAGCCACTGAAACTGCAGCTGCCTCAGAGTGGTTGACACAGTTGGGCAAACACAAGTGGAAATCCAGGTGGCCTCTGAGAATTCAGGGATAGAGAATTGTGACAGAGAAAGGGTGAGGGAGAGTAAGAGAGCCAAGTAAAGACCACAAATTCAGCAAAGCCTCTAGCAGGTGATATGAGTAGGAGTATTTGGGAAAGAGATGCCAACCAGGCTTCCTATCCAGTTATGTACATGTAGAACTTTGTATACAATGCACTGGAATGGCTCTTTGTTTGGTGTTCTGCCCCAGTCCTCCCTTTCTGTGCCGTTTTCTGTATCATATGGGCAGGATATCTGCAAACTATACTTTCCAGACTCCCTTGGGATAGGTTTCCAGTAAGTTGCTGATAATGGGAGGCATTGGCAAGAGACTGGAAGATGGGAGGAAGGAAGAGCCTTATTTTCAGCAATGTTTCCTTCCTGGCAGTGTGTTTGGCAAGTGTCAGCTTGCCTTCCTGCATCAGCAGCTGTGAAGGCTCCAACAGCTCTGTCAGCCCAGCACTCCTGGACTCTTGACTCGTGCAGTGTCACAAGGAGTGTGGGCTCTTGGCTGCCATCAGCAGTGGTTTGGAAGGAGCTCTAGCAGCACAACCATGTGGACATGGGGTCACACTATCTCCCTTCTGTTTCCTTAGCCCCAGGAGCGGTGATGGCATTCTACAGATACTAATGGCAGTAAATTCTGCCATCTCTGGGGATCTTTCCTTCTTTCTCTCTTTTTCTATACATTTTTCGTTGCTTTTATCACCAAGTTTCTAGTCAAATCTCTTTGAAATATGTAGAGTTGTTTTTCTAACTGGACATGGGTAGACATAAGCAATGTACAGTACTCCTACATCCTGCCCTCAAAAATTACCCAGAAAATTTTACGTTATTCACCAAGTGTTGTACTGTGTCTAGGATAATGACAATATACAAAGACTAGTTTACATGAGGCCCTGGAATCTGCCATCTTATAATCTTATTATGCCAGTTTCTGTAGAGTATATAAATAGTGAGTACAAATATTACTATTTAGTAGATATGCATTTTCATATTATAAATCATTGTTTTGCTTTCTTAGTACAAATTATTTCTGTATAGAACTTATACATATATGTATATACTATGTAGTATAGCAGATCAGCTCCAGGTTGGTTGGCAGCAGTATACCACAAGAACATAAAGACTTTCCTAAATATGTTTACTTGAGCCATATGTACACTGTAATTGAACAAGGTTGGACATGTACTAAGATATCCGGAGCACAGCATGGCTTAGGTTTATTTGCTGAATACTGGAGAAGGACATGGTGAGCAACACAGAGAGGTGGTAAGAGGTACACAAATGTCCTTTGGGAGGCCAGGGACCAGTACGAGTAGAGTGGGTCCCTGGATAAGATGAAGGGAGAGTTGTGAAAGACAGGACACATAAACCAAACCAAACCAAATCAATCCAATACAAATGAAAAACAAGGGAACCGACAGGAAACCCAGGGGCCCTGTTTAGTTCCTCTGTGTGACTCAGCATAGACAAGTCAGTGTATAAAAGCATGGCAAAAATTATCTTTTGGTGTTGATGATAATGTTGATGATTTTGAATGCAAACATGCTACGGATATGATTATTTGTTCAAAGATTATGTTGTAGAAAAAAAATTCTGATGTTCTTCATCAATTTGAGGTAAAGAAAACTTAGTATATTCCCCCATTCACTTTTTGGTTGATTGAACAATTGAAGAGCAATCAGTATAAAACCCAGTTTCTAAAGCCTTCACATCCATAATGATATTTTCAATCTCGCTTGGATAAATTTTCATCCCAAACTGTATTCTCTTGCTTCATAGGAATGTATTAAAAGCATTTCAAAGGATTAATGAAAATAATGAAACATGCATAACTTGAATATACGTGTCTTACATTATTGTTGGTTGGCAGTCTTATTTCTGAAAACAAAAAGTCCTAGGAGGAAATTATAATTGATAGCACATTTGTAGCTATTCTACTATTCCAGGGCCCTGCAGAAGGCAAGGTGAAGAGAAGGTAGAAAGAGTTGCTAGGGCATGGAAAATGGGACATTTTAGAAGTTCAGAGAACCTTTTCTTAACTGCCCCACATGTTCCTTTCCTCCAAGCCTGCTTTCTCCTGCTAAGTCCTTCTCTAAGATCTATATCTCTCTAATTGAAAGGATAGGAAGGAATTCAGGTTGTTACTGTCAACCTTTTTAAAGGAAAGGTAAGCAATTCAGTGAGCAAAACAGAGTTTATTCTGAAATAGCAGAGGAATTGCAATTCAGGACAAGTGAACTATGGCGAACCACAGGCAAGTCCAGAGACCAAAGGAGAAGAGTGTCCTTATGAGGAAAGGAGGAAGTGGGGAGGGGTTGTTTGAACAAAAGTTCATTGGAAGAAAATGAGAGCGCAAAATGGTGGTAGCTTTCCATTGGTTGCTAGGGAGGACAGCTTGCTGTTTCCAGGCCAGAAGGAAATCTTCCTTCTTCTTGCTGAACTGTAGAAGCTGCAGTGAGTGATAACTGCATGAAAGCCCTCCCTTCATGGTTCCTTAATCCCAATTATGACTTGGGGTTTCCTTACACATTTTCACATTACTAGTCTGTACAGGGATAACTAGTTTGGTTCCTCAAAGTCTCAGACCTTAATCCAGAAGCATAGGAGAATGAGGAAAAGCAAAAGCCACATAGGATATCCACCTATGTCTTTCCTACATACATACCTAAGACCTTTCTTGGTATGTATTCCTTTTCACATGCTGCTCAGATTTAAAAGAGAAATTTCCTTTTTTTTTTTTTTTAAGATTTTATTTACTTATTTGACAGGCAGAGATCACAAGTAGGCAGAGAGGCAGACAGAGAGAGAGAGAAAGGGAAGGGAAGCAGGCCTCCGGCTGAGCAGAGAGCCCGATACAGGACTCGATCCCAGAACCCTGGGATCATCACCTGAGCCAAAAGCAGAGGCTTTAACCCACTGAGCCACCCAGGCGCCCCCTCCTTTTTTTTTTTTTTAAGATTCTATTTTTATATTTGTCAGAGAAAGAGAGGAAGAGAGCACAAGCCGGGGAAGCAGCAGGCAGAGGCAGAAGCCGGCTCCCTGCTGAGCAAGGAGCTTTATGTGGGACTCAGTCCCAGGACCCTGGGATCATGACCTGAGCTGAAGGCAGATGCTTAACCAACTGAGCCACCCAGACATCCCTGAAAGGGAAATTTCAAAGGTGCAACTCCTGAAGGAGGTTTGGGTGAGGGTGGAAAGCAGAGACAGGCTTTTTACTAGTTCTGCCTTGGAGGACATCAGAGACTACACTTGTTTGCTGTTTTCAGCCATCCAGCACATCTGGTCCTAAAGGCAACTTTTCTCTCTCTACGGGCTCTGATCTGAGCCTTTCCCTAGGCACCATGTTCTACAGCAATTTGTGCTCTTAGAAGGAGAACAATCACCATGTTTGCCCACTTGAATAACACTTCTGTCTCTCTCTTGTTAAAAGTGAGGTTCAAGGTTAAAGGAGGATATCGTGATCCTTAACTCCAAGGTGACTATATTAGCCTCTTGGCTATGGATGAACACCTCCTTTGTTTGCACACTTTACTTCCTGTATTTCACTATTCCCAAGTATTTCTCAGAACAGAAAGGTCTTGACAACCTTGATTGTGTGACAAGTCTGATAAAGGGTGATGGTCTATGTAAAGCATACATATATTTTCTATTTTGGAGGGTGTCTGAGCCCCAGTCTTGTCCTCAGAATCAGCAGTATAGCATCTCAAAAAGCCTTCAGAACCATGTCTGCCTGCCAAGGTAACTCACAGAGTATGTCTCCCATTTGTTATTCAGATAGTCAGTTCTACTTGCAATTGCTATTTACTGATTCCCATCTGTTAGAGGTTTTTCTTGTACCCAATGGCAGTTGAAGCAGATTGGGAATGTAACAGAAAAATGTTTTCTTGGCACAGAAAAGGAGTATTAGTTTTAATTGACAAGGTGTAACATTTATGAGATAAAAATGAATTTTAGCCATCTCCTTTATTTTACTTCAGTCTATACAAGACAGTTATTGGCATTTAGGTGTATATAGAGTAACCTTAGGAAATTTTAGAAATGGCAGAAAAAACGCTGAGGAAACTCATTTCAAGCTTGCTGATTTAAAAACTTTCAGGGAAATAGGAGATTTGGAGACTGGGGAGGGAGAATTAGGGTGGCGGTAGAAATTCTTAGTGTCTTATGTACTACTATAATAATTTTTTTTTTTTTAGAAAATAAAGGAGTATTATTTTAGAAAAGCAATTTCCCCTGCTCAGCAATGATAAATAAATCATTTTATTACAAATGAGCCTGAAGTCAGTGCTCTCAAATGAAGGAAAAAAAAAAATCAATCTCCTGTTTCTCCTTAAGAATGATCATATATTTGATGAGTATCTTTCATCTGATAATGATTTTTTAAATCTTATTTCTTGATACCCTCATGAGCAATAGAATATATTGAACAGTAAAATGCTAAACAATTTTTGAGGGTAATAAGTGAACTGAGGGTACCAGATTCATACTGGATTAGACTAGTTTAAAGGGATATTAGGAAGATGCCTCCCCAAAAAAGTAGTAAAAAAAAAAAAAAAAGTAAAGTTGAAAAACAGTAAAAAGAAAGTAAGGTTGAAATTAACTATTCTTATCAGTGGAAAGGCACTATATTTTCCCCCAAAGGAAATAAAGTAATAGCAACATTCTCATGAGACCATTTTATTAGAGAAAAAAGGGAATACATGAGAACATGTTCTATCCCATTTGTAACCCAGTGAGCCTCATTAAATCATTATATGATGCTAAAATGAGAAAGAAGTATCTATAATGCATCCCACATTTCAATTTTGGAAAATATTTGGTACAATTTGAAAGAACCCAAGGCTAGGGTATTATGGTACAGGAAGGATGATTTTGATCGATACTAGTAGTTTTAAGACCCAAGGGACAAATCAAATGTCCTTTGAGAGTTTCAGTATAAGAAAACACTTACTATATATTCTACCTTCTTGTAGTAGTGTTATCCAACCATTTCCCTGCCTCCTTGAACCTTTGTCTTCAGAGAGACCGTTTGCCTAGAGCTGTTAACTTATTTTTCTAATTGCTTTAGGAGTGAGGGTGACAAGAGGAGCATGAGGAAGTAGGACTGCAGGAAACCTTCTGTGCAAAGTGTCCCCTCAGTGATCACTACATTTCCAGACTAAGCAGAAAAATGCCTTTGTGTTTGCATGCTTTCACATTTTCAAAAGCAAAACTTCTTATGCTAAAATAAGTTTTTATAAATGGCATATACAAATACAGGATTTTTTTTCCTGTCAGTTTGATTAATGCTGTTTGGACTTTTGTAAACCACCTAATAACTGACAGGGTGAGGGTAAGGGGTAAGAATGTCTACAGGGATGACCCTGCACATTCCAGACCTGGCTTCATAGAGTGCTGGCATTTAGAGAATGCCCTTTAATCTGTTTTCCCATTGACCTTTCAAATCCTGTAAATTGCTTGTACAGTAAGCATTAAAAGTCAAGCCTGGCAAAATCAGGAAAGCTGAAAGGAAGACATGAAGTTTTCATTCAGAGGATGAAACAAGTAACAGGAACCATGTCAAATGTGGACCAGGTGGGGAACAGTGAACACTTGCTATGAGACAGTTCAGTAGAGAGGAAATGGACTCCTTTGTCTTGACCCCAAGGGGAACTAAGGAGATAGTAGTCATCTCCAGAAGGAATTACTGGGACCCTTGACACCCTCAAATGTGTAACAAAGGTAAACCATCAATTCATGGGAATACTCTTAAGAAGTTCAAATATCAGATGGTATCAGATTATTTCTAATTTATTTTTAATTTCAAGTTTCTGTATCCTATACTGAAATTTCTATTTACTTCAAAACTTATAATATTTAAAATTCTATTTAAAAATTTGAGATGAGTTTGGATTTGAATTTATAAGATGAAATCAGGCATGAGTGATTTAAAACATAGCCTAATCCCTGGTATTTACCACATAACATTTATAATCTTCCTTCCTATAAATTGTTTTTTCAATATTCCCCATCATTAAAAGAAGATTTAGTGATTTTCTATCAGATTATTTTGGACTTGGAGTCTGTTCTGCCAAATTTCAAAATTTGCACAAAATTAACTTCGGCTATAGAAGTAGACAGCTATTGATAGTAAGCTATTAGGAAGAAATAGAAAATTTACTGAACAGAAAATTCATTATCTTTCTTAGTAACTATATAATGAGACTGAATTAGGCCACTATCTCTTTTCTCTTGGGCAGGAAAGAATGTTTTTTCGCAATTAGTACTGCTTCCACAGTTGTCATCTGACACTTAAGTGGAGCAGAAGAGTTAGAGACAGAATCATTAGGCTTACAAATAATTAGGAAAGTATAGACTCAAAGAGGTTAGTGGAGATTTCTCATCCTTTTGTATGAAAAAAATAAATCAGATAAGGAAAACTGGATGATAATCTTGAGAGGAAACAAAGGAAAATTTGGGGAAAATATAATCAATATCTAGTTCTGGTGATACCATGCCATATTATGTATGTGGGCTCAGCACATTTGCAGACTCTAATATTGGAGTCAAAAAGATATAATGTTAACCTGATATACATGTAAAGACACATGTAACTGTTATAACATGACAGAGTAAATAGGCTTCAACAGTATTTCAGTTCCCACAGATGCTGCTATTATGTTACTTTCAACATCAAACCATACCAGGTTTGTCCTCTTGCCTTGCTATATGATTGGGCTTTAAAAATGCAAATCTGCTCTTGTTGTTCTCCTGATGAGCACCTTCTAATGGACTCCCCTAACCCTGAGGATATAGGTTATTCTAGAATAGCTCCCGTGTTCTGGTCCCACCTACTGCTTTAATCTTGGTGCGCTTATTGTTGGCTCCAGCCATAAGGAAATTATGCTCACAGTGTCCTGTGGTCTCAGGGACTTAGCATCTATAATTTTCTCATCTAACCCTTCCTTTCATGTAGGTAACAGCCACCATTCCCTCAAGTCTTACCTTAAACATGGCTTTTCAGAGTTGACTAGTCCATCTTGTGTATGTTCCAGTCATGGCAGTTCTTTATTTCTTTGTAACACAAATTATATATACTTGGTGTGTGACTTTCCACCTTTAAGCCTTTGAGTTTCATGAGGGCAGATAATAAATGTCAGCTGGATAAAGAGAGACTGTGAAGCAGCACATCCATGAGTGCCTTGCTCCTCTTCCTTGTGCCAAAGGACCAGGAACCACTGACCCACAAGGTAAATGGCTTTATTCTTAGTGGAGAGAGGACACACAGTATGTTCTTTGGGAGGAGAATCTAAATGCTCAGAGCCATGCTACTGAAATGGAGCTCTGAAAAATTATAGCTCTCCAGATGCTACTCTCTGGAAGTTTGTTGTACATCCTCATTAATAAATAGTGAATAAAAGAAGGAGACTAGGGGCACCTGGGTAGCTCAGTGGGTTAAGGCCTCTGCCTTCGGCTCAGGTCCTGGGATCGATCCCCACATTGGGATCTCTGCTCAGTGGGGAGCCTGCTTCCTCTTCTCTCTCTGCCTGCCTCTCTGCCTACTTGTGATCTCTGTCAAGTAAATAAATAAAATCTTTAAAAAAAAAAAAAAGGAGACTATTTGGGTACTGGGAAGTGTGATCTATGAAGGTTGTGATGGAAAGGCAAACTAGGACACAAGGATCTGAGCTGCCTGTGCCCCTTTCTTCTACCCCCATCCAGGCAAAAGCAAACATCAACTACAACTGATTCTTCTTGTCTTGAATAATTGAAAAGCAGAATAAGGAGTCTTGAGGAAGAAGAATTAAAGCCTTAGCATGTTCAGGAGGCACAGGCTACATCAGATCTTGGTGGGGCTTGCTGTGTAGGGCAGCTAAATCCTTCAAGTGGCCAGTGTTCATCTTGCTCCCACTACATGGAAGGCACTATGATAGACATTTAGACAAATAGAGAGGAAGATGGCTATGAAAATCTCTGTCTGCAATGAGTTTCCAATTAGGTAGAGGAGAGAGCAATGTAAGGCAGTGAGTATAAGAAAAAAAAGATAAAAGTCATGCTGTGATACAAGCAGAGCAACATGTGGTGGAGGATCAAAGGAGGCAGGTTAATTCTGAATTAAGGGAATGGTGGAAACTTCCATGTGAATGTGCCATCTGAGGGGGATATTGTAAGGTGATGTGGAAGAGAAAAGGTAAAGGGGGGAGCAAGGGAGAACATGAGCAAAGGATACATTTTGAATTCTCTTAAAATTTTAAGAAAAATAAGTTCAGGGACTAAAAGTACTCTCTTATGCTGGAACACAGAATATCTAGAGAGAAGGATCTCGAAAGAAGCTTAGAAAGGTAGATTTAGGGTGGATCATGCAAGACCACAAAACCTTGAAAATAAGCCTAGAAATTTCAATGTTATACTACCAGCAATATGAAGCTAATGTAGTTTTGTAGGTATGTGTGTGTTGGAAGTTTAGCTAAGCTACCTGATGGTATTGCTGCCTCAGCAACCATTTTATTTGACCAAGCAGCCTGTGGTGACTTAAACCTGATACTAGCCCCTCAAGCACATGACCTAGAAGCACCTGGAGTCACCAGCCATGTAGAAGAGAGGCAGTGAGGGCAAGATGAAGCCCTCACTGATGAACATGAGGATTTGGTTAGAGATGTGAGCCTAGGCAAGAAGGCCCATTAAGTGGTTCCTATAATAGACTAAGTAGGGGTTAGTGAAGACAATGATAATGTGAATACCTAAGAGGAAGTTAATATTAGATAAATCAGAGCCAGTGAGATGTGAACTCGAAAGAGGATGATGCTGAACTTGGATTTGGTGAAGGAGAGAATGGCGGTATCATCAATTGCACCACCAAACCCCAGCAAAGAGCAGGATCAAAGATAAAGGTGATCTCTGAACAGGCCCATTTCCCTCACAGTGTTTCACTTCATGCTCCACCCCTAGATCTGGGGCTGGCGCCCTCTGTCAGAATAAATGAGCACAGTGGCATAGAGTCTGTATAATCTATTATGAAAATCTCAAAGAACTAGAGAGACAGGTTATTAAAAGGAAAGAAGGAAGAATACTTGCCTGATAGGAAAGTAACAAAACTGAGCTTAGACAGACTTAACATTGGTTAAAAACAGTATGCTGCACAAATAAGTGAAACCATATGATAATTGACTCTCTCTGCTTGACTTATTTCACTCAGCATAATCTCTTCCAGTCCCGTCCATGTTGCTACAAAACTTGGGGATTCATCCTTTCTTTTTTTTTTTTTTTTTTACAGCTTTATAAACATATATTTTTACCCCAGGGGTACAGGTCTGCGAATCGCCAGGTTTACACACTTCACAACACTCACCATAGCACATACTCTCCCCAATATCCATAACCCCACCCCCTCTCCCAACCCCCTCCCCCCATCAACCCTCAGTTTGTTTTGTGAGATTAAGAGTCACTTATGGTTTGTCTCCCTCCCAATCCCATCTTGTTTCATTTACTCTTCTCCTACCCCCTCAACCCCCCTAGCATGGAGGACAAGGGGAGATGGAGAGGAGAAGGGAGTTGAGGGAAATTGGAAGGGGAGGTGAACCATGAGAGACTATGGACTCTGAAAAACGATCTGAGAATTTTGAAGGGATGGGGGGTGGGAGGTTGGGGGCACCAGGTGGTGGGTATTGTAGAGGGCACGGATTGCATGGAGCACTGGGTGTGGTGCAAAAATAATGAATACGGTTATGCTGAAAAAATAAAAAAAATTATAAAAATTGTAAAAAAAAAAAAAGTATGCTGAAATTTTTTTGTTACTAAAGAACATTTTAAATGAGACAGTATTAAAATATAGATCTCCCCAATGCAGAACAAGGGAACCACTAACCTCCCTTCTAATTAAGTGATTATATAATTTTATGAGAGCAGGTTAAATTCCGCTTTTCGATATAATTGCTGGGTAATTTGAGTAGGAACCAAATATGGAGGATTTGACATTAAAAAAAGTGTTAGTATTCCCAACTCCATAATATTTGCACCAGCTGATTATAGATAATAAAACATTTTATGTATTTCTTTAAAGGAAGATAAATAATAGATGTAACAACTATTTTCAAATGAGCCAAATTTGCACCACCGGGTTTCCAATCTTTAGTTCTCTCCAGAAAGTACAATTATACTTAGCAGTTAGTAAAAAAATCTCAAAGGATACATACAAGTCTTCACTTTGATTTACAAGCTTCCTTGTTAATTAAACTAATGCCAACTATGCTAACATTTGTAAATCCTTTGACAAATACCATTGTAAATGACAGATCTGGCTTATGCACAAATAGATGGAGACTTGCCTGATTTTTAAAAGGTATTTTACAGATTTGGCCATATAATACTTAATCTATAACTGCTCATTTTATCTTGGAAAATATTGTCTGTAAAATCCTGGAGAGAAATTACCCTGAAGTACAAATTGGCTTTGTACAGGAATAAGTTTATTGTTCCTCAGAAAAAATGCTATTGAGGATGGAGCTCAGAAATGGCAGAAACAAACTTAGTTCTATCAGCTCTTTCTCTCATCCTCCCATGCATGTGCTCTTAAATATTTTAATCTTTCTTTAGGTATAGACTTTGACTGAACTCATTCCCAACTTGTGCATCCCTTCTCTTACCTGGGACCTACATATCAGGGTAGTTTGATAATTTCCTTTTGCCCTAGCTATCTCTTAAACATAACGATATATATTAACTCTTGATTTTACTCTTTAAATAGTCTCCTACCTTACCATGCCAGGAGTTATATTCAATATTGTATTAAAGGTTCTAAAAATGGATCTAGAAAACTGTATGTACTACATTTTGAGTGACACAGTGGGATACAGAGAAAATTTGTATTTGTTGCTGGGTATGCTACTTTCTAGAGGTGTAATTAGATCTATTCAGTCAAACTATCTTTTTATTTTATGATTCCAATATGTTTTCAAACTATAGTATATTTGAATAGAAGTATAAAATAGCAAAGTTAATAAAAATACTAATGAACTTTCAAAACCAAGAATTGGTTCTTCAAAAATATCAACAAAAGGGGCGCCTGCGTGGCTCAGTGGGTTAAGCCGCTGCCTTCGGCTCAGGTCATGATCTCAGGGTCCTGGGATCGAGTCCCGCGTCGGGCTCTCTGCTCAGCAGGGAGCCTGCTTCCCTCTCTCTCTCTCTCTGCCTCTCCATCTACTTGTGATCTCTCTGTCAAATAAATAAATAAAATCTTTAAAAAAAAATATCAACAAAACTGACAAACCTTTAGCCACACTGATGAAAAGAGGGTGGAGGACTCAAATAACTAAAATTAAATCCTTTTTTTTTTTTTTTAGATTGGGCGCTATTCTCTGAGGGCGCACTGAGGAGTGGGGCCCCGGGCTCTCGGCTCCTCCGGGCCGGAGACCGTGAGGCCGCCATCTTCATTCCCGTCCTCCGGACTCTACGGAAAGCGCTCAGGGAACAAAAGCTCCCGAAAGCGAACCCGAGCGGATGACTCAGCGCGGCCCCGGGTAAAGGCTGTGCAACTCCGCCTGGGGCAAAGACGCTTGAGAATCACTACAACAGGCCCCTCCCCCAGAAGATCTACGGGAAACCCAGCCAGGACCAAGTTCACCTACCAAGGAGAACGGCGGAATTCCAGAGGAGAAGAAAGCAAAGCACGGAACTCATGGCTTTCTCCCCATGATTTTTTAGCCTTGCAGTTAATTTAATTTTTTTTTCTTTTTCAATTTTTTTTTCTTTTTCTCTTCTTCTGCTAAATTTTTTTTAACTTTTACCGTTTTCTTTTTTTAACGTTTTTTAAATAGTTTATCTAATATATATATATTTTTTTCCTCTTTTTATATTTTTTCTTTATCGGCTTTCTTTTTTTTAATAGTTTTTTTTTTTTCTTTCTTTCTGAACCCCTTTTTATCCCCTTTCTCCCCCCTCACAATTCAGGATCTCTTCTGATTTGGCTAAAGCATATTTTCCTGGGGTTGTTGCCACCCTTTTAGTATTTTACTTGCTCCTTCATAAACTCTTATCTGGACAAAATGACAAGGCGGAAAAATTCACAACAAAAAAAAGAACAAGAGGCAATACCAAAGGCTAGGGACCTAATCAATACAGACATTGGTAATATGTCAGATATAGAGTTCAGAATGATGATTCTCAAGGTTCTAGCCGGGCTTGAAAAAGGCATGGAAGATATTAAAGCAACCCTCTCGGGAGATATAAAAGCCCTTTCTGGAGAAATAAAAGAACTAAAATCTAACCAAGTTGAAATCAAAAAAGCTATTAATGAGGTGCAATCAAAAATGGAGGCTCTCACTGCTAGGATAAATGAGGCAGAAGAAAGAATTAGCGATATAGAAGACCAAATGACAGAGATTACAGAAGCTGAGCAAAAGAGGGACAAACAGCTACTGGGCCACGAGGGGAGAATTCGAGAGATAAGTGACACCATAAGACGAAACAACATTAGAATAATTGGGATTCCAGAAGAAGAGGAAACAGAGAGGGGAGCAGAAGGTATATTGGAGAGAATTATTAGAGAGAATTTCCCCAATATGGCAAAGGGAACAAGCATCAAAATCCAGGAGGTTCAGAGAACCCCCCTCAAAATCAATAAGAATAGGTCTACACCCCGTCACCTAATAGTAAAATTGACAAGTCTTAGTGACAAAGAAAAGATCCTGAAAGCAGCCCGGGAAAAGAAGTCTGTAACGTACAATGGTAAAAATATTAGATTGGCAGCAGACTTATCCACAGAGACCTGGCAGGCCAGAAAGAGCTGGCATGATATATTCAGAGTACTAAATGAGAAAAACATGCAGCCAAGAATACTATATCCAGCTAGGCTATCATTGAAAATAGACGGAGAGATTAAAAGCTTCCAGGACAAACAAAAACTGAAAGAATTTGCAAATACCAAACCAGCTCTACAGGAAATATTGAAAGGGGTCCTCTAAGCAAAGAGAGACCCTCAAAGTAGTAGATCAGAAAGAAACAGAGACAATATACAATAACAGTCACCTTACAGGCAATACAATGGCACTAAATTCATATCTCTCAATACTTACCCTGAATGTTAATGGGCTAAATGCCGCAATCAAAAGACACAGGGTATCAGAATGGATAAAAAAACAAAAACCATCTATATTTTGCCTACAAGAAACTCATCTTACACCCGAAGACACCTCCAGGTTTAAAGTGAGGGGGTGGAAAATAATTTACCATGCTAATGGACATCAGAAGAAAGCAGGAGTGGCAATCCTTATATCAGATCAATTAGATTTTAAGCCAAAGATTATAATAAGAGATGAGGAAGGACACTATATCATACTCAAAGGAACTGTCCAACAAGAAGATCTAACAATTTTAAATATCTATGCCCCTAACGTGGGAGCAGCCAACTATATAAACCAATTAATAACAAAATCAAAGAAACACATCGACAAGAATACAATAATAGTAGGGGATTTTAACACTCCCCTCACTGAAATGGACAGATCATCCAAGCAAAAGATCAACAAGGAAATCAAGGCCTTAAATGACACACTGGACCAGATGGACCTCACAGATATATTCAGAACATTTCATCCCAAAGCAACAGAATACACATTCTTCTCTAGTGCACATGGAACATTCTCCAGAATAGATCACATTCTTGGTCCTAAATCAAGTCTCAACCGGTATCAAAAGATTGGGATCATTCCCTGCATATTTTCAGACCACAATGCTCTAAAGCTAGAACTCAATAACAAGAGGAAATTTGGAAAGAACCCAAATACATGGAGACTAAACAGCATCCTTCTAAAGAATGAATGGGTCAACCAGGAAATCAAAGAAGAATTGAAAAAATTTATGGAAACAAATGATAATGAAAACACAACAGTTCAGAATCTGTGGGACACAACAAAGGCAGTCCTGAGAGGAAAATATATAGCGGTACAAGCCTTTCTCAAGAAACAAGAAAGGTCTCAGGTACACAACCTAACCCTACACCTAAAGGAGCTGGAGAAAGAACAAGAAAGAAACCCTAAACCCAGCAGGAGAAGAGAAATCATAAAGATCAGAGCAGAAATCATTGAAATAGAAACCAAAAAAACAATAGAACAAATCAACGAAACTAGGAGCTGCTTCTTTGAAAGAATTAATAAGATCGATAAACCCCTGGCCAGACTTATCAAAAAGAAACGAGAAAGGACCCAAATAAATAAAATCAAAAATGAAAGAGGAGAGATCACAACGAACACCAAAGAAATACAGACAATTATAAGAACATACTATGAGCAACTCTACGCCAACAAATTTGACAATCTGGAAGAAATGGATGCATTCCTAGAGACATATAAACTACCACAACTGAACCAGGAAGAAATAGAAAGCCTCAACAGACCCATAACCAGTAAGGAGATTGAAACAGTCATCAAAAAAACAAAAGCCCAGGGCCAGACGGCTTCCCGGGGGAATTCTACCAAACATTTAAAGAAGAAGTAATTCCTATTCTCCTGAAACTGTTCCAAAAAATAGAAATGGAAGGAAAACTTCCAAACTCATTTTATGAGGACAGCATCACCTTGATCCCAAAACCAGACAAGGATCCCAACAAAAAAGAGAACTACAGACCAATATCCTTGATGAACACAGATGCAAAAATTCTCGCCAAAATACTAGCCAATAGGATTCAACAGTACATTAAAAGGATTATTCACCACGACCAAGTGGGATTTATTCCAGGGCTGCAAGGCTGGTTCAACATCCGCAAATCAATCAATGTGATACAAGACATTAATAAAAGAAAGAACAAGAACCATATGATACTCTCCATAGATGCTGAAAAAGCATTTGACAAAGTACAGCATCCCTTCCTGATCAAAACTCTTCAAAGTGTAGGGATAGAGGGCACATACCTCAATATTATCAAAGCCATCTATGAAAAACCCACCGCAAATATCATTCTCAATGGAGAAAAACTGAAAGCTTTTCCGCTAAGGTCAGGAACACGGCAGGGATGTCCGTTATCACCACTGCTATTCAACATAGTACTAGAAGTCCTAGCCTCAGCAATCAGACAACAAAAGGAAATTAAAGGCATCCAAATCGGCAAAGAAGAAGTCAAACTATCACTCTTCGCAGATGATATGATACTCTATGTGGAAAACCCAAAAGACTCCACTCCAAAACTGCTAGAACTTGTACAGGAATTCAGTAAAGTGTCAGGATATAAAATCAATGCACAGAAATCAGTTGCATTTCTCTACACCAACAACAAGACAGAAGAAAGAGAAATTAAGGAGTCCATCCCATTTACAATTGCACCCAAAACTATAAGATACCTAGGAATAAACCTAACCAAAGAGACTAAGAATCTATACTCAGAAAACTATAAAGTACTCATGAAAGAAATTGAGGAAGACACAAAGAAATGGAAAAATGTTCCATGCTCCTGGATTGGAAGAATAAATATTGTGAAAATGTCTATGCTACCTAAAGCAATCTACACATTTAATGCAATTCCTATCAAAGTACCATCCATTTTTTTCAAAGAAATGGAACAAATAATCCTAAAATTTATATGGAACCAGAAAAGACCTCGAATAGCCAAAGGAATATTGAAAAAGAAAGCCAAAGTTGGTGGCATCACAATTCCGGACTTCAAGCTCTATTACAAAGCTGTCATCATCAAGACAGCATGGTACTGGCACAAAAACAGACACATAGATCAATGGAACAGAATAGAGAGCCCAGAAATGGACCCTCAACTCTATGGTCAACTCATCTTCGACAAAGCAGGAAAGAATGTCCAATGGAACAAAGACAGCCTCTTCAATAAATGGTGTTGGGAAAATTGGACAGCCACATGCAGAAAAATGAAATTGGATCATTTCCTTACACCACACACGAAAATAGACTCAAAATGGATGAAGGATCTCAATGTGAGAAAGGAATCCATCAAAATCCTCGAGGAGAACACAGGCAGCAACCTCTTCGACGTCAGCCGCAGCAACATCTTCCTAGGAACATCACCAAAGGCAAGGGAAGCAAGGGCAAAAATGAACTATTGGGATTTTATCAAGATCAAAAGCTTTTGCACAGCAAAGGAAACAGTGAACAAAACCAAAAGACAACTGACAGAATGGGAGAAGATATTTGCAAATGACATATCAGATAAAGGGCTAGTGTCCAAAATCTATAAAGAACTTAGCAAACTCAACACCCAAAGAACAAATAATCCAATCAAGAAATGGGCAGAGGACATGAACAGACATTTCTGCAAAGAAGACATCCAGATGGCCAACAGACACATGAAAAAGTGCTCCATATCACTCGGCATCAGGGAAATACAAATCAAAACCACCATGAGATATCACCTCACACCAGTCAGAATGGCTAAAATGAACAAGTCAGGAAATGACAGATGCTGGCGAGGATGCGGAGAAAGGGGAACCCTCCTACACTGTTGGTGGGAATGCAAGCTGGTGCAACCACTCTGGAAAACAGCATGGAGGTTCCTCAAAATGTTGAAAATAGAACTCCCCTATGACCCTGCAATTGCACTGCTGGGTATTTACCCTAAAGATACAAACGTAGTGATCCGAAGGGGCACGTGCACCCGAATGTTTATAGCAGCAATGTCTACAATAGCCAAACTATGGAAAGAACCTAGATGTCCATCTACAGACGAATGGATAAAGAAGATGTGGTATATATACACAATGGAATACTATGCAGCCATCAAAAGAAATGAAATCTTGCCATTTGCAACGACGTGGATGGAACTAGAGGGTATCATGCTTAGCGAAATAAGTCAATCGGAGAAAGACAACTATCATATGATCTCCCTGATATGAGGGAGAGGAGATGCAACATGGGGGGTTGAGGGGGTAGGAGAAGAGTAAATGAAACAAGATGGGATTGGGAGGGAGACAAACCATAAGTGACTCTTAATCTCACAAAACAAACTGAGGGTTGATGGGGGGAGGGGGTTGGGAGAGGGGGTGGGGTTATGGATATCGGGGAGGGTATGTGCTATGGTGAGTGTTGTGAAGTGTGTAAACCTGGCGATTCGCAGACCTGTACCCCTGGGGATAAAAATATATGTTTATAAAGCTGTAAAAAAAAAAAAAAAAAAAAAGAAAGAAAGAAAGGATGAATCCCCAAGTTTTGTAGCAACATGGACGGGACTGGAAGAGATTATGCTGAGTGAAATAAGTCAAGCAGAGAGAGTCAATTATCATATGGTTTCACTTATTTGTGGATTATAACAAATAGCATGGAGGACAAGGGGAGATGGAGAGGAGAAGGGAGTTGAGGGAAATTGGAAGGGGAGGTGAACCATGAGAGACTATGGACTCTGAAAAACGATCTGAGAATTTTGAAGGGGTGGGGGGTGGGAGGTTGGGGGCACCAGGTGGTGGGTATTGTAGAGGGCACGGATTGCATGGAGCACTGGGTGTGGTGCAAAAATAATGAATACTGTTATGCTGAAAAAAAAAATAAAAAAATAAAAAAATTTAAAAAAAAAAAGAAAAACTGATGAAATCCAAATAAAGTTTGGAGTTTACTTAATAAAAAAAAAAAAAAAACAGTGGCTTTGAATGACACATTGGATTAGATGGATCTAACAGATATATACAGAACATTCCATCCTAAAATAGAAGATAGAGTATTTAGAAATGCACAGGAAACCTTCTCCAGAATAAACCACATGTTAGACCACAAAATAAGTCTCTGTAAGTTGAGTTTGAAGTCCTATCTTCCATCTGCTTCAACAACAATGCTTTAAAACTAGAAATCAACCACAATTTAAAATCTGGAAATAGTGTAAGTACATGGAGGTTAAATAACATGTACTAAACAATGAATGAATGGATCAACCAAGAAATCAAAAAGGAAATAAAAAAATACATGGAGACAAATGAAAATAAAAACACAATCTAAAATCTTTGGGATGTAGCAAAACTGGCCTGATGGAAGTTTTTAACAATATCTTGAAGCCTACTGGGTGTTATATGCAACTAATGAATCATTGAATACTACATCAAAAATGAATGATGTACTGTATGGTGGCTAACCTAACATAATAAAAAACAAAACTAAACTAAAACAATATAAGCCTACCTCAGGAACAAGAAAAATTCTCAAATACCCTGACCTGTACACCTAAAGAAGCCAGAAAAAGAATAACTAAATCCCAAAACCAGTAGAAGGAAGGAATAAATAAAACAGCAGAAATAAATGAAATATAAATGAACAACAAACTCAATAAAAATATCAACAAAAAGTCACCAAAGAATAGATCAATGAAACCAAGAGCTAGTTCTTAGAAAAAATTGACAAAATTAATAGAACTTTAGCTAGACTGATTAAAACATAAAAAAAGAAGACTCAAATAAGAAAAATCAGAAATGAGGAGAAATAACAACACCAAAGAAATACAAAGGATTCTAAGAGAATATTATGAAAAATCGTATGCCAACAAACTAGACAATGTAGAATCAATAGTTAAATTCCTAGAAACATATAACCTTCCAAAAATGAATCAGGAAAAAATACAACATTTGAGCCATTCAGTTACCAACAATGAAATTAAATCAGTAATCAAAAACTCCCCACAAACAGAAGTTCAGAACCAAACAGCTGCACAGGTGAATTCCACCAAACATTTCAAGAAGACTTAATACCTATAGTCAAACTATCCCATGAAATAGGAGAGGAAAGAAAGGTACCAAACTCATTCTACGTGGTTAGCGTTACCCTAAACCCCAAACCAGATAGACACCACAAAAAAAAGAGAACTACAGGCCAATATCTCTGATAAACATAGGTGCAAAAATCCTCAACAAAATATTAACAAACCAAATCCAACTATACATTTAAAAAACATTCACGAAAATCAAATGGTATTTATTACTGGGATGTAAGTGTGGTTCAATATTTGCTAATCAAAGAGCATTATACATCACATTAACAAGAGAAATGGTAGAAACAACAAGATCATTTCACAGACATAAAGAAAGCACTTGATAAAAGTACAATATCCATTAATGATAAAAACATTCAACAAAGTAGGTTTAGAGGGGACATACCTCAACATAATAAGTATCATATATGAAAAAATAACACAGCTAACATCAAACTCAATGGTGAAAAACTGAGAGCTTTTCCCTTAAGATCAGGAACAAGACAAGGGTGTCCACTGTCACCACTTTTACTCAACAAAGTATTAGAAGTCCTAGCCACAGCAATCAGACAAGTAAAAGAAATAAATCCAAATTGGTAAGGAAGATGCAAAACTTTCATTATTTACAGATGACATGATACTAAGTATAGAAAACCTGAAAGACTCCATGAAAGAACTACTAGTACTGATAAATAGATATAGTAAGGTCACAGGATACAAAATAAATTTTTAAAAAATCTGTTATATTTCTATATATTAATAATGAAGTAGCAGAAACAGAAATTAAGAGAAAAATCCCACTTACAATTGCACCAAATAAAGTAAAATACTTAAGAATAAACATAACCAAAGAAATTAAAGACCTATACTCTGAAAACTATAAAATTCTGATGAAGAAAGTTGTAGAGGGTAGACACAAATGGAAAGGTATTCCATGCCCATAGATTAGAAGAATAAATATTGTTAAATTGTCCAGAATACCCAAAGCAATCTACAGAGTTAAGGCAATCCCTATCAAAATACTAAGAGAACTTTTCACAGAACTAGGACAAATAATCCTAAAATTTGTGTGGAACCACAAAAGACTCAAAATAGCCAAAGTAATCTTGGAAAAGAAGAACAAAACTAGAAGTATTAAAATCTCTGATTTCAAGACATACTACAAATTTGTAGTAATTTAAACAATGTGGTACTGACAGGGGAAACAAACAAAAATGAAAACACAAAGATCAGTAGAACAGAACAGAAAGCCCAGTAATAAACCCATGATTATATATGGTCAATCTGTTATAAAGGAGGCAAGAATAATCAATGGGAGAAAGACAGTCTCTTCAACAAATGGTGTTGGGAAAACTGGATAGCTACATGCAAAAAATGAAATTGGACTACTTTCTTATACCATACACAAAAATAAACTAAAAATGGATTAAGAACCTACATGTGAGACCTGAAACCATAAATATTTCAGAATATAGCACAGGCAGTAATTTTTCTGACATCAGCCACAGCAACATTTTTCTAGATAGGTCTTCTGAGGCAAGGGGAACAAAAGCAAAAATTATCTATTAGAACTATATCAGAATAAAAATCTTCTGCACAGTGAAGGAAATATCCCACAAAACTAAAAGCTAATCTACTGAATGGGAGAAGGTATTTGCAAGTGACACATCCAATAGAGTTAGTATCTAAAATATATAAAGAACTAATACAACTCAACACCCAAAAAACAGATAATCCATTTAAAAATGGTAAAGATGGGCAGATACATGAAGAGACATTTCTCCAAAGAAAACATACAGATGGCCAACAAACACATGAAAGGATACTCAGTATCATTCATCATCAGGGAAATGCCCAGATCAAAACCACAATGAGATATTACCTCATACCCATGAGAATGACTAAAACCAAAACCAAAAGAAACAAGAAGTGCTGGTGGTGACGTGTAGAAAAGGGAATTCTGGTGCACTGTTAGTAGGAATGAAAACTCATGTAGCAACTATAGCAAACATTATGGATTTTATGCAAATAATTAAAAATAGAAATACCATATGATTCAATAATTCCAGTACTGTGTATTTACCCAATGAATATGAAAATACTAATTTTATTTTTTTAAAAAATTTTAATGATTTTATTTATTTATTCTACAGAGAGAAACACAGCAGGAGCATAAGCAGGGGAAGTAGGAGAGGGAGAAGCAGGCTTCCTGCTGAGCAGGGAGCCCAATGTGGAACTTGATCCCAAGACCCTGGGATCATGACCTGAGCTGAAGGCAGCTGCTTAATGACTAAGCCACCCAGGCACCCCCAAAACACTAATTTTAAAAGATACATGCACCCCAATGTTTATTACAGCATTATTTACAACAGCCAAATTATGGAGGCAACCCAAGTATCCACTGATAGATGAATGGATAAATAGGTGGTATGCAAAATAAATACAAAATGCATGAAAGACCTAAATTTGAGATAGGAAACCATCTAAATACTAGAGGAAAACACAGACAGAAACTTCTTTGACCTGGCCATAGTGACTGCTAAGTAGACATGTCACCAGAAGCAAGGGAAACAAAAGCAAAATGGAACTACTGAGAGTGCATCAAGATAAAAAGCTTCTGCACAGTGAAGGAAACAATCAAAACTAAAGGACAGCCTATGCAATGGGAGAAAATATTTGCAACGGTACAGATGTTCCTCAAAAAGTTAAAAATAGAACTACCCGGGGTGCCTGGGTGGCTCAGTGGGTTAAAGCCTCTGCCTTCGGCTCAGGTCATGATCCCAGGGTCCTGGGATCGAGCCCCACATTGGGCTCTCTGCTCCGCAGGGAGCCCGCTTCCACTTCTCTCTCTCTCTCTGCCTGCCTCTCTGTCTACTTGTGATCTCTGTCTGTCAAATAAATAAATAAAATCTTAAAAAAAAAAAAATAGAACTACCCTGTGACCCAACAATTGCATAACTAGGTACTTACCCAATGGACACAAAAATACAGATCCAAAGGGATATATGTACCCTGATGTTTACAGCAGTATTATCAACAATAGCCAAATTATGGAAAGAGCCCAAGTGTCAACTGACTGATGAAGATATATACATATATATATATATATATATATATATATATATATATATATACACACACACACACATACACACACACACACACACACATACATACACTATAATATTAGTCACTAAAAGCAATGAAATATTGCCATTTGTTATGACGTGGATGGAGGTGCTTATTATATTAAGTGAAGTAAGTCTATCAGAGAAGGACAAATACCATGATTTCACTCATGTAGAATTTAGGAAACAAAACACATGAACATATGAGAAGGGGAAAAAAAGAGAGAGAGAGGGAAGCAAACCTTAAGAGGCTCTTAACAATAGGGAATAAACTGAGGATTGATGGAGGGATGTGGGTGGGGATGGGCTAAATGGGTATTGGGTATTAAGGAGGACACTTGTGATGTGTACTGGGTGTTTTCTATAAGTGATGAATCACTTAATTCTTCTCCTGAAACCAATATTATAGTATATGTTAAGTAACTATAAATAAAATTTTGCTTAAAGAAGAGGTGGCTTATATGCATGTGTGTGTGTGTGTACACATACAGTGAGGTATTAGCTATAAAGAATGAAACCTTGCCATTTGCAACAACATGGATGAAAATAGCACAATGCTAAGTAAAATAAGTCAGCCAGAGACATATAAATACCATATGTTTTCATTCACATGTGGAATTTAAGAACTCAAACAAAGAAACAAGCAAAAGGAGACAAACTGAAAAACAGACTCTTAACTATAGAGAACAAGCTAATGGTTACCAGAGGGGAGGTGGGTGGTGGGATCAGTGAAAGTTTTGAAAGAGATTAAGAGTACCTTACCACAATGAGCACTAGTAATATATAGATTGTTGAATTACTGTATTTTACACCTGAAGGTAATACAACACTCTATGTTAACTATAATGGGATTAAAATAGAATAAAATAAATGAAAAAATAAAAGAGGAACATTACTAACAACTTCACAGAAATAAAAAGGATTATGAGAGTACTGTGAGAAACTGTTTATCAACAGATTGGGCAACCTAAATGAAATGGACAAACCTACCAAGACCGAATCATGAAGAAATAGAAAATCTGAACAGACCTATCCGTATTTTATTACTGATATTGAATATGTAACAACAACAACAACAAAAACAAATAAAACAAAGTAAAACAAAAACAAAAACAAAAAAACCTTCCCAACAAAGAAGTCCAGGACCAGATGATTTTACTAATGAATTCTACCAATCATTTAAAGAAAATTAGTACCAGTGCTTTTCAAAGTCTTCCAAAACCATTAAAAAGGAGTAAATACTTCCCACCTTACTCCTTAAGACCACTATCATTGTGATACCAAAGTCAAACAAAGACATTACAAGAAAACCATGGACTGATATCCCTCATAAATATCAATGCAAAAATCCTCAAAAAGAAAAACAGAATTTCATAGCATATTAAAGGGATTATACTAAATGAATGAGTGGGACTTATTCTTAGAATGTAAGAATGGTTCAACATATGAAAATCACATTAACAGAATCAAGAAGAAGAAAAAAAAACACATGGTCATCTCAATTGATGTGGACAAAGTATCTGACCAAATTCAATACCCTTTGAAGATAAAAAAAAAAAAATGTTAATAAAATAGGAATAGAAGGAAGGCACCTCAACATAAGCAAAGCATCTATGTAAAACCCAAAGCTAACTTTATACTCAATGGTGAAAGACTCAATGTCTTCAGGAAGAAGAGAATGTTGCCTACTTTGGTACTTCTATTTAACATGGTATTGGAAATACTAGCCAAACCATTTAAGCAAGGAAATGAAATAAAAGCCATCCTAATTAAAAAGAAGAAGTAAAATTAAATCTGTTTGCAGAAAATGCTCTGATATGTGTAGAAAACCCTAGATGTCAACAACAACAAAAAAACTATTAGAAGTAATAAATTCAAGCAAAATTGCAAGATACAAAATGAATGCACAAAAATTGGTTGCATTCCTCTACACAAATAATGAACAATCCCAAAAAGCAATTAAGAAAATCCCCTTTACAGTAGCATCAAAAGGAATAAAATATTCAGGAATAAATTCAACCAAGAGGGTGAAATATACATACACTGAGACTAAAATATTGCTCAAAAATACACACTGAGAAATGGAAAGTCACCCTGTATTATTCATGGGTTGAAATATTTAATACTGTTACAACGTTAACACTACCCCCAAATGATCTACAGATTCAATGCAATCCCTGTCAAAATTCTGATATTTTTTAAAAATAAAAATTCAATCTCAAAGTCATGTAGAAACTTAAAGGACCCCTGGGATGCCTGGGTGGCTCAGTTGGTTAAGCCGCTGCCTTCGGCTCAGGTTATGATCCCAGCGTCCTAGGATCGAGTCCCACATCGGGGTCCTTGCTCAGCGGGAGCCTGCTTCTCCGTCTGCCTCTGCCTGCCACTCTGTCTGCCTGTGCTCACTCTGACAAATAAATAAATAAAATCTTTAAAAAAAAAAAAGAAAGAAACTTAAAGGACCCCAAACAACCAAAACAATCTTGAAAAACAAAATTGGAGGTCTCACACTCTGATTTCAAAACTTCCTTAGAAGCTGCAGTGAGACAGTGTGGTATTGGCACAATGACCGACATATGACCAACGGAATAGAGGACACAGAAATAAACCCTCATATACATAAATGATTTTAAACAAGAGTGCAAACCTTTTAACTGGGAAAAGATAGTCTTTTCAATAAATTGTATTGGATATTTACATAGGAATAAAGTTAAACCCTTACTTTACATCATCTACAAAAGCTAACTCAAACTAAAGATCTAAACATAAAAGCTACAAGTATAAAATTCTTAGATGAAAACAGAGAGAAAGCTTCATAGCATTGCATTTGGCAGTAATTTCTTAGATAGGACACTGAAAGCACAGGCAGCACAGGAAAATGGATAAATTAGACTATATCAAAATTGCAAACTTCTGTGCATGAAAGGATAATCAACAGAGTGAAAATGTAACCCACAGAAGGGAAGCAATAATTTGCAAACATTGTATGTGGTAGTTACTATCTAGAATAAACAAAGAACTTCAACAGTAAAAACAAATAAACAAACAAAAAAACCACCTAATTAAAAAATGGATAAAAGACTTGAATAGACATTTCTTCAAGGAAGGTATAGATGTACCCAATAAGCACAAGATGCTTGACATGACTAATCATTAGGAAAATGTCAGTTAAAACCATGAGACAGCACCTCAGACCCACTTGCATGGCTACTCACAACAGCAACCAAAACAATAAAAACAGATATAACAGGTATAGTAAAGACGAGGAGAAACTGGAATTTTTGTGTATTGTCAATAGGAATGTAAAGTGTAACTTCAAAAGAAAACAGTAAGATGGTTTTTTAAAATATTAAAACTAGAATTACCACACATGGCCTAGCAATTCTACTTCTGAATATATACCCCAAAGAATTAAAAGCAGAGACTGGAAGAGATACTTGTACACCATATTCGTATCAACGTTATTCACAATAACCAAAAGGGGAAAGTAAACCAAGTATCATTGACTGATGAATAAATAAACAACATGTGGTCCATAGACTATGAAGAGTATTCAGCCTTAAAGAGGAAGGAAATTCTGACATATGCTACAACAGAGATGAACCTTGAGGACATTATGCTAAATGAAAGAAAATAATTACAAAAGCATGAATCTTGATTCCACTTATATGCTGTAATGAGAATAGTTCAATTCATACAGGCAGGAAGTGGAATGGTGATGTCTGGAGTTGAGGGGAGGAGGGAATGAGTTCTTGTTTAATGAGTACAGGTTCTCTATGGTATGACAAAAATATTCTGGATCTGGCATGTTGGTGGTTGCACAACAATGTGAATGCACTTAATGTAACTGTACACTTAAAGAGGTTAAGATATTTCTATAGTATTTATGTTTATTTTATAATAAGTATATAATTATATAATAGTATGTAATTATATAATATATAATAGAGTTATAGATTAAATTAGTGAATTTAATAAATTTAGCAAATATAAATTGGTAAGACAGCAACATCATATTTAGTAAGAACAAAGCCTTTTACTCTAGAAAGACATTTAATACTGGAAATATTTCTGTTACTTTCTAGTGTCATTACTTCAGGGATATCACATGAAATAATTTTGACACTAAGGTCCCTCATATTATACTATGACTACTTTGTTAAGGGTATGATAAGGAGTAACGGAAATTATGTATTTAGAGTCACTGGAACAGCACTTGGTTCTTGATATATGTGCAGTAATGGTTTTTCCTTTGCATTTGCCCTAGGTAATAGCAAGGTGTAATTGACTACAAATAGGTCTCTATGATTTAAATGCAAATATCAATATAACGTATATGAGCTAATATATTTTTTACAGCATACAGGGCTTTTATGTAATATTTTATTTTCATAGTCCCTAAAGGTAGACATTAACAGTCTTATTTTACCAATCTGTGGTCTAAAAATGAAATAATTCTATGATTAGCTTAAGATAGCATATTTCCATGATTCAATACAATGGTTCCCTACTATATTTTCAATATTACTTAAATTATACAAGGAAAGGAAAAAAAATCCAAGCCCTGGAAGAAACCATACTTTGGGAAGAAAATCTCTCTTAGAAAGTAAAAACCTTTTTGTCTGGATGATTAGGTAACCTGAACTCAGAGATTATATCTTACCTTCCTTTCAATCTTACTCTAAACCAGTAGTTAAAAGTCTTGGGTATATTAGGCACTCAATAAACATTTGTTGAACTGGAATGGTGAAAACTATGATCTGAAATACTGCATCAGTGGCCTGGTTCTTTATGTATCCTATTCGTATCGTTTATGTAGTAATTTAAAAAAAAACTTTGCATTGTGATTGTGTTTCATAAAAATACACTCAAATGCTAAAATTTAACACTGATAAATTATACCTTGGGAAAATAATTCGATAAACATACATTTTCCTGGTGTAGTTAACACATTGCAGAATTCTTGACAATATGATATACTGGAAAGCAATTTTGGACAAGAATCAGGAGAACTGTCTTTTCATTCTAGTTCCAGGATTAGCTCTGTCCAGCTATCCTTGAACAGGACATTTAAATGTTTCCTGCCTGAATTCTGCACTTGCCCAATGGAGATGATAGTATCTATTCTATAGACATTGTAAGGTTGCTTTTCACAAATCATGAGACTCCATATATGACAGTATTTCAAATTACTAACTAGTTTTGTGATCATAGGCAAACCTCTGAGCATCGCCACCTGTAAACAGAGATAGTAATAGTACCTGCCCTCTAGTTTAATGAGAATCAAACCAGTTAAATCTATAAAGGATGTAGAACAGTATTTGGCACATAGGAAGCACCGTATAAATGTTTGTTAAATATAATTTTATGTGTACGTGTGTGTGCACACTTTGAAAAGTATAAAAATGCATCTGCAATATTAAGGTCAATTAGTATTTTCCTTCTTAAATGTTGCTCTCATTCAGTATGTGCATTTCAAGTATGTGAGTCCATTTTCACAAGTGAAAAATTGGCTTATCTTTTATTTAACTTGTGTTTCTGACCATTAAATGTTCTCACATATTCCATGCTCCATAAGCTAGAATATAGAAATCTAGCCTGATGCTAGAAATTAAGAAGGAATTAGGAAGAAACTTTTCCCCTATAAGAATGAGACAATTTTGGGGCACCTGGGTGGCTCAGTGGGTTAAAGCCTTTGCCTTTGGCTCGGGTCATGGTCCCAGGGTCCTGGGATCGAGCCCACATCTGGCTCTCTGCTCAGTGGGGAGTCTGCTTCCTCCTCTCTCTCTCTCTGCCCGCCTCTCTGCCTACTCATGATCTCTGTTTGTCAAATAAATAAAATCTTTAAAAAAAAAAGAATGAGACAATTTTAACTAGGAAAGAAAGAAGATAATAAAGATTACGGAAGTCAACCCATTTATAGACTGTTGTTCAATCTAAGATTTTAAGGTGTATGAAATTCTCACCTTTGATCTTCAGAGAGAGATTTGAAGAGGAGGAAAGAATACATGAAAACCACAGTTAATAGGAGATCCTCCCATTCCTTTAACTACACCTAAACTGATTGTAGACATGGGCTACCTTCGGGGAGAAGTAGTATACTGTGGCTAGGAGGAGGGAGGGTCTACCTTAAGTAGAAGGTAACTGCCATGGATAACAACAGACTCCTTAGATGTTGGTAATTAGCCACCATTAGCAAATACTGTGCATAATACATGAAGGTAGTGTTAGGTAGGATTCCTTGATAGGTTGGAACCAAAGACTTACCTCAAAAGAAACAAGCTTGAGATTTATTTACTTATTAAATATTAAGGTATTATTTTCTCACAGTAAAATATTCCTTTAATGAGCTTAGACCAATTAATATGAATTTTGATGAATCTCTAATTGTTTGGTTGTAGGTTATTTTTTAGGACAGTGCTAAGTTTAGCTCCATATAATTAGCCCAAATTTTCAAGGCTAATTTTCAATTAGCTCAAATATTCTGATCCATGTTTACAAAAAATTATTTTGACTTTCAAATATTTTAAGTGGATTTTTGGTGATTTCAAATAAAGAAAACTTCACTGTGCAAATATTTGCAAATTCAAAACCAAATGGAGAGTGTGCTAAGTTGTACTAACTGGACAGCAGAAGCCCAGTGTGGTAGAATATGGGCTAGATGATAAGCAGCTAGGAAAGGAAGAGAAATGATCTCTTCTCTAGAGGTATGTTTGGCAAAATAGGGAGAAAATAAAGATAATTTTAAAACTACGTATCAACAAATGAATAAACGAAAAAGCAGAATCAGACCTACAAATACCAAGAACAAACAAACGGTTGCTGGAAGGGAGGAGATGGAGGATGGGCAAAATGGGTAAGGGAAGTGGGAGATACAGGTTTCCAGTTATGGAATAAAAAAAACCACAAAAATAAAAGGCACAGCATAGGTAATACAGTCAATAATGTTGTATTTGCCTTGTATGATGACAGATGGCAATGAAATGTAAAGAAGTTCAATCACTATGTTATAAACCTGAAACTAATGTAACATTGTGACACAACTATACTCCAATAAAAACAATTAAAATACAGTAAAATTGCAGTTCTTGAAATTATAAATATAAAAATGTATTCATGGCATTTTGAAAATAAAAAACCCAATTATTAAAAATATGTTGAGTTGGGGATGCCTGGGTGGCTCAGTCAGTTGAGTGTTTCACTCTTGATTTTGGTTCAGGTCATGATCTGTGTCCTGGGATCAAGCCCCATGTCCAGCTCCCTGCTCAGTAGGGAGTCTGCTTGGGGATTTTCACTCTCTCTCTCTCTCTCTGCCCCTCCCCCTCCTAAAATAAATAAATCTTTAAAGAAAAAAAAATATGTTGAGTTGACCTGGAAAAGAATTAAACTGATATATCTCTAAGTAATATTTTCACATGTAGGTTTTCTCTATAGTCATGATGCATTTCAGCTAATTATTGCATTCTGAGAAAGAAGAAAACCAAAAGACTATCAAGAAAATATAATCAAATACATGGGGCGCCTGGGTGGCTCAGTGGGTTAAGCCTCTGCCTTCGGCTCAGGTCATGATCTCAGGGTCCTGGGATCGAGCCCCGCATCGGGCTCTCTGCTCAGCACTGTGCCTGCTTCCTCCTCTCTCTGCCTGCCTCTCTGCCTACTTGTGATCTCTCTCTCTCTGTCAAATAAATAAACTCTTAAAAAAAAAAAAGAAAATATAATCAAATACAGATTAATTGGACAGCACCCCCCCCATCATTTAAACTTCAAAGACTGGAAAATTCTCTTTAGCAACTTTAGAAATCATGTTGGTGACATATCTAGCTCAATAGTCAATGTTCTATGCATACTGGGTACTTTATACTGAAAATCTGCATATATACTTCAAGAGATGTTTTAACTCCTACTTCATCAAAACACTGAAGTAATTATTTCTGATACCTATATATTTAGAAAAGAATAAGTAAGTTTTTGAAATAATCCTTAGGAATCTACCTTTTAGGATAATTACATTTAAATATAGCTTTCATAAATAAATAAGCCTTTCATTTTATATATATTTGGCATGGTGATACAAATAATTATTCTCAGTATGCAGAAATACTTTGTTGCAATGAGTTTATCCAGTTTCTTTAAAAGAAGAAACAGCCATGGATTATCTCAAGAAGAATGTTAACTAATACTCTACGTTCATTAACCCCTTTTAGATATAATAAACATAGTCAAGTTAGCAGTGTTGATTTTGGATGTTGATCAACCAGTGTGATTAATCCAGAACCATATGGACTTTTTAGGTAGTAAAATAAGGATTACTTGAAATTTAAATGCACTTAATTGAAAGTTAGATAGTTAGAAATATGACTGAAGCATTTTTCTTCAATTTATGCTTACATTTGGGGCAGCTGGGTGGCTCTTCAGCTTAGGTCATGATCTCAGGGTCCTGGGATCTAGCCCTTCATTTGGCTTGCTGCTCACTGAGGAGTCTGCTTCTCCTTCTGACTCTGCCTCCCCCAACCCCTGGCTTGTGCACACACTCTCTTTCAAATAAATATTAAACAATAAATAAAAATTGTGCTTATATTTGCATTACAATACACAAAACTCCAAAGTGTGAACATCTAAACTCCACTTATTCTAAAAAAGGTATAAGGCATAGTAAATAGCATAACCAATATGAAGCATGGGAGATAAAATTTATTACACTCAATAAATAAAGGAAAACATTTACTAAGAAACAAGGAAAGGTAAATTGAATTGGTATGTAATCAGAGTATGTATCAGCATTATGGAAGTTCTTGTTTTCATATAAATTAATGAATGCCATAGGTTTGTGGAATAATGCTTGCTATGTGTGGATTAATAGGAATTAGATGAAAAATGTCATAAATTGTTTAATATACCTTAGCAATTTTTCGTTACTATTCTCAATTTTAGTTTTCAGTAAATGCGGACCTAGTATTCATGCTGCTGGGAACAATGTAGTATATTCTATCATAGGATAGTTGCTACTAGAGTGAGAAAAATGGGGTTATCATTTATTGCCATCTTCTGTAAAACCAAAGGCCCACACTGGAAGTTCTGTTCACTGCAGCTCCTTCCTTATTCATTCCACATCTGGTCACAATAAAATTGGTCTTAAAAACATAGAAAGAAACACACACACACACATACACACATATATACACACACATACCCTCATTGCTAAAATTTCTAAAGTAATAAAAATAGTGACAATAAAACCAGCTATCTGGAAACAAAAGAGGAATGCTTCCTTACCACCACCAAGTCATTTGGTTTAACATTTCTTTCCTTTTAAAGTAATAACAGTAATTTGAATAGTAAAACCATATATTTTAATTTTAAGTAGTATTTTTTCTTGAATTAATTTCTATTGAGATTATATGATTTTGTAGATGTTGAACATTGTTTACTAAGATTCAAATTATGTCCCAGCTCTATATTTTTGTTTGTTTTGGACATCATTACAATGGGAAAACAAGGAAACAGGTTTATAATTAACTCCAAATTCATAGAAGATTATAAGAAATAAAGATTTATCTGTTAGTTTATTATCTTAGTAAAATACTTTAAGGTGAAAAAATGTCCTCTAAAAATGATAAGGTTTATCACTTCTAGTACTTATATATTGACCAATTTAAGTCACATCTGCATTTTAAACAGAAGATAATATATCCTTGTTTAATCAAAGTTGGATTTCGGATTAAAATGAAAGTGAAAGATGATGATGTTTAATGCCTTAAAATTTCTTAAGAACATGAAATATGGGGCATCTGTGTGGCTCAGTGGGTTAAAGCCTCTGCCAGGGTCCTGGGATCAAGCCCTGCAACGGGCTCTCTGCTTAGCAGGGAGCCTGCCTCCTCCTCTCTCTCTCTCTGCCTGCCTCTCTGCCTACTTGTGATCTCTGTCTGTCAAATAAATAAATAAAATCTTAAAAAAAATAGAACATGAAATATAAAGAGAATCGAATGCTGAAAATATTCTTGGACAGAAAAGAGAAATACTTAATGAAATAGTTAATGAAAAATAAATGCCCGCTTCAAGATAAAGATCCTCAACAAACTAAGTTTAGTGGAAACATATTTCGACATAATAAAATCTATACATTAAAACCCCACAGCTAATATCATAATCAATGGTGAAAAACTGAGAAAGTTCTCAGTTTTTCGCCATTGATCAGGAACAAGGTGAGGATGTCCAATCTCACCATTTTTAATCGATCTAGTACTGGAAGTCCTAGCCACAGCAATTAGACCAAAAAAAGAAATAAAAAGCTTCCAGATTGGTAAGGAAAAAGTAAAACTTTCACTATTTGTAGATGGTATGATACTATATATAGAAAACCTAAAACTCCACCAAGAAACTACTACCACTGACAAACAGATTCAGTAATGTTGCAGGGTACAAAATCAATGTACAGAAATCTTGGCATTTTTATACACTAATAATGAAGTAGCTGGAAGAGAACTTAAGACAAAAATTTACACTTGCACCAAAATAATAAGCTAAGAATAAATGTAACTAAAGAAGTCAAAGACCCGACTGAACGTCATACAATTTTGATGAAAAAAGTCACAGACAACACAAATGGAAAGATATCCCATTCTCATGGATAGGAAGAATAAATATTGTTAAAATGTCCATACCCAAAGCTATTTGAATATTTAATGCAATCCCCATCAAAATGGGAACACCATTTTTCACTAGAACAAATAATCCTAAAATTTGTATGGAACCACAAAAGTTCCAGAATTACTAAAGAGAACTTGAAAAAGAAAAACAACCTAGAGGCATCACAATCCCAGATTTCAAGATTTACTACAAAGTTGTAGTAATCAAAACAGTGTAGTACTGACACAAAAATAATCACATAGACGAATAGAACAGAATAGAGAACCCAGAAATGAACCCTTGAAGAGGTGAGTTTTCAAAAAGGTAATATGCTCTAGTTCTCCCATGACATTCAAATACCTCCCAGACCTCACTCTTCTAATTATTTTCCTTTGGGCACTCAGGACATTGTAATTTTTAGAGAAATTGGTACTATGTTCAGGGTCTGGAAGGTAATGTTTTTTGCTCATTGTACCTCTCTAATTTGGCCAGATCCCCTTGTATTTGGAAGATATTCTTATAACATCTCTATGATTATTTTTAAATAGATTTTCTTGTCTTTTTTTTTTTTAATTATTTTTGCTTACATGGGGATATCAGAGAGGTTAAAAATAACTTACTTTATTCTTCCAGGGGACTGTGTGTGTGTGTGTGTGTGTGTGTCTGTGTGTATGTGTGTGTGTGTGTGTGTGTGTGTGTGTGTGTGTGTGTGTGTGTGTATTTAGGCCATATATTTAGGCCATTACAATTTGTACAGATTTCTAGAAGAAAAATAATCACATGATTTAGGATTATTTATAATCATAAATAGAGTTTGAATTGGTTTCTTACATCATCATTAGGAATTTCCTTTCCTTCTTTAATCATTGTAGTCTCGGTTTTTCTGTGGTTTAGAGGATATGGGAGAGGAAAAGGGATAGCTAGTCAAGCATGAACCCTGGTAGGAAACGTACATAGTGTGTGCCGGTTAACTGGTTATAGTCACTTCATGTTTTATTATGACAGCTTCTGCTAGTGAACTTATAAGATGCTCAGCTTCTCAATAATCAAAGAAGAAAACAGGTGTTCATTCAAAATGCTGACCAAGCAGTGCCTGCTTTTCTGTTTTTCCATCTGAAGCCATCATTTAGAATTTTTCCTCTTTCAACAGTGGAAAAGTCCATAGACCTCTAAAGCATGAGTAAAGTTCAAATAGGGTCAAATTCCTGAGGGCAAAGAATTATTTTTCCTCCCAGCTCTGTTACATTTAGCCACACATGCTTATATCAACCCATGCAGCCGAGAATAAGGGCTGTGATTTTCATTATGATCACTAATTCCTTAAAAGTGCATCTAGAGGGCCGTTAGCCTTCTAGAGTCATGAATTAAGCAGAATAACAGAAGGTAGCATGTCAAAAGACCATAAGCAGGCCCCAGGCTATATTTGCAATACTAGTTCTGCATAATGTTTCCAGTTGGTACGCAGTCATGCATGAACTTAAGCTAAAGAAAAACAAAACGCTAGAAATTTTTAGCTATAATCAAAATTGTACCTGCAGTTCTAATGTACTTATGCCTTTGAAATGGCATTTTAAGGATCAAAAATGTATAGTGTCCTGTCTTTTCAATACTTATAAATAAACCTTTTGTAGGACTCACTGCTGATCTGTATTCATACCTACCATGGATTATGTAAACACTGTACACTATCCAAACATCTAAACTTCAGATGTGATTTCTAATTCTTAATATCATATACAGTCATCTGTTTTGTTTTCACAAAAGGAACCATGACAATCATCATAAAAGAAAACATGTTTCTGAGTAAACACGGATTCCTTAACACTGGCACTTTCCTATAGCTTCAGAAGACAGGCAGTAGAAGGTTATGTGGTTAATCTGAGGGTCTGTGTGAAAATAGAGAGACACCACGACACTTTGAAGGTTGTTCTGATAATCTTTATGAAATAGGTATTTATATCACCTCCTGAGGCTACAGAAAGCTGAAAAAAGGCAAGAGAGGAGAAGAAGACAAGCTTTGATGTGATATCTGAAGGTATTCAGAGACGTTAACTAATCAAATAAACACTGTGTTCTGAACAATGTCAAGAATGCCTCTCTGACTGAAAGCAATGCATTTGTAGCAGCAATATTAGAGCATGCATGCTTTGCCCCTCCTGTGTTTAGCATCCTGGGAACAAAACAAGGGAGTAGAAAAGTGCTAACATTTATTGAACCGTAGCCATACATAGCACATAGAATGTGTACACAAACTCATCACAGTTAATTTCTAAAACATACCTTGTAATCTGTAAATTATAGTCACCACTCTAGGAAGGGATCAATTGAAGATAATGGCACCATGATACTTTGCTAAATAAATAGTAGGGTATCATCCCAGTCTAAATGATGCCACAAATTCTCCATTTTTACTATGCTGGTTCCAGAACTGGGAATTTTCAGGCAAAGTACAGTGAAAGACTAAGAACATGATCAGTTCTAGTGTGTATTTGGATGAAATAATATATAGGACTAATATATATACTATATACATACTATAATACACTAATAAATAATGGTATATAGTATATATAATTACATATTAAACTAATAATCTATTAGTCCTGACAGGGTGGAGAAAACAGGTCAATCCAACTGCAGCTTTACAGGCTGGTATAAATTGAAGAGAATCAAGAGGTTGGAGGAAAAGTGAATCCGTGGAAAACAAATGAATATACAAAAGTTGAAGAAGAGTATAAAAGTTAAGAGGCAAAACCATGGTAAGTGATAAAATAGTCCAAAGTGTGACTTTGGGTTTGGGTTACTCAAAGAAGAGATTTAAAGTTCTTTAAAATAAGTAGGGGTGGTAAAGTATTTATCCTATGTGACTCACTAGGGACATGGTCTGAAAAATAATTTGGGTCTTTTACATTATATAGTTCAGTACGTTACAACATAAAAACGCTCAGCGTCTCAACCTATTAGGTTCATTAAAATAGAACAGTGCTTTTATCTTGATATCTGACCATTACCTTCTGGAATAAATAAGTTATCTTTTTACCACTAGTTTGAGGTGTGTTGATTCTGTTTCCAAATCTGTAAAATGAGTCTTATTATTGGTTAAATGTTTTGAAAAATGTAATGAGGTAATGTTAATGTAGCACAATGGCAGTTCCGGAACAAAGGTTGGATTTTACTCAAAGGTAAAGTCAGTTTTTAGAATCAAGGATTATGTGAATGAGTTAACTTTATATGAATAATTATTTTTTTCAGTTTCAGTAAATTTATATAATTTCAGTTTCCGTAAATTTATATAATTTATGTCTCCTCATTAAGATATCAGTCACACTGAAGAGATTACAGAAATATGCTTTAAACGATTCTATTCACAATAAAAGATCTTGGGGCATCTACTTGCCTCAGATTTTAATATCATACTTGAAACTTAGGGGGTTTTTTATTGCTCAAGGTAACTATGTCAATTTTTAAAAATTATGACATTAGGAAATATTTTTATATTAAAATATACTTCCTTTTAGGTATTCACATTGCCATTGAAGAATGAAGGTTATGTAAATATTTGTATGTATCATGGAAGCTAGTTATAAATAGGTGTAATTATTAGAGGAATTCTTTCTGACTCTAAGGGATCAAGTATATGTGTTTTCCATGTATGAAAAATGAAAATCTAATGATCAGATTATTAATTTATCTGTTTTATTCTAAGTTACATACCTTTTCTTCCATTACTTATTTTGAAGTTACTTTAAACAAACAAAAAAAAAAAACAAAAAACCAAGAAAATCAACCAAAAGAATAATAATGATAAAGCCTCTTCTTGGTTCTTTCTTATTTTCCATCTTGCCTTCATGTTTTGTTTTGTTTGTTTGTTTTTTTAATCTCCAGAGGTAGCTAAAACACTCTGGATATTTATGCCTAAGGACCTGTGTCTGTGACACTGGATCCTGCCAAGTTTAAGTTTTCCCTTGGGCAATATAAATCACTGTTGAAGGAAACAGACTTTTCTAATCCATACTTCTTTAAAAATTACTCTTTTTCTTTCATGCAATACTGTTACCTTTCAATGCACACCCAATTCAGCAAACTTAAATATTATCAAATATCCTTCCATAGTGATCACAGTCTCAAGGGCTATCTTACAGGTAATGTATAGCTTGGTTTTCAGATAATAAAACTCTCCTTACAGGTAAATTTGATAATTAGTATGCATCCATAAGCATTGATTGTTTCCCATTAAATGACTATAATCTTTCACTTTGGTTTGTACCACATTATATTATTAGACTTACATTTTGTATGTTAACTTTGAGGAGCTCATGCTCACTACAGACACACTTGGGACTTCTAAATATTTGTTTTTTATGCATGAATTTGTATACACATTTTTGGAGACAGGAGATGATGATGTTTACTTGCATTTCAGAAAAATCAATCAGGTCAGCCTTGGGAGGTCATAATGACCAATACAGCCGATACACTTAGAGTTTACTAAATATTTTCTGAGACTTTGGTATCACTGTTGCAAATATTCTGACAATTTTCTGGATCACATCCCAGTGACAGAGAGTTCCCTTACATTCACAGTTCTGGAAGGAGCCTCTTCATACTGCCATTCCGGAAATCTATAATCCTGCCACAGAGTGAACATTATTGTAAAATAACCTGTGCTACATTGCTACTCTTTTTTAATGCAACACCAGCCCCCATGGAAGAATAAGAAAAATCCCTGAGCTATCTCTGATGTTATTTAGCATTATAATTCCATATATATTTAAAGGAATCACTCTTAAAAAGACAACATTAGTTCTTACTAAGATTTAAAAATCTTCATAAAATAGTCAAATGAAGCCAATGTGTTAAATATTATTTTTTCTACCTGTTGAGGGACCTTAAATTTCCAAGTCTTACACTTTAAATGTGGGCTTAATTTTGACAATAGTCATTTTAAAGTTGGCCAATTTGTCCATACTCAATTTAAAAATTCACAATTCCATATTAGCCACCATTTGGGCAATTTATCATATGCTTTTCTCTCCGAATATATCCATATTTTTAGCTTAATGCAAAGAAATTTCAACTTAAAATGGGATATTTTAATATAACATCTTTAATTTTCAATATTTTCCCTTGGATGTAATCTATATAAAGGAAGGAAAATTTTATCTCTGGCTTAAATCACTATTTTGCTTCATCTGTGGTAGGCAGTGTGTCTAAGCAAGTCAATATATGATACCTTGTAGGATTTTTTTTCCAGGTAAACTATATATTAAGTAGTTTTGTGGTTTTTGAAGGAACTTTTTGGCATTCAAGACCATTTCTAGTGCTGTGCAAAGCAGTCCTTAGTGCTTTCTGGGGAACAGACTACTTAAAATTCATGTGGACATATTAGATGTAATATGTATATTTGGAATAACCATTGAAATATTTCTCTAATTAGAGTAGTCTATGCTAACTCACAGAGTGGACACTGTCAGCTATTTTCAATCTACCAATTATTTCTTGGGGGGACATGGTAAAATCTCTGCTTCAGTAAATGTTTTCACTTTCTTAATGCAGTAGTTTTCCCTTCTCCTTCTAGCTCTCCCAGTGGGCAGAGAGAGTAAGAAATGCTGTCACAATGCAAGCAGGCAGAAGGGGACACAAACCTTCCCCCTGCAACTAAGCAGCTTTGATACTCTGTTCCAGTATTTGCTGAATGGTAACGAGTGCACCCATTATCTTTTTGCTGGTATCCTATAGAGCAGGTGCCCTCAAATAGTCAGGAAATGACTGACCTTTAGGTCATGGTGCTAGAAATACAGTACTTCATCTCTATGGCCAACCACTTATGTCTCCTCCCTTTAGCTTCTAGGAATCTGCAGATTTCCTTTCTTGATGTCACCCGTTCCTTCTAGGAAGTCCTCCTGGATGGATCTAAGATGAACTTCACAACCGGCACACTATCTCTCTGTCCCTCTCCTCTGCCACATATTGAATCAAAATGAAGAGGTGACCACTGATGAGGACTTCAAATACAAATCAAAGAATAAGGGCAATGGGCTGTAGGGACAGATGTCAGCAAGTTACAACCAAGGACTAAATGTGACCAAAGGACATCCTCCAGAGTAGACACTCACATGGACGAATATTCAAGACCTGCCAAATTCCTACGTTGAAGTCTTAATCCACAATAGGATGGTTTGGAGATGGGACTTGGAAGATAATTAAGTTTGGATGACAGTATAGGAGTGGTAACTCCATGATGGGATTGGTGCCTTATAAAGAGGTGAAAAGACCTCAGTACCTTTCCCTCTCTCTCTGCCATGTCAAGATTCAGCAAGAAGGCACGGTCTGTAAATCAGGAAGGATGTCTTCACCAGACATCCAATCTGCTGACATCCTGATCTCAGATTTCACAGCTTCCAGTTTATTGTAATAAGCCACCCAGTCTCCAGCACCTTGTTAAACCAGCCCAAACGAAGAGTGTAAGGGCCTATTTAGCAAGAGTGGCCCCACCTCGGTTGAACAGCCATTTTGTTGTTTATGCAGTAAAACTTAAATTGACCCTGTCCCCCCCCGCCCCGCCCCCGCCGGGGAACTTACTTAAAAGCAAGTCCGGGAAACCAGTCCCAGGTAACAAAGCCCAAATACAATAGTGGGTCAGGTCAGGTGGAAATAATAGCCCGAATGCAGGGATGAGTCAGGTCAGGTGGAGACATCCAATCAGTCGACTGCGCATACTGTCTCCCTAGCTACCAAGGAGTGTGGGCCCCACCTTTTGGGCCCCGCCTTTTGGGCACCAATTCTCACCAAGGTGATAGGCTAGTTCAAATAGCTACTATAGGGTGAATTGTAATTCAATTGGCCACCCATGTGTGACCTAGCATGACTGTGAAGCTTTCTCTGTGTGTTACAATCTCATTGGCCACCTGTGTGTGGCTAGGCTCAACCACATGGTCTTTGCTCTATAAAAGTCTGTGAGGCAGGGAGGAGTCATCCTCTCTGTAAGGGGCGTCCCGACTGGTCTGTTTGATGGTCGGTTTGATTCTTGATGCTTGGCATGAAATAAAGCTTTGTTTGACCTTCGCTTTGTATCAGTCTCACTCCTTTGACCATGGGCCCATTACTGGGGGACCCAACAAGAAAACATCCAGGGCTCTGGGTCAGTCTAAGGAGCCATCTACCCTCTGATATAGACATAGAGGGGATCCATCCTATCTTCTTTGGCCCAGAAAATTCCTCCAAGCACAGTAGTGAGACAACAGCATTGCAGCATCTCTTTCACAAAAAATACTTTATAATATTCTCTCCAACATTTTTAAAAGAATAGAAGCAGGTGATCCTCTAAAGTTCATGGAAATTATGACAAGGTCTGCTTCAGTGGACTCGCATCCTGTTTTGCAATGTGGGCATGACTGACAGTTACTAGCTTGAGGCCTCAGCCAAAAATGAAAAAAAGGGATACTCATTTTAACATACAACAAAGGTATCCGCAGAAAATACAGTGGTGTTATTTCGTAGCATAGCCATGCTCTGCTTATGAGCCAACATTTCATCAGGTGGCTAGATTAATTTAGAGTTGCCAGTTAATAGCTGAGTTTCTTTCAGTCTCAATTGTCTCCCTTCACTTTAATTATTGAATGTGTTTAAAACACAACTCCCTATTAGATTTTAAATGATTGCTTTGGAATAACTGAGGGTTTTTGTTGTTGTTGTTTTTGCTTTCTTAGTTCAAATACTTACTAGTTTACTTTTTTCCTCACTTCCCTTTTCTGCCCCAGGGGGGGGGTGGTGGTGGTGGTGGTATCTGTGTCTATGAGGAAAACTCTATGTCTGTGGCAGGGAACTAGTGGGTCCGGGGATATACCCAGCATCTTTGATTGGGCGGGGGGTGTTACTCTGGAGTTACTACTTTGGTATCATTTAATCCTTCATTGTGATGTGTAGGCATTTGCCCCTGGAGCTCATGACCTTATATTTTTCCCCATACACTGAAATTATGGCCAGTAGCATTTCTTCACCTTGTCCCCGGGCCTTTGGTCATACAGAGCTCATCAGCTCTGTATCCTTCAGTAGGACATCTTGGATATTTTAAAACATTTAACCTAACATTTACCATCTTTAAAATGTGCAATCCAGGGGCGCCTGGGTGGCTCAGTGGGTTAAAGCCGCTGCCTTCGGCTTAGGTCATGATCCCAGGGTCCTGGGATCGAGCCCCGCATCGGGCTCTCTGCTCAGCGGGGAGCCTGCTTCCCTTCCTTTCTCTGCCTGCCTCTCTGCCTACTTGTGATCTGTCTGTCAAATAAATGAATAAAATCTTTAAAAAAAAAAATGTGCAATCCAGTTAAGTTTATTCACATTGTGAGGCAGATCTCCAGAAGTTTTCCATCTTGCAAAACAAAACAAAACAAACCTCTATACTCATTAAACAACAATTACCTCTTTCCTCCTTGACCCCCAGCCTCTGGTAACTACCATTCTACTTTCTGTTTCTAGAACTGGACTACTTTAGAAACCTTGTGTAAGTGGCTCATACAGTATTTGTGTCTTTATGAATGGCTTCTTTCACTTGACATAATGCCTTCAAGATTCATCCATATTGTGGCATATAACAGGCTTTCTTTTTTGAGGCTGAGCAATATTCTGCTATATGTATATACTACATTTTTAAAATCCACTTAACGAGAAATATTTAGGTTGACTCTTGTTTATTGTGAATAATGCTGTAATGAATGTTGGCATGCAAATATCTCTTCAAGATCCTGTTTACAGGTCTTTTTTTTTTTTTAATTTTATTTCTTGGATAAATACCCAGAAGTGGCATTGCTGGATCATATTGTATTTCTATTTTTTAATTTTTTTGAGGAACCTACACATTGTTTTCATATGCATTATTTTACATTCCCATCAGCAGTGCACAGAGATTCTAATTGTCTGCAGCCTGGCCAACACTTACAATTTCTAGGGTTTTGTTTTCTTCTTCTTCTTCCTTTTTTTTTTTTTTTTTTTTATTAAATGGTAGCCATTATATTGAGTGTGAGGTGATATCTCTGTGTGGTTTTGATTTGAATTTCTCTGATGATTAATGATGTTGAGCATCTTTTTATATGCTCATTGGTCAATGTGTAAGAATTTTTTTCATTGTCCAACAGATACCATTACATTGGCAAAATTCCACACTGTAGGTAACTTCCTCTAAAACCAAACCAAAACAAACAAATCTAACTCGCAGTTGCCAGGATTACTGGATTATATCCCAGCTCTTTATAAATCTCTGGAATTAATTGTGTCCAAGTTTTCTTCTTTTCCTTCAAGTTGACCACTCTCCTCACATTGGTAGCCTCTTTCTTCACTTTTTTTTAGAGGCTAAAGTTTCAACCAAGGACTGAAATTATGTCATATGCTTTCCCTTGGAGTTTAATTCCTTCACTCTCAAATAGAAATAGGAGGGGCACCCAAGAGGTGAAGGAAAAGAACCCCATTTCTAGAGTACCAGAATGTGGAATCAGTTACTATACGGATTGGGACAACAAACATCCTGTCCATCTCAATTATTGTAATAGTAGAAAGAAAATAATCAAAACCCCACAATAAAAACTAAGTAGAACAAATATCAAATACATCCCAAGTTTCTTTAAATCACTGGTAAGATATGTGAAGTGACTTCAAAATCTTGTAAACATCCCATGGTGTTCTGTAATTTACAAGGCCCTTTCATAAACAGACTGCTCATGTAATTTTTTCAGTAATGTTTTCAGGTAGACAGAGTTTTCAGTAGACAGAATGTTTTCAGGTATATTTACAAAGTAACTATGCATATGTCAATAGTGGTAACTGATATCCCCATTTTACATGTGAGGAAAAGGCCTTTAAAATTATGTTTTGCCTTCTTGTCTGGTTTGCCTCACTATTTCCTTCAGTCTTTCTGTACATTTTTTTTAGTTCTTATCATTGTTATTCAAGTAGAAGAGTACTACTGGGGCCACATGGAATATAAAATTTAGTTTCAGCTCACTGAAATATATCTAAATTTTTTAAAATGTGCTTTAAAATAATCAGCATTTTCTGAATTATTTTTGTCTTTTTTTCATTTAGTTATCAACCTTGTATTAAGGAATACATCTGTGGTAGGCAAAAAAAAAAAAAAAAAGGTCCCCAAGGATCCCCACATCTTATATCCCACCTGGGATGTATGGATACAATATTCTAGATGGCAGAAGTAACTTTCAGAGATAATTAAATTTAAAGACCTTGAGATACAGAGATTATCTTGGATTCTTGGGTGAGCCCAATGTAACCACTAGGGTTCTTAAATGTATAAGGAAACAGAAGACAGAGACAGATGGAAATGTGGCCATTTGAGAATGGCCAGAGAGATACAACATTGGTGCTTTTAAGATGGAAAAAGAGGGCCAGGAGCCAAGGAATGTTGGTGGCCAGTAGAAGCTGGAAAATGCAAGGAAATACTCTCCCCTAGAGTCTCCAAAAAGTAATACAGTCCAACTAACATGCTGACTTTAGCCCAGTGAAATCCTTGTTGATGTCTAACTTACAAAACTCCAGGACATTAATTTTTTGTTGGTTTGAACCACCAAGTGTTTGGTGACTTGTTATGGTACCAATAGAAAACTGATAGAGGGACAATTCATGTAAATTTAATTACATACAGGAATATGTAATACATACAGGAATAATTATGTATTCCTCTTTTGCAGTCAAATATTCCTTCTAACTTCTCAACACATCATACTTTTTTTTTTTTTTTAGGGCTATTGTACCAATTCTCATAAATTCATTAATTTTCTTTCCTGTTACCTCTCCTAGGTATCTGGAAAGAATAGTTTCAAATCACATACTATTCTTTCCAGATACCTAGGAGAGGTAACAGGAAGAAAAGTATGTGATTTGAGACAATATCTTAAATGCACAACCCATAAAGTGCTAAACACTTTTTAATAAAGTAAAGTTGTCTGGATGAAATATTTTACAGGTAATATGAGCTATATGAAATGCTCTCTGGAAAACACTCTAGAGAGTGGGCACCACCAGGTTAGAAGAAGCTTCTGGTAATCGTAACTGCTAAATGTTTACCTACCAATAATGGAAAACATCCTCTTGGGGATTCTAGACTTGTTACCATGGATGTTATTTGCTAACACTGATTGTTTTCCTAACTGCTTATAGAAACTCCATGCTGTCACCCATCTGTTCTCTCATCAAAGCAGCTTTGCGGTGGCAGTTATTTTAGACAATTTTTTATGATTTCAAATGTCTCTGCATTGAACTATACATAATACCTGAGAATGTGATGATCAGAGCTTCAGTGAAGGTAGAAAATGCAGATCCTATTTTTCTCCATTTACCAATAGTACGAGAGAAAATTATAATATCTGATTTACACATTGTTAGAAACCTTGACTTCTCTTTTGTAATACACATTGCACCAAAGGTTTCTTATTGAAAATTTTATTCTTCATTATTAATTCTTCAATTTTATAGGTGACTTTTTTTTTGAAGATTTTATTTATTTATTTGACAGAGGTCACAGGTAGGCAGAGAGGCAAGCAGAGAGAGAGGAGGAAGCAGGCTCCCTGCTGAGCTCCATCCCAGGACCCTCCGATCATGACCTGAGCCGAAGGCAGAGGCTTTAACCCACTGAGCCACCCAGGTGCCCCTAGGTGACTTTTTAATTGCTACTTCCACGTGGCTGGTTCAATGTCTAGTATGTGGTAGATACTCAATGAATGTTGCTTGTAAATGTTTTTATGATATGCCTCTCATCATTGTCACTTATTTTAGTTTTAAAACTGAGAAAACATTCATTCTTTTACCCTATACTGCTAAATAGTTAATCCTTGTCCTTGAAGACTAACTCCATTCTTCTACACATCACTGCCAAATGTTCCTCTGGCCTGAGAGGGATTAGCATTCTTCCCTTCATTCTTACCTCAGTCCCAACCCCTCCAATCTGGATCTTACATCCTGCCTCCTTGGGAAACTTGCCTCATTCATTATATTTTCTTTCTTCCAAATCTTCACTCTTTCCTTCATTGCTAGATTATCCTTCTCAACATAGAAAGTTAATTTTTTAATTATAAAAACTTTGTCTTTCAGGGCGCCTGGGTGGCTAAGTTGGTTAAGCCTCTGCCTTCGGCTCAGGTCATGATCCCAGGGTCCTGAGATGGGAGTCCTGAATTGGGCTCCCTGCTCAGTGGGGAGACTGTTTCTCCCTCTGCCTCTGCCTCTGTTTCTGTCTCTCATAAATAAATATTTTTAGGGAGATCTGTGTGGCTCAGTGGGTTAAGCCTCTGCCTTCGGCTCAGGTCATGATCTCAGGGTCCTGGGATCGAGTCCCAAATCAGGCTCTCTGCTCAGCAGGGAGCCTGCATCCCCCTTCTCTCTGCTTGCCTCTCTGCCTACTTGTGCTCTCTGTCAAATAAATAAATAAAATCTTAAAAAAATAGTTTTAAAAAATTGTCTTTCAGCTTTTTACCTTACCAATTACAAACAAGCTAAAGAATAGCCTGTAATGGCTCCCTTCATTTTACTTTTAATCCAACTTCCACTCACTTACAGGAAATCTCCTTTCCAAGGTCACTGGTATAATGTCCATCTATTCCAAAGAACATATGGCAGTTTACTTGCTACTTATTACATTTGATACTGTTTGTCAGTCTTCTGAATACTCTCATCTTGTTTGACCTCTTAGATCCCTTTTTTTTTTTTTTTTTTTTTTTTGCTCCTCTTCCTTTGCCCACGGTTGCAAAGTTTGATGTCCTTATCTGGAATTTCTCCTCTGTTTATTCTGTCCAGCTCATCTAAATGGTTTCATCCATTGCTATGGTCTCAACTACTGCTAACGTGTTCTTTACTCCCAACTCTTTTTCCATAGCCTCAGAGACTGAGCTGCTTTTTAGGGATTTGCCATCAGGTATCTCAGAGGTACTTCCATCTCAATAGATACAAAACTGAATATATTGTCTTTAGGTAATGACGCTGACTCCTTCTTTTGTGTTTTCTAAATCAGTAAATGATGCTGTCTCCTGTCCTGTTGTTGTAGGCAGCATTGTGGAAAATAAATCTTTTCTTATTCCTCCATGTAAAAAGCACCATCTCTCATTCACCATCCCCCTGCTTACATCTACATCATAAATACCTTTCTAATCACTTTGTATTTTCTACCTATCCTTACCCATATGGTTTCCTACCTACTCTGGGACACTGAGTAGGACAGGACTAGCTGGAGATCACATACATGTACAAGTCATTCAAAAGATAATGTGTACGGTACAAAGCCACAACTAGGAACCATGTGCATCTAGGTCTGAGGAGAGATATCGAAACTGCACATGAGCTAACAGAGGGAGACAGATCAGGTGGGGTTCTAGGGCAAAGCACACTAACTCAGAGCTCTAAAAACGAGCTGCTTTCGTGAAGTGTGCAGTGTGGCTGTTAAATATATTAAGGAAGTTTGAACACTTAAATATTTGTCACCCTCCACCAAGCTCTTGGATATCTAATGATGTTTACAAATTTTATTCCTGCCTTTCTAATTGGTCTTAGCCTTTTGATACTCACTGTTCTCTGAATAACATTTGATATAAGTTTCACTCAGTGCTAATTATATAATCAGACTTTTTAAATGCCTTCAAAGACTCCCTAATTAAGTAGAGGTTAAGGCTTAATTCTTTGCCTGTCTTGCAAGAGGGTCTAAGATTGGCCCTTGACTTCATTTCCAACATGCTTTCCTCAAATCATTTTGGGAACTATCTTGAGCAATATCAAATACCTTTCAGTGCCTCTGCTGTCCTGTATTTTCTCTTTTTGTAATTTCCACCCTTTCTCTCTGCAGTGTTGTTATCATCCTACTAACTTTGCCAGGATCAACTCAGAATAGCTCTTCTAAAAGAAAGCCATGCCCCATTCTCCCTAGGCCCCATCCCAATTGGGTTAAGTTCACTCTTATGAGTTCTCATCCCTCACTGTATAATCTCCTCTCTAGCTATATTGTACATTATTTGAGGACAAAGATTATATTCTATCTATTTATCACTTATCTATGATTATTTTGTATTTCTATTACCTTGCACAGTGTGTAATGCACGAAAGCCACTAAATATATGTTGGTAAAATAATTAAATATCCTTAAAATTTTTCTATTCAGTTAGGTCTTCAGGGAATAGCAAGTTAAATTTTTGGAAGGCAGGGCTGTGTCCTCATTACATTTTTCCTTCTTAAAGCACTTAACAGGACTTTATTCATAAAAATTACTAAACAAATTAAAAATTAAATGTAAAGCTAGAATACTACAGCTATTAGAGTATAGGCTTCACTGGCCAAAATCTGAGTTCAAATTATTTTCTTCAATCTTTGGAAGATGAATCAGAGCCACAAATCCTCCATATAACCATCTCTCTCTCTTTCATCCATATAGGCTTCATTTTTCTCCTTTTTAATTTGTACTTAGCTAAATACTTTTTTCTGCTTAACTGTTTTTTTTGTTTCTGCTTTTGATTTCATCACTTGTCTCCCCTTTCTTTCTCTTCCTCTGAGTACGTGTGTAGATTTGTGTGTGCACCATGCACGTTTGGAAGTACGTCAGTGTGTGTGGTTTGCCAGTCACACGACCCTGTGAGTGTAACAGAAAAGCTGTAAGCCAAAACTAAGAGTGCATCCAAGTGCAGACCAACAATGCAAGCATAAGTAAAGTCAGACGAAGCCTAAGAGCTGAACAGAGAAAACACCAAGGTTGTTATAATTTGACATTTTCTTCTTTTAACCTTTGTACATTCTTACTGTCCTATTTTATTCTCTTCCGGTCTCCCCTGCTCGCCCCTCTGCTTTTTCACCTATTCCTCTTTCAGAAATCATTTTTTTTTTAATGTTACCTTAGCTTGTTGTTAAAGCTCAATTTCTTTTAGCTCTTGAATATTAAAAGAAATGAAGATTGGGGACGCCTGGGTGGCTCAGTTGGTTAAGCAGCTGCCTTCGGCTCGGGTCATGATCCCGGCGTCCTGGGATCGAGTCCCACATCGGGCTCCTTGCTCGGCGGGTAGCCTGCTTCTCCCTCTGCCTCTGCCTGCCACTCTGTCTGCCTGTGCTCGCTCTCGCTTCTCTCTCTATGACAAATAAATAAATAAAATCTTAAAAAAAAAAAAGAAATGAAGATTGTTCTTTGGAGTGGAAATTAGAATAGGTCCAAAGAGTTCACAAAAAAAGTGCCCAGGTCAGCTGGGCTCCCCTCCGTCTCTGTGGGGATTACAACAGTATATGTGGAGCTAATGCCTTGTGATCCTCTTCCTAAGCATGGGGGTGGGGAGAGAGATAACAGGGAATAGCATTAAAGAGATTTGACTGAGTTTTCTACACTGTGTCCAGATTTTTTTTTTAAAAGATTTTATTTATTTATTTGACAGAGAGAGATCACAAGTAGACAGAGAGGCAGGCAGAAAGAGGGAGGGAAGCAGGCTCCCTGCTGAGCAGAGAGCCCGATGCGGGACTCGATCCCAGGACCCTGAGATCATGACCTGAGCCGAAGGCAGCGGCTTAACACACTGAGCCACCCAGGCGCCCCTGTGTCCAGATTCTTATTCCTATCATGTTATTCCTGTACATTCTATGTCTGCTGACTGGCTCTTTAAAACATATCACTGCCAGTGTGCATTTCCCACTTTCTCTTGCTATTTTGATGTCATTTGTGGCTGGGAGGGAAACCTGGTATTGATATTTTCCACAGATTAAATACATTCAGTTAAGCACTTCTCAGTATATTTAAGGAACTATTTAAAATCATAGATGAGTTCAAGGAACATGATAAAGAATACATTGCCCTAGCAGAAAGACAGAGGGATCATTCTGTACCCTGTTCATTTAATTATACTCTTCACAGAGTGTGAATCCCAATACAGAGCACCTCAGGGTATTTGTCTAAAACTCAGAAATCTTCTTTGGCTTTCTATGGATGACATTTTAACCAACTGTCCTTACTTTATCAGAAAGCATTTATCACTTTACCTCATAGGGTTTTACATTTAGGATATGTGTCCCAAAGTACTTATACTTCTCAAAATCCATATGGGATAGAATAGGGAAAAAAAAGAACTAAAGAATTTATGGCAACCAGTACAATAATCTGACAACCCAAAAAAGGAAGATTGTTTATCCACTTTCTGGCCCTAAGTCCAATTCTAGGAAGTAATTATAGACAGACAACTATTTCTATATAAAAATGCTCATTACAGTTTTATATATCAAAAAATTGGAAATAACCTAAATGTCCACTAACAGGCATAGGATCAAAGAAATTTTGATAGTGACATTAAATAGAATCCCATCCATCTATTAGAAACTGTCTTTCAAAAATACAGTAAATGGCTTGGGGATGTATTCATAATTTGTAAAACAGTATCGCAATTTGGGGAAAGAAATTACAAAAAGACTATTTCTGATTCAAGCACCCAGCCCTATTGGCTTTTGTCCCACAATTAAGTATGGAAAATGATCCTCTAAGTAAAGCAAATCCTCTACGTAGGAAAGCTCCCAATGTGCAACAGAAAGCTCCTGAGAGAAAGTCAGAATATAGCTTCAGGTAATGCTGGGCCTCCTGAAAAGATGAGGAGGAGGAAAAAAGGAAAAGGTGAAGAGCAACTTTCTTTAAAGAGGAAAGAGTTTTTTTTTTTAATTGGAAACTACATGGACTCCCAGTACCCGGTCTGCTCTTCCAAGTCACCTTATAGGTCAGACCACTACAGTTACCCCCTGCTCACTTACAGAGAGCTGCTACCATGCCCTCATTCTGGAAAGTCCTGTGAGGAAGCAACCTCTACAAGTGGTCAAGGAAACCTCTACCAGTTGCATATACTGTAGATTTTAATCACCTGGTAGTAAATGTGACCAACTGGCCAGGAAACACCAAGTTCTTGAGAAAAAACAGCGGTATTAAAGAAAGAATCAATATTTTTTAAAAAATGGCAACAGCACAGAATCACCGAGGCTATTATTTCCTACCTTGAGTTGAAAATGAATAGTTTGATCTAAAAGCAGATTTCACGTTCTAGGGAAAAACAACCTCAACAGCTCAGTCAATTCCTTTTCTCTCAAAAATCCGCTGATGATTCTGATTATCAGTTTAATTCCAACCAAGCCCCAAACAAGGTGCCAGCCTCCTGGGACACTTAATTGCATTCATAAGAGTTTATGTGCAAGGGGAATTTTCAGCCTAATGCCAGGTAATTGACAACTAAATTTTTTCCTGGTTTCAATCCAAATATTTATACTTAGCATGGGCAAAAGTTTAGGATTTATAGTATTTACATAGCTTCCAACTATCTCCATTGCTCCAAGACAGGGACCATATATAAGTCTTATGTGGTAATCACTAACATTTATCTTTGTTATTGTCACCTGGTATCTTCATCAATGTCAAAATAAGAGTTTTAAAAAATGAAGCCCTGCCGTTTTACTGGCCCAACAACAGAGGTTTTACTGAATAAACCCAGTCTCTGCAAGACAGAGAATGGGCAACAGAAACATCTCTGACAGCTGTTGCATGATGGAGTAGGATAAAGGTCATTTCCTGCAAATGTTAGGGGTTTTTAAGAATCCCACAGGCATTGGAGAAATAATTGGACTCAACAAGCAATCAATCATACTTGAAGCATGGGAAGTGTATCTAAGGACCAAAGGTCAGGATTTAATGTCCAAATTCATCCAATTGTTCAGATGTCTGGAAATTAAAAAAAAAAAAAGATTTAACTTCAGAAAAGTTTATATGGAGTAATTTAATTGAGTTTAAGTTAAATATAAATTAGCTGAATATAAAACAGATTTTTTTCTTTGAAAATCTTTGTTGACAAAGACTAATATGATAAATTAGAACCTAAGTGATCTCCCTGAAATTTTATATTCAAGTAATATAAGCATATTGCAGTTTTTAACTGATTTTTCTGAAGAAGTGTTACTTTTTTCATAAACTAAAAATAATTTAATAATATATTGGTTTTAATTGACATTAATAATTTTAAGAACGAAATTCAAGAATTTAACAACTATTTAACATCCTACTAAGATATTTAGTTGGCAATTTAATTTTAAATCACCTGGTTCTCTTCTAGATTCATATGTTATTAAATGCAGTTTTGCTGAAGTTATGATAGTATTAGGGAAATATGAAATTTAAAAAGTGTAATCCTGTTCCAGATCTTAAATCTTTTTATTGAGCATGACAGACATCTAATTGTCCCTAAATATCCAATGCCCTCTTCTTTCTTTTATTCCAACTTTCTATTTTGAAGTATGTTGCCCTCCAGAAATTTCAAATAGTAATAAGCATTCTGGTATATTTTAAAGCAGCTTTACCCAATGATCATATCTTCCATAACCACAGTACATGGTCAAAAGCAGGAATCTTGTATTGGTGCAATACTATTTTTTAAAATTTTTTAAATTAAAAAAATTTTTTTAATTTTTCTTGTGCATACGCATGAGTAAGGGGTGGGGCAAAGAGTGAGGGAGAGAGAGAATCTCAAGCAGGCTTCACACCCAGAGTGGAACCTAATGCTGGGCTTGATCTTATGACCCTGAGATCATGACCTCAGCCTAAATCAAAGGTGAGACACAACCAGCCACATGCCCCAACATTGGTACAAAAAACTCACAGACTTTATATATATTTTAAATGCACTCTTTTCTTGCTCTCTTTTAGGTGTATAGTTCTCTGAAATTTTATCCAAAGTATAAATTTGTTTAACCATCACCACACAGTACATATTACCATTACAGTAAAGAGCTGCTCCATCAGCACAAAGACATTCTCTTATGTTACCCCTTAATAGTTATGCCCTCCTCCCCCACCCTAACCTCTGGCAGCAACTATTTATCCTTTATGATTTTGCCATTTCAATGTTATATAAACAGAATCACATCATACGTAATTTTTTAGATTGGCTTTTTCACTCACCATAAAACCCTTGAAATCCTTCTAAATTATTTTTTCTCTAGCTTGTTACTTTGTATGTATTGTATCACACTTTATCTATTCACCAGTTGAATTTTGGGTGCTTTCCAGCTTTTGGCTACTATCAAGTAACTGTGAACACTTGTGCACATGTTCCCATGGGATCATACTTTTAGTTTTCTAGGATAAATACCTAGGAGGGCTGGGTTGTATTGTGTCTGTTAACTTTGTAAGAAACAGCCAAGCTGATTTCCAGAATGGCTATGACATTTTATATTTCCATCAACAATGTTAGAGAAATCCTGTTGCCTTGTATCCTTGTCAACATTTGATACTGTATTTCTTAAAAATGTTGGCCATTTTAATAGGTATGTAATGGTATCTCATTGTAGCTTTAATTTGCTTTTCCCTAATGACTAATGATGGTGAACATCTTTTCTTACATGTATTTGCCATCTCTATACCCTTTTGGGAGAAATGTCTGTGAAAATGGTTTGCCTATCTTCTGATATTTTTAAATTGCAACAGAATTCTTTATATATTCTGGATAAAATGTGTTTCTCAGATATAGGATTTGATAATATTTGTCAGTGGCAAACCTGACACTCTAAATAGACTTTGATCCTCTTATAGAGATCATACAATAGAACACTTTTTTAAGTTTGATGGTCTAGATTATCAATTTTTGTCTTTTATGGATTGTGCCTTTGGTGTAATGTCTAAGAGCTCCTTGTTTAACCTTAACAAAGGAAAAATTTTTCCTATGTTTTCTTCTATAAGTTTTATAGTTTTTTTAAAATGTCACTTTAGGTTTATAATCCATTTTGAGTTTTTATATAAGATGTTAAGTTTAGGTTTGTTTCTAGAGAGTTCTGTTTGGATATCTGTGGGAGAAGGACAAATTTCAGGAGGAAGAATACTGATGAGAAAAAAATGATGGCAATGTGTACAAAGTTTCAAGACAGTGACAGAAATAAAGGAGACTGGATAGTAGTCAGAATCAAACACATTAGAAGACAGAATAGTGAAGAGAATGACCGAGTTCTGATAGAAAATGAAAATTTTAAGAATAGGTTCAAAATATCAAAAAGCTGTCTAGTTCTCAGACTTGCCCACATTTGGACTAGGCTATCATGGTTGACAGTTTATACAGATGTTCCTATATATATTATCTGTCATACTTGAATAATAGCATTCTGGCAATAATATATCTTATTTGTTTACCAGAGTCATTCCAGGGGCACCTGGGTGGCTCAGTTGGTTAAGTGGCTGCCTTCAGCTCAGGTCATGATCCTGGGGTCTTGGGATCAAGGCCCGCATCGGGCTCCCTGCTAAGCAGGATGTCTGCTACTCTCTCTACCACTGCCTTCTGCTCATGTACATTCTCTCTCTCTCAAATAAATAAATAAAATTTTTAAAAAAGAGTTGTCCCAATGGTAAAATTTTAAATCTGCTAAGGAAGCTTATTAAAGCTTGAAAACAACATAAGGAAGAGAATAATTTAAGGTGCATTTTTGTGCTTCTGAAATTCTTTTGTATAGCTTTTTGTTCAAATGATTGTAACTCAAAAGCCAAAGGAGGACATTTTTTTAATATGTTCTGAAGATACTTAATAGCATCAGAAAGGCAAATAATAGCTTATAAAATACTGACAACTCTTAAAATTAGGTTATAAGGCAAATCTCAAACAATGAAATATAACAGAGAGGCCATGAAGAAGTCACATTTAAGAGGAAGATAAAGAAAAGAAAAAGAGGAAGATAAAGCACCACTGTAAAACTTGGAACTTGTTAAAATAACAAATGGAAAAATAAAGTAAATATTTCATTTGAATTTTAAGAAATATTTTCCCAAGACCCATTAGCAGTGTGGCAAGTGTAAATTGAGAACTGATTTATATGGGAAGTATGATAGAAAATTTCTACTTTCACTACCTTTTTCCTAAGTAGATTTACAACAATGTGTGTTTGTATTTCCAGGAAGAGTTGCTTAATGCAATTAGCTTTCATTGACAGCCCATATCAGATAGGAACACTATTGTATCACTTACTGATTTCACCAGTATTAGCTTTTCCTAGAAACTAAAACCAACAGATGTTACTAAAATTTACACATATACACATGCACACAGAGTCTGTTAAAGATCAACTATTCATCTTTCCGCCTATAATTTTCAGAAGAAGGAAGAGAAGAAAGATATGCTCAGAGACAAACTATTATTTATCAGAAAAGCATAAAAATAATTCTTGACCTGAATATAACCAAGAAGTGTCTTACTGAAATTTACCGAGAAGATTCTACAAAGCTGTCTTAGTTTTTAGAACACACAGAAAGCCATTTCCACAAATTTGATTTTTTTCTTTTAGTTTTATCAAGATAATTGGCCAACAGAACTATATAAATTGAAGGGGTACAGCAAAATGATTTAATCATATATATTACAAAATGATTACCACATAGAGTTTAGGTAACATGTATTGTCTCATATAGATATGCAAACAAAAGAAAAAATGTTTTTATCCTTGTGATGAAGCCTTTTAGGATCTAGTCTTTTAGGAGCTTCCAAATATACCATACAGCAGTATTAGCTGAACTTATCATGTTGCATATGTTACCTTCCTAATCTCATAGCTGGAAGTTCGTACCTTTTCATTAACTTCCTCCAATTCTCCCCACCCCCACCTCCTATCCTCTGGTAACTGCACATCAGATCTCTTTTTCTTTTTTCCTGTCATTTTAGACTCCACATATAAATGACATCATATAGTATTTGTCTTTCTCTGACTTATTTCACTTAGCATAATGTTCTCAAGTTTCATCTGCGTTGCCACAAATGGCAGGATTTCCTTCTTTATGGCTGAATATTCCGTGTGTGTGTGTGTGTGTGTGTGTGTCTGTGTGTGTGTAGATTTTCCAGATTTCCCTCATCCATTCACCTTTGATAGACACTTATGTTATTTCCATGTCTTAGCTATTATGAATAATGTTACAATGAACGTGAAGATGAAGATATAGCTTCTACAGTGACTTCATTTCTTTTGGATGTATAATCATAACTGGTATTTCTGAATTTTTAATTGTAGTTCTAGTTTTAATTTTCTGAGGAACCCCCATACGGTTTTCCAGTGCCTATACCAATTTACATTCCCACTAACAGTGCACAGAGGTTGACTTCTTTCCATCGCTTCACCAGCCTTTGTTACTCTTGTCTTTTTGAAGATGCCACTCTAATAGGTATGAGGAGATTGTTCATTGTGGTTTTGATTTGCATTTCCTGCATAATAAATGATGTTGAGCACCTTTTCAAGTGTACTATGGCCGTCTGAAGGTCTTCTTTGGAAAAAAAAAGTCTTTTTAGGTCCTATGCCATTTTTAATTGGAGTATTTTTGTTATTGTTGCTATTGAATTACTGGAGTTCTTTATATACTTTGGAATATTAACCCCTTATCATATATAATTTTAAATATTTCCCCCCATTCTATAGACTGCCTTTTCATTTTGTTGATCATTTCTTTTGCTGTATGGAAAATTTTTATTTTTAAATATTTATTTTAGAGAAAGAGAGAGCATGAGCCCCAACGGGGGTTGGGGGGCAGGAGAGAGTCCTAAAGCAGACTCCCCACAGAGCATGGAGCAGATCCCAGGATCCTGAGATCATGGCCCAAGACAAAACCAAGAGCTGGCTGCTTAGCCAACTGAGCCGCCCAGACACCACAGTGTGGAAACTTTTTAATTTGATATAGCCCCACTTGCTTATTTTTAAGATTTTTAAAATTTTTATTTATTTGACAGACAGCGATCACAAGTAGGCAGAGAGGCAGGCAGAGAGAGAGATGGGGGGAAGCAGGCTCCCCGCCGAGCAGAGAGCCTGATGTGGGGCTCGATCCCAGGACCCCGGGATCATGACCTGAGCCGAAGGCAGAGGCTTTAACCCACTGAGCCACCCAGGTGCCCCTCCACTTGCTTATTTTTTCATTTTGTTGCTTGGGCTTTTGCTACCATATCCAAAAAAATCATTGCCAAAATCCATGTCCAGGAGCTTTTTCCTGTTTTCTAGCAGTTTTACGGTTTCAGATCTTACGTTTAAGTCTTTAATACATTTTGAGTTAGTTTGTGTGAGTGGTGTCCACAAATTTTTAATGTTTGTAATAAATTTTAACATACAAGTCATCCAAATTTATTAGAGCTTAAAGTGTAGTAGTCAAATTTCTAGCATTGATTAGTTTAAATGAGTAGCTCTCTTAAGACTTTAAAATTTATCCTTCTCATAGATCTGAACTCTTAAATGTGTAAAATGAAAGCATTAATGTTAGCAAACATTTTTCAAAATACTGTTTGAGTAAACTCCAGAATAACCATAATGCTCAGAAATGGTCCCTTTCCAGGTTATTTCATGCTCTCTATAAGATTTCTGGATTGGGTATGAGTTATGTCAAGTATGAGTTAGTAATGATTGATTTTATTTCTTTTTCACAGACCAAGAGCACACTTCTAAAGTTGTCAATATTATGGGAAAAAAACAGATAAAAAAATTTTGGAGTAGGGGACTTCCTTACATTAACTCAAATTGATTTTGTTCTTCTGAATGATGATAAATACTGTCTTGGAGTAACATAGTAAACTGGAAAGTCTGTAAATATTTCAGTTGAAAGTATCCTAAAGATAAACAATAATTCAATGGAAGATATAAAAGTAGATCTTAGAAATAGACTTTAGGTTCAAAGTTCTTCTATTTAATTACTTTAATTTTTCTAGTATAATTAGGTTCTGTCTTGACTATGTAAATGGATTATGAAAGAGTTATAAAATTAACATATGGGGACATTTGAAATATTTCCTCTTTGCTCACTTTGAAAAGATTTCCAGTTTGCTTCTAAATGAATAACAGATTTGAAAGGCCAAGTGATTTTACGCAGGTATGTCATTACTTTTCTCTATGGTTTGTTCAAGCAGGTAAAAAGTATGCAAGAATCTGAGTGTTCTTTGCAACAGTAGCTTCAATTTTCATCAGCCAAGACCCAATTTGCGTCAGAGGGTAAAACTTGCCTGATTAGATCTGTTCAAAAAAGGCATTAAGCAACTTTCAATGTTCTTGCTCTCTCACATTTAGGACACTAAACTTTTACAGATACAGGCTGTTTGAAGTCTTCCTAATTATTTCCATTATTATCCAAGAAGGATTACTAATGTTCAGCCTCCTTTGGAATTCTCAAAGTTCTCAGTGCAAATTATATGGCAATCTAAAATGCCTTTCTCTGGCTTTATGGCCTGATTATTATTTAGAGTCTCTCCAGCAGTGAACTTGAACAAAGATCATGCAAATGTGCTCTTTGGGAAAGTCACTGTATAGCTGAATAATTTGTTTTGTAGGAAGCCAGCTCAAATTTATCATCAACCGTGAAAATTCTTTATCAATGCTTTTCTATAAAGTAGGCCTATTATTATACATTCCACTTTAACTCTGACAGAAAGCTGACCAGAAATGCTATTAAGTAATAAATGCCTATTTTAGAATAATTGCTTCATGTTATTACAGTGTATTGTTTTATTAATTCATGTAATATTCCTTCGGTTTCAGCATCTTCTGTGTCACAATCAAAACTAAAATAACTCAAAAAATGTAAACTATATGGCCTGTATTTAAAGTAGGGAGTCATGGGGCAGCTGGGTGGCTCATTTGGTTAAGCCTTTGGCTCAGGTTGTGGACCTGGAGTTCTGGGATTGAGTTCCGCATCATGCTCAACAGGAAGTCTGCTTCTCCCTCCGACCCACCCCTTGTTGTGCTCTCATTCTCTCTCTCTCAAAAATAAGTAAAATCTTTAAAAAATAAAGTAGAGAGTCAGTATAAACCTACAACCTAATATGTGTAAATACATATAAATGTAACTGGACAGAAATGACCATGGTCATTCACTATATACAATATTTACAATGCCAAACAACAATTGTATTTGCCAAGATATTCACAGTTCATCATATTATGAGATAAAATGTTTAACTATAGACATTTATTAATCAATGCAATATTTATTGAACATACTTTTTAGATTGTAAGATATACTGATAAACAAATGTCACTGTGTACTCATAAGGAGCCTACAACCAAGTGGGAACAAAAATATGTAAGTAATTCTAATTTGTGAGATAGCCTATCAGATAGGGATTTATTCAGGATACCACTGGCACACCTTATGCCCGGCTCTATTTTTCAGGAAAGGTGTTAAAGATCAAGTGATATTCAAGTAGGACCTAAGTAGGCATGAGGCCCTAGAATAGAGAAGGGTGTGTCAGTCAGTAGAAGACATGTCTATGTGGACCAGAGAAGTACGGTTACAACATAGATTTAAAGTCCTATTAAATCAGACTTAATATGGAATTTGGCCTTCATCTTGATGTTGAGATATATCACTGAAGGAGAGAGACATAATCACATTTCAGTTTAGAAAGATCATCCTGGTTCAAGTATAAAGAATGTTTTAGAGGGAATAATGGAATTAGACCAGTTCTGATGAGAAATGACACTGCCTTACCCTGTGATAGTGATGGAAGAAAAAATAAATAAATTTATATCTCAACTTATTCTGTTATGACTATTGTTTTATAATAGACTTTATAGATGTTACTTTTAAGATATTCTGTTGTTATGAGGAGCCATTTATTTATAGATCTCCTTGTATTATTTGTAATATTGTACTTACCTCTTAAGCACAGATTCTCTACACATCTTAAGTTTCCACATTGTTTTATCTACTAAAACATTTATCTTTATCTTCCAAATGTGACTAAATACTATCCCCAAAGTCCTGTAATATTCCATTCTTGTGTACACACTTACATTTTTGTGCTGAAAGATATATGAAAACAAAGGCTTAGATATTTGAGCTTACTGATTTGAAGAAATGATAACACGAAAGGAGAGGTAAACAGAAGATAAGAAAATGTAAAATATGTATTGTGGAAACAGACACGTTATCTGAAATTTGGCTTGTCTGAGGGAAATATAGGTTTTAAGAGGCACGTGTGAAAATGCAAAAAGAGACATGATTATATACAAATCTAAATTATTTTAACTAGTGCCTACTCATAAAAACACCATCATTTGAATCCTATTATGGATTTATGATTTTCCTAAACTGAAATGTGATCGTGGTCTCTTTCAGTGATATGTTTCAACATCACGACAAAGGCTATATATGTAGGTACACACATATATACATTTATATACTTACACATATATATGTAAATTATTATCTCATTGCTCTAACACTATATGTATATAATGGGCTTGTTATTCTAGAAAGCAGTAGAACATAGACATTGTATTCAATTAGAAAGGAGAAAATGAGGTTTGGGTACCGATTTCAGTGCTTAGGCAAGACACATAACCTCTTTGGGCATCAATTTCCTTATCTGTAAAATGACAAAACATACCCTACTATGTATCTCTTGTGTAAATATATGAAAATGAGATGGTAGTTTTGAAAGTGGTTTTGAAAAACATGACTAAGGGGTTCAGTAATGATTCAATGTAGGGAGTGACCTTTTTTGAAGGAGTCAGAAAGGTAGGGGGAACAAAATTCATTCAGAATTAATAGGAAAAGTAATATTTACTGACTGGCAGGCTTTTAAGATTACAGAAAGAACCAATTTTGCATGAATACTATATCTATTCCTATGAAACTTCTACAGAATATAGGAATTCATAATGTTAGATATTTTCAAGTTTTATAGTCAAAATAACTTCCTTACTATTTCTTACACATTTCCCATACACATATGCTTCACACCTGCTCCCTATTTTTCAGACACGGTCAATGTTTTCACTACATTAACATTGTTATTAGAACTATTTTCTAGGTCTGTCGATAAAATTGGCCTCACACATTGATAACATATTTTTGTAATTACATTGTAATTTTCACTAGTAATCCTAGCTTTTTTGAATATACAATTCATTTCAACTTATTATATCATTGCTTTAACACTTCATACACATCTTGAGACATTTAGGCCACAAAAGATTAGATTTACTATTAAAAGAACCAAATATAAATAATTCTCAATTACTTACCCAAATGGAAGACTCAAATAACATGTATAGTCTAAATGTGCAAATAATCAGAATATACAAATTCTCTACCCTCCTGCTACCGAATGTATCCCTGAGTTGCTGTCAGAAGCAGGGTTTATGGTTTTGTGCTGTAATTCATACTTGTCAAGACACCAATTAAGAACAAAATGATAAAAACTCAGTGAGAGCTAAGAGGGATAAACAAAGTGCCACCATAATTTGCAAATTGTAAAATGTGCTTTTGAAAACATACTAGTCGGCTTAGCATGTAATGTGTAACAGCAGTATTGGTTTTCTCTCTTCACTGATAGGTCAAGACACTGACGGAAGTGGAAGCCTGCAAAGCCAGAGAGAGACCTTCAGTTGGGGTCCATGTAAAGAGTGTGGGAAGGCTTTCTGGAGCCTAGTTGATACCTCTCCCCACTGGCTAACACCCTTTGCTCTGTCACCCTTAGCCTGAGATTTTACCCAAGTCAACATTCACTTAGGTGATTAAGTGCAAGTATTTCCAGGAAGCCTAAGCAAAATATGATAGCCATTTCAACTTCAAGGAAGTCTCCCTCTTAGCTGTGATTAATAATAATTTAAAAAAAAAAGTATAGTTTTTGGTTTAAAGCAGAAATGAACTTGGAGCACTGGGACATTTTTCAGAGAAAAGAAGCCTGGTAAATTCTAGTAACCAATGGGAAACATAAAACATAGAAGTCAGGGGAGAATGAAAAAGATGACACCAGGGTATAAATAAACACAGGAAATGGTAGAGAAGAAAAAAATAATAACTCTCATCTCTTAAACTTTGCCCAGAGCAGTCCCAATATATTCTATGTAGAGAAAGTACGGGAATGTGCCAATGTGTAAGGAAGATCAGTACTCCCCCTGTGTGGTGCATGATCTTGCACCACGGCCTAAATAACTGCGTGAATCCTGAAATATGCTCCACTGAGGGAAAAAGTTGGAGTGGCACATCACAGACATGCACATCTTCACAGCCTGGAACCTCGAGGTGGTTCCAGAACACTTTTCTCCTTTACTTCCGCATTGGCCCAGTTATCCTGTTCTATCAATACTGATAACAGAATATACTCAGAGAATCACATAAAGATGGACTCTCCACCACGAAGGTAAGTCAGAGTAACACAGAAACACATATGGTTGTCAAAGTGGAACACATGTCTTTTTCTAGCTGGACATTTGGTCTCTTATAACACAAACTTGCAGACTATCAAGGATATAACAATTTTTGAAGGGTCATGTTGGGAAAATAAGATTATACTTTTGGAGAAGAAAATTTAAAAATATACACAGATGTAGCATTTCCCCATCACTGTGCCATAGATAAGCTAGCTCTGAGAGTAACCGGTCAGGGGAGTAGCCTGAGACACTGGGCCACTGTCACACCATGGAAAGGATCTCCTTTTATACTAGGCTGTCTTACAAAAATGCCTATTTTCTGGTAGTGGCATAGTACCAAGAAAAGATGTGTTTGTTGTTGTTGTTCCCCATTCCCACACTGTTTTTTTAAGAACAGGTGAGAAAACACTGTTTACTTAAATTATAGCCCATCCATAGTACACCATGGAATATAAATAAGGAAGAAAACATGCTTGAGGGAGCCCTCTGTGTAAGGATATAGAAAGCATGCCAAGATGTAATTTTAGATGACTAAAATAAATGTGCAAACCATGCAGCTATGTCTGTATAATAAGAACATAAAAACACCAAAACTAATTTATTAAATTAAAAAACACACAGAACTGTACATACTATAGGACTTTTCTGAAGTTGAAGGGTAACACATCTGAAAAGTTAACACCTTCCAGAGAGTCTTTCAGTAAATCCTGAAAATTCCTATCCTCAAGTCCCCTGCCTTTGAGAGTGCTGCTTCTTTCTAACTTCTTCCTTAGAATCTCCAACCACCATTAGGACAATCTCCTCCTTCCTAGCAAGGCTAGACTTACCCTGACACAAGTCCCTTATGTCTTCAGGATGTAACACTAGGTCTGCATTATCATCTACAACAAGACCCTCCACTGGCAGTTGTGGTGCAGGTTTCCAAGTGGTCATTCTGCCGTTATCTTTGGTTCTTCATGTACCTCCAAATGATATTAATTGTGGGGCAATGGGCTTAACACTCTTAATTTCAAAGAAGCATGTAAGTTAGGCATGAAAGGCGCTTAAAACATGGTTCTTTTTGAGTATAAGGGTAAGTTATAGACCTTTATCTTTTATTTATTGGTAACCATTGAATAAGATGTTCATGCATATATATATATATATATATATATATATATGCATACACACACACACACACACACACACACACACACACCTATATGTCCCAAAGATTAATAATGATCCTTATCCTGAAGTCTCCAAACTGCTTACTGAAGTCAGGCAGATGAAATGAGAAGGGATTAGAAGATATCAGAAAACAGATGAGAAGAGATGAGAAGGGGAGGGGAGAGAGAGGAGAGGAGAAAGTGGAAAGAGAGAGAAAAGAGAGGAGAAAGAAAAACACAGCTCCCAGTGGAACAAGCCATGTGTAAGAAGCAGGCCATGCAGTGAGAATGAAATGGGCACTAAAATTCTATCAAGAAATAACTCTTCAGCTTCACTCCCTGCTGCCATGTGGGAATGAGGACCAGGTTTCCAGAGCTTCCAGTTCTTCCACAAAAGCCAGGAATCCTCATGAGGAATTTCTTACATGTTGACTCAAAATAGCTAAGACTTGTGCAGACCAAACATCAAATTTCTGTGAGGAGGATTTAGTCAATGAGCAATGAGTGTGACCCTTGGTCTAAACAAATAAGAAGGTAGGGAAGTACTTGCCTAATTGCTCAATCATTGGCTATTATCTCTGAATACCTTAGTATGTACTTTCTAGATTCTACAGCATTGCTTCCCCTTCTTCAACTAGCTATTTTCAGATCACGTTACCTCCCCCTACACACACACACACACACACCCCAAAACACAAATTGAGACTAAGAAAGGAGTCTACTGCTGAGCCATGCACAGGTCTCTGAAAGCTACACTATTCCAGTTACAAAAAACCCTGAAGGAAACTTCTTCTACCTGACCTGATCAAACTTTTTATCTTATCCAAGACTGATTTCCCTGCTTCTGAGGAAGCAGAAGGAGGATTCCTCGGTTATTTAAGTGGGTCCTAAAACTATTCTCTCCTCTACCTACCCTTTCCATATGAGTTCAAGCTCTCATTACTTCTCATCTGGTCTACTCTTCAATTTACATGAAGTTTATCACCACCCTGCAACTCAAAATTTCCACTGTTGACTATAGCCTTGCTTATGCCTTAGACATCACCATGGACATGCCAGAGTCACTCTCTGCATTGCCTTGGACTTTCTTATGGTTATCAACTGTGCCCATAGGCTCTCAGGCATGCTCTGTCCACCCCTTATACTCATCCCCAGACTTAAATCCCCCTTAACATTGATCCTTGAAATTGGTGTTTCAATAAAAATCCATTCAACCACAGTCAGGATTATTTAAGTTGAAAATAATGTGACTGTGACAATGACAATTTAGTGAAAAGCGTTAAAATCAGAGACTTGATGAAAGACAGAAGGTAAGATTTTTAAAATGTGACTCTGATTACTCAACATTATTTAAGCCAAATTTATTTTTTTGTTCTCATTCACATAGGACTGATGTTATACCTATCTAAGAACACAGTTGTAAAGATTACAACCTTAGAAGGAGGAATATATGTATGTATTCTTTAATATTTATAGGAGTAATCTTCTGAAACCTTTGAATACCACCAATATTGAGGATAAATAAATGTTTTGACAGGCTCTTGGATTTCTCTTGTTGTATTTCTATCAAGAATTTTGTTTCCACTGCATGTCCTCACACCACAAGTTAACTGCCTTTTCAACATTCTTTACAGTCTTCTGCATGACGAAAGATACCATAAAGGAAACTAAGGACAAGCAAATTAAAAAGAAAATGACAAAACATTGAATAAGGTTAAATAGATAAAGACAAATAGCAAAGTCACTGAAAAACCTATACAATGGGACATAAAATAATGAAAAACCCTTATGAGAACATAGGCAACCAATTAATAATCAGGACTGTACCATAAAACAAAAATGGGACTTTAAAAATCATCAGTCAAATATCTTTCAGATAATTTTAAGTGCATAAGGGTATAAAGAAATAGGCATTCCTAAACTGGGGATGAAAATGAAAATTGGTACAACCTCTTTGGAAGGAAAATTAATTAATTAGGGAAATTTGATACAAGATTCCATTTGCCAGCATGTACACCAGAGAAAAGTGTGTTATATCTTTAAATAGGCAAACACTGAGTGCTCTATGTGGCTACCTGTAAGAGGATAGTGAATAAATTTTAGTCAGATACACTATGGAATATCACATAGCATTTAGAAAAAAAGGGCAGACATTGATACGGAGTGATTATTTTAAAAATCCAGATGCAAAAACTATTGGTGATTTGCCGCCATTGTGTCACCAATAGTTAGTGGAAGAAAAAAGACTTAGGGTCAACTTAGAAACTATGAACTGTTCTGTAAATATCAATCTTAAAGCTTTGGGAATATTTATTGATCTTTATAATTTACAAGTAATGGGCACTGGATGCTAGATCATCTGATGACATTAGTTCATCAAATTCTCAAACAGTTCATGACTCAGAGAAGATGAATAATGTTTTTAGAGTTAACAATAAAAAGGGAGTACTGCATCTATCATATACATTTTGATGTTAGGATTTAAATTCCTTTTCTCCTTCTCACAGTCAATACCAATGCCTTTGATGCAAAGTAAATTGAGAGTATTAATAATATTTACCATATAGGACAGTTATAGGAGTTTCTTAAGGTAATGTATATAAGTACCCAACAGATAATGTGAACCACAAGGCTGGTCTGTGGAAGAGTCTCATTATTTTCGTGAGTCATGCTAGGATCCCACTGACTCAGCATCTATCTCTAAAATAATGGTATTTATGAATTCAAGACATATCTTTCATGAATAGCAAAGAGTTGCTCTACAACAGAAATAAAGATAGCACACTTTTGTTCCCATTGAACACCAAGCCAACTCTTTCCTTTCATACGTTATTTAAAATGGAAACATTGAAAGTCATAAAGCTGAGATGGCTGGTGGTTCTAAGGATCACTTAGAAAATGGATTATCAGAGGCTGATAAGACACTGACTGGAGACACTAAGACAACAGTAATAAACTAAGACATAATGGTCTTGGTAAGTAAGCTATCTGTGATTCAGAAATTGATAATCAAAAGTGCAGTTGTTAGTTACTATTACAGCAACTAAGTGATTTCCTCCAGGTCAGGTTCTATTTCTGATGGAGCATCATATATTATAAATGAAAAAAAAAAAATAACTAAACTTCCCTTCCCCTAACTTCCAGTTCCTTTCAAGGAAAAACAATAGTCTTATTTCCACATTGCTAAAATGAAGTCTCATTAAATACATTTGGTCTCTAGAACTTTCTGATGTGGTACTATAGAAAGCAGTTAGGTTTCTACTATAAGAATGAAGGAAATCCGTGGCCATAATTAGGATACAACTTATGTCATAACAATACCCGACATGGGGGCGGGTGGGTGGGTGGGGGGGGAGTATTTACCTCAGCATTCCTGCTTTTCCAGTCTTGGAAACCAGTTTCAGTAGATTCCAATGCAGGAAAAGTCCTCCTGCATTTGACTATTATCTATCTCCTGCTCAGATATCTTTCTGTCCAAACCAAAATTCCACTCAAGAGACAAATGCTACCAATCATGGAAAGTGAAAATTGAAAGCGTGGAAGTATTCCCCAATATTAATGTGCCTGAACAATCATATTTAATCGGTTCTCAAATCTATTATTTGTTCTGTCTACCCAAAGAAAGTTCTAGTATAGCCATTTCAATTATGAACTTGCTTCTACTCAAAAAGTTTTATTATTCTGAGAAATTGCTTGAAAATAGCAGAAGTGGTAGTGGGGGAGTAAAGACTTGATAATACATTATAAAATTTAATAGTATAACTTATGTTAAAACTTATCCTAATAGACATTGCAAGATCACTTAGATATCATTTTATTTTAAAAACTGTATGTAGCTTTCTCACGGCTTTAGTGCCATTTCCAGTAAAATGAGATTTTCATGAAAGACATTAAAAATCATGTTGCATTTAAATGGTGATATTGTTTCAATCTTTCATCAGGCTAGGTCATTTTCATTCAGAAATTTGACATTCATATAGAACATTCTGCATCTAAAAAAAAATGCCTACATTTCCTTCAATTTCTAGACTTAACTACTTTTGCATATGAGCAGAGTTCCTCTTTAGCCCCCTAAGGGAATCACACATCTTTATTCTTTAAGGGCACTCTGTCCTGAAATAGCTCCCCTGAAAGTCTGACATAGTTATATAAAAGAGCCATAAAATATCTTATTAAGGAAAAAAAATATCTTATTAAGGGATTTAATTTCATAATCATTAATATGTAAATATGTGTTTCGCTTAGGTATAGAAATTAACCTACTATGCTTTTTCTTTTTAATACAGAAGGAGGTAGTCTGGAGAGATTTCAAGGAAACACAAAGGCACAATTAATTTATTAGCAGTTCTTAGGATAGATACAGGAAGAGAAGCAGGTACTGTTAAACTTTCATCTGATACAAAGCAGGGATGAGGATGTTTGTCCTAGAGGCAGAAGTAAGGAAATAGGAAAATGTAACGGCTTTGCTGATGATGTATCCTAAATACTTGCTTTCTTATGGGTTTCCTTCTGAAAAATTTACTTTTCCTATAATTTACATTTGTAATCCTTGTTTGATTACAAAGCAATTGTACATATATTATGTCATTGGACTTTTACAGTATTGTAAGTTAGAGTGAGTTTTGGCTATTTAACAATGAGGAAATGGAACTTAAGTGAACCCCATAGTTATATATGTAGTAAGTTGAAGAGCAGGGTTATGTACCCTATGTTTTGTGTTTCACTAAGTTTTTTCGGCATCATGTTATTGTCTTAGGGAAAAAAAACAAACAAACCAACCCTGCTTGTATGAGCCTATAAAAAACATTTTGACTCCCTTTGATTTATATTTGTTAGTATGGGCATGCATCAAATTTCCTTTTAGTGCACAATAAATCTAGAAGAGTAAGAATAATATAATTCAAATTCCTAAAATTAACAGTATATTTTTAAAAATCAAAATTCTATCAAAGTTGACACATACACACACACGCCCTACACACACACATAGAGCACAATTTTAAGATACAAAGCACGAGAATTTAAAGTCTATCTCCCTTCTGTCTCTTGCTACCGGGAGAATCTCAGCCAAACAATTATATCTCCCTAGCAAAGATACTTGAACAGGATTTCTTTTTGTTCTCCTGCACCTTATTTTTAACACAATGATTTTATCCTACACATTAGTTTCAACTTTTATCACTTAGCTCGACAAGTGTGCTTGCACACACACTTGTGGGCACACACACTCTTCATTCCACATCAGCACAAGACTGTCCTTATTTTAATGGCTCTAAGGATGTGTTAGAATTGATCTGACCAGTTTTCCCAGCACCATTTATTGAAGAGACTGTCTTTTTTCCATTGGGCATTTTTTCATACTTTGTTGAAGTTTAGTTGACCATAAAGTTGAGGGTCCATTTCTGGGATGTCTATTCTGTTCCACTGATCTGTGTCTGTTTTTGTGCCAATACAGTCCTGTTTTGAGGACTATGGCTTTGTAATGCAGCTTGAAGTCAGATACTGGGATGCTCCCAGCTTTGGTTTTATTTTTCAACATTCCACTACAGCAAAAACTTATGATGTACTACATGCTGGCTAACTGAACATAATAAAGAATTGATTTGACCAGTTGGACATTTAAGTTATTTCCAAATAAATCTTGCAGAGATGTCATTTAGATAGTGTGTATGTTACTGAATGTATGTTACTGAATGAATTCCTAGAAGGGGAATTATTAGGCAAAATGAATTATACATTTCAATTTTGAGAAATACTGCCAAATTGCCTCTGTTGTAATTGTATTAAACTATATTTCCCCCAGCAAGGCATGAAATTGTATGCTTTCCTGACACCCCACTGGCACATTATATTATTAATTTTATTAACTATATGAATATAATAGGTATATTACATACCTGAGTTTTAGTTTGTTTAAGTTTAGATTTTTCTTCACGTGTATCTGGTCTTCCCAATCATTCATTGGACATTGTTCGGTTTCCCAATTGATTCATATGGGTGCTGGACATGTTATGGACATGTTAAGAACATGAAATTCCGGGGTGCCTTGGTGGCTCAGTGGGTTAAAGCCTCTGCTTTCGGCTCAGGTCACGATCCCAGGGTCCTGGGATAGAGCCCTGCGTCGGGCTCTCTGCTCAGCAGGGAGCCTGCTTCCTCCTCTCTCTCTGCCTGCCTCTCTGCCTATTTGTGATCTCTGTCTGTCAAATAAATAAATAAAATCTTTAAAAAAAAAAAAGAACATGAAATTCCTTAACTCTTAAAGTACAGAAATTACCATTTTTTCCATTTTATCTTTTGTTTGTAGATTTTATATGCAGCCTTATTTCTATGTAATTAAATACAGCTATTTATAGATTTTTGAGTTTTTTTTTAAAGATTTTATTTATTTGACAGAGAGAGATCACAAGTAGGCAGAGAGGCAGGCAGAGAGAGAGGAAGGGAAGCAGGCTTCCTGCTGAGCAGCGAGCCTGACGCGGGACTCGATCCCAGGACTCTGGGATCATGACCGGAGCCGAAGGCAGCGGCTTAACCCACTGAGCCACCCAGGCGCCCCGATTTTTGAGCTTTTTGTCTTTTAAAAAAGCTTTCTCCAATTCAACACTATAACATTTATTTTGAGTTGCGCTTTGCTTTGGTAAGTTAACTAATGGTATGTCTTACATAAAATGTTTCAGGCAGATGAAAGAATTATCCTTCTGGAAAACTTAATATTTCCTATTTAAATTTTGAAGGTTATCTGAGATATTCGACATTTTGTTTTTTGCATGGTTAATATTCAAATGCACAGGCATCGGAAAACAGGCCTAATTGTTTCTAAAGCTATTTCTGGTTCTAAATGATAAAACACATCTTTGACATAAAGGAGGATACTTTTTTCTTCTTTCCAGTAGGAAGTGACAGCCTCGAAGTCATCCAGTAGTTACCCTAAAGGATCCACTATAATTAAGATGTAGAAGATATAGTTTACATCCCTTTGACCAGAATTAGAATTGTATTTGTCAAAATATTTTTCTTATGCTTATTCTAGCTACTGTATCATGAAGTAGATGGTATAAAAGCATTTCTGGTTTTGTATTTGTACTGATATTATATAGTTTTCTGGTGAATTATTTCTACCTGTGGACTCAAAGCCTCATAATTAATCATATATGTGAAAAACATTTATGTATGTTCTTGGTGACATGAAACCATATATATGAGTGATTTATATGGTCCTATCCATACAAATATATATGCTCTTTTTATATTGATATATACATTTAGTCTAAAAAGTATTATGAGAAATACCCAACAGTAGTATTTTGAAGGGATATTCTACAGACTCATGGCTTTGCTCTTTTTTTTGAGAAAAGATTCTCCCTTTTTATTTTTGTTTTTTTTTTTTTAAGATTTTATTTATTTATTTGACAGACAGAGATCACAAGTAGGTAGAGAGGCAGGCAGAGAGAGAGAGAGAGAGAGGAAAGCAGGCTCCCCGCTGAGCAGAGAGCCCGAGGTGGGACTGGATCCCAGGACCCTGAGATCATGACCTGAGCCGAAGGCAGTGGCTTAACCCACTGAGCCACCCAGGCGCCCCAGATTCTCCCTTTTTAAAAGGAAAGTAAACTATAATGCACATTCCTCTCTAAGGAAACTATCTGTGTAGTTAAATCAGAGAAAGAACATTTTGTAAGGCTTAGGGAACTCTTTTGGGATACTACAACATGGTCTTGCAGTTAGGATATGTGAGTTAGTGTAAGTAAATAATTATTCAAAGCCCAAGGACTTAATGTGAATCTCCAGAGCAAGTCAAAGCACAAGAATAATTCTCAACATAAAATCAAAGAAAGGAGTTGGGTTTATACATGAATAAAATAGTCAGATTTTAAAATTCCAATTTAGTTATCTAAATAGTCTTCCTGTACCAATTGTAAATTGTATTCACTTACTTAAAATGTGTAATTCTACCCAAAAGGTAATTAGTCCCTATAATCTATTTAAATGATGTACTTTTAACCAAGATTTCAATTTCACTTGATGTCCCTGTAATAATGTGGAAAGTCAAATGGAAAATTCAAACATTTATCCTCCATGGAGCAATACAGAAGACCCTTAAAAAGAGACTTCAAATAAATGCCTTTTATTGTAATGAATTGCTTTGAATAAAACAAATTCCCAATGTTAAAAACATATAAATGGAGATGCAGGAAAATGTTGACTTTTGCTTCTATTTTTATTATTACATATAGTGGTAAGATTTTAAACAAGAGGAATAAAATCAAGTATTTCAGAAAAATAGAAAGTACTGAGGAGTCATTGCATGTGGCATTGTTTATCCACGAGTGTGACTTGGTCAGGCTTTTAACCCAGGTGGGAAAAGCAGGAGAGTGGCTCTGTGGGTGGGGGTATGGGGAAGACTGGTTGGATGATTGGCACCTACAACTCCCAGACATATCCCCACGCAGGATTTAATACTGTAAATGTGATGGAACTTTAACATTCCATAGCAGTACAGCTTTGACTTAAAGTGACTCCACCTCTGATGCACAACGAGATGGTTAATTGCAAGTACAGAAGAACCTAATTAGGCAGAACTTTCTTAGACAATGGCTGACTATAGAGTAGTTTACCTGCCTCTTGGTCACAACTTTTTTATAAGCGAAAGGCCTCCTAAGTCCCTAAAGGTGTGGCTAGTACCCACTGCTTTCTTCTAAGCCAGTCCATTTCCTCTACTCAATTTCCCGATTAAATCTTACCTTTCTTTGGGATCAAGTAAGTGAGCTGTACATAATAAATAAAAGTACTGACTAGAGAACAGGTGGATAGCCAGTGAAGGCAAGAGTTTGTCTGGAAGGAATAGAAAGAAAATACAAAGTCTCTGAAGGGATGCCTGGGTGGCTCATTTGTTAAGCATCTGCCTTTGGCTCAGGTCATGATCCCAGAGTCCTGGGATCACCCCACATGGGGTTCCCTGCTCCGGGGTAGGAAGCCTGCTTTTCCTTCTCCCAACACCTCCCTGCCTTTGGTCCCTCTCTTGCTGTGTCTCTGTCAAATAAATAAATAAATAAAATCTTTGCTTTTTAAAGAGTCTCAAAAAAGTTAACACACTTTTTTTTTTAAGAATTTATTTATTTATTTGACAGAGATCACAAGTATGCATAGACACAGGCAGAGAGAGAGAGGAGGAAACAGGCTCCCTGCTGAGCAGAGAGCCCTATGCAGGACTCCATCCCAGGACCTTGAGATCATGAAGACAGAGACTTAACCCACTGAGCTACCCAGATGCCTCAAGTTAACACACTTTAAATGTGAATATACCTACTTTTTAAAAAACTATGACTGTCTAAAATATAAGAGATGCTTTTCTGTGTGACTTTGGGATAATTATCTTTTATAAGAAAAAAAAAATCAAAATCTGCTCATATGTTCCCAAGAACATGTACTTTGGTAATTAAACATAGTAGTAGGGCTATCTGAATGGGAAATATTTTCACAGTTATTAGTTCATAAAGTAACCTTAATTTCTTTTTGAATGAAGTTCATATTTTTTAAGTGAGGTATGTGTAAAGCACTTTATAGTGATGTATAAAAACTATGTTATATGGTTTTGACATTGGATTGCTGTCAAAGCATTAAATCCTAGTCAATCACCATATCACTTTTTAGGGTTACAGGTCTCATATGTTGGAGGTTCTCAGAAATAACAAAGGTTTTCAGCAAGATCCAGGAGAATTATGGAGGTCCTCCCATCAGACAGGTAGATAGCAGAATTACAAAAATCACATTTGGACAGTCAGGTCCTTTTCTCAACATAAGTTTGCCACAGGCTACGTAAACAATTCTACCATTTTATGTTGCAACCATGTAAGCTATTTTCCAAACTGAACTCTGAAAGGGACACTGATAATAAGCATACCAGAAAACAAATATAATCCGGGCCTATTTCAGGTTAAATGGAATTTATAGCCACCTTACCAAGGAAGTTCTGAGTCCTTTGACTCCTTCTACTTCGAGAATGCAAATATTGACTTTGATATTTGTATTGATCATTAAAGCAGAAAAATCACTACACCTCAATTTCTTTTGAGGAAATAGGAATATACCATTTAGAATACTAGGTTATCCTTTTACATCCTATGTCCTACCAATGTCCTTACCCTTTTTTTTTAATCTAGTTGGTAGAGAGAAAACCCAAAACACCACTTGTTTTAATATTTTAAATATAAGACTTGAAACGAGGTAACAGGATCTCTAAAAAGCCAGGCCTTAAAAGGCATAAAATTGCAAGTCATTTTAATGTTGATCTTTATTCCCAAGATGATTTTGATGATAAGGTTTGTTATCATTCCTTGGATGAGTGCTGTATGCCAGGTGTTTTGCTTTGTGATTTTCATATATTAACTTCCCTCACCTATCTAACATCACTCTGAAATCTGTCCAGATTTGCTTTATTCTAAAAATGAGGGAAAAAATCAGCCATAGATAAGTTTAACTGATTTGTTCAAAGAAGCCCGGTTAGTCACCCCATGGAAGCTTCTGTGTTCAAACTGGGATACAATTCCAATGCCCATGCTTTTCTTGAATAAACTATAACACCTGTATGTAATCTTTCTTAGGAATTCAGTTATTCCTCCTGACACTGAGTGTGGTCAACCTTGTTCCCACTGCTGACTTTTACATTACAGAATTAGTGGAGACATTTGGGGCCATCAGAAAACACAACATGATGTCTGTTTGCCAATGTGTAAAGGAGAATGTCCACATTACTAGCAAAATAATAAAAGCCCCGTGTACCTAATCCACAGCAAATAATACTGACAGGAGACAATAAACCATGGGAATTGATGTGGGGTTGGAAGATAAAAATTTCTCAGTAATTGCTTTGTCAACCCCAAATTCCCATGAACTACTCTTTGCAGTCTGGTCATAAGGGGCTCCCACACCCTGCCAGCTGCCAGGCAGTACCACGAACAGGGATGGGAGGCCCACCCCACTATATGTTCCATAGCAGGCATCAGAACACTTATGTGCTGGTAAATATTTGTTAAATGCAAGAAGGATCTAGAATTAACTAAATCAAGCATTAGTCAAATGAATAGCAGTATTTCCCATCTGCAAAGTCTTTTTCATTAAATTATTGTTTATATATGATGTTACTTCATGACAACTTCCTGAAGTAGAATTCAGATAGTATCAAAAACACTGATTGAGGACTTGATATGTACCGGTTACTCCCCTAAGAACTTTCCATGTATCTTATTTAATCTCTACAACATATGACGGATGTACTATTAACATTTCCATCTCTCAAATCAGGAAACCAGGCACAGCAATGTTACTAATTAGTTCATACCCTTTCTAAGTGATATAATCAATTAAAAGATCCAGGTATTTTAATTTGAGTAAGACTGTAAGCTTATGTTTTATGCCCTAATCTCCTTTTACCAAATTCTACAAATAAAAATTTAATGATTATAGATAAATTATATTAATATAATTAACATAATAATTAATATAATATTATACATTATTATAATATTATATATTATATTATAATATTATGTTAATAAACAATATAATATAATATATAATTATAGATAATTAAAACATTATCTACAAATAAAAATTTAATCATTGAAGTACAGACATGTTTGATTTTTAAAATGAAGTGCTTCTATTATTTCAATCCACATTACTATTATAAAGCTATATTTAAATAAAAATAATCCTCAAAAATGTTAATAAGTTTACCTAAAGACCACTCCTTCAGTGATCTGAGCTAATCATCCTGCTTGGCCACTCCCTGACCTCTCGATTTCAAGAAATACAAGTTCTAGATGAAAAAAATGTATTGAAAACATGCACCTAAGTGGGGATTGGAAGCAGGCATATTTCACTTTATCAGCTACACAAAGTAGCAGGGATTATGTGATGTTTCTACATAGACCCTGCCCTGATAGAAGTAAAGTTGTATTTTTTAACTATATTTTGTGATTTTACAAAAGGAACATTATCACTATTTTTCTTCCTCTCTACTTCTCTCAGCTTCATTCTAGCCACTAATACTAATTACAGGATGGCTGAATTGCTATCACGTGTGATTAACTTCAATGGCATTTCTTTCTCCTCCACTTCAGACATCCTCTCCTTTCCTGGAGTTCTTCTTGAGGCCACTTAGGACATCAGTGACACCTACAGAGAATACTAAAACAAACTCATTATGAAAAATGAGTGGTGGGGAGAGCCACTGTAGACAGGGAGGTCAACTGGGGAAACTCAACAACAAAAAAGGTAGAGTTGAAGCGGATGAAGATTGCAGCTGTGTCCCTACATCCCTTGGAGTTGTGGGAAGGATGAAATAGGAAATGCTTTGAAAAAATTACACTGAATTTTAAAAAAATTGTTTAACACTATTTAATCCTGTTTAAAGCATAACAGGGTATCATTAAAAACTTCTCTTGACAAACAGCTGTGTTTTGAAGCTTTGCTACTTAGAAATGTAACAGTGGAAGATGTGGGGGTTAGGAGGGTTTAGATTTCATGTGAGCATTCAGGGAAAAGAGAGCTAAGTACTGGGAAAAGGCAAGAGGAGAAAGCTCAAGAGAAACAGCAAGAAGATGGTGGACTTGGTAGGACATGCCAACCTCAGTGGCCTCAGCTATCACCCTAAGGGGCAGCTTCTGAGGCAGACTACCGGAGAGGAATGAGATAACCAGTCCCTATAGATTCAGTGAGGACTTGGTCTCCAGTTCTGAAATTCAGAGGTAAACCAGTATTGCTGTGCTCTCCATTAATGGGTTCTGGCACATGGCTAAGAGCAGAACTACTGCATAGGAAAGACTTGCCCAGGACTGTGCACAGCCAAGGCATACTTGAAAGTAAATCCATCTTCATAAACAAGTAAGAAAAAACAAATTCCAATCATAGTGCATACATTAAAACTAGACTTACATCTTATTTTCACATTTTAAAAGTATTTAGTTGAGAGAAGAGAGAACGAGTGAGAACAAGCAGAGAGAGGGGCAAAGGGAGAGGAAGAGAAGTAGACTTCCTGCTGAGCCTGGAGCCTGATGTGAGAAGTTCAATCCTAAAACCCTGAGATAGTGACGTAAGCCAAAGTCAGATGCTTAACCAACTGTGGTATCCAGGCGCCCCCTCACATCTTGCTTTAATGTCTTGTTGTCTTGTAAGGGAAATGTATATATGTTTAATACATATTTACCTTTCTATTTAATAAGCAGCTATTTTTATATAGGTAAACACTTCAAATTTTAATAAACTATGGCCATATAAAGGAAGCTTTCTCAGAGCACTGATTTTCTTGTCCATCAAGCAGATACCTCATTTAGTGGAAACTAAGCCAAACTGCAGTTTTTTGTTTTTTTAAAGATTTTATTTATTTATTTGACAGACAGAGATCACAAGTAGGCAGAGAGGCAGGCAGAGAGAGGAAGGGAAGCAGACTAGCAGAGAGCCTGAGGCGGGGCTCGATCCCAGGACCCGGGGATCATGACCTGAGCCAAAGGCAGAGGCTTTAACCCACTGAGCCACCCAGGTGCCTCCCAAACTGCAGTCTTAAGCACAAGCATGGTCCTCCAGTATTTATGTTCTTTGAATGCATATTAATCACATATTACAGTCTCAAATGGCTACTTGGACCAGGCAAGTAATATATGAATGAAATAAGCCAAGATAAGAAAAATTGCAGTTGTTGAGATCTATGGTAAACTGATGTCTACTTGCCATGGCTAAAAGTATTCACCTCCAGAAGATTTCTGCCCTGCATTAAGTGAACTCCATGTTGGCAAATCTCACAATTTTCAAGAGAAGCCAGGTTACTATAAGAGATTTCCCGATTTTTAAATGTTATTCAATTAAAAAATACTATAGAAGTAAAAACAAAACAGTACAACTCTCAACAGTCATTGCAATAGAAATACATCTGCTGAATGAATTTGACTCACAGGCTGCCAGTTTATGACTTTTGATCAAATTTTTGATGTTATCTTTGGGAGGCTGGGGAAAGGAAGATTCAATTTGAACAGAACCACATGTAGTTTTGCAAGAGAATTTGCAGACTTCAAAGTACGCACTCAGACCACTGCCCAAGGGAAAAGGAAAACTAAAATAAGACACATTAAGGTTATACTCAAAGGAAGGAAAAGTCACTCCTTTGCTATCATGTAGACATACACTCCGTATGATGGCTGGCTGTAGGATCAAAACAGTCTGAAAGACTAAACCAGAAAGATAAAGTAAAAAGAATAGGAAAAAATAAAAATAAAATAATCTTTCAATTTCTTATAGACAAGGACTAGAAACCCAATGACAATAAAAATAACAAACAAACCCACCCAACGACTTCCCTAAGTATTACCAGGCAAACATGGGCATTAATCCCAGTTTCACTGTGATTACTGAACTGCGGATTTTACAAAAGTATTTCCTGCAATAAAATTTGCTTAGTCTTAGCACTAGTTGTAAATTACATTTTGTTTAGATGAATTCCCGAGTTCTCTGTACCTAAATTTCTTAATTAATGAATGAAAATAACAAATAGTTTACCGTATGTGCTTGCTTTGAAAAATAGATATAAATTGTAATATGTATTACAATTGTAATGTAATATGTACAGTAATAGTACAATTTATGTACTATTACGTAATATGTAATAGTACAGGGACGATGGACACTGGGGAGGGTATGTGTTGTAATGAGCACTGGGGATAATAAAAAACTGATGATTATGGAGGCACGTATTGCATGGAGCACTGGGCGTGGTGCATAAACAATGAACTTTGGAACACTGAAAAGAAATAAGATAAAATGGAAAAAATCAAAAATCAAAAAAATAAAAAAGAATAAAACAAAACTGCCCATAGATAAAAAAATTAAAAGACTGATGAATCACAGAACTGTACCCCGTGAAAAAAATTAATACATTATATGTTAAATAATTGAACTTAAAAATGTTTTAATAAAAAATAAAATGTAATGGTACATTTAAAACCATATTATGCATGGTAAGTATGTCCTATCTACTGGTGAGTTTATTACTGGAGAACATAGCAGGTGCCAAAGAGGAATGTAAATATAGTTATTGACCTACTGTGTCAGTGACAAAAGATTAGTCTTTTTTTCCAGCAGGCTGGAATTAGCCTTGCTGAAAATATTCTTTCCATACCAAATTAGACTACACATCGTATTTCTGTCACTGAATGTTTTCCTTGGTGGTTGTCTGAGTAAAACAAATTGGATGTAGGTTCAAGGTATATCATTCAGGCACCTTCTTTCAAAAGTAGTTAGGGTCTTACTCACTTGAAACCAGATAATTACATTTAATGTAATCTTAAAAGAGCCCCCAAGGATTGTTTTCCATTGGTAAATGAATAAGAAATGGAACAAATTGACTTTCATGGTCTGGAAAGTTCAGAAGAACTAGGAAGAGAAAATACTGCTGAATCTAAAATTTAGTCTCAAAAGACTAATAAAAGTAAAATATCTATTTTTTCTATTCTCATGTAACTCTCAAGTGAAAGTGGCACAAGGAAGGATGTTCCATAAAGACTTATTTAGTGATCAGCTCAGAATGGTTCTACATTAGACCTCCAACCAAATGAGAGCTAGACAACATTCATCCTCTTAGTTCAATTCATTCAGGAAAAAGTGTATCTTTAGATATCTCATTGTGCTCCATGCTAGTATATCAGGATAATAAGATTTCCTTCCTGAATCAAAATATAGATGGAGACTGGTTACTGCCTGACCTAAACCAGGCCAATTGTGACTAGAAAATAAATTCGCTACCAGCCCAAGAACTAGGTTAGTAGATAAACGAAGATTTTAGGAGTAACATCATAAAATTTGAAACGAGGAGGTCTTGAAGGGAGAAAAAAGGGTTTGGTAATTATAGATGGATAGAAATGCTAATAATAAGAAAAAAACAGCAATTTCCCGAACTGAGCAATCTTTCCCCTATTCAAGTATTGCTAGAAAATGAATCAAGATGCAGTTTTGAATATGTTTTTATACCACAAAACATAATTATATTTAATTGATTTTTCTTATTATTTTTCTATGTTTAGTGTAAGAAAAAAATTGTACTAAGTCACTCCAGTTAGTGTCTAATTAAGTCACATCAATAATGTTTCAGTCTCTAAAAGGTACCCTACTAAAATAAACAAAATTTATTTATTTATTTATTTATTTTATTTGACAGAGAGGGATCACAGTAGGCAGAGAGGCAGGCAGAGAGAGAGGGGGAAAGCAGGCTCCCCACTGAGCAGAGAACCCGATGTGGGGCTCAATCCCAGGACCCTGAGATCATGACCTGAGCCGGAGACAGAGGCTTAAGCCACTGAGCCACCCAGGTGCCCCTAAACAAAATTTTTGAATTAAAAAAACCCTATTTTAATTATTCTAAATTTCACTCTGTCAATTCCTAAAATGTATTCAGAAATTTACATGAAAATTATTTCAGTGGCCACACTGGCTTAAATTTCTTTTATTTTAAAATATATACTATTTAAAATACATATTTCTTACTTAAACCTATTTATTTGAATTTTAATTAACATTCAGATTTGTTAATTTTTAAAGATGCTCAAATATGCCAGTGCTCCTATTTTGTTCCTCTGGGTAGGTATTTGAAATACATTTCCATGAATTTAAAGGAGCCTTTAAATTTTGAAAATATAGCTATTGTTTTCTACTTTCAAAACTTGGTGCTGCTTATGACCCTTTTTAGCTGAGTACCTTCTAAGCGGTAAGCCTGTCACACTTCACACATGTAATGGACGTCCCGTGGATAAAATCATGATGCTTCATCTTCCTGATAGCCTTCTCTTCTCTCATGAGGGGACCTCTAATGGGGTAACTCCTCTCTGGGGTCTTGCATGTTTTTTTCTTTCTTTTTTTTTTTCTTTTTTAAATTTCCTCCATATGATACACAGCATATTCTTATTCTGCTGGTTTTCTTTTTTAAAAATTCTAATCTAGAATTTGGCCTACTATAGTGTATTTTGCTTATAAGACTCTCAACAATTCTAACAGATTATTGAGGTTTAATTGACAATTAACCACACATGCTGAAGGATACAATTTGGTTAACTTCTGAGTATGTAAATAAATATATATTCGTCAAATTCTAAAAAGATATGTTGAAATCTGAACCTTTGTTTCTTCAGGATGTGACCTTATTTGGAAATAGAGTAACTGCAGATGTAATTAGTTAATAAAAGGTCATATTGGAATTCCAATATGATTGGTATTCTTTTAAGAGGTGGGAACTTTAGAAAGAGACACAGATGCAAAGAGAAGGTGGCAATGTGGGGTGCCTGGGTGGCTCAGTGGGTTAAGCCGCTGCCTTCGGCTCAGGTCATGATCTCAGGGTCCTAGGATCGAGTCCCACATCGGGCTCTCTGCTCAGCAGGTAGCCTGCTTCCCTCTCTCTCTCTGCCTGCCTCTCTGTCTGCTTGTGATCTCTGTCTGTCAGATAAATAAATAAAATCTTAAAAAAAAAAAAAAAAAGAAGGTGGCAATGTGAAGATGGAGGCATAGATTACAGGGATGTTGCCACAAACCAAGAAATACCCAGGACAACCAGTGACTGGAAGAAGCAAGGAAGTATCCTCCCCAAGAGACGGCAGAGGAAGCCTCCCCCTGGAACACATTGATTTTGGATTTCTAGTCTCCAGAAGTGAGGTAATAAGATTCTGTTGCTTTAAGCCAACCAGTCTGTGGTAGTTTGTTATAGTAGCCCTAGGAAACTAATATAATTTGTGCAGTCAGGAAACTGGCAACAGAAATAGCAAACAAATGAATCCTCTCAAAAAGTTACATAATCCCTTTCCCATTGACACCTCCCTTACACTCACCCCATTCCCATGAAACCACTGAACATCTTTCTATCACCAGAGATTAAGTTGCATTTTCTAGAATTTTACATATATTTTACATAAATTTATAAAAATTCTAAAATTATATGAAATATATTATTATAGACATATGGTATGCACTGGATTCTTTCTGCAGACTTATTCTGAGATTCATTCATGTTGTTGTCCATTCATGTGCACATTCATTGGTTGCTCCTTTGTATTAACAAATAGTATTCCATTACATGAATTTACCACAATTAGTTCATTCATTCATCTGTTGATAAACACTTAGATTGTTTACAAAATCTTGGCTATCACAAATATACCAGCTATATGCATATACACATCTATGTATGGGATTATACTTTTACTTCTCTTAGATAGAGAAATCCATATTTGTGGAATAACTGGGTCGCATAGTAGACATATGTTTAAATTATAAAGGAACCAAACCGTCTTCCAAAGCATATGAGAATTCCAGTTCCTCCACATCCTTGTCCACAGTGAGTATGTGTATTAATTATGCTTTGTTATTTTCTCTATATTATAGTGTTCTGACATCTTTTGGGACCCTTAAGACTGGGGAAGAGACGGCCTTTCCCAGAGCTAGTTAATTCTGAAGATAATGACAACTTTCCCTACAAGCAGGTTTTCACGTACAAAGCAACCAGTCTACCGTCCATGCCCGCACTAGCTCCTATCCAGCTCTCCCACACCAAGCCAATACAGTCGTCTCCCTTACCTGTGGAGGACATGTTCCAGGACCCGCAATGGATGCCTGAAACCACGGAGAGTACTGAACCCTATATATACAATGCCCTTTCTTATACATAAGCACCTATGACAAAGCTTAATTTACAAAGCACAGTAAGAGATTCACAACCATACCTAACAAAAAAACCCAGAACAATTGTAACAACATATTTAAATAAAAGCTCATGAATGTGGTCCTTCTCTCCCCATATCTATTACACTGAACTCACCCATCTTCCTGTGATGTGGGACGACAGAACACCTACAGCAGCAGAGGAAGTGAGGTGGAGGATGCGGGTAAGTTCTGACGCAGCGTGCGGCAACCAACAATTTATGTTCTGACTTTAAAAGAGAAGGGGCTACAGCTGTTTGCAGACCACAGCTGTCAGCGGGGAGACTGAAACCACAGATAAAGTAACCACATACAGTGAAACCACAGAGAAGTGGGAACTCTGGTGTTTCCCCAGCCCTAAATGGTTATCAGGAAAGAAGAGACCACCTCTGTGGCCCCAGACCCACCAGTTATTTGAATTAGCTGATCCTAAATTGTTTACTCTTCCTGGCCTTGTCTTTCCTGCGGAAACTCCAGTGAGGCTCTGGCAGAAATGCCTTCCTTTTGGGATTTACACTCTATTATTAAAAGGAAGTCTTTGGTATTAATTATTTGTTGTTCTTGTTGTTTCCAAAAGATTTCCCTACTACACTAATCTGTCCTACCTCATCATCCTTTTTTGATAGGCATAGAGAGTTCTTGCATCAACAAGGATGGCTGAAAATATGGTAGCTATTTATGAGACCACCATTAAACTGGCAAGGTAGAAAATCAATTTTTGATATATATGTAGATAGATAGAGATAAATATATTTCTATAAATAGTTTTGCTGTTATATATTCCTAATCTCTGACTGCTGAATGCTACATGAATCTCTCACTTTGTTTTCTTGAAACAGAACATAATTTAAATTTTTTCTTTTTTTATTTTATAGCTGGTCTGTGCTGTCTTTTAGCTTGAATGAAGTTTTGTGTAGAGAAAACATTTATTCCTTCATCTGTATATTCACACAGAGATTATAGCTTTAAAACGAGGCGGGGGTGGAGGGGCAGAGGAAGAGGGAGTTGGCTGCTTAATACTATTATTGCATATTTAGTATTCCATAGATTTTAAAATTTAACTTTTGCTCTTAATATTTTTCTTCCATTTTCTTAGAATTAATTTTATATTATCTAACTCCTTTGGAATAATCAATTTTTAGCCTTTCTTTTTTTCTAATATGTACATTTAATGTAATACTTTCTGTCTAAACACAATTTTGCCTGCTGCTGCCAAATACTAGATTTTTAAAAATTATAATTCAGTACAAAATATTGTCTGTGGATTATTTATTTGTAGCTTTACTATATAAAGCTTGACCTGTGGATTATTTAGTAATATATAGCTTTATTTTCAAATATATGGACATATTCCAGTCATCTTTTATGACTGAATTCCAGTTTAACTACATTGTGATCAAAGGACTTTCTGGATTATCTAGTACTTTAACATTTGTTGAGATTTTCTTTCTAGTCCAGGTTACAATATATTTTTATTAATGTTGGTGTGAATTTCAAGAAAATCTGTGCATTCATCTATTTTGTACTGCAGCTCTTCATATATATCAATTAGGTCAAATATCTTAATAACTTTTATAGATCTTCTATGTGCTTACTGAATTTTTTTCCTGCTTGGTCTTAGTTATGAGAAATGTATGTTAAAATTTTCTTTATTGTGGATTTTTCCACTCCTCCTTTTACTTTTGTCACTTTCTTCTGTATATATTTGGGACTTATGTTGTTAGATGGATATAATTTTAGAATTTAGAAACATGTTTTTTCGTTCCTTAGTTTTTTAGCACTTTTATTCTTTTCTGTATTTTTTTCTAGGAGTATTTTCCTTCTTCTTGAAGACCTCCTTTTAGTACCTATCTATTATTAGTGAATTCTCTTTACTATAATTTTCTGGAAATAGTTTTATTTCACCTTTATTTTGAAGGATATTTCCAGTGGTTATAGAATTATATATTTTAAATTATTTTGTTTAAAACAGTAATCGCCATTTTAAAAATTGCTATTAAGAATTCCACTGTCAGTCTTATTTTTAGTCTTTTGGATTGCAGTTAAGAAATATTGACTTCATATTATACTAACTTGACTACAAAGATAAAACTGTTGAAAAGCAGGAAAAGTTCATAGTGAGAAAAAAACTATGAGGGGAATAAATACCACAGAAAATACTTTTAGACAATTGAGTGACACTCACTCTTGACCAATGTTTGCAGAGTGGCTGGAATTTGATGATTAGCAGTCAGATGAAAGAAAGTAATGCTCCACTCTAACTTTGTCAGAATACCTTTCAGAATGTCCTTTAATAGAAACTGGCTATTACATGAAACTAATTGCCACAAATGATGTTATAGTGTGAGTACAATTCAGCATGGATGTAAATTGACTCATATTCCAACCCTAAAACGAAAACAGAACTATGTGAATAACAGTAAATATTTGATGAAAATAATTAATTCACTTATTAATCAATATCATTTATCAGTGAGGTAACAAAAGCTAATTTTCTTTCATTGTAATTCATTTGATGAGATATTTTATTAAATATATTTATATTATCAGCCATAAATATTGATTTTTAGGGAAGATACAATGAAGACATGGATATTACATAGGAACATAAACCCTATGAGACTGTGGACTTCATGTGTCTTGTTCTTTGCGGTGTCTCTTGCACTGAGATTAAGGCTTTTTTCATAGTGCTAAAAAATATGTGTTGAGGGTGCAGAAATGGTTAAACAGGTAATGGGGATAGAGGCGTGCACTTCGGATGAGCACAGGGTATTATATGTAAGTGTTGAATGATTAAATTGTACACCTGAAACTAATATTATACTGTATGTTAATGAACTGGAATGTCAATAAAAATTTTTAAAATACATACATGTTGAACCAATGGATCTGTTTTTCTCTAAAAGTTGACTTAAAAACATCTTAAGGGTGATGATAATAAGCAGTATAATCTAGTTGGAGAGGCATCTAACAGAAGTCTGTAACCATCGATTTCTTATTCACTATAAACACACAGGCAGGATAGTATTTACAAATGAGGCAAATCTTGACTGTCCACTGAGATCGGCTGTCACTATTTTGGGGGTTACTGAATTTACCATGCAGTATGATCTGAGATGCCTTCAGCCTAGTTTTCTCTAAAATTTAACACCTTTGGGGGCACCTGGGTGGCTTAGTCTTTAAGCGTCTGCCTTTGGCTCAGGTCATGATCCCAAGGTCCTGGGATCAAGCTCCGCATCAAGCTCTCTGCCCTGCAGGAAGCCTGCTTCTTCCTCTCCCACTCCCCCTGCTTGTGTTCCTGCTCTTGCTCTCTCTGTCCCTGTCAAATAAATAAATAAAATCTTTTAAAAATTAAAAAAATAGAAATTAACACCTTTCAATGGCATAATTTATGGTGGAGATTTCAACAAAACTCCATCACAGAAAAAGATCAAAGTGATAAACTTATGTTCCTAACGACACAGAGTTCCAGAAATGGAGATAAATCCAAGGTCTGTATACATAATCATGGAATGATAATGTGCCGGAGAATACCTGCATTATAATCCTGGAAGAAACCTGAATCCTAAATAGTTAAATTCACAAATGGTGTGGAGCAGAGGATGAAAGGATATTGATCACAACAAAGTTACTAACATACTCTTCACTGCCCCCCTCCACCTCCACAAAAAAAAAAAAAAGGCATAATCCAGATTTATCAGTCAGTCATGGAAATTATTTTAAAAAGAGGTTTAAAGGGGTGCCTGGGTGGGTCAGTGGGTTAAAGCCTCTGCCTTCGGCTCAGGTCATGATCCCAGGGTCCTGGGATCGAGCCCCACATCGGGCTCTCTACTCAGCAGGGAGCCTGCTTCACTTTCTCTCTCTCTGCCTGCCTCTCTGCCTACTTGTGATCTCTGTCTGTCAAATAAATAAATAAAATCTTAAAAAAAAAAAGAGGTTTAAAAAATTAGTTACACTGTCTTTTAATTTCTGGAAGGATGACTGTGGTTATAATAATATGTTTTATCAAACATATATGGTATTTGTGATGAAATGGATATAAGTAAAGTTGACAGAATTGAGAAGTTAAGAATTTTTAATAAATCAATAAATTTCTAAGTTAGAAGCAATACATCTTGTTTCTGTGATAACATAACCTCTACTTTATTTTCATTTTCTTTTCTGTCTTCTTTGTAGACCACTCATTGTACACATTGGCATTGCCCAGGTGTGTCTTCTTCCCTTGACTACTTGTTTTTCCCATTCTGTGGATTTAACTATAACCTTAGTCATATATATGTATATATACAGATATAGACTATATCAGAATCCAGAGTCTCTGTAAGGTATCATTCACAATGTCAGATATAATTCCATATTATTAGATATAAAAAATTAAAATGTGACTAATATTCAGAACAAAAGACACTCAATGAACAACTCTGTAAATATACTAAAAATGAATAAATTATGGACTTTATATGGGTAAATTCTGTCACAAGAACTATTTATCAAACTATTACAACATTAACAGACAATCAATGGGGTCTCTGAGATGATCCATATGTAATTAGCAGATAAGATTTTAAAAGCATTTATAATAACTAGTCTCGGTATGTAAATTAAAATATACGCATAATGATTAAAAACATAAATCTTAGCAGAAAAACTGAAATGTTCATTAAAGAGCCAAATGGAGATTCTAGAAAAAAATTATACATAGATTTTATATATATTTTACTCTTTGTATTTATATCTATAACTATGGTAAAGTTTTCAGCCATAATTATTCTCTACTTGAGACTTCTGTAATAGACACAAGCATCTGGTGGCCATCTTTACTTTGTCTTTTACGCATCTTGAACTCAATACATTTAAAACTGAGCTTAACATCTGCTCTAAAACTACACCTTCTGTATTACTTCCACAGAAACAGATGACAACAGATTCCACCCAACTAATCCAATATGCAAACCTGAGATTTACCTTTGATCTCACATATTTCATCTCCATTCACATCTAAACAATCACCCAATGAACACAAATCTTACTTCCTTAATTTTCCTTTTCTTTCTTCTCCATCACTACTAGATCTATCATGGATAACTGGGAAAAAAAAATCTTTGCTCTCTTCTGCCTCTGGTCTTATTTTTTTTTAAATCCGCTCTCTAAACAAAACATAGTTACAAACTGAAATATAACTACGCTATTGTTTTGATTAGGTATTTTCAATGACTCCACATTTTCTTTCAAATTAATTCCAATCTTCCTATATTACATGCAAGAGAGAAGAAACTTGCACATCCCCTTCTTCAACTGGAAGAAAAAGATGGAAAAGGGAAATTTTAACTTTAAATCAACTAGGAGTGGCGCCTGGGTGACTCAATGGGTTAAGCCTCTGTCTTCAGCTCAGGTCATGATCTCAGAGCCCTGAGATCGAGCCCCGCATCTGGCTCTCTGCTCAGCAAGGAGCCTGCTGCCCCCCTCTCTCTCTGCCTGCCTCTCTGCCTCCTTTTGATTTCTCTCTCTCTGTGAAATAAATAAATAAAATCTTAAAAAAAAAATCAACTAGGAATCCTGACTATTTTGTGGGACTGGACATATTAATAATTGACTGAAGGAATTAACTGGAAAAATCATGAGGGAAATTCCATCTGAATTTCAGCTGGACAAAGGAGAAATAACTAATTTCATCAATTGAATATAAAGAATAATAAGAGGGAAATCAGGGTCATGATACACTTCCACTCTAAGGAGGGTAGATCTGAAACACTAGTTATATGTGCAATTTTCTATACTCAATACAGGCTCTACTTCATTAAATAAAGAAAAAGAAAATTTTGTCCTTAGTTTAGAATGCCCTATCTCCTCCTTCTGCCTCACTTGAATAATTACTTTTCATTTTTTAAAACACAACTGGTGATTTTATTTAGCAATTCCTGACTATTTGGATCTTAGTTGGTATTCTGCATCCTTGTTCCATCATACCCTTTGAGTTACTCATGCCAGAATACTAGCATTTTGATCACGTGTTTTGGTTCTGGCTATTCCATGAACTCCTTAACGTCAGAGAATATGGCTCATTTATCTTTGTGTTTTCAAAACTGAAAATTGGACCTGAAATATTAGGTTATAAATAAATAAAAATAAATGAAATGATGATGCAGAGAATGAGAGACAAATGAAACTATCAACAACAACAACAACAGGAAAGTAGGTATCATTATTTTTGAGAGGAGATGAAGAATTCCATCTTGGGAAGTTCAAACTGAAATGGCAATAGATTTTTTTTTTTTTAAGACCTAATCAGCACTAACTGAAGTTAAAACAGCGCAAAAATTCAGTTAGTACAATATCATTGGGATGCTTTGAAATTGTACTCTCTTTAGATACAAGAATCTGAACTGGGCTGTCTGGGAGTTGCAAAGAATAGAAGATATGGTCCCTTCATTCCTGAACATCTCTATAACCATGCACCACCTTTGGGGAATAATTATCTTCTGAGAAGATCCATCTAATGACTGAGAGGCAGAAAATACAAGTGATTCTCTCAACTACTTAGCAATGAAACTAAAACAAAACAAAAAACCAATCTCTAAGGAAAATAACCCAAAGCTTTGAGTGAGAGAAAATAGAACTAAGGAATGGGTTAGCTATAGAAAACTCAAGTATGAAGATTATTTCAGTTCCTCTTTAAAGAAAGAGGGTGTCTTCTGATACCACACACAGAAAACCTGAAAGACCACCAAAAAACTACTAGAACTAATAAAGGAATTCAGTAAGGTCACAGGATACAAAATCAATATACAAAAATCCATTGCATATCTGTACACAATAAAGCAGCAGAAAGGGAAATTAAGAAAAAAATCCCATTTACAATTACACCAAAAATAACATATCTAGGAATAGGGATGCCTGGATGGCAGCTCAGGTTATGATCCCAGGGTCATGGGTTCAAGTCCTGCATCAGGCTCCTTGCTCAGTGGGGAGTCTGCCTCTCTCTCTGCCTCTGTTTTTTCCCCTTGCTTTCACTCTTTCTTTGACAAAGAAGTAAATAAAATCTTTTAAAAAAATATGTAGGAATAAACTTAACCAAAGAGATAAAAGTCTATACCCTGAAAACTATAAAACATTGATAAAAGACATCAAAGACAAACACAAATAAATGGAAAGGTATTCCATGCTGGAAGGACAACTATTGCTTAAATGTCCATTGTACCCAAATAAATCTACACATTTAGTGCAAACCCTATTAAAATACCAACAGCATTTTTCACAGAAGTGGAACAAACAATCCTAAAATTTGTATGGAATCACAAAAGACCCTGAATAGCCAAAGCAGTCATGAAAAAAAAAAAAAAAAGGAATATCACAATCCCAGATTTCAAGTTATACTACTACAAAATTGTAGTAGTCAAAACAGTATGGTATCAGAATAAAAATAGAGCATAGATCAATGGAACAGAATAGAGAGCCCAGAAATAAGCCTGTAATTATATGGTGTATTAACTTTTGACAAAGGAGGCAAGCATATACAAAGGGAAAAAGAGAATCTCTTCAACAAATGATATTGGAAAACCCTATGCAAAAGAATGAAACTGGACCACTTACATAGCACACAAAAATGACCACAAAATGGGTCAAGACCTAAATGTGAGACTTGAAACATAAAAAACCTAAAAGAAAACATAAGCAGTGATTTCTCTAATATTGGTCATAGCAACATTTTCTAGATATGTCTCCTGAGACAAGGGAAATAAGAGAAAAAATAAACTATTGGAACTACATAAAAATAAAAAGCTTCTGTACAGCAAAGGAAATGACCAACAAAACTAAAAGACAACCTAATGAGTGGGAGAAGATATTTGCAAATGACATAATCAATAAGGGGCTAGCATCCAAACTATATAAAGAACTGATACAACTCAACACCATAAAAACAAATAATCAATTAAAAATGGGCAGAAGACATGGGACGCTCCTCAAAAAATTAAAAATAGAACTACCATATGATCCAGTAATTCCACTACTGGGCATATATCTAAAGAATACAAAAACATCAATTCAGATAGATATATGTACCCCTATGTTTATTGCAGCATTATTTACAATGGCCAAATATTTTAAAGTGTCCAACACTAGATGAATGGATAAAGAAGTAGGGTATATATACAATAGAATATTACTCAGGCATAAAAAAGAATGAAGTCTTGCCATTTGCAATAACATGAATGGATCTAGAGAGTATAATGTTAAGTGCAATAAGTAGACAGAGAAAGACAAATATTGTATGATTTCACTCATATGTGGAATTTAAGAAACAAAACAAAGGAAAAAAAAGAGACTAACCAAAAAACAGGGAACTACAGGGAACAAACTCATGGTTATCAGAAGGGAGGTGGGTAGGGGGATGGCTGACATAGTTGGCAGGGATTAAAGGTATACTTAACCCAGCGAGCACTGAGTACTGTATGAAATTGTTGACTCACCATATTGATACACCTGAAATAAACATAACACTGTATGTTAACTATATTGGAATTAAAATAGAATAAAATAAAAAGTCACTTTCATATCTTATTAAAAAAAGAAAGGGGATTTCTTAACATGGGTTTTAACTATTCCTTAAAGCCCTATTACCTTTGCCTAATATAAAAAAGTGAAAAATTACCATATAAATAAAATTAGGTGCATATGTTTCTATTTTCTTTTGAAAATATATCCCAGGCTATAAAATGTTGCTTTAATAATGTTATGGCTATCTATCTATCTATCCATCTATATATAATCTATCTACTATCTATCATTTGTGTATATATATACACACATTATATATCAATGATTACCTCTTTTTTAGAAATTTTCTTAAGCTACACTTTATTTAGGATAACTAAATTTTTAAGAACTTCTTTTAATGAACAGTCTCAAGTTTATTAGTTTATTCTAATAAAAATGAAGAAAACAAAGCATTTTACAGAACAGACTATAATCACTGTTATATGGCCACTAGAAAGAAAAGGGGATAAAAAAATATCATATGGAATTAATAATGGTTAGTTAGCATTTCATGTTAAAGTAAAGGAACTCAGTTTAAAATAAAATTAAGTAGCTCAAGTAGCATACAAATGCCACCAAGTTTGAGCAACAAAATCTAACAGATTCATTAGAGCTGGTTGGGGTCTGTGGGGTTCAACTCTAGGTCCTTTGTCTCTGCAACCTTACTTTCACAATGACATTTTCAGTGCGCAGTGCTTACTCTTTGGGTCTTCCTATTCTCTCTCTCTGGTTTATGGCAGCAGGAGTCATCAACCATGAAATTGCAGGAGGTCTCTGAATAAATACTAACATTGACTGAAGGAAAACAGCTGAACACATTTGTACAGATTTCTATAACACCTAATGTAAAACAGGGCATTACACTGGACCTGAGGAGGCAGTTCTCCTCCTCCCTCTGCAGTTCCCCCTCCCTTCTCCCCTCCCTTTTTCCCCTCTTTCTTCTTCCCTTCCTCCTCCTCCTCCCTCTTCTAATGGAAATACCCCGATCTAGGTGGGCAAAGGCTGGATGTTTTCTTAAGTGAAAAGCAAATGTTCATGTGGAGACTTTTATCTGCGGAACTGCTGCAAAGATTAAAACATACTCCTTTACACACCCATTTCCTCTTAATGTTAAGAAAAAAAAAAGGCGATAAATTAACTTACTGAAGGAAGCCACAGGCCTGTGTATATATATGCATTATATAGTACATATAATTGCATATTTAATTTACCTATTTGAAATCTTTTTCTCCTTCTAAATTCAAACATGCTCCAGAAATGTGTCTTCATTTGTCCCATCATTTGTTCATTTGTCATGAGTCTCAGAAATGGAAGACCCCATTTTATGAATGAAGATAAAATGCTCCTTGAATAGTGAATCTTTTTTAATAAAAGAAGAATTCAGGTTATAGCAAGAGGAATGATCAGTACTTGAGGGCCTTGGGTTATTTTTTTTTTAAAGTTTTAATTCATTTATATCTTCACCAAAAAGAAAAATGTAAATTATTCTCTGGGTTTCTGTTTAGCACACAAGTGAGTTCGAATATATTATTTGAGGGAATTAAGACAGTCAAAATTATCCTGATATAAAAGAAAAGCAATAGTAGCCAGTAATGTGTAATTGCATTTTATTTTAGTGAATGTTAGAATAATGATATATACGTGTTAAACCACAAGCATCTTAAGGGCTTTAAAATCTGTAGTTAGGGGATTTTCCAACTGCCACATATCCTGCCAGATGCTTTGGTTTTTGGGTCTATTCCACAGTTCCGGAATGAAGAAACTCACTGTGCAAAAGTGTTGTCCCCTGCATTCTGATGCTTTCCTCCAGCTGCCGAAGTTCCCATCCTCAGGATCTCTGCCCATCAACAACCTTGGCTTGAGTTTTATTTATTTTTTTAAATTAAAAAAAAAATTTTTTTTAAAGACTCCACTTATTTGACAGAGAGATAAACAATGAGAGAGGGAATACAAGCAGGGGGACTGGGAGTGGGAGAAGCAGGCCCCCTGGGAGCTGGATCCAAGGACCCTGGGATCATGACCTGAGCGGAGGGCAACAACTGAGCCACCCAGACACTTTTGGCTTGAGTTTTAAAGTGCTGATCATAATAACAAAGATGAGGAGGCAACTTTTAGTTACACGAATTTAGAGCTGAAGAGTTCTATTTTTTTTTTTTTTTTGGTATGGTTATTCAGATGAAATTGTATAATACAGTAATGAAACTTACAAGTTTAAAAATTAAGGGCCAAAATAACATTTACACAAGATGTGAAATACACAGCATAATCATAAAGCTGTAGAGTAGCTTCCAAAAGTCACCACAGAAAACTAATCTCATAAACTTATAATGAGTACTATGTATATAAAGATATGTATGCATAATAAAAGCTTAGATATCTTTGCTGCAAACATTTGTAATACAAATAACCTTTTCAGCAAACCTGTGCACAGGGGATATTTTGAAACTCACAACCCTTGTCAAGAGGAAATTAATTTTCACTTGAAATAAGCTAACGTGAATGTCAAAAATGCCCTTTAGAAATTTAATCACAAAACAAAAGATCATGTCTAAGGAGTAAATTTACATACATAAAAATAATCTATAAAATGGCCTAAATGTTGCTTTATTACAGCCCGGTTTAGTAAATAATCTAGCTGTGTGATCTTGGGTGAGTCATTTAGTTTCAGTGTGCTCATATAAATAACTGATTTGTGAGGGTAGAGTGAGGCATGTATTCAATAATAATAAAAATAATAAAGCAAGTCCATGATACATTATTTTAAAAATTATAAGATATATTTATATCTATACACATATATGTATAGACACACATTATTTACGTGACTAATGATGGTTATTTTTCCGTTTCCATGTTAAACACAAATACACATGTACTATAAAAAGTTTAATTTTTACATTTGATAATATTTTATAATTTTATGAAATACTTTCCAAATCACAGGAAGAAAACTCCTATAGGATCTTCTCTTCCAAGAGTAATAACAAGAGGCAGATTTGTTCAAAATTTTAAAAATGACTGTTGAAAAATGTTGAAAAGCTATTGAAGAATTTTACCATAAACAAAATAAATTAAAATGCATGGCTAGAGCTTTAGGATGTTTTTGTAAAACCTTATAAACTTTTATATTTGGAAATCAAACTGGCAACATCTAATAATTGCTTCTTTCTTAGACTTCCAGAAATCTAGGGTTTTGATGACTAAGATACACAGTAAGAGCAGGTTTATACATATACATATTTATCTTTGGACAGAGACCAAGCAAATAAATATGAAAAGCCAAATAAAATAAAAGTTTGTCAAATGTGTTAAACTGTGAAATAAGATATAGTCTCATTATAAGAGCAGAAGAAAATTTTTATTTTATTTCAATTTCCTAAGCCATTTTTTGTAGAACTCATCCCAGCAACATTTTTATTGCAAGCAAAATCAGCATGTTGTTCATATCAATAGAGGGGGAATCAGAAATTAATTCTGGACTTACTCCAGTTTCAGAGGCCACAGAAATAAAATTAAAATTAAACTTTAAAGCTGAAAACTCATGACTAAACTAATAAAACATATGATTTTAAAACTAGAAATAGTTCAAAATTTCCAGGCATATGAATATCACTGATTATCTTGACTCTAGTTCCATGGCATGATGAACAAAGCAGCATTATCAATGAGATTAATTCAAGCTGTCCCTAAAAATAACGCTGTTTGAGCAGTTATATCATGATTTATCCTTTAGTTTCCTCTTTAAACTGTTATTAAGCTAAGTGCTTGTTATGAATAAATAAATGAATAATAATGAGTGAATAAGTGAATGAATGTACATCTCAAATGTAATCTCCAAAAAACTTGGTGGCTCTTTCCGAAGAGATTTCCAAAATCATGCACCTCTTGATTTAGTCACACTTCCAGTACAGCTTTTTTAACTTCGCTTTAATGTTATGATTATTTGTTTTATTCCTCTGCGTAAAGAGCACATTTTTGTGGAGGCCGAGAAAATTAAGGCCATCCCACCTCAGGTTTAGCATTAGCCCAAGTATAGCCATCTTAGCTTCGGTAGCCATCTCAGGCCCCTGTGACCAAGGGCTGAACTTTCCCCCACCCTGCTTTAGTTCCAGAGACCCCCACCCTGCTTTAGTAACAGGAATACCTAACCCTGTAAACACTTCCAAGAAAGTACCTAACCCTGTAAACAGCCCGGCAACAGCTAATCAGCCTACTGCAGAAAAGTCTGAAACTTCTCCCCACCCCCCTCTTGTAATGACCCATAAAAACCCCTGCCTTAACTAGCCTCGGGGTTCAAGTCCCTACTTGGCTGCATCGAGTATACTTGGGCCCAAGCTTAAGCTTGTCAAACAAACCCTCATGTGATTACATCGGTGTTGGCTCCTTGGTGGTCTCTCAGACAGGAAAACTCAGGCATAACAATTTTCTGTTTGTCTTTTCATTCTCAACACAAAGTATGGCATTTTGCATATTAAAGGTGATTAGTAAGTGTTTGACAAAAGAATTAAGGAGTGAAGCAATAGGCTTCCTAGCATAGTCACACTCAGTTGTTGACAGTATCAATTAGATAATTATAAACTCAAGCCTTTTCCTTTCATTCCCTCATGAATATTGGTAGAGTGCTTAATATAAAGGAAATGCATCCATAGCCACCTATCACCTTTCTGTTGAATATGTCATCTATGAAGGTAAATAAGGAAGATGAGGGAAGAAATCCCCAGTGGTGCACAAAGCCCCAGGCTAAAGCTCTAAGGGCAGGAGATAATGAAGTTTCAATGGGCTCCATAAAAAAATAGTTTTGGTTGGGACGCCTGGGTGGCTCAGTTGGTTAAGCAGCTGCCTTTGGCTCAGGTCATGATCCCAGCGTCCTGGGATTGAGTCCCACATCGGGCTCCTTGCTTGGTGGGGAGCCTGCTTCTCCCTCTGCCTCTGCCTGCCATTCTGTCCACCTGTGCTCGCTCTCTCTCCCTCTCTCTCTGACAAATAAATAAAAAAAAATAAAAAAAAATAGTTTTGGTGATGTTGGCTGCTTAACCCTTCTGGTTATCAGTTCCTTCATGTGTATTATGGACGGATCACCCTGATGATCTTTCAATTTTCTGTAGGTCTAACATCTTATTTTTGTGACCAATAGTTATACTGGGGAAACCAGACTCCTAAAATTATTCTATGTGCAAAAGGCAGCACAAACAGAGGTAATGAAAGGTCAGGTGATGGTCGTGGTGGTGTGTGGTGGGAAGAGAAAGCTTCAAGAGAAGTGTTACCAAAAAATGTGGATGCTAACCCCTGGCTTTTCAGGGTAAATTTTGCAGGGACACAGCAGGGCATGTAATGCGATGAGTCATTCCAAAAGTCAGAAACAACATGTGCGAAGAATAAAGGTTTGAAGCAGTGGAAACATAAAGAAAATTGAAAGTAGTTTGGTTTTGTTGGAGAATTCATTTGTGTGATGGAGACTGGAGTCGTAGGCAATAGCCAGACCTCAAGGATCTTGGAGTCCATGTCTAAGGGTGTAGACTTTCTTATTTGTGTAGTGACAGAGCAACGTGACCCATCATTGTTTACAAAGATCATGATGGCTAGTGTGTAAAGACTAACTCAAGGAAATAAAAGCAGAAGTAGTGGTTCTCTAAGAGGAAAGGGAAGTGAAACTCCAGGGAAGATGATAAGGTGGTAAACTGGAAGAGCAGGAGTGACCTGGAAAGGGACTCACAATGAGAGAGATTTGTGAGGAAGAATCAACAAATAAGATTCAATAATAGACTAGATTTGGAAATCAGGGAAGAATTACAGGGCAGAGTAGATTTTTTTAGGTTGGGCAACTGAGGGAAGATGATTTCATTAAATGAGATAGGCAATATAGAAGCATAAACATGCTGGTAGAAGAAAGATGAATTTGGTTTTAAATATGTTAAATTTGAAGTTCCCTTGAAACACTGAGGAAGCAATAGCCTTTTGCAATTCGGCCAACAGTCCTGCCTTGAGAGTCTAACATAGTGCTCTCATTCCTTCCTCATTTCCTACCATTTTCCACTTTCCTACTCTAGCCAACACCACCATTTTTAGATTCCTTGAACATGCAACAGTTTTCTGCCCTGAGCTTTTGCATTTACTATTTAATCTGTTTAAAATAATTTCTGAGGTGCCCCGGTGGCTCAGTTGGTTGAGTGCCTCATTCTAGATTTTGGATCAGGTCATGATCTCAAGGTCCTGGGATCCAGTCCCACATAGGGCTCCATGCTGAGTGGGAGTCTGTTTGAGATTTTTTTCTCTCCCTCTCTCTGCCCCTCCTCCCCAGTTGCATGATCTCTCTCTCTCTCTCAAATAATTTCTCCTAAAATATTTATAGGAATGGTTTATGCTTATTATATTATTATGTCTCAGAATATTGTCTTTTTAGAATCACCTTCTAGTACTAACTCAAGTTGCTCATTACCCCAGTCATCTTTATTATCTCCTATTCATTTTCTGTATTGCTTATATGACTATCTAAAAAAGTCTTGGTTATTTATGTATTTACTTGCTAATTGGTTGTTCTCCCCTTCCAGACAGAAAATCTCTATGGGAACATGGACGGCTATTCACTATTACTATACGTACATCTAGAATGAACCTGATATGTACTAAATGCCCTGCAAAATTTATTTAATGACTAACTGAACCTATGGTCATGGAATTAGGAGAAAGGATGGGCTGATACTCAGTGGGGCACAGGAAGATTCACTGGGGAGTTTCAATTGTACAAGTCCCTTCTAAGGCTCTGAGAGAACCTTTAACTAGGTTCACCACAATCAAATTTTTTTTTTTTTTGTAAAATTCACAAATAAGATATTTTAACCATGGTAAAAAAGTACTGTCTTTTTTCAACTCTGACCTATTCTAGTCCACCCTCCTCATGTCAGGTGATATAAAAAAAAGGCATATTTGAAATCTGGCTTGAAAAGTTAAGTTGGGATACATTTTATTTAGTTTTTTAAGGGTGACTTTATATAGTTTGCAAAATAAAAAAAATATAAATGTAGAATTATATACAGAAAGGAATATTTACTTAGAATGAGAAAAGAAATAATAAATTACAAATTAAAAAAAACCCCTAATACCTTAAATGTCACAACACCCAGAAAATAACATTATATTTTTATGTTATTTATGCCTGACATACTTCTATAACACTTCTGATATTTTTGGCTGGGTACACTTTGACCTCCTCTTCAAATTGCAATGCTTTTGTAATATAATTTTTTTACTTTCTTCTCTTTCTTTCTTTCTTTCTTTCTTTCTTTCTTTCTTTCTTTCTTCTTCTCTCTCTCTCTCTCTCTTTTTTTTTCTAAAGTAGATCCCATGCCCAATACAGGTCTTGAACTCATGACAATGAGATCAAGACCTGAGCTGAGATCAAGGGTCAGAAACTTAACCAACTGAACCACCCTGGTGCCTCAATATAATTTTCTATAAAAATAATAAAAAGAAAATTCTACTTTCCTATTAGCTGGTTGATTTTTTTTAAAACATTGTTTAAGAGATACTTATAGCATTATAACTTGTTAACAGAATATCATATAAGTTTGGGGATTGTTTTCAAATTTGGGAGAAATTTCAAGTTTCCTTTACATATGAGTTGTTATTTACATACTCACTGATTTTACAGGTTTTCACCCTACAAACACAGGAATTCTGATTAATTCTATTTTGTGTAATTACCATTAAAAAATAGTATGATGTACTTATCTTTGCCTATACCCCAAAAGAAAGAACTTCTATTACTTGAGAACCAACTTCTCTAATTACATCTTATTCATTCAATATTAGAAGAATATTCAGTTATGTATATTTCAAAATTTATTCCTCCATTTTTCATATGTTTCTGGTACTGAGTCCTATGGGGTACATTCATATTTCAATGAAATATTTGGCCCTGCCCCTCTGTCACAGCATTAGATGAGTCAGTATTTAGGGTTATCCCTATTTCAGGAGATGTACTAATAATTTGACTATATACCTACACAGCTTCATGGGAGTAGTTGATGTATATACAAGATGGCCTAAGGGAAAGAGAAGATGGACAAGACAAGAATTTTCACATTGATTTGTTTAGTAAAGAAGTAAAGATTCAGGAAATAAATGGGCAGAAAGGAAGATTTATAACAGACAAAGGCAAATACCATGGAAGAAAGGCAAGAAAAAATTTCATGTCTATAAATATGGTTAAACAATGTTTATACAGTGCTAAACCATTAATCATTATGAACTTATGTTTTAAAGAATTAAAAATTTAGATAACATAAAATATTGAATTTTAGAATGAAAAATTTTCATATGAAATTGAAAAGAATGTATCTGTATTACTTTCCAAGGGCTGTTGTAACAGATTACTGAAAACTGAGTGGGTGAGCCAAAGACATTAATTGTCTCACATTTAAGGAGACTAGAAGTCATGAGCAAGATGTTGATTCCTTCTGAATGTCATGAGGGAAGGAATTGATTCAGGTCTTTCTCTTTGGTTTGTAGATAGTTGTTTTTTCCCTAGGTCTTAATTTTTTCTTTTTCCTATGCATGTTTGTCTCTGGGTCTGAATTTTCCCTTTTTTAAAAGGACACCATCATACTGGATTAGGGACAACCCTAAGGACCTTGTTTTAACTTGATTACCTCTGCAAAGACCCCATTTTCTGGGGTGCCTGGGTGCTCAGTCTGTCTTCTGCTCAGGTCATGATCTTGGGGTCCTAGGGTCCAGCCCTGTGATGGGCTCCCTGATCAGCAGGGAGTCTGCTTCTCTCTCTCCTTCTGCACCTCATCTCCCCTACCACTCATGTTCTCCCTCTCTCTCTCAAATAAATAAAATCTTAAAAAAAAAAAAGACCCATCTCCAAATAAGGTTACATTCTGAGACTTCAGTGGTTAGAAAATGAACATATCTTTTGGAGAGGACATAATTCAACCTGTCACATATCAAATTTAAAATTATATTTAGTATTAGTAGGTAATGAGTGAAATAATAGGATGGTAGGAAAATGTCATGATTAACTGAAACAGTTTGTTCTCTGGTTCCATTGATTGAGGGAATGCAGGTCACTGAAGGACTGAGTATTTTAAAATAAAACATCCGGATGCCTGGGTGGCTCAGTGGGTTAAGCCGCTGCCTTCAGCTCAGGTCCTGATCTCAGGGTCCTGGGATCAAGTCCCGCATCGAGCTTTCTGCTCAGCGGGGAGCCTGCTTCCCTCTCTCTCTCTGCCTGCCTCTCTGTCTACTTGTGATCTCTCACTGTAAAATAAATAAATAAAATCTTTAAAAAAAATAAAAATAAAAATAAAATAAAATAAAACATCCATTCAAAATAAAACATCCAGGGGCACCTCCAGTCATCCAGTCATTAAGTGTCTGCTTTTGGCTCAGTCATGATCCCAGGGTCCTAGGATGGAGCCCCTCACCAGGCTCCCTGCTCTCTGCTCGGCAAGAAGCCTGCTTCTCCCTCTCCCACTTCCCCCGCTTGTGTTCCCCCTCTCTCTGTGTTTCTCTCTGTCAAATAAATAAATAAAATCTTTACAAAAAATCCATAATATACAAAATATAAAATATATACATATAATATAAATATAATAAGTATAAAATATATAAATATAAAATATACCTTTTAAAACTCTTGTCCTATTTTTAAGAATATGTACACCTTTGTTTTCTCAAATATACTTGAATATACTTGGTACCTATCTTTGCTTTTCCCTTTTTTTTTTTTTTTTAGTGGTAGTATCTAAAAGATAGAAATGTTTCCAAAAGGGGAAGTCTACCATCTGTGTTAATTATTGCTTGGTTTGATTGTCAGCAGCTAGCCCCCAAGACCTGACCTTTCTTGCTCACTAGCTTGTACCTACTGACCTTTGTTCCACATTTTTCCAATGTATCTCTTAACTCAGTAAAAAACCATACGTTCATAATATTGAGTGTTGGAAACCAAAACTATCCCTGAAGCAATAATGACTGCCCTGACAAGACCTCCGGCCAGCCCAGACCCCTGACTCATGCCTTTACAGATGGACCACAGAGTGACCTCTGGAATGACCAACCTCTGGAATGAGGTACCTTTAACCTCATTATAATACTATAATCTCTGCCCAAGCAGGAGCACGAGGCTCATTTACGTAACATGTAATGTATGTATATAGGCAGGTTTCCTTAAGGTTTATATACAACCTCATGCCTACCTGTACATATGATGATAAGGGTACCCTTTCTAAATATTCATCCTAACCCTAAATAAAAGGAACCCATTCACCTTTGCTTGGGGAGTCACAACTTTGGAAGTTATTCTTTATGATCTCCTTATTTGCTGCAAATAAAGTTTTCTTTGTGCAATAACTCCACCTGGTGTATCTGTGACTCACCAAGGGGTGACTCTCATTGATTTGGTTACACTACGGCAATAGATAACCATGGCCCAGAAATATGGTTGTTCTTGAGGAACATTTGTGTATATGCATATACATCAATATATGTATACATTTATATGTGTGTGTATGTATATATATCTGTTCATATGTTTACGAGTGTATATGTATATAGAATCTTTCCTGAAAGTTAAAACTGAGTAAACACTATATTTGTATAAAGTAAAATATATAACTGAACAAAATAATCATATAAATCATAACTATATAAAACTCTAGCAAATAATCTAATATATATGTACAGCATATATATAATTTTTTCTATAGGCAAAATAAACATTTATATTAATAACTATTTAAATTAAATGATAACATACAGAGTTAGAAAAAGCAAAGTTAGTTTTTTATTATCCTTCTGACTAGATATTAATAGAGACAAAGTAATTTGATAAGAATGGTGCATAGTTAAAGCAATTTTACTCTATCCTTCAGTGTATTTGCCCTACATTGCAGTTATTTCCTCTGTAGATTTGTTTCTAAGGCTGTAACTACCACAGGAGCAGATTGTACCAAAACAAGCAGACAGGGTCAGAGCCCTCTGTCTAACCTTGGCTATTTAAACCAAAGTCTCAAGCCTTTTGAAAATGTAAATTGTCCCGGTCTGTTCACTGAGAAGACAAGAACATACAGTAAAAGAATTACTTTTGTAGAAACTAATTCTTCATTCTTTTCCCTGAACACTCTTCAAGTGTTGAATTTAAAGACACTTAATTATCATCCATTCTTCAGAGACCAAGAAAAACAATTTAGTACTCAGTAAAATGAGCATGCAATCTACCTTATTACCCATTTTTTTGATAGGTGAATGTGAAGTATTTATACATTCATGTAAGAAAGGCAACAACTGTGTTCTCTTGAGAAGACGGAACCATAAGAAAGATACAAGTTGACACTCGCTCAACCCAGCCACAAAAATCCATTTTCACTTGACTGATAAAAAGTGCTAATATTTCAAAGAAAGTGGCAGAGAAAATAAGAACCAACAATCAATAATCCAAAACCAGTACCAGGCCTAACATTAACTTTCAAATGACACATTGGGCTACCCATTTTTACAAAATTAATTGAAATATTCTCAATATGTCCATTTCTGCAGAAATAGAAAAGATATCAATGCTGTGCCAACTCAGCTGCAAATTAGTACATTTCTGACTCCAGCAGATCCACTTTCCCACAGATTTTAGTGAACCACCAGGAATTTAACTATCAGTGGGTCATGGAATATGGCATAAAACTCCACAAAATGAATTGCTGAATGGGTAGCAAATTGTGATTTGTAAAATCTATTATTGTCTTTTGTGTGCCTTTTTTCTTTCTTTAATAGACTATTTTTTAAGAGAAGTTTGAAGTTCACAGCAAAATTGAAACAAAGGTACAGAGATTTTCCATATGTCTCCCACCCTGACAGATGTAGAGCCTCCCCATTATCAACATTCTTACTGAAGAGGTACATTTATTATAACTGATGAACCTATACTGACAAATTATTATCACACCAAGTCCTCAGTTTACATTAGGATCACTCTTGGTGTTGTACATTCTATGGACCTGGACAAAGGTATAATGGCACATATAGAAACTTATGTAGTTTACAAAGTATTTTCACTGCCCTAAAAATCCTCTGTGCTCTGCCTATTCTCTCCTCCTCTCCTGAAACCCTTGGCAACCACTGATCTTTTTTTTTTTTTTTAAAGATTTTATTTCTTTATTTGACAGACGGAGATCACAAGTAGGCAGAGAGGCAGGCAGAGAGAGGAGGAAGCAGGCTCCCTGCTGAGCAGAGAGCCCGATGCGGGACTCGATCCCAGGACCCTGAGATCATGACCTGAGCCGAAGGTAGAGGCTTTAACCCACTGAGCCACCCAGGTGCCCCACCACTGATCTTTTTATTGTCTCCATAGTTTTCCTTTCCCACAATGTCATATAATTGGAGTTTTACAGTATGTAGACTTTCAGGTTGGCTTCTTTCACTTAATAATACAGTCATATCTCATTTTATTGTACATTGCTTTATTGCACTTTGCAGATATTGTGTTTTTTACAGAATGAGAGTTTGGATCAACACTGTTTCCAGTAAGTATATCAGTACCATTTTTCTAACAGTATTTGCTCACTTCATGTCTCTGTGTCACATTTTGGTAATTCAAGTAATATTAATATTTTTTCATTATTATTATATTTATTATGGTGATCTGTGGTCAGTAATTATAAATCATTGGAATCTCAGATGATGGTTAGCATTTTTTTAGCAATTGGTCAGGTTTCTGTTAAGATCTTTGGCCTATAATGGGGTTGTTTTCTCATTATTCAGCTTTAAGAGTTCTTTTTTTAAAAATTATTTTTATTAACATATAATGCATTATTTGCTCTAGGGGTACTGGTCTGTGAATCATCAGGCTTACAAATTTCACAGCACTCACCATAGCACATACCCTCCCCAATGTCCATAACCCAACCACTGTCTCCCTATCCCCCCACCCCACTTTGTATATTTTGGACAGCAGTTTTTAGAATTAGTTTACCAAAATCCATAACAAAACTTTATGGGATGTTGATTGGGATTGCACTCAATGTGGAAATTAAGTTGAGGAGTACCAACAGTTTGGCAATATTGAGTATTTTTATCCATGAAGATTGAATACCTCTCTACTTAGTTCTTTCCATTCATCAAAGTTTTGTAGTTTGCCATATATCTTGCATATATTTTGTTAAATTTACACATATGTATTCTATTTTTTAGAGTGCTAATGTAAGCATTATTATTTTAATTTCAAATTATTTAATTTCAAATATCACCTGTTTGTTGCTGGTATATAGGAAAGACAATGGCTTTTGTGTGTGAATTTTGAATTCTACGAAGTTCTATAACAGCTTATTAGTTATAATACCTTATTAGTTCCAGAAACTTTTGTCCATTCCATTGGATTTACTGCATGGACTATCATGGTATCTGTGAAGAGAGAGTTTTATTTTTTTCCTTCCCAACTAGTGTATCTTTTATTTCATTTTCTTGTCTTACTGCATTAGGTAGGACTTCCAAAACAATGTTGAATGGAGTAGTGAAAGGGACATCCTTCTTTTGTTCCTGATAATGTACTTTTATACTTTGTTGTTAGGTACATATGTGTTAGGATTTTTACATTTTCTTGGAAAATTAATCTTTAATTATTTATTTATTTATTTATTTTAAAGATTTTATTTATTTATTTGACAGACAGATATCACAAGTAGGCAGAGAGGCAGGCAGAGAGAGAGAGAGGAGGAAGCAGGCTCCCTGCTGAGAAGAGAGCCCAATGTGGGTCTCGACCCCAGGACCCCGGGATCATGACCTGAGCCGAAGGCAGAGGCTTTAACCCACTGAGCCACCCAGGTGCCCTAATGTCTCCTTTTTTATCCCTGATAATTTTCTTACTCTGAAGTCAGCTTTGCTTGAAATATAACTTTTTTCTTTTGATTATGTTTGCATGGTATATCATTTTCTACTCCTTTATTTTTCATCTACATGCATTGTTATACTTAAAGTGAATTTCATATAAACTACATATACTAGGGTCTTATCTTTTGATTCACTTTGACAGTCTCTGTCTTCTTATTGATGCATTTAAACCATTGAGACTCAAAGTGATTATCAATAAAGATGAATTAATATCTGCCATGTTTGTTACTACTTTTTTTATTTGTTGCCCCGTTCTTTGTTTTCTATTCTTTGTCCTCTACTATTTTTCTGCTTTTTGTGGTTTGTCTTTGCTTCTTATTGAACAGAACAAAAAGAGAATTAATGGTTCTCTTAAAAATCAACTTTTATTGTTTTTTGAAACCAGAGGACTCCTCTGGAAATGACTTCTAACTTTATATGCTTGTTATTTGACATATGGTTTTCACCAGGCAATGTCCTTCACAACCAAACTCATGGGTTTTTTGGTCCATTTACTTTCTTTTTTCTAGTTTTGGTTTTTAGAAATTTTTAAATTGTTGTAGTCATTTTTGATATTTTTAATTCTTAAAGTGGAAGATTATACCAATGTATTTAGGGCATTATTGAGAGTATTTTTTTTTTTTTACAAATTTCTACAATGATTTTATTTTAAATAGAAAAAATCCCTCTTTTTCCATTTTTGTGGTATGAACACTTTTTATGGTTTGATTTTTTACATCAGAAAAACATCTGATACATTTGAGATCTGAGGTATCTTCTCTCATCTAAACTCTCACTGAATTATCTGTACCATGCACGAAGTCAAGAGGTCTTGCTATGAAATGTGGAAGTCACAGACATATGGAAGTTCAACAGGCTGTATATTGGTTTCTACTGAGAGCTTCTGCTTACCAGCTCTCCTGCTTGCCTTTCATTTTCCTCATTAGTAAGTGAGTATAATGCGAATCTATAGTCTTATCATGGGTATTAGCTAAACTGTTTTAATGTAATGTATCAATTAAAAATTTCTGAAATATAATGAGCAGCTCCTCAAAATGAAATCTCACCTATTCATTATTATATTTTCCTTTGTACTGCTGCCTTTTTTTTTTCTTATATAAAACAATCTAAAATGGGAATTGGGTCTCAAGTTTTGAATCCCTAAGCACTTGATCTGTCATTTAGCATGAGCTCAATATATGTTCAGCAAAATAAAAATAAATATCCCCAATTTTAACTACTAGTAGAATTATTCATTTGGCTACTAAGCAAATTTAATAATTAGTAGTTGATATACTTGAAAAGTTTAAAAACATACTTGAGAAACACTTCAAATGTGAATGACCAAACTAAGTTATCTGGCTTCTGAATTTATTCCTAATAACCTCTCTGAAAATTGTCCACACAGGTGTTTTCTTTCCAATAAACCACTTTTAAAGGTTGAAGCTACAACATCACAAATTTTGAACACTTGCTACATAGTTTCAAGTGTTTTAGGCCCATATAACCCTGGACTCCACATGAACTCATTTCCAAATCCACCAAGTGGAAATGAAACTGTTTACCTATTCTTCATATCATTGCCACTTACTGTGAATTTCTCGGTTGTGGTTGAGAGCATGTTTCCTCTCATGTCATTCCCTGAAGGCAGCATTGTCCAGGCTGTTTTGTCAGTTGATGACAATCTGCTTTTACCACTGTGAATGGGAAGGAGAGAAGAAGCCAAGGTGTTCCCCCTTTCTTCCTTCCTCAAGCTGAGGCTTAGATAGTGGCTACATATTTCTGTGGCTCTCTCCAGAAAGATCCACTGTGTTTCAGTTTCCACCAGATGATCCCTGTACCTGAGCCCTGGAAAATGCCTTCGGTTTTGAGACTGCTGCCTAGGGATAAGAATGCCTGCTTGTGTGCCTGATCTCCATGTCTCCTCATGCTCACTTTGTTGCCTTCTCAGTTCTTCCATCACCCTTGAAGCCAATTCCCGGGATTAAATTTTCCTGTTTCAAAATGACTAAAAGGTTTTTGTGTTCTTATTTTGTTTTGTTTTGTTGTTTTGACTGGATTGTGACAGATATACTCTGAATGATGATATTCTAGGAGTCACATTCACCGTATACTTCTTTGATGTTATTTCTAGGCACTGTGGATTATGATTCTGTTTTCAAGTGGAAGTATTAAATTTTATAACTTACATAGTAAACTGACAATTAAATGAGTTTTCTCTTTAAATAAAGTATTTTCGGGGCACCTGGGTGGCTCAGCGGGTTAAAGCCTCTGCCTTAGGCTCTGGTCATGATCCCAGGGTCCTGGGATTGAGCCCCACATCTGGCTCTCTGCTCAGCCAGGAGTCTGCTTCCTCCTCTCTCTCTCTGCCTGCCTCTCTGCCTACTTGTGATCTCTGTCAAATAAATAAATTTTAAAAATAAATAAATAAAGTATTTTCTATTATAAAAAAATGCAGAGGGGCATCTGGGTGGCTCAGTGGGTTAAGCCTCTGCCTTCAGCTCAGGTCATGATCCCAGGGTCCTGGGATCAAGCCCCGCATTGGGCTCTCTGCTCAGCAGGGAGCCTGCTTCCTCCTCTCTCTCTCTGCCTGCCTCTCTGCCTACTTGTAATCTCTGTCTGTCAAATAAATAAATAAATAAATAAATAAATAAAATCTTTAAAAAAATGCAGAAGCACAACTTTGATAATTAGTTCTGATATATATTGGGAACACATATAAGTGGATATACAGCTTGATTCATGGAATCACATGGAATACTACCATGTGATATATGATTTTATTCATGATATATATATGAGTGTGTGTACACATATATATGTATATTTACATATAATATTATACATAAAACTTATTCTTGTATTAACCCAATAGGGATATTATATAACTTAACTTCCTATTATGAAGTTTGTAAAACATCTCCAAATTACATCCAGGCTATCTGAGTCCAAATTCTAAAACATTTTATTCTGTAAAATCATCCCTTCCTCTAAGAAAACATCTGAACAACAGTTACAGAATATGAATATTCAATGCATACAATACAGAAATTTTTCTTCTTTTTTTAATTTTCTTTGCTACATTAGAAAAAACTCCTTGTGGTATTTTAAGATTAATGTTTCCCTTCCCTCAAGGAAAGAGAATAGAGCAAAATAAGTTTTGTTTTTAAAGACTTGAGCCCTGGATTTAATGTTCTAAGCATACAATATGAAATTAAAAAAAGAAGAAAAGAAAAGAATGTATTTAGGGATGAGCATGAGTTAGAGGTAAAACTTCATGAAGATGACAGAAAGAAGCAAAGAAAGCTTAACCAGTGGGAAGCAGAAACCTGGGAACTGATGATGGGAAGATTCCCAAAAAGGGAAGAGCTACTATTTGATCAGAGTCTCAAAAGTGGTTCTAGTGGAGAAGCAAGTAAGGTCAACAATTGAAAGTCAAGTTGTTTCTATGTGATAAGGAGAGAAGTACAAATTCACTGTTTTGCTCCTGTACTATGCTAACTAGCCTGTCCTCTATCAAAATATAACCTGTAGAGATCTTGGTTATCTGGATATTAGGCAGGGCATCATGCTGGTTCACTAAATGATGACATCATCGTAGTTAGACTTGATACAATAAAGTTCAAATAACCAAAATGCCCTAATAAAATATAATATATATGTATATATGTACACACGTATATACACACATATGTGTATGTATATAGAAACACACATATATACACACATATGCATATATACACATACACACGCACATGCACACACACACACACACACACACACATACATAAAACCATAAAACCATAGAAGATGGCAGGTAAACCTAATGGAAAATCAGAGAGGTTTACCAAATTGACCACATTTAGAGAGGTCCAGTGAACTGTGGCATGCCATGAAGTAGAAATTTCATGTTGTACCTTCAATCACCAACAGAATCCCAGGTTTGATTAACTTTTTGGATTTTTGAGGCAGCACTGCTTGGTGGGTAAGTTGAAATGCTACCAGTTTAATGGGGATCTAGAGAACAGAGGGCTCTATAGCACAACAGACTCTGAGTCTTGGGCCACATGACCAAGAAAATCCAACATGCTAGACATATCTATGGTAGGTAATGATGCTGTAGGAAGTCTTTAACAAGCTCAAATATAAGGGCTGCAGCATGGGCCCGTGGGTCCTGGATAAGAGTAATAACTGCTGAAGCACGCAACTGGGCTCTAGTAAAGACTGAACACCTTACCATGGCATGCCAAATGGTTTTACAATCAGATTTTTCCATTGTGAGCTGGACATCATCAGATTTGCCCATTGATTATCCTGAGAATTTGCAACATCATTATATTGTATGATGGAAAAACACTGTATTCATTTTCTATTGCTGTATAACAAATCACAAATTTAGTGGCTTAAACAATACAGATTTATTATTGTGGAATATCTCTGAGTCAAATGTCTTGACACAGATTACTTACATCCCCTACTTAAGTTTGTGGTTTGTCTTTGCTTCTTATTGAACAGAACAAAAAGAGAATTAATGGTTCTCTTAAAATCAACTTTTATTGTTTTTTGAAACCAGAGGACTCCTCTGGAAATGACTTTTAACTTTATATGCTTGTTATTTGACATATGGTTTTTACCAGGCAATGTCCTTCACAACCAAACTCATGGGTTTTTTGGTCCATTTACTTTCTCTTTTCTAGTTTTGGTTTTTAGAAATTTTTAAATTGTTGTAGTCATTTTTGATATTTTTAATTCTTAAAGTGGAAGATTATACCAATGTATTTAGGGCATTATTGAGAGTATTTTTTTTTTTTACAAATTTCTACAATGATTTTATTTTAAATAGAAAAAATCCCTCTTTTTCCATTTTTATGGTATGAACACTTTTTATGGTTTGATTTTTTACATCAGAAAAACATCTGATACATTTGAGATCTGAGGTATTTCTCTCATCTAAACTCTCACTGAATTATCTGTACCACGCACGAAGTGATACATTAAGTTTGACAGGCTACATTCAAAGTGTAGGCTGTACACTATTCTCCTCTGGAGATTACTGGGGAAGAATCCACTTCCAAATCCATGCATATGGTTGGAATAATCAAGACCTCAAGGGAAGGCAGGCATATTATGATTAACTAAAAGGGGTATTCTGCACATTAACTCAGAGAAAGGAACTGATTTTAGGATAAAGTGTGACAAAGGGTTTGTGGCCATGAGGTGCATGGGGCTAGGAAGCAACTAGTAGAAAAGTGGAATAGCTAAAAAGGGCACAACTAAGGTAGAGCTTGAGGAAACCACACTGCCTGCATGTTTCCAGAATGTAGACTAGACACTGAATCAACAACCAATATGTGGTGGTGAAACTCAAATATCTGGAAAACATAGTTCTCAGAACCACAACGTGGAAGTAGGGTTGACCCCCCTCTCACAACTGTATCCAAGTAATTCATTTGTAGAATAATTTCTGCTTCCCATTTCCACACATTAGACTTTTCTGGATTAGAGATAATGGCTCCTAAGAGGGAAATGCTTCTAGAAGGGATACAGAAAAGATTTCATGTAACTTGAAGTAGGAACTACCACCTGCTTATTTTGTGTGCTCATATTCAAGGAAAGGGTTTCTTTTACTAGGGAGATAATTTACCCAGTTTACTGGAAGGAATTAGGATTGTTTTTACACAACAGAGACAGTGACAAATGTTGTATAACCCAAAGGAATAACACTGTCTGAACACTGAACTATGGATCAAATCCCTTGGGGATAATAGTTTGAATCAGACTAACAAGCAAATAGCTCAGACCAGCTAAAGTGCTTTATTTTTGGTATAACTCACACATGAACTCACCCACTAAATCTTATACTACTTGCCTATCACGTACTATTCTGGATTTTTCTGTTGGCACATAGAGAATAATGTCATGATGGCCTACTGGTGCTCTAGAATGTGCCACCTAGGAGTGTGGTAAGTTAACCCAGTGAAGCAATCTTTTGAAGAAAGGAGTTTGGGAGAAAACTCCCAATTTTTCTCCAGACAGTCTTGAAATGTATTACATACACATCTTTAGGAGGTAGCCCAGAATGGAGAAACCAGTTGTCTATAGCTTTGGCTAAATTGAAAATGCACCTCTCATTGCTCTCTCTTCTTCCCTGTTTTGTTCCCCTGTGTCCTAGATCACACACCTCAATAAAATGTTTGCACTTAAGCTTCTGCTTTAGCTCTGGTTTCTGGGGAATTAAGGCTAAGATCCTGCTCATTATGAGAATATCAATATTCATGTCAAGTTTATTAATTCCAGATGATCTAAAATTTCTTACATGCAAGGATCCAAACCACTGGAGGATTCTACTCACAGGTGTAGAGAAAAGCCTCCATTCAAACTATACATCATTTTTTGCCTACCAGGCCCAGAAGCAGCTCCTCTTATATAAACTAAGGTCTCAGACATACCCTCTCTGATGTGTCCATTAGCATCCAAGAGGAAACACAACCCATCATCCAACACTTCACTCTTTTCTTCCCTCATTGATGTTATTACTCTGGCATAATTCTATAGCAACACTCCCATGAATCTGAATGGGTTGAATTCAAGTGGCAATAGCCAATCACAATGCCAATTTATATATCTACAAATCTGAACTTTCTTTCTATTTTTCCCCTCCTGTGTTTCTTCTCCTCTCAAAGTTGTATTTTGGTACGTGAATACTTCATAATATGGTTAATACTGTAAATGAAACAAGTTCCTTATACTTAGTCAATAACACCTTGAAGAATTATTTATCATCCATTTATCTTAAAATCTTATTTCATTTTTTATTTTGGAGGCATTAGTTCTATATTTGCTTATGGGAAATACGCCCACTTGACCAAACAGATTAAAATCATGAAGATGGCAGAACAAAACAGAATAAAAATTCATAGAATCCTTGCATAAGTACCATCTCTTTGAATAGATAGCTAACATTGCTATTATGCTATTATGACCTTAAACCCCCCATTAAAATTTGCCTGTCAGTAGGCATAATAAATTTCATCGAGGGTTATAACATACTAGATGTTGGTCTGAAGAAGGGGATTCTAGGGTCAGTACTACTATAGATGATAAAAGACCAGCTTTTTGCAGAAGTGAGTTAAATTTGGTTGGCATGCTTTCGTCCTGAGTTGAAGAGAGCATACTCTTCTATTCCAGTGAATAATGACCCATGTCTCATTTTTTCCTGATGAGACTGGGTTTATTTCCTAATCCCAGGTCTCCTTGTGGCCCTGTTACTAGAGAGTTCCTTTCCAAGGAAAACATCCTCATTATCACCTGCAGCCAGGATCGTCTGAATTCTCTTCCCTACATGCACATTTCATTGTTACTGGTGTTTTTCTTTCTTCACATTGTTGTAGCCACTTTTTCCTTCAGTGCTGGCTATGGCCCTAGGTGTGCTTCTTTTCTCAACTCATGCCCAGGCTGCATTTGTCCAGGCTTTCCACACATCAGGGTGTCTTGAGCTGAAGCCCACCTTCTTCTCACAAACAATGCTTTCTCTGTTGCTTGAGATTTGCTGAGTTATTGACTCTACTGTATTCCCTGGGGTTTAAACTTGTAATAGGCTTAAGTTGCTACTAGTCCCCAAAGATTCTTAAATTTTGATAGATAGATACCAAATATAGAAACCTGTTTAAGCCACCCAATAAGTTTCTAATGGTAGAATTTAGGCACCTCTAATAGGCAGGTATTTGCAAGTTGGTATACAATGTGTCTGTATATGTGTGTAACCTTGTCCATCATATTTATCTATTTGTCATCCATCCATTTTCTACCCATTCTAAGTAGATCTAATATTAATGTTAGAGGGAAAACTATCTTATTTCACTGAGTGAAATAATGAGGAAAAATAGGGAGAAGTCATGTCATTGGTAGAGAAAAAAATGGCAGATTCTTACTGTGCAGAAGTGTAATGGACTACAAGTAATTTGCTAGTAAATTTTTTTTATGTATGACCTTGTTATTTTAACTACACTGCAGCCAGTTTCCTCCCCGCTTTTTTCCTTTTGCAGAACTTACCCAGTCTCTGTTAGAAATCAGAATAAAGTGCAAACAAAATTTGAGATTTTCAAATGCACTCTGAAGTTGAACTATTTAGTTCTGGGCATTTACTACACCACTGGCCTTGTACTGAAAGTTCTGGAAATAAAGATAATGCAGTTGATGTGGCCTTGCTCTGAATCTACATGAAACAGTATTGATTTGTTTAACATTACAGTTTGAATGAGTTAAAAAAAGAAATCAACAAAATCTAGGTTGTACCAGCTAGCATATTTTGAAATAAGCAAAAAGGTGTGGAAAAAAAATCTAAAAGTAAAATATTTATTGTTCCCAATTGACACTATCAACAACAATATTTTTGCATTTATAAAAAGTGATCATGCTAGTATGAGAACAGTTAAACAGATGTTAAATGTGTGTTTTTAATACCACCATTACTGCCACCCTGCTCTAAGTCCTACTGCTCAAAGGCAGCCATTTTCACTTTTGTTTATATTATTTTGTTCATTTTTCAAGTATTTACCAATTTGTTCATGAATAACATAGGTACAATTTTATTTTCTGATTTAGCAATTTAGACATTTATCCATTTTGATATTTTGATATCCTATTATAATGGATATTTTGATATCCTATTATAATGGATATAGACTCAACTCTCTTTACTGGAAATAAAAGAGAAAAAGACAAATTTCTTAGCCATGTAGTAAATTCATTACACCATACAATTTCAGTGTAAGATTGGATTTCACATTTTGCATAGTTCAACACTATCTAATACATGATTTTTTTTTTCCAGCCACTCCTCAAAGGACATCAGCTTCTGCATGAATTCCTTCAGTTGCTATGAAATTATACCTCTTAAGGTTGTCCATTTCATAATTCCACAGCTAAGCACTTGGTCTCTCTCAAATTAAGATCATGTTCCTTGGACTGCCCTATCTTGATCTAGAATTCCAAATGTAATTACTACTATTCTATCTGACAGATCTATAAATATTTTGAAGGCAATATTAATTTTTTCTTTTAGGATCCTCTTTTCAATGTTAAATATTATAAATTCCTTAAATTAATGTATTTCAAGCCATCATCCATGTTACCTCCTAAAGTTTTTTTTTTTTTTAAGATTTTATTTATTTGACACACAGAGAAAGATCACAAGTAGGCAGAGAGGCAGGCAGAGGGAGAGGGGGAAACAGGCCCCCCGCTGAGCAGAGAGCCCGATGCGGAACTCGATCCCAGAACCCTGAGATCATGACCTGAGTCGAAGGAAGCTCAACCCACTGAGCCACCCAGGCACCCACCTCCTAAAGTTTTAAGATGTCTTGATGTCACCATTAGAGGGGACACAGAGAGTGACATGCAATACATTCTCACCTCTACTTCCTCACCTGGTTTAGGAAAGCTACCACACCATGCTTACTCATAGTGAGCTTATGCGACCAAGACACTTTACAGAGTGCTTTTTGCTATCTAGATTTTCTGATTCTGACCCCTTGACCTTGATATTTGGACCCAAGAACAGAGCCTAATATTTTATCCCTGTTATATTTTCTTTCTAGTTAGATCTGATAAGTTGCTAAGTCTGGGAATCTTTTGAATATAAGTCCTATCCTCTGTGATATTTCTCAACACTTCCATATTTGTGTCAACCACAAATATTCCATGTCTTCCATGGGTACCCTTACATAAGCCACTAATAAAGACATTCAACCAGAAAGCATCAAGAACAGACCTGCTAGACATCTCCCTGTCAGGCTGACATTAATTCTTTGATAAATGTTTCTGGGAATTAGGTTGTCTACTCAGTTACAATAATAATAATATAATACAATATATATATATATAATACAATAATATATATATATATATAATACAATAATAATAAACAATAAGTTTAATAGTTTGTAAAAAGAGACCAAGAGAGCCCAAGAAACAAATAATAATAGTAGTAGTATTAAGAAGAAGAAGAATCAAATAATAATGAATTTCTAAGATGTTAAGGTAGGAATGAAATAGAACCTGGAAGAAGCATTGATAATGCATTTCTTAAACAATGTATTCAAAAATTATTATGATTTTCTTATATGGCTAAAAGTTATCTGTAGGTTTTAGGCAAAGTGAATTAAAGCAGAACACATAGTCATATTCATACAGATACTATAATTTAGCTGTTAACATTTAGATGATGATGGCCTTGTCTTGCTGTAGTTGGTGCGTGTGTATGTGTGTGTGTGTGTGTGTGGTTTGTGTATGTGTGCCTATCACAGGGACTTATAACTGGGAGGCATTCAAAAGTGTTTGCTATTTATTTGTTTGTTTTTCAACAAGTGTTAGAAAGGCATGATAAATAAACAACCCAAAAATAATTGTGTTTTGAAGTACATGAACAGATGCTCTGGTGTGTGGGGATTATTGTTGAACAAGTGTAAAGCATGACTTGAGGAAACTTGTCATGTAGGTAGTATCTGCTTCTATTGGCAAAGAGATGGTCCCTGCACCCCAATGTCTGGTGCATCAATTTCACAGTGTCAGTATATTCCTTAGGTTATTTTTTCCTATTTCAGGTACTATGTCCATCTCTTCCTGGGAATGAAGGTTGGCCAGACCACCTGGGATTAGAAATAAAGAGCAAACATGTCTCTTCAAACTGGGGACACTATAGGAAAAGTTTCTCTTCCCTTTGGATATATTCCTGGTCATTGGTTTATTTCTAAACACTGTTACTGAGCTCTAGTTTTTATTTTATGAGTTAATTGGGACTGAAGATAAGATTTGGAATAAATGCATATTTACTTGCTTATTAAAATGAATAGCTTGTATGTTACTTCTTGCTAATTAGTAAACTCTGTTGGTTAGGTCTTAAAAGAAAATAATCTAAAATATAAATATTTATGGATCCTTAGAAATGTAAACTGTCATTTTTTAATGTTTCTCTTTAACCAAATTTAGCAAATAAAAAGCTGTCCTGTTTTACCTCACTTAAATTTTTAGACATATGATTACATTAACACTGCTCTATTTATGACAGAAATATTCTAATCTCTGGATCTCTAAAATCCTGTATTTTTTAGTTATATTAAAGACCTAAATATGAAGTATAACATCATAAAACTCCTAGAAGAAAACATAGGCAGTGACTTCTTTGACATTGGTCTTCACAACATTTTTCTAGATGTCTCTTCAGTCAGTGGAAACAAAAGCAAAAATAAAGTATTGGGACTACACGAAATAAAAAGTCTGCATAGTGAAAGAAACAACAATTACAAGAAAAAAAGCAACTTAATGAATGGAAGAAGATATTTCCAAATGATATACCTGATATGGGGTTAATATCCAAAATGTATGAAGAACCTCTACCAACACCAAAGGGGGGAAAAATCTTACTAAAGAATGGGCAGAGGACCAGGACAGAAATTTGTCCAAAAAAGACATGCAGATGGCCAACAACACATGAAAAGATGCTCACTATCACTAACTTCAGGGAAATGCAAATTAAAACCATAACAAAATATCGCTTTATACCTATCAGAATGGCTAGAATTAAAAGAAAACAAAAAGTAAAACAAAACAGAACAATAAGAATTACCAAGCATTGGCAAGGGTATGGAGAAAAAGGAGCTCTAATGTACTTTTTGGGGTAATGTAAATTGGTGGCACCATTATGGAAAACAGTATGCAGATTCCTCAAAAAATTAAAAATAGAAATACCATGCAATCTAACAATTCCATTACTATTTACCCAAAGAAAATGAAAATACTAATTCAAAAAGATAACTCATCCCTATGTTTAGTTATTTACATTATTATTTACAATATTTACATTATTTACAATAGCCATAACATGGAAACACCCTAAGTGTCAGTTGATAAAAAATAATGGATAAAGATGTGGCAAATATATGCAATAGGATATTCCTCAGCTATAAAAAGGATGAAATGTTGCCATTTGTGATAATGTGCATGGGTTTAGAGGGTATGATGCTAAGTGAAATAAGTCAGACAGAAAAAGACAAACGTCATATGATTTCACTTATGTGCAGAACCTAAAAAATGAAACAAATAAATACATAAACAAACAACAACTAAAAACAGACCAATAAATACAGAGAACAAAACAGTGGTTACCAGGGAGGTGGGGACGGGATTAGAGGGATGGACAAAATGCGTGAAGGGGAGTGGGTGACACAGGCTTCCATTTGTGGAATAAGTAAGTCACGGGGATAAAAAGTATAGTAGGGAATATTGTCAATGACATTGTAATTGTGTTGTAGGATGATATACAGTAGCTACCCTTGTGATGAACACAGGCATAGCATATAGACTTGCAGAATCACTATGCTGTTCACCTGAAATTAATGTAAAATTAAATGCCAACTCAGGGCTCCTGGGTGGCTCAGTGGGTTAAGCCTCTGCCTTTGGCTCAGGTCATGATCTCAGAGTTCTGGAATAGAGCCCCGTGTTGAGCTCTCTGCTCAGCGGGGAGCCTGCTTCCTCCTCTCTCTCTCTGCCTGCCTCTCTGCCTACTTGTGATCTCTTTCTGTCAAATAAATTAAAAAAAAAAAAAAAACTTTTAAAAAAATTAAATGCCAACTCTACTTCAATTAAAAAAATAAAATAAAATCATGATTTCTTAGAGAAAGTTCCAAAGCAAAAACATTTTGAGTTTAGTATTTGATTAATCAGATGGAAACATCTTTTACTGATCTTGATGTATACCTGGAAAGGAACAGGTATGTACTGGCAATGCAAACAGAAAGGGGATTTCAGGTATCAATGTAACAGGTGAATAAAAAAAATTAGAAATGTGTAAAGACACATATTGCCTTACAAAGAAACCATACTGAGGAGGCAAGCAAGAAATGAAATCAGTTAGATCAGAGTCATAGAAATGATTGAAAGACAGAGTAGGTGTACAAGATTAGGAAGGGAACAAAAAGGTTTGATCAAATCACATAAAACAGGAGACAGTATCAAATGACAATATATTCCCAAAATGCAGAACCAAAAAGAGATATTATCAATAGGACACACTCCAAAGAAATATGAATTGTTTTTATAAAATGGACTTTTGACAGCACAGCATTGTAGATTGAGAGAAAACATCCTTATTCTCAAAGAGGTGGCAATCTCAAAATAAGACTCCGTGTTTATAATACTTTCAACCTGGCAGGTGCTTGTACTATCAGTAAATTAAGTTCAAGTTTATCTGCCTCTTTACCTTTCACCTAAAGACACTGCAGAAAGTTGCTGAGAATCAATCTTGGAAGATCCCTCCTTTTGAAGTGATTACCTTTGGTTAAGGGATTCGAAAAGATGGTCTGAGGTAATCACGTTTCCAAAGCCATTTTTGCTTTGTATTTACATTATTTTGTATTACATTTCCCTATCTGTGATGCTGAGGGAGAAAATACTTTGGCCTAATGAAAACAAGGGGAACCCTACAATTTTAGAGTTTCTGTCCTTGGGAAACCATAGATCTACTGGAAAGAATAGAAACTACAGTAGATCAGGCTATGACTTTAATATTTATGAGCTCTGGATGTTGACTCCAAGTGGCTGAGTTCTATGTTGAATACAACTGAAAGACAGAGTTTGTAAAATATGTGTGTATAGGTTCTCTTGATAGTGATTATTTTATAATGACCACAAATTGGATGTGTATTCAAATATAAACATAAAAATTATTTTTTCCCTGCTACTTTAATCCTATGGTGCTATATTTGCTTGTTTTTATTTCCCTCAGAAACCCTTATGGAAATACTAATTAATGCAAGTCAACTGTTTAATTTTTAATGTTATTGGAGACTTTAAGTAGGCTTAAAATCAAGTATTTGTGTTTAAAGTACAATTGACACTTTTAAAAGTTTTTCTTCATATATAAAAACTATAAAAACTTTTAATTATGGCTTGCTCTGCATATAATGGATTCTATTATCATAAAAGAAATTACTTAACTTAACTACCTCTGAAAGAAAAGTCAGAGTTTGCATAGTTTCCAGCTTAATTTTTAAGAAAATAAGAAAAGCAAGCTATTTTATAAAATGAAATATAATATTCTTTAAAAACCTGTAGTTCATTCATATGAAAATATGACTGAATTTTCTTGGCAGCACAGCTTTGAAACACGGAGATGAAGAAGACCAATCCTATTATTGGATAAACATTTTTAGAGGGGCCAGAAATTGCTAAACTCAGGAGTTACAGAGTTATATGCCTCTTGCAAGTAAGTTAAACACCAAGAGAGGGGTTGTAACCAGTTAATAATTATAAACGATGTATGAATTCTACGTCATTTATTTCTGATGCCTAGAGGAAACCAGATGCTAAAGCAAAATATATATATATATATATATATATATATATATATATATATATTTATATATATATGTGTGTGTGTGCATATATATATGTAAATATATATATATATACATATATATATATATAAATTCTCTTCAAAATTCTTCAACCCTCAAACATAGATAGAAGGATTGCTCAAATGTGGGGACTTAGAGAATGACAGCTCACTGCATCCCCAGAGAATAAAGAAGGTGAATAACCGGGGCGCCTGGGTGGCTCAGTGGGTTAAGCCGCTGCCTTCGGCTCAGGTCATGAAACCAGGTCCTGGGTTCGAGCCCCACATCGGGCTTTCTGCTCAGCGGGGAGCCTGCTTCCTCCTCTCTCTCTGCCTGCCTCTCTGCTTACTTGTGATTTCTCTCTGTCAAATAAATAAATAAAATCTTTAAAAAAAAAAAAAGAAAAAAAAAAGAAGGTGAATAACCCTGGGATCATGTTTCTTTCTTCAGCTGGAGGGAATGTGGAACCACGTGTCAGATGACTGTCCTTGAGGGGACTGTAAATTGTATGCGATAATGAGCTGGTGGTATGACTCAAAAGGAACCATCCAGGGCTAATAACCACCCAATAGCCCAGTCAGATATATAATGTGCTGTATTAGAAAACTCCATAGACTCCAGGAAAATTCAAAGAAGCAAATGTGAATTCTTCTGCCAGTCTAGGGCAATCTGGACTAGTCAGTGTAGAAATATGGCATTTCTGCCATGTATCACTTTATAATCTTTTTCTGTTCATCGTCTTTTTTAATCTTCAAAACAATCTTGGAAACACAATCTTTGGGGACTGAGAAAAGTTTAAGTTCATATGGAAGATGGTAGAGAATTATCGTTAACCTCCCGTGTGACTTCCTTAAGGAATTTCCTCATTTGTAAAAATAGTGTCTATGATACTTGGCCTTTCTATCTCACAATCATTTTGATCATGAAATACATACAGATGTTCCCAAATTTATTGAGCTTCATATAATCCTAGGATCAAGTGGGATCTGAGAAAGTTAAGAAAGCCCCCGAGAGCTTGCACTTTCTTGAGAAGAGAGGAGAATTGGAGTGAACCCTTTGGATCCTCAGTTGGAACTGGGAATTCTGTTAAAGTCTTATGAAAAGTCTATCACACTCTTGAAGGGAGACTTTCAGGCATGGCTCATCTGGACTGAGTCATCTAGACCTTATTTCAGTATGTCTCACAGTCTGGTGTGTACCCAGGGTCTCCAGAACGAGTACTGGCCATAGCCAGGTAGTATTGTATTGTTTCCTTACAGAGCTCAAAGTTTCAACCACTAGGGAGAGAAATGGGAAAAGGCAGAGGAAGTTTATGCTTCTGAAAGCACTTTGTTCCTATAATCATGGATTGTCTGCATCTACTGATCTCTGCAGAAGCATCCATGTCTTTCTGATCTGCACAAGAACAAGAGATGGGGAAGGTAAGAATGTTATGCCCTGAAAATCTCTGTGCTCTGTGTGTGTGAATGTGGGTGGTGGGAAGGGAAAGGGAGGGCAAGATGGAAGTTGAGAGAAGAGCAGTGAGTTCAAAAATAATGTTGCACCCTAACAAATGTTTGTAATTAGGTACTATGTAGTAATTAAAATGTACAGTCTTCCCTCTAGTAGTTTACAATGCAACAGAAAATATAAGCAGGCAGGATGACAGGTTAGCAGTTGGGTATGTCCAGGAGAAGGCAAGGAGCAAGGGGAATGACTATTAATGGCTACAAGGTTTCTTTTGGGAATGACACAAATGTTCTAAAATTGGACTATGGTGATGGATGCACAACTCTGTATATATACTAAAAACCACTGAATTGCACATTTTAAACGGGTAAACTTTATGGTATATAAACTATATCTCAATAAAGCTGTTAAAAAGAAAGATGATGGGGACTCTTTTTTGCTAAAACAAGATAGATTAAGGTGCTTATGAATATGTTATTCTCATCTCTATCTCTGCAATGCCTTTCAAATCCATCTCATTCTTTCCATTCATTATGAATCTTAGTTCAAACCCTCGTTTAGCTCTCTGTCCAGCACTTACACATAGATAATAGCTTGTATTTCTTGAGTGGCTTCTAGCTGATTAGTTGTAAGTCCTCTTATCCAGACTGCTGCATTTGATTTCGAAATGGTTTTCTTACCCTGTCTTCACTCAAATTTTCTTAAAGCACAGATCTGATTATGTCCTGAACTTACTAAACGTTTCACGTAGTTCAACACTGCCTACAGAATGAAATGCAAACTTTTAGTTTGATCTATGATTCTATCTTTCTGGTCTAATTTTTTACATCATAATCCTACTAAACCACAATTCATTTTTTGGCATACAAAACAACTCATATTTGCCTTAAAACATACTCTACTTTTCCACTTCTCTGCTTCTTGCCCTTCTCCTAAATTCAAGCTGTCAAAATTTCATCCATTCAGCTCAAATGCTTCCTCCTACATGAAATCTTTAATTGCACACAATACAATCACAACCTTTAAAAAATTATACCCTTCCTTGTATTTAATTAGTTGTATATGTGTTACTTTTCTACTGTAACTATCCAATAAATATGATTAAGTTGAATTTTCAAATAAATGGTATATCATGAACCTTTTTATTTGTTATAATAGACAAGAGAGATTTTTATAGAAATGATGCAGAGTAAAATTCCCTCCAAGCCAATACAGACCTTTGGCCACATCTTACAATAACATGCATCTTTAAGTTTCTGCTTCTTTTTCTTTTCTTTCTTCCTCCCCAAGCATTTCCAATCCACTCCAGACTCTCTTCCCCAGGATCCTCATTGCTTAGAAAGCTCCAATTCTGTCAGCCAAGCTGGTCAATGCCAGCCTCCATCTATTGAAATGCATTTTGTATTAACTTAATCTTATTCAGAAACAGCTCTCAATCTGAGACCAAATTGTACAAATGGAATACAGGAGGGTAAAATGTCCTTTTTCTGGAAAATGTACAATACTGAGACACTATAGGGTACTTGTTTATGCAAAATAAATTCCTTTCAATATTCTTCCTAGGTACAATTTCATTGAGCTCATATAGAGATGAGGCTTTTGCTTCTGTTGCATAGTGAGAGATGATAGTGGTAAATATTTCTGAGATATTATCTTGAGAGTGATTATCAAAAAGGAAGTAAAATGACTGGTGGGGAGGGCATGGTGAACAGAAATTTGGTTTGCGTGTGTGTGTCTGTGTATGTGTGCGTAGAAAATACGGCTTGGATTTCAAACCTTGGCAGTGTATAAGAATCATCTTGTATAATTTTTAAAGATACAAATTATGGGGTCCCACGCTGATTATTTTCAGTAGGTAATGCTCATGAACTAATGTTTGTAAAGCTTCTCAGGTAATTCAGAAGTATCTGGTCCTTAGACTGACATTTTGGGAACAACTGGATCTTGGGCACATGTGTAATGACATCTAGAGTTTTCTGGCTTACAAAATGTTGTCCAGACACTAGAAATTTCTCCTAAAATTTCTTGGGAATTTCTGGGGAAATCCTCATGCAGAAAGGTTGTTTTGTTTTTTTTTCATTCCATGATAGTCTTAAATGACAAAAAATAGTTTTGTGGATATTCATCAGAGACTTGCATTTGGTTGGTATTTTGAATCTAGCCCAAAGAATCTTAAAAATTATTTATGCCTATGTGTGTGTGTGTGTGTTTGTGTGTGCGTGTGTGTGAATCATCCTGAAATTTCAAAATATCACAGTTGGAATAACTGCAAATGTATACTTTATAATAATAATTAAATATTTTCTTCAAAAATTAACTATTTTAATTTTTATCATATATAAAAGTATTGATGATTTAATGCTGTCCTATTGATTTTTAAATGACAAGATAGTAATGCAATTTCTAACTCCCCTCATAGTGTCTACTACTTTAAAGACAGAACTAATTTATAAAGAGAAAAACCTCAAAGAAAAGGATGAAATTCATAAATTGAGACATGCAGACATTACATCTGAAAGGTACTTATGCTTTAGAAGTCTGTTTTTTCCCCTAGAATATATGAATTCTTACCCAGGAGAACAAGTTAATGAACTTTTCAGACTAATTTCTACCTTACCTTTAGATGGCCTTATTTAATTAAAAAAAAAAAAAAAGAAGAAGGAGAAGAAGAAGAAAGAAAAATCTATACCTCTCAGAATAGGTTGAATTTAAACTATATTTTCATCCCTAGTATTATTGACTTTAAATTTTATTTATTTAACATAGATCTTTAACAATTATTACAACTGGTTTTATATGTGAGTTTATTTTATAATGTGTAAGAAGAAGAAATGGGCCTTTTTTGATTGGAGAAACATTTTTATAATATACAATATATTTAAATTATAAGTAAACATAAGAAATAAATTTTAACTGATAGATTCTAAGTCATTGTAGTTTTTCATGTGAGTAGAAAGCCTTTTCTTCAAAAATATTGCAAGATCTCTTGCCACTCATCGCATGATTTAGAATTTTAAATAACCAATACTTACTGTTTAAAAACTCTGAAAGATTGCTTTTATGTTTAATTTTCTTTTTTGTTGTTAAGAAATTATTTGACTTTTTGACTAAAAATAGATTATGCACTCCTTTTTTCTTCTTGATACTACGATTTAGGCACCATGAATTATAGGAGACCAACATTAGATGTACTAATAATATAAAAACAACTGATTTTTAACATTAAATCATTTACAAATGATCAAATCTGTGTAAATTTTATTAAGATTATGTCATAGAAACAAGAACAAGAAGTATGTTCTTGGAAGAACATAACACGCATATCTAAGTAAGAATTGTTATTTTCTTTTGTTTGTCAGTGCTATATTATTCAAATAAGTACATGCTGAGAGGACTGATAAAGCAATAGAGAGACAATTATAAATACAGAGAGAGGTACAGAGGTAGAGAAATATAGATATAAATTATAGATATGAGGAATAACTTGATATTTGATGTCACGGACATAGTCATTATGAGATAAATTAGAAATACACAATTGATTAAATATATTACCTTTGTTTTACAGAGTGGTTTATCTTGATTCCAGTTTGGGGTATGGAGCAGTATCTTTTCTATTCTTAGAGTCTCTCTAAGTCTGATTGGCCAGTGGTCAACTATTTCTATTTCATATTGTTATCAGTATGCCCATCTTAAAAATAAAGTGGAAAGTTGCAGTCTGATGCTGCAGAACGTTCATTGTACCTTAAAGAAGTCATACTTGTTGTGACTGCCCTGCAACATAGAAATCCAAAAAGTATTTCTCCAACTTTATCAGAAGAACACTGATAAAGTCTTTTACTGAAAGCTTAACCTGTGCTTAGAAATGTAAATCAGTTTAGGGGATTATTGTGGTAATACCCAGTATATAGTTTTGATACTTTAAGTGTTGATTGTGAATTGATTTTATAGCTTATTCAAAAATTACTAGTCATTCCTATTATATTTCAGGTGAGGGGCTAGAGATACTATGATCCATCTTGTTCTTGGGTATCTCACTGACATGATATTATTCCTTATTTATTTCTTCAAAATCAAGCAAAATTCTATAGAAATAGCTTTTTTTTTAAAGATTTTATTTATTTATTTGACAGAGAGAGATCACAAGTAGACGGAGAGGCAGGCAGAGAGAGAGAGAGAGAGAGAGAAGCAGGCTCCCTGCTGAGCAGAGAGCCCGATGCGGGCCTCGATCCCAGGACCCTGAGATCATGACCTGAGCCGAAGGCAGCAGCTTAACCCACTGAGCCACCCAGGCACCCTAGAAATAGCTTTTTAAAGATACTGCAGGTTTCATGTAGTTCAGCACTTACTTTAAAGAAATGCCTTTAAAACTCTTGAGTACCACCTAATTATCTTTCTTACATCCACTGAAGTTATTAAGTACCTGACAAAAAATACCAAGAGGTTGTACCATGAGGAATATTTCACCTGAATACCCAATATTAGAGCAAAAATATTAAATGCCATGTGTCTAGCATTATGGAGAATTCTGGGTTAAGTGCAGGTGCCCTTTCGAGAAAACTTGGTGTTAGTATTTCAGTCTCAGCCATAAACAGCACTTCATGTGTTACTTATAAAGCAAGATTTATTACCTTCATATCCTCTTAATAATGTATTTCTTCCTTTCATCAGGTATAATCTCATACTGCAGCCTTTTGGCCTTAAAGAATAATTTAATCTATTAGCCCAGAAAACCTTTAAAGCCAATCCTTGACACTGAGTAGGAGTAGACAGTGTCACTAAGTATGCTGTCCTAGATGGAAGCTCAGCTCTCAGTTCATCACATTATCTGCAGGGTAGAAACCAAATCCTTTGGCTTCCAATCTCCTTGTGGAACAGACTTCCTTTAAATACAGAGAAGACAAAAGACCCTGAGCAAGGCCCACACCAGGGTTGGAGACTCAGGAAAATGGTTTTAACAGGAGGTTAGGGGATAGCCTTGACAAGTGGTAATCGACACTCATCTTGGGAGATACTGTAGAGTAAGGGTAGGTTGATTTACTTTATCCACCAGCTGAATAAGGGGGGCTATTATTTGCTATTAACAGAGATTCATCTTTAATTATTCACACTCATATTTTTCCTGAGGAAGAAAATGATAATGTCATCTACCTCTCTCTGTATATATTTATTATTTAAATCAAAAGTTACCTTACAGTTTCTTATGAATAAAAGGGAAATATCTGAAAAACAGTTATATTACAAGGAGGAAACACAAATGCAGCTTCCTGAATTTTTCATGATAACTCACCCAGAAGGCATTACATAGTTTCGAACCAAAAGCATAGATGCCTTAGGACACATAAATAATGTAACTGAATCAAAGAAATTGCAAAAGCTTTATAGTCTTAAAAATATTTCTCATTTTGGAAAAGATTTACTGAAGCAAATAAAATTACAAAATTGTGCATAAACTGAAAAATATAATGGAATGGGAGCATAGAATATTTATTATTATTCTTTTTAATTTCTTTTTTGTAAATTTCAGCTTGATTGAGGTGTAATTCCCAAATATATTTTAAGATATTTTATGTATATATCATGGCAATATATTCATGTATATGACATATACATGAAAAAATTCCTGCCATCTAGTTAATTTACACATTGATTATATCACATTTTTATTTTTACTTTATTTCATTTATATTTTGGTGAAATTATTATTGTTGATTTTTAAAAAAAAGATTTTATTTATTTATTTGACACAGAGAGAGAGAAAGAGAGCACAAGCAGGGGGAGTAGCAGGTAGAGGGAGAAGCAGTCTTCCCAATGAACAGGGAGCCTGATGTGGGACTCAATCCCAGGACTTGAGATCATGACCTGAGCCAAAGGTAGTTAGCTGCTTAACTCACTGAGCTACCCAGGCACCCCCATATATTATTCTTGATAAAAGCCACCAAATAAGGTGAAATAAAGGAGCATATGAATACATCATGAGATGGTCATTCAAAACAATTTTCAAAAAACTTGAAGTATTTATCATTCCTTTCTTCATTTGACTTACATATAGGCTTAAGTAGGAAGAAAATGCTGATTACATAAGTGCTTTTAGGAACAGCACAAGATACTATGATGAGGAGGCAAGATTTTAAACTCAAAGAGCTTAAGATATAGCAAGGGAGACCTAAATAAAACAAGCATCATTTTAAGGCAGAAATATTACCAAAAATCTAACATAGATGTTTACAGAAAGAAGAAAGAACTCTTCATTATTTCTTTTTCTGTTTTTTTTTTTTTAATTGAGGTATAACTGACACAGAACATTATGTTAGTTTAGGTTGTACAACATAATGATTGCAAAATGATCACCAAAATAAGTCTAGGTAACATTCCCCACCACACGTAGTTACAAATTCTTCTTCTTGTGATGAGAACTTTTAAGATCCACTGTCTCAGCCACCTTCAAATCTGCAATACAGTATTATTTAGTCTCCATGCTGTACACTATATCCCATGCTTATTATTTTTTTTAATAACTGGAAGTTTGTAAGTGTTGATTCCCTTCACACATTTCACCCTGCCTTCACCCCGTCTTCTATCTGAATTATTTCACTTAGCCTATGTCCTGAAGGTCAATCCATTTTGTTACAAATGACAAGATTTCATTCTTTTTTAATGGCAGAGTAACATTCCAATATATAATATATATAATATTATATGTATTAATATAATATTCCTTTATATATATTCATATGTTTTTCATTCATTCATTCATGAAGGACAGTTAGGTTTTTTCTGTATTGTGGCTATTTTAAATAATGCTGCAGTGAACATGAGGGTGACTGTATCTTTGTGAGTGTTTTTATTTTCTTTAAATAAATATCCAGAAGTATAATTGCAGGATCATATGGCAGTTTTATTTTTAATATTTTGAGGAACATCGATACCGTTTTCGATAGTTGCTGTACCAACTTATATTCCCACCAACCGTGCATAAGGGTTCCCTTTTCTTCATATCCTCACCATTTGTTACTCTGGTCTTTTTAATAATAGCAATGCTAACAAGTGTGAGACGATGTCTCATTGGGGTTTTGATTTGTACTTCCTGATGATTAGTGATGTTGAACAACTTTTCACATACCTGTTGCCCATCTGTATGTCTTCTTTGGAAGAATATCTATTTAGATCATCTGCCCATTTTTTAAATTGGATAGCTTTTTTGTTTGTTTCTGTAATTGAGTTGCATGAAGTATGTGTGTGTGTGTATATATATGTGTGTGTATATATCCACACATACGTATACAAACATATGTGTGTGTGTGTGTGTGTGTGTGTATTTGGGCTATTACCCCTAACATTTAAATGATTTGCAAATATTTTCTCCCATTCAGTAGATTGTCTTTTCATTTTGTGTATTGTTGCCTTTGCTGTGCAGAAGCTTTTTAGTTTGAGGTAATCCCACTTCCTGATTTTTGCCTTGTTACCTTTCCTTCTGGTGACAAATTCAAAGTCATCACCAACTCCCATGTTAAAGAGCTTATCATTCATGCTTTTTTCCTAGGAGTTTTATGGCTTCAGGTTTTATGTTCAAGTCTTTAACCCATTTTAGTTGATTTTTTATGCATTATATAAGATAGTAGTCCAATTTCATTCTTTCCATGTGGCTATTCAGTTTTCTTAACACCATTTACTGAAAGGACTGTCTTTTCTCTATTTCTCTTGGCTCTTTTTTTGTAAATTAATTGACCATATATGTATGGGCTCGCTTCTGGCCTCTCTATACTGTTCCATTGATCCTTATGTCTGTTTTCATGCCCATATCGTACTGTTTTGATTACAATGGTTTTGTAATATAGCTTGAAATCAGGAATGTGATGTCTACAGCTTTGTTCTTCTTGAGAGAACTTTTCTATAACAACAGAAAAAAAAATCTTATAAAAACGAGCAAAGGAACTAAATAGACATTTTTCCAAAAAGACATCCGAATATCAAAAAGGTACATGAAAAGGTGTTCAGTGCTTGCTTTGGCAGCATATATGGATATTCAGTGGGGATTATCTCATAATCTATAAAAATATTGAATCACTATGATGTACACTTGTAACTAGTGAGATGGAGAAATATATATACAGATATATGTTTAAATTCAGTAAAAGAGAAAAGATGCTCAGCTTCACTTATCTTCAGGGAAATACAAATCAAAACCATAATGAGATATCATTTCATATCTATTAGAATAGTTATCAAAAAGACAAGCAATTACATGTGTTGGCAAGGATGTGGAAAAAAAGGGAACCCTTGAATGCTGTTGGTAGGACTATTAAGTTGGTGTAGTTGCTATGAAAACCAGTATGGAAGTTTCTCAAAAAATTAAAAAATAGAATTGCCACCTCACATGATCCAGCAATTCCACTATCCCACTTTTAGGTTTATATTTAAAGGAAATAAAACTGAATATCAAAGAAGTATCTGTGCTCCCAAGTTTACTACAGCATTATTCACGGGAACCAAGATATGAAAACAACCTAAGAATCTATCAAAGGATGAATGAATAATCAAGATGAGATAAGGACACACACACACACACACACACACACACACACACACACACAGGAATATCTTCCAATCATGAAAAAGAGGGAAATCTTGCCATTTGCAACAATATAGATGGACCTTGAGGGCATTATGTTAAGTAAGGTAAGTAAGATAGGGAAAGACAAACACTGTATGATCTCATGTATATCTAAAAAGGCCAAATTCATAGAAACAAAGAACAGAACTGTGGTTGCCAGGGTCTAGGGGGTGGGGAAATTGGGGAGATGTTGTTGAAGGGTACCTTGCATCTAGTAGATAAATAAGCCCTGAAGTTCTAATGAGCAACATAGTGATTATAGTCAATATTGTATTATAAACTTTAAAGTTGCTAAAAGACTAGATCGTCATTGTTCACTATAAAAAATAAGTAATAATTATGTGAGGTGATAGAGATGTTAACTAACACAACAGTGGCAATCATACTGCAATATATAAATGTATCAAATTAATACACTGCATGCCTTAAACTTATATAATGTTGCATGTCAATTATATCTCAATTAAAAAAAAAGAAGAAAAAGAAGTTTTCACTGAGAGCATGTACCACTGAAGGGTTAGCATATGCTCATTTCAGAATATTTAAGTAAAGGTAATGAGCAAGTAGATGGATAGGAGCTGCTCAGCTAAGAAACAGGTCTTTGGGCTTATGAAGAAATAAAATCTATTCACATAGTGGCAGTCACAAATAACAGAGAATATAAGAGATAAGCACACACTCTTGGAGAATGGTTATGATTGGGAACCAAGTGAGGATAGTGGTTGTTAGATTACATATTACTGTATCTAAGCAAAGTAGCTTATACATATAAATTAAGTATCATTTACTCAATAAATAATAGGTCCTGTTTTCTCTATAGAAATTGTCAGTAGGATGGTCAGAGAGTTAAAAATATGACACAGAAGCAAGAGTGAATATGGGTTAAAGAACAAGGAATGGTTATCATGATCTAATGTCAAAGAGAAGTCAATGAACATAAAGACTGCAAAAACTTATATACTAATGGTCAAGTGTTTACTGTGAAAGTTATTTGGCAAGAAGTGAAAGAACGATGAGATTGTGGGGGAAAACGCAACAGCTACTCTTTCAAAAGATTTGGTAGCAAGAGCATAAGACAAAGTGATGCTTGAGAGATTGGCAGTGAGGAAAGGCTTTTTCAAGGGAAGGAAAAAATTTGAGACAATTAGTAGGCAGAGCAAAAGTAAGAAGAAAGGGAAAGGCCTAGAAATGGTGATTTAATGGAATGAGCTTTCAAGAAAAGAAGAAAAGGCTAACAACCAAAGTCCAGGTAGATGGTTTAACACTAAAAAATGGAAAAATTAGGGCTGTTTTCTTCTTTTCTTTCGGACAAGACTGAAGAAGGTATCAGACACAGATTCGAAGTCTTTATATAGAGGAGAGTCTACATGGACTATTTGAGGTGCATTCCTATCCATAGTTCAGTGGGAGATGAGGTCTAACCCGAGAAGGAGGAAATATGTTCCGATATAAGATAGGGTTGAGATCCCTTTTCAGGGTGATGCCAATATTGACCCAGGAGACAGATAACCATTTCTGAGCAGTAGTGAGAGAAGTAAGATTGTGCAGTGTGAATCTGTAGTGGAATTAGTACCACTTACTTTCTGCAGCAATGCTAATAGAGTCTGAATGCAGTGAAAAAAGACCATAAGGACTACTCAGCATTGGGATTTATTAGAATACAGGTGGCAAAAATCAAGTGGGTGAGGGACTTTACACTATCACTGAGAAGACCATTAAAGAGGCTCAATATGGTCTCACAATCTGTGTTAGGGAGAAAAGTGAAGTCAGATAGAGGTTGATGAACTAGCAATATAAAGAGGTTTAAGTGATTAGAACTCACAGTGGGAACAAAGTTTAAGTTAGTTGCTAGTGAAGGCAGAGAAGGGGTGAAAAGTAAGCTAGTTCTTTCAGAGAGAGAAATTTTAATGTTCAAAATCAATAATATTGATTGAAGACCCATAGTGAGCAAAAGAGTAAGCTCTTATTGATCCAGAATGTTTGAGGAATGAGATATCTAATTAAGTAAATATGCTGACTTAGAATAAGTATTATATAAATAGAAAATATCCATGTAACATATTCCTACACATAATTAAGTACATGGGATTTTGTCAGAGGAACTATTACGTTATTGCCAACAGTCATGAAAATATCTGAAATGTTGGACATCTCTAGTCCTGAATTAATATTAGTGGTACATTAAAGTAAAATGAAGTAGTACATATACATATTTATGCCTATTTTTCTTTTTCTATTTACATATATATACATATATATGTATGTGCATAGTTTTAAATCTGTATCTAGACCTATAAAATCTTCTGGGTAGGTTGCATAGACCTAAGTGTGTAAAAAGTCTTCACACACATTGCCATCTTCTGAAACAGGTATGATACACTTTGATAGGAGCTTGAAAGGGGAAGGGGGTGATAAATTGCTTCTATATTCACTCAATTGTATCAACCATATTAATTAATGCAAAGAAAAATGCACCTTAGTAGGCTGTTGGAAAACCAACAGGTATAAAATTCTTGAAGGACAATATTAATTGGGAGGAAAAGAGAAAAAGAGACAATAGGATAATCAATGGCCACAGCAGGTTTTCTTCCTATGAAGAGAATTGAACTAGATATGCATAAAAAATCAGCTAAATGCAAAGCTTGGGACTCTTCTTTTTCCTTGTCTTCCAACTGTTTATTATGGAATTTTTCTACATTATAATTTTGATACACAAAGGGATATGCAGTGGGTTGTCAGATTCTACAGAGTAAATAATACATATAATTCACACTTTACTGAATAAATATGCTCTATTTTGAATGATTCAGAAAAGCCTTCATGATGTTGGTTACTGTTGAAAATAGATTATTGGTTCTCAGAGGAATTAAAGCTAGTCTATCCTAAACCAAGCTAATCTATCTATACTGTGCAGTTCCATTTGGCACTTAATACCATGCACTTATAAGAAGAAAATGAATAAAAGAGGCATAATTTTAGCTATGTTGGGCAAGGAAAGACATGACATTAACTACCCATCCTCTGTTTTAATGGTTCAGAATACTCATGTAATTCCCCACACTGGATGAGGTGGCAAAAGATATGATATTGATTTTTCATACTGACTACAAATTGGGTGAAATGCCTAGCCTATGCCCAAACTAACGTCTTTTGCTTTAAGGAAATGTAGCAGTAGGGTTTGGTTTTTAGGAGTCAACTTGGTTAGAAGAGGCTAGATTGCAGTGAGGAAGAGAGCCATGAATATAAGGGAAATGTATTTCCCTCTCATGGAACTTCTGAGAGAAGCAGTCAGGACTGTGGGTGTTATCACAGGATTATAACAAGGTGTTCTGTTATCCTCAGCATATGGCTTCCCAGTTTCCTCCAGACAGCACCAAGTCCAAGCCAGAACACTAAGCAGGAGAGACAGCCAAGGCAAACACCTTTAGAGATAGAGAAATGATTGTGAAGTAGCAAATATCACTTCCATTAATATATCTCGAGCTTGAAATTAGTTCCTGGATGCAACTAGCTGTAAGGGGGTCTGTGAAATCCTGCCTTCAATAGGGTTTCCATTGACAAAATGAAGATAGAAAGAATGGATGTGGGACAGCTGGTTTTTCTAACATTCATCCTGTTTGGGATGGAGGATTGCTGTGTCCTCCCATGGTGGTGAGAGAGAGAGACAGGGAGACAGAGACAGAGAATGAGTTCTCTTTTATTCTTCTTAGAAACAAAGCAAAACACTACTTTTACCATGAGGGTCCCACCCTCATGACCTCATCTAATCCTAAGTACCTCCGAAAGTCCCTGAGGCTTAGAGCTCATCAGAGCCCATAACATCATCCAAAGTTGATAAATCTGTTTCCTTGGCTTGTTCACTCGCATAAGAACTATTTACAGAATGGGGAAATGAACTGCTATTGCCTCATATAATTAAATCCATTTAGAAAAAAAAAAAAAGACAAAAGAAAGAATCTTTGTATCTACGGCATGCTGATTTGTAAAAATATCTGTATGTTATTACTCAAAGTAGTGCATTTCAAGACAAAAATTACCTGGAAACACAAATGTAAATATATTTATATACCTGCAATTCCAAGGTTTTTCAGGTAGCTGCTGGTTTTTATATAATCACCATTATAAAAATATTTTATTGAATAGTATTATAGATAACTTAGAATACAGTGTGAAACATTTTGATAAAAAAGCAAACTAATTTTAAAAATTAGACAAATTAATATTAATTATCAATAGAGTACTATATTAACATATATTTTCTTGTTTTATTCCATTAATCTGTGAGATAGATATGGAAGTGGAATTAAAACAAAATTTCCATTTTACACAGGAACTAAGTGAAGTTCTGAGAGGATTAATGACTTGCCCACCACCACCCAGCCAGTAAGTTAAGTAGAACTGAGATCAAAATTCAGTTCTTCCACACTTTCTATTCTCAAGGTAATATTTCCCACCAACTGCCATACCAAACAGGAATTCTCTGCTGATTTTATTTGCTCTCCTAGAAGGTGATAAATTTAATGATTTCCTGTTATAAATTTTACTTTGATTTATTTTTATGTCTAGATGATGTAATATATAAAAATGTAATTATTGAAACAGCTTGTTCAGTATTGGAATTTAAAATATTTTATCGGGGCGCCTGGGTGGCTCAGTGGGTTAAGCCGCTGCCTTCCGCTCGGGTCATGATCTCAGGGTCCTGGGATCGAGCCCCGCATCGGGCTCTCTGCTCAGCAGGGAGCCTGCTTCCTCCTCTCTCTCTGCCTGCCTGTCTGCCGGCTTGTGATCTCTCTCTGTCAAATAAATAAATAAATCTTTAAAAAAAATAAAAAAAAAATAAAATAAAATATTTTATCATTTTAGGCACCACGAATTATAGGAGACAAACATTAGATGTACTAACAATATAAAAACAAATGATTTTTAATATTACATTATTTACAAAGGATCACCAAATCTGTGTAAATTGTATTAAGATTATGTCACAAGCCAGCAGCAGTTGGGTGTCAAGGATACTCATAACACCCTAAGTAGGATAGTTTCTAAACTCAAAGAGTTTGGTTAAGAAAGCATTGGACATTGGGGAGGTCATCTGTCGTAATGAGCACTGGGAATTATATAAGACTGATGAATAAGTCTATATAAGACATATAAGACTAATGAATCACAGACCTGTACCCCTGAAATGATTAATGCTTTATATGTTAATTTTTTAAAAAAGAAAAAAAATAAAGGAAAATGCATATCAAAAAAAGGACAAGAAAGCATTACTCTATTTACAGAGAGAATCATATTGCCATATAATATTTCTATTCTGCTTGCAATTACAAAGTATTTCCCCACCGTTTCCTCTATTCAACAATATCCTGTGAGCTAGGCAAGGCAGGTATTATTATTTCAATTTTACAGATCATCTCTGGATCAGAAGGTTTTCATGGCAGACATTCCACCTTTAAACATGCACTGAGAAGCCACTGTATGTCAGGTGTGATGCCAGGCGCACTGGGACTGGGAAGCAAAAGTGAGTTGTTTCCCCAGTGCTTCCAGAGCAGCACAGAGAAAGGAAACACAATCCATCACTGTGATGCTGTGATTACTATGATACCAGTAGAAGATACAGTGAGCAAAGGGAGGTAGAAATGGTTTCAACACTCAACAGAGAGCAAGTGTCCAGGTTGTCTGAATTAATTCCAGTGGCCGTTTCATGAGAAATTGAATAGCCATGATTCTCCGATTATAAATGTTTTTGGTATTCAGAAAATGAAAGAACATTAGAATGTGCTAGAACTGTTAGAGTTGGTGGGGTTCAATTTCAGCTTTCCAGAAAGGTCAGAGATTAGACAGGTACAAGGGAGAAGGGCCATTCTGAGAAAGGTCACCATACTTGTAAAGCATGGACTTTGCCAGAAGCAGAGTGTGTTGGGATAGAAGTCAGTTGACCAGGGTGATAGAGGCAAAGTATGTGTACTGGGAACAAGTAGGAAATAAAGCTTCACTAGTAGAATGGCACAAAATTATGGGTGACCTCTCATGCCAGGTAGGAGAATTTGGTTTATATGCCGAAGTCAACAGAATATAGGGATTTTCTGAGCAGAAGAGTGACATAGGATAGCAGTATTTCAGAAAGATTACTGCAGTGGAAGGATGGATTAGAGAAGGAAGGAGTAGGGGTGGGCTAATCAGTTAAAGAGCTGTTACAGTATTCCACACATGACGTGATGAAAGGCTGGGCTTTGGTTTAGTAGTGAGAATTGAGAAGAAAGTAAATCTGAGAGACATTTTATTTTTTTAATGATTTTATTTAAAATATTTAAAGAGAGAGCAAGTGAGCATTTGTGAGCAGGGGGAGAATCTCAAGCATATTGCACTCCTGATGCGGGGCTAGATCTCATGACCTTGAGATCCTGACCAGAGCTGAAACCGAGAGTCAGAGGCTCAGCCAACTGAGCCACACAGGCCCCTTACTGAGGTGACACTTGAGAAGGAAAGAATTACTAAACACAGTAACAGACTGCCTCTAGCAAATTTCAAAATGGAAAACATCAAACATAACTTTGCTCTTTGTACTCACTGTACTTTTCATCTCGTACTTTCTATTAATTCTTTATGACCTGCCATTTAATGAAGCAACTGTAAGAATAATTTAAAAATTTGGAAAGAAAAGTGACAATGATTTTCTGAAAAGTACAATGAGACAAGAGATGTTGAAAGTATACTGCATATAGTAAGTGCTCAATAAATGTTCATGTAGAAATTAGGTTTTAAAATTACCAAATATATAAAGTAAATCCCTTTTTCAGAAATTAGCTTTCGGATCTAAGGTTGTAACATTTAAGCCATATGAAACATGAAGACAAGAACAAAGAAACAGAGACTTTTAAGTGTCTGAAGCAGTGGAATGTCACCAGAGAATGGTTTAGAAGAAAAAAAAAAATGACACAATCAATTTAAAATGTGACATATTGAAATATAAGTGAGAAGTATCCCTTTTAATTTTTATAACAGGTAAAAAACTGGATTGACAAAATTATCTAAATATAGATTGGTAGTTGGCAGAGTTCATTCAGGAAAAATATACCTGCTTAGTGACAAGAACATAGCAATGAAATCTTATCTTTGTCAATTTTCTGTACATGAGAGTAGCTGCACTTTTATTACAACTAAAGGTGGGTGAAACTAAAGACACCCTTAGATTATTTCATGGGATTCAAATTTGAATGACTAAGTTAATTATAAGTACAAATCTTCTAATATCTGTAAATCCAGATCCAATTTGCTGGTAAATGGCTTCAACTAACATAATGAAGAATGAAATCATAAAATCACAGCTTGAGTGCTCAAGATACCATTTTAATTATTCAGGACAACATATAACTAAATAAAATGTGATAATTATGTTTGTAAAGGTACTTGTGGACAACTGAGAAAAAGCAAGAAAAGCTAAGCCAAACAAAAGTATGAAAATTTGTTAATTTCATAAGCAAGAAAAGTACCACGACCTCCTCAAAAATTTCCTAGCAAAAATTTCGGTTACCTTACACATTCTAAACAAAAAGTTGAAATAATTTTGAAACATACAAAATTGCTGTGAAATGAATTTCTAGTAAGCTAGAATTGGAAAGGGCCAATTATATTATTCATATGGATTCAGAAATTAACTACGGAAAACATCTCCAAAGTGTATCCCTGTGAACTCATTAAAAATTTTCTTTATTTACATGCTCCGTTGAGTGTGGTTTTATTGAGTTGCCCAGATATTTATTGATGCATTCATGAGTCTCTCCCTTCCAAAATATTTTCAGGGATTTATAACTGAAATTAATCTGATTTTATTATCTTACAGAAGTAGTTTGTTCATATCTCTTTTTTAAAGATTTTATTTATTTATTTATTATTTACTTATCTTTTATTTATTTATTTGTTTTAGAGAGAGAGAGAAAGATGAGAGTGGAGAAGGGGTAGGAAGTGGGAGTGGGAAAGAATTTTAAGCAGACTCGGTGCTGAGATCATGACCTGAGCCCAAACCTAGAGTCCAATGCTTTACCAACTGAGCCACCCAGGGGCCCCAGTTCATACCTTTTTTAGAACACTTATATAGACATTCTTCTATAGATCAGTCTTTCCTGGAATGTTTGAGGAACTCATTAAATATTTTTTGAGTAACTACATTAAATTTTGAATTCCTCCTCTTCCTTCTCTGGCACCTTGAATACAACAAATGCTCAGAAAATTAATTTGAGTTTCTTCATATTTTTGCACCCTCTCACCAGTATTAAATACCATGCCTAAAATGAGATAGATAATTTAGACTTCAGATGTCTGTTTTATCTATGATAAAATTACTTAAAAGCTAAAATGGATTCAAACGACCATCAAATTTGTCTTTGTTTTGCTAAATGCAAAATGTTGTTATTAGGTGTGAAATAAAATATTTTTTTCTGGAACAATAGTAATGAAATAACATTTTAAAAATTCTAATGTCATATTTTTCCTAATGTTAATTTAGAAATTTAATCTAATCTATTTTTTCCTCATTTTTTTTTTTTGGATGGCTATTTGACATAATGAACTTAAAATATAAACCCACCTTGATTTTTGTATCCTTTGACCTTACCTTAGTGTTCAGGTTATTTATATTTTAAGATATCTTTAAATAAAAACGCGTATGTGATCATTCAGTTTCCTACATTGTCTTTTAATTTTAATTTTCTCTATAGTCCCATTGTCTTACCTGGCCAGTATAAAGACGCGATGTCTGACTTAGGTTTTAAGACATAGGCTTTCCTCACTCTGGTTTCCTTTTCTCTGTTCTATTCCAATAAATACATGAACCATAATAAGGACCGAAAGAGAAATCTGCTGATGGTATAATAGTATCTCAAAAGCCCTAGGCATGAATTCTGGAAACATGTAACTTTAGATATATGTATGCCAATCAACTGTTGAGCTCTTTTTTCTTTTCAATTAATTGACAATAGAATTTCTACCAGGGACAAACGTCACCAGCCTGTTTAATGACATTTCTGAATATTTCATATATTCACAGTACTAAATAGTTTGTTATCGCTTACACCTTTTATCCTTGTTAAATCATATCAGAAGTGCCTTATAGAGCACACATGCAAAACTAATTCTCAGAGAGGTTAAGTCATCTACCCAAGCTGGCAAAATTACTACGTTTTAGTTGGAATTGAAATTTTCTGATTAAAATCAAGTGATGGTAGCAATACTCTTTACCAACTCATCTTTATAGGTAACAACTTGTAACTTTCCGGAAGATTTTTCTCAAGGAGAAACATTCAAGTTTCCAGATGAATAAGAGGTTACTTCTTAATAACCTTCAAAACATATCACTACTCCCTTAAAATAAGCCTGCAATTGTCAAGCTCCTGTTGGTTAATTTCCTTTGCTGGGAAGACTTGATCCCATTTTCATTGCTTTCCTGCTGGCAAAAACCTGCTCATGTCAAATCATATGTATTAGAGCACTTTTGATTTTCTCTATAATTCATCTTTTTTTTAATATAATAGCAGTATGTGCCCATGATAAAACTGTAACTTGCAGAATAGGAAATAGGTTTAGGAACAAGGTAAGAAGACATTTTTTTTCTATAATTAGAGTGGTTGAACAGTGAAATAGGCTTCCTCTCAAAGAAGTATTTATCACTGTGCTGAGGCTGGTGTTGTTATGACCACATGTCAGAATGGCAATGGGAAGAAATATGCATCGGCTGAGAGGTTAGTTTCTTATCAAAGGAATCACCTCGGGAGTTTATTAGTAGTTTTTCCCCCCTTTAGTTCTGGTTATTAACTAGATGCTAGGTCATTTTTATAATGTGGAATTTTTAGAAATGCCATTTTAGATGACCACTGAAAAACTTTTGTTTCAGAGAAAGTTCATGCATTAGGGCTGGAAATGTGTCAAGTGAGGGTTTGAGCTGCGTTTAAGCTGTGAATCTGAGCTTGAGGGTTGAAAACTGTTAATGAAACGCATGTGATACACAGTGTGGAAACAAGAAAGAAAGGAAGGAAAAGAGGAGAGAAAGGAAGAAAGAAAGGGAGAAGGACAAGGGAAAAGGGAGAGAGGAAGGAAAAGCTAGACTCAGATGAAAGAGGAGTAGTATCTAATACTTGTACTAAATTCAGAGATACCTAGAGAAGAGTAAAGAAGGAATTAAATATGATTAAAATCCATAGTAAATTACAGATTGGGTCTCTGGGCAAGGACATTTTTTTTTCCTTTCTTTTCTTTGCTTTTCTTCTCTCTCTCTCTCTTTTTCCTCCACTGTCAGGAGGACTTTAGGTAATGGGAGAAGAAGATGGCATGTTTTATTTTTACAAATCCCCTAGAAAATGCAAGAAATGTATGAGCGTAAGGTAAAGTAGGAAAATGAATACCAAATATCCAGATCCTTACAGTGTCTTGGCTGGATCTAAGCCTTCTGTCTTTTTTTTTTTTTTCTTTTTAATTAAAGGTATGCTGAGATTCATGTGCATTCCTTTGTGATCATAACATTTTTTGTTTTCATAAAATTATAATTCAAATAATTTCAATTGTCAAACAATTTCTGTTTTTAGAGACGCTAAACAGACTTGGAGTATGACCATATGTTCCAAGACTGACATGATTCCCAATCCAAAAGTATAAATAGCTTCTCGGAGTAGCTCTCAGGGTGACAGGCATAGAAAATCATCAAGACACTTGTCTTTTTATATAGCAAAACATACTTAGATAACATTTCCACAAGATAAAAAGTTGCAGTTCTATTCAACTTTTTTATGAATAATACATCACAATACAACTTCTGTAGTGTCAATGATACCAACTTCATAGTGAATTTCCCTTGTGAGACAACTCAATTTCAATGAAAGAACGGGTATTCACACACACACACACACACACACACGTATATATACATATATTCGCTACATAATGCAATTTGATGTGCATAAATATGAATGTATGATAATGATTCATTTTGTCTAATGAACTCAAAATATAACTAAATATATTATTGTGTATAATTAAAAGAGTTTCTGGTCAGAGTTTGTATAAGAGGATTTTAGAGTAATATAATCATTACACATATTTTATTATATATTTGACACTATGTTTGGAATATGGAACATATAGCACTCACAGGTGAATAACAAAATACATTCCTTAGAAAATAGCATCTTATTCAATATTTTATCATTTTTAAAAATATTTGAATAGTTCTTCAAAGGAAAATCATCTCTTTATAGTATTTGTGAAGTACAAAATTATTCTTGTCTAAAAGACAACTTTTTGCTGATTTCTTTCATTCACTTATGTACTAAAAAAAAATCATGGAGGAGCTATTATGTGCTTTTTTTTTTTTCCAGTTTCTTATTGCGTACCAGGTACTAGGAATAAAAGAAATGATTATGACATGATTACTGTCCTTAGGGAGCTCACAATGTCCTACAGAAAGAAACCCTCATGGGAAAAAACAAACAAAAAAAGCCAAAAAACCAAAAAATACAACTAAATGAAAGTAATTACTTTTTTCACACTAAGGATACAAATGAGGTAGTTTTTACATTAAAACTTAAAATTGCAATAGACCCAAGTCCCTCACCTTTCTCGTACCCCAGAATCTGCACCTTGCAAATAGCTCTAAAGCTACCTAGAGATATTCACAGTGAAACACGGCACCTACAAGTCTGAAGGTGGACATAAGGTCTGGCCTCCATTTTGTAGGGTTGGGGAGCATAATAAAGGAAGATGACGACCTCACTTTTATTCTGTTCATAGCAAACAGTCTGCTCCCAGAATGTTAAAACATCCCATGTGCCCGTCCCCTTGGTGCACAGACATGCATGTTACCCCAGGCACACTTCACTGGCTGGTCAGAATGTGTGCGTACTTGTTACGGGCAGTGCCCAGGCCAGCAATGTTCTCTGGCCCCGGGTACAGGGCTGGCCCATTGGCCTGGATTTTTCCAATTCAACCTGTGTCAGAAATCTCTTGAGACATTCTTTTACTGAATAACCACACAAGGATGAATGTGGAGTATATTTTCTAATACAGGGTACAAGAAGGTACGAGAGAAAATATGAAATAGCTGACTTTCCCTTCAGTCTTTTTCTGCCATCCCTCCTGTACCAAAACCATCTCTGTTCTCTCATTGCCGTTACCGTGCTAGTTGCACCCTTTCTTTATTTTTATAGAGCACTTTGCAGTTTATGAAGCTAATCCATATGTTCTTTCATTAAGTAAGATGCTAACACTTTGGTGTGAATTAGTTTAAGGCTTTATCCTCACAAGATACAGGATATAGACATGGTAAGTCAAAATGATGAACATTTTGTTACAGTAACAGTAGCTCAATTTTTGAAGTATTTAGTATTAATCAGGTATAGTCATAAGTAGGTTCCACGTATTGCTTCATTTGATCTTTAATCCTAAGGAGTAACTATCATCGTTATTCTTTACAGATGGGAAAAGCAAAGCAAAAAGATAGTAAACTGTAAGACTAGAAGTGTAACCCAGACACTAATGCCAGAACCTAGATGCTGACTTGTGAACTATACTACCTCCCTCTGGACATTTTCAGGCATCCAGTATTTGTGTTGGGTCAATCATTATTGTACAGAGAAATGACAAAGCTCCAAAACACACCCTGTGGGTTACTGCTTTATTCTAAAACTAGTCTTGTGTGTGACATTCAGATCTAAAACAGATTGAGTGAATAATGCTTCTTACTGAGAGGGGTTCATTGTAATCTACCTAAAACCACAACAGACAGAGAACATGAGGTCTTAGAGTCATTTCAAGGTTAATTAACTAGCTAATAAAAATATATAGTCATTAAGATCAATTCTCTACAAAGATTAAGAAATGATAAAGGGATATAAAATACACGATTGATATCTGAAAATATCAGATTTTAAGGTTTTCCTCCTATAAAATGAAGCAGATATTGGCAATGTTCACTTTGTAGGAAAGAGTTTTCTCATTATTGTCTTCATTGCTTCTAATCTAACAGTTAGATCCCTGGTAATAGTTAAAAGAGGAAGTAGCTTCTTGCACACAGGCAGCTGCAAACTAGCTAACTGGATTTTAGGTCAGTGGGTCTTTCTCTGTATGTTTAGTGTATATAATAATTTTCCTCTTGGTGGAAATGTATTGCAATACACCACTGATTTATTGTTTTTTTATATATTGTTAATTCAAAGACTGGTATTCTCCAGGAAATTAGGGCACATCAGGGCACACAGAGCTTTCTACTTTCCAGAGGAAAGACCAGGAGAAAAAAAAGAATATAAATATAAAAAGCTTCAAATCAAGACTAAATCCCTATTTAGTCCCTTGGCTTGCAGCACCATCAATCAATACAAAGCAATTGCAATTAGTTAGAAGAGAGCTAAACCTTAGAGTTGCTGAACAGATGGAAAAATAGAAAAGAAATGAAGCCATCTTCCATGATCAGACAAACAAAAAACTACATGACTATTTTCTTCTCATTGATTTCCCTCGTTAAGATGTGTTCATTTACTTGTTTTTATTTAGAAGGTTCTGGTGAGAATCTTGAAACTAGAATCATCTTCAATGAAGTATTTTGCTCATTACTCTTCTTATAAGATGTAAATTCCAAACTGGCTTGGGGAAATAATTGTTTATGCTTTAATTAGCCATCCCCCAAATACAAATAACCCAGAGACCTCTTTAGCTCATTCTAGTATTGGGCATCCCAAAGTCTTCCCCAAATACTCTGATGACAGTATGGAGTATAAAATAAATATAACACATAATTCTTGATTTCTCATACATTAAAATTCAAAGTTGAAGCCAACACACAAGATAAATAGTAAACACATTAGGGTGTGAGTAGCGAAGATAGTTCAGTCAAGAAGTGAAGCTTCAGTTGTACTTTCAAGATAGATAAGATTTACATAGAGGAAAAAGCATAGCTCTTCTCAGAAAGAGGATAGGAGAATACTAGAGCAGAACTGTGGAGGCTGGAATGTAAATAATGTGTTTGTGGGAACAACAAAGACCTTATCAATCAATCAACTTACTGAAGTTATAGTGAAAAGAGGCTTCATTCATAAATAGAAAATATATATACTATATATATTAAGATATAGATGAATGATTACACACACACAATTTGAAAAGTCAAATAGGATTAACATATTGAGGCCCAGGGGAGGCAAAGAAACTGGAACTTTATCTTAAAAAAAATAACAAACAATTGAAGGTTCATCTTAAAGTCCAACTCAAATCTCTCAATTTTATAGAACTTCAGAGATGATAATAAACATGCATCTATCCAACCAATAAATTTCCGGGAAACTACTCTGCACAAGGCACACATTCTTCACAGTTAGTGATCTGAGAGCCAAATAAAAAGTCTTAAATATAGGAATATATTTATAACATACTTAAAAGAGCAACACTAAAGATATGCAGAGGTAGATAAAAGGAGCTGCACTGAATTAATCTGTATTGAGGGTGATAAGGAATGAAATATATTGAGTATTAGTTAGCCAGATGAAAAAGGGATGGGAAATCCCCACAGAAGGCACAACACAGCCTTAGAGAGGCAGATACTGGTGTCTATAAAACTATGAGGAGTTGGATATTGTTGGACATAAAATAAATAGGTAAGAATGAGATATACTATAGAAGTAAATACAAGCCAGATCATGGAAACCATGATATACCAGTTGAGAGTTTAACTGCTTCTTGTGGTCTATGAGTAGCCATTGAGAGGTTTAAAGAGGGCAGAATCATGGCAATTTGAATTGTAGGTAAACAACTCTCAAGGCTAATAAAGGGTAGAGAGGGACACAACTGGAAAGGCATACTTGGAGGGAATAAGTATGATCTTGATGAAGATCATCATCTCCAGACTTCTTAGTCTCCTTGTTACTCTTCCAACCACCACAATACAACCTGACTTGGCTGTTGTCTCTCCCTAGTATGGTATACTCTTCTCCATATTTCCTTGGTTAACTCTTAGATATTCTTGAAGTCTTTGTTCAAGTATTAATTTATCAGTGGGCTTCACTTGACAAGCACATTTTTACATTTCTGATCTTCATTATCCTATTCTATTTATGTCAGTCTATAGCATGTATCAGTGTCTGAGACGTATTCAATTTATATTGCTTTTTTTCTATCTCCTGCAAATAGAATGTAAACTCAAGAAGGTCAAAAGTTTTTTAAAAATATTTTGTATACAGTCAGTTTAGCTTTAGAAGAGTGCCTAGCCTATAGTGCGCACTCTTTAAACATTTGCTGAATAACTGAAAGAGATGAAGAAGGGAGACCAGATTTAGGAAATATTGAGGCCTGATCAGTTATTGGATATGGAGGCTAAGGAAGAGCCAAAAATCCCTCCATTTCCTAGCACAGACAATGGTCTAGATTGTAATTTCTAAAGAAGAAAGAGGACGCTGGAAGAGGACCAGGTTTAGAAAGAAGGTGGAGCTCTGGTTTGAATATATTGAATTTGAGATTCCTGTGGGATTTGCTGGTAAAATGTCTGTCCCGAAGCTCAGAGGACCAGCTTGAGCTGGGGAAGAAAGTTTAGGGGTCATCTGCATGTTCATGGTTGCTAAGACAGTGGAATGGATGAGCTTGCCCTTAGAGAGTGGTGCATGAGGGGAGCAATGGACCAAGGACAGGCATCTAATAAGTATCATAAATCTTAAATGAATTACAGTATCATCAATAATAAATGTTGAAATACTATCTTTCTGTAAGATGATTTGGGGACTAACTGGAACTGGTGAGCTAATATGGGGCAATCTCAAGAAGAGAGGCAGTCTTTTAATTAACACGGTAATCAAAAAACTCCCCAAAGCTTATGTTAGTGCACCACCAATTATCCTGATAGAGCTAAAAAGAACCCCACCATGATGTTATGCTCTACTTAGAGAGAGCTTTGTAGTTTCCCCTATGTTCTTTTCAGGGTGAGGTAACAAACCCTAAGATTTTTATACTTGTCAGAAAGAATGAGACCCAAATTCCTCGACTGCATTTCTCACAAAATTATTTTGAGGCTCACTAATTGATACCCAATCATTCACTGTCCCTTAAACAACTGGGACTATGTAGCAGGGTTCTGGAACTTTACATTCACAGATTCATTGTCCTTATAATTGCCTGGATTAATTTTATGAGACTGAAGAGGCTACATCAGGTTTAAAATACAAAGGAATTTTAAAAAAATTTTATTACATATTTTTAAGTAACTTACACTTTAGATCTAATATTATTTTGTGATTGATATATGCCATATCTATGTATATATGGGGTTTATATATTTATTTCCTGGAAAATCAGAAGCATTCTCAAATCATTTGATTCTCTTTTTTCTTCCGCATCCCTCTCAACTTTCAAAAGGTTATTGTAACATTCCACTAGATGTGGTTTTGAAAGGGGAGTTATTAGATTCCCTAAACAAGAGAAATGTGTGAAATATTAGATTTGTCTTATCTCTAAACTAGGGACAGTGGCCACTCTTGTCTGGAAGAGTGCCATTTCAAATGATTAGATTCTGGCAGACTGGAGAGAACAGATGTATTTTAATTAAATTATTTTTCAATTTAATCTGACACAGCATGTAGTCTCTATGGATTTTTCCTCCAACTTTGCATTGAGGTAAGGAATTCTGAAAATAGGTAGGTCTGATACTCAATATTTTCTTATTCAGAAAATGGAAACAGAGAAAGTTTAATCCCAGACCTATTTGTGTATTAAAGGATATGCAAAAGAAGGTTCGAAATATTCAGGGCTACTTTTAGATTTAATAAAATACTAATATTTTTGAGAGCCTGTTTTTGAGATTAGACAACACTGGATGTTTATCAATAAGGGCATCCAATGGTAAGATGTCATCCTGAGAAATTTTAGTATCCCCAAAACTGGGAGACTGATTTTCAGCCTCTGTTAGTCCCAAGAAGCAAAATAATAATAACAATAATAGAGTTGGGGATATATGGATCTGAATAGCCCATGCAGCTATCAAATGTTGAAAGCCACTTGCTAAAAGTAAAAATTATGATCTATGTAATTAAAATTCTCTATTAAGCCAGTGGCAATTACACTTGGAAAAAGAGTCTTGTGAAAGATAGAGAAAAATATGCGAAGGGAAGGGAGTGAGAAGTTAGGACAGACTAGCTGGGCACCCAGACCAGTTACTGGCCATGATTTATTATCCTATCTAAAGATCAAAATGAGGCATGAGCTCAGTATTGGAGTTCATGGGGCACTGATGGAGACACCAGTGGGACTGTCGGGATCGTAGACTATGTTGTCACTTCCTTTGCCAAGAATCTCCTATCAAGGCAGCTAGTGGGTGTGGAAGTGTCTCATTACCTCACTTCCCAAGAGCCTTGCCTCATCCAAACATCAGCAATTTCACTCTCAGCTTTCAGAATAAAAGAAAGAAGGTGTTTTATCAACACATTAAGACTCCCCTTTGTGCTTTCCATCAGGCCCATTATTACTATTCATCAATACCACTGATCGCAAGTGAAATGATCAAACTGCTTATAAGATACATACAAAGATCACAGCCAGATATGGCTAGAGTTGTAGTTAAAAAAGCAATACATCATACTACCAGATGTAAGGAATGAAGAGGTCAAAAGGGGATGATTAGCAAATTCCATCCAGTCTCTCTGATGTGTACTTTCTGAGACCATATTGTTGGACACATGGACGGTCTCTAAAAGTGGAGACTGAAAGTCAGAAAGGCAATGATAGGAGAGTGGTTTCGTGCAGGCCTCACCTCCGGATGAAGGAGGAAAACAGGAAGTAAAGCCGCCATTATTTTCTTGCTGAGTCGGTGAAAGGAACAAGGGAAATCCATGCTACAGAAAAAAATGGAAAAATAATCCCATACAAATGTTCTTCAAACTCCCAACAAGTTGCTGTGTGTCTTAAATTGAGACGTTGAAATCCCAAAGGGCAATGACAGTTCTACTGAGATGTATTGGAGAGGTTGAGGTCTGGCTCAGGGGAGCTGTACAGATACTTCTGCATAAGAAATTTCAACTTAGGAAGGTTTATAGATAATAACAGCCACTCACCAGGACGTAGGCTTGTCAGTTCTGCCTAGCATCAGTAGATGCTTTCATGCTCACCCTTATTTTAGTCTCAGCCTTTCTGCTGTCCCAGGCAGCGGCTTTCAAATTCTTTGACTACAACCTACAGGAAGAGCTATATTTTACATCCTGACACATAAATACAGACATGAAATTTAAGTGAGAGAGTCACAAGATAATACCACATTGGAAGTATTTTGATACTTCCTTTTCTTTGCCATTCCACTTAATTTAATTTTTCATCACGAGTCACTGGTGTTTGCTTGTGACCAAGTGATAGGTCCTGTGTAATCTGCAGTGGGAAAGTCCAAGATTTTTTTTCCTTTTTAATTGAAGCAAATTCTGTTTATAAACTTATTTATGCCAAACAAAACAATAAAGTACAAATATTCTCAGAGACATTAAATAAGAATATAAAGCAACAATAATTGCCTGTGAATCTTAATTAGGATGTGCATTTGGTCATTTGTACTATGGATCTATTTAAGTGGGTCCCACTGGATTCAAGAACATTAAACTTATCAACCACGTGAGGGATGCTTTGTACCAAGATTAAAAGGAAGGGTCAATACAAATGGAGAATATCTATTACAGTCTTTAATTTTGGACCTATGTAGTCTATTATGTTTATCCCTATTAGTATATGGATATATAAAATTAAAATTTTGAATACAGTTTTATTCATCCTAATTTTACTTTACGAGGCAAGTTACATTTGCAAATAAACAAATTTACTTCTCTGTACTTATACATAGCCAGAGGTTTGCTTACAAATAAGAGTCAATTCTGTAAGTCACTACAGCTTTTCTTTTGTTTGAAGAGCCACTTTTTATGAAATGCCTATATCTAGGAAATACATTTCCAGAGAATTTTTTAATCTGTTTCAATCTTCCTCATATCTGATATATTTTTTCTACGTGCAAAAAGACTTAAGGAAGAAATCAAGGCAGTTATTTCATTAATCCAGAAAATACATTCAGTCAATAATGTCAATGGAAGAAAAAAATTGTTATTTAAGTTTTTCCTAAGTTTTTTTTTTTCCTTTTCACTAGGTTTAAAGGGCCCTAATGATTTGGTCAAGTTGCTTGAATTAGTTTTATGTTGAAATAACTGTTGGGGTCAAAAGAAAGTTTAATCTAAATTCTATATTCTGGGGAAATCCCCCAAGTGCCACCAGATTTATAATTCATCCTCACATACAAAATAACCATTATGGCTTGGAGAAATAGACAGAAACATGACAATTTACTAAGGAACCCAAGTGTAATTTATAATTTCTTTTTAAAACTGATTAAGAATGAATCAAGATAAAATATTCTAAATAAAAGGTTTGATTAAATTATTTTATTCACAAACACTTAAGCATAATTAAAGTCAACTGGAGTTCAGAAAAAGGAGAAAAAATAAATTATTAAAAGAAAATAACTGATTTTGTATAAATTAAGCCAGAGAGTTGTAAAGCAAAACAAGGACAGGTGATAATAGGATTCAGGTGGGATGGAAGGAAGGAAAATGAGAGAAGACCTAACCTCAAGAGGTTGCTAGAAAGGAAGGCTTGAAATGAAATATTCCATAGGTATGTTCTAGTTCAATTTTACAATTGAGGAAAGATAATCTTAGGGAATTTGCATGTTATTATTCAGACCATTTTAAGATTTCTTCCAAACATATCATATTAGCTGATGAAAATCTCATTTTTTAGATATCTATGATATAAGGAGGTTTCTGAAATCACTGGTTGTTTTATGTGCACTTAAAATGATGTCATAATTAAAACAGAGAAGATTGGGCAAGAATCAACATCTCTACAAAGGACTGCCTTTGTTTGCATCATGTTCCTCAAGCTTTTGATCTAGGACTGAAATCAAATGCTTGACCTAAATTGAAACAAATTAAATATCTAATATGGGGTTTTTATGTATATATATTTTCTTTCTTTTTTTTTAAGATTTTATTTCTTTATTTGACACAGAGATAGAGAGAGATCACAAGTAGGCAGAGAGGCAGGCAGAGAGAGGGGGGAAGCAGGCTCCCAGTTGAGCAGAGAGCGCAATGCGGGGCTTGATCCCAGGACCCTGAGATCATGACCTGAGCTGAAGGCAGAGGCTTTAACCCACTGAACCATCCAGGTGCCCCTGTATATATATTTTCAAAGGCAAATGAAAGTTTATGAAATAGAAAATACCTCAAGGTAAATACCAAACCAAAGAGAAATTTATACCTTCACATTTTCAGTGAAATTTACCAAAATAATTTTTAAAAGAATATATACAATTTTTTCTTCAAAATAAAGAAGAAAAAATGGCCTTAATTAAAAAGAAGTGAATTGACTGGATGTTCTGAACATAAATATATGACTACAGACTTCTCAGGCTGAATATAACATTGGGATGAAGGGTTAAAAGTAGAGCTTCATTGCATGTTAACATTTTTTAGAGAACTGTTATTTTCAGAGCAGTTTTAGGTTCATAGCAAATTGAGAGTAAGGTATAGAGATTTCCCACACACAACCCACTCCCACACATGTATATGTCCCTCTTTACCAACTTCCTCCACAAGGTGGGGGGGCCCATTTTTACAATTTCTAAATTTCCATCATTATCACCCAAAGTCCACAATTTACATTAGGGTCCGTTCCTGGTGTTACACATTCATGGATCTGGATGAATATGTATGATGTTATTCGCCATTATAGTGTCAGACATTTTCTTAAAATTTTAAAAATTTCTTAAATTTTCTTAAAAATCCTTTGTGTTTCACTTATTCATCCCTCCCCTGCCCCGCTTACATTTCTAGCAACCTCTGATCCTTTTATTACTTCCATAGTTATAGCTATTCTAGAATATCATATTGCAAGAAGGATACAGAGTATAGTTTTTACAGGTTTTTTTTTTTCACTTAGTAATATGCACTTAAGTTTCCTTCATATCTTTTCATGGCTTGATAGTTCATTTATTTTCAGCACTTAATAATATTCTGTTGTCTAGATGTACCACAGTTTATCCATTCACCTACTGAAAGACATCTCCGATGCTTCCAGGGTTTGGCAATTATGAATAAAGCTCTTATAAACATCTGTGTGCAGGTTTTTAGTGGAAATAAACTTCGTATAAATGCCAAGAAGCATGATTGCTGAAATCATATGGTAAAAGTATGTTTACTTTTGTAAAAAACTGCCCAGCTGTTTTTCAAAGTGACTACCATTTTGTATTCCCTCTAGCAAGGAATGAGAGTTCCTGTTGCTCAATATCCTCTCCAGCATTTCATGTTATATTATGGATTTTGGATATTCTAATAGGTGTGTAATGGTGTCTCATTGTTTTAATCTGCATTTCCCTGGTGACATATGATGTAGAGCATCTCCTCATATGTTTGTCACCATCGTCTTAGGTGAGGTGTTTGCTAAGGTCTTTGATCCATTTTTTAACTGGGTTGGTTTTCTTATTGTTGAGTTTTAAGAGATCTTAGCATATTTTGAATAATAGTTTCATATCAAATTTGTTTTGCAAATATTTCCCAGCTTATTGGCTTGTTTCCCAATTCTCTTGGCATTGTCTATTGTTGGGCAGAAGTTTTAAATTTTAATGAAGCCCAGATTATCAATTATTACTTTTTATGGATCATGTCTTTTGAGTTGTATCTAAAAAGTCATCACGAGGGCATCTGGGTGGCTCAGTTAATTGGGCATCTGCCTTTGGCTTGGGTCTTGGTCCCAGAGTCCTTGGATCAAGCCCCGAGTTGGGCCCCTCCTGCTCAGCAGGGGCCTGCTTCTCCCTCTCCCTCTGCCTACCCCCCTGCCTACTTGTGCTTTCTCTGTCAAATAAATAAAATATTTGGGGGGGGGGAGTCATCACCATGCCAAGGTCATATAGGTTTTCTACTATTTTACCTCCCAGAAATTTTATAGTTTTGTATATTACATCTAATTCTATGATCCACATGGAGTTACTTTTTGTAAAGGATATAGGTATATGTCTCAATTTTTTTTTTTTGTACATAGATATTTAGTTGCTTCCCTCTTAGAATTTTGAAGTCTTCAAATACAGAATTTTGAGAAAGAGTTCTAATGTATTTGAATGCTTTTGTCATTATTTTATGTTGGATTAACTTTCAAAGTGATCAAATGTATCAGAAGTTCACAGACTCTCCTAAATGGAGAGCAGAGCTTCCAAAAGCTCACTGATGAACTTGATGCACATCTGTTTCTTTTTCACACAAATGAATAAAAGCTATTAAGAAACACCTCACTTTTTTAACTTTTTCTGTAAGAGGCAGAATAAATTGTCATCTTTTCTCTTGTCACTTCATATATTAAATATTTGTCTAATGACACTGTAAAAGATGTAATTTAGCCACTGAGCTTAAAATTTTGATGTTCTACCCAGCTACAGTCATTTCAATATGAATTCTGTACGTATGTTCTCTACCAAAGTGCATGGTTAGCCTAAGTATTTTCACTAACATTTTCAAAATGGAAAGTCTGACTATATAATTCACCCCAGGTTCTAATTTTATACCAAAGAATACTTAATTTTTTAATCATCATTACTACTTATAATAGTATTAAATCATTTCTAAACATTTAGCTTATTTTTAAAGTTAGAGAAAGCAGTGTATGTTTCATTTGAAACATTTTTTCATGTAAAATTAACTTCAGAGAGTGTAAACATTGATGTATCGTGGTCCATCTAAATTGTACTTCTGCTTTCTCAAATTCTACCAACCTCTGACAGGAATTCCATAAAATAGCTTATTAGAATAATCAGTATGCAATTAATTGAAAGGTTAATTTGGGCACAACAGACATCTTTACAAAGTTGAATCTTCCTCTCTATGGACAAGGTATAATTTTCCATTTATTCAGGCCTGATACGTTGCCTTTCAGTACAGTTATATTATTTTCTTGATATAAATTCCAAAAATCTAAAATCATTGTATTATCACTTCTGGATAGTTTTGGACCTGTGACCTAGGTGAAAATTCATTATGAACCACGGAAAAACAGATACTTATTGTCAAGAATTGTAACACATCTAAGAGTTTACCCTGCTTGCAAGCTAACAATTTAACCTGCTCCCGTTTCCTGAACAATGACAGACCGACCACATGAGGCTCCTGGATCAGAGACAGAGCAGTTTAATACTCACTGCAGGAGCTAGAGTCTTGACACTTAACTCTAGTTCCACAGGATATTACGAAGGCCAGGTGACACCTGCATATGTCAGGTGCGTATGTCAGTAGATTGCGTTTTAACAAAAAACTAAGCCCCACCCACATATCTTATCACAGGGCATTTAAGATTTCTGCCCTTTGCTTTGGAAGGAAGCACGCTTTTCTTTAAAGACTGTACACAAACCTGTCTTTTTCTCTGGAGAAAGTTGTTACCGTGATCTTCAGAGGCTACTTGCTTACTATGCAAACACCCTTTAGAGATTTTCCAGAACTAAGCACAGTTAATATCTCTCAAAATGTTCAGAAATGTAAGCTTAAATAAAATTTCCTAATTCATACCACAGAATCATGATATAGTAAAGCTTTTGTTTGTATTTTCCTTGTGTGAAAAGTATATTGATTATTTTTCTGGGTAAAAATAGATTGTGCAGACAGGTGCATGTCAGCCAGATAAAGTGAGAATTTGAGGTCAACTTGGTGGAAACATAAATATTTGTCTTTTGGTTATTGCTAAATCCTAGTATCTATAATAGTGTCTAACACACTGTAGATACTCAAATAATATCTGCTGCATATATTCATGGATCGAACAGGTTGTTCATCGTTTTTCTTTTCCTGATTCCTTTTTTTCTTTAAAATATTTGTTTTTGGGGCACCTGGGTGGCTCACTGGGTTAAGCCTCTGCCTTCCACTCAGGTCATGATCTCAGGGTTCTGGGATCCAGCCCTGCATCAGGCTTCCCCCCACCCCCCACCTGTCTCTCTGCCTACTGTGATCTCTCTCTCTCTGTCAAATAAATAAATAAAATCTTAAATATATATGTATTTGTTTTCAGGAAAAAAAAAAGATTTACTTTGAATTATCTGTAAATTTGGAGAAAAAAAAAATCTTTTCCAGTGGCCTAAGATTCAGGGTTATCTTTACTGACTTCATCATAAAACACACACACACACACACACACACACACACACACACACACACACACAAACATAATGAAGGGTGTTTAACTCAGACCATCAAAGCTGTATAGGTGGTGATAACATATCATTGTAACACCCATAATCTCAGAGCCTATAATTACTAAGTAAAGTGATTATTCTCAAACAAAATCTTATCATCGTATTCTTTCACTGAAACTTTTAGAAGAACTTATGTCTTTAAGATAATTTAAAAACTCCAAATCATGTGATTCATGGTATGGAGCTTCTAATGCCATTTTGATAAATATTCTGCAATATAATTTTATTAAATTCCTTTTCATTGTTTGAATGCAGGAAGCACTTGGCTTTTGTTGTTGTTCTTTCTCTCTCTGGCTCTCTTTCTTCCATGTATTGTTTCTGTACCTCTGTATCTAATATTGCGTATGTTTAAATAATTTATCCCCAAATAAGATTACATGTTAATTCTGCTGGAAAATCTCCCTTGAAACCTTATCAGAGTGAGCCAAATATCCTGCCTAAGAAGTCGTGTGTCAACTTATATGTTTTACAGTCACCAAGTTTATACCATATAATAATTGATCCCTTCTGTAATGCAAATTACATGTATCTTTTAGCATTTATCCCAGCACTTATGACATCATTTGAGAGGCCTTGGATGCTCACTGATTTTGATACTAAAAATTCATTCCAAGAATCTTTACCTGCATTGGACAAGGGTTGTTTACAGTTATTTATTTTTGAGCTCAAGAGACTGACACCTTATAAGCAATCATTTGCTTATCATTCATTGAACAACTTCTAAATGCAAAATTCTGTGAAAGCCATAATTCAAATAAGAGAGTTGCTCTCCTTAAAGGAGATTATAAGTTAGGGAGGTACACGTATATAAAAATAAGAGAAGGTAATGGATATGAAGTGGAGGAGGAGCACAGAAGTATGTTGAATGTTTCATTAGCATTACAGTATAAAAATCTATCTGATACAGTGAGAATGAGCAGTTGAATGCTTTAAAAAAAGCTCAATTAAAGTAAAAATTAAAAAAAATATTTAGAGCTTAAATATTTGATTTGATTTGAACTTAATATGTGAGATTACAGAACTTATTCTGTAATTTTTACTTTAAGACCAAGAATTTTCTCCCAAGTATGGTTCTGGATCACACAAAAAGGGTTTTGTGTGATTTTATTATAAAAATCATACAGTGTCTCATTCAAAGTATTTTAGGTTTTTATTATTTATTTATTTAAAGATTTTATTTATTTATTTGACAGACCGAGATCCCAAGTAGGAAAAGAGGCAGGCATAGAGAGAGAAAGGGGGGAGGCAGGCTCCCTGCCAAGCAAGGAGCCCAACGTGGGACTCGATCCCAGGACTCTGGGATCATGACCTGAGCCGAAGGCAGAGGCTTTAACCCACTGAGCCACCCAGGCACCCCTATTTTAGGTTTTTAAAAGAGGAATGAGATTCTATAACTTTAGATGAAGAAAACATTCCTTCACTTTTTTATGATCTCCCTCCACACTAATTCCTCAACCTGACCTATTGCAATTCAAGCAAAAATATGTTTTCCCTTTATAGTGTTTATAAGGCACTCAATGTGATCTTAAATATAAATATCCCTATTCATATTCATATATAATTAATTTATATAATGATTATACAAATAATAATAAGTACCCTGCGTAAGCAGGTTATGGAACATACCAAGTTTATACTAACAAATGATGTTTTGAATCTAAATTCCCTGTTCCGTATTTTATGATAAACAACACCCCCTACTGAAAAGACTGAAGCAGAAATTTAGAGGAAGGGCTCTTGGGTGGCTCAGTCATTAAGCATCTGCCTTTGGCTCAAGTCATGATCCCAGGGTCCTGAGATTGAGCCCCTAGGGCTCCCTGCTTGACGGGTGGTCTGCTTCTCCCTCTCCCAATCCCCTTGCTTGTGTTCTCTCTCTTGCTGTGTTTCTCTGTCAAATATATAAATAAAATCTTTTAAAAAAAAAGGAAATTTAGAGGTAAACACCAGGACAAACAAATTAAATAAGGTTCTATTGGAATTAACTAAACACATGTGGAGACTTGCGGCTCTGCCCATGAAGGATTAACAACTACAGGCATTGCTGAGAGCAAATTACTAAAAACCTGAAGGAAAAAAGAAGAAGAAGAAGAAGGAGAAGAAGAAAAAATAATTGCTTTCCCTGCATTCTATAAACTTTAATAAATTGTGTTTTCTTTTTCATTTAGTTTAATGTTTTTGAAAAGTTTCACTGAGACTTCTTCTGTGACCTGTGTGTTATTTAGAAGCATCTTGTTTGATTTCTAAGTATTTGAGGATTTTCTAGATGTTACTGATTTCTAGTTTGATCCCATTGTAGTCTAAGGCAACCCTGTATGATTTTTATTTTTGTAAATTTGTGAAGGTGTATTTTTTTGGCCCAGGATGTGGTCTATTTTAGTGAATATTCCAGGTTGTGAGCTTGAGAGGAATGTCTCGATTTTCTGCCTTATATGCGGCTGTTGAAGTTCCCAGCTGCCACAAGAGAGTCACCTATTTATTCGTCCTTACACTTTTATCAGTTTTTGTCTCATATATTTTGACACCTTCTTGTTAGGTTCACGTACATTAAGGATTGCTGGTCTTGAAAAACTGACTTCTTTAAAAAAAAAAAAAAAAAAAAAAAAAAAAAGAAAAACTGACTTCTTTTTTTTTTTTTTTTAAAGATTTTATTTATTTATTTATTTATTTATTTGACAGAGAGAGAGATCACAAGTAGACGGAGAGGCAGGCAGAGAGAGAGAGAGAGGGAAACAGGCTTCTTGCTGAGCAGAGAGCCCGATGTGGGACTCGATCCCAGGACCCTGAGATCATGACCTGAGCCGAAGGCAGCGGCTTAACCCACTGAGCCACCCAGGCGCCCCCGAAAAACTGACTTCTTTGTCATTATGTAACACCTTTCCTTACCCCTGTTAACTTCCCTTGCTCTGAGATCTGCTCTGTCAGATATTAACAAAACTAAGTCTGCTTTCTTTTGATTAGTGTTGGCAAGTATCTCTTTCTCCACCATCCCTTTACATTTAATCTACATGTGTTTTTATATTTTAAAGAAGGTTTCTTGTAAACAACATAGAGTAGAGCCCTTTTTTAAACATCCACTTTGACAATGTCTGTTTTTTATTTGGTATATACAGACAACTGACATTTAAAGTGATTGCTGATATGGTTGGATTAGTATTGAGTATATTTGTTACTTTTTTTTATTTGTTGCTCTGTTCTTTGTTTCCATGTTTGTCTTTCACTCTTTTTCTGTCTTTAATGGTTTTAACTGAGCATTTTATGTAGTTTCATTTTTTTCTCCCTTCTTAATTCCATATAAATTATACTTATTTTTACCTTTTTTAATGTTTGCCTTAGAGTATGTAATATGTACTGCAACTACTCCAAATTTGCCTTCAAATGACTCTATACCACTTTACAAGTAGTACAAGTAACTTATAATAACAAAATGCTAATTCCTCTCTTGTCCCCTGTGTCACTGCTTTCATTCATTTCATCGATACATAAATGTATAGAGACAGTGTATACATATATATATATATAATCAAATATATTTGATCTAATCTTTCTCTAATCTTCCTTTCTTTATGTAGAGCTAAGTTTCCTATCCACATCATTTTCTCCTCTCTGAATAACTTCTTTAAACACTTCTTACAAGGCAGATCCACTGGCAACAAATTCCCTCAGTCTTCAATTGTCTGAGAACGTCTTTTTTTCTCACTTTGGAAGGATAATTTCACAGGGTACTGAATTCTAGGTTCAATTTTTTGATTCTCCCAACACTTGAAAGATTTCAATCCACTCTATTTTTGCCTCCACAGTTTCTGAAAAGTCAGATGCAATTATTATATTTGCTTCTCTGAGGGTAAGGGTTTTTGTTTGTTTGTTTGTTTTTTGCTTTTGTTTCTGCTTTTTTTTTTCTTCTAGTTTTTCCAGAATTTTTTTTCTTTATATTTGATTTTTTGTAATTGAAAATTTATATGCCTAGGTGTAGTTTTCTGTTCACTTGTTTTTTGCATATATTTTGCTTGGTGTTCTATGAGCTTCCTCGATGAGTGATTTGATGTCTGATGTTAGTTTGGGGAAATTCTGTTATTATGGTTTTAAATATTTGTTCTGTTCCTCTCTCTTTTCCTTCTGACATTTCCATTAAGCACTTGTTACACCTTTTGTAGTTGTCCCATAGTCCTTGGATATTCTGTTCTGTGTTTTCTCAGGCTTTGTTCCTTTTTCAGATTTGTAGGTTTCTCTTTCTTTCTTTCTTTTTAAAATTTTTTAAAATTTCTTTTCAGTGTAACAGAATTCATTGTTTATGCACCACACCCAGTGCTCCATGTAATACGTGCCCTCATTAATACCTACCACCAGTTTTGTAGGTCTTTATTAAGACATCCCTGAGTTCACAGATTCCTCAGCTGTGTCCGGTCTACTGGTAAGCCCATCAAACACATTCTTTATTTCTATTATACTGTTTTGATCTCTAGTATCTCTTGTTGGTTCTTTCTTAGGATTCCCATCTCTCTGCTTACCTTGTCCATCTGTTCTTATATGCTTTCTACTTTATCCATTAGAGACTTCAGCATACTAACTAAATTCCCAGTCTGATAATTCTGATAGTCCTGCCACACTTACGTCTGTTTTTTTTTTCAAACTATATTTATTTTTTGTTGTTGTTTTATTTTGTTTTGTCTTTTTAGTAGGTCTAATGATTTTTAGTTGACAGGAAGTGCTGTAAAGGGGACTGCAGCTGCATAGTAGTGATATAAGGGGGCAGGAAAAACACTCTGTAGTCCTATGATTAGGTCTCAGTCTTGTAGTGAATTTGTGCCTCTGGAAGGTGAATGTCACAAGTACTTCTCAGTTTTTTCCTCCCTTAAATGAGAGGGGCAAGACAAGGCTAGAATTCCATTTTTCTCTTACCCCAGCCTGGTTAGGTGTCCCTTGTAACCCCATGCTGGCTCAAGCTCTGGTAAAATAGTTTCTTCTGAATGCAGGTCTTGTAAGGAATAACAGAATGGTCTAGTATATTTCAAAATGGTTACTTTTCCCCTTCCCCTGACAGAAGCATGAAGGGATTTTTTTCTATAAACGTCACCTTCAGAACCTAGTACACCTCCTAGCAATAAAACTCACAAGAATGTGAGGTTCCCTATGACTGAATCCCCCTCCCCAGAGTTTTTAAATTTTCAGATGTGTCCACACTTAACCTCTAGCAATACGTTAATTAGTTTATGTTTCCCTGCCTTGGTGCTGGTTCTCACGGAAGTATCTGTCCAAGGGTTTCTGCTCATGTTGGCACTGTCTGTATACGCCTGTTTTTCCAGTTTGAGGGCAGTGGCTTACCCGGTCACATCAACACTCTGACAAATCTAAGAAGAGTTGCGAGTTTTTCAGTTCCATTTCTTACTTGTAAGATAGAGTAATGAATTCTGTGTTCTGTACATGATGAACCAGAAACAAAGATATTTGTATTATTTTAAGCTGCTAAATTGGTGGCAATTTTGTTATGCAGCAATAGATACCAAAATTTTAGCAAATTGAAACAAAAACAGGGGTGCCTGGGTGGCTCAGTCATTAAGTGTCCGCCTTCTGCTCAGGTCATGATCCTAGGGTCCTGGGATCAAACCCCTTTTCAGGCTCCCTGCAACAGTGGGAGCCGCTTCTCCCTCTCCCACTCCCCCTGCTTGTGTTCCCTCTCTCACTGTGTCTCGCTCTGACAAATAAATAAATAAATAAAATCTCTAAAAGATTTTGAAACAAAAATATATAACAAAAACATCTTAGTAGTTACAGAAAAAGAAAAGTTACAGCAAAAGGAATGACAAAATTAAACACCATTTCGTATTAAAAATTCTTTGCAAACTAGTAATACAAAGGAATTTTCTCATTGTGATAAAGAACCTACAAAACTCCTGCAGTTCAGAAACAAGGCAAATGTTTGCTCTTACCATTTCTATTCAACATTACTTTGAAAGTTTTAGCCACTGTACTAAAGCGGGAAAACAATGAAATGCTTACATATGAGAAAGGAAGAGATAAAACTTACTTTTATTTGTAGACATTGTGATCAAGTGTATAAAAAAAATCTTAAGGAATATTAAAATAATCACCATAATAATAAGCTACCTGAACTAATCAGTGAATTCAGCAAGTTATGTGATACCAGGTCAATTTATAAAAGTTAATTATACTTTTATGTGTGAGCAAAAAGAGTTAAAACTGAAATTTTAAGAAGACCATTTATAATAGATCAAAAATATGCAATAATTAGGGAAAATTTTAAGGAAGCGCTAAATAATTTTGTTAATTTTGTAAGGAAAGCAACTCTATCTTACAAAAAGTAAAAAAAAAAAAGTCAAACTTTACCTTTGCAAATTTCAAAGTAAATGGGTAAAATTTCTAAGTTTTTCATTATCAATCTAAGCAGAGAATAGATTTATTTATTTCCACGCAAGAGAAATCATCAATGAAAGCTCTTAGTCCAGCACAAGATACTGGGTATTCAATATATAGATTCATGGGTTGATAGGAAAAAAAATAAAACAAGCTAAGACAAAAGGAAGGATTTGACTCATTTCCTGATAGTCCGGGGTTGGGGGGATGGTCCTAGAAAGAATATGAATCTTTAAATATCCTATACATGTAAACTCCCTTCTCTCCCAACCCTCATTAAAAAAAATAATAATAAAATAAAAAAGACCTAAAAAACTAATTGAGAAACTCAGTATAGACACAAGCATTTCAAAATCAACACAGAAAGATCACAATTTATCAAATGAGTAAATTTTGAAATAGAATTAAATTCACATGGTAAATTAGAATTATTTTCTTCCCCTTGTGGTTCTTATTAAAATATAAAAGGCACGTAAAGAATGTGAACATGGAAATAAACAAACATTTTCTATTTTACATGACAGCATCCTGTGACTAATAATCCAATTATAAGGAAAAGGAAGAACGGAAAAAATGGTATCTTTTACTTACTCTTGATAAAAGCAACAGGAAGGAGACCGGCATCAGGGAAGATAAGTTCGGTCTTAACAAGCTGATGCTCACTGTTGTAATTACCTACTGTGTCTATTTTTGATCCTGCCTACTTTGTGATATTTGATATCATAATGAACTGTTGATTGTGTTTACGAATATTTGCAAGGTGCTCATTTACTACTTCTTACCAGTGGGAAATTATGTTTTGTGTATTGAAAAATGGCTTGACCAGCTGAAAATAATCCCATGTTATTTCAATTAAATAGAGATACACTTTGCCTAAACTCAGTTCCATAGAGGTTTGTTGCAACTTGCAAAACCACATCCGGGAAAAGAAAACCAAAACAACAGAACCACAATACTTGTATAATTCCCTCCAAGCACAAACTATGCTGATATATTTGTTACCAGAAACAACTTAATGATTTGTGAATGGCAAACACATTTTGAAAATAAAATGATTATTTTATCCCCCCAAAATTGCCAATTAATTTTTATCTTAAAAACCATAACGAGCTTTTTGAATAATATATCAAACTCTGCGATACCTTCTTAATATACATATAGAGAAAAACTAAAAATGAATTTATGTTCACAAATCTCCTGTAGTATTCTCTCTCAAGAAATCCCAAATTAAATAGAATAGGCAAACTCACATGGCTATTATTAAGCCACTATCATTAAGCAATTATTACCTTAAATAGATCTCTCAATCAACAACATTTATTAAGCAACATTAGGCTGTGCAACTTGGAAAAATATTAATAGTTGTTTAAAATTTGTCCATAATGAAGATTAATGGAATTAGCAGTGGTTGGTGGTCTGCCAGACACCTGGTCATTATAAACATCACATATTTCATAATTTTGTCTCTCCCTCAAACTCAAGAAGAATCTAGTATTATTTTATTTTATAGGAGAAGAAAAAGGCTCAAGGAGAACACAGAATTTGGCCAAGGTCACAAAGGCAGTAAATGGTAAAAATAGGATTTGAACAGTGGTTTATCTGATAATATAACCTGTAGGCTCTTGTTCATTGTATTTATTTCTTTTGTTCCCAAGATACAGCATGCAGGCTGTTTCAAATCTGGCAGTTGCAATTGGCCATTTGCGTTAAGGAAAAAGTTCCAGAATGTTTGCTATTATACTGACATCATAGGCTGAAAAGAACCCCACACTAACAGCTGGAATGTGCTCCAGGTTCAGCTCCGTCACTGGGAAGCACCATGGCCCTGACCAGTAAGTGCACCTTTGGGCTTTGGTTTACTTATCTTTAAAAAGAAAAATTGCATTAAATCTTCTTACCATCTTTCTGTTTCTTTCTATAAATCAGCTGAAAGGTATACCAAAAAATAGCAGTATTATTAAGAAAAATTCATTTTTTTCCAAGTTAGATGCATTTCCTCTCATCACTTATAATAGCTATGTAAGTCAATGTTATGGATTCTCACAACTTATTTTACCCATTCATTCCTTCTGGACATGTAAATCGCTCTATGTTTTTGCTATTATGAATAACATGAGGAGGATGTTTCCTTGCATATATGTCTTTGTAAAAATGTTTACTTAGGTTATTTGCATTCCTAGAAGTGGAATTATTAAAGAATACTTTTATTTAAAGTTTATATATAAAACACCTTCTTATTAAAAAGCACCTTCTTATAGAATGGATTTATGAATAAACATTTTCTTAAACCCATGACAACACTGAATGTTATTATCCCTTTTAATAATTTGCCCAAACTGCAGGTCAAAAATAGTGTGTAATATTTTTGAATGGTATTTAAAAAAATCTAATGATGGCTATTTTCCCATATGTTTATTCCCTGTTTCTCTTGCCTCTTTTGTCAATTTCCTGGTTATGTTTTCAGCTGGTTTTCATTATTTACTGATGTAAAAGATATAAGATATATAATGTGTAATAGTGCACAAATATTAAGCACAGAGCTCAATGACTGTATTAGCTTTTTTTTATGTCTGTGTAAAGAGTTCTTTCAAAACTGAATGGCTTGAAATAACCAACATTTATTATCTCAGTTTCTGCCAGTCAGAGCAGCTCAGCTGGGTGGTCCTGACTCAGGGTCTCTCGTCATTACAACTGGGATGTTGCATAGGGCATGGGTATCTGATGCCTTGACGGAGGCTGGAGCAACCACTTCCAGGAAACCAACCACTTCCAGGAAGACACCAACATGGCTGGAAGATGGACAGCTCAGCTCCAAGCTGTTGACTTGCCATAGGAATGGCTCCATGAGGCTGCCTGAAGGTCCTTACCACAAAGAATCTGGATTCCCTCTGACTGGGAAAGCCAGGCAGAGGACAAGTGAGGAGAAAGCCTTTTAGGACCTCATTCTTACTGTCACCCCCTGTCACTGCTGCTCTAGTCTATTCATTAGAAGTGAAGCACTAAGCCCAGCCCACATTCAATAATGCAGTGGTAACTCTTGGAGTGTCAGAGAATTTTTGAGCATATTTTAGAGCCCAGTAACTTTTTACATACATAGTTACACTGATGTAGCTAGCATTCAGATGAAGTTACAGAACTTCTCTAATACACCATAAACCATTTTTGTCTGCTCTTCAACTTCATATGCAGTTGACCCTTGAGCAATGCAGGGGTTTGGGGAACTGGACCCCCCCACACCATTGAAAATTGCATATAACTTTGGATTCCCCCAAACCTAAGTTCTAAGTGCCTCCTCCTAAAAGCCTTTTGGACAACATAAACAATTTGTTAACACATTTTCAATGTTATACCTATCATATGTTATATTCTTACAATAAAACAATCTAGAGGAAAGAAAATGTTATTGAGAAAATCACAAGGAAAAGAAAATACATTTATAGACTGTATTTATAAAAAAAAACAACGAACAAACCCATGTATAAGTGGATGTGTTTGGTTCAAACCCATATTGTTTAAGGGTCAACTGTAAATAGTATTATATATAAAGCATAGGATTTTTGTTTGGCTTTTTGCACTTAATATTATGTATGTCAGATTTATTCATGTTGTTGCATGTAGCAGTTTATTCTTTTTTTATTACTGTATTCATTGTATACAAGTATGTTTTATCTCTATATTTTAGCTATTTTTTCACATTATAATTTTACTTGTCAATCTTTACAATATCCATCTTTGACTTACTGTAATTCACCTTAATATTAGTTCTTTGATGAATTCTCAAAGAATGTAAGAAACTTGCAAGATTTTAACTCCATTTATAGATAATATTGTTTTAAAGTTTTACATATTTATCCTATTTGATGCTTTTCATTCATTTCTGGATTTCTGTCTTTCCATCTGAAATCTTTTTCCTTCATCATGACTTTGTGTAGCATTTCTTCAAAATTCAGTTCTGATGGTAAAAGTCCCTCAAGAATTAATTTCTAAAAATTATTTAGCCATCATTATTTAGCCATCATTTTTGATGGACATTTTGACAGGATACAAACTTCGAGTTTGACCATATATATGTATTTTTTTAGCACATTACAGATATAATTTCATTGCTCCTGGGTTATATAATTTATTGGAAGTCAGCTGTAATCTTACCATTACTCCCATAAAGATGATGCTTCTCTTTTCCAGTGAATATCTTTAAGGTATTTCTCTATTTCTGAATTACAGTAGTTTGACTGTGATGTGCCCGTGTATGGTTTTAATTGTATTTATTTTGCTTGAGAATTGCTAAACTTCATGAACTCATTCATTTCACGTTTTAAGATCTTGATCTCTAGAAATATTGTTACTATCTTTCTCCTCTATTCACTGCCATTCCTTCTCACATCACATGTATATATGACATTTCAACTATAAATCTTAATCTCTCTTATGCTATGCTTTCTTCTTTTCATTCTTTTTTGTTCTTCTACTTGGCACTGTTTGGATATTTTTACTGACCTGATTTTGAGTTTATTAATCTCATCTTCTGCTATGCTCACTCTGGTGTTAAATGTATCCACTGAGTTCTTAATATCAGTTATGTGTATTTTTTAGTTCTAGCATATCTGTTTTTTCTTCTAATTCTACCTCCATATCACAATTATTCTTAATTTCATTTCCTCCATTTTATTTAACTTATTTAAAATAGTTATTTTAAAGACTTTGTCATAACTCCAATGTTAGAATCATCTGTGAGCCTACTACTTTTTGTTTTGTTTTGTTTTGATTATTGGTCATGTTCTCCTTCCTCTTTCCATATGTGGTAATTGCTACTTTTAAATTTTATACCTGCAGTGGGTATAAGACTGTAGATTATTTTGTTTTCCCCAGAGTGATCTGCCCCATTCTTTGTTAGGCAGACGGGGTGAGAAGCTGATTACCACATTAAATTAGAAACTGAGCTGGCTCTGGGCAAGGTTGCAGTTCCAGGACTGTTTTATTTCTAGTTTGTTTCTAGTCTTTGAATGTAGCCCTCATAAAATTTTTATTGAGATCCTAGCCAATCTCTGTACCCTGAGCCCCAGAGATTGCAGGACATTCACTGTTGCCTTTCTTGGGTTCTTTACTTAGTTCTTGACTTTTTCACCTATGTAGCTGAAAAATCTTACAGAATTTCTTGAAGGGAGACTTGAAGAATGCCTTGTTCTCATCTATGCCTCCAACACACAGTCAGATTAATATTGGTCCATCTAGGGAAAGTTAATTGATTATGTAATTATAGCTTTACTCCACGTTTTTCCAGTTTACTAAAGACTTGGCATTATTTTTTATTTATCATCCTTCTATTGTTTTCTCAACTGTGATATTCTTTTCTTTTGACTAATTTAAAATTGTGTTTCTCATCCTTTCCTTATTGATTGAGAATCTCTTTAAATTTTGAATACCAGTCCTTTATAAATTTTCTTAAATGTAAACATATTCCAATTTCATCTTCTTTCATTCTCTTTATGATACTCTTTGATAGCAAATACACTTAACACACCGTAGTCAGTTTTTTACTTTATGGTTTGTGCTTTGTTTGCATTATGCTTAAAAATGTTTCCGACTTCTAGATCAAAAGATACTTTTACCTTAATGCCTTTAGCCTTCTTAAAATTAATTTTTGTGTGTAGCATGAAGCAGAAATCCAATTTCTTTTTTTCCTCTGACTATGCCCCTTTTTATCCTTTCCTCCCTTCTTCCCATCATCTTTCTTGCTCACAATTTCATTCTCCTTCTCCCTCATCCTCTCCTACTTTCTTCCCACTCTCCTATCCTTCCTTCCTTTCTTCCTTCCTTTGTCATGTGCCTCACTAATTATCCCTTTACCATTTATTAAAAAGTCCATCACTTACCTATAGATCTATACAAACTTATCAGTCTTAAGTTACATCCCCATGTTAATTAATTTCTTGGCTTTTTAATTCTTCTTGCATTATTCTACTATTAACTTTTCACAACTGTATTGTCATAATTACCACTGCTTTATAATAAATTGGCATGTGATAAAGCAACCTTTCTCACTTTGTTATTATTCTTCAAGATGACATTGACTTTTCATGGATGCCTATATTTCTATATACTTTACATATTCAGCTTATGAAACTACACTGAAAACTTACTGAACATTGATTCTATTATATACAGAATCATTTTAGGAAATTTGAAACATTCATTTAATTTTTCAAACTATGAACCTGGTATATTTTCTCTCTTATTTACAATAGGTCTTGTAAGTATCTTTTATTGAAGTTTAACTTTCTTATAGGTATTATACATCATATTTTAAAATATACACTATATTTTTAATCTCCTAAATGGAAACTTTAAAACTACATTGTCGCTTTGTAAAAAAAACATTTTATGTTGATTTATTTTCACTAATCATTCTAAACATTATTATTACTTTAATAAATTGCCTATAGATTCCTTTAGGTTTTCTACACAATTATATCATACTTAAAGAAAGACTGTTTCTTCTTTCTAATCTTTTATAATTTATTTAATGGGTAAAGATTATATGTTCCTCAAATGTTTGGTATACTTCACAAGGGACAAGAGAACTTATTCTTAAGTCATCTGTTCTAGAAATTAAAATTTATATATTTCATCAAAATTTCATATTTGTTAGTTAAAATTGATGATATTGGTTAAATGTAATATCATATACGTAATTATTTCTACTTCTTTTCTAATATTAATTAATTGTGCTTTCAATAAATATTTGTTAATATATTAATCTATTCATAGAACCAATTTTTATTGCTTTAGTAATTGATCTCAGTTATATTATTTCCATTCTATTACTTTTTTAATATTTCTTAAATTGTATGTTTAGTTCATGAATTATTAGCATCTCATCTTTGGTAATGTGCAATTGATGCCATAAACTTCTGAGTACTATTTTAGCTACATACTGAATTTTTATATTTAGTATATTTAAATGTATATATTACCTAGTTCTAAATATTTTCTACTTTTTTTTTTTTAAAGATTTTATTTATTTATTTGACAGAGAGAGATCACAAGTAGACGGAGAGGCAGGCAGAGAGAGAGAGAGAGAGAGAGAGGGAAGCAGGCTTCCTGCTGAGCAGAGAGCCCGATGTGGGACTCGATCCCAGGACCCTGAGATCATGACCTGGGCCGAAGGCAGCGGCTTAACCCACTGAGCCACCCAGGCGCCCTATTTTCTACTTTTGATTGTGATTTTTTTAAATTTGTGGATTATCTAGATGTATGTTATTGTATTTCTGTTACAGAATTTAACCTAATTTCACTGGTTGTTAGAGATAGAAGTCATTTAACATTTGGCAAAATTTGTTTATAAAATATCTTTTGTCAAGTTTCTTAAGTGATACATGAGGGATTAAAAAAAAATGGGTATGATATCTATTCGATCAAGCTAGCTAATTCTGTTGTGTAAATCTTTTACTATCTTTATTCCTTAGCTTGACCACTCATAGAGTCAAAACAAAAGCCATATACCCTCTCTGTAGAAAATTTGAGAAATATGGAAATTAAAATGAAGCAAAAATATTACTTGTAATCTCACCATTGAGTGATAATATTTTGATTTCATTTTTCTAATGAATCACTTAAACTACTTCTGAAATATATTTTTCGTAAGTTTTAGATATAAATCAATAGAAACATGAATATAGAGATATAGACCAATTACTTCCCTGCCTTAAAAATCTGCTACCACATCTTTGGGGCTTACTTAACCAAAACAAGTTAGGCCTATATGTCTCAAACATTAGTCTTATCCCTCTACTATTTGTGATATATCTGAAACAGCTACGTGGTGTCACTAATGAACACTAGTTCTACAATAGTCTATTACTTGTTTTCTGCCTGGATAGTACCTAGGTAAAGCTATTATAAAGTGGAACTGACTTCTAGGCCCTGACTTCAGTGAGAAGCTCACTGAATATCAAAAAGAAAAAAAAAAAGTACAGGTCACAATTTCTTAGTTTAAGGTCCTTGTCCCAAAAAATTTACCCTCTTTTCCCTTAGAAATTAACTTCACACACTGTGTGACAGGCAGCCTTGTTCAAATCACAAAAGGTTTTATTATACACCCACTAGCTTTGATTCCCTTATCTATACATTTAAATAACTTAAAAGAGGACTTTTCAAGTAATTAATGCCATTCTTTGCCTGATACGGATTTTCAAAAGAGACCATTTTATTAATTAGCTTGCTAATAAAACAAAGTTCTTTGTTGCTGTTCCTTCAGTTGGAAAACAACGTGGTTTTCCTATCAAATTCTCCATTAGTCTCATAATAAAATCATGTTTTGCTGTCCATTTCATCTTAAGAGTCAGGTTACTGATAAAATTTCATGTGATAAAGATTAATTAGTCCTTGTCTGAATCCTGAGGGGAGTTTCATGTACTGTGTTGATTTCTTTTTAGTATGTTTGTGATAAAGCTAATTCGATGTTGTTAAAAAAAAATCTGACTCTTGTTAAAGATAGTGAGGAAGACTCCATTTAAAAACATTACTACAATGGGGTATCACACCAGGGAAGAGAGATTGGCCTCAACCCCAAATACAACAAGAAAAAGTGGGGACTGTTAGAAAAGGAGCAGAGTTAAGAGATAGGTAGTGGATGGAAAATTATTGAGAGTGTAGGCTAATTGTTGCAAAATGACCTAATAAAATATTTACTGAAGTCAACCCAAGGTGATCAGACATCACTTGGTGATGGTGAGGAATCAGAAGTTTGCTCAGATAATCCAGAGTGATCATATATTGGAGGGTAGGGATTTTCTCTAAACTGATTTAATAGATTTTTGCCAAAATTGACTCTACACGGACAAAGACTAAAGCCAGAGGTTGGGCTTAGTAGAGCAGAGAGCTCAGAGGAAACTGACTGAAGTCTGACCAAACAAGAACATTTTTGTCAGGTGATCGTTTTATATGCATAGAGATTGATGGCTAAACCAGTACCCAGGCACATACCTAGCATTCCAAAGAATAAATAGTATAAATCAATAGACACATGAAAGAGTTAAAAATTCAGTAAAATAATGAGAAAATAAAAAGGATTAATGTTTTCAGCAAGATTCTACTTTATATTTGTATAATCTAAAATTCTAAAAAGATTCTAAAGAGAATGTTAAGGCTCATAAACTCATCCTTTGATTTAAAAAAATAATAATAAGGTTAGAATCTAAACTACTCAGTTCCACAGACTGCTACTCTTTACACAGCAGCTGGATAATCTATTTTCAGTCTGGTATATTTATAATACATTGTTACCTTCAAGATAATGGAAATTATCTATGAACCACTCTTCTACCTTGACAGACACATGAAATCACTGATGTAGAATTTAGTATTGCAAAATTTTGAAAAAAAGATTTTTGGAAATAATTTTAAATAATAGAAGTATTAGAATCAGACAAATCTAAGGTGAGTACTTGAACTATGATTTATTAGCTTGATACCAGTGGTATCAGTGATATTTATTAGCTTGATACCAGTGAAGGCTTGATACCAGGGATATAATGTCTCTGAGTTTTATTTTCCTCATTTGAGGACAGTAATATGAACCTATCTTGCTGGCTCATTGTGAGTATTAAGTGGAGTTTTATATGTAATGCACAGGAAACAGGGTCTGACACATTGTAAGTATCTGATAAATAACTTTCATTATTATAATTTTCTGCAACAATAAGAAAGTCATAGTCTTCGTAAAAGACTTGAAAGTCCTAGGTCCTACACTACAGAAAATTTAGTCTCTGCATTGTTCCAACAGAGGGAGCAGAAAGATAGAAAGTCTATTCCCAGACTTGCTATTCTATTTATTTTAAGTATTCAACAGAGGAAAGGAGTAAATGAAATGAGAGGACCTTTGCCAAGGGAACTAGCCTTTTTTATAGTGTGTCCTCTGATTATAAAATGAGAAGGCAGCCACTTTTCAGAACTACCATAAAACAATTAAATAGCTATCCATTGTTACTGCCAGCTATTGCCATAGTCCACCTCCCTTTGGGAAAAAACTAACCCACAATACACATATTTCCTATACCTGCGAGGCCACACAGGTATTCACATTTTACAGGGAGTAATATTTTCTTTTCTCCCTAAGGTATTTTATATCCTTCTAGTCCATAGCAGAAATAGTAAAAATTTCAAATTTAGCAAATAAACAAACAAACAAAAAAAAAAAAAGAAGAAGAAAGAGAAAAAAGAGAAAGGTCTAAAATCTCGAATACTATACAGACTAAACTGTAACTGCATATTATTGTACTATTTAAAATAGGTTTATCATTTGATGCTATAACATGCCTATATATGCACATATTCACATGTAACACTAACACAGTGTAAGTTAAAATATAGAGTAAGTTAAATATGCTATTTGTTTTTATAAAACCAAATCAGTTTATTGACTCACTATATCATATACCTGAAACTAATATAACACTGTGTATTAACTGTAATGGAATTAAAAATAATAATAATAAAATAAAAAAATAAACAAATTAGTATGATGTTTTTTCTAGAAAATAAGACAAAAAAGCTTTTAATTTCAATTTATAAATGACAATGCACTTTTTAATATGGTGCATAACTGAATTTCACAAATTGTATTCTAAATGAAAAATATATGCTTCCAGTAAACAATCTCTAAAGACAATGATGTGCCTCAAATGATTTTTTTAATCCAAACATTGTTTACTGAAACAAAGTATGTCTATAGTCTTCTGTTTTTAACTTTTATATATCACAGGGCATTTTGCTATATTGTTCAAATAAGGTAATTATTGAACTTTATGAAAATTAATTATAGTAAATTATTATAAATAAAAGTATTTCAAAGATAAATCTTACTATACACTACAGAGTTACATTTATTTTATTTTTTTAAAGATTTTATTTATTTATTTGACAGACAGAGATCACAAGTAGGCAGAGAGGCAGGCAGAGAGAGAGAGAGGGAGGCAGGCTCTCCGCCAAGCAGAGAACCCGATGTGGGGCTCGATCCCAGGACCCTGGGATCATGACCTGAGCCAAAGGCAGAGGCTTTAACCCACTGAGCCACCCAGGCACCCCTAGAGTTACATTTAAAGAGTAGTTTCATATTAGATCAACACTCTTCAATGTTTGTCCTCTCTGTTACTATTACAAAACATTGGTCATTGGTAGGCATGCTACTATAATTTTTATACATGGCTCATAAAATTTGAATTTTTTTCTGTAAATGTGAATTTTAAACAAATCCCCCAGGTGATTTTTCAGGTAGATCTCAGATAACATTTTCAGAAAGATTGATTTGGAGGACTGGATTGAAATTTTATTCTTCATTCTGTAATTAAAAACAACTAAAAATATACTTAAAAGTGAACTGCCAGGTTTATGAAGGTCAGGTCTTCTGAGACTTTGTTTCTGAGGGTTACATGTGTTTCACTGTGGAAAACTGTAGTTGAATGCATTTAAGGAGAATGGCGCTCCTATATGACTAATGGTCTCCAACCTTACAGGAAAGGGGCTTGATAGGCTTTATATCACATTGTACTTTAAAAACTTTATATCACACCATACATTGTAATTTTATGTCACTAGAACAAAAATTACAGTGTATATGTAATGTGCTGTGTACATCAAGCAAAAATGATCTCTTCTCACATGGATTCCTAGGAACATATACTTCCACAAAGTTATAACAGAATTAGAGGAAGAGAAATTCTAGAATAATAATGAAATTGGAAATTCTTATTTAATGTTGAAATGGCTGTCAAATTTTGAGAGAAGATTTAAATTTCACAGCTCAGGAGGTAAGAAGATATGTTATAGGTTTTATTTTTTTAAGGATTTTATTTATTTATTTGGCACAGAGAGAGAGAAAACATAAGCAGGGGAATGGCAGAGGAAGAGGGAGAAGCAGGCTCCCTGCTCACAGAGACCTGAGATCATGCTGGACCCTGGGATCATGCTGAAGGCAGACGCTTAACTGACTGAGCCACCTCGGTGCCCCATGTTATATGTTTTAATAAAAACAGAAAGATTACTTTCAGAGTGAATTCAGACTTATGTATTTAATCTCATCATCAACAGAGACATCATATGAAAATTGAATACTTAGTTCTTTCCTGGAATCACTACAAACTGAAACACTAAATATAATTATCTTCAAAAGTTCAAAAATTTATGGATGATAGGTTCAAAACAGCATATTAAGGAAGGGTGAGACATCCATTCAATTGTCCAATAAATATTTACTGACTTTTAAGTCCTAGGGGATGTGTTACAGGAATATTTAAAAATAAAATTTTGCCACTAAACAGTGAATGGGTTAACCAGGAAATCAAAGAAGAAATTTAAAAAAAAAACCTGGAAATAAATGAAAATGAAAATACAACTATCCAAAACCTTGGATAAGGGGGAAGTTTATAGCAATACAGCCCTACCTCAAGAAGCAAGAAGAATCTCAAATATACTACCTAACTTTACCCCTAAGGAAGCTGGAAAAAGAATGACAAACAAAGCTTAGAACCAGCAGATGGAAGGATATAGAAGATTAGAGCAGAAATAAATGATTTAGAAATTAAAACAACAACAATAGAACAGATCAGTGAAACCATGAGCTGGTTCTTTTGAAAAAAATCAATAAAGGGGCGCCCTGGTGGCTCAGTCGATTAAGCATCTGTCTTCGGCTCAGGTCATGATCCTGAGGTCCTGGGATTGAGCTCCATGTCATTGGGCTCTCTGCTCAGCAGGGATTCTGTCTCTCCCTCTCCTTCTACCCCTCATCCCAAATAGCACTGTCTAATAAATAAATAAATTAATTAATTAATATTTTTAAAAGGAAGAAAAAATCAGTAACATTAATAAACTTCTAGTCTGACCTACCAAAACAAAAAGATAAAGGACCCACATAAATAAAATCACAAATGAGAGAAGAGAAGTAACAACCAATACCACAAATACAAACAATTATATGAGAATACTATGAAAAACTAAATGCCAACAAACTGGACAACCTGGAAGAAATGGATAAATTCTTAGAAACATATAACCTACCAAAACTGAAAGAGGAAGCAATAGGAAACTTGAACAGACAAAAAACCAGCAAAGAAACTGAGTCGGTAATCAAAAAACTCCCAACTAACAAAAGTCCAGGGCCAGATGGCTTCACAGGTGCATCTACTAATCATTTAAAGAAGAGTTAATATCTATTAATCTGATAGACAGTTAATAGATAGAAAGTTAATATCTATCAAACTATCTCAAAAAATAGAAATGTAAGGAAAACTTCCAAATTCATGTTATGAGGGCAGCATTACCCTGACACCAAAACCAGATAAGACCTCCCTAAAAAAGAGAATCAAAGGCCAATATTCCTGATGAACAGGGATGCAACAATATTCAGTAAAATACTAACAAACCAAATCCGAAAATACATTAAAAAAAAAAAATCAGTCACTGAGATCAAGTGGGATTTATTCCTGGGTTAACAAGGATGGTTCAATATTTGCAAATCAGTGTGATACACCACATTAATAAAAGAAAGGATAAGAACCATATGATCCTTTCAGTAGATGCAGGAAAAAAAAATTTCACAAAGGACAACATCCATATAGGGTAAAAATCCTCAACAGAGTGGGTTTAAAGGGAATCAACATAATAAAAGCCATATATGAAAAACCCACAGCTCTATATCATCCTCAGCGGGCAAATACAGAGCTTTTCCTCTAAGATCAGGAACAAGACAGTGATGCCCACTCACCACTATTATTTAACATAGTACTGGAAGTCCTAGCCACAGCAATCAGAAAACAAAAGGAAACACAAGGCATTGGAATTAGCAAGGAAGAAGTAAAACTTCTGCTATTTGCAGACAACATGATATTCTATGTAGAAAGTCCAAAAGACTCCCCCCAAAAACTGCTAGAACTGATACACGAAGTCAGTAAAGTTGCAGGATACAAAATCAATGTACAGAAATCTGTTGCATGTCTATACATCAGTCATGATGAAGCAGAAAAAGAAATTAGGGAATCAATCCCATTTACATTTGCACCAAAACCAAAAGATATCTAGGAACAAACCTAACCGAAGGGTGAAAGACCTGTACTCTGAAAACTGTAAAACCCTGATGAAAAAAACTGAAGATGACACTAAGACATTCCATGCTCATGGATTAGAAGAATAAATACTACTAAAATACCTCTACTACCCAAAGCAGTCTACACATTTAATGCAATCCCTATCAAAATACCAATAGCATCTTTCACAAACCTAGAACAAACTATCCTAAAATTTGTATGGAATCACAAAAGATCCCAAATAACCAAAGCAACCTTGAAGAAGAAAAGCAAAGCTGGAGACATCACAATTCTGGACCTAAAGTTATATTACAAAGCTGTAGTGATCAAAACAATATGGTACTGGCATAAAAATAGACAAGAGATCAGAACACAATAGAAAACCCAGAAATGAACTTAGTAAGATCAATTAATCTTCAACAAAGCAGAAAAGAATATCCAATTGGAAAAGACAGTCTCTTCAACAAATAGTGTTGGGAAAACTGGGCAGGAACATGCAAAAGAGTGAAACTGGAACATTTTCTCACACCATACACAAAATAAACTAAAAATGGATTAAAGACCTAAATGTGAGAACCAAAATCATCAAAATCCTTGGGGAGAATATAAGAAGTAACCTCTATGACATTGGCCCTAGCAACTTCTTTCTAGATAGGTCTCCTGAGGCAAGAGAAACAAAATAAAAAACTATTGGGACTACATTAAATAAGAAACTTCTGCACAGCAAAGATAACAATTAAAAAAAGACCTTAAAGGTAGCCTACGGAATGGGAGAAGATATTTACAAATGTCATATCTGATACAGGATTAATATCCAAAAAATATAAAGAACTTATAAAACTCAACACCCCAAAAATGAATAACCAATTAAAAATTGACAGAAGACATGAATAGAGATTTTTTTTCCCAACGAATACATACAGAGGGCCAAAAGACACATAAAAATATGCTCAGCATCACTGATCATTGGGAAATACAAATCAAAACTACAATGAGATATCACTTCACATGTCAGAATGGCTACAATCAACAACACAAGAAACAATAGCTGTTGGTGAGGATGTGAAAAAGGGGGAACCCTTTGCACTGCTGGTGGGAATGCAAACTGGTACAGTCACTCTGGAAAACAGTACAGAATGTCCTCAAAAAGTTAAAGAGAAATATTGTACGACCCAGCAATTGTACTATGAGGTATTTACCCAAAGAATACAAAAATACTTTAATACAAAGGGATACATAACCCCAGGGTTTATAACAGCTTAATCTACAGTAGCCAAATAATGGAAAAACCCAAGTGTCCATCAACTGATGAATGGATAAATAAGATGTGGTTTATGTGTATGTATGTGTATACACACACACACACACACACACACATATATATGATGGAATATCACTAAAACTTTAAAAAGAATGAAATTTTTCCATTTGCAATGACATAGATGGAACTGGAGAGTATTATGCTACTTGAAATAAGTCAGTCAGAGAAAGACAAATAGCATAGGATTTCACTCATGTATAAAATTTAAGATACAAAACAAATGAGCAAAGAGGAAACAAAGAGAGAAAAAAGCAAACCAAGAATCAGACTCTTAACTATAGAGAACAAACTGATAGTTACCAGAAGGGAGGTGGGTGGGGGGTGGGTGAAATAGGGGATGGGGATTAAGGAGTGCACTTGTTTTGCTGAGCAGCAGGTGTTGACTCAATATATTGTATACCTGAAACTCGTATTACACTGTATCTTAACTAACTGGAATTTAAATACAAACTTTAAAATGAACCCCAAATTTTAGAAGTCTCTGTTTTCATGGAACTTGATTCTTTGGAGATTAGAAGAAATAGAATTTAAAAAGATTGATGTTAGTAAAATAGATGAACATAGGGGAAGAGGAAAGAGAGAGAGAGGGAAGCAAATGGTAAGACACTATTAACTATAGAGAACACACTGAGGGTTGCTGGAGGGGAGGTGTGTAGGGGGATGGGTTAAATAGGCAAGAGAGCACTTGTGCTGAGCACTGGGTGTTATATGTATGTGATGAATTACTAAATTCTACTCCTGAAACTAATATTACACTGTATATTAACTAACTAGAATTAAATAAAAATTTGAAATAAAATATCAATGTTAGTGGTATGATTAGAAGAGTACAGGTTTCTATTGAAATAGAAATTAGAAGAAGGTAATTCAACTAGTGGTATCAGAGATTTTTTTTTTTTTTAATTTGACAGAGAGATCACAAGCAGGCAGAGAGGCAGGCAGAGAGAGAGGAGGAAGCAGGCTCCCCGAGAGAGCAGAGAGCCCGATGCGGGGCTCGATCCTAGGACTCCGAGATCATGACCCGAGCCGAAGGCAGCGGCTTAACCCACTGAGCCACCTAGGCGCCCCTCTTTTTTTTTTTTTTTTTTTTTTTAGAAACCTTAAACAATGATAGATAAAGAACAGATAGATAAAGCTAAATAAAGAAGAAGAGGCAAGAAATGTGTTTCTAACAGAAAGCCATAGGTGAGAGCAGGCTATGTTCAGCTGATGGAAATAGGTTTGGCTTATCAGGACCAGGTGTTTAAGGGGTGAGAAATGGCAATTGCAAAAGAAAAGCGGACTAAGTCAGGCAAAGTATTTAAAAGCACGCTAAGGACTGTAAACGTCAGAGCAATGGGGAACCTCTGAGATCTGTAAGCTAACATGACCATATTTGCTTTTTAAAAATGCCAATCTAGGTATAGAATTAAGACTGGACTCTAGAAAGAGAAAGCAGGAAGAGGAACACTACTTAGCTTTGATAGTGGCCTGAACTGAGTAGGAGTAGACATCAAGAAAATACATGAATTCAAGAGTCATTCAGAAGGTAGTATTTGTAGGTATTTGCAAGTCATTGGATGAGGTGAGTAAAGATGGAAATACAACCAATAGCAATTAAATTTTTCATATAATTGAAAGGATAATGTTAGCTTTCCTCGAGATAGCAAACATGGAAGAAATAATCTAATGAAAATCAATATCCGTACAGCTTTGGAAATGTTTTTATGTTTTCTATGAGATCTATAAGTGAGTCTGATGCATGGGCTAAAAAATACAGGATTTAAAGTTAAGGAATGAAGGGGCGCCTGGGTGGCTCAGTGGGTTAAGCCGCTGCCTTCGGCTCAGGTCATGATCCCAGGTCCTGGGTTCGAGCCCCGCATCGGGCTTTCTGCTCAGCAGGGAGCCTGCTTCCTCCTCTCTCTCTGCCTGCCTCTCTGCGTACTTGTGATTTCTCTCTGTCAAATAAATAAATAAAATCTTTAAAAAAAAAAAAGTTAAGGAATGATATAAGACATGTAGAAAACAAACATCAAGATGCAGGCATAAATACTTCTTATCAGTGATTACATTAATGTAAAGGGATTAAATACTGTGATCCAAAGGCAGACATTGGGAGATTTAAAGAAAAAAAATCCAACAGTATTCTATTAGAGATACATTTTAGATTCAAAGACACAAATAGATCGGAAATAGATAGAAAAATGTATACCATATGAACAGTAACTAAAATAGACCTGAAGTAGGTATACTAATATCAGACAAAATAAACATTGAGACATAAATTATAACTAGAGATTGAAAAGGACATTTCATAATGATAAAAGGTCAGTCCATTAAAGGTGAGTACTTATAAAAGAACTGACAGAATTGGAAAGTAAAACAGTTGGAGATGTTAAAAATCTACTTCAGTAATGGATAAGACAATTAGGGAAAAGATCAAAGGAAATGCAAGATTTGAACAACGCTATAAACTCATTAGACCTACCAGACATCTATAGAAAACTCCACTCAACAATAAAAGAATACAGATTTTTCAAATGAAACATTCTCTCAGTATAGACTATCTGTGAGGTGATAAAACAAGCTTCAATAATTTTAAAAAGATTGAAGTCACACAAAGTATGTTCTTCACTAAGTGTAATGCAAATGAATAAGAAATCAGTAACAAAGAAATCTGAGAAATTCACAAATATGTGAACATGAAACAATACCTTCCTAATAAGCAACAGGGCAAAGAAGAAATCTCAATGGAAACTTAAAAAAAAAATTAGAATACACTGGGGCACCTGGGTGGCTCAGTTGGGTTAAAGCCTCTGCCTTCGGCTCAGGTCATGATCTCAGGGTCCTGGGATCAAGCCCTGCATTGGGCTCTCTGCTCAGCAGGGACCTGCTTCCTCCTCTCTCTCTGCCTGCCTCTCTGCCTACTTTGATCTCTGTCAAATGAATAAACAAAATCTTAAAAAAAAAAAATTAGAATACACTTAGAGATGAATGGAAAATGAATATACAATTTACCAACATTTATGGATCTATAGCTAAAGCAATGTTTATAGGGGATATTTATAGCTACAAATGATTATATTAAAGCTCAGAAAAGAGACCTGAACAGAATTATAAATACAGATTTTCCTATCATCAATATATAGATCAAGGATTTTTATTTTCTTAATATTTGTCCTTTGATTTGTTTTGTAAGTCTTAAAGTGGTTTATAGAAAAGTTGGAGAACACACCACAGTTGTTTTATTTTCTGATTCCTTCCTGTCTTCCTTCCTCCTTTCCTTCCCTCCTTCCTTCCTATATATTTTCATTTATTTATTTGTTTGCTTGCTTATTTATTATTTATTTATTTTTATTGAGGTGTAGTTGCATATTATTTTCAGGTGTACAACACAGTGATTTATAATTCTGCACATTATGTAATACCGACCATAAGTGTAGTTACCTTCTGTCACCATGCAACATTATTACAATATAATTGACTATCTTCCCTAACTGTACTTTTCATCCCCATGACTTACTTATTTCATAACTAGAGGTTTGTACTTAATCCCCTTCACCTATTTTGTCCAACCCCCTGCCTCTCACAACCAACCAGTTGATTCTCTATATTTATGATTCTGTTTTGGTTTGTTCATTTATTTTGTTTTCCAGGTTCCACATATAAGTGAAATCATATGCTATTTATCTTTCTCTGTCTGACTTATTTCACTTAGCAGAATACCCTCATGTTTATTTAAACATTATTTAGAACAACCAAGTTATAGAAGCAACCTAAGTGTTTACCCATAGAGGAATGGATATAGAGCAAGAGTTTTTATCTCTGTGGCTTTGGATTTCATAAAGTCTATGATACTCCTGATTTTGAGTTCAAGTTGAGAGTGTGCTTTTTTGTTGGAGGAAAAGCTTCTAACTTTTGTCCAGCTTTTAAAAGGATCCATAAGCCTCAACTTGATTGAAAACTGATATTGGTCGTAATTGAAACTTTAGGAATAAATAAAATTATTCCTTATCTTCACATATAATTAAAGAAGGTGATGAGGAAATGATGCTAAGGCAGATTTATGGGACAACTAAATGTGTGGACAAGATTGGAGGCTTTAAAGATGAAAAAGATGGTTGTCATACTGGGGTAACAGCTGTATTACAGCAGCAAGTTGCCCCAAAGAAATGCTGCCAAAGTATTTAAATCCTAAGTGGGGTTTAAGTATGGCAAGTTAAGGATGGGAAATGCTCACAGCTTTGCCAAAAAGGGGTCAAAGGTGGCAGCCGGGCATGGCGAGTGTGAAAGCCACACTATTCTGGGTACTGAGCACAATAGAAAGTGAAAAAGTTAAGCTATGAGGGTTAATAATTCATTCAAGAACTTTGGCTGGGGTAGAGCACATGCTAAATGTTCTTACCGAAACAAAATCAAAAATAAAGGAACACAAGGAAAACTTTGAGAGGTGTTGGATGTTTGTTCCTCTGACTGTGGTGGATGGTATCACAATTGTTTGCATAACTCTAAATTCATCCAACAGTACGTGTGAAATGAGTGCAGTTCTTGGTATAGCAATTATATTTCAATAAAGCTGTTAAAAAAATAAAAAATAGGGGCGCCTGTGTGGCTCAGTGGGTTAAGCCGCTGCCTTCGGCTCAGGTCATGATCCCAGGTCCTGGGTTCGAGCCCCGCATCGGGCTCGCTGCTCTCTCGGGGAGCCTGCTTCCTCCTCTCTCTCTGCCTGCCTCTCTGCCTACTTGTGATTTCTCTCTGTCAAATAAATAAATAAAATCTTAAAAAAAAATAAAAAAATAGGGGTGCCTAAGTTGCTCAGTTGGTTAAGCATCTTCCTTGGGCTAAGGTCCTGATCCCAGCGGCCTGGGATCGAGTTCCAGGTCTGGCTCCCTGCTCAGCGGGGAGTCTGCTTCTTCTTCTACTTCCTCCCTCCCCCCAACTCATGCTCTCTCTCTCTCTCTCTCTCAAGATGATAAATAAAACCATTAAAATTTTTTAAAAAGTAAGACCTGGGCAGGGGAGGGGGAAGAAGTTTCACTGGGAAGATAATAGTAAGTTAAAACAAAAACAAAGTTTTAAGAAGGTTCATAGCTTAGTCTTTAAAATCATCATCAAAGTTCGAAATGGTGTTCTTAATAACCTATCCCTCTATACCTAAATCAGAGATAGAAATAAACCTAGAAATGCCATGATTCTGACCCATTACATACATTCTCAGGTTTCTGGCCTTTATAAAGGGGTTCATAGACTTAAAAAGGGTCAAGATTTTAGGAAGTATTTTATATTACTTACAACTTGAGAAATCTGTATTACTGAGGAGAGAAAACACACCATTTAAAAATATTATATAGGTTTGTGCTTGTGTTTTACTTCATTTTACATGTGGGGACCAAACCCTTGCTTCAGGGAACCTGTGTGTCTCAGATGGTTAAGCATCTGCCTTTGGCTCAGGTCATGATCTCAGGGTCCTCGGACCATCCTGAGTCGGGTTCCCTGCTCAGTGGAAAACCTGCTGCTTCTCCCTCTGCCTCTCCTCACCCATCTCATGCTCTCTCTCTCTCTCTCTCTCTCTTACTTGCTATCACACTCTGTATCTCAAATAAATAATTAGTCTTTAAAGAAAATCATTGCTTTATCCTAAAAAGTAAATACAATGGCCTGGAGACCTAGTGATCAGAGTTCACGAGGCTGTCCACTTACACATAGTACCCAGCCAACTGGCAGCTCTCCTAGGGTAGATTGGATGATCACACAAAATGCTTTGGTTTTAGAATGTTTAGCAGCTCTTCATTTCCTTCCCAAGGATTCAAGAGTACATGGAAGTTGCATTCATATTTCCCTTGAGTTTATGATTTTTCTACCTGTATGTCACTTTACAATGTACATTTTCCTGAAAGTGGTCTCGTTTTAACAATTTGGGTGGGGGGCACCGGTGTGGTTCCATCCATTAAGTGTCCCACTCTTGATTTTGACTCAGGTCATGATCTCAGGGCTGTGGGATCAAGCCCCGCAATGGGCTCTGAGCTAGACTTGAAGCCTGCTTAAGAATCTCTCTCTCCCTCGGGGCGCCTGGGTGGCTCAGTGGGTTAAAGCCTCTGCCTTCACCTCAGGTCATGCTCTCAGGGTCCTGGGATCGAGCCCCACGTTGGGCTCTCTGCTCGGCGGGGAGCCTGCTTCCCCCTCTCTCTCTGCCTGCCTCTCTGCCTGCTTGTGATCTCTCTGTCAAATAATGAATAAAATCTTTAAAAAAAAAAAAAAGAATTCTCTCTCTCCCTCTGCCTCTCCCCCCACCCCAGTTGTGCATACATACTCTCTCACTCTCTCTAAAAAAACAACAATAAGTACCCCTCAAAAATTTAAATAAAGCAAAACAAAAGAAAAAAAATTAATGGGAATTGGTTGATGAAATCCCTTTCTTGCATGACTCTCTACACTTAGATCGGTATGGAGACCCCTTAGATGGAAAGTTGAGGACAGAGAGTTGAGCTCAGTCTGCAGAGTGAGGACCATTAAATTTCCAAGCTCCCAAGACTAATTATGCCAAAAAATATAAACATTCTGGAGTAAGAGAAGAAAGAAAACAAGCATTTCACATTGATTTTGATGCAGGTGCATTTATATACATTTTGAGAGGGAATCTTAACCACATCTAGGAATGGGGAGATTAAGACAAACTCCCTGAGTTTTTGTTTCTGGTTTTCAACATCCATATAATCCTTACTACTTACAATGAACTTTTATGTAGTTTCAATCCTCACAACCACTCTGTGAGGTAGGCACTTTTCAGTTATTAATTCTAATGAGGCATTTTCCCCATAAACACTGAAGGATGCCAAGAAAACTTTGCCTTTAGATCTAGTTTCCATGTATTGAAAGAATAAATACAAGTTTTTTTTTACTTTTTTTTCTAACTTTAGTTTCAGAAATTACATTAAACATTTCTTTTTTTTTCGCAGTCTGTCTTTTACAGAGAAGATAAAAAATATTTGAAAGGTGCCTTTGGATTCTTTTGAGATTCGCTCTAAGCTTCTGACTAAGAAGTGTTTGTTTTGCTCACTTTGTTTCAGGAGCAAGTGCGTGCTGACTCTCTGGCTGTAGGTATTCTGAAAATGAGTGCTGGGGTCTTGCCTTTGGAACCAAACACATCATGATTTAAGTTTGAAGAACTTGGGGTCATCAGGCTGAGTTCACTTGTAGGTGTGGTAGGGCTGTTCCTCAACGTTACATTTACAACAGGGTTTAACTGTTCTATTGTATCTTTTACAGGTCATCCATTTTTTGGATTTTTTTGTACTTTTTTACAATTTTCCCTTTTTTTTAAGATTTTATTTATTTATTTGACAGAGATCATAAGTAGGTAGAGAGGCAGGCAGAGAGAGAGGAGGAGCAGGAAGGAAGGAAGCAGGCTCCCTTCTGAGCAGAGAGCCTGATGTGGGGCTCGATTCCAGGACCCTGAGATCATGACCTGAGCCAAAGGCAGAGGCTTTAACAGACTGAGCCACCCAGGCGCCCCTCCTTTAAAACAGTGTATATTGGGTGTCAGTTTGGGCTTCAGTTTCAGGAGCAATCCAGAGTCAGCAACTGGAAACAGTGTGGACACTTTTGTTCAGCAATGCTCTTACCATCATGTGATGATTGGTAGGTCTAGGGAGGTAGTGGGCTGGCCTGGGCTGTTATCTTATAGTTTCAGGGAGGCAGCCACTAGGTAAAGCTTCTGCCTTTTTTTTTTTTTTTAAGATTTTATTCATTTGAGAAAGAGAGAGAGGGGGGAGGAACAGAGGGAGAGGGAGAAGCAGACTCCCAACCCAGAAGGAAGCCCCACGTGGGACTCAATCCCAGGACCCTGAGATGACTTAATGGACTGAGCCACTCAGGTGCCCCGAGATTCTGCCTCTTTAGCTCTCCTTCCATGCAGCTCAGACCTCGTGAGATAGGGAGAATCCTCCAGAAGGGGGCTTTCCAGGATGTTCCTCATTTGTGAAATAGTATTGCTGTGGTTTCTTAAGGTTCTTGTGCCTCCAATGCCTTATCTGTAAAACGAGGGTAATAATAGTACCCACCTCACATGGCTGTTGTGAAAAGTAATTGACACAAAGATTTATAACTGTGCCTAGGCAAACAATAACATCCTAATAACTCATAGCTAATGTTGTTATAATCACATTTAATCTCAAGGAGTTCTGTACTCTTATCCACATGTTGGCAGAAGAAGAAACCACAGAAGCATTCAAGTCCCTGGCCTTTATACAGCCGTGGGCTAAAGCAACAGAGCCAACACCTAATCAATTATCAACCATATTTTGCTAGAGCACCCTGCCCCACATGTGATTAATGTACTCTTGGCTTCTCCTGCCTCATTTTGTGTTCCTGAGTTATGTCTTTGCATTTTATTGTAATATGTTTACAGAAAGTTAGATTATATCGTGAGGAAAAAGAGAGAGAGAGAGAGAGACCAGAAGTGAGAAGGGCAGGTGTATATGAGTTACAGTAAGATTTTTTGTGTCAGTTTAGCTCAGTACTTCCAGGATATTCTGCCATCCGGCCACAGTGAAATCTCTCTTGGTTAAAGACAGAAATCCAAATGACTTCCAATTCATCCCAATTTTCAAATAGAAGATTTTACTGGACTCATGCAAACACAGACTAGGTTGTTATATACATAAACAAATAAAAAAAAGACACGGCTCAGATTTAAAACAAACATACTTCTTAGGGAAAATGAAATTAAATAAAATGATCACCAAAAGTTCTTGTACACTGAAATATAAATTGCATGGTGAACTTGGACTACCAATATTTTTCATGCTGTTGCTTTGCAAAATGATAGCACCTTCCATTCACTAGAGATAGAAAATGACTATGAACCTCTTGAAAGTTAAATGCAGGTGCAAAGCTGTTGGTGCCAGCCTGGGATATAAACTTTATATGTCCATGAAGACGGTCCACAAAGCCTGACTGTGACACAAGGTTGTTAGGATAACTTAAGAAATCTTAAGTCCAGGAAAAAGGATTTATTTTTTTGTGCTCCCAATGCTTACAGTGTTTTTAGTTGAGCACAGCCAAGAGAAGAAATGGCAAAGTAATTAAGATGACGTCTAAAACCCAGATTAGTTCAGCTTGCTTCTTAGAATAGTTAATATTAACTGACTTTTACATTTAGATTCACTTAACTTGGCAAATGCCATGAAAACTAAATCACATAAGATTTTCTCCACTGACACTTTTTCTACAACTGGGAAAAAATGTCCTAGCTTAAGAAATACTTTTTTTATTTTATTTTTTAAAAAATTTTATTTTTATTTATTTGACAGAGAGAGATCACAAGCAGGCAGAGAGGCAGGTAGAGAGAGAGGAGGAAGCAGGCTCCCTGCTGAGCAGAGAGCCCAATGCGGGGCTCGATCCCAGGACCCTGAGATCATGACCTGAGCCGAAGGCAGTGGCTTAACCCACTGAGCCACCCAGGCGCCCCAAGAAATACTTTAATTTTGAGATGTTTTACAAAGAGTTAGGCTACAAAAAAAAAAAAGAAAAAAAAAAGACCTTATGAACAATAACCAAAGATTGTGGTTAGTCTTGAAAAATAGTTTTAAGAAGTAATCGATTATTTTAACAAGTAAATAAAATGAGTAGCATTACACCTCCACACATTTCCCCTAAAATGAGTGGGTAGTGACTATTTTTAAAGATATGTTCATTGATTTTGTTATACTATTGGACAGTTTAGGAAATGTTAGAAGATACTGTTTCTAGCATCCAAATGAAACTTAGCATGCTAGATCTACTTCAGGAGCCCCAGATTCCTTGTGGCTCAGTTCAAAGACAAATAGATGATAACTTATGAAACCCCAGAAATTCATGGAGACAATTTCATACTACCACTACAGACCCAATTAAATGGCATCAAATATTTTTTAATTGTATGGATTGAACTGGACAGAGAAATAGTGGATTTGACAGTGGACTTCTCCTACCTCTCGTACTCTATCTTGATGATTCGTCCTGAAAAATCAGAAGTATAAAAGAATTTCCTCTTACAGTGATTAAGTAGCATAGCACATAATCCTAGAAAAGCATGACCTATGTGGGGCAGGCTCAGAAAGGCATAGAGTTCAAGAAAAAAACAAAAAAAACAGTTAAAAAGTCATTTTATACAAACTCCATCCTTGGTTTTCAAACTTGGAAATACATGCTATTCAATAGATAGTCCACGCCAACCTTTGTAAAAATCCAGTTTCTTTCCCTAAATATTTCTCTCACCTCCTCCTTTATATGTCCAAACTTTGAGTTCTGAAGTCATTGAGGGCAAATTAGCTATATCATTCACAGGTGCCCACGATCTAAGAATTTTATATTATCAGCAATCTTCACCCAGTTACTGCAACATCCCCATTTTTTGCAGATGGGTTAACTGAAAAATGTAATTTGCCCAGATTTATATAGCCAAGATACTCAAAATGTTTGATTTCAAAACTCATGCTTTAAAACCACTATGTGTGGGGCGCCTGGGTGGCTCAGTGGGTTAAAGCCTCTGCCTTCGGCTCAGGTCATGATCCCAGGGTCCTGGGATCGAGCCCCACATCGGGCTCTCTGCTCCGTGGGGAGCCTGCTTCCTCCTCTCTCTCTGCCTGCCTCTCTGCCTACTTGTGATCTCTGTCTGTCAAATAAATAAATAAAATCTTAAAAAAAAAAAACCACTATGTGTGTTTCCTCTCATTATTCAAAAAAGCCCAATTCTATAATTTGAAAGAGAAGCTATTTCAAAATATTTCTAATCATTAGCTCAAATTCACTGACAAATGTGTTTGTTTACTCCTCTGTCTCCATCTCTCTCTCACACACGCCCATGCACTCTGGGATACAAATGCATACATACATATATATGTTTTTCCTTCATTATTTCAAGTTTTTATGTGTGCTTAATTTTAAAAATGGACTGTTTCCTTGCTTTAAAAAATATCTAGCTGATAATCATTCCATTTGAAATGGTAATTGTTAACTTTGTGTTCTTACTTTTGGAGTCACAAAACTATTTTTTTTTTTCCCCTCAGGTTTGCATTATTTTTCCATCTGTGCCAAACCTCTCCTGTGCAGGAGCCAGGGAAAATAGAAGAATATTTAAGAGAAAGATAATAAATAGGAGACTAAGTGTTCATGTTTAATGCATTCAATTCTTCAAATTTTCCATTATTATTTTATATATATTTTGTTAAAGAACAGTACAGAATAATTTATTATAAAATGTTCACTAAGGGTGCCTGGGTGGCTCAGTGGGTTAAAGCCTCTGCCTTCGGCTCAGGTCATGATCTCAGGGTCCTGGGATCGAGTCCCGCATAGGACTCTCTGCTCAGCAGGGAGCCTGCTTCCTCCTCTCTCTCTGCCTGCCTCTTTGCCGGCTTGTGATCTCTGTCAAATAAATAAAATCTTAAAAAAAAAATAAAATGTTCACTAAAACTTGACAATAAAAAGTGAAAAATCTGATTGCAAAATTCATTATTTTTGACTAGTTGAAAAAGAAAACTTAAAAAAATTATTCAAAATATTTAAAAAACAGTGTTTCAATGGTCTCAAGTGTTAGAAATTATTCATAAAAGTTCAAGGGATTTAGTTCTGTCATTTCCTTAAACCCTATGCAACAAATTAGTTTACTTTTGAATCAGGAAAGAATAAATAAATGAATAATTGTATTTCAAGACACCCACTTCATATAAAAAAAATTGATGTCAGAAAGTATCACCCTAACAGAAAATTTGCTTGTAAATACAAGTATTTATACATTTCAGACAGTCATTCAGGGCCAACAACTCTAGAGTCAATCATTACTATATTAAAATATCGTCTTTATTTGTGGAAAGAAATATTTTAATATACTCTAACGGTGATATTGAGACCTCTGTCTCTGTTCACTGGTATGTCCACCAACCAGGAAGCTCCTCTGAAGCTTTGTCCAAAAGTTTGTATTGGGATTTCACTATCTCAGCATAATTATTAAATTATTGGCCAGGTGCTTGAACTCAGTCTCCAGCCCCCCTAGCTTTCTTAGAGGTCAGGCTGGCCTAAAGTTACAATGCTCTGATCACACAGTTAATCCTTCTAGTGACCAACCCCATCCTGAAGCCAGACAGTCACCCCCAGGCACATACTATGTCATTTCACTAGCATAACAAAGAAACACCTATTATCAGAAAATTCCAAGAGTTTTTGAAGTTCTATATCAAGAACTGGAGATAAAGATTAGATATATTTTTATTATACCACAAATGCCCATTATGTGTTTATTTTCTCTAGTATCATAACTGATATACAGCTTTTAATATTTTGTTCTGCCATATACACCTTAATATTCTTACTTTTTTGTGGTTGTTTTTGAGATTACTTTCCAAGGCAATATATTCTATACATAAAATTCTTTTGTTTTTTTTAAAGATTTTATTTATTTATTTGACAGAGAGAAATCACAAGTAGGCAGAGAGGCAGGCAGAGAGAGAGGAGGAAGCAGGCTCCCTGCTGAGCAGAAAGCCCAATGCGGGGCTCGAACCCAGGACCTTGGATCATGACCTGAGCCGAAGGCAGCGGCTTAACCCACTGAGCCACCCAGGCGCCCCTATACATAAAATTCTTATACAATATTTTAGAGAGAAAGAGAGAGAGCGAGCACGTGCGCATGAGCGTGAGCACAAGAGTCACTATAATCAAATGAAAAAAAAAAACAAACGAGAAAAACAATTCATTCTAAGGGCACAAGAATACTTTTCTACTGGTAGCTTAAAATTAATTAATTAGAGTTAATATAGGTTAGGGCTGAGATTAGAATAGACCAAGATTCCAGAGACTTTAGTCTCAACTACTACCCAGCTCTAGACATGAGAAACCTAAGGAGAAGCAGAGGTATTAGATGAAGCACTCAGGTGTGCCTGTGGGGTTCCTGAAGTCATGAACATTCTGCAAAATTCCATGTCAAACAACCATGGGAAGGAAGCTTTTCGAAGCAGAAGATGCCAGCATCCTCATAGAAACCAAGGGGGCGTTATGGGATAGTTTAACAACCAGAGAAGCAAACTAACTGTGTTTAGCATAGAAGCCCACAGTCAGCCCTCTGCTGCCTGAGAAGAGCCAGAGTCCCAGGCAGCCATAACTTGAAGCATTCAGTGATTGACAAGGGGGTCAGTGCTCTCCACGTAGGAAATGCTTTACTGCCTGGTCTTTCCTGAAACCTACATCTCTTCATTTCAGCTTGTTGCCAGAGTTGTAGTCTGACCTGATCCACATCTCCCTCAATCTCAAATGCCTTATACTTAGTCCTAACTTATCCACAAACTAGACCATTGGTCCACAACTTTGGCTACACTTTTGAATCGACAGGCAGAGCTTTAAAAATGTTTGTGCCTGAGTCTACCTCCAGACTAAGTAGAATCCCAAGAATTAAAGCTTGTGTATTTGTGTGTGTATTTGTGCGTGTGTGTGTGTGTCTTCAAACTCTCTGGTGTTTTCATGTCTATCACTGCACTGATCTGACAGGATCAGCCTTGCCATGTAGTAGTTACAAAAGCAACATAAATCAATAGCAACATTATGTTTAGTTTGAATTCTGTGGCAAGGTATCAGACTAAATTTAACTCAACTGCTCAGTGCATGAATTTGAAATGAATGACCAGAAACCATTTTTTGAAAGGTAGTAGATAATCTCCCAGAGCAAGATAATAAATTTTTGTCCCTTAAAGTTAGGGAAAGCTATAGAGTATCATTCATATCAGGCCCATAATATCTTTTGTGAAAGATAACAGCACCACACAGTATCAGATGCCCCTACATTGCAGAAATTGGTACAAGATCAATTAGGAAGGAAAAAAAAAACAGAGCAATAGAATTACAGTTGTTGAAGTCAGAAAGCCTTTACACTATAATGACTGATTTTTAACAAGGAAGACTAAAAGAATGTTTTCCAATTAGTGTATCCCTTCTAATATGGATAAGCTGACTAAGCCAATTAGGTATGGATCAAAGAAGAATGCAACCTGATAGAGGTGATTCAGACTGATTCATTACTCTTTCACTCTTTGAAAGATTTTTATTACAGCCCATCATTCTGGAATGATACCGCCTACCGTTCTAGGCACTGAGGGTAGAGTGACTGAAATACGTGACATAGTCCCTGGCCTTCTGGAATCTACATTTGTCTACAGGAATCGGATGAGAAACAAAGAATACAAAATTCAATGTTAGGTAGTAATAAATGCTATGAAGATCGCTAAAACAGAATAAGGGGATAAAGGATGATGGAGGGAGATGGTGATTTAGAACAGGTTGCTAATGAGGATTTATCAAAATGGGTGAAGTTTGCCAGAGATCTGAATGAAAGAGTAAGGCATACAAATATCTAACATAAAGGCATGTGAGGCAGAAAGAACAGAAGGCTCAATGGCCTCAAGGAAGAAACGAGCTTAGAATTTTAAGAGCCACAGAAGTTTATGCCTAAAATAGAGTGAGTGAGGTAGAAAACAATAGAAGACACAGTTTGAGAGACAGCTAAGGGCCAGGTCATGCAGACCTAATAGACCAAAATAAACCTGGAAAAAGAAGAAATGGAAATAGAGCTAAACCCTTGTTTATAATGACCCCAAACTGATTGACTCTAACAGTAGTTTTACACAATTTTAATAACTATTATCCATAAATAAGTGGTACATTGTCAAACAGATTAGGAAATTATTGTTTAAAAAACATTAAGTATGTTTCTTTGCTGTAATACCTCGAAGGGTGTTTCATAATCTGATTTGGGTTCATTCTAAAACAGAGTCTTTCATCTGAGTTTTTTTTTTTAAATTTATTATCCTTGATAATCTTTTTTTCATAGATTATCTCCCGAGACTAGAGTTTGTTTGGCCAAACACCATGAAAAGATTTGTATGGAAAGAGATGAGCGGCTGACACAAAACTCAGATCTATAGTTTCATCCAAATGTTGTTACTTGTCAAAGGAATGTACAGACACAGAAGCATTTAAGAAATAACTTAGAGTACCTGGCAAGAAGTTTTGTTAAGGAGATTTGCCCTTTAGAAGGACTGACTAACCGAGTAAAAAAATTCAACAAATATTTGGTTCTTCCAATATTTCTTCTGCCCTGTTCCTCTTCTCCTGTGCTTTCAACTGCATACATGTCAGTCTGTTTGGTCTATCCCCCAGCTCTTGAGTGCTTTTTCCATTTGGGTAATGTCTATAGAATTCTGTAGCTCACTAGTATTTGTTTTGGTTGTGTAGATTGTATGAACACTCTGCTCACAGGAAATCTTCATTCTCTGTTATGTGGTTTTTACTTCTAATATTTCTATTTTTCTTAAAGTTTTTCTTGGCCAAAATTACCACCTGATCTTGCATATTGCCCAGTTTTTCCATTACAGTTTTTAACATATTAATGACGATTCTGAAATTCACTGTTAGATGTTCCGGGACTTGTGTCAAACTGACTCTGGTTTGGTTTGCTTACTTCTTTAGGAGAGAGAGTGCTTTGTCCTGCCACTTTGCTTGCTTCATAATTTTTGTTGTTGGAAGCCAGACATCTCTTTTAAAACTATAGAGATGAAGGTAGATATTTTCTGTAACTCTTGGAAATGGGCACGCCTTTTCTTCCGGTAGACCTTTAGTGTACAGAGTTGAGTTAATTTAATTAAGAGTCAAGCTGGCTTTGCAGTTTGTTGTGTTAGAGTCACTTTTAGGATACCACAGTTTTAATCCTCTAGAAGTATATTTAGGATGAAAAATAGGTTGTCAGTGGGCTTTCTTTAGTGGCTTCTCTTCTTCCTTTTGGTCTTCTCTGTGAGCTATGCCTCAGAGAAGGTCTGTCTCTTGCCTTCTTGCCTACAAGGGACGTATTACTAGAAACTTGCTAACCTGTCGTGTGTGTGTGTGTGTGTGTGTGTGTGTGTGTGTGTGTGTGTGTAGGGGTGTAATCTCTGTTCTGAATAAGCTTTAGTCTTAGGCAGTCACCATACCCTTGGTCCCAGCATATGTAGCAGTCTCATTTCACTGTTCATCCCACAGCTGTATGCCCAACCCCACCCCACACATAGATTAATGGGTTTGTCCATGATAAATTTTTTTCCATAGGTTGTCTTGCATAAGGGAGGTAGGGAAGAAGGATCTTGGTGAATTTCGTCACTTCTCCTGCCTTGGCTACTATTTCCCTTCCCCAGTTCTATACAAGGGAGACTTACTTGGGATTTTGTCTGTATTTCTCTGAGTGCCCAGTCAGATTTATATAGAAAAATTCTGCAAGAAGATGTGAACTTCCTCTGTTCCTGGGCTCCCAGGGTCTTCACCCTAGCTGGGCAGGGCATGCAGACTTTACACCAATTTCCCATCACCAAACCTAAATTCTTGCTGGCTGCATCTTGCCCTGGGGAGGCAGTGCTGGCATTTCATCTCTTCTCGCTCAGACCTGCCTCTCCTGAGATTCAGGGCCAGTTGCCTGCCTTGCTCAGCTCTCTAGTGAGGAGTTCCAGAGAAGTTATGAACTTGCTGTTTTTCTGTGTTTGGTTGTTGTAAGGTTCAAAGCTACACTCATTTCAACTCTATGTACATATGGAAACCAATCAAAAGAGTAAAAAAACCCCCAAAACCTGCAGAGGTTACTGAGGCAATATCTAGTCTATACATGGTAGAAAAACAATAGTTTTCTCAAATGATTATCATACCTGCAAGTGCCATAATATAATCAATAACAAACATCAAGGATAAGACCATTTTCTTTACAGAGTCAGCCATTTATAGGAAAGATGATTCAAGGCCTCATGATTATGTGGACTAGAGCTGGGCACGGCAACTCTTTTTGGTTGTTTGCTTCTCCTAGGGGGCATAGGTTTCCCCTGAGCCAAAGCAGGGGAGATGTCATACTTGCTTTTATACTCTTCTCCCATCTACTTAAACCTGAGCTTATAATTAAGATGACTTTTTAAAATTAAACTGCTCTTATTTTATTACAAGTGTTGAGTTAAGTTCTCCACAACCCATCTTTGCTTTGGGTTTTCCACGTTCCACAAAATATTTCATTTGGGATTTAAGGGAAGATACCCGACTCCTCACTAAAGATACTGGTACCTAAAATTGGGAAGAAAAGCAGCAGCATCCTTTTGTTTACAAAATCTGCATCTCAGCTTTTCCACCTTTGAGATAGAGCATTCCACACTATGCAGGAGTGATATTCTTTGTTATCAGCGGACTCTTCAGGGGGCCAGATCAATAACAAGCCCTAAGCACTGCAAATCCCATTCACAGTGACCAGATTTGCAGGGACAGAATCTGCTTTCCTGGCCCATCGGAGTATACAGGGCATTCCAGTGTCCTATCTCCTCAATGAAAATGCACACCCACTCCGAGTACTGAATGCCATGCTCTCTCCATCCCCATCTTTCTCCTCCTTCATGGTGCATTTCCTTTCCCATCGCCTCTCTAGAAGCTGGTCCAAGATTTGATCTTCACCTTCCCTGACCTGCCAATGACACTCATTTCCTCTAATACATTCTGTGACACTTGATTATATCCTGTGTTGTATCTTTCTCCAAACATTTCATGGATCATGTCATTCTAAAATTACTAAAGTCCCTAAGGGGGAAAGCATGTCACTCTTACTTTGCATTCTCCCGCTGCCTTGTACGTTGTCAGGCATATAGCAAGCATGTGACAAATACTGAGCTGAAGTAAGTTTAAATTTCTGTATTGCAGAAAGAGAAAGAGAAAGAGTGGGAGAGAGACTTTGGCGATAAGTATGAATGACATTAAGTCTAACAGGGGAGAAGAATCTGTTGACTATCATAGGCCTGAACTGAGGCTGAAATTCCTATAAAATCTACCCCCCCCCCCAATTTCCGCCCTCCAGTGTTATCTGCCCGCCCTTCTGTGTCCCAGACACCAAGGCACGTTCCTGAGGCTGCTTTGTGTCTCTCCCTCGTGTCTTCTCTACGTGCGTGCGGAGGTTCCACTGTCTCACGGAAGGGCTGCTGCAGATCACCCCCTCCGCGGGTCCCCCGCGTCGCAGTGCCCAGTGAAAGAAGGCAGCACCGCACGGGGCAGCTGCAGCGATTTCAGGAAGCATCAGTGCATTGCCAGGGAATTAGCAGCCATCCAGAAGCACTTCGTGGGTGAGCGCGTTCCACTGTCGGATGTTAAGGGCGACTCAGAAATGGCCTGATGGAACTGCTCACAATGACAAATGTGACATCTGCCGTGGAGCCCAGCACGCAGCTGTCCGCATCGTCATGTCCGTCGGGGCTGTGGCTCGAGCCCCGTTCTGCCCGGCTCCGGAACAACACCGGGTCTTGATCTGGTTTATGGCTTCGTGTTTCCATCAGCGAATGAGCAGACAGTGCGTCCCCATGATAACAGAAGCTGATGACAGCTTTTGTCACCCGTCTGCCAGGGAACATATGCTGGTGTGATGCAGAATTTGCGTATTATAAATTGCTACATGACCTCCGGCTTCTGCAGGTTTATGGTTGTTCCTAGCAAGATATTCACTGCAAAATGGTTCAAAATTGCCTGCTGAGGATTCCGAATACACCATTCCTGTCCAGCATGCCTTCCTGGACGGCTGCGGAACGACCAGCCTATTTCACGGCCCAAAACATTGAATCACTTGAGTAAAAAAGCTTATGCAACACTCGCTCAGTTTTGTCGGTGACCTTTCCTTGCTTGTAAGAAGAAAATGAAGCTAGATCTATTGTGTAACTGGCTTCAATTTACTGGCCAGGACATTGCCAGTTATGTTTGGACTAATAATATCATCAAGCCCTTTCAGAATTTCAGGGGGGACTAAACAAAATACAACCAGACAACAACAAAACCATCTATTTGATGCTGCCACATCCTAGGGCTTCTGCTTTTTACTGGAAAGTGGAAACATTTGGCTGCCTGGAACTAGATTACATTCATATTCATTAAAGAGAGTTAAATGGATATTTCTGGCCAGGAATTTGGATATGATTAATTTTAAATTGAATCACAATGAGAAGATGGCCATTTAAAATGAATTTCCAAAATACTCTTTTGTTATGCTATTTTAAAGAAAACTCCAAGCAAACCCTCCCATTCAAAAATAAGGTATACATTTAAATATAGTTTCTCCCTGAAGGTAGTGTCAGTAAGCCAATTCCTTGAGATCCATAACATATGGTGTTTTGGAGAAGCTGTATTAGGCAGCGTGTAAAAGTAATTTATGATTTTCATTAAAGAAACATGAAATTTATTTATTTGACACTAATACCCACATCCAGGAAATTTCAAACCCAGGGAATAAATGATCATTGTTCCACAAAGCCTGGGCTATTGACAACCCTACTCCACTCCTGTCATTCCCATTATTTCTGTCCTCAGTAGATGTCTGGGGTGCCACCAGGCTCTGCCTGTAGAGTCTGGGGTGAATGTCTGGGCAGAGTCCCAGGGAGCCTTGTACGTCTACAGTTACCTCCTCGTGCAGAATTCTCTTTCTTTCTCCGTCACTCTTTCTCTTTCTTTTCCTTTCCTCTCTCCCTTTCTATGCTTTCCTTTATATATATATATATATATATATATATATATATATATATATATATTTATTTGCACACATTTATTTACACAGTTGGGTTCCTTTTACATACAACACGAGGCAGCCTATTTCATTGATCCCTAACGATGTGTGAAGGTTATCTTACTACTACTGTAAACACTATGTTATTTCATTCAGTTTATCTGCAGGATGCAGGGTAGAGCTCCACTGAATGGATATACATAACTTACTTTTTTTTTAAAGAAATAGAATAAACATGTTTCCATTTACAAAATAATGTATGCCCATGGTAAAAGGATATTGGGCTGCACAGAGGAGAGCAAAAGGGAGAGCAATAATCTGCATTTACTGCCAGCTGTCTTCTTCAGAGACCACAGTGTTAACGATTCCTAGATTTTATGATTGTTTCAGCTATAAGAAAAACAATTGTATCTTGTCATCTAAGCCCTAATTTGTCACATGTATATCATATCTCTTTATTGTCAAACCTCCCCCCACCACCATAATGATGGGGAATTTAACAAAGGTACAGTACTTCCCACTCCTTCTCTGCCTTTGGATTTGGATACTACTATTATTATTATCATTATTACTTTTTCATTATCATCATCATCACTGTTATCATTAGCGGTATTACTTGTAAACCTGGTGTTTGTTTTGATATTTTTAAATAACCCACTTAAATCACTACTGCTTGATTTATCAAGTTCATCCAGTTTATTTTGTGTTAAGATGATACTAGCTCTCATTACAGATAAACCTCAAGTCTCAGAGGCTTAATACAATAAAAATTCATTCCTCACTCCCATCACTGTTCATCTTTGTACTGGTCAGCTCTCCTGGAGGGCTTTTTTTCTCCTTGAAGCTTTTATGCTATTTTCTTTCATATAAGAGTATTAAAAGTTTATGATAATTTCTCCAAGAGTCATTTTTGTCCCTTGACAGGATTTTGCAGTGAACACGTATGTCTTCAGCTTCAGAAAAATGGGGATATAATTTTTAATTATTCTTTTCTCTCATTGTTGCTATTCTATTTGACAACTTGTTATATTTCCACAACTCTTAATATTTCTACATTTTCCAGTTTTTGGTGTCCTTACTTTTTCTAGGATTGATCTTATCACATTTCCTTTTTAAAATTTAGCCTTTAAATTCAGAATTTCTTCTATAATTTCAGAATCATATTTGAAATTTTTAAGGAATCATTTTTCTCAGATCTCGGTTTATATTTCCATTGCTGTATGAAATGTATTTTTCAGTCTCTAGATTATATGCTTAGAAAAATTGCTTCTGAATCTCTAATTGGCCTATTTCTTCTATATCCAACTGTTCCAGTGGTTTCTTGTGACTATCTTTCATAGAATTGATTTTCTCAAATATCCATTGATTTTCATAGTTGTCTTTTAGTTGTCTCTTAGAGAACTCTTAGTTCTCCAGAAGCCTCTTATTTGAATGGGAGAATGACCAGTAAACCTAGATAAACTGAACACAGTGTCAGAAAGATTTCCTGTAAAGTGTGGTAGAAAGTGATATAGATTAGATTTCTCAGAAAGCAGGGTCTAAGATGTCAATAGGCATGAGAAAGTTTATTGGCGATTGATCTCAAAATCAACTCCTCTTGGAGAAGAAAAGAGAGAGGAGATAGCTGAAGAAGTTGGGCCATGAAGAAGTCAACACAAAAATTTAGCCACACCCATAAAGAGTTTAAAAACTAGACAAGCCCTCCATGGGTGCCCTGATTCCGTCAAACAAATTGAATGTTTATATCCTTGCAAGTGCCAGTCATTTGAGGATACAGGCTGCTGGAAGAAGAGTGACATGACTTTAGTGAGCAGCTTTGTTCAACCTAAGATGTTTCTCCAAACACGTAAGCAACTGAAGGCTGTTCTTGGGTAATGGTCCCAGCATTGGGGGAATGAGTCCTTCAATCCAAAAGGGTCTGTGCCATAACATGGTATCCATCACAGGTGCATGCAGACAATCTGGGAACTTCCATATTGTAAAGTAAGGAGGACTTTGGTGTGTGGTAGAACTTTTATTTTTCCATTTCTTTTTACTGAGGAAAACCAGTGATCAGTCTGGCTCTGCTTCTTTCTTGGGCCACGCTGTCTTTACTAATGGCCCCCTTCAATACATAGCCTATTTCCTTTAGAGAGAAGGTCACAATCTTCTTTTTGAGGTCAAAAGTGATAGCTATCAGCCATTCTATTTTTATAGAGAAGGGAGACAACTGCCTCAAAAACCACTTCATTAGATCATCCAGTGGTCACCCCAGAGTACCTATTATTGTTCCTTTCATTGAGTTACACCAGAGTGGGGGAAGGCCCATATTTTCTTCTAATGTCTTGGGTTATGGCTTAATCTTTCTTCAAACATCAATCCCATCTCATCTGCTGTTTTCCTGGAACTTTCCAAAAATGTAGTTCATTCCTAGCACACTCCCTTGTGCTTCTGCATTATTATGACTTCTTTCTTCTTAAATTTACATTTTCTTTCATTTCATTTGTGAGCAGGAAACCTATGGATCAAGTTCTCATTGTGACTGATGGCAAATGCCAAGCCAGCTCAGTAGAATGGAGTGAATATTGGTGAAGGTTTCAGGCAGGCATCTACCTAGTTCTACCACTTGTGACCTATGTGACTTAAGGCCAATTATACACACTCCCTGACACTCAGTTTCTTTTTAAAGTGGGAATAATATGTACTAAATCAAGTTAATATAAGGATATAAAAATGTTTAGCACAGTGCCTGGAACATAACCTGCATGGAAGAGATGACTATTCTCCCACAGCCTTTATGTCCCTCATAATGCCTATCAGTGTGCCTTGTATCCTCATGAAAAAGTAAAACTTCAAAACTTGAATAAAATCTAAAATCTATCAGAAGACCAGAGTGCAAAACATTTTAAGGATTTAGTGAGGCCTGGTATATTTTTAAAGTGACTGAACGATGTGACAGCTTCAACAGTGCTGCATATAATATTACCACTGCTGACTACTACCTTGAGATTTCACAAAATGTCATATGTAATGGTGACAGCATTTTACCTTACAGCTTTCTTGCTTAACACCTTTCCTTTTAATAATGTTTTATCTCTTACTCTTTATAAAATTGATTGATTAAAATAAAGATAAACTAGTTATTACCTAGAAGCAGGAGGTCAATCACAGAGTACTACAAGATATATTAAATTCAATTAGAGTTTCTCAGTTATGATAGTTAAATGGCATGAAAGAAATATCAGAGGACATGGCCGTCTACTTGCCAGATATTTGACTTTGCTTTAAGCCCGTCACTTTAACTTTTAGCCTCCTTGTCTTTGGGTCTCAAAGCAGAATAATATGGTCTCCTGCATTAGCTTCCTTGGGCTACTATCAAAAAGTCCCACAAGTTGAGTGTCTCAAATAGCAGAAATTTATTCTCTACAGCTCTGAAGCTACATGTCCAGCATTAAGGTGTTGGTGAGATTGGTTCCTTCTGGAGGCTCTGTGAGAGAATCAGTCCTATGCTTCTCTTCTCACTGGTGATGGCCAGCAGTACTTGACATTCTTTGGCTTGCAGAGGCATCACTCCAACCTCTGCTTTTGTCCTAATTTCCCTCATCTTAGACTGACACCAGATATTGGATTAGGGCTTGTCCCAATTCAGTATGGCCTCGTCAGAACTTGATTACATCTGCCAAGACCATATTTTCACTTACGGTTGCATTCACAAGTACCAGGGGTTAGGACTTGAACATATCTTTTGGGGGAGCAAGTTTCAATGCATACTAAGTCCTAAAGTTTAAAAAAAAAAAAAAAGTTATAGTGGCTGTTTTGCTTAAGATGCTTTGTGTCATGAACCAAAAACCCAAACAAGTAAAAGATGAAAGGTTCTGGGAAGGATTCTGGAACATCCTTCAATTGAGTTGGACACTATGAACAAAAGGAAATTGAGGACAGCAATGTTACTGAAAATTGGGGAATTCTTTTTCCCATCTCTTTGCCCAACTACATACCACTGGACCATTCTTCTCTCTAGTAGTAAGCAAGTTTTCTCTGTTTTCATGTTGTGTAACAGAAAAGGGCTATCCAACATCTTCCCAGGGCAGAAGACAAAGGTCAGACAGAAAGGTACCATGAATCCCTCTGTAGATAAAGTGGGCATGGGGAAAGCAGGGACGGCCCTGGAAGCTCAGGGGAGTCTTGTCTACTGACCTCATTTTTCTCAGTGAGGAAGGATGTGGGCTTATCTTCTGAGAGAAAAGAGATTTTGATGGTATAAAAAAAGTCAATATTCAAGTTTTATAAAAGCTGTCAGTGATGAAGAGCCATTGAGTGTGGTGTTAATACCCAGACTGAGGCTGGACACCATGTGTATTTAACAGACTGGTAGTGGTGAGGAACTCCAGTGTATCAGATGATTACTAGGTGAGTATATCAGACAATTACCAGATAAGCCCTGCATTCTTGCATAAGCAACACAAGGGGACATTTTAAGTTCATTTAAACTTGACCTTTCGAGAGTATCTTCATGGTAAAATGGCTCATCACAAAAGGAATATCACATAAAATCTTAGTCAAATTTTTTTTCTCATTTCTTTTTAGTTATCTTTAATCCTTAGCTTCTAAGGAAAAACAACATTATTTTTTCATAAGTCAGGGCTTCTAAGTGGGTTTTGGGTTACTGTTTCTATAACAGGAACTCACACACAAAAAAATAAACTTTTCATTTCTAAATACATATTATGTGTGCTCATTTCATCACTGGACAAACTTAGATATGAACCTTTTGCTGTTTTGTAATCCAGCGACTTGTCAAGAGTGAGCAGGAGGCGGCCCAAACTCTTGCCACACCAGTTCATTATTTTCTAATGAGACAACTAAACATTATCTGGAAAAAAAAAAAAAAAGCCCAGGGGCACCTGGGTGGCTCAGTGGGTTAAGCCGCTGCCTTCAGCTCAGGTCATGATCTCAGGGTCCTGGGATCAAGCCCCGCATTGCGCTCTCTGCTCAACTGGGAGCCTGCTTCCCCCCTCTCTCTGCCTGCCTCTCTGCCTACTTGTGATCTCTCTCTGTCAAATAAATAAATAAAATCTTTAAAAAAAAAAAGCCCAAAACATCAAAAGCACTTTCTTGTCGAAACTTTGAGTTTTTTTTTTTAATCTCTTCTTTGTTTATTTGTTTGCAATGGACAGTCTAGATAGACATTCTAGATAGAATATCACTTAAACATCAATTCAAAGAAAACTGAAGCATAGTAAACTCCTTTCTTTATGACCTTGGCTTCTACATTTCCTTTTTCCTTATCTTCTCTATCTTCCCTTTAGATGAACTCTCCTTTCGATATTTTTCTAACCCCGCATCCTGATAGCATCTTCCTCTCTCCAATCTTCCCTTTTTCATTCCCCAAACAGCCCTAGTCTAAGAAAGACCTTTCTAAAAGCTCTGTTATAGGGATGTAATTAAAATCTACCAAGATCTTCTTTCCTCTCAGTGGGTATTTGTGTGCTCACAGACAGAGAAAACAGTGCCCTGTTCAATGTTCAACGTGGTTTCGTTGATAAAGGAGGGGTACAGGAACGGTGTCTGTGTGATGAATAGTTTTGTTTTTTTTTAATTAATGTTCCATAAAGCAGTGTTCTCCAGGCAGAATATTTGATTGCAAAAACAGGAGACTTGCATTCTTCTCAGTTTTACATTGATTTTCTGTTCTGCTTGAGGCCTTTGTAGTTATGAATGTAAAAAACGTCTTTAAGAATATGATTTTGGGGGCGCCTGGGTGGCTCAGGTCATGATCTCAGAGTCCTGGGATCGAGCCCCGCATCGGGCTCTCTGCTCAGCAGGGAGCCTGCTTCCTCCTCTCTCTCTCTGCCTGCCTCTCTGCCTACTTGTGATCTATGTCAAATAAATAAATAAAATCGTAAAAAAAAAAGAATCTGATTTTATTTTATGTAAGTATTTTGGACATGCTTCTTGATTGTGGTCTTTGGAATGCCCATTTGCCTTTTCTATTGAAAGGGGTGTGCATGTAGTCTTCTCATATAATTGTAGATATTAAGCTTCCCAAGAAGTCATCAGCTTGTGGGTGTTAAATGGGGCTGCAATAAAGCCAACTACTGGATTTTATTCCTCTGAGATCATAACATAGGAGTCTTGGTGATTATTTCAATTAAGCATGGTCAGCTGTCATGGGACTGATCACATGATATCTGATGTATTTTTTCCTCCCCTTCCAACCCTCTGTTGGGCATCAGACACCACCATTCTTTTCCTATGGCATTTACTATTGCCTGATTCATCCATGACCTTAGCTGCTTCAGCAGTGAAAAAAGTATTCCTTGTGTTTGGAGGTGGTTGGGAAGAGCATCACAATTCTTCCCTGTTCTGCCCTGTCAGAGTGGTCCTGAAGAAGGATCACTAGAGACCCAGTGTCCCAGACAGTTTTCAGGGAATGGCTGATTTGTTTTTGTTAATAGTACCTCCCCGCCCATTAGATTTTAGTCTCAGACACTATGATGTTCTCAGAATCCTACACATTTCTACTTGCTAAGACTGTATTCCTTCAAGGTTTTCATGCCCTTAGGATGTGTTATCTCCTGGTGAGATCTGTCTAACCTAAGATGAAAGAGGCATTTCTGCAGTGACTATAATCTGTACAATGCCGAATCTGTATTGAGGGAAAATAGTAAAATAAATATAGATCTAAGTGTGTGTGTGTGGGAGGGGGTCTGTCCCAACATATGTTGCTTTTTAAACAGAAGTAACATGTTATTTGAAAATTTGATCTTAAATTTATTGAAAAGTTTAAAAATAAGAATACACATATATCCTTTGCCCACATTTGCCTATTTTTAATATTTTTATCTATTTGTGTTTTCCATTTTTTTTTCTTTCTCTCTAAATCCATCATGTGTATTTCATAAGAAACAAGATAATCCCTTACAGAACCACAGGACAGCTATCAATTTGGGGAAATTTAGCATTGATATAATCTTTTAGTCTAACCTATCGTCTGATTCTAATTTTTTTTTTTAAGATTTTATTGGTTTATATGAGAGCCAAGAGAGTGAGGGAAAGCATGAGAGGGGAGAGAGTCAGAGGGAGAAGCAGACTCCCTGCTGAGCAGGTAGTCAGACTCCATCCTGGGACTCTGGGATTGTGACCTGAGATGAAGGCAGTCACTTAGCCAAATGAACCACCCAGGTGCCCTGTATTCTAATTTTTTTCAAATAACATACATATGTTCTTTATAATGTTTTATCCCTTTAACACAGAATCTAGTCTAAGATCAGATATTATATGTGTATTTTTATATTTATATTCAGTTTTTATGTCTCTTTATTCTACTTTAATCTAGAATAATCTAGAATACACCCACAGGATACTTTGTTATAACATTGGCTTTTTAAAAAAGGATATTCCTTTTGCATATGTCCAGTGTTTTCTGATAATTAGATTCAGGTTATGAACTGCTGGCCATATTACATCTGGAGTCACATGATATTTATCTGTCCTCCAATGGTGATATTAATTTTGAGCATTCTGCCAAGATGTTAGCCAATTTTCTCCACTATATAGTTATTATATTTTCTCATGCAACTGCTAAGTGATTCATGTATAGATATTTTACAACCATGCAAATATCCTACTTCTCATCAAAATATTACCCTCAAATTCATATTCATTGATGATTATTGTCTGAACTAATTACAACTATGATGTCTACAAAGTGATGATTTTCAATTTCTAATACCTACTACACATTTTACTTTTGGCATTCAACATTCTACTGTAAGCAAGGTAAGTGCTGGGTCTTAAGTTAATCTGTATTATCAGACCTGAATTTGTACACTCACAATACACACATACACACACAGAGCTGCATAAGAAACCATATCATATACATATATATGTATGCACACAAATATATATATATATACACACACACACATATATATACAATATATACATATATATAATAAACAATAAACTTTTATTTTTATATTATTTTCTAAGACTTTTTTTGTTCTCATATTGCTGGTTTGAAAATCTCAAAATGTTTTTTCCACCGGTTTAACCTTAATCTCATCAAAGATTGAATATTGAAATCTCTAGTAAAGTTAGTATTCTTAAACTATGATTTTTAAAAAAAAATGCATTTGGAAAACATTTAATGGTAACTATAAGTTGTTCATAGAGAAAATTAGAACTGAAACTCACTTGTCACCAGAAGTAAAGAAAAAAGACAAAATGGATTTTCTCTCTGCTCTACATCCATAAGACAAATAAACATGACTAATATTTGGACGAGTTACATAAAAATACAGTTTCTGATTTGGTAAAAAGAAAAAAAAAAAGCCGATACTCCTTTTTTCATTAATTATTACCTAATTTATACTGGGTTTATGTGAACTGATTTAAACACTGATTTTAACATTAGATATGGCCCAGGAAAGGATAAAAAAATACATTAATTTAAAAGAAGCATTTTAAGCACTTGGAAATAGACTAACAATAGACTAACCCCTTTACTTTTGGTTGATGACTGTAGATTTGCCCTACTGTCTTTTACCTTGTTCTTTCTGTTCCTTAAGTCATTAAAGTAAAATAAAGAAGAGGGCACTTAGTCCTACTTAATTCTATTGAATGCTCTGTCGTTTGACAGCTAAATGTCTCACAGGTTGTAAAGCATTAGGTTCTTCCTGCTCCTTTCTTGCCTGGAACAATCCTCACAGTCTCCTGCCTATGCATCTGAGTGGCATGAAAAGCACTGACAAGGAGAAGCATAAAAAAATTAAACCTTTTCTCAGAACATAATACTTTAATGTATTAACCTGAAAGTGCATGATAGCATAACTATTTTAAGGCCAAAGAGAAAGAACATGGCAAGAGTTATTATTTTTAAGCCTGTTTAGCTAGATATCTTAGCTGAATTTTGGGGACTTAACACATACATGCGCAGAAGTTCATACTCCTAGGAGCCTCTATTTCAACAGAAGATGAGCAATTTCTCCTTAAGCAAGAACATGGAGTTGAGTTCATTAACTTAACCACGCGCTGTGGGAACTGGAGAGCCAGGCCAAAAAGAGGAATGACTGGTGCCAGTTCCACGAGCTAATTACTGCCCTTACTTTCCTGGCTCCAGAGAGTAGTAAGGAGGCCTTAGGGCTGCGGAATCCCACGCAATAGCAGGGTAGACGCTGGAAGCAGCAGCAAGCCGGGAAGCAAGTTGGGGGGCGGGGTTAAAGTTGTCTTGGATGTGAAAGCTGAAAGGATGGCACATTCTCTAAATACCTTCGTTTTCACATTCCTAAAGCTGACTCCTCCCTCAGAATTCATCAGCAAACTGTGATAGAGTAGGCCCGCAGTTAGATCTGAGCAGGGAACAAATGCCTTCTGACTGATTAAAAAAGGGGGGGGGGGGGCTGGGTTTAGAAACCAAATTCCAAACAGCTGGGAAAGACCCGAGGGGGATATCCATGTATTCTCTCCTATGACCACTGACCCACAGTAACTTATAGCCTCATTATAATACTTTTATTGTTTTGACACCATGGCTCCATGGAGGGAGGCTGCCATGACAAGTCCAACAAGAATCACAGAGGGCCAAAAACTTTCCCTCTTGACTGGTAGGAGGAATCCCTTAGGTGATTGGAAGCAACCTTAGTCAGAGACCACCCAAGCTATGATCCATAACCTACGCAAACATGACCAAAAAAGACATCCCTGACCCCAGTGCAGTTGCCACCTCCTGGCCTGCCGCTCTCTCACCTGGAGAGGGTTCCCTTGCTTTGAGCACTATTCAACACTTGCTTGCTTAAGAGTTTGGCTCTGAATTATTTCTTGGTCAAACTCAAGAACTAAGGCCATTAACAACTGTGGTCCAGAATTTGCATTTTATAGTGTTGGGAAGACACAAAAGCACTAGGTGAGTCCTCCTAACGCAATGTATTGCACTGTTCCACCAAGACTAAGTCTCCCATTTCTAGCAGACTTGCTTCTTCCTTACAGATGTCGCCAAAAGCAAAATAAGTTCACTCCCAGTTCATTGTGCTTGAGTTCTGACTGAAATGTGGCCTCGTTAGATTAAACAAGGAGGCCATGAGGCTGATGTGTCTCTAATGCCTGGATGATCTGCATAAGCTAACCAGAACCAAAGCCTGTAAATTCCTCAAGGTTTATAATCAAAACACCAAGGACTGTCAATCACAAACAGCCGACTAGGCTTTAAGCTGTAGCCAATCAATTAATTTCCTTGCTTCATTTCTGCCTTTTCCTTATAAAAGTCTCCCCTTAGCTCCTGTTTTTGGAGCATTTCTAAACATTTCTGGTTTGGCATTGCTTGATTTAAATAAGATCTTAAAATGTTTAGTACATCTCAGTTTATCTTTTAATAGCCTTAAGATTTTTGAAACATTGATATGAAAGATAAAACAAAATGCAGAGTCCTGTCCCACAAGAAGCAAAGTCTTAAATAGAATTTTGAAGATTGCCTTTGAGAGAGGGAAGCATCACTCTGATCAAATCTTCATTTATGTAAATATAGTTATTCCATCTTATCTCTGAGGGATACATTCCCAGACCCCCATGGGATGCTTCAAACCACAGATAGTACTGAACTCTGAATAGACTGTTTTCTATACATACATACATACCTATGAGAAAGTTTGATTTGTAAATGAGGCACAGTAAGAGATTCACAGCAGTAACTAATAATAAAATAGAACAATTATAACAATATACTGTAATACTGAATGTGGTCTCTGCGTCCCAAAATATTGTAGTGTATTGTATTGTACTCACCCCTCCTCCTGTGATGCAATGAGACAGTAAGATCTCAGGTGACCAGAAGTGAGGAGAATGACTCTAGAGTTGTGAGGAACGTTCCTCAGGCCGTTACTGACCTAATGACGCTGTGTCAAAAGGAGGAGCAACTGCTTGATCTGTGACTGATTGCAGGTAAGTGAAACCAAAGACAACAAAATCACGGATAAGAGGGGACTATTGCAGACCTTAAAGATCACAAGAAGGGCATCTCTGAAATGCTCTACTCTAAGAAGAAATAGCTCTAATAATGGAAAATGGTATCTGTGTATCATGTTGAACTACTTTTTATCTTGTTCCCTGGAGAGTGTTTTTATTTTCTTCTAAGTGAGGATTGAAATTGTTCTGGGTCTAAAAACTGTTGCTTGGGGTTTGTTTTGTTTTGTTTTGTTTTGAGGAGCTCTGCTTTTTATGTGTTTTCAGTTGTGTATAAGAGACTCAGAGCCAATCGAGCCCCACATGGGGCTCTCTGCTCAGCAGGGAGCCTGCCTCCCCACCTCTCTCTGCCTGCCTCTCTGCCTACTTGTGATCTCTGTCTGTCAAATAAATAAATAAATAAAATCTTAAATCTTAAAAAAAAAAAAGACTCAGAGCCAAATATCTGAAGATGAAGTCTCTCTTTTCATGGGCAACAGTGAGATGCTTGTAAGAGTTGCTGGGCCAGGCCCTATTGAGGAAGGAAGCACAGGTCCAGGGAGGGCAGCATCCTGACCACTGGGGTTAGTTCCCGTGGTGCCCACAACACTGTTCTCATAAGTCACTCCGTGTAGAAACATCCCTGCATTTGCTTCTGTTGAACAGCTTCATGAAAAGTGGACAGCAAACAAAAAAAGTCAGAGCAGGAGAGCAACATAGGGGACTCTGCCCAGAACACAAGACACACAGATTTGGAGACCTGCTGAAACTCCAGTGATGGCAGCTAGGGGCCTGCTGGTGGGTAGCATCCTATGAGCATTAATATGAGTGTGACTTTATTTTGCCCCATGGATGAAGGCAGAGTTCCTACTTCCTTGTTCATTTAGGTAAATACTTGGAAGGTTTCTTTTCAATATGAATATCCTATCAGGGTGAGGCCCAGAGTTCAACAGTTTATTTTAAAACATGACATTCTGCCAACATTAGCCATGCCTGTATCGTTCTGAAGTGGTTTAACAGTTTAAAAGAGCTATAACCTAACCGAACTCCCGATGAGGACATAAATAACAAATGACACAGGAAGTTAAGGAACTTAGGGGAGCCAGCTGGAAAATGAAAGAGAATGGAAATCAGGGTACTCTGGTGGGCACTTCTGTGTCACCATAGAAGGTCATTGTGACAAATGGGATGCCTGGAAGGGGGAGGGCAGAGGATGGGTACAGAACCTACAGTAAGTATAAATTTCCTTTATAACATTTGGTCTCTGGTTGGTCTGGAATTTATATTTACCACTAGTCTTTGAGAAAAGCTCACAAATTTTACCTAAAAACAAAAGTCCAATAAAAAGATAAGTTTCCAATTCATGGCAAAGCTTGTAATATTTCAAAGTTAAAACCCAGCCCCCAAAGGTCTCCAGAGAGATGGTCCAGCTAAGGAAGGGCAGGGTGCAAACTGATTCTGATGGCAGTTGAGAAGATGTTGATAGGTTGCTGGAAAGAGATCATCTTGCCTTGTCAAACCCCTGCCAGCCATAATTTAAAGGGACAGAAGTCATTAGTTTGCAGCGTTATTCTCTTTGTACCAATAAAACTTGTATTTGCCTTTCTTTGCAAGCCTCATTGCTCTGTAATTCAGTGTCAGCCAGTGAGTGAGACCTGTCTTAGTAACAGTGACAACCACAAATTTCAGCAGCATAAATGTTACACACACGCATCTGATCTTCTGAAGGTGAATTGAGTTGAATTGTTTTCCAAGCTACACCTTTATTATCAGTTAAATATTGATGATCTTAGATAGTCCAAAAGTTTGTAACATTTTATTTTCTAATAAGGGCAATCATACATTTAACTCAAAAAGGAAATTGAAGCTATAGCCTCTTGTTTAACTGAATCAATTGTTTGAGATCTGATCACAAAGCAATCAAGGGGATTTTCCTCTGATTTGTTTGGATGCGGTTTAGCTGTCAGCTGCTAAGTTCCTGGTCTTTGGAGAAGAGGCAAATTTAGCTTGAAACACCCAATTCTACAGGCTGTGTAAATCCAAAGCCCTCATCATGATTTTGAATTACTGTGGACTTATGTTCTCATGATTCACTTCCCTGGTGCTGCTCCTGTTATATCCCATCCAAACCCTAATGAGAATTCTTTTATATTAACTGATTAAAAAAATCAATTTCAACAAACATTCAGTGAAATTACAGGACTTTACCAAAAGTGATATTTGATGGTTATGGAAGGAATCACACTGCACATAATTCAGTCACCCAACGATCTGAATTCTCTTTTCTACCACTCTATCTGCTGCCTGTCTTTGTCTCTCTTTTCCTTTCTTATTTCTATGAAGAGAAAAAATAAAATTCTTTCATAATAATGATACAGGGAGTATAGCAATCACCTTTAAAGAAAAAAGAGATATAATTGTCATATGACATTGTTAAGTTTAAGATGTAAATCACGTTGATTTTATACATTTATATATTGTAAGATGATTACCATCACAGGGTTACCTAACAGCTCTAGCATGTCTTATAATTATCATGTCTTTTTTTCTGATGAGAATGATTAAGATCTGGTCTCTTAACAAGTTTGAAGTTTAAAATATGGTATTGTTGATTGTAATCACTATGTTGTTCATAAGAGCCCCAGAATCTGTTTATCTACTCCTTGCAAGTTTGTCCCTTAAGATTTTATTTGACAGAGAGAGAGAGAGAGAAGCACAGGGGGAGACACAGAGGGAGTCCAATGTGGGGCTCCATCCCAGGACCGTGGGATCATGACCTGAGCTGAAGGCAGATGCTTAACCAACTGAGCTACCCACACACCCCACAAGTTTGTACCCTTAAACAACATGTCGCCATTTCTCCACCCCCTAACCCCTACAACCATCACTCTACTCTCTGTTTTCCTTAGTTCAGCTGTTTTAGGTTTCACCTATAAGTAACATAATAGAGTTTTTGTTTTTCTTTGTCTGATTTATCTCACTTAGCATATGCCCTCAAACTCCATCCATATTGTTACAAATGGCAGAATCGCTTTCTTTTTCATGGAAGAATAATATTCATATATATATGTATACACACACATACATATGATATCTTCTTTATCTGTTCATCCATTGACAGACATTTGGATTGCTTCCATATTTGGCAGCAATGCTGCAATCAATGTAGGAGTGCAGATATATTTTTGTGTGTGTCCTATTTTCATTTCCTTTGGCTATATACCAAGAAATGGTGTTGCTGAATTGTAAAGAGGTTCTATTTTTAATTTCTTGAGAAATCTCCACACTGTTTTCCATAGTGGCTGCACCAGTTTGCATTCCCATCAACAATGCTTGAGGGATCCTTTTCCTCCCCATCCTCACCCATACTGGTTATCTCTTGACTTCTCGATATTAGTCATTCTGACATGTGTGAGGTGATATCTCATTGTCGTTTTGACTTACATCTCTCTGATGATTAGGGATGTTGAGCACCTTTTCATCTACCTGTTGGCCACCTCTAAGCCTTCTTGAAAAGAAGAGCCTCTGCCCATTTTTTTAAATTGGATTGGTTGTTTACTTATTCACTGAGTCGTATAAGTTCTATATATTTTGGATATTAACCCCTTATCAAATATATAATTTGCAAATATTTTCTCCTTCTCTATAAATTGTATTTTCATTTTGTTGCTAGTTTGTTTTGCTATGAAGGTTATTTTAAGTTTGATGTAGTTTCACTTATTGATTTTTGTTTTTATTGCTTCTGCTTTTGGCATCATATTAAAAAAAAAAAAATCACGGCCAAGCCTAGATCAAGGAGCTTCTATGTTCTTATGTTTGTCTTTAATCCATTTCACATTAATTTTTGTAAGTGATGTAAATAAGAGTCAAATATTTTTTTCCATGCAGTTATCCAGTTTTCTTGGCCATTTTTTTAAGAGACTATCATTTCCCCACTGAGTGTTCCTGGTTCCCCTGTCAACTTAGTTGACCATGTATGTTGGGATTAGCAATCATGGCTTTGCCAACCACTACCTTTGTGACCTTTGGCAAATTGCTTAACCTCTCTGATACTTGATTTCCTGAAATCTCAAGTGGTTGGCATAGTACCTGGTGGATAATAAGTTTTAATTTAATTTGATTTTTTTGAAGATTTTATTTATTTATTTGACAGACAGAGATCACAAGTAGGCAGAGAAGCAGGCAGAGAGAGGAGCAAGCAAGCTCCCTGGTGAGCAGAGAGCCCGATGTGGGGCTCAATCCCAGGACTCTGGGATCATGACCTGAGCCGAAGGCAGAGGCTTTAACCCACTGAGCTACCCAGGCTCCCCAAGTTTTAATTTTAATCAGTTTCTCCCTTATTTTAGAATATCCTGTATCAATGTCTTTAAAATAGAATGAAAATCCAATTGTGATGGCCAGGATCATCTTAGAGAAAATATATTCTTCCTGGTTATAGACAGCTCTTCCACTAATTCTTTTGGTTTTTTAAAGTAAACAACAATATTATCTTTAAGTAATATTGAATTTGGAGGTCAAACCTCCTCTTTTCTAAAAGTTTTACTTATTTCCTCTTTTGTTACTATCTTATGAGTTTGCTTATAATGCAAGACTTCTAAAGTGAATTAGCTATGATGATGAAAAGAGCTTAGTACTTTGAACAGCTAGGAAAAGTTTTTTATTATATTCATTTTTAAATTTATTATTTGTTATTCAATTATGACATATATTTATGTATATTATATTTATTTTGTATATTAAAAAGTGTAGAGTCAAAGGTAATAGCAGTATTTCAGGAATCAGGAGATGTAATTGATAATGACAAGAAGTAGGAAGAGATCTAAGGATATCAAAATATGTTTTTGAAAAAAATACTAGCAAAGCCTCCAAAATGGCTCTGTAATATATCTTAGACTGTGATGTTATCATTCAGTGGCTCTCAAACACAATCCCCAGACCACTGTAGAGAGGGCTACATCAGACACAGTAGAGCAGTTGGCCAAAAAGCTCAGATGTCCACACTCAGATATTCCGATTGACTAGTCTGGGATGAACTCAGAATTTGTATTTTTAAAAGTATCCCAGATAAATTTTGTACATCCTACTTGAAAACTAATGTGCTAATTGGCAGTGACCAAGGAATAGATGATATTTTTATATAGTTGTTAAAATGTATTATATTTTACTTATGTAAAAATGTATTATATTTTACTTATGTAAAAAATAAACTCATTTATAACTCTCAGTTTCAATAATATGAATTGAAGAAAATTATCACGTGATTGTATTTTTATATTTCTCTGTGGTTTGAAGCAATCTAACGGGTGCAAAGTATCCTATGTTAATCACTATTTACACAATACATTTAAAGTTTGCCAAGTAACTCTATGTCTGTTCTTTCATTAGTTCTTCACAATAGCCCTCCAGGATGGGTGAGAGTAGAAATAAACACCTGCCCTATTATTATGCAGCTGGCCAACCCCCTTTTCTTTCTTATCATCTTATCGCACTTACTCTCTTATAATTCAAGGTACTCACTGCATCTAGTTCTCTAAGTACATGATGTTAAATTACATTTTCATGGTTTTTCGTATGTGGGTCCAGTTTCTGAGAATTTCATTCCTGGTCTTGTTTTTATCTGAAGGACTTCACTCTGCTAGCTTTCCCGGTTAGATCAGAAGGACAATCAGAGAGACATGTACTGAGTTCTGCAGCTGCCTGGGGTTTTCTGGGAAGCCTTTGGACAGTACCCAGGTGCACAGAAACTATACTCACAACCCTCCTCTTCAATTGATCAAAGGAGCTCATTTTATTATCCACAAGAATATACAACAAAAGGAAGAACCCAACATAAACTCTGCATAGAAGCCAAACTATTTTCTTCTGGACCAGCTATTCTCAAACTTCCTTTTTTTTTTTTTTTTTTTTTTTTGAATCTCATCATACATAAATATGGCAATAGCATGTGGGAGACACACTATTAATTATTTATATAATAATTTGAAAAAAGCAAAGCATTTGCAAATTTGGCATTTTAAATATTATTAGTGACAAATTATTTGTCACCTCATATTGTATCTCACAATTAGTCAGGACACCCCAGTGTGCTGTGTCAACCTACCTTCCTCTATAATCTTTTGTTCCAGATGGAGCAAAAAATCAACAACCTGCTCACACCACAGGCTTCAGGTTGGGGTGTTAGTTCAGTGACTCAAGAGCAAGTCTCACATGAATACTGTAGCAATTAGACATAATAATTAGTGATGAATGTGGAAATAGTCTACTTTTTGCCCTTCACTGATGTGGAGACATTGGTAATGCCATTGAGTAAGGAAAACAAAGAAAACATTTCTGTGTGGTAATTTACTCTCATACAACTACTATACTCAACACTCTTCAGACACCAACATGTGGAAAGATGCTCATCATCACTCATCATCAGGGAAATGTACATCAAAACCATGATGAGATAGCATTTCACACCTGTTAGAATGGCTAAAATAAAAACATAAGAAACAACAAGTGTTGATGAGGGTGTGCAGGAAAAGGAACCATCATGCACTGTTGGTAAGAATGAAGGGGGGTACAGTCACTGTGGAAAACAGTATGGAGGTTCCTCAAAAAATTAAAAATAGAACTACAATATGACCCAGTAATTTCACTACTGAGTATTCAGTCAATATCAACAGTAATATTAAAGGATATATGGACCCTTATGTTTATTGTAGCATTATTTACAATAGCTAATATATGGAAGCAACCTAAGTGTTCATGTGTAATAAATATATATTTATTATATATATAATATATCTTACACAAATATATAATTATAATATATATTATAATTATATATTATGTTATATATTATATTATATTATTATATATTATTAAAATATATATATTATGAGTATATATTATATATAATATATATTACACAAATATACATTATATTATAATATTAAATTATATATTACATATAATATATTATATATAATATATTACACAGATATATTATATTATAATATATATTTGATATTTAATTATTAACATATATATATTACTCAGTCATAAAATGCAAAGCAAAATAAGTCAGTCAGAGCAAGACAAATACCACACAATTTTACTCATAAGTTGTATTTAAAAATTGAACAAAGAAGGGAAAAAAAGAGGAGACACACCAAAAAACAGACTCTTAACTATAGAGAACAAACTAATAATTACCAGATGGTAGGTGGGTGGGGGGATGGGTGAAATAGGCTAAGAGAATTAAGAGTATAGTTGTCCTGATGAACACAGTAATGTGTAGAGTTGTTGAATCACTATTTCATAAAGTTTCTTAACTTGATGCATTGTTTCTTAACTATACTGGATTTAAAACATTGTTTCTTAACTATACTGGATTTAAAATAAAATTAAAAAAACAACAAAACCCTCTCCTGACATCAGTTGTCAATTCTGCATCAAACAGTTCTGCAACACCAGTTGGGTGTTCCACAATTCATTTTAGTCCTGACACTCTCTACCTGTATTTAGCATCAGATCTCACAGACTATGGGCTCAGTTCCACAAGGATATCCCCACTTCAGATGCCAATTACAAGTCACAGGTTATCACTTTCACTTCGGAGACTGACTATAAATTGAGGTTCCCACAACCCATTCCTTGAGTTTGATAATTTGCTAGCATGGCTCACAGAAGTCAGGGGGAACATGTATGTTTCCTGTTTTATAGTATAATAAAGGGTATGATAAAGGATAGAAATGAACACCTAGATGAAGAGATATATAGGGCAAGGTCTGGGAAGGTCATAAGTGCCAGAGCTTCTGTCTCTATGGTGATGGATTGTGTCACCTGTTACATGGTCATGTTCACCAACACAGAAGCTCTCTGAACTACTGTTGGGATTTGTATAGAGGCTTCATTATGTGGGCATGATTGATTACTACGTCAGTTCCCAGCCCCTATGTAGGTAATGGGGGAGGTGATTGAAAATTCCAAGCCTCTAATCATAGCTTGGTCTTTCAGGTAACTAGCTCACATCCAGGAGCCAACCAGGAGTTCACCCAGATTTGCATCCTTAGAACAAAAGATATTCCTATAACCTACAAAATTCCAAGAGATTTTAGGGGTACTCCTCTCACTCAGAAAATTACAAAGGTCTTAGTACCTCTGTGTCAGAAACTGGGGTAAAAAAACTAAATGTTAAAACAAAAGTCACCTAACGCCACCATTTACAAGGGTTTTAGAAGATGCAACAGGAATTGGATTCAGAGATAGGCTTATATATTTATTATTTCATAACCATCTAGATACACAGTCTAAAGATACTGTCATGCAACCTTTGCCAAAATGTCACTTACCACTTCTCTAGAACATTCTCATCAATGAAATGGAGACATCTCATCATATGTGAATATTTTCTATCATCATTTAAAAATCATTCTCCAGGGACCCATACTGACACGAACTGCTGTATAAATAATCAAATCTGATTTTATTTATCATGTAATGCTGAAAATACTCTGCTCATGAAAGGACTTTTTTTTTTTTACTTTGTATTGTCAGTACTAAAAGGTCTACTTGATTATTTTTAGTGGTTTCACTATTTAGATCCTCTTATTTTAAATTTCCATAGGGTTTCTAATTTCATATAACATGTAACATTAAATAATACCAAAATATTTCAAAATAAAATGTACTTCACATGTGATTTAATTTTTATATGTTTTGTGATTGAATTGAGGTAAGTATAGACTCTCCTTAAACAGCACTTAAGAGTTTTTTGTCCAGAGATAACTAAGGAATCCTTTCTTTGTTGTCCAGAAGTGTTGCTGTCACCTGGGTGGGACAGGACCTTGTTTTCTGTCTCATGCAGGAATCTCATGGTCCTCCTAGACCAGGCAAGTTCTCCATGGAGATTCCCATGGAGATTTGATTATCTGTACCTCTCTTTCTCTATTTGTCCTCAAGACAGGAAGGATGGTAGATCCTTATTTCTGCTTGGGTGGAAAGGAAGCAGACACTGTTCCCTTCACACACTTGTCATCCCTATAGTTATGAACTGGGAAGGTTTCAGTACTTTTCATTTCTTTCCTTCTCCTTCTGCTCCTCCTCCTCCTTTTCCTTCTTTTTCCTGAGGGAGCAAGAAACATATCAAAACTGTTTCTCACTAATCCTGTCCTTTAAAACATTCACAAGATGGAAAGAGACACTAGCAACTCACAGTTTCCACCTGCAGAGAATGTTTCATCTGAATGCTTTTCGCCCTTGACCTTTTCTATCTCTTTAATCATGCTAGTTTCTGTTCAGCCCATTTTTTCAACCACCCACCATCTCTAAACTGTGTTTCCCCAGAAGAAAGAAGTCCTAGCAACTAGGCACTGGATTCTTTTTAGTATCTGTTAAGCTACAACAGTCTTATGTTTATCTGGCTGTGGATAAAAATGTTCTATTGTCTCTAAGTGGACTAATGGGTTGTGGCTCATGAGTGAGAGTTTTGCCAAATCTTATTTTATTTCTTCACCGGTGAGGGCTGCTGTTGGTTTCTTCTCAAAGAAGAAAACTTTCTCTTGCTAAACAGTCTGAGAAAAAAAATGGCACTAGCCCCAGATACACAATTTTAACCAGAAAGTGATGGTGGTACATGCGTGCGTGCGTGTGTGTGTGCATGTGTGTGTGTGTGTGTGTGTGTGTGTGTGTTGGGGGAGGATGGGGTTGTCTCCGTTCATCCTTAGCCCTACTTGAATGTAACATTTTGGGAAAAGCATGGGAAAGAAGCATTCTCAGGCCATCATATATATTTTAGTCAGATTTACTGTAGTCCGGTAAATGAGTTTAGGTAGATGAACAGAATTTCTGTAAACCTGTGACCACCAATTTGCTTTTTGTGTAGTATGAATGATACTGAGATTAAAAATTCGTTACATAGCATGATACAGCACAGGAGAGTCATATATATATGTATATATACACAAACATATACATGTATATATGTGTATGTATTTTAGAACAAATGGCTTTATTAACACACAGCTGGAATTGTTGATCTTTTTATCCATACTTTATTCCTGGTCACTACTTTGAAGACTATCTGGAGATTTAGGGCTCTCTTGAGTTGAAATAATGTTTACATCAGTCCACATCTTTCCAGCGTAAAAAATGGACAAAAAATTTCCTAGCAAAAATGATCTCTATGAGGAACTTAGCAAACCTGTCTCCGAGATAGAGTAACTGCCCAAAACCAGTTAAAAGGAATACAGAGAGAAAAACTACTGCCAAGATGCGAGATATTTTTTCTAAATGTGCTAATTTATAGCTTGATCTATCATTTGTAACATTCATTTTCCTCTCTGGATTCTCATCTTTTACATAATTATAAAATCATCTTTATAATCCCCAGTTTACAAACCTTCTTGCTCAACTAACAGCACCCCACCCCCATGCATTCAACTCCATCTTTTCAGAGAAAATGTTCTTGGAGAAATAAAGGGAATAAAAATCAACCATTCCAAGTCTCTTCTCTTCTCCATCTAATTCCAAGTCTCTTCTCCATCTAATTCTGCCATTTAGGGAACTGTTACAAGGGACAGCAGACAAAATTAATGCTTTAGATTAGAGAGATAGTCACGTTTCTTAAATCTAGCAGGTTTTCCTTTTGATAGATACTTTATGGCTTTTTCAAAAAGTCTCATACTGGATAATCATATCCCAGATATTGAACTCGTCAGAGGAGAACAGGTCCAAAAGTATTTGCTTCCCACATTCCAGAATGCACAGGGTGACTGACATTTAAAGTAAAGAAGAGACTTGTCCTGTTCAGGGATGGTTCCCTAACATGAAGTGGCAGGCATATTTGCTGAATACTATTTAAATACACATGTCCACTGAGAAAGCAGACAAATTAATAGAGGTCAACAGGTCCCTAGTTTCTCCATTAAGATTCCTGTGTCTTAGTTTTCTCTTAAAATTTCCCATTTTCTTACTTTTCACCTAAGTTTTAAATATTTGAAAGAAAAAATATTGGGTGAATAAACCCTCATGATATATTTGTAAATTTAGAAACTGCCACATTATTCAGCTTTTATGGCTGTGCCCTTTCACCCAGGGTTTCTCAAAAGTATGTTATGAGTCTGGAAATTTAAGGCAGTGATTCAAAACCTCTGAACAGGGATACCTTACCATGGTTTCATTTTTTTAGCCTCCAGGCTACAAAAAATATCAGATGTATTTAAATTGCATCATATATATTAAAATTAATTTTGCTTTGTGAGTTTTGTGCTACCTGTAAATTACTGAATTTAAAGAAATAGGGTTTAAACTTCCACCTTTATCATTTAAAAATAATCATTTTAATTCATAACATCTCCAATTTACAGCATAATTACAGAACAAGCATATTTTTAGTAAGGAAGGAAATAAAAATGAAGTCAAGGATAACATTGTGGTGACACTTCTTTCCTAAACTCTTTTTAAAAATTTTTATTTATTGGGGTGCCTGGGTGGCTCAGTGGGTTAAGCCTCTGCCTTTGGTTCAGGTCATGGTCTCATGGTCTCAGGGTCCTGGGATCGAGCCCCGCATCGGGCTCTCTGCTCAGCAGGGAGCCTGCTTCCCTTCCTCTCTCTCTCTGCCTGCCTCTCTGCCTACTTGTGATCTCTGTCAAATAAATAAATAAAATCTTTAAAAAATAATAAAAATTTTTATTTATTAAAAAATATTCATGTAAATACAAACTTTGAGACGCACAAGATAACATGCATACTGTTGCTTCTCTATACATTTATTTATCTTTGTAAACAGCATTACAGTTTTTACTTCTAACATTCTCTCTTCAGGCACTAAATTAACCAAGTAGCCTGTGCAATCAACTTAGGGTAATTGTTTTAGATCTTGCTTCAAGTATAAACCAGATATCAAGTATAAACCAGAATCAAATATAAATATTTGATTTATAAGTATAAATCAAATATAAACCAGAAACACAAGCATACACACACAAACACACACACACAGAGTCACTGTTTGCTTTTTAGAAGCAATAACAAGTTTTCATATTGACTTCTCTGCTTTTTGCTCTTCTTACTGGAAAATTCATTATGGAAAGTCTTTGTCAACTAGTGCTGCTCTCATTCTTTTTGTGGTTGTATAATAAATATGTGATGTGTGTACATCACAACTATTTCATGCAGATAAAGGGCATTTACATTGTTTCCAGTTTTTTAAATATTACAAATAATGCTGCATTAAGCATTTGTGTACATACATCCTTAAAATGTGGGGCTTTGTTATAGATCCCCATAAGTGAAGATGTTAAATCAAAGCATACTTGTATTTTAAATTTTAATAGACATTGCCTAACTGCATCCCAAAATAGCTGGTATGATGCACATTCTTCAGAAAAGAGAATCAATTTTCAGGCCTCCTTAGCAGTAGGTGATATTTTTCTATTTAATGTGGCTAACTTAGTGGGTAAAAATTATAACTATAATTACCCTTGAATATCCTTTCAAAAATTTATTAGAAATCAGAATGGTTTTATTTTTTGAATTTTTATTTATATCCTTTGTTCACTTTCCTATGGAATTCTGGCCTTTTTATTATTAGTGATAATATTATTCTCTAGTTTAATAAACAGCATTTTGAGTAAATATTTTACTCTAGGATCTCATATATCCCAGAAGATAAAATTGATACATTCAATAAAACCATATCTAGGCAACTAAATTATCATTGTTTTTCAGAAAATTCTTCTTTTTTTTGGGAAACTGAGGTACAACAGGGAACAAATGGAAAAAGTTATTAACTCACATTATTAGTAGTGTACCATGGATAAAGATGTGGAAATCATGACTTCAAAAATTTCGGAAATAAATTAAGATTATCCAAAATAAGACCCTAGAACCAGAGTAAGGTATAAGAACTCCTGTAAATGATTCATCCCATATTGATAAATATGATGAGTGAAAAATTTTTTCTCAAATTGCAAACCTAGAAACATCTTTCATGATATTATTTAATAGGCAAACCTTGATCTTATCTGCTGTTCTCTTACGATCCTTTTTCTTCCCCCTTTCCCTCCAAAGCCTGGAGTTAAAGCTTGTTGCTTAACTGAATTCTTGGAAAAAATATATCCTAGGACACTGAGGAGGAAAAGAGGATTGGCTGCAGCTGACCTTAACACCGCTGAAAAGTCCATATACAGTCAACATGTTGTACTGGTAGAACTTGTATAAAGATAGTTTGGGGGACCATTTTACAGCGGAGATGTGAGATAACCATACAAGCCAGAAATGACATTTGATTCCTGGAAACAAATTCCCCTCAACAGTCTCTAAAACTAGTGTCTTTACAGATTATAGTTCAGTAGCATGAGGCTGATTTAAAGATCTCTGACATCTATAATCATTCTGTGAGACTGACACATTTCTGAAGATATGTGCTCTTAAAAAAATGTAAATTATGGGGCACCTGGGTGGCTCAGTGGGTTAAAGCCTCTGCCTTCGGCTCAGGTCATGGTCCCAGGGTTCTGGGATCGAGCCCCGCATCGGGCTCCCTGCTCAGCAGGGAGCCTGCTTCCTCCTCTCTCTCTCTCTGCCTGCCTCTCTGCCTACTTGTAATCTGTCAAACAAATAAAAAATTTAAAAAAAAAAAAAATGTAAATTATTCAGTCCACTTTCTAATTCACAGTTTCTTATTTGTGACTGGTTGGGACAGTGTACGTTTATGGAAAGAAACCCTCTTCAAATCAATTTGGGAAAAAGAAGAAGAAAACCATCTCATCTGTGAAGACAGTGTGACTTTTTTCTAGTATTTCTACCATTTCAGGTCTCCTAGGATTGCAATGGTTTCCATTTTTGACAAATGTTCTATCTTTTTGTAGGAACTCTGTCTCTTTATTGTCACTAAAATGTATAGAACCTAGTATTTCACAATAAATAAATCTCTATTGAATGAATAAATGAACAAATATTTATTTTAAATAAATGTAAATAAATATTAAATATGAATTTTGTACCTTAGATATAAATATTAAATATTTATTGGATGATTATACGAGCAAAAGTTCTCATCATGACCTAAGAGATGTAAACCAAATTAACTTCTTAGGTACCAGACATCAGAAACCAAATCACATAAAAAGGGGAGCTGAAAGATAAGAGCTGTCCCCACGCATTATAATCTCATTGAAACCAAGGGAGAAATCGCTCCAGCATTTTGGCCCAAGTTTGCTATTGTGACCTTCCATAATTAGTTACTACTGTCTTTGCTGTGTATCACTGGAAATGCGTGATCCTTTATGTCCCTGGATTTCTTAACTATTTAATTTTAGATATTACCATCGCTATGCTTTAGGGTATCCTTTCCATTTTTTTTCTTTCCCACCGAATGTGTGCCTGCTTTTGCAACTGGATATCCCAGATTCTACATTCTTATAAGACTTCAGAATTTTCTTTATATTTAAAATGCCCGACTAAAATTATCCAACTACGATTTTTAAATGTCCATCTAATATTTTTTTATTGCCGATGATGTATTAGGTACAGAGAACATGGAAGAGAAAAGTTTTATTTACCTTATCAACTGGACTTTAAATTGTCCCTTTGTGTATTGTGCGTTTAAAATTTTTTTATATTGAAAAACAGTTTAAAAAGTTTTAAATAGGACTTATTAAAATACCATAGATCACAGTATAGCTTACTAAGCCCATTGTAAAAATAATGGTGCAGTTTGCCATCTTTCCTTTTTAAAAAGTCAATCAAGAGTAAGTTAATACTAAAGAAAGAAAAGAAATGATAATTTTGTGATGCTATTTTCAAAATCAACAACATTTAATAATATAGTATCTGAAATATGTCATGGAATGCAATTTTTAGGGAATTTTAAGCATAGTTTTTTCTAGGTTTAGTTATCTTAACCATTTTTGGAAAGCTATAAAGTCCCTGTAAAAACATATCTATTGATTGTAATTCCTACATCTTAATCTTATTCACTCGGTCCTTGAGGACAAAAGCACTATTTTAAACAATTTCTGGCCAGATATTATTGCACGAAGTTTGACAACTTTTAGCTCAGTAAGTTTCCCAAAGGCATAGAAACAACTAAAGAAAGTCCGAAGGAGCCAAAGCAGAAGTTATTTGACCTTGTCCACTAAATTTTCCATTCCTTAAGATTTATTGAGCCTGATTCATGCAGTGTATTTTGTGATTTAGACAACCAAAATTAAATCAAATAGGTTATACTTAGACCTATACCATTCAGAAAGGGAAGACAAGCATTCTATGTGGTACTTGCCCATCCTACACAATAAAACATGTCCTTTTTGGTTCTCTCTTTCTTTCTTTATTTTTTAAGATTTTATTTACTTATTTGACAGACAGAGATCACAAGTAGGCAGGGAGGCAGGCAGAGAGAGAGAGGAGGAAGCAGGCTCTCCGCAGAGCAGAGAGCCCAATGCAGGCCTCAATCTCAGCACCCTGAGATCAAGACCTGAGCCAAAGGCAGAGGCTTAACCCACTGAGCTACCCAGATACCTTTCTTTGTTCAATTTTATTAATTTGTATTTTTATATAGGTTTAAAATCTGAGATTTAAGATGATTTTAAGACATTATAAAGGCAAATACTTATGTTTTAAATTTTCCTCTATAGGACTTTTGAAAACATACAGCATGAGTTAACTTCAGATCAAACACTTAATAAAAAAAATCATCTTGATAAGGAAGAAAAGTTGTTTCCTTACAAAACTATAAGGCAACTCATACTATTCTTCAATCATATGTAATGGTATTAATTGGAAAGCTTCAGCTGTCTATTTAACTATATAATTTTGTTTACAGATTTCAGAATTATTTGCTCAATAAGATGCTAAAGAGACATTGTAAACTCTGCCTTAAAATACATATAGCCTGAGAAATTTGTTAAAATGTGCTCAAAATGCATTAAATTAGAAAATTTTTCCACAGAGAGCTAATGATGAATGGACAAGTAAAGGTAAACAGTTTAAACATTCTTCTTCTAAATTGGCATGATATTACAGAAAAATCTTATTATTTCCAGAAAATACTCTGCATAGTGTAGTCTATTTTAAAAATTATATTTTTATTTGAAGTCATAGAATATGCTGTGGAGTTTAAATTATTCTAAAATTCAACAAGATACTTTAAACTAAACATTTGCTTTTTAAAATGTGTGTTGCTAAGGAATTCTTGTTTTAAATCCATTTGCAACATAAAATCTGATTTCTGAGCTCCAAAGAAGAGAATGTTTACTACTGAGGTACTGAAAATAAGATTAAAAAAAAACCAACAAAAAGGAAACTCAAATTACCAAGTTTGGGTTCAAATCCTAGGAGAATGATGTAAACACACACACAGGAATGCACAGGAAAGGATGGGGAGCAGGTGGGGAGCAGGAAGGAGATGGTGTTTCTTTCCATATGATAGGCAGCTGTAAGGATTTCTAAAAATTTTCAAAAAATCATATAGTATGAAGAGAACTTAATCAACCTGGTCCTTTAACTGCTCTTGACATTTTATTTTTTTTTATTTTTTAAAAAGATTTTATTTATTTATTTGACAGAGAGAGATCACAAGCAGGCAGAGAGACAGGCAGAGAGAGGAGGGGAAGCAGACTCCCTGCTGAGCAAATAGCCGGATATGGGGCTCAATCCCAGGACCCTGGGATCATGACCTGAGCCGAAAGCAGAGGCTTAACCCACTAAGCCACCCAGGTGCCCCGCTCTTGACATTTTTAACACTAACAAAAATTAGTACCAAGATACCCTATGCAGTTCAGCCTTTGTCCTGGACTCTTTCCACAGTATGTATGAAATTTTTAGGAAGTAAGTCAATAAACTCTGACCCTATCTATGAGGTCAAAATGAATGCAGCTTCTTTAGTCAAGCTAAAGAGTTTCTCATCCTAATGTGAATTGCCACTACCTCAAAGGGGACCCGCCATTGTTACCACCAATAACTATGGTGGTAAAAATACCTTTGATGGCCAGTGATCTATTTAGGCTTTACCTCTGCCTTCTCTTTCACTTCCTTCTTTTTCCACATCTTCTTTGTTCATTTTCCTTAAACAGGTTATAGATTCATGTGGTGAAAACAAAGATTTCACGGGAGAAAAGAGCTCACTACTGACTCTTACTTCCCAGAGACAGCTCTCTCCAGCGTCTCTCTCTCCTTCTATGGCTCTCTTGTACCTACACACATACCTACACGTGCACTTCCTATGTTCTTTACTCCCCCATTCTAGCTTTTCCTGCATATTGTTCTATGCTTTTTGTTTTACTAATAATGTACGTATATGGGGGAAAAACTGTAACTCTTCTAATGTTTTATAAGAATTGCATCATATGTATTCACCATGACTTATTCAACTAGTTTCATCATGATGGGTGGTTAGGCTGCTTGTTATATTATACTATAATGAATACAGCTCCATACTGATGGGGGACGGCAGTAAAACAAGTTCATATGCAAGTATAAATACATCAGCAAGCACATTTTAAGATGTGGAATTTCTAGGCCAAATTCACACAAGTTCTAACTTTTACAGTTATTGCCACACTACTCTCTATAGAGTTCTTAACTAATTTTTCACTCCCCCCAACAAGGTGTGAAAAGTGCTCTACCTCATATTCTTCATAGTATTAAGAAAAATTTTGGTATCTTCTAATCTGACAAGTGAATAATTCTCTCTCGTTTTAATTTTACTTTACTTTCATGTTACGGCAATGAGATTGGATAACTTTTCATATTGTGTCATTTCATTTGCACCTTACTTTCTGCCTAACCTCATCAGGCAGTTTCAAATCTTGGTAATGATTTGACAGAACGATTTGATACTGTATCTCACCCCAGTTTTGTCTTCATGTGGATCATGGGTTTTCCCCACCCAAGTTTTCTAATTAATTTTCAATGAATATAATAAAATTCATGGACTATATCATTTAGATTACTTTAAAATATTTTAAGGCTCATTATCATTCTTTTCAATAATTTATACAAGATCAAACAATGCAAGTATTTTCTAAATATTCTCTCATTTAAATAATCTCATACGTTTTTACTCTTAAAGGACTTTTAAAAACTTGGTTATACCATGATTTATTTGCAAGCAATGAGTTATTCTAATCTTAAGCCTTAGGGAGTGGTGAACTACTGTAAGGACATTTAAGGCATCCTGTGTGTCATTCTGAATTTTCTCAAAGGTTTAAGCCAAAAAACTGATAGTCATCTTTAAATCCTCATTATCATCCATCCCAACATCTTGTCCATGTTTCTTGATTCTGGTGACAACATGGAATATCTCAAATCCATTTGGATTGTCTTCAGCTTCAGGTTACACTGCAGGTCAAGGCAATGCCCTCTCTCATCAGGACTGTGTATCTATTCCTAACTGACTTCCTCACTGCCATTCATAGTCCCTAATTCATCCTCCACTAACAGTCAGGGTGATTGTTTCATAACTTAATTCATGCCCAAATGCTTTACTGCTCTTAGTTTAAATTAATATTTAGGTTAATCTATGAGGGTCCCAGTTTTCTAACTGTAAAGCTCTTGCCCCTTGCTCACTGTACATTTTAATCACTCTGGCATTTTTCTTTTCTTATGTGTATAAAACTCTTGCTCTTGAGACATTTTAACTGATTCTACTTTCATCCCCAAATACTCATCATCTCACTCTTTACTTTTGGCTCCAGTATATATGCTCTTTCCTCCCAGAGGCATTCTCTTTTCTCCTGTTCCTGTCTGACATTTGGAGTCCCTATCTTTTTCAGAATCAGCGGTTTGACTTGAACAAAATGTACATGGACTTGAGAGAAATTGGAATTTTTTGAACAAAACTTCAAACCTCGAATCCCATTTGTTAGAATATCTTTACATTCTTTCTATCTTTTGTATTATAAATTCCTACCTTTTCAGGTCCACTTGTTTCTTTTCGTACAAATGGAATACCAGTGTTTAGCTTTGAAAAGAGATGCTGATGAAAAGAATCTCTGAGAGAGAAGAAGGGAAAAATTTCTTTTTCCTCAACAGCTGACAAAAAAAAAAAAAAAAAAAAAGAATGCAAGAAAAGAAAGAAGAGCTTTCTTTGAAATAAAACTTGTTCCAATAAAGTGGTGAACTGAGAACACTCACAAAATCATCAGTCTTGCTCTTATCTGATATGGAGACTTCTGTAAAATGGAAGGTTTTTTTGCTGTTAAAAATTGGGGAGGAGTTATTTACACAAAGCAGTTTTTGAAGACATTCATGTTTCAGAAATGTAGCAACATTTTCTTATTAACTATAAACTGAGGAATAATATGCAAGCTGACTTTTCAGTCATGAGCACTCACTGTTCAGTCTTTCTTCTTTGTGATGTGAATTAAGCAAGGATTCCCTAGACACAGTGTCCCAGAGTCTTTTATTTTTGTCCATTTCCACAGAATTATAATTACTGTTTACCTCTTTGTGAATTATTCTCACTTGATGCCTTATAAATCCAGCAATTTCAGTACTACTTAATATATATTAGCAAGCTTCTTGGAGTATTACCATTAAATCCTCTCTCTGTAAATGCTCAAAAGTGTGGTCATCCAACAATTGTTGAATCTTTTTCAATATTCTTTCCGGTAGCTTCTCTCGGAGCCTAGAGCATTGCTTTGGTACTAAGGATATGTAAGATTTTGCGAAAATGGGCAAAAGTTGGCAAAAAAATTATTTATATGTGAAATGAAAATGTAAGTATTGATTTAGAAAGACAAACTTTAAGAAAAATATTAAAATTCATATACAGTTTGAAAACTATTTTTACTGTTTAAATTATCAACATGACATTTATCACTAACAATTGTATTGACTTTTTCCTTATAAAGCAATAATTTCTATGATAAAAATAATCCCTTTAGATTTAAAAAAAGAAAACCAATTGCTCTCTTGGAATATGTCGTAAACATAAGGAAAATGTCATAAATGGAAATGGAAATGGAAATGTTGTAAACATAAGAAAAAGCACTATGGAGTTCCATGTGCTTTTTGAGAATTTTACCTTTTAGTTCTAAGGGATGACGGTGTCATAACTAGTCTCTTACTAATATTAACATAAATAAGTTTGAGCTTTTAAAATAAATTATTTGTTCATACTTGTAGCTTAGATGAACTCTAATTTTTTTTTTTTTTTTGAGATGGGGAGCTGGATGGGAAGGGATAGAAGGAAGGGGAGAAAGAATCTTAAGCAGGCTCCATGCTCAGTACAGAGCCCAATGTGGGCTTGAGGCAGGGCTTAATTGCACAGCCCTGAGATCATGACCTGAGACTAAATCAAGAGTCAGATTAGCTGACTAAGACACCCAGGCACCCCTAATCTTCATTTTTTATATAGCATTTTATTTTTTAGAATTATATTGAAAATTAGTTCAAGTACTGTGATAGTTTTTAAGATCTCAGGCATATTTATGTGCTAATGAAAAGATGATATTAGTTTCAAATAATCCTTATCATTTGAAATATTTTTTTAAAAGATTTTATTTATTTATTTGACAGAGAGAGAGAGAGATCACAAGTAGGCAGAGAGGCAGGCAGAGAGAGAGGAGGAAGCAGGTTCCCCGCTGAGCAGAGAGCCCCATGCGGGGCTCGATCCCAGGACCCTGAGATCATGACCTGAGCCGAAGGCAGCAGCTTAACCCACTGAGCCACCCAGGCGCCCCTATCATTTGAAATATTAAACTTTACTTTCCTAATGCTATTAACTTGACCTTATATGGAAAAAAACTAGAAGTTCAATAGTAGAATAAATGTATAAAAGGAACACATCACAGCATTGTAAAATAGACATATTATTTTCAACCTATCAGAAGTTAGTAGTATTTAAAAATATTTCTATATCTGATTCTATATTTCTATGTCTCTGTCTATATCTTTCATCTATAACTATCCAATTTACAAGCTTTTTAAAAAAATTAATTATTTCATCTCTCTGTGTCAATAATTCTTCACTTCTAAAACGGTGATGAAAAGTAGTCATTCATACTTTTGTGTGAGATTTAATTCAGTTGGTGATTCTAAAACTCTAGCATCTGGCTTACAGTAAGAATTCAATAAAGATTTACTATTTAAATTATTATTTTTTAGGTAGTCAAGAAATTTTCAAAACAATAGTGAGGACAGAATTTTTCCAATCAGCATTATGATTCATTATGTATCAATACCTTCTTCAGGCTGTGGTTTACATGGGGTAAGAAAAAGGATTTTCTTCCTCACATTGAGTGACTTCCAATAATAAAAAGAAACAGCATGGATTATCAGCCAGGAAAATGCAGCACAACCTGATGATCTAGCATGCCTTGTTGCATTTTCTCAAGTGCACCTAATGAAGGGGAATATGATAATGTGAAAGACATTTCACGCCTTGTAAACATCTGAAAGTGGATTTTACAGGGAAGCCTGTATGTTAAATCAAAGATAGTCATTTGAATCAGTAACCACTCAGTGAGCCATTCTATGCTGAAAAATGATTTTGAGGGAAGGCTCTACTATGACTAATGCAGAGCACTAATGTGAGAATGAAGTATTCTTTTATTATATGCTTTAAAGAAAGGTGTTAATATCATATTATGAGAAAGAATATGTAACTCTTTGTGTAATTGTTGTCAATGCTGATAGCAACCTGGTGGCCATATTCAGCTGGCTATGCCACTTTAGGGAAGTAATTGATGAGCTAGGGAATACAAACTTACTTTTTTCCCCCTGAAACTTAAAAGCATTATTGAGGTGTAATTTGCAGACATAAAATTTTCCTATTTAAAGTATACAATTCAATAGATTTATAGAGTTGTGCAACTATCTCCATGAACTGATTTTAGAACATTTAGAACATTTAGAACATTTCTTCATCCCAGAAAGAAATCCTATGTCCAATTTCAGTCACTTTGCAAAACTTGCTCTATGTCTATTGAGATTATTGTCATTTCTGTCCCTTAATCTAATAGTGTGGGCCATTATGGACAGACATATAGACCTTAACCAACGTTGCATTATTGGGATAATCATTTGTGGTCTTTGTATGTAATGTGTTGATGTGTTGACCTGTTTGCTAGTATTTTAATGTGTTGATCCATTTGCTACTATTTTAAGTGGGTTGATCTGTTTGCTAGTATTTGGTTCAATTTTGTGTTTATATTCATAAGGGATTTTTTTTTCTATAGTTTTATTTTCTTGTGATGTCTTTACCTATTTTGGTATCAAGGTGATACTAGCTTCATAGCAAAAGTTGGAAGTGTTTTCTTTTAAAATTTGGTGGAGTTGGTGAAGGACTGGTATTAATTCTTTCTTAAATGTTTGGTAGAATTCACCACTGAAATCTTCTGGTCCTCTATTTATTTTTATGGAAAATTCTCAAATTATAAATTCCATGAAATTGTTTGTAGGTCTGTTCAGACTGCTTATTTCTTCTTGACTCAGTTTCAGCAGCTTGTATCTTCCAAGGAATTTGTCCTTTTCAGGTAGATTGTCTTTTTTGTTGATGTACACTTACTCATTATGTTCCTCTAGGAAACTTTTTAGTTTTGTAACATCAGTAGTAATGTCTCCTCTTTCATTCCTGAATTTAGTAATTTGAGACTTCTCTCTTACTTTCTTAATCAAGTCTACTCTAAATTTTGTCAACTTTGTTGATCTTTTCAAAGAACCAACTTTTGGATTTGTTGATTTTCTCTATTGTTTTTCTCTTCTCTATTCCATTTATTTCCAATCAAATAATATTTCCTTCCTTCTGCTTGCTTTGTGGCAAGATTTCTCTTTATTTTTATTTTTAAAAATTTTATTTATTTATTTATTTGTCAGAGAGTGAGAGAGCACAAGTAGGGAGAGCAGTAGGCAGAAGGAGAAGCAGACTCCCCACTGAGCAGGGAGCCCATTGTAGGACTTGATCCCAGGACTCTGGGACCATGATCTGAGCAGAAGGCAGATGCTTGACCGACTGAGCTACCCAGGCATTCTTAGTTTTCCCTTTAAAAAAAAAAAATCTGGCTTCTTAAGGTAGAAGTTTAGGTAATAGATATGAGATCTTTTTTAGAATAGACCATAACAATGATTACATTCCCCCTAAGTGTTGAATTTTGTTGCATTCTGTAAGTTTTGGATCGTTCATTTTTAGGCATCTCAAAATATTTTATAATTTCCCTGTGATTTCTTCTTTAATCCATTTGTTAATTAGGAGTTCTTATTTAATTTCAACATATTTATAAACTTCCTTTGATTTCTAATTAAATTATAATAAGAAAACAGCCTTTGTGTGATTTCAGTGTTTTAGATTTATTGAGGCTTGTTTTATGGTTTAACTTATGACCTATCCCAGAAAATGTTTCCTATACATTTTAGGAAAATTTATGTTCTGCTGTTTTTGCATGGAGTCTTCCATAAATATCCATTAGGTCTGCTTGGTTTACACTATTTTTAAAACTCCTATTTCCCGCTCAAAGTCCTGACTAGTTGTTCGATCTATTCTTAAAAATGCAGTATTGAAACTTCTGTCTATTGTTGAATAATCCAAGTATCCCTTCAATTCTGTCAGTTTTTGATTTCCATATTGTGGGGCTCTATTGCTAGGTTTACATGTGTTTATAATTATGTCATCCTGATGGATTGACTCTTATTATTTGAAATGTCCTTTTTTTCCCCTCTAGTAATAATTTTTGTTTTTAGTTTCTTTTGCCTTGTATTAGTACAGCTACTTCAGCTCTCCTTGGATACTGATGTATGGTATTCTTTACTATTTACTATTCATGGTATTTATCCTTTCACTTTAAGTCTGTGTCATTGAACCTAAAGTGTGCGTTTTGAAGGCAACTGACTATGGGTCATTCTGTCAGTCTCTGCACTCTGGAGTGTTTAGTCCCTTACATTTAATGCAAGTACTGATAAATTAGGACTTGGGGGGTGCGCCTGGGTGGCTCAGTGGGTTAAGCCTCTGCCTTCGGCTCAGGTCATGATCTCAGGGTCCTGGGATCGGGTCGGCTTCGGGCTCCCTGCTCAGCGGGGAACCTGCTTCCCCTGCTCTCTCTGCCTGCCTCTCTACCTACTTGTGATCTCTCTCTCTGTCACATAAATCAATAAAATCTTTAAAAACAAATTAGGACTTGGGCCCAACTTTTGCTATTCATTTTGTGTGTGTGTGTGTGTGTATCTTATGTCTCCTTTGTTTCTAAACCATTTAATGCCTTCTTTTGTATAACCTTTTAGTTCTCTTGTTTCTTTAAATGTTTTTGAGTTATTTTCTTAGTGGCTGCCCGAGGAATAATAATTATCTTAACTTAAAACTATATAGTTTAGAACGATAGCAACTTAATTTCAATAGTGTGAAAACCCTTAGCTACAATATAGTTTGTTACTCTCCCCTCTCTATACTGTTATTGTCATACAAACCATAGCTTTATAGATTACAAACCCATCAACATGGTTTTATAGTAATTACTTTGTATATCTGTCTCTTAAATAGGATAGAAGAAGAGGTGCTTTAAACAAAAATACATGTATACTCATTTTTTCTATGTAGCCACATAATTTTACTGGTGCTCTTTACTTCTTTCTTTGGATTCAAGTTAGTTTCTAGTGCCCTTTTATTTCATTCTGAATCACACCCTTCGTATATTTGGTAGAGTAATCTGCCACCAATGAACATTCTAAGTTTTTGTTTACCTTGGAACATCTTAATTTCTTCTTTATTTTGAAGAATCTTTTTGTTAAACATAGAAATCTTGGTTGGCAGTCCTTCCCTCTCAGCACTTGGAATATGTTTTTCTTCTATAATTTGAGGTGGAAACAAAATTCATAAATTTGCATGTTTATATACTATCATCCCAGAGCCATTTGTTGAGAAAACAACTCCTTTCCCACTGTTAGGTCTTGGCCTCTTTGTAACCTGACCATAAGTGTTACAAGTTATTTCTAGAATCTCAATTCTACTGCACTGATCTATCCTTATGCCAGCATCATGCTGTCTTATGCGCTGTAGCATGTAAATTATGAAATCACAAACTGTGACTTTGTCCTTTGTTCTTCTTTGTTGAGATTGCTTGGCTGTTCTTTTTGTAATTTCAGTTTTAGTTCTAGCAAAGTAATACATATTTGTAGTTTAATAAGTCAATTACACAAAGTTACATGTCTATGTCTTGAATTATCACTTTTAGATTGTATCAATTGGCATCCTAAAGAAATCAAGCATTTAAATTACATGTATCTAAATACACACACACACATACACACACACACACACACACATCCTTTTTTTCTTTCCCTTATATAATATATAAAATGTGCATGTATATGTGTGTGTATGTGTGTATTTGGAGATATATATTTATATACCCCAATTCATTTTTGGTCAAATCAGTACTCTCTACTTACCTTTTTATGGCTACTTAGAATTTATATGCAGTTGAACCATTTTTGTGCATTACACATTATTTTGTTCTTGGTACTTGGATTAAATATTGTGTTTCTCTGCTTAAATTTTCTATGCACATAAGAGGAATCTATACTAGTATCTCTGAAATACATGCAATTTTCAATATGGCTAGAATAGATATTTTGTTTATTTACTTATATATCTATGTATTTTTATTATAAAAATCTAATTTCCAGAGTCCCCCATTTCCACTATATCTTCAACAGGTGTCTTACTAGTCCCACTCTGTGTCATATTCTGTGATTTTATTTCTTTTTCCTGGGGTGTGTCCGCTCTTCCCAAGACCCCAGATTATGTTTTCATTTTATCTCTCATGTTGGTGATGCACATTCTCTGGTAGCTCCTTGAGTCAGAGTACATTCAAGGCTAATATTTACAGTCTTTGGTCTTCTGAGAAATGTCTTTAACCCTCACATTTGATTTATGGTTGACTTCATATATAATTGTAAGTTAAAATCATTTTCTATTAGAAACATGAAGTCTGTGCTCTCTGTTCTAGAGTCTAGGCATCATATTCTAGGCATCAAATGTTAGCTACCATTCTGACTTGTGGTTGGCTGTCACTTGTTTTTCCTCCTTAAAAATTTTTATCCCTAGTCTTAGTGACTTATGATTTAATATTGCATCATTGTTCATTCATTATGATGGACACTTGATGCCCTTCCCATATGAAAAATCATGTCTGTGACTACTTTGAAAATTTTTCTTTCATGATTTTTATATATTTTCTTCCTCTTGGTTCCTCTTTCTTATGGAAATTCCCACTTTGAGACATCGATGATTTGGATGGATCTTCTAATTTGCTTATCTCTTCAATCCATATTTAAATTTCATTTTCTTTCTGTTCAACTTCAGTGAGTTTACCTGAAATTTACCACCTAAATATTTTCTTTTTAAAGATTATTTATTTATTTATTTATTGGTCAGAGAGAGAGAGGGAGAACACAAGCAGGCAGAGCAGCAGGCAGAAGCAGAGAGAGAAGCAGGCTCCCTGCTGAGCAAGGAGCCCGACGCGGGGCTCGATTCCAGGACCCTGGGATCATGACCCGAGCCGAAGGCAAAGGCTTTAAACCCACTGAGCCACCCAGGCGCCCCACCACCTAAATCTTTTATTGATTTTTCTATCAGAGTTTAATTTATATGAAAAATTATATATAACTATATATATACACATAATACATATATACATAACTATATATAATATAGGCACATAACTAATTACATGAATGTTTCTTTAGAAAGTATTATAAATCTTGTTTTAATTTCATGACACAATATTTCCCTTTTTTCTTCCAATATCTCTGAATGTGTCTGTTTTAGGTTTAATTCCTCTCCTTGAAATATCACAATTATCACTGACTACTCTTTATTTATTAGTTCGTTTGGTTTGGTTGTCTTTCATGTTTGAAACTTTCCTCAAAAATCTTGCACTTTTTGGTTCTCACTTTTTTAAGAATAGGATAACAAAAAGCACAATACAAACTTCTGCATCTAAAAGACAGGTTTATAGAACCATGAGTTTCTTTGTAGAGAAGTTCAGCAAAATTTAAACCATGACTCTTGGGGAATCACAACTGGCAGTATCTCTTTGTATTGTCTCTTGGAGAGTTAACTTACCAAATAATATCTTTTATCTCTAGAATGGGGCTGTAAGTCTGCCTTCTGATACTCACCACAGGAAGAATTTAACTGAGTCCTCCCCAAATCTCAAATCCTTCAGGTTCAAACCTTTCAGAATATAATTCTCTAGTCTACACATGTGGCTCAGAGCTAGCTGTCTGGGAGTGAGAGTGGCCTAAAGATCTATAGATCTAACTTTTAGAAACTTCCAGTGTATCCAACTTTTCAACCTATCAACCATCCTGTGTCCAAGATGCTGGTTCTTCTGTTTCTGACAGCTACTCAGGATCTGCGACAGGCATTGGCTGGCCTCCCAGTTTTCCATCTGCCCTTTCCCCTTTGTCCATTTGTAAGAGGTTAGCTTTCAACTTTTTCTGGCATCCCAAATAAACTGCTATTTACAGCCATTCTTTTTTACCTCTGACATTCTGTTTTCTATTTTGGCAATCTCTCTGTCTTTGTAAGGTTGCTTTTTTACATATTTACTATAATTCCAGCGGTGTCTCTTTGAAAGTTTAGAGGTAGTGTGCCAAATCAATCCACTAACTTATCACAGATTCCTCACCTGAGTAGCCACTCATTCAACTAATATATACTACCATCTATTGAACTATATTCTGGGGACGCCATGATGAATATGGTATACCTATAGTCAGTGGAGTCTGGAAGGAAGATAGGTATGTTACTAAATAAGTGAATATTTACTATAGCTATTATTATTATTGTTATTGGCAATAATACTATGGTCATATGTGAGCTAGTCTTAGCTCAAAGTGATTTATAATATATAAGTGAATATTTACTACAGCTATTATTATTATGTTATTGGCAATAATACTATGGTCATACGTGAGCTAGTCTTAGCTCATAGTGATTTATAAATATCTCATTTCATAATTTGGGCAGATGATATAGTGGATAACAGCACACTATCAGTAGCTAAAACGTGGTAATGGTCCAATTATTTAAACCCTCTGCCTCAGGTTCTTCATCTGTAAGTCAGGGTCAATAACAGTTCCTATATTATATGGTTTTTATAAGGATTACAAAAGGTAATAGATCTGAGGTGATGAGAACAATGCTTTATATAGTGTAAGCATATAATAAATCATTGCCAAAACAAAAACTAAATAAACAAACAAAATCATACAGTTTCTTAAGTGCTATAGTATAGTACGCCTTATAACAGTAGGGATGAAAACCTGAGATCATTCAGAAAAGTGTTTCACAGTATCATATAGGGTCATGGCACCCATTCTATTTCCTAAATAGAAGAATATTTTTCAGCATTAATCCCAATAATGTAGTTGATACTGTATTTTAAAAACAGTAGAATTAAACTTTTCCTTGCTCATTCCATTTATTGGGTGCTTACCTCCAAGTTTACTTAGTTATATACATTATTTTTCTTATATATTGATGAATAGGTATTATTTTCATTTTGCCAATGAGAAGCTGAAGCCCAGGAAAGTTATGCTACCAGCTCATCGTCACAAAGAACAGAGAGTATGTGCTGTTGAAACTGGATGAATCAAAATGCTCATAGTAAAAACCTGCATTCACCCTCAAAAGACATTTACTTAGAAGAAATCATTATTTATCATTTAGGTACTTAATATTGAAGATAACAAAAACCAAAAAATCATCAACATTTGGGAAAAAGTAACATTGTGAAAAAAGGCATCAAACTCAACAAAATACAAGAATCTAAAGTAGAAGATGTTAGAAAAATTTAAATAAAGCTATTAATATAAATATAATAAGAATCCTTGCTGAGACTCCAGAATACTTTTTAAAAAGTAGATTCATATTGTTATAAAAAAAGAAAGAATAAAGATTTCTTGGATAATAAAGTAATTATTTATAAAATTAAAATCAAAATTAACAGGGCAAAAGAGGATTGAACACAGTTGGAAATCAATTTAATAAATTATGAAATTGAGCTGAAGCTCAATTGATTTGATGAATGAACAACTGATATGTACCTCTGAGAAGGTACATAATAAAATGACATGAAATTATGAGAGAAAGATTAAAAAAACATAGAGGAATAAAATTTAACTTGATAAAGGCAATCTACAAGAAACCCATAGACTCTCACACATAATGGTGCAATATTTTAAACTTTTCCATTAAAGTCAGGAATAGACAAAATGCATTGGTACTATATGACTAAGCTAGGCAATTGAAACAATGCAAAAAGACAAAAAATTAAAATCAAACAAGGAAGGAGGCAAACCATATTTGTGTTAAAATTGTCTGCCTAGAAATCTTAAGATAATTAATTGAAAAACTTGTAGGACTTTAGTTTAGGAAAGTGATCAGATATTAGATCAACATGTACAAATTCATAATTTCCTTTGGTACAGCAAAACTAATTGGATAATGTGATGAAATAACCCCCATTTACCTCAGCAATCAATATTCTGAAAAAAAGGAAGGGGGGTACTAAGCCTAATATAAAATAAGTTAAACAATGTTATGGAAATTATAAGCACCATGAAAACTATAAAAATTATTTAAAAACTATAAATACAAGCTCAATGCTTGGGTAAATAGAGAAATAGATCATCTTCTGGTTGAGAAAAGCTGTCAAATCTCTACAAATTAAAATATAAATTCAGTGCAAAACCCAATTTTATTCCCAAGAGAACTTTTTATGTGACTTGACAGCTGCTTTCAGCATTTATTCAGAAAAGAAAATGTTCAACAGGAACCAATGATTTTTAAAGCAGTCCAGTGAGTAAGTAATGACCTTACATATTATTAGATCATACTCCAGTAATTGAAAGAGTTAGCTTAGATGTAGAAATATACAAATAGATTAAGACAATAGAATTTTTAGAAGTAGAGGAAACAGATACAACATACATGAGAATTTTGTCTTTAAACGTTTATGAAAATTTTTAAAAGTGGATTACAGCCATTATCAATTGATAAACTTGAAGTTGATCTTTGGGAAAAATTCTGGAATGTATTTTCAAATGGATGGACTATGAACATTTAGAACAGACTGTGATCTCTAGCAGTCAATATGAACTCCCTCAGGGGTGCCTGGGTGGCTCATTGGTTAGCACCTGCCTTCACCTCAGGTCATGATCCCAGGTGGGGACAAGAGCCCTGAAAGGGGTTCCCTGCTCAGTGGGGAGTCTGCTTGTCCCTCTACATTTCCCTACCCATGCTCTTTTCATTCATGCTCTCTCTCATTCTCAAATAAATAAAATGTTTCAAAAAAAAGAAAAAGTTTCAAAAATTAAAAAATGAACTCCCCCAAATATAATAATATATGCAAATTAGGTCATACTAACCTCATTTTCTGAGAAATGATCATCTACACAGTAAATAATTTTTTAAAGTTTATGAGAATTTTGTCAAGTCCCTGAAATTCCTTTGCATTGGTAATTCAATAATCAAATTGATGAAAGTGGTTTTATTAAAAAAAAAAAAAAGCACAGGACTTAGGATTAAAAGGAAGTGGATTTAATCTTTCCACTGACAAAACACTAGTGACCCTGGAGAAATCATATGACTTAGTGTTATTGAAAAATAAGAGTCTAAAAGTATTTTTCCAATCTTTAATATTTTAGAAATCATCAAATAAAATCATCTATAAGTCTTCCATAATTTACAAAATATATGCATGTAATATTTTTGGACCAGAATTTTTTTTTTTCGCTCTCTTTCATATAGACAGAGGAAAACTAGGGATTACATATACACAAAATGGTTACTGTTGGTAGAATATCATTGCCATCTGCAAAGTAAAAGTCATTCAATCTTGCAATTTCCAAATCAATGAACAGCACCCTGAGATAAACTTTCTTCAATAAATACAAGTTACTAATATATAAAAATGGAAGAGAGAAAAGGTAAGGGAGTCAAGAGTTAAGTTTTAGACTTGATAAGATAAAGAATTTTGGGGGACATCCAGCTTTATGTTGAGTAAGCAACTGGATATACAAATCTGGAGTTCATAGGAGAGATCTAGTTGAAGGTATAAATTTTGGGATTCATCAATACTGAAATCGTATTAGAAGTCATTTAGGGAGTAAGAGCCAATAGAGAAGGGAAGATGTTAGAGGAAAGAGTTGTAATAATTAGAAGTTAAAGAAAGAGACTGAAAATAAGTAGCCAAAGAGGTGAGCGGAAAACCAAGAGGTGTAGAATCCATAAAGGCAAGTTTAAAAAAAAAAAGACTCAATAGGAAAAAGCAATCAGCTACATCAATTGCTGCTGATAGGAAGAGTAAGATGAAGAATGAAAAGTGATCATTGACTTCAGCATTGTGAAGGTCAATGGTGATCTTGAGGACAGTTTCAGGAAAGTGGAGCGCATACTCAGCTGATTGCCGTCTTCAAAGAGAACAGAAGAGAGGAGCTTGAAACAGACAGCATTGTTTTAAAGGGGAGTAGAAAGAGTGGAAAATCGCCAGATGAAGATGTGGCATAAAGGCAGAGTATCTTTTGTTTTTGTTTTATTTTTATAATGGAAGTTTTTTCCTTATATTGCATGCTGTTTAGGCTGATTTAGGAGAGAAGGAAAATATTCAGTTTCAGGAGAAGGAACAACTGCTAGAACAAGTCTTTTGAGAAGGTGAAAACGTATAAATCTAATAGAGAATTTAAGAAATTAGCTTATTAAGGGTCATACTGAACATTCTGAGCTCCAAACTCTGTTATGTAGAGCAATCCTGTTTCCTTCTGGCCGGTAACTGAATTGTGGGAGAGGAATAATAGGTTTTTTGAAATTACAAATTACTATTTATCTAAACATATTTGCTTTAAACTAAAACTGGCACAACTACTGCTCTGATATCCCCCCAGTCTATAAAGTTTGTCAATAAGCATAAAAGAATATCAAGCTATCAGCCTGCATTGACTTGTTCCAAGCATCTCTGTTGCCAGACAATAACTCTCAGTATTTGACTAGGTAACTCAATTACATTTCAAGATGGTTCACCTAATCTAGGAATACAGCAAAGTTCCAATTTCTTGACAGAAAAGTCTCTGAGATCTCAATGTGATCAATCTTATAAGATTGATTTAAAAAATTGATAAATATTACCAATTAAAATATTTATACCTATAATATCACAGTTCATATTTTATTCATTACACACAGGATATCCATAGTGGAAAGTATTAATATTTGATCCACTATATCTACAAAATTGACAGTATTATGTTTCTCGGGATAATTCTTTGTAAATATCCAAAATCTCAAATTCAATTTGATTATATTTTTAGCTCTTACAATAATATCAAAATAAAAATAAAGAATTGCTCCAGCAACACCACACAAAAAGACAAGAATTTAGGTGGAAGGAAAGCATTTATCAATTAATAGTACTTGTATTTTGCCTCCCAAATTGTCTAGTGCTATATTCATTACTTCGAAAAAAGGAGAAAAATGACATCCTCCATCTTTTAGTTACTATTACTGTCTACCAACTTACCCCCAAACTCAGTAGCTTAAAACATAAGTAATTTATAATGTCACATGGATTGTGCAAGTCAGGGATTGGGGTGATTCTTTTGCTTATGGCTTCAACTAAGGCCACTCAATGGTACCTAGCTGGTAGTTGGGATAGTCTATAGGCTTGAAGATGGTAACAATCAAATGCTTGGCATTTTGGTAGGGATGGCTGAATACTGGACCCTGAGAATGACTCTCAGCAGGACCACCTACGTGTACTCTCTCCAGCCTGTTGGTCTCAAGCGTTTGAAGTTATTACACAGCAACTGATTTTCCTCATGGTGAGTATTCTAAGTGAAGCAGGAGGAAATCACATGTTTTTGTTTGTTTGTTTGTTTGGGGCTTTTTTAAAGGAAAAAATGAAATCGCTTATTAAAATGCTTACAATATCTGACATCCAGTAGGTGTGCAATAAATGTAACTACTTCTCTATAATCCTTCCCTTCTTTGCTTTGTTTTTTTTCTTTTCTTCCTTCCCTCCTTCCTTCTTTCCTCCCTTCCTTCCTTCTTTCCTTCCTTTCTTTCTCATCCTTTTTTTCTGAGTACAACATACTGATTGTTAAAACACCTTCAAAGAGATCTAATATGACTTCTCTTATATTCTATTGATTGAAACTGCCACCAGCCCACTCAGATTTAAAGGTAGGAGACATAGACTCTCCAGTTCTCAACGGAAAGAATGTCAATGAATATGTGGCCTTTAAAAAAAAACAATCAAGCAAACAAACAAAAGAATAACACAATCCTCAGAGATCATCAAATAAGTTAAATAATTAAAAATTCAGTTTAAAAATAACTACAACTTCAAAGAATCTTCAGAAAAAGATGGGACACTAGTAAATTCAATGAACAAAATATCTAAAGTTAGTTTCATCATCATGGAATAATTCTGACAATAATTTTTAGTAAACTATGGATATTTATTTAAACAGGAATCTAGAATGGTGCACAGGACTTACATAAGACATCTGATAGAGTCTTTAATGATGACTCTGCCGAAAAAAACTTGAGTATAATCAGGGAGGCCAGAATTGCTGTGAATTCAGAAGGAGTCCTAGAGGTATAGAATGCTTTTATGTCATCGACATAACTTTGGACTAGATTGTAAAGAGGTTGAATGATATAGCCCAAACTTAAAGTATATATGTGATAGGATAGAGCATAATTTTTCAGAATGCTGTCCTGAAATACTGTCCAATCGGATGTTATTAATACCGGTTTCATGTTCAACACAATGGGAAATATCACTCTTAGCTTTTGAAGAATAACAACTAAAGAATCTTTTAAATTTGAAGTACAAAAATATTTTTCATTGTATGTTATTCTGAGCAGGAATCCACACACTGAAAAATAGTATCATGAGTATAACTACAAATGGGAACATGTGTATAGCTCAGCAGGAGTAAAAGGAGGAGGAGAAGGAGGAGGAGGAAAGCAACAGAACTGATAGGAATATTAGATAGTAAAGTAACCACCAAAATACCTGATATTTGTTGCAATTTATTAAAAGCAAAATCCATGAGGCACCTAGGTGGTTCAGTCAATTCAGCCTCAGACTCATGATTTTGACTCAGGTCATGGTCTCAGAGTTGTGAGATCAAGCCCTGAGTCAGTCTCTCTCAGTGTGGGGTCTGCATGAGATTCCCTTTGCTTTTCCCCCTGCTCATTTGTGAGCTTGTGCTCTCTTTCTCTCCCTCAGATAAATAAATAAAACATGATATATATATATTTTTTAAAGTACAGATCCATTAGAAGTGAGTTGAGATCACAATCTATAATATATTGGGTAGAAAATTCCTAGAGCAGTTTAATAATGGATTCTTCATTTCAAAAAGAATATTGAGAAAGAATCTCAAAATTTATGGAAGAAGAAATTTGCTAATGAGGGTATTTAACCCACATCATTTGAAAATGTTTATAAAGATGGAGTATAGTGCCTCAAAGGGAACCGATTCTCAGTAATAGGAATTCTGTAATCATCAGTTGGATGACACTCTGTCATTGGTGTAATCACCAGATCAAGTATACTAGTGGTATATATAAAATCACAGAGATGTCCAGCTCAATAGTTATCAAGCTTTTCACAATTTATCACTTTTAATCTGGTCTTCTATATTCCCTGATTCTGTTTCCCAAGGTTATAAAGCACTATCACTTGTCCTGCTTCATTTACACTTAAGACATCCTTGCACTTTTGTTCCACCTATTTTGACCCATGATGCTGTCAGGGCATGACTTTATGACTTGGTCCCTAGGCCCTCACACTACTTCTGTGAATAGGAGACACTCTCACCTCCATCTCCTTTCCCAGCCTAGTAGAACATAGTCCTTTATACTTACCTTCTTCATTGGAATAGGGTTTAGTATAATTCAAGAATCTGGTAACAGTTTAAAAAGCTTGTCCTTGAATGTCTTTTCTTTTCTTTCTTTTTTTTTTTAAGATTTTATGTATTTATTTGAGAGAAAGAGAGAGCAGCAGTTGGGGGGCGCAGAGGGAGAAGCAGACCTCCCCCATCCCCGACAAAAACACACTGAGCAGAAAGCCTGACACATGGCTCAATCCCAGGACCCTAGGATCATGACGTGAGCCAAAGGCAGATGCTTAACCAACTGAGCCACCCAGGTGTCCCTTGATGTCATTTTCATTTTACTATTTTAAAATCATCTTCAATGAACTGAACATGATATTAGTTCCAGTGTCTTTTCTACATCGTTCTCCTGTGAGCCAAGTCTATCCTCCTTGGCAACTACAGTAAAGATGCAGCAGTTGACAATAATCTCAGAATCATCTATTTCTGGATAGGTGTCTTCCAATGTAGAAAAGTGAGGATCATTTCCAATGAACAGGGAAATGAGACAATTCTAAGTCATATAGCCTCACTGACAGAGAATGATTAGTATTGCTAGAAAGAATCTTATTGCAATGATTCCACCAACAGAATTTCTAATGCCAAGCATACATTTAAGTATAGATTTGGTTACATGATTTCTCATTCAAATAAGAAGGACTAGCCCTTCATGATGGTGATGATATGTAATATGATCAGGTCTAGGTGTAGGACAAAGGAGACAACTAAAGCATTTCTCTAGAGAAGTTAATTTCTATGGTTTTTGTTGTTGTTGTTCTTGTTTTTTTTTTTTAAGATTTTATTTATCCATTTGACAGAGATTACAAGTAGGCAGGGAGGCGGGCAGAGAGAGAGGGGGAAGCAGGCCCTGCTGAGCAGAAAGCCCAATGCAGAGCTTGATCCCAGGACCCTGGGATCACGACCCGAGCTGAAGGCAGAGGCTTTTACCCACTGAGCCACCCAGGCACCCCAATTTCTATGGTTTTAACAAACATGAAGAAAACTCCCATACCCTATCATAATCATCACAAAATCACTTACTTCAGTGATTCCTGATATGATGAAGACACTTGCAGGCTTGTTAGTTTCAGTGTAATTGAAATAATCAATGAGCCAACTGTCAACTGCTATTGCTTATGGTTTGGATAAGATATTGAGGCCCAACAAAGTACGCTGATCTTTGACCTGGAAAGTAGCATCTTTATGTGTTCATCCTTCCAAATAAGTTTGAAATATTAAAAATCTAATCTACAACTAGATACATTCTCAAGTGGACAAGTAAATGGTCTATTTCATCACCAAATTCAAGCGCAAGCTTAAAAGGATATCAATGAGCCAAAAGTATTTCTGCCCTCTGTACAATGCATGAACATGCTAAAGTCCTTAAGTAACACTCAGACCAGTATTGAGATAGTGTTCATCTATGAATAAATCTAAACTACTTATGCACATTTTGAAGAACTGAGCTAACATGAAATCTGCCACCTTGATCACTACAAAGAAAGCTCTATGTTTGACAAGTCATTGCTGAGGCACTATATATGTCCCCAAATCTCAGAAGCTTCTGAAGGACTTTTTCAACGACAGATGATCAAACAAGATCACAAACCCCAATGACCATTGTTGATGGAGCAGCTGCCCAGGAAGCCAATACGTCAGGAGACAAATCAGAAAATGTTAATATTTTTTGTCTCCAAATGTTACTCATGGCTTCCTTGGTATTAAAAGTGATAATAAAGGCACAATTGTTCTTATCAAACATAATACCCCCTTTTCCACACACACAAAAAGACATAGACTTTCATTTCCCATTCTCATAACCATTTGGCTTTATGAAGATGGGAAGGCAATGATAAAGAAAAACCTTGCCTGGAAAGTTTGACATCCCACGCATTCCCATGAGCCATGTGGCATTCCACAGATTGAAATCACCTTTGGTGCTAATGCCTGTGATAGATAACCTTAAAGGTGTCCATGGTGGATCAGGTTATAGTAAATAAAGAAAGAATTATAATCACTTTTGACAAAGGCTGTTTGAGCAAAGGCAATAGTGAGCAGATAGTCAAGGAGGTTAAGAAATACAGCCAATGAAGATAAGAAGTCCAGAAAAAAGATGCCATCGGAGGCCTAAATTGAATCTTAAATGTTAATATGAAGGCCATAGGAGAAGATGAGAACCCTCCAGGAAAGACGAATGATAAGAATCAGCAAAGATGTTTGACAAGTGCACTAAATTACCAGCTGGCTAGACAAAATCAGACTTCGCAGAAGGATGACTTCGAACATCAGAATGACCTGGTAAAAGTCTGTAAGCTCTTCATTATTAAGCAGTTTCAAGTTCAGGGAATATGCTAGAAAGGAAACAGCTTCCTCAGGAGCAGAATTCCTTCTTCTTTTTTTTTTTTTTAAAGATTTTATTTATTTATTGACAGAGAGAGATCACAAGTAGACAGAGAGGCAGGCAGAGAGAGAGAGGAGGAAGCAGGCTCCCTGCTGAGCAGAGAGCCCGATGCGGGACTCGATCCCAGGACCCTGAGATCATGACCTGAGCCGAAGGCAGCGGCTTAACCCACTGAGCCACCCAGGCGCCCTCCTTCTGAAGGTACCTCTGAACCTACTGTTGATGATGACTATCTTCCAGTAAATCAAAATCTTTTGAAGAACCAAATATTAGGAAAATTCATTCATTGTAGTTTAATCATATTTCACATAAAAAATCATGTATTAGGGTGCTTGGGTGGCTCAGTCATTAAGCTTCTCCCTTCGGCTCAAGGTCATGATCCTAGGACTTTGGGATCGGGTGCTGCATCAGGCTTCCTGCTCCATGGGAAGCCTGCTTCTCCCTCTCTCACTCCCCCTGCTTGTGCTCCCTCTCTCCCTGTGTCTTTCTCTCTGTCAAATAAATAAATAAAATCTTAAAAGGAAATCATGTATTAAAGTTTTACTGGAGTGTTTCAGTACTTGGCTACACACATAGCAAAAGTCAATACGATTGTACTTTATTGGCGTTGTGTAAGCATGTAGAAAATTCAATTTATGTTTAAATAATAATTAAATAATTAGATACCATAAACATATATAGGTGATTAATTACATAATTCAATTCAGTCTTTAAATAAATATATCATATATAATATCAAATTAATAGATTTTATATGTAAAACTTGTAGAATGGTAATAGTACTGGTAAAGAGGAAATTAGGGAGAGAAAGGGGGATTTATCCCAGTTTTTATTATAACAGATGTTTCCAGGAATCTTGGAAGGATAAATGCTTCCTAAAGGCACTCTTGAAACATAATTTAATTCTGAAGGACATAAATCATTGAGACTAAATTATTAGAGTTAATCCAAGCTATATATCTGTCTAAAAACTATGATGATGGATGGATATAAAGTTTATTCATGTTAGGTGTTCAGGAATAAAAGTATGCAACTATTTATTTAATATCTGTCTCAAAACTACCAAGATAAATGAATATGAAGTTTATTCTTTAAAGTTTTAAGGAATACAAAAATATATGCTATTTATTTAATAATAATTTATGGCCATTACATTGTATGCTTTATATAGTAATTCTCCCATCATTTAATTTAGTCTTCATAACAAACTTCAGAATTGGCTACAATTATTTATTTTATAGATGAACACACTGAGACATAGAGAGATAGGGTAGTTGATCAAAGTTACATAACCAAGAAGTGTTTCTTTTAGAAAATAAAATGAAACAGTTTCATTCTGAGTTATGTTCTCAACTGATTTCTCTGTTGGCTCTCTTTAATAATAATACATCTGAAAACAGCTGGTATATCCAAGGTCAATGGTCAGTTATTTAATGATCGTTGTTACTGATGAGCATTGCACTTACAAAACCTTAGTATTTTTTGATTTCCAAGATATTAAAATTGCTTATAATCTTTGATAAATTGTCCACAATAGCACTACCAGCTATAATATAACTAAACTGCCAACATCATAATGACTCCATAATCACTGAAAAATAAAAATGCCATTCTTCACACTAATATCCTTAGAAAACTGAATGATATCAATTTAATATCCACTAATATGACACAATTCCTTTAATTTTCCAAGCGAGGCTTGAGGGACAGACTGATTGAGATCACTTTTTTTTTTCTTTTCCCACATCTGTCCACATTAGACAAACAGCATCATTAAAGATACCACCTTTAATAAAAATGTTTGGAAATGTTGAAACAGACAATCTAATTCTGAAGAAAGGGTCACTGCCAACTGAGGAGCTCTCTCTTGAGCTCCAAACACCCTGTGTTCATTACGAAACCCCCCTCAGCTACAGATCAGCATTATCATTAATGCTTTCCAACATTTACCAGAAAAGAATGCACACAAATGGTAACATAATACCTGCACTGAGGATCATTACCATTTAGCTCACATTAAGATTAAGAAGTGAAGTTAAAAATCTGTCAGGAAATGTGACTTTCATGCGTACAACCTTAATTTCTGTTTTCCTTGTCCTTTTATCTTTCTTGATATGAAGCTTAAAATGGGAAGATATTTGCAATAAACAATGCATAATGTTCTTGAAAAAGTGTTATTTCATAAATTGGGTTTATTTCGTAATAACGTGTGAGAAACTAAACAAAATTCTCAAAATAAAATTATTCACTGAAAGTATCAGTTTTCTAACAAGATGAAAATACTCTGGATTAAAGATGATAATGGTTGCTAAGGCTGTAGGAAATCAAATGTACATGCAATTTAAATGTAAATAGGGCACGTACTTTGGTACCATCCAGGAATATGGACCTTATGAAAAACATATCACTTACTTTAAAGAAAACACACCAGATATGGCAATGCTCAAAACATCCAAACAGATGGCTGTACGCTTTTCATAACTTAATAATTTTGAATGTTCTTTAGCAGAGAAAAATGGGTAGTCATATCACTATTAAGCTAAAAAGGATTTTCTTTATAAGTAACAAAGTCCATTGCTTCAAGTTAAAAGCTTACTTTTGTGCATATGGCAATTAATTATTTAAAATTATGACACAGAATTATGATATGCTTTCTAAAGAATAGAAGTCTGAAATGATCCTAAGATATTCTAGGACATAGGACTCATGGAAATTTGGAGAATGCAGTTCCTATTGTGATATGCTTTTTTTTTTTAAGATTTTATTTATTTATTGGACAGAGAGAGATCACAATTAGGAAGAGAGGCAGGCAGAGAGAGAGGGGGGAGGCAGGCTCCCTCACCAAGCAGAGAGCCCGATGCGGGGCTTGATCCCAGGACCCTGGGATCATGACCTGAGCCAAAGGCAAAGACTTAACCCCTGAGCCCCCGGTTCCCTGTGTGATGGTTTATAAGGGTTATTCTCTTTTCCCTCATAGCAATTTGGTTATCCTATATAATATTGTAAAGTCATCTGCATTGAAAAATAAAAACTTATTTATTCTATCAGGTCTTAACTTCTTTCTATATACCTTTCCTTTCCTATTTTTGTTCATTTTTATTTCTTTCCAGATGATTTTCCTTTGACTAAGTTAAATGTGCCATTGAAAATTACCTAAGTATTAAAATAATGATACATGAAATAATTTCAATAAAAATAGTTGTCAAAAAAGTTGTCAACAACTTTATTTTCACTCATTCCCGAGATAATTAAAAAAAAAAAAGTGCTTCCTCTGCCATTTTATAGAAACATTATTGTGAGGTTTGTACCTATTTAAAGGAATAATGGGGTGCCTGGGTGGCTCAGTCTGTTGAGCATCAGTCTTGGTTTTGGCTCAAGTCATGATCTCAGGGTCCTGGGATTGAGCCCCATGTGGGGCTCCACACTCAGTGCAGAGTCTGTTTGTCCCTTTCCCTCTCCTTCTGCTTCTCACCCTCTCACCCACCCCCAAGGCCTCTCTTTCTCTCTCAAATAAATAAATAAAATCTCAAGGAAAAGAAAGGTAAATAACATCTCACAACCTCATGCTGTGCTTACTAAAGTTGGTATTCTGTCAGTATTCTGCAATACATAAAAGCTATCAATCAGACTTTATTTGTAGGCAATGATAGACATGGTGATGGGAGAGTGAAATTGTTAAATCTCTTTTGATTAAAATAATAATAATAAAATAATAATATAATAATAATAATAATTTGTTTCATAAGTTTAAGAGACTGTGTCTTTGGCCCCAGTTACCTATTCTAAAATGTAAAGTGTTGGTTAAAATTACAATGGGGACCAAATTGAGGGTAGGGATGGTTTTAAGTAGAACTGAAGAAAATATAATGACACCACTACCTAAAGGAATTGTATTTATTATTTAGATTCATATTTTAGAATCATAAAGAAATATAGTATGTGCTGTTCTATTAAGTAAAAATCTAATAGGTAATATTTATTGTTATGATACATATAACATTTGTAATTTTTAAAATATTTATATTTTAACAAAAGTTTATAGCTTTAAAATTTATAATAATATTTTCAAAAGTTCCAGTAAAAATGAGTATATTGATACTCCAAAACTGTTTCTGACAAAAAAAGTTAAATCCAGTAACAATACTGTAAGATGGTACACTGGCATTTAATGATGTTACTTTTATTTATAATATTAAGCATAAGTACAAAATATTTGGATTAATGAAAATGAATAGTTTCATTTCTATACTTTGCTAATGTTTTAGTATTTCCAGTACATATTGTACATTTTCGGAAAAAGTATAACATAAAATTTATAGGTTAGTTTTTTAAATCTTTTATTATTGAGATAAAAATTTACATATCTTGTATGCATAGATCTTGAATGTGCATTTCAGTATGTCTTGATAAATATTTAAATTCCTATAACTACCATCCCAATCAAGATATAGAGCAATTTCATCACTCTAGAAGGAAATCATCTGTTCTGAATTCCGAAAGCTACAAAGACAGTCCTTCTAAGTAACATTAACAGAAATGTGAGAAGTTCCTGAGATACAAATGTGATATTCTGAGTTTCCAGTTAAAAATAATAGGCACCATAGGGAAATCAGAGAAGAAAGAAAGAAAGTTATGGATAATAGAAAATACTATTTTGCATATTAAAAAATGACAGAACCAATTATATAGAAACCAATAGCTTCTCAACTTACTCAGAGTAAAAGCTAAAATTCTCAGCTATAAGATTTGGTTCTCCATTGCCTTTCTGACCTCACCTCCTATTATACTACTTTTTTTCTGCTTTACTTGTTTTTTTTTTTTTAAAGATTTTATTTATTCATTTTACAGACAGAGATCACAAGTAGGCAGAGAGGCAGGCAGAGAGAGAGAGGAGGAAGCAGGCTCCCTGGTGAGCGAGAGCCCAACGTGGGACTCGATCACAGGACCCTGGGAACATGACCCGAGCCGAAGGCAGCGGCTTTAACCCACTGAGCCACCCAGGCGCCCCTCTGCTTTACTTGTTAAATATGCTCTTGCCACGGGGCCTTTCACATGCAGTTTGCTTGCATCAAATGCTCTTTTGCTTGTTATTCCTGCTGCTGCTTTCTGCAGTTGGTCAGACCCTTACTCAGACCCTTTTCTTTCTTTCTTTCTTTCTTTCTTTTTTTTTAAAGATTTCACCTATTTATTTGACACAGAGAGATCACAAGTAGGCAGAGAGAGGGAAGTAGGCTCCCCACTGAGTAGAGAGCCCTATGCGGGCCTCGATTCCAGGACCCTCAGATCAGGACCGGAACTGAAAGCAGAGGCTTAACCCACTGAGCCACCCAGGCACCCCACTTAGAAACTTTTTAATGAGGTATTCCTTAGTCTGCCCTTCAAAAATATCACACACTTCCCATACTCAGACCACCACTTTAAATTCTCTTCCTTCTTTTGTTTTTTTTTCCTTTAGTTCTTATTATTGCCTAATCAACCTAATTTTTTACAGTATTTATCTTATTTATTGTCTGGCTCCCTTACTGGACCACAAACACCATAAGAGAAGTGGCTTTCATACCCAGCCCTTAGAAGAGTTTCTGGTTCACATAGTGTCTTCATCAAATAATTGTCAATGAATAAATCAACAATAAGAAAACACTCCTAAACATGATATAAAATACTGAGGTTAATCAATCAGCCGAATGTTTTTATACTCAAATTTTCCCTCCTTCCAACATTCCAATTTTCTTACTTCATGTATATCTTACTTTGTAAGGAATTATTAAGATATGTTTTCATCCAAAATAGTGCCATCTAGCTGCTCTTGTTAGAAATACTTGTTAGTAGTACCAGGCAACAAAGTTCTGGGACCATGATTACCTTCCCCTACCTTTAAAACTCTGCCTCTTACACTGTTGGTGGGAATGAAAGTTGGTGCAGCCACTTTGGAGAACAGTGTGGATATTCCTCAAGAAATTAAAAGTAGAGCTTCCCTATGACCCTGCAATTGCACTACTGGGTATTTACCCCAAAGATATAGATGTAGTGAAAAGAAGGGCCATCTGTACCCCAATGTTCATAGCAGCAATGGCCACGGTCGCCAAACTGTAGAAAGAACCAAGATTCCCTTCAACGGACGAATGGATAAGGAAGATGTGGTCCATATACACTATGGAGTATTATGCCTCCATCAGAAAGGATTACCCAACTTTTGTAGCAACATGGATGGGACTGGAAGAGATTATGCTGAGTGAAATAAGTCAAGCAGAGAGAGTCAATTATCATATGGTTTCACTTATTTGTGGAACATAACAAATAACATGGAGGACATGGGGAGATGGAGAGGAGAAGGGAGTTGAGGGAAATTAGAAAGGGAGGTGAACCATGAGAGACTATGGACTCTGAAAAACAACCTGAGGGTTTTGAAGGGGCGGGGGGTGGGAGGTTGGGGGAACTAGGTGGTGGGTATTAAGGAGGGCACGTATTGCATGGAGCAGTGGGTGTGGTGCAAAAACAATGAATACTGTTATGCTAAAAAGAATAAAAAATAATAAATTTAAAAACAAAACAACAAACAAAAAAAAAAATCTCGCCAGAACCGTGGGCTATTGGGAGAGATGGGCTCCCTCAAAAAGCTTTTAGGATCCAAATTTAGAACATGCCCTGTGATCACCATTAAAAGCCCTAAGAACATGTTCTAATATTGTGATAATATATTTTATATTTTAAAACATTGAAAACCTGAATTTTAGACAATATACGAATGTTTAGTAGGAACCTATAGCCGTAGTCAACCACACTTAGAACACATTTCTACTTCTCTTCCTTTTTTTTCCCTTCCCAAAGCCAGCTATGTCACCATTGAGTTACAAAGTAGTTTCACAACCCATAAAAATCTAAACTGTTTGGCCCAGAGTCGAATGCCTACCTTCCAAGAGAAAGAAAGGCAGAGAAACAGATTGCCTATCAGTCACTCCGACTGACTGCTTAAAAAGCTATTGTTTGGGGCGCCTGGGTGGCTCAGTGGGTTAAGCCGCTGCCTTCGGCTCAGGTCATGATCCCAGGTCCTGGGTTCAAGCCCCGCATCGGGCTTTCTGCTCAGCAGGGAACCTGCTTCCTCCTCTCTCTCTGCCTGCCTCTCTGCCTACTTGTGATTTCTCTCTGTCAAATAAATAAAAAATCTTTAAAAAAAAAAAAGCTATTGTTCTTTGGCAGACAGCAGAAATTTCAAAGTGAGAAAACAATTTCTTAAACCAAAATATTTACCAAATAATACACACCAGTATTATAGTTCAGAGGTTTCATTTATACTTAATCATCCAATCAATTAATTCTTCACATAATCCATTTTAAGACCATCATTTGAATAACTGACCTCAAATATTTTATTCCTTAGAATTAGGTTACCAAATTCTCAAAGAACATATGTTTTTTTAAGAATAAATTACAGCTGATGGTATTGTTTCCCTTGAATCTCTCTCTTTTTCATATACACACATATTCATAGGTCCTCATAAATGTAAGAATGAAGAACTGGAATAAATTCTATAGCATTTTCTATAGAGTGGCTCTCAAAACTTACTCTTGAACACATAAAAATATGGAAAGTATCTTTCTATATTATATTCCTAATGCAAAGTTATAAGTATCAACTGGGATGTAAGTATCAATGAGGATGAATTAATTTTCCAATAATGCATAAAGATCTAATTCAATGTGAGGTCAATGACTCAGGAAACAGACACATTTAGATGTGGTGTGGGCCTCTGAGAAGATTCATCTGGTCTCTAGAGGCTCAGGTTCATTGATATCTTCTTGTTACAAACTTCCTTTTTCCTTGGCATCTTCTTCAGTCTGATCTACCTAGTGGCAGCAAAAGGCTGCAGCATTTTCAAGCCTTATCTCCACAGAAGAAGAGAAAGATTCCTTTTCTTTAACTATTGAAAAAAATCCTAAGCATTAGTCTGATTGGGCCAGCTGAGTTTATACTGCCATTCTGGAACCAGCTATTGGGCACATGGGATTATATTATGCCAATAAATTAAGCCATTAACGGTCTGAATGGTTATCACTCAAAAGAAAGGGGTGGAAGGAATGCAGAGATGACAAACCAGCATTTAATACAAATTTATATTACTCTTTAGTTCTATTAATTGCTCAGCCA